>NC_047089.1:170118709-172618709 GCF_902459505.1 Geotrypetes seraphini | reverse complement strand
GGTGTTTATTACATGGACCATATAAATAGTAAGTAGCAAAATTCTTTTGAAGTCCAACATAATAGAAAAATAAGCATTTTCTATCTTTCTATGACCTGCAAATATAGAATGTCTTAGTGATAATATAAAGAGTGTCCCAGTAAGTATTTGGCCCTATGTGGCGAAACAGCCAAGGGTTAGCTAGTTACGTCTCAGTCCCTCAAAATTACTGAGCTATATGTGGAGAGATTCTGTCCATCACATCCTTTCCCCTTGGAGTAAATATGATATTTGGGCATCTCGAGGGATATTCTGCTCTGGCTGGAGATTTATATATTCATAAATCTATTTTGCACACAAAGTTTTTAGAATGAGGTCTCAAGTAGTAGTGTTTAGAAATACAGTTGTAGTAATTTTTATCTTGAAACAGCGTAGCGTGAAAGTCGTACTGCAGCTTTTTTCCCTTCAGTAGTAGGTAAGTTTTTTGTTTGTGTTTTTCCCCCTTACTTAAAGAACAAAAATTAATTCTAACTGTATAGTTTTTAAAGCGTCTGATCACGTAATATCTGCTTCCAGCATCTTTCCTATAGCTTATTAATGTCCCCCTCCCCCTTCTTAACAGAGCTTAGGCAGTGTTGGCCCTAAGGACTGACGGGACTTCCTACTACTACTACTACTACTTATCATTTCTATAGTGCTGTATATTAAACATGTAAAAAACAATCTCTGCGTAATAGAGCTTACAGTCTAATTAAAATAGACAAACCAGACAAATAGAGGTTAGGGAATTTCTCACAGAGGGCTTGATAAAACAGACATGGGTAATTTACTAGTGAGTGGGAGTTGGGAGTTAAACAGCTTCTGCTTTTAAGTTGGGATTTCTGCTTCAAGACATTACCACTATTTATGGCCATCAGGGTCAGCCACTTTTCCTTTCTCATTTCTTTCCCAGGATTGAATGCGTCACCTGCTTCACTTTTATACACTTGAGCACTTTATCAGTAATTAAGATATTGCCTCTTGGGGTACCTTAAGCTTTTCAGTGCTGCTGACATTTATACTTTGTGACCTTTCTCAATACAGTAGTTCCGTGTAATACAGCTAACTTTTATTTGATGGTACTTGTATATTGGAAAATATCAGAAAAAAGGTATACATACAATCCTGCCTCTCACTTATCTCCCCATCCTCTTGGCTGTATGTTTCCTTTATTTAAAGTTATGTCTCATTTACAGTTCTGTTTCTCCTCTCGGTTCTCTCCTGTTTGGTTGTTCTATTGATTCTTCATTGCTGGGTCTTTTTCATTTTATTGATTAATGGTTGTATGTTGTTTTTTTTTTTTTAAATCTATTGTAATTCGCCTTGATATTGTTATATAGTCGGTATATCAAATAAAAAAAGACTAAACTGAACTAGAACACTTTATACAGTAATGCTCAATTCACAGAATTTGTTAGTATTGTAATCTGGTTTCACTTACTCAGAAATGCTGCAGGTAAGGCAACCAGAGCAGAAGTGTGGGGAAAGAAAGGAAGTTATCTGAACATTAGAATTGGCCCTTCTATTAAGTGGACCAGACATCTACCTAGAGTGTCAGAAGTGATAAGAAGGGGGCAGGAGGGGTGGTGGTAGCAGCATGGAACTGGCATAGCATACAAGCCAACATCGGAGCAACAATGGGCATTTGAGAACTCGGACGTATTCAAGGCCTAAGTCTCACCCTCCTCTGACAGGAAGTCTGGGAAGAGGGTAGGATCAAGTTGTGAGTGCACATAGGTGCTCAAATGTCCCATGCTGTGCTAAGGTTTGTTCTCATGTAGGCTTAGATTGGGCAAAGGATGGAGTGTAGAGGTAGCAAGGGGAAGAGATAGTAAACATCTTGGGGAGAGGAGGACGGAAGAGGAGGATACTGGACATCTGATATGGGTAGGAAATAGAAGATGTTATATAATTTTGTGGGAGTATGATAGGAGAGTCTCTATGGGTCAAAATTCCAGGAGCCAATGGATTGGAAATGAAGATCAGCATCTACTATCAACCCCCAGGGCAGTCCGAAGAAATTGATGGAGAAATGATAGATGAGATCAAACGCAACTGCAAGGTAGGCAATGCAGTTATCATGGGTAATTTCAACTATCTGGGAATAGACTGGAACCTAGGCACCTCCAGCTGTGGTAGGGAGACCAAATTCCTGGATGCTGTAGGCGACTGCTTCCTGGAACAACTTGTCAAGGAAAACACAAGAGGAAATGCAATTCTGGACTTAATTCTAAATGGACTACGAGGATAGGTGCAAGATGTAGAAGTAGAGGGAACGCTGGGAACCAGTGATCACAATATGATCCGCTTCGACATGGATGCAGGGGTGAAACATCGATCCAGAATGACAGCGATGACACTGATCTTCTGAAAAGGGAATTACAAAGGGATGAGACTCATGGTGGGGAAGAAGATCAAAAAGAGGATAAGCACTGTAAAAATGCTAGTGGAGGAATGGTCCCTTTTTAAGGACACAATCACCAAGGTACAAAATCTATATATACCGCGTATCAACAAGGGATCCAAGAAGAAAAAGAAGAAAGAACCGGCATGGCGGCATAGCGGTGAAGGAAGTAATCAGATACAAGAAGACTTCGTTTAAGGAATGGAAAAGGTAAAAAATGGATGAAAACTGGAAAAAGCACAAACAGCATCAACACAGATGCCATAAAGCGGTAAAAGGGGCCAAAAGAGACTAGGAGGAAAAAATAGCCAAGGAGGTGCAAAACTTCAAGCCGTTCTTTCGATATATTAAGGGGAAATGACCCGCAAAGGAAGCGGTGGGACCATTGGATGATTATGAAATAAAGGGAGTGCTAAAGGAGGACAAAGCCATCGCCAATAAACTGAACACATTTTTTTGTCTGTATTTACCAAAGAGGATATACACAACATACCGGAACCCGACAAGCTATACGCTGGAGGCAAAGATGAGAATCTGACATGGTTGACTGGATGGCATCCATCCAAGGGTCATTAAGGAACTGAAAGGGACTATAGCTGAACTGCTTCAACTAATAGCCAATCTGTCGATCAAATCGGGAAAGATTCGGGAAGACTGGAAGGTGGCAAATAGTACACCAATCTTCAAAAAAGGTTCGAGGGGAGATCTGGGAAAGTCTGATCTCAGTACCGGGAAAGATGGTAGAGGCGCTGATAAATTCTCCTAAGGGACTAAAGGGATTAGGGCTCTTCAGCTCAGAGAAGAGATGGCTGAAGGGAGATATGATAGAAGTCTATAAAATCTTGAGTGAACATGTAAATGCTAAAACCTGCTAGCGCAGTTTAATAGAAGAGGGGGCAAGTTTGTAATTTACTAGATATTGTGGGGTAAAAATTCATTAGTGCCTATAGTAGTTAAACTTTTTTGTGAAGGAGCATATATCCTGAAAGTTCACCTTAAAGGCTGATGATGAGGTGGGTGTGTAAAGCTCATTGCAATGAAACAGAATTGAACAGTGAGTGACACTGCTGAAGAGCTTAAGAGAAAGAAGAGAGTGTAAAATGTGGAGTTAATATTGATATATATCCTCAGAATAGAGACGGTGATTGTATGTATCTTGGGATAAAATTTTGAAGTGTTGACTACATTGTGATGAAAGTTCACCTAGGAGAGCGGTGTCAAATGTCGGTCCTCAAGGACCGCAATCCAGTCGGGTTTTCAGGATTTCCCCAATGAATATGCATGAGATCTATTTGCATGCACTGCTTTCATTGCAAGCTAATAGATCACATTGGGGAAATCCTGAAAACCCAACTGGATTGCGGCTCTCGAGGACCGACATTTGACACCCCTAACCTAGAGCATAACATTCCCTTGGATTGGCCCTGCTCAGTATTTCTTGCATCCCGATGCTAGATTAAGAAGAATGAAAGTACTCAATAGTTTCACTACATGTTGATTTGAGGACTGCTTTCTTACTTCTATATTTTATCACTCACAGAGCTCACCCAAATCGAGGACCCGAGGGAGCAGTGGAGAAGGGAGCAGGAGCGGATGCTAAAGGAGTATTTAATTGTGGCCCAGGAGGCTTTAAATGCAAAGAAAGAGATCTACCAGATTAAACAGCAGAGGTTTGAGCTGGCGCAGGAGGAGTACCAGCAGCTGCATGAACTGTGTGAGGAAAGCCACTCCCATACCAGCTGTACGACTCTTTTTTTTTTTGTTACCGTTCTGCTGCATTCCTTCTTACCCCCTCCCCCTCCCCTACTTCCTTTTAAGCTGTACATACTTCCACTGAGATTGTGTTCCTGTTGCTGATGCTTATCTAAAAGTGCACCAACCTTTCAATGCAGGAGATGAAAAGATGGTTATATAGCTATCCTCTTCTAAAATGTGCATCATCGTATACCCCTTTATATTTCTGTGTATGCTTTTGGCAATCTACCCACTCAGGGATATATAGATAGATATACACCCCCTGGGTAGATAGGGTGCAAAACACATTGGGGGAAGGGGCATTCATCTATAACCCTTGACAGACTAAGTCAGCTTTTTTTCACATGCAAATTGGCTTTTGGAAAATCACCTATCCTCAGTGCAAATATCCCATAGTCCTGAACTAGTTGGGTGAGGAAAATAATGAGCATCAATTGCACTTTCAAATCTCTGCTTGTTGTTTTTCTTTAAAAATTTTCCTTGAAAATATTGTGCATTTACATACTGTACTTGAGAGAAAAAAATCCAAAGCCAAATCCTGTGCATAAGTTAGTTTTAATTATTGGCACAAAGCCTGTGAATAAAAAATATATGCAGTAGTTGCACCTGATTTTTTTCCCCTGTAGGGGTCATTTCTAAAGCCATTTATATGCATTTGGTTTGTTTTAGAATTTTGTTTATATATTTGTATGTTTATTATTTTGGTGGTTCTGCTTTTTTAATTGTTTTTCTGATGTTTGATGTTTTGGTTTTTAATTATCCAGTTCTAAACATTGTAAATCATTTGGAACAGGATTTTTGGCAGTAGTGACTGATAAGTTGAACTAAATGAAATTGAGGTGAATATACCAGTTTACCCTCGGAAGTCTTCTTGAAAGTTGACCCAATAATATTTTATGGCACTGTTTTTTCCCTTTCTTTCTCTTTCTTCCTCTTTCTCTTTCTTTCTGTCTAAATGGTCAGATATTTGAAGAATAGTCCAGAAGTCTTAGTAAAGTGGAAATATTTGCTACTTTTCAGCCTACTCTGGATTTTCAACCAACACAAAGTATGACCCTTATCAGATTAAGGCAGAAATAGCAGGTCGTCGAGACAGAGTAAGTACCAGTTTCTGTGCATTTTTCTGTTTTCCTGTTTATAGAAAACCATCTTCATTGATATGAGAGAAGAATCAGACAAGACAGTATAGTTATAACAGTATAGTTATAAACTAGTATTTTAGCCCGTTACATTAACGGGTGCTAGAATATATGTCTGTCTGTCTTTATTTCTGTCTCTCTCTCCCTCCCGCTGTCTGTCTCTCTCCCTGGCCCCCTTTGTCTGTCTGTCTTTCTGTGTCTCTCCCTGCCCCTATGTCTTTCTTCTTTTCTTTCTGTCTCCCTTCCTCCCGCTGTCTGTCTTCATTTCTCTCCCCCACTTCCCTGTGCAACAGCCACAGCAGCATCCCCTCCCCCTCCATTTCCCTGTGCAGCAGCATTTCCCCCACCCTACTTCCCTGTGCAGCAGCAGTATTTCGATCCCCCCACTTCCCTGTGCAGCAGCTACAGCAGCAGCATTCCTTCCCCCTCCATTTCCCTCCCCCACAACACTTCCCTGTGCAGCAGCAGCATTTCTCCTACCCCCCTTTCCCTTCCCACAATCTGGCCGGCTCCCTTAGTCCCTTACCGCACCCCCCCCCATCAGAGACGCAACAGAGCAATTCAGGGCAGTAGAAAGCCCCGAAGCAGCGTATGTAGAGTGCTACAGATGCTGCTGAAATTGGCAGGTTTGGAGTCGGGACCGCGGGAAGGGAAGGGGGGGTAGCAAAGGACTAAGTGGGCCGTTCAGACATCGCGAAGGGATGGGAGGGTCAGACCACAAAGAAATTACTTATGGAGTGAGTGGGGAGCCGGCAAAGCGGCTGGAGTCTTTTTTTGTCGGCGAGCTGCCACTGCAAAATACTTTATTAAGGGAGCCAGCGAGACCGTGAATGCGGGGCCGTTGTAAGCTCGTATATACACTCTTGCCGGCCATGGACATACGGATCAGGGAACACGCCGGTAAGAGTGCGCATGCATGGCTAGGGTTTTATTATATTAGATGTTAAATTCCGTTTGGTTCCAATAAATCGTTAACCAATTTTTAAGGTAATCTCCTCCTTAAACAGACCAAATCAAATAACTCTACTTCTCCCCCCCCCATCCCATATCTATGAAATCAGCACATCACAATTGTCACACTTAAAGGGAATTCAAAAGAGTGCTAACCTTCCATCAGAGAGGGCCTGGATGGTACTGGGAATGCATGCCAGCTCCAAGTTTTGGAGGTTAATTTTCAAGACCATCTCTCAGGTGGGGGGTAGTAGCTGACAGCGTCTTTCCTCCCTTGGTTCAGTCATGTCACTTTTGTGTTGTGCCTGGCTACAGCCAGCCCTAATGAACAGCAGGCTCAAACCAGAGTCTCTTGCACCTGAGCTATGGTGCCAGCCCAGCGGTAGGGGAAGGTGTGGTTCACTGGTAGAGCTGCTGCCTTTGCACCCAAAGGTTGAGAGATCAAATCCTAGTGCTGCTTCTTGTGACCCTGGGCAAATCAATTAATCCTCCAGTGCCCACCGCTTTGAATGTCAGCTTTGAAATACCAAAGACACAAAAAGGTGGCATACAAGTCCCCCTTCCCTTCCCTTTTATTTTACTATAACTCATATCCATGTACAGTATATATGTAAGTATGTGATTATACATGGGTGGGACTGAGAAAGCTTTCCATTGGCTTAGAGCAATGACAGATGTGCATGCTTTTTTCACATTTGCTTCAGACAGGATTTGACATCATACTCTTCTCCTTTGTGCCTGCGTAATTAGGAATAAATACAACCATTTTTGGTCAAAACAGATTTTATGTAATGTATGAATAAGGTTCTACCCTAGAATGTGGGAAAAGTCAGCCTGGAAATAAGGAGACAGATTTTAAAAAATACCTCCTTAAATTTTACATATTGTTGCTTTCACTATTTTTATAGGTTGTCTCTAGGTTAGGGGGGCTGGAGGAGGACTTCTGGCAGCTTCTTGCCATCAAACTGCAATTCTGAGGCATTTGTATCACTGCACCAGCCTGAAGGTTTTGTCACATGAACAAATACATAGCTTTGCAATGCTAAGATCTGTAGACAGATGAGCCCAGAGACTTCTTTGTTTAAAAAGGTTTTGATGGGATCAGATGTCAGAGACATGGAAGCGCATTTTGCTTGCCCAGTGTGGATCCTAGGTATATCAGGAGGCCATAAGCTGTTAAGGAATGAGCCAGAATGGGGGTCCCAAACCAACTTTGCTCTCATTACAACAAAAATTCCTATAAACGATACAGCAAATGACATGAAACAATTTTCTAACTCCCATCTCTAATAGCTATTAGAGATGGGAGTTAGAAAATTGTTTCATGTCATTTGCTGTATCATTTATAGGAATTTTTGTTGTAATGAGAGCAAAGTTGGTTTGGGACCCCCATTCTGGCTCATTCCTTAACAGCTTATGGCCTCCTGATATACCTAGGATCCACACTGGGCAAGCAAAATGCCTGTTCACTTCTGCCTATGGCTGTGCTGAATCCCAAATGGTAGCTCTTATCTCTCTCCATTGTCTAGGTTAGTGGTTCCCAACCCTGTCGGGTTTTCAGGATAGCCCTAATGAATATGCATGGAGCAGGTTTGCATGCCTTGCACCTCCATTATATGCAGATCTCTCTCATGCATATTCATTAGGGCTATCCTGAAAACCCGACTGGCCTGGTGGTCCTCCAGGACAGGGTTGGGAACCACTGGTCTAGGTTACTACTGCGAGATTATGGTGAGACTAGTGTTTAATCCTGTTAGATTAACAAGTGCTAGAATAGATGTGTAGACTTAACAGATAACAAAATTTAATGAAAACTTATCGTGTGAGCTGTCTGTCTTTTTTTCTTTGTCTCTCTCTCCTTGGCCACTGTCTGTCTGGGTTTTTTTCTTTCTCTCTCTCTCTCCTTGGCCGCTGTCTGTCTGTCTGTTGTACCAATTCTCCTAAGGGACTAAAGGGATTAGGGCTCTTCAGCTCAGAGAAGAGATGGCTGAAGGGAGATATGATAAAAGTCTATAAAATCTTGAGTGAACATGTAAATGCAAATTGATCTTTCAAAATGTACAGAGATTAGGGGACACACCATGAAATTACAAAGTAAAACATTTAAAATAAATAGGCTACTGCAATTTACAGTATTTCTGTATTGCTTCTAGATGTAGGCAGTACTGTACACAACAAAAAAGATGATTCCTACTTGACAGAGCTTACAATCTATTTAAGACAGACAGAATAAATAATAAATTAGGAAGTGTTATCATGGAAATAATTAAGACAACATTACATTAGTGATTCTATTCTGCCATTAGTGATTCTATTCTGCCATTACCTTGCGGTTCAAGGCGGATTACAAAAGACGATATCTGGGAATTTTCAAGGGAAGTAAAGAGTGGATCAGGATGCTTCGGGGAAATAGGAAGGTGCAAGCGGTATTAAGTCAATTTCAGGAATTTCTTGAACAGTAGTGTCTTTAAATAGGTGAACAAGGGGCTAATATTTAAATGCAGCCTCAAAATTGCGTAGTTAGACTCTGGAACTGATTGTCAGATGATGTGGTAAAAGCAGTTAACGTAGCTTGATTTTAAAAAGGTTTGGACAAATTCCTGGAGGAAAAGTTCATAAACAGTCATTAGATAGACCTGAGAAAAGCCTCTGCTTATCCTTGGGGGAAAGTAATATGAAAACTACCTACTTTTTGGATCCTGCCAAGGACTTGTAACTTAGATTAGCCACTGTTGGAAACAGAATACAAGGTTTGATGGACCTTGGGTCTGACATGGTGATTATATTCTTAATAAACCATAGCTCAGATCTGTAAGGAATGTTTTGGGGGCTATGTGGGAGTAATGAATTAAGAGTTTTGTAATTATTTATTGTGCCTGCCAAACCAGATAATTTTGTGTTGTACAACCCCCCCCCCCCCCCAAAAAAAAAAAGGTCTCATGCAAAATCTGTTTTTATGTGTTCTTGCAATGCCAGCTTGTGTTGTGTTTTAACAAAGACTCTTGTCAAAGGCACAATACAGTTCAGATTTTGTGGTTGAATGAATTAAGCTAATTTCATGTGCTATGGTTGCACATTTCTTTATTACTGAATGATTATTTTGTTTTTAGCTTTCTAGGTTGAAACGAGAATTGACCCTGATGAAGCAAGAACTTCAGCACAAGGAGAAAGGAGTGGAGACATTACAAGAGTAAGTTCAGAGATCTTCAATGGCTGGTGCAAGGAAGGGAGGTTCTGTAGGATGTTTTAAAGATGAATCTTTTGTTTAGAATTTCACCTTTGCAATGTGTAATGCTTTGGTTACCTCTTTTTGTTGGACAGCCAGGGTACAGTGCGGGTAAAGGCTGGTAGTCTCAATTCTTCATGGTTGGTGCTAGGTAGAGCAGGTGGCTGAAATTTTTTCAGGGCCCTACATTCTGTGAATGTGGGGTCACTTTGGAACTTTGCTTGTGGTCAGCTCAATATGTCAAGAAATAACATAACATAACTTATTCTTGTATACCACCCACCCATAGAGGATCCGGGCGGTTCACAGAAAAGAATAACTGGACAATCAGTGATGTTTACATAAAATAAGATTATACATTAGCATTAAAACAATAAGATCATACAAAGTAGCATTAAAAAGGTAGTACAATTGAAACAATAAAAAAGATTATGTAATAAATTTATCAAACAAATGTGTTTTTAAAACCTTTCTAAAAGCAATTTACAAATGATTTTGAAAAATCAAAGGACTCAACCAGGAATTCTGTTTGCCTAATTGAAAGGCAATTGCTTTGCTAAGAAATCTCTTGAAACAACATGACTTAATAGTAGGATACATAAACATGAATTCATTACGAGTATTCTTTGCGGAGCTATAAAACTTGAAATTTTTCCCACTCTTCCCTTTTGTTCTATTCCTTCCTCCCCCCCCTTTAGTATGTCTGTTCCTGTATTGTTTTTTATTCATTATTTTATTTTTTATTTTAATTTTACAACGTTTTGAAATGTAATGTAAAGCATTTTATCAAATTTTTAATAAACTATAAATGAAAGGATAAATATTTTGGGGCCAAACCAAAGAGAGCCTTAAAACAAAAACACCCCAAATTTAAAAAGGACCCGTGCCTCAAAAGGCAACCAGTGTAATTGTTGGTAGAAATAACTAATATGATCATATTTCTTTAGACCAAAAATTAGGTGTACAGCTGCATTTTGTATTAAACAAATACACTTTAAATTTTTCTTGGAAGATGCCAGGTAGATAACATTGCAATAATCAAGAATTGACAGAATTAAAGACTGTACTAGAAGTCTAAAAGAGTCAAATTCAAAGTATTTTTTAATAGCTCGTAATTTCCAGAGTCCGAAAACATTTCTTCGTCATAAGGCCCGTATGCTCTTCAAATGCTAAATATCTATCTAAGATAACAATCCCAATGTCTATATTAGATTCTTCAAAACAAATGTATAGCCAAGCAGAGGAAAACCAAAATGTGAAAAGAGTAAGGCAGAACAGATCTTCAGGTTCCTTGAGTTCTTTCCATTCTACTAGATCATCTATTGTTCTGGTTTTGATAGTCAAGGTTCCTCTTCTCAGATGTCCTCCACTATCCTGTTGAGTGTTTGAGTTGCATCTTTTCCTCATTGTAGCTTCATGGAATTCTCTCCGATTCCTTGGTTCAAGAAGCGTCTTGTATATGTGGAGCTACAAATCCATAGACCTACTCAAATAGGGAAAAGACTTTTGTCATTGTGCACAGACCAACCTGACCCAAGACCCACTATTTCAGTGTCCAGGTACTCTGGCTACAAGTTCTGGCCACTTAAAGGATTGAAATTGTTTTCAGAAGAACTTGTCTTTCACTTGGCTGCTCAATCACATAACATTGAATTCCCTTCTCTCCTACGTTCTTATGAATCTTTTTCTTTAAATTTACTGCACATCTTAACCATGAAAACAAAAACATTTTGTTTTTCTGCCACCTAGGATATTTGATCATGCCCCTGTAATACTGAAGTTGAAAGGTTTTGAAAGTTCCTTCTCCCATATTGGCAACGGGTTAATTATCTTTGGAATGTAGAGCACACAAAGTCATGTTTTTTAATCATTTTAACAAAGCACTCCAAAATGCTTTAGTGTTGCTATACAATAATGCAAACATCCCCTTACCTACCTCCAGGGTGTCTACGTGCCGAGTTTATGTTGTACATATGATTGATGTGTCTTTATACAGATAAGCGGTATCCTACTGTGGAACATTTTCTATATATCACTGTATACCTTTTCCATTAATAAAATGCCAAGTCTTTCCATATTGTTGACATGGTTCGTTCCAGAACCTACCTATTCCTCAGTGGTATTTCCCAGACTGAGAGAAGAAACACAAGGGAAAAACTGCAGGAAACACACAGTGGCCATTTCTTTGAATTCCCTCTGTGGTTCTGTTGTGGGTGGACGGTGCAGCTGGAATCTAGGAATTGATAAAGAGGCCAGTCTTCGAGCTTGCCCTGCAATTGTGTAGAAAAATTGCAATGTTCTGCCAGCTCTGTCTTGTTTCCAGCCTAATTTGCTGCGTATTGCTAATGCAAATATGATTGGCAATGATATTCCACTGTTCTTCCAAAATCAGATGTAAGGCACAAAACAACCCAATCTCCACTACTCTTTTTTTTTTTTTAATATATAGCCTCTGCCCCTCTCCTCCAGAATTGATGTTCCTTTTATCAATGTGTCCCGTTGCTATTTGGTTCTGATGGCTAGCAAAGGTCAAATTTTGCTTAGCCATCCACCATAGTTCGATTCAAAAGCTTAAGATGTAGCATTAGCATTCTGTACCCTTGTGAGATGAAAACAAAACAAACCTTCTTCTCGTCTAAATCAGGGCATATAGATACTATGCTTCATTTTGCCATGGTGAGCATTTTCTCTACAGGCCATTCAATCCTTGAATTTTTTTGTTCACGTACTGCCCCCATCGGCCTTCTCTCTCTTTCTGGAAATATTGCAGGCCAGAATCCTTGATGTTTTCGTTTTGTTTTTTTCCCCCCAGCTATGTTGTGCTTCCTTTCATGTAATGCCTGATTTTACAAAGTGCTGGGCATTATTGTGTTTTTGTTTCTTGGGGAGAGGGTAAGGGGAATTTTGAGAGGGAATGTGTTTTAGCTTCAGAACAGAATGACTTTGCTAATTTTTTTTTATTTTATTTATTTATTCAATTTTCTATACCGTCCTCCCATTGGAGCTCAGAATGGTTTTACATGCATTTATTCAGGTACTCAAGCAGTTTTCCCTCTCTGTCCCGGCAGGCTCACAATCTATCTAACGTACCTGGGGCAATGGGGGGATTAAATGACTTGCCCAGGGTCACAAGGGGCAGCGTGGGTTTGAACCCATAACCTCAGGGTGCTGAGGCTGTAGCTTTAACCACTGCGCCACACTCTCCCCTGGTTCAAGCTGGCCGTGAAGCTGTATGAGGCACAAGGCCAAGGCCCATGATAGAACATCTGATGTGGTCAGTACCCGGAGATAACAGGAGGCCACTGAGAAATTGTATGGGACCCCCCCCCCCTCCCAATAAAAGGCTACTGTTGCTGGTAAGGGACAGGTCCTGCTGAAAGAAATAAGAGTCAGGAAAGGAGTTCATTTTGACAGTATCTGCTGTTGGTAGAAAGCCTGCAGAAAGCAGGTTGTGGTTAGTGAAGGCAAGCTGCCAGGGCTGCTGATGTCAAGGGCAGGAGGCCATAAGAAAACTTTCCATTTTTTTAACTAGGTGTTCTGTGGCACCATGCAGGGCAAGTAACCTGTAAGGTTGGCACTGAATTTTTCCTTCAAGATGGTTTAAAAATAGTACTTTAGGTAGTAAATTGTACCATTGTGCTTTACGCTGTGCCCTGCCAATGAAACTTTACCTTATACTTAAAGTTGTGGGGGTTTTTTTAACGCTATCTGAGTACTATACAGATTTGTGTCCAGCTGTTTTTGGACTTTTTTGCATTTATCAATTATGACTTAATTGTGAAGTTGCTCTAAGAGTCACAAGAGTGAGTATTACCTTTTGCCAACTTTTGTGTTTGCCTTACTGAGTGTCAGCATTTAGTTTTGTGATATATAAATTTGTTGTAACTAAATAAAACAAAATCATAGGCAATGGCAGTATCTAACGTCCGGTGTGTAAATTCTGAAAGGGAAACTCCACCCTCTCTACACCTCTGCTCCCCCCTACACGCACGCAGGGGGAAACGCTGACATCTTTTCCTCCCATTTAAAAAGAGCATTGTTTTAGCAACTTAAGTTGTGCATAGTCTTCGTTCTTTGTGGATTAATCTGGTTGCATGATGTAGCCAGTTCTCGGATTCTGCATTGCTCACTGCACTAAAATAGAACACAACGGAGCAGTTTTGCTTTCTTTTTTAATCCTAGCGAGAGAAACATAAAAGGCAATATTTCTGTGCACAAGCTGTCTCATATGGCCTGGACCAAAGGGGAAAGACAAGAGGCAGAAGCAGGACTTTGGGAGGTGCAGACAGAGGGGGAGAGTCCCTAAGGAAGAGCAGAGAGAGGCAAGATCATAACAGAGGAGGGAGAGAGAGAAAGGGAGACCTGGAACAAAGGTACAAAGGAGAACTGACACTGGATCTGGGGGCACTAAGGACATAGGAAGGAGGCGCTGGGGACACTAAGGACATAGGAAGGTACTGGGGGCACTAAGAACATAGGAAGGAAGAGGGAGGGAATAGAAAGGGACAATTGTTGGGCCTGAGTGCATATCACCTAATAAATAATTAAAAATAATTTATTAGGTGATATAAAAATCATGGAGATATAAATATATTAATAATAAATTTTGGTGAAAAAATGCATACGGGCAGCCAATGATGAGGTGCCACGTAATTCTTCCCGCAATCAAGAATTAACATAGTGGTGGAGTGGTGGGGCTGAGGCTTCCGTTAACATATATAATAGACAACGGGATCTTATGTGAGTGGATTCGGGTTAAATAGATATTGAAGTTGTATGCCATTGATTTCTGAAGTCATATGGGCGACAGGCAGCAAATTCTGCACCCAAACAGTTCCTGCTGAGTGATGCAAAGCTAGATAGCTCAGGCACAGCATTCATCATTAAAGGTATTAAGGGTAGTCTATAAGCCCAGTATTAGGTGCCAACTGCGCATATAGGTTATAGAATACGCACATTGGTGCCAGTAATTGGCATTTACATGCATAAGAGTCAGCACTTCCCAATTCGGTCCTGGAGTACCCCCCCCCTTATCAGCCAGGTTTACAGGATATCCACCATGAATATTCATGAAAGAGATTTGCCTGTACTCTCTCCATTATATGCAAATCTATCTTATGCATATTCAACGTGGATATCCTGTAAACCTAACTGGTACTCCAGGACCAAATTGGGAAACAGTTTAAATATGTGCCAAATATGCATAGCATTAAACTGCAAGGAGGGGTGTACGTGGGAGGGGTGTACGTGTAGGAGGAGCATGGGGGGCCTTGGGCATGAGATGAAGGCAACTTATAGGATACTGTTAGGCATGCCAACTTGCATGAACCATTGATCTGTTGTAAGTGGATGCACCCTGAATCCGCGGCATTGCAATCTTGGCGCAAAGTTATAGAAGTGCCCCAATTGATGCAGTACAAGGGGAAGAAATAACTGTAATGGGTAATAGGCTTCCATGTTAATATATATATATATTTGTAAAATGATAAATGCTGGAAATTAGCTTTTTCCACAGTTTCTTAGAAAGCTGTTGTCAATGCCCACCCCTACCTTGTCATTGATGAGGTGAAATTTTAAAAAATGCTTTCCATTTTGGGGAACTAAATTGTGTTAGATTCTAAAACACAATGCTGTTTTTATCTAGAAGGGCAATAGGAAAAATAAGTAATTATAGGTGGGAAATATTCCTTGTCTATAATAAAAAGGCATCACCTTGATACAGAGTAGTCATTTTCAATTTGTTTTTTTTCTCAGTTTTTATGTGCGTTTTCAGGTGTTTTTATTTGTTTACACATGTATATTTAATGAATGCATTGTATGTATGCAGATCTTTACATACACAGATCAATTATATGTGTGTTAATTCAAAAGTATGCATTTGTAGAATTAATTTGTGCACACTAAATTTTTTTAGACCCTAAATTATCATTGAGGTGGAAGTTAAATTTTAGTGGGATGCAGATTTTGTGAAAGAGGATACATATTCCAGAGGGAAGAAAGGAGCAGAGCCTGTGGATAACTAGCTCTTGAGCCTGAGCAGAGCAAAAATCTCCTGGGAGTGGTACAGAGGAAATGACCATGAACTTTGGGCTGAAGCCTGAACCTAGAAGTTTTCTCAGCGACTGGAGAAAATGGGTCATATGGAATAGTGGCGTAGCTACGGAGGGGTCTCAGGGTCCCAACCCCCCTCCCTCCAAGTTGGTCTTGGCATCTCTCCCCCAGCCAGTCCCTTCCCTCTACCCATCTGCAGCCCTATGCTTTCATCTTTTCTTCATGCCTCCCAGCTTTGCATTTTTCTGATATATCAGCAGCATCACAGATCAATCAGGTGTATTGTCTGCAGACCCCGGAAGGTTTCCCTCAGCATCGTTCCACCTACATAGGAAAAGGAAGTTGTGCAGAGGGAAGATTTCTGGGGTCAGCAGGCAATGCGACTGCCTTCAGTCTGTGATGCTGCTGATATATTAAAAAAAAATACTAGTGCCTGGAGGCAGGAGGAGAAGAGGAAGACATCAGAGTTTGGGTGTGTGAAGGAAAGGGGAACATACTGGGTTGCTGGGGGCAGGGTGGATCTGAGGAAGTGATAGACAGATATGGATAGATGATGTACCCATGTGGGGAGGGGGGATAAAGAGAGATTTTGATGATGCACCCACGAGGGGGAGAGATCCTGAGGGTGGGAGAGAGATGGATGATGCATCCATGGGGAAAAGGAAGGGGAGAGAGATGGATAATGCATCTGTGAGGGGAAGATCCAAAGGTTGGGGGCGGGAGAGAATGAGATGGATGGTGCACCCTTGGGGGGGAAAGAGATGATACTTTCGCAAGGGGAGTGGAGGCCAAGGGAGCAAGAGAAAGAGATGAATGATATACCTGTGAGTGAAGGGAGGTCCAAGGGAGATGAGAGAGATGGCTGATGCAGAAGGGAGAGAGAGAAAGATAGGTGATGCATCTGTGGTGGGGGTGGGAGTAGGAGGAGAAGAAAAAAATGCCAGATTGTGGGGAATGGGGTTGGGAAGATAGAACTCGAATGAGGAGGTAAAGAAGTTGAATTCACAGAGGGAAAGAGTGAAGATGGACCCAGAGAGAGAGAGAGAGAGAGAGAAAATGGGACCTGGATAGTAAGTGGGAGACAGATATGCTGGGATGCGAGAGGTAGTAAGCAGAGGGAAAAGAGTAAGTTGATGGGGAAGGGGAGAGATGCTGGCCCTGGGGTTGGGGATGCAGAAGATAGAGAAGGGAATAAGCTAAACAAAGGGAAGGATGGAAATAAAGAGATATTGGCAGAGAAGAAATAACAAAACAGGAGAACCTGGAAATAGCGGAAGATGGATGGGATTGGGGGGTGGGGGGGGGGGGGGGGGAGAAAGAGAACAGAATAAAATATGGATGGGACTGGGAGGAAAAAGTTGAGTTTCTATTTAAGCATCTGTAATAATTCAGCTGGTTTGGTTTTCCAATAAACATACTGATGATCAGGGTCCCACTACAATATTTACTGTATTGCATTTTCCTAGGTAGGATCTTTGTTGTGTTTCTTCTGTAAGTCAGTGGTGTTATGGTAAAGTAGATTAACTCTATAGGTCCTCAGAGATTTGTGTAGCCTTTGTATTTTAGGTACATCACAATATGCTTGGAGAGGGTCTATGATTATTATTTTTTTTTTTTTACTGAGATTATAGTAAAATCTTTTTTTTGTATGTGAGTTCCTGAGGAAATGCCCTTTTTTTTGCTTTGTATCCATTCTTAGAGGAGTTGCTATGGGGGTTTCAAAATATAAGTTTAAATTAACAGCTTGATAGTCCAGTGTGTAGTGCTGAGACCTCATTTAGAATATTGTGTATATTTCTGGAGACAGCACCTTCAAAAAGATATAAATAGGATGAAGTCGGTCCAGAAGAAGGCTATTAAAATGGTGCATGGTCTTCATCATAAGGCGTATGGGGACAGACTTAAAGATCTCAATATGTATACTTTGGAGGAAAGGCGGGAAAGGAGAGATATGATAATCAAGTCTCTTTCATTTGAAGGGAAGCTCTAGAATGAGAGGGCATAGGATGAAGTTAAGAGGTAATAGGCTTAGGAGGAAATACTTATTTACAGAAAGGGTGGTAGATGCATGGAACAGTTTCCTGGAAGAGATGGTGGAAGCAGAGACTGTCTGAACTCAAGAAAGCGTAAGATAGGCACATAGGATCTCTAAGAGAAAAGAAGAGATGATGGTTACTGTGGATGGGCAGACTGGACGGGCCATTTGGCTTTTATCTGCCATCATGTTTCTATATTTAAACTGCTACTCCAAAGAAATTGTGTCCCTGGATACTATGAAATGTGTTGAGATGTTAACCAGACTCAAGTTTATATAATGGCAAAGTTTAAGTTATGGGATAATGTAACTATATTTTAAAATGCCAGTGTTCCAAAGTTTCCATAAGTGTGCATAGGGTTTATGTATGCAGGACAGCTGTTGGCAGAGTTTACTTAGAAACCTATCATCGAGTGCATTCTTAAGGTATTATTTATGAGTATACCGAGCATTACTCACACCTATATGCCTAGTGCCCCCCCTCCCCCATGTTGAGTTTGGGCACTCCCAAAATGTCAGTTCTGGCTATGTCACTGACATGGAAGGGATGACCTATGAAAGCAAAGACAGGTATAGAGAGTGCTCACTCAAAAATAAAGGTTCTAGACTTTAAAAAAACGAACGTTGTTCAGATGAGGGATTATGTGAAGGAATTGTTATCTGGAAGGAGTAGAAATGCAGTGGGCAAAACTGAAAGGAGTTAATGTAAGGACAAGACTTTTTTGTGAGGCAACTAAGTAAAAGTAAGAGGAAAAGGCCGCTTTGGTTTTCAAAAGTGATAGCTGAGAAGGTAAGGAATAAGAGATTAGCTTTTATAAACTACAAAAGATTGCAGAAAGAGGAAGACAGACAAAAATATCTAGAAAAGTTAAGAGAGGCTAGCCGAGTAGTCAGGAAAGCAAAGATACAAATGGAAGAAAAAATAGCTCATACGATAATATGGGGAGACAAAACATATTTTGGATATATTGGTGATAGGAAGAAGTACAAAAGTGACATTGTGAGACTCAAAGGTGAAGGGGTGAAATATGTAGAATTAATAAAGAAAAGGCTGAATTGCTTAACAAGTATTTCTATTCTGTGTTCACGGCTGAAGTGCTGGGAGCAGGACCGCAGAAGACAAATGCGAATAGGGATAAAGTAGTGGTAGACCCTGATCAATTTTCAGAGTATTACGTTCATGAGGCGCTAGCTAAAATAAAGGTAGACAAAGCAATGGGGCTGGATGGATGCTATGGTGCATAGGAAGAGGTATGGCCAGTAGGAAAAAGGAGGTATTGATGCCCCTGTATAAGACTCTGGTGAGACCTCATTTAGAATATTAGTACAATTCTGGAGACCACACCTTCAAAAAGATATAAAAAAGATAAAGTTAAGAGGTGATAGGCACAGGAGGAAATACTTTTTTACGGAAAGGGTGGTAAATGCATGGAACAGTCTTCCAGAAGAGGTGGTGGAGACAGAGACTGTGACTGAATTCAAGAAAGCATGGAATAGGCACATGGGATCTCTTAGAGCGAGGAAGAGATAATGGTTACTGCGGATGGGCAAACTGGATGGGCTATTTGGCTTTTATCTGCCATAGCACTGTTATAAATATAATCTGTTATCTTCATCTTATCGTAACTTTACGTTGCTATTTATCCCCAACAGGTCCTGTCGGACATTACCTACTAAAATGTACATATTACATTTTCGCTCATCAAATTGTATTTCTATACTATTGCCTCCTGAGGTCTCTGATCTGTGTATTTCCTCTGAATATCTACTTATTGTATTTCGCTGAATGTCCAGCACTCTTGATTGTAAACCGCCTAGAAGTCGCAAGATTGTGGCGGTATAGAAGAATAAAGTTATTATTATTATTATTATTATTATCATGTTTCTATTACAAATTTTACCAGGAGGTTCATGTCAGCTTTGAACTGAATTGCATCTACAACTGTAGGGACAGAACGCCTAGTGAAAATGAGTTTACCCCTCTTCACAGTGTTCTGTTTGTAAATCACTATTCTCAGACTGTCATCAGTCGCTGCTGTTCTATGGAAGACTGTATACCACGGGACTTCATTCTTTGCTAACCCAGGGTTTAATTCACCAATATTAGCATACCTCCAAATGTACTTAGTACTGTATTGATGTTCCTTGTTGGCCTCTGGGCAATCTCATAATGGACCCTGAATCTGGCCACAGGTGGTGCTGTTGAGTGATGAACACAGTTCTAGTCTTGGAAATAATGAAATGCAAAGAACCTGGGTTTTTAAAAAAAAAAAAATTTTGTTGAGGAAGCATTACCACTAGGCTAGTGATACAGCACTATAGGCCTGAAACTGGTTTGTGCATGTTTCATTTTATATGAGTTCAGTCAGCTTTTTTTTTCCCTTGAATTCAAGTTTCTATAGAGATGAGACTTCTACATGATATCCTTGCCTTGTAGCAGCACTGAAGCTGACAGAATAATTTTCATGGTATCACATCATTTATATTTTCTAATAAAGTGTTTGTTTTCTAAGATTATGACTCATGATATAATTTGAACCCCCCTCCCCCCAGAACCGGCCCTTAGTTAAGAGCAGTTGAGTCACATAACTACAGCAACATTTTCACATGGGTTCTTCTCACCTGCTACCCAGATTCCATCTAAATTAGTGACATTAATGTGACCTTGAATGAAAGCCAGGACTGGTCTGCATCTTTTTTAATAAACTCTGAGGTAGAACCCTCAAGTATCAAGACACCTGTTTATAATAGAGCCAGGCCTGGTCTTGGCAGGCTCCCCACTCAGTTGACATGCTGCTTTCTCTGGTTGTGGCACTTGCTTTTCATTTTCTCATTATAGAGCAGTGTAAGGTTAATGGGAGGGACGTTTCATATATGGTGATTTATTTATATGCAGTATGACAGAGCCTTGTATTACAATAGGCCTGTTAATAAGTAGGCTTTCTTAGCTGCAAATGTCTCCCTCTTGTCTTCCTTTTTACTACACTTCAGCACCCTGCCCTTTGTAAAATATCCACCTTTCTATAAAATAGGTAGATCTTTTGTTCTGTAGGCTCATGATGCACATGCATATCTATTCATTGTGCAGTAGTGTGTGGCACAGTGGTTAAAGCCATAGCCTCGGCACCCTGGGGTTGTGGACTCAAACCCATGCTGCTTCTTGTGACCCTGGGCAAGCCACTTAATCCCCCCATTGCCCCCAGGTACATTAGATAGATTGTGAGCCTGCCAGGACAGATGGGGAAAAATGCTTGAGTACCTGAATAAATTCATGTAAAACCTGTTCTAAGCTCCCCTGGGAGAGCTGTATAGAAAATTGAATAAATAGTGTGAAAGGTTTCAGCCTCTGATAACCAGAGCTGCTATTGTGACATCATAATGCCTACTTCCACCAGTGCCTAAGAACCAACGTCATCAGTGATGTCACAATAGCTTGATTGTCCTATACTTGGCTCACTTTTACTACATTTTGATTTCTAGAGTGTCGCAGTGGTTAAAGCTACAGCCTCAGCACCCTGCTCCTTGTGACCCTGACCTGGGCAAGTCACGTAATCCCCCCCCCCATTGCCCTAGGTACACCCCACCAAGACAGACAGGGAAGAATGCTTGAGTACTTGAATAATTCATGTAAACTGTTCTGAGCTCCCTTGGGAGAACAGTATAAAAATTTAAATGAATGACTGGTGCTAGAGGGTAGCAGGCTGCGGATCCCTTACTGCCTAAAGTAGGAGCACCTTGAGGACAGCTACCAAAGCAACAATGTTGGAGGCTATTGTGACTCATCATTTTGTGACAGGTTATTTTCCATTGGTCTCTTTTGCTTGAATGCCAAATGAATTGAGATCAAATTTTTTTAATGTTGTGACTTATTTCATTCCCAAAGTAGCTATAATAGTTAAAAAGATTTGGTTAAGTTGGGGAAAAATTAGATGAGAATGCAGCATCCACAGCTGAAGCGGAGACTGGGAAATATAGATTTTCTGGCATAACAAGTATAAAGGTACAAGAAGTATAACTATTTATGGTAGAAAGGAAACTCAAGAGCTAGGCAGAAACTAGGGACAGGCTGTCATTTGCAGCAAGAAGAGAAATGTCAATAACACATCCTGTGTTTGCATGTCGTTGCCAAATAAAAACGAGCAGTAAAAACACATTTTGAGCTTTGTCGTTCTCTAAATGTGCACTATATGGGAAGAGAGCGCATTCTTTCCTGATAGCAGAACTACACTTCTCCCTCAGAATCCATGGTTTCAGCATCTGCGGATTCGGTTATTCACAATTTAAAAAAAAAAAAAAAAAGCTGCATTCCGAACCTTCCCTGCCTCCCTCCCGCCTTCCCCCCCGGCATCCTGGACCTTACCTGGTGGTCTAGCTGGCTTTTGGGACAGGAGCGATCTTCCTATGCTCCTGCCCCGTGCAGATAACTCATACAAAATGGCTGCTGTGAACTCCCGTCGTAGTCTCGAGAGACTATGGGAACTCACGGCAGCCATTTCCTATAAGTGATGTGCATGGGGAAGGAGCGTAGGAAGATCGCTCTTGTCCCGAAAGCCTGCTAGACCACCAGGTAAGGTTCGGGAAGGCTGGAGGGAAGCGGTGGGGTGTCAGAGCCGGCCAAAATTTTATTGGTGAATTTTCAACATTCGCGGGCCGGCTCTGCCCCTAACCCCCTCAAATACTGAGGGAGAAGTGTACCACACATGGGTGAACCATTGCACATGCACAAACTTGAGCTGTCCTGTGTAATATATTGCTGGAAATAGAGTACTTGATTTCTGAAATAGTGCATACTATTTCTAGAAAAGGGCAAAATGGCCAGAAAAATCAGAATAAAAATGAAAATTTCTGTTAACATGGGAAAATGAAAAATTTCTGGCTGTGCCTCCCTAGTAGAAACCAATGCTATTAAAAAAAAAAAAGCCATGCCATGCCATGCCAAAATGTTTTCCATTAAGTAACATTTGCCTCTGCCATAAATGTTAAAGGTTATTGTACTATAACAAAGAAAAACTGGAAACGTTCTTAATAAAAAGTTTTAATCATAAATGTTCATCACAGATAAAAGTGATGCAGGCAATTCAAAATCAATCCAAATGACACACAGCCTCTGATTGGTGGTGCGATCCCCTTTGGGGTCCGATGGAAGTACACCACAAAATTTAAGTTTGCATGAAGTAATCCAACTGTGTGTGGACCAGGGTTCTTCAAGGCATCCAAGTACTGCTTCTTCCTCCATTGGACCCCAGAGGAAGGTTTTTCAACTGAAACACGGAACGTGTCGTGTCTGCACCACCAATCTTTGCTGTGTGTCATTTGGATTGATTTTGTATTGCTTGCATCACTTTTATCTCTGATATTTGTGATTAAAACTTTTTATGAAGAGCATCGTTTCCACAGTTTTTCTTTGTTTTTGGATTTTCCTTGTTTCCTGTTGAAGTTTTTGGTATTTTTGTTGTGGATTAAAGGATATTGTACTTTTGGGGGGGGGGGAGTGGGGGCGGGAAGACCAGTAGTTTCCTCCTATTCCTTTTGACCTGCCAGCTCACTTCTGTTGAACTATAGCACCATGAGCCTTCCTCCACAGTTATTTGTGGTTTCTGTCCTATTTTTATATCCCTCTTTTAACTCAGTATTGCAAATGCCTTTGGCTAGGGGCCCCAAACCACAGCTGCCTCTGGAAGTCAGCTAATGAAGACCCTGATCTGGCCAGAAGGTGTCATAGCCAGCTGAGGTTTCATCTTGTCTGGGCTTTTCAGTGTGGCCTCCAGAACATCCCCATCTTCAGAGGAAGCCAAACCTGGAATCAAACTGTTTTTTCTCAGGGGCGATGTCTGTGTGGCATCAGCAAATCCTCTTCCTTGTTTACAAACTATAGTTTGTTAAAGAAAAGTCTCTCGTGGTATTTAGGAAATATTCAAAAGGATGCAGAGGAAGAGTACTTTGATTTGTTGGACTGCTATGCTGGTGTTTTTGGCCCTGACGAAGTGGCGTTGTTGACCATGAAATGATCGTCGGCTGCACATAGCCTTTCCTTTACTATTAAATAGACACACAGTTTTCTTGTGGTGAGAAAATTTTTTATTCCTATGACGTTGGATTGGTAAAGTGAGGTTTCCTCACCATTAACACTGAGGCTTTTTCTTTCGCCTGAAAATTTTTTTGCCGCCATTAATTAATCAATAATGTGGAGTTTATTTAGCTTTTCAGTTATTTAATTCACCCCCATTTCTCCTTTAGTTTTTTTGTTTTATAAATGATAAAGCTATCACAAGACACTTGTGTTAAGTGCTCATTATTATGTAACACAGTTTAGTAAAATTGCCCTTTAGATTGTGAACCCACTAGTCACAGAGAAAGTACCCGAATATAATATGTAAGCTGCTTTGGTTGTACCTTTACCAATATACTGCAAGTGTGATTCAGATCATTCAAGATGGTTTGCAAGAATAATACAATAAAAGCATAATATAATAAATAGAAACAAGTTTAGGATATTGCTGTCTAATGGACTCCCATCCTTTAGCGGCCCTTAAAAACAGAGAGCATTGATTTTTCAGCTTCATGCTTATTTTGAGAGGGAGCTGTGCCATAAAATATGAGCTGGTAGCTTGGTTTATAGGCTATCATATTTCATTTATCCGTCCACTTCAGTGCACCATACATACAATAAATGCAGGAAAATATGGATGGAAAACAAAAGTGGCAAAACGCTGTAAAACCTCTGACTTTACTCCTTATGGCAATCTCATACCCTGCACTTACAATCCGAAGACCTGCTTGCTGTACTATCAGTCCTTTGAGATTGGTTAGAATTCACCAGATATTTGATGGGGCTTTTTTGCCTTGCCTCTTTCCTTGGGAATCCTCCTCCTACAAAGAATTTAAAGCTGATCTCAAAACATATTTCACTTTGTCCTATATAGAGAGTTGGCAGCTGAGATAAGTGGTGGCTGCAAGCAGTCTACAGTATCTGTTGATTCTCTTTGCTTTTGGCTCTTTATCACCTGATACTACTTCTATTTTCCTGTTTTTAATGGAGTTCTTTTGTTTTATTTCTTTCCTGAGTGCATTTTTTTAAACAGAGTGCATTTAAAAAGAAATAGAATTGTAGACCTGCTGCCATAGGTGAGAGGTGGTGTAGTAAATTTTAATAAAGATAATTCTGAATTTGCCTGATTTCTAGGCCACGAGACCCTTCACCCTGAATCTCTTTTCCTGCTGGAAAGAATTTCCTCAGTGCATTAGTTTAGACTTCCTTACATCTTCAGTAGCTCCAGCTGTATCTGAACAGAGATATGAGTAACCTTTTGCCGTGCTCAGTGGTGATTTTCCACCAACTTATACTGGGTGAATATCTGGAGCTTTTATGAGCTTTATTCCAGTTTTCCATTATAGTTGATATGGAAGGTGAAAACCTAGTACCTATATTTTATTTTTATAACATTTCCACTAGGTGTGCTATTGTCAGTAAAATCTAGTTGGCTCACTAGCATGCGATATTTTATTTTTGGGGGGGGGAGGTTCAAACCCCATGCTGCTCCTTGTGACCCTGGGCAAGTCACTCAATCCTCTATTGCCCCAGTTAGATTAGATAGATTGTGAGCCTGCTAGGACAGATAGGGAAAATGCTTGAGCACCTGATTGTAAACCGCTTAGATAATCTTGATAGGTGGTAAATACGAGAATATCTAACAAAAAATAAAATAAAAATACTTTTTGTAAAATATCTTTATTCGTTTTAAAGCCAAAAATAAGTGCAACATATTTTACAGACATTTTACTCTTTAACAACACTTAAATTCTATCAAATTATATTTATGACAAATACATATATTAACCTCCCCCTTTATACATACCCAACAATTGCACTCTAAATAAACATAACTCCCCACCCACCCTCCTTAGACGTGCATGATCAAAGGACCAAATCAACAATCACTCCTTGCAGAATTCTGTCAATGGCTCCCAAACATCCATAAATTTCTTATAATGTCCCTGTTGTATGGCCATCATACGCTCCATTTTAAAAGTATAACAAAGAGATTCCCTCCAGAAAATGTAATTTAATCTATCACAGTTCTTCCAATTCCTCAGAATAAGTTGTATGGCAACCCCTGTCATTATAAAGAAAAGTTTGTTATTTTGAGCAGTTATTTGACTTTTAGCCCTCATTAACGTACCAAATACTTCTTATCGACTTATGTTCTCCTAGGTCCTTATAAGCATGTTTTTTGTTGCTCCGTGGGCCCAAGTTCTCAAAGGATTTCTCCCTTTGCCTAATCAGGCTTCATGTCTATCTTTGAATTGCAAGAGGGTCTAAGTTCCTATTGATACTGCTCTTCACTGTCCTTTTGTTGAATAGAGTTGGAGCCCCACTTCTGTTTGATAGGGAATCAAAACTCACGAGCCATTACTTTAACTTCAAAATTGTGTAACTGATTTTGTTTCCAGGATTGATCGTAAAATGTCCGTTGCTCACACCAACTACCAGCTGGATGAAGCCCAGGCTATAATGAATGAGCTCCGAACCATACGCAAAGCCATTTACATGGGGGAGAAAGAAAAACGAGACCTTTTGCAGGTAAGACTTTTGTCGTGATTGGGCTTTCCTGGCAGTCATTTTGAGGGAAATTTTCAAAGCTGTATAAGTGTGGAAACTGTGATTTTTGGGTGTGTAACTTGGCTGAAGAAAAATTTTCCTTTGTTCATTATAGCTAAGTGTTCATATAATTCTAGGCTGATTTAGAACAAGTTTTAGGAGACATGCTCTTAGGTAAGAGATAGAAAATAACATATTTAGACTATATTGTAAGCACTAAGCACATTGTCTTATGTGGAAAAAACACCTGCACAAAAAGTTGGTGCAAATGTGCATAATGTTTCTAAGATTAAGCACATAGTTATCAATGTTGGCTTCCATTAAGGTGTGTTATTTTACCATTAACTTAGGCAGTTCTAATGTGATGAGACCTAGTTATTAATACCTAGGGTTAAACAGTGAAATAACATTTTAATGGTAACACAGATTGATAATCCCCCCTCCCCCAACAATAGCTGAAAATACACATACTCTTTGAAAATTGGTACCAAGTCCAAGAGTTAAAAGTCCACATGTACTGTGTTCTATTGCCGTTTGAAAATTGCCCCCACCCTCTATGTGTTTAGAGGAACTGATGTTGAAATTACATGCGGAGACGGGTGACTCAGGAAGTCCTGCACAAAAACAGGAGCGAGCATGGCGGTGACAAGTGATTTAAACGGAGAGGAAATGGAAAATAAAAAAGGGAGGGGTCTTGGTGGGAAGTACAAAGCTCTAGATCTGAGTAAGGGGGAAGTTAAAAGGCAAAATTAAGTGGGAACTAGAAGTCTTTAGGTAAAAGTGATGTAGAAATTACATCCCTTGATAAATTTAAAAGTAACTTGACGGCTTTTCTTTTTAAAGACGCATATGGTGTATAATAGCCCTTTTAAGGACGGTAATGGAAATCTATTCCTTGCCATCTTGTAACCTTTTTAGCTTATTTTACATAATTCTAGACTTTTTATACTTTGTTCCCCTTCCTATTGTTTTGATCCCTCTTCCCCTCTCTTTCTCTTCATACAAATTGTATTTCTGCCCCT
Source organism: Geotrypetes seraphini (assembly GCF_902459505.1). Classification (NCBI taxonomy): domain Eukaryota; kingdom Metazoa; phylum Chordata; class Amphibia; order Gymnophiona; family Dermophiidae; genus Geotrypetes; species Geotrypetes seraphini. Next base: position 172,591,509 of record NC_047089.1, on the reverse strand, counting down.
CTCCATCTTGTATCGGTAAGTTTATGTTCGTCAGTGAGTTTGATTGTTTGTAACACTGTTTGTAATTTGTTTTTAATGCATGTTTTTACTATACTCTGTTTTTATATTATGTAAAACCGCTTTGAATTTTTAATAAGGCAGTATATCAAATTTTTAATAAACCTGAAACCTGACTTTATTGGCAATCCCCCCCAAATATGCCTGCATGCCTGTCACCTCTATTATATGCAAATTTGCCTCATGCATATTCATTAGGGATATCTTGTAAACCTGACTAGCTGGGGGTTCTCCAGAACAGGTTTAAGAACCACTGCTCTAGTGGATATATGTGAGAGATTTGCATGCCTACTACCCCTGTGGTATGCAAATCTCTCCTGAAATCCTGTCCCAATGGTGGCCTTAGAGGACTGGAATACACTTCTCTAAATTAGAGGGTTATCTCTCCTATATAGAGAAATGCAAAATAGGAAATATCTATTCTCCTACCTAAGAAGGCAAATAATATAAATATCCTTTGACTGGGAGGAGAAGGATGTACCCGGAAAACAGGTCTTTTCCTTACCAGCACTGCATCTCTCAGGATGCACCTGGGTAACCATTCTGAGCTTTCTTTTTACTTTTTTCCTTCCAGGCAGGTGAAACCTCAGTCACATCTTACTTTATTTGATATACCACAATTAACAAAAACGCTAAACCAAAGTGGTTTATAATAACCCTAGTTTGCATATTTTGACATTGGATCAAAAAATTTCTGTTTAGATGGAGGAGAGTGGGGAAGTATTCTGTGGATGGTATTGGATTAATGGTGCCTAGATAATGCCAATGTGTGGTGCTAATTCAGCAAATTTTAATAGACAAATATATTTTGATGACTTTATCCATTTAACCAGGACCATATAAATACCTTTCAAAATTTTAATGAATAACTTACCTATTTAATTTTCACTAAGCACTAATTTTACCATGAGCCAGCCCGTAGGAATTCAGTGAGTGAGCATTTATCTCGCCGTCCTGTGGTAAAATGCTCTTACATCGCTTAGCAAAAAGAGCCCTAAGTTTGATTGCATATTCTGTAGACTAACCTAGCCAGATAAACTGGCTGAAAGTACACTTGAAGATATCCAAATAATTATTACTTTTATAGTATTTTATGTTATTTATTAACCATCCCCCTCCCCCCTTTTATGAAGCCACATTAGCTTTTTTATCGCTGGCCGCGGCGGTATTGGCTTTGATGCTCATATGAATTCTTTGAGTTTCAGATCTAATACTGCTGCGGCCAGTGATAAAAAAGCCTAATGCGGCTTCGCAACAGCGGGGGGGGGGGGGAGGGTAAATATGTATGAATTCAATTTTATATGCTGGAATTGTATTCATGAATTGTTAGCATTGTAAGGTTCCTTAGATAATCTTTTTAAGCTTCAAAGTTAGCTTCAGTGTCTCCAGATAATTCCTTGTGCTAGCAAAATAGCTATTATCTCTCTATCATGTCTCAAGGTGTGCCAAACACTAATGCGTGCATGCTAGTCTATGGACGCATTAACGTTTAGCGTGCGCTAATTCAATTAGCACGCGCTAATCGATTAGCGCACCTTAGTAAAAGAGGGGGTAAGTTTGTAATTTTTTACTGGTTAAATAGTTGTGAAATTTACAGGAAGGATGTCTTTATGAATTTCTGGAGATACTCGCAATCTTCCCACAGGAAATGTTCATCTGCATCAGTGCTTCTCAACCTTTAAGTGTTGCCGTAGCAACATCTTCCTATAGGTCCTCTATGTCCAAAATAAGAAACGTTCTTGAGTCCCTGCTCCTTAGGTTAAACCTAAGCTGCAATGTGATATAAAGGAGGCTGGATTTCATTTTTATTTACAGGGCAAGAGTAGTCCCCTCTCAAAATGGAAGGGAACTCCTAAAAGAGTTTTGCATGAAGGATCTCTTATCTCTCTTTCACAAGGAGTCTAGTGAAATAAGAGAGACTTTGGCTGTGGTTATTTTACCATGCTGGGGGCATTGGGTTTCAAGTGCTGCTGAAAATAATCAGTTAGCTCCAAACTGCTAGGAGCCATTTCTGACCAGTGAAATCGCTTTGACTATCAACCCCTACAAATTTATTTATGAAAATTGTGGTGGCAGGGTGTTAACTCACCATTTTTCTACAGGTTTTCAATCTCAGGCAAGAGGGGACCATCCTTAGAATATGCCTTAAGACCTTTCACTTGATCTTATCCTAAACGGTACTGTGCTGAGACCTAATATGAAACCTCATTTCTGGTAAACAATTTTCATGATGGTTGGATGGATTTTCACAGCATTCTTACTTAAGTACGGGTGTCTCTGGAGAGCATATCTTGAATAAGATTTAAAATATGTAACCATTATTCATAGGATGTACTACTACAAATTAATTATGCAATTGGTTTGTGAATCAGACGTATTTATTTATAGCTCTTAAGTATAAACTGCCTTTACAGACAAATAGCAACTATAACATTACAGTAGTCTCAAGTGGTTCATGGGATGTGTTTGTTGTAATTATAAACACCCCTTTTTACTTAAGGTGTTTTTGCAAGGTGGAGTAGCATCCCTTTCTGTTCTCAACAATCTTGTTACCTTTTAGCATGGAAGAGTTTACATAATATAGATTAATGACTGGGTTGTTGTAGAAATGATCCTAAATTATAATACCAGACTTTTCATACACGTTTGAATGCTTTCATAAGTGGCAGTCCTTGAGAATTTAACTTGATCTACTGTATATTACATCAAGTTTTCTGATATGTTAATGAATACTAAATTTGCAGATTTTGGGTGTGTGCCATAGGCATGCCTTCCTGTAATTATGCAGTGCCTTGATTTTCTTCAGGGTTCCATTTTTGCTTATAGTTATTCTGTTGTACAAGATTGCGACTTACTTAGGCCTGGATTCTATAAATGTCACCGTTGTCAGTGTCTGCCTTAAAAGCAGCCACCAATTGCATGTCAATCATGCGATAGCGCCGTTTATAGAATTGCAGCTTCGGAAAAAGTAGGCGGCAGAAATGTAGGCCAAGGTTTTCAAGACCTACATTTCTGGCACCTACCTTTTACATGAATCGCACCTATGGAGGCACTTTTATGATGCCCAGTGCCACTTCTGGTGTTAACCACGCCTACAGTGGCATTAGGCATCATAAAGCACCTCTGTAAACGTGATTGCAGTGCCATTTTTTTAGGCACCAGTAAGGCGCCTGCATTTTTCTTTTAAGTACTTTTTAAAATGGCAATTTCAACTGAAGTTAGGCACCGATAGGGTGCCTTCTTGCGCCTAACATAAGGCACCATTTATAGAATACTTGACACACTGTGGTGATTTTATCTAGATGGCATTCCAGAGACTATCATAATCATAAAACTTTCTAAGACTTGAATGATTAAAAAAAATTGTAGCCTATCCCCAAGTGTAGGAGTTGTTACACTAAAAATCATGCTTTGAATAGTATCTTGTTTCATGTGATGAACTTAAGTATAACTAACACATTCTGTTGGGATGATCTGAACATTCTATTTAATGAGAAAGGGATTATTAAATGGGACAAAAACAAAATATATCCAGAGGAGAAACAGTCTTGTGTATCAGGATCAATCTTTGAAAGGTTGACCTGCTAACCTGTGCTCTTTTTTTAATAGTGGTGGGGCATGATCATATTAGCAAGCATCAGTGATCAGTTTCAGCACCATATTGTGAATTAGTTGCAATTATCTGGAAGCAATTGTCCTTAACACTCAAACAAAAGACAGTAGGATAGTCCAAGAAGCTTATCACTAGAGCATACACCAAAATTGTTGGAGCTTTTTAGCCAATAAGGATCCATAAATATCATTAAAGGACACTTTTTGAGGAGAGAGAAAAATGAAATTGAAAATTTAATTCTCTGTCAAATGTTATCCCCAGAATTTTAATGGTGTTTATAGGAAGTGTTATTCCTGACATTTGCAGCGTATTGGAAGGAAGCTGTTGCCATTCCTTGAAAAAAAAATTTATAGTCCTAGTCTTCTCAAGATTTTGAGTTTAGGCCTATTACTGGATAACCATTTAGTAATGATTGACAGTTGGTATAACCTCCCCTTAATATAGTGATATAAAAATTCAATAATAGTGATTGCCCCAATATCAAACCTTTCAAAATAATTCTGTAAAAATATGTAATTGTATATGTTTATGTTTATTGTTCACTTGATACCCCGCTAGTGCATAGCCTTCATGTGAGTTAATTATATGCTGATGCTTAAGGCTGTTATGGCCTGTAGTACAGTGCTGATTTTCACCTGCTTATTGTTCCCTCCAAGGAGCTTCTGCTCTAGGTGACCTGGCTGATCAGAACCGGGAATGGTGGGTATGGGGAGAAGGAAGTTTATTCCACTGATCAGTAATGTGTTTCAATGTAAGCTCTCTATCATACACAAATATGAAGAAAATCTCTTTAGACCTAAAACCAAAACTGTGAAATTAACGGCCTCTTTTACAAAGCCGTGCTAGCGGCCCCGAAGCCCATAGAGATTTAAAGGGCTTCGCGGCTTTGTAAAAGAAGCCGTAAATCTCTGTTGCCAATTCTGTTTGAAGTCTTGCATTTTAATTTTTAAAAATGTGGCATAGTCAAGATGGTAGTATTGAAATAATAATAATACAAAAAAAGCTTAAGAGAAACCTTCTCAAATGTTTTGTAATCCTTTCTTGCATTCTGTTTCAGAGTCTCGCCAAGTTAACTGGTGGCTTCAGGAATAGCTGTTGCATCACAGACTCTCTGCAAGATCTCCAGCACCATCCAAGCACATTGTATGATGTCGGATTACCTCAGCAGTACTGCGATGCGTGCTCTCAGACTGACAATGCTGGGGAGGTATATCCTTCAGTGCAATTATGTCATTGTTTGTCTTTTTTTTTTGCCTAAAGATATAGAATAGGGAAGGGGCCTTAGTAAATCAGTTTGTAAAGGAGCTACTTCTGATCTGGATGGAGAACCGCCTCCCCCCCAAAAATTCACTAGGCTCAATGTTGGAGGGATATAGAAGGATAATAGAAAAAGATCTCACCTGCTAGCTCCTAGGTTTAAAGAAAATTTGTCAAGCCCTGCTGTATTATATAGCTTGTGCCTTTTCATTGGTGACTCAATGCGAGTTTCATTCAAGTGCACTAAGTATTTCCCTACCCACAGAGAGCTTCCAATCTAAGTCTGAACATGAAGCAACAGAGGGTGAAGTGACTTGCCCAAGATAGAGTGTTTAAGTTGAGTTTAGTCTGCTACACTAAACTTGAGAGTTCTTCTCTGTTATATCTCTCCCCAACTATGGTCTGCTCCCCCTAGCTTTGTTTTAATTATACCTGTGAGGTAACTTCAGATGACAGAAGGGCAACCAAGAGGTTATGAGAAGAACAAAACCTTAAATTCTGTGACGGTCTCCAAATGGAGGAAAGAAGCTAAAATCATAAATGCAAGTTCTTATAGATGTGAAGACATTTTAAGAGAAATAAATATTAAAATACTATTAGGCTCGGTGGTTTGATGATTACAGTCTTTTTGGGACTCCATTATGTCAAGCATGAGTGCTCTAGAAATGAACTGGGGCTGCAAAAACCGAGGGAACAGTACAGTTTAGGGGGTGAAGTACTTTTGTACATTAAAGAGGAGCAGGACTTGGGAGTGATAATATGTGATGATCTTAAGGTGACCAATACTTTTTCCAGTTAAATAGGTGAGACATTCTAGACAGATGGATTGTGTCTCCATGGCCACAGGCCATCTGCAGAAGGAATCCACTCCGGATTTTTTTTCTATGCCTCTAGTGCACTTCACTGGACTTCTTAGCTCCACCTACAGTTTTTCTCTTCTGCACGCGTGCCAGCAGGAATGTGTTTGTTCTGCTCTCCCCATTTTATTATTTTATTTTGTGTTTTTTGTCCCATTTGGGGGGATTTCTTGGGCTTGGAGCGTTTATTCAGCTCTGCCTGCATTGAGATCACACAGACTTTGGTCTGTAGCTGACAGTCCAATCCCTAGTGCCTGTTAGCCAGCCTGCATTTATTTCACAAGCGCTTAGGGCTGTCCCCATCTTTCTCCTTCTGCCAAAGAAAGGTTTGAGCGCAGGATGTTGAATATCCATAGGAGACTCAGAGGTGTCTCGCAGGGCATTGGCTGCATCTCACCTCCACCTGTCCCTGAGCACATTCATCGGTCCGCAGGGGTGAAGGCATAGGGTCTGACTGGCAGCCTGAAGATCAGCATCGAAGGGGCACTCCTAGCATGAGGCAGTGATTTTCTGATTCCAGCTACTGTTAGAGAGCTGAGGCAGGCTGCAGCATATTTTCAGCACAGGTCACAGAGAGTAAAGGCTGTCACAGCCTTTGAGGTGAATATGCAAGAGGCAGATTTGCATGCCTGTCACCTCTGTTATATGCAAATCTGCCTCATGCATATTTATTAGGGAGATCTTGAAAAACCGACTGCTGGGGGTCCCCCAGAACAGTTTTAGGGACCATTGGGCTGAAGTAAAGATCCTGTATGGAAATAGCAGAGCCATCTGAGCTGAAGTACAGTATGGCCCAAATGAGCTGGTAGGGTATCCTGAAGCTACTGAGTCCAGGCATCCAGCATATGGAATCCCTTGACTCAGAAAACTTCAATACTGCTGGATTCTTCTTGACCAATAATGTTTGCCTGGTCTTAGGAGGCATCAAGCAGTATCCCTCTCATCATGCAATTGTCTTGAAGCATGGTGGTACCTGAACACTGTTAGGGATTTGTCTGCCAAAGAGGGATGCCAGGAGTGCCATATTGAAGCAAATCGTTGATGAGACCTTCTGAAAAGTGTGAGTTTCATTATTGGCAAGGATTACTTTTTGATTTGGTTTTCTTTCTTCCCAATTGAAGCTTGGCTTTGAGGATAAAACAAAATTGGTGGACAAAGTAAGACTTAAGTGGCAGTATGAAGAAGCAAAAAAGAGGTAAGAAATGAATCTTAAAACTGGTTGCTCACTTTTTTCTTTGCAAATATGAACGTAGGTTTGGGAACCATATAATAATTATTACTAATATAATATTTCACAAAATTTTGTTAGGTATAATTTTGTTCAAGAGAATTTGGATGGCTTAAGGAGAGCTACCACATGGTTTTGTTCTAAATAATTACAAAGAAACCCTGCAAACAAGCCACTTCTCATACATACTGGAACCCCATGTTACTGTCCCACCTGCCAGTGATGTCAGAAGTAACAGCAGCAGAGTGAATAACCTGCTCCAGGAGTGGCATAGCCACAAGGGAACATATTACTGTTAGGTGTGACCATTTAAAGCTAGCCATAGAGATGGTGAAATTGTCCATGCCTAAATATCAAAGATATACACTTAGGCCTGGATTCTATAAATAGCACCGCAATCGGCAGCCACCCACAAAGGGGAGGCTGATCATGTGTCGATCATGCAACGGCGCCATTTATAGACTGGTGGCTACATCACAGTTAGGTACCAGAAATGCAGGCCAGGGTTTTCAAGGCCTACATTTCCGGCGCCTGTCTATGATGAGTTCACGACTATGGAGGCACCTGCCGCCGCCTAAGGATACTTCCGGTATTAGTCACACTTATTTTACCCTTAACCCTTTCAGGACCATAAGGATCGTAGGCCAATTTTTGTGGTTTTGACGACATTTTTATGGTAAAAAGGGCTTGCAGATGCCAAAAAATTGATTTTTTTTGGTGAAATATCATTATTTTTTTTTTATAAAATCAAACTTCTGGCTTATGGACAGTGTGGCAAGTGAATCTTCTCGTCAATCTGGCAACGACGCTAATGAATGAATGTCGGAACCAGTTTGTTTACATAAAGGCAGTATCATATGGAATCCGTACATATCAAATTTAGAACTGTAGACTATCCCAATCAAAATTTATAGGATTTTAAATTTATGGTACAAATATGTCCCTTGGTCCTGAAAGGGTTAAGCGCATCTGCAGTCACGGTTCCAGTGCTTTTGTGGAAGTTCCATCTTTTTTTTTTTTTTTAAATGAGATTTTAATTGCTTTTAAATGGCATGATCAGTTATGTCGATTAAAGGCAATTAAGCAAGTTAAAAATGGCACCGTTAAGGCCCCTAATGGCACCTTACTAGTGGTGCTGTAAATAGAATTTGAGCAGGCCAGATTCTGTATAGTGTGACCAAAATTGCATGTGTGTGCTGCTGATTTGTGTGGGCTACTTAATTGTTAACAAGCTAATCAGCGCTGAAAAGTAGCAATTAACAAGTAATAATTGACACTTATTAGAAGTTATTCACACCACTTTCTAAGCACATTCTATAAAGTGGTGTGCATAAATTCTAGTGCGTGAATCTCAAAAGGGGGTGTGGCCAGGAGAGGCGGATTGTGGGCGTTCCTGAAAGTTAGATACACTTTTAGAGAATACACCCAATCTGCGCATGACTTAGGCGCAGGCATTTTGGCCTGGTTTTCATTGGCCTAAATGTTACGCTTAGTGCTCATACATGTGACTAATTCTAGAAATGGCGAGGACTTTTTACAAAATTGCACTAAGTGCTGTTTTGGTCGGCATAGATGTTTGTTTTGTTTTTTTTTAGGCACCATATATAAAATTTGGGGGTTAACTTTTAGTGGGAGGTTCACCCGTTCTTTGGGCAAACCCACTTGCAAATACACGCTATCCAAGATATATATATATGAATCACAATTCCTTCAAAGCAGTGTACAAAAATAAAAAACTGATCATTATCAGCGAAATTTCATAATATTCAGATTATAAAAATTCAGTTAACATGTTTAACAAACAATTCAATTTTTAATAACGTAAAGTGCATATTAGAGAGTTGCACGGGGACGGAAATCCCACCCATCCCCGCCCGTCCCTGCCAGGATCCTCTCCGTCCCCACCCGTCCCTGCAAGGAATTACCTCCATCCCCGCCCATCCCCATAAAAAGCAGCAAATACTTCTGACAAGATCATCAATTCCACAGTTTCTTTTGTGTTTGCGCTGCTGTTTTCCTTGTGGAATCTCTTTGGTGGAACCCTTTTTTTGTTTTCTGTTCAAGTAATTAACTTATAAACCCCCTCTTTTACTAAGGCTGATGTGTCCATTATATTACATGGACGAACTCTGCTTCCAAAGCCTTCCATCCCCGTGGGAGACCCCGTTGGCTAGAGGGGGGTCCACGTGGGAGTCCTGTGGGCCAGAGGGAGATCTCCGTGGGAGTCCCGTGGGTTAGGGGGGGATTCACGCAGGATCCCCATGGGACCCGCAGGATTCCCGCGATCCCCGTTCCCGTGCAGACCTCTAGTGCATATAAAAAGTAGAATTAACAAGAAGGGGGTGAAATTCAGAATCCCACAAAGCTGCTTGGTAAGCAAATTGCCGTCTGACATATCTTTTGTGTGAGCAACCTTTCACCGAAGGAAAATCGAAGAAAAAAAGACTTCGTGATAACATGTTCTAAAGATGCAAACAAAAATGCATCAACTAAATATTTTGGCAGTGAACCATTTAAAGCTTTATATAAAAAATACAGCCAAATTAAAAAATTACTTGTCCCGCTACTGAAAGCCAGTGCAGCTTTAGATAATAAGGAATTACGAGGGGAGTGCTGAAAGTTCTCAACCAAGAAGAGAATGACGTGGATATGGTTCAATCAATAATCTGAAACAATGTCAAAACATAGAGGGAGTCTTTTACTAAGGCACACTATCCGACTTACCGCATGCTAAATGCTAACATGCCCATTATATTCTATGGAGACGTTAGCATATAGCACGTGCTAAATCGACTAGCACGCCTTAGTAAAGATCGCCAGAATTTTGTTTCTGCAAATTTGCACTTAACAAAATAAGACGGCACTCTCTTCAGCTACAGTGGCAAAATAACGTTCAGAATTTTAGGAAGTTGATTGGGCTGAGAACTTTTCCGCCCCTCCCCCCACACCCCGTATATGTTCGTATTGTGACAATTTAAAAATCAACTGAGGACTGGGTTGAGAATCTAAGCCGAGAAGTCATGTGTGTGTTGTCATACATCAAATGAGCACTCAGGATTCCAGTTATGAGATGCTTACCACTGGCAGTGCACATCTTTTGAACACCGTTCTTTCTCTTACTATCTCTGTGGTTACATTCCTCATTTATCATGCATTCCTTCCTCTTAATTTGCTGGCATTTCTGTGAAGTTTTTATCTCCATTAGCGTAATTTTGTGTGTGTTGAACTTTACGTGACTTGTGAACTTTCTCCTCTTCATGCACAATGTGAGTGAAGGAATTTTGCTGCAGTGCATTTATATAGTTTTTAAAAACCCTCTGAGGCTGAAGTGCACTTCCCCCTCCGTATTCGCAGTTTCCGTATCTACGGTTTCGATTATTTGCGATTTTCTGCCAAAAAAATCATTTTCAATTTTTGGGCTATTTTAAGCCCTATGAGCCCCCCCTTAAGCCTTACCTGGTGGTCTAGCAGGTTTTCGAGCAGGAATGATCTTCCCACGCTCCTTCCCCTGCAGATCGCTCACAGGAAATGGATGCCTTGAGCTCCCGTCGCAGTCTCGAGAGACGACGGGAGCTCAAGGCAGCCATTTCCTGTGAGCGATCTGCACGGGGCAGGAGCATGGGAAGATTGCTCCTGCCCGAAAACCCGCTAGACCAACAGGTAAGGCTTAAGGGAGGGCTTATAGGGCTTAAAATAGCCATGGGGAAGTAGGGGTTAGGGGCAGAACCAGCCCAAATATTATTCACAGTTTTTAAATATTCGCAGGCTGGCTCTGCCCCTAACCACCGTGGATATGGAGGGAGAAGTGTAATGTTGATTCACTCGCTTCCTTTGGTGGTTCCTGTAGCTTTCCACATGAGAATGTTTTCTTCCTTCACTTTTCACAGATCCACTCCCTTCTGCTTATTGGAGAGCCAAGTATCTTTGCCCTCGCTTCTCAAAGGCAACACAAAATTCCAGTGGAGTCTTTTCATTTATATATACAGTGGAACCTTGGTTTACGAGCATAATTCGTTCCAGAAGCATGCTTGTAATCCAAAGCACTCGTATATCAAAATGAATTTCCCCATAGGAAATAATGGAAACCCAGATGATTTGTTCCACAACCCAAAAACTAATGTATAAAATAACCCCAAAACTAATGTATAAGATCAAAACTAGAAAGATGTCGAGTCGCCAGAGGAGGAGGAAGAGGAGAAGAGCTGCAGCTGGTGCTGCCTGCATAGAAACTGGGTCATTTGGGAGTCCTGAAGGTTGTCGGGCTGCTAGCACAGGTCCCATATTTGTCTGAAGTTTGCTAAAATTCTGCTATGGCCACTGTCCGTGCAATACATCATACCCTAAGCCTTTGCTGCTAAAATAAAACAAAGTTCATTCTCTGTAAACTGCGCACTCCCCACCTTCTGATTCTTATCCACCAACCCTGCAGCTCTGACTGGGCTCGGTACTGCTGCAGCTCACTGCCGTTGCCTTTGGGTAAATTATGCACGATGTGCTCAGCAATGCGACACGTGACAGCCATATATTGTGCATACAGTATTTGATTACTCATTTTGCGCATCAACGCTTGTTTTGCGAGTTAAAATTTGCTGGAGTGTTTTGCTCATCTTGCAAAACACTCACAAACCACGTTACTCGGAAACTGAGGTTTGTCTGTGTACAATTATTATTTTTTTAATTTCTGGATTGCTTTTCCCAGTTCAACTTCAAGTGATGCACAATATTTTTCAGATACAAGTACCTGACCCAAAGTTTATTGGTATGCCCCAATATGACTTTGAAGCCTTTAGACACCTAAATTCAGTCCAATGGGCTACATAAGAACATAAGAACATAAGAATTTGCCTCCACTGGGTCAGACCAGAGGTCCATCCTGCCCAGCGGTCCGCTCCCGCGGCGGCCCATCAGGTCCGCGACCCGTGAAGTGGTTTCTGACCTCTTCTATAACCTACCTCAAGTTCTATCTGTACCCCTCTATCCCCTTTTCCTCCAGGAACCTATCTAAACCTTCCTTGAACCCCTGTACAGAGTTCTGGCTTATCACCTCCTCCGGAAGCTTGTTCCATGTGTCCACCACCCTCTGAGTAAAAAAGAACTTCCTGGCATTTGTACTAAACCTGTCCCCTTTCAATTTCTCCGAGTGACCCCTAGTGCTTGAGGCTCCCCACAGTTTGAAGAATCTGTTCTTATTCACTTTCTCTATGCCCTTTAGGATTTTGAAGGTTTCTATCATGTCCCCTCTAAGTCTCCTCTTCTCCAGAGAGAACAGCCCCAGTGTTTTTAACCTGTCAGCGTAAGAGAAATTTTCCATACCTTTTATCAGTTTAGTTGCCCTCCTCTGCACTCCCTCGAGTACCGCCATGTCCTTTTTGAGGTACGGCGACCAGTATTGAACACAGTACTCCAGGTGCGGGCGCACCATTGTGCGATACAGCGGCATGATGACTTCCTTCGTCCTGGTTGTGATACCCTTTTTGATGATGCCCAGCATTCTGTTTGCTTTCTTTGAGGCTGTTGCACATTGCGCCGATGGTTTCAGCGATGTGTCAACCATCACCCCCAGATCCCTTTCAAGGTTACTCACCCCTAGCCGTGTTCCCCCCATATTGTAGCTGAACATCGGGTTCTTTTTCCCTACATGCATGACTTTGCATTTCTCTACGTTAAAGCTCATTTGCCACTTATTTGCCCAGTCTTCCAGTCTCGTTAGGTCCCTTTGCAGGTTTTCACAGTCTTCCGTGTTCCTAACCCTGCTGCAGAGTTTGGTGTCATCAGCAAATTTGATAACCTCACATTTTGTCCCCGTCTCCAGATCATCAATAAATATATTGAACAATAGAGGTCCCAGCACTGACCCCTGTGGAACTCCGCTCGTGACCCATTGCCAGTCCGAGTATTGGCCCTTTACTCCAACCCTCTGTTTCCTGCCTGCCAACCAGTGTTTGATCCATCGGTAGATATCCCCTTGCACCCCGTGATTCCACAGCTTTTTTAGTAGCCGTTTGTGAGGTACCTTGTCGAAGGCTTTTTGGAAGTCAAGGTAAATGATGTCTATGGATTCCCCCTTATCCATCTGGCTGTTTATTCCCTCGAAGAAGTATAGCAAGTTTGTGAGGCACGACCTTCCCTTGCAGAAGCCATGCTGGCTTGCCTTCAGTTGCCCATTTTTTTCTATGTGTTCGCAGATTGTGTCCTTTACCATTGCTTCCATCATCTTTCCCGGAACCGAGGTCAAGCTCACAGGCCTGTAGTTTCCCGGGTCACCCCTTGATCCCTTCTTAAAGATGGGCGTGACATTTGCTATTTTCCAGTCCTCTGGGATCTCTCCAGTTTTTAGGGAGAGGTTACATATTTGGTGAAGTGTCTCTGCTATTTCGTTTCTCAGTTCTTTTAGTACCCTTGGGTGGATGCCGTCCGGGCCTGGTGATTTGTCGCTCTTCAGTCTATCTATCTGTCTGAGGACATCCTCTTTGCTTACCTCTAGTTGTACCAGCTTTTCGTCATGTTCCCCGTTTATAATCACCTCGGGTTCTGGGATATTGGATGTGTCCTCTCTGGTGAAGACTGACGAGAAGAATTTGTTTAACCTGTCAGCTATCTCTTTTTCCTCCTTTATCGCTCCTTTCCTGTCTCCGTCGTCCAGTGGTCCCACTTCCTCTCTGGCTGGTTGTTTCCCTTTCACATACCTGAAGAAGGGTTTGAAGTTTCTTGCTTCAGTCCAATGGGCTCTAAGGTTATTTTGTTTCATTTTCCGATCTATGTGGTTTTACATACTTTCAAATAATGCACATTAGAATGATAAAGGTGATATTCCAGGAACTTTTGTGTTTTTTTGGCTATGACAAATGAATTTATGTTATAAATACATAACACCTTTCTGTTGATTCCAAATGTAATAGGTTTGATGTAGACCTCCAAAGCCAAGATCAGACTGAGGAAGAGATAACATAATATTCTCAATTCCACTCTGTAACTTAGATTGAATCAAGTTAAGATTTGCAGCAAGTGTCACAGATGAGGGACTGGTTCTTCCCAATATTTTTTGAACAGAAACGTAATAAGCAAAAATTAAAGAAAAATTCCCAGGTGTGGGCTATTTTCAGAGAGGATGTATGCTTTTGACAAGTCTAAACAATTAAGAGGATTCATTTGCAAAATCCTACTGGAGTGTTGTAGGAACCTTGGCACTGATTTCCAGGATTAAGCCTAAAGAGAATGTGTGTTCTGTACTTCCATGCCATACATAAAGTAATATGATACTAAGTCAAGCTCTTGCCATAAACTTTATTTATATCTTTTAGATCAGTGGTCTCAAACTCACGGCCCAGGGGCCAAATGCGGCCCACCAGGTACTATTTTGAGGCCCTCGGTATGTCTTATCATAATCACAAAAGTAAAATAAAACAGTTTCTTGATCATATGCCTCTTTAGCTATAAATTACAATATTATTATTAAGACTTAGCCTAAAGGAAAGATTTATAAACTATAAAGAGTTTTACTTCATGCAAAATTGTCATTTTTTAAATAAGACATTAACTATTTTTTCTGAGGCCCTCCAAGTACCGACAAATCCAAAATGTGGCCCTGCAAAGGGTTTGAGTTTGAGACCACTGTTTTAGATCATTGGAAATTGGTTGTCCCTTAATAGAGAATGTCTTGATCTTCTACCTTCATTCAGTCCTCATCGATCCATTTTCATGTTGTTATACAAAATCAGATATGCACTTAATTTGAATATTGATGAATAAATCTTCTCTCAAAAAACAAAGATCAAAATCCACGTGCAGGAGAGAGAGCAATCCAACATAGCACTGCTGCATCAGGATCAGAACTCCTGCAACTTCAGTTTCTTTAGCATCTGACGGAAACAAACAAAACGGGAAGAAACCTTCGGCACACAAATGTTGCATCAAAAGAGCAGAGGTGTCTGAAAAGAAGAATAGACAAACTAGAGATTTTATCAACTTTCTTTATTGCAGAAATAACCTTATACAGCCAGGTTTCAGCATAGGTGCCTGTATCAAGGATGACAAAGATTCCAAGAGGAAAGTGTGGTTCTAATGACACAGCAGTGTGTGGCTGCTCCTTCTGTCTCTAAAGATTCTTTAATTTAAAAACACATAAGAACATAAGTAATGCCTCTGCTGGGTCAGGACCTGTATAGTAATCCTCTATCTATACCCTTCTATCCCCTTTTCCTTCAGGAAATCATCCAATCCCTTCTTGAATCACGCCCTTTGGAAGCACATTCCAGGTGTCCACCATCCTCTGGGTGAAGAAGAACTTCGTAGCATTGGTTCTGAATCTGTCCCCTTTTAATTTTTCTGAATGCCCTCTCGTTTTCAAAAGTTTGACGAATCTGTCCCTCTCCGCTTTCTCTATGCTCTTCATGATCTTGTAAGTCTCAATCATATCCACTCTAAGTCTCCGCTTCTCCAGGGAAAAGAGCCCCAGTTTCTCCAATCTTTCAGTGTATGAAAGGTTTTCCATACCTTTTATCAAGTGGGTCGCTCTCTTCTGAACCCTATCATACCCTATCATAACTCGATGTAAACCGCCTTGAACTCACATGGGTATGGCGGTATATAAGAATAAACTATTATTATTATTATTATTAATATCCCCTCTAAGTCTCCGCTTCTCCAGGGAAAAGAGCCCCAGTTTCTCCAATCTTTCAGCATATGAAAGGTTTTCCATACCTTTTATCAAGTGGGTCGCTCTCTTCTGAACCCTCTCGAGTATCATAAAAACATAAGAACATAAGTATTGCCTCTGCTGGGTCAGACCAGGGGTCCATCGTACCCAGCAGCCCGCTCCCGCAGCGGCCCTCCAGGTCCTTGACCTGTAAGTTCCCACCACCTGAATTGTTTATGCCCTAATCCTGAAGTACCCAATTTCCGGGGCACAGACTTCGCACGCATGGGAGATTTCGTCCATCAGACGCTGCAGGACCAAGCGGAGACCGATGATGTAGAAGCTAAGTGGTTAACACTGAAATCAACCATACATGAAGCAACTAGCCGCTTCATAAAATCAGTAAATAAACGACAAAGAAACAATAAACCCCAATGGTTCACCGCGGAGATCTCGCACCTCATTAAGGAGAAGAAAAAAGCGTTTCTCTCCTACAAGCGCACGGAGAAAAGAGAGGCAAAAGTAGAATATAGGACCAGGTCTACAGCGGTCAAAATGGCAGTTAGGGAGGCAAAACTTCGAGTGGAAGAAATTCTGGCAAAAAACATTAAAAAGGGGGACAAATCCTTCTTCAGGTATATTAGTGACAGAAAAAGGAACACAGGCGGGATAGTACGCCTTAGAAGACCGGACGGAAGTTACGTGGAAGCAGATTCCGATAAAGCCGAACTACTGAATGAATACTTCTGCTCAGTCTTCACCTGTGAGGCACTGGGACACGGTCCCCAGTTGAAGGCAACACAAAGCACAGAAGACCCGTTTCAGAATTTTGAGTTCACACCAGGTGAAGTTTACAGTGAACTGGCAAGACTCAAGGTGAACAAAGCCATGGGACCAGACAATTTGCACCCAAGAATGCTCAGAGAATTGAGCGATGTCCTGGCGAAACCGTTGGCTGAGCTATTCAATCTCTCCCTAAGTAAGGGGAAAGTTCCCCTGGACTGGAAATTAGCTAATGTCGTTCCTCTGCATAAAAAGGGTTGCAGGGCAGAGGCTGCGAATTATAGACCGGTGAGTCTCACATCAATAGTGTGCAAACTCATGGAAACACTAATTAAAAGCAAATTGGACACGATCTTGAATGAAGGGAATCTTCAGGATCCCAGTCAGCATGGATTCACCAAGGGTAGGTCCTGCCAATCCAATCTCATCAGCTTCTTTGACTGGGTAACAAGAAAGTTGGACTTGGGAGAGTCTTTGGACGTCGTGTACCTGGACTTCAGGAAAGCTTTTGACAGTGTCCCACACCGCAGGCTGCTAAGCAAGATGGAATCGATGGGGTTAGGAGAGACACTAACTGCATGGGTCAATGATTGGCTGAGTGGCAGACTTCAGAGGGTGGTGGTTAATGGTACCCTCTCTAAAACATCGGAGGTGACCAGTGGAGTGCCGCAGGGCTCGGTCCTGGGTCCACTCCTTTTCAACATATTCATAGGGGATCTGACTCAAGGGCTTCAAGGTAAAATAACACTATTCGCCGATGACGCCAAACTATGTAATATAGTAAGTGAATGCAGTTTACAGAATTATATGGCGCAGGACCTGCTTACATTGGAAAGTTGGTCCTCAACCTGGCAGCTAGGCTTCAATGCTAAGAAATGTAAGGTCATGCACCTCGGAAGCGGAAATCCATGCAGGACGTACTTCTTGAACGGAGAAACTTTAACTAGGACTTCAGCAGAACGAGATTTAGGAGTAATCATCAGTGCAGACATGAAAACTGCCAATCAAGTGGAGAAGGCTTCATCTAAGGCAAGGCAGATATTGGGTTGTATCAATAGAAGTTTCGTCAGCCGAAAGCCTGAAGTCATAATGCCGTTGTACAGGGCCATGGTGAGACCTCATCTGGAGTACTGTGTGCAATTCTGGAGGCCACATTACAGTAAAGATGTGCGCAGAATTGAATCGGTTCAACGGACGGCCACCAGGATGATCTCGGGGCTCAAGGGTCTCTCGTACGAAGAGAGACTGAACAAATTGCAGCTCTACACTCTTGAGGAACGTAGGAAGAGGGGAGACATGATCGAAACATTTAAGTACCTCACGGGACGTGTCGAAGTGGAAGATGATATTTTCTTTCTCAAGGGACCCTCGGCCACAAGAGGGCACCCGCTCAAACTCAGGGGCGGAAAATTTCATGGCGACATCAGAAAGTATTTCTTCACAGAGAGAGTGGTTGATCATTGGAACAAGCTTCCAGTGCAGGTGATCGAGGCAGACAGCGTGCCAGACTTTAAGAATAATTGGGATACCCATGTGGGAACCCTACGAGGGTCAAGATAAGGAAATTGGGTCATTAGGGCATAGACAGGGGGTGGGTAAGCAGAGTGGGCAGACTTAATGGGCTGTAGCCCTTTTCTGCCGTCATCTTCTATGTTTCTATGTTTCTACCTTGTATAGTACCCCTCTATCTATACCCTGTAATCCCTTTCTCCTTCAAGAAGTCATCCAAGCCCTTTTTGAAACCCATTATTGTACTCTGTCCTATCACCTCTCCCTCTGAGTGAAGAAGTACTTCCGAGCATTTGTCTTGAATCTGTCTCCTTTCAGTTTTTCTGAGTGCTCTCTTGTTTTTGATGTCCCTGCTAGCCTGAAGAATCTGTCCCTCTCTACCTTCTCTCTACCTTTCATTATTTTATATATCTCAATCATGTCCCCTCTAAGTCTCCAGCTTCTCCAGCCTTTCGGTATAAGCAAGGTTTTCCAGGCCCTTAATCATTTTTGTTGCTCTCCTCTGGACCCTCTCGAGCATCATCATATCCCTCTTTAGGTACGGCGACCAATATTAGACGCAGTACTCCAGATGCGGGCGCACCATCGTCCGATACAACGGCAGGATAACTTCTTTCATTCTGGTTGTAATACCCTTCTTGATTATACCTAGCATTCTATTCGCTTTCTTAGTGGCTGCTGCGCACTGTGCCAACGGCTTCATTGTCTTGTCCACTATTACCCCCAAGTCCCTTTCTTGGGTACTCTCACTCAATGACAGCCCTCCCATCGTGTAGCTGTACCTCGGGTTTCTGTTTCCTACGTGCAAGACTTTACATTTCTCTACATTAAACTTCATCTGCCATCTCGTCGCCCACTCCCCTAGTTTGTTCAAGTCCCTTTGTAAATCTTCATAGTCTTCTTTAGTCCTAGCCCCATTAATTAGTTTGGTGTCATCTGCAAATTTTATTACTACGAACTTCGTCCCTGTTTCTAGATCATTTATAAATACATTGAATAGCAGCGGTCCAAGCACCGACCCCTACGGAACACCACTCGTGACCCTCCTCCAGTCCTAGTAGTGGCCCTTCACTCTTATACTTCTTGGAAAATTATGTTTTAAGAATCATTGAATATGAGCTTCCACTGTAATGCTGTTAGAAGCTCTGTAAAAATAATTGGAACAAATGTAAGAATAAAATTCTAAGTAATATGCAGAATTACCTTAACTCGTATTCCACTGAAAAGTTATCTGGTATGAGGGCTATGATGCTCAGTTTTTGAGAGAAGAATTATTTATCAAGAGCGTACCAGATTTTGTATAAAAAGGGGGTACTTGAAAGTGAAGGGGCCAGCGTGTGGCGGGGAAGGGGTGCCCCTGCCCCAGACGCCCCTCACCCTTACTACCCTTACTATGCCACTGCTAACCAGATAAATGTTCACTCTGCCCCTGGACCTCACACATATTAGCTGGTTATCCCAGGACAAGCAGGCAGGTATTCTCACTAGTGGGTGATGTCATCAGACAGAGCCCGATACGGACGTCTCACAAGCACGTGTTGCTTGTAGAAACTTAAAAGTTTCGAGATGCCCGCACCGCGCATGCGCCGGTGCCTTCCCGCCCGGAGAGCCGGGCGTGTCTCCTCAGTTCTTTTCTTTCCGCGGAGCTGAGAAGTTCAACTTCATCATGCGCTAGCTGAATTCAGTTAAATTTGCCTTCCTTGTCCGCGTTTTTCGCTTTCTTTTAATTCTTAATAGTACATTTCTTTTTCAGTTTAAAAAAAAAAAAGATTATTTCCTCCGGCGGGTCGAACGGGCCGGCCACGTGGCTCAGGCCCACTAGCTTCGACCTCGCGGCAGAGATTTTCCGGCCTATGTCCCGGCCAATCACCGGGTTTAAAAAGTACAGCAAGTGCCAACGCGCGATTTCACTCACGGACCCGCACCGACGCTGTTTGCAGTGTCTTGGTCCTGACCACATTCCGAAATCGTGCAGGCCTTGCTCTACCCTTACGGCACGCTCATTCAAACGGCGTTGCCTATTGTGGGAGTCGATGTTCAAGATGGACGCAGCTAAGGATCCTTCAGCTTCCACTTCATCTGATACCTCCCCGGTTCGTGCGAAACCGGTATCGACCCCTCCTGCATCGAGTGTGGTGAAACCGGCATCGTTCATCCCGACACCATCCACGAGCTCGACGTCGGTGCCTACCCCGGTCTCCTCGGTTCAGGTACCTCTTCCTCCCACAGTACCACCAGTGGTCATCAAAGTGCCGAAAGCTACCAAGCAGAAGCACTCGACCTCGAAGGAACGCGATGACCGTGCAGGAGGACCCCCTTTCGGTGCGGATCCCTCCTTATCGGCTTCGCTACGGTCCATGCTGGAAGCTCAATTCGTTGAGCTCATGCAGACCATCGGACCCGGGCTCATCGCTGCCATACAGGGTGACCTCCCGGTACCGGTCCAAAGGGGCGGTCCGCCCCCTCCCCCTCCCCCTCCCCCACGCTGGTCGACCTCGACAACCGACGAGGACGAACGGGGGAGGGCGGCGATGCCCATGCGGCAAGCCTCGCTTACTGATATGCCGCCATTAGAGCCCATTACGCCCCCGCGCCAACATGGGACCAGACCTCCGATCGATAATCAAAGCCCTGGGCATAGTCAGGAAGAGTTCTTCCGCACTCCTTACCAGACTTGGGTAGCATCACAAGAACCCGCATCGCAACCCCAGTTGCGATCCACCGCTTCCAGCCCTATCCATCACTTGGGGGCCTCGGGAGACCATGCGATGCACAGACGATCCCGATCTCCGTCCCGCCACCGAGACGGACATCGATCCAGACATTCATCTTGGCACTCTTCACGCCATTCGGAGGTGTCACCGCAGAAAAAACTGCAACGTATGGGATACTCCTCATCAGAGGTATCCCCTCCGGAGGGACCGGAGTACGAGGAAACACCCGTACCCGATTCTCCTTGCCATTCCCCGATGTCCATGGACCCGGAGGCCTCTTCCTCCTCCAGCCCGTCTCACAAACCGACGCTGGCGGATCAATTGTCTTTCTCATCATTCCTCCGACAAATGGCGGATGATCTGGATGTGACTCTTGACACGGGCTCCCGATACTCCAAAGAGTATCTGGACACCATGCATTTACCTAACCCTCCAACGGAGTCGCTTCGGCTCCCTCTGCATAAATTGCTGGATCAGACCTTCATGCAGTGTTTTGAAACACCGTACTCCATACCGGCGATTCCCAGCAAACTCGATGCTCGATACCGCATCGTGCACCATAAAGGGTTCGAGGGCCCTCAACTCTCTCACCAATCCCTACTGGTCGAGTCCTCTCTCAAACGCTCTCATTCCTCTCAGGTCTACGCCTCTGTACCGCCGGGCCGAGAGGGGAGAACGATGGACAAATTTGGTAGAAAATTCTATCAAAACTCCATGATGGCGTCACGGGTGCTGAATTACAATTTCTTTTTCTCTTCCTATCTGGAGTTCTTCTTGCCGGTGCTCCGCAAGTTCACTCCTTTCATAGACACCCAAGCTCGATTCGAGGAAGTGGTAGCCTCCTTCTCCCAATTACGCCTCCAGCTGATGCAATCCTCCTTTGATGCATTCGAACTCTCGGCACATGCTGCTGCAAGCGCGGTAGCCATGCGTCGCCTGGCATGGCTCCGTACAATCGATATGGATCCCAACCTCCAGGACAGACTCGCCAACGTACCATGTGCGGGAGCTGATCTGTTCGATGAGTCTATCGAAACTGTTACCAAGAAGCTGTCGGATCACGAAAAATCCTTTCAATCCATCCTGCGGCCCAAACCCAAACCTCAACAGTCTCGACCTTCCAGGCCACCCCTGATTTACCAGCGGCGTTACATGCCCCGACAAACACCCGCTGCGAGGCAACCTGCGAAGAGACAACCTCCCCAGAAGTCTCAGCAAAAACCCCAGCCACCGGCTGCACCTAAGGCTACCCAGCCCTTTTGACTCCCTTCCTGGGAGCATAACCGACACCGTTCTGCACCCCTCAGCCTCTCCCATAGGGGGCCGCCTCCATCTTTTTTACCATCGATGGGAGGCCATAACCACGGACCTATGGGTCCTCACCATCATAAGAGACGGATACTCTCTTCACTTCCATCGGGTCCCCCCGGACCATCCCCCAAGAGAGTATCCTTTAAGCTCGACACAGATCGCCCTTCTTCTTCAGGAAGTCCAAACCTTGCTTCAGCTTCGGGCCGTCGAGCCGGTCCCGTCAGACCAATTGAACCGAGGGTTTTACTCCCGGTACTTCCTCGTCCCGAAGAAAACGGGCGACCTGCGACCCATTTTAGACCTTCGGGCCCTCAACAAGTTCCTAGTCAAAGAGAAGTTTCGTATGCTGACTCTGGCTTCTCTCTACCCCCTCCTCGAGCAGAACGACTGGTTATGCTCCCTGGATCTCAAGGAGGCCTACACTCACATCCCCATTCACCCGGCCTCCCGAAAGTTCCTCAGATTTCGGGTGGGAAATCTGCATCTACAGTACCGAGTGCTACCATTCGGCCTCTCTTCGTCCCCCAGAGTCTTCACAAAGTGCCTGGTGGTAGTGGCCGCGGCACTCCGGGACAGGGGTCTACAGGTGTTCCCATACCTCGACGACTGGCTCATCAAGGCCCCGTCAGCCCCAGAGGTCACTTCGGCGGTCTTGACTACAACTTACTTCCTCCAGAATTTGGGCTTCGAGATCAACTTTTCCAAGTCTCATCTACAACCCACCCAGTCCCTCCCCTTCATCGGGGCAGTCCTGGACACCATTCAACTCCGAGCATTCCTGCCTCTTCAACGCATGGAGGCTCTTCTTCATCTCTGCCAGTCGGTGTCTACTCGCCAAACCCTACCGGCGAGACAACTGATGGTGCTCCTGGGCCACATGGCCTCCACAGTACATGTGACACCCTTTGCCAGACTCCATCTCAGAATCCCCCAGTGGACCCTGGCATCACAGTGGAATCAGACGTCCGATCCACTAACCAAACACATCGTAGTCACACCTGCTCTTCGGCAGTCTCTACTTTGGTGGATGACCTCTTCGAATCTATCCAGAGGTTTGCTGTTGCACTCTCCCCCCCATCAGAAAGTTCTCACAACCGATTCGTCGAACTATGCATGGGGGGCCCACCTGGATGGTCTCCGCACCCAAGGATTCTGGACCAGTGCGGACAGACTACATCAAATCAATCTACTGGAGCTCAGAGCCATCTTCAATGCTCTCAAAGCTTTCCAACACCTACTTCACGACATGGTGATCCTCATTCGCACAGACAATCAGGCCGCCATGTATTATATCAACAAGCAAGGAGGCACGGGCTCGGCCCTCCTTTGCCAGGAAGCTCTACGAGTCTGGGACTGGGCGGTGCGCCACAACGTCTTCCTCAGAGCTGTCTACATTCAGGGGAAGAACAACGTCTTAGCAGACAATCTAAGTCGTCTTCTACAACCTCACGAATGGACTCTCCATTCCAGCCCCCTTCACCAAATCTTCACACAGTGGGGGACGCCTCAGATAGACCTCTTTGCGGCTCCCCACAACTCCAAACTGCCTCAGTTTTGCTCCAGGATCTACACTCCTCATCGCCTCGAGGCAGATGCTTTTCTACTGGACGGGGGGAAATGATTTCTATATGCGTTCCCACCATTCCCACTGATCCAGAAGACTCTGGTCAAGCTGAAACTCGAACAGGCCACCATGATTCTAATAGCTCCTCGGTGGCCCAGACAACCTTGGTTCTCCCTTCTACTTCAACTCAGCAGCAGGGAACCAGTACCACTTCCAGTGTTTCCTTCACTACTTACTCAACATCAAGGATCACTGCTTCATCCCAATCTGCAGTCTCTCCACCTGACAGCTTGGTTCCTCTCAACTCACAAGAAGTGAGGGAGGTCTTGGAGGCTTCCAGGAAGCCAGCCACTCGACAATGCTACTCCCAGAAATGGACTAGATTCTCCTCATGGTGTGTTTCTAAATCAAAGGAACCTCAGCGAGCTTCCTTATCCTCCGTACTGGACTATCTCCTACACCTATCTCAATCTGGGCTCAAGTCTACATCCATACGAGTCCACCTGAGCGCTATTGCGGCTTTCCACCAGCCTCTACAAGGGAAACCCCTCTCGGCCCATCCGGTGGTCGCCAGATTTATGAAAGGACTCTTTCATGTTAACCCTCCTCTCAAACCACCCCCAGTAGTTTGGGATCTCAATGTAGTTCTTTCCCTTCTCATGAAGCCCCCGTTTGAACCACTCAACAGGGCTCCTCTTAAGTATCTCACCTGGAAAGTGCTTTTTCTTGTAGCCCTTACGTCTGCTCGCAGAGTCAGCGAACTCCAGGCATTGATGGCGGATCCACCATTCACAGTATTCCATCATGACAAGGTGGTCCTCCGCACTCACCCGAAATTCCTGCCGAAAGTGGTCTCCGAATTTCATCTCAACCAATCCATTGTACTTCCAGTATTCTTCCCTAAGCCCCATTCTCACCACGGAGAATCGGCCCTTCACACTCTGGACTGTAAACGTGCTTTGGCTTTCTACCTGGATCGTACCAAGCCACACAGAACCACTCCTCAACTTTTTGTCTCCTTTGATCCTAATAAGTTGGGAAGACCCGTATCAAAGCGCACCATCTCTAATTGGATGGCGGCTTGTATCTCTTTCTGCTATGCCCAGGCTGGATTATCACTCCCCTGTAAGGTCACAGCCCATAAGGTCAGAGCAATGGCAGCCTCAGTAGCATTCCTCAAATCAACACCAATTGAGGAGATTTGTAAGGCTGCCACTTGGTCCTCGGTTCACACTTTCACCTCACATTATTGTCTGGATACTTTCTCCAGACGGGATGGACAGTTTGGCCAAACAGTGTTGAAAAATTTATTCTCTTAAGTCGCCAACTCCCCCTCCATCCCACTGAGGTTAGCTTGGAGGTCACCCACTAGTGAGAATACCTGCCTGCTTGTCCTGGGATAAAGCAATGTTACTTACCGTAACAGTTGTTATCCAGGGACAGCAGGCAGCTATTCTCACGTCCCACCCACCTCCCCTGGGTTGGCTTCTCAGGCTAGCTACCTGAACTGAGGAGACACGCCCGGCTCTCCGGGCGGGAAGGCACCGGCGTCTGCGCGGTGCGGGCATCTCGAAACTTTTAAGTTTCTACAAGCAACACGTGCTTGTGAGACGTCCGTATCGGGCTCTGTCTGATGACATCACCCACTAGTGAGAATAGCTGCCTGCTGTCCCTGGATAACAACTGTTACGGTAAGTAACATTGCTTTTTGAACCCTTATGAGCATCGGCAGGAGAGTTTCCTTGCAAGTAAGGCTATTAAAAACAGTCTTAAGGAAACCTTTTGTGCATCGAGGCTCATGATTTCTCTCGTTTAGATATAGTTCTCCTAAAGTTAAGCATCTACAGCAGTATGCCTAGCCAATAGGTTTAATTGGCACGTAACACCTCATAATTGACGTATTGTTTTGAAAACCACTCTCACTATATCCAATGAAATGGGTAAGCTAGTAGAGAACTCGGGCAACCTGTAACCTGTTATGACCTCTTTGGGGAAAACGGGGGTGGGGAAACGGGATAGAAAACAAATTAAATAAATAAATAAAAGGGAAGCCGGCAGAAGACATAGGGAAGAGAGTATTCTGACTGGACATTTTCGAGAGGCAGTATAAGAACACCGAAATCAATAATATTATGTGTAAAGACGGCTAAAATTAAGTAACACTGGTCTGTACAAAAATCTTAGTGATAGTATATGGACCGCAATAATTTCCCTGACTGTTACACAGTTGGTTTAAGGCCCAGCACTCAGTTATTTAGCTGCTGGGAAAACCAGCTTTCCTTGCAATGCATTTCCTGAGCTCAGAACAAACTGTAGGGTGGGGTGGAGCAGAGGAAGCTCTGGGAGGAGGGGGCTCTCTTCCTGTTTGATTAGCAATGTAACTAGAAGCCACATTTAGGATGATAAGGGCTGTCCATAGAAAACCCAATATATTTGATCATTCCTGGCTTTTTTTTTTTTTAAACTTGTTTGTTAAATATGCTGATTTTCATGCATCCATGCGAGATCATGAGGAGTCTTGCCAGAGACTGATCTATCTTTTTCTGGAGGTTTTTTTTTAATTTCTTTAATTTTTACAAAAAGCAGTCTCTTCACAAACACAAAGAATTATTTCAGAGATTTTTTAACCAAAATTGAATTATTAATTTTATACTATAATTGGATGCGAGTTAGTTATATGGGTTTGATCACCATTGTTGTAAACCCTGTAGTATAAAATAATGGCATATAAAATTTGGATTAGATTAGATATGAAGGGGCATTTTCAATATGATGTCTATATCCAAGTTTAGATGTTTGATGGAAAATGTCCAAAAATCCAGTAGGGAAAATGACCATTTTTGAAACAGGAAAATATCTCTTTTAGTTTCAAAAACAGCCCATTTCTTAGATGTGTTTGATTTATAAAAAAAAAAAAAAATCCAAATAAAAAATGCGCAAAAAACATTCATTGAGACATAGGAGTAGGGTTACCAGATTTTTGTCTGGAGAAACTCGGACACGTCCCCCCCCCCCCCCTTGCAAAGTATCATCTTTGTTTTCCGACCTCCGGGCCCTGTCTGGAAGGTCTCCGAGCATGCGCGAATGCATGTGATATCCACGCATTCTCGGAGGCCCTTCAGATGTGGCCGGGAGGTCGGGGCTTTCCAAACCCCGGACAAACTACCAGGTTTGGAAAACCCATTCGGGCAACTGGACAGTCCTCTAAAAAGAGGACATGTCTGGGTTTTCCTGGACGTCTGGTAACCCTACGTAGGAGGGGCTAGCATTCTTAGAAGACTGGCCACACAGATATCCTGGCAAATCAGGGGGGGGCACTGCAGTGAACTTCAGTTAAAAGGTCCCAAGTACATATCTCATCATAACCCCCTTACACTGTATTGGGAGTTGCCAAAACTCGCCCAAAACCTACTGTATCCAACTTGTAGAATAGCACTACATGCAGTTACTGTAGAAGCCTAACTGTTATTTACCCCCCATTTGGGCACCTAAGGGCCACCTAATTGATGCCTAACTTGTGGCTTATGACAATATATAGAATTAGGGGGATATGTGGTTTGTATGTTGTAGCTCGGACCTTACATTAAGGGCTCCTTTTACTAAGGTGCGCTAGCGTTTTTAATGTGCGCTGCATTGCCGCGCGCGCTAACCTCACGCTACGTGCCAAGAACTAACGCCAGCTCAATGCTGGTGTTAACCTCTAGCATGCCTGCTAAAACCGCTAGCGCAGCTTAGTAAAAGGAGCCCCAAATCTGTTCACTACTACTAGATCATTTGCAAATTAGCTTAGTTCTCAGGTGCATGCAGCGAAGAGCACAGATGAAGTAGTATTTGGCAGCAACTTAACATTAATACAGCACTTATTTGTACTTGGATATGAGTGGACTGCTGTAAAACCAATGCATGCACAAAATGGAATGGTCTAATGAAAATAAATTAGGTTGTTTCCATTAACATGATAGATTTGAAAGCAAAATTGGCAAGATCAGTTCCAGGTGTAAACACACCGTCTGCTGATCTTATAAGACTTTCACTGTCAAAGGGCTTTAGTTTTGGATCAGTCAGGCATGGTTTGCTACTGAGACGAAAACCCACAGAGCATCAGGACTATTTTTTTAAAGACCTTTGATGCATTTAGTAATATCTGTAGGTACCAAACTTTTTGCAGTTTTTAAGCTTGTTCACCCTTTTAGGAATCAAGGGACAGGGAACAAGTTTTATGATGTAGATATTGATGTTTTGCAGATGTTTTCTTACCCTGTATGCTATATTTTCCTCTCAAAAGAGTTTCCAGTATCCAGCACCAGCTGGCCTTGCTCGATAATGAGTCTTGGCCAGGGATGGCCGAAGCGGACAGAGACCGTCTCCAGCTCATCAAAGAAAAAGAAGCCCTCCTTCAGGACTTGCAACTTATTAGTCGGCAGGGAAGGTCTGCTGAGGATGTTGCACAACTGGAGAAGGAAAAGAGGCGCTTGGAGGAAGAGATCCAGAGAGCTCTGTCCACATCTGCTCAGGGGGCCACTGAAAGGTATGTGCATTTTAACAGAATAATTTAAAAAAAAAAATATCTTTATTCATTTTAAAATCAAAAATAAGTGCAACATATTATGCATACATTTTATACTTTAACAGCACTTAAATTCTATCAAATTATATGACAACAGAATCATTTTCTAGTTTAGGGTAAGATTGAAATTGAAAGTGGGTTCTACATTTTAGGAAAGCATTCACTTTAACATATTTGATTTAAATCCAAAGTACCCAATTTAAATTGTTTGTTTGCATGACCAATGTGGTTGAGTTGCCATTGTTTGCAAGTAAAGGAAGACTTGATTTTAATGATAAAGCCAGGTTGGGCAGATATATGAGATTATTGGGATGATTTAAGTTGGCCTCACTGTCCATATCATTGTTTGGAGCAGATTGGTATGTACTAATCTTCCACATCAGGAAGGTTCTTTTCCTTTATCATATCTTAGAAAATAGACCTGAAGAAAGACCAGCCTTCTTAAACAATATAAATAGAGCTTAAAAACAAAATAGACATTAATTAGTGTCAATATTCAATGACACTGTCTGGTTAAGTGCCACAGAATATTGGTGGCTGGCCCACTGAGCACAATTTTTAAATGGGCAGGAGCCTCTCTTTCCCACTGAAATTATTTTGAATATCAGTCCTATTGTTTATTCTTTCCAACCCTTGGCAAAGGGGAAAGAGCCCTCCCTTCCCCCGGGATAATTTTCAGTGATGGTGGTGACCATCATAATTTAAATGCTGGCATCAGCAGCATTGAATATACTGTATATGTTACATCGTAATGGCTGCCACTGCTATCCATTTAGTTTGGGCCTGCTAAATCAACAGGCCTAAACTAACCATACAGCTTATACAGGCAGTGGCTAAATATTGCTGCTATGAAAATAATTTTTGAGTGCACCAGTTGTTCTACCTTTAAAAATCTGGTGCAATGGCATTAAATGTTTAGATACATTATTACATGTGGTTTCATTTTATTTTTTATTTTTTCCAAACCAACCGACATTCAGAACTGCCTCACTCATCCAGATTAGAGAGAGCGAGGCAACATAGAAACAAAAACACTCACACAGAGATACATACAAATAAAGGCGTTGGAAAGAATTCCATGATCTTTGTGTTGCACGTTTTCCCCTCATATGTTTTTAAGGCAATTGTGAGTATATTTTATAACCTTTTATGTAATACTCATTCCTTGGCATAAGTGATTTTTTTTTCTCATTTTGATTTGGTCTATTAAAGCCAAATAATAATAAATAATACACAAGTGATTAGGGAAGTAGTAATACTTGGCATGATTCCGTCAAACATCATATTTTCTCTTCTATAAATCATTCTCTTTCTTTTTCCTACCCATGTATTATGCCTTTTTTGCAGTTTAAAAAGTATGAATCTTTTATGATGATGACAACCTCTGAGACTGCAAAGTTTTGTTTTCAGAGCCCTTTTGTTTCAGGTGTATGATATGTTCTTGCTGTATGTATAGCAGTGAGCCTGCATAGTGAGTGATATTGGTTGTTAGGTTTCATATAGCAGGAAAGGCTTAATCAGGGGCATAGCCACAGGTGGGCCTGGACTGGTCCGAGTCCCTCCACTTTTGCCTCAGATCCAACCAACAATAGTACCTCATTGGTATAATTGGTGAGGATCATCAAACTCTGCCAACTGAAGCTAGCTGGATCCTGCTACCCCCATTGGAAAAGCACGATAGTGACAGCCCTTTGAACCTGCTGATATTGGCACCATAAAGATATTACAGAATAAAGCCTTAAAACATCTCCCCAATGTAAAACATTGAATAGTAAAGAATGAGGTAATTAGAAGATAAAACACAAAAATTCTTATCAGTCTCTAAACAATTTTTACCGTTATAATAACAAATACCATTGTGCATCTTATCTCATATGTTACTTCTGTATAGATTCTGTTATATATCGTTCTAATTTTTACTTTAATCTAAATAATCCATAAGTTGTTTAGAGATTGATAATAATTTTTGTGTTTATCATCTAATTACCCCATTCTTTACTATTCGATACTGGCACCATAGGCATAATTGGTTTCTGTGCAGGAGAACTGAGCATGCCCTCACTTTTGATATCAGAGGATCAAATTGATGCCACTTACTGACACATTTTTCTGAGTTGGGGTGTCAGGCTCTGGATGCATTATATTTGAAGTGGCTTAGGAATCCATACCAACTAAAGTATTTTCATTTTTAAATTTGGTGGAGGAGGTGGAAGGGGAGGATTAAGGAACGATGAAATGCATGCTACCAGTTGGGCCACGCACAAGTTTCTTTCTGTCTATGGTACTGGCTTAAGGGGGAGAAGCAGTCAATAGCTTATACTACTGAGAAAGGAACTGAATGGAAAGATGCTCATAATTAACAAGCTCATAAATGAAAAAAAATAAAATATTTAATTGGGAGAGAGGCGTCTATCTTCTTGGGTGCGAGTCTACAAAAGATAAGTGTCTATCGCATGGCACCTATTGGTTCCTAACACCAAAGTAGGCGTGTTTAGGGGTGAAGAAAGACTTGGATGCCACTAGGCACAGTTCTTTAAAGCACAGTTTTTCAACCGCTGGTCCGCAGAAAATTCTTGCCAGTCCGCGCAGGACCAGCGAGATCAATTTCTTCAATTTCCTGCCGGTCCGCGCAGGACCGGCAAGATCGAGGAGCGCAGGGCTGGAGAGATAATGGGGAGCCTCAGACTGTGCTTTCTTCCCTCCCAGCGGCTCTCCTTATAAGCGCAGCGATTCAGGAAGGAAGCCTTGGAGCTTTTGCTGAGTCGAGCCGCCTCTGATGATGCAACTTCCGCTTTCCTCAGAGGCGTGCGACCCAACAAAGGACCCGAGGCTGCCTTACTGAATCGCAGCGCTGGCAAGTAAGGAGAGTTGCTGGGAGGGGAGAAAGCTGCTGGGCATGGTGAAAAAAAAAGGGACAGCTGCTACTGGACCTGGAGAGGGAGAAGGAGAGAAGCTGCTGGGAGGGGAGGAGGGAAAGGAGTCTGGGAAGTTGCTGGGCAAGGGGAAAAAGGGACAGCTGCTACTGGACCTGGATAGGGAGAAGGAGAGATGCTGCTGGGAGGGGGGAGGGAAAGGAGTCTGGGAAGCTGCTGGGAGGGGGGAGGGAAAGGGACAGCTGCTACTGGATCTGGAGAGTGAGAAGGAGAGATGCTGCTGGGAGGGGAGGAGGGAAAGGAGTCTGGGAAGCTGCTGGGTAAGAGGGAAAAAGGGACAGCTGCTACTGGACCTGGAGAGGGAGAAGGAGAGATGCTGCTGGGAGGGGAGGAGGGAAAGGAGTCTGGGAAGCTGCTGGGCAAGGGGGGGAAAGGGACAGCTGCTACTGGACCTGGAGGGAGGGAGAAGGAGAGATGCTGCTGGGAGGGGAGGAGGGAAAGGAAAAGGAAGAGAGTTACTGCTGGACAGGGGGAGGAGGGAAGGGAGAAGAAAAAGGAAGGAAACAGCTTGCAGGGAGATTAGAGGAAGGGAAGGGGAGAGAGGAATGAGATGGGAAGGGGGTCAGCAGAGAAATTGAGAGGGACAAAGATGCTAGATCTGGTGTAGGAGAGATAAAAATGAAGAGAGCAGTGAAGCTGGAGTGAATTGTGTAAAAAGGAAAGAGGGGCATAGGCTGGATGGAAAGGGGAGAGGGGCATAGAAAGAAGACAAATACCATATGGAAGGGGGAGAGGTCAGACAGTAGATGGAAGGGGCAGACGCTGGAAGGAAGAGAGTGAAAAGAAGATGAAAGCAGAAACCAGAGACAACAAAAGGTAGAAACAAATAATTTTTTTTCTATTTTGTGATTAGAATATATCAGATTTGAAATATATATCCTGCTAGAGACATAACTGGGGACTGCAGTATTCTGTTAGCATGATATTTCTATGAACTTGGCTTGTTCAGTTTTCTTGATAGTAGAGGGGATATATGTGAAGGGGAGGGGAGACAGGGGTTTTGTTGGTCCGTGCTCTGTATATTTGTATTTATAAAATCACAATTGTTCAGAATATTGTTTATTTTTATACTTTAATAAAATACGTTCAATATAAAATCATAATTGCGGCTTGTGCAGATGGGATCAGATGGTTTGTGGGGACCGAGCTTGCGGAGATGGAGCGTAAACGGGGTTTTTACATTTTAGTTCTATTAGTTTGCCGATCCACAAAATAATTATTTTATTTCTGCCGGTCCACGGGTGTAAAAAGGTTGAAGAACACTGCTCTAAAGGACTTAGGCACCTTGAATGTAGGCCTTTAAAACCCTGGCCTAAATTACAGATGACTAAGTGTGGTTGACAAGAAATAGGCACCTAACTTTAGGTGCCTATCTTTTAGGGGTGACAATTACAGAATCTGGCCCTAAAAGCATACTTATTTCAAACTAGAAAAATGTTTTCGCTCTGCACAATTTCTGTAGCTGAGTTTTAAAAGGTTTGGACAAGTTCCTGGCCTAAATCCATTAAGGGTTATTAACCAGGTAGACCTAGACTAGATCTCTACTTCTTGCTGGGGAGTAAGCAGCAAAGTATTGAGAAACTGCTGAGAACTCTGGGTAAGATTCAGCGGTATATCAAATTTGAATGAACATAAACATTTTTAGTATCTGCCAAGTACTTGCAACTGTGCTCAATAGTCCATTAGCCTAACACAGCATGACAGTTCTTACAACTAGCAATATTTAATGCAGAGTTTCCTGAACCTGTCCACAGCTGATCAGATTTTCAGAATACACACAATGAATCTATACTTGAGATAAATTTGTATATTCCAGTAATCAAGTATATGGAAACTTTTAATGCATATTCATTCTGGTTATCCCGAAAATTCAACTGACCTTAGACGCTCCAGTACAGATTTGGGCAGTCCTGAATTAAGATGATCAGATTACTGTACTTGCTATACAGGACAGGATGAGCCAGTTCTGGTCTTACCTCTACTGCATATGTAAGCGTGTGGTCTCAGTTTCTGAAAATAGTAAAGTAGGATGACCAGGATGAGGTACAACCCAAGACTTGTCTCATCTTGTCCATTATGACATAGGCCCCAGAAAAGAGAGCAATCTGTCTAGTTGCTGTGAAAATTAGCATGTGCTAATGGTTAAAGTGGTGTCATAGTAGTTAACACATAGTAATTTCTGTGTTACCAGGTAATGTAGAACTGGACAGAGAATGGGCAGTGCAGTTAACACCATCTGAATTGGTGAAGCCTAAATGCATCCTTTTATCTACCACTTGGTTATTGTGTGGTAAAGAACTCAATGGAAAATAGTTAAAAGTCCTTAAGAATTAACACGGAACGTTTGCACCATTGCTTGCTAAGTTTTCACATGCTTTATTAAATAGATGGCATTATCTTATTTTTATTTTTTATTTTTCACAAATAGGTTGCTGATACAAGAAAAAAGAAACTGTCTTTGCAAACATCTGGAAGAAGCTACGCGCTTAACATCTTATTTACACTCCCAGTTAACAAGGTGTGTCTCTATTATCTCTCATCTGTATTTTGTGCATTGGCTTTTCTTTCTTTGAATAGATAATGGGTTGAATTTCTTGAATGCGGTCATCTGCTCACCAGTGTGCATTTGGCCTAAATCACTTGCAAAGTCAGAAGTATTGTAAAAGTCTATATCAAATGCAAAAATAGTTTTATTATAAAATACGTAGGAGTCAGTATTCAGCCATTGTGCAATGCGCATTTTGTTTACCGCTCACAACTATGTTCCCAGATATTTAAAACCAGGACCTTTACGGACTTTTTGTCTTTGAATATAGCTGTTTTTAAGCCATTTAAGACATAGCTGCATAAGCGATGAATGTTGACTTCAGTGGCCATGGGCTACCGCATAAATGCTGGGTTTTACTAAGCAGTGTAAGATCATTTTTTCATGGGCTGGCGAGGTAAATGCTCCGACGCTCATAGGAATTCAATGAGCATCAGAACATATACCTCACCAGCCCGCGGTACAATGCTCTGATACTGCTTAGTAAAAGGAACCTAAAAAATAGGAGAGACGTTTATGCAGTAAACCTGGTCACATGAGGGCTGAATATCGGCTCTTAAGTGGCCAAGTGCTGACTCCACCCGTGGAATGCCCCCAACATAGCCGGCTGTGAGTTCATCACTCACCACAAAATTTGGTGACACTTATCCCCCCCCCTTTTCTTTTTTTGTTTTACTAAGCCACGGTAGAGGTTTCTACCATGGCCCTGAGCGGTAAATGCTCCAACACTGCTCTGCCGCTCTTAGAATTTCTGTGAGCATTGGAGCATTTAGCGCTCTGGGCTGTGGTAGAAACCTTTACTGCAGCTTAACAAAAGAGGGCCTTACTGGTTAAGTGGCACTGAATATTTAGTGGCTAACTCCGACCAAGCGATTTAGCTGGTCAGCTGCTAGCTAAATCACTTTGAATATCAGGCCCTTAATTTTTGGGTCCCAAAGTACTGATCTCTCTCCTCTATAACAAAACAAACAACAACAAAAAAACAGCCAGGAGTGGAACCGGGAACAACACATAAATGTTAATAAAAATACTTTGACTCAGTTTTTCAAGGATTTTAAAAATTAAGATTTGAATTTTACAAATACCATGAATGGCTGCTTTTGATCCTTGTTAGTCTCTGCTCTGCCCTTAGCCTGGGTACACTGAAACATAAACTTAGACCATTCATGGAAACATCCAACCAGGTATCCGCTCTATGCCTCAAAACAAATTCATCTTTACCCCTGACAGAGATGCAGGCAGTAACCGAACTCAAGAAGGTACATGATAAGCACAGAGGATTCATAGTTGCAGAGAAATGATGGGAGGGAAGGGAGTGCAACTGGAGGCCTATGAAAATGGAACCAGTTAAATGGGCTGCTTTATTTTTATCTGCCTTCATATTCTCTATTCTCTGAAGAATGAAAAATGGTTTCTTTCATGTGTTTCAGTATATCTGCCAGCACTCTCACCATGTCTTCTAGCAGCAGTAGGGGCTCATTGGCATCCAGCCGTGGATCGCTGGCATCAAGCAGAGGCTCTCTCAGCTCTACCAGTTTCACAGACATCTATGGCCTCCCACAGTATGAAAAACCAGACTGCTTTGTGGACTTTGGACAGCACTTGCGCTTCGACATGATTTCCTATGATGCACTCTGCAGAGACGCACAGCTTTGTGACTCGTTCGGGCACTCAAACCTCAACAAGCAGAGGATGTCTTTGGACACGCCTCAGTCTCTGGCCTCCTTGTCTTCCAGGTCTTCTTTGTCGTCCTTATCACCTCCCAGCTCCCCACTGGATACACCCTTCCTCTCTGCCTCTCGAGACTCTCCCCTTGTTCAGACATCTGAAGGGTTTGAAGAGATTGTGGGTGGGGGGACTCTGGAGCAGCTCCAGCCACCGCAGAGCACTCTGGAAGAGGAGGTTAATGTGCAGCAGGCAATTTCATCTCGGACTCCTGAATGTCATGCAGATGGCAAAGGACCCAGAGAAAGGGGATCACAGACAGCAAGAAACCAAACTGCTACAGGTAAGCTTACAAGGCTAGGGAAATGGTTGCACTCTTTGGTTTGCCATGTTTTACATTTAAAATAACATAAAAATGGATTGGTTTTCTATGTATTACCTAAGATAGCATACAAAGCAGCAGATATGGTAGATAGTTTAATACAGAGATTTCCAAACTTTTTTTCACTTCTGGACCCATTTAAGAATTAAGAGTATCTCCTGTGGCCAAACAAGATAACAGTACATTAGAGATTTCTATTCCGCCAATGCCTTGCGGTTCAAGGCGGATTACATCAAAGTTAACAAGAATTACATTAAAAGTTTGCAGGAACAGCATAAGCAATGTCATAATATTTACTTAAAAAGTACCAAAGAGTTGTCGAGATCTTAAGGTGATAAATGTTGGTTAAAGAATTACCAAAGAGAAGTCGAGATCTTAAGGAGATAGGTATTGGGTAAATGAGAAGCATTTTAGACTATGTTGGGTAGATAGAAGAACATTAGAGAGTATTAAGGGTATAGAGAGGGTTGGGGGTTGGGTAGGGACTGGTCGTGCTAGATGGGTTTTATGTATTTTTTGAAGACTATGGTTTTAATATCTTTCTTGAAGGTTTTGTAGCTTGTTGGCGATGATAACAAGAGTGGTGATTTGCCTGTCCAGTTTAGCTGCTTTGGAGGCCATAACCCCATATCTTAGTGCAAATTATACGTTCATCGATACAGTACTATGACCAGTATTATGATTCCTTTCACATTAAAAATCAACCATGAGTAGAGTAAGGGGAATAGAGAAGGACTAACTACATGATAGTGGGCAAGATCCCAAAGGTTTAGTGTAGAAGGAAGCTGCCCAGATAGTTTTCAGTCATTTGGGTATCTTGATAAGAAAGTTTTATGCTCCCAAGCTTTTATGTTTAAATGTATTTATTAAAACAAAGTGCACAATAATCCACAATGGCAATACAACTTTTTCTGCATACAAAAGCACAAATAACAACCTCCCATCCACTCCCCCCATCCCCTCCCAACAAAACCCAAAGTAGGCACAAAATACAATTGAACAGAATATGGACCATGTATTCAATAGACGACTTCTCGCAAGTGGGGTAAGGTCCCCCCAAAAGGATGTCCCAAATCAGACGAAAGCGCTTTCTCGCTTCAGAGTCAAGGTCCACAAATCTTTGGTGTTCCAAAGAGGCCTTCACAAGCATTGTCAATCTCCACTGGCTGTAGGTTGGGGGCGCACTGGAAAGCCAACCTGACAGGATTATCTTTTGGCCTGGTAGCATAACTTGTACAATAAACACTGACATGCCATTAGGCTTAGGAGAAGCTATCATATAAAAACCAAACAGTGATCTTGGAGCTGGAGTCCATCGCCTGCCCCACAATGCAGATGTAAATTGTCTCAGGCAAGCCCAAAAAGACATTATAACTGGACACTTCCAAAACATATGACCCAAGGTAGCCTGGTCCTGACCACACTTGGGATAACCATGGGCGTGTGCGATTCCCATGCGGAAAGCCCGCATGGGTGAAATATAAAGTCTCAAAAGAAACTTCAGTTGCAATTCCCAGTGCAATACATGGCCTGTTAATTTCCGTGAGTTTTTCAATCGTTGTAATTGTTGGCCAGTAAGAGTACAATGTAAATCTTCCTCCCAGGTTGTGGCCAGAATCTCAAAGTTAGTACCAGGTTGGCTATCTACAATGCTTACGTGATGGAATCGTAAAGGAATATTCTGTTGAGCCGAAGCTCCTAAGCTTTTATTTTGTGCCATAGTATGAGGGCAGCAACCTCAAATAAACACTTTCATTTTAGTAAAGCTCTTCTGGGCCTGATTTTTCACGTGGAAAAAGCTATACTGGCATGCCATAAGACAGCTATGGGACCTTTCTCTTTAACCTGTAGTAAAATTACCAGAACCCACCACAAAATGGATAGCATGCTTCAGTCAGAATATATAAAATATGAGGCTAGGGACTATGGGGTGGCAAATGGGTAGCTGCCCCTATTTCCTCCTTTCCTTCCTTTGGTTCTCCACTGTCTCTATCCTTCCAGACTGAATGGTTAGCTGCAAGTTACCCATATTTGATTCCCCTCTTATCATCCATCCCTACAGACTAGCAGCAGGAGATAAGTTTAATGTCCACTACTTTGGAACCAATTCTCACAGAAAGAGTGGCAGCAGATGATGTCAAATTAAACCCATCTGCTTCTGCTCACCAATAGGGAGGCATGGAAGGAAGGGGATCAAGTGTATATAATCTCATGGTGGACGGAGACTTAGGAAGGAGGGGTGAGGGGGAGAAAAAAAATCTGAAGGACAAGCCAGGCCAAGAAAAAAGGAAGATCCTCTTTAGAGGGAATGAGTGAGAAAAGGGTAATAGCCTCAGTAGGGAAAAAAAGATTTTTAAAATGGCAAAATGCATCTGGAAGGAGGAGGTAAAAAGAGAGAAGAGCATCTAGGGAGAGGGAGAAGTAGGAGGAGGAGGTTTAGAAAGGAGGAGGAGACAAGGCAGTGGGAGACTAAAGACTGGAGAGGAGAATGAGAGAGAAAACCTAATTGGGTCTAAGATTTGAGAGCAGTCCTGCTTGTTTTGTTTTCTCAATATAGGTGTACTGATGCTCTGGGCCTGGTGTAATATTTAAAGTGCTGTATTTTAATAGATTGGGTTGCTGCAGTTTTAGTGGTGGGTTTTAGTACTGTCATGGTGAGTTCTTTGTATAGGTTCTTTGTATAGAATTTGTGCAGGGTTTTCTGCTATTCTGCAGTGTTTAGTAGCAAAAGGAGAGTTATACTGTTCTGAGTTGACAACACAATTTTTGTTTTGTTTTTGTGGGGGTTTTGTGTTTTTTATTCATTTTTAGTATGGTGAGCTGAAAGGGGAAATATATTGAAGAAATGAGGTGCAGGTTTTATATTGAAATTCTCTCTAATCCTGTCTTACAAAATCATTAGTTGAAATCTGCTATTTCAAGATATCACTAATGAATATGCAAGAGGCAGATTTGCATGCCTGTCACCTGTATTATATGCAAATCTGTCTCATGCATATTCATAGGGATATCTTGAAAACCTGACAGGCTGGGACTCCCCCAGGACAGGTTTAAGAATCACTGCTCAAATCAGTGTATCGCAACCTGTGTGCCCCAGCAGATTCCAGGTGTGCTGTGAGATGCCGGCAAAGAGGAGAGGTGCTGGCGCCAGCTGACTGCTTAAAGGACATGCCTCTCGTGGCGAGAGGCACGTCCTGTAGTCAGTCAAATGGGGCCTGTACCTCTCTTCCTCGCCAGTGCCTCTGCTCCTTCTTCTCACCTTTCCTTCTGCTGCACCCCCCATTGGCGGTAATAGGAGGCTCAGGGCTGCGGCTGGAGGACATCCATGGATGCGTGGATATCGACATGATGACATAACGCATGCACGCGACATCATTGCGTCAA
This sequence comes from Geotrypetes seraphini, assembly GCF_902459505.1. Classification (NCBI taxonomy): domain Eukaryota; kingdom Metazoa; phylum Chordata; class Amphibia; order Gymnophiona; family Dermophiidae; genus Geotrypetes; species Geotrypetes seraphini. The sequence goes on along the minus strand of NC_047089.1, from coordinate 172,552,505 downwards.
TGTCCATGCATTTCCGGGTGCCCTCCAGCCGCAGCCCCGAGATTAGTGTGCCGCAGCTTAAAGAGTTTGCAACCCACTGGCTTAGACGATCTGTAACATTTGAAGAAAGGCAGTTGGAAGATTTTTTTTTTCCAGCAAACACACAGAGAAGAATGATTTGGCACAAGTTAGAGGCTTTCAGGTAGCAGTTCCCATTTCACACTTGTTCAGCCATTTTCCTGTGTGCTGTACTAGGTGTGCCGAATAGGGCTGCATACTTTTTCAGTGATATTGTTAGACAGGACATGGCGTAATCTTTCTTTTTAAAGGAATGCCATTATAGGGAGTAGCTGGCAACCATGACCTGAGAAACGAAACTATAGTACTTTCTCTAGCATCATCTCCCTTCCTTCCTTTTTACCCCCCTCCTTTCCCTCCTAGCCAAGAAATCTTGTAGAGATTATACATTGCTTATAACAAGAGCTGTGCACTGGGGCTGAATTCAAGCAGCTTCCTTTATTAGTTCATCTGCTGCCATCTTCTGGCCCTGAAATACATTACACTTTCCCTTGTATCCAATGGCAGTTACTTGGTCAACTTGTCTTTTTTTTTTTTTTTTTTTAAAAAGCAGTTCATGTGTAGAAATGTGTTTCTCAATATGGGGAGTTGTTGACATTAACTGCAATCACCCATACTATGGACAGACTAGTAAGTCTGAAGTTTGTCCATTATATGTGTCTATCTCTGAGGAACACAAAGTTTAACCTGTTACTTCCATGCTGGAGCCTCCTCAATGGAATTGGCAAGGTTATGTGGTTGTGCTATAACCTGATATGATGTGTTTTGACTTGCATAACTTTCTCTTAAACGTTTGCCTTTCTAGGTCTGTTAACTTCTCGATTGTCTTACAGCAGAGCAAGATAACAGTATAATATCATAATACACCATACTGGTGAGCCCTCCAAAACCCATCCAAAACTTACTGTACCTACATGACACCTGCAAGCATAAGGGCTGTTGTTGTGGTCGATTTTGGAGGGTTCACCATACAACATAAGCAGGTTATAGTGATGTGTAACTGAGGCTTTTTAATGTGACTTTCACTGCGGTACCCCCTAGAGCAGTGTTCTTCAACCTTTTTACACCTATGGACCGGCGGAAATAAAATAATTATTTCGTGGACCAGCAAACTAATAATACTGAAATTTTTTAAAACCCCATTGCCGCCCTGTCCTTGCGAGCTCGGTCCCGTTAACCATCTGATCCCATCCGCACAAGCCTCAAATAGTTATGATTTTATATTGAACATATTTTATTAAAGTATAAAAAGAAACAATATTCTGTACAATTGTCATTTTATAAATATAAATAATACAGGGCAAGGATTAACAAAAACCCCGTCTCCCATCCCCTTCACATATATCCCCTCTACTATTAAGAAAACTGAATAAGCCAAATTATTACAGAATGCTACACAAATATCATGCTAACAGAATACCGCAGTCACACATGGCAGGAATGGTGTTAGGGGGAGTGCAACTAGGGCAATTGCCTCCTGGTCAGAGAGAGCCCTAAGCCAGCTGGAAGCTAAAGACGCACTGCCTGGGCTTTGCACTCCCCAGTTATGTTTAACATCAGCTCTAGCAGGATACATATTTTAAATCTGATATATTCTAATCACAGGATAGAAATAAAATTATTTTTTTCTACCTTTTGTCGTCTCTGGTTTCTGCTTTCATCGTCTTTTCACTTTCTTCCATCCAGCGTCTGCCCTCTGTCTCTTCAATCCAGCATCTGCCTCTTCCATCCACTGTCTGCCCTCTACCCCCCCTCCCATATGGTATCTGCGTTCTTTCTATGCCCCTCTCTCCTACACCAGATCTAGCATCTTTGTCCCTCTTTCCTTACTTTTCATCTGACCCCCCTTCCCAGCATCAATCTCTCTCTACCTTGTCATTCCTCTGTCTCTCCCCTTTCTCTCATCTGATCTCTCCATTCCATCCTGACTCCTTCCCCTCCTCTAATCTCCCTGCCCTCTAATCTCCAATGTTCCTCCTCCCTTGTCCAGCAGTACCTTCTCCCTTTCTTCCTCCCCTTATCCAACAGTAACTCTCTTCCCTTCCCCTTCTCCCCTGTCAGCAGTAGCCCCTTCCCCTCCCTTGTCCAGGAGTACCCCTTCTCCCTTTCCTCCTCCCCTTATCCAACAATAATTCTCATCCCTTCCCTTCCCCTTCTCCCCTGTCAGCAGTAGCCCCTTCTCCTCCCTTGTCCAGGAGTATCCCTTCTCCCTTTCCTCCTCCCCTTATCCAACAGTAATTCTCATCCCTTCCCTTCTCCCCTGTCAGAAGTAGCCCCTTCCCCTCCCTTGTCCAGGAGTACCCCTTCTCCCTTTCCTCCTCCCCTTATCCAACAGTAATTATCGTCACTTCCCTTCTCCCCTGTCAGAAGTAGCCCCTTCCCCTCCCTTGTCCAGGAGTATCCCTTCTCCCTTTCCTCCTCCCCTTATCCAACAGTAATTCTCGTCCCTTCCCTTCTCCCCTGTCAGAAGTAGCCCCTTCCCCTCCCTTGTCCAGGAGTACCCCTTCTCCCTTTCCTCCTCCCCTTATCCAACAGTAATTCTCATCCCTTCCCTTTCCCTTCTCCCCTGCCAGCAGTAGCCCCTTCCCCTCCCTTGTCCAGGAGCACCTCTACTCCCTTCCCTCCTTCCTTCTCCAGCAAATGTTTCCTCTATGTAGGCTAGCGACAGCTCTGTGTGCTTTTAACTTCGGCACACAGGTGCCCCTAAGCAGTATTTTAGCCGCGGTTTCATGAGGCAGCCTCGGGGCCTTTGGTAGGCCGGCCCGCTTCCATGATGTGATGTGGGCCGGCCTACCAAAGGCCCCGAGGCTGCCTCATGAAACCGCGCTAAAATACTGCCTAGGGGCAGCTGTGTGTCGAAGTTAAAAGCACACAGACCTCCCGCTGCTTTTCTGGGGGTGCGGAGACATACGCGGCAGGAGTCGGTGGTGGCAGGCAGGAGTGCAACAGGAAGTTGCACGTCAGCTGACGCCAGCACCTTTTTCTGCGGCGGGGTCCTGAATCCTTTGCGGACCGGCAAGATTTTTTTGCAGACCAGCGGTTGAAGAACTGTGCCCTAGAGTGCTGCTCTGCTCAGCTGTCTGTAACCAGTTTCCTAAGAATGCTGGCTGCTTGGGTGTCCCAATAGCTCATTTCTGTGCGGTTTTTCATTTGGATATCTTTGTATTCAAAAATGGCCAAAAAAGATAGATATACTAAGGCAGTGTTTTTCAACCTTTTTTGGGCAAAGGCACACTTGTTTCATGAAAAAAATCACGAGGCACACCACCATTAGAAAATGTTAAAAAATTTAACTCTGTGCCTATATTGACTATATATAAAGTAATTCTCTTGAATAGGAATCAAATAAACACAAAGAAAGTATTTTATAATTACTTTTATTATGAAATATTAAGTAAACAGAATAGTGAAAAATTATAAAATACTTTATTCAGTGCGAAACCTGGGCCTGTTTGGCTGAACACAAAGCTGATATTCTGGCTGGAATCGAAGAAAGACACACACGTAGCTCTTCGTCAACAGCTCTCAGTCTCTCTCTGTATTTGGTTTTTATAGCATACAAAAATAGACAAATATACCCTCCATCCTTTTTATTAAACCACAATAGCAGTTTTTAGCGCAGGGAGCTGCGCTGAATGCCCAGCGCTGCTGTTGACGCTCATAGGCTCCCTGCGCTAAAAACCACTATTGCGGTTTAGTAAAAGGTGACCATATTGTAAAATATAGACAGCAGATATAAATTCAGAACTGTGCATAGTAAGTGAAGGGAAGTTTTCATCTCTGGGAATTTGCCCAAATAACTTAATTTACCCAGTTAACCCAAATAAGGGAATTTACCCAGTTAACTATTAAGTTATTTGGGCAAATTCCTTTGAAAACTGTGGTAAAACTACCTCCACTTTGCTAAATTTAAAATAAAATCATTTTTCCTACCTTGTCTGGTGATTTCTGGTTGCACTTTCTTCTTCTGACTGTGCATCCAATCTTTCTTCCCTTCTATCAGCCTGTATGCTTTCTCTCCTCCACACCTCATTCCCTCCCCCAACTTTTTCTTCCTCTCTCCCTGACCTTTCTTTCTTTTTTTCTGTTTCTCTTCTTTCCTTCTGTTTCCCTGCCTGCCCCTTTCTTTCTTTCTCCCTGCCGTTCCCCAAGCCACTGCCACTGCCGCTGCCATCGGGAAGAGTGTCTTCACGGGGAACAGGACCCACCAATGGATAACAGGCCCCAAAGCCGACGCCGACGCATGCTCTCCCTGACGTCAATTCTGCAATCGGAGAGGAAGTTCCGCCCAGCCAGGCAGCGATTGGCTGGCCCGAACTTCCTCTCCGACTGCAGAATTGACGTCGGGGAGAAGAAGACTTATCGGCTCGATAGATTAGATCGCCAAGACAAAGTGAGTCCTGGGTGATCGACTCACTTTGCCTTGGCGAGCTACTGGCGCCCCTGCCTCGGGCCCCCTGTCAGCTCCGGGCCCCTGAATGCAGGACTGGTAGTACTGCCCTGATGGCGGCCCTGCGGCACACCAGGCAACATCTCGCGGCACACTAGTGTGCCGCGGAACAGCGGTTGAAAAACACTGTACTAAGGGCCTAAACATCTTGCTGTTTCAAAAATGGATATTTTCTCTACTGGATTTCTGGACGTCTTTCCCTAAATGTCCAACTCAGACTTAGACGTCCTATTGAAAATGCCCCTCCACATTTCTTCACAGACAGGTTGATATGTTTATTTGGTTTGGTTTTTTTTGGAGGGGGTTGTTTTATTTTATTTATAACCCACCTTTCCCAAGACGGCTCACAATAAAAAAAAATACATATAAAACACAAACAAATAAGCGACCAGCGCTTACACAATTACAAATGCCTTAGCACCCATATTTCATGTTACAGAATAGATGTCTCTTCAATAACTTCTTAAAATCATCAAAATAATGTACAAAGGTAGCCGTTTATAGAACAGCCTCTCAGTGGAGGCTACAAAGATAGAAACCATTACAGAAGACGTAAGTATAAGCAAAATAGAGAACTTGAGAAGAAATGAAGGGCAAGCTAGAGATCTTTTAGCATTTGAAGTTGCTGAAGAAAATAGAAGGCAGAGTGAATAGACCTTATAGTTCTTATCTGCCTAATGTTATAGTGATGTAGTGATGCCTGTTCCTTATCTGTATGGTGGCAATTGCCCTCTTTTCCCCTCGTTACCCGAAGTGTATCACTTAAGTGTACCCATACACACTTGATGAAGACTTGATCTTGACCGTAAGGTACCATAGTAACCAACTGTATTATCTAAGCCACAGAATATTTCTGCTCTCAGAAGTAATTTTGCCTTGACCTAAGAACAATATGCTCTCTCATTATGTGCCTCTCCTTTTGTATCCTGCTACTCCTGTTTGGCACATGAGCAGGCATCAGTGTAAGTGAACTTGGTAAATACTAGCTTGCCATCCTAGTTTCCATGCTTTGATGGTGATTGTGTTGTGTTGTGGCTTATGGCTTGCATGAAATTGTAAGAAACATTCAAACATCCACTTGACTATATAATAAAAGAATGATAACCAAAAAGCCAAAATATCAAAAAACAAAATGTGGTAATGGTGGAAAAAAGCCTCCTACATGGAGTATAGCACCACCTGGTGTCAGTATATGGTATTCATATTACTTCCCCTTTAATCACAGGCAAAAAAAACCCCCACCAGCCACCTATTAATCTGTTTTTTTTCTTTTCTCTACTTTTTATAATCTTTTTCTATAATCATTCAGTGCAAAAAATTCCCTTAAATATAATATTCACTCAATAGTATATAAATATAAAAAAAATACTATAGTTTCACTAGTAGACTTATATACATTCTCATTAGGCACAGGCCGAAGGTTGGTGTAAGTGATTGCACTTTTAATTAAAGAACATTTTCAGACAGTTACATTTCAAGTGTATATAGTAATTGCTATACTCCTCACCATTAACTCATCTAAGTAGTTTACTATCATTAAATATTAATAAAAAGGAGGATAACATATAAAAAGAGAGAGAGAGAGAAAAAAAAAATGCCATGAAGAAAAGTTACTCTAGTATAGGGCTTTCCATCATGACCCTAATGTGTGGAGTCACGACCTGAGCAAGAAATGTCATCAGCTCTGGGATTTGTGTGCTTTCTGTGGCCATGAAAGTTTCATAAGTACTGGTCTAGTAGTTTATAGAGAAAAGTAAATGCCTCTTTTTATTTCTAAAAATTGGCTTAATAAAAGGTGCATTAAATAGTGCTTTTAGTAGATGCCTGGTTATAAAATTATCATCCATGCATGCACACAGGGTAGAACATTGCTTCACATTTGGATGCCATTTAAGTGTACTGAATTCATGATACTACTTTTCTTTTCTCTTTTTAATCTGTAGCAGCAACCCTGCGAGAGGATGGAGCCCGAAAGATGGAGAGGAGAGCCAGGCGGGTTTCTGTGGGCCTGTCAGATGATTCGTTGGCCAGTGACAGTGGCGTTTTTGAAGCCTTGAGTAAAAGGTCTAGTTTCCCATTTATGAATTCTCACAGGGTCATTTTAAAATGTTTCTCTCTTGGTAAAGCCTGATGCACAAGTAAAAGTGTGTTAATACGCCATCACATACCACCACACCTCTTTTTTGGCACAAAAGTTTTTTATCCCCTAAACTGTTCTATTCCCTCGGGTTTTTGCAACCCTAATGCATGATTCTCTGTATTTCTTACCATTAGATCTTAGCTGCCAAATACTGGGCCATTCTTCAAGCTTCACTAGGTCCTTCCTCGTGTTTTCTACTCCACCAGGGGTGTCTATTAGTGCTGCCCAATTCACAATTCGAATCGATTCACCGATTCGAATCAGGTGAATTGATTCGAATCGATTTAATTTCCCAAAAAATCGGCCTCCCGACTCAGTGATTGACCCTTCCCCCGTGCCTGCCAAAAGCAGGAGCTGCAGCGCTGCCTCTTGCTGGCCATCCGCTGCCGCTCCTGCTTGAGTGGGAATAGTCAGTCAGAAAAGCCTCCCCCAGCTTCCCCACTCTTACCTTCTTAAGGTTAACATGGCAGCTTGCAGGCTCATTGGTGTTGTAGCGATCCCTGCAGCTGCCCGTCATCCTCAGCGGCACGTTCTCTCTGCTACTTCCTGCCCCTGCTCTGACGTCAGGGACAGGATCGCAGCAGAGAGAACGTGCCGCTGAGGACGACGGGCAGCTGCAGGGATCGCTATAGCACTAGCGAACCTGCAGGCTTCCGTGTTAGCCTAAAAATAAGAACAGGGAAGCTGGTGGAGGATACAGGCTTGAGGGGGGAGCAGGCGTTCGCGGTGGGGAGCAGGCGTTCGCGGCAGGGAGCAGGCCGAAGAGTGCCTTCACAGCAGGAGGGCAGGCCATTGCAGGGCGGGGCAGGTCTTCGCGGGGGGAGCAGGAGAAAAGAGTGTCTTCACGGCAAGGAGGCAGGCCTTTGCAGGGGGAAGGGGCAAGTCTTTCCGGGGGAGCAGGAGAAAAGAGTGCCTTCACAGCAGGGGGACAGGTCTTTGCGGAGGGGCAGGTCTTTGCAGGGGGAGCAGGAGAAAAGAGTGCCTTCACGGCAGGGGGCAGGCCTTTGCAGTCGGGGCAGGTCTTCGTGGGAGGAGCAGGAGAAAAGAGTGCCTTCACGGCAGGGGGGCAGGCTTGTGCAGAGGGAAGAGGAGGAAGAGTTCCTTTGCGGTGGGGAGGCAGGCCTGTGCAGAGGGAGGAGGAGGAAGGAGTAAGAGAGGAGAGGAGAGATGCCAGACCTGGGGTGAAGGGAAGAGAGAGACCAAACAAAAAAGAGGGGGAGGAAAGCAAAGGAGAGGTGCTGGACTAAAGGAGAGAGGGAGAAGAAATGCAAGACCACAAGGAGGAGGGTACAAGAGGGACAGACACTGCTCCAAAGTAGGTGGGCAGGGTGCAGGATGGCAGGAGAGATAGTAGGAGAAAGCCTGTACCTGGGGAAGGGGATACAAGAGGTAAGGAAGAGAGAAAGAGCAAGCTGGATATGGGAAGAGATAAGATGCTGGACATGAAGGGAGCATAGGAACAGGGACACAAGGGGGACAGTACTGGAGAGAAGAATAGGGACAGGGACACAGAAGAGAGATGCTGGATGAAAGGGTAGTTGAGAAAAGGAGAGATGGTGGATCTGGGGATGGTGGGGTTCATCGCTGCAGCTGCGGGGGAATGGAGATGAAAAAAAAAAGATAGATGCCAGACCTCTGGGGGAGGAAAGGGAAACAGAAGGGGAGCACAGAGATGGAAGATGGATGGTTAGCACGGAGAAAGAAGAAAGAAGGAGAGCCTGATCAGAAGACAACTAGACCAACATGGGACCAACATGATTTGAAAAATAACCAGACAAGAAAAGGTAGGAAAAATAATTTTATTTTCTGTTTTGTGATTATAATGTGTCAGATTTGAAATGTGTATTCTTCCAGAGCTGGTGTTGGACCGTGAACGTGAGCTAGGATTTAACAGAGAGAGGAAAAGTATTTTTTTATTTGTTTATTTTGTTTACACCACAGGACCAGTGTGGGTAGGAGAGGGCAAAGGGGGTGAAGAGGCTATAAAATAAACCCACCAGGATATTTGGAAAAAACCACCCAATTGGGCAGGAAAATCAAATCGAAAAATTGATTCAGTAGGCTGAATCGAATTGAATCAAATCAAAATTTTTTTTCCTGAATCGGGCAGCACTAGTGTCTAACCTATTGCAGACTTTGGTAGCATCCACAGATAGGCAAATCTTATCAGACAACCCTTAAGCAATATCAAAAATGTTTTGATTGTAACTGTAGAAAGGTGGTATATCAAATCCCCTCTCTGTTTCCCTTTCTTTTCCCTTTCATTATTTTCAATTGCCTTTTGAATCTTATTAAGTAATGTTCAGACTTTCTGCCTTCATGGCTCTTTGACACCAATGCTTACTATTTCCACGGTCTAATTGTACACTTCCTTCCTTGTAGCAAAAAGTTAGTGATTTTATATTTATTTTATCTGCTTGTTTTATTATTATTATGTAACCTAGGCCTTTCTGCTGTTAACTCTGATCTTTTATGTCTGTTTTAATTCTCAAGTTACTAGTTTATCTGTTCTTTTTTTTTTTTTTTTATTGTGAACCACTTAATTTTTGAATACCAATAGGTGATGTATCAAATTGAATGTGAGAGGGAGACATGAACAGTTTGAGTACTTCTGTCTTTGGCCGGAAGTGCAGCACAAATATTAATTGTGAATATCCTGAAACACTGACCTATCTGTGAACGTGAAAGTCTGGATTTGGGAACTACTGGTTTAATATATTTCATTGGATGCAGTTCTGTATGTTGCATTAAGATATTAGTCTAGCTTGGTGTCACTGTCCTTGGCAAGTGAACAAGTTTCTTCTGGATATGTTGATTTGTCGCCTGAATTGATCACTATATCTTACGGTGCTCCACTTTCTTCTCTCAGAATTGAGGAAGCTAAGGGACATGTCTACAATGATGCTGCCAAAAATGAAGACCCTCAGATACATGTGGGACTTTTGTAAGTAGGGACTGCTCATACACTGAACTGGCTTTAAAACATAAACATTTCTTTGTGTTGAGAATCCAAAATTGGACTTTTTTTTATTATAGTTTGGGGAAATTATGTTGGAGGGGTGGGATTATTATAGGAAAACAATGTGATTTTAAAAACCTTAAAATAAGAACATACTGGGATAGACCGAAGGTCCATCAAGCCCAGTACAGTATCTTGTTTTCAATAGTGGCCAACCCAGGTCCCAAGTACTTAGCTAGATCCCAAGTAGTAAAACAGATTTTATGCTGCTTATCCTAGGAATAAGCAGTGAATTTCCCCAAATCCATCTCAATTATGGCCCATGGAAAAAGTTGAAAAGCCATTATAGTGTGGGACCAATTTAGATTGTAGGCACCAATCCACATGGTCATATAGAAATTATGCCAAGTAGCGATTCTTCCATTCTGGGTATTTAAGCATGTAACATCTGTATGTAATCCAGTTCAATTCCTTTTTCCCACCTCAATATCTTATGTGAGCCTTCAACCCTTTTCCTACCTCTGTCCTCCATGATGATTCAAAGTATGCACTGAATCTATTCAAGTACTGGTCACATTTCAAAACAGCTTTTGAACAAGCCATAGAACTACTAAAACTAGCAAAGTCATTCTATAGTATATTTGGCCTTTCCATGCTTGTTGAATTTTTGAGTTAACTGTAGACGCTTAATGCAGGTTACCTCAACCTTCTAGGATATGGTCATACCACTATTAGTGTTGAAACAGACAGACATTCATGTACTATATACAGTACTCCCCCGATATTCACGGGGGTTCCATTCCAGGAACCGCTGCAAATGTTGAAAACCACAAATACGTTTTTTAGCAGGGGAGACAGGAGAGGGCAGCCGGAGCGCCGGCGAATGAAGGAAATCACTTGTGGTATGCTCTGACCGCTTCTTCCTGTACTAAAGTCAGGCCTCACCAATCAGGAGCTGTGTGTCAAAGCAGCTCCTGATTGGTGAGGCCCGACTTTAGTACAGGCTGCTGAGAGACACAAGTTACAATTTCTACTGTCTTAGAAAGGAGGAATCAGTTAAAAACATTTAATAAAGGAAACCGTGACTAAATGAAAATAGAGTTTGTAAATGTGAAAGTATGTCTTTATAAAACTGAAAGAGTAAAATTGGAAACCTAAATTTGTTTTACCTGGCTAAATTCCATTTTTTTAATCCTGCATGTCTGCTGAAGAATACTCTTTCAAACAAAAAAATAACTTGCTACTTTTAAATGTGTGATTGAAAATTATTTTGAGTGAAGCTTCAAATATTTTCTTACCAGATTTGTGAAGAAAAGCATTTTTGGACAAATAAACTGACATAAACTTTTGGGGAGTGTTTGGCAGAATGAAATTTGAATAAAGATTCTGAGGTTAGACTGTTGAAAACACATAATGGACGTTATTAGTAATAGAAAATGATACAGGGACACATTTTCCCCCGTCCCCGCAGGAACTTATTTTCCCATCTCGTCCTGGTGACTTTTTTTTCCTGTCCCTGCCCCATTCCTGCAAGCTCTGACCTCAACCACACAAGCCTCAAGCACTTTAAAATCATAAGTGTTCAAGGATTGTGTAGTTAAGACAGAGCTTACAGGAACGGGGCAGGGATTGGGACACCAACAAAACTTGTGAGGACAGGACGGTGAAATTGAGTTCCTGCGGGGATGGGGAAAAATTTGTCCTCATGTCATTCTCTACTTAGAAGACAGCAGGATACGTCAGACACACATATCCACACCCATCTTTCTGGGGAGTTGGCAGTTAAAGAGGGTTTCTTTTAAAGTAGCGGCTGCTTAGGAAGTCCCTCTGAGGGAGGACTCCATGTTGGTGCCATTCAATGATATCACCCACATGGGTGTCGGATGTATTCAGCTCTCTCTAGAGAGATCCTGAGTTACAGGTAAGCAATTTGGGTTTTTAACATTTCTTTCTAGAGGTTCTTTAATTCATTTTTAACCCATTAAAACTTAAAAATTAGCCCCCTCTTCTATTAAACTGTCCTTGCAGTTTTTAGCGCAGAGACATGCTGAATGGCCCGCGTTGCTCCCGACGCTCATAGGAACTCTATGAGCATCAGGAGTAGTGCGGGCCATTCAGTGCGGCTCACTGCGCTAAACACTGCGAGCGCAGTTTAATAGAAGAGGGGGGATAAAAGTTTTTGTCTAATCCTTTCCTGTCGGAGGATTTATGGTGGCTTTTGAATTTCTTGCCATAATGTACCAGTCTAGCTTTCTGAAGTGTACACCTAAACTGCATGCTGGAACATTTCCTGTCTGAACTTTGAAAAATGTCCAAACAGATCAATGTTGAGTAGTGATAGCACTACTACTACTTATCACTTCTATAGCGCTGAAGGGAGTATGCAGCACTGTACATTTTGACGTTAAATAGAAGAGCTTACAATCTAACTTGGACAGACAGACATGACACATAGGGTTGGGGGATGCAGAACCCAAGTTTGAGAGGAGTTAGGAGTTGAAAACAATCTCGAAGAGGTGGACTTTTAACTGGGCCTTGAACACTGCTGGAGACGGAGCCCTCTGTAGGGATTCGGGCAGCTTGCTCCAAGCATAAGGCGCAGACAAGGCAGAAGGGACGGAGTCTGGAGTTGGCAGTTGAAGAGAGAGGTACAGATAGGAAGGACTTACCAGTTGAGTGGAGCTCACCGTGGGGGGGGGGGGGGAACATAGGGGGAGATAAGTGAAGAGAGATAGTGAGGGGCAGCCAAGTGAGTACATTTGTAGGTCAATGACAGCTTCCTTTGTTTCCTAGGCACAATAGTGGCATTGATTGTCTCCTGCTCCATGTTTTGCACCTGAAGAACATTGATGGGCTTGCTGTAAAGGAAGACTCTAAAATGTAAGTTGTCCATTCAACATTGTATTTATTTATTTATGTATTGATTTTTAAGTTAATAATATACTGCCTGTCAATAGAGGTTGTCTAAATGGTTTACATTCTGGTACTCAAGCAATTTTCCCTATCTGTCCCAGCGGGCTCACAATCTATCTAATGTTCCTGGGGCAGTGGAGGATTAAGTGGCTTGCACAGGGTCACAAGGAGCAGCACGGGGCTTGAACCCACATCCTCAGGGTGCTGAGGCTGTAGCTCTAACCACTAGGCCACTCGTTAAATTGTACATTTTTAAGAAACTTTGACACCATGCTTTATTTAGACTTTTGCTCCTTATATTTGTGAAGAGAAAAAGATGTGATGGCATTTTATAAAATGAAATCCTTGGACAAATATGAAGTAAGGTAGCCAGCAATATTCTTGTGTGGTCTTAGGCAAAGATGGCTTAATGTAGCACCCTGAAGTCCCGAGACCATCAAAACCCATAGTCCCCAGCTGTACCTTTAATAAACATTATCGTGTATTTGTCTCCTCCAAAGTGTTTTTGTGAAGCTATTTTTTTTTCTTCTTTTAAGTAATACTTTGACCCTCAATCTGAACAGGCTATAGTTTTGTGAACTGGCAGGCAGAACTATCAAGAGTTTACCCCCCTAATTTTTATTTAGATAGTAACATAGTACATGATGGCAGATAAAAGACCTGAACGGTCCATTCAGTCTGCCCATAAGTTATATCCATTAAAAAATACATGATTAGATGATTCGATTAACTTGTCTGTTCTTTGATATTTCTAGGCTGTAGACTGTAAAGTCTGCTGTTGTCCTAGGTTCCAAATGCTGACGTTACCATCCAAGCTCACTCCAGCCTATCCAACCATCCCGTTGTTTGCAGGATATCTACCTTAAAGTCTGGCCAGTAACATCCTCATGTTCCATATCAGTGGAGTTCACATTGATGCCCATCCCAGCCCATCCTACACCGAAACACCATATATGGAACACAGACCGTGCAGGTCTGTCCAATACCGGCCTTAGTTCTTTAATTTACATCCTTCATTTTCTAATTAGAGATCCTCAATTTTTATCCCACGCTTTTTTGAATTCCTTCACCATTTTCCTCTACACCACTTCTCTTGGGAGGGTATTCCAGGCATCAACTACCCTCTCCTTGAAGAAGAGTTTCCTAACATTGCTCCTAAGTCTTCCTCCCTGTAACCTCAGATTATGCCCTCTAGTTTTACCATTTTTTCTACTCTGGAAAAGATTTGGTTCTATATTAATGCCTTTCAATTATTTAAATGTCTGTATCGTATCTCCCCGGTCCCTCCTCTCCTCCAGAGTATACATATTTAGGTCTTCCAGTCTCTTCTCATACTTCTTTTGGTTCAAACCTCTTACCATGTATTTTGAAAATTTCTATTCCGCCTGTCAACTAGGCAGATTACAGATTTACATACATAAAATAAATTACAGATACAAATTCAATAAGTAAAAGTAATTTTAAAATAATATGTTAGAACTTCATTTTAAATTAGTCTTTATGAGAGAACTACCAACATCTTACCTATAGAAAGCCTTAACAAATAGGTGAGTCTTCAACAGTCTTTTAAATGATCTGAAATCAGAACATAATCTCAATGACCCATGCATTGCATTCCGTAATCTTATAGTGGCGGGACTTGATCAGGAGCCACAGATCACAGGTATACCCAAAATCTGGCTAATAAATATCCCCTCTGTAAAATGACTGAGCGTTTCTACCACCACCTCCCCCAATGTGCCCAGCCAGCTCAGAGAACAGAAGATCAGAGTAAGGAATCAGATCAGATCTGTACTGGCCACAGAGCCATAGGGCTGGCCAACAAAACACTTTAGACAGGCAAGTTGTTCAGTATAGGGGACATAATCAAAACTTTGAAACATCTAAAAACTCACCTAAGTCAATACTTGGTTGTCCTAATAGCAGGGATGTACAAGTGCTGATAATCAAAACCAACTTTCTGGGTGTTCAGCAGCACTTCTAAGCTGCTGTGCGTCCAGAGCTCAAAGGGGCGTGTTGGGAGGTGTGTTATGGGCGGGTATCATGTGGGCTTAGACCTGGACTTCCTGAGGGAGTAACTGAAGCATTCCTAGGCAGAACTTAGACGCAGGGAATTAACCTATTTTAGTTGCGTCTAAATTTACCAAAGTTGCCCAAACTGACAAGAAGACCACTGGAGGGTTTAAGGCATGACACTCCCTTGCTCCCCCAGTGGTCACGATCCACTCCCACCACCCAAATAGGACATCCCCCCCACACCCTGCCAAAATATAAAAGCAAAAACACAAAGCCAAAAATAATTACCAGAAGAGGTATTATAAATCCAACTGAATTTTGGGCTCACTATGAATTATATCCCAAAACTTAGGAAATTCAGGATTTCCCTATAAGATTGGGAAAATTTAGCAAGGAAGTGTTAGACCAAATAGCACCATTCCAAACTTACAAAAAGAAATAAAGGGTGTTAAATGAGTGGTTCGATTCAGAACTACTAGTTTTTAAACGGGAATTGAGAAAATCAGAGAGAATCTGGCATAAAACAAATAAAGAGGAAGACAAAATACACTGGAAACTAAAAATGAAAAATATATAATTCAGTTTAAAGAGAAACGTTCAAAACACTACGCACAGAAAATAGGCACATCCAAAATAAATAGCAAAGAACTGTTTAAGTTGGTAAATAGGTTAACAGATACTACCCGGATCCTGCAAAAGGATAATGAGTGTATTCCATCGGCTGAAACCCTCACCAATTTTTTCAATAATAAAATCTTAGATTTAAGAGCAGCTATACCTTTGTCTACATATGACTTTGAATTCCAATTTGGATTTCATGAAAAGGAGTCAAGAGTGGACATGGACCATTTTGAGATTCCAAATTGGCATCAATTTTTGACTCTGTTCAATAAATATACTAAATCAAACTGCTTGCTGGACAAATGTCCTTCCAAGATCTTGAAAGCTGCAACACTCAATTTTAAAAGGGATTTATTTAATTGGTTAACAACTACTCTTACTAAAGGTATATTTTATGAGGAAATGGGACACATATTGATTACACCTATCCCTAAAGATCAGAAGAACTTGATAGCCCTGAAGACCAACTATAGGCCCATAGCGAGTATCCCCTTATTCACCAAACTACTGGAAGGACTGGTCAACTTGGAATTAGTGAATTACTTAGACAAATTTAACATTCTTAGTGAACATCAATCAGGATTTAGAAAAGGTTTTAGCACCGAGACAGTTTTAGCTTCAATTCTTAATCACCTTTACGGTCTTTTTAGTAAAGGTACAAGTGCTCTGATTTTACAACTAGACTTCTGTAGTGCTTTTGATCTAGTTGATCACGAAATAATGTTACACAGCCTAGATGCAATGGGACTTGCAGGAAGAGTTAGGAACTGGTTTCAGGGTTTCCTTACAAAAAGATCATACTGAGAGGTTAGTGATGGGACTTACTCTAACTCCTGGAAAAACCCTTCAGGGGTACCCCAGGGTTCCCCACTATCACCCACATTATTCAACATTTACATCTCATCCATAGGACACCTACTGCAAAAGCTAAATTTAAACTACTATATATATATGCTGATGATATTTCCATTTTAATCCCTTTGAATAGCATAACAAATGAAACTTTAGAATACATTTCTTATATTATGACTGAAATAGAACATTAGTCAATCAACTTTAAACTGAAACTAAATACAGAAAAGACAAAAGTTTTCTTAGCAAACCCAAAGGATAAAATTACTAGAACATCGCTATATCTAAAAGATCATGATCACCCAATTTCTAAAACTATAAAAATATTAGCAGTCACCTTAGACACACATTTGACTATGGTTGAACAAACAAATATAGTGGTGAAGAAGTGCTTTTTTGCACTATGGAAATTAAAGACCATTAAAAAATACTTTGACCCTGTATAAGAACATAAGAACATAAGCAATGCCTCCGCTGGGTCAGACCTGAGGTCCATCATGCCCAGCAGTCCGCTCACGCGGCAGCCCAACAGGTCCAGGACCTGTGCAGTAATCCTCTATTTATACCCCTCTATTCCCTTTTCCAGCAGGAAATTGTCCAATCCTTTCTTAAACCCCTGTACTGTACTCTGCCCTATTACGCCCTCTGGAAGCGCATTCCAGGTGTCCACCACTCGTTGGGTAAAGAAGAACTTCCTAGCATTCGTTTTGAATCTGTCCCCTTTCAACTTTTCCAAGTGTCCTCTTGTTCTTTTATTTTTCGAAAGTTTGAAGAATCTGTCCCTCTCTACTCTCTCTATGCCCTTCATCATCTTGTAAGTCTCTATCATATCCCCTCTAAGTCTCCTCTTCTCCAGGGAAAGAGACCCAGTTTCTCCAATCTCTCAGCATATGAGAGGTTTTCCATCCCTTTTATCAAGCATGTCGCTCTCCTCTGAACCCTCTCGAGTAACGCCATATCCTTCCTAAGGTACGGAGACCAATATTGGACGCAGTATTTCAGATGCGGGCGCACCATCGCCCGATACAATGGCAGGATAACTTCTTTCGTCCTTATTGTAATACCCTTCTTGATTATGCCTAGCATTCTATTTGCTTTCTTAGCGGCTGCTGCGCACTTTGCCGTCGGCTTCATTGTCATGTCCACTATTACCCCCAAGTCCCTTTCTTGGTTACTCTCATTCAATAATATCCCTCCCATCGTATAGTTGTACCTCAGGTTTCTGTTTCCCACATGCAATACTGTACATTTCTCAACATTGAACTTCATCTGCCATCTCGCCGCCCATTCCCCCAGTTTGTTCAAGTCCCTTTGCAATTCTTCGCATTCCTCTTTAGTCCCAGCTCCACTAAATAGTTTTGTATCGTCCGCAAATTTTATTATCTCACACTTCGTGCCTGTTTCTAGATCATTTATGAATATATTAAATAGCAGCGGCCCGAGCCCTGAGCCCTGCGGAACACCACTCGTGACCCTCATCCAGTCAGAGTAGTGGCCCTTCACCCCTACCCTCTGTTTCCTACCCGCCAACCAGTTTCTGATCCATCTATGTACGTCTCCGTCCACTCCATGGTTCTTCAGTTTCCGGAGTAGACGCTCGTGAGGCACCTTGTCAAAGGCTTTTTGGAAATCAAGGTATATGATGTCTATGGGGTCTCCTCTGTCCATCCGTTTGTTAATTCCTTCGAAGAAGTGCAATAAGTTCGTTAGGCACGATCTCCCCATGCAGAAACCATGTTGGCTTGCTATCAAAAGTTCGTTTCTTTCCAAATGTTCATCGATGTGTTCTTTAATCAGTGCTTCCACCAGTTTCCCCGGAACCGAGGTCAAACTCACTGGTCTGTAGTTTCCCAGGTCACCTCTTGATCCCTTTTTAAAGATGGGCGTGACATTGGCTATCTTCCAATCCTCCGGGATCATGCCTGTTTTCAAGGATAGGTTGCAAATTTGCTGCAGTAGTTCCGCTATCTCCTCCTTTAATTCCTTCAGAACCCTGGGATGGATTCCGTCCGGACCCGGGGATTTGTCAATTTTAAGTTTTTCTATCTGTCTGTGTACATTATCAAGGCTCACTTCCATGTTAATTTTTCTGCTTGATTTCCATTGAAGATTTGTTCAGGTTCCAGTATGTTGGTTGTGTCTTCATTTGTAAATACAGACGAGAAGAACATGTTGAGTCTTTCTGTGACTTCTTTCTCCTCCTTCACCGCTCCCTTCCTGTCTCCTTCGTCCAGCGGTCCCACCTCCTCCCTAGCTGGCTGTTTCCATTTAACATATCTGAAGAACGGTTTGAAATTTTGTGCCTCCCTGGCTAGCCTCTCTTCATACTCTCTTTTGGCTTTTCGAACCACACGGTGACATTCTTTTTGATACTTCCTGTGCTCCTTCTGGTTCCCTTCAGTTTTATCCTTTTTCCATTTCCTGAATGAATTTTTCTTATTGCCTATCGCTTCCTCACTATTTTAGTCATCCATACCGGGTCTTTTGTTCGACCCTTTTTGCATCCCTTTCTGAATCTGGGGATGTGCAGATTTTGTGCCTCGCTCACCGTGTCTTTGAAAAAAGACCAGGCATGTTCTACTGTTTGCCATTTTCTGGAAGTGTTTCCTAAGTTTCTTCCTTACCATATCCCTCATTGCTTCATAGTTTCCTTTCCTGAAGTTGAAAGATGTCGCTATGGTTCTCTTTCCGTTTGGTATTCCTACTTCAACCTTGAACTTGATCATATTATTGATCGCTGTTTCCCAACGGTCCCACTACTTCCACTTCCTTTGCAGGTCCCCTTAGTCTATTTAGGATTAGATCCAGAGTGGCATTTTCTCTCGTCGGTTCTCTAACAAGCTGCTCCATGAAGCAATTCTGTCTCCCTAGCGCATCTTGAGCTTCCAAGACTCCAGTCTATCCCAGGGTAGTTGAAGTCTCCCATAACAACTGTGTAACCGCTTTTGCATTCTTGCTTCATCTCGGCATCCATTTCTTTATCGCTATCTCCGGTATCTTAGAATATTGGTGCAGTCTTTGGTTTTATCCATATTAGACTACTGCAATATCGTTTATTTAGTTATACCTAAATAAACAGAACACGGCTGTCCACTTGATATTTGGATTGAAAAAAGCGACCATGTTAGTCCCTACTACAGACTGCTGTACTGGTTACCAATGGAGGCACAAATAATGTTTAAGTTTTCTTGTATTTGTTTTAAGCTAGTTTGGGGACTAGCTCCTACCTATCTTTTATCTCATTTTGTGTTATATAGTCCTACAAGGATAACCAGAAATTGTAAACTTTTTGCATACCCAGGCATTACTGGCTGTAAATACAAATCCTTTTTGGATAGGACTCTCATGTATCAAGCAAGTAAACAGCAGTCTTGGTTAGGTAACTACATTAATGGAGCTAGGCTGACCTACGGCGCCTTTAGGAAAGAAATTAAAACTGCATTGATTGATAGATTATCTCCTAAACAGAATTTACAGTAAATCTAACAATTTTTATTATGTCTATTCTTGAGTAATATGTTGTACTTTTATAATTTTATAATTTGCATATTGTAATTCGCTGATTGTCCAGCTCTCTTCAGTGTGAACCGCCTAGAAGTCGTCTGATTATGGCAGTGTAGAAGAATAAAGTTATGTTATGTATGCTCAGAATGACGGGCCTTCGCCCTCCCAATACATCTTGGGATGTATTAGGAGGGGCCTAAGGGCTTGATTGGCTCAAAATTGCGAGTATGTGACACAGTGATTAGAGCTACAGCCTCGGCACCTTGAAGTTGTAGGTTCAAATCCCATGCTGTTCCTTGTGACCCTGGGTAAGTCACTTAATCCCCAATTGCCACTAGGACAGATAGGGAAAAATGCTTGAGTACCTGAATGTAAATCACTTAGGCTATAAGTGGTATATAAATACTAAAAATAATTAAAAAATAATAATAAATATATTTTGTTAGACTGTTCTATATTTCTCTCTCTCATTAGACACATCCGCATCTATTTGCCCCCACTTGACAATAGCACACCCAGTGCTTACTGCTCTCAAAGTTTGGCATTCCAGAACCCCTTGATGATTAATGAGGTTTTCCAAATCCCGGCTTATTCAAGCATACTGAAGCTTAAGTCTTTGCAACTGTACATATGTTCTATTGACCGCCAGCTACAAGAAGAGTTGCTGGTGAGTGGCATTATTTTCTTATATGTTCCCATATGAGAAGAGGGCTGTGGCTTGGCACATGGAAGATTGGAAAATCAGTTTTGAAGTCCTAGGAAATGAAATCTCTCTGTTGCTCATTATCTGTGAGTCCATGGAAAAGTCAATGCAAGAGTAGCTCTAAGGTGGACAGTGATAAGATGATTCTGTTCCTGCCCTTTAGATGGATACTTTCAAGTTGTCCACATACCAGAAGTATACTGTCAGGCTGTAACGAGTGTTGCAATAATTTTATAATGTTTTATGGTCATGAGAATTGCAGTTTGATTGTGGCAAACCATACTGCTCAGTATCTTTCCAAAACAATACAGTTCTCTGCAAGGAATCTATGCAGTTTACAATAAGAATTAGATCAAGTTTTGGAAGTTACATTTTTAGGGGGGGAGGTTGTTGGGAGGAAGGGGTGAAGATAAAAGAGTGGTTATAGGGAGAAGAGGTATGTCTTTAGTTTCTTCCTGAAGACGAGGTATGTGCTGGGTTGACTTAGTTGTATTGGTAATTTGTTCCAAATGTGGGAAGCTTGGTATTCAAAGGTAGCCTCAAACATCTTCCACCATATTTTTTGAGGTGACAGGAGGGGTAGTTTGAAGCATTGTGCTACATGTAAATTGAAGAAGACATGTTCCTCCAAGTTTTTCCAAAGGTCGCTTTGTGAACCATGCAGGCTGTGTTGAAATGGATTCTCTTTTTCATTGATAGCCTTTGCAGTTGTTCTTTAGAAGGTATTTCTCCAGGGATCTCAAAGTCCCTCCTTGAGGGCCGCAATCCAGTCGTGTTTTCAGGATTTCCTCAATGAATATGCATTGAAAGCAGTGCATGCACATAGATCTCAAGCATATTCATTGAGGAAATCCTGAAAACCCGAAGAGGGACTTTGAGACCTCTGCTCTAAACCGTTTTTATTATATATTTTATAAATTAGGTCACACCTAAAAAAAAGTATGAGCAGTTTAAGTAGATGGTTGCTTGTGGAGTAGAAATGTTCAGGAGAGGAGTTTGGGCAGAGTGTAGGCAAAATCAGAACATATGCACGCGTATGCACCTAGGTGCTTAGGTGCACAAGAAAGACTAATCCAAATTATAGTTACCTGATGTTAGGTTCCACCTTAGGAGTTGGCACCAAGAAAAAGATCCTAGGTGTCACTGTGGGCGATATGCTGAAATTGTTTGTTCACTGTTAAGTGGTAATCAAAAAACAAACAGAATGCTAAACATTATTAGGAAATGGATAGAAAATAAGACAAACAATATTATAATGCTGCTGTATCACTCCATGGTGTGACCTCATCATGCATATTGCATGCATTTCCGATCGTCATATCTCCAGAAAGATATAGCGGAATTGTAAAAAGGAAAGGAAAAGAGTGAAAGAGAATGGGACTTGTATACCGCTTTTTTGTAGTTACACAACCACACTCAAAGCGGTTTACGTATATACAGGTATTTATTTTGTACCTGGGGCTATGGAGGATTAGGTGATTTGCCCAGGGTCACAAGGAGCAACCCTAGGATTTGACCCCACAACCTCTCAGTGCAGAGGCAGCAGCACTACCACTAGGCCACTCCTCACTTAGGTTCAAAGAAGGGCAACCAAAATGATTAAGGAATTGAAACTCCTCATGTGAGTAAAAGGCTAAGAGGTTAGGGTTCCAGCTTGAAAAAGAAAGAGCTGAGGGAGGAGGGATATGATAGAGGTCTACAGAACCCTGAGTGGTATAGAACAGGTTAAAAGTGAATCATTAATTTTAAAATTAATTATATTATATTAAATTAAATTAAAATTAATTAATTAATTAAAAAATATTAACATGTAACTTCATTGAGTGTCCCCCTAGTCTTTGTACATTTTGAAAGAATAATCAATGAAGTTAATATTTTTAAAATTATTAAGAGGAAATATTAGCTTTGGAACACATGGTAACAGCAATTAGCATAGCTGGGTTTAAAAAAACAACACATTCCTGGAAGAAAAGTTCATAGTCTGCTATTGAGATAGAAATGAGGAAAGCTACTACTGACCCTGGGATTGGAAGCATGGAATCTTGCTACTATTTGGGATTCTGCCAGGTACTTATAACCTGGATTGACCACTGTTAGAAGCAGGATAGTGGGCTAGATGAACCTTCAGACTGCCCCAGTACTACTTTTCTTATAAAATTATCCTCCTAATACTGAAGCTTTTATGAAAAGATAATTGAAGGACTAAAACACATCCCATAGTGATTCTTCACCTGTGAGTAGATTATTACTGAGCTCATTGGCACCAGTTTCTATCTTTTACTTATGGAACTGCACAAGGGAATATGTTATAAGTTGACCATCAGCCAGCTTCTAATTGGAAGATTTTTGTAATTACAGAAAATAGACGAAGTTCTCAAAAAATAAGAAGGTAGAGGTCATCAGTATCCCAAAATTGGTGTTTTGACTTTTTTTCTGTATTAAAATTATGTATTGTTGTGGCTTTCTACACATGGAGATGTCTCTTAGAAAGGATATAGAGAGGGGAATTGAGATGTCCAGGTTGGGATGTGGAGATTTCCCACAGTATTTTACAAGAGACTCAGCCAAATGCTACCCCCCCTCCACACACACACACACACACACACACCACACCTGATTTATTCCAGGTGTCCTTCCTTCAAAAAAGAAGAGTCTATACTGGAATCCTCTGTCAGACGCCCCTCATCCCCATTCTCAACCTTACTGGAGTCACTGATATCTAGTGGGAGCAAGAATGATCCCCACTGACCCCATTATTAAGGCTCTGGGTTAAAATATGGCCAGCATTCATAAGATTGGCAGCTATCAAACAATCTATATTTTTTGTTTTTCACAAGAACATAAAAACATAAGAATTGCCGCTGCTGGGTCAGACCAGTGGTCCATCATGCCCAGCATTCGCTCACGCAGCGGCCCTCTGGTCAAAGACCAGCACACTAACCGAGACTAGCCCTACCAGCACCCGTTCTTGTTCAGCAGAAACTTGTCTAACTTTGTCTTGAATCTTTGGAGGGTGTTTTCCCCTATAACAGCCTCCGGAAGAGCGTTCCAGCTTTCTACCACTCTCTGGGTGAAGAAGAACTTCCTTACGTTTGTACGGAATCTATCCCCTTTCAACTTTAGAGAGTGCCCTCTCGGTCTCCCTACCTTGGAGAGGGTGAACAACCTGTCCTTATCTACTAAGTCTATCCCCTTCAGTACCTTGAATGTTTCGATCATGTCCCCTCTCAATCTCCTCTGTTCGAGGGAGAAGAGACCCAGTTTCTCTAATCTTTCGCTGTACAAGGCCATCTGGACACCATATAAATTATTGAAAATTAAAAGAGATAACTCTAATAAATGCAGGTCATGTTCAAATGAGGTTGGCACACTAATGCATTTGTTATACTACTGTGATTATATATGTGTTTATTGGCAATGTATATGGGATACCATCTATACTTTACTAGAAATTAAGGAATCACTTATATTAGATGTTATAGTACTGGGCCATTTAGGACTTCAGCAGCCAATATCTGAATACCATTCTAAATTGCTAAGAATTTTACTTAATTTGGCCATCAAAATCAATTTGCAACACTGGAAGGATGCTTCAAGGGTGGAATATGTAACCTGGTGGACTACTGTTTGTCTAACTGCCAAATATGAACATGTTGTTGCAGAAAGATTAAATGGGTGAAATAAATTTAATAAAATATGAGAGCCATTAAAAGTCACGAGCCATTTAAACCATGATGATTCAGCCAGTGGCGTACCTAGGGTATGTGGCACCCAGGGCCCATCATTTTTTGACACCCCCCCCCATGTAAAAAAATATTTTTTGTAATGACCATGAAACGGAATAAATGGTCAGAATAGAAACAGGCAGTGAAAATTTTTTTTTATTGAACCTCATTACATTACATTGAACCTCATTACATTACATTACAAGCAGCGCTGTTACAAACATATTCTGAAGATCAATGCTAAGGTTAACAAAGTTTCCTTCCTTGGACCAGAAGGAGATACTGACAAACCACTGGAAGAGATCCCAAAACATTTACCTAGGCACAATACCCAAAGACCCACTCAGTGTGTGAACCAGTTGAGTGGAGTGGACTAACTGGGGGGGTGGAAATGGGCCCGGAGTTTGCTCAGGAGAATTTCCCAGACCACCTCTTCCTCTCAACACATTGACACACTGCCGCCACCACCACCACTAGGAACACCTCACTGGGTAGGCCAGCAATGCTTATAAACTTTATAAAACACATTATTATATTTTTTTATAAAGCACATATTTTAACTGAACTCTCTGACATCCTCTGCCTTTCCATTCACAAAAATAGAAGGAAGAAAAGTTCCCATTTCCTGCTGTCTCATGTCCCCGGCCTATACAATATTTTTCTTCTGCAGACCCTTCAAAAGTCTGACCAAATCCTCGTTTCACTTGCATTATAAAGTACTGAGGATGCCATCTCTCCCCAATCCCAGGTCCTAAAATCTAAGACAGTAACCATTATTCCAAACATAACATAACATAAATTATGTCTGAATTGTCATGACATCAGAAGTACATATGGAGTAATTGCAGGTGATGCTTGGGACAGTTCTGATTGTGTTAATTCGGTTTTATGTGTTTTTTTAATAGAAGGGTTTTTATTTCTTTTTTGAAGGTTTTGTAGTCTGTGGTCAAGGTCAATATTTGGGGGTCGAGTGTTGCAGCTCGAATGACTAGGAGGTTGTTGAACAGTTTTTTTCTTTTGACGTTTTTGGTTGGAGGGTGTGTGAATGATACGTGAGTTCTCCTATGTCTGGTTGAGGTGGATTGAATTATTTAGCTGAAGAAATTAGTTACCCCCCCCCCCCCATTCCACACACATTAATTCTCTTCCATTTTTGTTCCCATTATAAAAAAAACACTGATAAGTTCCCAGAAAAAAAATACATTAAAATAAGAAGTGAAATCAAAGGCCCCTACAGATGAGAACATAACATAAGAATAGCCTAACTGGGTCAGACCAATGGTCCATCATGCCCAGTAGCCCATTCTCATGGTAGCCAATCCAGGTCACTAATACCTGGTCAAAATCCAAAGAATAGCAACATTCTATGCTACCGATCCAGGGCAAGCAGACACTTCCCCCTTGTCTTAATAACAGACTATGGACTTTTCCTCCAGGAATTTGTTCAAATCTTTCTTAAAACCAGCTACACTATCTGCTTTTACCATAACTTCTGGCCACTTCATTTTTTAAGTTTAGATCTTTCCTTCCAAACAGAGACCTTGCTAGATGTCAAATACAGCACAAGGTAACTTCACACGGACTTAGCTGTGCAGGAAATGTTTTTTTCTTTCGATCACTACATAGCCTAATGCCATACAAGCAGCGCTGTTACAAACATATTCTGAAGGTCAATGCTAAGGTTAACAAAGTTTCCTTCCTTCAACCACAAGGAGATTCTGACAAACTACTGGAAGAGATCCCAAAACAACTACCCAGGCACAACACCCAAAGACCCACTCAGTGTGTGAACCAGTTGAGTGGAGTGGACTAACTGGGGGGTGGAAATGGGCCTGGAGTTTGCTCAGCAGAATTTCCCAGACCACCTCTTCCTCTCAACACATTGACACGCTGCCTCCACCACTAGAACACCTCACCGGGTAGGCCAGCAATGCTTATAAATTTTATAAAACACATTATTATATTTTCTTATAAAGCACATATTTTAACTGAACTCTGACATCCTCAGCCTTTCCATTCACAAAAATAGAAGGAAGAAAAGTTCCCATTTCCTGCTGTCTCATGTCCCCGGCCTATACAATATTTTTCTTCTGCAGACCCTTCAAAAGTCTGAACAAATCCTCGTTTCACTTGCATTATAAAGTACTGAGGATGCCATCTCTCCCCAATCCCAGGTCCTAAAGTCTACGACAGTATCACAAACACAGATTCAGGAAAAAAAATTTCGATTCAGCCTATTGAATTGGTTTATCGATTCGATTTTAATGCCCAATTGGGTGTTTTTTTCAAACATCCTGGTGGGTTTATGTTATAGCTTTTTCAGCCCCCTTTGGCTTCTCCTAACCACACTGGTGCTGTGGTGTAAATAAAATAAAGAAACAAAAAGTACTTTTCCTCTCTCTGTTAAATCCTAGCTCACG
Source organism: Geotrypetes seraphini (assembly GCF_902459505.1). Lineage (NCBI taxonomy): Eukaryota > Metazoa > Chordata > Amphibia > Gymnophiona > Dermophiidae > Geotrypetes > Geotrypetes seraphini. Next base: position 172,526,145 of record NC_047089.1, on the reverse strand, counting down.
TTTGCGGTCTAACACCAGCTCTGGCAGGATACACATTTCAAATCTGACATATTGTAATCACAAAACAGAAAATAAAATTAGTTTTTCTACCTTTTGTTGTCTGGTTATTTTTCAAATCTTGTTGGTCCAAGGCTCTGGTTGTCTTCTGATAACTTGCTTGCCAGGGTCTCCTTCTTCCTTCTTTCTGCATGCTAACCATCCATCTGCCATCTCTGTCCTCCCCGTTTCCCTTCCCTCCCCCGGATGTCTGGCATCTTTCCTTTTTTTCGTCTCCCTCCACAGATCCACCTTTTCTTAACTACCCTTTCATCCAGCATCTCTCCCTCCTTCCCCACCACCCCAGGGTCCACCATCTCTCTTTTTCTTTTCCCAACTACCCTCCTAACCAGTATCTCTATTCCCCCCCTCCACAACATCCCTTGTGTCCAACTTCTCTCCCTTTCTGTTCCTACCCTCCCTAAAACCCATGGTCCATCATCTCTCTCCCTCTCCTCTATTTTCATACCCATTATTTCTTCCCACCCAAAGTCCAGCATATGCAAGTCTCTTTGAACCCCTGCCCCTTCCCTCCGTGTACTTCTGCACCAGGGCCCCCTCCCCTGAAGGCCTGTCCCCCCCTTAAAGGTCTGCATCCCACCCCTGAAGGCCTCTCCCCCCCCCCCTTTAAGGCCTGCACCCCCCCGAATGCCTGTCCCCCCCTTGAAGGCCTGCACCCCCCCTCGAAGGCCTGCACCCCCCCTCGAAGGCCTGCACCCCCTCTCGAAGGCCTGCACCCCCCCTCGAAGGCCTGTCCTCCCATTGAAGGCCTGCACCCCCTCTCGAAGGCCTGCACCCCTTCTCGAAGGCCTGCACCCCCTCTCGAAGGCCTGCACCCCCCTCGAAGGCCTGTCCCTCCCTTGAAGGCCTGCACCTCCCCTTGAAGGCCTGCACCCCCCTCGAAGGTCTGTCCCACCATTGAAGGCCTGTCCCCCCCTTGAAGGCCTGCACCCCCCCTTGAAGGCCTGCACCCCCCCTTGAAGGCCTGCACCCCCCCTCGAAGGCCTGCACCCCCCTTGAAGGCCTGCACCCCCCTAGAAGGCCTGTCCCCCCATTGAAGGCCTGCACCCTCTCTCGAAGGCCTGTCCCCCCCTCGAAGGCCTGCACCCCCCCTTGAAGGCCTGCACTGCCTCTCGAAGGCCTGCACCCCCCCTCAAAGGCCTGTCCCCCCCCCTTGAAGGCCTGCACCCCCCCTCGAGGGCCTGCACCCCCCCTCGAGGGCCTGTCCTCCCCCTTGAAGGCCTGTCCCCCTGAAGGCCTGTTTCCTTCCCCCCCCCAAGGCCGGCCTGCCTGCCCGCCCGCCCGACCCTGAAGGCCTGCATCCCCCCCTCCGCAGGACCACTCGCCCTCCCACCACCTCGAAGGACCGCTCATCCGCCCAGCTTGCCTGCACCATTTACCTGAAGCAGCCTGCAGCAAGATCGCGATCCCAGCGATCTTTGTGCTGCTTTGGCTCTGTTTCCTCTGCCGCGGTCCTGCCCCTCCTCTGACGTCAGGGGAGGGCGGGACCGTGGCGAAGGAAACAGCCGAAGCAGTGCAAAGATCGCTGGGATTGCGATCTTGCTGCAAGCTGCTTCAGGTAAATGGTGCGGGGAGGAATCCAGATGCGAGACGTCGGGGCTGAACCGGACGCAGGGGGGGGAGAACCGGACCGGGAGTACCCCCTCAGGGCTTGGCACCCGGGGCGGACTGCCCCCCACACCCCCTTGGTACGCCACTGGATTCAGCTGAACAAGGTGTACATCCATCCTATCCTTTTCGTTGTATCTATGATAGCATTATTGGTTGTTAATTGTCATTATAGCGCTATATTGTTTTGCTTTTTTTTTTTCTTCTCTATCTTTTCTTTTCTCAGTGAACATTTGACTCATGTTATCTTATACTGTTGTATTCATTTATGTATGATCTAATTAAATGTCATTAAAAATTATTGCACTAAAAAAAAAATGGCCAACACAATCCCTAGTAGTAATCTTGAAGTATTACTGTTAGGACTCAGACTGCAAATAGGGGTTTTGTAATTTATAAGACCCTTCAACTACATAGCATGACTTTGTAAATGGGATAGGGGCTAGGGATATGCAGTTGTTAACAACATTGAAAAGACCAAGGGTATTTGTTTTAATTCATGCATTTCGAACAAAAAAAATGACACAGCATAAGTGAGCTAAAAATGAGAAATAAAAAAAAATTGGGGGTAAAATGAAAATTTTCCATGCATATCTTGTAAAAACGGGCAGTCTTCTTACTCTGTTTGGGCTGTCATTTACCTTTTCCATAGGGCATTGCTCATGTTAGCTTGGCAGACTATGAATGCTCCAGTGACATGCTTCTTCAGTGGTACCCTGTCCAGATTTTTACAGGGGCAGAACCGCAGAGAGTTTACAGCAATCGTCAGGAGAAGGAGCCTGTTGAATCTACTGGAAATGGGGCTTCTGCAAACACGGTAGGTTTGTCATTAACTGTTTATTGTTTCTTAATGAACTGTGCTTTGTAGGGGTAAAGCAAAACAATTTACAGATTCTAAAATTAGAAGATTAAAAGTGGGAAATGAGCTCTGTAATATGCATTCATACAAAAGACTCATTACTTACCTATGTTCAGAATATAAACAATAACCGTGGAAGAAGAGATCTTGAAATTGTTTTATGATACCTGACTAAAGATTCTCCCTCTGTTCTTGCTTTGCCTATATCTGCTCTTTTAGCACTTATGGCAGTGAACAAGCACAGGAACACATTTATTGGATGATTGTTCAACAGCAGTAAATTATGAGGGTCATTTCATAAATAATGCACACTAGTTTTTAAAATTTACATGTTTTTTTATTTTTATTTTTTTCAAGTATTTCTTTACAATCCTTCAATATAGGCCTCCTTTTATTAAACTGCGCTAGAAGTTTTAGTGCGGGGAGCTGCGCTGAATTCTTTGCGCTGCTCCCGACACTCATAGGAACTCTATCAGGAGCAGTGCGGCTCCCCGTGCTAAAAACTGCTATCGCAGTTTAATAAAAGGGAGAAATAGTCTCCCTGCTTGCAAAGACCAAGTCCCAAAGTCCAGGAAGCTTCATTATTCCATCCAAGACACCATTTTTGTTCAGTTGCCAAATGGCTCGGGTAACGGCGGAAGAAAGCGATGTCCGCACATAGGTTGTTTCAACTTTGGAAAAAGGTCAGGCATTCTTGAATCTCATTGTTGCTATTGATGAAACGTGGGTCAGAGACTTTGAGCCGGAGCTGAAATCACAGTCCAACGAGTGGAGAGCTCCATCTTCCCCACAACCAAAAACATTTTGACGAGCTCAATCAAAAGTCAAACAAATTTTTTATTTTATTTCTTCCATTTGTGTGTCGCACATACCTCTAGGCAACATTACAGATGAAGGGGTTAGAAGAGGGTAGGGAGGACCATGGAGGGCAGGAAGAAGTGGAGAGGAGAGAAGCATGTAGAATATTTCATAGAAATTCCTAACTTTACAGATAGGAGCACCATCTATGGAAATGATATCTAAATGAATTAAAGTAATTTTAAAAAGGGAATAGAAGGGAGGAACCGTTAAACAATAGAATTCAGGGAAATTCAATTAATAAAATAAAAAGGAAAGGGGTAAAAACAATGGAATAAAATTTAAAATAATTCATAAACTGGGATAAAAAAAAATCAAATAAGTCTGACAGAAGTCCAATTTCCTGAAGCAGCTTTGTCACCTCAGCATATTTTAAATAATCCCAACGGCAAAAGTCCAGACGGGACAGATATCAGCTCGGGCTTTCCAGCTGCTGCAGCCCCAACTCATCGCTTCCAGGCAGAAGATGCACAGAGATAGAACAATCCAGCGCTGGGCTGCACTGCTCTCGGTGGATGACAGATGCTCATGGGCAGCTCCTAAAGAATGATGATTTTTGCTTATGATTATGAAGGCATCATCATCATCACAGACAAAGTTCCATGTGGAAGAAGTGTCATAGCAGTGTAATATTGTGATTTTTTACAAAAAATGTGTAGAAAAATACACAAGACTCGACCTCAGTTGCTCTTGGCTAGCCACTCATTGTTCACGACAATGCTCGCCCGCACACAGGGAATGTCGTCATTGAAAAACTACGCGAATATGGCTGGGAGGTGTTACCTCATGCTCCCTACAGATTTCGACCACCAGACTTCTACCTTTTTCCAAAGTTGAAACAACCTTTGTGTGGACATCGTTTTGCATCTCTGGAAGAGCTTTCTTCCGCCGTTACCTGAGCCATTCAGCAACTGAACAAAAACGGTGTCTTGGATGGAATAATGAAGCTTCCCAGACGTTGGGACTCGGTCATTGCAAAGCAGGGAGACTATATTGAAGGATTGTAAAGAAATACTTGAAAAACAAAAAATAAAACATGTAAATTTTAAAAAATAGTGTACATTATTTATGAAATGACCCTCGTATGAATAACAGTTGTGATAGTGCCAAAAGAGAAGACAGCAGTTTCTTTTTTATTCCTATTTCATCTCTACCTTTATATGTGGGGCACACCGCTAAATTTTTCGCAGTTCTACCCAGTAGAACAGTGTCCCGCAAACTTTGTTGAGCCACGGCACACTAAACGTAGTGGCCCCGGCTCGACACATCCAGAAATGCATGGACGTTGCTGTGATGATGTCATCACATTAATGTCTGCGCATGCACAAAGGCCCGCCAGACGGGCCCTGAGCTGCCAGTGGTGGGTGCCCGTAGCGAAGAGGGCCGGAGAGAAGGAGAGGCGCTGGCTCTGGCTGACTGCGTACAGGACGTTCCTCTCGCCGCAAGAGGCACGTCCTTAGGCAGTCAGCTGGCGCCTCTCCTCCTCCCCACTGTGTTGCGGGGGCATGCTAGTGTGCTGTGGGCATGCTAGTGTGCTGTGGCACACAGTTTGCTATACACTGCAGTAGAGTATTCCTTGGCTGGAGGAATGTTTGATGGCCTAGGCCAGTGTATCGTAAACTGTGTGCCCCAGCAGATTCCAGATGCCAGCAAGGAGGAAAGGCGCCAGTAATACTTGTTGATTTTTTGTCTGCATACAGTGGTACCTTGGATTACGAGCATAATCTGTTCCAGGAGCATGCTCGTAAACCAAAATGCTCGTTTATCAAAGCGAGTTTCCCCATAGGAAATGATGGAAACTCGCTTTGATACGTTCCCACCCCCGAGGACAGTGGCGCTGCTCTATCCCCCCCCCCCACGAGAACCGCATTGCTCCCCCCCTGCGATCCGGCATCCTCCCCCCCCCGTGATCCAGCACCCTCCCCCCCCCATGAACCGGTACCCCCCCCTGCTTCTTACTGTCATCTGGGCCTGGGCACTGGCATGTCCTGTGCGTTGGTGCTGGCATGTCCCTGTGAGTTCACGTTCTCTCCGAGATTCTCGGAGATCTCGGAGAGAATGTGAACTCGCAGGCCTTGAGCATGTGCAGATGCTCAAGGCCCAGCAAGAGAGGAGGCCGATCTTCGGGCACCAGCACCAACACACAGGACATGCCGGTGCCCAGGCTCAGATGACAGTTAGAAGTGGCGGGGGGAGTGCCGAATCGTGGAGGGGGCTGCAGGATCACAGGGGAGAGGGTGCCGGATCGTGGGGGGAGGGTGCCGGATCGTGGGGGGTGCCGCTCGCAAATCGAGGCACGCTCGGTTTCCGAGGCGCCAATTTTGCGAATGTTTTGCTCGTCTTGCAAAACACTCGCAAACCGGTGCACTCGTAATTAATGCATGGAATAGCATGAAATACCAAACATTATCAGTAACTTAACCTAGGGTTCATGCTCTAGGTCTCTAGAGTCCATTCTAGAATCATGTTGTGAATATTGTTTCTACAGCATGTTGAGTGTCAGTTGCCCTGGGGAATAGAATCCCAGGCCAGGAATCAAACCCAGGTTCTCTGCAGGGCAGAGTGCAATAGTCCCCCTTTGTCATCAGGCTGGCTTGGTGATTGCATTACTATTTGTTACCTAATTACAATATACACATAACATAATTTTTAGTTAGAAATAGTTGTACAGCATAACTTGATGGCAATCTTTATTTTGACTGTTCAATAGCTGTCTTAAACTGACTTCTAGTTAAGTAATCATCTCTTGTAATCCTCTTGCTTCTTCTAGGACGCAGTGTCGGCCCTGCTGGCTCGGACCACCGCTCAGCTAGAAGCAGTAGAAAGAGAACTGGCAGAGGAGAGAGTAAAGCTTGAATACACTGAAGAGGAAATCCTAGAGATGGAGAGAAAGGAAGAGCAGGCAGAAGTTGTATCTGAGAGGTGATGACATTTCATCAAACACATTTTCACTCGGAGGGGCTGTTAGCTTGTGATTTTGCATCTGCCAAGCACACTTGCCATCTTCATACATTTGCAAGAATGATGGACCAAGATCCAACAGCTTCAGAGAAGTACTGTTCTAGCTTTCTGTTACAATATCGAGAATAGATGAACCTGTGTGTCAGATGTTAAAAGGCAATTTTATAACTGGGCACATGCATTCCAGCCTATTATATAAGATAGCATATAACTGCTATAGTACATAACTGCAAGGGGATGGAGCATGAGCGGGGCATGGGCGTGTCTCGAAACTTATGGAATCCTGTAAGTTACGTGCAATGATTGACACACCAAGGCATGCCCATTTATGCCTGTCATTGACCTGGTGTAAATAGTCATGCCTTAATTTAGGAATGACCATCTGGGTTTCTGGTAGTATTTTATAATGAAATTGGATCTCCCAGATACTAATATAGAATAAATGCTCCCTGCCCTGCATTGGGGTACCCTGTTATAGAATTCCCCCGTTCCCCTACCTATAATAGTGAAATATTACAATTTAACATAGTAAATGATGGCAGATAAAGACCTGTGTGGTCCATCTAGTCTGCTCAACAGACACATTCATTCTCAAGGCATCAAAGCAGTAATTACTCATTTTACTGCCTAAGTTTCAGTATAAGATGTCCTTTCCCTGGATAGGTAAGACCTGTACTCAGACAATTTGAACACGGTATAAAATGCTTATAATTGCTCTTGATTCTTTTTTTCTGCATATGGGACAGAGACCGTAGAAGGCTTCCGACATTGGCTATTCCACCCCATACTGCTCCATGGCTGGAGTTGCCATAGCAGCTAACTCCAGCCCCCTCTCCCCCCCCCCCACCCCCACGATCTGTCTTGCCATATATGGAACATAGACCATAGAAATCTGTCCATCATCATCTTCCTTCCATGCTGCTGGGCTTCTATTTAAGCATCACAAAATGAAGATATAGTTTTTGTTCTGTCGCGTTTTGTGTCAAAACAATCCTCTTTCTGTTTAGGGATCCTTTGTGTTTATCCCATGCATTTTTGAACTCCGTCACTGTTTTTTGCCTCATCCTCCTCCAGAGGGAGGGCATTCCAGGCATCCACCACCCTCTCCTTGTAGAAGTATTTCCTGACATTACTCCTAAGTCTACCACCCTGCAACCTCATGTTATGTCCTCTAATTTTACTGCTTCTCCCTCCCTGAAATACGAGAGATTTGTTTGTAGATTAATACCCTTATAATTAAATTGGGTCTCCCAGATACTATTATAGAATAAATGCTCCCTGCCCTGCATTGTAGGCATCTTGTCATAGAATTCCCCTACCATAATGATCTTTTTTTCTTGGGGGGGGGGGGGGCTAGAATCTCCTCCTTTTTTATATTTGTAGCTCTTATGGAACTAGAGCTGGGATCCAGTGCTATGAGTCTTTATTTACAAATACCAGGGGAGGTTTGCACCCCCTGCTTTCTTTTTTCTTTTTATATCCCCTTCAATGTACTCTAGTCCCGTCTTCATGATGAAGAGCCTCAGCCAGGATCCCTGCAGCAGATCCCTTTCCGAGGCTTGCAATCATGGATCCTAGATCTGGTTACCCAGGTGTCACCATTGCACAATGAATATTGTTTTAACCCTCAGATGATTCAGAGAGTGAAAGACTGTGATGGGAATTTAGCCCAAATCCTCTCCATAGTAGTGCAGAACGCCGTCACTGCACCATCAGGCAGTCCCCATAACCACTGGTCTCATTGTATAACATAGTACCTGTGCTAAAATAGCACAAGTTGGTGGTAAAATAACATGCCTTAATGGTAGCTCATGTTGATAGCTACACTCCTGAGTTCTATACAAAATTGTGGTTTCTTAAGAGAGAGTGTACATGAGTTTTTGAAACCACAATGGCCTTTTTGGTGCTGGAATGGTCAGATCTGAAGAAGGGACCATTGATCTCAAAAGCTCTTAAGAACAATCTGTGGATGTTCCTTTACTGGTGTGGTCAAAGGTACCATAGCCTGCAGAACAAAATGTAATTTATGCATTTATGTTGAAACAGCATATAGGCCACTGTTCATATTTGTTCAAATGGCCTGTCTTTAGGAGCTGGCAAGCAGAATCTGTTGATAGTGGATGTAGTAACTGCACACAGCTCGGTCCCGCTTATCCGGAAGTGTGCTGTGGAGAACCTGTCCATGGGTATTTATGTGCAGGACAGTCAAGCCAATATAATTCTCGAACAATTCCAGCTCCACTGCTCAAGGTAGGTTGACAAAACGTAGGCCGAAGATTTTTGCTGAGGCAATTTTACTAGCTGGAAAATCACACCATAGCAGAATAAATGGGAATTTTAGTACTATGACAACTGAGTAATTGTGAGGGCTTGCCCAGAAAAATATTGTAACTCGTATATTGAAAAATATTGAAACTTGTATTTTGGTCACAATGGTATAGCATTACCACACAATTCTTTTTACTAAGGGCCCCTTTTATCAAGCTGTGCTAGAGGTTTTTAGCGCGAGCCGGCATGGTAAATGCTGTGATGCTCATAGAATTCCTATATGTGTCAGAGCATTTACCTCGTCGGCCCACGCTAAAAACCTCTAGCGCAGTTTGATAAAAGGGGAGGGGTAAATTTGGTTGCATTTATTACAAAGTTCTATTTGGCTTAGTACCAAAATATTTAATTAAACAACTTCCAAGTTTTATTATTTCTTTGATATACTATCAAAATATATCTAGACGGTTTACAATCGATAAAAACATTTTAAAACAAAAATAAAAACAGTATCAACATATTACAATTAAGTTTCTCCTAGTCTTTTCTTTTTTTGTTTTTCCGTCTTCAAAGGGTTGTCTGCGAAAAAAAATAGATAATTTTCTTACTAAGCTGCTTAGTGGGGCTCAATTTCATCTTTGGTTTTAGCTTCAGTTTCTTACATGCATTTTAGGAAGTTACTAAAAACTTTTTTGTATCCAAAATTTTTCTGGAATTATTTTTAGCAGTGTTCTATTGATACTTCTTTTTGGTGGATGTATATTCACTGATATATTCTGCTTATCCTTTATTAAACTGCATTGAACCGAAAGGTATTGCAATTTATATATAAAATTTTATATTATGTTAATATTGTGTATTTAAAGTCATGGGATAGGCAGTAATGTCCTTTTATGGAATGAGAACTGGTTGAAAAACAGAAAACTGAGAGTGGGTTTAAATGGTCAATATTACCAATGGAGAAGGGTAAATTTTAGGGTTTCCCAGGGGATTGTGCTGAGACCACTGCTTTTTAACATATTTATCAATGATCTAGAGATGGGAATAACTGGTGAGATAATTAAATTTGCTGATGACACAAAGTTGTTGAAAGTTGTTAAATCGCAAGAGGATTATGAAAAATTGCAAAAGGACCTTGTGAGACTTGAAGACTTGGTGTCAAAATGGCAGATGACGTTTAATGTGAGCAAGTGCAAAGTGATGCATGTGGGAAAGAGGAACCCAAACTATAGCTATGTGATGCTGGGTTCTGTGTTAGGAGAAACTGCCCAGGAAAAAGATCTAGGTGTCATTGTTGATAATACGCTGAAACCTTCAGCTCAGTGTGCGGCAGCTCCTAAGAAAGCAAATAGAATGTTAGGAATTATCAGAAAAGGAATGGAAAACAAATATGAAAATGTTATAATGCCCCTGTATCGCTCTATGGTACGGTTGCACCTTGAATATTGTATGCAGTTTTGGTCGCCATAATCTCAAAAAAGATATAGTGGAATTAGAAAAGGTACAGAGAAGGGCAACAAAAATAATAAAAGGGATGGATCGACTTCCGTATGAGGAAAGGCTAAAGTGGCTAGGGTTCTTCAGCCCTTTTTTTCTTTTCTTTTCTATTTAAATGGAGTTCTTTTCTTAATTTTGATTCAATTATATTGTAAACTGTTTGATCCTTTTTGGCTGTATATGTGGTATATAAAGATTTTAATAAACATTACAGCTGTTTGAGGAAGGCAGTGCTAGGATGGCCTTGGAAGTTATGTAGACATTGGCTGTATTCAATGCTGATGCCTTCATAGCCGGCCTGGCAAGTAGGACCATATAAACAGCAGTCCTGACTTTGTTCAGTAAGCTGTGTGGGTGCGGTTCTGAATATTAGCTGTACCTGCAGAACTTTTGGGTACTTTTATAGTACTTTTGGGCTCTTTTGCAGCTCTGTGCAACATTAACAGTTTTTAGCATATAAGTATTGTTTATGACTGCCATTTTTTGTCTGTTGGTCTGAAAATTATATGGTGAAGGTTTTTTTTAATGATAGATGGTAGTAGGAAGCAGAGCTAGAGGATCTCAGCTCACTTCATTAGACACATTAGAAATGGTTTTGAGTGCCTTCTGAGGCTTTTTCTCCTTCACCTATATTTTCTCTGTGATTATTAGTACATATATACCAGTTTACTGGCGTGTGGTTTATTGTGTCTTACAATTGCACTTGTATGTACCTCCAGCCTTTCCCTACTTTATATTTTGAACTTTTTAGTACTGCCATTCACTCTGATATTCAGTGCTGGTGCCTGGACAAGGCCTGGCCTTCAATATCTGGGTATGATTTAGCCAGTAGTGGTAAATTGAAGGGATTATTTCCCAAACCTGCTGTCTATTAGTTGCATTGGGCTTAAAAGGTTTTGGAAATAAGCCCTTCAGTTTAAAAAATGCTCATAACCACTGGCTTAATATAAGCTTCACAGTGTGTAACTGCTCTGAGCTTTATTTGATGCATTGTCAATAGATGTAATATATGTGTTGTCTAAACGATGGCTCAATGTCTCAGTTCCTTGAGCACATGGAATGTTTGCTTCTTTCCAATTATAAGAATTGTAGTGCCTTTCCTATTTCTATTTTACTTTGTATTTTTCTAGATTTGCTCTGCTACTTACAGTTAAAGGTGGTATAGAAAGTCCTAAATAAATATAATCTAATTGAAATATATTGTGTTTTTGTTATGACCTGCAGGTAGATAAGGAAACCAACACAGAAGATCTCTTCCCAAGGCAGGTAGCTCTTCTTCCAAAAGACAGGGCTAGCCGTAGGTCTCGTGGCTCCCCTTTTGTTCGGAGCAGCACTATTGTTCGTTCCCAGACTTTCTCACCGGGAGCACGAAATCAGTATGTTTGCAGGGTAAGTAAAAAAAAAAAATCATTATGGATTTTTTTTTTTTTTTTTGGGGGGGGGGGCAGAAGCAGGAAGTTGGGGTTGAAAGACCCAGCTAGTCATCACATTCTCTGTGGACTTGCAGCACAGTTTTACTTGTTGCACTCGATGACTACAGGGATTGTGGTAAAAGGAGAAAGAGAGAGACTGGAGGTTTCCAAATGTTTTCTGGGGTTGCCTTTAGTGAATATGCTTGAGAAAAAATTTGTATGTTTTGGGTCTCCAGTGGATGTAAATATGTGTTGTGTGCATTTAAAGATCAATTCTATAATCCAGGCACCCCCTTTTACACACCCAGATGCTGTTATAGACGAGGCTCTGATCGCATGTCCTCAAGGCACCCAGTTGTAGAATACTCCCCTCACTGTGGATATTCTGAAATCCCAAGGATATCTAATAGATTAGGATCCTGAAGGATGGGTTTGAGAGTCAGCGTTCAAGTATTAAGTACCAGTAGCTTTCATTGCCAGAGTGTTTCCTTGGCTAAGACACTCATCCTTCTTTAACTCCGTCATTGCTTGGTTGAAGGCCTCTGACTTCTGCCCTCTTCAAGGCTTGGCATGTGTGCCTTGTCCAGTAGATAGCTTGTGAATAAAAGTCAGTTCTGACATTTGGACCTGTCTTGGACAAACAGCATATACTAATGTTTCTTACAAATTATTTATGCTCCATAAGTACCTGACAGTGGACCATGGGAGGAGAGGGTGGTGTAGTGGTGAGAGCTATAGCCTCCGCACCCTGAGGTTGTGGGTTCAAACCCCGCACTGCACCTAATGACACTGGGCAAGTCACTTAATCCTCCACTGACCCAGGTACATTGGGACTTATATACAGGTACTTCAAGCATTTACCATATCTGTCCTGGTGGGCTCACAACCTGTCTAATGTACCTGGGACAGTGGAAGATTAAGTGACTTACCCAGGGCCACAAGGAGCAACGCACGGTTTGAGCTCACAACCTCAGGATACTGAGGCTGTAGCTCTAACTACTGCACCACACTCTCCAGGCCTATAGCCCGCTGGGACAGATAGGGAAAATGCTTGAAGTACCTGCATGTAAACTGCTTTGAGTCCCAATCCCTTTCCCTAATATATGAAAGGGTTTTTCCTATTATCTGTCTGTGGAAAAGAATGTCCACTACATACAGTAAGTCCCTATTTGAGTAAAAACAGGGCAATGTAGGTTGACAGCATTAGATTTAGTAACAAATATTAAATATTTTTATGGACTAACACCGGTTTCAAGTTCAGATCCTCTCCACGTGTCGGAGGTGGTCAGGCAATGTGCACCACAAAGGTGATATGCTTGATCCAAGGAGGAAGAGAACCGCAGTGGCTACAGTGATGGCCCATGGCAACTATAAGAGACTGGTGGCATAGTAAGAGAGGGGCGGAAGGGGGCGAACCACCCCGGACGCCATCTTGGTGGGGCGCCGGCACCGCTCCTCCTCTTCGTTCCCTCGCTACTTCCCTGCTGCATGTTCATCTTCAATTCCCTGCCACCCTCTTAGCCAGCGAGCAGCAGCTCCAACCTGTTGCTCGCACTGGACTTGGCATGCCCCTCTGACGTTACTTCTGGGTCCCCCGACTAGGAAGTGACATCAGAGGGAGAGCTGGCAAAGGCAGCAAGTTAGAGATGCTGCTCACACTGGGGAGGGAAGGGGAGCACGCATGGGAGGGGGCTGTCACCCCTCCCCCCAGGTGTCTCCCACCCTCACTATGCCACTGAGTGAGAGTTCTCCAGAACCTTGCCATCTATGGGACTGGATCAAAAATGAAGAAAATGAGTTTATAAAAACAAACTCCCTTTTTAGCTGTTATTGCATAGCTGTCTCTAATGTCTTGCTATCTATTCTCTTTCCTATCCAGCTGTATCGCAGTGATAGTGATAGCTCTACTTTGCCCAGAAAATCACCTTTCATCCGGAACACCTTAGAAAGACGAACACTGCGCTATAAGCAGGTATTGTGTAGTGTCAGCATGGATATTGGTTTGTACTAGGATTTACAGGGTATATATAAAGAGAGAGAAAATTAACCACTAAACCTGACCTGTTTAAAATTTCAGGGTGAAACTCAAGAGAATGATGGAGTTACTAGAGCAAGGCTGCCTTTGAATTTCATTTTTTACATATGATTAATAATACTGTGTTTCCCCGAAAATAAGCCCTAGCATGATTTTTAAAGATGCTTCTAATATGACCCCTACCCCCCAAATAAACCCTAGTTAAGATTGACCCCCTGACACTACCCGACTCCAACCTGACACTAGTGCTACCCAATTCACCAAAAAAAAAAATCAGACTTGTCGATTCAGCGACCCCCACCCTGGTGAGATCTGACATACCTCCGTTCCGAGGCCTCCTAAAGCGGCGGCAGTGCCCGCCGGGGCCTTCTCTCTGCCACATCACTGATGTCAGTGTTGCGACAGAGGGAAAGACCCAATGGGGAAGGCCACAAAGCAGCCCATTCAGAGCGCTGCCGCCACTGCTGTTTTGGGAGGCCTCGGAGGTACGGTATATCAGTCTCATGGTGGGAGGGTCAATGGGGTTCTGCTGCAAAAGGGGATGGGTGAGAGGGGAGGAAAGATGCTGCATATGGGAGGGGGGGAGAGAAAGGAAAGAGGAAGAATTGGTGTAGAGGAGAGGAAGGGAGAGAGGATTGTTGTACATGAAAAAAATAACATCCCCCCCAAATAAGCCCCAATGCGTTTTTTTGGAGCAAAAATTAATATAAGACCCCGTCTTATTTTTGGAGATACACGGTATATACCAGGCTAAAGGGAGGATGCAGCAAAAGTCTTTCAGTTGTGAGATTTCTTGTACAAAATATGAACAATCATATGCATCTAGGATAGAATTTTGCTGGCACAGTACATCTGGAGAGTTAAAGGTGTGTACTTGTCCTCCCCTGGCTTAAATACACGGATGAATATGCCACCTTTTAATGTGCAAGCTTCTAAACCACATTGAGGAGAGCTGGACTATTTTCTACTGGAAAAATACCTTTTACCTGAAAACAATTGCTCTGAAAACTGCACTTCTGATTTGCAGCCAGTGGTAAAAATGCTCTAGAACTTCTAGGCCCAAATTGCCAAAATATAAAATCTGATGGTACTAGAATAATTAGCAGAATTACATCTGGGTTATGGGTAATTCACACAGAGCTGTAGCTCTCTTGAATAGATTTGCCAGAAGGTTTCCTTGACATCAAATCTCTGGTACTTTGTAAAGTGATGACATTTATTCTTATACTAATATTGGCCCTCTTTTTTACTAAGCAGCGATAGAGGTTTCTACTGCAGCCTGGAACGCTAAATGTTCCAACACTGCTCCAATGTTCATTGGACTTCTATGAGCATCAGAGCATTTAGCGCTCTAGACCGTGGTAGAAACCTCTACTGTGGCTTAGTAAAAGTGTGTGTGGGAGGGGGAGGGAATTAAGAGGCAAATGATATATATCAATCAAACTCAACCATAACAAATACCACTCTTATTTAAACCGGAGGAAGAAAAGTCTCTGTAAACATACTGCTAATCTCTACCTCTGACATAAAATCCTCCTTGAATTAATCAAACTGAATAACTTGTATATGTGAATGCTATAATTTTATTTATTTACAAAATTTGTTTTCTCACTCTTTCTCGCTTTCTGGGTGGATCTATTCTATTCTATAACATTTGTACCCTACTCTAATCTCAAACTAGATTCTAGTTCTAGATACACTATTTAAAAACATTACTTCAAGATTTTCATAAATTCATACATTAAATCAATTAAAAATAAGTTTATACAATTTTTCAAAAAACGTAATATGAAAATTTTTTCCTTAATTCTGCTGGAAAATCATTCCAAAGCTTAGTACATACTTGCATTGAAAAAACATACAAAACAATCACCACTTCACAAATTAACAAATAGAAATAAAACAAATAGTGAGAAATAAGAAAATTCCATTTTATTGTACTAATCCATTTTTCAATTAGCTTTCAGAGGCCAAATCTTTCTTTACCTTCTTTCTGTTTCCGTGAAGGAAAGACCCGGCAGCGAGGAAGGCCCGAAGCAAGCAGGAGCAGCGAATTGAATGCCTCCCTCCCTGTCCTATCTCCTGCTGCCCTAGCCAGCAAGTGACTTCGCCCATGCTCCGGAGCTCTAACTCTGTGCTTGCAGGCTTCGTTTCTCCTCCCTCCCCCTCATGACGTAACTTCTGATTTCGTTGGAGAAGGGTCAGGAAGCCAGCAAGCACACCGTTAGAGCCCTGGAGTATGGACGAAGTCGCTTGCAGGCTACGGCGGGAGATAGGGCAACTGCCCTGTTTGCTCCCACCTAATGCCGAGCAATTTTGGGGGAGGTCACAGCCCCTGTGGCCCCCCTCCCCATTCTGAAGCCTATGCATACCTGTATATATTCAAGCGAACATGTTTAATCGTTGAATAACTAAGCTTTAAGACAGTTGAAAATTAGAAGCAATTTACTAGAAAAGATAGATACCTCAGTAAACCCTTTGGTCCCATACCATGTAATAATTTGTAGATCAGTACAACCAGTTTAAAATTGACTCTCTTCTCAATTGTTAGCCAGTACAATTGACTTAACAGTGGAGTAACCCAATCATATTTCTTTGTTTTAAAAATTAGATGGGCTGCTATATTCTGAAGCAGCTGTAACCTGTTTCTCAAATTCAATGTAAAACCACAATAATCCAACTAAGGTAAAATAATTGCTCTCACTGCTGTTCGAAAACTAAAGATAAAACAGAACAAATTATACACAGTTGACGCAATCAACCTCCCACCCCCCAACCAAATCATTTACTTGATTCTCAAAAGTCAGTCCACAGTCTATTATAATAACCAAGACCCCAGCTTTCTCTTGAATTAACTATGATTTAACAACCTGGGTCTGACTCATAAAGGTTCTATTCTCTGCTGATGTTTCTGCAGATGACAGTAATGTGTTCCCGCTTCTTTGTTGTTTTAGGGGGCAGTTAATATAATGTGCATTGTTTTATCTGTATTTCAGCAGTCCTGCAGATCTTCTTTGGCTGAAGTTATGGCTCGGACATCGCTAGACCTGGAGCTGGATCTCCAGGCATCTAGAACCAGGCAGAGACAGCTGAATGAGGAGATAAATGCTCTGAGAGAGATGAAACAGCATCTGGAGGACATCCAGCTCGGAGGGCAAGTTGAATTACCGCAGTGGGTTCTGCGGGATGAAAGATTCCGAAATCTGTTGAAGGAAGCAGAGAGACAGGTATGCCTATTTATTTATTTTTCAAATTTGATGTACCTCCCTCCTAGTATAGACCAATTAAAGTGATTTACAATAATTGTTCAGCCACAAAATCCCACCACTGTAGAATCTAAGCATACATATTATAACCACTATAAAACCTAAACATACACGTTATAATCGCATAATCTAGATGTAAAACAATCAATACACTTATTGTGATTTATTAGATTTTCCACATTGTTGCCTGTCTATGCACGCCCCTAACTACTCAATGCCATTTAAACCTTTCTTGAATTTTTTATTCTCTTGAAGGGAGAGAATGGAATCATAGTGAAATTTTCATGATTCTCCATGGGTAGATGAGGCATTAACTCAATAGCAGCAGCATAGCCAACATCACGAGAAAACCACACTCCAGATTTGTGGATTTTAAATCAGGGTGTTTTTGGCTTGTGTCATGACTTTATTTGCCAGAAAAATGAGCCAGTTTACAGCAGTAGAATTTTTATTTTTTTAACCTATGTTTGCCATAGAACAGGTACATTCTCCAAGCAAGGTCATATTCACTCTCTTTTTGTAGTCAGAAGTAGTGAATTGGACTGTGTGAATATATTGTATTTTTAAAGGCATTTCTATATGCTTGTTCACTTGAGGCTAACCAATAAAAAGGTAGATTTTGCTTCCTGATCCTGAGTACTGGCAAAATAGTTGAACAGAGCTTCTGCTTTTATAGAGACAAATTATCCACTTCTCTGGTTCAAATGCACTAGTTTTTGCATATTTCTAACCCCCCCCCCCCCCCAAGTTTGATATATTTTGTTATTACTCTTGGATTAATTTTGGTATGATGATTTCTTGCTGCTTCTTTGAAGTTCCAACTCAAAATGGATCCCTCTTTGATTACAGTTCTACGGGCCTTCATTTAAATCCAAACTTAACAATCCAGCAAGCAACTGCATGAGCAGGAAAGGGGGATGGAGGAGGGTTATTATGTGTTTACTCTGGTTCAGTCTTTCCAGGTTTTGTTCCATAGATTGCTAGAACTGAGGGATGATCTATTCCTTATATTCTGTTCTTTTTATGCCAATTGTTCATATCACACTATTTCACCTTGGTAGTGGATGTTTGAGACATGGACGTCCAATTATTCAGTACCACCTGGCAGAAATTATCAATTAACCTCTCCTCCAAAGAAGCTTATTAACTCACCATGTAGAGCAACACTGCTCTTTGTAGACCAGTCCAGTAAGAGTGAAATCCCAGCATGGTTTGAAAACATTATACTGGGAGCTCACCTAAGATGGCAGCTTGAGGTCTACATGAAGATGCTGTTGGGTTATTTCCATTAAAACTATTTTTATATTTACCTTATGGTAAAGAGAAAATCTAAATCCCGGGTTATCCCGAAAGAATCTGATATTCTAACCGGACCGATGGATGCCTTTCTGCAGCGAGGGACCTGAACACAGGAACCAGAGGGAGAATCCTCGGCGTGGAGAGACGTTCAGGCTGAGGCGTGTAATCTCTCTTTCGAGGGCGCCACCTTGTCTTCGGAGGAGTGCAATCCACTGATTCACCCTGAGGCAACGGAGGGAGTGTTGGAGAGAGAGCCAGCCCGGAACGTTATCATGCCGACTCAACAGAGTGCGGATTCCGGCTCTGGACAGGGGCTAGAGAAGCTTATTCTATCGGAGCAATCGGTGAGAAGGAAGGAACAGGATCACTAAGTTATTTCTATGATGGATGTGACTGCTATGGAATACAGATACTTTAATTCCTTCAGTTGGTACTGGAAACGAGGTTTTACCTCTGCAAAGGCCAAAAGTTTTCAATATGGAAACAATTTGGGAGGCAATATCAAGTATGCAACTCTCTTTAGGTACACAAATACAGCAGCTTTCTTTGTGTTATACAATGGTACTTTCAGAAAATTTGGATTTAAAAAATAAGGTGTCATCTTTGGAAAGCAAGAAGGAAGACCACGAGACCATATTAAAAACTGTCGAAACGCAAGTGTTAACATGGATTAAAGATAGTGGAAACCTTCATTTTAAGCTAGAAATGCTGGAGAATACTGCTGATGTAACTTGAGAATAATCCATTTTCCTAAAGTGTTTTCCATTACAGCACAATATGTTTAAAAAATATCTAAAATAAAATTCTGAAAGTACCTGAGACATCTTACCCACTTCTCTCAAAAATTTATTATCTACCAAGGAGAATTAAATCTTTAAATCCCAACCAGCAGAATTTATCTGCTGATAGTTTGGATTTAACAAATTTCCTAGAGAGGTCAGATAATGAAGTCCAGATCACATCTACTTTGTTGGTACAATTTGCCCTAGATTCAGATAGGGACTGGATGCTTAAGCTTTTTTTTAAGTATAAAGATATTCCCTTTATGACAAATATTATAAGGATGTATCCAGATGTATCTCGCTCTACCCAGAGAAGAAGAAAACAATTTCTAATTTTGAGACGCCAGGCAGTGCAGTTAGTGGAGACATTCGTTTTGAGGTACCCTTGTAAGTGCATTTTGGTATACAAAGAGAACCGTTATGTTTTCTTTGAGCCCCAGCAGTTATCAAAATTCATTTCAGCCCAAGTGTAATGTTGACATAAGATCAGTCTAAACCAGCTCTACCCTTAATTATTGTGGACTAACATTACATAGAATTATTTTATTGCCTTGTTAAATAGTGCAAGATATTATTGTACTGGTGACGAATGTATTCTCTTTTTCTTTAATCTGTGTAATTTCTTTTTACTTTGACTGATATGGCTGTCATTGTTAAAAATTATAAATAAAGAATAAAAAAAGAAAAAGAAAACATTATACTGCCCAATTGTGCATCTTGCACGCTAGACAATAAATTAGAGGAGATCAACAAACAGTCCAAGTCTGGCAAAATAAATGGTATGACTGAGAGAAGGTAAAATATGTCAGTAGGATGTAAAATCCTCCAGGGTTCAAATAAGTCCACCATGCTGATCAATGTCTAATAACCACTCATTCTGCCTGAAAGGGCTTAACAACAGAAGCAGATTGCTTATCCACTGGCTTATCCAAAGGCAAATTAAAATTATCTACTACCACTACGAGTACATTATTTATTAGCATTAGCTCTTTGGTAACTTCCTGGAAGAATGGCACAGATTTAGAATTAGAATAATTATTCAAAATTACCTGTTTTTGTCCATTCAGCTCTGTTCTTGTTGTTAGGTGACTTGATGAATTGCGTATCTAAAAAGAAATCAATTTTGTGCTAGTCCAGAAAGGTCCTTCAGCGTCATCCCTATGGTTGTTTCCAGCCATCTGATTGCAGGTCGCCCTCTATATCTGGTTCCTTTGATCTTCCCAAACATGATGTCCTTCTCCAGTGGTCTCTCTCTTCTGATGGTGTGACCAAAATAAGACAGTCATAACTTCATCATTTGGGCTTCAAGTAACATAGCTGGTTTGATCTTTTCCAGAATTGATTTGTTAGTTCTTCTGGTAGTCCACGGCACGCCTAAAATCCTTCTCCAGCACCACATCTCAAATGAATCAATCTTCTTTCTGTCTTGTTTTCATAGTGTCCAGCTTTCACATCCCTAACTGACCAATGAGAAAATGAGTGTGTGGTCAAGTCTGTTCTTCGTTTGGAGTGTTACCTCTTTGCCTTTGAATACTTTGTCGAGAGCCTTCATTGAAGAGCGAACAAGTGCTATTCTGCAGAGTATTTTCTCCCTCCATTCAGCTCTAGTACCACTAAAAACCATCTTCCAAGAGTATCAGGTTTTTGATACAGAATCTGCAGCACATTTATCTGTTTCCGGATCAACAAGATAATCCCATTCTTTTTGTGTTGCCTTTCCCTTACTCCAGGCAGAGAAGAAGCAACATTTTTGAACCCATGCTTGGTACAGCTTGCAGGCAACTGGGTTTCTTGCAGACAATAGACAGCTTGAATGTCTCACAAGTATGACAGTTTTCTGTCATTTAATAAAATGGTTCAGTCCATTAATATTTAAAGAAAAATTTTTAAGGCTATTCTTCATGACACCTGGAAGTTGATATAGGCACTAGCTACGTCTCATACTTGTCCTTACCACAGTAGATACAAGAGGAAGGAAGGACAGAACAGTAGTCCAGTTATC
Source organism: Geotrypetes seraphini (assembly GCF_902459505.1). Lineage (NCBI taxonomy): Eukaryota > Metazoa > Chordata > Amphibia > Gymnophiona > Dermophiidae > Geotrypetes > Geotrypetes seraphini. Next base: position 172,505,244 of record NC_047089.1, on the reverse strand, counting down.
TAGGAATATGGCAAAGCAACAGAGAGTAATTAGTTCTGGTCAAAGGTAGAGACATTGGGCCCAATATTCAAAGAATATATGTTTCTAACTTAGGCCCCCTTTTATCAAGCTTTGCTAGAGGTTTTCAGCGTGGGCCAGTGCAGCAATTGCTCTGACACTCATAGAATTCCTTTGAATGTCAGAGCACTTATCTTGCTGGCCTGCGCTAAAAACCTCTAGCAAAGCTTGATAAAAGAAGGGACACAGTTACGGCCTCTTTGAAAATTTACTAGGACAGTCCATAATTTTATACTCAAAATTTCTGTAAACACCTTCATTTTGGAGCATAAAAATTGGGTAGGAGCAGGGGCAGATTTAGACTCATAAATTTAAGCAAAACACCAGAAGAACTGGTTCTCCACAATAATTGGTAAGCAAAAAAAGGAGTTGGGCTAACCAAAAGAAATAAGCTGGAGCTGCTCCAAGAGATCAACTAAACACAACTTCCAAGTATATCAGGCCACTTTATTCAGCATATCATTACTCGGTCCAAAGACTCGACACAGACTGTGTTTCAGTTATGCCTGCATCAGAAGTCCAGGGTTCTGTTAAATATCTCCAACTGGTGCAATCACATGTAGAGTGAGAATGTCTGGCAATCACTATTGTCACTAGAGATGTACTGTATGTACTTTACATGCATCATTACTTGTAGGCCTACGAGGGGGTGCTGAAAAGTTCTCAACCCAACTGACCAACTTTCTAAAATCTGAGCATTATTTTGCCACTTTAGCTGAAAAGAGTGCTCTCTTATTTCATTAAGTGCCAATCTGAAGAAGCAAAATTCTATGTTTTGACATTGTTTCAGGTCATTGATTGAACCATATCCACGTCATTCTCTTCTTGGCTGGGCTAAGAACCTTTCAGCATCCCCTCATAAATATATAGACATAACTTTTAAGCTCCCAGGACTTTTATCTGAAAACCTATACTTCTAAATTTGGCTTAAAATAGGCCACAAATTTAGGAGTTCAGCTTTTTCTGAATAGTAGGATCATTGTTTGATAGATTGTGTATGTGGAATCTTCTGCATTGGTGCTAGAGTTCCTACTCCCTGCCAGGTGGTTTCTGATATAACCCATTTTCAGGGACCAGTTTGTGAGCCCATATTCAATTCAGGTGGGGTGATTTGCACAATGGCTGATAACATAATACTTGCATTTTCTGCTTTGTGCCCCTTTTCCTGGGATATTGAAGAAAGTTTTGAAAAGAAGGATAATAATTTAACTTGTCTATTGGACTGAAGTGGGATATTTTATTCTTTTTTTTTTATTATTGAATACCTTTTATTTTTAAATTGCTTTTCAGACAAGACAGACCAAACTCGAACAACGCCAAGAACAAGCAGCTGAGAAAATGCTTAAGAAAGCATCCAAAGAAGTATATCAGCTGCGCGGGCAAAATCAGAAGGAGCCAGTCCAGGTGCACACATTTAGGTAAGCAGGATCAGGTACTAAAAAAATGGGACTTAGTATCAGTACCTGGGAAGAAAGTAGAAAAAGTTTAATGGATCTTTTTCTTCTCGTCTTTCCTCTTTTACTCCGTGGAGATACTATTATTTGAAAGCTCACAAATCAACATCATGGTACTATATCAAAGAATATAAAAGGAATTATTCTGATTAAAATATTATCTTTTTAATGCGTTGAAAAGAGATTTATAGCACATAGAGCAAGTGGCTTATTGAACCAAATTTTAAAAAGAAATCTAAAATACACAGGGTGGCTTTCAGAATGCAGCCAGTTGGCTAAATCTGGCCCAGTGCCAAGATCAGTCTTTTATTCAGGCCAACTGATGCCCTAAACACAGTCCAACAGTAGTGCCCCGGGGCCCTTCCATTGCTTAACTGACAAGACATTAAGAATCAAGTAAGTGTTGAGAAATATCATTATTGTAAGAAATAAAGCATTATATATATTTATTATGATTATAAAAACACTGAAATTCATGTTGGGTAATGGGTGTGGCAGATGACAACATAAGGATTAAGAGCATGAAAGCTTCCCATGGTGGCCAAAGCACAGCTTACCATATACAGTACATTATACTCAAAGATAAACCCTTCAGAATATAAACTGAGATAACATTTTTCCCTGAAAAAGGGAGGAAAAATGTTAACTCAAAGATAAACTGAGGGTTTATATTCAAGTACCAGACAGCTCTGCATCTACCCACCACAGGCTTCTCTCTGGGCCTCCCTTAAGCCTTGGTGATCCAGGTCAGGAGCAATCCCTCCTTCCCCTGAGGTGAAGTATTGGGTCTTGTCCTGGCCACCTGTGCACCCACTGCACCTCCCTCCCAGATCCAGTGCAGGCCTCTCCCTGAACCTAACTTAAACTCTGGTGGTCCAGTGATGAGTCATGCTGGAGTGATCCTCCTATGCTCCTGCCCATGCAATTTCATAAGTAAAAATGGCTGCCGTGGAAACTCACAGTAGCCATTTTTACTAGCGAGACTGCACGGACAGGAACATAAGAGGAAAGGGGAGGGATAGGGGAGTTATGATAGACATTTAAATACTTGAAATGTATTAATATACAAATAATTATTTTCCAAAGACTGGGATGCAGTACAACTAGAGTATATGAATTGAGGTTGCAGGGAGTAGGAGTAACTTCAGGGAGTACGTTTTCACAGAGAGCATGATAGATGCCTGAAATGCCCTCCTGTGGAACTGGTGGAGGCCAAAACAATGATAGAATTCAAAAATGTGTGGGATAAATACAAAGGTACCTATATGGAAGAGGATGGCATTGAAATAAAACAAAGCTTTGCGATTATTAGGTGGCAACTCCAGTAGTTCATAAGTAAGGCAGTGCCGAGCAGACTTCTGTGGTCTGTGTCCCGAAAATAGCAAGGACAGATCAAGTATGCACATTTTATATCTTATACTTACAGTGTATGAGATGAATATCTCGTGCGGGTAGGGGAAGTAAAATAGTACAATGTCAGCAACTTTGTTCAGTTGGTTTAATCAAGTATTGGCAATTCAATCAATGTGATTATGCTGCAACCAGAATGATAAAACCACTGTTCTAAGATTGCATCAAATATAAACTATCTATATGTGGTTGGCATTATGGTGAATTGCCAACTGCCCTGTTTGTATCTGATCATGAAGCAGTGTAACCTGCATCAAGTAGAAAGTATGGTTCTGACTGCCTTGTTGAGCAGACTGGATAGTACCGTGCGGGTCTTGATCAGCTGTCATCTACTATATTTACTATGATAAAGACACCAAACACTTTCTTTTCCTTCAGGAATAGAAAAATAATTAGAAATACAATTGCTTTCAAGTTGTATTCATTCATAAAATATTCTTTTGATTTTGAATTAGAACTCATGTAAGTTATGTTCTGATATCGAGGATATTTCCTTGCCTTGAGATAGTTTTTGGGCTAGATTGTTGCTGTTTAATATAGCCCCATTATTATCAGTGAAAACCATTTAATAATAATGTGTGCTATTGCAGAAATACAGGCCAGTAAATTTAGTCCTGTTTTGCCTTGGAGGAAGGAGGACCTGCCCACCAGGGGATACAATATCTTCTTACACTGAGGATGTGTCTCCAAGGGCTTCTGCCCAGGAGGGAAGGGTTAGGACAGCTGTTGTAGTTGGTGATTCTATCATTAGGCATATAGAATAGCTGGGTGGCTAGTGAGGATCACCTGGTTACTTGCCTGCCTGGTGCGAAGGTGACGTACCAATAGGAGGAAATATTTTTTTCACTCAGAATAGTTAAGCTTTAGGACACATTGCCAGAGGATTTGGTACGAGCGGTTAACCTAGCTGGTTTTAAAAAAGGTATGATCAAGTTCCTGGAAGAAAAGTCCATAGTCTGCTATTGAGACAGACATGAGGAAACCACTGCTTGCCTGGATTGGTAGCATAGAATGTTGATACTATTTGAGTTTTTGCCAGGTACTTGTGACCTGGATTGGCCATCGTAAAGATCGGCTATGGGGCTAGATGAACCATTGGTCTGACCCAGTAAGACTATTCTTATGTTATGTTCTTATGTTGTACCTGAGACACTGTGAGGAGAAATGACTTGCTCACATTCACAAGAAGTATTAATGGGTTTTGAACTCTGCCTTCCCTGGTTCTTCAACTGCTGTTGTAAACATCCCCCTCCTCCTCTAGGGTTTTCTATACACTTCCCCCTCCCCATTTTAGCAATTGCGATTTCACATATTCACGATTTTTTGGGGAGGGGAAAACCCCCCCAACAGTTTAGCCTTCCCCCCGGCATCCCGGCCTTACCTGGTGGTCTAGCGGGCTTTCGGGGCAGGAGCGATCTTCCTACATTCCTGCCCTGTGTAGATCGCCAATAGGAAATGGCTGTGGGGAGTTCTCGTTGTAGTCTCGAGAGACTACAGGAACTCACAGCAGCTATTTCCTATTGGCGATCTGCACAGGGCAGGAGCGTAGAAAGATCGCTTCTGCCCCGAAAGCCCGCTAGACCACCAGGTAAGGCCGGGATGCCGGGGGAAAGGCAGGAGGGAGGCGGGGGAGGGTCAGAGCCAGACCAGAAGATATTCGCGGTATTTCACCTTTTGCGGTCCGGCTCTGCCCCTATCCCCCGCGAATACGGAGGGAGAAGTGTATAGCTACAAAGACATGATTTTAATTGCTCCTCATTTGGTGATATTCATTGCCACGAAGTCTCTTTGATACAAATTCTCATCCATCCCAAATGAGATAAGACTTTGTCTGTGAGATGTGTGTACTTGCCCTCTTGTTGTCCTATACCCTTCACCTCCAACAACCCTACTACCACCAACACCACTTAAAATATGCATTTTTCTAATCAAAGCTGTTTTTTGCTTCCATTGACAGGGAAAAAATCACATTTTTTACACGACCAAGACTTAATGTACCTCCTCTGCCAGCTGACGACGTGTGATATGTTACGCTGTACACATGAAGTATTTATCTGTCCATTTTATTTCTATGAAATTAGTAGACTAGGTAAATTTATCTCTCAAAATAAAGTTTGTTGCAAAATCTATTAATATACACATTTTGTAAAAATTAAAAATAGAGGCAAACAAAATATATGCATACATATCTTTATCTATACTTGTGTGTACATATATATATATATATTATATACATATAAATATATATATTTTATAATTCTAATGACTGCAGCAAGGCCTGGTTTATCCTTGCTGTGACATTTTGACATCTCTGATGATGAGTTATTTTATACAAAAAGAGTAAAACACTTAAAAAATCAGCTATCTTGTTAAGTGTATACAGTTTTTAAGCTGTTTTATGTGACTTAATAAAGGCTGGAAGGCAGAAACAAAGTAAGTTCAGGCCATTTCACTGTATTGTAATTTATTTATACTGGGTTTTTTTCCTTGAAGGAAAATACCTACTTTAAGATGTATTTTAAGACTGAATTGCTTCTCCTCAGTATTTTGTTTGCACAGTTGAATGGATCGGCTGAGCTTGTGTAGTTTCTGATACCTAAAATGAAAATATTATGTGCTGGGCCCTTTCATTTTCATCAGCTTTTACTGTTTGTACCTTTTTATTATTTACACTGTAGTCTTCAGCACCGTCTTCTGTAACCTCTTAAAATATTATCACCTGCAATGTTTTTCATATGAATTAAAGACTTCATTAAATGTTGTGGGCTTGAATCCCTAGTCCTCTGAGAAAGCACAGACTGAGTTGCTTGTGTTGGTGTGTGTAACTGCTTGGATTTTGGCATGTTGTAAGCAAAAACTGCAGATGGTAAAAGGTAAATTATTGAGAATATCACTTCCTTTCTTTTGCTACCATCCTCCATCCCCTTCTAATTGGAAAATGATGGACAGAGAATGGAAGGCGAAGGGTAGTCTTGAGAGAAGCCGCTTCCACCCCTCTCTGTTTCATTTTGGGTTTATTCATTTCCATTTTTAATGTTATTATTGAGGGGTCTTTTGACTGAGGTGTAGTAACATCAGTGCTTAGTACTTTTTTTTTTTTATTGTCTTTATTAGCAATTGCAAAGGGAACATACAACCAGGATCAAACAAGCATAAAAAACATAGCCAGCAAGGAAAACAGCACTTGAAAACTATGACAGCAATTGTGGACAGCAAATATTTCACAATACAGGAACCCAATGGCTTAGTACATTCTAACATGAGACAACATGCTTTGTAGGCCTTTTTCTTCCTTTTTTGGCAGATCATGTGCCAGTTTGCATTAGCCTATGACATCTGCAAAAAAATAATGTGGAAGCACTTACCACCTCCTATTTAGGAGGCATTAAGGGCTTCCAACTCTATGCTATCCAGTGAGTGCTTGCTAATCAGAACTTGCTACCTGGATAACACTTCCACACCCATTTTCTGCCTATAATACTCCCCCTCCCAAAATTATTTGTACAAAATAGTTAACATATGTTTTAGTGCATGCTAATAGGAAAAATACCACTAAACACTATAATGTATTTTGTGGTAGGCCTGATTCTCTTTTGGACACCAACATCAGCGGCCGCTTCACGTGTCAATCACACATTGGCGTCCAAAAGAGAATCGTATCTACAGTCCCGGTCAGACACCCGAAATGTAAGCCAGTATTTTGCAGGCCTATATTTAAGGTGTCTGGCTCGTGTCGCGATGCTTCAGCCCGCCCAAAGCTACTTCCTGGTGAAGCCATGCCCACACCCCGCTTTGGGCGTACTTAAGCAGCACTATGTATCTACGTAGACATAATCTGAAGGCCTACAATGTGGGGCATCCTGACAAGTTTTTATTTTTTAAATGTGCGAACTGATTGGCTGCCAGACAGCGGTAGGATGCTTACCGCTGCCTGCCATCGGGACACGCGTTTTTGAGAATCAGGCCCTAACTATGCTTTGAGGCTTCACTCCCTTTAATAAAAAAAGGCACTGTAGTGGCTAAGAGCGCATTTATATAAGAAAGTGCCTAGACACAAAGGTGACTGCATATAGAATTACCCCAAAGAAGTAGCATAAGCTGTGGCTAAAATGAAGCCATACTATATACACTTATGCAGATGTAAATGTTTCTGCCTGTTTTATAGAGTAGATGGGTAAATTACAATTTTGCCTACTTATACCAAAGTTAGAAACATAGAAACATAGAAAAAAGCGGCAGAAAAGGGCTATAGCCCACCAAGTCTGCCCATTCCATGTATCCCCCCCCCTGAGTTTACTCACTTAAAGATCCCACGTGAGTATCCCATTTTCTCTTAAAATCCGTCACGCTGCTGGCCTTTATCACCTGGAGTGGGAGTCTGTTCCAATGATCCACAACTCTCTCGGTGAAGAAATACTTCCTGAAGTCGCCACGAAACTTCCCTCCCCTGATTTTCAGCGGATGCCCTCTGGTGGTCGAGGGTCCCATGAGCCGGAAGATATCATCTTCTGACTCGATGCGTCCCGTGATATACTTATACGTTTCAATCATATCTCCCCGTTCTCTTCTTTCCTCAAGTGAGTACAGTCGCAATTTCTTTAGTCTTTCCTCATACGTGAGATCCTTGAGCCCCAAGACCATCCTGGTGGCTGTTCGCTGTACCGACTCGATTCTCAGCACGTCCTTTCGGTAGTGAGGTCTCCAAAACTGAACGCAGTACTCTAAGTGAGGCCTCACCATGGCTCTGTACAACGGCATCACAACTTCAGGTCTCCTGCTGACGAAACCTCTGCGTATACATCCCATCATTTGTCTTGCCCTGGAGGAAGCCTTCTCCACTTGATTGGCAACCTTCATGTCCTCGCTAATGATCACTCCTAGGTCGCGTTCCGCTGTGGTCCTAACCAAGGTCTCACCATTTAGTACATAAGTTCTACGTGGGTTACTCTTTCCCAGGTGCATTACCTTGCATTTTTTAGCATTGAAGCCAAGCTGCCAAGTAGTTGACCATTGTTCCAGCAGCAGTAGATCGTGTGTCATATTATCAGGTAATAAGCTTCTGCCTACTATGTTGCAAAGTTTGGCGTCGTCGGCGAACAGCGATACCTTTCCCCTAAGTCCTTGCGTCATATCTCTTATGAATAAGTTGAATAGAATCGGACCCAGGACCGAGCCCTGCGGCACTCCACTTATCACGTCCGATGCTTCAGATGGAGTACCATTCACCACTACCCTCTGATGTCTGCCGCTCAGCCAATCCCCAACCCATGTAGTTAGAGTGTCTCCTAATCCTATCGATTTTAGCTTGTTCAGTAATCTTCGATGAGGAACGCTATCAAATGCTTTACTGAAGTCCAAATACACTACGTCCAGTGACTCTCCTGCATCCAGTTGTCTAGTAACCCAGTCAAAAAAGCTAATCAGATTAGATTGGCAGGATCTACCTTGGGTGAACCCGTGTTGGTGTGGATCACGCAGTTTTTCTTCGTCTAGGATTGTGTCAATATTCTGTTTGATCAGTTTGATCAGTGTTTCCATGAGTTTACACACTATAGACGTGAGACTCACTGGTCTGTAGTTTGCTGTTTCTGTCCTGCAGCCCTTTTTGTGGAGTGGGATTACGTTGGCGGTTTTCCAGTCCAAGGGGACCCTTCCTGTGCTTAGGGAAAGATTGAAAAGAACAGATAATGGTTCTGCCAGGACTTCCCTTAACTCCCTGAGCATTCTGGGATGCAGGTTATCTGGTCCCATGGCTTTGTTTACTTTGAGTCTTGATAGTTCGTCGTAGACGCTACTGGGTGTAAATTCATAATCTTGAAACGGGTCTTTCTGGTTATCTCCCGTCTGTAACTGTGGACCAACTCCCGGCGCTTCTCGGGTGAATACTGAACAGAAGTATTGGTTTAGCAGTTCTGCCTTCTCAGAATCTGATTCCGCAAAATTACCGTCCGATTTCTTCAGGCGTACTATCCCATCTTTGTTTCTTTTCCTGTCACTAATATAGCTGAAGAAAGATTTATCCCCTTTCTTAATTTTCCGTGCTAGCTCTTCCTCCATTCGGAGTTTGGCCTCTCTGACTGCTGTTTTGACAGCTTTAGATCTGTCTAGGTAGTCCTCCTTTGCCCCCTCCCTGCCTAGATGTTTGTAGGTGATAAATGCGTCTTTTTTCTGTTTAACTAGGTCTGAAATTTCTTTACTGAACCATTGGGGTCTTTTGTTTCTCCTGCGTTTACTTACTGTCTTTATGTATCGGTCTGTTGCTTCGTGTAGTATGGATTTCAGAGACGACCACATATCCTCCATGTTGTCAGATTTTGCTTGTTTTTGTAGCTCCCGATGGACATAATCTCCCATGCGGTTGAAGTTTGTACCTCTAAAGTTGAGAACCCTTGTTGCTGTGGTTGTCTTAGGGAAACCTTTCTTAAGGTTGAGCCATACCATATTATGGTCGCTGGAGGCCAGTGTGTCTCCTACTGAGACTTCCGTGACGCTATCTCCATTGGTGAGGACCAGGTCTAGTAATGCCTGATCCCTGGTGGGCTCCAACACCAATTGCTTGAGACGTGCACCCTTTATGGAGTTCAATATTCTTTTGCTGCTACCCGTAGTCACGGAGAGTGTGTTCCAATCTGCATCTGGCATGTTGAAGTCTCCTAGCATTACTGAGTCTCCGCGCAGCGTGATGTTCTCTATGTCCTCGATTAATTCCATGTCTTTGTCCTCCTGTTGCCTGGGAGGTCTATATATCACACCAAGGAATAGGCATTTTTCTTTCCCTCTGGCCAGGTTCACCCAGAGGGATTCCCCGGTGTATCTAATATCTGTGATTCTGGTGGTTTTGATGCTTTCCTTAGTGTATAGCGCTACTCCTCCTCCCAATTTTCCCACTCGGTCGCAACGAAGTAGGTTGTACCCTGGTATAACCATATCCCACCCATGCGATTCCGTGAACCAGGTTTCGGATATCGCTATCACGTCAAGATCGGCATTTGTTATCTCAGTCTCTAATTCTAGAATTTTATTGCCCAAGCTGTGTGCATTAACATACATAGCCCTCCATATCTGTGAAGAGATTCCTTTGTGAGTTAGTGTGGCTCCTAATTTATCAGTGATCTTTCTCCCTGAAATGTTGTGTGTATCCTTGGTGCTTACCTTAGACTTTGTAGTGTGAATGCCACTTGCCTCTTCAGGGTGGTTTCTTACTGCTCTGGGATATAAGTATATACCCTCCCCCAACTTACCTAGTTTAAAGCCCTATGGAGTAGGCGGGCTAATCGATGTCCAAATACGTTTCTACCTCTTCTGGTCAGGTGGAGTCCGTCTGGTCCCTGCAGTCCCTGGAGCGTCTCGCCGTGGTTCAGGAATCCAAAGTTCATTTCTATACACCATTCGCGGAGCCATTCGTTAGTCCGTTGAATACGCTCTTCTCTAGCTCTGCCTCTGTTTCTCACTGGAAGAATTGACGAGAAGACCACCTGCGCTCCTATCTGCTTCAGCTTCTTTCCCAGTGCTCCAAAATCTCTGGGGATGTTCTCTGTGTCGTTCCTAGCAGTGTCGTTTGTGCCTATATGGATGAGAAACATGGGAAAATGATCGTTAGGTTTTAGAATTTTGTCTAGGCTAGCGGTAATATCCTGGATCCTGGCTCCAGGGAGACAGCAGACCTCTCTCTCCTGCAAATTAGGCCTGCAAATTGGACCCTCGGTGCCCCTTAGCATGGAGTCACCAATGACTACCACTCTTCGTTCCTTCTGAGGGGGTCGGTCTGCATGCTCTGGATTTGACGTTGTGGGCTGGGTATCCTCATGAGCCTCTTCCGCTGTTTCCTCGGTGGTTCCATCCTGTAAGATCTGGAATCTATTTCTGAGAGTTAGCTGTGGTATAGATGAACGGCTATCCTGATGAAGAGAAAAAGAAGAAGAAGAGGGTGAGAATGAGGTGGGTTTATTTCGCTTGCCCGTAGAGGAGGTTACTAGTTGCCAGGGACCAGCATCTCCAATCATCTCCTGTACTCCAATCCTTGTGTTCAGTGCTGTGGGTTTGGGTGTATCTAGGATGGACCTGTCGTGGGTTCTCTCAGTGATGTGTGACAGTTCCAGGATGGCGTCGTCGATGAAGGCCTCGTCATTCCTTATGCTTCTTAGGCGCTGTACCTCCTCCCTGAGTCTCAGTAGTTCCTGCAAGATATCCTCGTCTAAGTTCCCTAGCTCCTCAGTCTGCGTAGAGACTGTAGTGCACTTTGGGAGGGGGGGGAAGGTCTCGGTCTGCACTGAGACCTCTGCCCTCTGATCCATGTCTCTCTCTGCCTTCTGTGCACAGACCTCGACCATCCCCTGGGTCCCTCTGGATGCTGGAGTGTCGATCTTGATAGTAGCTTTGGTACTCCGTGTCCTCCCCGCCATTTCCAAGTTAGAGGGATTTATTTCTGTAGAGAGAAAGGTTGAGATTTCAGAGAGTATGTAAGGAGAAAGATGTAGATAGAGATATTAAAGAAACCCTTGTTTGTTTGTTTTTTGTTTTTTTTTTTTTAATTATATGTAGAGTCTGAGAGGTTCAAGGGAGGATTGATTATCTGGTTGAGAGTGTTAGAAAGTGTATGGGTGTGTGAAGAAGAGAGGATGAGTGTGACTGATCGAGTGGTAGAATAAAGAGTTTAGATTAGGCCCTTCTCAAGGCCCTTCGCAAAGGCGCTCTCGCTAAGGCGAGCGCCTTTGCCGCTCGCCTTTGCCGCGCGCCGAACGGCTGCGCGCCGTTGGCCCGCCTCCTTTTATGGAGGGGCCCGGGCGCCTTCTGCTGATGCGATGGGGGTGGGCGGAGTTACTCTCGCCGCTGCCCCGATGGATGTACAAAAAAGTTTGCCGCTCGCCTCGCGCTTTCCTGGCTCACCACGCGCCCTCAGCCGCTGCTTGAATGAGACGCTGCGTCTCTCTCTGCCCTCTCCTGCTAGCAGCAGAAAGACAACCGTCGGCTCCTCCTTTTATGGAGGGGCCCGGGCGCCTTCTGCTGATGCGATGGGGGTGGGCGGAGTTACTCTCGCCGCTGCCCCGATGGATGTACAAAAAAGTTTGCCGCTCGCCTCGCGCTTTCCTGGCTCACCACGCGCCCTCAGCCGCTGCTTGAATGAGACGCTGCGTCTCTCTCTGCCCTCTCCTGCTAGCAGCAGAAAGACAACCGTCGGCTCCTCCTTTTATGGAGGGGCCCGGGCGCCTTCTGCTGATGCGATGGGGGTGGGCGGAGTTACTCTCGCCGCTGCCCCGATGGATGTACAAAAAAGTTTGCCGCTCGCCTCGCGCTTTCCTGGCTCACCACGCGCCCTCAGCCGCTGCTTGAATGAGACGCTGCGTCTCTCTCTGCCCTCTCCTGCTAGCTTGCTTTCTTGATGTGTTTACTTTTATGTGCTGGGTGATTTGATAAGAGGCATTTTACACACATAATGCCTTTAAAAAGTTACCCTTTTACTGAGTTATACATGAAATACATAAAGAAGCTCAGACAGCATGAGCTAAATACAGGCCAGATTCAAAACTAGGAAGTAGGAAGGAGAATGTGAGCTGAAAAGATGTTAGTTCAGAAGCTTGATGACAAAGGCCTAATAAGACTGTAGGAAAAAACTAAAACCGTATTGTGGGATACCAAATTTTAATAAACTTGGAAAAGGAACAACATGGTAAAAAAAGAGAGAAGTGGTTCCAGTATTAAGAAAATCAGGAGCAGAATCCTTCATGTTGAGGAGCTTGTATACCACTTCAAAATCGATGAAATTCACGTCTTCCACCTTAGTGTGGAAAAGAAGATTTTGATGAGGGAAACTGAATTATTTTGCTGTTTTTCCTTTTACAAACAGAGCAAACATGTTTTTGAACCCCTAAACGATGACACTACAGAACTTATGTTCCTACATCAGTTCTCGTTACTTCAATCATCATTACAACTTTGGCTCCATTTATTTTTTTCCCTACTGACGCAAAATGGGAGAGAAACTTTGTTACTTTGTTCTGCCTCCACAACTTCATGTTGTTGTGATACCTCATGCATAAATAAAATTCTTAAAATACAGATACTATACATGGTATAAACAGGGCTCTATCTTTGTTCTGGAAATAGGAATGCAAATTCAATTTTATGTTTCAATTGTGACCACAAAATGGGGATACTGTTGTATATATGAAAAATCAAAAAAAGAGAACGTACTATGTATTGGTTTAACAGAAAAACCCCACTCACACTCAATCGTAAATCAACAGACAAAAAATAATAATAGTGAATGTAAAAAATGGAGAAAAATAGGCCTCATCCACGATTGGCCGGGACTACACAGTACCCTAAGCCTCTCGTATCATCACTGGTCCGAAAAAAAAACTCTCTCTCTATATATATATATTTTCTTGCAATCAATCTTTCATTTCATAAGTTACTATTGTGACCACCTCAGATTCAACAAGATGCATGTTTATACCCCATTGCAAGAAAAACTACCTAAAAACTAATCATTCCTTATTTTGTTTAGCTTATTTAATAGTTTGAATGAGTAGCTTATCTCAGCTGGAATCTTGCATCTACATTTTGCAAAAAATAAAGTGTATATATGCATGATTTCTCTCAGAGTTACAAATGGAATTTTATGCAATGGCAGAACAATTTCATTCTATGTACGTTAAAAAAAATACAGTTCTGCAGTATTGGAAAATCTGTACAATTCCTAACCACAAAAGTGATGATAAATGAATTTGGAGGTCACCATTGGGTGTTAACTGTATAACTCAAAGTTCCCTCACCCCAATTCCCACTTCACTCCCCAGACTAAGGTCAAGTTCTTCCATGACAAGGTTCGCAAGATTATCCTTGAGTTGTCAATGGGCTCACCTCCACCTCTCCCTCTCCTGGTCCATTCTGTCAACCTCCCTTCAACCTGACTCAGTACGTCGACTTCCTTCTCTGGCAGTATTCAAATCCAGGATAAAATCCCACTTTTTCAAGGCTGCTTTTAATGCCTAACTCAGACCCACTTGTAAAGTACCCATGTCTATTTTGTCACTCCCTCTATAATTCCCTCCCCCAATTGCCCTGTTTGATTAGATTGTAAACTCTGCCAAGCAGGGATTTTCTCTTACATGGTTAATGTAATGTACAGCGCTGTAATAATGTACAGACATTTAAACACTTGAAAGGTATTAATATAGAACCAAATCTTCTAAGGTCTATGGCCCAGAAATAACAAAGAAAAAAAGACACTTTAATGTAATCATGAAATTGTAATGCATGTATTTAAAGGGCAGATTGGACGGACCAGGTCTTTATCTGCTGTTGTTTAAGTTACATTACTATGCTATAGAAATGATTAGTAGCAGCAGTATAAGTCCTGTGTTTTCAAAATTTGGGCCTGCCAGTTGCATACATTCTGGACAGTGAGACAGGCCAAAGGTTGTGCAGGAGGAGGCAAGATTAGAGGTGTTACAGGAGTAGAACCAGACGTTTGTAGTTAGCAGTAATAGCTATCTGGATAATATCTACACAAATTGTAGTCCTAACTTAAATGACTCTTATCCATTTATCTAAACAGAGGGTGGCTGAATTTCACATATAAAGATAATTTATTTCACTATCTGCTTATTTTTATATAACCACTTAAATAGGGCACACTCTCATATGCTTGGAAAATTTCCATTCCTTTCTTTTTTTTAAAAATGTATACAGGAGTAACTTACAATTCATTGCAGTTTACAATAATAAGATGACTGATTATGTCAGTAAAATACACACACACACCATATATCATTCCAATAAAAATTTGTTAAATAAGTTTTTAAAGATTGCATATAATTCTTATAAGTAGCACCTTTGTGATTTTACAGCGCTGTGTACATCTGGTAGTGTTCTAGAAATAATAGTAGTAGTAGCACTAAAATTCAGGGAATGGTCAGGTCATAAGTGCACTACCTGAAAGGACATCAGACGCTCAACAAATTGCTTTTGAGTTCTACCCCTCATGGAGGGGAAAGCAAACACCAAAACAGACCTAGAAGGTTGACTATAGATAGCAAAGACAAATGGTCCAGCAAATGGTTTGGCACTAAACCATGCAGAACTTTACATAATAGTCAGATTTGACCACAACCCTGGATTCCTATGGGAGGGGCCTGAAGCATCTGAGCCAATCAGGGCCTTAGGCCCCCCTCCCCGGTGCATCCCAGGATGCACCGGGAAGAGGAAGGCCCACCATTTTGAAGAGGTGGGTCTGCTGGCTGGAGGGAGTAGACATCCCTCGGGCTGGACTTCCTTCAAGAAAAGGGGTGGGGGATTGGGTGTCGAGGTGGGCTCTTAAGGGTGTCGTGAGTTATTAAGGTTCAGGGGTATTGGAGGTTCAGGGGTTGTCAGGGTTTGGGGCTGGTGTTGGGAGTTCAGGGAGGTTGTTGGCAGGAGGAAGTGGGCATCCCTCCTGTCAGTCTTCATTTAAGGAGGGGGGAGATTGAAGGGGCTGGCAGGAGGGAGTGGGCATCCCTCCCACCAGCCTTTGTTTGGGGGGTTGGGAGATCGGCAACAGGAGGAAGTGGGTATCTTCCTGCCAAGCTACAATTGAGGGGGGGGTTTGGGATGGTCAGTGGCGGGAGGGAGTGGGCATCCCTCCTGCTGATTTAGGGGTAGGTATCGGGAGGGTCCTCTGCTGCAGTCAGCTCAACTGATCGTGGTAGGGGTATTTTCACCCCGATCAGCTGAGCCAGCAGGACTCTCTGAAGCACGACTGGGCAGTCCTGCCAGCTCAGCTGATGGGGGATTCCCTGGCTGTGATCAGCTGATGGCAAGGGAACCAAAAGCAAAGACCAGGCTAAGGTGCAATTCTCTAACCGGCACCTGTGGGCGCTGGTAAGAGAATTGAGGGGTTAGGTGTCTGTCCATCAGGGCAGATGCAATTCTGTCTAGGATGTGGTACTCGATTCTCAGCCACTTCTTAGTCAGCCGCCGATACCAGCACCCTAATATCCTTTCAGGAATTCTATCCCCACCCTCCAATGTCTTTTGCATGAAGCAAATCATCTCGCCTGCACAGTACAGAGAAGGAGAAAGTGTTTGATTTATGTTTTTCTACAAAGGACAATTTTCAAAGCAATTGAAGAGCGAAAATCCTTCCCTAAATCCTGGGTAAGTGTACAAATGTATTTGCCCTATGGTACATGTACCTTCAACCACATTTTGAGGAGACGTTCTTAGAAGTATGTTGAAGTCACATGAAAGTTCATGCAGCTCCATTTTCAAATCTGTATGTGCTGCATTACTTGTGAAATATATCAGTTTGAAAAACTAGTGCAAACATCTGGGGGAAGGCTGTGCACATGGAAAGTTTCAAGGTGCAAAGTACGTGTGGAAATTCACTTTGAGAACTGTAACAAAGGGCTAGATTCACTAAGGGCATGGATCAGATCCGATCCGTGAGGGATCCGACCAGTGTCCAGGGGGGCTGATTCACGAATTGCCCTCATGCAAATGAGGATGATCGGAATCACGCCCCCAACCGACTGAATCAGATAGCTGAACAGCGATCCTTGAGCATGCACAGACCATCTGTAGAAGATCTGCGCATGCACTGGCCCTCCGTGCCCGGCAGAGCAGAAAATTCTTTTTCTTCCCAAGCCTGTGCTTTTAACCCGCATAAGTCCGCTGGTTAAAACCACAGGCTTGCACTGCGGGAAAGGGTAGGAGAATCGGGGCGGCAGGAGAGATTCGGTGCGAGAGCAGGGCAGCGAGTCGGGGTGGCAGGAGAGAATCAGGGCGAGAGCAGGAGATCGGGGCAGAGAGGATCAGGGCTGCCAGAAGATAGCAGGAGATCGCGGCAGCCAGGAGATGGGGCAGAGAAGCAGTACAGAGAGCAGGGCTGCAGAAGGCAGGGCAGTCAGAAAGGACCTCAGCGACTGGTCCTCAGCAGACGCTTATTTTTGGATCAGTCAGCCCAGTTGGTGTTGCTTTTTTATTTTAGTGAATCGCATCCTGCCTACATTTCAATGCCGTTCCCCCTCATTTGCATGCGTGGATCGGAGGATGATTGGAACAGAGGTTAGTGAATCTTGTTGGAGGAAAATCGGGTCATAAAGGGGTCACTAAGCGGTCGGAAATCGATCAGTGGGCTTAGTGAATCTAGCCCAGGGGTCTCCAAAGTCCCTCCTTGAGGGCTGAATCCAGTCAGGTTTTCAGGATTTCCCCAATGAATATGCATGAGATCTATCTGCATGCACTGCTTTCAATGCATATTCATTGGGGAAATCCTGAAAACCTGACTGGATTCGGCCCTCAAGGAGGGACTTTGGAGACCCCTGATCTAGCCCAAAGTCAGCAGGATAGAGAATGCTTGCTGATATTGCCTCAACTATATTTAGGAAGGTAGCTTTTTAAGAAATCTATATTTCCTTTTACCAGGAATAAAAATATTGGCTCAATATTCAAACAAATAAAGAAGAGCAAACAATGACAAAAACAGCAAAAGATAAGCTCTTAAATTTGTCCCCAATTTTTGGTTAAATTTAG
Source organism: Geotrypetes seraphini (assembly GCF_902459505.1). Lineage (NCBI taxonomy): Eukaryota > Metazoa > Chordata > Amphibia > Gymnophiona > Dermophiidae > Geotrypetes > Geotrypetes seraphini. Next base: position 172,487,809 of record NC_047089.1, on the reverse strand, counting down.
AAGCTGAAAATTCACCTAAATTTAGGACTGCCATCTTGTATTAATCTAGATTTAGAAGGTTTATTTAGCTGCTTGTGTGTGTGCTTTTGAGTCAACCACTGACCCATGGCTGCATACACAATGAGGAATCTGCACTGTGATGTTTCAAGGCAGTGCCTTGAAGGAGTAGTTTGTCATTGCCTTCTCCCATGCAGTGTGTGGCTCCACTGTGTTGCTGTGGGCCAACATAGGGCCCTGCAGCACCTGGTATTTGAGTGGTCCCCCATTCAGGTACTAGCCAGGCCTGACTTAGTTTCTAATAGCAAGAGTGGGTCTACCCAGCCATAAGCATTTAGGTGCTTAGCACTGAAAATCAGTGCTAGGCCCATATCTTTTTCCCTACCTTAAATCCACCCATGATCCCATTTACTTTTTTTTTAGCTTAGTGATACTAGGCTTGTAAACTTAGGCACTGGTATTCTGCGAGTGGTGTTCTCTCTGCTTAGTCTGATGTGGAGATGATGAGGACACCCTCACAGTAGAAGTTGCATTTAAAACTTAGATGATGCAGAATGAAGAAGGGAACTGTAGTATGCTGCCTTTTTTTAAATTGTGGAAGAACTTTATAGAAACAAGTATCTTCATCTTCTTCAGCCATATGGAGATGGCACCAGCCATGTGACTGTATTCTCTCTCCAATCCTTCCAAGGAATGCATTATGAGTATAGCTGTTAGTAGGCTATATTTAACTTGCTCTTTGGAAGTGATGGTGGCATCAGACTAAGTCGGCACTTGGACAAACATTTCCCAAATACGTCCTAGTGCCGATAATAAAAATGGGTTTTGGATGTATTTCTAAATGGCCTAGGCCTACATAGTGCCGCTGAATGACCAAAGCTAAATGGGGCATTTTGGGAGGAGTGTCGAGGGCGGGAGTTGGGCAGAACGTGGGCCGGCTTAGACTTAAGTCATACAGCATGTATAACCAAAAGTTATACAGCCCACGATCGACGGAACTTGAACGTTGTGACTTAGACCATAACATGGTCTAAGTCACAAAAAAACCACCTAAAGTGACCAGATAAGCACTGCAAACACACAATACAGACCCCCCACACACTACCCCAGTGATCACCAACCCCCACCCCCATAAAAATATTAATCACACTTTTAAAATTCAGCCTCCATACCATCATCACCTGGCCGCCTAGCATAGGAAAGCCTAGTCATCCAGCACAGAGGCAGCTTAAGTCGTCTTGGGGGGGGGGGTTTAGGGACCTATAGAGAGGAGGACCCATGCCCATAAGCCCCTGTAATCACTGCCTTGAATCACTGCCTTAAACATGTGCACTCCCCTATACACCCCCAAAACCATTTCTTACTGGCATATAAGTGGCTCCTGCAGACATAAGGGCTATTGGGGTGGTAGATAAGTGGGACTAGGGGATTCTGGAGGTGGTTTGGGGGCTCACCATGACCTATAAGGGAGCTGTAGTGAGGAGAAGATATGGCACCCTTTTTTTGTGAAGTTCACAGCAGTGCCCTGTAAGGTACCCCACTATTTAGGTGGCATGTCTGGGTGTTCAATCCATCAATTTACAGATCCCTTCCACGTCCAACAGGGCTTGTTCTAGGCGTTTTTGACTTGGACGAAAAGTTGGATGAAAATGTAGTATAAATCTATCAATGTAGTGTTAAATCTATCATCTCTTAATATACTAATTCATTCCTTAGTAATTATTTGTATAGATTATTGTAACGCCCTCTATAAGGGCATCACTAAAAAGGAAATAAGGCGGCTCCAGATTATACAAAACACTGCTATTAAAATCATTTACGGTGCTAGGAAATACGACCATGTCGCCACCCTTCTAATTAATGCCGACTGGTTACCTGTCAAACACAGAATTAGCTATAAAATTTTACTATTAATCTTCACCACTCGTTCATTTGGTTTACCAGAATTTATTGACCGATTACTTATTCCCTATTACCCTGCCAACTCTCTTCGTTCTACATCACAAAATCTCTTAACTGTTCCATCTCTTAAGATTATCAATACTTTAAGAATCAATAATTTCGCTGTTACCACGCCTACCCTATGGAATTCATTGCCTCATCATTTACGAATGGAATCTTCAATAAAGCAATTTAAGGCAAACCTCAAAACTTTTTTATTTAAGAATGCCTTTGGATTAAAAAAAAAAAAAATTGTCCTTTTCAGGACTAAACTATGCTAGTCTCCCTACCTACCTTGTGTTTTTACCTTTAATGTTCTCTTTATTTAAATTATTGTAGTTCTTCCCCCTTTCCTACTTGTGTGTAGTCAACTTACGTGCTTCCTGTTTAACCCCTATCAGACTAACACTGTCTTGTTTTTATTATTTTAATACTAAATGTTTGTTTTATAAACTTTACTTTTTATTGCTGTACACCGCTTAGAGATTTGAATAAGCGGTATAACAAATATTTTAATAAACTTGAAAACTTGATGATTTAGTGACTTGGACAATCAGATCAGCAGGATGTATAGTTAGACGATTTTTAAAACAAAAAAATTTTGGACGTATTTTTCGAAAATGTGTCCTAGGCTGTTTTTTTACTTTTGACGACTTGTGACTTAGACAAAAACAGACTTAGATGTCCCTTTCGATTATGCCCCTCTAAGGAAATTACCCCTCCCTGGACACAGTCAATGAGTTGGATCAAATATTGAGGGTACTCAGGCACCCACAGAGCCGGCTACTTTGAGTAGGATATATTATTTCAGTGATAAGGGTAAAATTTGGGACATCAGATTTTCAGTGCAGTAAGATTTCACCTTTCAAGACTTTTCTCAGGAGCTCCAGAAAGAACACCAGAGCCTTTTAGAGGTTACATGCATGCTTCAGAAGAGAAATCTGAAATATGCTATACTGTACATAGGATGGCAGTAATTTCCTGTATTACAGAGAAGGTGCAATGTTATTTGGCTTTTCAGCAAAGGGGAGAAATGTTTTTGATGGAAAATATTTTGCATCAGCCTCTACTATTAGTTTCTATATGGGGATGATGTCAGGTCTCCTAATCGGTGAAGAAATTTGAGAAACTCTGACTCAGAATTTTATTCACTTTTTGCTTTGTTCCTTTTATTTTTTCATATCTTGTTTGCTTAGGGTGAGTTGTGGTGAGAAGGCACTAGAGAGCTGGGGTTTACCTTGTAGGGCTGCTCCCTGGGTAAGGAGCACAGAGAAGGGTGTAGGTGAGTACTCTGGTCTCCCTCATCCTTGATACTAGGCCTTAACAATCTGGAATGTATGGACCATGGGAGATGGGGCTGCACTGTGTTGGATAACTATGCAGATTGCCAATTCTACATATACTAGAGCAGTGTTGGTGGACCAGTGGCGGTCCACAAAAATTTCCTACCGGTCCCTGCAGAATTTGAAACATGAAGTTTTGCAACTTTTGCTTTTTTTTTCTTTTAGGTTTCATATTTTTAAGTTTATCAGTCTTTCTTTAATCCTTTTTATTTTTTGAAGATTTGAGACTATCGTCATCACGTTCTGATGACATTGTATTTTTGGCGCAAGGAGAAGAGCTTTAAATTAGTTTCATTTTCCCGCGTGGTTTCATTTAGCAGCAACGTCTTTCAGCTCAAACAGAAGCCTGCAGTGTTCTATAAATTTGATAAGCCTTTTTGGATTTGTTTTCTAACTTTGACTGCCTCTTTAAATATGCAGAACATCTTAAAATGTTTTTTTACAAGTGTTTTTCTTAAGCTTTCTTTAAATAAATCCTGAACTTTTGATTTAGCATTTTAAGGTATCACGTCAAGGAGCAGGCCCCTAACAGGATAATGCTCGCCTTTTTTCAACTTTCAGGTCAGTTTCTTCTGCCTGTGCTTACACAGCTTTTCCTTCTTTTTCTTTCTTTCTCATTGATTCTTTGTATGCTATATTCTAATTTTTGTTTAAAACGTATGTATTAATTGGACGTTTAATTTTTACACACTTACACCTTATATATTTTTGCTGGTACATAAAATAATTATTGTATTTCCGCCGGTCCATAGGTATAAAAAGGTTGAAGAACACTGTACTAGAGAATGACACAGGGACAAATTTGTCCTGTCCCTTCAGGACCTCAATTTCCCTGTGGGTTTTGTCATTGTCCTTATCCCTGCCTTACCCACACAAGCCTCGAACACTTATGATTTTTAAGTGTTTGAGGCTTGGGCAGATGAGGTCAGAGCTTGCAGGAATGGGACAGGGACAGGAAAAGAACTCGCTGGGACGAGGAATTCTATGAGTGGTGGGAGCAGCGCGGAGCATTCAGTGTGGCTCCCTGTGCTAAAAACTTATCACAGTTTAGCAAAAAAAAAAAAAAAAAGGGGGGGGGGTTAGTGCTTACAACAGGGAAAGTGTTTCTGATCTTATAGTGGGTGATCATTTTGACATCCAGTGATCACCATATGGTGTGGTTTATTATTAAAGACAGGAGTAGAGAAGACTCTTTCAAAAGTGAAGGTTCTAAACTTTAAAAACACTGCCTCCCCCCCCTCTCTTTTATGAAGCTGTGTTAAGGTTTGTTTGTTTTTTTATCACTGGCCATGGTGGTAAAAGCTCCAACACTTATAGAATTTATATGAGCATTGGAAATTTTAAAACTGCAGCCAGTGATTTAAAAAAAACCCTAGCGCGGCTTCATAAAAGGGGGGAGGGGAAGTAAATTTGTTCAGAAGGGAGATTATGTCAAGGAATTGTAGTCTGGATGGGAACATCTAGAAAAAGTAGGAAAGCAGTGGGCAATACTGAAGGGAGCCTATTGTAAAGGCAACAAACCGTTTTGTAAAAAAAGTATGTAAAAGTATGAGGAAAAGAAGGCTGCTTTGGTTCTCAAAAGTAGTAGCTGTAAAGCTTTCATAAGCTACAAAGGATCACAGAAAGAAGGAGACAGGCAAAAATATCTGGAAAAGTTAAGAGAGGCTGGTCGAGTAGTCAGGAAAACAAAAATACAAATGGAAAAAAAAACAGCTGACAGTAAAACGGAGAGACAAGCCATTTTTTATAGATATATTAGTGATAGGAGGAAGTGCAAAAGTGGCATTGTGAAACTCAAAGGTTAAGGGGAGGAATGCATAGAAGCTGATGAAGATAAGACTGAATTGCTTAACAAATAATTCTGGTCTGTTATCACAGCTGAAGTGCTGAGACTGGGACCATGGAAAACAAAAGCAGATAGGGCTGGAGGTATGGTAGACCCTGATTGATTTTCAGAGGATTGTGTTCATGAGGATATGAATTGAAGTTGTGGGGTGGTAGACTGAGAAGTAAAGTCAGGAAATTCTTTTTCACAGAGAAAGTGGTTGATGCCTGGAATGCTCTCACAAAAGAGGTGTTGGAGAGTAAAAATGGGGATGAATTCCAAAAGGATGATCTCTAATTAGAAAATGAATGGTATATTAAAAAAAAAAAAAACTTGAATGGTTGCACATGTGTTTGATATGTCAAGTGGTGCTTAGATGGCACCTCCAGCTGTTAAGAGCTAAGGCCGCCACTGGGCAGACTTGTATGATCTGTATCCTTTTATATGGTAATTCATTATAGGATGTGCTGGAGAGGGCATCAATGGAAGTTCCAGTAATTTGAAGCATACGATTTGTGTCCGGAAAGTGACAAAATGATTCAGCTAGGTTGGAGTGGGCTTAAACAGCAACTACATTAGTTGGAACCAGAGAATGACACGGTGACAGAATATGTCACAGTCGCCGTCCCTGCGGCTTACCGCAGGAAACAATCCTCAGTCCTACACCAGCATTTCAATGCAAGGCTTGAGGGTCAGTGACTGTGCCCATTCATATTCTGATTCTTCCTTCTCTCTTTAAAGAATGACTTGGGGATGGTGTTCTGTGGTTACCCATGAGGATGGGGACAATGACAAATTCTGTCACTGTGTCATTCTCTGGTTGGAACCTAAAAGAACTAAGGAACGAAATAGCGGGAACACTCTGACAAATTTGTAACCTCTCCTTGAAAACTGGGGAGATCCCGGAGGACTGGAAAATAGCAAATGTCACACCTATCTTCAAAAAGGGATTGAGGGGTGACTCGGGGAACTACAGGCAGGTAAGCTTGACTTCAGCTCCGGGCAAGATGGTAGAAGCACTGATAAAAGACAACATCTGGGAGCACATAGAAAAAAAATGGACAACTGAAAGTGAGTCAGCATGGCTTCTGCAAGGGAAGATCATGCCAGATGAACTTACTGCACTTCTTTGAAGGGATAAACAGTCAGATGGACAAAGGGGAACCCATAGACATAATTTATCTTGACTTCCAAAAAGCCTTTGACAAGGTACCTCATGAGCGGCTACTTAGGAAGCTGTGGAACCACGGGGTGGAAGGGGACGTATACAGATGGATTAAACACTGGTTGGCAGGCAGAAAGCAAAGGGTTGGAGTAAAGGGCCACTACTCAGACTGGAGGAGGGTCACGAGCGGTGTTCCGCAGGGGTCAGTGCTCGGACCGCTGCTGTTCAATGTATTTATAAATGACCTGGAAGCGGGGACGAAGTGTGAAGTTATAAAATTTGCGGATGACACCAAACTCTGTAGCAGGGTTAGAACCATGGAAGAATGTGAAAACCTACAAAGGGACCTAAACAAACTGGAAGAGTGGGCAATAAATGGCAAATGAACTTTAATATAGGCAAATGTAAGGTCATGGATATAGGGAAGAAGAACCCGATGTTCAGATACGAAATGGGGAGATCTGTGCTAGGGGAAAGTAACCTTGAAAAAGATCTGGGTGTGCTGGTGGATACAACAATTAAATCAACGGCACAATGTGCAGCAGCCTCAAAGAAAGCAAACAGAATGTTGGGTATTATTAAGAAGGGTATTACGACCAGGACAAAGGAATAATACGTAATAATGGCAATGGTGCGCCCGCATCTGGAGTACTGTGTCCAATTTTGGTCACCGTACCTCAAGAAGGACATGGCGATGCTTGAGAGGGTTCAGAGAAGAGCGACGAAAATGATAAAAGGGATGGACAACCTTTCTTACGCAGACAGGTTAGAAAGGCTGGGGCTTTTCTCCCTGGAAAAGCGCAGACTCAGAGGAGACATGATAGAGACTTTCAAGATCATGAAAGGTATAGAAAAGGTAGAAAGGGACAGATTCTTCAGCCTATTGGAAACCACAAGAACAAGGGGGCACTCAGAGAAATTGAAAGGGGACAGGTTTAGAACCAATGCCAGGAAATTCTTTTTCACTCAGAGGGTGGTGGACACTTGGAATGCGCTTCCGGAGGTTGTGATAGGACAGAGTACCCTACCGGGCTTCAAGGAAGGATTGGATAAATTCCTGAATGACAAGGGGATTGAGGGATACAGTAAGAGGTAGAGATAGGTTATGAAAGAGCTTAGATAGAAGGATAAGGGGATTTAAGGGTTTAGACAACGATCACCTTATAGGTCAGGGACCTGATGGGCTGCCGTGGGAGCGGACTGCTGGGCGCGATGGACCTCTGGTCTGACCCAACTTAGGCAACTTCTTATGTTCTTAAGGACAGTGCCAGGTGGACTAATATGGTCTATGTCCCAGAAGTGCCAAAGAAAGATAATTTAATCATGAATTAAGGAGTACAAATGATGGGCAAATTCAGTGGCATAGTAAGGGGGGGGGCAGTCTGCCTTGGGTGCTGTCTTGGAGGGGGCACTGGCACCTGTCCTCCTCTACACCCCTTCACTACCACACATGCTTCTTCCCTTCCCCTGTATCTCTGTAACGTTCCCGGCGTGAGTAGGAACCCCAACCTGCTGCTCATGCCAGCGTCAGCTCTTCCTCTGATGTTACTTCCTGGACCCGCGCCTAGGAAGTGACATTAGAGGACAAACCAACGCTGGCGTGAGCAGCAGCATGGGGTTGCTGCTCATGCAGGGAACGTTAGAGGTATTGGGGAAGGAGAGGACAGGGGTGGTTGATGGTGGAAAAGAGAGTGGGGGAGGGGCATTGTGGATGGACTGTTCAGGTCTTCATCTGCTGTTATTTACTACGTTACCACCACTGTGGACCCACTAGCCTTATGAGCTACTAGAAAATCACTTGACAAATAAAAGGAAATTTCAAAACAGAGGAGACACCCAGCACTAAAGACTCTGCAGTATCCACGGAAACAAGTGCTGAAAGTCCAATAGTGGGGCTGTCAGAAATCCAGCAGCAGCCGCCTAAAATCTCCCTCTTAGAACTGAGTAGCTTGGCAGCTCTGATAAAGTGCTCTCATTTTAAGCAGTGCCTGCATTGGTTTGCATGCTCAAATTTAACCCACTCCCAGAGGATTTTCAACCGGTCTCGTTCTATGGAACGTGTATGCAGTCACGTGACTGTTTACAGCTTCCTCCCTGTGACGGCATTGCCAGTGCAGCCTGTCAAGTGCAAAAGGGATGCTGTCTCATTGCCGGAGACTGGACTGAAAGATGTTGCATTGCAGGTAAGGGGCGGATTTCATGAACAATCTTGTTGGATCGGTAAAAATAAAAATTGTGCAGTGCGAGATGGAAAGCATGCAGCGTGTGTGTGTGCAGTTGCAGAGAAAGACTGCTACCTAGTACTCTGCAGTTATTTTTCCAGCTGAAATCCTTAGCCCAAACGCTGACACTTGATTCTGAAAGCCTAGGAAGCCCGTGGCCTAGGCTTTCATAAAGGTTCTTTTGTATGTTAGGGCTAGATTGACCGTTCAGCTTTCTTTCCCTGGCGTAATGAAAGTGGGCTCACAGCATTTATTTTCGTCTGGGTAGAGGGCCTCTCCATTTTTTTTTTTTTTTTTTAACACATGAAGCAAATTGGTACGATGTAACAAAATGTTTTCGGTATTTTTGAACAGTTATTGTAGCTATGAAGTAGAAAATGTGAATTTAGCCTTGTAGAAGAAAAAGATTAAGAAAACATTTTTGTATGATTTTTTTTTTAAAAAAAAAGCTTTGTAGAGAGAATGAACATATTCTGGGTCTCACGTTCTAAAGTGCACAATAACTTTGCAAACCTGCACTGCATGAAAAATAGCAAAAGCCAACTGGAAATATGCAAAAAACCAAAAAGCCAAGTCTCAGCATTTTGCATTTTTAAAATGTAAAGTGCAGGTTTTGCAAAGTCATGTCACAAAAGTATATATCACAATAATAAAATTGCTCATAATTTTTGCTTCTTATGAAAGTTCAAATTTGACAATAATGAGGAGGTTATTAATGCCAAGATGAGTAAAAATGTGTGTGTAACCCCCCCCCCACACACACACACACACAAAAGCAAAATACTACCCTACTGCAGGTGTATTTCTTTTTTAGGAGCTGGGGGGGACGACGACAAAATACCTAATTTTGTGCAGCAGCAATACTGAAAGAACCCTCATGGCCCAAATCAGAAGGATCCTACTACCCAGATTCCAATCTGGGGTCCAGTTCCTGGTAGTTCAGTAGCTGTCAACCTGTCAGAGCCTAGACTTTGGCCACAAATGTTTATAATGAAATGGTTACCTCAGATCCACTTTTCTCTCTGTTCCTCCCCCCCCACACACACACACACACACACTGGCCCTAGGGTCCTCAAACTTACTACCATGTTTCCCTGAAAATAAGACAGTGTTATATTAATTTTGGGTTAAAAAAATGCACAAAAGCTTATTTTCGGGGATGTCTTATTTTTTTCAAGTACAACAATCATCTTTCCCTTCCTCTCCTCTACCCCAATTCTTCCTCTTTCCTTTCTCCAACCCCCCTCCCCATACAGCATCATTCCTCCCCTCTCACCGATCCCCTTGTTTCAGCAGAACCCCACTGACCCTCCCACCGTGAGACTGACATACCTCTGCTCTGATGCCTCCTGATGCAGGGGTGGGAGTTGCTGAATTGACGAGTCTGATTTTTTTTCAGCAAATCAGGCGGTTCTAGTGGCAGGGATGGAGTCAGGGAGTATTAGGGACATTCAGGAGAGGGGAGCTTTGGAGGTCACCTTTAACTAGGGGCATCTTTAAAAATCATGCTAGAGCTTATTTTCGGGATAGGTCTTATTTTCGGAGAAACAGGGTACTTAGTGCACTAAGCTGAACTCTTCCCACCCCAACTTGGGGCATAAATTTTGGAGGAACTTGAAATCCCTTCTCTTTAGATATTCAAAGACTAATGATGGCTGATCCTGTCCCTCCTTTCCAATCTCACTGGGATCCTGATGTATCCCTGAGTTCCAGGGTATGTTGGGGACAGGAAGGATCCCTACTCTTTTCTCCTCCGATAGCTGCATGTGACACAATAAGAAAGGGCGATTCACTAAAGCCACAGATTGGATCCATGGCCAGGGGCTGATTCACGAATCTCAGAGCGATGATTGGGGCAGGGGCAGAAGCAGGGCAGCGAATGGGGCAGAGAGCAGGAGAGTAGGAGAGTTGGGGTAGAGAACAGGAGACTCGGGTCAAAAGCAGGGTGGCAAGAGGAGAATCCAGGCAGAGAGCAGGAGATGCAGTCGGAAAGCACGTGAGCAACTGGTCCCCAGCAGTTGCTTTTCTTATTGGTCAGCCAGCCCAGACGGTGTTCCAGATTTCTTTAGTGAATCGCTGCCTGCCTACATTTGCATGCCGTTCCTCCTCATTTACATGCACGGATTGGAGGTTGCTCGACACCAAGGTTAGTGAACCGGGTCAGGGAACAATCGGGTTGCAAAGTGGTTGGGACACGATCGGTGTCCTTTGTGAATCTAGCCCGATTTTAAGCTGCTGAATAAGGGAGTGTCTTCCTATGTGGCAACTTGGCCCTTAATGATAGGTGCTGTGACATTATTGCTAGAGTTCAGGTGGTGTTTTTTGAGAGCTGCAGCTGCTGAGGCAGTAACAACTGGGGTTTATTATGTCATGCAGTATTTGCCAGACTCCTTGAGTAGCTCAGGGTCCTAAGAAGTGTGTAGAAAGCGAGGCTGGCTTTTAGCTTTTGAGTGTTTTAAGAGATGTGACTTACAGTGAAGGTTTTTATAACACTATTGTCCTGAGGTGGGACTGAGAACTGGTACCAGGGTGCCACTAGACCAGTGTTTCTCAACTCGGTCCTGGAGGACCCCCTTGTCAGCCAGGTTTTCAGGATGTCCACAATGAATATGCATAAATTTGATTTGCATACACTGCCTCCCATTATATGCAAATTTATTTCATGTATATTCATTGTGGATATCCTGAAAACTTGACTGGCAAGGGAGTCCTCCAGGACCGAGTTGAGAAACACTGGACTAGACCACTAGTGTTTTGTGGTCCCCCCTAATGGACATTTCAGGGAGGGATCCTTTTTTAAACATTTATGCTCTGAGTCTGCGTTAGGGATGTGGGGATAGGGCAGCAGTAGACCACTGGAGAATGAAAGCACCCTGAGTAACTCAATGACAAAAAAAATACAATTTAAAAAAAAAGTTCACATGTGGTGGTCATGAATGTGCATACTTCCCGGCCATGATAACATGCAAAACATTTCTTGCACAATTTAACTATGGAGAGCCTGGAGCTCGTTTGCATCACATAGCCAATTTTTACCAAAACAAATGCTAATCTGTATGTTGAAATGGCTCACTACCTGCTTTTACAGTAAGCATTGAAGATAATGTTTTCATTAGAACATGTTGGTGAGCAAGCTTGGTCTTACTGATTATTTTTTTTATTTAATTTATTGGGAGTATTGGGAGCAGAGCATTCAGCGTGCTGACCTACGCTAAAAACTGCTATCGCGGTTTTATAAAAAGGGGGGGGGGGAATTGTTTTATTTTTGAAGTCCTTCATTGTCTATTTTGACCAGCTATTTCTCTCCCTCTCTTCTATATACACCCAGCTCACTTGTAATCAGGGCTGGAATTTGGTGCATAAGCCTTTACAACTATCCAGGGATTCCTACATCACCATTTCCCCTATCTGTTTTATAATGATGCTTCCTCCCTAGCAGAGAGAGGAATTTGACTGCAATCACACCTTGCTGTTAAATATCAGGAAAGAAATTCTGCCATTCATATCTGATTGATTACTTTGAATGGATGATTAGAGATCTAGATTGAAGTCGCATGCTGGATATGGTTTACTTCTTAAACCTGTCCTGGGGGACTCCCAGTCAGTTGGGTTTTCAAGATATCCCTAATGAATATGCATGAGAAAGATTTGCATGTCTGTCATACATTCTGTGGTATTTTGCCTGTTAGCGTGCACTAAACATGCATCAACTATTTAAAAATAATATTTTTTTTTTAGAGGTGGTATGTCATTGGTAGAATGGTTGTGGAAGATTTCAGGTGTGCCGTGGCACTCTAGGGAGGAGGAGAGGCGCAGGCTGACTGCCTAGAGGATGTGCCTCTCGCAAAGAGAGGAACGTCCTGTAGGCAATCAGCTAGCGCCAAGCCTCACCTTCTCTCCGACCCTTTTCCTTGCAGGTACCCCTCACTGCCAGCACAGGGCCTGTTTAAAGGGCCTTTGTGCATGCACTGATGTTGATGTGATGATGTCACAAGTGTGTGTGATATCATCAGGGTGATATTGTACACTTCTGGGTGTCTTGAGCCGCGGACAGTAGGTTTGGTGTGCCCCGGCTCGAGATTGATTGCGAGACACCGACTTAGGAGTAAGGAGGTGGAAAGTGAACCCCGGTTGTTTTTGCAAGTCCTGCATGACAATAATAATAAAAAAAATAATGCTGGGTCTGAATAATAATAATATAAAAGCCCTAAATACTGCGCTATTGAATCTGGACAGCATGCAGTTATTTCCTATTAAGATGCGCTAAGGTCAGATTCTTTTTGTTGTTGTTGTTTCTTTATCTTTGTTAATGAATTTGAAACTTTATACAATAAAAAATATTGCTACAGAAAAACAGGATAATTTCCAGAATAACACAATTAATACAGGAAAAATCCCAAGGGCTCCTTTTACAAAACCACGGTAGTGATACTGCCATAGTAAATGCACCGAAGCCTATTCCTTTGGGTTTCAGTGTATTTACCATGGCAGCATTGCTACCACAGCTTTGTAAAAGGGGCCCTTTAATTTTCTTGTCCTCTATTCTTATTCTTTTATTTTTAAACCAAGAGCTCACTTTCTTCTTGGTCAGTTGGTTGTTATTTTTGTTTGGACAACTCTAACTCACTTCTCACTGGTCTCACTCCTGTTTTGTGCTGCCTGCAATTTTTACGTAGCTATCTCTCGTCACCTCCTTTCACTGGCTATCAATTTTTGAAAGAGATGACTGAAAATTCTCACGTTTGTCGCAAGCTCACGGCTGCAAGGCCAAAGGGATGTGGCCAAAGGGGCACGATACGCCCCTTTTGAGCTCCTTCGGAGTTCCAGGGAGCAAGAGGTTATCGACGATTGATATCATGGGAAAAAGGAAGGCGAAGATAATTCCATCTCCTTGGGTGTGGGACCCATGGACCGTCATCTTCAGCCTTTAACAATACCTGCGCTGGTAGATAAGGTAAACTTATCCACTCAGTCTGCTTCCTTAACCTCAGGAGAACCATCACCACCTCCCCAACCTAATTTAAATTCTATTGGAGGGTTAGATTCTGGTGGATCACGTGGGGGGCGAAATGAGCGGGGTGGGGTGGGGGGTTGGCGGATCACACGGGGGGGCCTTCATGGGTGGGGGGAGCAATGCCGGTTCTTGGGGGGGGTAGAGCAGCACTGCTGGCCTCAGGGGATGGGGGTGGGTGGGAACGAATCAAGCGAGTTTCCCTTAGTTCCTATGGGGAAACTCGCTTTGATATATGAGTATTTTGGTTTACGAGCATGCTTCTGGAACAAACTATGCTCGTAAACCAAGGTTCCACTATATATTTATAGATCCATCTCAGCAAGAGAATTTTTTAAAAAGATAAACCATTACTTGAGAAAGTTTCTGAAACTATAACTGTGGTTGATGATAATAAGTGACGTTTAAAATAAGGCCTATATAAGTTTGCCTGTGACGATCAAATGATTACCTTCTGGATTTTTTTTATTAGTTAAAAAAAAAAAAAAATTATTTCCTGTAATTTTGGGCTCCTTTTACTAAGGTGAGCTAGCGTTTTTAGCGTGCGCTACATTGCCACATGCGCTAACTCCATGCTATGCACTAAAACTAATTCCAGCTCAATGGTGGCATTAGCATCTAGCGTGCACGGGCAATGCAGCTTACGCTAAGCGTGCGCTAAAACCGCTAGCGCACCTTAGTAAAAGGAGCCCTTTGTTTTCTCCAGATACTAAGGTATTAGACAGCCCTAATGATGTGGAGTAGGTCAGTAATAATATTTTATTTTTTATGTTAAATTCCTGATACTATTGATGTACCTAAAATTCTGTTATGTGTTGTATATAACAAATAATAAATAGAACCAAGGGAGGCTGTTAAATAAATCTATATCCACATAACACAACCTCAAAAATATAGGATAACAAGTCCAAGTGTTACTCTCAAGGGAGAAAAGACCTCAGTGTCTAATAGGGAAAATCAAAGCAACCCATATAGACAGGCTAGTTGCAAATATCACTTGCAGCCAGCAGATACATCCTCGGTCAAAAACTCCCAAAAAGTTGAGGGCACAATTTCACAGTGAATTTCAACAGTCTTAATTCTAAGTTTCAAAAAGTTTTCAAAAAAAGACTTATCTGAAAATTGTTGTCTTCTCAATCAAATTGCAAACACAAGAACGTGATCCTGGAGCTTGGAAGCAGGAGAAAATTACTTCATTGGAGACAAACTCAGAGCATAGCAGCTACTAAATATCACCACTAGCATAATCCAACAGGGTTCCCTGTTTCGCTGGTACGGTTCTTCAGGGATTTGAGCATCGATTCACACGCTTCAATTTCTGTCAAGAAAACAAATGTATAACAAATATACATATAGAACAAACTGAAAGTATTTAAAAAAAAATTCTCATGTTTGTTTAGTGAATGATACAGAGCATGTCAGAGTTGTAGAATTTCCAATTTTTAGTTGGGTACCATTGACAGAAAATAGTCTCATCCAGGTTTTAGAACTGTAACTTTCTGGTCTAAAGGCTTCAGATCTAGTAATCGACAGCACCCTTCAACCCCCCTATTCTTTCCCCCCTGCCCACCCCAGCAAAAATAGCTTTCTGTTGGTTATGATATTCAAACTTTGTTATTAGTTTAAGCCAGTGGTCTCAAACTCGCGGCCTAGGGGCCACATGTGGCCCGCCAGGCACTATTTTGAGGCCCTCGGTATGTTTACCATAATCACAAAAATAAAACAGTTTCTTGATCATATTTCTCTTTAGCTATAAATTACAATATTATTATTAAGACTTAGGTAAAAGGAAAGATTTATAAACTATAAAGAGTTTTACCTCACGCAAAATTGTCATTTCTTTAATAAGACATTAACTATTTTTTTCTGAGGCCCTCCAAGTACCGACAAATCCAAAATGTGACCCTGCAAAGGGTTTGAGTTTGAGACCACTGGTTTAAGCTTTACAAATAGTGGGTGAGGAGAGGGTTGGTAAATTGTATATTTCACTTTCTAACATAGATTTCATTACCCTAAAGGCATTACTAATATGGTTAATGTGGGAGAGATGAATGGTTTGGGAAACCTAATGGATTTCCTGGATGAACCACTTCCTGATGTCGGGACTTATGAGGACTTCCACACTATCGATTGGTTAAGAGAAAAATCCCGTGACACAGACAGACATAGAAAGGTAAGTGGAAAACTTTATTTGGTCAACATTGACTTGACAGCCTGTAACAACAGTAGCAGCATCTGGAAAAAAATTACCAGTTGTACTTATAATTGTGGTTCTTTTCTAAAATTAGTTGAACTGATGGAGCTCTTTGACCAAAAACACCTCCTGTCTGTGCTCATAAATATGAACCATTGCAGGGTTTGGATCAAGTTTAGACTCAATAAATATCCCTGTTTTTGTAGATAACCAGGAATGTCAGTCTGCTGATCAAAGAAGTATTCAATCAAAATCAACAAAGATCATTCAGAAAACCTAAACAATTATCTTAGAAAATCTGAGAAAAAAATGTAAAACAATGCCTTAGTTTTTCACATGTGTTATTTTTCAGCAGGTTTTTGCATTACGAGTATTTAGTTGGTTGCTGGGAGTCTCAAGGTTCCATTTCATTTAAATTGCTTTTTTTTAAGCATCCCAATATGTCACAAAGTGGTCCTTTCATTAAAGTGGGATAAGATTTTGTAGTTAGCACATGGGGAGCATAATGTCTATGTGGTAAATATTGAGAGAAAACTCAAAGTAGGGTCAAAAAGATAACATTTCTCCTGGGAATAGTATCCAAAAATGAAGTCACAAAACCCAGCATAGTACCATGTTTTACCTTCTTCAGGGGTTATCCAACTAATATTGGATACTATGTACAAACTATATACAAGGAGGACCATTTTCAGTAGAATTTCTTAAGTCTGCCCAAAGATGACCAGAACTGGACATCCAAAAAGTTGCAGCGATAATCGAAAAGACGTCCAGGAAGAATAATACATTTTGAAAATGTATTATATGTGTCTTAAAAATCACCATCTAAGAATCATTCGGGGACATCCAAGTGTTTCAATTATACAGCCTACAAGATGTCTAAAGTAAATGTTCCATAAATTGTCCCAGAAAATATCCCTGATGACATCAAAACATCACCGCGGTAGTAATAGAACATTTCTGATGTCCTGCACGTCTTTATATAGCCCTTCACATGGAGTGACATTTCTTTGTGGGTGTAGTGAAGAATTTGTTGGTGGAGAGAGGAGAGTTGCTATAGAGATAAAAATAGACTGAGAAAGTAAGAGAAAGAGAGACTGAGAGAGTGCTAGTATATGAGAGAGAGAGATTGTGAGAATGAAAGCTAGAGTGTGATAGAGATAGAGAAAATGAGAGACAGAGTGTAAGAAAGCGTGTGAGAGAGAATGACTTTTAGAGTGTATGATGCACCGGGGAATGGCCTATAGCCAGCATTTCACAGGAGCAGGTAGGAGGAGCAGGAGAGTCTGACTGGGCAACCCTGAAGGTGGGTGGGGGCCCAACGGCAGGAGGGAGTAGGCATCCCTCCTGCCATATCTAAGTTCAGCGGTGGGGTTCAGCAGGGGGGAGGGGGGAGTGGGCCGATGGCAGGAGGGAGTGGGCATCCCTTCTGCCATATTTAAGATCGGTGACAGTGGAGAACGTCTGGTGGTAGGAGGGAGTGGGTATCTCTCCTGCCATATTTGTGTGTGTGTGTGTGTGGAGGGGCAGCATCTGGTGGCAGGAGGGAGTGGGCATCCCTCCTGCCATATTTTTGGGTTCCGGGAGGGAGGGGGCTTTGAGAGGCTTTTTTTATTGGGCAGATATTTTGTGTATGTAATACATGCAAAATATCTGTGCTATTGCAAAAAAAAAAAAAGAAGAAAAAACCCCACCCCTTGGCTATATTTAAAAACAATTATAAGTGGCTTGAAAGCAAAATAAAACAATAATCCTATGGGTGTGGCAATCTATATGGAGAATGCACAGTCTATTGGATTAAGGTATTGCCACCTTGATGATGATTTCATTTTCACAACTCAAAGCAACTGACAAATGGTGTGGCAGTAGAATGGAATATATATTAAAAACACACTGAACAGAAAACTGCTAAGAACGCCAGCGCTGAGCAAGATCTTGAGGTTGGAGGTGAGGGCATTTTGAGTACACAGTTCACTGTGGCAAAGAGACGGTGAGGGTTGGAGCCGAGAGAGTTGTCAAATGGGTATAGTAGTCTTGTTTGGCAAGTGAAAAAACAGACTGGAAGGAGGTCAGGAGGAATTTGAACTGTATGAAATCAGCATGAGTACAGAATTTGAACCACAGATATCCTGCAGACCTGCTACAGGAAATTGACTTACAAGTGCATTTGCTCTGCAGCTCTTTAATATCTCTCCTCTCTTATCTCTCCCTATACTTCTTCTGGGGAACTTCATTTATTGGGCAAGTGTCTCTTATCTGTACCCATCTCCTCTACTGCCAACTCCAGACTACATTCCTTCTCCCTTGCATCATATGCCTGGAACAGGCTGCCTGAATCAGTACGTCAAGCTCCGTCCCTGGCAGTACTCAAAAGTCCACCTTTTTGAGGCTGTTTTTAACTCCTAACCCCCACTCGCTTGTATAATACGCATGCCTGAGAAACTCCCTAATCCCCTACTAGTCCTGTTTGTTTGATTAGATTCTAAGCTCTACTCAGCAGGGACTGTCTCTCGAATGTTATTATGTACAGCACTGTGTACATCTAACAACACTATGGAAATAATTAATAATATCTTCGTAAAATCCTAAAATAACTATTCTATCTTGTAATGGCAAAGGCTTCCTCTGCACTGCACTATGGGTTCATTTGACACTGGCTTACCTTTTCTAGATACCCACATAACAGATGATCTTTCCAAATTCAGAATTAAATTTTTTACTCTCTAGAACAGGCTTGTGGAAATTCAGTCAAGATCCGCAAGTAGGCTGTTTTCAGGTTATTCATAATGAATATGCAGGAGAGAGATTTGTGTGCAGTTATTACTAGTACATTTGGAGTTCTCAATGCTGATTTATTGTCTCTGATGTTATTAACATCCATCTCTTAAGCTGCAATGCATTATACTGATCAATTGTTCCAAGGGGACTTTAATATTCACTTGGATAACCCACCATAATGTTGGGACAAAGCATTTATTCCCGCTGTGGGCTCTTCCAACATTTTTACTTACCTATATATTCAGCAGGATTTACTTTCGAGTGGTTGTGATGTCAACTGAGGGGAAACTTCTAAAAAGAGCATGGTGGATAAAAAAGTTTAAAAGTTTTTTTAAAAAAGTTTACTTAAATAATGGCAAAAAAAGAATGTGATCCAATGAGGAATGAAAACACCAGTATTCCCACCAATATTGAACACTACTAAGGGTGGAGGAGGTGTATCTGAGGCCACATTTTGTTACATTTGAAATATATGAGAGTATGTTTAACAATTTGTAATTCTATGGAGGGGAACGCTGGATATTTTGGAGGTTGGGTAAAATATTGGAGAGTTGTGTTATATGATTCCCAACCATAAATGAAATAGATTTAAATAGTGCCAATAGTGTGAGTGCACAGTTTTAAAAAAATGTAAGCAGATTGCTCCACCGAGAAGTCACCCTCACACAACGACCTGTTGGAAAATTTTGAACGATAAAAGTAGGTGATCCTCTCTGTTCATTACACAGAGTGTTCACTTTAATACTAATGAGCTTGTTGTAATACATTTGTATAGGATTACTGGCAAAAGCCACACAGAACCCCTTTACGCATAACTTGTGTGCTAGACAGGCTACAACCAGTCAAAATTGAATGTTGCTAGCACAGTAAGCTTTAAGCATCAAGGCCTGTGTGATTTTGAATTGGTTTGCTACTCTGTGATTGATTTGGTTTGATCACATGATCATCTTTAGTTTTGTTTATTTTAGATGTTCCAGGTGCCAGACTCTTATCATTCAAGTTTCAAGTTTATTTAATGTTTGATATAATCGCAATATCTAAATCCAATGCGATTCACAAAACTAAAAATATCAAAACAATTTCAACAAACATGGAATTAAAAACATTGTGATTATAAAAATACTAAGAAAAAAAATAAGGGGGAAAAAAAATAAAATTGGATTAAATACAATGTAAAAATAAAATAAAAGGGTGGGTAGGACATGAAAAGGTTGGGGACGGTACCAACTTGATTTCTATTTAACAGTATTCCTTGTCCAGATAAGTTCTAAGAAAAAGTAAAATGATTAAACCAGAAAAAGGTCAGATAAAAGCATCCCTAAATAGCCAGCTTTTTAGTAAGCCTTTGAATTTAGCGAGTAGTTTTTCATCTCTAATATTGAGAGGTAGGGAATTCCAGATTTGGGGAGCTGTAACAGAGAAGATCGTGTCTCTCCTTGAATAAATAATTTTTAGTGAAGGAGTAACCAGCAGAGATTTTTCTTCTGATCTAAGAGATCTTGTAGGTATTAAAAATCTTTCTAAAAATACTGGAGCTTTATTTAGTAATATCTTATGTGTCAATAGAGCTATTTTATAAGTGATTCTCAGAAACTTGGTGTATTGGAAAGTCTTGTCTCTCACTGTTCCTCCTTTCCACTTGATTTTGCATCTATTCTCTGTCTCTCAAGGAATAGATTAGTTTGTGAAACTGTCTTTGGGGCAATGTCTTAGATAAAGTTGCCTCTGCTTCATCTCAACACCATGTAGGATTTGTCGTCTACTGTATCATCAAGGCCACCACCTTTTAAAAAAGACAAGGTAGGAAGGCTGAGAGATATTGGTGAAAGAATAAATCCTTGCAGGGAACAACAAAGATTTTATAGGGATTTGATAAAATTAACTAAAAGAACTTATTTACTCCAGACAAATTAACACCAATGATAATTATCCCCAAAATTGTATGCCTTAGTAAATAAATTGATTTCTTCACATCCTGGGATGATCTTATGGGCTGTTTCAAGCCCCACTACACAAGATTTGGCAAATCATCATGTTTCCAAGATCAAGAATTTTCAGAGAAGATTCACTCAGCTAGCTTTGACTTAATTGGACCCTCTGCAATTTGCAGCTCTTGGAATTCCATTAATCTAGTCCAGGGGTCTCAAAGTATGGCCTATGGGCCAGATGATTTTATCTGGCCTGCGGAAGAATTGTGTGGAAATGTGCCAATAGGACTAATTTTCCAATGAGAATCCGCAAAAATAAACCAAAAACATGGGGTGTTGATAGATTTCAAATGCATTAATTAAAATTGTGTTCAAAATATAATGATATTCCATATTTTGTTAATATTAATATTATTCACAACTTTATTTAATACTGAATCATAATTGTATACTTTGCGGTATTTCTTCGTACTTGTTCAGCCTCAATCGACAGTGTCAATTCACAGCGTTGTAGGTAGTTCTGATGCTGTGACTAATCTTTAAATTGAATCTGGAAGTTTGTTACTAGTCATTATGGTTAATTGTCTATAACAGGGGTGCCCAACACGTCGATCACGATCGACCGGTAGCTCAGGAAGGCAACGTGAGTCGATCGCAGAGCCCATCCCGGGCTCCGTGATAGACTCGTGTTGCCGTCCCGATCTACCGGGCCTATCAGCCTTCCTCTCCACGACGTCAAAGATGCCGACGCGGGCATTAGGCTGTTTTTGTCATTTCGGGTGAGGGGTGGCAGCGGCAGCAGCAGCAGCCTGAAAAAGAAACCATCCTGGCCGGAGTCGGTGTCATGCTCCGGAGCTTCTACAGCCTTCCTATCTCCCTCTCCCTTCTACCTGCTTCCAGCCATACCCCCTGCTCCGCGGCTCTCTTTGGCAACTCAGCAGCAGCGAACGACACAAGCTTCTGACGTCGGGGCCTACCCTCTGCGAGTCCCGCTTGTTTCAAGTTCCTTTTTCCACAAAGGCGGGACTCGTAGAGGGAAGGCCTCGATGTCGGCAGCTTGTCTTGATCACCGCTGCTGACGAGTTGCTGAAGAGAGCCGCGGAGCAGGGGGGTGTTGCCAGGTGCAGGTAGAAGGGAGAGGGCCAGATGCAGGACTCGTGGGTGAGGGAGGAGAAGAGAGAGAGAAAGAGAGAGAGAAAGAGAGAGGGGAGGGAAACAAAAGGAAATATTTCATACTGGGCTGGGCCGGAGTGGAGGGAGGGTGGAAAGATTCTGGCTACCGGGTGCAGTAACAAAGGAAAAGGGGGGAAAGCTGAAAATGGAGATAGTGACACAAAGAAGAGAAAGGGTAAGCAGGACCTACTGAATAAGGATAGAGATACAGAGGGGACATGAAGAGGAGGTGAAATAGAGACATAGAAGTAATGCTGAAAAAGTGTGGGGGGGGGGGGAGATAAAGACATTGAAAGGGCAAATGGTAAACATGGGGTAAAGACAAGGACAGAGACAAATTAAGATTCTGAAAAAGTGGTGAGATAGGGATATAGGTGAGATGGACACGAAGGGTGATGCTGGAAAATAGGTGGAATGGTAATTCTGACAAACACAGAAGGGAAATGCTGGATCAAGGAGAGATGGGGCTCAGGCTGGATGGAATGAGGAGAAATGCCTTGTTGGCCCGGAACTTCCTCTCCTACGTCAGAATTGACGTCAGGGAGCGGAATGCTGGTCAGCGCGACACTTCTGCAGGGAAAGCTTGGGACGGCGGTGGCTTGGGGGCTATTCCCCGATGGCGGTGGCAGCAAACTGAGTGGCTTGGGGGAGGGCACGGAGAAAGAAAGAAAGAAAGGGGGAAGACAGGGAGACAGAAAGAAGGGGGAACAGGGAGACAGAAAGAAAAAGTTGGGGGAGAGAATGAGGTCTGGAGGAGAGGAAACATACAGGAGGCTGAAAGAAAGGAAGAAAGATTGGATGCACAGTCAGAAGAAGAAAGTGCAACCAGAGACTCATGAAATCACCAAACAGCAAAGGTAGGAAAAATGATTTTATTTTCAATTAAGTGATCAAAATGTGTCTGTTTTGAGAATTTATATCTGCTGTCTATATTTTGCACTATGGCTCCCTTTTACTAAACCGCAATATCGTTTTTTTAGAGCAGGGAGCCTATGAGCATTGAGAGCAGCGCGAGGCATTCAGCGTAACTCCCTGTGCTAAAACCTACTATTGTGGTTTAGTAAAAAGGGAGGGGGTGTATTTGTCTATTTTTGTATTTTGTTACCGAGGTGACATTGCATAGAGTCATCTGCCGTGACCTCTTTGAAAAAACCCGGAATATGAATAATTAACATTTTCTCTGCCTTTCATTGTGCTTTGTGTTTTTTTAAAATTTTATTGTTGGTAGATCATTTTGACTTAGTCATTATAAAAGTAGCTTGCAAGCCCATAAAGTGTGGGCACCCCTGGTCTATAAGAATACTTGCAGTGGTGCAGTACTCAATTTGTAATTGCATTAATGTGCTGTATATTTAAAGGTGCGTATTCACTTATTTACATATTTGCTGGTACGGAGTTCTCGTGATTTCAATAAAACTCACATATCTACATTATTTATCTTTTTTTTTTTTAACCTCGGCCCGCTTAAAAGTGCTGAAGTACCCAATGTGGCCCTCATGGTGAAAATTTTTAAGACTCCTGATCTAGTCTCATGTCTTTCCCTTGAAAACATTATCTTGTCTATTAAGTAAATGATTTTTAAATTTACTGTACATTCTAGAACAGTTGTTATTTTCATTTCTTCAAGTGCTATGAATGTCCAATAGTACTATAAAATAATATTATTAATAATAAGCACTTCTTCTTTTCTGAGAAACACAAAAAGAGTTTGACTTTTTTTTTCCTGAAAACCCACAATAAAGGTCACCAACTTGACCTAGCAACCTTCTCCTCCAAAGATCAACTCCACCCCAAGATTCTCTGGGAGCTAGCCACTTGGACAGATTCCCTATTGTCAGAGCACCGACTATGCAACCTCCAACTTAACTGGCAAGCAAGACGTCACCCATCCTATCCCAAGCTGGAAAAAAGAATTAAGAAAATGATATCCACTAGAGCAGTGGTTCCCAACCCTGTCCTGGAGGAACACCAGGCCAATTGGGTTTTCAGGCTAGCCCTAATGGATATGCATGAAGCAAATTTGCATGCCTATCACTTCCATCATATGCAAATCTCTCTCATGCATATTCATTAGGGCTAGCCTGAAAACCCGATTGGCCTGGTGTTCCTCCAGGACAGGGTTGGGAATCACTGCACTAGAGGCTTTATAAACCCAATGGAATTCTGGTCACACTATGACCTCTCCTCCAACCCGGATCCCGACTCATTCACAGCTGACTCTTGGACCAGCACAAGCACAAGCACCAGATCCTAAACACAATGGCCCCCATTAAAAATAGAAATATGAGAAACAAAACTACGGATGGTTGGTTTGACACTGAATTAGGATCAGTGAAACGGGAATTACGGAAACTCGAAAGACTTTGGCTGAAATCTGGTGACAGTAAAGAGAGAACAAATTGGAGAACAAAATTAAAAGAATACAAAAAACTTATAACTACCAAACGCAATAACTTCTACGCACTAAAAATCGGCTCCCCTTACTCCGACATCAAAAATCTTTTCAAAATAGTCAACAACCTTTATGACATTCAGACCCTAACCCGTCCTACCTCAGAATTCCCTCCACCGGCCAATGCCCTAGCTGAGTTTTTCAACAGCAAAATCTCCAATCTGAGATCCTCCCTATCGGGCGTCACAGCCAACCATCTGAACTATCCAGTTGCTCAGCCCTTTGACGAACCTAGAGCGGATCTCCTCTGGAACAACTTTACAATCCCAACCTGGCAACAATTCTGCACGCTCTATTCAAAATGCGCCAATTCCCACTGCAAACTAGACTGTTGCCCACCTAACGTAATGAAAGTTGCCCCGGTCACCTTCAAAGCCAAGTTACATACTTGGCTCTCTTCCCTTTTACAATCGGGCACTTTTCCTGAGGACCTAGGCCAGATCCTAATCACCCCGATTGTAAAAACTCCCAAAGAACCCATCAACCTGACATCAAATTTCAGACTCATTGCGAACATCCCCTTCTTTGCAAAGTTAATGGAAGGTCTGGTCAACCAAGACTTAGTAACCTATCTAGACAAATTCAACATTCTAAACGACAACCAGTCAGGGTTTCGACCCAGTCACAGCACCGAAACAATTATTGCCTCTCTACTAGATTCCCTCCATTCCCTGTTCAGCCAGGGCACAAGTGCACTAGTCCTTCAGTTCGACTCAAGTAGTGCCTTCGACTTAGTTGATCATACATTCCTCTTAGACTGTTTGGAGTCAATCGGTCTCTCGGGCAATGTTTTAAAATGGTTCCAGGGTTTCCTAAGTAAAAGATCATACCAAGTTTACAGTGACAATACACATTCCTTCAGCTGGGTAAATACATGTGGAGTCCCGCAGGGCTCTCCTCTGTCCCCCACTCTGTTCAACATCTACCTGGCTGCACTAGGGAACCTATTGCAAAGCCTGAAAATCAAATTCTACATTTACGCTGACAACATTACCATAGTTTTTCCCCTAACCAGCGTAACTCCTGAGACAAAAAGTCACCTGGCATCTATCCTTAAGCAAATAGAAATATGGATGTCCGACTTCAACCTGAAACTCAACTCAGATAAAACCAAATTCTTCCTGACAAAATCAAAGACTCATCAATCTCCTTGAACGGTCAAGTCTTTCCCATCACAGATACCATAAAAATTCTAGGAGTGACGCTAGACCGCAACCTCACCTTTGAAACTCACACCGACTTACTAGTCAGAAAATGCTTCTCCACCTTATGGAATCTAAGAACCATCAAAAAATACTTCGATGCATCCTCATTCTGCTTACTGGTGCAATACTCCATCCTGAGCTTACTCGACTACTGTAACATTATCTACCTGGGATCCATCAAAAAAACCATTCAAAGACTACGTATCATCCAAAATTCAGCAATTTGACTGATCTTTGGACTAAAAAAATGGGAAACATAACTCCCTACTACCAAAAACTCCACTGGCTGCCCCTGGAAGCAAGAGTGCTGTTCAAGTTTGCCTGTCTCTGTTTCAAATCCATTCTTGGTTCTGCCCCCTTATACTTGGTTCCCCATTTTACCTTAGATTGTCCATCCAGACCCACTCGCAGAGCTCATCTCTTCAGCCATCCAACTCTAAAGGCCTGCCGTTACAAAAGATACCTGAACAGAATTCTAGCCTTCCAAGCAGGTCATCTAAACGATTGGCTGAGCAACATTATCTCGCGTTCCTCATCCTACCTAAACTTCAGAAAATTATTAAAAACTAATCTATTTAACCGATTTGTAGCCTAAGACCCCTTACCCGACCCTTGCCCCTAAGAACTCTTTTTTCTTACCTTCCTTCCCGCTCACCTTACATTTGACCCCTTATATTGTACCTGTTCCATGTTTACATATATTAATTGTATCTGTATCTGCTGATTGTACCCATTCGCTGATTGTCCAGCCCTTCTTTATTGTAAACCGCCTCAAACTACTATGGCTTTGGCGGTATATAAGAAATAAAATTATTATTATTAAATGGACTTTTATTGGTTTAGCCTTTTTTATTGTTGTTGCAAAGTCACTGTCAATAAACTTATTTATTTTTATCTTAAACCTTTATTTTATCTTTCCTTGTTGATTATTCACAGATAACCAGCAAAAGCAAGGAATCCTTGTTTGAGTTTGTCAAAGGGTTGCTGGATGCCTGGTCAGGATGGGCTGTAATGCTAAAGATTGGACTCCTGGCAGGTAAGTTTGATGTGCTGAAAAATTGATCCCTGGAAATGGAATTAACTGTTGTAATGCAGTTCTAGCTGTATGTCTTAATGTGACTTGCCCCCTCTTTTACTAAAGTGCGCTAACTGATTAGTGTACGCTAATTGAATTAGTATGCGCTAAACGCTAACGCGTCCATAGACTAACATGCACACGTTAGCATTTAGCGTGCATTAATTGGTTAGCACACCTTGGTAAAAGAGGACCTTGGTGTGAGAGTGATTTTGTCTTTGAGGTCTATGGCCCTGATTCTATAAATGGTGCCTACTGATGTAGACGCCTAACTTAATTTTTATAATAGGTTCAGTCGGTGCTGTTAATTGAACAGTACCATTAAAAACCAATTAAAAAATTATTAAAAAAATACTTTTCGGGTATATGCCTACATTGGCAGATGCAATGTAGGCATTTATACTGAGTTGCCTACACATGGATAAGTGCGGAGTTTGGGTGCGGATTTCCTTAGTTGCCTGTAGGTGTCCTTATTAGGTGCTGGTAAATTAGGCCAAGAAAACCCTGGCCTAATATACCGGCACCTAACATTATGAGGCCTACTGGCGCTTTAAGTCAAATTATGCGCCTCTAGAGACTTCCGGTGACGTCATCTGAGTGATGGCAGTGTAAGAGACGAGCTCCTCTTCACCCAGCATTTATTCACTTATATTTAGCATTTGGTGGACCTTTTCAGGTGGTGTTTGCCGTCCCGACTCTACCACTTGCCGTCCCGACTCTACCACTGGGCGTCGAAAAAAATTGCAGACTAATTTGCGCACTTTTGCTTTTCAAGCAATGGCGCCCGGGGATGTGGCCTGCACGTCGCGGCACTGCGGCAAACAATCGAGTGAGCACCGTGAGCTGAGTTTGCAACAAGCAAAGGGGACCCCTTTGGTGGAAACGCCCATGTCTCATCTGGAGCTTCAAGGTTGGTTTGCTGACCTTAAAAATACTATGATGGTGATGCAGAAGGAATTGCATTCCAATGTGGCTGCCTTGCGAAAGACTGGTGGATATGGGCCAGAAATTGGGTGAATTTGAGAAGCGTGTTATTGATCATGATGGTGATATTCTAAATCTGCAACAGCTATGCAAGGGAATTAAGGAAAAGTACGAAGAGCTTTTGTTAAACAACTTACGGGCCTGTGGAGTCCCGGAGCAAGCTAGTTCTCAATCGCTGGAGGAAATTATGCGTGCAATTTGTGGAAAATTTGTGCTAACCGCTGATCCCACTGTTGTCATCCCTTCTATGGAATTTGACAGGGTTCATCGGGCAGTTGGGGGGACTTTTCTGAATCGCCCACGAGATCTTATTGCTTGCTTTCATCGTTTTCCTTTAAAAGAAAAGGTACTTGCGGTAGCAAGGCAATTGAGCCATATTGAGTGGGAAGGCGTGAAAGTTGAGTTGTATGCTGATATGTCTGCCCTCACTCTACGAAAACGGCGGGAGTTTCGGGATATCACTAAGTGCTTGATGGCTCATCAGATTCGCTATAAATGGACTTATCCATTTGGACTAACATTTCCTCTGCAGAATCAAGTTCATAAAGTGGCGACGCCTGAGGAGACTAAGTTAATTTTGCAGCAAGCACAGATATGGTCGGATGTGGAGATTCCCCCAACTGTTGCCCAACCACAGAGGAGTAGGGTATTGAGTCAGTCCAGATGGCGGAGAGGGGAGAAGAGCAGTCAGCGTCTTCAACACCATTCTGATGCAGCTACAGCGACTCTCCCCACTTGATGTATTTTGGACTGTTTGGGGTTTAGTGTGTGTGGTGGGGCGAGCATGTTGGTAGTAAAGTTCAGTTTGCTCTATATAGTAGGGCTGGGGTTCTGTAGGTTAATTTGTGGGTTGGTTTCCTCGGGCTTGGGGTGAGAGGTGGAGAGAGGTCAGGTAAGTTAGACTATGGAGAATGTTTGGGGTAATTGTGTGTGGTTGGGGGACTTTGTGTTTGGTTTGGTATGAATGGAGGGGTGCTTGGATATTGGGCTGGGTGAAGGTGGAGGGGGGTAAGCTGGAAGTTCTTCTATGTGGTGGGTTTTGGAGTGGAGGGGGAGGTTTGGGGTTTTGGAGTGGGTTGGGGGTTTGGAGGGGTGGGAGGGAGAGGTGGGGGTTGGGGGATTTTGAGGTTCTGAAAGCGGGTTGTGGGTTGTTTGGATTTAAGTGGTGTTTTTGGAGTATTAGTTTGTTATCTTGGAGATCTCTGTGTGGGAATATTGTTTGTTTGTTTTTTTCTGTATTCTAGTATGGTGCGATGGATGACGCTTAATGTGAGGGGACTGAATGTTCCCAGGAAGTGTCAGTTGTTAGTTAAGGAAGCAGAACGCTTAAGGGTGGGAATTGGCTTCATACAGGAGACTCATTTAACATAGAAACATAGAAACATAGAAATAGACGGCAGATAAGGGCCACGGCCCATCAAGTCTGCCCACTCCAATGACCCTCCCTATCTATCTTTGCGGATAGATCCCACATTTGGCCTTAAAATCTGGCACGCTTCTGGCCTCAATAACCTTAAGTGGAAGACTATTCCAATGATCAACCACCCTTTCGGTGAAGAAGAACTTCCTAGTGTCACTGTGCAGTTTCCCGCCCCTGATTTTCCACTGATGCCCCCTTGTTGCTGCGGGACCCTTGAAAAAGAAGATATCCTCTTCCACCTCGATGCGACCTGTGAGGTACTTGAATGTCTCGATCATATCTCCCCTCTCTCTACGTTCCTCGAGTGAGTAGAGCTGCAACTTCCCTAACCGCTCCTCGTATGGGAGCTCCTTGAGTCCCGAGACCATCCTGGTGGCCATTCTCTGGACCGATTCCAGTCTCAGCACATCCTTGTGGTAATGTGGCTTCCAAAATTGCACACAGTACTCCAGGTGCGGTCTCACCATGGATCTATACAGTGGCATAATGACTTCAGGTTTACGGCTGACAAAACTCCTGCGTATGCAACCTATGATTTGCCTTGCTTTGGATGAAGCTTGCTCAATTTGATTTGCAGACTTCATGTCTTCCCTGACAATCACCCCTAAGTCTCTTTCTGCTTCAGTTTTCGTCAAGATCTTGCCATTTAGGGTGTAAATCTTGCATGGATTTCGGCTTCCCAGGTGCATGACTTTGCATTTTTTGGCATTGAAACTGAGTTGCCAGGACCTAGACCAGTGCTCCAGTAGAAGTAGGTCATGCATCATATCATCTGCCATTGAATTATTGTCTGTTGTGCTCTTGTTCACTACATTGCTTAGCTTGGCATCATCGGCGAATAATGTTATTCTTCCTCGGAGCCCTTCTGTCAAGTCTCTTATGTAGATGTTGAACAAGATCGGGCCCAGGACGGAGCCCTGTGGCACTCCACTTATCACCTCTGACATTTCGGAGGGGGTGCCATTCACCACTACCCTCTGAAGCCTACCTCCAAGCCAGTTCCCAACCCAATTTGTCAATGTGTCGCCCAAACCTAAAGAACTCATCTTGCTTAGCAACCTGTGGTGTGGTACGCTATCAAATGCTTTGCTGAAATCCAGGTAGACGATGTCCAAGGACTCACCAGCATCCAGCTTCCTCGTCACCCAGTCAAAGAAGCTGATCAGGTTGGATTGGCAGGATCTCCCCTTAGTAAATCCATGTTGGCGGGGATCCCGTAGTTTCTCCTTGTCCATGATTCTATCCAATTGGTGTTTGATTAGGGTTTCCATTAGTTTCCTCACTATTGATGTGAGACTCACTGGTCTGTAATTTGCCATCTCCATCTTGGAGCCTTTCTTGTGGAGTGGAATGACATTAGCTGTCTTCCAGTCCATCGGGACGTTACCTGTACTAAGGGAGAGATTGAAGAGCGCGGATAGCGGTTCCGCTAGGACATCACCCAACTCCCTGAGCACCCTAGGGTGTAGGTTGTCAGGCCCCATTGCCTTGTTGACCTTGATTTTTGACAGCTCGCAATAGACGCTGCTGGGTGTAAACTTGAAATTACTAAACAGGTCAACTGATTTAACCCTTGTCTGTGGCTGAGGGCCGATTCCCGGCGCCTCGCGGGTGAAGACTGAGCAGAAGTATTTATTTAACAGTTGGGCTTTTTCCGAGTCCGTTTCTACATAGTCTCCATCTGGTTTTCTGAGACGTACTATCCCGCCTGAGTTCTTATTTCTGTCACTGATATACCTGAAGAAAGATTTATCTCCTTTCTGGATGTTCTTTGCTAGAGACTCCTCCATGCGGAATTTGGCCTCCCTAACTGCTGCTTTGACGGCCCTTAACTTGGCCAGATATTTTACTCTAGAGTCCTGTGTCCCTGATTGTTTGTAAGAGATGAATGCTTTTTTCTTCTCTTTGATGATGTCCGAGATCTCCGTAGAGAACCACTGTGGCTTGTTGTTCCTACTCCGTTTGCTTACTGATTTAACATAGCGGTTTGTTGCTTCCTGTATGGTGGCTTTCAGAGTTGAGAGGAGCCGGCTTCATTTCCATCGGATTGTAAGAAGCAAGGAGACATTCGAAGATGGCATATATCCCCTGATGTAGCCTGTTTTTTGGCGAAACAGAAAGTCTTTTCTGTCGGGACGAGGAGTTGAAAGCCTCTGTTGAAATTTCACACTTTCAGATGAGTGTATTTCTTCCGTAATTGTGATTTTTGTGCTCCATGCCTCCGAAACGACTTACATAATTGAAATTGAGCTGTAGCCTTCACTATTAATATAGTCAAGCTTGGGGTTCTGGTCACTAATTGTTGACACGTATAATATATGGAATTGGGTGTTGAGGGTTGTTATCACACAAAAAAGTTCTGAAAAAAATGTGACTTGGTATGAATGGAAACCCTACTTATTTCTATGTATGCGGAGTTTTTTTATAAACCCGTGATGATGTGTTGAGGGCTGGGTACTTGTGTAGTCCCAACCTCTCACAATTGAGGTTTATTTTTCTCCGATTCAACACTATTATTATCATTTTGCACACAGTTTATGTTACGTCAACTACTTTTGTGTATGTGGCCTGAATGAGCCCCTGCTAGTAACTATATTCTACAATACGTATTTAATATATATTTATTAGTCACTACGATTGTATCCCAGAAACTTGTCAGGCTTTCAGAGTTGACCACATTTCTTCCACGCTGTCGGTGTCTGCTTGGCTTTGTAGCGCCTGGTGAACAAGACTTATGCATGAACATTATCTTCATCATAAAAAGTACCCACACATGTATTTGGCCTCAAATACTGTAGCAGGGAGAAAAAATAGGGTGGGAATTTTCATAGCGCGAGACTTAGCTCCTGAAGTACATGGGGTTGTTAGGGATAAACAGGGGTGATATGTAATTGTGAAAGTTACAATTGATCAGGAAGTATTTACTTGTATTAATATTTATGCCCCTAATAAGGAACAGGGCTGCTTTTTTGAAGAGTTGGGACAGGTGATGCAGGATTATCTTGAGGGACATGTGTTGGGGGGTGATTTCAATTTATCTTGGTACCCATCTTTGGATAATTCGGCGGGTGGGGTTAGTTATGGTCATCAGGAAAGGAAAAAACTTGTGGAATTTTTTGATCATTGGGGGTTGAAAGATCCTTGGCGCCACAGTAATCCTGGAGTTCGGGATTATTCTTATTTTTCTGAGGTACATAATTCTTACTCTAGGATAGATTTTTGGGGGTTCTCGGCGGAGGTGTTATTGTGGGTGGATGAGGTGGAGATGGCATCAAGGGTGTGGTCTGATCATTCTCCGGTGTGGTTTTCTTTATTGTGTAGGGAGGAGAGTCATGGCAAGAAATTTTGGTGTATGAATGAGGGGCTTTTGCTGGATCCTTCTAA
The DNA here is from genome assembly GCF_902459505.1 of Geotrypetes seraphini. Classification (NCBI taxonomy): domain Eukaryota; kingdom Metazoa; phylum Chordata; class Amphibia; order Gymnophiona; family Dermophiidae; genus Geotrypetes; species Geotrypetes seraphini. The sequence continues at coordinate 172,455,715 of NC_047089.1, read as the reverse complement.
TGTCTCTCAACTGATGGAAAATCTTAAAGAATATATTCAGTATAATCTTACAGAGGGGATTTCTCTGGTAATGTTCTGGGAGGGATTAAAATGTGTAATGAGGAGGAGGATTATATTCTTGGGGGCTTTTTGAAAGAAGGAGAGAGATCAACAGGAGAAGAACCTCCGGGCGCAGTTGCTGAAGTTGGAGCTCAACATAAGCGGGAGAGGGGGAGTGCAGAGGTACTAAGTCAGATTCGGAAAGTGAAGGGTGATATTCAGGAGTTGGAGTTGCAAGATATTTCACAGCATCTTGAGATTTTGAAGAAAAATTATTTCAAATTGGGCAATAAAGCGGGGCGTCTTCTGGCACATAAGCTTCGCAAACAGCATCAGCAAAATTTTATTCTTCAGTTGAAGGGTCCTGATGGCGAGTTATTTAGATCATCAGGAGATATTGGAGATTTTCTTACCCAATATTATACTGAGTTATATAAGGAGGAGGATATAGTTTCGGAACAGGCGGTTAAGAACATAAGAACATAAACAATGCCTCTGCTGGGCCAGACCTGAGGTCCATCGTGCCCAGCAGTCTACTCACGTGGCGGCCCAACAGGTCCAGAACCTATGCAGTAATCCTCTATCTATACCACTCTATCCCCTTTTCCAGCAGGATATTGTCCAATCCTTTCTTGAACCCCAGTACCGTACTCTGCCCTATTACGCTCTCTGGAAGTGCATTCCAGGTGTCCACCACATGTTGGGTAAAGAAGAACTTCCTAGCATTCGTTTTGAATCTGTTCCCTTTCAACTTTTCTAAATGCCCTCTTGTTCTTTTATTATTCGAAAGTTTGAAGAATCTGTCCCTCTCTACTCTCTCTATGCCCTTCATGATCTTATAAGTCTCTATCATATCCCCTCTAAGTCTCCTCTTCTCCAGGGAAAAGAGACCCAGTTTCTCCAATCTCTCAGCATATGAAAGGTTTTCCATCCCCTTTATCAGATGTGTCGCTCTCCTCTGAACCCTCTCGAGTAACGCCATGTCCTTCTTAAGGCACGGCGACCAATATTGGACGCAGTACTCCAGATGTGGACGCACCATCGTCTGATACAATGACAGGATAATGTTTTTCATTCTGGTTGTAATACCCTTCTTGATTATGCCTAGCATTCTGTTTGCCTTTTTAGCAGCCACTGCGCACTGTGCCATCTGCTTCATTGTTGTTGATTATCTGGCTCAGGTGACCCTTCCTAAACTATCTCTGGAAGAGGTGACGTGGTTATCTTGGCCTATTGAGGAGGAGGAAACTTTGCTATCTATTAAGGCTTTACCTTTGGGGAAAAGCACTGGGTTTGGATGGGTTTTCCAATAAATTTTATAAATGTTTTAGATCCTTTTTGACAAAAAATGAAGAAAACAAAAAATTGTCCAAAAAACAAAAATCTCATATAACAGAGGACAAAAATAGATTCAAGTAACCAATAAACTACCAGAGCTTATGTTTCCCAAGGCATCAATTTATTCAAAACATTCTTTGCCCTTTTTTTGGGATAAACAATCAATTCATAGTCGTCTAGTAAAGTGATTTGTACTGTGCAAAAGATGTATTTTCAAGAATAAAGTGCTTAAAGTGCATAAAGTGCCCAAAAAAGGAAAGCACCAATTCTACTCGCCCGACGGCTGCCCAACTGTTTCAAATTTTCATCAGTTTTGATTGATGAAGTGGTGAGGATGTTTGAGGAGTATGGTGAGTCTGGAATATCTGGATGTGAAGCAATGATATGAACACACCTGACGCAGCGATTTGATGCGAAACAGAGGGTTCTCCATTGGGTGTAAGGACTGCCTGGCCTGGATTTGGAGGCCATTAGCAGCTAAGTTATTTTTCTTGCTTTTGCTGTGGATGTTATGAGCTGGACTATACTGCCTTTTGTTACATTCACCCACTGACTTTCATCTGTATCAGGTGTGCTGTTTGATACCACCTGGCAGGCTACTTTAGTTGCCTTGTTTTCTTGAACTATTTTTCAGCATTTACACATAAACAGCTTTTGTAGGAGTGGAGTTTTTTTGGCCAGATGAAGCTGAACTGAGGCCTTTTTCTCCACTTCTTTTCTTTTTCCTTTTTCCCTTTCTCTTTGGGGAGTGTGAATGTTGTTGGTTGTAAGTAAGGCCTTGTAGTGTTGCTGGGTGTGTGTATCGTTTGTCCGTGTGGGGCTTGTTTTTGAGTGAATAAGGGATAAATTTGCCCCCATGTCATTCTTTAATCAGCAGCTCCCATCACAAGCATACAAGTATCATAGTGAGTAAGGCTGTTACAGCCTAAGGGAAAAATCGGGAGGGGGGCTCTTTAAAGTGATATTGGACTGTTACTGAGGCTAGGGACAAGATTCTCCACCTGAGCCTGGAAGCCTACTTATTGTTCAGAAAGGCAGAGCTACACCTGCAGGCAATCTCCACGGTGCATGTTGCTAGAGTGGACAATGTCCAAGCCTATTACCTCATCAGGCAGACCTTAGACCTAGAGGAATGAATGTTATTTGTAGCAGCATTTCAGTCCATCATTCTTTGATGGAGTTGGCCAACTTTTGATCTAATGGCTACGGTAAGGAACAAGAAGGCGGACTGATTCTTAAGTCGAAGAGCCAAGCCCAGAAGTAAAGGGTTGGACACCTTAGTCCAGCCATGGCCAAAGAATAAGTTCTTGGTACGTGTTTCCTCCATAGCTCATGACAGGTCGAATACTTTACAGAATAGCAAACCACCCAGGCAGAGTGGTCTTTGTAGCTCCAGAATGGCCACACAGGCCATTGTGGACATCATGCGTCTTCAGAGGGATCAGGGTCTCAGACTACAGGTATAGCTTGATCTTTTATCTCAGGGCCTAGTGGTCATAGAAGATCCAGATCACTTTGGTCTTACAGCTTCCCCCATGTCTTTCTCAATGGACTTTTCCTCCAGGAACTTGTCCAAACCTATTTTAAAACCAGCTACACTATCTGCTCTTACCACATCCTCTGGTTTAACTATTCTCTGAGTAAAAAAAAAATTTCCTCCTATTGGTTTTAAAAGTATTTCCCTGTAACTTCATCGAGTGTCCCCTAATCTTTGTAATTTTTGATGGAGTGAAAAATCAATCCACTTATACCCATTCTACTCCACTCAGGATTTTGTAGACTTCAATCATATCTCCCCTCAGCTGTCTCTTTTCCAAACTGAAGAGCCCTAACCATTTTAGTCTTTCCTCATACGAGAGGAGTTTCATCCCCTTTACCATTTTGGTCGCTCTTCTTTGAACCTTTTCTAGCGCACTATATCTTCTCGTACTCCTTCTTATTATCTGCTTTGGAACAAACTGGCCCTCAGGAGCCCTCTGGAGAAGGAGGAGGAGTTGAAAACCTAGCAAGGCAAGAATCTAATCTCTTTATCTGTACTAAATACAATCACAATAAATAAATGTCACACTATCACTCTGACTCACAATAAAATCTGTTCTCCAAACAGTATAAATATCTCCAAACTTTATTAGTGCATAAAAGATTAAAGCCACAGTAACTATTTTTCATAAATCTGCTACCGCCACTCTTCTGGAACCATAGTTGACTATGAAATAAGTTAAACAGTCGGGGCGGGGTGGGGGCAAAGAGTAGGCATGTTCTGCATTAATTGGTCAGCTACATTGCTGCATGCCAACCAATTAGCATGTGGTTAGCATGGGAGCCCTTAAGGCCTACAAAGTAGGAGACAAAAGGGGCTTACATACTAATGGTGATGTGCTAATGGGTAAACTAACCTACAAGTATGTTCATTCTGCTGCCCCTCATTATCTCTCCTCTTTTCTCTCTCCTTATACACCTCCCAGAGAGCTCCGTTCCTCAGATCAGCTGCTCTTAGCTGTACCCTTCTCCTCTATTATCAATTCTAGACTTCATTCCTTTCATCTAGCTGCCCCATATGCCTGGAATAAACTACCTGAGTTTGTCCGCCAAACCCCTTCAATCCATTACCCTACTCCCCACTGCCTGGCCAGCAGATTAACTATTCCCCCTAACTGTATCCATGGCATCTGTTCGTCTGTTTGGATTGTAAGCTTCTCGAGCAGGGACTGTCTTCTTTATGACTCTGTACAGTGCTACGCACATCTGGTAGTGCTATAGAAAGAATTAATAATAATAATAGTAGTAGTAAATTAGCATGTGGTGGTTAATAAGAAAAATAGAAAATGGGACCATTTTATTTCTGTACTAAAAGTTGCCTCAGGCGAGTGTGATAGATCCGAATTGGCCACTTTTTAACGCAGCTTAGAAAAAGGACCCCATAATCCTTAATTAACTCTGGTGAAAAATTTCCCTTTTTGTTCTCTAATTGTGGGTAGCCTACAACAACAACAACAACAATTTATTATTTCTTTAGTACTACCAGGCGCATGCAATGCTGTACATTATACATGCAAGGCACGGTCCCTGCTCAGAGGAGCTTACAATCAAAGAATGTGTTTGAGATGGGTGGGAATTGGGAAAGGAGAAGAAAAAACAATGATTTAAAGTTTTTAGGCCTAGAAACACAAACAGATTTAATGAAGCAGCTGATGTTTCTTCAAAACAGTACTCACAAGTTGTGTTCACTCATTCCTTCAGTGCATAAAATCTTTCTCAAACATATTGACTTTGGCAATGCTGAAAAACAGAGCTGGGAAACACTGGTATACACTGCAGAGGGGTGAACAGTACGTGCTATATGGAGGCCTGCTGTTATCTTCACTTGCATTCTGTAGACCCTTTCTTAAAGATTTTCTACTAGTTGCTTAGCAACAATATGCAAAGGTATGAGACAGGTTATGCACATCAGTGCACATGTGTGTTCTATTATTTCCCACTCTTCAAAAGAATTGAAAGAAAGAAGATAGCGTGTGTGATTTAAAATGTTCCAGTAAGTGATTATTTTATGGATTTTAGTAAGTGATCAGAACATGTTTAAAACTGACTTTTCAATCTACATGTTTAATAACCCTGATTTGCTGGTTCTGTCTGTGCATCTGCTGTCTTACCTGTGATCACCAGAGGGTGCTGTGAGCCAACCCACATGGGCTTTGAAAGTTACAGGTGCAATGAAAAATACGTTTTCGGGAGGAGGTATTAAGATCAGTGTTGTTCAAAGTACTTAAGTAAAAGTAAAAATACATTTATTTTTTAATACTTAAAAGTAAAAGTACAGTGAAGAATAAATTTAAAAATTTACTTAAGTAAAAGAGTTATTGTCTAATATACCCCCTTTTACAAAACCGTAGCGTAATTTTTAGTGCCAGCCATGGCAGTAAGAGCATGATTTTTAAAAAACCCAAATTGATTCACCAAAGTGAATTGATGAATCGATTCAAATTGGCGAATCGGGCAGCACTGTTCTCAACACCTCTTCAGGACAAAAGCAGTTGGGGGTCTGGGTTACCTATTGTTTCTAAAGTAAAAGTGATGTCAGCAACACCTCCTGAATGAGCCACTATCAGGGCACTATTGTTAACTGAAAGGCAACTTCTCCTAACCACAACTCTAAAACATTGCTAATGTGCACATTTTTTATAGTTGGCAAGTCAACAAATCTAGAAGATGACATTACATGTGCTAAACTATTTCTATAATTTTCTCTCAGGCACTTTGGCAGGAGTGATCGATTTGGCAGTAGACTGGATGACAGATTTAAAGGAAGGTATCTGTTTGTCTGCATTTTGGTACAGCCACGAGCAATGCTGCTGGCGATCAAATGAAACAACCTTTGACCACAGGTACAAATGTCCCCAGTGGCAGACATGGTCTGAATTGATGGTTGGCCAGTCTGAGGTAAGCAGGACTTCATTGATAATGTTGATGGTAATAGAGTGGGTCTGAAATAGAAACTGCAGTACGTTGCCGGCATTAAGGGATCGCAACCAGGGTAGCTGTCCTAGGCCCCCATACCACCAGGGGCTCTAGCCTGCCCAAAGCAGAAGAAGACACAACCTTACAGTGGGTTTTAGGGACCTTTTCTAAGTTTCTGCCCTGTGCCTCACACTAACTCCAACTTCTCCATCCTCATGTGTTTTCCAAGTTTAAGTTTATTCTATATTTGATATACCAACCATCAGCAGGTACCTGGTCGGTTTACAATACTAAAATTAAGGTGCAATTTTAAAAGAAAAAAGGGAACATTTCATAAATATAACATGAGTGACTGACGAAACACAAACAATCTTGGTAAGAGAGGTTCTGGGGTAGGGGCATTGTGAAATACATCGAGATAAAAAATAAATTTTAAAAGGAAGGTAAGAGGGGGAGGGGATAAAACAAAGGAGGGGGTATCGCTTCTTAAAAGCGGTTCTCAGTCATCACTGAGCTTAAGTGGAATTAGCAGGGGATATGATCCTATCTCATATTTGATATACGTCCCTGAATAAAAATGTTTTGAGTTTGCTCTTATATTTGTCAAGGGATTCTTCGAGTCGAATGTTGAATGGGAGAGCGTTCCAGAAGGCCAGGGCTGTAACAGAAAATATAGTATTGCAAGTATAGAAGCTGAGAAAGTAATGAAAAAGAGGTTAGTTCAGGAAAGGAATAGAATGGAAAGCAAAGATGAAAATGCTATAATGCCCTTGTATAGCTCAATGGTATGGCCACGCCTCGAATACTGTGTGCAGTTCTGGTCACCGTATCTCAAAAAAGATATAGTGGAATTAGAAAAGGTACAGAGAAAGGCGACAAAAATGATAAGAGGGATGGGACAACTTCTTTATAAGGAAAGGCTAAAGCGGCTAAGGCTCATCAGCTTGGAGAAGAAATGGCTTAGGCATGATATGATAGAGGTCTATAAAATAATGAGTGGAGTGGAAACAGTGGATGTGAATTGCTTGTTTACTCTTTCCAAAAATACTAGGACTAGAGGGCATGTGATGAAGCTACTAAGTAGAAGATTTAAAATAGACCGGAGAAAATATTTCTTCACCAACATATAATTAAACTCTGGAATTCGTTGCCGGAGAATGTGATGTGAGAATGATTAGATTATCAGGGTTTAAGAAAGGTTTGGATAATTTCCTAAAAGAGAAGTCTATAGGTCATTATTGAGATGGCTTTCGGAAATCCACTGCTTATTTCTAGGATAAGCAGCATAAAATCTGTTTTACTACTTGAGATCTAGCTAGGTACTTGGGACCTGAGTTGGCCACTGTTGGAAACAGGATGATGGGCATGATAGACCTTGTCTGTCCCAGTATGACAATTCTTATGTTCATAAACTACAAAAGATCACAGAAAGAGGAAGACAGGCAAAAATATCTGGAAAAATTAAGAGAGGCTTGTTAAGTAGGCAGGAAAGCAAAGATGCAAATGGCAAAAAAATAGCTGACATAGTAAAACAGAGGGACAAGACATTTTTTTAGATATATTAGTATTAGGAAGAAGTGCAAAAGTTGAATTGTGAGACTCAAAGGTGAAGGGGAGGAATATGTAGAAGCTGATAAGTTTGAATTGCTTAATAAATATTTATGTTCTGTGTTCACAGCTGAAGCACCGGGAGTAGGACTGCAGAAAACAAATGCAAGTAGGGATGAAGGTGTGGCAGACCTTGATTGATTTTCACAGGATTGTGTTCATGAGGGGTTAGTTAAACTAAAAGTGGGCAAAGCGATGGGACCGGACAATGTACATTCGAGGGTACTGAGGGAAGTTCTGGCGGCTCTGCTGGCTGACCTTTTCAATGCTTCTTTAGAGTTGGGAGTGAAACCGGAGGACTGGAGAAGGGTGGATGTGGTCCATCTCCACAAAAGTGGAAGTAAGGAAGAAGTAGGGAACTACAGGCCGGTAAATCTGACTTCTGTGGCAAGTGAATTAATGGAAACACTTTTAAAACAGAGAATAGTGCGGTTTCTGGAATCCAGTGGATTACAGTACCTGAGGAAACATAGATTCACAAGTCTTGTCAGACAACTCTGATCAATTTCTATGACTGGGTGACCAGAGAATTGGATAAAGGTGTGTTTAGATATTAGCAAAGCCTTCAACAGTGTTCCACACAGGTGACTAATAAATAAATTGAGAGTTCTCAGTATGGACCTGGTTGAGTGAAAGGTGACAGAGGTTAGTGGTCATAGGAGATCACTCTGAGGAAAGGGATGTTACAAGTGTCATGCCTCAAGGTTCGGTTCTTGGGCCTGTTCTTTTTAACATTTTTTGTAAGCGATATTGCTGAAAGGTTGTCGAGTAAGATTTACCTTTTTGCGGATGATACCAAAATCTTCAATAGAGCAGACATTCCTGATGATGTGAATAACATGAGGAAGCACCTAGTGAAGCTTGGAGAATAGTCTGAAATTTGGCAGCTAAAATGTAATGCTAAGAAATGCAAGGTTATGCATTTGGGCTGCAAAAACCCAAGGGAATAGTACAGTTTAGGGGGTGAAGAACTTTTGTACATGAAAGAGGAGCGGGACTTGGATGTGATAATATGCGATGATCTTAAGGAGGTCAAATAGGTTGAAAAGTTGACAGCAAAAGCTGGAAGGATACTAGGATGCTTAGGGAGAGGTAGGGCCAGTAGGAAAAAGGAGGTATTGATGCCGTTATAAAAGATTCTGGTGAGACCTCATTTGGAATACTGTGTACAATTCTGGAGACCAGGATGGAGTCAATTCAGAGGAAGGTTGCTAAAATGGTCGGTGGTCTTCATCATAAGGCATATAGGGACAGACTTAAAGATCTCAATATACATACTTTAGAAGAAAGGCAGGAGATGGGAAATATGATAGAGAAGTTTAAGTACCTACATAGCATAAATGTGTATGAGGTGAGTCTTTTTTTCATTTGAAAGGAAGCTCTGGAATGAGAGGGTATAGGATGAAGTTAAGCTCAAAGAACCATCAGCACCTATTTAAAAGCACGAAGTCCACTTGTGTGTTTTCATAGAACTGTTGAAGGGTGATCATGGCTGTGCAGTTTATCAAAATTTTGGAGGCAGGAGTTAATGGGCTAGGGGCTGGAAAATAAATTAAGGGGGGCACATAAGGCTGAAGGTTTGCCTAGGGCAATGTTTCTCAACTTGGTCCTGGAGTACCCCCTTGCCAGTCAGGTTTTCAGGATATCCATAATGAATTTGCATAAACTTGATTTGCATACACTGTCTCCATTGTATGCAAATTTATTTCATGCATATTCATTGTGGATATCCTGAAAATCTGACTGGTGAGGGGGTACTCCAGGTCCGAGTTGAGAAACACTAGCCTAGGGCACTCAATTTTCTTTGTTTTGGAGTTTTTGATTAAAATACTTGGGATGTGAAGTTCTCTATAAGTGAGTGACTTTCTGAGTGTGTGTTACACTCTCGTTTCTCGCTGGAGTGCTTGCTGCTTACATCATAAATGGAATTATTTTCTAGGAATGGCTTATTTACAATGTACAGGTACAACCAGAATTCCTTAATGGCGCAGCCTCAGTATCACAAAACTTTATTCTTTACTCATATTAAAAACTCAAGTTCTGCTTCCATCGCATAACTGTGATTGAAACAGTGACAGAAATAATGCTTAAATATTATGTTTTCCTGGTAAAATCCTCTTAAATAATTACAATTTAGGGTTGTATAGGCATTTATTTATTATTTTATTTTATTTGAAAAAATTTATAGCCTGTGCTTTCCAATATACAATCACAACATATATCATAATGTGGAAAATATTACAAGCACAAAAAAAAAAAAATCCACAAAATAAAAATAAATCACATTAATAATCAAGTTATATTATTCATGTATACTTAGGCACATATTCTATAAACAGCGCCTAAGTTAGGTACCTAACTTAAGTTGAAAATGCTGTTTAAAAAATTTGAAAAGGAAAAATGTAGGTGCCTATTGGCACCTTAAAAAAACAGCACCTGCATTGTGCCTGCGGAGGCACTGTATGACATCTAATGCCACTGTAGGCATGGGTAACGCACCTCTTTAGGTGTGATTCACATAAAAGGTTGATGCCGGAAATGTAGGCCTGGCAATTCTATAAATGGCACCATCATTACATTACTGACTTCGATTCCGCCTGAACCTTGCAGTTCTAAGCGGATTACATCAAAAAGATAACTGAACATCTCCAGGAAGAGAATTACAATTAAAGGCGTTGTGACTAATTCAATTTTGAGGAGAGGTTACAAAGTGATACATGATCAACAGCTGTTTTTAAGGTAGCCACCAACAACGGCACTGTTTATACAAACTGGGCCTTAATGTCTTTAAAAAGTCTCCCTAAACAGGCAGGCTTTCAAGAACTTCATGAATCAAAGAAAGCTACCAGTACTGTACGCTTCAGTTCAACTGGAAGTAAGTTCCTAAAGCTTGCTCCTGCCAAAGTGGCTCCCAAACCTGTTCTGGTGAATCCCAAGACAGTCAGGTACTCAGGATATCTACAATGAATATTCATAAGATTGATTTGCATATTGTGCTTCCATTGTATGCAGATATATTCTATACATACAATATGTATTCATTGTGGATATTTTTAAGAATTGACTAGCTGAGATCAGCCTGTCAGAGATTTTTGGCTGAGACATGGATAGCTATTAAGAAGGGGCCCCTTGAGAATAAAATAAAATGGGGGGTGGGGGGAGTGGGTTGATATAGAAAGCCTTGCACTAGAGGCAGGACACTCCAACCTCTTTCCCAGGCCCCCTGACCCTGTATCTTAAATGAAGCAGGAGTGATACCCTCTCTCCCTTGTTTCAGATGCCATCAACTTCAAAATGTCAGTGCTTGGCCTGGTATGATGCATTCTGTGATGCAGTGTATGGAATCGGTCTGACTTATGGAGGTGATGCACTTTGCAGGGCTGGACACTGTCATTTTAAAGATTATGGTAACAGAGGCAGGACCAAGGTAGCCTTATTTCTGTCTCATGTAAGGGGAGGGAAAGAGGATAATGTTGGAGGGGGGTACCTAGAAACCAGGGATGATATTTAAGTAGCAGGGAGGGGGTTGGGTTCGGTGGAGTGGGGGTTGGATCAGCAAGATAGGGGTGCCAGTATACACTAGAGCAGGGGTCTCAAAGCCCCTCCTTGAGGGCTACAATCCAGTCGGGTTTTCAGGATTTCCGCAATGAATATGCATGAGATCTATGTGCATGCACTGCTTTCAATGCATATTCACTGGGGAAATCCTGAAAACCCGTCTGGATTGCGGCCCTCAAGGAGGGACTTTGAGATCCCTGCACTAGAGTAAGTTTCTTAAGTTGGGGAGAAAGGGAGTGTGGACAGATTGAGTCAGTTTGGGTTAGGTCTGTGGGGGAGGGGGGCAGTGCTGGTGCACAAAACTAGTGAGGCAGGGGTGTCGGGTTGGGCTACATTACCCTGGATCTGGTGAAAAAATTCTGACAGCAACTGCATATTGGAGGCCACTGTTTCCATTTCTGCATTGCTTTGCCATATTTAGTGGCCTCATCTGCGTTCATTTGAATGCAGTATGTGGTCAATCCATGCTTAACTCTGTTGCTTAGCCAGTAACATATGCATACTGTATATCCCCTGGTAACTGTGTGGCTGAGTGGTAGCATTCTGCATTGGCCCAGAGTACAGATGCTCAGAGATTAAGTTAGTTTAATTATCGCTACTTCAGGGCTATGAATAGGTTAAAGTACTCACCCCATCAAAACATCTAAAACATCAGAGAGACAAAAATAAGACAACGCAAAACAAGGAATTAATGAAAACCTGGGATAGGAATCTGACACAGGAGAGAACAATCTGGCGGAACAAAGCAAGAGATACTCTAGGAATCAGGAACAGGAACACTGACCCAAGGCTGAGCAGAAGCAGGTTTGAAGAATCCCTTGCTCCCTGAGCTGGACCCAAAAGACACATTAAGGCAAAACAAAACCCAGACAGGAAACAGGAGGAACCACATAGAACAAGGATAGGCCAAGACGTAAGAAAGCAGAGAAAACATTCAACTCCAGAAAGACACACAAGGAAAGAAGGGGAGAAACATGCCCTGAATGACAGAGGTCTAACTCTGTGCTGTGCCTTACACCACTAGAACAGATTTGGAAACCACTGTCTTAGAGAATAAAGGATCTCACATGTACCCACACACATCTTATATTGTAAGGTAGCCTCTAAACAGATAGGAAATTGGCAGAATGCCATCCTTTTCTATTGTCCTGTAGCATGCAACGTAATACTATTGGATAAGTGCCTGGAGTGTCTGGGAATGCATTTAACCAGGTGTTTTGCTTTTCTTTTTCCAGGGTGCCAGTGCTTATATTCTGAATTATTTTCTCTACATCCTATGGGCACTGACTTTTGCTTTCCTGGCCGTCTCCCTGGTTAGAGTCTTTGCTCCTTATGCTTGTGGCTCAGGGATCCCAGAGGTGAGATTCTTTTTTCCTTTAGTTGCAGTTCATTAGTATTTTCAAAATCACCATGGCTTTTCCTCCTGGTCGACACGTGTCATACAAGATTCTTCGAAAAAGGATGATTTCAGAGAAAAATGAAGCTCCTACAGAGTTGGCCACCTTTTTCACCCTTGTATTATGTTGTAACAACAAATGTTGATAGTTGGTTTCAAACCTTGAGTCACAGCTGCCTACAAATTTAGGTAGATTTTTCTTAGATAAATAAGGGTTCCTTTTACAAAGCTGCAGTGGCGATTCCCCCGCGGCAAATGACTCGAAGCCCATTCAGTTCCTAAGGGCTTCGGTGCATTTGCTGCATTTGCTGCATTTGCTACCACGGCTTTATAAAAGGGACCCTAAGGACTCGCATGTAGACATCACACTGATACTCTCAGAGGAGAGTATGGCATAGTGGTTAGAGCTATGGCCTCAGCATCCTGAGGTTGTGGGTTCAAACCTCGTGCTTGCTACCTGTGACCCTGGGCAAACCACTTAATTCTCCACCGCTCTAGGTACACTAGATAGATTGTGAGCCCACCAGGACAGATAAGGAAAATGCTTGAAGTACATTTATGTAAATTGCTTTGAGTGTGGTTGTAAAACTAGAAAAAGGTGATATACAAGTTCCAATCCCTAATCCTGCAGTAATCAGTTACATGTGCTGATGTGATGTACTGTTTAGCACAGGAATGGCCAGCCCCAGATACACTCCTTCCCCCCCCACTAAATACAAATTTTTTTTAAATGCCTAGATTAGCATGTGCTAGTTTGGCATTCTTCAGGATGCTTGAGCATATCCTGCAGTACACCATTTTAAGCGTTAGGTGTGTGTTAATGTCTAAGGCAGTTTAGTAAAGGGGCCTCTAAGTTGTTGTAAAGAACACTCTTTCATGCTTATTTTCTTTCAGTCCTACAGAATTATTAGTATTTAATGTTTTAGCAGTTCTTCCTGCTCAGCCAGATAAATGGAAAACTGATGTGGTGATGATACCTAACAGAATTCCATGCTGATATCACAATGATACAGACAGTATGAGTTCAGGAAAGAGATTGCTTTTTCTGTTCTACTTCTCTTTATTCCTCAGTAGTTTCATGACTGTTCACATGGGCCAGCAGTAGTGACTGTGGCGCCCTGAGCCAATTTTTGCACTGATGCCCTCCCCCACCCCAAATCTGGTATTTCTTTCATCTCCCCCCTTCTCTCTCATCTCCCCCTCCTGCTTGACCAGATGAGGTACTGGCTCAGGGCACTGATGATAAAGGGTTCATAGATTGAGCTGGCCCTGACCATCGCTCGATTCAAGGCCCAGAACCCCTTTGGTTATCATGAGCTTTCATTCACAGCTGTCAGGTGTTTTCTCTGACACAACCAATTCCTCACTTGCTCTGTTCCATCCTTCATCTCTAGTGTGGTTGGCACAGTGGTCCTTTTCCCAGACTGGTACGAGTCGCTTTCTGTCAGCGATCATGTATCACTGCTACATGACCAGCCTGATCGTCCTCCCTTTTTGGGATTGCAAAGGCTGCCTTCACAACCAGCCATCTGAGGAAAAGGGGTGGGTTCAGAAATGAGTCTAGGTCTCTTTTAGTACCTGAATGTAATTCACCTTGAGCTACTACTGGCTAAATCCTTAATAACCCCTCCTGTGATAGAGTGCTGATGCAGGTCTACTGGGACAGCCCAAGGTAGGCAACATACAAGTTGAGTTTTTAAAGAATACACTACTTAAATGGAAAGTTTTCACTTACAAATAATAATAAGCACTTTTCCATAAATACTTCCTGTTAGTGTTTCAGAAGGATGGCAATAGGTACTACAGTACAATGCTATCAATATTTATCCCACTTGCGTATTCATTCCATGGCTTGAAATGTTAAGATGGTGATTCTACAGTAGCAGACAAATAACCTACTACTGACTCTGTAGTTTCTGTGTACTGTTGCCTATCTGGTTTATTTTGTAGAAGCAAAGAAGATTACAAGGTAAAACACTATAGAATAGATTCAGTAGGGGGCACTAACTGATTTAGCATGCCCTAACAATTAGCATGTGTTAAACACTAAGACACCCATTTAGCACGTGGGAAGACATGTTGACCCCAAAACTACTGCAAGATGCCTGAGTGTGTCTTGTGGTGGTGCTTTTTAACCTGTGTTAAGCACACATTAGTGCTCACTGCAGATTAGTAAAATGGACCCTAGATGTTGAACTCATTTCTTTTATTTCAATTGCTGGAACTTTGCAAGCGTAGCATTTTAGAGCAGGATTCTACAAACGGCGCCGATATCTGCAGCTGCCTAAAAAAAATGGCTGCCAATCGAGTGTCAGTCACACAATGGTGCCGTTTGTAGAATCGTGGCTACCTAAAACAGAGCCATCCTCACAAGTGTTTAATAGTGTTCAAAATCAAAATCAACAAAACAAGAAAACTTCAATGATGTGACTAAGGATAAAGAACTTCCACTATGGGATGTCAGATTGACCATATAGAGTAATATAACTCTTAGGCCTGTCAATTCTTCACTCATCCCAAAGTATTTTTTTCATAGTATCTATTTTCTACTTTTGTTGTGCATTTTTCAAATCTTATACGACTAGAATAAATTATGTAGTTAAAATGACTTAGCTTTTTTTTAGATGCATATATTATTTAAACCATGCTGCACATGTTTTCTCCAGAGGGGAGCGTTCTTTTCAACGCTAGAGAAAACATATGCAGCATGATTTAAATAATATATGCATCTAAAAAAAAAAAAAAAAAAAAGCTAAGTCATTTTAACTACATAATTTATTCTAGTCGTATAAGATTTGAAAAATGCACAACAAAAGTAGAAAATAGACACTATGAAAAAAATACTTTGGGATGAGTGAAGAATTGACAGGCCTAAGAGTTATATTACTCTATATGGTCAATCTGACATCCCATAGTGGAAGTTCTTTATTCTTAGTCATATTACTGAAGTTTTGTTGTTTTGTTGATTTTGATACCTAAAACAGAGGCACCTTAAATGTAGGCCAAGTTTTTGAAGGCTTACATTTCTGGCGCCTGTGTTTGACATGATCTACAGAGGCGCCTAAGGTTGTTTCTGGCATTAATAACACCTACTTCTACCTTAGGCGATCTAAGGCACCTCCGTAGACGTGAAGATGGTGCCATTTTTGTAGATGCCTCTAAGCACCTACATTTTAAAAAATGATTTTTAATCTTTTTTAACAGCGTTGACAATTAAATTCCCCTTTTTATTTTTTTTACAAAACTATAGCGTGGTTTTTAGCGTCTACTGTGGCGGTAACAGCTCCGATGCTCATAGGAATTCTATGAGCATCAGAGCTAATACTGCTGTGGCCGGTGCTAAAAACCATGCAAGGGTTTTATAAATAGGGGGGTAAGTTAAGCGCCTATCTTAAGGCATCTTTTGTAGAATATGCCCCTCACCAGTACAAAATATGTGTATATATGTATGCCGTTATATCACTACTTTCATTTATTTTGGAATATTATAAAGAACAGTTTTCAAAAACAGATTCAAAAACCATTTTTGTTGTTATGGATTTTTTTTGCTAAGGTTATTTTTGTTAGTTTATATCTTATAAAAATTTTATTTATGTAATTTTTTGTTAAATAATACCCCTGCAGAATAAAGGAGCTTTAGCTTCACTTTGGGTCCTCAGGTCTTCCTGATGATGCACTGTCTCCCAAGAAATGTCTCCTTGGGTAGACATTATTCTGTAAGTATGTGAAGATCTCATTCCACTTATAATATTACGATCAAACCCATCAGTTATTTAGGGGCGTATTTGGATTTACTGTAAACACATTTTTCCAAATATTTATGTGGCACCGATTACAATTTTGGAGCTTTTTTGAATTGCTTACTCTAAGTATTGATGACTGTTCTTTTCTTCTATCTTGTTTTTTGTTTATCAGATAAAAACCATCCTAAGCGGTTTCATTATCAGAGGTTACCTTGGCAAGTGGACTCTTTTGATTAAAACCGTCACACTGGTATTGGTCGTATCTTCAGGCCTAAGCCTGGGCAAAGAAGGACCCTTGGTTCATGTGGCTTGTTGCTGTGGGAACTTATTTTGCAGCCTATTCTCAAAGTACAGCAAGAATGAGGGAAAGAGGAGAGAGGTGAGTTGTGGGTCTCGAGTACAGTTCATGGAGCACATGGGGAGCAGTGTTCTTCCAACACCAAAAAATTATAGGGCACATGACACTGCCCTGGGCGGGCCAGAAATATAAGAAGCCTGTGCAGGCTGAAGAAAAGAGAAATTTGCTTTGGCCTATATGGACAGACATGAGGAAGAAGCAGCAAAAGGTGGGAGAGTTACATGCTGGTGAGGGATTGGATTAATGTACTGCTTAACACAGTGTATTAAAGCGGTTTACATTAAAAGAAAAAAAAATGTATACAAAATCCAGCTATAACTAGCTGCTTCAGTACAAAATTATAAAATCGACTAATATTAAGACCAAGTCTAAACAGAAAAAAAAAGAAACCAGATTCATCAACAATAACATAGCTAGCTTCATAATAACACAAGATAGAGAACAAAAACTAAAGCAAATAGCTGTGTCTTTAATGTCTTATGAAACCTAGATAGCTTGTAATAGTGCTTATGGTGGCTGGAAATATATTCTACAATGAGGGGCCCAAGTAACCAAAAGCTCGCCTCCTAGTCAACGTCAACTTGACCATTCGAAGCGTAGGAAGCTTCAGTAAACACTGCTGAGAGGAATGCATAAAGAAGCGTTGTTGATCAAATCTAGCTAAAAGTATTTAGGGAGGAAGGGGGGAAGCTGTGGAGGTCAAAGGGAAGTCAACTTGACCATTTGAAACATAGGAATCTTCAGTAAACACTGCCGAGAGGAACCCATAAAGAAGCGTTGTTGATCGAGTCTAGCTAACACATTCGAAAGGTATTCAGGGAGAAAGGGGGAAGCTCTAGAGGTCAGTGGGAGGAAAGTGGGAGAATACTTAAGTTGAAGGAAAGAGAGAGAGCATTGAATTAGGGGAAGGAAGAGCGTGCTGAGATTTGGGGAGGGAAAAGGAGAACATTGGGAATGGAAAAAGGCTGAAAGGAAAGTGCTGGGATTTAGGGAAAGGGGAGAAGGATGGGTGGGTTAAAAGAGGGAGAGTACTGTATTCAGGCTTGGGGGGAGGGAGAGATAGTATAAGAGTGAAAGAAAGAGAATGGGTGGGAAGGAGGTAGAGTGTGTGCAGGAGAGAAAGCTCACCCATTTACTCAGTCTAAGCCAGGGGTGTCCAACCTTTTGGCTTCCCTGGGCCTCATTGGCTGAAAAAAATGTTTCTGAGGCTTCACAAATGCGCAAACGCTGCTGCAAGACAGAGGAGTACAGAATAACATGTTTTACTGAAGTAACAATTTCACCAATTTTCACAACTTTTACTCAGTTACATCTGAAGATAACTGTTAAAAATAAAAATTGCAAGGGAAATACAATATACAGTAAATGACGATTCCTCACTCAACCAACTGAAATAGCAAAACTGGGAACAGGATTTTGCTATTTCAAACCTCATTGCACATTTAGTGGATCATCTTATTTTAAATTTTGCAGTTCAGTGAATATAGCTTATAAGAAAGTGGAGTTGTCTATGTTTGTTGGACTGGTTTCTTACTGGTCTCCAGCCAAACAGAACAGTGATGAGTTGGGTCACTTTGAAGTGGAGATATTGCTGAAGCTGGTAGCAATTTCTAGGTGAACAGACTGCTGGTCATCCCAAGGGAAATTTTACATTGGGGTGACTGTCCACTGGATTGATAGAGCCATTAGAGAGGGATTTTGCTTGTATGATCTTGAGACTGAAGGGTTCCCACACGTTTGACGTTCCTGCATATTCAGAGTTTGCCATCAGATGAACCATTTTCAGAACAACAGACAATGATTCCAACTTTGTGAGAGCTTTCTTTATAATTGGACAGCATGGTGATGATAATGAAGATAAAGATGAATATGCAAGTGATGAGTTAGACAACAATACTTCTAATGTAGATGATAATGACAATGATGATGATAAAGTGCTCTTTGCTTTACAGAAGTCAAGTATTTCAGACAGATTCCCTTGATCAATACATTAAAAAAAAAAGTCAGAAAAGATCAGTAGTATTGCAGCCTCACCTGATTTGAAGGAACCCCTTTAAAAAAAAAAAAAAAATCAGACTGAACCAATCCACTTTCTGCTAGTGCAGTTGTTGAACAGCTTTTTAGCTGTGCTAATTTACCCTTCCCCCCTTTTACGAAGCCGTGCTGCCAAGCAGTGCGAGTTAAATGCCGAGACGCCCATTTTGTAATCCTGTGGGTGGCTTGGCATGTGGCTGCGTGGCTTGAGAAAAAAAGGGGGATTAATGAGTCGCAAGCACGCTCGCACGAGTGACACTGATTTTCCAAAAATTTAGTTTTACTAAATGCAAAGTAGATTGAATTGCAGAGCAATAAGGTTGTTGGGATAAAAATGTTAGCAATAGTTACATTCACTGTAGTTATATATTACTTAAGAAAAATTTTTTCAATTTGTTTTTCATTATACTTTTACTTTTAAGTTTTAAGTTTAAGTTTTATTAGGATTTTATATACCGCCTATCAAGGTTTTCTAAGCGGTTTTACAATCAGGTACTCAAGCATTTTCCCTATCTGTCCCGGCGGGCTCACAATCTCTCTAACGTACCTGGGGCTCTGGAGGATTAAGTGACTTGCCCAGGCTCACAAGGAGCAGCGTGGGGTTTGAACCCACAACCCCAGGGTGCTGAGGCTGTAGCTTCAACCACCGCGCCACACACTGAAGCATTAAAATATGCAATTACTTTTACTTAAATACTTTGAACAACGCTGCCTCTCTGCAGGGGAAATGTGGGTTTATTTTCATTTTGTTTACTTGTTTGCCTTTTAAAATCTTGCTCTGTGCCCTAAAGAACTCATGCTTTACTGCTAATGCTTGCCTTGCAGGTGCTCTCAGCAGCTGCAGCCGCGGGAGTCTCTGTTGCTTTTGGTGCTCCAATTGGTGGTGTGCTTTTTAGCCTGGAAGAGGTAAGGACATGAAATCATGTTGACTTAATTATTATTATAATTTTGACATATATAAAACCTTAAATCAAGGTTCTCTACACTAAATTACATTTTAATTTAATATAATTTATCAATTTATATCCCACCCGTCAAACGTAGCACTCAAGGCAAGTTACAATGAATCACAAAGAGCAAAAAGGAGAATTATCTGCCAGATGAATTAAAACAACCCTAATGACTATACATTCAGTTCATTTTCCATAAAGCCATCGAAGGAATACAATGAACATCAAATACCGATACACACAAATAGAAAATAATTAATCTAATCAACAGAAACATTAAGGGCTCCTTTTACTAAGCTGCGATAGCGTTTTTAGCGCGCAGAATTTTAGCGCATGCTAAACCCCGCGTTAACGCAGCTAGAGCTAACGCCAGCTCGATGCTGGTGTTAGCATCTAGTGCGTGCGGCAATTTAGCGCACGCTAAGCGCATGCTAAAACCGCTATCGCAGCTTAGTAAAAGGAGCCCTACGTAAAATTAAAGCTGTGATTAACAAAATTCATCAGTGAATCTGTAAAACTAAAGAAAGAAAGTTAGAACCTGATTTCACAGTCTAGGCCAGTGGTTCCCAAACCTGTCCTGAAGGACCCCCAGGCCAGTCGGGTTTTCAAGATAGCCCTAATGAATATGCATGGAGCAGATCTGCATTCCTGGTATCTCCATTATATGCAAATCTCTGTCATGCATATTCATTAGGGCTATCTTGAAAACCCGACTGGCCTGGGGGTCCTCCAGGACAGGTTTGGGAACCACTGGTCTAGGCATAAGTTATTCTGTGAAAATTCAGGTTTAACATTCTACCTAAAGCATACATAAGCTGGATCATTCTGCAAATTGGGAACAACCAAGGAAAACACGATCTAATTAGACAAATTGTGGTTCATGAAAGCGCCTCCCGAGAAGATCTTAAAAAGCAATTTGGATAATGCTAGGACAAATGCTTGTTATATATTTTGGCCCTTTTCCACTCACAACTCTACAGCTTGTCTGCATGCGTGCCCTCCTGTATCACTTCGGGAACTCAGGGACATAGGGCTCCTTTGATCAAGGTGCGCTACGGGGGTTAGCTCGTCGGACATTTCATCACGCGCTAACCCCCGCGGCACACCAAAAAACTAATGCTTTGTCAATGGAGGCGTTAGCGACTAGCACCGCAGGAGGTTGAATGGGCGGTTTTCCACGCGTTAACCGCCTACCGCAGCTTGATAAAAGGAGCCCATACTGTAAATGGTGCGGTGTTTAGCACCAATTCCTGCACTTAACTTTGGATGCAAGACTTTCACCTCCTGAAACCTGGTGTAAATGCCGGTGCTCAAGTTAGGGGCTCTATTCTGGGGCACTATTCTGGGGCTCTATTCTGTAACAATGGGGAAATAAGTCAAGAAGCAGACCATATGGAGAAAAGGTGTTTTAATTAGGGTGGCACATCAATTAATCATAATTAAAATTTTTAACTGCATAAAGCACCGCCCCCCTCTCAAATTTTCTTCGAGTCGTACAGTGGCAAATATAGACAGCAGAAGTAAATTCTCAGAACCGTCTTGTTTTATTTACCAAAATGAAAATAAATCATTTTTCTTACCTTTGTTGCCTGGTGATTTTAAAAATGAAACAAAATGATTAGAAAAATTAAATCACCAAGCAACAAAGATAAGAAAAATGATTTATTTTCATTTTAGTAATGAGAATTTACTTCTGTTGTCTATATTTACCACTGTACAAATCTAGAAGAAAATATGAGGAGGTCACTATATGCGATTAAAAATTTTGATCACGATTAATCGATGTGCAGCCCTAGTTTTAATCAATGCTCCCAGGAAGTAGTGCTCGACATGGCTGCGTTTCACCAACCAGGCTGTAGTTTAAATAGAAAGAAAAGATAAGAGATTTACACTTACTTTCGCTCTTCATCCATCCCACTGTTCCCTCTCCACCACCACATCTAACATTTCTCCCTCTCATCTCTCTCTTTCCCATGCATCTATACCTCATGCCTCTCCCACCACAATGTCCAATATTTCTTTCTCCCTATTAACAGCAAATCTCTTTCTTCATTTCCCCATGTACACCATCTCTTTTCCCTCTCACTCAGACACCCTGCCCAACAACTCTCCCTTTCTATTCCTTCCTCCACCTCAGCATCTCTTTCCCTTACTCCCTCCATTCTTCCATCCTATGTCTCAAGTTCATGCTCCCCTCCTTCCCTCTATTCTGTGTCCCAAGTTAAACTTTTCGATTACAGCTGCTGGATGACTAAGTCTAGGTCGGCCCACATCCCGCCCAACTCCTGCCCTACCCACTCCTCCAAAAACGCCCCTTTTCGCTCTGAGTGCACAGAGGCAGTAAAAAGGCCTAAGCTGGTTTTAGATATGTCTAAAACCCTGTTCGATTATCGATACTTGGATGACCTGTCTTTTTGATTGTCCAAGTGCTGTTTTAGGCGGGTTTTTAGATGTATTTTGATTATGAGCCCCATAGAGTACAACCAGAAAACAGAATAAGCACATTAGCTATTTCATATATCAATAGAGAAACATAGAAACATAGAAGATGACGGCAGAAAAGGGCTATAGCCCATCTAGTCTGCCCACTCTAACAACCCCACTCCCTTAAATTTACCCCCCTAGAGATACCACATGTGTATCCCCTCTACATTTTTTACCTCCCTAGAGATCCCACATGTGTATCCCATTTCCTTTTAAAATCCGGCACGCTGCTGGCCTGAATCACCTGAAGCGGAAGTTCATTTCAACAATTGACCACTCTTTTGGTGAAGAAGAACTTCCTGGTGTCGCCATGAAATTCCCCACCCCTGATTTTCATCGGATGTCCTCTTGTGGCTTGCTAATGTGCTTGCTAATGTGCTTGCTAATGTGTTTAACCTGTTTTCTGATTATACTCTATATATGTTTTTAGTCTTTGCTAGTAAGATTATATAATTTATTTCTCTTTTTAACTTTAGACACACAACATCTACCAGAACTGAAAGAAATGGTCCTCTTTTAATAGATCCACGATCACTTCAGTTCCGGTGGATGTTGTGTGTCACCAGCTGGTTGGATACCCCTGACACAGACTAGTTGGCGAAACGCAGTCACGTCAGGCACTACTTCCTGGGAGCATTGATTAAAACACCTTTTCTTTATATAGTCTACTTCTTGTCTTGTTTCCATGTTGGATCTAGTAGACTGTCTGCCTTGTTATTTCTTTACTTCTGTAACAACAGGCATAAGTTTTCAGAATGCCCCTGACACACCCGTGGCCACTCTTCCGTTTTGAATTACAGTATGTGCTATTAGAGATAAGCCCCATGCCTTATAGCATGAGTCCCCAACCCTGTCCTGGAGGGTTTTCAGGATCACCCTAATGAATATGCATGGAGCAGATTTGCATGCCTGTCACTTCCATTATAGGGCTAGCCTTAAACCCGATTGGCCTGGTGGTCCTCCAGGACAGGGTTGGGGACCACTACCTCATAGAATACATGCGGCTAAATTTGTGTACATATTATAATGGGTGCCAATTAATGTCAATTATCGGTTGTTATTTAGGTTAATTGGCTTGCTAGCCATATGGTTTGTGCACTATCATTACTGGACACATTAATTCCTTTTTCAGCATCTGGTCTCCTCCTGGATAAGCATGAAGTTTTTGTATTACAGGGCAGTGGAGGTGGTTTACTTATATGTAAGGCTTTAATCAGCAAAAAGACTATCCCCAAAGTACGGACTGTTATGGACCCACTCTCGTACCAGAGTTGTGGTAGTATGCTACACCATATTATGTTAATGGAGAAACAAAACACTAGTTTGTCCTTTAAACACACAAAAAAACAATTTTTGTTGGTCTGAGACTCCCATACACATTCTCTTTCTCCTAGGGCAGGGGTGTCAAAGTCCCTCCCCGAGGGCCCCAATCCAGTTGGGTTTTCAGGATTTCCCCAATGACTACGCATGAGATCTATTTGCATGCACTGCTTTCATTGTATGCTAATAGATCTCATGCATATTCATTGGGGAAATCCTGGAAACCCAACTGGATTGCGGCCCTCGAGGAGGGACTTTGACACTCCTGCCCTAGGGCCTGAAGTTTAGTGCTTAACTCATAATGTAGTAGACATGGGAAGGTGGCTGGGAGGGTGGATGCATCCTGCTTAAAGACCTTCTTTTTTTGGGGAGGAGGGGGGGGAAGATCAGTTGATAAGATGGGTTGGGGTGGGGTAGAAGGGAAGGGGAAGATATACAAAGGAGATCTAGAAGATGAAGCACTTCTGCTTTAAGGAGTGAGAGGCTATGAGACACAAGGCCTTTTGCTACAATTTTGGTTCAGCTAAGTCAATTGCTATGTAAGCTGTATACTCTTATTCTGATCTCCAATTGTTCATATTCTTTCTTGGATGCTATACTTTTTTTTGTATTTGTGAGCACAAATTATGTTTAAATCTTTTTTTGTTATTAATCTTGGGAGTGTGCCCACATTTTGGCGCAAATCTAGGTGCCATATATAGAATTTGGGGGATAATTGACATCACAATACTATAGGAGGTAATTTTATAAGTGGGAGTGCACCTTACTGCAGATCCAAACTGGCACCAATTAGTACCAGTTAGCACCCAATTGTTGACACTAATTGGCTCGTTAGCCTATTTAGTTGGGAATACATCTTGGATTGGTGCCCAAATATCAGCACCCAATTTTGGGTGCTGTATATAAAATCCTCAGGATAGTGATTGAAATTACATAGATAGTGAACATACATGTTCACTGGCCGCCAGTGAGCTAATAATTGCATATGAAAATAAGCTTGAATGTATTTAAGATGAAATAGGGATGGAATAAAAGTTTTTTTTTTCCCTTCAGGTAAATTTCTTATCTTCAGTACCTCTTGTTTTAGGTTAGTTACTACTTTCCTTTGAAGACACTATGGAGGTCATTTTTTGCTGCTCTGGTTGCTGCCTTTACCCTGAGATCGATTAATCCCTTTGGAAATAGTCGACTTGTTCTCTTCTATGTTGAGTATCATACACCCTGGTACATGGCTGAACTTATTCCCTTTATCCTGCTTGGAGTCTTTGGAGGCCTGTGGGGAACCCTTTTCATCCGCTGTAATATTGCCTGGTGCAGGAGACGCAAAACCACCAGGCTTGGCAAGTATCCAGTTCTGGAGGTCATCGCTGTCACTGCCATCACAGCTATTATTGCTTACCCCAACCCATATACACGGAGGAGCACCAGCGAACTTATCTCTGAGCTTTTCAATGACTGTGACGCTCTGGAGTCCTCACAACTATGTGACTATATCAATGACCCCAATATGACCAGAACAGTTGATAACATTCCTGATCGACCTGCTGGGTTGGGAGTTTACACAGCCATGTGGCAGCTGGCTCTGGCCTTGATTTTCAAGATTATCATCACAATATTTACTTTTGGTATGAAGGTAAGGAAGACAATGACCCTGACCCCTCCTCCTCTCCGCCCCTGCTCCTTCCTACTTATCCTCTCCCCCTCGCCATACGCGCACCTTCACTTCCCCCCCTCCCCCCACTGTACCTCTATCTCTTCACCAGTACGAGCAGCAATTCCAACCGACTGCTCATTCCAGCGTCAGCTCTCCCTCTGGGTCCCGCACCTAGGAAGTGAAATCAGGGGGAGAGCTGATGCCAATGTGGGCAGTGAGCTGGCGATGCTACTCATGTCAGGAAGGGGTGTGCATGCATGGTGGGGGTGGGGGGTGGGGAAGGAGTGGAGGAAGAACACTACCACCTTAGATGCCTCTCACCCTCACTATGCCACTGAGTGGATTGGGGAGGAGTTGGCCACTAGGAGCTAGTGATGGTTCTGAAACTATCCTTAAATTTATAGCCTGCCTATTTATAAGGATCCTAAGTAGCTTATAACTCTAAAAATACTTTTCTTAGGAGTACATTTCATAACAGTTCATTATATAAAAATAAATTACATGAAATATACATGTCTAGGAAATTACCTAAATCACAATGTTATATATGGTCCGGATATTACCTCAATATTTGCCACAAGTGTAGTATTTATCAAGACGCCTCAGCCCCACCACTCCACCGCAAAAGTTTCATTCAAATCGCGGGAAGTATCATGTGGTGCTTCATCATTGGCTAAAGGTTAAAGATCTTTTGCTCTTTAACCTTTTGGAGTCGGATGACGGCGGCGTACCTCGGGAGACCCTTGAAAAAGCACGATATACGTGCGAAACATGTCGGGTCTGGCTCCCCTAGTTGGCTGAGATAAGTATTATCCTTTAAGGATTTTATACTCTAATTCAAATGCAATTGAGAGATTCAATATTAATATAAAAAAGGAAAAAAAAGTTGGAAAAAAGTTAAAAAATTGTTTATGAAATCAAAGACAGCCAATGATGAAGCACCACATGATACTTCCCGCGATTTGAATGAAACTTTTGCGGTGGAGTGGTGGGGCTGAGGCGTCTTGATAAATACTACACTTGTGGCAAATATTGAGGTAATATCCGGACCATATATAACATTGTGATTTATGGTGTTGGCTGGATGAAGATAATTATTAAGGCCAATATAAATAGATGTTTTAGGAAATTACCTAAAGCATTAACAAATGTCAATCAAGGATTTTAACTCATGATAAATTGGCACACTGTATAGAAATTCACACAGAATTAACCCCATGATGATTAGAGCTGTAACGTGATCTTATTTTTACAAAATGACATCTCAGAGCCCTTTTTCATGCTGTCTAAAAAGCTATTTTGATTTCTGCCTTTTGATAAATGTGATCTGACCATGCATCAAGCAAGCTGACCTCCATTTGTGAAGCTTGCTGAAGCATGGATGGCAAAATGAGATTTTAGAAAGGGACACCTGATTTCATCTACTTTACATGCCAATGATAGATTCCTCAGAGTGTCATGCTTGTTATTGATTGTAAAATCCAAACTACTAACCTCCCTTTTATAAAAGCACGGAAGAGGTTTTTAGCGCTGGCCGGCTGGCAGCAGGGATGCCCATTCCCTCCTGACACTAGATGCCCTCATACCAGGACCCCCAAACCTCCCCCGTACCTTGTAATTTGATGACAGCAGGAGAGATGCATAGTCCCTCCCCCACAGATTGCCAGGAGGGAGGAGCCTTAGGCATCTGAGCCAATTGAGGCCTTAGGCTCATCCCTGTGTATTCCTAATGTGTCTGAGCCAATTGGGACCATAGTGCCCACCCTGTGCATCCCAGGATGCACTGGGAAGGGTAAGGTATGTCATTTGGCAGTGGCAGCCTACGGAGCAGGAGGAATTAGGCATCCCTCCTGCTGTCATCAAATTACAAGGTACTAGTGAAGTTTGGGGTGTATGAGATGGTGGTGGCATCCAGTGGCAGGATGCTGATTTTATTTTTAATGAAGGTGAATGGGCAAGAGGAGGAGAGGGGTCTGTGTGTGTGTGTGGGGGGGGGGGGTCGTCTGGTGGGGAGGATTAAGTTCAGTGGGGAGGAGGTCGCCACAGCAGGAGGAATTGGGCATCCCTCCTGCTGATCTTCAGTTGGGGGGGGGTCAGTTCATGGGGTGTCAGGGGTTCAGGAGGGCCAGTGGCAGGAGGGAATGGGCATCCCTCCTGCTGATCTTCAATTGGGGGGTCAGTACAGAGGTTCTGGAGGATAGGGGCCAGTGGTAGGAGGGAATGGTCATCCTTCCTGCCAATTGCGGTGTCAGTGGGAAGGAGGGACTATCAAGTTGTGTGTGACTTTTTTTAATGGGTGCAGATATTGTGCATGTGTAACATATGCACAACATCTATGCTATTATGAAAGAAAAAAGCCCCAACAGCTGAGTGACAGGAGGCTGCTTTGGGGCTTCCTCTGCCACTCAGCTGTTCGGGCTTCCCCAAACCGGCTATGTGCATGTGTCAGTCATTCACTCAGTTGCTGTCACAGCGATTGATCAGACGGGATTCTGACGAGCCTCCATGCAAATCATTTGCATGGAAATTTGTTAGAACATCAGTCGCTGTTCCAGAGTCTACCAAAATATCGGCCAACAATGACTCATACGGTCTCAATGACTGTGTTTTGTGCATCTGGCCCTCAGTGCAGTTTGTTTCAGTAATCATTAACAGTTTTGACATAAGCTTTGATGAGACTTGGAGACTTTGAGACTCAGAAGCAGCTCTTTTAAAATAGTATCCACTGGAATGATATATATGCCTCAGGCACTCTGTAGCTTTAGATAGTACAGTTTCCCTTAGAGCCCTGTGGTTA
The DNA here is from genome assembly GCF_902459505.1 of Geotrypetes seraphini. NCBI lineage: Eukaryota > Metazoa > Chordata > Amphibia > Gymnophiona > Dermophiidae > Geotrypetes > Geotrypetes seraphini. The sequence continues at coordinate 172,427,981 of NC_047089.1, read as the reverse complement.
TTCTTGGATCCCTAGTGGACAGGATGGAATCCAGGTCACCTTGCTGGAATAAATACACAGAACAGTCTCTCCTCGGTGTCTCAAGAAGGAGGGTGAGGGTTCCCCATGGCCTACTCCAACCACAGGACAGATGCTTAAATGGCTTTCTGACACCTTTCTACGCCTGGATTTTAACTTGCTGGGTGGTTTATAAGGCTTATTCTTAAGTTTGAAGTGTGTCCTCTTACATCTGAGGGAAATCTCTACATAAGAACATAAGAATAGCCTTACTGGGTCAGACCAATGGTCCATCAATCCCAGTAGCCCGTTCTCATGGTAACCAATCCAGGTTCCTAGTACCTGGCCAAAACCCAAGGCGTAGCAACATTCCATGCTACTGATTTAGGGCAAGCAGTGGCTTCCCCTATGTCTGTCTCAATAACAGACTATGGACTTTTCCTCTAAAAAGGTTTCAAAGATGAATCAAGGTTTTTACAGTCAAGGGAGTTTCCTTCGGACACATCTCTATCCCCTGGTTACAATCCAATATAATACAATTTTTATTTGTATACCGCCAATACCTCATTCAAAGTTCACAATGGTTCACAAACAATGATAAACTAATATAAGGTGCTTGGATAAAAAACATCCCTAGCTGTCTAATAGGCTCACAATCTAACAAAAGCACCTCAATAAATAATTGCTTACACACATAATGAATTACTTCCAACTTTTCCCTCTTTCTGGAAAAGGCCATAATATACACAAGTCAGATATTGCTGTGTCTGCTTTCTACTGAGGTCAGGAAGGAGATGAAATTCTATTGGTCGATTTGTTCAAGGCAGAGGCACTGAAAATCTAAGCATCATCCATACTACTAGATTTTCTGCTGCTCTACAGGTATATTAGCCAAATAAATGGCAAAATAGCAGGGAGCTAGTGATGTAGATTCTGTTGTTAAATTTTGTGCTATAGAAAAAAAATGGATTTCTGTGGTGAGAGCTTCTCTCTTTAAGCTGTGTAGTTGAATGTAAGATAAATTACATGTACGATAAATTATATGCAAGATAACTTGCAACACTGTATAAAATCAATTATTTTTGGCTCAGCATAAATTGACCATTAGCTTGATAGAAGTGGTCAATGGAACAGTGATAGAATAACTTTTATCAGTTATATGCTTCTCTTATAAGGATTGCTGAACAAACACAGCAAAGGATATAGACTCAAAAATTTAAAACCTTTCTGATGTTTGTTTGTTTTTTTTCTTTCAGATCCCTTCAGGGCTGTTTATTCCCAGCATGGCTGTTGGGGCAATAGCAGGAAGAATGGTTGGAATAGGGGTGGAACAGCTGGCTTACCACAACCATGATTGGATCATTTTCAGTAGCTGGTGTAGACAAGGGGCTGACTGTGTCACGCCAGGCCTGTATGCAATGGTGGGAGCTGCTGCTTGCTTAGGTATGATATATACAGTGCTTAATTTGTCAATGAATAGCCAAGAGTAAAGTACTACCGTGTTTCCCCGAAAATAAGATAGTGTCTTATATTAATTTGGGTCAAAAAAATGCACTAGGGCTTATTTTCGGGGAAATCTTATATTTTTCATGTACAGGGATCATTTCTCCCTTCCTCTCCTCCACCCCAATTTTTCCTCTTTCCTTTTTCCCCTTCCCCCCTTGTGCAGCATTTTTCCTCCCCCTCACCCATCCCCTTGTACAGCATATTTCTAACTCTCCCTCCCATCCCCCATGCAGCATTATTCCTCCCCTCTCACCCTTCTGTCCCTCCCTTCCATCCTCCAGAACCCTGCTGACCCTCTTGCCCATCTCCTTGCGCAACATTTCTCCATCCCTCCCTTCCATCCCCCCGCACAGCAGAACCCCACCGACCAACATACCTCCATTACAAACAGTAGCAGTGGCAGCACTCTGAACAGGCTGCTTCGCAGCCTTCCCAGCTGGAGCCTTCCCTCTGCCGCATGAGTGGCACTAATGCGCAGACAAACTTTTTTTCCTACTCACCAAACATCACTACCTTAGTCACTGACCAATGGGAGTCACCTGAAGGCTCTCTAAAGGCAACCAAAGCTATGTCTAAGCTCTGTCCTATGGCTCTGGACTTTCAGCAGCTGTTTGTACATCAGAAGGTTGACTCTGCAGTAGCCTAAGTGACCACGCGCACCTCCCTTCCTACTGAGGGTAGAGTGATGCTAAAGGATGCACAGGACCATAAACTGGTTGTGGTCCGTAAAAGACAATTTTTAGCACTGGCTTTGGGTATCAAATCTGCAGCAGTTGTCTCCTTCATGGCACAGACCTGTCATATCAGACTGTGGACTAGTTTCTCGGAGCTTGGGGATTCCTGTCCTCACATGTTTAAGGAGGGAATGGATTATGTGACTGATGCTCTTTATTATTTCATCTGAGTTCTGAGTAAAGTTTCGGTTTACTCCATTTCTGTCTACCGGATACTCTGGATCAGACAAGGGGCGGGCGACTCAGCTTCCAAGGCCACACTCAGAAGATTGCCCGCAGATGCTGTTTGGCAAAGGACTGGACAACCTCATGGCTAGTGTTGTGGATCACTGTCCCAAATCACTCCCGAACGGCAGGAGCCATCACTATACCGGGGACAGTAGAGGCAATTATCGTGCCTCTAGAAGATCTGGCCAATTTTCCTCTGGTGACTTGTCTCAGAGATCTTTTAAGGGGTCCCGACAGAGATTTGGCAGTTACAGGTGGTGGTAGCTTGGACCCCAAGAAGAAACAGTGACACCAGGACAACAGCCACCGTTCTTCATATCAGCGGGTGGCTGACAGCTTTCAGGAAGGAATGGGAACAGATTTCATCCAACCACTGGGTTCTGGACATTATTTGGGAGGGGACACAAGATTGAGTTTTCTTGGCCCCCTCCTGATCTGTTCTTCAACTTTCCTACCCGTCGGCTGGAGAAGGAGGTCAGAGTCAGAGCGACAGTGCAACGACATCGATATTTTTGGATGTAGAGATATGCATTCCACTTCTGAAATGGGGAATATGGGCTTAGAGTTTTGGCCTATTCTTATTCCTCCCAAAATACACTCAGAACACATCCCCTTTCCATATTCACATTTCGGTTTCAGCTTTAGGCATGCATATCCTGGTTTTATAAAATGAAATTTAGATGTTCATGTAATATAAACATATAAATACTGGTTTATGCATCTGGATAAATACAAAGAAACAATAAGCAGGTCTCTGAAGAAAGAGGGATTCATCACTTTGTGTTAACACAGCAGTGGAGAATTTCAACAGGATATTGAAATCTAAAATATGCTATTTTACAGCACACAGAGGGCAATTCTATAGAGTGTCCAAACTCTAGGTGCTAAGCTTGTATTCTATAACAGCCAATTTTTGCACCTAATTTGTTATAGAATACCTGCAGAAGTCAACAGTTAGGTACCTAAATTTACTCTTGTTCTATAGCAGGTACAAATAGGCGCACCTATAGGACAGTATTCAATAAAGTGCATTCTAAAATAGAACAACTGTGACCTGTCCATGTTATTCCCATGTGGGCACCCCCCTTTGCAGATATGTGCTGGAACACTTAGGTGCCAAGTTTCTAAGTGTCCTTATTCTTTGATATACTGTTTATCAAACCGGTACCTAAACGGTTTACATAGTTATAGCATAGGATTTAGGTGCCATTTCAACCCCCCCTCCCAATTTTGGTGCTTAATTGCTGTTTGAGTCCTTAAAGTTACAGTTACAATTAAATCATTTATATTCTGCTATTGCCAACAATACATATTCTATCTAAATTAGCTATACTGTAGTTATATGAGCAAATGTATTCCAAATCCTGTCTGCTAGATAATAGTCATTCATGAAAAAATAATCTAAGAATGAGATATCTAAATCCCAGGGTGTCACATGTATATGCAATTCTGCAAACAAATTATTTATCTTCATTTGAAAATAATGTACTAATTGAATAAGCGGTTTACAATAAAATACAGGTACTTAGAACTTCCCTATCTGTCTCGAAGGCTCACAATCTAGCTAAAGTACCTGAGTAAACAATTATTAAAATAGAAAAGATATAACAAAATGCCAAGAATTGGGAGGGAAAGGTACAATGCAAATAATAATGAAAAAACAAAGATAAAAGAAATAAAAAGAATAAAATTAAAATATTCAATTAAGTTTAAGAGATTGGAGATTAAGCAAAATAAATTCCAATCTGGAATTATAATGCTGCATATCTCCAACCTACACAACACTGCATATTATCAATAACTTCTCCTTGTACTTATGCCTATTTGTGCAAGCAGAAAGCCTGCAAAAATAAGTTGTGCATCCTGGGATAGGGAGGGACCTTAAGCTCCTGAGCCAATCAGGGCCTTAGGCCCCTCCTAGTGCATCTCAGGATACACCGGGAAAGGGAAGGCCCACCATTTTGAAGAAGCGGGCCTGCCAACTGTAGGGAGTGGGCATCCCTTTCAAGGGACTGGGGAGTGGGAGCTGTCCAGGGGTGGGTGGGCAGGGCCTGTCAGGAGGATGGCGGACCCCGGTGACAGGAGGGAGTGGGCATCCCTCCTGTCAATCTTGTACAGGGTGTCGGGGGGGGGGGGGGGCGTGTTGGGGACTCTAGGCAGTGGCAGGCAAGGTTGGGTGTCGGCGGGAGGAGGGACTTTTCTGCCTCTCAATCATCTGAGTCAGCAGGATTTGGGGAGACCTGCAGCTCAGTTTCATCAGGGCAGGGAGATCAGCTTTGAAAGAAGGGAGGAGCTGTGCTTAGCAATTGCTCTTCTGAGCAAGTGCCAGGCACAATTCCTCCCTTTACCAGCGATTCTCCGCACAAATAGTGTGCATATAATTTGCATGCTATTATGCCGAAAATCATCTATAAAAGAAAAGTTGCTCCCACTATGGTCACTACATTGACTCACCAGATTTTACAAGTGAATTTTGAGGATCCTGCCCTGATTCTTTTTAGACTGCATCAGGAATCCTCAGAGTTCAAAAACAGCCAGTGGAAATGAACTTACTGCCGGGAGGGGCAGAGTTGTTCTGCTGAGTCAGTTTCTTTGTCCTTAGCTGCCTACCAGCTGTACTTGAGTTCCAAAACAAGCATCAATGTCTCTATTTCAGGTTTTCACTCCATGCAGCAATTTGACAATATATAGCTTGCAAGCTAAATAAAAGAACAAATGCAAATAATATTAAGAGAAAATGGTAGGATTATAGTACAATTGAGTTAAAAGGCACTTCATATTAATTTTAGTTTGAAGGAGAAAAGCTGAGTCAGCATTAGGTAATCTATACAGTCACCACAAAAATGTGAAGTTGGCTCTTCTGTGCATTAGACTAATTAGTGTGTCTGTAAATCTCATCTAACTGACATCATCGTGGAAATATGCTTACCTTAAAAAACACTGAAAAGGACAAGAGCCTTCTCATTCAGAACATCTACTGGTCATAGGCTTTCAGAACTGTCTTCAGACTGCCACCACATACCCCATTTCTTTCCCTAGCTGGTCACATGCTCTGTGCTGCCTCTCACATACAAATTGCTATACTGGAACAAACTGAAGGTCCATCAAGCCCAACATCCTGTTTCCAACACTGGCCAACCCAGGTCCCAAGTACCTACCTAGATCCCAAATAGTAAAACAGATTTTCTGCTGCTTATCCTAGGAATAAGCGGTGGATTTCCCCAAGCCATTTCAATAATGGCCTATAGACTTCTCTTAAAGGAAATTGCCAAATGAATTTTGGAGTTTGATTACATGTTGTGTGAAGAAATATTTCCTCAGGTCTGATTTAAATCTACTACATAGTAGCTTCATCGCATGCCCCCTAGTCCTAGTATTTTTGGAAAGAGTAAACAAGCAATTCATATCTACCTTTTCCACTCCACTCGGTATTTTATAAATGTCTATCATATCACCCCTAAGCTGTCTCTTCTCCAAGCTGAAGAGCCTTAGCCACTCGAGTCTTTCCTCATAGGCAAGTCATCCCATCTCTTTTATTTTTTTTTGTCACCCTTCTCTGTAGCTTTTCTAATTATGCTACATCTTTTTTGAGATATTGTAACCAGAACTGCACATGGTATTCAAGGTGCGGCCATACCACAGAGCAATACAAGGGCATTATAGCATTTTCATCTTTGTTTTCCATTCCTTCCCAATAATTTCTAACATTCTATTTGCTTTCTTAGCCGCTGCCGCACATTGAGTTTCTGTTTATGTAAATGATGGTAAACCTGTCTACTTTGTTCTGGGCACTACCTGCAACAGTGTCAGCACGTGATAAAGCAGGGTTGCCCACACTTTTTTGGCTTGCGAGCTACTTTTAAAATGACCAAGTCAAAATGATCTACCAACAATAAAATTTTAAAAAACAGAAAGCACACTGTATGCAGAGGAAATGTTAATTATCATTTGTATTTGGGGTTTTCATCAGAGGTCAAGGCAGATGACTTTAAAATATGCAATGTCACCTCAGTAACAACTATACAAATATAGACAATATACCCCTTCCCCTTTTAATAAACTGTGATAGTGGTTTTTTAGCCCAGGAAGCTGTGCTGTAATGCCCTGCGCTGCTCTCGATGCTCATAGGTTCCCTGCGCTAAAAACCGCTATTGCAGTTTAGTAAAAGGGGGCCATAGTGCAAAATGTAGACAGCAGATATAAATTCTCAAACGGACACATTTTGATCACTAAATTGAAAAAATAATTTTTTCCTACCTTTTTCTCTGATGATTTCATGAGTCTCTGGTTTGCACTTCCTTCTTCTGTAAAGCCAATATTTCTTTCTTTCTGCCTTTCTTTCTCTCTTCCCCTGCCCCCCCTTTTTCTTTCTACCTTTCTTTCTCTGTCCCCCTGGGCCCCCCCCTCTTTCTTTCTGCCTTTCTTTCTCTCTCCCCCATGCCCCCCCTTTCTTTCTGCCTTTCTTTTCTCTCTCCCCCTGCCCCCCCCAAAGCCATCATGCTGATTTTCTCCACTTCCCCTATTCTTTCCATACCCCCAAGCCACCAACGCAGTTTCTCCCTGCTGCTTCTCCAAGCCAGGCCTGGCTCATACAAGTGACGGGCCCACAGGACTTCACTTCCAACGTCAATTCTAACGTCGGGGAGGAAGTTCCAGGCCAGCCAGGCAGCAATTGGCTGGCCCAGAACTTCCTCTCCAATGTCAGAATTGACATCGGAGGTGAAGTTTTGTAAGTCTGGTGCTTGTACGCGCCAGGCCTGACTTGAGGAAGCAGCAGGGAGAAAAAGATTGCAAAGGCAACCGCATTGCCTTTGCGATCTACTGGTTGATCGTGATCGACCATATGGGCACCCCTGTGATAAAGTACACACTAAGGGGGAAGTTCTATAAATGGCACTGGAGAAAGTTGATGCTAAGCGCAATTCCATGAAGGGCACATACCCTTTATAGAATAGCACATAATTTCTAATTTGTGCACCTAACTTTAGGCACCTGCTAAAACCTGATGTAAATACGGGCATCGAAGTTAGGAGCACTGAGGCAGTATTCTATAGCTAAGTGTGTAACCTTTTTGGAATACTCCTGGCCATTGCATGACCACACCCCATTCTGCGTGTAGAGTTAGGTGCCATGTGTTATAGAATAGGTGCAGCCGGATGTGCATGCAAATTTTAATTAGTGCCAATTAACTTGAATAATTGGTTGTTAGCTCCCTATTAACATCATTACACTGGTTACCAGTAGAGGCCTGCTTAGTATTCAAGCTATGTACTTAGTCCATCAAATTTTAGATGGTGTAACCCCATGCATATGCAAAGTGTAGTTGATCTACCTGGTAGAAATCCTAGAGCTGGCTCGAGGGAGTACTTGATCCTCCATTATCCAAAATGTAGTAAATTAGTTTATAAAACTGCTCATTCAGCTTGGTTTGTGTTCCAAGCTACTAAATGGTAGAATTAATCGCCTAGGGAAATACGATGCCAGGTTAATTATTCTTCTTTTAGAAAAATGTTAAACCCTTTTTTATTTCTTAGATACTTGTTTTAAATCTGATTAGACAGCTTAGGTAGATAAGGTGCTTTAATCTATTTTATTACCTGAGCTTGGTTTTCATGGGATTCTTTATGGGTTTTTTTTGTTTTTTTTTTAAGATTGTAAACTACATTGAATTATTATAGACTAATGTGGGATATAAATGTCAATAAATGTAAATTATTGATAGTTAAGGGCTTGTTACTCAATTCATTTTCCCACACATGTTGGGCATGCAAACCTTGGTGTCATTTGTAAATTTCAGGGGTGATTCCCCGACCATAACTACCCAATTTTTGCCCCATAACAGCATGTGAATTAGTGTTAATTGCCATGTTCATGTGCTAACTTTTAGCACTTGTTAATTCTATTAGGCCCAATTGCCTGTTTCTAAATTTATGCTGGCTATTTCCCTTTAAGCCATGTTTATCCATATGACCAGTAATTCTGTTCTAGCTAGGTACTTGGGACCTGGGTTGGCCACTGTTGGAAACAGGATGCTGGGCTTGATGGACCTTCGGTCTGTCTCAGTATGGCAATTCTTATGTTCACCTGATATCTGGACAATTACCGTTGACGTTCCATTTTACACTGAATCTTGGCTTCCCTCGGGACCTTTAAAAAAAAAAAAAAAAAAAAATTGGCACTACACTGGTATGCTGCAGCCATTAGATATAGAGGTAAATTTGAATGATAGAGTACAGTAGCAAGTCTTCTATTTAGTTTGTCAGTTTACTCTAGCACATCATGATTCACACTTAGTTCCTCTGAATTGTCACTTACAAAGAATGATTCCAGCATAGTTATCTCCCCCAAAGCAAAGAATTAATTTCAATTTTCTACTATGGCCTTATAATCTCAAAGTACCCCTTTTACTTCCTGGTCATCTAGAGGGCAAAACTGGGTGCCTCCATTTAGATACCCTGAGGATACATAGTAGGATCCTATTCTATAAAATAACTTGGGTACTCAGTTTCTTTGTAACCCAGTATAGGCTTGCCCAATGTTTATGGGCCTACAGTTATACCAGTCATGGATCTGGAATACTTGTGGGACAGTTTGTCCAGGTTTTGGAAAGCCCCAGCCAGCTCCAGCTGCGTATAAAGGACATGGATGACATCACACACATCTGTGCATGCTTGAGGCCTTCAAAACGTGGCTGGAGCTGGTTACGGAAGAAGAGACAAAGCTCTATAGGGGCAGGGCTGGGGATGGAACTGGGCGTGGCTGGGAATGGGACGTGGCTGGGAATGGGGTATAGCTGGGAATGGGGCGGGGTCATGTGTCCTGGTTTTGTCTCTGAAAATATGGTAACCCTACTTCAGTGATAAACAGACTGCTAATATCTGTACAATTCCTAACAGCAGAAAACATAGGCTTATAATTTTTCAGTGCCTAAATGCAGCAAGTGAGACAGATCTCTCCTTATCTTCCTGTGTTCAGGTGGAGTGACCAGAATGACTGTCTCACTGGTTGTGATCATGTTTGAATTAACTGGAGGCTTGGAGTACATTGTACCACTAATGGCTGCTGCAGTGACCAGCAAATGGGTGGCTGATGCTTTCGGGAAAGAAGGAATCTATGAAGCACACATTCACCTAAATGGTTATCCCTTCCTGGATGTTAAAGATGAGTTTACACACAGAACCCTAGCTACAGATGTCATGAGACCAAGACGTGGGGAGTCCCCTCTTTCAGTCCTGACCCAGGATAACATGACAGTGGAGGACATAGAAACATTGATTAAAGAGACCGATTATAATGGCTTCCCTGTGGTGGTCTCCAAGGATTCAGAACGCCTTATTGGGTTTGCCCAGAGACGAGAACTCATTCTTGCAATAAGTAAGTGGATACTTTTTACTAGATACTTGTAAAGAAATCGAATAATTTTATAAAAGGCACCTAACTTGTGCAGCAAGTTTCACAAATTTTCAGAGGTAAAACATATCCAGTGACCCATAAGACTCATTCATTTGGGAGGTCGAGCCTTAGATATGTTTTACCTCTGAAAATTTATGAAACTTGCTGCACAAGTGAGGTAGCCTTTTATAAAATTAAAATTTGATATAATCGCCTATCAAAAGATTTTTAGGCGAAATGCAGAAATAAAAACTGTACATTGCTAAAACTGCATAGACATAATTCCAAACTAACCAGACATACTGGAACATGAAGGGGAGACGGGGGAGGAAATACATTTGTTATAGGATAGAAAAACATTCAAGGTAAAAGCATCTAGGGAGGGGTAGTTGAAATTAAAGAGAATTTTTTATTATTGGATATGGGCGTTTAGTAAAGCTGTGGTTATAATGAGAAAGCATCTTTGAACAGGTGGCTTTTCAGTTTCCCTTTGAAAAGGTTATTTTTCTTCCCTTAAGTCAGGAGGTAGAGCATTCCACAGCTGAGGAGCTGTGACAGAGAAGATTTCTAAGCGTCTTGTACCGATTATTTGTAAAGAAGGTAGGTTAATCTGTGGATCTAAGTGTGTATAAATTCTGGCTTTTTTGAACTAATTATTTTATGTATCAACAGAATTATCTTAGTCTGAGTCTATGGTTCCAACCATCTTTCACAGAGGCGCTAAAGTCTCTGTACCAAAACACTAGGGCATTCTCCCTTGGTCATGTGTGCAGCCCGGAACTGCACCCAATAGCGTTCAAGTGACTGTCCTAAATAATCTAACAGTCTATTTAATGTTTTGATAATCAGCAGCCTGCTCAGCATTCAGGGTCTGGTATGCCTCTAAGGCTCGACCTCCCAAACATGGAATGAGCCTTATGGGCCACTGGTCCATAGGCCAGTGTGAGGCTAATGCTACCTGCTCAAAATCCAAAAGAAAGTCCTGAATGTCATCTTCCTGGTTTAATTTATTTAATCTTATGGGCTCCACAAAAGGAGCACCTACCAGACTGCTTGCTGCTCCAGTGGTGCAGGCACTTGTGGCGACTGGAAGTCGAGCCAAGTTATTTTATCGCCTAAACTTGGGCTCCTAGCTGCTGTAACAATTCAGTATGACGAGACTGCTGTGCTTGGTGCTCTCCATAAGTTCGACTGTGCCTTTAGCGACTCCTGAACATCCAAGTTTCCAAGTTTATTTAAAATTTCCTATCCTATCCTAGGGGAGAACCTTCAGGGTGGCTTATAATCTAAAACATAGTCAAATAATTAGTGTAGAAAAATAATCTATACATAGAAACATATAAAAAAGCAGCAGAAAAGGGCTATAGCCCACCAAGTCTGCCCATTCCAAGTATCCCCTCCCCTGAATTTATCTCCCTTAAGATCCCACGTGAGTATCCCGTTTTCTCTTAAAATCCGTCACGCTGCTGGCCTTTATCACCTGGAGTGGAGTCTGTTCCAATGATCCACTACTCTTTCGGTGAAGAAGTACTTCCTGGAGTCGCCATGAAAACTTCCCTCCCCTAATCTTCAGCGGATGCCCTCTGGTGGTCGAGGGTCCCATGAGCCAGAAGATATCATCTTCTGACTCGATGCGTCCCATGATGTACTTATATGTTTTCAATCATATCTCCCCGTTCTCTTCTTTCCCTCAAGTGAGTACAGCCGCAATTTTTTAAATCTTTCTTCATACGTGAGATCCGTGAGCCCCAAGACCATCCTGGTGGCTGTTCGCTGAACTGACTCGATCCTCAGCACGTCCTTTCGGTAGTGTGGTCTCCAAAACTGAAACACAGTACTCCCAAGTGAGGCCTCACCATGGCTCTGTACAACGGCATCATAACTTCAGGTCTCCTGCTGACGAAAACCTCTGCGGATACACCCCATCATTTGTCTTGCCTGGAGGAAGCCTTCTCCACTTGATTGGCAACCTTCATGTCCTCACTAATTGATCACCCCTAGGTCGTGGTCCGCCGTGGTCCTAACCAAGGTTTCACCATTTAGTACATAAGTTTCTACGCGGGTTTCTCTTACCCAGGTGCATTATCCCTGCATTTTTTTAGCATTGAAGCCTAGCTGCCAAGTAGTTGACCATTGTTCCAGCAACAGTAGGTCGTGTGTCATATTATCAGGTAATAAGCTTTTGCCTACTATGTTGCAAAGTTTGGCGTCGTCGGCGAACAGTGATACCCTTCCTCTAAGTCCTTGCATCATATCTCTTATGAATAAGTTAAATAGAATCGGGCCCAGGACCGAGCCCTGCGGCACTCCACTGATCACGTCCGATGCTTCGGATGGGGTACCGTTCACCACCACCTTCTGAAGTCTACTGCTCAGCTAATCCCCAACCCATGTAGTTAGAGTGTCTCCTAATCCTATCGATTTCAGCTTGTTCAGTAATCTTCGATGAGGGACGCTATCAAATGCTTTACTGAAGTCCAAATATACCACGTCCAGTGACTCTCCGGCGTCCAGTTTTCTAGTAACCCAGTCAAAAAAGCTAATCAGATTAGATTGGTAGGATCTACCCTGGGTGAACCCGTGTTGGTGTGGATCACGCAGTTTTTCTTCGTCTAGGATTGTGTCAAGATTCTGTTTGATCAGTGTTTCCATGAGTTTACACACTATAGACATGAGACTCACTGGTCTGTAGTGTGCTATCTCTGTCCTGCAGCCCTTTTTGTGGAGTGGGATTACGTTGGCGGTTTTCCAGTCCAAGGGACTGTGCTTAGGGAAAGATTGAAAAGAACAGATAATGGTTCTGCCAGGACTTCCCTTAACTTCCTGAGCATTCTGGGGTGTAGGTTATCCAGTCCCATGGCTTTGTTTACTTTGAGTCTTGATATTTCGTCATAGATGCTACTGGGCGTAAATTCAAAATCTTGAAACGGGTCTTTCTGGTTATCTCCCGTCTGCAGCTGTGGACCAGCTCCCGGCGCTTCGCGAGTGAACACTGAACAGAAGTATTTGTTTAGTAGTTCTGCCTTCTCAGAATATGATTCCGCACAGTTACCGTCCGATTGCTTCAGGCGTACTATCCCATCTTTGTTTCTTTTCCTGTCACTAATATAGCTGAAGAAAGATTTATCCCCTTTCTTAATTTTCCGTGCTAGCTCTTCCTCCATTCGGAGTTTGGCTTCTCTGAGTGCTGTTTTGACAGCTTTAGATCTGTCTAGATAGTCCTCTTTCGCCCCCTCTCTGCCTAAATGTTTGTAGGTGATAAATGCGTCTTTTTTCTGTTTAACTAGGTCTGAAATTTCTTTACTGAACCATTGGGGTCTTTTGTTTCTCCTGCGTTTACTTACTGTCTTTATGTATCGGTCTGTTGCTTCGTGTAGGATGGACTTCAGAGATGACCACATATCCTCCACATTGTCAGATATTGCTTGTTTATGTAGCTCCTGATGGACAAAATCTCTCATGCGGTTGAAGTCTGTGCCTCTAAAGTTGAGAACCCTTGTTGCTGTGTTTGTCTTAGGGAAACCTTTCTTGAGGTTGAGCCATACCATATTATGGTCGCTGGAGGCCAGTGTGTCTCCTACTGAGACTTCCGTGACGCTATCTCCATTGGTGAGAACTAGGTCTAGTAACGCCTGGTCCCTGGTGGGCTCCAATACCAATTGCTTGAGACGTGCACCCTTTATGGAGGTTAATATTCTTTTGCTGCTACCCGTAGTCGCGGAGAGTGTGTTCCCAATCTGCATCTGGCATGTTGAAGTCTCCTAGCATTACTGTGTCCCCACGCAGTGTGATGTTTTCTATGTCCTTGATTAATTCCATGTCTTTGTCCTCCTGTTGCCTGGGAGGTCTATATATTACCCCAAGGTATAGGCATTTTTCATTCCCTCTGGCCAGGTTCACCCAGAGGGATTCCCCGGTATATCTAACATCTGTGATTCTGGTGGTTTTGATGCTTTCCTTAGTGTATAGCGTTTACTCCTCCTCCCAAATTTACCCTCTCGGTCGCAACGAAGTAGGTTGTACCCTGGTATAATACATAAGTAGGGGTTCGAGGAAAGAAATACAAAAAGATTTAGCAAAAAAAGAAATTAAACATTTAGGGATATTCTTCTGTTTTCCAAGATACCAATAGTGCTACCTCTTAGACCTGAGAATATGCATCAGAGAAAAGATAAGTCTTTAAGTTTTCCTTGAACCTATTATCAATTGAGGTTATTGTTTTGAGTGCTAGTGGTAACAAATTCCAATACTCTTTCATCTGGCACCTTTCCACCTCCAGACCAGCCATGAATTTAGACAGCTCCGCCTGGAAAGAAACAAACAAAAGAACAACCTAGTGTGGCTCTTTCACCACTATATCTGACTCTCAGGCTTACTCCGATTGAACCCCTTACTCTAGTTATCCACACAAGCCCCTCTTTCTAGGTACTTTTACCTCAGGATATTTTTATTCCTCTTGTTCCTCTCCTATGGAATGTCTATAGATTTTCACTCAACGATTTAAACTTTCCATCCCTTCTAGGAAAGAAATTAAAGGAGTCAAGAATTTCAGCCTTTCTCTGGATTTTAAATTTCCCCAATTATGAAATGAACTTCCTTTAATTTTGAGGTGTCCCAGCTCTTTCCAATCTTTTCATAAATCTTTAAAAACTTTTATATTTGCTAAACATTTTGAAAATTAATTCCCGCATATTTTAGCATATTTTTTAAACTTATTGTTAGCCGTGTCGAGCTTCCTCTGGTTGAAGACCTGGTATATAAAGTTAAGTTTTAGTTTAGTTTAGTTTATCTCTGCTTTGGGATCTTAGGGCCTCCCTAGCCATTCAATTGTCCTCGACCTCTGGGACTCCTCTGGTCTGGTCACATGATCATCCTCAGCTACTCTCTCCACACAGGGTTCACTGCTGCCTGCTCTATACTCCACCTGTGGGTCTTGAACCACGCCCTCTGAGTCCTCTAATCTTCTGGACTTCCTTTTCCTTTCTGTCTTTCTCAAAATTTGAAATCCAATCGGGACATTACTCACAGTTTGTTCAAAACAAACAGGAAAAATTGCTCTACATATAATCTGGCCTCGATGGGTTTCAGTCTCTCTTAAAGTGATTAAAAAAACCCCAAACTTCCTTGGATTCTCAAATACTGTTCAATTCAAATTGCTGCAAAACTCAGTTCAAAATCACCACTCTCAATCTCTCCAAAGACAAAAAGACACAAAGGTGAAGAAAAAAAATCCAGTTCAAAATCCAAAGAGGAAACCCCCCCAAAACCCTCCTGTTGGTGTAATTCCAAAACCAGCCTGTGGGTGGCGCTGTATCCCACTTCTGACACCATACACTTGTTGCCGAGCAGGGACCTTCCAGCAGGGCAAGGCCTTGCTCGGGCCATGATCCTTTTGTTTAGCAGCTTTGAAAATGCCAGTGTTTCAAAAGAGTGAGTTTTATTAAACACACAAAAACCAAAATGATGTATCTTTTCCTTTTCATCAAAAATAGCCAAGACACTGCCTCGCTTCATGATTTCACACAGTTCAATGCACCATTCTATATTTGCAGTTCATGGCAGGAATCATTGCATTTTCACAGTCCAAGGAACTTCAATTCAGAACTCCTGCTTATAATTGTGTCCTTTTAAAGTGACCCTCTGTCCCAGACCCTTTGGCTTGCTGGCTGGGCTAGGCAGCAGCTTCTGCCAGATATATTCCTACTCCAATCTGACAGCAGGACATTTCTATACACATAACTTCCTTTGTTTGTAACTATTTTCTGTATTTATGACACTCACAGCACTGACCCGAGCCCTAGCTAGAAACAGCCTGTACGGAAACATGCCTCCCAGTAAATAATCAGTTGACCCTGACTCCCCCCCCCCCCCCCCCGTGTTTTCTTGTGTCATTCACTTTTAGAAACAATAAAGACAGCTTTTAGGGCTTTCTCTTCCTAATACAATCAGGGTATATCCCCTGCTTACTGGAGAAATATTAAACACACTCACACAATTTCACTTTTCCCCTCAAGGATGACGTTAGCCTTTCCAACACTGCTTTCACACACACTTTTTCCTTTCAAACCTCAATTCAGGATCATCACTTTAAACATAAACTATAGTTTTTTTTTGTTTATTTCTCACCCGCCCTTATCCAGGGTGAATTACATATTAACATAAGAAGATGCCTCCGCTGAGGCAGACCAGAGGTCCATCTCGCCCAGCGGTCCGCTCCCGCGGCGGCCCATCAGGCTCATTGCCTGAGCAGTGGTCCCAGACTATCCATATAACCTACTGCTACTCCTATCTGTACCCCTCAATTCCTTTATCCTCTAGGAACCTATCCAAACCTTCTTTGAAGCCTTGTAACGTGCTTCAGCCTATCACAGCCTCCGGAAGCGCGTTCCATGTATCCACCACCCTCTGGGTGAAAAAGAACTTTCTGGCATTTGTTCTAAACCTGCCCCCTTTTAATTTCTCCGAGTGCCCCCTTGTACTTGTGGTTCCCCATAATCTAAAAAATCTGTCCCTGTCTACCTTTTCTATACCCTTCAGGATCTTGAAGGTTTCTATCATGTCTCCTCTAAGTTTCCGCTTTTCCAGGGAGAACAGCCCCAGCTTTTTCAGTCTGTCATTATATGAGAGGTTTTCCATACCCCTTATCAGTTTAGTTGCTCTTCTCTGGACTCCCTCAAGTACCGCCATGTCCTTCTTGAGGTATGGCGACCAGTACTGGACACAGTACTCCAGATGCGGTCGCACCATTGCACGATACAGTGGCAGGATGACCTCCTTCGTCCTGGTTGTGATACCCTTCTTAATGATACCCAACATTCTGTTTGCTTTTCTTGAGGCTGTGGCGCACTGTGCCAACGCCTTCAAAGATGTGTCTACCATCACTCCCAGGTCTCTTTCAAGGTTACTTACCACTAGCCGTGATCCCCCCATTTTGTAGCTGAACATCGGGTTCTTTTTCCCTACATGCATGACCTTGCATTTCCCTACGTTAAAGTTCATTTGCCATTTTTTGGTCCATTCTTCTAGCGTCGTTAGGTCCCTTTGCAGATCTTCGCAGACTTCCATGGTTTCAACCCTGTGGTAGAGTTTGGTGTCATCCGCAAATTTAACAACTTCGCAATTTGTTCCAGCCTCCAGGTCATTAATAAATATATTGAACAGGAGCGGTCCCAGCACCGACCCCTGCGGAACTCCGCTCGTGACCCAATGCCAGTCTGAGTAATGGCCCTTTACTCCAACCCTCTGTTTCCTGTCCGCCAGCCAGTTTTTGATCCATCAGTGGACCTCCCCTTGCACCCCGTGTTTCCACAGCTTTTTAAGCAGTCTTTCGTGCGGTACCTTGTCGAAGGCTTTTTGAAAGTCAAGGTAAATGATGTCAATGGATTCCCCTTTATCCACCTGGCTGTTTACCCCCTCAAAGAAGTACAATAAGTTTGTGAGGCATGACCTACCCTTGCAGAAGCCGTGCTGGCTCGACTTTAGCTGTCCATTGTTTTCTATGTGTTCACAGATACTGTCCTTAATCAGTGCTTCCATCATCTTTCCCGGGACCGAGGTCAAGATCACCGGCTTGTAGTTTCCCGGGTCCCCCCTTGAACCCTTCTTGAAGATGGGCGTGATATTTGCAATTTTCCAATCCTCCGGGATCTCTCCAGTTTTTAAGGATAGGTTACATATTTGGCGAAGTGGCTCTGCTATTTCGTTCCTTAGTTCCTTGAGTACCCTTGGGTGAATGCTGTCTGAACCTGGCGATTTGTCGCTCTTTAGTCTGTCTATCTGCCTGAGGACATCCTCTTGGCTTACCTCTAGTTGGACCAGCTTTTCATCCCGATCCCCATTTACGATGCCCTCCGGTTCCGGAATATTGGATGTGTCCTCCCTCGTGAAGACTGACGTGAAGAACTTATTTAACCTGTCAGCTATCTCTTTTTCCTCCTTTACCACTCCTTTTTTGTCTCCATCAACCAATGGCCCCACTTCTTCCCTTGCCGGTTGCTTCCCCTTCACATATCTGAAGAACAATTTGAAGTTTGTTGCTTCCCCCGCCAGTCTCTCCTCATATCCTCTTTTAGCTTTCCTAACCACACGGTGACACTCCCTTTGGTGTTCTTTGTGCTCCTTTTGGTTATCCTTTGTTTGGTCCTTTTTCCATTTTTTGAATGATGCTTTCTTGTCACTTATCGCCTTTTTCACTGCAGTTGTTATCCACGCTGGGTTTTTTATTCGGTTTTTTTTTTGCACCCCTTCCTGAATCTGGGGATGTACAGGTTCTGTGCCTCTTGCACCGTGTCCTTGAGTAGGGACTAGAGAGCTGCACGGGAACGGGGATGACGGGGATCCCGCGGGTTCCCCCTTTGGGTCGTGGGGACGCCCCCTAGGGTCGCGGGGATCCCGTGGGGACGCCCCCGAGGGTCGCGGGGTTCCTGCGGGGTTGGATCGCAGTGCACTCGAGCCGCGAGGGTAGTCTCCTCCTCCTTACCTGCCCTGTCGCAGCACACAGCCGAACGGAAGTCTTCCCGATGTCAGCGCTGACGTCGGAGGGAGGGCTTAAGCAAAGCCCTCCCTTCCTCCGACGTCAGCGCTGACATCAGGAAGACTTCCGGTCGGCTGTGTGCAGCTGGGCAGGTAGGAAGAAGGCAATGGCGTACGAAAGACGGGGAGGGGGCGGTCCGCCCCGGAGAATGTGCAAAGCCGGTCAGGTCCCCCAATCGACTGACAACAGGCCCGGCCGACAAATCTCCCTGCCCTGTAGCCGCGAATCTAAATTACCTCTTACAGCAGCTTCACTACTCTAGCTGCTGTAAGAAGGTACTTTAGATTCGCGGCTACAGGACAGGGAGATTTGTCCCGACCGGGCCTGTTCTGTTGTCGGTCGGGTGCGAAAGCGCCACAAAGGGAGGGAGGAAAGGTAGAGTGGAGAAGAAAAGACGCTTAAGGGGGGAGAAGGCCGTTGAAAGTACTGGGGAAGACAAAGGGGTGGAGAAGAACGCTGAAAGGACATGGGGTAAAAGGGAGGAGGGGGGGGAAGGATGCTGAAAGCACATGGGGAAGACAGAGGGGGGGAGAAGGACCCTGAAAGCACTGGGGAAGACAAAGGGGTAGAGAATGCCACTGAAAGTACATGGGGAAAACAGGGGTGGAGAAGGCCGCTGAAATGACATGGGGAAAACAGGGGGGGGGGAGAAGGCCGCTGAAAGCACATGGGGAAGACAGGGGGGGGGAGAAGGACACTGAAAGCACTGGGGAAGACAAAGGGGTGGAGAATGCCACTGAAAGGACATGGGGAAAACAGGGGTGGAGAAGGCCGCTGAAAGGACATGGGGAAAACAGGGGGGGGGAGAAGGCCGCTGAAAGGACATGGGGAAGACAGAGGGGGGGAGAAGGCCGCTGAAAGGACATGGGGAAGGCAGAGGGGGAGAAGGATGCTGCTTGACAGGACATGGGGAAGATGGTGGGAGAGAAGGACACTGAAAGGAAATGGGGAAGAGGGAATGGGGAGAAGATGCTGGCAGGGAAGAAGACAGAGGTGCCAGACTATGGGGGGAGCGGAGGGAAAAAGATGGGTGCCAGATCAATTTGGGAGGGGGGAGAAAGGGAGAGGCACAGTAACAGAGCAAATGGAAGACACAGAGAGAAGAGAGGCAGTGGAAGGAAGGAATTGAATGAGAACATGAAGAAAGCAGAAACCAGGCAACAAAGGGTAGGAAAAAAATTTTTTTTTTTTTTTTTGCTTAAGGATAAAGCAGTATATTAGTTGTGTTGATAAAAATTTATAAACATTAGAGGCTCTGGTAGAAACCCGTTTAAAAGTATGTATTCTTCCCAATTAATATTTCCAAATTAATAAAGTCTTTTTGCTTATTTTTAAATGGGTTTCTACCAGAGTCTTTAATTCAGTAGCATAATTAAATGAAATAACTATTTCTGTAGTTTATAGGGACGGGCGGGGATGTAGGGGATTCCTCGCGGGGACGTAGGGGATTCCTCGTGGGGACGGGCGGGGATGGAGGGGATTCCTCGTGGGGACGGGTGGGGAAGGAGGGATTCCTCGCGGGGACGGGTGGGAGTCCTCACGGGGACGGGTGGGGACGGGTGGGATTTCTGTCCCCGCACAACTCTCTAGTAGGGACGAGGCTTTTTCTACAGACTCCATCTTCCTTGCGTTGCCGTTGAGTTTCTTTACCACCATTTTCCTCAAGCCATCATAATTCCCTTTTTTGAAGTTGAGTGCTGTCGCTGTGGTTCTTTTCACCTTTGATGATCCAATTTCCAGCTTGCACTGGATCATGTTGTAATCGCTGTTTCCTAGGGGTCCTAGCACCGCCACCTCCTTTGCAGGTCCCCCTAGCCCGTTGAGTATTAGGTCAAGAGTGGCATCCCCCCTTGTTGGTTCCGTGACCAGCTGTTCCAAGAAACAGTCCCTCGTGGTTTCCAGGAATTTGGTCTCCCTCATGCAGTTTGAGTTGGACCAATACTCCAGTCTATCCCAGGGTAGTTGAAATCCCCCATCACCATCACACTTCCACTTTTGCATACCTGCCTCAGCTCAGCCTCCAGGTCCTGGTCGAGTGCTTCTGGTTGTCCAGGTGGGCGATAGTACAGACCCAATTTTATGTCTGCTCCAGTTCTTCCAGGTAACATTAACATACAAAATAAAAGATTTATATTTATTGTACAAAACACTATAATAAATTACACTATAATAAATTACATACTTACATATCAAATCAAATTACATATAACATACATGTCGCATCAACGACAAATTTCATTTAAGGCCAAAGCTGGCCAAACACACATACATCAAAATATAAAATTCTTTAAGTCATACAAGATGCTTCAATAACAGACATCAGTAATCCAAATAAAACAAACCAGACCATCGAACACCTCCGTGACCAGCACTCGAGTCATCACTCCTTCACCATCAACCAAAACCACCCCCCACATCCCCAAAAAAGCCCCCACCCCCGAGGCCACTGGTGCGCTTCTACATCCCCCCCCCCGTGAACCGGCATCACCCCCCCGCTCACAAACGCGCCCCCACGTGAAACGGCATCGCTCCTCCCTTGCGAACGCCCGCCTGCCCAAACTGAAGCCTTACCCCTATCTGGCTCCGGTACACAACACCAACTCACAAGAGGTGCCAGTGCCCGAAGATCCTGCCTCTTGCCGGACTGGGCCTTGAACATCTGTGCATGCTCAAGGCCTTCTGGCTCCCGCCTCTCTCTGAGATTCTCGGAGAGAACGAGAGCCAGAAGGCCTTGAGCATGCGCAGATGCTCAAGGCCCAGTCTGGCAAGAGGCTCGTCTTGCAAAACACTCGCAAACCGAGGTTTGACTGTATTTCATTTTACAGAGCAGATGTCTTTTCAACAGTTTCCTAAAGCTCTGAATATTTTGCTGCTGGCGAATATATCCTGGAAGATTGTTCCACTCCCAGGGGCTGATGCAGTGAAAGACATTGTTTCTGGAAGAGGAAAAACTTAACTTCCTTTATTTCCCTCATACATGCACTCCTACTACATAAAATACCCTTGCTCAGGGGTGAAGTCCATATCCCACTCTGTGTCACTGGGCGAGAGATTGTATTCTTCTGTTTCCATAAAATCAGCTTCCTCACTCTTAGGTTCCCCACCTGTGGGTGAAAGGGCTTCTCAGAACTTTCTTCTAGTTACCCTCAGAGGAATATTCTTCTTCCCAATAAGGCTTAACTTTGAGTGGCAAATACCTGTCTCCCTGGCAGCTCTCTGCCTCCACTTTCCTGCTAGGTGCTGGTAAAGAAGCCTTCCTTTGTGGGGAGTCCGTATGCCTGCTGAGAGAAACTGCAATGCCTGGAGTTCTGAGCCGGGGATGCTCCTCCTGTCTCTGCACAGCTGAAGGGCATTTATTTACCTGCAGGGGCTAGCTCTTTCCCTCTACGTGCCTGAGGCTTCCTGGAACAGCTAGTACCTCCCCTTTCACTGATCTGCTGTTTGTGTGGCTGCCCTGCTGCTGAAACAAATTCAACCCTTCCCCTAAATGTGGGAAAAGAATAATAGGGAAGAAAGTTAGTTTTTGGAGCCCTCCCCACCTTGATTCCAGGTTTCTGTGTCTTGAAGGGACACTTCATCTTTCTCAAGCTGCTTGAAAGTCTTGTTTTCCCCCTTAAGCATAGGCTTGCTTTCAGCCTGGTCTCTGAGCTGGATTTTTAGACATGGCTGGTGCCCGCCTGCCACAATATATACATTCTCATTTTTAAACTACCCTACAGTAATTACCCATACAGAAATTCACCTGCTCTCAGGCATGCACAACTTTGATGGTTAGTTTTATAAAAATAAATTTACACATGAAAACTTTGTCCCTGGGAATGTCTTTGACTAGATCATACAAACTTATGCATATATAAAGTACATGTGTGTCTGTTTAGGCACCTGTACCATGGATAGTTTTATGGATGGGAGTGGGGAGTTGATATACTACCTTTCTGTGGTTACAATCAAAGCAATTTACATATTATATACAGTAGAATCTCAGTTAACCGGAAAAAAAATTGCTTGGGAAAAAAAAGTCCCCCAAAGCAGCAACAGTGGTCCTGATCCGTGAATCCCCTCCCTCCCTCAAGCACCGAAGCAACAACAGTCCTGAGCAGTGAGCCCCCACCTTCCTCTCACCCTGAAACACCAGCACGGCAAATTCA
The DNA here is from genome assembly GCF_902459505.1 of Geotrypetes seraphini. Taxonomy (NCBI): domain Eukaryota; kingdom Metazoa; phylum Chordata; class Amphibia; order Gymnophiona; family Dermophiidae; genus Geotrypetes; species Geotrypetes seraphini. Next base: position 172,405,443 of record NC_047089.1, on the reverse strand, counting down.
CCCTCCCTCAAGTCCAAAAACAGCTGAGTCGTGAATCCCCTCTCCCTATCACCCCAAAACACTGGTGTGGCAGCTATCCTGAGCTGCAAAGACCCCTCCCTCAAGCCCCAAAGCAGCAGAAGCAGGTGGCAGTCCTGAGCCAGGAATCCCATCACTCCCTTTCTTACCTGAGTGGCAGCTGGTTAGCAGGAGGCAGCGCTCAAAACAGGCTGCTCATTGCCATCCCCGGCAGGGTCTTTCCTCTGATGCATCTGAAGTGACGCGGCAGAGGAAAGGCCCTGCCAGGGCTGGCCAGAAGCTACCTGTTTACTGGCGCTTTCTCTGCTCGCTGTCTGCCGCTACAATGTTGGGTGAGGGAGGGAAGGGGTTGTCTGGATCAGCTCTGCTGCTTCATGGAGGGAGGGAGGAGGTAGTCAGGGCTGGCTCTACTGCTTCGGGAATGGAGGGAAGGGGGTTGTCAGGACTGGCTCTACTGCTTCGTACAATATGTAATAGTAAAATTACCCCCCTTCCCCCCCTCACCATTGAACTTGTAAATTTAAGGGAAACAATGTCATCTAATCAGTACAATACTTTGTTAATGGCTCCCACACATCTTGAAATTTCCTGAAACATCCCCGCTGTATTGCAATAAATCTCTCCATTTTATAAACATGACATAAGGAATTCCACCAGAAATTATAATTTAATCTACTCCAGTTTTTCCAATTATACGTAATTTGTTGAATGGCAACACCAGTCATTATGAGTAATAATTTGTTATTATTTGTAGAAATCTGACTTTTTGCTCTCATTGCCATACCAAACAGCACAGTATCATATGATAATGCCACTGGGTTGTCCAATAAACAATTAATTTGGTCCCAAATTGATTTCCAGAAATTCATAATAAATGGACAATAGAATAATAAATGATCTAAAGTCCCTGCTTCGAGATGACAATGCCAACATCTATTAGACTTAGAGCTATCCAATTTTTGTAACCGAACAGGGGTCCATAATGCTATATGTAACAGAAAAAAACAAGTTTGTCTCATAGATGCCGACACTGTACATCTCATCCTCCAAGACCAAATTCGTGGCCATTGAGATGCAGTAATTTGATGCTTAATCTCAATGCTCCAAATGTCTCTCAGACCAGCTTAATGTTTCTGTTTGTATTTGCCAGTTCTCCTAATCTTTTGTGTCATGTAGAGAATGCAAGAAAAAGGCAGGATGGTGTGGTGAGCAATTCTATCCTCTACTTCACGGAAGATCCGCCAGAGCTCCCTGCCAACAGCCCTCACCCGCTAAAGCTTCGGCGTATTCTCAACCTAAGCCCATTCACAGTGACTGACCATACACCCATGGAGACCGTGGTAGACATCTTCAGGAAGCTTGGACTTCGACAATGTCTTGTCACTCGTAGTGGGTAAGCGTAACCAAAATATCACATGAAGTGCAAATCAATTTGTCCAATCCCTAGTCAGAATTTGTTTTCTTTATAAGTGTAAAGCTGCTGTGGTATATGTATAAAATAGAATGCTACTTTATTTTTTACATAAACTAGTTTTAAACTCACATTTATATATAAAATAAAGCATCCTGAATTCATTAATAATTCTACAGTATGATTCTTGTTTAACAGTCCCATCGATTAACAGCACATCTAAGGCAAAATTGAAAAAAAAGCTATCTATATTCAGACTTTTTTTTTTTTTATAAAGAAAACATAGTTGCCTGGGTGACTGTTTAAAAATGTCATCTAGACCCAGGCCCAGCTATGTAAGAATTTATATCTGTTCTGAAGAAGGCATAAATAATTTGTTCATATTCTCCATCCACATAAATAGTTTATAAAATATGCAATACATTGGAATTTTGCCTCTGCTCCAGCTACACTACATCTCTGAGCATGCCTATTCACAATCTACTTCAAAGGAGACTCTTTCAATGCATATATCTTTTACACATGCTACTGCTACTATTAATTATTTTTGTAGCACTACCTGATGTACGCAGTGCTGTACAGAGTCACAAAGAAGAAAAAAGTTTCAAGTTTTATTTAAAATTTGATATACCGCTTTAAATAAATTGTCAAAGCAGTGTACAATATCAAGACTATTAAAATCCGGGGGAAGACATAAAATAGCAAGACTTTACTGACTTACAAGATACAGTTTGGATTGAGGGGGAAGTACAATTTATAATAGGAAAGAAAGAACATAAAAGGTCAACACATTGGGAAGGGGATATGCTCTTCCTTCTATAGGCGATCTAGCATCTACTTGTCATATGCATCTTTAAAAAGGAAGATCTTTAAGTTATTCAATTTGTCTATTGAGATCTCTTCTCGAAGATGAGAAGGAAGAGAATTCCATATTGTTGGTGCTGAAACCGAGAAGATTTTTTTTCCTTGTGGTGTCATAGAATAAATGCCGTGGGGAGGGGAACCATCAGAAGGTTCTGGTTGCTAGATCTCAGTGTTCTAGTTGGGCAGTATGGGATAAGAAGTCCTGGAGTTCGTGTTAACTTTGTTTTGTAGATGAGTAGTGAAATTTTATATGTGAATCGATGATTGATCGGAAGCCAATGTGATTTAAAAGCAGGGGGATGACATGATCAAATTTTTTTGCATTATATATTAGTTTGACTGATGTGTTTTGAATAATTTGGAGTCTTCTTATTTTCTGTTTGAGAAATGCCCTGATACAGGGAATTACAGTAGTCAATTTGAGATATTACCAGAGAGTGTAGTAAGATATTGAGAGAGGAGGGTTCTAGTAGACTCATGATTGATCTGATCATTCTTAGTTTATAAAAACTTTTTCTGACCACTGCGCTTATCTGCTCGAAAGAGCTTACAATCTAAACAGACAAGACGGACAAACAGGATGTTTTGGATACAGTTAAGAGGAATGGCTGCTGCCGCCAGTGCTGTTTAGCACCTTTTCACATCGGGACAGGCAGTCCCGCTGCTGCCCGACCCAGCCAGCTGAGAGGGTCCTTGGGAGGATCCTTAAATCTTCGGATCAGCCGTGAGGGAGCCTGCCGCCAGTGCTGTTTAGCACCTTTTCACATCGGGACAGGCATTCCCACTGCTGCCCGACCTAGCCTGCTGAGAGGGTCCTTGGGAAGATCCTTAAATCTTCGGACCAGCCGCGGTACGCGGCCCGCGGTCGCGAGCCGAAGGGGCATCGCCAAAGGGGCTCGCCCCTTTTGAGCCCCTTCGGAGCCCAAGAGGAGTAGGGAGTAAGGTTATCAACTCTTCAATATGGGCAAGAGGAAGGCCAAAGCAATACCATCTGCTGGAACAACGGGCCCGATGGATCGCCACCTTATGGCTCCCATTTTGCCACATGCTGAAGAACAGGTAACTCCTAATATCCAAGCTGTCTCTTTATCCTCTGGGGAACCAACACCATCTCCTCAACCATTCCATACGGTTAGAAGAATCTCCCTCCCTTTTTAAGGAGGGAATAACTTCTTCTACCCCTCAAGTATCCTTGTTATCTGGACTGGAGGTTTCAAGTCAACCCTTGGGGCAAGCTAAAGAACTAATCCCAGTACAGATGGTTACTGGGCAAGGCTCGGATGTTTTCCCCAGCGATAAAGTGATCACTCTAAATGATGTTTGGCTTAGCATTAATAGAATAGAGTCATCATTACAAAAAAATGTTTTGAATTTATGTCAATTTTCATCTGATGCAATAGTTAAAATTAAAGAGCAAGATATTAAAATTGGAGAAACAGCTGTGAAGTTTGAAAAGTTAGATCAGGCAGTAGGTACTTTACAAACTAGTGCTGTTTCTAATATAAAGGATAGTATGATGATACATGCCAAATTAGAAAAAATGGAAAATTCTATCAGGGTTAAAAATCTTTGCTTGTTAAATTTTCCAATCACACATTATCTGTCCCTGATGGAGCTTTTGAGAATGTATTTTAAAGAGATATTACATTATACTAAAGTGGAGACCTTTGAGGTTGACAACCTTTGTTACATCTCAAGAGATTCTAAGGGAAGGGCAGATGAAGGTGAAATGGATAAAATAGTGTCACCTGATAGTCTGAATGTGTCACAGTTTTTAGAATCATCTAAAGACATAATAGATAAGCGAGCAACTCTTCTCATGACCTTCAAGACAGAGCTTGAAAAATAAGATATTCTAAAATTATATTTTTTGAAAAAACAAGAGATGTTTTGTGGTCAACGGGTAATAATGTTTCCGGATGTCTCTAGACAAACTCAGTTGAAAAGGAAACAGTTCCTTCAACTAAAGCCAAAGGTTTTGACAGTTGGAGCTACTTTCGTTTTGAAATTTCCATGCATATGCCTTATTTCGTATGGAAGTGATAAATATGTGTTTTATGATTCAGTTCAGTTAGAAGATTTTATTAAAGAGAAACCTTTGTTGAAAGTTTAATTTCTAATACTGATTTTACTTTTGGAGGATGATGTATAAATATACAGTGGTACCTCGGTTTACGAGTGCACCGGTTTGCGAGTGTTTTGCAAGACAAGCAAAACATTTGCAAAATCGGTGCCTCGGAAACCGAGCATGGCTTGATTTACGAGCACCCCTCCCGCAATCCGGCACCCCCGCCACGATCCGACCCCTCCCACGATTGGGCACCCCTCCGCCACGATCTGACCCCCGACCCGATTGGGCACCCCCCCCCCCGACATGATCCGACACCCCCCCCCCCCCCGCCGCTTCTTACCCTCATCTGGGCACTCTTGAAGATCGGCCCTCGTCTGCTGGGCCTTGAGCATCTGAGCATGCTCAAGGCCTGCAAGTTCACATTCTGAACGTGAACGTGAACTCGCAGGCCTTGAGCATGCTCAGATGCTCAAGGCCCAGCAGACGAGGAGTCCGATCTTCTAGAGTTCCCAGATGAGGGTAAGAAGCAGCGGGGGTGCCCAATTGTGTCGGGGGGGATGTCGGATCGTGTCGGGGGGGGGTGCCCAATCATGTTGGGGGGGGGTCGGATTGTGTCGGGGAGGTGCCCAATCGTGTCGGGGGGGGGATCGGATCATGGCAGGGGGGGTGCCGGATCGCAGGGGGGGTGCCTGATCGCATGGGGGGGCCTTCGAGGGGAGCAATGCCGGTTCTCAGGGGGGGGAACGCATCAAAGCGAGTTTCCATTATTTCCTATGGGGAAACTCACTTTGATAAACGAGCATTTTGGATTACGAGCATGCTCCTGGAACGGATTATACTCGTAATCCAAGGTACTACTGTATATAAATGCCATTTGCCTGTCCCTAGATAAGTAGACAGAAAGATTTGAAGTTTTATTTTAAAATACTGGCGACCAGCGATAATGTGGACTAGGACATGGTTGATTAATTGCCTAATATGTTTTGTTGTTCTTTATATGGAATTTGTATTTTTGTGGTCATTCATGAATATTTGTTATTAAGGTATTGTAATGATTAATCAAATAAATAAATTAAAAAAAAAAAAGAGGAATGGCTAATCAGCTGGCTGGGTTGGTGGGCAGAGGAGTAGGGTTAAGGATTGAAGGCTATATCAAAAGGGTGGGTTTTCATAAAACATAATTTGCAAACAGGAAAAGCTTTGAAAAATTACCACCAAAAGGGAATGTTATAAAATTTGTTGGAAATTTTAATTAAAAAAAAAATTCAATTAAACTGTCAAGACTTAGATACCAAAATATATTCTCTTAATAATTTTAAAATGTATATTGTAAGACTTCAGACTTTGGCAATACCAGCAATGAGCATAGTGTAAATAACAGCCTGTCTCACAATCTACAGTATGTATAAAAGAAATAAGATAAGAAAATAACAATGGTGGTGATATATATATATATATATATATAAATAAATAATTGCTCTTATGAGGATTTGAGGGGTGGGTGGAAGAAGAGTAGGGGGATTTGCTCTTTGCTTTTTCCTTTCTTTTTCTAGACCTTATTTTCTCTCTCTTTTTTTTTTTTTGTTTCTCATCGTTTTACAGTTTATCTTTGTTTCATAATTCAACATTAAAAATGCATTCTGGATGTTAGACATAAGTAAGGTACTGTAAGCTTCAGGTTGTTGTCAGTTGTATTCCAGAATGATTGCTAAAGATTGAATAATTAAAAAAATATCCATGTATGAAGTAGTTGGCATATGAAACAGAATGTAAAATACAGTTTAATTCAAACAGTTTAGAACATTTTACATTGTGTCTCAAAATGGTTAACTGCTGCCAGTAGAAAACAAACGAGAAATAACATTAATAATTTGTAAAGTCAAAAGCAGACCTTAGATAACAGGGATAGAGGGAAAGTTTACAGATGGAGGTATACAAACAGAAAAACTAGGAGACTTTGGGCTCCTTTTATGAAGGTGCATTAGGGCCTTAACCCGTGAAATAGCGCGCGCTAAAATGCCACACACGCTAGCCGCTACCACCTCCTCTTGAGCAGGCGGTAGTTTTTCGGCTAGCGTGTGCTAATCTGGTGCGTGCGCTAAAAACCTTCGTAAAAGGAGCCTTTTGAGTTGAAACCCGAGATGGTTATTAAGTAGGAGCAATTATTTGCAAGGAGCTGAATGTGTGTCCTGTCACTAGAACGGCTCTTTTGTACCCTTCCATGGGATGTTATTGATTTAAGACTAGGAAGTTCATGATAAACGGAGGATAGTATTTGGTTGCACCAAAATGAGATGTGCCACCAGATGTCACTGTTGCATTACATGAAAAAGTGGTGCAATCAAATCAAACTAAAGAATGGCATGAGGCCCACAGTCGTCATCACTAATGTTCTTTCATGACAGAGCAGGAGCTGAAGCCTTGATGATATTACCTTTCACAAACTGTAAACTCATGCTGATTCAATCACATCTCTGTTGCCATGTATCTCTTATACAGTATACTTGCCTTATGCATTTTTCTGTCCTTGTACTAAATATCTGCAAATAAGGACAAGAAAATAATTGAAGGTGATGCCGTATTGTTGGATTGGCTTAATATATCAGTGATCAGCTTTCAAAAGTTATCCATCAACTCAGTGAAGAAACAGTACAGTGACACTAGGTTTAAATAGTACAGTATATATAGTACACAGTAATCTAGGGGCTCCTTTTACGAAGCCACATTAGCGGCTTTATCGCACGCACCTTTTTAGTGCGCACTAACCCCCGCGCTAGCCTGCTCAAGAGGAGGTGACCGGCTGGGTGACGGGACTAAATCGCACGAGACAACGGCGCGCAGACAACTGAGTGCAAGGTCGACGGCGCGCCGAAGAAAAGCACTATTTTAAAGGGCTCCGACGGGGTGTGTGGGGGGGGGGAACCCCCCCACTTTACTTAACAGACATTGCGCTGGCGTTGTGGGGGGTTTGGGGGGTTGTAACCCCCACATTATACTTAAAACTGAACTTTTTCCCTAAAAAACAGGCAAAAAGTTTGGTTTCAAGTATAATGAGGGGGGTTACAACTCCCCAAACCCCCCACAACGCCAGTGCGATGTCTGTTAAGTAAAATAGGGGGGGGGGGGTTCCCCACCAACACCCCTCGTCGGAACCCTTTAAAATAGTGCTTTTCTTCGGCGCGCCGTCAACCTTGCGCTCAGTTGTCTGCGCGCCATTGTCTCGCGCGATTTTGTCTATGAACCGACCGGCTGAGATCATCTGAAGAGATGGAGGGAATAGGACCAGTTAAGGTTGCCATATGATTCCAGATTTGCCATTCCTGGGTTTTTCATGTCATGCAGAAGCTTGAAGTCTTGATTTTCTTAAGAATACAACTGAGAAGTCAGAACTTCAAATTCCAGCATACACTGGGGTAAACGTAGCACAGCATCAACCTAGTCAGGCAAATTGAGAATCAGTTGGCAACCCAGTATTCTAACCAGCCACCTAAAGCTGGAGAAATGGAGGCACAGGAAAATAAAGTGACTTTCCTAGAGTTGCACACTGAGTCAGTGGCGTGAGGGGGGGCACTCACCCTTGCGCCACTGCACTGAGTCAGTAGCAGAGCTGGATTAGAACTGAGGTTCAAGGCTGGGATTAGAAGTGAGGTACCAGAATAGATGTGATAAGGAGATTTTTAGAATTGTAATGTAATGTAGTCACAGTGACAGGAGGCAGGTTCTGGTATCAATTTTAATTTCTTAGCTTATTAATCACCTTTACAGAAATAGATCAAAGCAAAAATAAGCCAGACAGCACAATTAACATTGTCCATCCTATATAAAACACAGACAATAAATGAAAACAGCATAACAACATACAATAACTCAACCTCAAAATGCCTATCCCAAGCAACCAGTAACAGGATGACAACAATGATGCAACTGCCAAAGAATGGAAAATGACAGAATCACAAAGATTCACATTTGACAATACTTGACACATCTCATAAGCACAGAAAACTTACTCCAATTAAAAATACTTATCGTTGACCAAGCTTTGTTTCTAGCCTAGACCTTACACAGATGATGAAGCAAAGGAAGCATCAACGCTTCACAATCACGTGAGTGGCTAACACAGGGATTGGAAGGTGAGAGAATGTAAAACGAGGATCCCTGTAGACCCCACGCCATGGCCACTTTATTTGAAGACCATGTGCTTTGGATCCACGGATTCCTCATTTTACCCAATCTCCGTTATTTATCTGCCTCCTGTGTCCTGGGACTTATGGAGCAGGATTTGTGAATGAAGCCCGTCTAGCTAGCTCCCGAACACCTCCTCCACTCCTAGTAACCTACTTGCTGATGCAAGTATACATTGAGATATGCACAGCCGCCATTACATATAACCGTGGTCCAGCTGTGCCCCTAAATCCCGCGTCCTCTTCCCCAACACCTGACACAAAGCAGTCCCAGGGTCTCCTATTCATCACCAAGCATACTACAGACACAACAGCCTTCCTGTCCCACCTGCCTCTCAAGTACTTCTGCGCTGTCATCACCCCCATGAAGAGGAAGTTCCTGGGCCGAGAGAGCAGGTGTGCTTTGATGTAGCTGGAGGAGGAGCCCAATTGCTGTGCTGCATATTGATTGGTAAGCTTGCAGCATTCTAGGGATTCGTGAATCCTCTAACATCAGTGTGCTGAACAAGCTAAGTAGGAGGAGCTGGAAGTGAGCCCTGAGCCGGATGCTGCATATTGCTTCAGCTTTAGGGTAGTCATTGAATACCCTAAAGGTCCTGACTGCATGCCACTTCTCTTCACAAATTCAGGTTCCTCTGAGTCTCAGGAATAGCCCCCTGAATTTCTCCCAGTCCAATCTGTGCCCCACCACAGACAGATCCCACACAGGGAGTAGGGAAGATGCCCCTGCCCTTCTCTCTCTCTATCCTTACCTGGGGGTCCACCAGGTTAATATGTCCTCCAGGATGTCAGCAGTCCCTCTTCAATACTGCCTGGGTTGGTGCCTTCTCCAAAATGACACCTAACCTCCTAGTGGTTGTCTGATGTGGTACCACTGTAGTAGCTTGAGACAACCATTAGGGGATCAGATGCTACTTTGGAGGTGCTGACCTAGATGGCAGTGGAGAAGGCATAGTAACCCAGGGGTCAGCTTCCTGAGTGATGGTGGTTCCAGGGGGGGGGGAGGGCAGTAAGGTTTGGCTGTGTCTGGGGCAGGACTTTTCAGCAGCAAGGAGCCAAGTTGAACAGGGGGTGGGGGACAGACTGATTCTGGGACTTAGAGGAGCCTGAATTTGTAAGGAGGGGTTCGAAGTGATTGAGTAAGAGTGGAGGCTGGGTGTGAGTCAGAGGGTCAAGGTTGTGGCTTAGATGAGGGTAATTGTGTTGAGACAAGGCATTGGGAGAGGGACACTGAGTGAGAGGGGTCAGGAGGGCTGCTGCATTCAATACTGTCACCGTACTACTGAACTGCCATCAGTGGGGACAACTAGCGCGTGGTAAAGACCCATGTGCTATCACAGCGGGCCACTCTTCCTCCCATCCATGTTAGGCCCAGATCCAACCCACTCCCCTATTAGGCAGCTAACACAGTGTTTTTAACACAAAAGTCCATGTTTTAGCACAGAAGACATAAGCAGAGGCCTGTGCTACTGTATACCATGCTGATAAAATCATGTTAAGCTGCTTAATGCAGCTTAAGAAAAGGGATTTTCTTCTCATAGATATTAGACTTGAAATTTCCTTCAAGAAATTTAAGGTTGCCATTAAATCGTGGCTCTTTACTGATTTATGGGTTATCAAACTTTCTTATGCTAATATTTATTTAATTTTTTTCTATCCCGTTCTCCCCAAAGAGCTCATAACGGGTTACAGGTAAAACATATATAATATGCAATTAACAGGTTATTATTCACCATAGTTACAGTACAATTTTTGCAATACAAGTTTGTAGCCTAACTTGATACATACTAGGGATCTATATAATATATCAGTTATTTTATTTGACTTGTCTTTTTCCTTATTTTTTTCAATATATATTTGTAGTTAGTTTCTGTCCTTACCTAGTATTTCACTGTTTTATGCAAGTTTATTTAAAATTTCTTTTTTTTTTTTTTTTTTTTTTTGATTTTAAAGACTAGCATTAAAGTTTTGGTTTGTTTTTTGTTTTTTTTATATTATTTTATTTATTCATTTTCAAGATTACATTAAGTGTTAAAATATATTCAATCACATAAATAATGAATACATCACTTAGAAATAATCATTGGCATATCTCACATATTCTTATACCCAATCAAGCCTTCTAGACCAGTGTTTTTCAACCTTTTTACACCGATGGACCGGCAGAACTAAAAGAATTATTCTGTGGACCGGCATCGGTCCGTGGACCAGCGGTTGAAGAACACTGGGCTAAGTTGTGGGCCAGACCCTGCCCATCTCTACCCAATCTCCACCCCAGACCCTGCCCCCATAATATTACTAATTGCACCTTGCACGTCCCATGCCTCATCTAGAAGCCTTCCCTCTGACGTTGCAACGTCAACGAAGGCTTCCGGTTCAGGCACAGGATGCCCGTAGGATCTACTGCCCATGGTTTTGTGCACTGAATCAGTGAGGAAGAGGGAGCTGGCTCGAAGATAACGCTGCATCGATCGCATCGTGGACCGGCGGTTGAAGAACACTGTGTTGGGCCTGATGCACGTGCTGGCCCTGTGCCGGTCCACAGAAATTTCCTGCCGGTCCACGAGCCAGCTCCCTCTTCCTCACTGATTCAGTGCACAAAGCCACCTTGAAACTTGAAACTATACAAATCTCTGAGAATAAATACATTTATAATGAAAAATAACTATCTTTACTTTATATTTTTCCATTTAGAAGGCTTCTGGGCATTATAACCAAGAAGGATGTGTTGAGACATATGGCTCAAATGGCAAATCAGGACCCTGAATCCATCATGTTTAACTAGGCTGCTGAACAGTTCAAGAGCCAGAAGAAAACTACTGGATGTAATCTCCAGCAAGAAGGCCATCTACTTCATTTCATTACTATATATATAAAATATATATCATAACAGAAGGAAAGGCCATGGGCTTAAACTGAGGTCCCTAGGAAGGGATGAGTGGTGACAGTCTTTGAGTCAGATGCTCTCTTACGCCTGAAAAGAATCAGGTTGCATTTTCCTAACAAGTCGCACACGGAGTCTGCAAGGATGTGCAAAGCGGATGGCTTCTGTTGCAAAGGAGTGGGAGAAAAGGCACCAACGCATTACACAAACTCTCGGAAACAATACTCGGAGCAAGCACAAAGAGCCAGCCCTGATCAATAAGAGCATGAGCCAATGTGAAGATTTGCATTCAAATGTGTAAGAACCACTTTTTTTCTCTGCATGTGAATAGAAAGGACAAGCCGTGTTTTATTTGTTGTCAAAATAAAGTGAAATTCTTTTCAAGGTGAGAGGAATACCTTTGTTTGGTGGACAAATCTATTTGTAGATTTTAATTTTTATGTTTAACTACTGGAATTTAACTTGTGAGATTGTGGAGCGCCAACAAAAGGTGTATTCTGTAATCCCTTCTGGTTTTCTATCTTCTGTGTTAGCATTCTGTTCTAGATCTATCTATAGTTGACTATTTAGTACTAAAGAGACACTAATTTGTAAGACTGAGCCTCCCAAAATTTGCAATGCAAGTTGTAGCACTGGAATAAAAGTAGTTTAGATTTTTTCAAAGTAAGAAGGAAAAATATGACATTTTCTTTAATATTTTTTCATCTTACTGAAGCTGCTTTATTGATTTGTCCAGTTGTCATTGTCTGTGTGTGATTTCTGATCACCTGGAATTATAAGAAGAATATCATGTATGAAATATTTATTCTGGGGCTTCTGTACTAGTCATTTTGTTCCATGGAGACAAAAAAATTGGGAAAACCACTTTTGTCCTGCACATGATGGCCCTTTTACTAAATGGGGTCCTTTTACTAAGGCACAGTAAACGATTTTGCACGCGCTAATCGATTTAGCGCATGCTAAATCGATTAGCATGCCTTAGTAAAAGGACCCCTGTATTAGGTGCTAACATGCACCTAACACAGCTTAAAATGGCATACTATGGGATGTACTCAGGCATCCTGCAGTAACTGCCAAATCAGTGCATGATAACGGTGCACTATAAAAATATTTTAAATTATTTTTGAGGGGGCGGGTCAGATGGCAGGGCGTGTGCGTTCCTGCTCTAATCAGCACAGTTACATTACTATGCACTGACTAGTTAGTGTAGGATTACCATGTGGGCCTTTGAGCTAGATTTACTAACATGTGCTAATGTGAGTTAATGAATGCTCTATTATGGTCAATGGGCCTATTTACTAACTAAACACTTAGGCCCTGATTCTCAAAAAGTGCGTCCCGATTTTAGGCAGCTGTAGGCGTCTTACAGCTGTCTAATCAGCCAATCGGGATGCACGTTTTTTAAAAAAAATGCTCCCCAGGCAGGCCTGAAGGCACCTCCGGGAGCCTAGGGAGACCCGCAAGACGCCTAAGCTCGCCTAAGGGCCTTAGGCGAACCTAGGTGGCCCTACGCGTCTCCCTAGTAGAGGAAGAAACCTTAAAAATGTAGGCCAGCAAAATGCTGGTCTACATTGTAAGTAGACGCAGCTGCTATACTTATCGCGGCAAGGGATCTCTCTGCCGCTATAAGTATAGCGGGCTGCGGCCTGTCCGATCGGATGCCCCCCCCCGACACTACCGACCGCCCCCCCCGACATTACCGATCTCCCTCCCACCCCGACACTACTGATGCTGGCAGGATAGTGTCCAATCCCTCCTGCCCGAAGACGGCACATCCCCCCCCCGGCGCTAACAACCCCCAAACTAACCTGTTCTTCGGGCCAGACGGTTCTTTCCCGTCTAGCCGGTAAGCCCGCCTCGTCGAAATGAGGCAGGTTCGCCCCTTCCCGGCCCATCCCGCCGAAGCCTAAGGCCTGATTGGCCCAGGCTCTAGAAGCCTGGACCAATCAGGCCTTAGGCATAGCGGGTCCGCCCATCCCCACTTGGCCAATCAGACCTTAGACTTAGTGGGGATGGGCGGACCCGCTATGCCTAAGGCCTGATTGGTCCAGGCTTCTAAAGCCTGGGCCAATCAGGCCTTAGGCTTCGGTGGGATGGGCCGGGAAGGGGCGAGCCCACCTCATTTCGACGAAGCGGGCTTACCGGCTAGAAGGGAAAGAACCGTCTGGCCCGAAGAACAGGTTAGTTTGGGGGTTGTTAGCGCCGGGGGGGGGGATGTGCCGTCTTCGGGCAGGAGGGGGGGTGCCGTCTTCGGGCAGGAGGGATTGGACACTCTCCTGCCAGCATCAGTAGTGTCGGGGTGGGAGGGAGATCGGTAATGTCGGGGGGGGGGGGCGGTTGGTAGTGTCGGGGGGGGGCGGTCGGTAGTGTCGGGGGGGGGCATCCGATCGGACAGGCCGCGGCCCGCTATACTTATAGCGGCAGAGATCCCTTGCCGCGATACGTATAGCGGGCGGTGTCTAATCTAACCTAACCCGATTCTCTAACCAGTGTCTGTAACATGGACGCCGGTTACAGAATCGGGGTTTTAGTGTAGGCCGATTCTGAATAGGACGCCTCTCCTGGGCGTCCTATACAGAATCAAGGCCTAGGTGTCTTGCGGGCCTCGCCTTCAATATAGGCGGCCTGCCTGGGGAGCATTTTTTTTTAAAAAACGTGTATCCCGATTGGCTGATTAGACAGCTGTAGGACGTCTACAGCTGCCTAAAATCGGGACGCACTTTTAGAGAATCTGGGCCTTAGATTGTAAGCCCTATGGGAAAGAGATCTCCAACTATGCCTTCATTTGTAACCTGCCTGGAGAAAGGTGCGGAATGTAATACAAATTATTATTTTTCCTATCTAGTTTTCTGGTTAATAATAACAATTACATAGGAGCAAAGTGTATCCTTCAGTCTACACAGTTTCTGGCCAGTTAAAGAAGACCTGAATTTTGGTGGCCTCTGAATTGTCACAGTTAGCGGTGCTTCACTTTATTGTATATTCAGCAGCACCAGCCATTTAAAAAGGTGCCTTGAATATATGTTTTAATGGCGTTACTATGGAACCTCGGTTGTCAAACATAATTTGTTCCAAAAGGCTGTTTGGAAACTGATTTTTTTTTTAAACCATTTTCTTATAAGAATTAATGTAAAATGGATTAATCTGTTCCTGAACCCCTGAAGATTGCTTATTTAAACCTGTAAAACAGTACTTCATGCATAAGATCATATACAAAAACATGAAAATGCATAAAATCTTACACAAAATGAATAAAAACAATAAATAGATAAAATATAGAAAATTTAACTTTTCCTGTATGGGAGAGTTCATGGAGTAAGTGGAAGATGGTGAGGAAGGGGAGAGATGTTATTATTTGGATGGGGAGTTCCCTTCCATAAAAACAAAAGGTAACTGTCCTGGGGTTTTTTCCTCTTTCTCTTTTCTGTCTCTTGGCACTACTCAATTCTGCATGAGACTCACTGGGCCTCTTGTCTCACTAAAAACCTGTCCAATGAGATTTGTTTTTGCCTGTGTTTTAAAAAGTTTCTGAAGTATGATATGGCATTGTCATTATAAAGGTTTATGATACAGTTTGCTACAGCTTTGTCAGGGTGATATTGTTCCACAAAACTTTGCACCCTACCCAATTTCGCACACATTTTGTTGATCAAAGAACTAGGAACATCTTCCTTTCTTTCCTCTGTCTCTGAAGACATTTCCTCCACCACCATTTTTTGCTGCTCCTTCTGAAGGTGTTTCAGTTTTTGCATGGTGAGCTCATTCCTCCACATCTGCATTGTCATCTTCCAAGCCCATGCTTTTGCCCAGAGACACAATGTCATCGACAATACACTCAGTTTCAAGGTCCTCAATGTCTCTGTCTGCTACATAGTCAGGCCACAGTTTCCTCCAGGCCAAGTTCATGGTCCTGTAAATCACTTGCCCCCAGGCTTTGTCAGTGATACTTAAGCAATGGAGGATGTTGAAATGATTTTTTCCCAGAATTCTCTGAGTGTTAATTCTGTGTCAGAGGTCACTTCAAAACATCTTGTGCTTCGATGTAGAGTTTCTTAACGTTTGACCTGCTGGTCCATGGGCTAGATTAGAGGAGTCGTGTTAGGGGCCAGGAACTTCTCTGTGAGAAAATCATACTCCACCAACTCGTCCTCCAAGCCTGGAGAGTGAGCAGGAGCATTGCCCATCACAAGAAGGCATTTTATTGTTAATTATTTTCTCGAAGGTATTTTCTCACACTTGGGGGCAAAGACTTCATGGATCCACTCATTAGAAAATGGCCTGGTTACACAAGCCTTACTATTAGCACTCCACATAACAGATCATTTACTTTTCAGCAGGTTATTTATCTTAAACACCCTCAGATTCTCAGAGTGGTACACAAGCAATGGCTTGACCTTAAAGTCCCCACTTGCATTTCCAAATAGCAAAAGAGTCAGCCTGTCCTTCATTGGCTTGTGTCCTGGCAATACTTTTTCTTCCTGTAGGTCATCCTTGGTGATTTTTTTCCAAAATAAGCTGGTTTCATCACAGTTGAACACTTGATGTTGGAAGAAAACCCTCAGCCTTTTACAAAGTCACTAAATTTTTGCACATATTTCTTAGCAGCTTCTTGGTTCAAACTCGCAGCCTCCCCATGCCACTTCTCCTCTTAAATTTCTCAAACCACGCTCTACTAGCTTTGAACACTTCAAATCAGTACCAGCACTCGTACCAGGGATTTTCTTTAACAGGTCATCATGTATTTGCCTCGCTTTTTTACAAATTATAGCCTCAGAAACACTATCACCAGCTGTTTCTCAATTATCCAAATCACCAACAAATTTTCCACTTCTTCATTCGTTTGTGTGGTAAGAATTTTCTCTTCTTTTTCAACATCAGTTCCCCTGATTACCTCTTTATTTTTGAGTATAGTACAAATAGTTGATTTTACCACACCGAACAACATAGCAAGATTTGAGATACAAATACCATTTTCATGTTTGGAGATGATTTCTTTTTTTCACTTCTATCATCATTCTAACAACTTTTCACTTTGCTGCTATCGCTATCTCCATTGTTGCTTGCTTAAATAATAATTTATTTTTTTTAAAAATCACAAAGAAAATCAAGAAAAGGCACTGTAAATTCGAGCAGGTGTCTGGACTGAGTGGAAGCAGCAGTATAACCGATACTCTCTCAACATACATCTCAGCCTGCAGAGCACATGGTTGCTGGTTTGCCTGCTTGGGAACCGAGATTCTGTTTGGAAACTGGTGCATTTTTTGTCTGAAAATATGTTCGGGAATAGATTTGTTTAAGATGAGAGTTGTTTGACAACTGAGGTTCTGCTGTATATGTTGCTCCTTCTTTCCATATGCTAGGCCTGCCTTTTTGCTGGCCTGTATATGTGCAGAAGTTAATTAAAAGGAGGAAAAGAAATCCATATACAGTAGAACAGCAAATACGACCTTAAATTATTTCAAACATTCCAGAATGATTAAAAATAATTTCAAAACAGTTTCTATACTCCATTCCTGAAATGGCCAATGCTAGGCGTAAGGTAGCAGCCTTCAATTGAAGGCACTGACTGAATTTTGCCACTGTAGGTACAACTTTACTTCTTGTTCCTGCCAGCCCCAAACCTTATCTCAAGGTCTATGCATATGTTTTATGCACAGAATCCATGATGGCAGAATCTGTGCTTAAATCAAGCTTAGAATAATGGCAGATTGTCTTGATAAAGACTCAGTGGTGCAACCTCATCTTGAGAATTGCATTCAGTTTTGGTCTCCTTATCTCAAAAAAGATATAGCGGCACTAGAAGAGGTTCAAAGAAGAGCAACCAAGATGACAAAGGGGATGGAACTCCTCTCATATAAGGAAAGACTAAAGAGGTTAGGGCTCTTCAGCTTGGAAAAGAGACGGCTGAGGGGAGATATGATTGAAGTCCACAAAATCCTGATTGGTGTAGAACAGGTACAAATGGATTGATTTTTTTTTTATTGCATCAAGATTTTACAAAGACTAGGGGACACTCGATGAAGTTACAGAGTAATACTTTTAAAACCAATAGGAGGAAATATTTTTTCACTCAGAGAAATAGTTAAGCACTGGAATGTGTTGTCAGAGGAAGGGGTAAGAGTGGTTAATTAGCTAATTTTAAAAAATGGTTTGGACAATTTATTGGAGGAAAAGTCCAAAAACTGCTGTTGAGAGACATCGGAGAAGCCACTGCTTGTCCTGGATTGGTGGCATGAAATGCTGCTACTATTTGGGATTTTGACAGGTACTTGTGACTTGGATTGGGCTTCATGAAGATGGGATACTGGGCTAGATGGACCATTGGTCTGATCCAGTAAGGCTATTCTCTATTCTCATCCAGTAACGCTATTCTCAAGTTCTTATGCTTTTAATATTGCTATCAACCTCATAAACCTTTTTAAATATCATGGGGCAGAATGATTGAAGATACAGAAAATAGAAGCCTAGATTCAGTAAAAATCCTAAAACCAGAAAAAGAATCTATGTGGAAAGGCGGAAGCTCACAAAACCTCTGAGTTCCATTTTAAGTAGTTCTTCCTAGTGCTGCCCGATTCACGATTCGAATCGATTCACCGATTCACTTTTGAGTGAATCGATTCGAATCGATTCGTTGTTTTTTTTAAGAAAAAATCAGCCTCCCGATTCGGTGACCAATCCTCCTCTTGCCTTCAGGAGCGGCAGTGCTGCCTTTTGCTGGCAGTCCACTGCCGCTCCTGCTTTAGAATACCTGAAGGTAGGAGGAGGGTTGGTCACTGAATCGGGAGGCCGAGGGGGAGGGCCTGGAGCTGATAGTGGATCTCCGGTTTTACCTTAGCCTCTGATCCGAGTTGAAGTCACACACAGGTGGAGCGCTGCATTGTGGGCACAGATTCGCCTTAGTGTAACAGGACAGAGGGGAGCCAGGAAGTAGCTCCAGAGAATCAGAACTTGGGATCCCCTCAGGAGACCTGTAATGGATTCCCCCCGAATTGGGCAGCACAGAAACTCATTTCCCTGGTCCTGTTAGAGTGCTACTCCTTCCATCTTGCAGCCTGGCTCCTCTGTTACTGCACTTCCTCGGTCACTTCTTCATTTTGCACCCGGAGCTACCAGCAGCAACCTCAACATTCTATTATTACTGTAAAAAGACTCGGCAAACTTCCCCCTCTGCTGTAGCCAGCCAATAGGGAGGGAGAGGGAGGTGGGGCGAAGCGACAGGAAGAATCCTCCAGAGGGTGACTCTGTTGCTTACGATTGAACCTCGAGTGATTGGTGGAGGGAGGACTCAGCTGGCTCGGGATAGGCGGAGAAGTGGCAATGGGGATTAAGGATGATCTTTGTGGGTTTCTTTTTGGGTTTCTGGACTAGCGTTTTTTTTTCCCCAGTAATCTATTGTTTTTGGACCTGTGTTTCTAGCTGTTTCAATAGGAAATAATTTCTTAGTCTGCCCCTTATTCTTTTTTTTTTAAAGTATTTAAAGTAGCTTAAGCCAGACCTTTATTTTTGAGGAGCCTTAAGCCCACAGTAGGTGGACACAAATTTGGGCTTTGGCTTCTTCCCTGATCTCTATACCCTCCTACCCTCCCTCCCCCAGTGACCTCAACAGCTGAACAGGTTCTCCTCCTGAGGCCAACAGCCAGAGGCTCCCCAAAGCTAGCAGTTGTCATCACTTTCCATGGGCTGTCGCAATAACTCTCTCCCTCTACCACATACACCTTGTATGGTCAGTTTTTGTGCATGCGTGAAAGTCAAGCATGCTTGGGAGGGGGTGGTGCATGATGGTCCTTGAAAAATACATACCAGTGCTGCCAACCATGACTATTGAGAAGGCACCAAAGTAGCACTTGTGCTGGCAGGGCAGGGCTTTAGCACCAGGAAGCAACAGCATTGTTTTGCACACTACATAAGAATCTAGGCAGCACACACATCAGGTTCACTATTCCCTCCCACTACAGCATTGTAAACATTTTAGTGAGCAGTACAACATCAATATACCTATTGCACGGGTGTTAAACTCAGGCCTGCAGGGTAATTAAATTTGTCCCACGAGAAAATACCCTGTCCCCTCCATCTCATTGTCCACTATCTCTCTCCTGGCTTCCCGGTCTCACCTTCAAAGCAGCCTGCAGAGGACTGCTGGTTGGCTGTAGCGATCCTAGCAGGCTGCTGTAGCCTCCGCAGCATGTTCCCTCTGCCACGGTCCCATAAGTTACAGAACTTGGATACAAGGGATGGTATGGAGGGGGGATACAGATACTGGATAGGAGAGTAGTTGGGAAGAGAAAGGGAGAGATGGTGGACTCTGGGGTGTTGGGGAAGGAGGGAGAGATTCTGGATGAAAGGGTTGTTGAGAAAAGGAGAGAATGGATCTGGGGATAGTGGAGTCCATTGCTGCAGCTTCAGGGATGGAGACAAAAAAAGGAAAGATGCCAGACCTCTGGGGAAGGAGAGGACAGAGAAGAAAGATGGATGGTTAGCACGGAGAAAGAAGGAAACATAAGAACATAACATAAGATCATAAGCAATGCCTCCGCTGGGTCAGACCTGAGATCCATCGTTCCCAGCAGTCCGCTGACGCAGCGGCCCAACAGATTCAGGACCTGTGCAGTAATCCTCTATCTATACCCCTCTATCCCTTTTTCCACAGGAAATTGTCCAATCCTTTCTTGAACCCCAGTACCGTACTCTGCCCTATTACGCCCTCTGGAAGCGCATTCCAGGTGTCCACCAAACGTTGAGTGAAGAAAAACTTCCTAGCATTCGTCTTGAATCTGTCCCCTTTCAACTTTTCTGAATGCCCTCTTGTTCTTTTATTTTCCGAAAGTTTGAAGAATCTGTCTCTCTCCACTTTCTCTATGCCCTTCATGATCTTGTAAGTCTCTATCATATCCCCTCTAAGTCTCCTCTTCTCCAGGGAAAAGAGATCCAGTTTCTCCAATCTCTCAGCGTATGAAAGGTTTTCCATACCTTTTATCAAATGTGTCACTCTCCTCTGAACCCTCTCAAGTATCGCCATATCCTTTTTAAGGTACGGCGACCAATATTGGACGCAGTACTCCAGATGCGGACGCGCCATCGCCCGATACAACGGCAGGATAACTTCTTTTGTTCTGGTTGTAATACCCTTCTTGATTATACCTAGCATTCTATTCGCTCTCTTAGCGGCCGCTGCGCACTGTGCCGTCGGCTTCATTGTCATGCCCACCATTACCCCCAAGTCCCTTTCTTGGGTACTCTCATTCTACAAGATCCCTCCCATCGTATAGTTATACCTCGGGTTTCTGCTTCCCACATGTAATACTTTACATTTCTCAATGTTGAACTTCATCTGCCATCTCGTTGCCCATTCCCCCACTTTGTTCAAGTCCCTTTGTAATTCTTCGAAGTCCTCTTTAGTCCGAGCTCTACTAAATAGTTTGGTGTCGTCCGCAAATTTTATTATCTCACACTTCGACCCTGTTTCTAGATCATTTATAAATATATTAAATAGCAGCGGTCCGAGCACCGAACCCTGTGGAACACCACTCGTGACCCTCCTCCAGTCTGAGTAGTGGCCCTTCACTCCTACCCTCTGTTTCCTACCCGCCAACCAATTCCTGATCCATCTATGTACGTCTCCTTCCATCCCATGGTTCTTCAGTTTCCGAAGTAGGCGTTCATGGGGTACCTTGTCAAACAGCAGACCCTAGCAAGTGAATTATCAGAAGACAACCAGAGCCTGGAAACAACATGATTTGAATAATGACCAGGCAACAAAAGGTAAGAAAAAATAATTTTATTTTCAGTTTTGTGATTACAATATGTCAGATTTGAAATGTGTATCCTGTCAGAGCTGGTGTTAGACTATGAACATGAGCTAGGATTTAACAGAGAGAGGAAAAGTATTTTTTGTTTATTTTGTTTAAACCACAGTGCCAGTGTGGGTAGGAGAGGGCAAAGGGGGGTGAAAAGGCTATAAAAGGGTGAAGAGGCTATAAAATAAACCCACCAGGATGTTTGAAAAAAAACACCCAATTGAGCAGGAAAATTGAATCGAATCGAAAAATCGGTTCAATAGGCTGAATCGAATCAAATCAAAATTTTTTTTCCTGAATCGGGCAGCACTAGTTCTTCCTTTGTAGTCTTTTGTCATTTTAAAAATGTATAGAACCCATAATAATAATAATATTAAGATAGAGCTCCAAAAGCTCCAAACAGTGCTGTAGGTTGAGAAATTCACATCTGTCTTCAAAATATGAGGGTCATTTCATAAATAATGCACACTATTTTTTTTTTTAATTTACAGGGTTGTTGTTTTTTTTTTTTCCAAGTATTTCTTTACAATCCTTCAATATAGTCCCCCCTGCTTTGCAATGACTGAGTCCCAACATCTGGGAAGCTTCATTATTCCATCCAAGACACCGTTTTAGTGCAGTTGCCGAATGACTTGGGTACTGGCGGAAGAAAGCTTTTCCAGAGATGCAAAACGATGTCCACGCATAGGTTGTTTCAACTTTGGACAAAGGTCAAAGTCTGGTGGTCTATTATCTAGACTGTAGGGAGCATGAGGTAACGCCTCACAGCCGTATTCGTATAGAATTGCACTTAGGCCTGGGTTCGTGAACCAGCGCCAATATTGGTGGCAGTCTTAAAAGTGGCCACTGATTGTGTGTCAATCACGCATCGGTTCTGGTTTTGGAATCGCGGCGCCAGAAATGTAGGCCAGGGTTTTCCGAGCCTACATTTCCAGAACCTATCTTTGTGTGAGTTGTGCCTACCTAGGTGCTGTAAGCTGCCTAATGCCACTTCCTTTGTTGACCATGCATACTTTGATACATAGGTACGATTCTGCCACCGATTTTCTAGGCGCCAGTATGCGCCTCTAACCTTGGTTAAAAACACATTTTGGATGGCATTTTTAACATAGGTATGGGCACCTATCAGCAACTAGAAAATTGGTGACAGTTTGAGAATCCGGGCCTTAGTGTTGCTTCCTACTCCTAACTTTAGGTACCAGACTTACACTTGCTAAAACCTGGTGTATATGCTGGCACCCAAGTCAGATGTACTGATGCTATATATAACATTTGTGACTTTTTAGAATGCCTCTGACACGCCCATGGCCACGCCTCCTTTTAAGTTACATGCTAGTAGAGTAGGGCGCCCTGCCTTATAGAACAGCATGCAGCTAGATATGTGTGCAAATTTTTAATGAGTGCCAATTAACTTTAATAATTTATTGTTAACATTCAATTATTGTTAAGGGTTTGCTACTCATTTAAATTGTGTGTGCAAATCTGGATGCCATATATAAAACCTGGGGAGAACAGCCCATGCTTTAACTTTCCCTGGAATGAACGTGAAATACATTGCAGCATAGTTACATGTATTTGGAACACAAACAAAATGCTTTTCACGCTCTTTGGGGGGGGGGGGGAAGTTAAATAAAGATTATATTGTGTGGGCTGTGCAAATTGACCGTTGTGTTGCTGAATGAAAACAAGCCACTTTGGAATGAGACAATATTTGTCAAGTTAAATGGAGACTTGACCTGTTTATGAACTCATTTTGTGTTCTGTAAATCCATCTGTCCCCATTTACTGGGTTTCATTCACATAGTATTAGCACTGAAGGGATCATATTTAGAACAAAAATCTCTGCCCTAAGGCTTTAACAGATTTTACAGAAATCACATGCTTTTTGAAACTGAGCTTGACAGTTTAACAATGAGAAAAGTTGTTTTTAACATATGTATGTACCAGACAAACAGCATTTTCTTCATATAAGCAAAAGCAATAGAGTGTTTATTGATATTTCCAGCAGCTATTCAGTTGGAAAGAAGAAAAAAATGTGTGCCAAATATCCTTTGAAATACTTCAGTGTATTCAGCCTTCCCTTCAACTCAGTTTGCACGAGCTCTGGTTGATAAGGGTCTGGCTTCTGATGCTCTTTTGAAGTGATTTTTACAAGGACACATTCCACTCAAATATACAGTATACCGTAACAAAGACTGGCAAAATCACATCCTAGCTTCCACCATCATTGTAATCGATGTTCCATGTGAGCAAGTGTTGAGATTAGCTTAGGTTTTAAACAAGGACAACTTTTAATTCTGTATTAGGATGAATGTAAAAAACATTTCATATTTTTAACTGTGTACATGTTCTTGTTAGCACTTTATTTCATAAAATTGATGTTGGTCTCTATTTTTAAATAAATGTACTAGGACTACAGAAAGCTTTCTCTTGTCGGATGTGTAACATCTGTTTGTTTGTTTCACCTACGCTTACACCACTCTTTTGAGTTTTAGAAAGATGCCAATGGTTTCTCTTTGGAATTCTGTTGAAGTTGAGCCCCAGTGAAAGATTTGGGACACAGACTGAATAACTTGTTTCAAGGACTTGCTGAATAGCCTGGTCAAAAAGATATTGAATGAATATTTCTATTTGTTACATTGTGTTGATATAGAATCTTACTGTTTTGAAATACCTATCCTTCACCACCTATACAAAAGAACACTCGGCTATGCCATCAAGAGTTTTTCTCATTCTCTACCGATGAGAAAAACCTTTGACAAACCAGCTCCATGGAGTCTTAAATTTCTCCTTTCAAAACAACTTTCTCCTTTGGGGATAATCTTATAAACCAGTTTTGCACATAAAAGGCCTCACCAATTGGTATAAACTTATGTGTCATGACATGGTGACATGCACTTGGTCAGTAGTCATTTATGGAGGCAGAGGTTGAATGGAGGATGGGCCAAGTCTGCAAGCAAGTATATAGAGTAGTAAATTGCAAACTGTGTGCCGTGGTGAGATTCTAAGTGTGCCACGAGACTCTCCTCCTCACTGGTGTGCCACGAGACACCAGCGAAGACGAGAGTCGCTGGCACCGGCTCACTGCCTACAGGATATGCCTCTCATGGAGAGATGCATGTCCTGTAAGCAGCCGGCTCCAGTGCTTCTCCTCCTCCCCGGCACCTTTCCTCCTCTCCACACCTCTCCTAGGCACTTTAAGCTGCCTAATGCCACTTCCTGTGTTGCATTAAATTCCCAACGTATACCCAAAATAACGAATGTGATCTTCAGGATGCCAATGGAGTAATATAACTCTTATCAGTAGCAATTGTCATCAATTCCACATTTTGGCCCTGATTCTGCAAAGCGTACCTAAAGTTAGGCACAGTTTGGGCATCCAAGGTAGAATCGCACTCAGGGATGCTCAGCACTGTTTAGGCATCCAATTTTTGAGACGTCCTGTAGAGAATCAAATTTTAGGCAAGAGTTAGATGTCCAAACAATGTCCTTAATGTTATAATAGTTTATTATGATGATGTTATTAGAATGGCAATTTTATGGTGTTTTTCATTATAATTGCGATACCAGGAGTTTGATTTATTTCTCTTCCATCAGAGAGAGTGACTGGGATTCAGACCAGTAACATTAGGGTAGAAGGCTGTAGGTTTAACCAGTGTACTACACAGTGAGGTAGCAAGTTGCATAGCAATTGTAAAACTAGGTCCTATAGGGGTTTACTTTTCAGCATAGTTTGGGCTTTATATAGATCTGAGTTCTATGGAGGGAACTTAGGCACAGTTTGGACGTCCTTTATACCTGTGGCTCCCAACCCTGTCCTGGAGGACCACCAGCCAGTCGGGTTTTCAGGATAGCCCCAATGAATATCCATGGAGCAGATTTGCATGCCTGCCACTTCCATTATATGCAAATCTCTCTCATGCATATGCATTAGGGTTATCCTGAAAACCCGATTGGCTGGTGGTCCTCCTGGACAGGGTTGGGAACCACTGCTTTATACAATCTGCTCAATGGGTTTTTATTTTTGCTTTATTAAGCTCAAAATACATTTAATAAGGCACCACATAAACAGGGCACATCAAAACAGATATATTGCATGCAGAACCTTCTATTTTTATGAACAAACAGCAATGCTATTTGCTAATTAGAGGAAAAGATCCATTAACTAAATCACAGCACATGAAAAGCACAGCTTTATGTTTCTTGCTAAAAAGCTACCCCTTTTTTCTGACTAAACAGTGCTCCAATCAGCTCATTACTGAAAGCAAGAAAAGCACATGAAAAAAAATATAGATTGCATACATAACTTCATTTGCAAAAGCTTAAAAACTGAAGAACACCCCCCCCCCCCGATACAGACCTTAACATGGCTTCTACTTCATTGCAAATGGAGGTGTGCAGCTGCACAATGCTGACCTCATTGTGAGATCATCAAGGTGCACCTGCAAGGTCGAATGCCACAATTAAAATATGTGCTGGGATTTGAACCTAAGACTTCTTGAAGAGGAGCACAGAGCTTTTACCTGGTGAGTCACAGCTGCTTCCTTTTGGTTGTGGGGGTTCCTACCATGAAAGCTTAGTGTTCCTAGCCATGTGAAGGTGAAAATACCTGAGAAGATCTTAGCTTAGCAGATCCCTAAACTATCATTTCAGATGTGGGAAAGAAAGATCTTAGTGGAAGCTACTGCAGCTCAAAGGGTAAAAGCCCTGTTCCCATCTTACAGATTCTTACAAAGCCTAGTGGTAAGAGATTTGAGAGGGCTGAGGGTTGCATTAAATTTAAGAGTTGTAAGAATCAAAGAGGAAAATGACACAGTTAGAAATAATCTACCAGAGGAGGTAACAAAGGCAAATACTGAGCCAGAATATAGGAACACTTGGGACAGATATAAAGGACAGTGATAGGAAGAAGGGTGAGATGCTAAATTAATGACAATGGGGGAGTTTGCACTGGTTTTAGTAGGGAAGAAGAATCAGTGTGGAAGATATGTGTTATTTCCATTCCGTCTGTTCAACAATTAATCCCCACAGCTGCTCAGTCAGAGACCTCCATCAGTTTCTGCTTTACTTGGTATGCTAGGGAATGCCAGCTCATTTCAGAGTAAGACAGTTACAGAAAGGATTTATTTATTCCCTCTGCTTTGGATATATTTCCTTTAACCCAGACTTGATTCCCACCTGCTGACTTTACCTCTAACACACTTCATTCGAGATACACCTCAGGTCTGGATCCTCTTGGTGGGTTTCTTTTTTTCTAATTCTTTTCATTTTCAAGCATGTTTTGTAATTCCTTATTCTCATACCTGTTGTCAAATTCATCCTGCTTTCTTTGACTTCCCTCAACATTTCGTAATTACTATCCTTTGATATCATTAAAGATCTTCATTTGAAACTTTTATTGCCAAAAAAAGTAGGCATGATTTTGTGGAACATCCATTTTGACATGTGTATATTTGTGCATACTTTGATAACAGCCATTACAACAATTACTAAATTACACCCTTAGAGGATGTGGAGGTGCATTTTTAATATGACGTCCAGATTTGAGTATGGAAGCTTTGTGGAACATACACAAAAATCCAGTGTTTTGAAAATGCCATTTCTCAGATGTTCACAGTGCATCTTTCGTTTTTTACTATTAAAAAAAACAACAACACAGGTCCAAAAGAAAAACGCACAAAACAAGCCATTGGGATGTAGGAGGGGTCAGCATTTTTAGTAGACTAGGGGGTACTCTAGTGAACTTCACATAAAAAAGCCCAGGTACACATCTCACCATAATCCTCAAAATGCATGGTGAACTCTCCAAAACCCACTCAAAATCTACTGTATAGATTGCATATATGTTCATATGGCAAATGCAGATAGTTGTTCTTTAAATCTTTAAAGCCCCAGGATGCAGGAATTAGAAGGCGGTGTGATTTTTGATGATCTAAAATGGGAATATATACAGTATACATTTAAAAAAAAATTTCTGTGTCAACTTTTGTACCAGCTCCATGCCACACATAGATTATGTCAAAATGTTTCTTTCAGCCAGGATAGAGGGGTTAATTGTGCTTCCTTGGTATTTTGAATGTTAAACATATTTTTATTGAAAGTGAAAAAGGTCACAACCAGTCACAGTACAAAAGGTACATCAAGAGTGTAAAAACGTCCACAGATAAAAGATAACCAGCAAGAATAATAACAGCAGCCCCCGTAGCCGAAACCCCCCAGGCTCTCAGAAGGACAATAGAGCAAAATGAAACAGGGTTCGGCTCGTCCAGAGGAGGCGTAATAGGGCAAAAAGTACACTAAAACAGAACAGCAAACATCGCAACCTTCCACCATTTTGTGTTTAGGCATTTTGAATGTTAAAGATCACCTTTTGGGAATTTGCTCCTTAATGGAGCCCCTAGCAGTAATAGTTGTAGCTTTTATACTTATGAGTGTCAAAAATCTAATTTTCCCATATAATCATTTTCACATATGTATGTGGAAGTTGCTGAGTGATGCTGCATTTTTAGCTTTTTCATAATCACTGATTTTTCTATATTTTACTGGTAATACACATCCATTTTCTTATGTCCTTAGATGCTTTTCAGAAAAGGCTCCACAATTCAGCAGATCCTTCTGTAAAAATACTGGGGAAATTGAGAATGTTCTAACTTGAATGTCCCAGTCCTTCACATTAGATTTCAAACTTAGCAAGTTGAGTCGATTCCAAAAAAACAAACAAACCAAAAACAAGAAAATGATATGTTGTCCTACAGAATAAGATCAGATCCTAGCCCTTAAATTATAAGGAGTCAAAACATTGGAACTGATCAGTACAATGACAAGAAGTCTACCACAGCAAGAGACAATCTGAAATAGTTAATTAAGAACCTTGGCTGAAGAACTCCATAATTTTGTAGTTTGGTGGCCTACCACAAAAGGTTCCTAATCATTGTTGAAGACATTGCTGTTTGATACTGGAAATTCATTTTTAGTGCCATGCATTTTTGTAATTACATAACATAACATAACTTTATTTTTGTATACCGCCACAATCAAAAGAATTTTAGGCAGTTTACACAAGAGAGAACAACTGGACAATCTGTGAAGTACAATATTAAAATGAGAATACGGCATATTAACTAAAAGAACAATAAAAATTTTAATAAAAGTGATAAAATTATTACATTAAGAATGAAAACATCGAATTAAGAAATAAATTTATCAAATAATACAGTTTTAATTTCTTTTCAGAAGGCGCCTTTAGATAACATGGCTCCGCTAATATAGTTACCAAACCAGGACTGTTGTTTATTTGCTTGAAATGCAAGCATCTTGTCTAAAAAAGACCTAACTTTACAGCCTAATATCTTCGGGTATGCAAATAAGTTACGATTCCTGGTTATCCTCACGGGATTATATAGCACGAAATGAAATAACAGGTAGGTAGGGGCCAATCCCCAAACCAACTTAACACAAAGGCATGCAAATTTGAACATTACTCATGCTTCCACTGGCAACCAATGTAATAATCGATAATAGGGACTGATATTGCTTTTCTTCAGCCCAAATATCAGGTGAACTGCCATATTATACACTATTCTCAATTTTCTCACTACTTTCTTGAGTGCGCCCAAGTAAACAATATTATAGTAGTTCAATATAGATAGTACCAATGCCTGCACCAACAATCTAAAAGATAAAGGGTCAAAATATTTTTTGATGGTCTTAATTTACATAGCGCGAAAAGCACTTTTTCACCAAGAAATTTGTATGTTCTACCAAAGTTAGATGGGAGTCTAAAGTGACTCCTAATATTTTTATAGATTTAAAAATTAGGTAATCATGCCAAAGCGATGTCCTAGTTATTTTTTCATTTGGACTAGCTAGAAAATTTTATATCTTTTCTGTATTCAATTTCAATTTAAAATTGGTTGTCCATTGCTCTATTTCAGTCATGATATAAGAAATTTGTTCTAATTTGTTTGGAGGCGATTGTTTTTTTTTTTTTTCTTCATAATGAGAAAACATTGCATTGGTGGAGTTGAGGTTTGAACTGGCTCTGGCCTGGGACCCTGGGGACTACAGGGTGGTCAACTGTTGAGCCATGGCAGGGGTCCCTGTGGAGCTAGCACCTCCAACAGACTTTATCATTGCACGGAGGAGATTGTTTTTTTTTGGGGGGGGTCATAATAAGAAAAAATTGCATTAGCAGGGCTGGGGTTTGAACTGGCTCCAGCCTGGGACCCTGGGGACTACAGGGCAGGTACTCTGACTGCTGATCCACAGTAGGGGTCCCTGTAGAGCAGGGATCTCAAAGTCCCTCCTTGAGGGCTGCAATTCAGTCGTGTTTTCAGGATTTTCCCAATGAATATATATTAAAAGCAGTGCATACACATAAATCTCAAGCATATTCATTGGGAAAATCCTGAAAACCCGACTGGATTACGGCTCTCAAGGAAGGACGTTGAGACCCCTGCTGTACAGCCAGCACCTCCAACAGGCTATCATTGCCGAGGCTCAGAGGCGATTGTTTTTTTTTCTTCATAATAAGAAAACATTGCATTGGCGGAGCTGGGGTTTAAGAACATAAGCAATGCCTCCGCTTGGTCAGACTTAAGGTCCATCGTGCCCAGCAGTCCGCTGGGGCGGCGGCCCAACAGGTTCAGGACCTGTGCAGTAATCCTCTATCTATACCCCTTTATCCCCTTTTCCAGCAGGAAATTGTCCAATCCTTTCTTAAACCCCAGTACCGTACTCTGCCCTATTACGTCCTCTGGAAGCGCATTCCAGGTGTCCACCACACGTTGGGTAAAGAAGAACTTTCTAGTATTTGTTTTGAATCTGTCCCCTTTCAACTTTTCCGAATGCCCTCTTGTTCTTTTATTTTTCAAAAGTTTGAAGAATCTGTCCCTCTCTACTCTCTCTATGCCCTTCATCATCTTGTAAGTCTCTATCATATCCCCTCTGTCTCCTCTTCTCCAGGGAAAAGAGACCCAGTTTCTCCAATCTCTCAGCGTATGAAAGGTTTTCCATCCCTTTTATCAGACGTGTCGCTCTCCTCTGAACCCTCTTGAGTAACGCCATATCCTTCTTAAGTCACGGCGACCAGTAGTGGATGCAGTACTCCAGATGCGGGCGCACCATCACCCGATACAACGGCAGGATAACTTCTTTCATTCTGGTTGTAATACCCTTCTTGATTATACCTAGCATTCTATTCGCTCTCTTAGCGGCCGCTGTGCACTGTGCCGTCGGCTTCATTGTCATGTCCACCCTTACCCCCAAGTCCCTTTCTTGGGTACTCTCATTCAATAACATCCCGCCCATCGTATAGTTGTACGTCGAGTTTCTGCTTCCCACATGTAATACTTTACATTTCTCAACTTTGAACTTTATCTGCCATCTCATCGCCCATTCCCCTAGTTTGTTCAAGTCCCTTTGCAATTCTTCGCAGTCCTCTTTAGTCCGAGCTCCACTAAATAGTTTGGTGTCGTCCGCAAATTTTATTATCTCACACTTCGTCCCTGTTTCTAGATCATTTATGAATATATTAAATAGCAGCGGTCTGAGCACCGAGCCCTATGGAACACCACTCGTGACCTTCCTCCAGTCCGAGTAGTGGCCCTTCATTCCTACCCTCTGTTTCCTACCCGCCAACCAGTTTCTGATCCATCTATGTACGTCTCCTTCCACCCCATGGTTCTTCAGTTTCCGGAGTAGACGTTCATGAGGCACCTTGTCAAAGGCTTTTTGGAAATCTAGGTATATGATGTCTATGGGGTCTCCTCTATCCATCCATTTGTTAATTCCTTCGAAGAAGTGCAATAAGTTAGTTAGGCACGATCTCCCCTTGCAGAAACCATGTTGGCTGGTTATCAGAAGTTCGTTTCTTTCAAAATGTTTATCGATGTTTTCTTTTATCAGTGCTTCCGCCATTTTCCCCGGAACCGAGGTCAGACTCACTGGTCTGTAGTTTCCCAGGTCACCTCTTGATCTCTTTTTAAAGATGGGCGTAAGGTTGGCTATCTTCCAATCCTCTGGGATTATGCCTGTTTTCAGGGATAGGTTGCAAATTTGCTGCAGTAGTTCCCCTATCTCCTCCTTTAATTCCTTCAGAACCCTTGGATGGATTCCGTCCGGACCCGGGGATTTGTCAGTTTTTAGTTTTTCTGTCTGCCTGTGCACATCTTCAAGGCTCACTTCCATGGATGTTAATTTTTCTGCTTGATTTTCATTGAAGAATTGCTCAGGTTCCGGTATGTTGGTTGTGTCTTCGTTTGTAAATACAGACGAAAAGAACATGTTAAGTCTTTGCGTGACTTCTTTCTCCTCCTTCACCACTCCCTTCCTGTCTCCGTTGTCCAGCGGTCCCACCTCCTCCCTAGCCGGCTGCTTCCCGATAACATATCTAAAGAACGGTTTGAAATTTCATGCTTCCCTGGCTAGCCTCTCTTCATACTCTCTTTTGGCACGGTGACATTCTTTTTGATAGCAGGGGCCTGGGACCCTGAGGAATACAGGGCGGGCGCTCTGACTGCTGAGCCATGGCAGGGGTCTCTGTACAGCTTTACCATTACCGATGGGGACTACAGGTAGGTTCTCTGACTGCTGAGCCATGGCAGGGGTCCCTGTACAGCCAGCACCTCCAACAGACTTTATCATTGCTGAGGAACATTGCATTGGCAGAGCTGGGGTTTGAACCAGCTCTGGCCTAGGGCCCTGGAGACTACAGGGTGGGGGGCTCTGACTGCTGAGCTATGGCAGGGGTCCCTGAATAGGCTGTACCTCCAACAGGCTATCATTGCCGAGGCTTTGGAGGCGATTGGGTTTTTTTTCTTCATAATAAGAAAACATTGCATTGGTGGAGCTAGGGTTTGAACCAGCTTTGGCCTGGGACCCTGGGGAATACAGGGTGGGTGCTCTGACTGCTGAGTCATGGCAGGGGTCTCTTTACAGCTAGCACCTCCAACAGACTTTATCATTGCCGAGGCTTGGAAATGATTTGTTTTTTTTCTTCTTTATAATAAGAAGACATTGCATTGGCGGAGCTGGGGTTTGAACTGGCTCTGGCTTGGGAATTACAGGGTGGGGGCTCTAACAGCTGAGCCGCAGCAAGGGTCCCTGTACAGGCAGCACCTCCAACAGACTTTATTATTGCCGAGGATCGGAAATGATTGGTTGTTTTTTTTTTTCTTCATAATAAGAAAACATTGCATTGGCAGAGCTGGGGTTTAAACTGGCTCTGGCCTGGGACCCTGGAGACTACGGGGGGGGGGGGGGGGGAAGGGGGGGCTCTGACTGCTGAGCCATGGCAGAGGCCCCTGTACAAAGAAAAAAAACTTGTCTAATTAATTATCTCCAATCAAAATCAATTCATAGGTGAACTGTGCTCTCAGTGCTGATACTTTTGTGCTTCATACTTATATAAAGTGCTTTTGTGCAAGATTGAAAACTAAAACCGACACTTATCTCTTTATGACTTTAGTGCCAGTATTGTTGTAGCAATATGAAACTTATGCCCAAGGGGGATCCGTTTCACCTAATAGCGGCTTCTTCAGGGGTCTGCTTTATGACTACAACAAAACAAAACAAACAAATAACATGATCATTATTCACACCATATCAAAGATAATATATAAAACTCTATACGAGGTTACTCACTGTGCAGCTACGCTCTGGCTAAAGAGCAAAATGGCACTGTCAACTATCAAACAACAACGCATGCACTTATAAGCACTCAATGTCATTGCTATTATAGATGAAATCTTAGTGCATGGGTGTTGGAATATGTTAATTAACTTCATGCTGACTATGAATCAAAAATTATTGAAAAATAAAAGCGCAAATAAACTGAAGAATGGTGTCTAACTGTAGTTGACAGGATAAAGTTATCTGGTTAACATTAGAAAACTTATTTGTGCATCCTGCTTAACTGGATAACACTGGAATCAAACTATGCCTACAACACCATTCTCACTATCCTCCACCTACAGTTCTGCCTGTGGGTTGTGCTGTTTCACTATCACATTTTTAATAGTGATGGACAGGCAAGCACTTCACCTGTCTCTAGCCATTGAAAACATAATAGTGAGGCACCATCCCTGACTGGCTGCAATACAGTTGGAGGACTCACTTTCAGCTTAGAGCAGTGGTCTCAAACTCAAACCCTTTGCAGGGCCACATTTTGGATTTGTAGGTACTTGGAGGGCCGCAGAAAAAAACAGTTAATGTCTTATTAAAGAAATGACAATTTTGCATGAGGTAAAACTCTTTATAGTTTATAAATCTTTCCTTTTGGCTAAGTCTTAATAATAATATTGTTATTTATAGCTAAAGAGACATATGATCAAGAAATTGTTTTATTTTACTTTTGTGATTATGATAAACATACCGAGGGCCTCAAAATAGTACCTGGCGGGCCGCATGTGACTCCCGGGCCGTGAGTTTGAGACCACTGGCTTAGAGGGATCAGTAGCCTCCAGGCAGGGGGGAGGAGGGTGAGAGGGGTACAATTCAAATCTAAGACTTAGCTATACAAATCTTATCCCAGGACAAGCAGGCAGCATATTCTTAACGCATGGGTGACGTCACCGACGGAGCCCCGGTACGGACACTTTTAACTAGAAAGTTCTAGTTGGCCGCACCGCGCATGCGCGAGTGCCTTCCCGCCCGACGGAGGAGTGCGTGGTCCCCAGTTTCTTCGTTTCCGCGGAGCGAAGAAGTCGCATGTGTTTCAACGGCTGTTGAACACTTAGTTCTGCCTTCCCGCTCACGTACATTTTTCATTTTTTCAGTTTTTTCCTTTCAGATCCCGTTAATTTTCTTTAAAAAAAAAAAAAACTCGTCGAGTTTTCTTTATTTTTTCAGGCCGGCCCCGGCGGGGCCTGTTGCCACCATACAGGCCTCTGGCTTTGATTTTGCGGAGGCCGTGTTTCCCTTCATGCCCCCTCAACCGGGCTTTAAGAAGTGCCAGCGGTATGCACGCCCGATCTCTCTTACCGACCCGCACAATTGGTGCCTGCAGTGCTTGGGTCCAGAGCATCGGGCGGATACCTGCACCCGCTGTGCTACGCTTAAAAAGCGCACTTTAAAAAATAGGCAGATCCAGCAAAATATTCTATTCGGTACCGGATCTGCCATGGAATCTGCCGCGACGTCGACGGCACAGCAAAAGTCGACACCGACTACTTCGACTCCACCGGATCCTTCTTCGGGGTCGCTGGCCCCAGGTAAGCCAGCTAAGAAGCCTTCCACTTCCCTTGAGCGCCCTCCTGCCACGGTTGCGACACCGGCAACCCCGGCACCACATCGACCCCGCAAACGCTCCGCTCCGATATCGGTGAGTGCCTCGTCATCGGCCTCCTCATCGCCGGAGCGTAGAGCGGCACCTATGGTACCGAAAAAGAAAAAAGCGGTACCGGTGCCCCCACTGGACGACCGCATTGCGGCCATACTCCAAACCCAGTTACAGGAGCAGCTGCAGCAACAACTCCAACAACTGTTGCCGGCGTTACTGGCACCGCACCTTCCGGTACGGGACCGGTCCGAGCCTCGCACCGTTCCATCGGTATCGACCCCCTCGGTACCGCTCAACACTTCCATGCCGGTCCTCTCGGCTGAGCCTACGGTACAGACCCGCTCTGATGCCAATCCTTCTCAGTACCAAGTACGGCACCGGTCTTCCTCACCTGGTACCGCCTCAGTCCGCTCTGGCAAGTCTCTCTCCAAAACCCGCCATGCCGAGCCCTCCACACCGATGTCCCGCCATGCGCACCCCGACATCAGGGACCCAGACTTATGGGAAGAATCCCCACACGGTACCGAGGAAGACGCTTCCTCCACGGACAAGGAACCTTCAGTGACTGATACCGTTTCAAAACCTGAACAGTCCTCATTCACCAAATTCCTCAGGGAGATGTCTGCTGCTCTTTCCATTCCCTTAGAGTCCGACTCTAAAAAGTCACAGGCCTTTCTCGATGCCCTAGACTTTGAGCAACCTCCCAAGGAATTCCTCAAGTTACCCGTACATGACATCCTACAGGAAACTTTTTATAAGAACTGGGAGAACCCCCTCACTGTCCCTGGGGCCCCTCGCAAATTGGATAGCTTGTATCGGGTCATTCCCATCCCAGGGTTTGACAAGCCTCAATTGCCCCATGAATCTCTCCTGGTGGAGTCCACCTTAAAGAAAACTCAGGGCTCCAGTGTCTATGCCTCCACCCCTCCTGGCAGAGAGGGAAAAACTATGGATAAGTTTGGCAAGCGCCTTTTCCAGAATGCAATGCTGGCCAACAGGGCTAATAATTACACCTTTCACTTCTCCTTCTACATGAAGCATCTGGTGCAACAACTCTCCGCCTTACAAAAATACATCCCTGAACGTGAGGTACCTCTTTTTCAACAACAAATTTCCAGTCTACTCCAACTCCGGAAATTCATGGTGCGCTCCATTTATGACTCATTTGAGCTGACCTCTCGAGCGTCTGCCATGGCTGTTGCCATGCGGCGTCTGGCCTGGCTGAGAGTTTCTGACCTCGACTTAACCACCAAGACCGCCTGGCTAATGCACCTTGTCTTGGTGATGAACTCTTCGGGGAGTCCCTGGACTCAACAACCCAGAAACTCTCGGCTCACGAGACCAGGTAGGACACCCTGGTGAAGCCTAAAAAGAAGACTCCGCCTGCTCGCCCCTACAGACAGCAGTCTTCCTACCAACGCAGGTTCTCGGCCAGACCTCTCAACCCGCCTCAACAGCAGCCTCGCCGACCTCGTCAACAGCATCAAACTCAGGCTCGCTCACAGTCTCACCAACCTGCCAAGCCTCTCACTCCGTCAAAACCATCTCAGCCCTTTTGACTTTTTCCTCCAGGGCATAGCCAGTCTCCCACCATCATTGCCTCTTCCTCAGCCTATCGGAGGTCGCCTCCAAATCTTCCTCAGCCGTTGCGAGGTCATCACATCAGACCAATGGGTCCTCAACATCATTCGCCATGGCTACTCTCTCAACTTCCAGACTCTTCCTCCAGACAATCCTCCCGTAGAGTCTGCTTCTCACTCCTTCCAAACCCCCCTCCTCCTGAGGGAGGTCCAATCCCTCCTTCTTCTCAATGCCATCGAAGAGGTGCCTCCGGACCAAAGGGATCAGGGATTCTTCTCCCGCTACTTCCTGGTTCCCAAGAAGACAGGAGACCTCCGTCCCATCCTCGATCTCAGGGACCTCAACAAGTGTCTGGTCAAGGAGAAGTTCAGAATGCTCTCCCTTGCCACGCTTTACCCTCTTCTCTCTCAACACGACTGGCTATGTTCCCTGGACCTCAAAGAGGCCTACACTCACATCCCAATCAATCTGACTTCACGTCGCTACCTACGGTTTCAGATACAGCACCGTCACTATCAGTACAAAGTGCTACCCTTTGGCCTCGCATCATCACCCAGGGTGTTCACCAAGTGCCTTATTGTGGTGGCGGCCTTCCTCAGGTCTCACGACCTCCAGGTGTTCCCCTACTTGGACGATTGGTTGGTGAAAGCGCCTACATCTCCGCTTGTGCTACAAGCCACTCATCACACCATCTCACTCCTCCATCTACTGGGGTTCGAGATCAACTACCCCAAGTCGCACCTACTTCCCACACAGCGACTTCAGTTCATTGGCGCAGTTCTCAACACCACTCTGATGAGGGCGTTTCTCCCCTCCGACCGACAACGGACCCTGCTCCACCTCTGTCGTCAGGTGTTCCTTCATCAAACCATCCCAGCTCGGCAGATGATGGTCCTCCTGGGCCACATGGCCTCGACGGTCCATGTACTTCCTCTGGCACGACTCCACCTCAGGACACCTCAATGGACTCTAGCCAACCAATGGTCACAGACCACGGATCCTCTTTCTCATCCCATCTCTGTGACATCGTCTCTTCAGCAATCTCTTCAATGGTGGTTGAACTCCTCCAATCTTTCCAGGGGTCTACTCTTTCATCTACCCCTCACTCCATGATCATAACCACAGATGCCTCCCCCTATGCATGGGAGCTCACCTGGGAGATCTTCGCACTCAGGGACTCTGGACCCATCAGGAGCGTCAACATCACATCAATTTCCTGGAACTCAGGGCCATGTTCTATGCTCTCAAGGCCTTCCAGCACCTTCTCTACCCTCAGGTTCTTCTCCTGTGCACAGACAACCAAGTCGCCATGTACTACATAAACAAGCAAGGCGGCACCGGATCTCCCCTCCTCTGTCAGGAGGCCATCCGCATCTGGACCTGGGCCACGGCCCACAGTCTCTTCCTCAAGGCTGTCTATATCCAGGGCGAACAGAACTCCTTGGCCAACAATCTCAGCCGCATCCTTCAACCTCACGAGTGGACTCTGGATCCTCCCACACTCCATCTTTGCTCGCTGGGGCACTCCTCAGGTGGACCTCTTTGCAGCTCCTCACAACCATCAGTTGCCCCAGTTCTGTTCCAGACTCTTCTCTCCTCATCGTCTGGCCCCGGATGCATTCCTGCTCGACTGGACGGATCGGTTCCTCTATGCCTTTCCTCCACTACCTCTGATGTTGCGGACGTTATTCCAACTCCGCAGGGACAGAGCCACCGTGATTCTCATCGCTCCTCAGTGGCCTCGCCAACACTGGTTCTCCCTCCTGCTCCAGCTCAGCACCAGGGAGCCCATTCCTCTTCCTGTGTTTCCTACTCTACTTACACAGCAGCATCAGTCTCTACTACATCCCAATCTGTCCTCGCTCCACCTGACAGCTTGGTTTCTCTCGGGCTGACCTCTCCAGAGAATCTGTCTCAGCCTGTCCGTCGCATTTTGGATGCCTCCAGGAAACCAGCCACCCTCCAATGTTACCATCAGAAGTGGACCAGGTTCTCCTCTTGGTGTCTACTGCATCACCACGATCCCACCTCATTGGCGGTGGAAACTGTACTGGACTATTTGCTCTCTCTATCCGATGCTGGCCTCAAGTCCACCTCAATCAGAGTCCACCTCAGTGCCATCACTGCGTTTCATGAGCCTATCCTCGGAAAACCGCTTACGGCTCATCCCCTGGTTTCCCGGTTCATGAGAGGCCTCTTCAATGTCAAACCACCTCTGAAGCCTCTTCCAGTCGTCTGGGACCTGAATGTGGTTTTATCAGCCCTCATGAAACCTCCGTTTGAGCCTCTTGCCACTACTTCACTCAAATTTCTGACATGGAAGGTGCTTTTCCTCATTGCCATCACCTCTGCCAGGAGGGTTAGTGAGCTGCATGCACTGGTTGCCGACCCACCTTTCACTGTTTTTCACCATGACAAGGTGGTTCTGCGTACCCATCCTAAATTCCTTCCCAAGGTGGTCTCGGACTTCCACCTCAACCAATCCATTGTGTTGCCTGTCTTTTTCCCTAAGCTCCATTCTCATCCTGGGGAACTGGCGTTACACACGCTGGACTGTAAGCGCGCCCTTGCATACTACCTTGACCATACCAGGGCCCACCGCTCGTCACCTCAACTCTTTTTGTCCTTCGACCCTAACCGTCTAGGTCGTCCTGTCTCCAAACGGACGCTTTCCAACTGGCTTGCTGCCTGCATTGCGTTCTGTTATGCTCGGGCCGGTCTCTCACTGGAAGGTGCTGTCACGGCCCACAGGGTCAGAGCTATGGCTGCTTCTGTGGCTTTCCTCCGCTCCACGCCCATCGAGGAGATCTGCAAGGCTGCCACTTGGTCCTCAGTTCACACGTTCACTACCCACTACTGTCTGGATGCCTTCTCCAGACGGGATGGACACTTCGGCCAATCTGTGTTACAAAATTTATTTTCCTAATGGCCAACCATCCCTCCTCCCTCTCTGTTAGCTTGGAGGTCACCCATGCGTTAAGAATATGCTGCCTGCTTGTCCTGGGATAAAGCACATTTACTTACCGTAACAGGTGTTATCCAGGGACAGCAGGCAGATATTCTTACGTCCCACCCACCTCCCCGGGTTGGCTTCTTAGCTGGCTTATCTTAACTGGGGACCACGCACTCCTCCGTCGGGCGGGAAGGCACTCGCGCATGCGCGGTGCGGCCAACTAGAACTTTCTAGTTAAAAGTGTCCGTACCGGGGCTCCGTCGGTGACGTCACCCATGCGTTAAGAATATCTGTCTGCTGTCCCTGGATAACACCTGTTACGGTAAGTAACTGTGCTTTTTGAATATCAACTCCATATTATTAAATCATAATTGTGACAGGTATGCACACTTTTCTTTGCCACTCCTGATTGTGCCCTCAAGATCTCTGATTTTCTAGTGTATTATATTAATATACTGACTCTTATCAGACTTCTAGGCTTTCATCCTTTACATAGGTAGGTAAATCATAATTTGTGACAAAAGACACAACGCAAGGCTAGTTTTATTTACCTCATACTGGTGTTCAGAGAGTCTAGGGAGAACAACATTATTCAGGGAAGAAAACAAAATAAAGCTTCTCACTTTGGCATGCAATTAACTTTCTAGTTAATAAAACTTCCCTAGGGGGTACAGTCGTTTGATAAAATTCATTTACACACAGTTTCTGCTCAGCAAATTTGACACCTAAGGAGATGGAGAAAGCACATGGTGCAGTTAGTATGACTGTACAAATGCTGTGCATTCATTAATGGGTTATAGATTCCAGACTGCATTCACATGCCAGAATGAGGACATGGTCTGTGTAACACATAGTGGAGCTGTTTATGCTCTGTTGTTCAACAGGAAAGAGAAAATGGAAGAGATTCTTAGATGTACTTCACTGACAGATAAAAAGAACCGACATGGGCCCTGTTTCAGAGGATAACTGCTTGCTTCAGGGGTCACCAGTACTTGACGGATATTTTATTATGTTAAAAGAGGTCAAAGAGCAGAGTCTGCATTTGATAGTACCCACAGTGTGCTAAATAAAAGGCAAAAAAACCCCTATGCCGTCAGGTCTCAAAACTAATACTGCAAAAGCACCAGTGGAATTATTTCCAGATATTCATTGCCGGCCATGACTGGGCACAGGCATTGAATATCTGGGTTTACGTGGCTGGCTATCTCTTATGTGGTTAAGTACGATATTCAGCATTTCATTGCCTAAGCAACACTGCATAAAGATAGATCTGCGTTTTATGTGGTCTGATTTGGCTGCTCAGCTTTGATGGTGAAGTGCTGAATGTCGGCACTTAACTGACTCCGACCCTGGACTGCCCACAAAATAGTAGACTTTAAGCTTAGGTTAAATGCCACTGAATATCGGCAGATAGCCCTACACAAGTGAATTAAGCAGCCAGAAGCCTCTGCTGGCCACTGAAATCACTTTGAATATCGACCAGCTAGTGTTTTTCATTTTGTACTAGTGAGTAGTCTGATTTTCACCCAAAATATTACCACACGTTCCCCACAGAAGATGTCTTTCTTTGTCCTCTGCACTTTGACCTTGATTCTATAAACGGTGCCTAATTTATAAGTACCGTTAAGTTCAATTGTCAATCATCAGCTAGGTACCATTTTTAGGTCTAAATGATTGCGCCTAAGTTAAGCGCCTACTAGAGCTAAGTCAAACCTTGCCCAAAATCTACCCAGAATCTGCCCCTAACTACACCTACTTTCTGGTACGTGCCTCAGAGTAGTTG
Source organism: Geotrypetes seraphini (assembly GCF_902459505.1). Lineage (NCBI taxonomy): Eukaryota > Metazoa > Chordata > Amphibia > Gymnophiona > Dermophiidae > Geotrypetes > Geotrypetes seraphini. Next base: position 172,364,624 of record NC_047089.1, on the reverse strand, counting down.
CCTTCCTTGAAGTGGTAGTTGCCTACCAAGTTAGGCGCCTACCAGATAATTAATTTTTCAAAATTGTTTTAAAATTATTTTTTAATGGTGTTTTCAATTATCAGCGCCAATTAAGTCAAATTGATTAAATTAGGTGCTAACCTCAAGCACTGTTTTTAGAATCTAGGCCTTCCTGCCTCTTTCAGGCTCACATTTACTAAGCTGTAAAAGCATTCAAAGCAGCTCATTAATATGCAAAAAAAGAGAGAATGCAACAGCACACACAAAACTTTACAAGTTGTGTTATTCCAGGATAATTAACTAAACCTCCACACTTTAGATGACCAGCAGACAGATGATAAATCTTACCTCAACATATTGCAAATTTTCTGGTGATCCTAGTGAAGCCCTGTAACCCTCTCTCCACTTCCACATAGATCTTAAAAACACCCTTGAAGCAACCAACCCTGTCCAGAAGCCTGCCTCCTTTTAAAAATGCCTCCTGTCTTCCAACCCCCCACCCTATCTCCAGATTTGTCAAACATTCTTGAGATCTAGTAAGGTCAACAGCACTCTCTTATTTTCTTTAATGTCTTCTGCTGATCCTACATTCTTCTTTGTCCAAGCTGATGTTAGAAAGGAGGTGTATTCAGAAAAGGGCAATGCTTCTTTGAACTTTTTAAAGGCTTGCATAGGGTGTGATGGGCTCCAAAAAGTGGCCTCAGTACCTGGGTAGCCCATGTACTAAAAACAGTGCAGGCCATTTTTAGCACAGTTTACTAAAAGGGCCCCATTGTGTGTAAATGAAAGTGGGGCATATACATATGAGAGCATGGACATGGTGAGGCTCCTACAACACATTTAACTTATAAATACTGTAAGTTACATGTGTTCACGCTGACTAGAATTTGTAGTTCTCTACTTCATATTATCTAGATCTTAGTTGTGGATCAAGTTCTGCTAAGTTACTTGTAATCCCCTGAGGAAGGCATAGCTGAAACGGGAATCCTAGTCGGGACTTCATCAGAAAGATTTGACTCCTAAATAAGTAACTGTATTTGGATTTCACTGGATATAGTTCAGCTTATGGACTTGATTATAATAAATGTAACTGTCTTTTTGATGGTTTAGACATCTTGCTTGCCTCTTCTGTCGTATGTATCAATTTATTTTGAGGCAAGTCCTTGTCTTCTCTCTTTTTGTATACAGCTACATATCCACAATTATGCCAGGTCTACGGCTGGTGGGTTACACTAGCATTTGATAATGAAATCTGGGCATCCATATACTGCTATAGAATAGGGTCCCACTGTGCATCCTTGGGGTGCCTAAATCAGGGGTGTAGCCAGACACCCAATTTTAGGTAGGCCTGGGCCCAAGGTGGGTGGTAAAAAGAACCAACAGGTGATTCAGTCTTCCTTTCCACTCACCTGCAGGGTATCCTGTTTCTTAACCCCCCCCCCCCCCCATGCATTTTTTTAACTTTAGATCTTTTCTGGCAGCGAGTAGTGACTGATATACACTGCTTGCACTGGTCCCACAGCCTTCCATGTATACCTGCATATATGGAAACAGGAGGTATATCAGAGGGAAGGTTGTGGGACCAGTGTGAGCAGTGTATATCTATTGCTGCTTGCTGCCGGCAAAGATCTTTTATTCAAGAAATTTATGAACTGATTGTTTTTATGATTTTTCAATATTGCCTGTTTAACCGGGTTTGTTTCTAGTTATCTGCCTTATTGCCATCTGTCTGGAACTCATAAGGACTATAGCGGAATATAAAAGCTTTGTAATGTAATGTAATATTGGAGGGAGAATGCCTGGCAGGACTTGGGAATGCCTGCCAGCTACATTATATGAGTGGACCTGAGTCCAAAGTGAGTAAGCCTAGATCACAGGCTTACCTGTAGCTACACTAATTGCCTAAATGGAAGTGCCTAGTTATAGAAATATCCCCAAGATGCCCCGAGAAGAAAGGAGGGTTCATCAGGGAGATGTCATCCTGTCCTCACAGAGGAGTGAAGAGAGAGACAGAAGCTATAACCAGTTCTAGATTCAAATAAGGGAAAAGAGTGGAAGCAGTGTGAGTACATACTGAAAGCCTGTGTTAAAGGAGGTGGGACCCAGCCCTAGAGGGATCCTACTTGGAAGACATACTAAGCCAAATTGACAACTTACAATGATAAATCACCTGGACCAGATGGAAACATCCCAAGGTACTGAGAGAGCTCAAACATGAAATTGCTTGATCTGCTGTTGGTGATCTGTAACCTGTCACTACAATCATCTGTAGTAACTGAAGACTGGAGGATGGCTAATGTTATGCAGATTTTTTACAAAGGATTCCAGGAGAGATCCTGGAAATTACAAATCAGTAAGCCTGACTTCAGTGCCTGGCAAAATAGTGGAAACAATTATTAAAAAAAAAATAATTATGGAACACTTAGGCAAACATGATTTAATAGGACAGAGCATGGGTTCATCCCAAGGAGGTCTTGCCTCACCATTTTGCTTGACTTCTTTGAAGGTGTAAATAAACTTGTGGATAAAGGTGAGCCATTTTATGTAGTGTATCTAGATTTTCAGAAAGCTTTTGACAAAGTTCTCATGAGAGACTCCTGAGAAAATTAAAGTCACAGAATAGGAGACAATTTTCAGTCATTTATTAGGAATTGGCTATTGGACAAAAAACAGAAAATAGGATTAAATGGCCATCTTTTTCAGTGGAGGAGGGTAAATAGTGGAGTGCTGCAAGGATCAGTATTTATAAATTATCTGGAAATTGGAATGCCAAGTGAAGCAATTAAATTTGAAGATGACAGAAAATTATTAAAAGTTGTCAAAACACATGAGGACAGTCAAAAACTGCAGGAAGACCTTAGGAAATTGGAAGACTGGGCATCCAAATGGCAGATGAAATTTAATGTGGATAAATGAAAACTAAAAACAAAAGGAATTGACCCCAAAATATCCACAAAGAAGAAAATCCAGAGAAAACCAAAAAAACTCTGTGGAGTGACGATGTTCCTAAATGGACTTTATTTGAAAGTGTCAAAGTTCCAAACGTACACTAAAATCATCCACATAAAATAATTCCATCCACATAAAAGTAAATCATCCACATAAGAGCCTTAAAGGACCTAGTCCGCTAGGGATACAGGACCCAACACGGTCCGCATTTCGACAAAAAGTCTTCTTCAGGGGTCCCTGGGGGTCCTATAAAGGTGCGTATGTGGGAAACAATTGTGGTGGAATTATTTTATGTGGATGATTTTAGTGTACTTTTGGAACTTTGATACTTTCAAATAAAGTCCATTTAGGAACATCGTCACTCCACAGAGATTTTTTGGTTTTTTAAATGAAAACTAATGCATATCAGGAAAAATAATTCAAATCATAGTTTCCTGATGCTAGGGTCTGCCTTAGGAGTCAGCACCCCCCAAAAAGATCTGGGTATCATTGTAGACACTACGCTGAAATCTTCTGCCCAGTGTGCAGCTATGGCAAAAAAAAAAAGCAAACAGGATGCTAGGAATTATTAGGAAAGGAATGGTAAATATGACTGAGAAAATATATAATGCTTCTGTATTACTCCATGGTGCATCCTCACCTTGAGTATTGCATAGTTTTGGTTGCTGTATCTTAAAAAATATATAGCGGAATTTTAAAAAGTTCAAAGAAGAGTGATCAAAATGATAAAGGGGATGGAACTCCTCTTGTATGAGAAAAGACTAAAGAGGCTGGGGCTCTTCAGCTTGAGAAAGATACAGTTAAGGAGGGCTATGATTAAGGTCTACAAAATCCTGAATGATGTAGAACAGGCAAGAGTAAATTTATTTTTCACCCATTCCAAACGTACAAAATGAAATTACCTTGGAATACTTTTAAAACAAATAGGAGGAAATATTTTTTTACTCAATAGTTCAGCTCTGAAACTCGTAGCCAGAGAAAGTGGTTACAGCAGTTAGCTAGGTTTACAATAAGTTTGGACAAGTTCCTGGAGGAGAGGTCATATATGGGGGAAACCATTGCTTGCCTTGGATCAGCAGCATGGAATGCTGCTTTTATTTGGGTTTCTGCCAAATACTGTGACCATTGTTGATAACAAGAGACTGGGCTAGATGGACCTTTGGTCTGAGTTAGTATGACAGTTCATAGACAACGGCGCGAAAGACAAAGGCACGCCCGGACAATTGAGCGCAGCGCGAAGGCGCATGCCGTTGTAAATGACTGTTTTTAGGGCTCCGACGGGGGAGGGGGCGTGGGGGGGAACCCCCCACTTTACTTAATAGACATCGCGCCGGCGTTATGGGGGGTTGTAACCCTCCACATTTTACTGTAAACATAACTTTTTCCCTAAAAACAGGGAAAAAGTGAAGTTTTCAGTAAAATGTGGGGGGTTACAACCCCCAAACCGACACAACGCCCCCATAACGTGGCACGGTCTATTAAGTAAAGTGGGGGGGTTCCCCCCCACACCCCTGTCGGAGCCCTAAAAACAGTAATTTAGAGCAGCGCGCACCTCTGCGCTGCGCTCAATTGTCTGGGCGCGCCTTTGTCCTGGCGCGCTTTTGACCTGACACCCAGTATGGCTGTTCTTAAAAATTTTTGGCCTCCTCTATCAAACTGCACTAGCAGTTTATAGTGTGGTGAGGCGCGCTGAATGGCCCGCGCTGCTCCCGATGCTCATAGAGTTCCTATGAGCGTCGGGAACAGTGCAGGCCATTCAGCACTGCTCTCTGCGCTAAAAACTGCTAGATAGAAGAGGCCCTTTATTTTTATTCTTTCACTCTTCTTTATTTCTTGTTAAATAACCTTTTCAGTAGATAGGAAATATGTATGAATCTTATATTCTCTATTAAACTCCCTTTCCCCTCCTCCAGCCTTACAAATGAGCAGTAGGTCTTGGTGCTTTGTAAAAACACCTTGAGGTTCAACTGAGTTCCATATGTTTTCAGGCTTCTATTATCACACCCCATGTTGTGTGAGGTCATTGCAACATTAAGACAATTTCTGCAGAAAGGAAGAAACATATGTCTCTGGATTTTTTTTTTGTTGGGAGATGGGGGAACATTTGGGTACAGTAAATTTCTTACTGGCATCACAGATTGATGATTAACACTTGCATCCTTTTTTGACAATTCATGCAATCATTTCGCATATGTTTTGACATATGAAGGGGTTCCAGTTTTGGTGAACAGTTTCTGCACAAGTGAAAGAAATGGTTTCAATTTTTCATGTCTATATAATTTCAAACTGATGCATATTTTAAGTACTGAAATAGATTTATTGGTACATTTTTTTTTGTTGTAATCTGCCTTGAGCATATGGTGAAATACAGAATATAAATTTAAATAAAGAAAAACTTTTGTGTGCCAGAAAAATTATTGACTAGAAATAATGTGAAAGATGTTAGACTCTGCTCATAATAGTACTATGGTTTTCATTGTGTATTTTTTAAACAATTGCACATAAAGGGGGGGAATTCTATAAATGACATTCAAAATTCAGTAATGATATATAAGGGAGCCAACAATACTTACAAATTGCGCTCATTATAGATCTATTTCTCCTGAAGCAGCAGGAAGCCATGAAACAAGGGGCCCTTGTCGGGGTTGTTTATCCTCTTTGGCTGGCTTTGGCTTTATAAGACTGCTTGAAAGAAGTTATATGGATCTGATGTGGATTTTTTTTTTTTTAATTCGATGGATATTCAGGATATTAAGATAAGTGTTCATATGCCTGAGGGGATTACAGTGACATTTTGTTGAACTGCTGGTGCTTTGCATAGGGGGGTTCTGATTTGGAATTAGGAAGTTGGGTTTTTATAGAACAGTCTTTTTCTCCTACAATACTGTGGAGGTTTTTTTTTTTTACTGTTCTGTTTTTTTTCTGACGATTAAAAGCAAGCTAGTGATATGAGCTAGGCTTCTGATTCTAACAGTGGTTTATTTTGAAGCCCATTTCCTGGTTTTGAGGCTTGCTTTTTGTTATTTTCCCGGATAACCCCTTTTGCAGTTCATCATTAGCAAACTTGTTGTTATTTAGTGCAATTTTATTGTAACTCAAAATTCAGCACAAGAAAAAAAGATACGATTCTATAAAGGGTGCACAACTTATACAGAATCATGCGTAGTGCTGATTCCCATGCTTAATTTTAGGTACCAGGCTTACGCATGCTGAAATGTGATGTTTCAAGTTTATTTATACTTGATATCCCGCAAATTATGTTACAGCTAAGCGGCTTACAATGAAATTATTATGGGTATGAATAACTAATATTATTAGAGAAAAAATACAGCAAACAATAAAATAATTTTAAAAATGTGCGACACAGAAGGATAAGAGGGAGCAGATATAATTTATAATAGGAAAGTTGGGGGAAGGCTAACACACTAGGTCTCCAACTGGTATAATCTGTATTATGAGTTATAAAATCGGATGCCTAAGGAAAAGCACCAGTAAATAAAAAAAGTTTTGAGATCTTTCTCACAAATATTAAGAGATGACTGAAGTCTGAGATGACTAGGAAGAAGTTTCCATAATTCTGGACCCTGAACAGAAAAAATTGAATTACATATGGAATCAAGAAATATTTCTCCAAAAAGTTTGCATAATAGGAACTACTAAGTGATTTCCATTGAAGATCTTAGAGATCGAGAGGGAGTATAGGGTGTTATGAATTTACTGAGAAATAATGGGATATCTGTAGAGCAGATTTTAAATACTAATAATAGAATTTTATAGGTGATTTGATGTGATATTGGTAGCCAATGGGCCAATTTTAGTAATGGTGTGACATGATTGTATTTTTTATGACCTGTTATAAGTAAAAGTTGCTGCCCAAATTAGGCATGGAAGCACTACTTTGTAATTATGTGCACAACTTTTCAGAATGTCCCTGACATACCACTGACTACACTCTCTTTTGAGTTATGTGTTAGCAGACTAGGCACCAGCCAGACACATGTACACATTGTAATAGGTACCAGTTAACTTTAGTAAATTGTTGTTAGCACCCAAATAGCTCGTTATCCAATTAATTTGCACACACATCTCAGGAGCAGGCCTAAATTTTGGCATGCAAATCCAGGCACCATATATAAAATCTGGGAGAAAATATGTAGGAAGACATTGAAGAGACTCTTCTAAAGCAATAAAGAGAAATGAAAAAAAGAAAATCCGAAACAGATAAGTCCACTTAATTCTCTTGCTTTTTAAATTGTTTTTTTGAATTGAGACTCTAAGAGCCATATTGTGGACTAGTGTGATGATTGAAAATGATTGCTTCCTCACTTTGATTGAAAAATAAGCACATATATATGAGCTACCTGTATGTTAACACTTATAAGGAGAAGAAATGCAGTAGTATCAAACCACTATATCAAAAACCAAAAGTGCATCTCACACTCACTCCGCAGAATGACTGACATAAATGATAATTTACCAAAGGGGCTCAAAGTCAGTCGAGATAATGACCCCAGGTACATAAAGCACCTCTAAGGAGTACTTACTCTAATCATCGGCCCACCCCGAAAAGCAACCATGCATATTCATTGGGGAAATCCTGAAAACCCGACTGGATTGTGGCCCTCCAGGAGAGACTTTGACACACCTGGTATACATTGATGAATCTTCAAAAAATTCTTTCAATCTGAAACGATGATTATAATCCAAGCCAAAAGCTTTCACTGCATGACAAATTCAACAAGAGTCCTTGTTTCGCAATCCACTGCTTCAGGAACCAACTTCCTCTTCACAACTTGGAACTTGGAATTGTTGGAAGTGTCCCCTGATGAAGGCATCATCAGTATCGAAACTTGGATCCTTGTTGGGAGTTTAATCATAATAAAGGTTATATTTTGGATGAATAGGACACCTCTCATGCCTTTTCCTTTTCTTTGGTTTGTTTGTCTTTTACAAGGCAAGTACTCTCTATTTGTTTTGCAGAAAAACTTCCAAGTCATAAGCCCATTTTAGTCCCGCCCACAACACACCTCTAACTACGGATCAACAATATAGATAGCTGTCTAGAAAATAGGTTTTTAAAAATAGCAAATTGGAAGGGCTTGGCAAGAAACCTGCTGCTTTATGCTACTTTTTGGACTTTTCTCTTTTGAATGTTCCCCAGAGTATTCTGTAAGTTGCATGCATAGATTAGAGACATGCCCACTTCCATTTTTCCTTTGCATTTATGTACTATGAACTTATCTGTTACCTTAAAGAATAGCATTTACTGCACCTAATGTGCATTAATGGCGCTTTTCTGTGCACTTATACATGTGAGGTGTATATAACTGCATGCACTCAGTTGCCCATATGGTGTTCAGATAAACTAGTTTTTAATTCTGTGAAAACTATTATGCAAACTTTTTGATCCTGATAAAACCTTGTCATACATTTTGACCAGTGGTGTGTCTTCTGTGCCAGAACAGATGAATGGCAGAACTGATGTACACTATCTGTGCATTAATAAAGGATGCACTATTATCTTATATTTTTTTTGTCCTTTGATGTTCTCATTTTGGAAGTCAATTTGGAGTAAGATAATATATATTCTTGAGGTACCCATACCATTATCATATAGAATGATATTGTCATGACTACATATTCACTTAAAAAACACAGAGATAATCTCCTTCTAATCATGACGGGTGTTGCCTTACAAATATTATGAGAAATTGGAAGCAATGGGATCAATTAAATTTATCCTTTTGGTTGGAGTCTCTTTGTTTATATTTTTGTTATGAGAAAATACTAGCAGAGGAAATTGGGGATTTCAAAAAATTTAAAGAAATCTGGGGATCATTGGAGTCTTATATTAAAGATCTCTAATAAGGTTGTTTGTTTCTGTCTGCTTTTGATATTCTAATGTCATTTCCAGACTTGGGTGGGAGTGGGGAGGAAGAAGGGAGTGGGGAGGTATTCTTACATTTAGGGCTCCTTTTATGAAGGTGTGTTAGGGCCTTAACGCGCGGAATAGCGCATGCTAAATGCCATGCGCACTAGCCCCTACCGCCTCCTCTTGAGTAGGCGGTACTTTTTCGGCTAGCGCACGCTAATCCGATGCATGTGCTAAAAATGCTAGCACACCTTCATAAAAGGAGCCCTTAGGGTATTATGGTAGAATATAAGTGCTTCTCTGTATTTCTTGTTCCATATTTCTTGCACTTTCTGTATGTATGTTGTGCATAAAATTAATAATAATAATAAAAAAGGATGCACTATTGACATGCTTATTGTTTTGAAGCATGTTTGCGTTTTTTTTAAGAAGAGCAACATTCATTTCTTAATTTTCAATATTCTGGCAGATGGATGTTTGTTAGCCTCATCAAATAAAAATATTAATATATATATTAATATATCTAATTTAATCTAATCCTTAGGTTTGTATACAAACATATTTTCTTACAAGTTTTCTTACCCTCCATTTGTTTTTTCCTTGTATGTAATCTTTACTATACTTATTGTAGTTCTCCCTACTTCCCTTATGTATTGGTACGTCAGGTCTGTTTGTGTTGGTTTTAGTTAATAATTAACACCCCATTTTTAATTGTAAATCGCTTTGAATTAATGATATTGCGATACATCAAAATTTTAATAAAACTTGAAACTTCTTAACACAGGAAATTAATATTTTTATTTGCTAAGGCTAACAAACATCCATCTGCCAGAATATTGAAAATTAAGAAATGAATGTTGCGCTTCTTTAAAAAATTATGCAATCATGCTTCAAAACTAAAGGTGTTAATGACAAGCATGTCAATAGTGCATCCTTTTTTTGATCTTGCATTGATTTTTATAATGCACATGACCCCCACATAACAGCAGAAGAAATCCCTGTTTTAGAAGCCCTTCAATATAGTTTAAGGCAGAGAGTAGCAGTTTATTCCAGAGGACAGAGGACAGCAGTTTCTCCAACTATAGCACAGAAACATCAACATTTTTAAAAATGGAGATCAAGAAATTACTCCTTTCTAACTGACTATCTTTCTCTCATGGTCAAATGTCCACATCATCCGTTCCTGATATCAAAATACCACCAAATGAGCTAGCCCTTTCACCTAGGTCACCTACCAAACTGACTACAGTAAAGTGGTACTATTATCTTGCATATGGCTGGTGGCCACCAAGAATCTTTTAGGTCTGCAACTAAATACCTATATCAAAAATAGAATACCAGTTATATCTGTTTTCAGAAAGCTATAGCCAACCTTATGGGAAAATACATCACACAGACAACTGATAAACTGTGCAGACAGGATGCCATAGATAATAGAAATGACCACCCAATTGTAGAAATTGTTTGCGAAGTCTGGCAGTTGCAAAATCTGGGACAAACATAATATTTGAATCCTTATAAGACAGATTTTTTGTTTCCTTTGCCACTCTTAAAATTTCTAAAACACGCTGAAAACGTAATAGGTGAAAAATGATTGGTCTAGGTCTCGTCTGGCCATGAGGTCTCCTTCCTGGGATCCTATGTGCCCATCTATTTCTAGTCAAACTATGTGAAAACGGCTGAATGTTTCCTTAGAAGACTTAATCAATTGTACCTAAGATTATTTCTAAGGTGCTTTACAATTCTCCTTCCCAATCCAACAACTACTTTAGACTATATATTCACAATGTTTTGAAACCCTTCTTGTTTTCATGAAACCTCAGAACCACCACTCCTCCGTCCCACCAAGGTGTAAACGCGGGGAGATACAAGCAGTGAAATCCTCACTGGTCTCTATTGATTTAAATATTGTGCATTTCTTAACATGTTATTGTTACTTAACTTAGCAATGGTGAAATCTCGCTTTTCATACGGACTATACGGTGAGACCCGACATGTTTCACTGAAGTTTCATCAGGGGTCACCACCGCAGCCGTCCATCTCATGTCCGTATGAAAAGCGAGATTTCACCATTGCTAAGTTAAGTAACAATAACATGTTAAGAAATGCACAATATTTAAATCAATAGAGACCGGTGAGGATTTCACTGCTTGTATCTCCCCATGTTTACACCTTGGTGGGACGGAGGAGTGGTGGTTCTGAGGTCTCATGAAAACAAGAAGGGTTTCAAAACATTGTGAATATATAGTCTAAAGTAGTTATTGGATTGGGAAGGAGAATTGTAAAGCACCTTAGAAATAATCTTAGGTATATCTATTTCTAGTGGCCCCTTTAAGTTAAGGGGAATCAGTTTTCGAATGATTTCTTCCAGAAAAGTTAATATATTCTTTCCTTCCACCCCTTCCTTTAAACCCAGTATCCTCACATTGTTTCTTCTTGCCTGATTTTCATAATCTTGTCATCCGCTTTTCCATTTCTTGAATAACCTTGTGATCCTTTTTCCAGTGCTGCTGCTCATTCTCCAGTTTCTCCATTCGGGTCTCTATCTGATCCATTCTGGTATGGACCATTTCCATTTTGTGTCCCAGATTTGTCACTTCTTCGTTCACCGCTACCATCTGCTCTGTAATTTCTTTCAAAGCCAATCTAATATTTCTCAGCTCCTCTAATAGCTCAATCATGTCTAAAGCGTCCACAGGCAGGGAGTCTTGGTAGGAGTGGGTGGATCTTCTTTTAGTCTTTTTGCCTTCCCACCTGATTTTGAAGCTGTTTCAGGCTTAGATTGCTTATTAGAAGCCATTATTTGAAAAAATTCCAGACTTTCTGCCTTTAAGGAGATAAGTTTTAAAGCTGAAACCCAACAAAAGGGTGCCTGGGGATAAGAGCTTCTCAGCTACACAGCCATTTCCTATGTCTCCAAGTTCCAGCTATTGGCTATTCAACAGGCAGACGATATACAGGGTATTCATTATGCAGGTCGAGAATATAAAGTCTCTGCATATGCAGATGATATTTTGCTTCATTTGAGGAATCCTGAAACTTTCATTCTGCATTTATTAGATTTGATCGACTGGTTCGGCAAGTTTCCTGTTCTTTCACTAAATGTACATTGTCCAAAAGGATTATTTGACACATTTCCATTTCTTTGGAAGGAAGAGGGTATAAAATATTTAGGTATTTGGATACAAAAAACGGAAGAGACAATGAAAGTAAATGAAAAATCTTTATTGCCGAAGGTCACAGAAATGTGTGAGCAATGGAACCCATTATTTTTGTCTTGGTGGGGGAGAGTTCAAACGATTAAGATGATGATTTTGCCTGTGGTTTGCTACCAAATGGGCATGTTACCAGTGTTTTTCCAGGGGAGCTTTTGCAAGAAATTAAATATTCTTACTAAATTATATTATTTGCCAAAAGCCAAATATCTTCCCATAATAATAAACTTCTATGTGTTATGAGAGGGGTTGCCATACAGCTTATTTTGAGGAATTGGAAAAACTGGGATCGGTTAAATTATACGTTCTGATGGGGATCTCTATGCCACATTTTTAAAATGGAGCATATGATGGTCATACAACAGGGACATTATAAGAAATTTATGGATGTTTGGGATCCATTGACAGAATTCTGCAAGGAGTGATTGTTGACTTTGCCCTTTGATCGTGCACGTCCAGGGAAGGTGGAGAGTTATTTCTATTTAGAGTGCAATTGTTGGGTATGTATAAAGGGGGAGGTTGATATATATATTTGTCATGAATATAATTTGATAGAATTTAAGTGTTGTTAAAGTATAAATTGTCTGTAAAATATGTTGCACTTGTTTTTGGCTTTTAAATGAATAAAGATATATATATATATAAAAAGAAATGACCAACCATTGACAACAATGGGAGTCAAACCCAGATGTCTCAATCCATCCTCCTTTTCTGGAGTCTCAATCCATCTTTCTTTTTCTGGAGCCATATGGTAACAATACCATGGCTGTGTTAAGCACTTAGTCTTGAAACTCAAATTGTCTGAAGACTTATGGACAGTGTTGTAGCAAGGGGCGGTGGCGCACTTCCCACTCTCTGTCCCCCGAACACCCATTGAAAGCAATAGAAGTAAAATCTGGATGTCTCAATCCATCCTCCTTTTTCTGGAGCCATATTCTTTAACTTCACCAACGCAAGCATAGAAACATGATGGCAGATAAAGACCTAATGGCCCAGCTAGTCTGCCCATCCACAGTAACCATTATCTCTTTCTCTCTCTGTGTCACCAATTTGCTGCCCACATTGGGTCAGCTCTCCCTCTGATGAATATATATATTTAATAACATAAAAACATGAGAATTGCCATACTGGGATAGACTGAAAGTCAATGAAGCCCAGTATCCTGTTTTCAGCAGTTGCCAATCCAGGTCACAAGTACTTGGCAAGATCCCAAAAGAGATTTATTCTGCGTTTCCTGGAAATAAACAGTGGATTTTCCCAAGTCCATCGTAATAATAGCTTATAGACTGTGGTTTTAGGAAATTATCCAAGCCTTTTTAAACCTTGCTAAACTAACTGCTTTCACCACATTCACTAGCAATGAATTCCAGAGTTTAATTACACATTCAGTGAATAAATATTTTCTCTCATTTGTTTTAAATCTGCTACTTAGTAGCTTCATTGCATGCCCCATAGTCATAGTATGTTAACCCTACTCTTTGTTTTCTTTTAACCAGTTCTTAATCCACAATAGGACATTAAGTTCTGGAACAGGATACTGTAACAATTGGAAACAGGATACTGGGCTTGATGGACTTTTGGTCTGTCCCAGTGTGGAAACTCTCAGGTTCTTATGCTCTTAACTATTTATTTCCTCCTATTCATTTTAAGAATATTACTATGTAACTTCATTGAGTATCCTTTAGTCATTTTTAAAGAGCAGAAAATTGATTCACATCTACCGGTTCTACTTTACTCAACCTGCCCCCTCTTCTCCAAAGTCTCCCTGAGCTTGAAGGAAAAGTTCATATCTACTATTAAGATAGACATGGGGAAAGCCATTACTTATCTCTGGGATAGGTAGTATGGATTCTTGCTACTATTTGGGATTCTGCCAGGTGATCTGGATTGGAAGCAGGATACTGGGCTAGAAGGACCATCAGTCTGACCTAGTAAGGCTATTCCTATGTTCTTATGATCTGATTATCACATTCCAGCCCCTTTAACCCTATATTTGGCATTGTTGCTCAGAAGCAACATTTGTTTCTTATGGCTCTTATGGGAGATCTGCGTCTCCAAATGCCTGTTACTTGGCACTGTTGCTCTCGTTCAACATCAAGTTACATAAAGCAGCCATTTCACCATCTGCCAATTAAAGGTTAAGAAGTACCTAAGAGCACAAGGCCAAGGCTTTGCAGCTCATTAATCCCAGGACAGGAAAAGCTGGTGGTATTTTTCCAGGAATAACACAGCTTGCGGTATTCTTTATCATCTATTAAGGGGCAAATAACATGTATTATGACTCTCAGAATGGCCAGTACTAACTGGAAGCCGAGCTTGATGAACAGAGCTAGGCAAGAAATATTGCTGTTTTTGAAGATAAAGTAGCTGTATAACATTACTAACATTCAGTGCTGAAATCTGCATGACAAAAGATATGGGGGAGTTATCGTGATCTCAAACATGCAAGGGTAGTATATTTTCATTTGTTCTTTTCAAAATTAGTTTCAGATTATCATGGATTTCCTCAAGCTGTAAATCACCCACCTCCACTGGGGAATGAGGTCACACCCCATCTGGAAGTGATTGTTTGAGAGGTAACCAAAGGCTTAGATTTCTGTTATTTATCAGTTTCACAACCTTATGAAGACATGTGGATGAAATACAAGTTCAAAATTTTTTATTTATAATCTTTTACAATAGATGTCAAGAACAAGCTATAGCAGAAATTAAATAAAGGAAAATAAAAATCAGAGTTATCCCCAAGCGACATCAAAATTACAGTTTTATTAGTCTTAATATACCGTCCAACTGCCAAGGCAAACACTGCGGTTTGCAATTAACAAGTATAAAATAATTAAAATCAGAAAAGAACTCAATTCTGCAACAGGACAGCCCCATAAAAGGACCCTCCACCAATCTTGAAAATGAAATAAAACACAAATCAAAAATCAATAAAGCCTGTACTCCACAACCTCACATTCCCTAATGTTATGACCCTCTGGCAAAGAGTACCCAAAGGCCTGATTTAAAAAGTGGGCCTATCTTTGGAGGGGAGTGAGAGTTCGCCTCTCACTCGCGCTGGTGTAGCTGCCAATGAACAAAGGGGGACATGGGCCTAGTATATTTGAGATACTTGTGGACTGTGGTTTGCAACACATCAATGAATGGTTCCGGGGCACCCAAGATTTCATTTATACAGATTTGGAAATCTCTCTATTATGAAAGAAACATGTCAGACTCTACTGGGGAGCTCAGCTATATGCGTTTTCAACCTTTGCAGTGGGTGTAGAGGTGGATATACCACTTCCATGATATTTACTCTACCTGAACGTCCTACGCAAAGGACATTATAGACCTGGCAGAGGTGGAATAAACAAGGGATTATTTATTTGTTTCACGTTATGAATGAAGATGACATATTGAAATCATTCCCTGCACTAAAGGACAAGTTTTGACTTTCTGCAAGGGGCTATTTTGCTTATATACAATGGTGGCATTATAGTCATCTCCCGAGGAACTCACTAATCATGGATACATAGGAGCTATTATCGACTGCATTCACTTTTGGCTCTTAAGAGCATGTCCCCTTGAGAATTCATCACATGTACATAAAAGAACACTCTCCAATGATGGACTTTGCCACTTTGCTCTACAAATAGAGGCTATGTCCTCTTGTGCGGTCTCCAAGTTAAAATCACTTAGATTCAACATGTCTTTATGGGAATTACAATATAAAATCATTCAGAGACTATACTGTACTGTATATTGTTCCTGACAGAGCCGACTGGTTGCATGTAGTGGCCACAGCTTCCTACCCGAAATGTGGACACATAGAGGCCTCCTTGAGGCACATGCTCCGGACTTGCACTAGGACTGTGGTTTTCTGGAAGCAGATTTTTCATTTCATCTCAAATATCTGCCCCCCCCCCCACACACACACAGAACTGTAATGGTGAGCATACTTAATTCATTTTGTTACAATGGAACGTTGTAATATTTCTGACTTTTTTTCACCACATGGTCAGTTTTTTCAGGCAACCTGGGAACCATTCTGGAATACATTAACACCTTTGGCCTGTAGCTGGATTTTGAGCTTATAAATGCTTTGATGTGCAGAGGTGGGTTGGTTTATAATATAAATGAAGGTGAGGAGGGTTTAGGTAGGGGAGAGGGATTTCAGGTGGGAGAAAATGAAAAAGTTGTATTTATTTAATTTGTCAGGCATTGTATATGTTCAGCAATAAAAGATTTAAACATAAGTGAACTTTCAACCATTTTCTAAAGCAAAACAAAGATGGCTCTTCATGCAAATCCCCCCGGCAGGGCATTCCACAGTATATGAGCCAAATTTTAAAAAAACCTCTCCCTTGCATTTTGTTTCCAAGTGTGTATGCCGAACTGCTGGAACTTGAAGAAACAAAGTCAAAATCGACCTTAAAGCCGGTATTGGCACATAGGGTATAACCAAATCACTCAATATAATTGGTTGCTTAGTATAAAAAAAATGTATATATTGACCAAATGTTTAAAACATATTGAATAGCACAGGCCAACAAAAAAAAAATTTCTTGGTGCCTTGGGTTTTTTGACATGTTCGTGGGGTTATTTGGGGTGCTGATTCACAAAATTGCATTGGATAGACTGGATCAGCTCTAGTTTCATAGATATGGTATCCTTGCTTTTTATGCCTTTGGGATAGTAGAGTCAAACATGAACATTGGGCAAAAAAAAATTGGCTTCCGAGAGAATATATGGTGGTTGGAGGACAAAATGTAATCAATTAATCTTTGGTAGCACAAGATAGAATCATACTGCCACCACTACATATAAAGCTAGGCCTGATGAAACAATTTGTAAAGGCTTTGAATAAAGACAGTTCATGCATTGTTCCTGACAGAGCTTACTGGTTGCATGTAGTGGCCACAGCATATGTTACCTGGATTTACCATGGAAAAACTGAAGGCAGGAATTTTCAATGGTCCACAGATCACACAACTTATAAATGATCCACATTTCATAGCATCAGTGAATGAAATCGAATCATGTGCCTGGTCTTCTTTTGTTCTTGGTGTGAAAAAGTTTCTTGGCAACAAGAAGACAAAGCTACACACAATTAGTAAAAGATATGCTTTTTCATTTCAACAAGTACCATCATTATCAAATTGAAATCGTATTGAACACTGCAGTGATTGGTTGGTGAGGCTGTGATATCCTACCTTCATGACTCTGAGCGGAGCTAGTTCAGAAGTCGATATTCACTTGATTAAGATTGCTTGATTTTGATCTTCAGAGTGACTATTTCATAATATTTGGACTATCTATTTTTAGTCACTCAACAACAAAACAAAAAAAAATTGTTGAGTCAATTGCCCTCTCTTTTTGATTATTGACTTTCATTTCAACAGGCTTGTGTTAAAGTCCATTATTTGCACGGTCGCTTAGATCGCATTCCAGAGAACCTTGGTGACTTAAGTGAAGAACCAGGTGAAAGATTTCACCAAGACATAAAAACAGTGGAACATGGGATGCAACCTGATGGCAGACTATTGTTGAAATCTTATGCAGGATTGTCCTGGCAGATCCCATTCTCAGACATCTTACAATAGGAGTTTCTTGTGTGTCGAATGACTGGAAATTTTGTATCATAAAAGGTATGAAATAAGTAGATTTTCATGCTGTACGTGTTTTTTTTAATTTTTTTAAATTATTTATTTATAGAATTGTATAATATTACCAAGCATAAACATCTTGTACAGCAAAGTGCAGTCAAAAACAAATAAGCTGAATTCCCAAAATCGAAATACACAGTTAAATTTAAAAATAAAATTACATAAAATAATATAAACTGATTTGATCGCACACTAGTCCTCAATAATTGGATCCAAGATTTAAAGAGTAGAACAAAATAAGTCAAAATAAATTATCAAGAAAGCCATGTCTACCACAGTACCTTAGGTTTTTTTTATTTTTAATATACTTCCTTCATGCTTAAAATACTACATTAAAATATCCTTTTTTTTAAATGGGTGAGCAGAGTGAAGAGTGGTATACAGCACATGTTCTGTATCTCAAAAACTAGAACTGCTGCTTGTTAGGAGAATTCACACGCCCTCCAGGCTTTACTTGATTTGTCAGATTCTCTCCGTCTTTGCATATGTAAATTTCAGACCACTGAGGAAGGAGTGTTTTCCAAAATATGGACCGTGTCGGGTCCAGTGGACTCACACCTGAGAACCATTTAAAGAATATTTTTTATTTACTTTTACTCATTTTTGAATGCTACATTGAATCTTCTGTAATAAAGATTAGGTGTTTACACCTTGTACATCGTATCTGCAATTTTTCCTTTGTTTAGGAGAAAATTGGTGCCATTTTTAGAATCCGCAGGTCAAATATATCCAGCAACAGGTCTAACAATTGAGGCACAAAAATGAGTGTTGGCCAGTGTAATACGCTAGCAACCAATGATGTCTAACAAAAAGAGGTAACGTTCAAAATAACCCACTGAACTCAACAGTCATATTGATCCACCAGCACTGTATTTGCATAGTCCAACTGAGTCATAAACAACACATGTATCAAAATCAAAAATGACAAACTGATTTTGGTGCAGAGTTTGTTGCCACTCTTTTTTGTGAAACTGTCAATCAAGCCTCGCACAGTATGTAACCTCCCCAAAGCAGTGTAGCCCTGCCAAGCCAAACCATCCACATAAGCCGAAGTGGTTATATTTTCATCAATCAAAGCCACCAAATATCTACAATAAGACACTACAGGCTGTACGGTAATTGACCAAATAAACTCACAGCCAAAGTAGGCAGCCCACAACATTATGAATCCGGCAAATAACAGGTTTTTTTTTCTACACTCAGTGACATATGATGGGATACCAACCAATTTTCCACTGCCGTCAAACAATTCAGTAAAGGAGGTAAGAACATAAGTACATAAGAGTTGCCATTACTGGGACAAACTTAAGGTTCATCAAGCCCATTCAGTGGTGTAGTGAGGGAGGTTGGCGGCACCCGGCATCACAGTGCCATGCGCCTACACCCTTCTCCAACACTTGGGTGCCCCCTGCACTGTGTACCTCATGAAGTGTTCACCTGCGTGAGCAGCATCTTCTACCTGCTCCTCACGTTGGCTTCGGCTCCCATCTGACGTCACGTCCTGGTGTGAGCAGCAAGTGGAAGATGCTGTGCAAGCCAGTGAACATTTAGAAAAGTACGTGGGAGGGAAATGAGGAGAGGTGCCGGTGTACCCCTTGAAGACAGTGCCTGGGGCAGTCCCCCCCATCCTTCCCACTTTCCCAGTTTTCCCAGTTTCCTGTTTCCAAAGTGGCCAACCCAGGTCACAAGTATCTGGCAAGATCCCAAAGAGTAAAACAAATTTTACGCTGCTTATCCTAAGAATAAGCAGTGGATTTCCCTAAGTCCATCTTAATAGCTTCTTAAGGACTTGTATTTTAGAAAATTATCCAAACCTTTTTTTAAAACCCTGCTAAGCTAACTGCTTTCACCACATTATTTAATTACATGTTGAGTAAAGAAATATTTTCTCTGGTTTGTTTTAAATCTACTACTTAGTAGCTTTATCGCATGACCCTAGTCTTAGTATTTTTGGAAAGCATAAACAAGCTATTCATGTCTACCCATTGCATTCCACTCAGTATTTTATAGATCTCTGTCATATAAACATAGAAACATAAAGGCAGATGAAGGACAAATGGCCCATCCAGTCAGCCCATCCCCAGCATCCACTATCTCCTCCTCTCCCCAAGAGATCTCACGAGCCTGTACCATGTGCTAGCTGTCGCAGTGAGCCACCCGTCACACTCTGATCGATGTTAGAAAGCTCATGATGGATTTTTACCACAACAGCTGTTTTTTTAGCACAGGAGACAGTAGCACAGTAAATCCTTGCACAAAATGCTTAATGTGACTTAGTTAAAGGGTCCTATAACTGATGTATCTATTTTGATTTTTTTTCCCAACCAAGCAGGCAGCTGATTCTCCACTTGATAAAATACACATATAACTTGCAAATCCAATCCTGTTCTGCCCAAATCCAATTCTGATCTGTCCAAATACCTCCAAGAATACCTAGTTTGCATGTGTATATTGTCACAAATGTTTAAAACAACAATTTTCTGAAGAAAAACATGCTTGACACACGAAATGTGATTTAAATAATTATAGCCCCATATATGTGTGTGTGTGTGTGTGAGCATTAAGGTTGATGTCTTGGTTGATCTTGGTTGATGTCTGAAATGCATTTTAGGAAGAGTGCAGTATCTATTTTGATTTTTAGCAGAACATGCACAGGGTTGGAAAAAATATTTGCTCCACTTTCCAGTGTGCACCTGATATTTCAACTTAAACCTCTTGTCAATTGTATGGGAACTACAGGATCTGAACAGAGTGTTTTGTTTAAGGCAATATCCAGAGTTCTAACAAGGCAATTGTAAATATCTTGTATGAATGGGATTTGAAAGTAAGATAGACTGTGAGGGGAGAGGTGTATACACTAAGAAAGATTTGTATCTTCCAAATGTATTCCCTATTTTGAATGTTTAGAGGGTATTTTACCATTTACCTAAGTCTAGAGGAATATGACCCATAATGTTTGACATTCTCTAATTCTATATATAGGGCTCCTTTTACTAAAGTGCACTAGCGTTTATAGCGCGCGCTGCCCCTGCGCTACGTGGAAAAACTAACGCCAGCTCAATGGAAGCGTTAGCATCTAGCGCGCGTGCTAAGCGCACGCTAAAACCGCTAGCACTGCTTAGTAAAAGGAGCCCATAGTGTTCAAAATTGTGTTGAAATTTAGGAATGCGCCCAAATTATGCGCACAATTTTAATTGCTTCACAAGATAATTAGAGCCAATAATTGAGTGCTAACAATCAATTTGTGCAAATTGGTATCAATTAAAATTTACACATGCATCTTGCTAGATGCTATTCTATAACAGTGCATCGCAAATTGTGCGCCGCACACACTAGTGTGCCCCGGCTGATTCCAGGTGTGCCGCGAGATACTGGCGAGGAGGAGAAATGCTGGTGCTGGCTGACTGTTTACAGGACCTGCATCTCGCAGTGAAAGGCACATCCTGTAGTCAGTAAGCCGACACCTGTGCCTCTCCTCCTTGGCGGTGCCTCTGCTCCTTCTCCTCACCTCTCCTTCTGCTGCATCCCCCCCCCCCCACCAGCGGCAATAGGAGGCTCAGGGCCGTGGCTGGAGGACATCCATGCGATATCAACGTGATGACATCATATCCTTAAAAGACACCATGCGCATGATGTCATTGCATTGACGTCTGCACATTTCTGGGTGCCCTCCAGCCACCGCCCTGAGGTTAGTGTAACACATGTTTGCGACACACTGTTCTATAAAGATGCGTGCGTTCATTCTTATGTTTGGATCTGAAAAGGGGGCATGACCTTGGGAGGGACATGGGCAAGTCATGAGTGTTTTAAGAATTTGAACGCACTGTTACAGAATACGCCTGATCTGTGCCTAATTTAGGCATGAGGATTTACACCAGAGTTTAGCTAGTATAAATCCTTGCACCTAAAAGTTAGGTGCAGTTCTCAGTCCTAAGTGTTATTCTATAAATGGCATCTTACAGAATACTGCTTGGCGCTCATTTCTTTGGAGCCATTTCTAGAATTTAGTCGCATATTATCTTCTAATAAAGAAAAAACTGGTGAAACACTTCCGCAATAAGAATGGCTTTGAGGGGTTGTATTTCCTATACAGTCAAACCTCGGTTTGCGAGTAACCCAGTTTGTGAGTGTTTTGCAAGACGAGCAAAACATTCTCGCAAACCGAGTGTTGACTCGTTTTGCGAGCACCCCCCTAATAACCGGCATCGCTCCCCCCCGGCTCGAACCGGCACCCCCCTCCTGCGCGAACTGGCACCCCCCGCCCGAACAATTTAAACTTACCCCCCCCCCGGGGTCTGGCACCGGCAAGCAGCCCACAGGACATGCCGATGCCGCTCAAAGATCTTCCTGCTTCTGCCGGCCTTGAGCATGCATCTGCACATGCTCAAGGACTTCTAATTCTCCCTCTTGCTGAGATTCTCGGAGAATATTTGACTCCCCCTTTAACGTCATTCTTTTAAAGTTGTTTCCGCTCTGAGTTACATGCTCATCAAGATATTTCTACAGAACAATCTCTGGACTATCCCCAAGTCATCTACTTAGTAAGAACGGTCTGTTATTCATTTGCTATTCAACTGTTTATGATGTAATAATACTCATCTTTTTTAAGCGAGGGACCTTTTCCACACTTATCACATACCGTGTTTCCCCCATTATAGGACCTCCTCCTTTAGTAAGACACCCCCCTTTTTTTCCCCACCTGGGAAATATAAGGCCCCGCCCCCGAAAATAAGGCACTATTTGGCAAGCATGTCTTGGCGATCCAGAGTACTGGTACAGTACCGTATGCGTGGTCACACAACTTCCTGCTTCCGCTGTCCAGGAAAACAAGCCCAGGAACAGCCTCTGTACACCGAGGCCCTGATTCTCCAAAAGTGCGTCCCGATTTTAGGCAGCTGTAGACGTCCTACAGCTGTCTAATCAGCCAATCGGGATGCACGTTTAAAAAAAAAAATGCTCCCCAGGCAGGCCGCCCGGAAGAGGCGTCCTATACTAAATGCCGATTCTGTAACCGGCGTCTTTAGAGAATCGGGTTAAATTAGACGCGGCCGCTATACTTATGGCAGCAAGGGATCTCCCTGCTGCAATATGTATAGCGGCCACGGTTGTTGCGGCCGCCTGTCCCATCACCGACAGGAGAATGCCTAACTCCTCCTGTCAGAACCCCGAGCCCCCTCCCCCCCAAACTCGTAATCGCCGACAGGAGGATGCCCAACTCCTCCTGTCGGAAACCCCGGACCCCCCTCCCCCCCAAACTCGTAATCGCCGACAGGAGGATGCCCAACTCCTCCTGTCGGAACCCCGGAACCCCCTCCCCCCCAAACTCTTAATCACCGACAGGAGGATGCCCAACTCCTCCTGTCGGAACCCCGGAACCCTCTCCCCCCCAAACTCATAATCGCCGACAGGAGGATGCCCAACTCCTCCTGCTGGAAAGCCCAACGACCCCCCACCCCAACTAATCTCCCTCCCCCAACTAACCTTTCAATGTTGGTCAGCTGGACGGGTCTTGCTGCCGTCCAGCCGACGGGTCTGCCTCGTGGAAATGAGATGGCACGCCCCTTCCCGGCCCATCCCCGCTAAATCTAAGGCCTGATTGGCCCAGGCTGTAGAAGCCTGGACCAATCAGGCCTTAGGCATAGCGGGTCCGCCCATCCCCACTAATCCTAAGGCCTGATTGGCCAAGATGCCTAGCCTGGGCCAATCAGGCCTTAGATTTAGCGGGGATGGGCCGGGAAGGGGCGTGCCGTCTCATTTCCACGAGGCAGACCCGTCGGCTGGACGGCAGCAAGACCCGTCCAGCTGACCAACATTGAAAGGTTAGTTGGGGGAGGGAGATTAGTTGAGGCGGGGGGGTCGTTGGGCTTTCCGGCAGGAGGAGTTGGGCATCCTCCTGTCGGCGATTACGAGTTTGGGGGGGAGGGGGTTCCGGGGTTCCGACAGGAGGGGTTGGGCATCCTCCTGTCGGCGATTACGAGTTTGGGGGGGGAGGGGGGGTCCGGGGTTCCGACAGGAGGAGTTGGGCATCCTCCTGTCGGCGATTACGAGTTTGGGGGGGAGGGGGCTCGGGGTTCCGACAGGAGGAGTTGGGCATTCTCCTGTCGGTGATGGGACAGGTGGCCGCAACAATCGCGGTCGCTATACATATTGCAGCAGGGAGATCCCTTGCTGCCATAAGTATAGCAGCCGCGTTTAATTTAACCCGATTCTCTAAAGACGCCGGTTACAGAATCGGCGTTTAGTATAGGACGCCTCTCCCGGGCGGCCTGCCTAGGGAGCATTTTTTTTTTAAAAACGTGCATCCCGATTGGCTGATTAGACAGCTGTAGGACGTCTACAGCTGCCTAAAATCGGGACGCACTTTTGGAGAATCAGGGCCTTAAATGTTTTTCTGGTTTGTGATACAGTTTTTTCTGGTTTGTGATACAGCTTTTCTGGTTTGTGATGACCTGTACCATATACAGGTAATAAATGTCTTTTTTTCAGCAATAAATGTGTACTGTATTCTTCTTCATGGAGAAATAAGACATCCCCCTGAAAATAAGACCTTGTGCATATTTTGGAGTTTTTAAAAATATAAGACAGTGTCATATATTCGGGGAAACAGGGTAATACTTCTTTTGTGCTTCTTTGTGCAATATACTCAGCTTTCTGTGAAAAGGATTAACTTTGGTTGAGAAATAGAAAAATGAGTTAAGGACCATTATTAAGACACACTAGGGCCCCATGGTGAAAGTAAAGCATGGTACCAGGTGCCTTGCAGCTCTGCCTCAGTGGCTCTAATAAATATTCCTGCTCTGGAGTTGAGGAGTAGCCTAATGGTTAGTGCAGCAGCTTTGCCTTGTGACTGGATAAATCACTTAACCTTCCATTGCACCAGGTGCAAAATAAGTACGTGCATATACAAGAGTAAATCAAAAAGTAAAGGCAAAATACATTTGACAGCTTTAACAGAAGTAACTGAGCAGTTTATCATATCACTTTTCCACATAGTCCCCATGCAAGATGATGCATTTGTTGTACTGTTCAACTAGCTTCTGCATTCTGCAGAGAAGACAATTTTCAGCTGTTATTGAAGCCAGGTGAGCACCACTTCCTTTACTTCATCATGCTTTGTCTTTTGCTCTCCAGGTAAAAGTAATGCCCCCATGTCTCGTCGCCGGTGACTCTTCTCCAGAACACTCGGTACTTCATATCATCTCTGGAACTGGGTCGCAACCTCCATCAAGCTTAATTACCAAATGTCGTACCCAGGGCTGGATTTTCCTATAGGCTAACTAGGCTTCAGCCTAGGGCCTCAAGATCAAGAGGGGCCTACATTCAAATTGTTAGCAAAATTAAAATTACATTATTCTAAAAACAGTGAACACTAAAACACTGAACCAAAAATAAGGAGAAATTCTTTGCATATGACTAATAAACAAACATAAAAATGTATTGGTTAAGATCAACGCGTTCGGCTCATTGGGTCTGTTCGTTTGTATATACTAGATTGCACCAAAGTATAGTTCATACGTTCACTGATTGCTATGGCAAATATTGACGTGCCTTATGCTACTAAGCTCTGGTTTGTTCTTGCATAAATAAAGTGCAGATTGGTGTAGATTGGAACAGACAAACGAACAGACCTATTGATATCCCGACGTTCGGTTATATTCGTGTTACTTCGATAATATGAAACACGTGTTAATGTTATTAGAAAAGATAATTATTATGAAATAAATTTATCTGAATTAAATTTGGTTTAATCTTCAATGTATTGAATATATTTAATTTAATTTTATAGAAAATATGATAATTTTTATTGCGTATTTTATTTTCATAGTCAAAGATTTTCATTATTTGAATTTTGTTTCTTTGTAAATGTTGTGTGTTATGTTTGATTAGTTATAGTTACAAGTACTATATATGGTGCTGAGAATAAATGTCCAAATAAGTGTTCTCGACTTTTTTTTATTTATTATCCGTGTCACATTTTTTATAAAGGTTAGTACCAATAACAATATGTTTCATTTAACATATTGATATATATCACAGTAATGATGTATTTTATTATCTCTCATGTAATTTACAAACTTAAAAATGGGAGGTGAAAGGGCCTCATAAGTGGAATAGCCTAGGGCTTCTTTTCATCTAAATCCGGCCCTGGTCGTACCACAACTGAAAATAGCAAACCTTCACCAACAGAATCAGGGCTGGTTTTTAGAAATGCTGGGGCCCCATGGGAGAAATTAAGGAGGAGGCCTCCACAATTCCTCTCCTTCCTGCCCTTCCCCAATTTCCCCACTCACCAAATGCCCTCCCATCCAGAATCCCTCCCTTCATTTTAAATTCAGCTGCTCCAGGGGGCCCCTAGGGGCCAAGATGTCCTTTCCTTCTCCCCACCCAGTTCCAAAGCCTTCCTCAACTGCAAAAATGCAAGGAGGTCACCAGCATGGCAGAAATTCTCTAACACTGCCTGGGGCCTCTTTGGTGCTGTTCTTTTGCTGCAGTCTGCCCAAGCGGAAACAGGAAGTTGCATCAAAGGGAGTAGACTGCGGCAAGGGAACAACACAGAGGAGACCATGGACGTGCTAGAGAATCACTGCCACACCAGTATCCTCCTTGCAATTTTATATGTGAAGGGTCTTTGGAACTGCGTGGGAAAAGGAAAGGAGCTCCCAGCCCATGGGGGCCCAGTGCATCTGTTCTGATTTCCCCCCCCCCCACTCCCACCAATGCTGGCCCAGAATGGAATAAGCAATGAGATCATATCCTTCTAGTCTATAATAACTCAATCTTTCTAAAGGCCAACACTAACTTATTAGCCCCATCTATTTATTAACATTGTTCATATAAGGACATTGTACAGAAGGATTTCACTAGGGAAGTAATATCATTAGCATAAATCTTCAAATCTAAGTGAAGTGATTGAAAAATGTTTAAGATCAAAATTAAACAAAGTTGCTGAAAAGGCAGATTCTTGTGTTATACACACTACAATGGCTTCCAGGTAGACTCAAATCCATTGCAAATTATCTTGAACAATGGCTTGCCAAGAGTGACTTAGGCCAACTTGGTACATAGTTGCTAATCCTAAAAGAACAAAAATAAGAAATTAATATATGATCTACTGCATCTAATGCTACAGAGATGCCAAGCATTATCAATAGCATATGACTCACTTGATCAAGATGTCATCTAATTGTGCCATTTGTAAGAATTAATTTATATATGCAGCCATGGGGAAAGCTTATTGAAACCCAGCCCTGACGCAGATTGCAAAACATGCATGTTGGCATGGGATTTGGCATTTAAGATAAGTAAAAATTACTACAAAAATATTATAAGCACTTTATATATTTATTGAACAAGATATTTAAGAAGTTATTATGCTTTCGGTGAGCTGGTGAGGAAGCTTGCGGATTTATACAAAAATCTATTGGGTCATTGCTCGTATGAAATAAGCTGCTTCTGAGGCACTATGGAGAGATATTTATCTCTAATTAGAGAGAAATAATAACTTGATATGTTAACACAATAAGAGTCTTTTTGAGAGGGTGATTGGTGTTTCTTGATATCTAATTGCACCTAGCATTCCAGCTATTAAAGTTTTCATGCTGTGATCTTTTTGAAAAACACATAGGCATTCATATAGACATCTGTAAACAATTCTTTAAATGCCACATCATATATTTCTCCAGAATCTTCTCAAGAAATGGAATGGAAAACAAAGGTGAACATATCTAATGCCCTTATATCGCTCTATGGTATGGCCGCAACTTGAATGGTTGCCGTATCTCCAAAAAAAAATAAAAAATTGTGAAATTAGAAAAGATGCAGAGAAGGGTGACAAAAATGATAAAAGGTTTGGGTTTGACTTCCCTATGAGGAAAGGCTAAAGCGGCTAGGGCTCTTCAGCTTGGAGAAGAGACGGCTCAGGGGTGATATGATAGAGGTCTATAAAATACTGAGTGGAGTGGAAAAGGAAGATATGAAACACTTCACTCTTTCCAAAAATACTAGGACTAGGAGGCATTCAATGAAGCTACTAAGTAGTAGATTTAGTTCAATCTGTTTATTAATTTTAGCAGGTAAAAACAGTAGAAAACAAGTGTGGTTCAAGAATGTTTACATGTATGAACAATAATCAGAAATATCCATTGTAACAATGATTTAAAACAAACCAGAAAAAAATATTTCATCACATAATGTGTAATTAAACTCTGTAACTCTTTGCCAGAGAATGTGGTGAAAATCAGTGGAATTTAAAAAATGTTTAGATAATTTCCTAAAGAGAAGTCCAAAGGCCATTATTGAGATGGCTTGGGGAAATCTCCTGCTTATTCCTAGGAAAGGCAGCATAAAATCTGTTTTACTACATGGGATCTAGCTAAGTACTTGGGACCTGGGTTGGCCACTGTTGAAAACAGGACACTGGACTTGATGGACCTTCTGTTTGTCCTAGTATGGCAATTCTTATGTTCTTATAAAATGGTAAGCTCACAATTGGATGATAATTCCGAGTTTGGTGTCCACTCCCTGAACCACAAAATGCACTTCTGTTTTTCTCAACTCCTCCGGAACTTTCCCAGGATAAAAGGAGTACTTATTGTAATAATCAACATCAAAATTGATTCAATAGACAATGCCTTTTGTTGTAACTAAAATATATGGATGCAACAGATCAAGGCAACTTATTCATTTTTAAAAATAAAGAATACAACTCAGTGTAACCAGCTGAATATTATTCAACCTGAGAACTTGAGGAGTACATTGTACTAATTCCATCATACTGTTAATGTTACTGAGACAAATTCTGTCCTAATAATTTCAACTTTCTGCATGAGAAGAAGGACCAATTCTTCAGCTGAAGAAACTAGATTTCTTAAAATTTGGGTTACATATCGTTAACCTCTTGACTCATGAAAATAACTCCTGAGGATATCTGATAGCTTGCCTCAACTTATTCACACTAAAACATCTATTTAATTTTCACATCAACAACAATGTATGTTCATCAGCTGTATTTGTACATACTGTATATATATTTTTTCAAACAGCCCAGTAACTTTGCATGTTTTGTCATATGGGGTTTTATCCAGATTTACGAGGGGCCTCTTAGCACAACCAAGAAGAGAATGATGTGGAGCCATGAAACTTGCAAGTTATTCCACACTTTTTTTGACACTTTTCATTTCATATCATTGAAATGAAAAGTGTCAAAAAAAAGTGTGGAATAACTGGTTCATAGACAATGGCGTGAAAGACAAAAGCGCGCGCCGACAATTGAGCGCAGCGCGCACCGCCGCGCCGCTCTAAATTACAGTTTTTAGGGGCTCCGACGGGGGGTTTTGTTGTGGAACCCCCCCAGTTTACTTAATAGACATCGCGCCGGCGTTATGGGGGGTTTGGGGGGTTGTAACCCTCCACATTTTACTGTAAACTGAACTTTTTCCCTAAAAACAGGGAAAAAGTGAAGTTTTCAGTAAAATGTGGGGGGTGACAACCCCCCACCCCCCACAACGCCCCCACAACGCGGCACGATGTCTATTAAGTAAAGTGGGGGGATCCCCCCTCCCCCATCGGAGCACTAAAAACAGTAATTTAGAGCGGCGCGGCAGCGCGCGCTGCGCTCAATTGTCTGGGCGCGCCTTTGTCCCGGCACGCTTTTGACCTGACACCGGAATAACTTGTAAGTTTCATGGCTCCGCATCATTCTTGGCTGGAACGAGAACTTTTCAGTGGCCCCCTCATATACTTAACCTTGAATCTGTAGACTCACGCTTTATTCTTCCTTCATCATCTTACTCAGTTTAACCCCATCAGATCTGGAACCCAAGGCGTAGGTGATTCTGTCCAGCAGTACAAACAGATTCTCCCATTGACCTGGTTACTAAATCTAGGAGAATGAGTTTTCACAACTCATGCAACAAAGCAGTATGTTGCAGCTCATAGACTTGTGGGACAGCAGCCTTCAACTGAGAAATGATTTTATTTGGTCATGGCCAAAATAAGTTCATTTGTTCCTAATGCTAACAAAAGTGAAAAAAAGCTTTGATAAATCGGTTCTATGTTGCTTCATTATGGACTGCTTAGATTCCTGCGATGCTATTTTATATGGACGAATGGACTCAAAGAGCACCTCACATCATTGCCAAAAACACGGGAATACTCTCCAAACTAATTTTCAAGTGGTCTCTAGTGTTAACTGAACTGGTACTAAGTTTCCAGAGCGCCACTTCCAAAGTTGCTAAGGCATGTTAATCTTAACCTGATTGGCTTGAGCTACGTGTTTACAATGAACTTCTGGAGGCCACAGCAATCAGTTTTTGAATTAAATTTTCTTTTTAGCAGACGATTGTGTGCCACATTTATCAAAGCTGAGCTAAATAAATAAAACAAAAAGATCTGAAAGGTTGGAAATTGAAGAATTTGGAATGTTCTTGAGTTTCCAAGTATCTTATGTTCTTATCTAGAGGGATTGTATATGGAAATATGCCAGAAATATTAACATTGTTGAATGACTTAGCTTTTCATATATGTTTCATTTACAAAATCTTCAATTTTTTAACAAATATCGATCACAGCACAGGATACAACAATTACCGGTATATTCTCAATTTTGGAACATTAGTTCATTTCTGTATATCTTGATACACTTACTACAACCTGCAGCTGCATTTCTCCAATCACCCAAAATACGTCCCTGCTGGAAATGCGCACAATGAATATCAATTCTTTTAAGCTTAAATGAGACAAAGTGACTGAAAAGACATTTTACTTCTGTTTGTCAGAGCTTGCCTGGATAGGATTGGTGGGGACACAGTTGGTGGTCTGGCCAGTCTTATCCTCTTCTAATCTTATGGGCGGACAATAAAAATAAATAATGGCTTCAGAAGGCAATGAGATGAGAATCTGCAAAAAAAAAAAAGGGACGGAGGCCCCTAGCCGTGCAAAGCTTGCAAAACCCCCTCCCCCCTCCACACCATGTATATACAGATAATCCACAGGGAATATCTGAAATGATGGCAATTTGTAGGAAAAAAAGCATCTAACAAGATTGGCTCCTCTGTAAATAATGGGGAAAACAGGGGCCATTGTTCAGAGCAAAAACATTTTGTGGCTCTTTATCAAACAATCCAAGGTTATCATTGAAATCAATCCTTGTGCTGCAGGGCCCATTAAGTAAGATTCCTTCTCTGCAAACCCATACTGGCTACAGATTTCCCTCAATAGCTTTTGTCTGACCTTCATGGTAATTGCTCAGGATGCATAATTTTGTTTTAAGACGTGCTTTGGATAAAGTGTTAAGCATTCAATATTTCTTTTCAAGAGTGATAGCATGAATATTTAAATCTGTTCCATGGACTTGATTGCTTCAACTGTTGTACAGGTCTCTCCGTAAAATAACTGTTGGATGAGATTTTTGAATTCAGGCAAGAGCTGTTCCCAAAGGCAAAATGTTGACGAGAAAGCCGTTTTCTTTTTATCAAATAAATTCTTTTTTTAAGGTTAAAATGTTGCAGTTATTTTGCATATACAGTACCTATATTTTTTCACTGTTATGAGATTTCTTAACCTTTAAAAATCACTAGTCAGAGTACGCACATCACAGGTGGAACAAATTCATTGTGCTAACGAGCAAAGGACTATTTCTCCTCAGTTGCATGAATATTTATTGAGGTTAAAGGGACTGACTTAGTAGAAATTGAAGCTCCATTGTTACAAAAGCCTTAGTGGAAGCTATAGTGAATTTACTGCCGCTGATCTGCACATGATTACAGACAGTAGGTAAAATGAGGATTTGGCAGAAGACTCAGGATCACAAGACACAGCCAAGTACTAAGATCTTTAACTAAAAGGGCAATGATTATGCCATTTATATATGACAGATCTGTGAGAACGGTTGCGATAACAAGAACATAGATTCACATAGAATACCTAGGGAGAAAGGTCACTATAGAAATAAGACAGCAAGCATGATAGAAGGTAATCATGTGTTGCCATTTCACTTTATCATCTTATTATCCACATAGTCAAGGAACAAAGAAGATTATTTGTGTGTGTTTTTGCTTCACATTTCTCTGAATCCAAATAACCTATAGGAATCGAGTGGTTTAGATGTTTAGATATATACCATGGTGCTTTCCCCTGCATCATTTTAAAAACTAACAGCCGGAACTTAAATTTACTATAAATAAGAGAGTGACTCAGGTAAATTATACCACCCACGAGATAGACCCGCTGTACAGTAACTCAGTTCAGAGACATGAAACTCTGAAGAGGGGGAGGTCACCCCCTCTTGGGGCAAGAGTTTACCATCCAATCATAGCTTGATCATTGATAAAAGCGGGTCCAACTCTAAGGTGTAAAACAAATTGTATCTGTATATATATCTCTCTTAATTAAAATGTGATATTCAATGATTTCCAAAAATTTTTGCACTCAGGTTAACACTGGAGACTTAAAAAAAGCCTCACTTAACTTGATTTCGGGGAAGAGCTCATCAGGGTCCCAACGCGGCCCCGTTTCGGTGTCTGCTTCAGGAGACCGCGCCAACTGAAAATTGTATTCTGCTAAGGAGTCACACCATGTTAAAGTTCAAAAACTGTGATCTGAAATGCAAAAACAATAAGCACAAGAATGTACACCAGATACGGGCACAGAAGCTCTAAAGGCCACGTAACCGTGCAAGTCAATTAAATATTTGTCGCTGCCACTTCAGAGAGGAAGCACGCACAGAATACATACCGGTCAAAAAATGAAAAAGTTCCGTGCAACGGAGAACGCCGGCACCCGCTCCGACTTTTAAACCGGAGTGGGAGGAGAAAACCGAGCGTAAAAACATGATGACATCATAAATTCACTGAACAGAAGCATCAAAAAAATTTTTGAAGAGGGAACCTGTAAAAGATAGGTCAGACGTGATCAGAGGAACGCTACCCACTCGATCTCATTATTGAGGCCATTTGGGTGGAGAGTGTTTAGATTGAAGATCCACTTTTGTTCTTTTCTCCACAGCATACGGGCAGTGTCACCACCCCTGGTGTTTAATAAGCAGTCCAACACTGTAAATTTAAGATCATTCAAAGTGTGATTCTCATGTTGTCAATGTTGCACCAGAGGGGCTTCCTGTACTCCTGTCCGTATTCGACTCATATGTTCCCCAATACGAAGCTTTAAACTTCGAGTAGTGCACCCCACATACACAAACTGACACGGGCATGATATTGCATATACTACATGATGGGAATTGCAATTGGTAACTAGCTGAGTGTACTTATGTTGAGTCGGTAGTGACATTTGTTGAATAGTGACACTGTGTTGACATACCTTACAATGCCCACACGGAGAATGTTGTCCCCGTGATGAATTTTGAGGAGATTGGCTTAAAAATTGAGAATGTGTCAGTTTTTGTTTAAGATTTTGGGATTTGGAAAATGCAAATCTAGGAACATCTTGAAAAGCTTCATGGTACTGCATAACAGGCCAATGATGTTTGATGATTTTCTTGATTTGGAAAGCATGAATGGAATATGGTAAAACGCAAACCAACGGGCAGGAGTCTGACTTAGGTTGTGACTGCAATAACAGAGAACGGTTGGCATAAAAGCCTCTCTTGTAAGCTTTCTTAAGTACTAAGGGTGGATAACCCTTTGTTAAAAACCTATACCTAACTTCATCTGCCCTATAGACATATTCTTCCACCGTGGTGCAGAGTCTTCTAAGACGTAAAAATTGTCCAGTAACTCTCTGAGTTACTGTACAGCGGGTCTATCTCGTGGGTGGTATAATTTACCTGAGTCAGTCTCTTATTTATAGCCAAGCTTCTTTTCTGACTCCTTTGATATATTGTCCCTGCTGTATTGGGAACTTAAATTTACTGCAAAAGGGATTGGAAACCATTCCAGCAAATTTTAGAGATGTGATTCATGTCCAGTCTTCCATTGACCCATTGGCTGCTTCATTTTTAAGAATTTGAAATATTCTTAATTCTTAAGAAGGGAAATACAGTAGTTCAGACTGAAACGGAACTACAGTAATCTGAAAAATCTGGCCCTGATGCTGTAAATGGCACCTAGCTCTTAAGCTAAGTTCAGCTAACTCTGTGGGTTGCAGTAAGGTTGATGTCAATGACTTGATATAAGGTTCCTTTTACTAAAGCACATTAGAGGTTTCTACTGTGGGCCTGCGAGGTAAATACTCTGATGCTCATAGGAATTTAATGAGCGTCGAAGCATTTACCTCACAGGTCTATGGTAGAAAGAAACCTCTACCGCAGCTTTGTATAAGCCTGTGATAAATAGGTTGAATCCTTGCCCCAATGTAACCAAAAGACAATTGATTGTAAATTTTCTATTTAATCTATTTTTATGATGGAAAACCAAATGTCCTTCTAGCAATTGATTCACCTTGATTTTACAAAAGAAGGCATTGAATGCAAAGAGCAGATGGGCTCTGCACTGATAAAGTCTTAAAGACAAAATAAGCAATCTTACATTTTTACTCCTGTCTGAAAGAGCGGACATTGATGATTTCAACTCGAACTCAATAGAATGGAGAATAGAGACTACCGATGGGAATTACATTGCTCACTAAAGCTTTTTTCTTAAGAGGTATAGACACATTTGACAGCTGTACTCTGAGTGGGTTGGTTGCTGAAAGGGTCCTGGAAACCTTTATCCACCTGGGACTGCTGACTGATGAGGCCCAATTGCGCTTTCTTCCAAAACTTTTGAGGTGTGGCTCCATGACTCACTACAATACCTATGAGCTTCTTATCATTTAATATACACTAACTCATTAATGTGTACAGTGGCATAGTAACATTGAGAGGCACTCCTCCCCCACCCTCTTCCATGTCCTCCCTGCAGCGTGCACCCCTTTCCCTGTACCTTTTTAACTTCTCCGGCATGAGCAGCTTGCCCACATTGGTGTCGGTTCACCCTTTGATGTCACTTCCTAAGCACGGGTCCTGGAAGTGACGTCAGAGAGAGTGTTGATAGTGATGCGGGCAGCAACCTCGTGCTCGGGAAATAAAAAAAAAAGTATGGGGAAGGCAAGGGGCATGTGCGCACAGCAAGGAGAGGTGTGGGGGTGGAGAGGAGGAGGGGCACCATACCATTAGGAAGAGTGACCACGGGGTGGACCATCCCCCGCTCCCCCCTCACTATGCCACTGAATGTGCACCAGATCCATTAGCACATCTTAGTAAAAGGTTTAAACATGTTTAACAATGAATTTTTGTTGTTTGGATTACATTTTAGTTTATTCTTCTGGACATATTGCACTGTGATTGCTAAATGCATAATTTTAAACCTAGTAGGTCTACATTATCAAAAGACAATAAGGCCACTATTATACCACAATTAATATTCAAGCAATTGTACAGTATACTATCACTGCTGCTGTGACAGGCTGCAGTTCTGTCAGGCTGTTTAAGAGTGTGCCTTGTCCCCAAGAGACAACAGATGGGACAGATTAAAGAAGGAGATGGATTTTGAGTCCAAAGGTTCATAGACAACGGCACGAAAGACAAAAGCGCGCGCCGACAATTGAGCGCAGCGCGCGCCGCTCTAAATTACAGTTTTTAGGGGCTCCGACCGGGGGTTTTGTTGGGGAACCCCCCCAGTTTACTTAATAGACATCGCGCCGGCGTTATGGGGGATTTGGAGGGTTGTAACCCTCCACATTTTACTGTAAACTGAACTTTTTCCCTAAAAACAGGGAAAAAGTGAAGTTTTCAGTAAAATGTGGGGGGTTACAACCCCCCACACCCCTCACAACGCGGCGCAATGTCTATTAAGTAAAGTGGGGGGGTTCCCCCCCAAGGCCCCCCCGTCGGAGCACTAAAAACAGTAATTTAGAGCGGCGCGGCGGCGCGCGCTGCGCTCAATTGTCTGGGTGCGCCTTTGTCCCGGCGCGCTTTTGACCTGACACCAGTCCAAATACCCATAAAAGAACTTTCCCCCAGATACTTTGCTAGCCACTTTGTTTTGAAATGTGACAAACAGCTGAGAATGTAAGCCAGGACTGAAAGATCATGTTGAATTGGGTCATATCTGGGGTGTGGTGGCTGTTCTGCTGAGTTCTCATACCCATTAAAAAGAGCTTGGTGCAAAGGCATTGGTCACATTATGAAGTAATGATACAAAAAGGAACTTTCTGGCAAGAAACTGGTTAGAGGGGCTGAAGCTAGGGCTACTCTGAATAAAGCTGAATGATAGAACTCTAAGTTGCATATGTCCTGAGAAATGAGGGATTTTGGGAAATCACCCTGATCTTAAAGAGTAACAAGCATTAGGGATACTGCAGACTAAACTCATTGCATTGTAGTTAAGCATAGAATGTGACTTTCAGTAATGTAGAAGCCTAGTTTGTATATCGTTTGAAGAACTCACCATGAGCATAAAGGATACTGAGAATTAGGGCTACTGCTAACTGATTTCATTATATTGTGGTAAAGCAAGTGGTTTTCAGTAAGGTAGAAGTCTAGTTTGTATTTCTTCTGATAAATGAGGGATCTTTGGAACTCATTCTGAGTTTAAAGGGTACTGAGAATTAGAGCTAGTGTAGGCTTAGCCCATTACATTGTGGCTAAATTAAGCTAGTGGCTTTCAGTAAGGTAGAAGCCTAATTTTGCATGTCATGAGAGATTTTGGGAACTCACCCTGAGCTTAAAGGATACCAAGCAATAGGATTACTACAGGTTGAACTCATTGTATTGTAGCTAAGTATATTGCTTTCAGTAAGACAGAAGCCTGTGAAATGAGGGATCTTTAGAATTCACGCTGAGAATTAGAGATACTGCTTGTCAAAAGCTTTTACAAACTCAGATGTTAAGTAGAATTCAAATCTTCATTAGATAATTTTTTCTCAGATAGCAGACAGTAGGGAGAAGGGGAAGTTTGGAAAAGACTGATGCTGATATGTACAGAACACAGATGGATGGTTTGAGCTCCAAAACCTAGGATGTGGTCCCTTAAGCAAAAGAGGAAGATCTTACCTGAAGTTGATAACACATAGATACATAGCTATGAGTACTTTGTATTGAAATTAAGACTCTGATGGTTTTGTCAGAGTTTATCAATAGCATTCAAAGGTAGAAAAAAAGATGATAAAATGTCAATGACTTACCATTAATAGGCTGAATATTTGCTCCAATGTAATTATAAGACAATTCATAAAGTTTTTATCTATTTAACCATTTTTAATTATGGAAAAGCTTCCATCCTTCTTCTAGTAATCCTAAATTCACCTCCATTTTCCAAAAGAAAGTACTGATTGCAAAAAGCAGATGGGCTCTGTCATGAGAAAGACAAGGACAAATCAAACATTTAGCTAAATTGAATCACTAACCAGTGAAGCTCTTTCAAAACAGGAGATAGTCTATCAAATTTATTTGCGCTTTAAAATCAGTCTAGCTGAAGTATTCTGCATCAATTCTAATTCTAATTTCAATAATCTAAATTAGGTAACAGAATAGCCTGAGAAATTCTACAAAACTTAGAAGCATCTGGTAGTTACAAGCTCAGCATAGTCTTTGGTTAGCAGTTTTCTTTTAATTTTCAGCTCTTAATCAGAGTCCAAATCATTATTAGAGAACTTTTCCCCCAGATGTTGACAAGTATAGAACACAGATGGATGGTTTGGCCTCAATATCCTGAGATTTGGTCACTTAAGCAGAGGAGGAGTTGATACCCTTCCCATCACCACAAGTTCAGCGGAAGATGTTTGAGACCTCTTTTGAATATCAGGAACCTCTTCTCTGGAAAAACTACCATTATAGCAAAGACAATCCACCTAGGCTTCCAGAAAAAAAACTTAAAACATTTCTCTCTAAAGACATTAAGAACATAAGACTAGCCTTACTGGGTCAGACCATATAGACATCAAACCCACTAATCCTTTCTCATGGTGGCCAATCCAGATCACTAGTACTTTGCCAAAACCCAAGGTGTAGCAATATTCCATGCTACCAATACAGGGCAAGCAGTGGCTTTCCCATGTCTTTCTCAATAACAGACTATGGACGTTTCCTCCAGGAACTTGTCCAAAACTTTCTTATAACCAGCTACGATATCCACTCTTACCACATCCTCCGGCAATGCGTTCCAGAGCTTAACTATTTTCTGAGTAAAAATTTTTTTTCCTCCTATTGGTTTTAAGAATATTCCCTGTAACTTCATCTAGTGACCCCTAATCTTTGTAATTTTTGATGGAGTGAAAAATTGATCCACTTGTACCCGTTCTACTCCACTCAGGATTTTGTTGACTTCAATCGTATCTCCCCTCAGCCGTCTCTTTTCCAAGCTGAAGAGCCCTAACCGTTTTAGTCTTTCCTCATACGAGAGGAGTTCCATCCCCTTTACCATCTTGGTCGCTCTTCTTTGAACCTTTCCTAGGGCCACTATATCTTTCTTGATATAAGGAGCCATCCTAATACCCAACCCAAACAACCACAAGACCAGGCTTAAATGTGCAACTTGATCTAAATCTTATTGTAAATTGCATTGATTCCTTGCAGAGAATTGGGTATATTAGACACTGTATTGTATTGTATCGATAACACATAGGTAAAAAAGCTTCTTTGTATTGCACACTATATTACTCATACTTAAGAAGCTGTTTTGCACATAATATTACTTATGTGGCATTTGCACACTTTAAGTGCACACACTTTAGTTGATTCAACAAACACATATTTACATTTCACAGTCAATCAATTGAAGTCTCTTCATATGCACTTTAAAAAAGTTTTTTCAAGCTATAAATTCATTGAATTTCCAAAAGAACTTTTTAAATTTATATGAATTTATCACATTAATACAAACTAATATTTTAAGTCTCTTATCTATTTGTCTTAGTCTATTTATCATCAAAAACAATATATATTATAATAATATCAAAATCAGTTATAATAAATTCATTAGGGAATAAAGTATTAATAAATTTATTAGGGAATAAAATTTAAAATTAAGTAGTTGAATAATAACCTTTTCCTATTGTAATAAATTTTACGTTACGCTGGTTCCAATCGTAATTATTTTAGCAAAGTTATGTATTATTCACCGTTATCATTTACGGCTATTGTAAACATAATGTAAATAAGTCATAAGTCTGTAAATTCAAATATTTTGTGTTCCTGGCTCTTTATTAGTCCAAAATAACAACAAAAAAGGAACAATAGTGAAAGTTATAAATATCTTTCTAGAGCGGCGCTCAGACTCCAAGAATGGAACTTGAAAGTTCAGCTTGGGGACCTAACCCCTACAGAAACTTTCAGTGAATCTATCATTGCACCGTCTAATTTGAAAGGTTATAAAATAACTTCATGAAGTGGTAAATGATTTTTAACTCTCAAAAAGTGCATAAATGTCCAGTGCTTAACAAGTGCAAAGTTCAAACTACTTAGCTTCAATGCTTAAACAGCGATGGTCCGGCGGGGTTCTGACGCATTTCGCCAAACCGGCTTCTTCAGAGAACCCGCTGTGCTGTAAGCCTCAAATATTAATACTTCCTAAACAAAAAAGACAAAGGTGATGCATTTCAAAATCATATACTTGAAAAAGCAAATTAAACACAAACTCACGACTCTGTCAGCTGGGTACCTAGTTCAAAAAGGAAGGACTCTCTCATATCCTTTATTAGTCCATACAGACTGTATGGCAACGACATTTTTGGAATGTCCCGTCATCCAGGACACACGATAGGAAAAGGATAAAATATTTTTTGGTAGGGGGAGGTGGACATATATGATTATAACAATATACAAGACAGGAACCTGTAATGGTATACATCATAGGAGGTTCCAAAGAATGAAGTCTGTATAATTTATGATATGTCCACCACTTTTGCTTTAAATATTTAATAGAAATATTGAATAGGAATTGTGATTCAGTATTAATACTCTTATGAATATTTACATAGCCTTTAGAAATCATTGATCTAAAACTTTACATATTAGATGCTATGATGGCTTTGATACCGTTACAAGCATAGTTAGAATTGATTGCCTCAATAAATTTCATTTATACATTATATTATCTTCCCTTCCAATTTCTCTTGTTATCTATTGTTTGAGTCTTAGGGATGATATATATTTAAGGCCTTATTACATATTATCTCTAAGGTTATCAATACTGACATTATTAAACCATAATCAATACATGGGTTTCTGTAAAGATGTTACAATACAGAGTTAGCATTTTATGAGATGGTTTTCAATACAGACATAGTCAAATCATAATCATCCTACTTATTTGTATATATATAATGATCAAACTAACAGCTTATATATATACACATATATTAGTATCATGTACTGTGTTCATACTACTCCTATTTCTTTGCATGTTTTGTATCTGTATCATGTTCTTTGTTCATCTTCAAAATACTAACTTCCAGATAATTCTAGCTATCTGTTCTTTATCTATCATATCCTCTACAATTTTGGGTTTCCCTAATGTGTTTATCCTCTTGTGATCCTAGTGGGGACTAGCCTATTTCTCTTCTATGTTGCATTAATGGCTAGTCTGTGAAAAGAATGGTCTTTATTGCTTTTTTCAACTTTCTGGTGTCCTTTTCTATTAACACAGGACCG
Source organism: Geotrypetes seraphini (assembly GCF_902459505.1). Classification (NCBI taxonomy): domain Eukaryota; kingdom Metazoa; phylum Chordata; class Amphibia; order Gymnophiona; family Dermophiidae; genus Geotrypetes; species Geotrypetes seraphini. The sequence continues at coordinate 172,324,352 of NC_047089.1, read as the reverse complement.
GTAAAGAACAATGTGGGAAATGTCTCCCCCCCCCCCCCCCATAGTGGTCATGATAGATTTGTAGCTACCTTGCCTTACAGTAACTGCAAAATCTAACATATTTTGGTAAAAGGGTTTCTAAACATTAACCAGGTGTTGTAAAAATTAACCCCTCCCCCTTTTACTAAGCTGTGGTATGAGGAAACTGTACAAAAAGGGACTTACTGCCACAGAACAGTTTAGAGGGGCTGAAGAGATAGTTACTCTGCTTAAAGCTGAATGACAGAAACCTAATTTGCATATGCCTTGAGAAATGAGGGATTTGGGGAACTCACCCTGAGATTAAAGGGTACCAAGAATTAGGGCTACTGCTGGATGAACCCATTGATTGGGGATTTGTTAAGCCAGGTGTTTGTTCCCATTTAGCCAAAAGCCAATTCATAAAGCTTTTTATATTTAACCTTTTTTGATGATAGGAAACCTGGTTAAATCTTCTAAAATATGTAGCATAATAGTAATCTTAAAAATAATGTCAGAGAGCATCAAAAGCTTTCACAGATTCATTGCTTAGCCTTGACTTAGCAAACTCTAGAAACAATGGATTCAGCCAGCAATAGCCCTAATTCTTACAGTTTAAGCTCAGGATGAGCAAGATCCCTCATTTCTCAAGGCATATGCAAATTAGGCTTATGTCATTTAACTTTATGCAGAGTAGCCCTCCCTACAGCCCCTGTATACTGTTCTGTAGCTGTAAGTTCCTTTTCATATGGTTTCTTCATAATTTGACCAATTCCTTGCCGCTGAACTTTTTTTAATGGCTAGGAGAACTCTTTGGAACAGCCATCATACTCCGGAGACTACATAACTCAATGTGATCTTTTGGTCCTGTCTTCCATTTTCAACTCTTAATCGGAGTTCAAAAGAAAACCATCAAAGTCTTCATTTCATTACAAAGTAGCTTTATTTCCATATGTTATCAACACCAGGCATGAACCTCCTCATTTTCTTAAGGGACTGCACCCCAGGATTTTGAGGCCAAGACCATCCATCCATGTTTTATACTTCTCAGGATCAGTCTTCTCCAGACTTTCCCCTCTCCCTAACTTTGTCTGCTATCTGGGGGAAAGTTCTCTAATGAGGATTTGGACTCTGATTAAGAGCTGAAAATTAAGAAAACTGCTAACCAAATACTATGCTGAGCTTGTAACCTCCAAATGCTTTTAGGTGTTGTACAATTTCTCAGGCTGTTCTGTTACCTGATTTACATTATTGAAATTATCTATATTACATTACATTAGAGATTTCTATTCCGCCATTACCTTGCAGTTCAAGGCGGATTACAAAAGAGTTATAAAAGATGGGTTACAATATTGGATCATTGGTACGTTCAAGAAAAGTTGAGAAAGCGGATTACAAAAAGAGATATAAAAGAGAAATACATAGTGGGATACAGTAAATTATTGGTGAATTCAAAAGCAATTGAGAAGAACTGGTAGTATCTGTGGGGCGGGGTGAGGGCAGGAGGATGGACGGTAATTGATATGTTAAGAGTGATTCAGTGATTTTTCGAAGAGAATTGTTTTTATTTCTTTTCTGAAGATCTTGTATTCAGGGGTGGTTATCAGTAGGTTGGAGATTTGGTTATCCAGTTTTGCTGCTTGTGTTGCCAGTAGTCCGTCATACAATTTTTTCCGTTTGACTTCTTTGATTGGAGGGTGTGTGAAAGGGGTGTGTGTTTTTCTATGTCTGGGTGATGTAGTTTGGTTAGAGGCGGTTGTTTAGGTAGATTGGGCTGTCTCCATTTAACGATTTTAAATAGCATGCAGTAGAATTTTAAATAGTATTCTTTCTTGAATTGGTAGCCAGTGTGAGTCGATGTATGCTTCTGTGATATGGTCGTGTTTCTTCAGTGAGTAGATGAGTCTCAGAGCTGTATTTTGGATTGTTTGTAGTTGTTTAATCATTGTTGCAGGGCAGGGGAGGTAGAGGATGTTGCAGTAGTATATGAAGGTGTTTCCTTGAAACTTCTGATAAAAGCAGAATTGATGCGGAATACTGTGGCTACACTGATTTGAGGTGCAAATAAATTTTGTTAGAGTATTATTGCCTGTTAAGAAAGAGCTTCACTGGTTACTGATTCCATTCAGCTAAAAGTTATTGCATGATTTGTTCTTTTCTCAGGACAGATCCTATCTGCTCTTTGCAATCAGTGCCTTCTTTTGTAAAATGGAGGTGAATTGAGGATTACTAGAAGGATGATAGCTTTTCCATAGTTAAAAATAGGTTAAATACAAAAAACTTTATGAATTATCTTTTAGTTACATTGGATACAAACCATTTCCTCACCAATAACTTGTACTGTCTTAAGCCCTCTGGTTTCCTGTAGCTCACAGTAAGGGTTTTTCAGGCTCTTAACGAGAGAGCTGCTATTATACGCTAAGTTTTCTGCTACAGACTCTGTCTCTCATCTCTCTGATCTCCCTGAAGCTCACAGGCTCTATGCATGGGCCCATCCCCCAAGTAGCTCCCACACCACCCTGTAAGTCAGTGTGTCGCAAACTGTGTGCCGTGGCACAGTATCCGGGTGAGAGGCACGTCTTGTAGTCAGTCTGCCTGCACCTCTCCTCCTCGCTGACACCTCTCCTCCTTCAGAACCCTCCCCCCCCCCCAGTGTAGTGATAGTAAGCTCAGGGCCCCATCTGGAGGGCCTCTGCACATGCGTGGATGTCGATGTAATGACATCACACATGCACGTGACATCATTGCATTGACATCCATGCATTTCCGGATGCCCTGCAGCCACAGCCCCGAGTTTAATGTGCCGTGACTACAAAAGGTTTGCAGGACACTGCTATAAGTGCTCTAAATTTATTATTTTTTCTTCCTGTTACTCTTACTTTTCCAACCTGCCCCTGCAGCCCAGCCTTCAGCAGCACCTATTTCCTGTTCAGGAGAAATGTACTCGTGTTGCATACTGTATAAGTTGGAAGCAAGGACAATTTTCAAAGGGCCTATCTCTGTAAATAAAACTTATTTACCTGTGGAAAATCCTCTTGAAAGTCGCCCTTATAGGGGATAATTTTATAAGGAGGGTGCCAACATATAGAAACCAAGAATGCATGCAAAATGATCAGAACACTGGTATTGCCCATATGTGTGCATATACGGTAGGTGTATAAATGGCAATATTTTGGTAATGCATTATTCTATAAAATATTACCTCAATACGAAGATAAGTGGCCACATGGGAGGAGTTTGGGTGGGGCACAGAGAATCTGCATAAATTTTACATGCATTCTTTTTTTTAACAATCTAGGCACAAGTAATGACGTGTCCTATGGCTCTAAAGAAAAGTCGGTACCTACTTTCTTTTCTAGAATAGTCTCCAAATAGGTGTTTTCTTGGTCCATAAAATAAGTTCCCCTTAAATTTGATCCAGTCATATAACGATAGGAAAAGTTAGTTCTAATATTTGTTTCTAACAAAATATCACTGATAGGATATCTCAGTGATTGTAGAAGAAATAGAAATACAAGATTTTGCCTCTAACTTCTTCATGAAAAGTGAGGATAGTGCAGAGGATAGTCAGGAAATTGCCTAACTCAGGAGTTTAGCCCCACCCACGACAAAAATTTCTACCAGGCTATCTGTAGCCAGAAAGGAATAAATTCCTTGGATGTTCTGGTTATGCTAGGGACTTTCTGCATAACAGCTGTGACCTGTACTTCCCAGTTAAGAAAAAACTGCCAGAATCTGCACACCACTGTGCACTCCAAACTCGACTCTTTCCAGAGCTGGAGATTTAATATGAGCAGAATTGCTTCAGAATGTGGCTTCTCGCTTGCCAAAGGGCAAAGAGCTCACTTTCCCCAGGATTAAGTTTCAGTCAACCTCAATGATGTTAAACATGTTATATAAAGGAAAATAGGCTATGCACATCACTAAATTCTGTCAGAGGCACTTCCCTGTTTTCAACTACAATAAATCTGTACAAATGGAACTGATCACTTGAAGGGTCATCAAATTTTGACTGATCATTCTAAAATGGTACAAGCTCAATTGCAAAAAAATAAGCATTCCTTTTTATTACTCGCAATAATACGTATTACTAACTTAGGTTGGATAACCAGAGAAAAGACAGCAAGTTTTTAAATTGATGTATTTTTGTTTGCTTGTCTTTATAGAGCAAAACAGAGAGTTGATGTAGACAGGGAGGTTTCCTGTACCCCCCTCTTTCTTATGTTTATTATTACAGAGTTTGACATTGCTTTGGTATGAACTGAGGAGCTGGGGCACAGCTCACTGAGGAAGGAGATGGAGGCGGAGAAAAGAATGTGACTGATGCCTTCTGCTGAGTCTTGCGACCAGTCAAGGATAAAACCCAGTTGTTCAAGGCTCATATGCCTTTCTACTAGTGCTGCCCGATTCACGATTCGAATCGATTCACTGATTCATTTCGGGTGAATCAGTTCGAATCGATTCAAAAACAAAAAAAATCGGCCTCCTGATTCAGCGACTGACCCTCCCCCCATCGCCCCCTAAAGCAGGATCGGCAGCGCTGCCTCTTGCTGGCCGGCCGCTGCTGCTCCTGCTTTAGAGGGCGAGTGGGGAGTGTCAGTGCTTCTGTCCGGCTTCCCTCCTGGCCTCCCGGTGTCAATTTACCTCATTTCAGCAGCCTAGTGCTAGTGCTAGCGATCTTTGCAAGCTGCCATTGGATCTTCCGAGCTGCCTTCTCTCTGCCGCAGTCCCGCTCCTCCTCTGACATCAGGGGGGACAGGCAGGCCATGGGTGCAGGCCTTCAGGGGGGACAGGCAGGCCTTGAGTGCAGGCCTTCAGGTGGGACAGGCAGGCCTTCAGTGGGGACAGGCAGGCCTTGGGTGCAGGCCTTCGGGGGGACAGGCAGGCCTTGGGTACAGGCCTTCAGTGGGGACAGGCAGGCCTTGGGTGCAGGCCCTTCAGGGGGGACAAGAAAGGCCTTCAGGAGAACAGGCAGGCCTTGGGTACAGGCCTTCAGGGGGGACAGGCAGGCTTGAGTGCAGGCCTTCAGGGGGTCAGGCAGGCCTTGGGTGCAGGCCTTCAGGGGGGACAGGCAGGCCTTCAGGGGGGACAGGCAGGCCTTGGGTGCAGGCCTTCAGGGGGGACAGGCAGGCCTTGGGTGCAGGCATTCAGGGGAGACAGGCAGGCCTTGAGTGCAGGCCTTCAGGGTGGCAGGCAGGCCTTGGGTGCAGGCCTTCAGGGGGGACAGGCAGGCCTTCAGTGGTTGGGTGTAGGCATTCAGTGGGGACAGGCAGGCCTTCAGGGGAATGGGCCCAGGTGTAGAAGTACACGGAGGGAGGGAAGGGGGGTTCAAAGAGATGTGCATATGCCGGACTTTGGGGGGAAGAAATAATGGGTCTAAAAATAGAGGAGAGGGAGAGAGATGATGGGCAATGGGATTTAGGGAGGGAAGGAACAGAAAGGGAGAGAAGTTGGCACAAGATGGTGTGGAGGGGGGATAGAGATACTGGATAAGAGGGTAGTTGAGAAAAGAAAGTGAGAGATGGTGGACCCTGGGGTGGTGGGGAAGGAGGGAGAGATGCTGGATGAAAGAAACACCCAATTGGGCAGGAAAATCAAATTGAATCGAAAAATCGATTCAATAGGCTGAATCAAATCGAATCAAAATTTTTTTTTCCTGAATCGGGCAGCACTACTTTCTACTGTAACCCGTACTGAGCTCCTTGGGGAGGATGGGATAGAAAATGAATGAATGAATGAAATAGGTTTGGGTGACCATGAATCACCATGTTGAACAGCTAAGTGCACAGTCCATGCTTTTACTCTCATGCATAAGGACATAAAAAAGGCAGCATTTAATGGCTAAGTACACTACCTGTTGTTCTATAAGTGCTTTGGTAGTTTTACAACCACTCAAAGTGGGTCGCATACAGGTACATCAAGAATTTTCATTATCTGTCCCGGTGGGCTCACAATCTATCTAATGTACCTGGGACAGTAGAGGAGAAGTGACTTGCCCAGGGTCACAAGAACAACGTAGGGTTTGAACCCACCACTACATGTTTGGAATTTGTTTATTGGTTGTATTACTGAATTTTAGATTGTAAGCTGCCCAGAAGGATTGCCATAGGTATGGGATTGTAAGATTTTAATAAACTCGGAAACTTGGATATATGTATTGAGCAAAACATTTTCACAGAAATTTCAGAGAAAGAACCGATGCTGGCGTGAGCAGCAGGATGGGGTTGCTGCTCAGGCCGCAAATGTTAAAAGGGTACAAGGGAGGGGAAAGGGACATGTGCAGTGTAGAAGGTGGTTGGGGCAGACGGGAGGGTGGAAGAGGGGTGTTACCGCCTTGGGCTCCTCTCACCCTTGCTACACCACTGCCCAGGGTCAAAAGGTGCAATGTGGATTTGAACCCACAACCTCAGCATACTGAGGCTGTAGCTTTAACCACCGTGCCACAATCTCTCCAACATCTATATAGATGGAACATGGGCATGCCTCCAACATACATATATGAACTTACAGAATACTACAAGTTACACCCTTTCCATGTTACACTTAGGTGCACCCATTCAGTCAGCCATTGACCAGGAGTAAGTGAGCACACCTAATTTTAGGTTTATGCCAGTATCTATAACAGAATCTGGGTGTCCGATGCCATTCTAGAATAGGGGTTCCTCATTAAGGGCAATTTAATAAACTGCTGTAAATTTGGGTGGCTAAATGTTAGGCATGCCAATACTGGGTAACGTTACTATTCTATAATGGAACGTGTTTCACGTGCAGAAAAGATTCCGTGAAAATTTTTTGCCCAATACATACATCCAAGTTTCCAAGTTTATTAAAATCTTACAATCCCATACCTAGGGCAATCCTTCTGGGCAGCTTACAATCTAAAATTCAGTAATACAACCAATAAACAAATTCCAAACATGATTGTGAGGTTAAAGGTCAGCACCCTGTAGTTGTGGGTTCAAACCCCACCTTGTTCTTGTGAAAATTATAGTAAGGGATAGGGATAGGGATTGAGACTTGTATACTGCTTTTTTGTGGTTTTACAACCACTCAAAGCGGTTTACATACAGGTACTTCAAGCATTTTCCCTATCTGTCCCAGTGGGCTCACAATCTATGTAATGTACCTGGGACAGTAGAGGATAAATGACTTGCCCAAGTTCTTGTGACCTTGGGCAAGTCACTTATCTTCTACTGTCCCAGGTACATTACATAGATTGTGAGCCCACTGGGACAGATAGGGAAAATGCTTGAAGTATCTGTATGTAAACCGCTTTGAGTGGTTGTAAAACCACAAAAAAGCGGTATACAAGTCCCAATCCCGATCCCCTATCTCTTACTACAATTTTTATAGTAAAGGAGGAAAAAGGTAAATACAATTTGATAATCTTGTGTTCTTCAGAACTCCTCCAGCGCAGCTAAATCTGCCATACACTTCATTTTATTAACAGAGTCTATTATTATGTTTAATAAGCACCTGCAAATAAAAATGTTGTAAGGTCGGTCTTGACTATTTCTAAAGAATTCAACAATCTAAGAGATAGTGGTAAATAATTCCAAAATGTAGGGCCAAATTATTGAAAAAATAGAAATACTAACATGTTCGTGGACTATTTTTCGATATATTGGGATTGAAAGACAATTTTGAATTCCTGGTCTCAATCAGCCTCTTTTACAAAGCCGCGTTAGCGGCTGTGCTGTGCTAATGGCCCCGAAGCCCATAGAGATTTAAAGGTCTTCGGGGCTGTTGCCGCGTGACAGCCGCTAGTGCAGCTTTGTAAAAGAGGCCAAATGTCTTTAGTGGCATATATGGAGTTAGTAAACTCATAAGATATAAAGGTTCTCCTGTATTTAATATTTTTAAAATAAATAAAACGATTTTATAAGTGATTTGATTGTTTATAGGCAGTGGTGTAGCTAGCATATGTGACACCCGGGGCCCATCATTTTTTGGCACTACCCCCCCCCCCATCTGTACGAAAAACATGATTTTTAGTAACAAGCCACATTTCACACATGAGTACCTAGGAAAAGGCAGCATCTTACATACTGCAGTGAGCAGTACAACATCAATACACCCATTGTAAAACTAAACAAGCCAGACTAGTACAGATCAATCCTACACCATCAATCCTAATAGAAAACCATGTCTTTCGAACACACAGAACACAGAAAACACCTTCGCCTAGTATGGAATATGTCATCATAAACTAACCCCTCCCCCTTTTACAAAACTGTAGTGTGGATTTTAGCCACGGTGGTAACAGTTCTGATGCTCATAGAATTCTAAGCATCAGAGCTGCTACCACTACAGCTGGCACTAAAAAATGCTCCACAGGTTTGTAAAAGGGAGGATAAAATAGAAATACATAGACAACTCCTGGTTGTATGTTCCTTTGCAGTTGTTAATAAAGATAATTTTGAAAAAAAAAAAAAAAATTGAACCAGGAAGAAGCTGGATTCTGCATACAATGCAACACCACAGAAACAGTGACACATGTCTCCTAAAGCAATAAATAGAAAATTTTTTTTCTACCTTTGTCTTCTCTGGTTTCTGCTTTCCTCATCTTCTTGTTACTCTCTTCCTTCCATCCACTGTCTCTCTTCTCTCTGCATCTTCCATTTGCTCAGTTACTGTGCCTCTCCCTTTCTCCCTCCTTCCAAATTGGTCTGGCACCCATCTTCTTCCCTCCACTCCTCCCATAGTCTGGCATCTCTGTCTTCTTCCCTGCCAGCGTCTTCTCCCAACTCTCTCTTCCCCATTTCCCTTCAGCGTCTTCTCCCCACTCTCTCTTCCCCATTTTCCTGCAGCATCTTCTCCCCACTCTCTGTTCCTCATTCCCCTTCAGCATCTTCTCCCCACTCTCTGTTCCCCATTTCCATTCAGCATCTTCTTCCCACTCTGTCTTCTCCATGTGCTTTCAGCGTCCTTCTCCCCCCTCTGTCTTCCCCATGTGCTTTCAGCGTCCTTCTCCCCCCTCTGTTTTACCCTGTTTTCCAATCCACCCCACCTTTTCTTCCTTTCTCCCTCCCTGCTCCTTACCTTCGTGGTGCTTTCTCCCCCTCCCCCCGGCCAACAGGCCCGGTCGACAAACCTCCCTGCCCTGTGGCCGGTGATGTCTAAACTGCCTTCTTAAAGCAGCCGGAGCGTTGTAGTTGCATATGGCTGCCGTAAAGGTCGTCTCTGATGCAACTTCCGGTTGCATCAGAGATGACCTTTACGGCAGAAACATGCAGCTTCAATGCTCTAGCTCAGGGGTGCCCACACTTTTTGGGCTTGCGAGCTACTTTTAAATGACCAAGTCAAAATGATTTATCAACAATAAAATTAAAAAAAAAACCACAAAGCACACTGTACGCTGAGAAAATGTTAATTATCATTCCTATTCTGGGGTTTTTTCAAAGAGGTCAGGGCAGATGACTCTATGCACTGTCACCTCAGTAACAACCATACAAAAATAGACAAATACCCCTCCTCCCTTTTTACTAAAGCACAATAGCAGTTTTTAGCGCAGAGAGCTGCGCTGAATGCTCAGAGCTGCTCTCAACGCTCATAGGCTCCCTGTGCTAAAAACGCTATTGTGGTTTAGTAAAAGGGGGGCCATAGTGCAAAATATAGACAGCAGATATAAATTTAGACACATTTTGATCACTAAATTTAAAATAAAATTCATTTTTTCTACCTTGTTGTCTAGTGATTTCATGAGTCTCTGGTTGCACTTTCTTCTTCTGACTGTACATCCAATCTTTCTTCCCTTCTTTCAGCCTGTATGGTTCCTCTCCTCCAGACCTCATTCCCTCCCCCAACTTTTTCTTCCTCTCTCCCTGCCCTTTCTTTCTCCCTGCCTCCCTTTCTTTTTTTCTCTCTCCCTGCCCCCTTTCTTTTTCTCTGTTTCCCTTCTTTCCTTCTGTCTCCCTGCCTGCCCCCTTTCTTTCTCCCTGCCCTCCCCAAAACCATTGTCGCCGCCATCGGGGAACAGCCTCCCAAGTCACCGCAATCGGATAACATGCCCCAAAGCCACTGCCATCCCAAGTTCTCCTTCCCTGCATCTTCCCTGCATCGGGCCAACCAGCATTCCTCTCCGCGACGTCAATTCTGCCATCGGAGAGGAAGTTCCGCCCAGCTAGGCAGCGATTGGCTGGCCCGAATTTCCTCTCTGACGCAGAATAGACGTCAGGGAGAGGCAGGCTGATTGGCCCGGTAGAATTTTCCGGACCTGGCCGGCTGGGCACCCCCCTAAGGCTGCACCTGGAGCGGACCTCCCCCCCCTTGGTACGCCACTGTTTATAGGTAGCCATTGAGCTTCTTTCAAGAAGAAGGAGCACTTCAGGGCATACTGCAGTGAATGTCACTTCTTTATTCAAGTTACTTTATTCATGTTTTCTTCTGTTTGAGATTGCATTTATAAGAAGTTCTTACAACGACTGTTTGCCTATGTCAGTCAGTTGGGATAAGGAGTTACGAAATTTGTTTTTGCTGTCACATTTGTATATACATTTCAGAAAATGATTAAAATCAACTTTATTTGTAAGGTTTTTAGGAAAATAATAGCGATAATCGTCACTCCGTAGGTCACTGTGGTTGTTCGGTTTCTTGTTTTTCGATCTGAGATTTTGCGGTTTAGAAATGTAATGTAACGTAATGTAATGTTAACAAACTGGACCTCAAAAACCTGAGGATAAAACTCTTAAAGTCATCAGACTTCACTAAAGAGTATATGTCCATTCTGGAAACAAAACTGGAAAGTAAAAACTCCCAAATTACGGGAGAAAAGCTTTCCAGCCAAAAAAATGGGCCTTAATTAATCTGCATAGACAAATCACCTAACACTAAAGAGCTAAGGAGGAACAATAAACAAACTAAAGAGGGACATTGTATGCTAATTCCATCCCATCAGCTGAAATCACACACCCAAACACTTAAGGATGCAGTACTGTGAAATCGCTCAGCCAGTAGTTCAGCTGATAGTTGTAATTCAGAAAGCCTCTATAGGGATCCCCTTGTTTCTCCCATAATTCGGGAGTTTTTACTTTCCAGTTTTGTTTCCGGAGCGGACCAATGATAGTCACATATACTCTTAGTGGTACAATATCCCTGTGGAGGTGGAGGTGCAGATGGAGATGGAATATGGGGAGAGTGTGGCACAATGGTTAAAGCTACAACCTCAACGCTCTGAGGTTGTGGGTTCAAACCCACGCTGCTCCTTGTGACCCTGGGCAAGTCACTTAATCCCCCCAATGCCCCAGGTACATTAGATAGATTGTGAGCCCGCTGGGACAGACAGGGAAAACTGTTTGAGTACCTGAATAAATACACGTAAACCGTTCTGAGCTCTCCTGGGAGAACGGTATAGAAAATTAAATAAATAAATAAAATATGATTCCAAGAAAAGCATGGAATAAGTACAGAGGAACAGGAAGGGATTGTATCAATAGTAAAGAATATTAATATTTGATTGAATGCTAAAGGAAAGGATGGGTGGGAAGGGAATAAATTTATTTATTTGATGTTATACTAGAAAGAAATTCAAGTGATGTATTTAATTTTAAATGTTTTATTATTTGTACACTTGTTGTAAGACTTAAAAATGAATAAAGAATTTTAAAAAAATATGATTCCAAGAAAAGCATGGAATAAGTACAGAGGAACAGGAAGGGATTGTAGTGCTTAATAATTATCGGTGTGGCTTGGTAAACTAAAGTAGACAAAAATATTGATCCTCACTTGCCACCATTCTTCAGTGCTTCCGTTTTTCTAATGAACTTACGGTAGGTTTTCAAGGATATCCACCGTTTATTTATTTATTTATATACCGCCTAAAAATCTTAGGCAGTTTACAATCAACATACAAAGTAATTAAAAACAATACATCACATATTCAATAACAATGAACATGCATATCTCCTTTGTAAGTAAATCTATCTTAGGCAAATTCACTGTTGACATCCTTAAAATCTTACTGGCTGAGTATGTCCCAAGGACTAGGTTCCAAACCACTGCCTTAGAGGAAAGGAGAGTTTGGGGATGGGGGATGGGGGAGAGAGGTTATATGATAGAGACATTTAGATACCTCTAAATTGTAAAGTAGGAAGTGGAAACAAAACTTTTTCAGAGGAAGAAGGCTTTAGAACAAGGCCCCACAATGGTACACTCAATGTATTTGTATACTGATTTACACAAAGCAGGTTTACAAAATAAACCATACATAAAATTTAAGATTCCAGAGCCATATGTTAGCTATAACATGTGTTTCATTTTCAAAAGGATCTCAAATGTATTTGGTTTGTGCCTTTAATAATGCTTCTTGATTAAATGGATAAAAACATATTTCTCAACTTGGCAGAAACCCTGCCTTTTGAAGTACAAGCCAGGACCCTTTTTGGAGCAGTCACCACAGATAATGGCTGACCTTTTAGTTTTACACTTGGCAGTTTTCTTCTTTTCCTTTGAGATATCAGCTCAGTTGGAAATGAGGCCAGGATCTTCATTTATAACTACCGGTACCTAGAGATTTTTTCCCCCTTTCTATAGTTCAGCCATTGCTAATTCAGTCCTTGGGGCAAACCTAGCCCCACTGGGTTTTCAGGATATCCACAATGAATATGCATGAGATAGATTTGCATGCACTGCCTCTAGCGGCAGTCTCATGGCACTTCACAGTGGGAGGATCATATCATGGTTTGGGGGGGAGGGGGCAGAGGAAAGTAGGCATCTGATGGGACCATCCAAAAATGTCAAACGAAGAAAACTATATGACAACCTAATAGCCACCAAAGCAGCCAAACTGGACAGACAAATCACCAATCTGCTGTCCTCGACCACAGACTACAAAATCTTCAAGAAAGAACTAAAACCCTACTCTTCAAAAAATACATAAAACCTATTTAACACGACCAGTTCCTACCCAAACCCCACCTACCCACTCTATACCCATAACAAACCTAATATGCTTTTTATTACCCAACATGTATCACCTTAAGGTCTCGACAACTCTTATGTAATTCTTATGTAACTCTTACGACAACTCTTATGTTATGTTATAATTCTTTTAACCTCCTGACAACTCTTATGTAATCCGCCTTGAACCGCAAGATATTGGTGGAATAGAAATCACTAATGTAATGTAATGTATGTAGATGCCCTTATAGTAGTGTCCCATAAACTTTTTTGAGCCGTGGCACATTAAACATAGTGGCCACGGCTCGAGGCAATGTCTTGTTTTGTCCTCCCCATTTTTTATTTTTTTTAAATTGTTATACGCATTGAAGTATATGATATTGCGTAGATAACAAATCTTAATAAACTTGAAACTTGATCCGGAAGTGCGCAGACATCACCTTGATGATGTCACACGCATATGTGACATCATGTTGATATCTGTACACACTTGAAGGCCCTCAAGATGGGCCCTGAGACGCAGGGAAGCGTGCTGGAGAGGAGAGGCACCAGTGCTGACTGAATGTCTACAGGATGTGCCTCTCCTCCTCCCCAGTGTGCTGCGGAAAACCTGACATCTCAGTTTGCAATACGCTGCCTTACAGAGTGGAGGAGTAGCCTAAACAGATAGTGTAGCAGCCTGAAAACCAGGGAAACTGTGCTCAGTTCTCACTGCAGATCCTTGTGACTCTGGACAAGTCATACCACCAAGCTTTCGTCATGCAACATGGATCGTTGTGGTTGAATACTGATTCCACTCCTAATTCTCCCGTCTGGTTACAACTGGAAAAAAGTCTGCATGGTCACACTCGCCTTGCCTACACTCTATGTATTCCTTTACGGATAAAGGAGCTTTCCATTTCGCCAGGTGCAAAAGCTGTACCTGTATATAATGTATAAACTGCTTTGATTTTAACCACAGAAAGGCAATACATCAAATCCCATAAAGCTCATCCCCAGTATTCAGCCAGGACCCACATAAGCTCCTGCAGCCAGCACCTCAGCAATTAGGCTCAGATATTCATTGCTGGTGGCCAGACACGCCCACCATTGAATTTCTAGGCCTTTTTATGCCCACAGAACAGGCCTTGTTTTGGTTAACCTTGAAAATAAAGACTAGTATACCAAGAGACTGTGGGGACAGGGCTGCAGGAAGATTATTATTGAATTCGAAGAGACTTTTATTCTTAGTTTATAAACCCCTGATATTCAGCACTCTTTAACTGGTCAGCAACAGCCGCTGACCCCTTAAAGAGCATTTTATCGGCTATCTACGAATATTCAGCAGGGGATCATTGGTTATCTCTGCTGAATATTTATGGTTAGTGTAAAGTGGCTAACTGGCTATATTGCACAATATACTGTACAGTAGACAGTTAACGCAGATATTCAGTGCTGGGTTTAGCAGTTAAATAAGACTGCATAAATAGCAGTCCTATCTTTATAGTTTATAAACAATTTTATTGATGACAAAGAAATAATATGAACAAAGTAAGCAAAGGCATTCAGCCAAATACAATCAAAAGACAGCCAAAAGAACAGAAGTGCAAGACATCAAAAGTTTTTGCAATAAAATACACCCATCCAAACCTGTTTAAGATGCAACAATTTTGTTGGTAACAGAACAACAAATTTACCAAAATAAGTGCCAAAGAACAATGTACTGTCATCTAGTTGTAGACAAAAAAGAACTTACTCAAATCCCCAATCCCTAGAACCCAACAATCAAAAAAAACCCAGCAACCTAAGGACCCCAGCTTCTAAAACACAAAAATAAAGGTTAGAATTCCATCCACAAATCATTGATCAGCTGCAATTAAACAATCCATATTTTTATGTATTTCAAAAAAGCTATATGGACATCTTACAAAATCAAAAGCGATACATCAGATAAATGTTGGTCATGTTTAAAAGAGGCTGGCACTTTAATCCGTTCACAGTACTGCTGTGATAATATACGTGATTACTGGGCAAAAGTTTGAGACACTATGGGCTCCTTTTACTAAGCTACGATAGTGGTTTTAGCGCGCGCTTAGCATGCGCTAAATTGCCATGCGCGCTAGATGCTAATGCCAGCATTGAGCTGGCATTAGTTCTAGCCGCATAGCGTGGGTTTAGCGTGTGCTAAAATTCTGTACGCGCTAAAAACGCTATCGCAGCTTAGCAAAAGGAGCCCTATCTCTAACTTGCTGAGAATTAAAGAACCGCTAACATTGAATATTATCGTATTGGGTCATTTTGGGCTTTGGCAGCAATATCTGATGATCATTCTAAATTGTTAAGAATTTTGCTTACTTTGGCCATTACAATCGTCTTAAAGCACTGGAAGGATGCATCAATGGTAGAATATATAACCTAGTGGAATACTGTTAGGATAACTGCTAAATTTGAGTGTGTTGTTGTAGAAAGACTAAATGAGTTAAATAAATTTAATAAAATATGGGAGCCATTAGAACATTACAGTCATGCGCCTGTTAAACCATGATGATCTGTTTGAACGAAGTGTACATCCATACGGTCCTATTGTATTTATGATAGTATTAATGAGTAAGGGCTCTTTTTACTAAGGTGCGTTATGGCCTTAACGCGCGGAATAGCGCACGCTATATTGCCGCACACACTGGACCTTAACGCTAGCATTGAGCTGGCGTTATTCTAGAAGTGTACCTTGTGGTGTAGCACGCGGTAATTTTGTGCATGCTGTAACTGGCACTAGAGCCTAGCCACAGGACTCCACAGTGTCCCTAGTGGTTAGATTTAGAAAAAGCTGCACCGGCGTGTGACCCAGTATATGGAGTCACCCTGCAGACACTGTGTTAATATGAGTAAAACAAAGGAAAAAACAGAACCAATGCACACAGCTTCAGGTTCAGTTCTCCAAGAGAACATTTAATTGTCAGAATGGTAAAAGTCCAAAAACAATTCAATTTGCAAAATACAAAGAAAAAACCCAAAAAGAGAACTCTGAGAAAAGTTCAGGATTTCCTCCTCACCACAGTCAATACTTTGCTCTATGATTCTGCTCTCCACAGAGCTGCTGATAACAAGGCTTCCAAAGCCTGCTCCTTAGCATGTTGCAAAAAGAGTTCAGTACTCTGTTATACTGCTTCAAACACTCACAGTCTCTGCAAAGACACAAGCCTCCAGCTTATTTTAACACTGCTGGGAATAGGGGAGTGCCTCAAGTTTGCCTTCCACAAGCACACAATAGCTTTCAAAAATCCCGCCCAGTTGTTGACAAACTTCTCCCCACTAAAAAAGCACTCTCAGCTTCTTTCACAAAATGAGCAGAGAACAAAACAGCGCAGTAACAAAACCCCACAGTTTAAATATTCAATGAAACTGGCTGGAAAACAAAACCACCTAAACCAGAATAGCAAACAAAAACAAAACTCACGGTTCTTTGCTCAGTCCTTGAAAATGGAGGCCAAGCCTACTTCCATCGGCTCAGGAGCCACTCCCAAGCCCTCAGGTACCAGCTCTCCTTGTATCTCCATTGATAACTCCTGGTCTGCTTCAAGCAACCCTGAAGTAGGTCCAGCCTCTTCCACTTCCATGGAGTCACAGGTATTACCTGTGCTTGAGCTGGGGAGCTCTTCTTTAGGGAGAGACCTGAGCTTCCTCCCCAACCTGCCTAGTAGCTTGCTAACCTCTATTGGCCTTACAAGAGGGGAGCCATGCCCTGCTCTAGCTGAGCTTGCTCTCACCTGGGCTTCTCTCTGGTTCTCCGGTGAACAGTAGAGCAATACTATTCCTCCCATTCTGGTTCAGTGGCATCCTCAAGCAAGGCAGATTGGTACTGGGAGCTAGCCTTGGCAATCCCCTTTTTGGGCTTCTTGGCACCCTGTCTTCCTACTTTCATAGTGACCTTGGCAGGCACGGAGCCTGACTGGTCACAATGCGCTTAAAACACTAGCGCACCGTAGTAAAAGGAGCCCTAAATGTTAATTGTTGTTTGTAATGTTTCTTCTTTCTCTCTTTTATATAACTCTTTTATATAACTCTCTCTTTTATATAACTCATGATATAAAGTATTGTTCTGTATTTTGTGCAAATCCCAATAAAAAATATTGAACTAAAAAAAAGAAAAAGAAAATCTTCCACAGAATCAGGAGCCAGTATTCTTATGGCTCCTGCATCTAAAGGATACCCAAGGTCTTGTTTCACCCCTTCTAATGAAGTCCCCTCCCCCTCCCCCCCATCCCCACCCCCAAGAGAGAGTAGGTGAAGGTATCAGCGTAAACAGGACAAGACCAACCATCAAGACCAGAGTACTAAAAAACAAGTCTCCAAAACCTCTTGACACAGTCAGGACAATGTCAGCTGATTCAATATGTGACTACTAACCCTTGGGCTCAGAGAATGGATATACACTTCCCAGATAGCATAAAAGCACCTCTGCTGTTTGAAAGTAAGCTGTAAGGCTTTAAGCTCCATCAACAAAAGAGTTTGAAGTCTATTGCGTCAGTGTGAGAAGGAAGGAGTTGCATTCTGAGTCCAATAAAGAAGAATCGTCTTCACCCCCATCACATAGGCCTTTCGGACCCAAAATCTCTGCCCCCTTCCCCGAACCCGCAATGTGGACAACTGTCCCAACAATAATCCAGCAGGGTGTAAACCAAGGGTTTGACCCAAGATTCACTCTAAATAAGTAATAATCGATCGGCAAAAGGGCTGAATATGCACACAACCCCATAAGGCATGAACAAAAAATCCATCTCTGCTTTGACATTTCAAGCACACAGCCCTGTCACTGCTAGGAACTTAATCAGGTAGCCCTGGATATTGGCTTAACTGGTTATGTTCTGGTGACCAAAAATGAAACCAGAAATTCAGTGTCAATCAATGGATATGGGACAGCATTGAATTGTTGGGTTACGCCTGAAAAGGGCTTTAACCACACTGCCACCACCAGCTGAAAACGTATCAGTTCCAAAGTGTTTGTTTTACTTTCACCTCTTTCAGTGGCTGTGCCAGTTAATGGCCATACTGTAAACAAATGAAAGGAAGCAAACCCCTAAACTCCCTGGATGAAGGCCCGCTAAAGTCAGTGTCTTCGTAGGCTAAAGGTATGTATTTCTAACTAACCCCTTCCTTTACTAACATGTAGTGCGGCTTTTAGCAGCAGCAACGGCGATAACTGCTCTGACGCTCATAGGAATCCAATGAGCGTCGGAACACTGCTGCTGGCACTAAAACCCGTGCTACACATTAGTAAAGGAGGGGGTAAATGTGCATAAGAACCAATAATTTATTAATCCCTAAATTGACTAACCCATGAAAATAAATTTTTTTTTCTGATATGAAATCAGTTCACAGAGTTTCAACATACACATTCACACAGTATCGCAGCAACCTCAGCTTTATCTGCAGATCCAAGTATTTTTGATTCAGAAATAATGAAGCACCTCAGTGATTATCTCACAGTCTCACAGCTTCCCCACACAGATCCTGATAGTGCTGTATATCAGGAACACTAATTGGAAACAGCTCTGCACCGCAGAACCTCTCAGAATTCCAAGACAAGAGATCACTCTTAAATTTTTAGACCTTCAGTTCTAATTTCGGATTCTCCAAACTTCACAGAATGGTGTATACTGGTTATGGGTTCAGCAGATTAGTAATCAGAAAAGACTGCAGGAATGCACTCCAGCAGAAAAACAGCTGAATACTAAATTAAATACAAAACATTTGCCTTAAACACTAATAATGTTAGGCAATCCGAGTTGAATCAGTGGTCTTACACAGTGAAGGGATTAAAACTCTCTATTTCCCAATATTTAATACTTCTTTTTTAGCAACAGGAGTCACAAAAATCCAGTTTAAATTCTAAAACACCCTATGAAAGTTCTTATCAATTTTCCTTTGAAATATAGCTCCAAACTTAGGGCTCCTTTTACGAAGCCGCGTTAGCGGTTTTAGCGCACGTAGCTTTTTAGCGTGCGCAAAACCTGCGCTACGCAGCTAGAACTAACGGCCAGCAGTTTAGCACACGCTATTACGCGCGTCAAACTGCTAACGCAGATTCGTAAAAGGAGCCCTTAATTTAGAAATCTCAATAAATCATGAGAACTAGCAGGCATCAGATGAGTTCTTGACCCACACAAACTCAGATGCATCTTGCTTTGCAGTTTTCTCAGTACATACCTTAACTCAGCAGCCCATAAGCAAGTTTAATTTGCAGCATTTCTCATGAAATCAAACATTTACAGGAAATACTATTTCCACATACACACAACCTCCAGAGCAGACATACAAATTTTCACTCAGCAGTGACACACCATTTTCTCACCAATTCCATGGGTTGCCTTAAACTCTCTGCTCTCATAGCTCACAATAACAGTCCTGGGGCTCTTAATGAGGTAGCTGCTATTGTACAGCTTCTACTACTACTACTACTACTATTTATCATGTCTATAGCACTGAAAGGCGTACGCAGTACTGTACATTTAACATACAATAGACCAGGGCTGCCCAAGTCCGGTCCTCAAGATCTACTGGTAGGCCAGGTTTTCAGGATATCCACAATGAACATGCATGAGAGAGATTTGCATACCAAGAAGGCAGTGCAGGCAAATCTCTCTCATGCATGTTCATTGTGGATATCCTGAAAACCTGGCCTGCCAGTAGATCTCGAGGACCGGACTTGGGCAGCCCTGCAATAGACAGTCCCTGCTCAGAAGAGCTTACAATCTAATTTTGACAGGACAACTAAGGGTTGGAGAGATTATGGCAAAGGAAATGATATAGTGGGTATAGGTATCTGACAGCAGTGAGTGGGAGTTAAGAGTTGAAAGCAGTTTCAAAAAAGTGGACTTTTAGCTGCACATAGGCCTATCTCCCGAGCATCTCCCAGCACCCCTCGTAAGTGCTTTAAATTTATTATTTTTTTCTTCCTGTTACATATGGACATTATAAGGGTTTCATTCAGGCTGTGAACTAGGTTGAACTCTCAACTATTTTTAAGGATGTTTCTTCTTTTGGGTGGGGTTTTACCCAGGAGATATTTTTTATTTTTCTAAACCTGAGTGGGAGTTTTCCCTATTTTGGTCAATTCGGCCAATATGGCATAATTTACTGCTAAATGGATTGACCTTTAGTTTCCAAATGATGGAAGAGATGCCCCATCAGAGATTTACTTCCCTTTCCCACCCCATGGTAACAAGATAAGAACCCCCACATTGCACCCCACCCTCCCCATCCCCATCCCAGAACAGCAATCCCCCTCCTACCATTGCTAGGGTTTTTTGTTTGTTTGTTTTTACCAGAGATTTTCGCCAGAAGCTGTACACCTGAGGCTCCTTATACTAAGCTGCGATAGCGGTTTTAGTGCACGCAGAATTTTAGCATGCGCTAAACCCGTGCTACGTGGCCAGAACTAACGCCAGCTCAATGCTTGTGTTAGCGTCTAGCGCACACGGCAATTCTAGCGTGCGATAAAATTCTGCGTGCGCTAAAAAACGCTATCGCAGCTTAATATAAGGAGCCCCAAGTTTTTAGAACTTGTCTTTAAGGGATTATATCCTAGATAAAACACCCCAGGTGCTTTGAATTATAATTGTGCCTGTGTTCCTTTGTTATTCCTGAGTTTTGAAGAATTAAAACTGTGCTGCTGGAGTCCTGTGGAGTTAAATGGACTGCAAATGCACTCTGTCATTGGCCTGATTTTCTTTTTTTTTTTTTAGCATTGCTGCTTTCTCTAGTTCATTGTCTTACACTGCCTGCTTTCTGGTGTGCTGCCTTGGGCGTGACATCATTCACTCTGTGATCTCTTTTTCCACTGCTTTTATTTTTTTGAAAGATATTTTTTGATTAGCTGATTACAATTAAATCCAGATCCTAGAAATTGGAAGGGGAGAAGCAGAAAGGAGAAAAGGACAGAAAGATATTTGATAATGAATCACATCTACCCAAAAGAACTGAGTCATTTCCAGTTCTGGTCTGAACTTAATCCAAGCCACTGTGGCCTAACTCATCTCACATTTTAAGGAGAAAAGGATAACATTTTGATGGAAAAAAAATAAACGCTTTACTTTACTTTAAGAAAATGAAGCCTGAGTCACTTTAACATCAGGCCTGCTACCAGTCCTAGCTTAGCTACACACCATTTCCACAGCTCTCAGCAGGTGTGGCCTAGCAGTTTAGGCCTGCCTGCATTCCAAAGTTACTCCTTCTTCTAATGTGGCTGCAAGCTATGATCTTTGCAGCTCACCAACACAGCTGTCAGTGCCATGTCTTACTGGCAGCCATGCCATTGCCTGCCCCGGGTCTGATCCCTCCAGTTGCAGCTATCAGCCACAGCAGTCAGGCTGTCCTGGCCCAGCCTTTTTTTTCTGTCACAACACAGCCTCTGTACAATGTTTCCCCATTTTGAGCTGGCTTGACCTTCTTTGGACCTATAGCATCTCCAGAACCCATGCCAACTTGGGACCTGCAAACCCTATGGAACCCCTGCTAAATATTTTATTTTCAACATATTTTACACCTATTATGGATCTATAAATCCAAATCAGTTATCCTTATTGAAAGTGGTATGTAATAGAGAATCACACAGGGATAAATTTTTCCCGTCCACGTGGGAACTCATTTTCCCGTCCCCGTGAGTTCTTTTCCCGTCTATGTCTCATTCCTGCAAGCTCCATCCTCATCTGCACAAGCCTCAAACAATTTAAAATCATAAGTGTTCGAGGCTTGTGTGGTTAAGGCAGAGATTACAGGAATGGGGCAGGAACATGCACAGCGACAAAACTCATGGGGACAGGATAGGAAAATTGAGTTCTTGCGGGGATGGAGACAAATTTGTCCTCATATCATTCTCTAGTATGTAAGTGTCATTGTGCAAATACGCAATAGCAGGCTTAAACAGATAGCAGCAATGACTCTGATTGCAATAAAAGAACAGCAATGTGTTCATTAATTTAAAATTGTGTGCCTTTTCTATCAGTATTGTGGTTCCTTTTCTTTTCTCCCAAAGTTGTAAACAGCCTTGATGTTCTCAAGAGGCAGAAAATAAGACTCCAAATAAACATAAATATAAATGCCAGTGCCCAAAAATCCAGTTCAGGGTTATTTTTTTTTCTCATGAATGTTCTCAAGTGGAAGATTTGCTGTTTTTCACTTCAAGGCAAATGATTGTTTTTACACATCTGTGGTTCCTGCGACCAGCACATTTTCCTGCAATATTGTTGCAGATGGCAAGTGGGATGTCACTTCGAACAGAGCATTTTTCCCAGACAAATCATGAGAGGAAATGCTTTGTTAATTTCACAGGTAGGAAATAAAATAGAGGAAGCATTAATGAACTGGGAGATTTGGTTCCCTGATTTTATTTAATTTACATATCACAATTGCCTCTTTGTTGTAGGATTAAAAAGGAACTGTGGGAGGAAATTCTTTGTCTAGCAGTTTATTATATGCAGACTATGAGAATGTATTTTTAAAATGTATTATTTATTTATTTAAAAATTTATATACCGCATAAAAACTATGCGGTTTACAAAATTACATGCATACATATTAAGAAGTTGCCTCCGCGGAGTCAGACCATAGGTCCATCCTGCCCAGCGGTCCGCTCCCGCGGCGGCCCATCAGGCCCATCGCCTGAGTAGTGGTCTATACCTATCTATACCCTTCAATCCCTTTTTCTTCTAGGAATCTATCCAAACCTTCTTTGAAACCATTTAATGATTTGTTGTCTACAACAGCCTCTGGAAGCGCGTTCCATGTATCCACCACCCTCTGAGTGAAAAAGAACTTCCTAGCGTTTGTTCTAAACCTGTCCCCTTTCAATTTCTCCGAGTGCCCCCTTGTACTTGTGGTGCCCCTTAATTTGAAAAATCTGTCCCTGTCTACTTTTTCTATGCCCTTCAGGATCTTGAAGGTTTCTATCTATTAAAAATACTAAAACATGTTTTGACAGAACAAACACAATAAAACATTAACTAACAGTATCATTATTAAAACCTTTTTTTCAAATCATCCAAGATGGAAAGACAAAATCCCATAAAAACATTTACAGGATGATAAGGCTTCAGCAGCAAATAGCATTAGCACATGAAGGCATTAACAAATAATTGTGTTTTCAACATTTTCTTAACATTATTTTTTAAGTGGAAATGCAATTAATAGAGATTTTTTTTTTGCCAGACAATTTGGAAAACCAGTTATATGGATATATATAGGGGCTCTTTTACTAAAGTGTTTGAAACTGGGCTTAGTGCATCTTAATATGGGACTTTCCCACATGCTAAACCCATTTTGGAATTTTTTTTTCAGGTCACATGCTAATGTTGCTTTTTCTTGTGTTACCTGTAAAAAGTTCTCAAATTCAAGAAGACTCCACACAAGCCTTTGTTTTGGCTAGATGGCCTTCATCAGCAGTCTGAAACATTTTTAATAGAAGTTCAACTAGAACACATCAGAGACTTCTGTCAGAGTTTCCATATCCAAAGCAAAATCCAGAGTTTCAATATCCAAAGCAAAATCCATATCAATTTATCCCAAAAAATATATAATACACCAAAAAACAGTAAATAATAGTATTCAGCAAATTAACACCTGACACACCAGCAGCAATGTGATTCACAGTGTTGCAATTAACATCATAGCACCATCACCCTACTGCCAAAAAAGAAGATGTAAAGAAAAGTAAACATAACACATCTTGTTGGAGTCTTCACCATGCAGTCATGAAGAGGGTGGAATCACTATTCTTCAATGCATCTTGCTGCCAGTGTTAACTCCCAGTGAAAAAATATAAATGTGACCCACAAACAAAAAAACAATAATATAAAGTTTTTGTAAAGTTTTTCCAAATTCTTTTCCAAGGTGAGTCAACAATTCAAAACTCTACTATTCCTCTTCCCCTACATGAAATCGTGTTTCACTTTTGCTTCTTCAGGAGGAAGAATTCAATCAGAAGCAAAAGACCTTATCGTCAGCTGTGCTCAGGTATACCACATACCTTTGTGACTTGCACATGTGCCCCGTGCGTAAAATTACTGAGAACTGACAGTGTTGTACGCACCGCACATCAAAACATAGAAAAGACAGTCCCTGCTCAAAAAAGCTTGCAATGTGGTCAAGACAGACAAACTGAACAAGAAGGTGCATCAACACACTGTGCTCAGGAGGGGGAATTACAGATATTGGAGCTTAGAAGGTGGGTTTGTGTTTAGAATTGAAAGTATCTTCAATTAAGTGGGCTTTGAGTCTAGATTTGAATGCTGCCAGAGATGGAGCCTGACGTATTAAGTCAAGTAATTTGGTTCCAGGCAAGCAAGGTAAAAGGGATGGAGTTTGGAGTTGGCTGTACTGTAGAGGAAAAGGGTACAGATAAGAGAGACTTATCCGATGAGTGGAGTGCCTGGAGGGTGGGGGAGTGTGGGGAGAGATGAGAGACGAGAGATACTGAGGAATTCAGAGTGAATACACTTGTAGGTCAGTAAGAGGAGTTTGAACTGTATGCAGAAATGGATAGGGAGCCAATTAAGAGACTTGAGGAGAGGAGTAATGTGGGCATAGCAACACTAAAGGCATATGAGGTGTGCAGCAGAGTTCTGAATAGAATGACGGGGAGACTGATACCTACTGTATCTGAATGTAACTAGAAAAGGCATGAGCTAAATCCAAAAATGTATTCACCTTCTACACAAAGGGCCCAGTTCCTAGAATTTAAGTGTGATAGCTGAAAGCTTGGATATAGAGGAAGGTGAGTAATGTCAAAATGCTACAAAATAAAAAGATGCAACACAGAAACTATAAACTGTATAGAAACATAGAAACATAGAAGATGACGGCAGAAAAGGGCTACAGCCCATCAAGTCTGCCCACTCTGCTTACCCACCCCCTGTCTATGCCCTAATGACCCAATTTCCTCATCTTGACCCTCGTAGGGATCCCACATGGGTATCCCATTTATTCTTAAAGTCTGGCATGCTGTCTGCCTCGATCACCTGCACTGGAAGCTTGTTCCAATGATCAACCACTCTCTCTGTGAAGAAATACTTTCTGGTGTCGCCATGAAATTTTCCGCCCCTGAGTTTGAGCAGGTGCCCTCTTGTGGCCGAGGGTCCCTTGAGAAAGAAAATATCATCTTCCACTTCGACACGTCCCGTGAGGTACTTAAATGTTTCGATCATGTCTCCCCTCTTCCTACGTTCCTCAAGAGTGTAGAGCTGCAATTTGTTCAGTCTCTCTTCGTACGAGAGACCCTTGAGCCCCGAGATCATCCTGGTGGCCGTCCGTTGAACCGATTCAATTCTGCGCACATCTTTACTGTAATGTGGCCTCCAGAATTGCACACAGTACTCCAGATGAGGTCTCACCATGGCCCTGTATACATCTGCAAGGTAAGAGTATCCATATTCACAATTTGAGTACTAGTATAGCTTGTGTATACTACCAATGGACTCTGATACCCTCAAGAGACCATCTAATATGGTCTTTAAAAGCTGTTCATTGTCTAATGTACTTCCATTCCTATTTGCCTTCTGCAGTCCTACGTCCAACTCTTCACCTGTGAATATGGAACAGTAATAGTTAAGCAATTCGGCTTTATCTTTATTAGCTTCTACATATTTCTCCCCTTCACCTGTGAGTCTCACAATGGCACTTTTGTACTTCCTCCTATCGCTAATATATCTAAAAATTGTGCTGCCCCTCATTTTACTGTACTATTTAGTTTTCTCTTTGCTTTCCAGACTACTTTACCAGCTTCTCTTTGCTTTCCCAGGTATTGTTGTCTGTCTTTCTCCATTCTCTTGTAGTTTATAAAGGCCAACCCATTTTCCATACTTTTTCAGGTACTACTTTTTAAAACCAAAGCAGCCTTTTTTCATCTTACTTTTATTTAACTTCATCACAAAAAAAATAAATATTGTTGACCTTAAAATAGCTCCTTTCAGTTTTACCCACTGCTCTCCTACTTCTTCCAGATATTCCTATCCAACTAATGACTTTTTGGGATAATTCCCCCCATCTCAATAAACTTAGGGGCCCTTTTACTAAGCTGTGCTAAAAAGTGGTCTGTGCTATTGTTAGCATGTGGGCTTCCTGTGTGCTGAGGCCACTTTAATACTGCCATTTGTCTAACCACACTGAAGCAACTGCTAAACTCTTTTCTCTGCACCCCCAATGCTGCTGTTTGCATGACCACGCTGAAGCAAGTGCCAAACATTCCTCTCTGCACCCCTCCAAATGCTGCCATTTGCACAACCACGCTGATAAAAAGCACTGAGCTTTTTTCTTGGCACTCCAGGAATGATGTCATTCAGGGCGCAGAGTCAGCAAGATGAAAACCGTGAACAATCGAAGTCGCAAATGCTGAACCTGCAAATATAGAGGGAGAAGTGTGAAATCTGTTTGTTTTCAGTGTGTATGTACTATGGACTTCAAAAGGAAGCTGTGGAGAGTGCGAGCAAAAAAAATCTGAGTGATTAAGATCATACCCCACATTTTGGTTCAGGAGTGAGGTTCATTACTGTCATGGTACGCACAAAACTACCATGTAACTATGAGTACAGTATTTTTGAAATTACTTCTGAACTGATTGAGTTGTAATCCATAAACTGAATGTAAATATGTACTTTCTTTTCATACCACATGTACCTCTATTATTTCCCTGCAATTTATTATATATAGGAGAAACTTCCTGAATGTTTAAAACTTGAATGGATGAACATAAATATTGCATTAATAAACATAAATCAGAGACACCCCTAATTCAGCACTATTTTGATAAGAATCATTCTTTTCTGGATTCAAGATGTTGGGTAATTTACCAGATTCTGTCTATTCTAATCCATGAGGTGGTAATTTGAAGAAATCACTTCTTCAATGGAAACAACGTTGGATTTTTGGATTGAATACTAGAACTGACAGACTTAAATGTAGTGATTGAATGAAAAGCTTTCCTATATCAGAGCTTGGCTTCTGATATAGCCCCTCCGCCCCCCCCACCCCCCCTCCCACCCCCGTTCAATAACAGAAACATAGTACATGATGGCAGATCATTTTAATATTAATGACCTCGTTTGCATGGCAGTATCGGAGACTGCTAGAAAACTCAGAAAAGACCTCGGTAAGCTGTTTTGATAATCTGCTGCTAAAATACCTGCATGCTAAAGCGGCTAGAACCAGTTTAGCGAGCACGTTAAAGGCAGGTTTTAGTTTTGAGAATCTGCCCCTCGGTTTCCGGAGAGCGATTGCAATCAGCAACTCCCCATTAGAAGAATGTTTTTGTTTAAAGACAAGATTGTTAAAAGCACACAAGACCCAAGATAATCAGTGACATCGCAGTAAGAAAATGCAATAGGATGTAAGAAAATGAGTTGGCAGACCGTACGCTCTAAAACGCAGACGGTCTAAAACGTCATATTGTGTACAGGAAATCAGGCTTGCAAAAGATTTAACAAAACATGAAGGTCAGAATTTTGACAAAGATAAACTTTTCAGAGGCTGGCACACCATGAAGAAAATGAGTCAAACATAAACACTTGCCTATTGTTCCTTTTCTGCTCGTCTCAAAAATAGATTTGGTACTTGAAAGCCCCCATTTATGCCCATAATTCTGGAATATAGCCATTTCCTTAATGTATGCTTCAAAATATCCATTTACTGCTACAGTCCTCTACAACATTCCAAGTGTGCACATGAATGTGATGAGAGGTTTATAACACGTCATGTGTCTCTCCCAAATTCCCATTCTTATACTTTTCAACTAGTACAAGGGTAAATTAAAAGTAAAGGCAAAATGCATTTAACGGCTTTAATAAAAGTAACTGTGAGCAATTGAACATATCACTTTTCCACATAGTTCCCATGCAAGATGACACATTTGTTGTATTGTCCAACGAGTGGATCGATTTTTCAAAAATTACAAACATTAGGGGACACTCGATGAAGTTACAGGGAAATACTTTTAAAACTAATAGGAGGAAATATTTGTTGACTCAGAGAATAGCTAAGCTCTGGAATGCATTGCCAGAGGTCATGATAAGAGCAGTTAGTGAAGCTGGTTTTAAGAAGGATTTGGACATTTTCCTGGAGGAAAAATCCATAGTCTGTAATTGAGAAAGACATGTGGCAAACTTTGGGTTTTGGCCAGGTACTGGGGACCTAGATTGTCCACTGTGGGAATGGGCTACTGGGCTTGATGGACCATTGGTCTGACCCAGTAAGGCTATTCTTATGTCCCTTATACTCCTGAAGCCAGTTGAGCACTACTTCCTTTACTTCATCATGTTTTGTCTTTTGCTTTCCGAGTCACAGTGATGCACCCATGTTTCATTGCCGGTGACAATTCTCTCCAGAATCTTCTTTATACTGTCTCAGGAACTGGGTCGCAACCTCCACACGCTGTTGCTTGTACAGATCAGAAAGCTGTTTGGAAACCCATCGTGTGCAGACTTTCCTGTATCCCAAGTCATCAGGCATTAAGGCAAATGCAGATCCATAGTGGATATCCAGATCAGCAGCCAATTGAGACACCGTTATCCATCGATCTTCTCTAATCAAGGCATCCGCCCTGTCAATGTGCTCTTGTGTGTGTGATGATGGTCAACCAGAATGACCTTCATCGGTTACAGCTGTTCTTCCCACTTTAAACCTAGAGAAGAGAAGACTAAGAGGGGATATGATAGAACATAAGAACATAAGAACATAAGAAGTTGCCTCCACTGGGTCAGACCAGAGGTCCATCCTGCCCAGCGGTCCGCTCCCGCGGCGGCCCATCAGGTCCGCGACCTGTGAAGTGGTTACTGACCAATTCAATAACCTACCTCAAGTTCTATCTGTACCCCTCTATCCCCTTATCCTCCAGGAACCCATCCAAACCTTTCTTGAATCCCTGTACAGAGTTCTGGCTTATCACCTCCTCTGGAAGCTTGTTCCATGTGTCCACCACCCTCTGGGTAAAAAAGAACTTCCTAGCATTTGTTCTAAACCTGTCCCCTTTCAATTTCTCCGAGTGACCCCTAGTGCTTGTGGCTCCCCACAGTTTGAAGAATCTGTTCTTATTCACTTTCTCTATGCCCTTTAGGATTTTGAAAGTTTCTATCATGTCCCCTCTAAGTCTCCTCTTCTCCAGGGAGAACAGCCCCAGCTTTTTTAACCTGTCAGCGTATGAGAAATTTTCCATACCTTTTATCAGTTTAGTCGCCCTCCTCTGCACTCCCTCAAGTACCGCCATATCCTTTTTGAGGTATGGCGACCAGTATTGAACACAGTACTCCAGGTGCGGGCGCACCATTGCGCGATACAGCGGCATGATGACTTCCTTTGTCCTGGTTGTGATACCTTTTTTGATGATGCCCAGCATTCTATTTGCTTTCTTTGAGGCTGTCGCACACTGTGCCGATGGTTTCAGTGATGTGTCTACCATCACCCCCAGGTCCCTTTCAAGGTTACTCACCCCTAGTAGTGTTCCCCCCATTTTGTAGCTGAACATCGGGTTCTTTTTCCCTACATGCATGACTTTGCATTTCTGTACGTTAAAACTCATTTGCCACTTGTTTGCCCAGTCTTCCAGTCTCGTTAGGTCCCTTTGCAGGTCTTCACAGTCTTCCGTGTTTCTAACCCTGCTGCAGAGTTTGGTGTCATCAGCAAATTTGATAACCTCACATTTTGTCCCCGTCTCCAGATCGTTTATAAATATATTGAACAGTAGAGGTCCCAGCACTGACCCCTGCGGAACTCCGCTCGTGACCCATTGCCAGTCTGAGTATTGGCCTTTTATTCCAACCCTCTGTTTCCTGCCTGCCAACCAGTGTTTGATCCATCGGTGGATATCCCCTTGCACCCCGTGATTCCACAGCTTTTTATGTAGCCGTTCGTGAGGTACCTTGTCGAAGGCTTTTTGGAAGTCAAGGTAAATGATGTCTATGGATTCCCCCTTATCCATCTGGCTGTTTATTCCCTCAAAGAAGTGCAGCAAGTTCGTGAGGCACGACCTTCCCTTGCTGAAGCCATGCTGGCTCGCCCTCAGTTGTCCATTGTTTTCTATGTGTTCACAGATTGAATCCTTTACCATTGCTTCCATCATCTTTCCTGGAACCGAGGTCAAGCTCACAGGCCTGTAGTTTCCCGGGTCACCCCTTGATCCCTTCTTGAAGATGGGCGTGACATTTGCTATTTTCCAGTCTTCTGGGATCTCCCCAGTTTTTAGGGAGAGGTTACATATTTGTTGAAGTGTCTCTGCTATTTCGTTTCTCAGTTCTTTTAGTACCCTTGGGTGGATGCCGTCCGGGCCTGGTGATTTGTCGCTCTTTAGTCTGTCTATCTGTCTGAGGACATCCTCTTTACTTACCTCTAGTTGAATCAGTCTTTCGTCGTGTTCTCCGTTTATAAACACCTCGGGTTCTGGGATATTGGATGTGTCCTCTCTGGTGAAGACTGACGAGAAGAAATTGTTTAACCTGTCAGCTATCTCTTTTTCTTCCTTTATCGCTCCTTTCCTGTCTCCATCATCCAGTGGTCCCACTTCCTCTCTGGCTGATTGTTTCCCTTTCACATACCTGAAGAAGGGTTTGAAGTTTCTTGCTTCTCCTGCCAGTCTTTCCTCATACTCTCTCTTTGCTTTCTTGACCTCTTGATGGCATTTTTTCTGGTGTCTTTTGTGTTCTTCCTGGTTTTCCTTTGTTGGTTCCTTTTTCCATTTCTTGAAGGATGATTTCTTGTCGCTTATCGCCTTTTTAGCTGCAGTTGTTATCCATGCTGGGTTTCTAGTTCGATTTTTTTTTCTCCCTTTCCTAAACCTTGGGACGTACAGGTCTTGTGCCTCGAGCACTGTGCCTTTAAGCAGTGTCCAGGCTTCCTTTACGGTCTTCACCTTCCCTGAGCTGTTTCTGAGCTTTTTCCCTACCATTTTCCTCATGTCCTTGTAGTTTCCTTTTCTGAAGTTAAGTGCTGTCGTTGTGGTTCTTTTCACCTTTGGTGTTCCCATGTTTAATTTGTACTGGATCATGTTGTGATCGCTGTTCCCTAATGGTGCTAGTACCACCACTTCCTTTGCGGGTCCCTCTAGCCCGTTGAGGATTAGGTCTAGAGTGGCCTCCCCTCGCGTTGGTTCCGTGACTAGCTGCTCCATGAAACAGTCCCTTATCACCTCTAGGAATTTAGTTTCTCTCGTGCAATTTGAGTGTCCAATGTCCCAGTCTATTCCCGGATAGTTGAAGTCTCCCATAACCACCACCCTTCCACTTTTGCACTCCTGCCTCAGTTCGGCCTCCAGGTCCAGGTCGTTAGCTTCTGGTTGTCCTGGTGGGCGATAGTACAGTCCCAATTTGATGTCAGCTCCTTCCCCTCCTGTCAGTTTAACCCATAGTGACTCCAAACTGTCTGCCCTTGTTGTTTCTGTTCTGGATGAAGGAATGGAGTCCTTTATATACAGGGCTATTCCTCCCCCCTTCTTGTGTGCCCTGTCATGAAGGGCATAGAGAGAGTAGAGAGGGACAGATTCTTCAAACTTTCGAATAATAAAAGAACAAGAGGGCATTCAGAAAAGTTGAAATGGGACAGATTCAAAACGAATGCTAGGAAGTTCTTCGTTACCCAACGTGTGGTGGACACCTGGAATGCACTTCCAGAGGGCGTAATAGGGCAGAGTACGGTACTGGGGTTCAAGAAAGGATTGGTCAATTTCCTGCTGGAAAAGAGGATAGAGGAGTATAGATAGAGGATTACTGCACAGGTCCTGGACCTGTTGGGCCGCCGTGTGAGTGGACTGCGGGGCACGATGGACCTCAGGTCTGACCCAGCAGAGGCATTGCTTATGTTCTTATGTTCTTAACCTTTATACCCACTCATAAACCTTTTGTTGATTCATGGTGCTATATACAAACTGAGTCAATATCCGACAGTGAATTTCCACAGGATTCACTCTCTGTGCCCAAAGAAAGTGCACTACTGCACATTGTTCTTCGATGGTTCAATATTGCAGTGACGCATCCATGTTTCTGACGCCGTGGCTGCCACATGACTAAAGGCTGAGCGCTGCACTGTGCGTGAACAAACTATCCAACAGGCAATGTACGAATACATACGAATATGTACGAATACATATTGCATTTCGTTAACTCAGTTCCGGTTATTGCATAATTTAACAATTGCCTTTTATTTTTTATTCGCCCTCGTGTGTAGATGAAGTTTTGGAGCTGCAACATTTTATAAGAAAGTTTGCATAGAAATACGGGCCTATGACTATTGTGCACTGCTATGGGAGAGATCCAGAATAGATTCCTGAACCCAGCTTCTACTAGCCAGAAATAAGAGTAATATGAAGGCAGTGCTCACTGCTCCCAGAAGAGGTTGAGTAACTCTTGAACAATGCACCACAGCAAGGCCCCCCTGTAGCTAGCTTTGCCACTGGTTGATGGAATAGTATATATGCATTTCTGTTAAGCCTTAGAAGTCCTCATTGCTGTTTATACTAACCCCCTCTTCTACGAAACCGCGCTAGCGCAGGGAGCTGCGGTGAATGGTTCGCAGTGCTCCCGACGCTCATAGGAACTGAATGAGCGTCGGGAGCAGCGCAGGCAATTCAGCGCGGCTCTCTGCGCTAAAAACCTCTAGCTCGGTTTCAGAGAAGAGGGAGTAAAACTGCTCATTCAACATCCATTTTTAGCAATTAATACATACACACAAAAGAGTAAATGTCAGCTTAGCCAGTAAAGCTACATGGCCAATTAGAGTGGCAGCTTCTGGGGTATTGCAACAAACAACTGCAGTCAAAGCAAATCAATAGATCTTGACAGCCACATATAAGAACATAAGAGTTGCCCTACTGGGTTAGACCATAGATCCATCTAACCCAGTGGTTCCCAAACCTGTCCTGGAGGACCCCCAGGCCGGTCGGGTTTTCAGGTTAGCCCTAATGAATATGCATGGAGCAGATTTGCATGCCTGGCACCTCCATTATATAGTTGATGGAACACTGATAGTGTATATAATGTGATTTTGATCAAGGGAAAAAAGACCTCAACATACATAGTACATAGCACTAATGGGCTTCTTCAGGGGTAATGAAAAGGCTTATTAACTCCCCGACCGGCACGGAGGGGTGGACCGTGCCGGTCGGGGAGATCTTTGAGCAAAATGAAAGTTCAACTGGCAAGTTAGTAAGCCTTTTCATTACCCCTGAAGAAGCCCATTAGTGTGAAACGGACCGGGCCTCCGTTGGGGTTATTAGAGATAAATGCTTACTACTTTCTAAATATAAGCATGACGATTATTATGGTATTGAATCAATAGTTGCTGGTCATTTGAATGCTCATTTGTCAAGAAGGAAATATTGATAGGAAATTGATATACACTATATTTATCACAAAAGAAAATTTTAAAAAACTAATTAAAATTAAAAACATTAAAAAATCAAGGGTTTTTGACCTGTGATGATACCCAACCCCGAAACAGTTGTGACTTCATTGATCACACTATAGGGGTATTTTGAGGTCTTTTTTTCCCTTGATCAAAATCACATTATATACACTATCAGTGTTCCATCAACTTTGTTGGATTATATTATTATTTGGACACCACATTTTGTTTTCCATTTTTCAATTCAGTTGATACCTCCATTATATACACATTTCTCTCATGCATATTCATTAGGATTATCCTGAAAACCCGACTGGCCTGGGGGTCCTACAGGACAGGTTTGGGAATCACTGATCTAACCCAACAAGAGCGTCCCAAGCGGAAATCGTGGCCTGCATAACATGCCCCTGTCTTGCTCACTGCTTTGCAACCATTGTAGGGGAGACAGGGAATAGGGAGTGATTTTTGTGCTTTCATTTCCCTTTTCCTCTTATGCAGTACATCACTAACACACTTGAGGAAGCCCTGTAGCATAGTATCTGGTCTCCAAACGAGACAATCGAGGTCACAAGTTCCTGGTAGAGTTCCATAAAAAAATAGTAAGATTACATATATTAACCCCAAGGATAAGCAGTTCATGGACTTTAAATTCAAAAATGTACGCAAACCTTGTAAAACCCCAGCTACATTAACCCTATAATTGTATAAAAAGCACTGAAAATGGTGTGCACAAACTTGGGCACATATCCGATTTGCACATGGAATTGAATTGAATAACAAGCAAATTAGTGCCAATAATTAGTGTTTTAACAAACAATTACTGATGCTAATGAGAATCAATTGCAAGTTATGTACAAAAATTTAGGCGTGGGATCCTTGCCTAAATTTCACACCCTAGTAAAACAAATACGCAAGTCATGGGTGGATCAGGGGCATTCCTTTAAGTTACATGTGTAGTTATAGAATAAGAGCATCCATGCCTAACTTTAGGCATGGCCATTTGCACCATGCCTAAAGTTAGGAGTGGTTTCCAGTGTAAGCGCTATTCCATAAACTGCACCTATCTTTAAGTGCAGATTATAGAATAGTGCTTTTTTGATGCCAGTGTGTTAGGCACTGTATACAGAATTCCCCCTTAACTGTTTTTACTTTATCTAGGAATGTGAGTGAACATTTTTTTTTCCTATTTGTTTTAAATTTGCTACTACGGGGCTCATTTTCAAAAAAGAAAAACATAAACATTCAAAAAGCAGCACAAAGGGGCAGATGGACATTTTTCTTGTCCAACCCTTCCAATTCACTGCTTTCAAAACCTATTTTCTAGATGGTTTTCTATGCAGTTTGCTAAAAGTGTGTCTATGTTTATGTTTTATTGTTTTTTATATACCGCTCTTCGATTAAAACATCAATGAGGTGTACATCAATTAAAAAGGGAAAGGAACCCCAAATAATCATGATACAAGAATAAGAAGAAAAAGAAAGAGAATATTAAAATAAAAAAAATAAAAAAATCAATTAGTTGCTGTATTGAGAGGTGCCTAATTGAAAATTAAAACCAAATCGTAAAAGAAATTAAAAACATACTTAAACTAAAAGAAAACACACCAAAAACTAAGAGGGAAATACCAATCCAAATAAGTAAGTTTTTAGCTTGACTGTAAATGTAATATAAGTAAGTTCAATAAATTAATTCAGAATGCAAAATATTGATTTATTAGACATTTCTTGATTTCCTTATTTAGTTGATATAAGTAAGTTCACCATGAAGTTCATTAGGAAGTGAGTTCCACAAGAAAGGTACTGATGCAAAAAATGCAAAATTTTGAGTTGACTTAAGTTTAACCAGGAGGCGTTAGAAGCGTGCTCTTGGTGGGGTTAGGGTGGGTTTATGATTTGGACATTTTTCTATGATAATCGAACATTTTAGAAAATGTCAAGGGTGCAATTTGGATGTTTGGGTCTAGACCCCCTTTTTAACAATGAATAAGTGCAAAAAAGGTGGCCAAATTGACCAAATGACCACTGGAGGCATGCAGGCATGGCCGCCCTTATTGCCCCCTCCCCCCTCCCACCCACCAAAGTTGTGAATGAAACAGTACATACCAGCCTGTATGACAGCTTCAGATGTTATGGCTAGTCCTATTAGAGCAGCAAGCAGGTCTCTGGAATAGCCGGGTGGTCAGTGCAGTGCACTGCAGAGAATGGGATCTAGGCACATATCCCACTCCAGCTACTACATTTGTGCTAGAAAGTGTGAGCCCAAAAGGAGAAACTGCAGATACAATGTATCTCGATGCAGGTGCTTTATTAACACCAAAAGGATATTGTAAAATGTTCAAATTCGCAACAAATCAAATGCACAGATAAAATCCACATGTAAAAATTTCCATATAATCCACAAAAGTTGTGTCAGAAAAGGACCCAAGTGTGAGCTCACCAAAACCAACCAAAAACCTATTATACTGACATATAGGTGGCTATCAAGGACCCCTTATATGGAACAAACTGCCAACATAATTAAGATAACCTACCAAAAGTTATGCAGTTAAGTGTGGCAGTTTGAGGAAATTTGAGAAAATATAGGATTATTTACGTTTGATTGATATTTATGATTGATTGATGTTATATTTTTTTGGATTTTGAGTTACAACACCCTATGACTGACTTATTTTTTTAAAAATATTGTGTTAATACTAGTCTATGTTTTGTTAGAGTTTTGTTAGAGTTAGGGTTTTCTTTAAAATTTCAATAAGCTATTTGTGGGTAAGATAACCCACCAATTACCCGGACATCCAGAAGAAACTAAAACCATATCTCTTTTCTCTATAACCTACCTCAAATCCTTCACCTCTTCACTTTAACAATCATAAGATCTGACTCAAAAAACATGTAATTCTTATTGTAAACTGCATAGAGTCCTTGTAGAGAATTGTGAGACTCTGTATCGTATTGTATTATAACTGCAGGCATACAGGCTATTGGGGGTGGTATACATTTGGGTACAGTAGGTTGTGGATGAGCTTTGGAGGGCTCACCATACAGAGTAAGAGGGTAACGGTGAGATGTATACCTGTGACTTTTAATGTGAAGTTCGCTTCAGTGCACCCTAGGGTGCCCTGCTGCTCTGCTGGGATGTCTGTGTAGCCAAAGAATGTGGTGAAATCAGTTAGCTTAGCGGGGTTTAAAAAAGGTTTGGATAATTTCCTAAAAGAGAAGGCTATTGGCCATTATTGAGATGGCTTGGGGAAAACAACTGCTTATTCTTAGGCTAAGCAGCATAAAATCTGTTTTATTACTTGGGATCTAGTTAGGTATTTGGGACCTGGGTTGGCCACTGTTGGAAGCAGGATACTGGGCTTGATGGACCTTCAGTCTGTTTCAGTATGGCAAGTCTATGTTCTTATATCCCAATGGCTAATTTTTGTGCATTTTTCATTCGGATGGTTTTGGGGGTTTTTTTAATTCAAAAAAATAGATGCATTGAGGGCAAATACATCTAGAAATGGTCATTTTCGAAGAAAAAGAAAAAGTTTTTCTGTTTGGAAAATGGTCATTTTCACTAACAGATTTTTGGATGTTTCCCCCAAAACTTCTAAACTTGGATTTAGATGTCATGTTGAAAATGCCCCTCCATGTCACTTCATGGAATTTCCTCTAGTCAAATTCTAATAAAAAGAGCCATCAATGTGTATTTTTGTCAACAAGGAGGGTCAGCAATTTCAAATAGACTATTTATGTGAATAAAAAGCTTTTGTAAATTGCCCTCTTTGTCATGCATAGATAGTCCTATAAGTATGCATCAATATTAGTCAAAATTGAAGCTTCCATTCCAAAAAGGTATGAGTTCCTGGAACCAAGTTTCTTTCAAATAGTAGCTTCCTGGAGCAGAGGAAGCTGTTTAATGTGAACTAATTTGATAAACAAAACTGCAAATCAACTTTTCACATATTGAATGAAACAGTTCACCGAGCCAAATCTGCATTGCACAGGAACTGCTAAAATCATGCAAATATTAACAGAAACACTTGGAATGCGCACAACAGATTACAGTAGCAACATGTGGATCTTTATCATCTGTATCACAAAAGCTGCACCTGGCAGTCAAGCTTGACTTCAAATTTTAATTTGGAAGTAAATATGAAGTCCCAACACAAATGAAGGAAGTGAATTTGAGGCAACTAATTTCCTTCCTATGAAGACTTTAGGGCAGGGGTGTCCAATGTCGGTCCTCGAGGGCCACAATCCAGTCGGGTTTTCAGGATTTCCCCAATGAATATGCATGAGATCTATTAGCATACAATGAAAGCAGTGCATGCAAATAGACCTCATGTATATTCATTGGGGAAATCCTGAAAATCCGACTGGACTGCGGCCCTCGAGGACCGACATTGGACACCCCTGCTCTAGGGAGTTATAAATGTTCTGGTGGTTGAAACTGTAATGGGATCATACAAGGAAAACTATAGGTTTTAAAAAAAAAATTTGCCACCAGAAAGTGTGATCCGTTTGTTGCTTATTACTTAGGGTTCGTTTTACAAAGCCGCGATAGAGGTTTCTACTGCGGGCCGGCGAGGTAAATGCTCCGATGCTCATAAGAATTCTATGAGCAATTGGAGCATTTATCTCACCGGTCCATGGTAGAAACCTCTACTGTAGCTTTGTAAACACCAGCGTTAATCAAGTATAGGATTAGCTAAGTTGGGAAACAAGGACAAACTGTCATTAATGAACATTTATTTAAAAAATTTATATACCATTTAAAACTAAACGGTTTACAAAATTTACATACACAATATTTAAAATACACACATAATAAAAACAAATACATAGTTGAATAAAAATATAAAAAACATAAAACAGTCTTCAAGGAAATACCGAAATGTGGATAAGAAAGATCATGGATAGTTCATCAACTTTATCAAGAGTAACTAAAAAAAGGCATCTACAAATAGCTGTGTCTTTAGTAATTTTCTAAAGTTACCCTTTTCACAGAAACTTTGTATCTGACCCATAACTTAACTCCTGTGCAGCAGAAGGTCATTTTACCGGTCTCAACAAGTCTTGGGTTCACAGACGTCTTCAGTAAAGCTAAATTCTCAGAACGCAAAGATCTTATGGGTATATAACTGAGCATATTACTTTTAAGAAATTCTGGGATTTTCCGTACATAAATTGATGGCAAATCATCACTGCTTTATACTGGACTCTGAAGGTGACTGGAAGCCAATGCAATTTTTTTAGATATGGTCAAACCCATTATCAGATGTGCTGCTGCATTTTGTATGACCTGCAATGTTCTGCATCTTGCCTTTGTTATCCCAAGGTAAAGGGCATTGCAGTAATTGAGCCGTTTATACATTGTAGTTCAACTTGCCTGCCTTTTGTTCCTGTATTGTCAGAGTCTAAAATAGGTCACTTTTACTGATACCCCGTTTTTATACTTGTAAATCGCTTTGAAATGTGATATTGCATTCCATTGGATAGATCAATCTACCTGCTTTTAAATATCAGCAGCAGTGGGAGAACAACTGCTTTTACACCTAAGCAGCATTGGGACCAACCGTAACTACCAAGAGCCCATAGACCAGATCATGACAGGAGTGTGAGCTCCACACCTCCTGCAGTCCGCTAGGAAGATCAACTGCTTTAACACCTAAGTAGCAGCAAGACCAGCTGCCTATAATAGGAGCCCTTGCCCCGATCCAACCAGGCATGTGAGCTCCTCCCCCTATATCCCGTTTAAGAGATCAATCTACCTGCTTTAAATATCAGCAGCAGTAGAAAAACAACTGCTTTTACATACAAGCAGCAGCGAAACCTACCGCAACCACCAAGAGCCCACAGACCCGATCCTGCCAGGAGTGTGAACTCCTCCCCCTGCAGTCCATTGGAGAGATCAATCTGCCTGCTTTTAAATATCAGCAGCAGTGGAGATCAACTGCTTTTACACCTAAGCAGCAACGAGACCAGCCACAACCACCGAGAGCACACAGACCCGATCCTACCAAGAGTGTGAACTCTTCCCCCCATGCAATCCGCTAAGAAGATCGACTGTCGGCTCCGGGCGGCTTTCCCACAGAGGAGAGAATCCTGCATTCACCGTGGGCCTCATCTGGGGCAGCCTCCTTGGAGCGGCTGGGGCACGGGCAGTGTGTCTGGGAGGGAATGCATGGATGGGAGAACATCGCAGGGGAGGAGACATAGGCATCCTGGAACTGTCTGTCAAGTCTCTTCCCTGAAGAAGCCCTTTCTGGAAACGTCAATCGCTCCTCCTAAACTTACTTGCTCCACTTCATCACTGACGCTGAAACCGTGGATTGAAGACAAAGTTTTATTTTATTTTTCTTTCCAGCTTATGATTTATCTTTAATCTTATCTATTGTTTTGCCTTTTGTCTTTGTTTTGTTCTATTTCTATCATTTAAATTTCTCCAGAATTCTACTGTTCAACGGCTCCCCCTTCTGCTTCTATTCCTTTCTCTCCTCTCTTCTACCTTCCAAAGTATTTAGATCAATGCTGTCTTGTTAAAATGTTTATTTTATTTTTATTTTTCCTCTAACTCTACTTTTCACTTCTCTATTACCCTCCAGGTACTTTAGTTAGATTGTGAGCCTTCGGGACAGTAAGGGAATTTTTTCAAGTACCTTTCTTATTTCTAATCTTAATGTATATTTTCTGTAAACCGCTTAGAACCTAACGGATGTAGCGGTATATAAGAAATAAATTACATTACATTACATTACATTGCGATTACCGGTAAATCAATTTTTAAATAAACTTGAAACTTAAAAGGCAAGGAGGTTTGGAAAGTCCCCTTGGAAAACATAATAGTGACTCTATGTAATTCCTTCCTATCTCCATAATCCAAGAAACAGAGTAGACCAGAAGCAGCAGACAAGGACAGCAGGATTTCAATCTACAGGAAGCTAGACTAAACTAAATCTTGGGCTTATATACTGAGTTATCTCTGAGAAACAAGGTACGACTCGGTTAAAAGTAGTTGTAATTAATAGAGAGAATTGACCTCATGGAAACTTATCTGCTAGAAAACACTGAAACAGTACTTTTCAGGATTTTTCAAAAATCTTGAAAGGATAGACAGAATCTTATTTGAGAAGGTAGGTTGTTCCCCAAATGACTGTTAATAAATAGTGGAAGGAATTAACAATTTTACTGTTAGACCTGGCACCTTTTACAGTGGGAAAAGAAAGTTTAAATACATGGACAGCTCTGCAATTTGAGGATCTCGAAGAATTTAAAGCTAGAGGGACCAACGAATCAAAGATACCATGTAAGATTTTATAAACTATGCAGGCACATTTAAACTAAACTCTCAATCAAAAAGGAAGCCAATGAAAACTCCTTAACAGAGGAGACACATGGTCATACTTTGTTTTACCAAAGATCAGTCTTGCGGCGGTATTTTGAATTAACTGGCGTCTTTTTT
Source organism: Geotrypetes seraphini (assembly GCF_902459505.1). Taxonomy (NCBI): domain Eukaryota; kingdom Metazoa; phylum Chordata; class Amphibia; order Gymnophiona; family Dermophiidae; genus Geotrypetes; species Geotrypetes seraphini. Next base: position 172,283,659 of record NC_047089.1, on the reverse strand, counting down.
CATTTCCTTTGCTCAAACCCAGGTAAATGGAGTTACAATAGTCCAGTTGTGCCAAAATGGATTGGACCAAAATTGCAAAATGATGTTGATAAAACAGGTGACGGACACTTTTCAGTGTATGCAAACTGAAGAAACATTTCTTAATCAGATGGTTTACCTGTCAATGGAAATAGAAGGAGGAGTCTAAAAAGACTCCCAACACTCTAGACTTCTTGTTTTCTCATCCCTTCCCTTTAGGGCTCCTTTTACTAAGCTGCGATAGCGTTTTTAGCGTGCGTAGAATTGCCACGCGCGCTAAACCTGTGCTACGCGGCTAGAACTAACTCCAGCTCAATGGTGGCATTAGCGTCTAGCGCACGTGCTAAAAACGCTATCGCTGCTTAGTAAAAGGGGTGTCAGGTCAAAAGCACACCGGGACAAAGGCGCGAGCAGACAATTGAGCGTAGTGCGGAGGTGCGCGCCGAAGAAAATTACTGTTTTTAGGGCTCTGACAGGGGGGGCGAGGGAGGGGGAACCCCCCCCCACTTTACATAATAAAGATCGTGCCGCATTTTGGGGCCGTTGGGGGGATTTAGGGGGTTGTAACCCCCCACATTTTACTGAAAACTTCATTTTTTCCCTGTTTTTAGGGAAAAAGTTAAGTTTACAGTAAAATGTGGGGGGTTACAACCCCCCAAACCCCCCACAACGCCGGCGCGATTTGTATTAAGTAAACTAGGGGTGCTCCCCAACAAAATCCCCCGTCGGAGCCCCTAAAAACAGTAATTTTCTTCAGCGCGCGCCTCCGTCTTGCGCTCAATTGTCGGCGCGCGCCTTTGTCTTCCGCGTTGTTGTCTATGAACCGTAAAAGGAGCCCTTAGTATTTCACCTAGAATCAAGAAACCAGTCAAGATTTAGAAGCAAAAGGCTTGAGTTGTATTTTCAACTGACATTCACTTTCTGGGTACCCAAGCAATATAATCGTTTCTGATTTCTCTGACTGTCCATGTGTGCCTCATTAGGCCAGGTACTGTAGCAATTGGATTCCTGCTGTGCCTGCCAGTTCAGATAGACAGTCTTAACGCTGGGATAAACTTTGCTTTGGCACTGCTATTATGCTGGATTAATTTAAGATTCATCCATTGCTATTCAAAATCCATGCAAACTGTTTTACAAATAATAAAGTAGGAGAGAATATAAAAGTAAAGAGAAATAAAGCAAAACATCAGTGCTAGGCTTTATAGGCTGAAACAAATAATAATGTCTTCAATCTGCTTTTAAAGTCAAACAATGAAGCTTGATCTCTCATATCCTGAGGGAGGGAATTCTAACTAAGTTCTCTTATAGTGGTTGTATTGAATTATTGTTTTATATTTTGTTTTAAATAAGAAATCAATCACTTAAAAATGAAAAACGAAATGCTAAAAATATCAGTGTCAACCCTTATTTATTACCCTTATTATTGGGGCCACACCTAGCCAGTCAGGTTTCCAGGATACCCACAATGAATATGCATGAGATAGATTTGCATACAATAGTGGCACTGCATGCAAACTTATATCATGCATATTCATCGTGGGTATCCTGGAAACCTGACTGACTAGGGGGTCCTTTTACTAAGTTTCGCTAACGGATTTAGCGCACGATAATCGATTTAAGCATGCGCTAATCAAATTAGTGCACGCTAATTGCTACGGTACCCATAGAATATTAGTTAGCGAACCTTAGTAAAAGGACCCCTAGGTGTATCCTAAGGAGTGGGGTAAGAACTCCTGCTTTAATTTAATGTGATTAAGTTTGCGAAGTCACACGATTCTTAACGGATTTCTGATGTAATCAAGGCAATAAACCCCATGGGATACAAGCAGAAAATGTCAAAGTAGGGATGGAACTATACACATCAACCAGAGATAAAAACAAACAAATAAATATTTATTAAGAACCAATAAACAATCTCTGTGATATATCGAATTACGCTATGTTGTATATTCAATGAAACAGTCTCTGTCACATATTGCATTGAACTGTGCATTGTAGACCTGGCAGGGTCCATATTTCGGCATTAATGCCTGCCTCCATCCAGTAGATGGCAGACTTATGAAATCAATGGTTGTTTATCACAAATAAATCGGGTGCAATGCTAAAGGAATGTATCCTGGAAATCAGGAGAGTATATAGCGATTTATCTCTCCTGTCGATCTTTGATTTGGGGTTTGTATTTTTATATTTTAATTTGCATGGGGGTGGGTCTGAGCTGTCAAACCTTACTTTCCTATCAGTGCCTGAGCCAATCAGGGCTCAGGCACTGATCAGAAAGTAAGGCTATGACAGCTCAGATGTGTCGGCAAATTTTGGCCGCATTTGTGGCACAATGATATTAGGGAATCGCTCGACGATGATAGAGAATTGCTCAGAGTGCTCATTTTAATAGTAATGACCTCGTTGTACTACATTTGCATGGCAGTATTGGAGACTGCTAGAAAACTTGGAAAAGGCCACGGTAAGCCATTCTGATAATCCACCACTAAAATACGTACCGTGTTAAAGGCAGCCTTAAGGTTAGAGAATCTGGCCCTGAGGGCAAATTCTATAAACAGTGTCCCGATTTTAGGCAGCAGTAGGTGTCTTACCACTATCTAACCAGTCAATCGGGACACACATTTTTTTAGAAAAAACCTACCTGAGGCAGGCAGCCTGCACTCTAGGCATTTCTGCGGGTCTAGGAAGATGTGTATGAGCACCTACGCTCGCCCAAGGCTAGTCATGGGTGTGGTTTCGTTAGAAGTAGCCTTGAGCGAGTTTAAGTGGCCCTAGGCATCTCCCTGGAGTTGCAAAAGATGTCTGAAATATAGGCCATTAAAATGCTGGCCTGCAGCTCAAATAGATGCGGCCGCTGAGCTGATTGCGGCAAGAAATCTCCTTGCAGTGATCAGCTTAGTGGTCTTGGCAGGGAACCCCTGAATCCCACCACAAGTCAGCCAGCAAGACAGATGCCCACTCCCTCCTGCCACCACCCTTGAACCCCCACCCAACATTGTACCCTGCAGCAGGGATGCCCAATTCCTCCTGCCAGAACCCCTGAAATAACCCCTCAATGGCAACAGGTAAGAGGCTGGCCACTCCCTCCTGCCACTAGGCTCCCCCAAACCCATGACCCCCCCAATCTATGATACACCTAGATTCTAACCTGTCATACCCCCCAGACCTGAACCCTCCAGCTTGGCACCTCATTACCCCGACCCCCCTGTACCTTTTGTAGTACGGCGGGCCAGAGGGAAGCCTACTACCTCTGGCCACCAGTCCTGCCTCTTCACAATGGTGGGCTTTCCCCTCTCCCAATGCATCCTGGGATGCACTGGGGAGGGGCCTAGTTGCCTAAGGCCCCTCCCATGGATACCTGGGCCAACTAGAGTCTTAGGCCTCTACCCCAGTGCATTCTGGGATGCACTGGGAGTGGCCTATATCTCTGATTGGCCAGATACCAAAGTCCATGGGTGCAGCCTTTGGTTTCTGGCCAATTGGCCTCCTATCGGAGGGGCCTTAGGCACCTGGGCCAATCAGGGTCTTAGGTTCCTCCCTGATGTATCCCAGGATGAACCAGAAAGGAGAAGGCCTGCCATTGTGAAGAGGCGGGTCTGGTGGTCGGTGGGAGTAGGCATCCCTCTGGTGCACTGTAGTACAAAAGGTAAGGGGGGTCAGGAGGGGTTGGGTGCCGGGGTGGGGGTGGGGTTGAGTCTGGGGGGATCCCCTCCAGGGATAGAAAATTACCTAAAGTATCTGAATGTAAATTGCTTCAATAGACTAAGAAATTATAAAGAAAGAAAGAATTACCTGGAAATTGCAAGTAGGGCTCCTTATTTGGCAAATTAAGAAGAAAGCACATTCTAGATAGTCAAAAAGAGAAAAATGCAATAGTGACCTTTAGAGAATAACATGTGCAGCTGTACAATTGAGATATCCAGAGAGAGCACAACTGTGTTGAAAGATTCAAAATGCCAAAAAAATCACAGATGAAGTAAAAAAAGACAATAAGGAAATCTCAGAAGAGGCTTATTAGTAATAAAAAATTTAGCTCTGGGGCAAACAGATGGGGAGAATAGATCCCCAGTGGAATTTTATTGACTTCTGGGTTGAGAATGTTAGCAATACAACCAGCTGATGTCCTTAATAATATTCTGATTACTGGTTCCCTGATGGAAACAATGAACTAAGCCAGTATCTCAGCTTGAAAGGCTCCTGTGCAAGCTGCAGACCTACCTCTGTAATATAACATGAAGTCAAGTTACTAGCAAAAATCGTGGTGGAAAGGATAAAAAAAAAAGCTAAGCAGAAGCTTTAATACACTAGCCAAAGTCATGGAAGACAGATCTTAGAGAATGTGCAAAACATAATTAATATTATACATGTAGCCCAGAGAGAAAAAGCAAAGACCTTGCTTATCTTGCCTGATGCAGGAAAGCTCTTGTCAAGATAGATTGGAAATACCTGTTCACACTGCTAGCACATAACAACTTGGGAATTAAAACTGTAAAATGTATCTAAGCCCTACATCAACACTAGGGCTAGACTAGAGAATGACACGGGGACAAATTTTCCACGTTCCCATGGGAGCTCATTTTCCCATCCCAATGAGTTTTTATCCAGTCCCTGCCCCATTCCTGCAAGCTCCATCCTCATCTGCACAAGCCCCAAACACTTTAAAGTCATAAGTGTTCGAGGCTTGTGAGGTTAAGGCAGAGCTTACAGGAATGGGGCAGGGACAGGAACAGTGACAAAACTCATGGGGATGGGATGAGGATATTGAGTTCCTGAGGGGAAGGTGAAAAATTTATCCCCGTGTCATTCTCGATTGCCCCTCATTGCCTGCAAAATTGAAATGAATGAGAACATCAAACCAATCAAAATAAGGGATAGAGACCAAAAAATGCCAATGACATTTACAAGATATGTAATTGCTCAATGAAATAACACAAGCTATAGTAAGCTTTGGTAAGCATGTGCTTACCATAGCATAAAAAGGCTTACAATGGGGCATTAATTTTGAAACGCATGCTTCCAAACTGTGCATTGAAAAAATATTTTTATTTTTTCACTGATAGGGTATGTCTGAGATGAACAGTGGGCAGGGCAATGGTAAAAAGTTAGTGCACTGGCATTCCCACATGCCAACTGATTAACTACAAAATGGGTAGCAGTAAGGGTTCACACACTAATGCCAACATAAGCGCCTGGCCATTAATGCCAACAGAAAAGTGGCCATAGCACACGGGAAAAGCACACTAAGGCCATTTTTTTTTGCCTCAGCTTGGTGAAAGAGTTCCTAAAGCAGCAATCTTAGAAGATTGTAAAACTCCATTTTTGGTTGATGCAAGAGTATTAGTTGGCCTATTTTATTTTATATGTTGTAATTATTAATCTTTGGTGCTCGTTTGTCTTGACTTGTTGCATTCTGTGTCTGTTTATGCTGAATTTGCTGTCCATTGGGGGAGGGGGAGGAATTGATCAATATGTGCTACTGTTAAGTTGTGCTATTTTAGCACAAGTTGTGCTATTTTAGCACAAGGTCTCATTGCATTGAATCTGCTCCTGTTTTAAAATAGCACAACTTGTGGTAAAATAACCCATCTTAACAGTAGCACACATTGATAAAGTCCACCCTTAGACGGGAATAAAAATAGTATAAAATAAATATGAAAATGACTTGAGGAAAAACTGCCGGTTTTTTTTGTTAACAAGTGAGTTTGAAGTATTAAGGGAAGGGGAGGAGGAGTTGGCATAGATGATTATACCGGGATAGCCGAATGTGGACCTGAGATAACATAGGTTATGGAAGGTCCTATGCACTGTGAGCCACCAATGACATATGATATGCCTTTCCTCCTAGTTGTTTCACCTAAGCCACCAAGAGAAGTTTTGTGTTAGATTTAGAGCAAGTTAAAACTATTAATGGACTTATCTTAAAAATTATTCTATAAATTGTTAAGCATGAGATAGCCTTTTTGATCTGTATAAAGAAGTTAGTACCCGGGAACCCTATTAGTTCACTAAAATTTATTTATTGGGTTGGGTTACATATAGAAGGATCCGTTTTTTTGGTAGTGACAGAAAATTGTAGAATATGGACCCCTGATACAGAAAATCAAGGTGGAATGAAATAAATGAAGCATGATGCCTTCAAACTGATTAGATTGTCCCAAAGAGAAATATTCCAGTATAATAATCTTGATACACTCCAAATTCATAAGGAGGAATGAGATACGCGATCCTCAGAGGGTCAAAAGCCCAAAAGTTCAAATGGGTAACAACCCATAGAACCCAATCTTCATGGGATCCAAATGTATCTTCTTTATTGTATTATTCATTTTATATTTTTTATACTTAATCTTCTATCCAAAAATAGATCATAAATAATTTTTACTTAGATTGTATTTAATTCATAACAGGGAGCGCCTCCACCAACATGTCCATGTTTCAGACACTTTCCTCAGGGTCGAGGCTCCCAAAACATACCTACAAAACATTTGAATATCAAACATTACTCCTAGGCCGTAAATAATTCAATTTTTAGTAATTTTTAGTAATTTTTTGATTATACAACGTTTAACCAAATGATAACATGTCTAATCAAGTTCAAGTTTCAAGTTTATTGATTTTGATATACCAACCATCAAATTAATATCTAGCTGGTTTACAATAAGATTACAGGATAGAAAAGAAAAAAAAATAACAATAAAAGTATATATATAATTAATTTAATAGTATTGTGTGAACATAAATAACATTACAAGACAAACTGGAAAGTGAGGGTGGAAGGGAGGGAAGGTTAAAAGTTACATATTGGAGATAGAAAAAGGTGACAGTGGGGTTAGGATAAAACATGAAGGGGGGGTCATAATATCAGAGCTATTTATTGTTTGCAAAAGAGGGAATAAATGAGACTCTATATGATATCAAATGCATCGCGGAAGAGGAAGGTTTTTAGTCCTGTCTTAAATTTGTCAATTCGTGGCTCGTTGCGGAGGTACAGTGGTATGGAGTTCCAGAGGGTTGGGGCAGTTACTGCAAAATTTACTTTTCGTGTATTGTAAAATTCTTTTATGGATGGGATGAATAATAGGTTTTGATCTGTTGATCTTAATGTACGTGGGGAACTATGAGGAATGAGGAGTTTATCTAGAAATAGGGGAAGATGAGAGAGTTTAATTTTAAAGGTTAGGATGATGATTTTATAGGTGATACGGTGAGTGATGGGAAGCCAATGTTCATTTTTGAAAAGGGGAGTTACATGATCATATTTGCCTAGTTTATAGATAAGTTTTATTGCCGTGTTTTGTATTAGTTGAAGGCGTCGGATTTCTTTTTGGGGTAGACCGTTGAGGAGTGAATTGCAGTAATCTAAATGGGAGATTACTAAAGAATGAATCAGGATAGTGATTGAGCTGGTCTCTAAGATAGAAGTTACAGATCGGATGATACGTAATTTATAGAAACAGATTTTGATAACTGAGCTAATGTGATCATGGAAGGTAAGATCTCTGTCGATAATGACGCCTAAAAGTTTTATTCTGGTATCTATTTGAATTGGTGTAGATTTGATAGAAATGTTACCTAATAAGGATTCCGTAGTTTTGATAGATAATAGCATACTTCGAGATTTATCTAGGTTAAGAGAGAGTTTATTTGTAAATAACCAATCGTAGATAATGTCTAATTTGTTATTAATTTCTTTTATATCAGAAATGTTTGATGTGTTAATAGGATGGAGAAGTTGAATATCGTCAGCATATGTGAAAATAGTAAATCCTATGGATTGGGCTAGTGTAAGGAGAGGAGCTAGAAAAATGTTAAATAGTAGTGGGGATAGGATTGAACCTTGAGGGACACCGTAGGATTGTGTTGTAGCTGCAGAAGTAGTATTGTTTACATAGACTATGTTGCGACGTTCATTGAAGAAAGATGTAAGCCATAATAAAGCTGTACCTGATATTCCACAGTCTTTAAGTCTGTTGATGAGAAGAGAGTGATCAATGGTGTCGAAAGCTGCTGTTAAATCTAGGGAAATAAGGACAACTTACTCATGCACACGGTAGAACTCGCTCCATTCGAGAAAATTTCATAGTGAATTGGGAGCGTCTGATGTCAGTTCCGGTATTTAAACCCTAGACTAGCTTACTCAGCAACTCTCATACCGGAAGCGGTCAGGATATTAAAAGGACACGTTATTCCATTCAAACTAAAGACATCCAATCGATTTCCTCGTTTAACCCATTAGGTGATAAAGCATTCAATTCAAATATCCATCTTTGCTCCTTGATGTTAAGAGCTTTTTTATAGTAAATCATTGGCGGGAAAAGCAGCACTCTTGGCATGATATTAGATGGCGCATTATTGATCGAGTAACAACAGGGAAGGAGGGTGGGAATTATAAAAAAGCTCTTAACATCAAGGAGCAAAGATGGATATTTGAATTGAATGCTTTATCACCTAATGGGTTAAACGAGGAAATCGATTGGATGTCTTTAGTTTGAATGGAATAACGTGTCCTTTTAATATCCTGACCGCTTCCGGTATGAGAGTTGCTGAGTAAGCTAGTCTAGGGTTTAAATACCGGAACTGACATCAGACGCTCCCAATTCACTATGAAATTTTCTCGAATGGAGCGAGTTCTACCGTGTGCATGAGTAAGTTGCCCACGATTTTAAATTGTCTTGATTAGACATGTTATCATTTGGTTAAACGTTGTATAATCAAAAAATTACAAAAAATTACTAAAAATTGAATTATTTACGGCCTAGGAGTAATATTTGATATTCAAATGTTTTGTAGGTATGTTTTGGGAGCCTCGACCCTGAGGAAAGTGTCTGAAACATGGACATGTTGGTGGAGGCGCTCCCTGTTATGAATTAAATACAAGCTAAGTAAAAATTATTTATGATCTATTTTTGGATAGAAGATTAAGTATAAAAAATATAAAAAGAATAATACAATAAAGAAGATACATTTGGATCCCATGAAGATTGGGTTCTATGGGTTGTTACCCATTTGAACTTTTGGGCTTTTGACCCTGTGAGGATCGCGTATCTCATTCCTCCTTATGAATTTGGAGTGTATCAAGATTATTATACTGGAATATTTCTCTTTGGGACAATTTATATATATATATTGATTCCAGTTTTTGTATAGCCATTCATTCAAGGACTCTTCAAACTGATTAGTGCATTTAAGGACAGCGAAGATGACCATAGATCCAGGGTAATATAATTATTCTCAGTGTTACCAAACAAACCCTCTCCTTTACTAACGCTTAGCGCGGGTTTTAGCGCCGGCAGTGGCAGTAACTGCTCCAATGCTCATAGGAATTCTATGAGTGTCAGCGCAGTTACCACCACTGCCGGCGCTAAAACCCATGCTACACGTTAGTAAAGGAGGGGGGAAAATTCCTATTAACTTCTTTACTAGACTTAACAAACTGATACGCAGATATATCTAGGAAGGGAAAACAGCAAGAATAAAATTAAGCTGCAAATGGCCAATAAAAATGGGGAAATAGTCTGTCCAAACGGATGTGTGGAAACTATTAACAAAATATTGTCAGGATTAAGTAAAATTATTTCCCTTATGTTTATCAGTTTATGAGGTAGGGAGGGGGGTATTTTATTATTACATATATCATACAATAATGGAGTATATGGTTGGGAGGGATGGGCGAGGGGTGGGGATAAGAATCTATGTAATATTCCAATGATTGTTTATAAGTGATGTACTTATTGTTACCGTGAATGAAAATATTAACACTTAATGTAATTTGTGAAAATGAATAAAGAATTATATATTAAAAAAAAAAGATGCAGTGCTTTTGGAACCAGACCTTCTTTTTAATGGTCAGTCTCAGGATGCTCAAAGTCACAGCTAACAGAGAGACAACTAAACAGAATGGAAAATTCTACAAAAAAAGTTATATGGAAAAAAAAAAAAATCAACATTACGGGGTATCCACTAAAATAGAACAAGTGGCACACCTATTGGACAAAATTCATACACATATCCCAACAGCACATTAAGGAGAAGACTTTAAGAAGATCTGCATATCACGTGTAAATTGGCATACATGTATAAATAAAGGTGCAAATTATATGCATAAAGAGATTTGAGAGGCGTGTTCAGAATGTGGTTGGGTGAGCCATCAATATGTGTATTCCATATTTTAGAATGGCAACTTCATATATCCCTCCCAAATTCTGTGCCTGCATTTACACTTATCCTAAGCCACACATAACTGTCGGTTAACTTCTCATTTGGACTGGGGTTTAAAGGAGCAGATGAGCAGGGAAGTATGTTTACCTATCTGGAATCAAAACCATTTGACTTGCCAATATTAGTGTTATGCTATTATCAATATTAATATTGGTGTTAATATTAGACCCCCCCCTCCCCTGTTCGCCTCATCGGTCCCTTGTAATCCATTACAAGAGCAGTGTGAATAGATTTATCTTTTTATCCTGTATATCTATCATAATTCGATTGTAAGCTCTTTTTAGTGGGGACCATCTCTTGCATGCTTAACGTACAGCACTGCATGCGTCTGATAGCACTATAGAAATAATAAATAGTAGTAGTAGTTTTAGAGGATGATTCCTTAGTCAGTTCCTAGTAGACATATAAGCTTCCAAACTTCAACACTTACATGTGTGAGTGTCAATACTTAGAAGTATAAGAACAAAGACCAATGCCTCCAGGACCAAACCTGGACCTGGAGGCACTCCAGCCAGTCGGAATGTGTCTCACCTCTGTCACTGAGCTCATGTATGCCAGCCATGAGTTGTTTCCAAGCCCAGAGAGGGCTGTATACACAGCTAGGGGATGCACAGTTTGTGACCTCTTCAGCATTTGTCTCCTGCAGAGAGTCTTCAACTGAACCCATGGTTACTGGGAACTCACAGGAGAAGCCTTAGGTATCTGAGCCAATCAGAGTCTTAGGTCCCTCCCTATGCATCCCAGGATGCATTGGGAAGGGGAAGGTCCACCAATTGGAAGAGATGGGCCTGCCTGCAGGAGGAAGTGGGCAACCCTCTTGCCGATCTTATATTTAAAGATGGTGGGGGTCAGGAATGTGTGTGTGGGGTGGGGGTGGGGGGTTCCCAGGTGGCCAAGGCAGGAGAGAGTGGGCTTCCCCCCTGACAGTTGTTTTATAAGTTCGGGAGTGGGGGAGGTGGGCCATTATTGGGGTGTCTCGGCATGATAATGGGCACAGATCTTGTGCTTGTGTAACACACGCACAACATCTGTACCCATTAAAAAAATAAAATTCTACCCTTCCTGCCCCAAACAGCTGAGCAGCAGGAGGCTGCTTCAGGGCTTCCCTTGCCACTCAGCTGTTTGGAGCTTCCCCTGCTGGCTCTGCACATGAGTCATTCACTTTCTCCAATGACTGATTGGATGGGATTACATTGGACCTCTGCGAAAATCATTTGCATGCAAAATTGTTTCAACATCGATCACCGTTTTCAAATCGGACCATTTACCGGCACCACAGCAACCCACTGGATTTTAATGCCGATTTTTAAAGCATCCAGCATCATGTATTTTAATAAAATACCTTCTGTTCCTAATGTAACTCACCTTGGGCTGCTGCTACTGAGAAAGTTATGAGCTAAAATCACGATATAAATCCTAACACACATGTTATCATTGAATGCTTTCTATAAAAACACACTTTCTCTATGAGATGCAGAAATTGCTCTTTTAAGATGATGTGTATTAGCACATAAATGGTTTTGAATAGGCACCTGAATGCTGAGAATAATAAAGAGCTGAGACCTCACTGACGTTGCATGTTTCTTATTACTCTATTAACATAGTGATGTCTTTGTTTGATTTCTTGTCACTGCTCACTGGAGCTTTTGCAGAACAAAGCTTGACTAAAACCATGCTGCATTTAGAGAAATTTGTGCCAGAAAAATAAGAGTAAATTAAATATACTGTAGGTATAGGCAATCAGAAAAGAATGCTATGGAAAATGAAAGAGGGAGCACTTCAAAGGAATAAATATCACTGGGGTAGAGAATTACAAGCAATTAAGGAGGGGGGGGGGGGAAGTTATCAAGGTGGGGTGAAGGTCAGGCTTTTACCTCAACTTTATTTACCACAGAAGGCACCAAGCACCATGTGGTACCTCAATAGTACAGATTGTTGATTCCAGTAGTAAAAGTATAACTCTACTTTCGAGCCACCTCACAAGCAGCGTTTTGCCGTGATCCTAGCAGCATGAAGCTCTCAAGCCATGGCTACATCTTAAAAGGGCTAGCACACAGTTCACCTGCGAGTGGGCTGAGTGCCCCTCCCAATCACAATGACAGACTCTTGTGTATGCAACATTGAGCCACTCAATCAAGTTTCCCCACCTCCAATTGAAGGCCTCCATCATGTGCTCCCAGGCAAGCCCCCACAATCAAACCCTTCCCCTCCCCCCCCTCAATCAGGCCCACTCATCAAGGTCCTCACTGTCAATGTCTCCTCCAGCTAGCTTTACCCAACTAGAAGCTTTCTTCCCAGAATGCCCTACTTTCAAACAGTCTCTCTTCAACCTCCGTCCCAAGAATCCTCCTCAATATGTACTACTTCCAAACAGGCCATCCCACCCCGAGCCTCTCTTATATCATCCTAACAAATCTAATGGGGGTCTGGGCATGAGTGACCCCCCTTGCTTCTGTTCTCAAAGGTATCTAGACTGAAATTGGTACCAGTGACCCTCTAGTGGTAGTCTCACAGTACTTTTGATAGGGGTCATATTTCCATATAAGGTAAGGTCTTGATATGGAAAAATGATCCATATGCTGAGATAACCAATAGGGGTCACGAGTGCAATTTTTAATCCCAGTGCCAGTGATGGCAGGAACAAAGGCAGATTTGCTTCTGTCTAGAACTCCATTAGATTCATAGGGATGATGTAAGTTAGGGTGGGGGAGGGGGCTATCTGAAAAGAGGCATGGGGGGGAGTGAAGAAGCCTTGGGGAGACCTTGATAGGTGGGGGAAGTCTGATTATTGGGTCTTCAATTGGGTAGACTTTACTAAGGCCATGTGATAAGGAGCCTCAATTGTGAACCTGAAAGAGAGGGCTCACTGGGAGAGGAGCTGTGATTGGGGGGGGGGGGGGGGTAGGGGGGTAGGGAGGCAATCTCCTACTCATATGCAATTTTATTAGGATTTATTTACTGCCTTCTTGAAAGAATTCACTCAAGGCAGTGCACAGCAATCTGAGTGCCAGCCCCTTTAAGCTGCAGCCCAGCAGTATTGCAGCTGGGGCAATAAGATAACCCTTGCTTTCAGCTAGGGCTATTATACTGGCTATACCAATGTTTATCAAACTTTTTTAGCTTTGGCACACTAAACGGAGCAAATGTTTTACGTGGCACACTAAACGCAGCAAATTTTTTCACAGCACATTATAATTGAAATTATAAAATTGCAAAACCAACAAAAAAATTTAATTTGAGAGTTATTTATTTAAAGTTCGTTAAGCTATGTATAAGTAATTGTAACAATGGTGAAACTAAAGTAGATAGAATAGAATTGCTAATCAATGTGATGGGTGTGCTTGTTTTTGAATACAAATTAACTCAAAACAAAGCTCAATAGTTGACAAGCAAACATGCATTTCATCATCCACCATCTGCAATCATTCTCTTTTTTCAGATTTAATTTTGGGTAGCCCTTTCAGGACCAAGGGACATATTTGTCCCATAACTTTAAAATCCTATAAATTTTGATTGGGATAGTCTACAGTTCTAAATTTGATATGTACGGATTCCATATGATACTGCCTTTATGTAAACAAACTGGTTCCGACATTCATTCATTAGCGTCGTTGCTAGATTGACGAGAAGATTCACTTGCCACACTGTCCATAAGCCAGAAGTGTGATTTTTTTAAATAAAAATAATGATATATCACAAAAAAAATCAATTTTTTGGCATCTGCAAGCCCTTTTTACCATAAAAATGTCATCAAAACCACAAAAATTGGCCTACGATCCTTATGATCCTGAAAGGGTTAAAGCTGAAAATTCAAGATAAGATAAGAAGATCCAAAAGGTAACAATGCCTTGATTGCTTTGTTGCTCAAATTAGGATAGTTACTGCATAAAAAATAAAACTAAAGTTACTTGCAGTTAGTGTTCAAGGACCAATCACATCAAAGAATGACACTTGTCTGGGCAGTTGTATCCTTCTGCACACAGATGCTCATAACATTGACAGACTCTTGTGTATGCAACATATATGTCATCTATTCTAATGGATAATTATAAAGGAAATTTATAAAATAAAGTAAAATTCTGAAATCTCTCATGGCACACCCAGAATCTCTTTGGGGCACACCACTGAGCCGTGGCACACAGTTTGAGAGACACTGGGCTATACTATATCTTCTGGTGTCCACTGTCCACCTATGCACGCTGTTAACCACAGTATGCTATTTATATAGTAATGAGCTGCTTTACAAGCAATTGCATGTTTTGCATCTCATTATTACCGTGTTTCCCCCAAAATAAGATAGTGTCTTATGTTAAATTTGGGTAAAAAAAAAACGCACTTATTTTGGGGATATCATTTTTTTAATGTACAACAATCATCTCACCCTTCCTGTCTTCCATCCCAATTCTTCCTCTTTCTTTTCTCCCCTCTCCATGTTCAGCATCTTCCCTCCCCTCGCACCCATCCCCTTGTGCAGCATCTTTCTATCCCTCCCTCCCATCCCCCTGTGCAACAGAACCCTGCTGATCTTCCTACTATGAGACCGACATACCTCTGCTTCGAGGCATCCAAAAACAGCAGCGGAGGCAACGCTCTGAACAGAAGGCCTCGGAGTGGAGGTATGTCAGCCTCATAGTGGGAGGGTTAGCAGGGTTTTGCTGCACAGGGGGATGGGAGGGAGAGATAGAAAGATGCTGCACATTGGGATGGGTGAGAGGGGAGGACAGATGCTGCATATGGGAGGGAGAATTGCAGGTGAATCGGGCAGCACTAGTGTCAGGGATGGAGTTGGGGAGTATTGGGGATATTTGGGAAGGGCTTCGGGGGTCGATCTTAAACAGGGCTTATTTTTGGGTACGGCTTATATTAGGAGCACCTTTAAAAATCATTCTAGGGCTTATTTTCGGGATAGGTCTTATTTTTGGGGAAACACGGTATATACTGCAGAGTAATTTGTTTAGCGCTGAGTTGGGGCACTGTCTGCACCCAGTGTTAGAGCTCTTTAGTCCGCCTTAAGGAACAAATAACAGGGGTTAGTGCCCTAACACAGCTCAATAACTTCCACCTTATGTCTACTTTTTTTGGCTCAAGTTGTGCAAATCTACCATCAGCTTTTCTTTGTTTGGAACGCTCTATCTTATTTATTTATTTTAAAAAAAAATTTAATCTGCTTAACACCTAAGCAGATTGCACAAGAACATACATAATAACATAGGAAATACTACATAGAAAATGACATCAACACTTATCCATTATACACCCTGTACTGCAAAGCTTATCCCAGACATAAGGCAAATACTACAGTCAAAAAATGCCTTAACAAAGAAGTGTTTTTTGGTTTTTTTTAAAAAAAAGCTTTTTAAACTGTGCAGTATTGCTGCAGAATCGTAAGATGCCTGCCAGAGCATTCCATAAGCGTGGGCCTGTCAACGGGATAGCTGCTGCATGAGTTTCAGCATACTTTGTTGCTTGCTTCCAGTTCATCAAGTGACAACTGCATCACCTTCTCAGATCGCACCTGCCACCCTGTCTTGTTCATGAATTGGGATTGGGATCACATGGATTTCAATGTGGTTTTACAGTTTGTTTTGGACAGTTTCAACAGACTATGATTCATTCTCTTCAGTATGGACTGCTGATACACATTATTGACTACTGAATATTAGAATTCCAGTTGATTTTTTTCTATCAGCTGAAGATAAGTCCTTTATTTATTTATCATCATTTCTTGTACACTTTTCCTGCTGAAATTAGATCATCGATGTTAGATCTGTTGATTATTAGTGTTTTCTGTCCTTTTCACTGATGTTCTAAGAATTTTATTGTATGTATTATTAACAATTTAATTATTTGCAATGTAGATTGATTTACTGGATTCTCTTGTTAAAATAAAATTAGTTTAGAGGAAAACATTGCTCCTCTCCTAATCTCACTAGGCACATTGAGCAGAAAGTTCACTATGGGTTCAAATCTCCTAAATTCTGAATCTCCATAACTTACAGTTTTTCTTTTCATCCTGAAAAGTCTCTCTCTCTCTCTCTCTCCAAATGTTTATCAATTTAATATATGGTAGGGATATGCACAGGCAAAATATTTCCATTTTGTTTAGGGATGATTCTGAATTTATTCCTGTTTGTTAGCATATTCATTTTCAATGCATGCAAGAGCAGATGAATTTTCTAATATATGAAGATTAAGGGGAAATTCATCAATGGGTGCCTACCGTGTTAGTGAGCACTACACTTCTCCCTCCGTATTCGCTGTGATAGGGGATTAACAGACCCGCAAATACAGAAAAACCATGAATCATTTTTTCATATGTTATTTGCTGTTTTCTATCTGTTTGGATTGGGGAACCTTCTCCATCCTTTTGGGACTGGAGGAATCGTTTGCATGCTCTGCTGCTGCTGGAGTGTAAAGATGCGTCTTACAGCTTACGACGAAGGCGACTCTTTCTTCGGATCTGGGATTCTTACCTTTTTTCATTATCACCACGGGCTAGAAGTGACATTCTAAATTCCTTGTGACTTTTTCTGAGACCTGGGCTTGTTTTCCATCTTTGAGGGGCACCAGGTATACAGTACTTCTCTTTCTCTTTCTTTCTTCTCCTTCTTTACTCTCTTTCTTTTTTCTTTCAGTGTTGGTGTTACTCATTGTCTTGGGCAGTGGGCTATCTGAGTCCAAGCCTACTGCATTACAATTTTTCCCGCTTCAGACTAGGGGGTTTGGGGAGGGGGGGTGGTGTGGGTGGGATTGTTGGATCTACTATTTTGTTTCTGATGTTTTCTTCTGTTACTGTGGTTCTGACATATTGGTCTGTTCTGTGTTATTTGATAATAAAAATCGATTCAACATAAAAAACATTGTGAATATGGTAAAAACCGCAAATAACATGGTGGGAGACCTGGTCTGTTCATGAAAGAGGGGCAAAACACGGTGAAAAAAGTGCTAGGAATCAGCGATTTTCTCTGTAAATGCTTGGAATCAGCGATTTCTCTATGCAAGCTAACGTAATTTGGGGGGAGGAGCCAGCAAGCTAAAAACCGCGAATAATCGAAACCGCGATTAATGAAACCGCAAATACGGAGGGAGAAATGTAATCATGTTAGTGCATGCTAAAGATGCCCATTATATAAATGCTCACCAGCGCAAACAGCATCTTCCATCTGCTGCTCGCTCCAGCTTCAACTCCCTTCTGACATCACGTTCTGTCACGGGACCAGCATGTGACATCAGAAGGGCGCCAAGGGCAGTGCAAGCAGCAGGTGAAGAGGCTGCTTGCTTCGGTAAACATTTACAGAGGTACAATTTCAATTATAATGTGCTGTGAAAAAACATTTGCTCTGTTTTTTAGTGTGCCGTAGCTAAAAACGTTTGCAAGACACTGGGCTATCTGCTACCATCTTCTAAACAGTGTCTCCATGCTGAGGTTATGTAAAGTCATCTGTAAAAATATTAAGCAGAATTATGTCAGGTCTTTTATAAATTAGTGCCCATATAATCTTGGGGATCAATCCTGTCAATAAATCTCAATAAACTACCTTCTCATGTAGAAATCTAAACCTTTACCATGGATTTACTAACTTAACTTTTAACTGGTTTTATTATTTAGAAGTCGGGAAATGATCTTATTGCTCCTTGCCACAGATTTTACAACCCTGCCACAGACTAACACATTTCATGCTGAATTTATTAACTATCTTTCCATTTAAAACATTTTCAAAGGTTTTTACAAACTCATAAAGATGTTTGATTTATAGACGTTCACTTTGTGCCAGTGATTCAATGATAAATCAGGACCCTATGGCGTTGCGTAAGGTTCCAAAGAATGCATTTTTAGACTCTTGTAAAGTTTAAGAGCTTGAGAAATGGGTGGTGCTGATGACCTGGCTCGTCATGAAGGATTCTGCCTTTGAGGCTTGCAACCTCTTGAACTTCAGAGTTCAGAGCTCTTCAGCTCACCACTTCTGGATGCTGCCTGATGTGACAGTGCACTTCAAATGGGAAACAAATCACCAACGGATATGTTTTCAAAAGGCTTCCTTGTGTTCTGGCATACCTCTGCAAGAAACAAAAATTAGAGAGGAATGGGCTTATACTCATACGTCAAAATTTTTTCAAGGGTAACCAGTATACAGCACTGTATGCATACCTCTGCAAGAAACAAAAATTAGAGAGGAATGGGCTTATACTCATACGTCAAAATTTTTTCAAGGGTAACCAGTATACAGCGCTGTTGTATACTGTATACTCACTGCTATCATGGCGGTTATTTTAGAAGTCTTATTTGCATTTGTACATGTAAATACCAGCATATATCGTGTATACTTGTAAAAGCCTCCCCTATTCTACTATGCAAATCTACATTACATGGAGATGTCAAGGGGGTGTGGTTTGGGCATGATGTGGGCAGGGCTTGGGAGGAACTAAAATCTACAAGTGTATTTCACATGTTGCTGGTACAGTGACAGATGCACAAACTTTTCCTCAAAGTGCTTTACATACATACAAGCTGCTGAAGTTCCAACTTCTATTCCACAAACTTGATGAAATAGTTGATCATTAAACTGAAAATAATTGCAAGTCATATTTAGAGTAAGCAGCTGGATCAATATAATTCAACCCTTGCAGAACAATCTGTTGGTATCAGATAAGATCATATAATTCCTACTGCTTCCAGTTGCAGCACATTTTTATATAGAGATGCGATTTTCAGAGTAACCATTAACCAACAATTTGGCCTACTGAAGAAACTAATTAAAAAACAAAACTGTAGAATCCTTCAAATACAAATGTCTTTGTGTCACCAAAAGTCTCAAAAATTGATCTATATCGAAAGCAGAGAAGTAGCTAGCACTGGACTTTGGGAGAGGTCCAGGGCAATACATTTCCTCCCTGCACCCCTACCCCTCACTGCCACCATCATGACATTAATCTTACCTTTGCTGGTGGGGATGCCCAATCTCTGTCAGTGGACCAGATCAGTTGCCTAAACTGCCTCAGCACTGCCTGAGCAGAAAAAGGTCAGCAGCCTCCTTTCCAGCCATTGATTTCTGCACTTTTTGCACGAATGAGCATGCACAAGGAATGCACAGACATTGCCGGCCAGAAAGGACACCACGGATTTCTTTCTGCTCAGGTCGCATTGGGGCAGCATGGGCAGCAGGTCTTGTCCACTGGTAGGGATTGGACATCCCCACCAGCAGGTGGCATAGCAAGAGTGAGAGGTGCCCGGGGTGGTGGCCGTCCCTCCCCCGCCCTCTTCTCCATCCCCCCATCCGCTCCTTCCTTGCCTCCTCCTGCCACACGTGCCTGCACCCCTTCCCTTTCCCCGTGCCTTTTTAACGTTTGGGACGTGAGCAGCAACCCCAACCTGCTGCTCGAGCCAACGTCAGCTTTCTCTGACATCACATCCTATGCGTGGGTCAGGAGGGGAAACTGAAAAACATAAATAATCCACATAAACACAAAAGTAACAACTCTCAAGCCACTCAAACCTAAAGCAAAAAATATACACATAATTACAATGAACTGTCTTATACATAATATATACCTTATAACAGCTTGTATTCTATGGTGAAAGAACAAACCAGGGTACAAATCCGCAAGCAAATCACAGAGAAAGCAGCGAAAACAAACCATTTAAATCAGTGGTCTCAAACTCACGGCCTGGGGGCCACATGTGGACAGCCAAGTACTATTTTGAGGCCCTCGGTATGTTTATCATAATCACAAAAGTAAAATTAAACAGTTTCTTGATCATATGTCTCTTTAGCTATAAATTACAATATTATTATTGACTTAGTCAAAAGGAAAGATGTATAAACTATAAAGAGTTTTACCTCACGCAAAATTGCCATTTCTTTAATAAGACATTAACTATTGAGACCCTCCAAGTACCTACAAATCCAAAATGTGGCCCTGCAAAGGGTCTGAGTTTGAGACCACTGATTTAAAACTCTAATGGTCCTCTGTGGTCTCAGTAGGTGTGTATGGTTTTAGCCAATGCCCTTCATTGCTGTGTAATGACGCAGTTCCTCTATTGGGGCTTTAAATGAGAGTTGTTACTTTTGTGTTTATGGAGGTTGTTTATGTTTTGTAGTATCCCCTCCTGAGGAAGCGAGATACTGCGAAACTCGAGTCGAGGGGTCGACTTGTGTTTCTCAGCTTCAGGAGCTCTGTTGCACGGTGTCCGTATAGGATATGCCCAGATGACGCGACCTCTTTGATCAACCAAGCATATACAGAGAAGTTTCTGGTTTCAGCTCTTTTGATTCTTATCTATGAGTGGTTCAGCGGTGGAAGGACAAGAATGTGCTATGATGGGCCGACTGGGCAACCTATGCTTTGTTCACTTCACATTGAACACTAATAGGTTGTGGGTCTGAGCACTATATATTCATTTAAGCATGATTTTTTTCATCTGTGATAGTGTGGTAGATTGAGTTATTTATCACAGTTGTGTAATTTATAACATTTTATTGAAGGAATAAAGTAAATGTACACTAATATAATACAATTACAATTAGGGCTCCTTTTATGAAGGTGCGCTAGGGTTTTTAGCGCATGCAAAAAATTACCGCGCGCTATAGCGCGCGGTGGCTGAAAATCTTCTGCACTCAGGAATTTAACACGTGCTATTGCGCACGTTAAGGCCCTAGCACAGCTATGTAAAAGGAGCCCTTAGATTTATAATTGTGATATTTCCATACATATTTCTGTCATTCCTCCAAAATATATTTCCATATGACCTATTCCATCCCACCCCTACACCCCCCTGTTCCCTTCCTCCCTTCCTCCCTTCCCTTCCCCCCTATTCTTTTTATTTCCAATTTAGCACAGTTGTTTAAAATAATGTTTTACTCCCTTGTTTATTTAGTTGAATTACAGTATCTTATGCAGTTAAGTGCTGAATTACAAATTAGCTGGGTTTGGTTTAGGCCAGGGGTGTCAAACCTGCGGTCCAAGGGCCGCATGCAACCCCATGAAGTATTTTGTGCGGCCCAGGTCTATGGCAATGCAGTGTTTTCCTCTGCTGCCCCTGGGTGTTTACCATCTTGTCGGCTCCCTCCTCTGTCTTACTGCAGCGTATGCGCAGCCCCAGAAACATTTTTTTCGGCCAATGTGGCCCAGGTAAGCCAAAAGGTCCCTGGTTTATTCATTAATCATGGAATATTCAGTGGCACAGTCCAGTTAAATGCAGCTGAATATTCATAGTTAGCCCCAGGCAAGCAATCTAAGCCTGCAGCCTCTCCTGGCTTTTTAAATTGCTTTGAATATAAGGAAAAGTATAAATGTAGGATCTTGCAAATGCAAGCAGTGTCTCACTTCCGGTTCACCACACAATTGGACCCCCAGGGACCCCTGAAGAAGACTTTTTGTCGAAACGCGGACCGTGTTGGGTTCTGTATCCCTAGCGGACTAGGTCCTTTAAGGCTTTTATGTGGATAACCCTATTTTTATGTGGATGAATTTATTTTATGTGGATAATTTCAGTGTACCTTTGGAACTTTGACACTTTCAAATAAAGTCCATTTTGGAACATCGTCACCCCACAGAGCTTTTTTTGGTTTTCTTTGAATATAAGGAGGCAAATTCTTTAGACCTGATTAAACCTTGTGTTAGTTCTCCCCCCAGCAATATTTCTATCTCAGCTTGAAGGTGGGACAGCCCCGAGAGAGGGGTGAACCCTATCTCTGGCCACAGTCTGGAATCCATCGCTTTCAGGATTTTTCCTGTGTTTAAGTTTGAAAGAAAATATAAAGACAAGTAATTTATCATCCTTCTTTAATAGTAGCTCATAACTTTGTGATGAATGCTGCCCCTTCCCACAGCTAAACCTTTGAGGTGCTGCGAGTGCTCTTTTTTTTTTTTTAGGTCTGGTTCAAATGAACACCATTTTCTGAATGTGAAGGAAATGATTTGTAGTGTCTTTTTGAACAGATGGTCTATATATAGAGGTGAATGTAAGTTTTTCAAGATTTTATGTATCTGTACTGTGTTTGATACTTGCACAGATTTTTTTTTTCTCCCTTTTATGTGGTATAATTTCCACTCAGGTAATATTATAAAGCCATTTTATTACTACTACTTATCATTTCTATAGCACTACTAGACATATGCAGCGCTGTACATCAAAACATAGAAGAGACAGTCCCTGCTCAAAAGAGCTTACAATCTAGGCAAGACAGACAAACTAGACAAGAAGGTGCACCAATACATAGTGCTCAGATGGGTAAATTGCAAAGGGCATGATAAGAAAGATCTTGGTGCTTAGCAGGTGGGTCGGAGTTTGGAATAGAGAGTTGCACAGGGATAGAAATCCCGCCTGTCCCCACCCCTCCCTGCCAGAATCCCCTCCATCCCTGCTCAACCCCGTAAGGATTCCCCTTTGTCCCCACCAGACCCCCATAAAAGTTACCTGTCCCCATAAAAAGCAGCAATTACTTCTGCCAGTTTTGATTTTTTTTAAGTCTTAGTTTATTGAAACCAACAATAAAACAAATAACAGTGAGCAGAAATAAGAAATGCATACATCATCGGAAAGAATTAGAATAGACATTAGATCATGTGACTGTAGGGTCAACCATTTCTTGTTAAGAGAAATAAAAGAGTTGGATTTTTTGGCACTATAAAGCTCATATCTGTAGAGCAAACAAATCTGGTTCCACCATCTGTTTTAGGTAACTTGAGACAGGTACTTCCATGAGCCACAAATAGTTTTTAATGCAGCAATGAGTAAAGAATCAAACAATACAGCATCAAAATCATTTAAAGCAGAATTGAGAGAGGCAATTTTCAGGACAATGGTTGCATAAGAAAAATGTGCCTAAACTCAACTGGAAACCCCAAAACAAACTCAGCAAGTACCTCATTTTGTACTAAACACAATTGGTGGTATAACCATGAGAGCAGGCTTGGCCTCCCACTTTGAGCTTAGCCCTCTCAAAATGAACATCTCCTTTGCTGCAGCTGGTGGGACATTTTGTTTTTCCATCATCTTGGTCCCAGTTTCAGCTTTGGTCTATCTTCTACTAATTCTCTTTCCAGGACTCTGGAATCCCCGGTTCCATCCCCGTGGGAGTCCTGTAAGCCTGGGGGGATCCCCGTGGGAGTCCCGTAGACCTGGGGGGGATCCCCGCGGGAGTCCCGCGGGACCCGTGGGATTACCGCAATCCCCGTTCCTGTGCAGACCTCTAGTTTGGAATTGAAAGCATCTTTAAAGAAGTGGGATTTGAGTCTAGATTTGAATACTGCCAGAGACGGAGCTTGACGTACCAAGTCAGGCAGTTCCATTTTCACGCATAGGTGGCTTCTTATAAAATACTGACCAGCGTATAAGTATGTGTAATTCAATAATAATCTTCCTTCAGGCCTGTCCGTGACAGGACCTTACAGTCTCGATGTGCACTAGTCTTTGTCTTCAAGGTTCATTAAAACCAGGCATGGCTCTGACATTGCTTCAAGTATTGAAATTCACACAGCTCCAAGATAAAACTTGGCCTACCTGAATTAAGCTTCTGGGCGCTGATTCTATATAGACGACTACAGTTAGGTACCTAGATTGGCACACCTAGATAATCCAGTTAATCTTTAAGGTTCATAGACAGTGGCGCGCAAGATGCCAGCGCACTAACAATCCAGCGCCGACAATTTGGCGCAAGACAGAAGCGCACATGGGGAAAAGTAATTTTTAAAGAGGTCTGACGGGGGGGTTTGGGGTGGCAACCCCCCACTTTATTGGTTAGTGTTCGCGCTGCTGTTGGAGGGGGGTTTGGGGGGTTGGAAACCTCCATTATAGCAAAAACGGAACTTTTTCTGATTTTTTTTTGGAAAAGTTCAGTTTTCTCTATAATGTGTGGGGGGGGTTCACCCCCCCACACCCCCCCCGCAACAGCAGCTCGAACACTAACCAATAAAGTGGGGGGGTTGCCACCCCAAACCCCCAGTCGGAGCTCTTTAAAAATTACTTTTTCCCCCGCGCGCTTCTGTCTTGCGCCGAATTGTCAGCGCTAGATTGTCAGCACACTGGCGTCTGGCGTGTGATTATCCCATCACCAATCTTTAACCTTCGTATATTCGATCATATTACCACTTTCTTGAAAGTAACCCATTGACTTCCAATTTCTCACTGTATCTATATATATAAAATCGGAGGTATGTATGTGTGTATGTATGTGTGTGTGTATGTGCCGCGATCACGCAAAAACGGCTTGACCGATTTGAACGAAACTTGGTATGCAGATCCCTCACTACCTGGGATGATATGTTCTGGAGGTCTCGCGGCCCACCTGCACACGTGGGCGGAGCTTCAAACATAAAATCAGATTTCACCCATTCATGTCAATGGAAAAAATGTAAAAAGCTGCCATTCTCACAGTAATTCAAAAACGGCTTGACCGATTTGAACAAAAATTGGTATGCAGATCCCTCATTACCTGGGGTGATATGTTCTGGGGGTCTCGCGGCCCACCTGCACACGTGGGCGGAGCTACAAACAGAAAATCAGATTTCACCCATTCATGTCAATGGAAAAAATGTAAAAAGCTGCCATTCTCACAGTAATTCACAAACGGCTTGACCGATTTGAACGAAACTTGGTATGCAGATCCCTCACTACCTGGGGTGATATGTTCTGGGGGTCTCGCGGCCCTCCTGCACACGTGGGCGGAGCTACAAACATAAAATCTGATTTCACCCATTCATGTCAATGGAAAATATGTAAAAAGCTGCCATTCTCACATTAATTCAAAAACGGCTTCACCGATTTGAACGAAACTTGGTATGCTGATCCCTCACTACCTGAGTTGATATGTTCTGGGGGTCTCGCGGCCAACAACTCTATGTTGCTTGCTCAAGGGTGGGTTCACCCAAGAATTTATATGTTCTTGCTCCAGGAGGTGAAACTAAAATTGTTGTTTATAATCACGTTTTGCGTTAGTTGTATTGTATTCATTTTGTCAAATATTTCACATTATTATTTGAATATTGTACTTTTTATTAAGCTGTAAAAAAATACTTTCATTCACCACTATAAAGTATCTTTATTTGAATCCATTTACAGTGTTATTGCTATAATTAAATACCCGTGCAACGCCGGGGCATCAGCTAGTTACTTATAAAATACTTTTACTAACTTTTAAAGTGTTAACAACAGGTGAACCACCTTATCTTGCATGGCTTTTGAGCCCCATATGCTCCACATAGATATCTTAGATCTCTTTTTACAGATGCTTACCCTAATAGATAGTTGTTTAGCTCCTGAGAACATTCTGCAAGACATGGAAAGTTTGACCCTAATTACAGAAAAATCTGTAATAATTGCATTTCGATTACTTACCTTATATGTTTGATATAATGTGATTTGATTATATTGTAACCTGATTTTAGATTGTACCCTTGGTGTGGGATAGAAAAACATTAGTAAACTTGGAAATTAAAAAACTTGGAAACTAGGTACCTAATGTTTTTTAATTGGCTTAATCAGCACTGATAATTGAAAGCACCATTGAAAACCAATTAAGTATTTAATTTGCTGGTAGTTGCCTACCACTTCGAGGTAGGCATCTAAACTGAGTAATCTAAATTGGGTAATATACGAGACTCTACGTTATCGTTTCAGCAGCAGATAAACAATTTACCCTCTTTTACCAAGCTGCGCTAGAGGTTTATAGCATTTACCACCCAGGCTCATGCCAAAAACTTCTATCTTGTTAGAAGAGGCCCTTTGTAAATGGTTCCTCAGTCTCCATAAATTCAAGTCAGTATGAGCACTATTTTATTCCGTCTATTGTATTAGCCCAGATGGACTACTACAATTCAGTATACTATAATGTTAGTAAAGGCAATCTGAAACAATTGCAGTTAATACAGAATATGGCAGCTCTTTTGATTTTTAGTAAAAACAAGTTTGAACATATCATGCCTCTCTTATGATCGTTACATTGGCTTCCTATTCAATCTAGAGTGAAGTTTAAATGTGCTTGTTTAACTTTTAAAATTGTCCATGGTCAAATAAGTGACTCGGTCATACCTTTGACATTATGCTCGTCACCGCAAAAATCATTCCAGATCTTCTACTGCTTATAAGCTGTTATTTCCATTTTTTAAAGGTGCTCTGTCTAAGAGTCAAATCTCCCGTTCTCCTTCATATCATTTTACCATCTTCTGGAATGAATTATCTGTCACTTTAAGATCATGCACTACTTATCTAATCTTTTGGGTGAAAAAACTAAAGGCCTTTTTGGGTTTTATTTCCTTGGACTAATTTTTAAAATAGTAACATATATATAAATGTATTGTAGCATTCTTTAAGTCTTAATATGAACTGTACTGAGCCCTATTTTATATGGATGATGCAGTATATTTATTTATTTATTCAATTTTCTATACTGTTCTCTCAGGGGAGCTCAGAACGGTTTACATGCATTTATTCAGGTACTCAAGCAGTTTTTCCTGTCTGTCCCGGCAGGCTCACAATCTAGCTAATGTACCTGGGACAATGGGGGGATTAAGTGACTTGCCCAGCATCACAAGGAACAGCGTGGGTTTGAACCCCCAACCTCAGGCTGCTGAGGCTGAAGCTTTAACCACTGCGCCACAGGAAGTTTGTCCTACCACAATGTACATTGGATGTCTGCATAGCCTCTTCATGATCCCCAGTGTTCCAGAGGCAAAGGCAGTAAATTCAATGCAAAGAAACCAAGAAAAACATGTTTTCTTCCATTTTCCCACAAATCCTTCCTTCTGCTATTGTAGCACAATATTACAGTCATTTATGTGTGAATGGCCACATACAGGCATGAGTGACCTCTCATAAAATACTATCCAGCACAAAAGTGTGCATTTTGTAATGATGGCATGTACTTTGCTGGTGAGTATACAGAGGAGTAGAGTTTAAGCAGAGCACGATATGCATGCATACATTATAAAAGACAATAACGTATGCATGTATAATGTGACCAGGGTTACCAGATGTTCATGTCCTCTTTTTAGAGAATTGTCTGGGTGCCGGAATTGATTTTCAAAATCCAGCAATTAGTCTGGGTTTTGGAAGGCCCAGAACTTAGGGACGTATTTAAAGGGCCGCTGAGTATGCACAGATGTGACACGATGAAGTCCCACATATGCGCACATGCGTGTGATGTCATCGCATTTGCATCCAACATGCTCGGAGGCCCTCCAGACTTGGCCTGGACTTGGGGAAGAAGGGACAAGGTTTGTGTAGGGGTGGAGCTGGGGGTGGTATAGAGCAGAGCTGGGAGCAGAAGGAGGCGGGGCCATGTGTCCTCTTTTTCATTAACAAATCTGGTAACCCTAATGATGACAAATATTGGCATAGACATTTAGGCCCTGATTCTGAAAAGTGCGTCCCAATTTTAGGCAGATGTACACGTCCTACAGCTGCCTAATCAGCCAATCGGGATGCATGTTTTAAAAAAAATGCTCCCCAGGCAGGCCACCTATATTGAAGGCGCCTCAGGGAGCCTAGGGAGGCCCGCAAGACCGCCACTCAAGCCTTAGGCGTAGTGGAGATGAGCGGACTCGCTATGCCTAAGGCCTGATTGGTACAGACTTCTAGAGCCTGGGCTAATCAGGCCTTAGACTTAGTGGGGATGGGCCGGGAAAGGGCGGGCCCGCCTCATTTCAACCAGGCAGGCCTGCCGGCTGGACGGTAGCAAGTACTGCCGGCCGGCCAACAATTTAGAGGTTAGTTGGGGGGGAGGTTAGTTGGGGGGAGGTTAAGGGGGTCATTGGGGTGGTGGTAGCGTGGGGGGCGTTAGCATGGGGGGTCCATAGAGGGTGCAGCTTTCTGGCAGGAGGGGTTGGGCACCCTCCTGCCGGCGATCAAGAGTTTCGGAGGAAGGAGTTGGCGTTCCGACAGGAGGTACTGGGCACCCTCCTGCCGGCGATTGGGAGTGTCTGAGGGGGCGTTCCAGCAGGAGGTGTTCAGCACCCTCCTGCCGGCGATTGGACAGGCGACTGCTATACTTATCGCGGCAGGGAGATCCCTTGTCGTAATAAATGTAGCGGACGCGTCTTTTCTAATCCAATTCTCTAACTGGCGTCTGTTACATGGATGCCGGTTACAGAATCGGGGTTAGTGTAGGCCCGATTCTGTATAGGATGCCCCTCCTGGGTGTCCTATACAGAATCAGGGCCTTACTGTATATCAACTCTAAGGCTGGTGGATATCTGCATGCCTGCCACTTATGGAAGTGTTTAGAAAGACTAGTAGGCACTTACTGGTCTTTATAAAACAGGCTTCACATAGGTGCCTTAATATATAAACAGTTTTATTGATGGTAATAATAAACAGTCAATGACAATTAAGCCAAATATCGCACAAAACAATAAACCAGAAAGCAACAATGTCAATGTGATGAAAGAACCGTCATACTTTTTTTTATACAAAGAGTGCTGCTGTCCCCTTCCCTCCCAAACCCCTCGAACCCCTAGTATTCTAAAGTATTCTAAAGTCAACCCCATTAGGAATCTGGACTCTAATGGTCCCTGGAAAATATCAACCCTCTGCCCCTTGCCCCCCCCCTTCCAGGGATTACATAGTTGCCTTATATGCCAGTGTAACTAGGCACCACTGTTCCTTCTGAGCTGCCAGTGGGTGGTGCTCTTTCATTATCCCATGATCAATAATGATTATGCAAAACACAATACGTTGGTTTCTTAATACACTTTTAATTAGCTCCAATGGCTTAAATATCTTTTTTTAAAAAAGAAGCTAAAACAATACTTCCACATAATTTATCTGTTTTTATATATTTATTTTTCCAATATTCAATAATAATTGATTGAAGCGGGTGGCGAGCGTTTGATGAACCTGATCTGAAAACTTTCCTGTTATGCTGCCACACATTGTAATGAAGGCGCTGTGAGCAACCGTTCCCTGTAGCTCCTACTGACGCCTTTGGAGTAAAACACAGTCTTGTATAGAGCGATTGCAGCTTACAGCATGTAGATGACGATTGTGGGACTGATAATACTTTGAAGAAAACGATTTGAAACATCAGCGTGTGGAACTTTTGGATTGTGTAACAGTCTTTCAAAGATCAAGTGAAATGATTTTGAACAGACTTTGGTTCACGGCAACTTGTTGGTTGTTTAGCGTGGGGAAGGGTGTTCATGGTGTTGAATCATGGGTATTAGGAGTGGTGCATTGTTAATATATTTATTGAAAATATATATATAAAAACAGATAAATTATATGGAAGTATTGTTTTAGCTTTTTTTTAAAAAAAGATGTTCAATAATGAGAGACAGGCAAGCTCTGCAGGACTCCAGGGAACCTGTCTGTCCCTAGTAATTGAAAACACAATAATGAAGAACCACCCTCCACTGACAGCAGTGCAGTTGGAGGATTCCCACTCAGCTTAAGTAGGGTTACCATATGGCTCCAGAAAAAGGAGGACGGATTGAGACATCCAGGTTTTACTTCCATTGAAAGCAATGGATGTAAAACCCGGATGTCTCAATCCGTCCTCTTTTTTTCTGGAGCCATATGGTAACCCTAGCTTAGAGGGAACAGTGCTAGGCAGTCCCTTATAAAATTAATGTCTTTAGTCAAATTGATGATCTATAAGCTTTCATAAATAAAACTAAATGAACAAAAAGTACAGGGCCATTCATATCAGCAATCATGGTAAAGTTTCAAATGCTCTTTGCCATTGTATATATCAGAATTATATCATGACCCATTGCCTCTCTAGCAAGTCTTTTTTTATTATTGTTATTTTTGCTGGATTAAATGTTTGTATAAGCAATTTGATTAATATAGCTTGCCCTAATATCTTATCCAGAAGACATCACCACAGTGGAGTAGATGGATAACATTTTCTCTTCATTTCTGACTACTCTGGCACCATTTTCTTGGAGAATGGTTAAAACTTTTTTAATGCAAGTTTTATTATATAGGCCTCTTAGTGCTGGCTTTGCATTCAGAGATAAAAGGTCACCTTTATGAGAGTTATTGAACACTAATGAATTTTCCACATGCTACAGAAGATGAAGCATGCCAAATGTCTAAAATGTCCCATGGCACTTCAATTCAGTTCTGATGATCCCATTATAGTAACACATGGGTAAAAGCCATACAGACCAAATAAAGGAAAACTCAAGTCTGCTCAAAAAAATTCAAAATCCAAATCTATAGAGAAAACAAACTTATGACATATAACTAACTTATTCACAAGGCCTCATACACCCAAGGCACTACTTGAATTTCTTTCGTGCCCTTACTGGGGTAGTGCATTCATCATTGGTCTTTTAGGCAAATACATATTAAATATTAATTTTTAATTTTGGGCTGTATTATACATGACTGAAGAGCACTTATTATACAAGAAGAGCACTTAACTTCTGTCCGCTGTCCTTGCTGGGATTCCAGGTTCTGTTTTCCTCTGGCTTTCTTCCTATCTCTCCCATCGTACTTTCAGTGTATGTTATGGTGGATCCTCCTCCGCTGCCATCCCACTGTCTATCGGTGTACCTCAAGGCTCTGACTTGGGCCCTCTCCTCTTCTCCATATATACCCGCTTTCTCAGAACACTACTGCTACTACTACTATTAATTATTTCTATAGTGCTACCAGACTCACGCAGTTGATCTCCCATGATTTTCAATATCACCTCTATACTGATGACCCCCAGATCTACCTCTCCAGACCAGATATCTCTACGGGAATTCAGGCCCGAATCTCAGCCTACCTGTCTGACATTTCCACAAGGATGTCTCACCACCTCTAAAACTGAATATGGCTAAAACTGAATTCTTTATCTTTCCACTTAAACCTACTTCCCCACTCCCACCATTCTTTATTTCTGTGTTTAACACTCTCCTCATCCCTGTCATGTCAGCTTGCAACCTCAGGGTAATCTTTGACTCCTCTCTCTCCTTCTCTGCTCAGATCCAACAAACCGCTAAAACCTGTCGCTTTCCTCCTCTATAATATTACCAAAATCCAACCTCTCATCTCTGAGCCCACTACCAAAACCCTTATCCATGCTCTCATCATCTCTCACTTAGACTACTGCAACGTACTTCTCTCAAGTCGTCTGCTCAACCATCTCTCTCCTCTTCACTCCATTCAAAATGCTGCTGCACAGCTCATATTCCGTGAGAGCTGCCACACTCAGATTACCCCTCTTCTCAAGTCACTGCATTGGCTCCCCATCTGTTTCTGAATATAGTTCAAATTCCTCATACTGACTTACAAATGCATTCACTCTATAGCCTCTCAATATCTCTCCTCATTTATCTCCCCCTATGTTCTCCCCCCATGAACTCCATTCATCGGGTAAGTCCCTCTTATCTGTACCCTTCTCTTCCACTGCCAACTCCAGACTCCGTCCCTTCTTTCTTGCCGCGTCGTATGCCTGTAACAGGCTGCCTGAGTAAATATGTCATGCTCCGTCTCTAGCAGTATGCAAATCCAAGCTAAAAGCCCACTTTTTTAAAAAGTTGCTTCCAACTCTTAACTCTCATTCACAGTCAGATACCAGCCAACTCCCCAACCCTGAGATGTCCTGTCTGTCTGTCCAAATTAGATTGTAAGCACGTCTGAGCAGAGACTGTCTATTGAATGTTAAATATACAGCACTGCATATGTCATTCAGCGCTATAGAAATAATAATAAGTAGTTTAGTAGTAAGGAAGCTTAATGACCATGTTTTGAATATTATATCAACATCTGGTTTTCCAAGCTTATTTTAGTTTTTTAAATGTAATAGAGATATGCATTTGTTATCACACATTTGGTTCATTAAAATGCTTTAAAAAATGTTATCACCTGATAAATTGGTTTAATTCATGTTAACCTACATATTAGCATGTGCACAAACAATTTGATTTACATGTGTTCAAAAAATGTTATCCATTCAAATGCATGAAACAAATTGAGAAAACATCTGAAAATTGGGAAAAACATCCTAAAATGTTGGGGTTGGGCAAATCCCTGAAATATAATATGGGCCCACCAAATTCCAGGAACAAACTTACATCATTGTACTGTTAATTAACACTGTTTGAGACTTCAGCCCGGAATCCTGGACTTATCTCTGTTTTTCATGTTCATCCGATTGAAGTATAATAATGTCTCTTGTATATCGGATTCAGAACCCTGTTGAGATGTTTAGTCTATTGCATAATGTCCAAAATCTGTGATTTAACTGTGGTTTTACTTATGTTGTACTTAAATGACAAATTGTCTGTCAACCTATGGTGGATGTTCTCTTGTAACCTGTTCTGGGCTGTTCTTGGAGGAGGGGATAGAAAACCAAATAAATAACGTAAATTAAGTAATAAGGCGTAACAAAGTGCTGTAGTTTCTGTGCTAAATGTCATGATGACTTCTACCGTTTGAAGCCCCAAATCATTTCATGTGAAATCTCTGATGGTAAGCAAAAAGTCTGGTAGAAATTCGCACTGTGCCTTTGTAAGCAAGAGGGCCTTGTTGAGAGGAAATCATTCACATCAACTTAATTTTGTATGACTTTCTGGGATCATTTTTCATCTTCTAGACATAAGCTCTGGGCACTAAGGCATTCCAGATGTCTTATCCTATGGATGTCCCACTCACTTAGTTTATAACTGCTGATAAATGTATTTAAAGACCTTTTAACACTGATAAGTTACTTGGGAAAATATTTTTGGAGAGCCTGTCACCTGTATTCCACAAAATGTAAGAAATGTAAATAAAATACACTGCTTCAACAGCAAAGTATTTACGTGAAAGGACAATAATTCCTTTGCAGTTTGCAATCTTCTTTACGGGATACTGGTTCCAAGTGACACATTCTAATATGACAAAGATCTTTTTAATGCTGTGGGAATATTGGAAGTCTAGGCTGGCAAAAGCTAATTTTTATGTTAAAACATTTTTATTGAAGGAATAAATACATTTATATTATACATAAATATATTCTTTACAAATAATTTCACAAATGTTAAAATTCTAATCCATATATTCTATAAAATTCTATCATTCCTCCAAACATTTTATATAATAAACCATAGTCCCCCATCACCCCCTCCCTCCCCTTTCCCCCACCCTTCCTCCCTCCCCCACCCCTCCTTCCAAATCTTTTCAGTTCCCCCCCACTTCCAACCCACTTCCATCCCATAATCCATTCCCCCTCCCTGTATGAAAGGTGACAACCCCCCCCCAAAAAAAATAAAAAAAAACCCTGGAATGCAATTTAGACAACCATAAATTCAATGTAAATCATTAAGAATTAAACTTCTTGCTCTAGGTGAAAGGTTTTGAATATAAGGATCCCAAATGTTCATAAAAAGCTGCTTTTTTATTTATTTAAAAATTTGATATACCGCCTGGAGTGGGAAAGAGAATTAGAAAGGAGAACCAGAGAAGCAGACAACTGCATGTAGAGATAAGAGATACTTGGAACACTCAAGGAAGGGAACAGGAATCTTCAATTTAGAGGGGAATCTTTAGATTTTGCATTGTGAATCACTGAATCCTGTAATGTGAATATGTTGCTATACATTGCAAGGTACCAATCTCTGCATACACGGAGGGCCATTTTCGAAAAGGACGTCTAAGTCCAATTTGGTTGTTTCCTGCTAAGTATCCAAAGTCAGAAGCACAGAAACATTCATTTTTGAAAGCCAAATTGCTAGACGTCCAAAAATATTTTTTTCCAGAAAATTGTCTGCTTGGATGTCTAGGCTGAAAGGATATTCAATCTTAGGACACCTAACTTTAAATAAAATAAAAGACAACTATGTTGAAGTAACTTGATAATTGTTAAGAGATTATGGACTCAATTAATTTGGTTAATAAAGGTATATTAGCAATATTGGGTGATAATTTGTCGGAACAGATTGATCTAAGGATAGACCTTTCAATAAAGAGGTAAGAACCACATGACTCATCAATCTAGAAAACAGTTTATCAATGAAGTTGACCAAGAAATAGGCTGGCCTGGAATATCTAAAAAAATATAAGATGGACATGGATCCTGGAGAGATTTCAAGCATTTAGTAAGGGTATAAACAATAGTCCATCCATTCAGATAAGAAGGTTGTTGTTCCCATAACACTTGAGATAGGCATAAGATCTTAAATATTGGTTGATATTTAATTGGTAACTAATGAAATTGCCTTAATAGGGGACGGAAGAGGATAAAGATAAAGCTTTGATATTGAGAGAGTGGCCTGCAAAACAAGGTCTTGCAAGGTCTCTTGAAAGATTATAGTATAGTAGAGAGCTTTGCAAATTTTGAGAATATTATAGACAGCTTTGCAAATTTTAGATTAGAAACATCATTTGATCTGGACAAAGGAGAAAATACAATAATAATAATAATAACTTTATTTTTCTATACCGCCAAAGTCAGTCGACTTCTAGGCGGTTCACATCGAAAGAAGGCTGGACATTCAGCGAATTACAAATGCATGAGGGGAATGTTACAGAAGAAAAGGGTTGTAGGGGAGGGAAAGTAAGGGGGGGATGAAGGGGGGGGGGAGTGAGAGGGGTAGGAATTGCCTGAAGATTGCTTACAATCACTGATAGACTTATAAAGAAGCAGTAGAACTGGAAGATAAATGACTCCTGAGCTAAGTAACTACTATAAATTTTGATATCACTTTTTTGTGCTGAATAATCTTTATGAACAATCTAATTCAGCCTGTTTTTTCTCCTTTAAGCAAAAGGGAGGTTTTTTTCTCTGGTGTTTCCAGTAGTGGACCAATGATTAAAGGATGACTCTTTAAGGGAGCTTAGTTCTCCCTATTTAGTAGATACTTTTTGTTGTTCGATTGATTACTGAATACAAATAGTGGTAGACACATTTGGGGCTCCTTTTACGAAGCCACGTTAGCAGCTTTATCGCACACACCTTTTTAGCGCGCGCTAACCCCCATGCTAGCAGAAAAACTACCGCCTGCTCAAGAGGAGGCGGTAGCGGCTAGCACGGCCGGCAAATTAGCGCATGCTATTACATGCATTAAACCGCTAATGCAGCTTCGTAAAAGGAGCCCTTAATGCATATGTTATACGTAATGGGGGTGGGGGGGTAACATGGTCATATTGTGTAGAAAAACCTAACATTTTTATAGCCACATTGTGCAATGTTTGTAGTCTTTTTTGCTGTTTCACTGGCAGACTTACATATACCACATTACTATAATCTAATTTTGACGTAAATAATGTATCAGCAATGTCTGAAATGCTGTTTGATCAAAATATGTTCTTTTTGATCTCAACTATCAAAGGACAAAAACCCCTGTTGTCACAACTGAATTAATTTGTTCATTAACCCTCCCCCCCCCCTTTTATGAAACTGCTTTAGGCTTTTTTATCGCTGACTGCAGTGGTATTAGCTCCAATGCTCATAGGAATTCTATGAGCATTGGAGCTAATACCGCCACGGCCGGCGTTAAAAAAGCCTAATGCAGCTTCATAAAAGAAGCCCTAAAATTTAAATTGAAGTCAATCCAAACCCCTATTTATTTAAATTTAGGTTCAGGAGTGAACGGAGTGTTAAGTAATATTGGATTAACATTGGGAGGTCAGCATGACCAGTTAACCATCAGACTGATGTCTTTTTAATATTAAGTACCAATTTGTTATCATGTAACCAATCTTTCATCAGTTT
Organism: Geotrypetes seraphini; assembly: GCF_902459505.1. NCBI lineage: Eukaryota > Metazoa > Chordata > Amphibia > Gymnophiona > Dermophiidae > Geotrypetes > Geotrypetes seraphini. Next base: position 172,247,798 of record NC_047089.1, on the reverse strand, counting down.
CAGAATACCTTGCAATGCACCTAAATCTAATGTTAGTAGGGTAGATTTTGCCAGTATACGACATAACAATAGGTATATCATTACTATGAATCAATGTTATCAGCAGACTAAGATATATATCAGTAGCATGCGGTGAGGTCTTCCAGGGGATTCAGTGAATCCCCAACTATACAGCTCTGAGGTTTTTCTTTGTATGCTTACTTTTTGCTTGATGCAGTTTGATTTGTTGAATAAGCATCCTGTTTAACCAGTCCAACTGCATCAAACAAAAAGTAACCCCCTCCCCCCATTAAAACAGGGCTTTTGGGCTGGGGATTCTCCAAACCCCCTGAAGGCCCTGAGAGTACGGATCTGAGTTTGATTGGCTGAGCATCATCTGCCTGTTGCCTGCTCAGTCAATCAAATTCAGGGCAATGCTCTCAGGGCCTTTAAGGGGTGGGCCAAATCCCCTGAAGGCCCTGACCACATGCCACTGGTATATATTAAACAGTAAGGGTAACAATTCTGATCCCTGAAGTACTCCACAATCCAGATGGAATTCATTACTATATCCATCATTCCCTCTAAGTACTAACATTCTTTCTGTTAGAAATTATTTTTTCCATGTGAGAGCTTTTTCTTTGACAACCAAATCAGAAAGTCTCGTTAACAGTATGTTATGATCCACAAGATCGAAAGCTGCTAATAAATCCAATGATACTGCTAAAGAGTAATACCCACTATCCATCATTTGCCAAGTGTCACTAAGCACTGCAGTTAAAATGGCTCTCAGAAGGACCACTTCCAGCATACCAGCTCTGGTGCTATCCCCATCCATCCACAGGCAAAGCATTCCCTGCTTGGCCACAAAAATAGCAACATAGAGGAAACGCCAGTGGTCCACACCCAACTCCTGGTCCAGCAGCTCGGCATCATGGCCCAATACCAAAATTCCATAGGACCATTGAACCGGCACCCCCAGGATATTGACAAGGAAATCCAGTACCCCATTCCAATAAGTGCCCAGGACGGGACATTCAATGATCATATGCAATAAGGTCCCAGGCAGATGCCCACATTTCACACAGTCAGCAGTCTGTTCCTCTTCATTAGAGCTGTTTTGGGATTTGACTTGTGTACTGCTTTGTTGCCATACACTGTGTTTGGATATCGTTTGGCTGTTTTTGCTCTGTTTGTTTGTTTGCTTCACAATAAAGATGTGTTAAACAAAAAAAAAAAAAAAAAAAGGCTTCTGTGCTATGGCTCCTCCGAAATCTAGACTGTTTCGGATGTGGAGCCCGTGTTGTTTCCATAAAAGTTTCCTAACTGCTCCAATATGACTCCACAAATGTAGCTTCTAAGTTAAGATCAGATACAGGTCTATAATTTTCTGCTAACTCTGGTTTCAGTTTGGGTCCCTTCAGTATTGGATGTACCGAGGCACATTTTCAGTTAGCAGGCAGAATGGCACTGTGTTGGGGGCTGCTGTCAGTCATTTGTACAGCCACACCTAACATGCTGGGTTTGCCAAAGCATTTTCTTCCTTCTGTCTCCTTCAGTGCTTAATCAAGACCTTCTCTTCTCTCACCCTGCTCTCCCCCAGAATGCACCAGAATACACTAGAATGCTTGCTAGTGTTGCTGTTAAGAAATGGCAGCAGAAACAGTCTCTGACTATTGCAATATTTCTCCTCATGCTAAATAGGTTATCAAACGTCTTTTCCAGGAGCCTTCCTACTTCCATATAAGTTGTAGGAGTCAATCAAAGCAGGTCAGCTTTCAATTGTTTCAGCTTCCTCAAGTATCTGCACGGGTTCTCAGGACTTGCATATCATTTAACGCCCAGGAAAAACATCCCTGTCTCTGGGATATCACCTCCTGAACCCAAAGGCAAGGAATTCACTTCGTTTCCCAGAGGTGTCAAGTATATCTATCGCTCATTTCCCACTCCTGTCCTTTAATTGTGCCACTGTTTCCTTTCCTTTTATATTCTTTTTTTATTTTTTTAATCTTTATTGATTTTCAAATTAAAACAGTGCAATACAAATAAAAGAACAATAATTACTACATACATTGCACTATTAACTGCACAGGTAACATATATATCATTCAAAATTCTCCCATTTTTCCTACTTTTATTAGTAACACAACATAGGACATAATATGTAATAATAAAATTAAATTACCCAAGTGTAACCATCAAAATTTATTTCCCTCCCTCCAACCCCCCACCCTGGATGTGTAAAGGTAAATATGAAGAAGAAAAGAAAAGATAAATAAACATTATTATAATTTTACAAATTTAGTCAATGGGCTCCACACTTTATTAAATGCACTACTAAATCCCCTACATTCTGCGTTCATTCTTTCATATCTGTACACATTCACCCACCAAAAAGTGTAACTTAGTCTGTCATGGTTTTTCCAGTTACTTGTGATAGCTATACCTGTCATAATCATAAAAAGACGGCTCTTATATTTGTCTAAAGTGGGCTTAACATGTAGTATCATTCGACATATTATGGCTTCATATGTTAATGGAACATTTGATTCAAGAACAAGATTTATTTGTCCCCAGATTGACTTCCAAAATATAAATATCAAAGGACAAAAATATTAACAGATGATCCAAAGTCCCTACATTAATATGACAATGCCAGCATCTATTAGACTTAGAGTCATTTATTTTATTTCAACGATCTGGGGTCCAGAAAATCCTATGCAATAAAAATAACCATGTTTGTCCCATAGATGCTGACACTGTGCATTTCAATCTCCAAGTCCAAATTTGTGGCCAACGAGACACAGAAATATACTGCTTTATCTCAATACTCCAAATGTCTCTAAGGCTATTTTTTGGCTTCTTATTTAAAAGTCCAGAAATCAATTTGTACCATTGGGCAGCCTGATGTCCTACTAGATCTGTTTGGTAGCAAAGGGTAGCTGCCGTGAGTTCCCATAGTCTCTCGAGACTACGACAGGAACTCCCCACAGCCATTTCCTATTGGCGATCTACACGGGGCAGGAGTGTAGGAAGATCGCTCCTGCCCCGAAAGCCCGCTAGACCACCAGGTAAGGCCGGGACACCGGGGGGAAGGCTAAACTGTGGTTTTTTTTTCTTTTTTTCCACCTCCCCCCCAAAATCACAAATATGTGAAATCGCGATTGCCGTAACCGCGAATGGGGAGGGGGAAGTGTAATGTCCTAATACCTGCTTGCATCCAATTCTTCCAAGCAATCCCAGCACCACCTATTCGAATCTTGGAGTTTAACCATAAGCACTGCAAAGTAGATTTCATTATAGGAACATCTGTTAATTTATCAATAAATTTAATTGTTTTCCATGTGTCCAATAAAATTATGTTGTCCTTGGCATAGCTAGGTATTCTGATATTTAATATATGAGATAATTGCATGGGGGACATAATCTTACATTCAAGATATAACCAATCTGGCTGATGTTCCAAGAGCTCAGGGAGGATCCAATACATACCTTGACACATTATATAGGCTTGATGATACCTATAAAAATATTAGTTGAAATGGAAAGGAAATTGATTTATGCAGTTACTAAAGAGAATACTTTTATGTTCTTTTTACTGTTTGATTTTAAAATGTTTTTGTTTTTTTTTAATATATTATTTCTTCCTATGTCTGTTTATATTTGATGGTGTAGTAACTTGTTGCTTTCCAGTATTGGCTTTGCCCTTCCTACTATTTGTCTTCCAAAATAACTTGTCCCACTTGCAGCGCTACAGTCTCCCTTGCAGCAAACCTTAAGACATACCAAAATGATGTATTAACCACACTTTAAGTACAGATTCTGCTCCAAAAAGTCTCCTTTGTGTCAAATATGTTCCAGCCCTTATAGCATTAAGAGACGCTGCTGTATGCTATTTGGAAATACCACTGAATCCCTTTCTCCCAGAAGAAGACAACTGTGAAATTCTACATCAAGTGAAACCAAATAGTCTGTAGCATCCCACAAGTGACCTCACATGAGCATGAGAAATTGAAAAATAAAAACCCAGCCCCAAATATCATGACCTGCCGAGGAATGCCAATATTTTCGTAAGGATACCATTTCACAAAATAATATATCATTTATATTCATGCAAGGAAATCTCTAAGTACTGCACTTTGTTTAATGTGCACCAGGACTGTGTGTCCTCTTTTCCCTCTTCATAAAAGAAGGAAAGAAATCTGAAACATAAGAAGTGGTCAGATATCCAAGAATTTTGGTGGGGACGCCTCATATGTTAAGTATGATTTCCCTCTGAGGGTTGTAAAACAGTTCAAAAGATTCTATTATTTTGATAGTCTGTTATTTTTTTTCAACTAATAGCCCCTGGGGGACTATTTTAATATAATATTTAAGCTCTTTTGAGAGATGCTGTAAATGGCCCACACTATTTAGTTGGCAACCTGTTTAATACTTTTTCAGGTCTTTACAGATCTAGCTTAGCAGAAACATTAACACATGTACTTAACGTGCCACATTAGGGTAATGGTTTAAATGTTTGTTAAATGTATCCTTAATTCTGAAAGAGGTTAATAGAAATATGTGACCTGGTCTGATGAGCCTGCAAAAAGTTTATCGGTTCATCAAATTGTTTTTCAAGCTATTTACTCATACGGGTGTTTGCCCATTTTTCTTTTTATTTAAAGCTTACTTGTAAAGATGTCACATTTCACAGAGATAAATTTTGTGAGGTCTGGAGAAGACAGATTCAAGATGCATGTGTGCAAGCATTTGTGTGTGTATATAGAAAACTGGACATTTCCCCTAGTAAATCTGGGGAAAATGTGAAAATTCTTGATCTGTTCCCTTTCCTCCTAGTCTTATTCCCTTCTCCTTTTCCCCTATTTAAGTAATTTCAAATGCATTTTCATTTGTAAGGCTTTCAAGCTTGGCATATGAGGCTGTTCATGGCATCCAGGAAATGGAGATTTTGTATAACTTACAAGAAGGAACATCTTTGGCTTATTCTGATGCTGGCTCAATAAAAGTATCAAAAACCAACAAAGAATCCAACTTATTCCAAAATCAATACAGCTATTAAAATTGTGGTCTAAAAGACCTCCTCCCCCCCCACCCCATACAGTTATCATGCTGCTGTAAAGGTTATCATGCTGCTGTACTGGGCCATGGTACGCCTTCACCTGGAGTACTGCGTCCAGCACCATTTGCCGTATATGAAGAAGGACACGGTGCTACTCGAAAGGGTCCAGAGAAGAGCGACTAAGATGGTTAAGGGGCTGGAGGAGCTGCCGTACAGCGAAAGATTAGAGAAACTGGGCCTCTTCTCCCTCGAACAGAGGAGATTGAGAGGGGACATGATCGAAACATTCAAGGTACTGAAGGGGATAGACTTAGTAGATAAGGACAGGTTGTTCACCCTCTCCAAGGTAGGGAGAACAAGAGGGCACTCTCTAAAGTTGAAAGGGGATAGATTCCGTACAAAACGTAAGGAAGTTCTTCTTCACCCAGAGAGTGGTAGAAAGCTGGAACGCCCTTCCAGAGGCTGTTATAGGGGAAAACACCCTCCAAGGATTCAAGGCAAAGTTAGACAAGTTTCTGCTGAACAAGAACGTGCGCTGGTAGAGCTAGTCTCAGTTAGGGTGCTGGTCTTAGACCAGAGGGCCTCCGTGTGAGCGGACTGCTGGGCATGATGGACCACTGGTCTGACTCAGCAGTGGCAATTCTTATGTTCACCCCCCCCCCCCATGCAGTCCTTGAAAAGACTGAGAAGTTGATTCTGTATTTGGCACCTTCCGCAATAGGCATCTAGAAAACTGGCACTTGCCGCGTGTCAATCATGGACAGATGCCACTTCAAGAATCGGAAACACCAGCACATAACAAGGACTTTAGGCAAAGGGTACCAGATTTGTACTACTGTAAAATCTGGACCCATGGCCCTGCCCCCAGGCCCATCCAGATCTACCCAGCTCCACCCTGTTTTGCCCCAGCCTCGCCCCTTCAACCTGTTTTCGTGCTCTGAGCCACGTCAAGAGGGCATCTGTGCATGCGCAGGTGTGATGTCACCATGTTGCATTCATGCATGCACAGATGGCCTCCCGACACGGTCCCGAGTTGGAAGCTTTTCAAAACTCAAAGTGCCTCTAAAAAGAGGACATGTCTGGGTAAATCCGAACATCTGGTAATCCTACTTAGGCACTGGAAATGTAGGCCAGGGTTTTATAGGCCTACATTTCCAGGGCCTAAGGTTCTTGCAGAATTGCGGCTAGTGGCGCCTAGTGATGCTGAAGTCCGGCGTTGCCCCTAAACATGCCCACTTCTGCTGGTCCCAGAGAGCACCTATTGGTGCATAATTTTTTTTTAATGAGTTTTTAATGGCACGACCAATTATTGCACCACTTAAAACCAATTAAAACACTTAAGTTAGGCTCCAGCAGGCATGATCTAGTAACTTTCAGCAACTTTTAAAGAATCTGGGCCTAATTATTTTATCAAGTTTTTATCGCCCTAGCTGGGCCCAGTTTAATTTCTTTTCTTCTGCAGCTTCTCTCCCTTGGGGATATTCTTATTCTACTCCTTTCCTTTTTGTTCTTTCTCTGGTAAGGTTACTAACTGGATGCAAATGTGCCCGACAGGTTTGGTCCAGTCCTGGGTTTACCCCCATTGCATACTGTGATTTGTAGTTCTGATTTCCCCGACATGCAATGGGGTAAACCCAGGACTGAATAATTCCTGTTGGCTGAATCTGGATCCAGTTGGAACCTTACTCTCTGGCTGTTATGTGACTGAATCTATAATGATTTTTGGTTATTTTTATGTTCTGTGTGTCCTGTTAAGTACTTTGTTACTATTATATGTCAGCTCTGATGATGAACAACTCCTCCTCCTCCTTTGGTTATTCTCAAGGTGCTTATCTGTTTTGCTTATGAATTTTTGGTTCATGTACACTACTTTGCTGTTCTTATGAAAGGTGGTTAAGCAAATCATTATGAACAGTTTGCGCATGCTAGCACCATTATTGTCCATTATCTACTACTTGTGGAAACCAAAAGGAGTGGAAAAGGGACACTAGTCAAACTGCTGCAGAGACAATATGACCATATCTTAAAAAATTGCATTGGCTTCCATTCGCCTTCAGAGTCCAATATAAAGTAGTGATGCTTTGCCATCAATTTATGTATGGAAACATTCCAGAATTCCTTAAAAGCAATATACTCAGTTATATACCAAAAAAATATTTGCGTTCGGAGAATTTAGCGCTACCGAAGACATCTTTGAACCCAAGACTTGTCAAGACTAGAAAAATGACATTATTCAAGTTTATTCAAAAATTTATAAACCGCCCAATTGGCCTTCTAGGCGGTGAACATTATATTATAAACATATATGGGGTAACTATACATCCTTTAAAACAATAGTCATAATTCAAAACATTTAGAAACATTACAAAAACAAACAGGAACACAATGAGAAAAAGGATAGAACTACAATTTATCAAATAAGAAAAAGAACATATAGGGAAAGGACAAAAGGGAGGATATCCAAAAGTAGATTAAAACTACGTAGCCCTAAAAAGGGCATTTAGGTCTTGAAAGCATCAAGAAATAGAAATGTTTTTAGTTTTGTTTTAAAATGGTTAAGATTTGATTCTTCCCGTAAGTGAACCGGAGTATTATTCCAAAGAGATGGTGCGCTGACAGAAAAAATGGTAGACCTCATTGTATTGATAAACTTCAGAGATGGAACAGATAGCAAGTTTTTAGACGAAGATCTTAAAGATTTAGAAGAACTATAGGGAATAAGAAGGTTATTGATAAGTTCTGATTGACTATTATGCTGCACAGGAGTTAAGTTATAGAACTCCTTGATGGGTCAGATACGAAACTGCTGTGAAAAGGGTAGCTTTAGAAAATTACTAAAGATGCAGCTGTTTGTTGATGCCTTTTTTAAGGCATTTTTGACAAAGTTGATGAACTATCCATGATCTTTTTATCCACATCATGGAATCTCCTTGAAGATTGTTTTTATGTTCATTTTATTATATGTTTTTTAACTACCATTTGTTTTTATTATGTGTTTATTTTAAATACTGTGTATGTAAATTTTGTAAACCATTTAGGGCTCCATTTACAAAGGTGCGCTAGTGGTTTTAGCGTGCGCTAAAATGCCGCGCGCTAGCCGCTAATGCCTCCTTTTAAGCAGGCGGTAATTTTTCAGTTAGCGCACGCTAATCATGTGCGTGCGCTAAAAACACTAGCGCACCTTAGTAAAAGGAGCCCTTGGTTTTAAACGGTATATAAAATTTTAAAATAAATAAATTTCAAAATTAAAATTACGAGCTTTCATATATAACATATGCACAGGATGTGGCAGGCATACACAAGTCCTTTATAATAAAATATATACTGGACCCCATTCCTTCAGATTGTAATGTACACTGGACCCCTGCCACATCCTGTGCATATGTTATATATGTACTAGTGTTTAAGCCCTTTACATTAACTGGTGCTAGTAAAGCCTCCTTCCCTCACATGTCCCCTATTTTCAGCCCCAGCTCCAGCTCCAAACCCATTTTTACCCCCACAGGCCCCTTCTCCCATCTTTTCCCTTTCAGCCCCAGCCCCCTTTTCTCACCAGCAGCATTTCCCTCCCCACTCCACATCCCTGTGCAGTAGCAGCAGAAGCATACCCTCCCCCTGCATTTTCCTGTGCAGCAGCAGCACCATTTCCCTCCCCCAACCCACTTCTCTGTGCAACAGCACCTCTTCTGTGCTCCCCATGTCCCTCTTCCTGCTCCCCCGGTCTAGCAGTACCTCTTCCCTGCTCCCCTGGTCCCTCTTCCCTGCTCACCCGGTCCAGCAGCTCCTCTTCCCGGCTCCTCCTCACTGCCTTCCACACTTTGTCCCTCCCGCACCCTCCGAAGCCAACCTTCCTGCCAGTAGAACCCTCTCCCCCCGCCACTATCGCTGCCGTTCATCCGACCCCACTGAGCCTCCCACCGCCAGACGACCGTCGAACCTCCCGGCCCCAGCAGCGGCCGCATCACACTAAAGATGCTTATTCATGGCCTTCCCATGCTCTGATTTCTTCTGCCACGTCTCTGTTGACATCATCAGAGACGCTGGCAAAGGAAATCAGAGCATGGGAAGGCCGCAAAGCAGCGTCTTTAGTGTGATGCGGCTGCTGCTGGAGCCAGGAGGTTTGTGCGTCTCACTGTGGGAGGGTCAAAGAGGGTTCGTGTGCACTGGGAAAGGGTGCACGGGGGGAGGGGGCGACGACGGTGGTGAACTTACAGTGAAGGAGGGAGTAGAAGCGCGCATACGCACTCTTGCTGGCAGTGCCCTACATCTCATGGAAAATGGAACCACGCAGGTAACAGTGCGCATGCGCGCTTAGGGTTTTATTATATTAGATACTTGCAATTTTAATTTTGAAATTTATTGATACTTTAATAAATTGATTGTCTCTGCAGCAGTTTGACTAGTGTCCCTTCCCCGCTTCTTTTGGTTTCCACATATACATGTGGGGTTGTACTTTTCCTTTGCATTGTTTGATACATTATCTACTACCTGTGCAAGGTTCATTGCAGAACATAACATGTGATAACAACATCAACAGTTTGTAGATGACTCCCATGGATGGCTCCATGAGCTTTTAGAGGAAAGTATTGGTTTGGAACTGAATTGTGCTGAAAGTGAGGTGGATTGTGGAGAGCAAACTACGAGTACGCAGATGGTGTTCTCACCAGTCCTCCCTGTCGAGGGTCAAGATCAAGGCAGAGAAGCTTGCATCCTTGAGATCAATGCTGTATGGATGGTGTCATTGAGAGTGTTATGGTTTCCTGGATCATGGGATGGTTTTCCAAGGGCTACTGAAATGAGAAGGTGTGCATCTATCAAAGAATGGAAGAAGTGTCTTCATCAGCAGACTGGTTAGCCTACTGAAGAGGGCTTTAAACTAGAATTGGGGCCAGGTAATCAAAACTCCCAGGAACATATAAGCCCTCAGGTAAGTGAATCTTATCTACCTCGTTACACATGGGAAAAAGGAGCAATGTCTGGAAAGCAGTATATACTAATGCCCATACTATGGGAAATAAGATTCTAGATCTCCTTATCTTCTTGAAACTCCTTCTATTATAGCTAAATACTATTTAAACCACATTGAGATCATGTCTAATGTGGTATAACAAGAATAAACTGAGACTTGAAACTTGACCTAGAGGCTGTGATGATTTGACCAATAAAATTGCACACTAACAATCTTCTGGACCTCCATTGTTTGTTCCTACTTAAACCTCAGACATTTAGTTTGGTGTGTTCATGACTGCTGCGGTGAGAGTGAACACCATGGTGAGATCAAAAGAGCTGTCTGAGGCCTTCAGAAAAAAAAAAATTGTAGCAGCTTATAAGTCTGGTAAGGGATTTAAAAAGATCTCGAAAGAATTTGACATTAGCCATGCCCCGGTCCAGAAAATAGTATACAAGTGGAGGACTTTCCAAACAACTGCCAACATGCCCAGGTCTGGCCATCCAAGCAAGTTGACTCCCACAGCAGACTGCAAGATGCTAAAAAAGTCTCCAAAAGCCCTAAAATGTCATCACAAGACCTACTGTGCATGCCTTTACAATCAGAAAGAGACTGTACAAATTTAACTTGCATGGGAGGTGTGCAATGAGGAAACCTTTGCTCTCTAAGAGAAACATCAAGCCAGACTGAAGTTTGTCAGAAAGAACTTAGCCAAACACCAGGACTTCTAGAATAGTGTTCTATGGATAGATGAGTGTAAAATTGAATTATTTGGACACCAGAAAAGAGAACATGTTTGGCGTACACCAAATATAGCATTCCAGGAAAAGAACCTCATACCAACTGTGAAGCATAGAGGTGGAAGTGTCATGGTTTGGGGATGCTTTGCTGCAACAGGACCTGCCTAGCTCACCATCATAGAATCCACCATGAATTCTACCGTGAACATGTGAGACCATCTGTAAGAAAATAAAATCTGAAGCAGAACTGGACCCTGCAACATAACAATGACCCAAAACATACCAGTAAATCGACTGACTGGCTGAAAACTAAGAAATGGAGAATCCTGGAGTGGCCGAGTCAAAGCCCTGATCTTGATCCCATTGAGATGCTGTGGGATGATTTGAAATGGGCTGTACATGCAAGAAATCCCTCAAACATCTCACAGCTGAAAGAATTCTGCATTGAGTGGGCCAAACTTTCCTCACACCGATGTCAGAGACTGGTAGATGGCTACAACAAATGTCTCACTGCAGTTATTTCAACCAAAGAGGGTAACACTAGCTATTAGGGTATCCTAATTTATTCCTCAGTTAGAATACACATTTTTGTGGATATCTTTTGTTTCATGAGTAAATCAAGGAAAATATTTGTTGTTTACCTGCTTTCTTTTCCAGAGATAAACAAAGATTTGACATCGATATGTGAACATTTCTTAAGAAAGAACTGAATATTTCATGGGGTGTCCTAATTTTTTCACATGACTGTTATGTGGCCTTAAACAGAATGACATGGTGACAATATTTGTCACCGTCTCTGTTCCCGTGGATAACCACGCGGAACCATCCCCATGTCATTCTTTAAGGAGAGAGGGAAAAATCAGAGTCACTGACCCTAAAACCTTGCGTTGAAAAATGCTGGTGTAGGACTGAGGTTGAGATAGACACTAAAGAATGACACGGGATAGTTTCCCGTGGTTATCTGCGGGGACAGTGCCAAATTCTATCACCATGCCATTCTCTATTATCTTTAGATAATTATTATTGGTAAAATAAAAGGTATCAATTTGCAACACATCAAGTCATCAACTCACTCATTAGTTCTTTATTGGCGTGGAAAGAGTAGCAATTCCTACTGATCCAGCATTACTCCTTCTTGCTACAACCTTGAAGATTAGTCTCCCATTCACACATTAGGAAAACCAAATCCCACCCAGCTTCTGAGGTCTCATCGGGTCAAAGCCTAATGCACTACAATTCACATACTATAATTACCACTTACTAAAAATCATTTTTCAAAACACAACAGAGAAAAACAGAAGACTGCCGTATGAATGCATTTATTGTAACATCAGGAATTGCATTAGACACTATAAATTAAACAGATTTAGTGATCATTTTCAAGTTTCCATAGCAAATGAATAGTCAAATGCTTGCCATGCCATTGCTCTCTGAGACCATACTGAAGAGACCACACTTACAAAAGATGGGTCTGGAGTTCAGTTGCTACCAGTTGAATTCATTTCCGTATTTACTGCATATCAAGCACTGACCAATGTGAATTCTATGTTGTATTACCAGTAGTAGCAGGGTTCTGGGGAGGATGTAGTTTGGTTGACAGTAGGATTCAGTATTGCATTAAAAAACCTGTTACGACTCTAGAAAGCAGACCGTTTTTCAGCTGAAACATGGTCAACTTTTGAAATGAAAGGAAAATGATTGACAATAAATCATGTAAACATGGGCTGTGTACTCAATCCAGCCTGATCACAGTTTGCAACACACCATTAGTATTATTTTGAATTCAGGCTGATGACAGATTTGCTACATTTTTATGAAAAAGAGTTAAGGAACATTGCAGAAATGTGGTCTATTAGGCATGAAGTAAATGATCTGCTATGGATGTTAGTGTCCAATGTTTCTTCCCTTCTACTCCATGATTTTGTAGCAGCTTATTCATTTAAGCTATAGTTCCAGTCCTTAATATTAGAGAATGACAAGGGAACAAATTTGTCCCCAACCCCACAGGAACTCAATTTCCTCGTCTCCGCGAGTTTTGTCATTGTCTCTGTCCCATTCCTGTAAGCTTTGCCTTCACTGCACAAGCCTCGAACACTTATGATTTTAAAGTGTTTGAGGCTTGTGCAGATGAACAGAGCTTAGGCATTGGTGGAATCAGGCATTATGACATCACAATCTGAGCTCTAGAATGTTGCTATTTATGATTTAAAGCAGGGGTGTCAAAGTCCCTCCTCGAGGGCCGGAATCCAGTCGGGTTTTCTGGATTTCCCCAATGAATATGCATTGAAAGCAGTGCATGCAAATAGATCTCATGCAGATTCATTAGGGAAATCCTGAAAACCCGACTGGATTCCGGCCCTCGAGGACCGACTTTGACACCTGTGATTTAAAGTGTTTAAGGCTTGTGAAGATGAGGACAGAGCTTAGGCATTGGTGGAATGAGGCATTATGACATCACAATCTGAGCTTATGATTTAAAGTGTTTGAGGCTTGTGCAGATAAGGACAGAGCTTGCAGGAATGGGGCAGGGGCAGGGGCAGGAAAAGAACTTGCAGGGATGAGATGGAAAAATATGATCCTCTGATCCACATTGTACTTTTCTTCATAGACTATCTTTTGTGAAATAACTTATTATCCCCCCTTTTACAAAGCCGCGCTAGGCTTTTCTTTTTCACCGACCGTGGCAGTATTAGCTCCAACGTGTATTGGAATTCTATGTGCATCAGAGCTAATACCGCCATGGCCGGCAATAAAAAAGCCTAATGCAGTTTCATAAAAGGGGGGTATATTGGGTTTAGTTGTTTAATGGATATCCTAAAAACAATATGATAGATTTTATTTTTCTTATTGCCTACAATATGCTGCTTTAAGTAACAGGCTGGTGTTTTGGAAATGTTTCATGGTAGAAAAATGTCTTCCCTTTCTGCATGGAGAAAGACATCTCCATTCATAGAACGTTGGTCAAAATCTGGCTCATCTGTAAACAGTCCCTGGGCATGTGACCTGAAATTTCGATATGTATTTGTTTAGAAACAAGCCATGTAAGCATGATTCTGCTCAGAAGGTGTTTAAAATACTGTAGTATCATACGGCAAACGTTTGCTTTGAACTTTTGTATACCTACTTTAGAAAGCTACATCCTAAAACTCTGAAGCTACCTCCTTTGATTTTGGGCTTGTTTGTTAACAAAGGGGTCCTTTTACTAAGGCGCATGCGCTAAATACTAACGCGTCCATTATATTCTACGGATGCGTTAGCATTTAGCGCACGCTAAATCGGCTAGCGTGCCTTAGTAAAAGAGGGGGAAAGTGCATTAAAGGACACACAAAGCAAGATTATAAAACAAACAAACAAAAATTATTAGAGACCACTTTTTGTTCAAAAGGAATTTTTAAAAAATCATGTTACACATCATCAACAAATCTGTCTCAATGGGAAAATATTTCTTTCTAAAGGTTTGCTGTCACATGTCATTCCAAATCTCCCACATTTCCCAAAATAATCACACATGCATAAACATTACAGTAAACATACTGGGTCCTGTAATCTAACAAAGATACCAGTGTAAGGGAAAAATACACAAATTAATGATCATGCAGACAGCTTTCATCTTTAAAGCCCTATTAATAAAAGTCTAGCAGTCTGACAAATAAATACCACACTTCTCCCTCCGTATTCATGGTGATAGGGGATTAACAGACCCGTGAATACAGAAAAACCGTGAATAACTTTTCATATGTTATTCACGGTTTTCTATTAAAAACCAGTGTGAATATGGTAAAATCGCGAATAACATGGTGGGAGACCTGACCTGTTCCCGAAGGAGAGGCAAAACAAGGTGAGGAAAGTGCCCGGAATCAGTGATTTTCTCTGTAAAAACTTGGGATCAGCGATTTCTCTATGCAAACTGATATAATTTTGGGGGAGGAGCCAGCAAGCTAAAAACCGTGAATAATCGAAACTGCGATTGCTGAAACCGCGAATACAAAGGGAGAAGTGTAATTTTCCATGTCGTTAGCCTCTTTCAAACTGCTGCTTTATACTGAGTTTCTGTGCTCCTCACACACTACTCTGCACAAGAATTTTTTGCAAAAGATGCAAGGGCTCTAATTTTAAAAAAAGATCTTTTAAAAGAAGAGCCAGCATTGCAAAATGACTAAAATTATGTTGTGTCATAGATCTCTATGAAAAGTAAAGTGAAACCCAAAGTATGATTCTACAGTAACAAACCTGCCTGCTGCTTTTCAACCCTGTCACAAACAAACTTTAGCCTATGCTGGAATGAACACCTGTCATAGAAAATGGGTGAGGTTGGAACATTTACATTAAGGCTTACCCTGGCAAGCAACCTAACACACCTTTAAAGCCTCAAGATCCAGAAGGGAAAGGGCTTGAAAAAGATATTTGGTTGATTGCCGCTTGGGTTATATATGTATATCACTGGTGTGTGTATATATATATATATATATATATATATATATGTGTGTGTGTGTGTGTGTGTGTATGTTTGCATAACTCTATCAAAACATTATCAATTTCACAAAAAAATTGGAACATATACTGAATAAATCTGCAATAAGCCTACAGCAAATGTTCAATGTTGGTATACATCATGCTCTTGGTAATATGTACACATGCTTGGAGTTATTTTCTCCATTGATCAACCACAGTATCAATGACACCCTGACTCAAGCTGGCCAACACCTCAGCCAGAAGCTGCTGAGGTTGTCAGTGTCATGAATAGAGCTTTCGTAAACACGCTGCCACATAAGTCCCCAAATCCTGTAATCAACAGGATTCAGGTTGGGATTTTTAAGGAGCAACAAGTCTGATGAAATGAAATCAGAGTCATTTTCTGTAGCAGGTAAATGGTTTCATGAACACGATGTGCACTGTCTTCCTGAAACAGATAAATGTTGCCAGCAATACATTGAATGGCCAGTAGCACTTGCTTTGATAGTTAAATTTAACAATAGTACTCTGTTCTGCCCCCATTTTATGTGGGTATTTGCTCAGTTTCTTGTATAGGAACTAGTATAAGTGTATAGTGTATAGTAAAGTGTGCTCTGTGGACTTAAATCCCCAGAGATCTTTGCTTCTTCTAGACAGCTAGGTTGCATCCACAGAGCTGAAGCCCCGCCCTTCTTCTCCAATGTGAGCGAGAACAGTTGCCATTGTTGCAGACCGCATGGCTATTTGAGAACTTGAGTTAGCATTATTATCCCACCAGGTTTTGCACCTTTTATTTCTAACAATCTAACACAGCTTAGTTTTATATCTAAGTCTGGAGATCAGTTCCCAGCCCATTTTTGGATAGGAGAGCTGGTTGAGTGAGAAGATTCTATGACAGAGTTAAACTGCCTTGACGTCATCAATTGTGAGTGTTTATTCTTTATTTCATGCCATTAAAGAAAGTTGCTCAACAAATACAGTCTGGCTGGTAACACTAAGATTACAGAAGTAAGGGTTGGATGAATGGGGAGCTTCTTACAGTTGCCAATATAACTCAGAGGAGTCCCTGCTTTCAGCACAAAAACATGAGAAAATCTAAGGTTTATATTCAAGCACATACAGATCCTCCTGACTGAAAACTATTGTAACTGTTTATGCTTAAAGCAAGATGATGCCTATGTGTTATGACAATAATCACTAGGTTTTGGTAACTTTGTGTAGGTGAGGTGGGTGGCATGTCAGCTTATTTCAATCTTATTCTGGATGATGTAAATCAATTTTATCGAAATTGGTTAAGTTTTGACAGAGTTATGCAGAATACCAGTTTTGTATAGTTAAAAAAAACACAACACAGTGTGTGTGTGTTTCTAGATATGCTAATACTTACCTACATATATGATATTTTCTTTTATGTGAATCTAGTCAACAAGGTATGGCCCAGATAGAAGAACAAAATACGTTGCATTTCCATTACAGTGGTACCTTGGATTACGAGCATAATCCGTTCCAGGAGCATGCTCGTAATCCAAAATGCTCGCATATCAAAGCAAGTTTCCCCATAGGAAGTAAGGGAAACTTGCTTTGATATGTTTCCACCCCCCCACCTTCCCCCCCCCCCAAGGCCAGCAGCGCTGCTCCCCCCCCCCACGAGAACCGACATTGCTCCCCCCGAAGGCCCCCCTGCGAACCGGCACCCCCCGCCGCCTCGGGCACCTCCCGCCGTGACCTGAGGTCCCCCCAACCCTCTTCTTACTTTTCTGTAGCATCCACAGCGGCACCGGCACCAGCATGTCCTGTGCATGGTGCCGGTGCCTGAAGATCTGCTTCCTGTGCTGGGCCTTGAGAGTTCACGTTCGACGTGAGAGTTCACGTTCGACGTGAACTCTCAGGCCTTGCACAGGAAGCAGATCTTCAGGCACCGGCACCACGCACAGGACATGCTGGTGCCGGTGCCTCTGCGGAGGCTACAGAAAAGTAAGAGGATTCGGGTGGGTTGGGGGGACCTCAGGTCGCGGTGGGGGGGTGCCCGATGGCGGCGGGGGGGTGCCGGATCACGGGGGGGGGGGGGAGGGTGCCGGTTCGCATGGGGGGTGCTCGCAAATCAAAGCGCGCTCGGTTTCCGAGGTGCCGATTTTGCGAATGTTTTGCTCATCTTGCAAAACACTTGCAAACCGGTGCACTCGTAAACCAAGGTACCACTGTAATTTTAATGCCAAGTTGACATCTCTTTTTGCATCATCAGTTTTATAGCTATTCTTTGGAACTGCTACAGTATCTTAATCAGAATAGATACTAGTCTCAGAGATCAGCTGAGATGAATGCATTCACCCAACTGGCCTTTCAGGGACCATTTTTTTCTCTCTCTTCCTCAATATATAAAAGTATATATACATACATATATATAGTATATATCAGTATATATACATACATATATATAAGTATACATACATTGTATCTACAAACAGATGCAGGATGGATTCTTCAATTTGAGCAGCAAATAAAAAGCCTCATTTTTTAATTTTTTATCTTCACTTATACTTTGATGGTGAGGAGAGTTGCAAAGCTGCTGAAATCTGTACTGGCTTTTAAAATTCTGGGTTCCATAAATGTGAACAAAAATGCATCCTTTTGGCACAGATTGCACTACATAAGTTCCCTGTGAGCAAGTAAAATATATATGTGTACGGTATATATACGTAATGGGATTATAAAACTGTAATGACCTGGGCCTTTAATGTGCAAAAACATGTAACTTCTACAAATTTCAATTCAGATTTTTTTTTTTTTATAAATAAAATTTATAAATCTTCCTATAAGAGCCGAAAAAAAAAAAAAGTTCAGAGAAATCAAAGCCATCTCTTGTGCAAAATGCACAGAATACAAACATAGTTAAAGTTCAAAGGCGGACTCTTGGACAATATATAAAATGTATTCATGGAAAGAAAAAGTCAGTTCCAGGCAGATTCCTATGAATGTTCTGGAACCTGGTATTAATCATGGCAGCTGCTCTATGCAGTCCAAGTGATCTGGTATTGGAAGGCCTGTTAAAACTGTCAAACCTTTATTCCACACAGTGAGTGTGGGGCACACGGGCTGTGTGAATGATATGTCATAGGTGTAAAGATGCATGGCATTGACAGCATCATAGAACGCCAGTGAACCATTGTCATAGTCCAGCAGAATGCCGATACGACGGAGATGGGGCACTGGCTCTATAGCATTCTCCTTGCTGTTGTGCCTTACTACCCAGTTATTATTGCAGCGACAGAGTACCCAAGAGGCAGAATTTTTCCCGATCCATTCATGTTTTGGAGCCGATTTATATGCAATCCCAATAGCATACCTGAAAAATAAAAAAAAAAGAAAAGCAATGGATCATGACATACTAAGTCCCCCAGACCACCGTGGTATTCGAATTTGAACTGCATAGCATAAACAAGCCTGCTCATGTTATGGTGCTTCTGGCTTGGCTAATGTTCAGTGAAGCTTTTTGTCAATTTCAAATCTTCATTTCTTACCATTTTTTAACATCGTCATTCATTCTTTGGTTATGTCTAGGCTTGATTATTGCAACACATTGTATCATGGTATAACCCAGAAAGAAATAAGAAGACTACAAATTATACAAAATACAGCAATAAAAATTATTACTAACTCAAAAAAATACGATCATGTCACCCTCTTCTCAAAAAGAACACTGGTTACCAATCTCGCATAGAATAATTTATAAAATTGCACTTTAAAATCTGACAAACCAACGCACCAATATTTCTGGATCGTTTTCTGATACCATATTCTTCAGTTAGGACACTTACCGTATTTTCACGCATATAACGCGCGCGTTATACGCGTTTTTACCTACCGCGCATACCCCTCGCGCGTTATATGCGTGAGCGCGGTATACAAAAATTTTTTTACATAGCTCCCACCCCGCCCGACGCCCGATTCACCCCCCCCAGCAGGACCGCTCGCACCCACACCCCGAACGACCGCTCGCACGCGCTCCCACCCGCACCCGCATCCACGATCGGAGCAAGAGGGAGCCCAAGCCCTCTTGCCCGGCCGACTCCCCAATTCCCCGACAATATCGGGCCAGGAGGGAGCCCAAACCCTCCTGGCCACGGCGACCCCCTACCCCCACCCCGCACTACATTACGGGCAGGAGGGATCCCAGGCCCTCCTGCCCTCGACGCAAACCCCCCTCCCTCCAACGACCGCCCCCCCCCCAAGAACCTCCGACCGCCCCCCCAGCCAACCCGCGACCCCCCTGGCCGACCCCCACGACACCCCCACCCCCCTTCCCCGTACCTTTGGTAGTTGGCCGGACAGACGGGAGCCAAACCCGCCTGTCCGGCAGGCAGCCAATGACGGAATGAGGCCGGATTGGCCCATCCGTCCCAAAGCTCCGCCTACTGGTGGGGCCTAAGGCGCGTGGGCCAATCAGAATAGGCCCTGGAGCCTTAGGTCCCACCTGGGGGCGCGGCCTGAGGCACATGGGCCCAACCCGACCATGTGCCTCAGGCCGCGCCCCCAGGTGGGACCTAAGGCTCCAGGGCCTATTCTGATTGGCCCACGCGCCTTAGGCCCCACCAGTAGGGACAGCGCACGGAGAGTCGGGGCAGTGCACGGAAAGTCAGGGCGGGTGAACGGAGAGTCGGGACAGTGCACGGAGAGGCGGGGCAGTGCACGGAAAGTCAGGGCGGGTGAACGGAGAGTCGGGACAGCGCACGGAGAGGCGGGGCAGTGCACGGAAAGTCAGGGAGGGTGAACGGAGAGTCGGGACAGCGCACGGTGAGTCGGGGAGGGCGAAAGGAGAGTCGGGGAGGGCGAAAGGAGAGTCGGGGTGGCCAGAGGAGAGTCGGGGCAGGCGAAAGGACAGTCGGGCTGCATGCGCGGTATACCCGTGAGCGTGGTATACAAAAGTTTTTGTACATAAAATCGTGGTTTCTGCGCGCTATACCCATGTGCGCGTTTTACACGCGTTATCTGCGTGAAAATACGGTAGATCAACAGAACAGCATTTGCTGACTATCCCTTCTTTAAAAATAATAGGTACTAGGAGATCTACCATTTTTTTGGTTATAGCACCCCAGCTCTGGAACAATTTACCAATTTACTTTAAAAGCTCATTAAAAAGTTACGGGGCTCATAATCGAAAGAGAAAAACGTCCAAAAACCGGCCTAAGTCGGCACTTGGATGAACATTTCTCAAAAACGTCCAAGCACTGATAATAAAACCGGGTTTTGGACATATTTAAAAACGACCTAGGCCTTCATAGTGCCGCTCAATGTCCAAAGCGAAATGGGGCATTTCGGGAGGCGTGTTGAGGGCGGGAGTTGGGCGGGACGTGGGCCGGCTCAGACTTAGTCGTACAGCATGTATAACCCAAAGTTTTACAACAGAGCCTTGACGGAACATGGTCTAAGTCACAAAAACCCACCTAAACTCACCAGATAAGCACTACAAACACATAACACTGACCCCCACACACTACCCCAGTGATCACCAACCCCCCCCCCCATAAAAATTTTATTCACAACTTTAAATTTCAGCCTCCAGACCATCATCACCTGGCTGCCTGGCATAGGAAAGCCTAGTCGTCCAGCGCAAAGGCAGCTTAAGTCATCTTGGGGGTGGGTTAGGGACCCATAAAGAGGAGGACCCATGCCCATAAGCCCCTGTAATCACTGCATTGATACTGAAACATGTGCACTGCCCTATACACCCCCAAAACTCTTTTGTACTGGCATATAAGTTGCTCCTGCAGCCATAAGGGCTATTGGGATGGTAGATAAGTGGGTCTAGGGGATTCTGGAGGTGGTTTGGGGGGCTCACCGTAACCTATAAGGGAGCTGTAGGGAAGAGAAGCCATGGCCCTGTAAGGTACTCCACTATTTAGGTGGCATGTCTGGGTGTGCAGTCCATCACTTTTCAGACCCCTCCCACGTCCAACAGGGCTTGTTCTAGGCATTTTGGACTTGGATGGAAAGTTGGACGGAAATGTGGTATAAAGATAGACAATTTAGTGGCTTGGACGATCAGATCGGCAGGACTTATAATTAGACAATTTTCGAAGTAAAAAAAAGTTGGACGTATGTTTTGAAAATGTGTCTTAAGCTGTTTTTTTACTTTGGACGACTTGCGAGATGGACGTAAACGGACTTAGACGTCCCTTTCGATTATGCCCCTCCACTTGTATAAGGACGCATTTGAGACATAGATAGGATAATTCATCTATCATTAATGCTTATGCTCTAATACCTAATCTTAATCAGATCTTATGTATAGGTCCCTTACCCTCTCCTCTAGTCTTAGCCATGTTTTCTAAATTATTCTTTGTTACCCTCCAGATGTTTTTTCCCTAAATGTATCTTTATCTTTTTTAAAGATTGTAGTTCACCCCTCTCTCCTTTTGTATCGATAATTATTTGTATGTATACATTGTACGGTTATTTGTATAAAATTGTTTTATTTTTTGTTTTCTAATTTTAAATTGTCATACGCATTGAAGGACTTGATATTGCGGGTACAACAAACTTGAAACATCCAGATCATGCAGACGTCATAAGGGGCCTTTGTACTAAAGTGCGCTAAGCAATTACCCCCAGATTCTATAAATGGTGTCTAAAATTTGGTGCCCAATTATAGACTAGGGTCAGTTACATGCATAACATAATTGCATAATTGGCACTTAATTTGAAATATGTAGCAACAATTGGGATTAATAAGCAGTAATTAGCAGTTGCACGCATAAATGTCATGGGATAGCATGGGTGTGCCAGGGGTATTCCAACTATTCCTGCACACACTGTATAGAATAACTGAACTTATGTGCCTGAATGCTGATTTTTCGGTGCCAGCATTTATGCCTGCTACAGACATGGCACAAGAGGCCATGCTTAGCATTTGGCACATATCTGCTGACTTGTGCTAGTATTCTAAAGCAGATTTGGTATACAGCTCTGCTATTATAGAATGCTAGTTTAGTGCCCAGTTTGTTAACTTTAGGCCTCATTTATAAAATTCTCCCTGAGCATGGATTTGAACATGTTCTAGCTGTTAGCACACAGCCACGCTAATGTTTGCCATGCACTAATTAAACAGGGGAAACAAAACCACAAACACAAAACCAAAGTGGAATTGTCCCAATCAGAATGGTGTGCACTAAACAAAAGTGTCCTTCAACTCATCTGATAAATCCAAATGCCTTTATTCATCCAAAGTCTCATAAAAGACCTCCAATGACTCAATGACCCGACATGCACATGTTTCGGCCTAACCGGCCTGCCTCAGGAGTCTTGCGAGTCTTCACCGTGTCCATTCGAAAAACCGTACAAAGTACAGAAACACACACATCCTCCAAATGCTAAGTGGTTTGTCAACACTTGCTTATCATCTGCAGAGTCTCATTTAATTATTTTGTAGCCATGTGAATGACAAGGTGGGATTATGAGTCATTGGATGTATTTTATGAGACTTTGGATGAATAAAGGCATTTGGATTTATCAGATGAGTTGAAGGACACTTTTGTCTCAATTCTGATTGGGACAATTCCACTTTGGTTTTGTGCCATGCGCTAATAACAGCCGGTGTAGTATAAACCTTGTACATCCTACTTAGTATGGGACGGGGCAGTGACTGAGTGGGGCAAGGACAAAGATTGGATATTGCAGCTATGTAATTAGTGCACGCTAATTGGCTAATTTTCAAGTGTGCAGTTAACATGGGTGCACTTAATAAATACCCCCTCAGGAGGTGACGTCTGGTCCATCTGCACTAATTGCGCTCAACATTAATGCGCAATAGGGAAGTTATCCGTGCAGTAACTGCAGGGAGAATTCTCGACAGCCGCCAACAATTACTGCACAGACTTTGCAGTTACCAGACACTAGTTGCGGCCTCTAGTGCATGGCAAGTGCAAAAGCTAACCACACTTTATTAAAAGGGCCCTTAAGTCAGACAGAACGGCAATTCAAGTTATTTAATTCGTTCTCTATCCCGTTCTCCCCAAAGAGCTCAGAACGAGTTACAAGTTAGACATACATAATACACAGTTAACAGGTTATGATTTGCCATAATTACAATACAAGTTTTATGATGCAAGTTTTTAGCCTAACTTTTTTATTTTTTTATTTTATTTTATTTTTTTAAATCTTTATTCATTTTTAAACTTATAATAAGTGTGATAACATATCCATACAAATAACCAAAAATATATCACTTAATAATCAACAATGATACATATAATATTCTCTTATCTCCCCCCCTTCCCCACCCTTATCTATCATATAATCAATACTTATATAACATGTAACAATAAAAATACCCTCCCTCCCACCCCATAATTAAACTTGTAAATTTAAGGGAAACAAGATTTTTCTAATCATTACAATACTTTGTTAATGGCTCCCAAATATCTTGAAATTTCCTGAAACAACCCTGTTGTATTGCAATAAGTCTCTCCATTTTATAAATATGACATAAGGAGTTCCACCAAAAATTATAATTTAATCTATTCCAATTTTTCCAATTATATGTAATTTATTGAATGGCAACCCCAGTCATTATAAGTAATAATTTGTTATTATTTGTAGATATCTGACTTTTATCCTAACTTGACACATACTAAGTTCTATTACTAATATACATAATATACAGTTTACAGCTTACATTTTGCCACAGTTATCCTTACAACGCAAGTTTTTTCAATAAAAGTTTTTATCCTAACTTGCCTAGGAAAGATGCTTTCATGATGATCTCCTGAGGCAAACTGCTGGCCAGTTCATTACTTGGGACTCAGTTGGAGAGTGAAGGACAATGCAGAGTCAATTATCTCTGCGCAGTCACAGACCATCTAAAACTCCTAGCTTTCTGAAATAGGTTATTCTGGGAAATGAGAGTATGGTGTAGTGGTTAGAGCTACAGCCTCAGCACCCTGAGGCTGTGGGTTCAAACTTCGTGCTACTCCTTGTGACCCTGGGCAAGTCACTTAATCTTCCACTGCACCAATTTCATCAAAAAGGATTGTGAGCCCACCGGGACAGATTGGGAAAATGCTTGAAGTGTCTGTATGTAAACAGCTTTGAGTGTGGTTGTATAACTACAAAAAGACGGTATATAAGTCCCAATCCTGTGCAGTAGTGTCTTCCTTTGTTGGTGTGTGCAGGTATGCACCACGCATATAATTTAGGTTCAGTAGTGAAGGAAAGGGGAGATGAGATTTCCTTCCCTATGCATTTCTCATTAATATTCCCTTTGCCTTTTTTAAGGGAGGGAATTTGTATGTGGTTACACTAGGGTTTGACACATGTTAGTGAAAGAATGTGAGCACCTTTATGTAAGCGTGTGTATGTGTATCTTGCATTATGGGCTGATTCTAACACTTCACTGTTACCCACCACCTACTGCTTTGGATTCCATCTTTCGCCTTTTCCCCTCATTCTCCTTACCTTTCTCTTCTCAGTTTCCATTTGACCCCTTTGTTATCTCTTTTCACTCTACCATAGTGTTTTACATGTTTCACTTAACTTCCACTCCATTTTTATCTTATAATTTATTTTTCCCCATCCCTTCCACTTCCTTCTCTTATTCCACTACCTTCATAACGATCTTTATCCTTATTATACCTTCTTTCCATCCCTCCACATCTTGCTTCCACCAATTCTTTAATGTCTCTTTCTCAGTCCATCTGATCCACTTCTGTCCTTTCCCAGCATCAGCTATCTCCACCATCTTCCTTAGAATCTGCTCACATCTGCATCTCCTACTTTCCACCTTATCTTCTTTCCCCTCTTCTTTCTCTGTCCAGCGTCTGGCCCTCTTAGCATTTTCCCCTTACCCAACATATGTCCTTGCTGTTCTCCACTTTCCCAATTTCTGCTTCCATACCTCTTTAACACCACTATGGGTTATTCTTCATTCAGACAGCTGAGAGGGATGGATGAGGATGTTGTTGAGCCTTTGAATTATGTTTAATTTGGGTTGATGGGAAGGAGGGATGGGGGAGGGGGGGTATCAGCCTCATAAGTCATTTTTCATTTGGGCAGTTGGGAGGGAGACATGGAAAAGCTCTGCAGATTAATCTTTGTTCATTTGGTAGGAGGAATGGAAGTCTGTTGGCCTCGTGGGTTATTTTTCATTTGGGCAGCTGGAGAGAGGGATAAGGGAGGTAGTGCTCCGATTGCGTATTTATATTTGGGATGATTTTCAGCACAGATCAGTTAAGTTGTCTCCCACCCACTAGCAGTCTGACTTTACTATGAGACCAGTGGCTCTTGCAATCCCTTCCCATCTGCCTGAATGAAAAATATCCTATGGGACTGACAGCCCAAATCCCTCCCAAACATCCACATTCCTCCCCTTCAACTGCCATAAAGAAAAAGAGAACAAAAGCACCCACATTCTTTCCAGGTACATGAAAGATTTTCAGTACTAGCTGGCTGTTTAGGTGCCCAAAGATGAAATTAGGTGGCTATGCTTTCACTCCCAGATTCTATAAAGGTTGCCCAAACTAGGGTACAGATCCCAGATCGAAAGCAAGCTAATTCATTAATGAACCATTAACAATGTTAACTGGGCACTAAGTAGGATTTCCATTTGGATCTGCCTGCATGCTATTCTATAACTCTGTGCACCTAAATTGATTTGCATACAGCTCAAAAGGGGAGGAGGCCATGGGAGAGGGCATTGGCAGGTCAGGGGTGTTCCCCAAATTTAGGCACAGTTTTATAGAATAGTTGCCATCAGTTGGGAGCCAGGATTTACACAAAGTTTCAGCAGTCCTTGCACAAGAGGGGAATTTGGATTGGCATACTCTCATAGAGGGTCAGGGGAAGAGGTGAGTTTTAATTGCTTTCCTGAAGCTCAGCAGAGCTTCTAATGATCTCATGTGGGTAGGTAGTTTATCCCAGAGGTGCGGTAGGTAGTGTGAGTAAGTTCTTTTCTGGGTGTTTTCAAGATGAAGGGTGTGTCCCGAGGGCATGCATAATCCTTTTTCATCTTGTCAGCGGAGCACTCGATTCAGGGCGTAGGGTAGAAGTTTGTAGGCCATATAGATCAGTACCATGTCATGGAAGAGTTTGTAGGCCATTACTAGGCCTTTGAATATATATCATCTGTCGATCGGCAGCCAGTGGACAGTGTGCAATTGGGTCTAGTATGCAGAGGTTCTTCAAGAGTTGGATGGCAGCATTTTGTACTCGAAGTCGATGGAGGTTTTTTGCAGTAAGCCCGTTTAGGAGCATGCTGCAGTAGTCCATATGTGAGAGGACAAAGGTGTAAAGTAGTTGTGAGAAGTCCAGCTCTGAGAAGTAGCATCTGATTTTCCGTAGTTGTCAGAGATGGCAGAAGGAGGCAGATACTACTTGGGAGATATGGTCAGAGAGCAAAAGGTCGCCATCATGGATTACCCCTAGGCCGTGTACTTTGTCTTTGGCCGTGAAGGTGGTCGATTCCCAAGAGATCGACAGGTAGGCGAGTTCGGGGTCACTTCCCCGTATACAGAGGAGCTCGTTTTTTGCCACGTTTAGTTTCATCTTGTTTTGGGACTTTCAGCTTTTTTATTTCTGAGAGGCAGTTGTGTAGTTTGGAGATTTGTATTCTTCCTAGCACCTTATTTTGAGCTGCAATTATAGAATTTTTCCCTAACTACTTGGATTTAGGAGAGGGGGGGTACTTGAAAATATAACTGGCTAAATGTGTCTTAAAATCAGCCTAACTTGAGGGCCCTGTTATTATATCTTAGCATGCTCTATTGCGCTAATGTCCTTTAATGCACATTAAGTTTTAATAAAAGAATCTTTTTGCTAGCCAAAATTTAAAGAGCTGAGTTGGGCACATGGCCATTTTCAGAAAATTAGCTTGTTAGTTACCCAACAAAATTACTTTGAAAACTGGAATTTGCTAATTGGCTTGTTAACTAATTAAGCTGCACATGCAAATTGCCATTATACACACCTTTGGCTGCAGTATACAGAAACTGGCCCTAAATGCATAAAATTAACCCATTTAGAGCATGACTATATCTTTTGTGTAGAATGAAGTTGTTAGGATTCACATCATTCCCAGGAAAAATAAACTCTTTACAGATTACAGCACTTCTTTGGGACCAATCTAGTAATTATCCACAGATAGATCCCTTCTTTGGCTGTCTAAACCCCACAAGACCTATCATCTGAATAATTCTTAGACTGAACCCTTAAAAGTATCAAAACCTACAAAGAATCTAGCTCTGAGCCGCACGTGTTTATTTTTAGTCTGAAAACAAGGAACACGAATGCATGAACATTAGCAAAAATAGCCACCACCAAACATTACATCATACCATGTACTTCCGGTAATTGCTACCTCCCAGTAATGGCGTCCGCTATCAATAAATACGTTGCCAGCGACCCCGTAGCTTCCTTGGCTGCTAAAGCGCTCTGGTGTGTGGCTTTTCTTGGAGGAAGTTTCATCGCGTTCAACTGTCAGGTTATCGTGAGACACCTTCAATTTTCGGTGGGCAGTTTTAGGGTCCAGCTTGAATGGTTGACCTAAAATAATAAAAAATGAAATACATTTTTGATGAAATTTGCCTAAGCCTACTGTGCACTGTATAAGAGATTTTTGTTGCAGGCAATGTTTTTTGTTAATCAGCAATCATCATTTCATCTTTCTCACAGCAGAAATGAAACAGACATGGGGACAAATTTTTCACCATCCCAGCAGGAATTCAATTTCCCCGTCCTGTCCCTGTGAGTTTTGTCCCTGTCCCTGCCCCATTCCTGTAAGCTCTGCCTTAACCGCACAAGTCTAAAACACTTATGATTTTAAAATGTTTGAGGCTTGTGCAGACGAGGACAGAGCTTGCAGTGATGGGGCAGTGACAGGAAAAGAACTTGCTGGAACAGGAAAATGAGTTTCCGTGGGGACTGGGAAAAAATTATCCCCTTGTCATTCTCTAATTTTATGTGTGTGTGCATTGGGAGGGGGAGGGGGCAAAGGAGGTCTTTTCACTAGGTCACAGTTACAACTAGTGAAAGCAGTTTTGTGAGGAAGTGAATTTAGCATTTATTAAGATCAGATGAACCATAAAAAGTAGTGAAAAGTAGTGATTTGTAATTATAGCATGCAAATAAAAAGTCAGCATTGTAATTTTTTTTTTTAACACAACGCTACACAGTGTGTTAAAAATTCAATTTCCCCAAATCAGGAGTTGTCTGAGATCATTTCAGGAAAATCAATTTTTAACAAAGATACCTGGAAAAGGAACGCCAGTTATAGGTATTGCAATATTAATTGTGACACCTAATTCAACACAAAAGAAAGGGTCAGTGGCTAGAGGTCAATTAACAATCAAAAAATCGAATAATTATGAAGGCTGGAAGAAAACATACATAACAGACTTACTGTAGATTTCATTTGCAGGGAAATTAAAAAAAAAAAAGTGCTTCCAGCTGGAGATCACCAGGACATAATAAAAGAAATTCCCTTCAATGTTTCTGAGTTCCCTTGGTGACATCAGGAAATGTCCTGATCTTATAGTTAAGAAACAAGTCATCCCCTGTGCTTGAAAAAAAGATGTATGAGCCAATTGTGATTTGACTTCAAAACAAATGAAACTACCAGAGCAGCAGTTATTACCAAGTCAGTGTCTGAAGTTTCCAGAACACCAGAAACATCTAAATTCCAGGAAACAGCCCCTAATTCTCCTATATTTGAGATCTTAGCAATAGGGAGGTAGCATGGTTTCTCTTTATTCTTGTTTTTCTCTTTCCAAATGTTTTACTTGGTGAATGTAATGCTTGAAAATTGCAATAATAATACAAGAACTTCAATTCCACCTACAATGTGTGAAAAGCTATCCTGCCAATGATGCTGCTGTCTATTATAGAAACATGATGGCAGATAAAGGCCAAATGGTCCATCCAGGCTGCCTATCTGTAGCACCCACTATCTTCTCCTCTCCATAAAAGATCCCATGTGCCTATCCTATGCTTTCTTGAATTCAAATGCAGTCTTTGTCTCCACCATCCCTACTATGAAACTATTTCACACATCTACCACCCTTTCTATAAAAACATATTTCCTTAGATTTCTCCTGAGCCTATCACCTCTTAACTTCATCCCATGTCCTCTCACTCTGGAGATTCCTTTCAATTGAAAGAGACTGGCCTCATGTGTATTTATGTCATGTAGGTATTTAAATCTATCTATCATATCTCCCCTCTCCCGCCTTTCTTCCAAATATACATCTTTAAGTCTGTCCCCATAAGCCTTATGATGAAGACCAATGACCATTTTAGTAGCTTTCCTCTGGACCAATTCCATCCTGTTTTTATCTTTTTGAAGGTGCAGTCTCCAGAATTGTACGCAATATTCTAAATGAGGTCTTACCCGAGTCTTATTCAGGGGCATCAATACCTCCTCTTTCCTACTGGCCATTCCCTATGCACTCAAGCATCCTTCTAGATTTCACTGCTACCTTTTCAACCTGTACTGTCACCTTAAGATCCTCTATACCAGTGTTCTTCAACCTTTTTGCACCCGTGGACCGGCAGAAATAAAATCATTATTTTGTGGACCGGCAAACTACTAGGACTAAAATTTAAAAACCCTGTTTACGCCCCATCTCCGCGAGCTCGGTCCCCGCAAACCATCTGATCCCATCTGCACAAGCCGCAATTATGATTTTATATTGAACGTATTTTATTAAAGTATAAAAAGAAACAATATTCTGAACAATTGTGATTTTATAAATACAAATATACAGAGCACGGACCAACAAAACCCCTGTCTCCCCTCCCCTTCACATATATCCTCTCTACTATCAAGAAAACTGAACAAGCCAAGTTATTATAGAATGCTACATAGAAATATCATGCTAACAGAATACTGCAGTCCCCAGTTATGTCTCTAGCAGGATATATAATTCAAATCTGATATATTCTAATGACAAAATAGAAATAAAATTATTTTTTTCTACCTTTTGTTGTCTCTGGTTTCTGCTTTCATCTTCTTTTCACTCCACCATCTGCCCGTTTCATCCAATGTCCCCGTTTCTATGCCCCTCTTCCTTGTCCATCCTCCTCTCTCCTTTTTTCATCATTCATTCCAGCTTCACTGCCTTCTTCATTTTTATCTCTCCTACACCAGATCTAGCATCTTTATCCCTCTCTCATTTCTCTGCTGACCCCCTTTCCAGCATCAATGTCTCTCTACTTTCTCATTCCTCTCTCTTCCCTTTCTCTCATCTGATCTCTCCATTCCACCCTGACCCCCTTCCCCTCCTGTAATCTCCCTGCCAGCTGTTTCCTTCCTTTTTTCTTTCTCCCTACCCTCCTTCCTTTTTTTCCTTCTCCCTTCCCTCCTCCCTTTATCCAACATTAACTCTCTTCCCATCCCTTTCCCTCCTCCCTCCCAGCAGCATCTCTCCTTCTTCTCCCTTCCCTCCTCCCTCTATCCAACATTAACTCTCTTCCCATCCCTTTCCCTCCTCCCCTCCCAGCAGCATATCTCCTTCTTCTCCCTTCCCTCCTCCCTCTATCCAACAGTAACTCTCTTCCCATCCCTTTCCCTCCTCCCCTCCCAGCAGCATCTCTCCTTCTAACTCCCTTCAAGTCCAGTAACAGCTCTCCCTTTTCCAGCACCTTCCCAGCCTCCTACAGTGGCTTCCTCTCCTTCCAGCAGCTCTCGGTACTTGCCTGCAGGAAGTTGTCGGTAAATCACTGCCCTGGCAAATTGGAGAGCTGATGGGAGGAGAGACAGCCACTGTGAAGGCTCCCCAGGATCTTGTTCGCACACACTGACCATCTCCCTCCACCTGCACCTGAATCTGCAGCTCTCTCCGGTCTAATCGCAACTTCCCGCGGCCCTCTTCAGCAACTCAGCAGGGGTGGCGATCAAGACACGCTGCCAACGTCGGGACCTTCACTCTCTGAGTCCCGCCTATTTTGTTTCAACTTCCTGTTTCCGAACAGGCGAGACTCACAGAGGGAAGGCCCCGACGTTGGCAGCCTATCTTGATCGCCTGAGGCTGGGAGGAACATTAATCAGCAGGAACCGCAGTCAGGAGGAACCGCAGTCGGCAGGAAATTTAACTGCCGACTTGATCTCGCCGGCCCTGCGCAGACCGGCAGAAATTTTCTGCGGACCGGCAGCGGTCCGCGGACCGGTAGTTGAAGAACTGTGCTCTATACCACAAAGTGCAGAAACAGAGATCCTAATTTTTTAATAGAATGATTAGGTCAGAAAATAGACATTTGTGCATTCAAAATCCACTAATATTTTATGGAAAGCAGTTATCTAGTTATAACTCCCCACTTATTCCCACTCTCATCCTACCTACCTATTCCCATGTTCCAATGAGTTACAAGTTTAACAGATAGCATATGATTCCAAATCAGTGACCAAGTCTATTGGTATATCCTCCATGTCCTAGGAGAACCTTGTCTAGCACCCAGTTTTTCCATTTTCAATAGATAATAAATCTAATTTTCTACGCTGTCATTGTAGGAGGGCATTGTTGTTGAAAACAAGCTGGTATGCACTTTCTAGCCAAAAGAAATACTTTTTGCAATAAAGAGTGCCTGTTCTAGTTCCCCCTTTGCCACAACATTTGAATTGTATACCCACTTACAATGGTATACTCCGATCAAGTATAACATTAAAAAGATCATTAATTATTTGCTACCAAAAATCTTGAATTCTCTCATAAAACCAAAACATATGTGAAAAAATGGCTGGAGAAGTTTGGATATTTAGGATACTCCACTGATTCCAAAATGTTTGCTAAAAAGACTCGATAAACTGCTATAAACATACACAGCAAAAACTGTGTTGTTCCTGCAAAACTGCATATCTTGAAACTTTAGTATTTTTTTTATTAGGATGCGTAAGCCATCACCAGTTATCAAGTTATTGCTTGCCAGTTCCCTATTCCATGCTGCCAACCACTTGATCTCCCATTTCAGAACTATACTACTTAGACTAGCTCGACAAAAAGGATGCACTGGGAAGACAACCCCCCCCCCCCCATTTTGAAGAGGACCTGCTGGTAGGAGGAAGTGAACATCCCTTCTGCCATTTCTTCTAGTTAAGATACAGGAGGTTGAGGGACCATATGAGGGCCCTGAGGCAGGAGGGAGTGGACATCCCTCCTGCCGATTCAATTTAAAGGTGGGGGGTTGTTGGGGGTCCCTGAGACAGGAGGACATGCTCACTTCGCAGAGCCACTTACAAACCTTTTTATCAACTCCTCATCAATATCAGCCAGAAAACTTAAAACATTTCAATTGATCCCTCCCTCTCCCAAAGATGTAAAATACAAACAAAACAAAATCCAACGAATCTGCAGTAGTTTTCGAACAGCAAAAAAAACAAAAGAAACTACAGGAATGATGTACAAGATGCTGAAACTATTGAAATCAATAAAATTTTGTTGCCCAAGGAATAATTCACTTTAGTTTGAAACCTGGACCTGACACTGTCCATGTTTTGAAAAAAACCTTTTTCCTCAGGGGTCCAGAAGGGAGAAGGGGAGCAAGACGGTTGGCCAAAAGACGAGAAAACAATTTCAAATCAACATTAAGTAAAGAGATCGGGCGGTAAGACCCCGGGTTGTCAGCTTCCTTACCCGGTTTCAATAACAAAGTTACCAACGCCTCGTTAGCATAACGAGGGAAGGAGCCTTTAGTTATAGCTGCATTGTAATAATCAAGTAATGGCTCACAAACACGATGGGAGAGAATATGATAAAACTCGCCAGAAAACCCATCAGGACCAGGAGCCCGGCCCGACTGAAGAGATTTTATGGCAACCTGCAATTCCAACGCATGAAGGGGTTCATTAAGACGGGCTGCGACGGCCGGAACCAAACGTGGCATGCCCGACGATTGTAAATAATCAGAAACGAGGTCCCCAGAGATCTCATCGGGAGCAGCATACAAGTGAGAGAAAAAAATCAACAAGCCTCTCTGCCACCTGCGACGTTTTCGTAACCCGACCCCCACCTGGTGTCTTGAGGGTCAGGATTGGTTTGCGGCCCAGACGAGCATCTACCAGGCAGGCCAAAAATCGCCCCGGCCTGTTACCAAATTGGTGAAATCGATATTTGTGAAAGGCCACCCATTTCATTGAACGTGAGTGGAGCAACGAGTTAAGCGTAGCCTGAGCAGACAAATAGCGTTCCCGTGTCGCAGGAGAGGGAGAAGCCTGAAAGGCACGCTTAGCCGCGCGAAGATCACGCTGGAGGGTCAAGATACCACTGCTAATGCGTCGATGTCTGGCACAGAGGAAGGAAATAATGTGACCTCGAAGCACGGTCTTGGCGGCTTCCCAAAACAAAATGGGATCCTCTTGATGGGGGCCATTATGGTGTAGATAGTCATCCCATTGTGACTCCAAAAAGGTTTTAAACTCCTCATCTTGGGCCAAATAAAAGGGAAATTGCCAAGAGGAAGAACGAACATAGGACGGATCCAAATGAATATCAATCCAAATGGGAGCATGATCAGAGACTGCCAGGGGGCCTATTTCCGCTGACGACACCGAAGAGAACAGACCCACCGATATAAAAATGTAATCAATACGAGACCAGGTATTGGGAGCTCTAGAAAGATGGGTATAGTCACGGACCTCCGGATGTAAGAGACGCCAGGGAGAGTGTCACAAAGATCAGCAAGAAGATGCCCTCGAGTCCCAAGAGTGGCGGAGGAAGGTCCCGACTTATCCAGGACAGGGTCACCAACCAAACTGAAATCACCCACCAAGAGCAACGGATCGCCAGCATATCAGAAATGGAGAGAAACCAAATCACGAAGAAACGGCTTCCGACGAGTTAGGGCCATACACCACCAGTAACAGATAACTCCGGTCCCCCAACGAGATTCGCAACAGTAAGTGGCGAACTTCCGGAGATTTATCGAGGACCTGCACTCCAAGCGGGGAAGATTTCCGAATCAGTACCGCCACGCCCTGATGACGTCCCGGAGAAGATGCAAAATAAACCTCCCCCACCCAAGAACGACTTAATTTAAGATGTTCCTCATCAGTGAGCCGGGTTTCTTGTAAACAGGCAATATCAGTATGGTGACGTTGAAGCGCGGCCAAAATTTTAGACCTCTTTATCGGGGAGGTAATACCTCCCACATTCCAAGAAGTAAGCCTAAAAGGTAAACTTACAGCAGCCAGAGGAGAGAAAAGAGAAGACCTATGTAAAGATAAAACCACCAATCAAAAACCCCAGGAGCCCAGCCTCCCCCAGGATCCACAGCACCACTGTATGGCAAAACAGGGAACGAGAGGAAAAGAAGAAACTCAAGAATCAACACATTGTGTAGGCTAGAAAGAAGAAAGAAAGAAAAAGAAGAAAAAACACAACCCCCCAAACACCCCAGAAGGAGCAGACAATGCAACAAAAGATATAATCCCAAAAAACAAAACCCAGCATCAGTGAGAGAAAACCACCCCCTTCCAAAACCCAGCCCAATCGAACCCAACCCACTCCCCCAGAACCAAATCCCAAGTCCCAACATAAGCACACTCCGTGTCCCACGAAAGCAGGACAGAGAGAAGGAGTCACGAACCAATGTAACCCAGGCCCCAGATCCCCCACCCCTCCATCAATAGCACTGATCACATATGAGCAAAGAAAGCCAGTCACATACATACTCCCCCGACCCCAAAACTCCCACAACACCTCCCCATACCCCAGCCCAAACGAGCCCAAAAGTAGAAAACCGAATCAAACTGGAGCAACCACATGGGGAAAGACCCATCAAACCCAGAAGACAGCCTCCATGTGACCCATCCCTTCAAACACCCCAAACACCAAGCTGCAAGCACTCAAGAAGATGCACCAAGCAGGGAATCCCCAGGGCAGTCTAAAAGCGCCCAAACCCAGCCCCGCACACAAAATGGCCCAGCAGGATCCCCATACAGGCGACCAAGAGGGAAATACCAAGCAGACAGGAGTTAACCTGTCTGAAAATGGGCACTATAAGGACTAGCTAGCCCTTATGACAGGCAAAGCAGGCCCCAAGGAAAAACAGAAGCAAACAGCAAAACCAACTGCAAACACACAAGCCTCATCCAACCCCAAGTCTCACACAAACAGCACACCACACACCAGCAATCACACAGCAAACCAATACCCCATAGAAATCAAGCCTCCCCCACTGAAGGGCGAGAACAGGGAAGCTGAAGAACACAGGTCCATAGTCCACAAATCCAGAAACAGTCATTCCAAAGCAGAGAGGCAGTGGTCCCGGGAAGGATCAGCAAAGAGCCATGGCACTCAAAGGGCTCTATCAGGGCGCCGATGAGGGACCCGGGTCAGCCGGCAGCGCATCCAAAAAGTCTTGAGCGGCTTCCACGGTGGTATAACTCTGCCATCCCGCGCTGGTCCATATCTTCAGGTGTGCCGGATACTGGAGCATAAAGCATTGCTTACGGTCAAATAAGGCCGAGCACACCCTGGAGAAATGTCTCCGACGTTCTTGGAGAGCCAATGAGTAATCCTGAAACAACCGGATCGGAGAACCCTCATATTCAAGGGTGTTACGCCGCTGTTTGTAAGCTCTCATCAAACAGCACTTGTGTGCAGAGTTGTGCACCTTCACAACACAACCCTGGCTCTAGTCAGATCTTCAGAGCACCGGCCCAAACGGTGAGCCCAGTCCAAACGAAGAGGCCCCATTCCAGCCGGCAGGGGAAATTCTTTTGTAAGCCAGGCTTCCAGGGTGGGCAGAAGACGAGGGTCTGGCACCATTTCTGGAAAACCAATCAGCCTGATGTTATCCCGTCGCGACCGGTTTTCCAGATCATCGATTTTCTTGGCTTGATGCTGCACAAGCTCTCTAAGGGAGAGGAGGTCAACCGCTGAGGAAGTGTGCGCCTCCTCCACCAGCACCACTCTAGATTCAAGCTCCCCCGTGCGCCTCGTAGTGTCGGTAAGCAGAGTCTCAAGAGTGGTAAGCTGCCCCGACAGGCCATCAAAGCGCGAGTCCAGCGCTTGGACACGGATGCGGAAAGGGCCTCTATATGCGCTTCAGAGAGGGGCAGCGTGGAACCCGCATCAGCGGTTGCCACCGCCGCCATTTTTGCGACAGATTTAGAAGGCTGCGGCTCCTTATCTCTGTCCTTCCGCGTGGTCCGTCCGCTCATTGCTAGGCTAGTGGATTGGACAAACCGGTCCATACACCGACCCGATCCCCCGAAAGGAGCAGCGAAAAGCAACAGCAGGTTAGATGAGGCGGGGAGGATCATGGGGCCCAGGAGCACGAGCTAGGCACGTCCTGCTCTGCTCAACACATCACGTGACCTCCCGTTTGCACTTTTTATAAGTTTTCAAAATTAATAAAGATTAAAAAAAACAAAAACAAAAACCCCCAAACCCTTAAAACCATAGGGGCATTAAAAGTATGAGGGCTTAGATCAAAAATATAAAAGAAAATGAAAGCACTCTTATAAAAGGAGAACTGGAACCAACTTATGAGCTATAGGTGGTGGGCACCAAATCTTTGAAATAAAACAGATAAAAAAGGAAAGATCGATACCGTAGTTTCAGTTGTAAGGGCTCAATACCACCCACAATAAAACGGGTGCTTTAAAAGCTTTGGGGCCCGAACATTAAAAACTAAAGCTACTAGTGTAAAACCTAGGGCTCCTTTTACGAAGGTGCATTAGGGCCTTAGCGCGCGCTAAAATTCCGCGCACGCTAGCCGCTACCGCCTCCTCTTGAGCAGGCGATAGTTTTTCAGCTAGCGTGCGTTATAGCATGTGCTAATACGGTGCGTGCGCTAAAAACGCTAGCGCACCTTCGTAAAAGGAGCCCCTAGTGAATCCTGATTATATGTGAACAACTGGCAATAAAAAGGAATTTAAAACATGCTTATCGTGCCAGAGATGTGTACGCTAGGAGCGAAAGAGAAAACACGCCGCCGGAAAAGCTAAGTTAATAGAAAAGTGGCGTGATGACGACAACCAGCGCGTAGTGGCGGTGTGAGGGGCGTGTGAAAATGATGTGGGGCCAGAACTTATGTGAAAGCACTAAGATCCAAATAAAAAAAACGAGATGACAGATTTACTTTGGGCGAATTTTACGGGGGAAACAGAGTGAACAGATTACAAATCATTAAATATGTATCTGAGAACTAATCGGTTGTGTGTTATGGAATGTGTGCTCTGATTTGATATGTGTTATGGGTCTGAAGACTGGATGCTAAGTATTAATGTGTATGGGATGTGCGAGTCTATGGGAATGGACGACGAGATGGTAGATGAAGTTCAACGTTGAGAAATGTACAGTATTGCATGTGGGAAACAGAAACCCGAGGTACAACTATACGATGGGAGGGATGTTATTGAATGAGAGTATCCAAGAAAGGGACTTGGGGGTAATAGTGGACATGACAATGAAGCCGACGGCACAGTGCGCAGCGGCCGCTAAGAGAGCAAATAGAATGCTAGGTATAATCAAGAAGGGTATTACTACCAGAACGAAAGAAGTTATCGTGCCGTTGTATCGGGCGATGGTGCGTCCACATCTGGAGTACTGCGTCCAATATTGGTCGCCATACCTTAAGAAGGATATGTCGATACTCGAGAGGGTTCAGAGGAGAGCAACACGTCTGATAAAAGGTATGGAAAACCTTTTATACACTGAGAGATTGGAAAAACTGGGACTCTTTTCCCTGGAGAAGAGGAGACTTAGAGGGGATATGATAGAGACTTACAAGATCATGAAGGGCATAGAGAGAGTAGAGAGGGACAGATTCTTCAAACTTTCGAAAAATAAAAGAACAAGAGGGCATTCGGAAAAGTTGAAAAGGGACAGATTCAAAACAAATGCTAGGAAGTTTTTCTTTACCCAATGTGTGGTGGACACCTGGAATGCGCTTCCAGAGGGCATAATAGGGCAGAGTACAGTACTGGGGTTCAAGAAAGGATTGGACAATTTACTGCTTGAAAAGGGGATAGAGGGGTATAGATAGAGGATTACTGCACAGGTCCTGGGCCTGTTGGGCCTCCGCGTGAGCGGACTGCTGGGCACGATGGACCTCAGGTCTGACCCAGCGGAGGCATTGCTAAAAAAAAAAAAAAAGAATGTATGGCATATGAAGCAATGCCTAGGACAAATACAGCATGACAAGATTTGTACAGCATATAAAGCAATACACAGGAAAAATACAAAATAATAAAATCCACAACATGATAGAACATAATTGTTTTTTTACAATGCTTGAAACAATGAATAGCCATGAAAAATATATAGTATATGTCACCGATGGGTATGCTTTTTTGATTTTTGATTAGGATAATGTGCAGCCAGATTGCGAAAGCATGCACAGTGTGTATGGAGACCTATGTGATATGGCATGTACATAGAAACAAACCATAACCATAACTTAGGCCCTCTTTTACTAAGGTGCGCTAACCAACGTGTGCATGTTAGTCTATGGACACGCTAGCGTGTGCTAATTCGATTAGCACACCATACATTATTAATATACCACAATAAATTATCTGGAAAGATTTTGCATCATAAATGGATACAAACTGTGGTCCCGTATATACAGTAATTTAGAACACAAAGACATGAATTGTCTTGTTCCAATATACAGACTGGATATGATGACGCGCATGTATGGATGTGAAGCAGAAAAAACAAGCACTAATCACTTAATATTCTCTGTCTCTCGTTTTTAATGCGTTTGCATAGGGTTCTTGGTGGCTGCTACAACCATTGGTAGCAGCAACCACGGAGAACCCTTTTCCGCATCTGCAAGAAAGACTGGTTAAAACCAGTTTTACTTGTAAGGAAACCTTTTATGCATCAGGGCCCGAGCCGAGTCTGCTGTTGTGCCCTGTCAGCCAAGGGCGGTCCTTGAGAAGGAAGTATACTGGGAAAACAGCTGCTGGAGAAAACAAGTTCACTTTTTCTTCAGCCTCTCATTAGTGGTGAGTCATAGCACAGCACTTGCCTTGGCACAGATACCAAAATATAGAGTTCCAGAGAGCCTAAAAAAAAATGTGCCTGGAAATCAGTTCTACAGAAATACCTTCTGAGTTGGTGTCCATGGTATTATGCTAGAATTTCTTTGTGCTTGCATAGTTCTTTCTAGAGACTGACCTCTAATTGTCACTTTGAAATGGTGCCCACACATTACAGTATTAGTACCGTGCATTCAAATGCAGGAAATGAATTAAAACCCAGTA
The DNA here is from genome assembly GCF_902459505.1 of Geotrypetes seraphini. Classification (NCBI taxonomy): domain Eukaryota; kingdom Metazoa; phylum Chordata; class Amphibia; order Gymnophiona; family Dermophiidae; genus Geotrypetes; species Geotrypetes seraphini. The sequence goes on along the minus strand of NC_047089.1, from coordinate 172,208,421 downwards.
GAAATAATATGGGAGAGAAACATTTCTGTTGCTATTGGCAAGTATTTTATGCTTTGGAATGGTTCTTTTGGACAATAACAGGATGTAGTAAGATGGGATGTCTGCTCTGAGCCAGACAAGCTTCTGCTATTGTGCAACAGATTAGAAAGACCCTTTTTGTCTCTGCCAAAGAAGATGCTTGCACCATTTGGAGGAACATATACGATGCATGTGACCCAGAAAAGCTTTGTCAACTAGTCCCACATGTGGGAATCCTTTCATTGATCCAAAACTAAAAGGTCCTAGTTGATGCTTTTTTCCCCCCCTGTATCTTTTTCTTCTGTTGCCAACATTTGATTCTGTGCACTGGATGCCAAGAAAGACCTTCCTGAACAGTCGTGCTGTGAACTATCTCTACCATATTAAAATCCTAGTAAATTCTATATAGTCCCCCTAAAGTTTGGTGCCTATATTGGCTTCCTATCTAATGGCGTAGTATTGTGTGTGTGTGTGTGTGGGGGGGGGGGGGTGGGTGGACAACCCCAGGCACCAACTTGGTGGGGATGCCGGTACCTCTCCTTTTCTCCACCCCTGGTCCTATCCTTCCCCTTCCTGCCGCGTGCATGTGCTTTCCCTTGCCCATATGTCTCTAACTCTTCACCAGCTCCAACCTGCTGCATGTGCTGCCTTCAACTCTCCCTCTGAAGTAACTTCCTGGTTGCGGGACCAGGAAGTGACATCAGAGGGAGAGTCGAGGCCGGCGTGGTCAGCAGGTTGGAGATGCTGTTCGTGCTGGCAAAGTTAAAGAGGTACGGGAGAAGGGGTGTGTGCGCATGTAATGGGGGGCAGGGAGAAGGTGAGGAGGCGGAGAAGGAAGGGGAGTGCCACCACCCCAGACGCCTCCCACCCTCGCTATGCCACTGTACCTAGCCAATGCAAGCACCTAACTCATTTGATTAATTGGCTAATAGGTTTAATTGGTGCTAATTGGCACTTAACACCTCATAATTGTCATTAATCGGACTTAATTAATCTTTATGAATTTTAGTAGCATGAGAAGGCAAGGAAAAGAGAAACGGTGGGATTTTTTTAAAGTGCCTATACCGATGCCTAAAACTCTGAATGCTTGGAAGGCAATTCTAGAATTTGATGCCAAGATGTAGACGTATGGACATCTAATGCATAACCACCTGACCTTCCAGATAAGTGACTGTATTACTGAATAAGGATGGTGGTGGGGAACAATGAAGTGTAATGATGGTTCCCATGTTCCTTTCTTTTCAGTAGGAGAAATATATGGCACTGAGCACTTCTTTCACTAATAATGTTTCTTTTTGAAGACATTTTAGCACATGGGTGGTGTTTATTTATTTATATTTTATTCTTATTTTTGAAGTCCTGAAAATTTTACCAAGATGTAGATGACAAAATGGATCATGCTTAGTACTAATTCCATAAAGGCACTTAAGCGCACCTGTACCACCACAAAATACCAGAACAAAGCTGCATTATTCAGAACAGTGGCATAGCAAGGGTGGGAGGTGCCCAAGGCAGTGACACCCCCCCATCCTCTTCTTCTCCCCCCCATTATGCACACATGCCCCTTTCCCTGTACCTCTATAACTCACCAGCACGAGCAGCAACTCCAACCTGTTGCTCACGCCGGCCTCAGCTCTTCCTCTGACATCACTTCCTGGTTGTGGGGCATGGAAGTGACATCAGAGGGAGAGCCGAGGCCATCATGAGCAGCAGGTTGGAGTTGCTGCTCGAGCCTATGAAGAGTCAGAGGTTCGGGGGGGGGGGGAGTGAAGGCATGCACACAGCAGGGGAGGGGTGTGAAGGAATAGGGTTACCAGATTTTCCATCTGGTAAAGGAGGATGTGGGGCCCCGCCCCTGGGCTCGCGCCATTACACCCCCGGGTCTGCCCCAGCCCCACGACCTTCTGCCCCCAAACCCAGTCCCACACAAACCTCTTCGGGCCGGGGCTGGAATGCAGCTGCGTTTATGCACCCACTACAGGTCAAAGTGCATCATGCAATGTATGTAACTGATAATGTTCTATAAATTGCACACAATTGGCAATCTGACCATGATCTCTCCATGCTCCGTCTACATGTATACCCCATTGGAGATAAACGCTAAGCAAATTTGGCACGTGCTTTATAAAATACTTATGCGTTTACATGCATAAGTGCCAAATATTGGCACCTTTGATACACGTGTACTAGAATTCTGAACATTACTTATGCACTTATTTATTTATTCATTCAATTTTCTATACTGTTCTCCCCAGGGAGCTCAGAACGGTTTACATGAATTTATTCAGGTACTCAAGCATTTATCCCTGTATGTCCTGGTCGGCTCACTATTTCATGTAACTGGGGCAACAGGGGGGATTATGTGACTTGCCCAGGGTCACAAGGAGCAGTATGGGTTTGAACCCACAACCTCAGGGAGCTGAGGCTGTAGCTTTAACCACTCTAGAAATCAAAACATGGTAAAAGTGAGCCAAGTATGAATCTATTGTGACATCACTGATGAGGTTGGCTCTTAGGCATTGGTTGAACGAGGCATGTTGATGTCACATTACTAGCTCTGGTTATCAGAGGCTGAAACTTTTCACACTATTTATTCAATTTTCTATACTGTTCTCCCAGGAGAACTCAGGATGGTTTACATTAATTTATTCAGGTACTCAAGCATTTTGATCTGTCCGTCCTGTCGTGCTCACAATTTATCTAATGTACTTGAGGCAATGGGGGGATTAAGGATGCTAAGGCTGTAGCTTTAATCACTGTGCCACACTCCCCCACCCCCCAATTCTGTATAAGTTGCCCAAATTTGGGAGTGGATCCTACATTCCATGCATCAACTAATTATACAATTAGATGTTAACAATAATTTTTATTAACAAGTATTTAATTGGAAATAATTAGGAATTACGCACAAAACTGCCTAAAACCCTATTCTATAACGCATGCACCTAAATGTTTCAGAATACCTGCATTTGCACACATAACTGCCATCAGCTGGGAATTAGCATTTACAGCAGCCTTTGATAGGCTTAAGTGCTTGAATCCAAAGCTAGGTGAAAGTGTACTAAGCTAGTATTTTCTAAAGGGCACACTTCGCAGAGTGCACTTTACAGAATTCTATCTTAGGACAGACCATAACAGCACCTAATTTTGGGTGCCATTTACTGAATCTATCCCTTGATGCTCAATGGTACTACTACTACTACTACTACTACTACTACTATTTATCACTTCTATAGCGCTGAAGGGCATACACAGTGCCATACATTTTGACATTAAATAGATGGTCCCTGCTCAGAAGAGCTTGAACAGACAGACATGACATATAGGGTTGGGAAAGCAGAACCCAAGGTGAGAGGAGGAGTTGAAAGCAGTCTCGAAGAGAAGGTCTTTTATCTTGGACTTAAAACACTGCCAGAGACGAAGCCCACTGTAGGCATACGGGCAGTTTCTTAAAGGTATAAGGCACAGCGAGACAGAAGGGATGGAGTCTGGAGTTGGCAGAGTAGAAGGATACATATAGGAGTGATTTACCAGCTGCGTGGAGCTCACTGGGGTGGGGGGAGGGAGTACATAGGGGAGATAAGTGAAGAGAGGTAGTGAGGGGCAGCCGAGTGAATGTATTTGTAGGTCAGTAAGAGGAATTTGAATTGTATTCAGAAACGGATGGGGTAACTTGAGTATAGCAGCTCTCATGGATTATGGGTCGTGCAGAGTTTTGGTAGTATACTTGAGGAAAGGTCAGATTTTGATAGTACAGTATTATAGAGGAATAAACAGCAGGTTTTAGCGATATAATATAATATAGAATGGACATCTATGAACCATTTTTGATAAAGCATTTACTCTCTGCCAGTGTACAAACATGCATGCAGTTGAAAGGTCAATAGATCATAGGAAATCCTGTAGCAGCTTGAAATGTGCTAATTGGAAAATATTCCTCAGTAATTTGCAGAAAGTGTACAGCCTTCTTCTCTCCCTTCTTAAGCTTCTCAGGAAACTGTCTGATAAGTCTGTCAAATTGTACGAGCACCATGAATCATGGATCAAACAGTTGCCAAAGCACCAATAAGAAATATCAAATGCTTAAAATCACATGCATCAGGATAAAATCTTTTTATCACAAAGCAGGGTCTGTCTGACCAACTAGAATCTCACGTAGACCGTCCTGGTATCCCCTAGGAGAGGTAATCGAAATGACCTTTTAAAGTCTTGCCTTGTATGTTGCTGTGTACAAACAGAATGGGCAGCTGCTATTCTGAAATGGAAAGGACTATATTAAATCTCAATGGAAAATAATTCAGACCAAGATGTTGCTATTGCTGGTATGTGGCTGACGTCCGAAGATGTGCAAAATCCCCCAGATTCTATAAATGGCACCCAAAACACTTTTCTATCAAAGGTAAATGCAGAGTTTTGCAGTTTGGATGCAAGACGCCGCGGGAAAGGACTGTTGAATAACTGATGGAGCACCGCTTACCATTTAAGCAAACTAAGTGAGTTTTTGATTTTTCTGTTGTTGCCTGCTATTGGAGCTGATTTACCTGTATAGTGCTACTTTGCATTATAAGGACATTGGAAATTATTGTTTTTTTTTTTTTTTTTTATTATGCTGAACTAAAACCTACAGAAGAACTTATTTGAGCATGGGAATTTTTTTGGCCAATGAAGCTCATCTGAAGCCTATTTTCGCCCAACTTTTATATGCACCCTCCCACTTAAACAACCGCCTAAATAGGAACCTCTATTCCAGACAAAGGAGAACCCAGTCCCCTTTCTCCTACCCCCCTTATAAAGGAACTAAGCGCAAAAAGATGTACGACAACCTACTAGCAACACATGCAGCTAAATTGGACCCCTCCATCACCAACCTACTGACAGCTTCAACTGACCTCAAAGCTTTTCGAAAAGAAATCAAAACCATACTATTCAAGAAATACATTCTAATTTCCTAACCCCACTCCTCTCCCCTCTCTCCCCTTCTTAGGATCCTCCCTTCAACATGTGATTTAGACCTAACGCCTTTAACTGTATTCCTCTTCCTGAAAACGTCCAGCTATCGTTTAGATGTATTAGGCCCTACGTCGTTAATTGTATTCCTATTCCTGGAAATGTCCAGTTATCTTTTTGTTGTAATCCGCTTAGAACTGCAAGGTACAGGCGGAATAGAAGTCATTAATGTAATGTAATGTAATGTAATGTGCGGGGGTAATAGTAAAGGAGCAAAGTAATTTTACTCTGTTAGGAGGCTAGCTCCAGAATTTTCAGCATACAAGTTAGATGGGGCACAAGAACCCCCACCCTTCCTGCTGGCATCTCTCCCTCCTTTCGCCTAGACAATTGGGGGTCTCTTAACCCTACTCCCCCAAGTCCTTGTACCTTTTAAGTTCTTTTGTACCTTGCTGGTAGTGAGCAGCGACTCATACTTTTTGCTTGTGCTAGCCCTGAGCCTTCTTTCTGATGCAACTTCCTGGTCCTGCGCGCTTAATTAAAGACCCACCAAGGACCCATCTACACATATAGCTCCTTTCATTTACATGCTGGACCATTTGTTTGCATGTTGCATGCTGGCGGCAGGATGGATGAGGACGTTCAAACTACAATGAAGATTTTAATTATCGGCGAGAGTGGGGTGGGAAAGTCCAGATAATCCCTTCCTGAGGAAGCATGCATATCGCGAAATTCGAGTCGAAGGGAGGACTTGTGTTTCTTGGCTTCCAGGAGCTTTTTAACAATTTGTATGAGCACTTTACAACATGTCACGTGACCATCCACTGCGAGTTTACCATCATAAAAGATAAGTCATGATGCTATTATTTTTATAGATTGGTTAGAGATTTGTGTGGTGGTACAGACATAAATGGTGTTATGATGGTCTGATGGCAGCCTGTGTTCTGTTTTATACACTTGAACACTATGGGGCTCATAATCAAAAGAGAAAAACATCCAAAAACCGGCCTAAGTCGGCACTTGGACGAACATTTCTCAAAAACGTCCAAGCGCCGATAATAAAACTGGGTTTTGGATGTATTTAAAAACGACCTAGGCCGTCATAGTGCCGCTCAACGTCCAAAGCTACACGGGGCATTTCGGGAGGTGTGTCGAGGGCAGGAGTTGGGCGGGATGTGGGCCGGCTTAGACTTAGTCGTACAGCATGTATAACTCAAAGTTTTACAACAGAGCCTAGACAGAGCTTGGACGTTGTGACTTAGACCAAGTAAAACATGGTCTAAGTCACTAAAATCCACCTAAACTCACCAGATAAGCACTGAAAACACATAACACAGAACCCCACACACTACCCCAGTGATCACCAACCCCCTCCCACCCCCATAAAAATTTTATTCACAACTTTAAATTTCAGCCTCCAGACCATCATCACCTGGCTGCCTGGCATAGAAAAGCCTAGTCGTCCAGCACAGAGGCAGCTTAAGTCATCTTGGGGGTTGGTTAGGGCCCCATAGAGAGGAGGACCCATGCCCATAAGCCCCTGTAATCACTGCACTGATACTTAAACATGTGCACTGCTCTATACACCCCCAAACCCTTTTTTACTGGCATATAAGTGGCTCCTACAGCCATAAGGGCTATTGGGGTGGTAGATAGGTGGGTCTAGGGGATTCTGGAGGTGGTTTGGGGGGCTCACCGTCACCTATAAGGGAGCTGTAGGGAGGAGAAGCCATGGCATCCTTTTTGTGAAGTTCACAGCAGTGCCCTGTAAGGTATCCCACTATTTAGGTGGCATGTCTGGGTGTGCAGTCCATTACTTTGCAGACCCCTCCCACTTGGACTGAAAGTTGGACGGAAATGTGGTATAAAGATGGATGATTTAATGGCTTGGACGATCAGATCGGCAGGACGTATAATTAGACGATTTTCGAAAGTCAAAAAAAGTTGGACGTCTCTTTCGAAAATGTGTCTTAGGCTCTTTTTAACTTTGGATGACTTGCGAGATGGACATAAACGGACTTAAGACGTCCCTTTCGATTATGCCCCTCTATAGGTTGTGGGTCTGAGCACTATTTAAAAATTTTTTAAATAATTGATATATTTATAATATTGTGATGTGAGTGTTGTTATGTAGAATAATACCTAACATGTGTTTGTGCACATTATACATGCATAAGTCTAGTATTCTATAACTTATTCGCAATCAGTACCTAACTTTAGGTGTTAAATTATAGAATAAGGGGCAAATGACTTTCACACTTCAAAAAAGGCAAACAGAGATTTAATCTGACCATCTTCAAAAATATATCAGTACAGCCACAGTAAGTAGTTATCTTACCGTTTTGCCAAACTTCATTCTATCTGGCTTAAACAATGCATTAAGGTCCTCAGCGGGCCACCACACACTCAAGTTGTTTCATTGTGTCTGGCTTTATGCTCCCATTCCTCATCGGACCAATAGATATTTTTATAAATATTTTAAAGACTTATTAATTTAAATATAATTTTAAATATATGCTAAGAATACTTAGCTTTGTATGTTCGACGCTAGTCGGGAGGGAACAGCAATCGCCAACATGTTTCGCCCGTAAAATTCCAAGGGCTTTATCAAGGCTCCCTCTCCCTAAATAGATATAAAATACACCCAAGTGTTCATAAATATTTTAACCCAGCATATATATTTATAACATACTTCATTTAGATCCTTACAACGTTAAAAAAATTTTTTAGCTCTCACCATTCACACAGCTCTCTCCACCATTGCGTCAGGAACGAAATGGCGGTCACGCTCTAAGTCAGCTGATTTATGCGTAGCCCCGACAGTGACGTCAGGAACTAACGTCATAATAACTACAGTTTTAATAGCATTTTTTAGCAAATGTAGTACAATTTAATGGATGACAAAAAATGGGGAGCCCCCGGGGGCATCTATTATATTAAGGAGCCCCACTCGAGCTCATTATTTAGACCATTTGGGACTACAGTATTCAGACGATAAATCCATCGTTGTTCAAGTAGATTCAGTTTACCTTCCCAATCCTCTTCATTTTCATCTTCACTAATACTGTCAATAATTCTCCATTTCAAATGTTGGATACCATGCCCTTTATCCACCCAGTGCTGAACCATCCATTAAATTGTACTACATCCATCCATTAAATTGTACTACATTTGCTAAAAAATGCTATTAAAACTGTAGTTATTATGACGTTAGTTCCTGACGTCACTGTCGGGGCTACGCATAAATCAGCTGACTTAGAGCGTGACCGCCATTTCGTTCCTGACGCAATGGTGGAGAGAGCTGTGTGAATGGTGAGAGCTAAAAAATTTTTTTAACGTTGTAAGGATCTAAATGAAGTATGTTATAAATATATATGCTGGGTTAAAATATTTATGAACACTTGGGTGTATTTTATATCTATTTAGGGAGAGGGAGCCTTGATAAAGCCCTTGGAATTTTACGGGCGAAACATGTTGGCGATTGCTGTTCCCTCCCGACTAGCGTCGAACATACAAAGCTAAGTATTCTTAGCATATATTTAAAATTATATTTAAATTAATAAGTCTTAAAAATATTTATAAAAATATCTATTGGTCCGATAAGGAATGGGAGCATAAAGCCAGACACAATGAAACAACTTGAGTGTGTGGTGGCCCGCTGAGGACCTTAATGCATTGTTTAAGCCAGATAGAATGAAGTTTGGCAAAACGGTAAGATAACTACTTACTGTGGCTGTACTGATATATGGTTATATTCTTCATTCAAACCTACGTTAATACTGCCAAGGGGTTTCATCTTCAAAAATATACATACTGAGATCTTTAAGTCTGTCCCCATATGCTTTATGACGAAAATCACTGATCGTTTTAGTAGCCACCTTCTGAACTGACTTAAGAACATAAGAATTGCCATATTGGGACAGAAAAAAGGTCCATCAAACCCAGTATCCTGTTTCCAACAGTGGCCAACCCAAGTCCCAAGTACATAGATCCCAAGTAGTAACATAGATTTTATAATGCTTATCCTAGGAATAAGCAGTGAATTTCCCCAAGTCATCTCAATAATGGGCTATGGACTTCCCTTTTAGGAATTTATCAAAACCTTTTAAAAACACCGCTAAACTAACTGATTTCACCAGATTCTCCAGCAAAGAATTCCAGAGTTTAGAAGAAATATTTTCTCCAGTTTGCTTTAAATCTACTACTTAGTAACTTCATTGTATGCCCCCTAGTCCTAGTATTTTTGGAAAGAGTAAACAAGTGATTCACATCAGTATTTTAAAGACCTCTATCATATCACCCCTAAACTGACTCTTCTCCCAACTAAAGAGCTCTAGCTGTTTTAGCCTTTCCTCATAGGGAAGTTGACCCATCCATGTTATCATTTTCATTGCCCTTCTATGACTTGTGCTCAAATCCTGCATCCTGTTTATATCCCTTTGAATTGTACACAGTGATTTAAATTAGGTTTCCCCAGGGACATACAGAAGCATTATCATCTTTTCCTGCTGGCCATTCCTTTTCCTAGGCACCTAAGCATCTTTTTGATTTATGTCATCAACTTTTCTGCCTCTTTTGCCATCTTAAGATCATCAAAAGTCCCACTCTTGTTTCCTGCACAGAAATTTTTCACCTTCTATACTACTATATTTTTCCCTCCATATGACACACTTTTTTCCCCCAAAAAAGTGGGTGGAAAAAAATGTGTGTCCTATGGAGCGAATGGCCAACCTCCCCCCCCCCCACCCGGTTACCTTATTTAGATCCTCCGGCGGTTCAGCCCTTCCATCTGGCTGACTCCCAAACTAGCCAAGCCAGACAGAGCCCCCCTCCCCCCGAACGCCCCGTACCTTATTTTAGTTGGTCCGGCGGTCCTGCCTTTCCCTCTAGCTGAGCTAAGCAGCATCAGATCGGCCCAAAAGGCAGGGCAAGCTCCTTCCTTCCGGCTGAACTAAGCAGCGTCAGATTGGCCCAAAAGGCAGGCGCGTGCTACCTTGTCCTGCCCCACTCCGTGAATGGCTGCAGTCAGTTTTCGCGAGAACTGACTGCAGTCATTCACAGAGTGGAGCAGGACAAGGCAGTGCGCGAAAAGCTAGCACCTTTCTTTTGGGCCACTCTGACACTGCTTAGTTTAGCCGGAGGGAAAGGCAGGACCACCGGACTGCAGGACCAAATAAAATAAGGTACGAGAGGAGTTCGGGGGGGGGGAGGGCTGCTTGCCTGTCTGCCTGCTTGCCTCGGGGTGGTGGCCCTGCCTGCCTGTCACTAGGTCACTAGGCCTGCCTGCCCTTTGCCCTGTCCTGGCCTACCACTAGACCACCAGAGAGGGGACAGGGTACAGAGCCTGGCAGGGAGAAGGGACAGAGTGCAGAGCCTGGCAAGGAGTGTGGGGTTGGGTGCAGAGCATGGCAGGGAGAATTTGGTTCAATCTGTTTCTTTTCTTGTTTTCTTCCTCTAAATCTAGGGTGCGTCTTATGGACAGGAGTAAAAATACAGTATATTGCCCTCTTGGATTTTTGCAGTGCAAATGCATGACCCTGCATGTTTAGCATTAAATCTTAGCTGCCAAGTTTTAGACTATTCTTCAGGAATTGCTAGATCTGTGCTCATGTTATGCACCCCATTTGGGACATCTATCATAAGGTTATCATATGGCTCCAGAAAAAGGAGGATAGATTGAGACATCTGGGTTTTACTTCTATTGAAAACATTGGAAATAAGGAGGATGGATTGAGACAATTTGGGTTGGTTTTTTTTAAAAAAAAAAAATTATTTATATTCCGCATATCCTACAATTCTATGTGGATTACAATGAAAGCAATGGAAGCTTACACTCGGATCTCTCAATCCATCCTCCTTTTTCTGGAGCCATATGGTTACCTTAATCTATCATATTTCAGATTTTGGTATCATCTGCAAAAAAGCAAACCGTATCAGTCTTTCCACAATATCACAAGTATTTAAAAAGAACCGGACCTAGAACTGATCTCTGTGAAAGATAATAGGCACTTCCATCTCATTTTATCCCTAAATACAGATTCAGAGCAGGCTAACAATAAAAGTAAACTGAAACATAAATCAAGAAATTACATCATTAATCTAAACTTATAATAAGAACTTTGAAAATAAAAATAAAACTTCAAAGATTTACGAAACTGAAAATACTATGAACATAAATGAAAGTTCTGTGCTATTGCATTCCAGTGTTTTACCAACTTGAAATAAATAATATTTATTATATAAAGACTTCAGCCTAATACTTTTAAAAGAGGGATATTGTAATATAAGATAGATAGTTTTCATGATAGCTGAACTCAGAACTAACAGAGTAATTAATTGAGTTAAGGCTGTTGGACAGTTGCTCTCCAATGTTTTGAAAATTATACGGGCCTTATTGGTAACCAGTGAAAGGAGACCAGCAATGGAGAAATATGATCACATTTAGCCTTATGAAAAATCATATTAGTGGCCGTATTCTGAATCAATTGTAGTCTGGTTAATTGTTTTTCAGTAGTATCAACATATAGTAGAATGAATTGCAATAATCACGCTGTGATAAAATCAATATGGGTGGGAGGGATGGAAAAGGGGAAGGGATAATAATTTATGAAATGTATCAATGATTGTTTGTAAGTGATGTATTTATTGTAAATGTGAATGTAATTTTGAAAATGAATAAAGAATTTAAAAAAGAATAAAAAAAAAAATCAATAGTTGTATAAGCATTATAATATGACTAAGGAGAAAATAAAAGAGTAAAGTAATTACAACTGTTTCATTTTACTACTACCAATCATTTCTATAGAATTGCTAAATGTATACAGTGCTGTACATATTACAATAGACTCTCAGTTAACCTGTACCTAAGGGGATTGGTAGATGCTGGATGAATGTAGTTTCTGGTTGCTTGAGAGTTACTATTAAAAACAAGCCTAACTAATACTATACCCCATATCATACCATAAACCCTGTATTGACTTGATATTAATATTGAAATAGGTAAATAAAAGCAAAGACAAATAAAGACAAAATACAGCTTTGTGGATGCAGTGTGTAATTTAGTTAAATGACAGTCAATAAACTTTTCAGCTTAGTGAACTTCACTAACATAATTTTTTTAACTTCAAATAACTTAAAAAAAAACCCCCACACTCATACACACTGGACTGAGTCACTCACTCTTCCTCTCCCTACTACCACTTGTAGGTCCGGTATCTCTAAATCCCTTCCCACCCTCTTTTCTAGTCAGGGTCACTTTATCTCCAGCCACCCCCCACCTTATGGGTCCAACATCCACCAATCCATCTCCCCTTCCCTCCCCTTCCTCTACAGGACCAGCATCCATGTACCTTCCTCCCCCCCATACTATTGGTTCACCTACCCCCCCACCCCCGAGACTGCCTTCTCTCCCTCCATGCAGGTCTGGCTTCCAACGGACCCCCCTCTCCCTGTAGAGCTGGTATCGCCGAAGCCAACAAAAGTAAGTGTATGTGTGTGTATGTGTGTGTGTGCATGTGTGTGTGTGTTTGTATGTGTGTGTGTATGTGTGTGACAAAGAGAGAGAGAGAGGGAAGGAGAGGGCAAGAGAAATGTTGCACCCAATTGGGGAGAGAGGGAGGGAGGGATTGAAGGAGGGAAGGAAGGAGAAGGAAGACCAGGGAAGAGAGATGCCAGACAATGGGGAAAGGAGGAAGGAAATACAGAAAGAAAGGAGATACCAAACCGGGGAGGGGGAGATGTCAGGACATGGGTGAGGAAAGTGAAGGAGATAGAGATGACAGACCAAGGGAAAGGAAGGAGAGGAGATGCCACATCATGGAGGGATGGGAAAGATAGAAGGGAAGGAGAGGAGAGAGATGCCAGGGCATGGAGGAGGGAAGGAAAGGAGATAGAGATGCTAGACCATGAGGTGGAATGAGAGGGAAGGAAGGAAGGAAATGAGAAGAGAATGATGACAGAGCATGGGGAGGGGTGGATACAGAGAAAGAAAAATGGAGAGGGGGTGAAGCTAAAATGAATCATGTACAAAGGAGAGCAGGGGCACAGGTTTGACAGTTTATGGAAGGGGCATAGAAAGGGGGAAGATATCATATGGAAGAGAGAGAGAGATAAGGCAGACAGTGGATGGAAGAGGCAGAGAGAGGACAGATGCTGTATGAAAAGAAGAGAGTGGAAAGAAGATAATTAAAGCAGAAACAACAAAAGGTAGAAAAAAGATTTTTTTGTTGCTTCGAATAAAGTAATGTTGTAGCTGCGGTGACTCTTATGTTATGTTCTAATAAAAGTTTATAAACAGGAAATGGAAATCAGACAATCTTTTTATTGGACTAAACCCCCTTCCTCAGATCAGGACAGGATACCTTAACAGTACTGTACTGATCTGAAGAAGGAGAATTTGGCCTCTGATAGGTAATTGAAAAAAATGTATAAACCACCTAAAATAAGTTTTAAAAAGCTTAAGTGTGATAAGGATGGTGGTGGTGTCAAATTCCCAAGCTTGACAAATTTAAGTCAAAACTAAAAACTTTTCTATTTAGGGGTGCTTTTCAGACCTAAGAAAGGACGCTTTACACAGCTAACATGATCAACCTTAGTAATTAATAAGAACCATTTTTCAGACGCAACTTTCCCCCCTAATGTTCTTTCCATCCCCTTCTATCTCCCTTTAAATTTTTCTTTTACCTTAATGTATTTTTCACCATCCTGCCCTCTGATTCCCAACGTATCAATGTAACTCGTCTTGTCTGTCTATCTTCTTTATACATTTTTTCTTTTAAATTTAGTATATCAAGTATAAAATAAACTTGGATCTTTGTCCTGGATCTAATGTACAGGTAAATATAACTTTATATCTAGGGACACAATGTATATGTATATGTAAATATAAATTGATAAATTTACAATATATCATAATGCTATAAATTTTTATTTTGAAGCTGGTATGTTTTTACTGACTCCACCTAAAATTGCTTCTAACTCCAACGCCGACTCCAAAGCCCTGGTATCCTGTCTCAGCTGCTCATGAAGCAGAATCCAGGCCTTCTCTATGGTGGTGCGCAGCAATGGCCCTTAAGTCACCAGCTAGCCCACAAGAAACAATTTCCTACCAGATGTTTTGAAATTGCAAAGAGCACTTAGTGTTTCTACAGTAAGGTTCTTTTCTATCTTCATCAATGCATTTTCAAAAGCAGCTCAGAACAAAACCCTAGAAGGCAGTGCTGGTCATTGTGTCACTTACTATTGGTTTTCAATTTGCCAGGTTCGCTGCTCCTACTGCCAGCCTGGTTAATTGCTTTGACGATGAAAATGTATTTGGTGCCACTCTGGAGCCCATGCACTGTGTAGTGGTTCTGTTTGATATTTGGAACAATCATCCAGCTGTCGGCAGAGTTGCATAAGCCTGCAATCCCAAGGGAAGATGTTGGGTCAAAACAAGCACATTATAAGGATTAAGAAAATGCTCACTAATTCACTGTATTTTTTTCCCCATTTTTATTTACATAGTTAGAGCTGAAACGATACAGAACTCCCCCACCCCACAGTAAACTAATCTACTTTACATAATGTAGATAATTCTCTAAAGTTGCCAAAGTTAGGTGCTTAAATGCTAGAATTTATACAACTTAGATCTATCCAGTAGGTATCACGTATTACAATAACAGCATGCCATGCTGAGAAAGCCAATAAATCCCTTAAATGTGGTCATTATCTTTTCCAGTTAGCTCAATAACATCCATTAATCCTTAAGAGCTAGCAATAATATCTAAAGGTCATTATCAATCAACTATTTTCAATACCAAAATATCTTATTTTCCCCTTTTCAGGTTTCAGAAGTGATACTCTTGACCAAAGTCTTATGTCTTGAGCTTCCACTGCTAAGCTTCTTCATGTCAGATTTGCATACATTAATTGGTACTTGTTTTTATATTCATATTCCATTCAAAATCACTTATATGAATATAAAAACAAGTTTCCCGCAGTCAAGGGGACTCCCTCTGGTTCTCCCTTGGACAAAGAACTAGCCTTGTCTCTCGGGTCTCAAAGAGACTGGCTTTTCATTTCTGGCAGCATGGGAAAATCGGTACAGGTCCCATTTTATTGCTGGGACAGGAGGGATCCCATCCGTCTCTTGTCCCAGCCGACTCTAATTTTAACCTTTTCCTATCGTGTGTCCCGGATGATGGGACATTCCAAAAATGTCGTTGCCATCATGGATAAACAGTCTGTCTGTATGGACTAATAAAGAGCCAGGAACACAAAATATCTGAATTTACAGACTTATGACTTATTTACATTATGTTTACAATAGCCATAAATGATAACGGTGAATAATACAAAACTTTGCTAAAATAATTATGATTGGAACCAGCGTAACATAAAATTTATTACGATAGGAAAAGGTTAAACTTTTACCTCCCTCCCTCTCCCCGGTGTACCTTTAAAATCCCTGGTGGTCCAATGGTGGGCCAGGACAGCAGAGATTCTTCCCGCCTCCTGTTCCAGCCAATTATAAGAATTTTTACCTCCCTCCCACCTTCATCTGTGTACTTTTAGAATCATTGGTGGTCCAGTGATGAACTGCGGCAGGAGTGACCTTCCTTCACGACTGCCTGTGCAGAGCCACTAGCTGATTGGCTGGTGCAAGTTTTTGCGGTTCCGTGAGCTAGATTTTTTTTAAAAGCATCTAAATGCCAAAATGATACCCAAACTGACTAGAAGACCACTGGAAAGATAAAGTTATGACCCACTCACATCCCCCCAAATCTGAATGAAACAGTGCATACCTGTCAGCAGCACCTGATATGGGAAATTCTAGTAGAGCATCACACAAGTGTCTTAAGTAGCCTGGTGAGTGAGCTAGTGAGCCATAAAGAGGACGACCCAGGCCCATAAGCCACTCTAACAACTACATTTATGGTAGAAAGTGTGAGGCCAATAAAACCCACCAAAAAGCTACTATACTGCCATACAGGTGCCACCTGCAACCATAAGGGCTATTGGGGTGATAGACATGTGGGTATAGTTGGTTTTGGGAGAGTTTTGGAGGGCATTCCATACATTAGAAGGGGGTTATGATGAGATGTACTTCTGACACACTTTATGTGAAGTTCACAGCAGTGCCCTCTAAGGTGTCCCACTGCTCTGTTGGAATGTCTATGTGGCTACAATGTTACAATGCTGGCCTTTCCCCTGTCCAAATGGGCTGGATTTGGACATTTTGAACCTGGAAGGTTTTATTGTCGAAAATGGTGAATACAGTTCAACGTCCTAAGGGTTGAACATCCTGGTGGCCAAGATGTCTAAGTAGGTCATTTTCAAAACAAATTTGGATATCTTGTGGTGTTGCCGGTTTCGAAAATGGCTAATTCTCTGCCTCTGACTTTGAAGTCTTGCAGGAAACATTCAAATTTGGATTTAGACGTCCCATTAAAAATGGCCCTCCACATTTATGTCTAGTATGGCACTTCCAAAGTCAATACAACATCTTAATGATAAAACACTTAATGACAAAAAAATTGCACAAAAATGTATATGTATCATGAGCATATCCTGCTATAATATTTTAATCAGAAAGACCCTGAGTCTATAAATTGCACATTAAGTTAGGTGCCTAACTTAATTTTTATAATTAGCTAAATTGGTGCTGTTAATTGAAAGTGCTATTAAAAACTTATTAAAAGATAATTTAAAAAATTGAATTAGCCAGTAGGCTCCTAATTCGGTAGGCGACTACCACCTTGTGGTTGGTGTTTACACTGAGAAGTCTCCCATTGCCTACACAGAAAGTAGGTGTGGTTTAGGGGCAAGGTTTGGTATGGATTGAGTTATTCACTGGTAGGCATCTACCTTAGGCACCTGTATATTAGGCCAAGAAACCCTGGCCTAAGATTATATCACCAGCACTTGGCCTGAGATTATGTACCAGCACTTGTTATCTGCCACAGGTCCCATTTTATTGCTATGGGCCTATTGCACTGTGACTTGTGTTTAAAAGAAACACCTACTGAGGTGTTTAAATATTGACCCATATGTTACCAAGCAAGAAAGGATGATAAGATTTTTTGTATCATTTGAGGGGATCCATACTAATGGCCTCTTTTACAAAGCCGCGCTAGCGGCTGCTACATGGCAACAGCCCCGAAGTCCTTTAAATCACTATGGGCTTCGCAGCCGCTAGCGTGGCTTTGTAAAAGGGGCCGTAAGTCTCTGATTCATAACATGTTGTTCAACCAAACTTGTAAGTTAGAGAAACAGGAGCAATAGGTTTCTTTTGTCTCCAAAGGTTTATCAAGGGTTTGTTAAGGAAAATGTGATCTTAATCCTTCAAACTAACGCTGGCTTTTAAAAATCTAGGGTAGAGGTTTCTACCATGGGCCAATGAGGTAAGTGCTCTGATGCTCATATTATTCCTATGAGCTTCAGAGCATTTACCTTGCTGGCCCATGGTAGAAACCTCTACCGCAGCTTTGTAAAAGGAGCCCTAAATGTTTAGAAAATTCTCAAAGAAGATACAATTTTTGAATGGTAAGTTTTCCTCAGAATCCTGTGATTTCCATTCATAAAATGTTCAGAAAATATTTTGTTAGAAATTTTGAAGCATTTTGCCGAGATGTCCCATCTATTGCAAAACATTTTCTATCTGCCACAGAGGTAAGCTACGCTGACTTTAGAGGAGGCTCCATGAGTTGGACAATTGATGTTGGACAGTCTTGATATGTCCCAGTTGTGACAAAATTTCTTTAGTTTCTGAAAATATATCCTCTACCTTAAGGATTTTCATTAGTTAAGCAAAAACCAAAACCTTTCTTGTAAAAACTACCTGAATACGATGCAACAATTGGTCACAAAATATAAATTATAGTTAGGGCTCTTTTACAAAGGCGCGTTAGGGCCTTAACGCGCAGAATAGCACACGCTAAATTGCCACGTGCGCTAGCCACTACCACCTCCTTTTGAGCAGGCGGTAGATTTTCAGCTTCCGCGTGCTAATCCGGTGCATGTGTAAAAAATGCTAACACACCTTCGTAAAAGGAGCACTTAGTGGGGGGGTTTTAAGGTTTATTTTCTTTTTGAACTGTTAACAATTCAAAAAGAAAAAAAAAAACATTAAACATAATTTTATTATTTTGTGGTCAATTGTTGCATCTTATTCAGGTAGATTTTTACAAACAAAGTTTTGGGTTTTGCTCTCAGTGGAAATACCTCCTTTGTTTATTTCCTATTGAATTTCTGGATAATTTTCATTAGTTTAAAAATGAGCTGTTTCGACGGCAATGTCTCTAAATGGTTAGTTTTGTGCATACCAATAACGAATATTACTCCTAAGCTTTGTATAGTTTGTATCTGTTGGAATGGTAATGCCAAAGGTGATCATAACCTCTATTTTCCATAATTCTCTTAAGGACTTGATCCCGATGCTTTCCTGATGCAGCAAAATTGTGTGTTTCTAGTAAAATATGTAATTACTAGAAATGCATGCTTTTCTACTGCTGGGACTGATCTATGGAATGCCCTTT
Source organism: Geotrypetes seraphini (assembly GCF_902459505.1). Classification (NCBI taxonomy): domain Eukaryota; kingdom Metazoa; phylum Chordata; class Amphibia; order Gymnophiona; family Dermophiidae; genus Geotrypetes; species Geotrypetes seraphini. The sequence goes on along the minus strand of NC_047089.1, from coordinate 172,189,939 downwards.
CTGGCATTTTGAGATTCTGTAGGAACTTATTACAATTTAGAAAATGATTGAAGACCTATTTTTTTTTGCCCAAGCTTCTATCTTGGTATGAAGAGATTAGATTTATTTCGGCTGATATATTTTTGATACTTCTACGTCTTGTAAAGCTTTTAATGAGAATGTTCTTTTCATTCGCCTTCCACAATTTTATTATTTTTGGTTTTCATAATTGCTATTGTTATGCATTTTTACTGTGTATGTTTATTGTGAGCTTTGGTTTAAAGCGGAATATAAATGTTTTAAATAAATAAAGTATAGTTTCCAATAGATGAGATGAACCACCTTATTTTGCCTTTCTGTATAGAAACTTTCTTCCATCAGAACCTTGTAGCCAGCTTTAAGAAGTACACTTCTCCATCCGTATTCGCGGTTTCTGCAATCGCGGTTTCGATTATTTGTGGTTTTTAGCTTGCTGGCTCCTCCCCCCCCAAATGACGTCAGCTTGCATAGAGAAATCGCTGATTCCAAGCGTTTACAGAGAAAATCGGCAATTCCCAGCACTTTTTTCACCGTGTTTTGCCTCTCCTTTGGGAACAGGCCAGGTCTCCCACCATGTTATTCGCGGTTTCACCATATTCACGATGATTTTTAACAAAAACCACGAATAACATATGAAAAAGTTATTTACGGTTTTTCTGTATTCGCGGGTCTGTTAATCCCCTATCACATCGAATACGGAGGGAGAAGTGTAACTGTTTCCATCTCTTCCTTACAGAATCTACATATGTCTGTTTCATCAGTTTTTTTTTCTACATTTGTTGTGAACTATCTCACCCATAATCCATTAAACTGAAATATCAATCTCTAATCCTCATGTTTCAGCTCATGGCTCCTTAACCATGTAAACTGGATTAGAAACTGATTGACTGACAGATGTCAGAGGATGGGTGGTAAATGCAATTCAAAGAAAGAAAGGTGAGTTGTGTAATGCCTCAAGGATTGGTATCGGGGCCGATTCTGTTCAATACTTTTGTGAGTGACATTGCTAAAGGGTTAGATGGTAAAGTTTGCCTTTCTGCAGATGATACTAAGATTTGCACCATAGTGGACAGCATGAAAAGTGATCTGAAAAAATTAGACTGAGCTAATGTTTGGCAGTTAAAATTTAATGTGAAGAAGTGCAGAGTGATGCACTCTGGGTTACAAATCCAAGGGAGCTGTTATATGCTAAGAGATGAAAGGCTGATATGCAAAAGGAAGACGAACCTTGAGGAGATAGTGTCTGAGGATCTCAAGGTGACAAAACAAAGGGAAAAGTTGGTGACTGTAGCCAGAAGGATGCTGGGTTGCACAGAGAGAGGTACAACCGGCAGAAGAAAGGAGGCGTTAATGCCCCTGTACAAGTCATTGGTGAGGCCCCACTTGCTATATTGAGTTCAGTTTTGGACGCCGTATCTTACTAAAGCTGTAAAAAGACTTTAAAGGATTCAGAGGCAACACAAATGGTGTGGGTTTGTGCCAAAAGGTGTACTACAAGAGACATGAAGACTGAATATGTATACCCTATAGGAAAGAAGACACAGATGTTTAAATACTTGAAAGGTATTAAAATACATCAAATCTTTTCCAGAGATGTGGAAGTGGTAAAACCAGAAGACATGATTTCAGGTTTGCAGGATGGTAGACTTAGGAGTAACATCAGGAAATATTTTTTCACGGAGAGGGAGGTTGAAGCCTGGAATGTCCTCCCAGTGGAAATGGTAGAGACAGAAACAGTGATAGAATTCAAAATGATGTGGGATAAACAGAGAGGCTCCCTAAATAGAGAAAGGATGGTATTATAACAAAATGTAAATGACCTCATGGACGTTGATTTGTTATGATGGGCAGGAGTAGTACTTAGATGGCAACTCCAAGGCCAGTGCCAGGCAGATTTCTACAATCTGTGGCCTCTATAAGGCAAGACAGATCAGCTTGGGCTGGAGTAGGTTGCAATGGAAACCAGTAGTTAGGAAGTAAGAACAGTGCTGGGTGGACTTCTATGGTCTGTGTCCTAAAAATGGCAAAGACCAGGATCAATTATGCGCATTTTATATCACATTCACTGTTTGTTTAATCATGAACTGAAAATGAATGTAATTGTTGGACAGACTGGATGACTTTTCAGATCTTTATCTGCTGTTACTATTATGTTTCTGTGTCCTGCCATTCAAATATTCATAAGAACATAAGAATAGCTTTACTGGGTCAGACCAATGGTCCATCGAGCCCAGTATCCCGTCTTCACGGAGGTCAATCCAAGTCACAAGTATCTGGCAAAATCCCAAATAGTAGCAGCATTCCATGCTACCATCCCATGTCTGTCTCAACAGCAGACTATGAACTTTTCCTCCAGCTACATTAACTGCTCTTACCACATCCTCTAGCGACGCATTCCAGAGCTTAACTAGTCTCTGAGTGAAAAAAATATTTCCTCCTATTGGGTTTTGGGGTTGTGGTTTTTTTTGGTAAATATTTTTATTTTGAAAGTCAAGATAAACAATACAACACTCTAAAAACATATAACCATAAACCAAAACTCAGGATAAAAGAGTCTACCACCTGGTTTCTTCGCAGGGACTAAAGAAACCCTACAGGCAAAACAGAGCAATATTCCTATTGAGTTTAAAAGTATTACTCTGTAGCTTCATCGAGTGTCCCCTAGTCTTTGTAAATCTTGATGCAGTAAAAAAAAAAAAAAAAAATCAATCTACACCACTCAGGATTTTGTAGAATTCATTCCTATCTCCCCTTGGCTGTCTCTTTTCCAAGCTGAAGAGCCCTAACCTCTCTAGTCTTTCCTTTTTCTTTATATATGTGGGTAGTTTTCTTGTTTCTTTCAATTACATCTGTCCTGTTCTCTCTACTTTGTGATCTAGGAGACGTTTGAATTTTATTTGTTAATCATTTTACTTAATTTCCCTTTTTTCTGAACAAAGAAAATATCACTATATATCCCACATTGTATATGTGATATATTTGGACATTTACTATAAAGGAAAGTAAATATGTACTTCTGAAAGTGCTCTTGAGGTTGAAAACCTGTTGCCACCCATTCTTCCCTCACAATTGTGGGGCAAAATATCAGGCACTGCAAAGCTAATTTTGTTATGTCTATAATCAGTAGCCAGAAAGGAAAACCACATGGTTATGCCTGGATCTGAGCAAAGCTTTGTCCAAATCATTTTTATTAAGACTGTAAAGAACTGACATTATTCTATACAACCCTAAAACATCTGGATAAAATCAAACTATAAAAGCTGTAAAATTATATTTTAATGCTGTTAAGCCCCTATGGGATTGATTTTTATTGCAGATTTATGAACTCCATTTTGGGGGGAATTTTCATATACGTTGATTTACACGTTTCTTTAAGTGTACGCAGGTGTGAAATTTGGGATTGAGCAAATACTTTCCCAGGTGTTTTGATGTCTCTCTTCTTGTTACATTTACTGCAAACAGATGTAATTCTTATATAGAATTAGCACTCCAGGATAATTACGATAGGGGCCCTTTAAGTAAATGGCAGTAGGATTTGGGCCTAGATGTCTTAACACGGGACAATCCTGTCTGCTAAGCTCAAATTCAATGCAGCATATTTAGGGCATTTAAATTTTTTAATTTTATTTTGCAGAGCCCATGCTATTTTTTTCCATTAGTAGATGATACTTGCAAAAAATGAATGTGGAGCTTTAATACAAATGCATTATCTGGTTAACACTTCCTTGCCTATTCTCTACCCATTACATGCTCCCTCTAAAAAAATATTTTAAAGAAAAAGAAAAGGGATGGGATTTGATATACTGGGGTATTGCATTCAATTCTGGTCTCCTTATCTCTAGAAAGAAATAGCGGCACTAGAAAAGGTTCAAAGAAGAGCGACCAAGATGGTAAAGGGGATGGAACTCCTCTCGTATGAGGAAAGACTAAAAAGGTTAGGGCTCTTCAGCTTGGAAAAGAGACGGCTGAGGGGAGATATGACTGAAGTCTACAAAATCCTGTGTGAAGTAGAACGGGTACAAGTGTATCGGTTTTTCACTCCATCAAAAATTACAAAGACTAGGGGGCACTCAATGAAACTGCAGGGAAATACTTTTAAAATCCAGTTCGTGTTGAGTCTCCTGATTATGCAATAAATTAACCAAGCTGAACGTTATTGTTGACTGTTTTGGCTCTTAATCTCCCTTGCTGTGTTGTTGCTTGCTTCTGGACTTGTGGTGGATTTGTGTTCTGATTTTTGTTTAACACAACTAATGCAACATTTTTAATTGACTAATTACTACATGATTTATAGTGGGTTATAAGTTGTGTAAAATAGTTATACCAGGAAAACAGTAAATACAGATATAATCATTTTGTTCTAATTTCTCCACTATGAAAAAAAGCAGGAATGCTATGAGGCCCTCAGGCCTCTAATCATTCTTTTATCATGGTTGCATGACTGTTTATCTTTACAGCAAGAGATTATGGCTTTTTATTTCTAGAGAGTTTAGGTGAGGCCACAGCCTGTTTTACTTACTCACTACATTGGCTTGCCCAGTGAAGATAGTGTACTGAAGCTCATAGGAGACCACACTAAATTCATCATCTGATGTCCAGTGGACGGTGATGGTGTCATAAGAAGCTGTACAGAGTTCTTCTCTAATAACTGGAGGACTGGGGGCTGTGAGAGGAAATAAAGCATCAGCTATTCATTTGAGAAATACAATAAAATATCTTACAAATAAAATATGTACATATAGTTAATCTAATATGTGAAAAATATGACATTCTTGATTTCTATGGAGAATTAATAACAATGGCCTGAATTCTCTAACTGGTGCTGATATATTAGGCGCTGGTTGGTGTCCAAATTTAATAAAAAAACACTGTTGAAACGTCATTTTTAACTGAATTTCAAGGCACTAAAAATTGGTGCCAGAATCGTGCCTCCATAGGCGCTTTAAGCCACCTAACACCACTGTCGGCATGGCTAATGCCAGAAGTGGCGTTTGGTGGCCTAAAGCGCCTATGGAGACGCGATTCACATCATAGGTTAAACGCCAGAAATGTAGGCCAAAATCTATACAAATATACAATGTAACACACATAATAATTAAGAAAAACAAACACACAGTACTATGCACTCTTCCATGTAACTCCTTTCCCACTGCTCAAAGCTCAAAAGCCCTTTGAAACAAATTTGCCTTCAATGTTTATAAAACTGCACGAGTGAAGATACTTAACGAATCGAGTCTGACGAGGCATTCTACAACTATGGCCCTACAACCTGAAATGCCCGCAAATGCAGACTTCTCAAAGGAATATAAGCAACCAAAATATCAGACACAACAGTGGGCAGATCATGGTATACTGCTCTGTACTGGTAGCATCACAGTGCACTTTAGAATTTAAATTCACTATTTTGCACCACAAACGTTTTCTATACATCTTTAAGATTCAAACATGCTGCATTTATATCTTAGTACCAAACATCTCATTTTTCTGTCAGTTTCTAACAGGTATTGATGCTTTTCAGGTACTGAATGATGTTAATGTTGCTCCTCTATCTATGTTTTATCCGTTTACCTTCCTGAGTATTATACATATTACAGTGATTGACTTGAATTAATTTGCTATGTTTTTATCTATATTTTGATATATTTATGTTTATATGTCTTTCAGTTATCTTTTCGCAGTTTTCAAATGTATATTAACATGTTTATTGTATTTAACTGGGCTAATTTACTTATTTATTGGGATATCCCAATTTATTGGGATATCGATTATCTATTTTTGATAATTTAGACAAATTCAGTTACCCCCCCCTCCTCTTTTACAAAGTCGTGTTAGTGGCTGCTGTGCGGCAAAATCCCCAAAGCCTTTTAAATCTCTATAGGCTTTGGGGCAGTTACCGCAGTGGCAGCCGCTAGTGAGGCTTAGTAAAAGGGGAATTAGATTGTTTTTATTACACAATCTACTCTGTTTTAACACATAACCTATTTTGTATTATTGCTTTGGTTTTTATGATTTAATGTTAGAGTAAATGTATTTTATATTGAATTTTGATGCATTTTTTAATATTATTTTGTCTTTATGTATTCAGACTTCTGATGCAGGTCTGGTGTAATCTGATCAATTTATTAGTTCACTAGTCTTTAAGCCCATTATATTAACGGGTGCTAAAATAGATTGTGTGTCTGTCTTTCTTTCTGTCTCTCTCTCCTTGACCGCTGTATGTCTGTCTGTCTTTGTTTTGGTGTGTGTCTCTTTTAATCTGTCTCTGTAGCCCCTGTCTTTTTTTTCTGTTTGTCTCGCTCTCCTTGTCCAAATTTTTGTTTTTTTTTCTTTAAATCTGTCTCTTTAAACCCCTGTTCTTCTGTGTGGTTTTTTGACTGTCATCTTCTGTCTATCTCTTTGGCTGCTGTCTGCATTTCTTACTTTTGGTCTCTCTGTCTGTTTGTTTTGGTGTTTGTCTCTTTGGCTGCTGTATGTGGATTTTTTTTTTTTCTGTGTCTCTCTCTCCTTTTGTCACCTACCTTTTTTTGTGTAATAACGGAAGTTTCACAGAGTAAGTTGTTTGAATTATTTCCCCTCCATTTCCCTCCCCCCACATTACTTCCCTGTGCAGCAGCAGCATTTTCCCTACCCCCCCTTTCCCTTCCCGCGGTCCCAACAAACCTGTGACTCCAGCAGCGTCTGCAGCACTCTACACACACTGCTTCGGGGCCTTCTACTGCCCTGATTTGCTCTGCAGCGTCTCTGATGATGTCATCAGGGACATGCCAGAGTAAATCAGGGCAGTAGAAGGCCCCGAAGCAGCGTGCGTACAGTGCTGCAGGCTGCTGGAGTCAGCAGGTTTGGAGTTGGAACCGTGGGAAGGGAAGGGGGCGGGAAGGGCCTAAGGGAGCCGGTCGGATCGCGGGAAGGAAGGAGAAACTGATTAGTCTGTACTGCATACTCTCTCTTGTGCTGGAGCTGGATGAGCCTGAAGCCGCGAGTATGGGGCCGTTTCTGCAGCCGCGAAGTGGAGAGGTGGTGAGCAGGGAGGCTTGTCTGCCGCGCATGTGCACTCCTACCGCTACAGCTTGAACAGGGATCAGGGAAGCACGCGGTGAAAGTGCACATGCGCGCTTAGCATTTTATTATTATAGATACAACAGAACTCAACACAATTCGTGTTTCAGCCAAAGGTCTGCATCAGGATTCTGGAGCATGAAACTGAATAACTTTTATGCACCACTTTAACCCTTAGTTTAGGCCATGAGATTTCTTGCACTTGGATACATTTATATTTGCACACTATACATTATATTTACACTATACATTTATATTTGTACATCAATTTCATGCTCCAGATTCCTAATGCAGACCTTTGGCTGAAACACGAATTGTATTGAGTCTTTTGTATGAACTAATAAATTGATTGGATTACAGTTCAGTGGTTTGTGTCACCTTCGTGTGGCGCTACCAGTGTGTTTTTTTTGGTGCAGGATTTGTGTTCTGTTTTCATCTGTACTACCCTGTATACCAACACCAAAGATTTAAACTGGATCTTCCATGATATTGGAAACAAATGTAACTCAGCTAACCGTGGGGAGATGTGAGCTGTTTGTGATAGATTCCCACTAACTCATGCCACAGAATTTTGGGCTATCTGCAATGCTTTTAACGACTTCTACGGAAGCCCACAAAATAATGCACTGCAGTTGTCCAAATGCAGCAACACAAAATACTGCATAACCTGTCAAGAATTCATTTCAGAGAGCAGACTGCGGAACCTTAACACCAAATGCACCTTAAAAAATACTGAGCATAAGTCATTTATTTTAGGTATTTATATACTTGCTTATATGCTCCCACAGGGATCCTAAGCGGTTTACATTATATGGTAGTCAGGTTCTTTTATCTTCCCTTTTTGTCCTGGTGGGCTCGCAATCTAATTACAGTACCTTGGGCAATGGAGGCTTAAGTGACTTGCCCAGGGTCACATTGAGCAGTGCTGAGATTGAACCTCTAACCTTGGGGTGTGATGGCAGCAGCACTCACCACTAGGCCACTCCTCTAAACCATTTATGTGTGCAACTGCTAATTAGCATCAATTAGTGCTCGTTAATGCCAATTATTGATACTTATCTCTAATTAACTGTCAATTTTTTTTTTTTTTTGTTTGAAATAATTTTTATTAAACAGAAAAGCACAGCACATCCAGAAAAAAAAAACAGTGCAGTACAGTCAGAACCGGAAGCGGGCAGAACAGCAAGCAAAACCAAACAATCAAGATAATCAAGATAGCCCCCCCTCAAGCGAGGGGGGGGTAGCCAGACCCCATATAGGGCTCGGCAGGTCAGAGTCTGCCCTATCACGGCCCGCAGAACCGAAAGGCTCAGAATGCAGAAAAGCTGAGCGGTGCAAATCAACATTTTCTACTAACAGCGGAATTCCCAAAGTAAACACTCAATCACACCACCTCTTCCAATCACCAGTCGCACCCCAGTCAGTCCATCATACACCCACACACACCTTCAACCAGCCAAATAGACGTGAAAACAGTAAACAGAAAACAGAAACCCCCCCGTCCCCCCCAGTTCAGTGAGAGAGTGAGTGTGAATAAGACACTTAGTCATTCATAAAGAACCAAGTTCCAGCACAGTAGCATCCCATAGAGAGCGGTACAGGCGCCTGGGCGCCAATAGCGGTTAGTGCCAATTAACTAATTATCCCCCGCTTTTATCAAGCCATGTTAGAGTTTTTTTTATCGCAGACCAAAACAGTAAAAGCTCCCAACACTCACAGAATTCCTATGCGTGTCGGAGCTTTTACCGCTGCAGTCTGAAATAAAAAAAACGTAATGCAGCTTGATAAAAGGGGGGTATGTTAGATATGAACTGACCCTATTCCCTAACTGGATGCCTAATTTTAGATACTATTTATAGAATCTGGGGGTTTTTAGTTTAATTTAGGCCTGCTACTTAGCAGGTCTATACTAAACCTATAAGTTATTTTGATAGTGGCTGGATATCACTGCTCTCCAGATAATTCTTTAGCCTGTGCTTGCTCACCCTCCCTTTGCCCCCCTTTTTTTTTATACCGATAGTATCAGGCCATTTGGTCAATTTCAGTCCAGTACTATCCAAGGTACAAAAATCCCTGGATAAACCACCAATGAATGTAGAACCAGCTTTGTATATTGGCCCCTTGGGATTTATCCTACATTATTTCAGAGGCATAAATCCATCATTGAATTTAAAGTTGCCGCAAATTTGAGTAGTTGGAAACGACGTGAGCAAACTGGTCCCCAGCAGTCGCTTCTTTGTTGATCGGCCAGCCCAGTCGGCGTTGCAGTTTTTGGTTAGTGAATCGCTGCCTGCCTACTTTACATGCCGTTTCCCCTCATTTGCACGCGCAGATCGGCCACAAGGTTAGTGAATCAGGTCGGAGGGAAATTGGATCGCTAAGTGGTCGGGACTTGATCAGTGGGCTTAGTGAATCTAAGCTCTTAGTGGGTAGTAATACGGCTGTGCCGATTCATGCTGTCATGTCCACTCTCCACCCCCAACACCCCCTCAGAGAAAAATGAAGAAAAAACTTTTACTGCATGGTTTGTGTGCGCACATTCGCCTCACCACTTCCTGTGGTAAGCTCTTTTAAGCTGCAGTAAGCATGTGCTAGTGCTTACCATAGCTTAGTAAATGGAGCCTTAAATATCTCATTTAACTTCATGGGGGTTCAGATCATGCCAGCAGTTTTAAGGCTATACAACAGCTTAGCAAATTAGCTCTCACAGATGCCACATTCCAGTCAACCTGCTTTTGTAGAACTCCAGCTGGGGGTGGGGGAAATGGTAGGGTGGGGAGAGGGGGTGGTCCTGAATAGTTTAGCTGTTTCACAAATGCTTTTTAACAGCTGACCAGCCCAAATGTACAGCCTTAGCTTGCCATTCAGCAGCGTTCACAGGGGGTCTGCTGTTCAGTGTATGCTTTGTAAATGGGCTTTAGCTATGGTGGTAGAGACGGTTTGGGGGAAGGGGACAGACTAAAATAACGGCATTTATTCATTAGGATTTATGTACTGCCTTTTTGAAGTAAAAATTTCAAGGCAGTGTACAGCAAGAATAAGTCAAACATAAGCAGTAGAGAATTACAGGAGTAAAAACAAAAAATCAAATTACAATCAAAGTATGGCACAGTATGCTAAATTACAATGTCGTAATAAACCCACACAAAGGTATCAGTGCACTAAATTATTTTCTTGTTTTTCTTTCATTCATTCAAAGCACCAGACATAGTACTGTAAGGGAGTTCAGATTTCCACCCAAATTAATAAACTCAGGGTGGTGTGGTTCGTCATTATTCCCAATACAGCGTTTAGGAATTGTTTTTCTTTGAATTAATTTACCATTCTTTAATACTAAAGTTTTCTCTATTTCATTTTAGTTTTCTAAAATAAACTAGAGAAAACTTTAATATGAAAGAATGGTAAAAACTCCTAAACGCTGTATTGGGAATAATGACGAACCACACCACCTTGAGTTTATTAATTTGAGTGGAAATCTGAACTCCCTTACAGTACTATGTCTGGTGCTTTGAATGAATGAAAGAAAGACAAGAAAATAATTTAGTGAACTGACTGATATCTTTGTGTGGATTTATTACAAGTTTGTGCTGATTGGATAAATTGTATTAGTATCACTGGAAGATGGCTCAAATGCAAATTACAATGTCAACAGAATACAGGGTAAAACATGCTGAATTTGTGACCATTTGATATCCATCATTGTTTCTGGACATTTTGAGAAACTGAGCAATTGGATATATCGTGAATACAAACAAATGAATTGAAACACTAGAATATTTAGTATTATTGAGTGAATTGAAAATGAGTAAAGTTGTGTATTATTCATATGCTTGTAAAATATTGTTATTTTCAGTAGTTTGTTAACTAGAAAGCAAAGAAACATGAAATGTTTCATGAGATTGGTTGGTTCAGTAGGTTTGAAGAAGACAAACTAAAGTTCATTATGGTGATGAATAAAACAGATTGTGAAATTAAATTAAAGCAATGGGCATTAAGATAACACAGCAGTTGAATGAGAAAACAAAAGTACTTCAGATTTTGAGAGCATTGCTTGGAGGTACAGACATAATTGTTCCCTTAACTGATACTTTTGGTAATGTAAAACATTTTAATAGACAACATAGGGTTCCTTTTACTAAGGTACGCTAGCGTTTTTAGCGTGCACTACAATGCTGCGTGCACTAGACGCTAACGCCTCCATAGAGCTTGCGTTAGTATTTTTAATTTAGCGCGTGGTTTGTGCGTGCTAATCTTCAGCTTGCACTAAAAATTATCCTATGGACACGTTTAGTGTTTAGCGCATGCTAAACGCACGCTAAAACGCTTAGTGCACCTTAGTAAAAGGAGCCCATAGGGTATAAGCAAAGATGGAAAATATAAATAGATAAGATAGACCCCCTCTTTTACTTAGGTGCGCTATGCTTTTTAGCATGCGCTAAATATTAGCGCATGCTAAACACGCGCTAAATGCTAACACATGCATATTATCCTATGGACATGTTTAGTGTTTAGCGCACGCTACACGCACGCTAAAATGCTTAGCGCACCTTAGTAAAAGGAGCCCATAGGGTATAAGCAAAGATAGAGAATATAAATAGATAAGATAGACCCCCTCTTTTACTTAGGTGCGCTATGCTTTTTAGCGTGCGCTAAATGCTAACGCGTGCATGTAATCCTATGGACATGTTTAGTGTTTAGCGCACGCTAAACGCACGCTAAAATGCTTAGCGCACCTTAGTAAAAGGAGCCCATAGGGTATAAGCAAAGATAGAGAATATAAATAGATAAGATAGACCCCCTCTTTTACTTAGGTGCGCTATGCTTTTTAGCGTGCGCTAAATATTAGCACACGTTAAACACGCGCTAAATGCTAACGCGTACATGTAATCCTATGGACATGTTTAGTGTTTAGCGCACGCTACACGCACGCTAAAACGCTTAGCGCGCCTTAGTAAAAGGAGCCCATAGGATATAAGCAAAGATGGAGAATATAAATAGATAAGACCCCCTCTTTTACTTAGGGGCACTATGCTTTTTAGCATGCGCTAAATGCTAACGCGTGCATGTAATCCTATGGACATGTTTAGTGTTTAGCGCACGCTAAACACACGCTAAAACGCTTAGCGCACCTTAGTAAAAGAGGGCCAGAGTTACAGGGGTAAAAAAAGAAGTTGCATATGAGGTCAGAATAGTGCTTGAGAATGCTCAGCTAGGGTAGGAGTGGATACGCATGTCCCGCTATAGTATGTGCAGCTGCTGTCACTCCTGTGTGTGTCTAGGAAGTTATTTACGGCACTTTTCCTATTAAAGGCCTGGTTGAAGAGCCAAGCCTTTACCTGCTTCTTGAAGTAAAATAGCTATGCCCATTTGTTGAAATGAATTGTGGTGATAGTGTGTGTGTGTGTGTGTGGGGGGGGGGTTGCAGGGGAATAGCCATTCCAGTCATTTCATCCCAGGGTGCTATATTCTCTATGCAGTGGCATAGCGAGGGTGAGAGGCACCTGGGGTGGTGGCTCCCCTCCCCCTCCCCTCGTCCGCTTCTTCCCCGTCCCTTCCATTCCCCCCCATAAGCTCTTTAATGTTTGCAGTGCGAGCAGCAACCTCAACCTGCTGCTCACGCCAGTGTCGGCTCTTCTTCTGATGTCACTTCCTAGGTGCGGGTCCAGGAAGTGATGTCAGAGGAAGAGCCGAGCAGCAGGTTGGAGTTGCTGCTCGTGCTGTGAACGTTAAAGAGGTTTGAGGGAAGGGAAGGGGCATGTGCTGTAGTAGAGGGGCGGGAAAAGAGCGGGGGGGGGGGGGGGCGGAGAGGAGGACTGATGTCGGAGCCCCCATCAAGACAGCGCCCAGGGGCAGGCCACCCCTCCCCCTTACTATGCAACTGTCTCTAGGATACAGCATCCAGAAGCTAGTTTTCATTCATAGTCTTTACTGAATGAACTCTTCCATTGTAACTGACAATGAAATGCCACCTGGGCTCTTTGCTTCCGTTTTCCCCACAGCAAAAGCACAGAAATCTTAAGCAGGTCATTTTAAAGTGGTGCTGTTTACATTTCAATAATGCGTATCTCACTCTCTGCCCTTTGAGTGGCTTTTACTCATTTCTAGGTATGTATATGCAAATAATAGTAATACTGAACCACTGGGCACATTTTACTGTTTGAAATTAGACACTCAGAAGGAACTCTGTGGGGCTTCTGAAAAGTTCAATGGGTCCGGATTTTACGTAAGTAAAATCTGGTAACCCTACACCAGATCTATAGTTGTTTTAACTGCAGGAATTTAAATGTTAGGTACGCCAATACTGGTTTACACTAGTATTCCATATGAAATCTGGGAGCCTAGATACCAATACAGAAAAAGTTCTCACCACCCAGCAATGAGGAACCTAAAAAGGAGGAGCCCAGTTATAGAACAGCCTCTTAAATTTAAGTTGAAGCTGTAAGAAACTGCACCAAAAGTCCACTGCTCCCTCTAAGCTGAGTGAGAGTCCTCCAATTGCACTGCTGCCAGTAGAGGGTGGTGCTTCAATACAGTGTTTTTAATCACTAGAGACAGGCAGGTTACCTGGAGTCCTTCAGAGCTTGCCTGTGACTCACTATTGTAAATGTGATAGTGAAAAGAAGCACCCCCACTGGCAGCAATTCAGTTGGAGGACTGAATTGCTCAGCTTAAAAGGGAATAATGCAGAACGCGCATCAAAAGTGTTCCCACAAACAAAACAGAAAATAGTTCTTGCATAAATTAACTCTTATAGCCTGAAAAGTTTTACAGTGGCACCAAAGTCTGAAATCTATTTTTTTCTTAATTTCAGTGAAGTATAAATGCAGTGGGCCACCAAATGCTGTTACATGAGAAAAGAAAGGAGAACTCAGAAGAATACCAGTAGGGGTAGAAATAAGTAAAAACAATGGATGATTCTGTTGAACTACTTTACCTATGTGCCTTTTTGAATGGGCTGACACTTGGTTTTCCATCTAAGTGCTGCTTCCCATCCTCACCATAATTGCAATGTGCAGGTTATGTATGAAATACAGTAAGAAGAAAATCCAGACAGTGCTGTGTACGTTTAGTAGCGCTATAGAAACAATTAGTAGCAGAGTACCTGTGAGATAATCCAGACATTCCAGCAGTTTCTTCTCCCTCGAAAAATCTAATGCAAACGTGTCAAATGTGTCATTGAGATTAATTTCTGGAATTAGAACCTGGGAGGATGCAGTCGCCATACAGACCCTGCAGGAATAGAAAAGAAAACCTCATTTCCTATTACAGGACCAGAGATAGCTTAGACACTGCTTTGTACATTTGCCTAAATAGCTAGACTTCTTCTTTAAAGGGCATATCAAACATACACTTGCAGGGGGAGGTAATATTCAGCCTACAGCGGTAAGTGGCTTGTAAGTGGGGTCAGTGGTGGAGAAGGGGTGGAGGTGACGAGCATCTCCCCCATTGGAGGGGGGGGTCTCAAAAGTGCATTTGCACTTATCCATACCTCTTGTACTAGTTACCAGCATAGAAAAGGGAGTCTCTCCCCTTGCTTGTGCCAACTGAGCTTGCCCTCTGTTACCACTTCCTGGTTCTGTGAACAGGAAGTGACATCAGAGGGAGGACAAGATGTATGGGTGGGAGAATACATTTTTAAGAGGCTCCCCCATGCCAAGGAGGAGGAGAGATGCTGGCACGCCCACCAAATTGTCCAGGGCACTCCGCTCAACTCTTTACTATGCCAGTGAGTGGGGACATTGTTAGACGTGCTGGGACCCAGAGCAGAAATTAAGAAAGGGGCCCCTCTAATCTCCTCTCCTTTCTGTCTCCTTCCCCGATTTCCTTACTCACCTTTATTACTACACATAAAATAAAATACAGAACAAGTGATCACAAATTAGAAATATGAAGACATAAATTGAATTCACAATCCCAATCTCAAGTTTTGCAACACTGGAGAAATAAAGACAGAAATGAAGTCTTGGAGGGAAAAGTTATCAAAGTCCACATTTTTCAAAAATGTTGCTAACGTTGCTTAACTCTAATGTTTATATTCAGAACTTGTCATCAGTATTGTCATTAGTAGGCAGCAAATCAAAAAGTATATCAAGCAATTTATTTTTTTAAATACTCTCTTAACATACATAATCAAGTCTTTAGAATTTTGCAGTCATTTTTCTCAGAATTCCACTTTTTTGGACATTGATCATTCTTCCCTCTTACTCTTCAAATGTATTTCTTAGACATCTGTGATGCACATATCCTAATACTAACATATTCCAGTTAATACAATCAAAATAAAACACTTATTTATTTTTCTATACCGTTCTCTCAAGGGAGACCAGAACGGTTTACATGAACTTATTGAGGTACTCAAGCATTTTTCCCTCTCTGACCCGGCGGGCTCACAATCTATCTAATGTACCTGGGGCATTGGGGGGATTAAGTGACTTGCCCAGGGTCACAAGGAGCAGCGTGAGTTTGAACCTACAACCACAGGGTGCTGAAGCTGTAGCTTTAATCACTGTGCCACACACTCTGGATATTTTATTTTTCCATCATGTTGATCCCAGTTTTCTCTTTTGCTGCCAGTGGCAGTGATTCTAATACACTGCCTGCTGCCAGACCTGGAGCTTTTCCTCTTTCGTCATCTGCCAAGGTGGAACCAGGAAGTTGTGTCAGAGTGAGGTGAGATGCAACAGGGGAAAAGCTCTAGGGCCAGCAGCAGGGAGCATATTAGAATCCCTGCTGGTGCCGAAGACCCCTGTGAAGAAAAGCATATTTTAAAGCAGAGCAGGGAAAGGGAAGGATAGGGAGGAACATGTAAGACCCAGAGATGCTGGACCATGGGAAATAGGGGCTTCCTGTAGTTGTGGGGTCCAGGGCAGCTGCCTTATTTAACCCCCCTTGTAAGCCGCTCACATCTGCAAGATGAACTAATCCTACATATTCAATGTCGGAGCAGTCCAACAATGAGAACATAGGTATGTGTGCTGCCCTGGAAGTTAACAGGGCACTAGCTGATATTCAGACTGATGCCCGGCTAATTCAGTGAATATAGTTAGGGCAGCCTTTTTGCTGTCTGAATGTGATTACTTAGCCTCTTAGCAGACCAAATATCTCTGCTAACCAGCTAAGTTTAGACTCTGTCGAAACTCCATCCTGGACTGACCCAAGCTTGTTAGGGAATGAGTGGTTAGTGGAAATATTGGGCGACACTACCCAGTTAAGTGCTGTGACCAGCCAGCTCAGTGGGGTTTTGCAGGGCAGGAGGACACTTTGAACACTGGTGGAAAGCTGCTTGACTTTTCACGACTGCAACAAACATTTGGTATTGCGAAGTCTCAAGTATATCAGTGGTTGCAGTTGAAGCAGGCCATTCAGAAGGCGTTCCCTGATTGGCAAAATCTTAAAGATCAGTACAATTTGCCGATCCTATGCTTCCAGACAAACTTCCTTGGACATCAGGCCGCTCAGTGGTACATCTGAATTTTTTAATAAGAAACCAAAGACTTCGTGACATTTGGAGCATTGAAATAAAGCAGCAGATTTCTCCGTCTCAATAGCCACGAATTTGGACTGGGAGGATGAGATGTACGACGTCTGCATCTATGAGACAAACTTGGTTTTTCTTGTGACATAGATCTTTTTGGACCCCTGTTCGTTTACAGAAATTGGATAGTTCTAAGTCTAATAGATGCCGGCACTGTCATCTCGATGTAGGGACATTGGATCATCTACTGTTCTATTGTCCCTTGATACTTAAATTTTGGAGATCCATTTGGGGTCAAGTGAATAAATTATTGGGAAAATCCAGTGGCATTGATGTACGATACCGTGCTATTTGGCACGATAATGAGGGCTAAAAGCCAAATATCTTCCCATAATAATAAACTTCTCTGTATTATGACAGGGGTTGCCATACAACTTATTTTGAGGAACTGGAAAAACTGGGATTGGTTAAATTATGCTTTCTAGTGGGAATCTCTATGCCACACTTTTAAAATGGCAATACAACAGGGACATTATAGGAAATTTATGGATGTTTGGGAGCCATTGACAAAATTCTGTAAGGAGTGATTGCTGATCTTGCCCTTTGATCATACACATCCGGGGTGAGTGGATACTTTTAATTAGAGTGCAATTGTTGGATATGTATAAAGAGGGCGATGATAAATGTATTTGTCATAAAATATAATTTGAGAGAATTTAAGTGCTGTTAAAGTGTAAAATGTCTGTATAATATGTTGCACTTAATTTTGGCTTTAAAATGAATAAAGATATTTTTTAAAAAAAATAATATTGGTAAAAAGAAATCACAGTTTATTTTATTTATTTGTAGGATTTTATATTCCATACTATCAATCGGTTTCTAGGTGGACTACAGAATAGTAATCAGGTATTTTTCCTTGTCTGTCCTGGCAGACTCACAATCTAACTGTATCTATTATTTTTATATCACCCTGTCTTCAAGGTCTTACAAGGACTGAGAATTGAAACGATTCCAGATATCATTAAAGCTTCAGTCACTTGTAAACTGAGAATCTGCAAGAACCAGAATGGCTTTTTGGGGGGGACATATTTCAACAGTCTAGTTTATGCTCCCAACTCAGCCCATAAATTGTCTGTTTAAATTTTCCTGAGAAGATAGACTGAAAACTTTTAGACCACCTGCCTGCAATCATATATCAAGAGGGTGACAATCAAACAGCTGATATTGGTGCAAACTCCATAGGTCGGTTTTACCCTTGTAATCTGGACCACCTAATCAAAGCAAAACTAGTCACGAAAATACCCACAGAAATTTCCACCTTCTCTCGCTCTATACAGGCACTTTTTTTCTGGCTAAAACATGCATAGTTCTGAAAATCTGCACATTGCTCTCTCCCCCAACCTAAGCACCCCCACGGGAATGCTTCCACATTATAAAGATAATTTTGGAAAAGTCCATAAGGCACCTATTTTATGTCTATTCTAAAGGCAACATAGGATCCTTTATTTATTTATTCAATTTTTTTATACCCAAGGGAGCTCAGAATGGTTTACATGAATTCATAGGCGTCAGAACAGGGAAGGCCATAGGGACCATGGTCTCCCCAAAAATTTGCAGTCAGAATAGTCAGCTATGGCTCTATTCCCCCACCCACCTCCTCCTGGCTGCTGTAATTTTAAAGTTTCGGGCAGCCACCATGCAGCATCGCCACAAAATGAAGACTTTCGGGGAAGGCCTGCTTGTTGATGCTCAACGGCGGCTGTCCAAAGATTTAAAATTACAGCGACCGGGAGGAGTTGGGAGTCAGGATCTTTCTGGGTCTAATGCGGAGCTTTTGGTCCCCCCTGCCTATGCCTGAATTTATTCGGGAACTCAAGCATTTTCCCATCTGTTCCAGTGGGCTCACAACTTACTTAATGTACCTGGGGCAATGGGTGCATTAAGTGACTTGCCCAGGGTCAAAAGGAGCAACCTTAGGGTGCTGAGGCTATAGCTTTAACCACTGCGCCACACTCTCCCCATCCCCTGCAGGAGCACATAGATCCCCAGGCACAAACTTACACCTGCTCTAAAGGTAAAATGGGTGCATATACACTATCTCCTCATTCCCTAACAAGTCACTTAACTATACACGCCTACCCCCACATTCTGTATATGATGCCTTAAGTTGTGTATGCAAATTGGTGCATGGAAATGCATTTGTGTGCTTATATATATGTTAAACAAGAAGAAAAGAAAAAAGAAATTGGTTTAATTAAGTAATTTCTAAAATAGTGAAGCACTTAGGGAGTTTTTTTTTAGAACCCATGTTGGTAGAGTAGTGTCCCTAAGCAATTGACCTGGGGACTCCTGTTCACTACCGAGGTCCTTTTCTCTCTTGTTCTAGTGAGTGAACATTCAGATTATCTGGATTGATTATTATATTTTTTGATAATAATTTTCCTCATCTAAAAATACATATACCCTTTAGCAGAAAATGTGGCCCCTGACACTCTTTGTGACTTTGGACAACTTACCTATTCCCTGCTAACTCAGATACTCACTTACCCACTCTTTATATATCAGGTGATGAAATTTACGGACCTATTATGCACTTAAATTTACAGAATACTGCCATCCTCATGGGTAAATGAACACTTGCAAAAAATGAAAGGAATTGACCCCAAAATATTCACAAAGAAGAAAATCCAGAGAAAACAAAAAAAAACCTCTGTGGAGTGCCGATGTTCCTAAATGGACTTTATTTGAAAGTGTCAAAGTTCCAAAGGTACACTGAAATCATCCACATAAAATAATTTCATCCACACAAAAATAAATCATCCACATAAAAGCCTTAAAGGACCTAGTCTGCTAGGGATAAAGGACCCAACACGGTCCGCGTTTCAACAAAAAAGTCTTCTTCAAGGGTCCCTGGGGGTCCTATAAAGGTGAATACGTGGGAAACAATTGTGTGGTGAGCCGGAAGTGAGACACTGCTTGCATTTGCAATAGAAAGGGCACACTTGACACAAATGGCAGCTGCACAACTAACCAAGATTCTATGATTACATGCTGAAATGGCATAGTGTGTAATGGTTAGACAGGTGTTCACAGGGAACAAGTCTAGGTGGTCCATAGGCAGGGCCAACATTTATGTGAGAAACTTACAGAATACTTAAGCAGTGCATGTAAATACCATATCTAGGTGCTAACATTTATGTGAACCAGAGGTTTATAAAATAGTGAGTGGATTGGAAAGGGTAGGTATGAATTGCTTATATACTCTTTACAAAAATACATGGATTGGAGGGGGGCACCATATGAAATTACTAAGGGCTCCTTTTACTAAGGTGTGCTAGCGTTTTTAGTGCATGCGCTAGCCGAAAAATTACCGCCTGCTTAAAAGGAGGCGATAGCGGCTAGCGCGTGCTATTCCGCGTGTTAAGGCCCTAACACACCTTTGTAAAAGGAGCCCCAAGTAGTAAATTGAAAACAAATCAGAGAAAATATTTCTTCACTCAATATGTAATTAAACTCTGGAAATGTTCTCCAAAGAATGTGGTAAAAGCAGTTAGCTTATCAAGGTTTAATAAAGTTTTGGACAGGTTCCAACAAGAAAAACCCATAAGCCATTATTAAGATGGACTTGGGAAAATCCACTACTTATTCCTGGGATAAGCAGCATAAAATCTGATTTTATTCTTGTGGGATTTTACCAGGAGCTTCTGACCTGGATTAACCACTGTTGGAAACAGGATACTGGGCTTGATGGATCCTGGATGGCAATACTTATGTTCTTATGTTAGTCCTACAATTAGAGATGCTAATGTCAGGTTACACTAGTGTTGTATAATGACTCTTATACTGCTCCCTCAATATTCGTGGGGGTTAGGGGCACAGCTGGCCTGCGAATATTGAAAATTTGTGAATAACTTTTGGGCTGACTTTGACCTGCCCCGCCTCCCTCCCACCTTCCCCCCAGCATCCCAGACCTTACCTGGTGGTCTAGCGGTAATTCGGGGCAGGAGCGATCTTCCTGTGCACCTGCCCCATGCAGATCACTCGCCCAAAATGGCTTCCATGAGTTCCCTTAGTCTCTCGAGACTATGATGGGAACTCATGACAGCCATTTTGGATGAGTGATCTGCACGTGGCAGGCGTGTAGGACAATTGCTCCTGCCTCGAAAGACCGCTAGACCACCAGGTAAGGTCCGGGGAGGTCTAGGAGGTGGGAAGGAGGTGGGGGGGAGGGGTGATTCTGGTTTTAGGAAATCGCGAATAATCGAAATCATGAGTCCTAAAACCGCGAATCGGGAGGGGAGGGGAGTGGACAAATGCAAAGTGATGCATATTGGGGAAGAATAACCCAAATCATGGTTACCAGAAGCTAGGGTTCACCATCCTTGTGGATTAGCATCCATGAAAGAGATCTGGGTGTCATTGTGGACAATACAATGAAACTTTCCATCCAATGTGTGGCGATGACCAAAAAAGCAAACAAGACGCTAGGAATTATTTTAAAAAGGGATGGTTAACAACATTAAGAATGTTATAATACTTCTGTATCGCTCCATTGTGCGACCTCACCTTGAGTATTGCATTCAATTCTGGTCACCTTATCTTAAGAAAAATATAGTAGAACAAGAAGAGATTCAAAGAAGAGCAACCAAGATGATAAAGGGGATGGAACTTCTCTCATATGAGGATAAACTAAAAAGGTTGGGGACTCTTCAGCTTGAAAAAGAGATGGCTGAGATATGATTGAAGTCTACAAAATCCTGAGTGGTGTACAACAAGTACAAGTGGATCAATTACAAAGACTAGGGAACACTCAATGAAGTTACAGAGAAATATTTTTCAAACTAATAGGAGAAAATATTTTTTCACTCAGAGAATAGTTAAGCTCTGGAACACATTGCCAGAAGTTGTGGTAAGAGCGGTTAACATAGCTGGTTTTAAAAAAGGTTTGGCGTTTCCAGAAGGAAAGTCTGTAGTCCGTTGTTGAGACAGCCATGAGGGAGCCACTGCTTGCCCTGGATCGGTAGCACAGAATGTTGCTATTATGTGGGTTTTTGTCAGGTACTAGTGACTGGATACCATGAAGACGGGCTAGTGGGCTAGATGGACCATTGGTTGGCCCAGTGAGGCTATTCTTATGTTCTTATTTTCCGTGTTTCTGAGTTTTACAGTTTTTTCAGAGGCACAGAGGTGTCTTTCAATCATTTGTTAGCTAAACAGGCCCCTGAGATACCATAATATAAAATGTACAATTTAATTTTAAAGTTTAATCATGATTACTTGGCACTTAAAGTAAATGAGCTCATATGATCAGTAAACCTTTGGCATACAGGCAGCAGAGAAAGACACGTAAGCCTTTCAGATTTTTTTTTTTCGTAAGAAAATCTGCAGATTTCCTGTAAAAATGTAAACATATAAACATTTCCAGATATTTTGGATTAACCCTGAATATTAAAACAACCTCACACTTGCTGGTGACCTGGAGCTTGGAGTGCAGGGAGAAAGAGGTTTGAACTATTTGTTGAATCTTTTAAAATTCATTTCAACATCATCAGAAAAAAAGGCCATGAAGGGGTTTTCTTTGCCTCCACTTCAGCTGTTTCTCTGAGACTTTCATGTTTGTCATGTGTGTTTGTCTTGAACAGACTGCAAGTTCTGTAGACCAGAGATCATTTCTCTCATGTGTCTTTGTACAGCTCTGAGTAGGCCTAGTTGTATTTTAGAAATGAGAAGTAACAATAGCAGTATCCTCATCTGGAATACTGCGTTCAATATTGGTCGCCATACCTCAAGAAAGACATGGCGGTACTTGAGAGAGTCCAGAGGAGAGCAACGAAACTGGTAAGAGGGCTGGAACACTGCCCATACGCCGAGAGGTTGGACAGGCTGGGGCTCTTCTCTCTGGAAAAAAGGAGGCTCAGGGGTGATATGATAGAGACCTTCAAGATCATGAGGGGCATAGAGAGGGTGGATAGGGACAGATTCTTCAGGCTGAAGGGGACAACAGGTACGAGGGGGCATTCGGAGAAACTCAAGGGAGATAGGTTCAAAACAAATGCAAGGAAGTTTTTCTTCACCCAAAGGGTCGTGGACACTTGGAATGCGCTACCGGAGGAAGTGATCGGGCAGAGTACGGTACAGGGATTCAAACAGAGACTGGACAGATTCCTGGGGGATAAAGGGATCGTGGGATACTGAGAAAGTATAGAAACCCAACCAGGTCGTGCATGTGCAAGACCGGAGGGCTAGGACTTCGATGGGAAGATAGGACTCATCAGGAAACCAAGGTAGCATGGGGACCCCTTCTGATGATTTAGACAGGTCATGACCTGTTTGGGCCGCTGCGGGAGCGGACTGCTGGGCTGGATGGACCTATGGTCTGACCCGGCGGAGGCACTGCTTATGTTCTTATGTTCAGTAGCAGTTTCCTTAAATTTATTTATTCAATTTTCGATACTGTTCTCCCAGGGGAGCTCAGAATGGTTTTACATGAATCTATTCATGTACTCAAGCATTTTTCCCTATCTGTCCCGGTGGGCTCACAATCTATCTAATGTACCTGAGGCAATGGTGGGATTAAATGACTTGCCCAGGGTCACAAGGAGCAGCATGGGTTTGCACCCACAACCTCAGGGTGCTGAGGCTGTACCTTTTAACCACTGCGCTACATCTGCTGGGAGGGAATCTGTTTTCATCTCCAGAAAATTTGGGATACAATCAGAGCTGATGCAAGGCTATTAGGCATTTTACTGTAGGTCAGGGGTGTCAAACTCGGTCACATAAGGGGCCGAAATCTAAAACATAGGCCAAGGGCTCCTTTTACAAAGGTGCGCTAGCGTTTTTAGCGCACGCACCAGATTAGCACGCGCTATGGTGCGCGCTACCCGAAAAACTACCACCTGCTCAAGAGGAGGCGGTAGCGGCTAACGCGCGCGGCAATTTAGCGCACGCTATTCCGCGTGTTAAGGCCCTAATGCACCTTTGTAAAAGGAGCCCTACGTCGCGGGCCAAATTTTTCATCAAGATACTCAGGGGTCCTTTTATTAAGGTACGCTAGCTGATTTAGCGTGTGATAAATGCGCACCTTAATAAAAGGACAACCTCTCCAACCTCACACCGGCTATGTGATGTAAACAAAATAAATAAAAAATACTTTTTTCTCTCTTTTAGGACCTAGTTCACACTTGCAGTCTAACACATTTCAAATCTGACATATTGTAATTACAAAACAGAAAATAAAATTAATTTTTCTACCTTTAGTTGTCTGGTCATTATTCAAATATAAAATTTTTTTTAAAAAAGAGTAAAGTGTGAGACGTAAAAGGAATCACGCTGTCATGGAAATCGGAACTACCTTTACCTTGAAGTAACAGAAAACTATTGATCTGTATCTAACATCTAGTTATGTAATGGATATTGCATATTCAAATCTGTAAGGCACAGAATTAAAGACACAGCCTTTAGTCAACTAACTACAACAAGCCTATTACTACCCACTACAACGGTTGTAACGGTTTCCTTAGCCCAGTCATGATCCCTCGTCTGTTGTGCTGTTCCCTGACACCTATCCTCACCTCATTCAGGTCCACATAAGGCCCCACATCCTCCGAGAACATTTCATCCATCGCCGGCTTCATAGCACACACAGCTTCAGGCAAAATAAGAACACCACCGAGCCACAGACACCTGAACGCTCTCTTCCGGTCAGATGACCTCAAACAAGCAAACGCTTCCAGAGTGAAGGCGCGGGGCAAGAAAAACAAAAAGCCTCTTCAGGTTGCTTTAATGTCCGAATCTTCCTCCTGAGTTCTCAGATGCTCGTGAAGAGCAGCGGCAGCGGTGATTACGCTGGCAGCAGGTAGGGTGCAGGCAGCCAGGAGGACTAGGAAGCAGGGATGGAGGGAGGGAAAGAATGGCGGGCCAAATTGCAGCGATAGCAGGAATTGTCTGGCAGGCCAAATTTTGTTACTCCGCGGGCCAGAGTTTGACATGTTTGCTGTAGGTGAACCTTCAATCTTGTACCTCCTCACCCCATGCCCTTTTCCTTTCCCTCAGCAGGATGCTATCTCACCACTCCTTCACTTTATTCCATAGTCCAAGATCTTCCTGTTCTCCCCTAGCCTCTCATGGACCAGCTATCTCCCCCCCCCCCCCCCTTCTCTTTGCTTTTCCTTCTCTCCCCTCATTCCTTACCTGGTGGTCCACTATCTGCTTTTTTCTTACTTCCACACCGTGCTGCGCTGGGCAAGCAGAATAGCCAGATGTAGGCAGGTAGGGTGATAGATAAAACAACAGAGAATGACAAAAGGACAAAGACTGTCCTCAACCCTGCCCTGTCCCCGCAGGCTCTAGCCTAGGGTTGCCAGATTTTCCTTTCTCCGACCTTGTCCCTTGGGCTCTGTCTCCACCCTATAGTTAACTGCAGGAACCCATCCCTGTGTCATTCTCTACTAAACAACAAAGAAGCCTACTCTATAATAAGAAATTTGCATCGGAGTAGGCAAGGGCATGGCAGGCCTTCCTTATCCATGTGCTGAGGCTCCACACATCCTAGTTTAGCTGCCAGCCTACTTGCTAGTTCTGCCCACCACTGACTGGTTCAATTCTGACCTGAAGCTAATCATGAATCACTGTTTTAACTTCATACATTCTTTCCTACAATTGAAGTCTGATCTGCAAACAAGATAGAAAGTGTAAGGAAGTGCTGGATGGGAACTAGGGAACAGAGCTACTTTTACTGCCTTTACAAAGTATAGATTCCCTTTCCCTCCCGCAGAGATCCTCTGTATTTGTCCCATACTTTCTTGAATCCAGATACTGCCCTAATCTCCAGCCTTACTGGGTCATCTCCACTGAGAGGTGGTATTCCACCTGTCTACATGGCTTGCACTTTCAGAAACATTTGGAAACTTTTGCATTTGTTGATACTTTCACCCTCTAAAGAGGCAATTTTCTAACAGGACACCACTATATGGTTCATGGGTTGGGGCCTCCATTGGCAGGAGGGAGTGGGCATCCCTCCTGCTAATTTTCTCTCGCATGGAGGGGGGGAGTCACCATGACAGGAGGGAACTGGCATCCCTCCTGCCTTTTTGCTGCTGTGTGTGTAGGGGGGGGGGTTGGATCCCAGTGCCAGTGCGTTGGGGGGGCACGTTGGAGAGGGCCATTATTGGAACGAGGGGTGTGTGTGCTTTTTTTCTTTTTTTACGGGGCAGATATTGTACATGTGTAGCATGCACAGCATCTGTGCCCATTTAAAACAAGGGCTAAACTATGATTACCGTATTTTCACGCATATAACGCGCGCGTTATACGCGTTTTTACCTACCGCGCATACCCCTCGCGCGCTATATGCGTGAGCGCGGTATACAAAAGTTTTAAAACATAGTTCCCACCCCGCCCGACGCCCGATTCACCCCCCCCAGCAGGACAGCTCGCACCCCCACCCCGAACGACCGCTCGCACGCGCTCCCACCCGCACCCGCATCCACGATCGGAGCAAGAGGGAGCCCAAGCCCTCTTGCCCGGCCGACTCCCCGACGTCCGATACAGCCCCCCCCCCCGGCAGGACCACTCGCACCCCCACCCCGAAGGACCGCCGACTTCCCGACAATATCGGGCCAGAAGGGAGCCCAAACCCTCCTGGCCAGACCGCTCGCACCCCCACCCCGAACGACCGCTCGCACGCGCTCCCACCCGCACCCGCATCCACGATCGGAGCAAGAGGGAGCCCAAGCCCTCTTGCCCGGCCGACTCCCCGACGTCCGATACATCCCCCCCCCCGGCAGGACCTCTCGCACCCCCACCCCGAAGGACCGCCGACTTCCCGACAATATCGGGCCAGAAGGGAGCCCAAACCCTCCTGGCCACAGCGACCCCCTAACCCCACCCCGCACTACATTACGGGCAGGAGGGATCCCAGGCCCTCCTGCCCTCGACGCAAACCCCCCTCCCTCCAACGACCGCCCCCCCCCAAGAACCTCCGACCGCCCCCCCAGCCGACCCGCGACCCCCCTGGCGACCCCCACGACCCCCCCACCCCCCTTCCCCGTACCTTTGGTAGTTGGGCCAGAAGGGAGCCCAAACCCTCCTGGCCACGGCGACCCCCTAACCCCACCCCGCACTACATTACGGGCAGGAGGGATCCCAGGCCCTCCTGCCCTCGACGCAAACCCCCCTCCCCCCCAACGACCGCCCCCCCAAGACCCTCCGACCGCCCCCCAGCCGACCCGCGATCCCCCTGGCGACCCCCACGACCCCCCCACCCCCCTTCCCCGTACCTTTGGTAGTTGGCCGGACAGACGGGAGCCAAACCCGCCTGTCCGGCAGGCAGCCAACGAAGGAATGAGGCCGGATTGGCCCATCCATCCTAAAGCTCCGCCTACTGGTGGGGCCTAAGGCGCGTGGGCCAATCAGAATAGGCCCTGGAGCCTTAGGTCCCACCTGGGGGCGCGGCCTGAGGCACATGGGCCCAACCCGACCATGTGCCTCAGGCCGCGCCCCCAGGTGGGACCTAAGGCTCCAGGGCCTATTCTGATTGGCCCACGCGCCTTAGGCCACACCAGTAGGCGGAGCTTTAGGATGGATGGGCCAATCCGGCCTCATTCCTTCGTTGGCTGCCTGCCGGACAGGCGGGTTTGGCTCCCGTCTGTCCGGCCAACTACCAAAGGTACGGGGAAGGGGGGTGGGGGGGTCGTGGGGGTCGCCAGGGGGGTCGCGGGTCGGCTGGGGGGGCGGTCGGAGGTTCGTGGGGGGGGCGGTCGTTGGGGGGGAGGGGGGTTTGCGTCGAGGGCAGGAGGGCCTGGGATCCCTCCTGCCCGTAATGTAGTGCGGGGTGGGGTTAGGGGGTCGCCGTGGCCAGGAGGGTTTGGGCTCCCTTCTGGCCCAACTACCAAAGGTACGGGGAAGGGGGGTGGGGGGGTCGTGGGGGTCGCGGGTCGGCTGGGTGGCGGTCGGAGGTCCTTGGGGGGGGGCGGTCGTTGGGGGGAGGGGGGTTTGCGTCGAGGGCAGGAGGGCCTGGGATCCCCCCTGCCCGTAATGTAGTGCGGGGTGGGGTTAGGGGGTCGCCGTGGCCAGGAGGATTTGGGCTCCCTCCTGGCCCGATATTGTTGGGGAGTCGGCGGTCCTTCGGGGGGGGAGGGATGTATCGGACGTCGGGGGGGGGGGCATCAGGCTTTCAGGATGGGGACAGACCTTCAAGGGGGGACAGTGCACGGAAGTCAGGGGGGGTGAACGGAGAGTCGGGACAGCGCACGGAAAGTCAGGGCGGGCGAAAGTAGCGTCGGGCAGCATGCGCGGTATACCCGTGAGCGCGGTATACCAAAGTTTTTGTACATATCATCGTGATTTCTGCGCGCTATACCCGTGTGCGCGTTTTATACGGGTGCGCGTTATTTGCGTGAAAATACGGTAATAAATAACTTTACATTTCTTCTTAACCTTTTATTTTCTTATTTGTGCTTTTATTCCCTCCCTATTGTTGTAATCCTGAAATATAGAATTTGATACAGAATGTAACCCTTTAAATATAGTTTTCCTAGTGTTTCATGATTGTAAGTTTTTGTAATTATGTAATATTATTTGTCTATGTAATAATTACCCCAAGTTTTTATTTATTCATTATTGTTTGTATATCGTCTAGAATGTAGAATAGGCGATTAATCAAATTGCATAATAAACTTGAAACTTGAAACTTAAACAGGTAAGCAAGTGACTGGCCTTGATCAGTCACTTTTTTTGGATCGCTAAAAGAAATCCCTTTTTATTTTTTTTTTTTAAACAACGGGAAGCCATGTTAGAGAATCAATCGCTTTGCTAGTTTATATGGCATTTCAACATTATTGAGATTATTTGCATGGTCGGATTAGAGAATGAGCGATCGTGAAGAAAACCGTGTGGTGAGCCATTTTTTGGCATCGGATTGGTAAAGGCAATCGTCGCTAAACCAGTCAAAACTGATTTAGCAAAGATAGTTAGATGATCTGAATGGAATGTGCAGACATGAATTCCGAGGAAGTTAACACCCGCTCTCTGTTCCTCTCTGCATTGCTAAGAACACAAGAATAGCCTTACTGGGTCAGACTAATGGTCCATCAAGCCTAGTAGCCCGTTCTCACAGTGGCCAATCCAGGTCACTAGTATCTGGCCAAAATCCAAAGAGTAGCAATATTCCATGCTACCGATCCAGAGGAAGCAGTGGTTTCCCCCAGGTCTTTCTGAATAACAGAAACCTTTCTTAAAACCAGCTATGCTATCCGTGTATAACTTGCATAGAATCTATGGTAACCATTTGGCTAGGTCTGCAGTAGCTTTCTGCATCAGCTCCTCAGTTTGCCTAATATGCATTGTCATTTCATGTTTTTTGATGTAGAGGATTACTATCAGGGTGACAAAGCTCAAGATGGCCCTTGCATTGTTGTAGTCAACTCTTCAAGGGCATACATTTTGCCTGAAGCCCGGAGCCTGTGCTGATTTTACTAGCGAGAGAGGAACTGAAGGTCAAAGCTAAGTTCAGTTCTTGTTTAACACGATCTTGGAATGCAGGAATCGAGAATGATTTATATTGACTACAGTCGCCAAGTAACGGGAGTTTTGGAAAATAAGTAACCAAGCCTAGCTCAGAACAATAAAACTATTGTCTGAAAAGCAATTCGTGACAGATGTACTGAAGGGTTTATATCTGTTTCAGAGCTTTTGAACTGATGGAGAATAAGGTATTGAGAAAACATTACATGCAATTTAAGGATTAGTAACTCATAAACTATTTTTTCTATTTCTAAAACATTTCTCCTTTCTTTTCTGAACAAATGATATAAGGCACTATGGAACAGGTTTTTGGCTGCATTCCCTCATAAAAGTGGCTTAAGGTGTCTGAACAGGTTGACTCAGGGAGACTAATTGGCCAATTCTATCATTCAGAATGTATAATCCACTCTGTCAGGGATATATTCCAGATCACAGAAATATTAATCAGTTAGTTTAAAATGAGAGATTATTATGGTACTAGTAAATGTTCATAGGCACTTTCACTGAAAGAACAGTCAATGTACTGCACAGCTATGTCATTTCAGAAGCACTTGTGCAGTCATATCTTGGATGGACAGCTCTGAACTATCTGTCACAACTCCTAGAGAGCAATTAAACAAAATATTATTCTTTGAGAGTTACGGAAGGGTAACCTGAGGAACACAGCATCACTGTAAAGAGATCTTACTCAAGCTGCAGTGCAGCTGTGTTCACACGTGCGTTTTAGTACAGCAACAAATGGTCATTCTCTCTAGACTAGGTTTTGCCATCGTTCAATCAAAGGGAATATTGGAAAGTATGCTTGCCTTATTAGATCAGTAGCTAGAACACAATGGCATGGCAAATACAAGGGAGACAGTTGCTTGTTACTCTTTTCAAAAATACTTGGACTAGAGGGCAATTAAATCCTGGAATTCGTACAGAGAAGAGTGACGAAAATTATAAAAGTTTTGGGATGACTTCTCTATGAGGAAAGGCTAGGACTCTTCAGCTTGAAGATGAGACGGCTCAGGGGTGATATGATAGAGGTCTATAAAAAAACTGAGTGGAATAGAAAAGGTAGATGTGAAACGCTTGTTCACTCTTTCCAGAAATACTAGGACCAGAGGGCAATTAAACTCTGGAATTCGTTGCCAGAGAATGTGGTGAACCAGTTAGCTTAGCAGGGTTTAAAAAAGGTTTTGATAATTTCCTAAAAGATAAGTCCATTATTGAGATGGCTTGGGGAAATCCACTGCTTATTCCAAGGATAAGTAACATAAAATCTGTTTTACTACTTGGGATCCAGCTAGGTACTTGGGACCTGGGTTGGTCACTGTTGGAAACAGGATAGTGGGCTTGATGGACTTTTGGTCTATCCCATTATAGCAATTCTTATGTTCTTACAAATCTGGCACTTGGCACTTTTTGCTTTTCATTAAAACAACAATAGTAAAATACCAACCTTTTATTCTTCAACAAGTATGGATTCATTAAAGGCTTTAGCCACAAATGCTAATTACAAACATCTTAGCAATCAACCAAATACAAACATTTTCAAATCTTAACAATGTACTATTGCATATCAGCTTGGTAACACTTAACTTCTTAAAAGTTTACACATCTTATCCAGCCTCATTATCCTTATTCTCCTGAGGAGGTGCCGTCCAAGCTGCCCCCTACCATTAAACCACATCTTTTCCTTGACTATTTAGTCCATGCCTCTTCTCATCCCATCTAAGGATGGGCCCCATCCATCCAAGTTATTCTAACATGCCAATGCCACAAGGCCTCCATGCCATCCAAGCAGGGAGACATGCCTCTTTCACTGGTCTTATTACATGTTTATGCCATGCTATATGTTACAACAATATATTTCATTCTCACCAGTATGACTTTTTAGCCGGATGCTATGTACCCGCCCAATTTCAACACCTGTCAAGGCCCGGGATAGCAACACCTCGCTTGTCCCGAGCACCCCGAATGTATTACAGCTGTGGCCCTGCTCCCACCATAACAGCTTCTATGAAATCTTGCAGTGTACTATTAAAGTTGTTCAATAAATATGTCAAATGGAACTGTTTGCTGGACG
Source organism: Geotrypetes seraphini (assembly GCF_902459505.1). Taxonomy (NCBI): domain Eukaryota; kingdom Metazoa; phylum Chordata; class Amphibia; order Gymnophiona; family Dermophiidae; genus Geotrypetes; species Geotrypetes seraphini. Next base: position 172,158,797 of record NC_047089.1, on the reverse strand, counting down.
ATTGTCCCCCCAAACGTAATGAAAAATGCTTCATCTACTTTTAAAGCGGATTTATTTAAATGGGCTACTTTTTCTTTGATTAAGGGGCTGTTTCCTGATGAATTGGGTCAAATTTTGGTTACCCCTATTCTTAAAGATCAGAAGGTATCAATTGCCACGAAATCTAATTATAGACCCATAGCAAGCATTCCTTTGTTTACCAAATTACTGGAAGATTTAGTTCATTTAGAATTAGTAAGTTATTTGGATAAATTTAATATCCTTAATGAACATCAGTTGGGATTTAGAAGAGGATATAGTACAGAGACCATCTTAACTTCAATGCTTGATTATCTTTAGCAAAGGCACTAGTGCAGGGCTACCCAAGTCTGGTCCTCGAGATCTACTGGCAGGCCAGGTTTTCTGGATATCCACAATGAACATGCAATGAACATGAGAGAGATTTGCATACCAAAAAGGCAGTGCAGGCAAATCTCTCTTATGCATATTCATTGCGGATATTCAGAAAACCTGGCCTGCCACTAGATCTCAAGGAGCGGACTTGGGAAGCCTTGCACTAGTGCCTTAATTCTTCAGCTAGATTTTAGTAGTGCCTTTGATCTAGTAGATCATGAAATATTGTTGAGTTGTTTAGACACAATAGGACTTTCAGGAAGGGTCTGGAACTGGTTTCAAGGTTTTTTGAAGAAAAGATCTTATCAAGTGATTTGTGATGGTAACTATTCTCATTCATAGAGCAACCCATCTGGGAAGAAAAATGGTTGACTCGAATATAAGTCAGGTGGCTTAATATTCAAGTGTCCTGCCTGCCAGGATCTGCACCCAGCACCCCTTTCCTCCCCTGTCAGGCTCTGCACCTAACCCCCTTCCCTCCCTCTTCTGTCAGGTTCTGCACCCAGCAACCTCCTCTGTCGGGCACTGCACACAGCCCCCTTCTGTTCCTCCCAGGCCCTCCATCCTGTCCCCCCTCCCTGCCCTGTCCATCATACCTCCTCTGCCGCTGGAATCCCTAGTGGTCCAGAGGTGTAGCGGGCATGAGCGAGCTTTCCATGCTCCTTCCCTGCTGCTAACCTGGTCGGTCACTGCCATGTGTTATGGTTTTAGCCGCTGAGCGGTACAGAGCAGCAGTGTGCTTTGGTGCTGCTGGTTGGTGCCAAGTGGCTTCCTGAATGGCTTCTGAATGGTTTTGCTATTTAACACACTTTGGGCTCCTTTTACAAAGCTGTGTTAGGCTTTTTTATTGCCAGCCGTAGCGGTATTACCTCCGACGCTCATAGAATACCGGTGATAAAAAGCCTAACGCGGCTTCGTAAAAGGGGGGAATTGTTAATCCCTTAACACATGCTAGTACCTTTCCCCCTTAATGTGTGCTCAAGAGGAAGATTGCAGGAAGGAGAAAGGGAATTACCATCACACTCTGGGATGTATTCAATTAAAACAGAAAGGACAGAATGGAAAGAACAACAACATTCAGTGTGTGTCCAAAATTGATATGCCTACCCTACCTCCTAAAGGAGGAAAATTGGCACCTAGGAGAAAGCTTTATAAGAAATCCAGAACTGAATATTGTAAAGAATCTAAGAATTAAAGCTGCTGTGGGTAATTTGGATTTGTGAGGACTGCAAACTACCGTATTTTCACCCATATACCGCGCACCCGTGTAAAACGCGCACACGGGTATAGCACGCGGGGAACACAAATTTATGTTAAAAAATTTTAATATAGCGCGCACACGCGTATACCGCGCATGCTAAAACCTCCTCCCGCCTACTCCGAACCGGCATCCTCCCCCCCGCTCGCTTACCCGAGAGAGCATTTTTTTTTTCATTCGAATCCGGCATTCCCCCTGCGAACCGGCATCCTCCCCCCCCGCTCGCGTCACCCCTCCTCCCCCGCGATACTACATCCCCCCCATCTCTTACCCGATTGGGCACCGGCACCGGCACCAGCACCAATGCACAGGATGTGCCAGTGCCAGAAGATCCTCCCTCGTTGGGTTGGGCTGGGCTGGTCTGGGCGGTGCGATGCGAGAGAGATCCTCCTTCTTCCTGCGCCGGGCTGGACTAGGCTTTGAGCATTTGCGCATGCTCAAAGCCTTCTGGTCTCGCTCTCTCCGAGATAATCTCGTGCATTGGTGCTGGTGCCGGTGCCCAATCGGGTAAGAGATGTTTTGCGGTGCTGGGGGGGGGATGTAGGATCGCGGGGGATGGGGGGTGACACGAGCGGGGGGGAGGATGCCGGTTCGCAGGGGGGATGCCGGATCGGATTGAAAAAAAAAAAAGTTGTATAACGCGCTCACACGTATAACGCGCATGGTTATGCACGGTTTGTAAAAATCGTGTATAACGCGCGCATTATATGCGTGAAAATACAGTAATCTGGTTTTAGGATATTCACAATAACTACACATACACTACATGGACTCTTTCTCTACTGTATACAGATATGTATTTATTTATTAGGATTTTGTTCACACCTTTTTTATCAGTAACTTGAGCATTATATTCAGGTACAGTAGGTGTTTCTCTGTTTTGAGAATCCAGGCCAAAGCTCCTTCTTGGGGAACAAAATAAGGATAGGATGTCTAAAGCACCTTTTGCATATGTTCTGAGAATACTTTAGTAGCCAGTCTGCTATATTTGATTCTACATTGTGGTCTCCTCAGTTTAAAATTTACTTTTTTTATTTATTACTTTTTTTTTTACCTTTCAGTGATATTTTTAGCTGTTTGTAGAAAACGGGCATGGTCGTTCTCCTTCAGAGACTGCTCAGCTTGTGAAATGAGAGACGTCGAGCGCTCGATGCACTGTTTGCAGTTAGATATCTGCTGTGCCAACTTCCTCAGCCTCACCACCTTAGGCAAAAAGAATAAGAAAAAAGATTTAGGAACATTATATTGATTTAACACTAGCATAAACAGAATATTAATTTCACCAGTTCAGCCACCATAAAAGTCCTCTTTTAAGATCTCCATTACATACTGCACTGTAAAAGCCACATGCTAATTAATTTACAAGAGGAAAGTACATTTCTTTCCATCCTTTAGCTCTTTCCATACGTACAGAAAAAAAAAGAGTAAAGAGTCAAAACAAGCACAATAGATTTATTTCCTTTTAGTGAATATCATTTCCTTGCAGTCTTTGGCACCAATGCTCAAAAGCATGCTCTAGAAGTAAGACTGGAAGTAGCCAGTCATACTTGTAAGGCAGCTCAGCCTCTGATGCACAAAAGGGTTCTTGGGAGTTTCTATCAATCGTGGTAGCAGCCACCGAGAACACCCATCTCCTACCATGCAAAAAATTCCAGCTGGTCTGGAGCTGCAGTTAAGTTGTTTGTGCGAATGTGTATGCCTTAGCTATGGTGAGAATGCAGCTGCCAGACACGGGACACAAGGTCCCCTTGGTTTCTGCACCCCCTCCAACTCAATGCCTCCCCACCCACCCAAAAACAAATGGCAACTCCCTCCTGCCACCCCCCCCGGACGCCCCCTCCCCATACCTTTAAGGGAGCAAGAGGGATGCTCAATCCCTCCTTCTCCAATGCCTCCCGCAATGAGTCTGAGGCCTTAGGCCCCACCCTGGTACATCATGTGATGCACGAGCAGGGCCTACGGCTCTGATTGGCTCAAGCGCCTCGGGCTCCTCCCTCGGTAAGCACCTAAGGCCTTAGACTCGTCGCGGGAGGCATTGGAGCAGGAGGGATTGACCACCCCTCCTGCTCCTTAAAGGTACTGCTCCTGCTCCTTAAAGGTACTCCTTAAAGGTACTGCTCCCCATCCGGGGGGGTGGGGGGGGTGGCAGGAGGGAGTTGGCATCCCTCCTGCAGTTTGTTTTTGGAGGGCCATCGGTGTGAGGGGGGCATGAACGTAAGGGGGGGGCTTTAGTGCGGGGGGTGGGCATCGGCACGGGGAAGAGGGTTATAATTACAGGCTGGCAGCGTTTTACAGAATATATAAAAAAGGAAGAATTCCTTTTTTATGCATTCTGCAAAAGCGCCATTGCCAGCCTGTGGTTTTAAAGGGCAGGAGAGTCAGTAAGAAGTGAAGCGACTGGTCCTCAGCAGTCACTTCACTTCGGATCGGCAAGCCCAATCGGTCTTCCTTCTTCTATTTAGTGAATCGCGTCCCTGCCTACTTTGCATGCACGGATCAGAAGTGAATAGCAGGAGAGGTTAGTGAATCGGGTCGGAGGTAAATCGAGTAGCAAAGGGGTCGTAAACCGATTGGTACACAATCTGTTTGCTTTGTGAATCTAGCTCTTAACCAGATAAGTGTTATCTGGTCATGAATGCTGACCCCTTAATGAAAATCCGAACATAAATTTAGAAATTCAGTCCTGGTAAATTTTCAGGTCAGTTTAAGAGCCTAAATTTCAAAGTTAGGAGCATAAACACAAATTTTGGCCTCTAAATCCAGTTTAGGATCATTAACATATGTGTAAGAATAGCTTTTATACAAGCAAGTGATCAACTGCACTGTAAAATAGATTTACTTTAACATTTGCTACACTGAATACTGCTGTGCAGAATGATTGAATAGGCCATACAAGAGAGATAGAGAAAGAACTGCGTGGCCTTGGTAACGCTAAACATTTTGAGACTCATATTTCTAGGGTCCTGCCCCAGGTTCTCATATGTACTCTGTCATTTTGCAATTTGCAGAAATTCCTCTACTGACATTTCACCTCTGAGAAAAGTGGTTTTCAAACACTTCAAAGTCTGACATTACCTACATTTCAAAGCTAATTGGATGAGCTTGACAACTAAGTGAAACATTTACAATGCCCTGAACTCTTATTCCCTGTTTAAGCTAACCCCCCTCTTCTGAAGCTTCTCTTCAGTAGGAATATCTCTTATCTAATCAGGTGTTCTTTGATGTGGAGGATAGTTTTATCTTGAACAAGGTGCCTACACTGTGAAGGCATATGCACAAATGTTGTGCCTGTTTTATAAAAGTAACATTTTACCTAAGGCCCGGATTCTCTCGTGGCACACCCAGAATCTCTTCGGGACATACCACTGTGCCACGGCACACAGTTTGAGAGACACTGTTCTATATTGTAATACCACAAGACGAAGCACTAGATACATTGAATGAATGTGGTGGATTACGATGAGCACCAACAGATTTTTTGATAAAACTTGCAAGAATAGCTATGCAAAAGGTTTTTTTTGTTTGTTTTTGAAGGAAAGTTTTATCAACAAACATTGGGTGTAGCAATTGGAACCATAATGGCTACCTCCGTCATGAATTTGTATATGGCTCACTTTGAGGAGCAATGGATTTTGAATTCTCCTTATAAACAGCACATTCTACATTGGATCAGATTTATTGATGACATCTTTTTCTTCTGGCATGATGACGGATCTTGAAGATTGTGATGACTTGATCAGACACAGATCTTATTTTTGGATGTGAAACTGATAAGGAGTATACAATAGAATACAATCTTTATTTCTTCCTTCTTCCCACTAACTTTCCGACTCCCCGAAATTACCTGATTTCCTCTTTATTATTTCCTGGAAATGACCAGATATCTTCTTTTGTATTCCACCTTCTATAACTCTTTTGTAACTCGCCTTCAACCACAAGGTAATGGCGGAATAGAAATCTCTAATATAATGTATTTATATACCACCAATATCTCCATGAAGTTCACAGGGGTTTACATAAATAATTATGAAGATACAAATTATTAAAATAGTATTACAATATTTATAATTATATTTAATACCAAATTCTTGAAATAGATAGGTCTTTAGGTCTTTTTTTGAAAATCTTAAAAGTACATTGCTGGTTAATATTATATTATATTATATAATATTATAGTTGGTAACATTTTCCAAAGTTTTGTTGCTTGACAAGCTCATGTGGAGTTAAAAGATCTATTGTATCTTAAATTCTTAATGACTGGATACCAAAAAGTGTCATTATTTCTCAGATTCAATGATTGATTATTAGATAAATTAAAGAGTAGAGGCATATAATCTGGAGTTTCTCCAAAATGTATTTAAATAGTATACAATAGAATGATCAAATTGAAACCACTATTTTTAGGAAAAGTACTGATCAAAATACTTTTTTTTACATTTTAGTAGCTTTCATAGCACACATCTTAAAACAGACTTTACCAGTTTCTCAGTTTTTGATGTATTGCAGGATATGTTCAACTCAAGATGATTTCAGGACCCAAGCAGCGGAACAAAGCACTAGACTGTAACAGCGAGGATACTTGATACGAGTGATTAGAAAAGCTTTGAAGACCCGGATGCATTAAAACTTCTAGACACTTTCTAAATATTTTATTGATTTGCTGTATTAACCATACCTACATATTGTTCCCAATCTTGATCAGCCCATTAGACAAGACTACCCTTTTATAACATTTGTGAATTTATTCCATATTCTATAGAATTTTACTTTGATATTAATTTCTATCATACTTTGAGCTATGTAATAACTGGGAATACAGCCGCTTGTTCTTATTACTGCTGTTTATTTCTTATTGGTTAAGATTTCTTTTGTAAATCTGTTGAAAATCTAATAAAAAAAATTTTTTTGGGGAAAAAAAGAAAAGCTTTTAAGAGGGCCTTGAATGTGGATAGTGATCTTTTATTAAAAGAAGGATGAAAATGTAGAAGGCATGGTGACTTGTGAATTTAATTTTGATCAGAGGACACAATTGGGACATATTCTGAGGAGACAATGGCACCTGATCTCCATGCTTCCAGCATTTGCAGGAACTTGGTTAAGGGGTGCATATAGGAGAGGTTCAAATTTTAAAGAAAATGACTACATCTATACAATAGGAACAGACATTTACACCTGCCACAGAACAGGTGCAAGGGTGCAAATTTATACAAGAACATCTGTATCATACCAAGGGTAGTTCAGAGAGCCTATGGGGCTCTTTTACTGTGTTATGGCAAAATCTGGACTTAGCTTGTGCTAATGCAGGAATTTTCTACATGCTAAGTGTAGATTTACCATTACAGTATATTAAGGAATTTTCCAATTAATATTTTGGATGGAAACAAAAAGAAAATCCAACAGTTCTGCAGTGGATTGCAAGTAACAAAAACAAAAAAGGAAAACTGCAGAGATGATGCACAAAAATCAGGAATTTTATTAAAAGAGTCAACAAATGTTTTCCAAATAGTTGTTTTACAAATAGAACACCGGGACCCGACACAGTCCATGTTTTGAAGAAACACTCCTTCCACAGGGGTCCTAGATGCAAATTGTACTAGGTATAATAAAAATCAAATGGAAATACAAACCATAAAACATGTATTTCTCAAAAATACATGAAGTATAGCTCCCATAGGAAACGCTGGCCATCACAGAGCTGTTTTTTTTTTTTTTTTTTTACTATCAATAAATATTTTATTACTAGTCTTTAAGCCCATTACATTAACAGGTGCTAGAAGAGATGTGTGTGGCTGTCTTTCTTTCTCTCTCTCTCTCTCCTTGGCTGCTTTCTGTCTGTCTGTCTGTATTTCTTTCTTTCTGTCTTTGTATTTCCTTGGCTGTCCACCACCATCCCTTGCCTTGTCCGGCAGCAGCCCTTCTCCCTTCGTTTTCGTTTTACCCCCCCCCCCCGTCCAGCAGCAGCCCTTCTCCCTTCGTTTTACCTCCTCCCTGTCCAACAGCACATCTTACCTGATCTCCCTGTCCAGCAGTAGGCCTTCTCCTTTCCCTGCTCCCCCTGTCCAGCATCCGCTAGCCCGGGCAGCCTCGGGGCTTTTGCTAGGCCGGCCCACCTCGCAGTATCGAAGTGGGCCGGCCTAGCAAATGCCCTGTGGCTGCTGTGTTTGCTGGTCCGGGGGTGAGAAGAGGCGTCCAGGTAGCAGCAGCGCAGGAGTCAAACTGCCACTGCTGCTCAAGCTGCCCCACACGCCTCCAATCGAATTCGGCACGGAGGCAGACATCACGGCGGCAGGGAACACAACCTCCTAAGTGCGCATACACGCTTAGGGTTTTATTATAAAGGATAACACATATAACAATTTTATTACTCCTCACCCTCTGGAATATATTTAATAAATCTCCATTCAATAATCAAACCTTAAAGCATCATATCACAACTGAGGCAGACACCTCAGCACCATAGAAAACCTAGAAAATGTGTTCAAAGTCCACTGAAGATCAGTTCAAATTTGGCTTCCATTGTACTTATTACACTCCTTCGGCTTCAAGCCAATGATGGTTGTATTAATGAAATGTCACTGGTTTGCCTCTAATAATTGCGGCAAAGATGTATTCAGCCAGCCCAATCATGGCAAGATAGTATTCCATCAGCCCAGCCCGACACAGCACTGCGTTTTGCTAAATTAGCGTCATCAGGAGCTGAAACCGCTTCAGGTTTTCAATTTTTATACATCCGTAGCATCTTAAATCCTTTTACTTTGTCATGGTGCAACAACAACAGGGACCCAACGCCTCTGTCCCTGATCAAAGGAACAAGCCATTGTCATCGTTATACTGTAAGGGGCACATGTTCAAACCCCACTATAAAGCTTTATTTTTTGTAAATGTGATCTTTCCGGGACCTGAATCTATACCACTTCAGCTGTTATTGCTCACTGGCAGGCAAATTACTGCAAAACCCCTTAAAGCATTTTATGGTAAACCTTTTTTCCACAGGTTAAGTGTGCGTAAGAATGCAGTGCATTTTAGAAAAAGGGACCACGAGCTATGTTTCCTCTAAGCGGAGCGCATGAGCAATTGCTCATACATTCTAGGGGCATCACTCACAGATTTTACATGGTCACTCACAAAAATACTTGCAAATCTGGAAAATTGTTGGTTTTTAGAACTTGTTGCTCAACCAAAAAAAAAAAAAAAATGTTTTAGAACTTGTCACTCACATGAAAAAAAATGTGCACATACCCGGCCAATCCTTAGAGGAAGCACTACTCATGAGCCTTGTAAAATTAGGCCAAAAATAGGTGTAAAAAAAAAAAATTTAGGTGCTTTGTTACGAAATTAACCCCCTAAATATCTATCATCAAAATACAAGTTTAAACTCTCCCATAATCTTCTGAGAATAAAAGATCTCTTTCAAAGTCAGTCCATGGCAGAAGAATAGCCTCCATTAGAATATCTTTGTTTTATTATTTGTACACTTGTTGTAAGATTAAAGAATGAATAAAGAATTTTAAAAAAAGAAAAAAGAATATCTTTGCTAAATAATTTAATCTCGTCTGGAATGAAATACATATATGGAAAACTATGCTACAAAAAGTGACAGGCATCATCTCACTAATTAACTGCAAAGTTCATATAGTCTGTCTTTATGTTTATTATCTTGAGAAATACCTTTGATAAGAATCAATGCTGGCTTTGTGAATCTAGCTTGCTAAGTCATGCTACATAGACAAAAATGTCTCAAAACATTTCTTCATAAGCTGAAACTTCAAAAAGATGTCAAGAACCTGAATCATGTTCAATATCTTCTGAGTGATAGCCGATGGTTTACTCAAATTTGAATAGAGAGTAGTCATACAGGAATGAACACCAGGGCTGTTTTTTTGGTGTTAGGTCAAAAGCGCGCCGGGACAAAGGCGCGCGCAGACAATTGAGCGCAGCGCGGAGGCGCGCGCCACAGAAAATTACAGTTTTTACGGCTCTGACGGGGGGGGGGGCGTGGGGGAGGGAACCCCCCCACTTTACTTAATAGAGATCGCGCCGCGTTGTGGGGGCGTTGTGGGGGTGTGGGGGTTGTAACCTCCCACATTTTACTGAAAACTTCACTTTTTCCCTGTTTTTAGGGAAAAAGTTAAGTTTACAGTAAAATGTGGAGGGTTACAACCCCCCCAAACCCCCCACAATGCCAGCGCGATCTCTATTAAGTAAACTGGGGGGGGCTCCCCAACAAAAACCCCCGTCGGAGCCCCTAAAAACTGTAATTTTCTTCGGCGCGCGCCTCCGTCTTGCGCTCAGTTGTCGGCGCGCGCCTTTGTCCTTTGCGCAGTTGTCTATGAACCGTTTTTTTTTTCTTTTGGTGATTTCTGTATATTTCAATATCTCCTATTGGCACAGCAGTGCGTATGTGTACATGCTAAAGATGGTTCTAAGAGGTCCTTGGTTCTACAGGATGTGCTGCATTTCTCTAAGGGCATGTTTATAATGCTGTGAGTAAGCAGGGCTGGCTCAACCATTAGGCATGACTTGTGGTTGCCTAGGGCAGCAGCTTTTAAGAGGCTGACAAACCCAAACCATCAATGACAATTGTTTACCTGCAAAAAATGATCATGATGTCTGTTTGTGCACTTTTATTGAATTGCTGTAGGATACTCATGATTATAGAGCTTAACTATCAAAATGTTGGAGGTGGGAGAAGATGGACTAAGGACCTGAAAATTAACTAATGGAGGTTTAAGACTGGTGGTTCATCAAGGTAAGTTATATAGTTCAATGACAGATGTTTAATAGGAAAAACTGCTGAATCTGAGAGCTCCTGATGCAGAGATCTTACCTTCCCTTCTTTGATTTTTGTTCCGATGATTTGTCGTCTCTGCTGGATGATTTCAATGAGTTGCTCACTTTCCTCCATTAACTTGGTCTCTTGCCTTGATGCATTCACCTACAAAACAATGAACCGATGGTTATGGAAACCGATGGTTATGGGATTTTCCTTTTTCATCTTGTACATCCGGTTCTGAAGTATGGAATGAAATGACCAACTCCAACTTATTTATTTTTAAAAAACCAACCTTAAGAGCAATCAGCCAGTCAGTTATAAAGGCTGATCAGAATTTGCTCTGGAACTATGGAAAAATTTATTTTTATTATTTATGCATAACTTTTAAATAAATACAAGTAAATACTTGACCATTGCAAATACACTCTACACTTTAACGGTGGTTAAAGCTACAGCCTCAGCACCCTGAGGTTTTGGGTTCTTTGTGACCCTGGGCAAATCACTCAATCCCCCAATTGTCCCCAGGTACATTAGATAGATTGTGAGCCCACTGGGACAGACAAGGAAAAATGCTTGAGTACCTGAATAAATTCATGTAAACTGTTCTAAACTCCCTTGGAGAACGGTATAGAAAATTGAATAAATAAATACTTGATCATTGCAAATACACTCTCTCTAAAAGAAAATAATAGTAATCACAACATTTAAGACAACTTCTTTGGAAACATTGAAAGAGTATATTTAACCACATTTCAAGGAATCTAAGAAATAAACAGGGGACAATTTAGGGAAAATGAGAAGGTAGGAGAAACCTTGCCATAAACAGGCAAACAAAAAGAAAACTCTCCCAGAGCTGGGGTAGTGTTAAATACTCAACAGTACCCCTGCTCTGGGAGAGTTTGCTTTTTGTTTGCCTGTTTATGGAAGGTTTCTTCTACCTTCTTATTTTCCAGAGCTAATATAGGAGAGGACATAACAACTTACACTGGGGTGCCTTGTGTAGGTGTCTAACAGCGCCTAACAAAAAAATAACACCGATCCACCCCTAACCATGCTTACATAATATTAGGCTCCTATCACCCAAATAACCTTAATTTTTTGTCATTAGGGGCTTGTTAAAACTCATTGATGATACCATTAACTTTAATTTTGAAATTGATTTTTATTATTGAAGGTGCCTACACTTTAGACACCTACAGCCCTTATAGAATGCCCCCTCCCAACTGCCTACGTCTCTCCCAAATCTTGCGTTAGCATATATACTTCAAAGGGAATTTATACATTTATATTCCTCCTTACCTTGAATATTCTCCTTAAAAAAAGAGAACTTTTTGAGTGTTGATGCTGTGCTAGAGATTTTTTTGAGAGATAAACGTTAACCTTTTACCATGTTAGACAAAGCGCATATGAAAGGAGCTTTCAACAGCCTGAATTAAATATTAAAACTCTAAAGGCTACACAGATGTTTCACAATGATTGTAGTGTTTTAGCAACATCAGCCCTCTTTAAGAAAGTTTCATGGCAACCATACATCCTTCACTTCTTTGATCTGTAATTAAATGTAAAACAAAAGGAAACCAAGCCAGGTTATCCGAGTTCAAAATTCAGTGACCATCTGCTATTGTGGAAATAATTATGGAAACATTTTGTGGCTCACTGATCTCAAAATAACTCATAGTACCCGGAACAACGAGCTTCTCTCAAAAAAGGGGGTAAATGGTTATGATGGGGTTGTTGATTGGGTTATCTTGTGTAGGTATTGGGATGCACATTCTTCACCAGTGATTCTTGGATTCACTGAGTTGTGGGGAGGAGCTATTCTAAAATTGTAAAAGAAAATAGTCTCACCTCTCTTGCCACTTTCATCCTTTTCCTCACCCTTTATTACTTCTTCCCTCCAACCTCCTGCTAACAAAGCGCCAGAAGACGATCTTACTCCTAATTCTTACCAAGCAACTGGAATCAACTACCCTCACAGAAGAACTCCTGAACTTTAGGAAAGCAATAAAAATGTACCTCTTTGACTAATCCCTTGCCTATTCCTTTATAAGGAACACTGAAGGAAATGTATATTACTTTTAAGTAACAATGAAAGAAAAATGTACATTAGAACTAGATCCTCTGTATAGGTAAGTTCAGATATAAACATAGAAACATGATGGCAGATAAAGGCCAAATGGCCAATCTAGTCTGCCCATCGACAATAACTATTATCTCTTCCTCTCTCTAAGAGATCTCACATGCCTATCCCACGCCTTTTTGAATTCAGATGCCATCCCTATCTCCACCATTTCCTCCGCGAGACTGTTCCACACATCTACCACCTTTTCTGTAAAAGAGTATTTCCTTAGATTATTCCTGATTATCACCTCTTAACTTTATCCTATGCCCTCTCATTTCAGAGCTTCCTTTCAAATGAAAGAGACTTGACTCATGCATTTATACCACGTAGGTATTTAAATGTCTCTATCATATCTCCCCTCTCCCACCTCTCCTGTAAAGCAGTGGTTTCCCAACCCTGTCCTGGAGGACCACCAGGCCAGTTGGGTTTTTGGGATAGCCCTAATAAATATACAGGAGAGAGATTTGCATATAATTGAGGTGACAGGCACGCAAATCTGCCCCATGCATATTCATTAGGGCTATCCCAAAAACCAGACTGGCCTGGTGGTCCTCCAGGTCAGGGTTGGGAACCATTGCTCTAAAGTATACATATTGAGATCTTTAAGTCTGTCCCTGTATGCCTTATGATGAAGACCATGCACCATTTTAGTAGCCTTCCTCTGGACCTACTCCATCCTTTTTATATCTTTTTGAAGGTATGGCCTCCAGAATTGTACACAATATTCTAAATGAGGTCTCATGAGAGTCTTATACAGGAGTATCAATACCTCTTATTTTCTACTGGCTTATACCTCTTCCTATGCACCCTAGCATCCTTCTAGCTTTCACCATCACCTTTTCAACCTGTTTGGCCACCTTAAGATCATCCTTACAATCACACCCAAGTCCTGCTCTTCTGTCATGCACATAAGTTCTTCACCCTCTAAACTGTACCATTCCTTCAGGTTTTTGTAGCCTAAATGCATGACCTTGCATTTCTTAGCATTAAATTTTAGCTGTAAAATTTCAGACCATTCTTCAAGCTTCACTAGGTCTTTTTTCATGCTATTTTATTTATTTGTTCTATTTTCTATACCATTCTCCCCAGGGAGCTCAGAACAGTTTACATGAATTTATTTAGGTACTCAAGCATTTGTCCCTGTGTCCCGGTGGGCTCACAATTCACACCATCCGGGGTGTCTACTCTATTGCAGATTTTGGTATCATCCGCAAAAAGGCAAATCTTTGCCCTTCAGCAATATCGCTTATAAAAATGTTAAAAAGAACAGGCCCAAGAACAGAACCTTGAGACACACCACTGGTAACATCCCTTTCCTCAAAGCGATCTCCATTAACCACTACCCTCTGTTGTCTTATTTTGTTTTGTAAATGCATCAACTGTATCCTGTCTTGACAAGTCAGCCTGAGAGCTCATCTTGACAGGCACAGATAACACGGGGCTGGAAGCCTGAGTGTGGGCCCGTTGGGATTGGCTCCCGGAGGGTTTAGGGGCAGAAGTTTTGGGGAAAGTGCAGTGCGATTGGCCAGTTTGTCTCCTGCTTTGTGGGACAGTGAGGATAGGTTGCAGTGGGTGAAGAAGGGGCAGGACTTTAGGCTGCAATGGCTACTTCGGGACCAAGGTTTTTCGGGTCTGTATTCTATGTATGTTAACCTGTCATGTCTTTTTTCTATGTATATTAACCTGCAACCCGTTCTGAGCTCGTTGGGGAAAATGGGATAAATTTCACACAGTTCCTCTCCCTGTCCTCATCTGTTTGTTTTTTCAGCCACTTATCTTTGTATCACTGTGCATTAGTACTATCTGATTCAGGAAAAAAAAATTTTGATTCGATTCAGCCTATTGAATCGAATTTTTGATTTGATTTTTCTGCCCAATTGGGTATTTTTTTTTTTTTTTTCAAACATCCTGGTAGTCTTATTTTATAGCCTCTTTACCCTCTCCTACCCACACTGGCACTGTGGTGTAAACAAAATAAACAAAAAAGACTTTTCCCCTCTCTGTTAAATCTTAGCTCACGTTCGCGGTCTAACACCAGCTCTGGCAGGATTCACATTTCAAATTGTAATTACAAAACAGAAAATAAAATTATTTTTTCTACCTTTTGTTGTCTGGTCATTATTCAAATCATGTTGTGGTCCCAGGCTCTGGTTGCCTTCTGATAACTCTTGCCAGGGTCTCATTCTTTCTTCTTCCCTTCTATTTCCCTTTTCTCCCCCGGAGGTAAAGTAGAGTTAGAGGGTTGGAATTAGTGAAAGACTGGGGAATAAGGGAAATGAGAAGTGTGGTGTGAGAGACAAGAGATAGAAAGCTGTAGGTGGACAGTAAAAAGAGGGAAATTGAAGACTATAGAGTAAGAATGAAGAGGGGCAGAAAAATAAACTGAAGAACACCGAGAGGAAAAAAACCTCCCCCACCACCACACACATGGGCTCGTGCTGGTCTGGAAAGCAAGACGCACAGTCATTGGATTGATTTTTAAAATGTGTTTCCTGGACCTTGCTGAGGATACTGGATTGGCAAAATATGCTTTTTACTTTCTGAATTTTGCCGCTGCAGGGTAGCTCTGCCTCCTTTCTCCTGGCACACCCAATGAGAGGCAGCGAACTCTCCCTATGCCAGAGATGATGTCTGAGAGTACAGGGGAGAGCTGGATAAGGGAGCAGAGCAAAGCGAAGGCCGTGCTCCTTCTGGGCAACCATCATGTTACCAGTGGCATGCTCGGAGGGCCATTACTGCTGGCATATCTCCACTTTTTACTTTCTTCCTGACGGGAAGTTCCTCACGAAGGAGCAGGAGGTCACGAGGGAAGCCGGAGGATGCTGCAAAGAGCATCTAAGCACTGCAGCACTTCCCGACTGGCCCTCCCCTCTCGCCCCTAAAGCAGCAGAGGCAGTGGATGGCCAGCAAGAGGCAGCGCTGCTGCTCCTGCTTTAGGGGGCGAGGGTAACTGAATCAGCAAGGCTGATTTTTTTTTTTTTTTAATGAATCGATTCAAATCAATTCACCCAATTTGAGTTGGTGAATCGATTCAAATCAAAAATTGGGCAGCACTACTGTGCATGCCTCCCCCAGATTGCATTTAGTTCTGCTGTTCTCTCTTTTTCATTCCATATGTGTTCCCTCAGCCTCTCTTCCCCTCACAATTCTTTAACAACACTGCAGATCTTCTCTGTTGTGTGCTGTTAGTTCATTGCTCAGATTCTTTAGCCAGTCAATAAGCTGCAGAGGAGATAGGACCAATTGCTTTTGAGACATCAATCTTTAGTTTGGCTCTTCCCTGCAGCCTACTGGCTAGCTAAGGTTCTTTAGGAATGTCTGACCAATGGGCTGCAGTTATCTTTGTATCAGTTTTAATTTCAGCTATGTTCTCCCTTTTACATTCCCTATCTCTTCCCTCAGCCTATTTCCCTCAGAACCCCTTTGCTACAGAGAGTGCCTTAGGAAATGGAGTACTTCAAGCAGTCACAACTGTGTGTTCCTCCTGCCGTGATGGCTCAAGGATGTTGGGCCTATCAGTCAGGAAACCTATTGACTGCAGCACACTGTTCCACAGTTGCAGTCTGGTACTCTTAACAGTCTTTCTTATTGCATTCCAAACCTCACTCTGGTGCTCTGACAGTCTTTCTCAGTGCATTCCAAACCTCACTCTGGTGTTCCAATACTACTACTATTACTTATTTCTAGAGCACTACCAGATGTACAGCGCTGTACAGAGTCATGAATGAGACCGTTCCTGCTCAAAAGAGCTTACAATCTAAACAGACAAGACAGACAAACAGGATGCCAGGGTGGGAGATACAGTTAGGGGGGATGATTAATCTGCTGGCTAGGGTGGTGTGCAGTGGCGAGTAGAGTTATAGATTGAAGGCTATATCAAAAAAATGGATTTTCAGTCTACTTTTAAACAAGGTAAGGTGAGGGGCGTGACAGATGAACTCAAGTATTTTATTCCTGGCATACAGGGTAGCTAGATGAAAGGAAGGAAGTCTGGAATTGGCAGCGGAGGAGAAGGGTACGGAAAAAAAGCAGCTTATCTGAGGAATGGAATTCTCAAAGTGTATAAGGAGAGATAAGAGCTCTAGGAGAGCTATTGAGGCGATGTGGCATGAACACACTTGTAGGTTAGTAATAATAGTTTGAAGTGTACATGTGGAGGCGGATAGGGAGCCAGTGAAGTGATTTGAGGAGAGGGGTACGGTGAATATAGCGAGGCTGACAGAAGATAAGTCATGCGGCTGAGTTTTGCACAGATTGCAGGGGGAAGAGGCAGTTCATAGCCATGCCTGTTTTGACTTTAGTTGACACTAGCCACCATGCTGTAGGCGTGATTCCGGCACCTACCTGACAGGTATTGGCACCTCCTTTCTTTTAACGAGTTTTTAATTGGTTTTAAATGATGTTGTCAATTACCACACCAATTAAAGCAATTAAGTTAGGCGCCGGTCAGCTCTATCAAGCCACCTACCAGCGCCTAACTTACGGCACCGTTTACAGAATATGGGCCTGAAAGCTTTGTATTTTAAGTCACTCACTCAATGTCAGGATAATTCTACCTTGCCCAGCACCACACTTTGCATGAAAACATATCAATGCTCCAACAGTAATTGGAGAAAATTGCTAATTTCCTAAATCTTTTTCCCTTGTAATTTCCATAAGTTGTGCTTGTCGTAGTTTATCGTGTCTTTGTTTTTTTTTTCCAGAAAACCTAGGCTATCTGTAATACTATTATTTACCCTTATAATCAAGTTTTATGTGTGTGTGGGGGGGAAGGGGGGGGGGTCAGTGTGTTCTAGAATTTCTAATTCTATAAGGGGGGGGGGTATTTTATTCTGAATAATCAGCACCAGTGGAAAAAATTGGTGCTAAGTGCTATTCCATTAGGAGGACGCTGGATTGAACATCTTTTTAGAACACTGCTTAGAGCTGGTTGCTGGTATTTATGCCAACTGAAACCTGTTGTGAAATGCTGGCACCCAACTCATGGTATTTGTGCACGGGTGCTATTCTATAAAACTGGCATAACTTTTCAGAATGCTCCTGCCTCTCCTCTGTACACCCCCCCCCCTTCTAAATTGTGTGTTAAGGGTTTTGGGCACCCAGTCATATAAAATAGTATGCAGACTGATGTGAACACAAATCCCAATTATTGCCACTTGATTGCAATAATTGATTGCTAACATATTAATTGCTAATTAATGGCTCATTAATCAATTTATTTGTACACACATCTTTGCTCTGCGCTGAAATTTCAGCGTCCAAACTTGAGCACCATATATAGAATCTGAGGGCAAATGTATAATATTCTAGTTTCTTTTTTAAATGGTATTGGAAAAAAAATTCCATCCTTGACTTGCATTTGGCTGAAATGTTTCATAGGTTGGAAAGCAGTGGCACTCATTTTGTCCAAAAACAATGAAGGAGGGGAAATGCCATCTCTTCCTTTTTTCATTAACTGAGCTCTTTAGGAAATAAACTCTGCAAATGTTCCCTCCAGGACTAAGTCAGGCAGGACAAGCGGCAGTAATTAATGAAAGAGTAATAACTCCTCTTGCCTCTTGACAAACATTCACCCTTCTCATACAGCTAAGTTTGATTACACTGAACACAAAAAATCTGGGGTCATATTGATGAAAGGATGATTACTCAAACCACAGAAAAATCAGTTCATACATAGAAAAGATCCTTCAACCATTGTTGTCAACAACATTCACATGAAAAATAATAATAAAAATAATGGTGATAATGAATGATAATAATAGATGAGTTGCACTTCCTTCTGTTTGTGTTCTTAACTCTGTTTCCAGGGCCGCCTTATACATTTGTTGTTTTTCTCTCCTTCACTTTCTGCCCTACATCCATCTTTGGTATCAACTTTTAACATTCAACTTTCTTCCATTTTCCTGCTTCCTCCTCAAATCTATCTACTTTTCCATGTCTTCCCTTCCCATCTGTCCATGTACACTATCTCATCCCTCTGCCCTTCCCCACCATCCATGTGAGCCACCTCCCCTCTTTCTTCTCTCCTATTCCCATCTGTCCATAAACAGCATTGCTTCTATCTTTCTTCCCTTCTCCACCCCTCCCACCCCTGTGCATCATGTCTTCCCTCTCTCTCTCCCCTTCTCCTCCATCCCTGTGTTCAATCTCCTCCCTCTCTTTCCCTCTCCTATAGTCTGACATCTATCTTCTTCCTTTTCCTCTCATATAGTCTGGGATCTTTATCCTCTCCTTCACAGAAACTGCCATCTCTCTCCCCTTCTTCCTTTTCCTTCTGTCCCCTTTGTGGTTGGCATCTCTGTTTTTCCTTTCCCCTCCCCCTGCCTCAGTCTGGAATATCACCCTCCTCCTTCCTTTCCCTGATCTGGCATCTATCTCTTCTCCCCTCCCCCTTCCCCATCCAGTGGTCTGCCATCTCTCTTCTTCCCTTCCCCACCTCCCATGGTCTGTTATCCGTTAACTGCCCCTTCCCTTTCTTCTCCTGGCGGGTCTGGCAGCTTTCCTTCCCTTTTCTCCTCAGTCTCATGGTCCAACATCTCTCTTATCTTCCCCATGCTATTCCCCCCCCACACCCCACGGGATCCGATGCTTGCTCACCGTTCTTCCTAGCAGTGGTGCTGTAATTCTTCGGGTCACCGGCAGCGGGAGTGAAATAAACATGCTGCCTTTGGCAACCCAGAAGCTTTCTCTCTCTGCCTTGGCGGGAACAGGAAGCAGTAGCAGAGGAAAAGCTTTCGGGTCACCAAAGGCAGCGTGTTTACTTCACTCTTACTGCAAGCGGCCCAAAGTGTTAGAGCAGCACCGCTTGGAACGAGAATGGTGAGGAAGCACCAGATCTCGCAGAAGGGGAATGGGGACTCTGGATAGAAGGTCTCCACGGGACACCATTGGCTTATGGACCTTGCAATGAAGACCACTGCCATAATGGGTCAGACCAAAAGACCATTTGGCCCAGTACCCAGCTTACTCCAGGAATAAGCAGAGTATTTTCCCAAGGTCACCCACACCCTTAAGCTATCTGTTCCAGAACCCCTTGGGCTGAGTACCCCTGGATCAGGCAGAAGCCATAGGAAAGTCCTTGAGCAAAGGTCTTCATGCTGCTCAATTTACCATTCTCCTGGCCAATAATTCGTACCTGGTCCAGTAAGGCATCCAATGGCATCCTTCTCTCACCGCTACCATCTTGTAAAATGACAACATCAAATAAGGCAGTGTTTCATAATATGAGAGGCACTGCCTTATGTGGCAGACTGAACCATAATGGTATATCTGTGCACATTTCTAGGGGTCAGTCTACCACATAAAGCAGTACTTCCCACACTAGAGGTCAGTCACCACAATTTGACCAGATGGGGGCAGTGAAAGAAGGATGCTGCTGGATAGTAAGTGTTGTTATCCAGGGGAAAGATCCATGCCAGGAGTTATAGAGGCTGTCTGATTGCCCCACTAATCTAGGGTACCTGGTTAAGGGGTGCACTGACTCAGGGTTTTCCTGGTAGTTAGTCCTGGCTATAGGAGTTGAGGAGAGTCCTTTAAGGGGCCTGGGGGTCCAGGGTCCATCAGGAAATTTTTGCTAGTGGGGGTAGTGGGAGAATGCAGGCAATCTGTGTAATCTTTTAAATAATGTCTCTGTATCTGTCAGTGTATTAGCCAATCCCTGTTAAGTGCCCTGCCATATAGAATAACACTCAATCAGATGTGCACGCAAGTTTTAGTGAATGCATATTAACATCAATAATTGGTTGAAAGCTCCCAATTATTGATACTTAAGAGCTTGTTAACTGATTAATTTGTGTGTATATCTTGGCAGTGCCCCCAAATTTGGGGCCATATATTGAATCTGGGGACAAGCCCTTTGGGGAAAAGCACCTACTATGAGGGGTGCTGAAAAGTTTTTAAAGTCCAACCAACCAACTTCCTAAATTCTGAGCATTCTTTTGTCACTATAGCTGAAGAGAGTGTCATCTTATTTCGTTACGTGCCAATTTCCAGAAACAAAATTCTATGTTTTGACTTTATTTCAGATCACTGACTGAACTATATCCACGTCATTCTCTTCTTGGTTGGGCTGAGAACTTTTCAGCACCTCCTCATATACCCGAATGCAAATTACCCTGCACTACCATTGAAAAATGTGAGCTAAATCATAATAAATAATCAAAATAATTAGATAGTGGAGAAAGCGAGCAATGTTGGAGCTTGAGGTGGAAGGGAGGAGAAAGGAGGAGCAATGATGGACCAGAGGTTGTGGGGAAGGAAAGAGAAGGAGCAATGTTGGACCCAGAGGGGGAGGGGAAGGAGAGAGGGGGAGCAATGTTGGATCCAAAGGTAGAAGAATGGAAAAGAGAGGGAGCAATGTTGGACATGGAGGGAGAGAGAAGGAGAAAAGTTGGACCTGTTTTTGCTTCAACTTATATATGAGTCACAATAGTTTTGGTTACTTTTAGTCCCAAAAATGCCTTTGACTTATATACAAGATCAACTTACACATGAGTACATACAATAGCTGTCACCACTTATTCCCCATGCATGCTGGATAATAGGGCTTTACTATATAAAAGTGTGCTAGCAAATAAAAAATAGAAAAATAAAATACGGTTATTATAATTTGGACTAGTGAACAGATCATTTTTTTCCTCCCATCTCTATGTTCCGCCAAAGGTTATCTGAATAAACAGAGGCAGCAGCAGAAGCTTAAATTTGAACACATAGTGGCAATATTAGTCACTATTCAGTTAAATTTGTTTAAGTAGGATCACATAATTGTCATAACTTAAAAAGGTAGCATTCATTAAAATTTAGGACCACACATTCTATGTCAATGGATAGCCCAGCTGAAAATATGTATAAAGATAAGAGAATTAGTTACCTTTTTATCTTTATGCAGAGACCTTCTACTAAATATTGACTTTATATCCATAATATTATCAGCTTAAGGAGTAGACTAGACAAGGATAAACATCTCAAAGATATGCCAGCGCTGCAAAATATATAAATATATAAATCTGTAGTGCATTCCAGCTAATGAAAAGAACTTTATTCACTGGTGGAGAGGGGGGGGGGGTGTCTCTACTTGCCTAAGCGAATGCTAGGAAACAGCAAAGGAATGCAATAGCTTCTCTATCAAATTACAGCAGTGACCAACAGAATTGTAGATGGAAAACTCTCCTCCTAATATTGAGTTGCATTGATCAGTTTCTTTTTTTTCTAAATGCTAGCCGTCACAGTTATAAAAAACCAAAACCAAAATAATACTAACACATTACCGGCAGTCACCCCCCCCCCACACACACACATACTTTTTTTACAAATCCATAGTGTATATTTTAGTGCTGGCCGCGGTAGTAACATCTATGACATTCATAGAATTCCTATGAGTGTCAGAGCTGTTATCGCCACGGCTGGCGCTAAAAATCGCACTATGGTTTTGTAAAAGGGGGGAGGGAAGCTTTGAGTTTGTTTGAATTTGATATAATTTTGCATTACACAGAGAGCTTTGATAGAAATGGAGGAGGTCTTTTTATTGCAAAAGGTGAAGTGGGGAAAATATAAATAAAGTAGTGCAAAAAAAATTTCACTTAAAGGCAGCTGAGAGTCTGCTCAAATGGAAGAAAAAGCCTCAGGTTTTTTTATGCCACAGAGGTAATTGCCTTTTAATTCCCTATCACTCGCTGTTGTAATGAAAGCGTGGCCCTGAAGCTTTTTCCTCTTCTTATTCTGCTGTATGTACTTTGTGCATTAAATATCCATTGTCAGCATATTTAAGTTTCTGTTTTCATTACATTGCACTGAGCCATCAATCAGGTCAGCCCATTTTCCTTCAATGCATTAACAGAAGCAATTTTTGTTTTATCAACAGAACTCCAAGTAAGTGCTACCAAGGCAATTCTACAAGATCGTACAAGATCCATACAAATGTAAGGAAGTTCTTCACCCAGAGAGTGGTAGAAATCTGGAACGCTCTTCCAGAGGCTATTATAGGGGAAAGCACCCTCCAGGGATTCAAGAAAGGGTTAGATAAGTTCCTGCTGAACCAGAACGTACGCAGGTAAGGCTATACTCAAATAAGACACTGGTCTTTGACCTAAGTGCCGCCGCGTGAGCGGACAGCTGGGCATGATTGGTCTGACCCAGCAGCGGCAATTCTTGTGTTCTTATCGTACCTAGAACTATGCACCACTTACATGTGTCAAAAGGACCTTTCATTGGTGTTTTCATGCATAAGTAGCACCTATAATGTGTAGCTCCAAGGTGGGTGTAAATATGGGAGGAACTTAGGAGGAGCATGGCCATGGGTATGGTGCCAACTGATGCATGTCCTGGAAAAAATAGTGCATCACCACCATTCTTTTTTTTTAAATAAGTTACTGACCCTTCACCCGGCTTCAGGAAAAGCCATAGTACAGAAACTCTGCTAGTAGTGTTCCATAATACCATTATGACTTTGCTAGATCAATTTACCTTGTGGTGGTAGTCTCTTCTTGCCCTGTCTTCTGCCTTCGACCTTGTTGACCATTCACTTCTTCTCCTGTGCCTGCAGTCCATTGTATCTCAAGCACTATCTTACAATGGTTTCATAGCTACCTCTCCAATTGTACATGTCAGCTGGTGCACCATCACTCCTACTCCCCCACTTTGCCTATTCAGTCTGGAGTGCCTCAAGGATTGATACTTACTGCTACACTATTTAATGTTTTTTCTTGCTCCGCTTCTCACTATAATTCAGCCTAATCACTGCCTGCCTTTCTGCTATCCAGATGACATTCAGTTCCTTTACCATGTTCATTCCTCCCCATTGTATCTAACTGACCTTAACTTCTGGTTTCAGAAAATTGCTTCTTGGCTACATGACCATCATTTATTCCGTAACTCAAAAAAATTGTAAAGCAATTCACTTTCCCAGTCCTTTTATTGACCAACATCTTCTTGACTTTCAAAACTTAATACTCATACTACTAGTAATCATTTCTATAATGCTACTAGACATACTCCGTGCTGTACATATTGAAGGGACACGTGACACGTAGCTTGTAGTTTTCCTTAAGCTGTGTTTGAAGCTGTAAGAAAACCAGACCCTGTTTGTTTTTCCTTCTCTGAAATACTGCAAGGCCATTTTATGTTTGAGAAGATGTGTGTTCTTATCTTGTTGTGAAGTGAATTCAATTGTTTTCATAAGCTGTATTTGTAAAAAGCTTTAGATAACAAAAAGTGTCTGCGATGCAGAGCTCCCTGCGGACTTCAGCCTTTAGATAGAAAGATGCTTGTTATTTATTTAAAGTTTCATGTGACCTGTGTCCATATATGGTTTGTATTTACTACTACTACTACTAATAATAATAACTTTATTCTTATATATCGCCAACAATCTTGCGACTTCTAGGTGGTTTACAATAAAAGAAACTGTAAATACAATCAAGTGAAACTTTACAAACAGCTAATTAAAGAGTATAGCAGTGTATATTTCATACAACGAATTAGAGAATATAGCAATGTACATCTGATAACATTAATCATGTTAACGTCAGTTTGTGTGTTGCAAGGCCAGGAAGTGCCAAGTTGTTTACACAGAAGTAGAAATATTCCGTAAGTTCATAGAGTGTTCATATTTAGCGAATAGGGGTTGGGGTTAGCAGTTTGCACGTTCCGGTATGTGGTGATGTTACGAGGGGGGTTGATGTTCCGGTTCGTTCCCTAGGTATTTCAAGAATAGGTAAGTTTTTAGGTGTTTCCTGAATTCTTCATAGTTGTTTGTGTGCATAATTAATTTTTCTAGGTCTTTACCCCATATGGCTGCTTGATATGATAGCAATTGTTGATGGTGTCTCTTATATTTGCACCCTCTAGCTGGTGGGGAGACAAATTTCATGTGTGTTTTTCTTTCATGTCTGTTGGTTGGGAATGAGAAGAGGTCTGTAATGTATTTTGGGGCTAGACCATTTAATACTTTGAAGCAGAGACATCCTAGCTTGAACTTCGTGCGCGCCTCCATCGGCAGCCAGTGTAGGAGTCGGTAGGAAGGGGTTATGTGATCGGACTTCTTCAGCCCGAAAATCATCCTGACTGCTGCATTTTGTATCAGTTGTAGTCTTTGCATTTGCTTCTGGGGGATTGTCAGATGGGTGATGTTGCAATAGTCCAGGTGGTTTAGTATTAGGGATTGTACTAGAATTCTGAAAGCTGAAGTGTGGAAGTACGCCTTAATGGACTTAAGTTTCCAGAGAGTGAAAAACCCTCTTTTGATTAAGGAGTCTATGTGGTCTTTCATGGTTAGTCCTTGGTCTAGTATTACTCCTAGAATCTTCATCGTTGGTTGAATGGGGTAGTTTAGATTGTTAATGTGAAATGGTATTGTCGTATTCTGTGCGTGTGGCGAGGCTATGAAGAATTTAGTTTTTTCTGAATTGAGCTTCAGTTTGAAATCTGTGGTCCATTGATCCATCGTGTTTAGCGCTTCAGTTGCTGTGGGGGTGATTTCAGAGGGGGATGTTGTAAACGGGATTATGATTGTGAAGTCGTCTGCATAACTGAATACTTTTATGCCTCGCTGGGTTAGCTTCGTTCCTAGTGAAGCTATATAGACGTTGAAGAGTAGTGGGGATAGCGGGGACCCCTGTGGAACGCCTGATGGGTTTCTCCATGTTTTAGAGAGGTTGTAATTGAAGCGAACTTGATAGGTGCGGGTCGTAAGGAAACCTCGGAACCAGTCCAGCACTTCGCCTCCTATGCCGATTGAATCTAGACATTGTAGTAGTTTTTTGTGATCTACCAAGTCGAAGGCTGAGCTCATGTCGAATTGCATCACTAAGGCTTTGTGGCCCTTACTAAATAAGTTACGTAGGTAATTTAAGATTGCTGCTATCACCGTCTCAGTACTGAACAGAGGTCTGAAGCCTGACTGGGTTTCATGTAGCAGTGAGAACCGATCTAGGTAGTCCATCAGTTGGGTTTGTACCAAGCCTTCCATTATTTTTACGAAAAATGGGATGGATGCTACTGGTCTATAGTTGGTTGCTGAAGTTAGGGGTAGTTTATGATTTTTTGGGATTGGGGTGATTATAATGTGACCGTTTTTTGATAGGAATTTTCCCTTTTTGAAATTGTTGGACATATGAGTCACATGCTGACGACATTGACTCATGTAAAATGATATAAAAAGAGATACAGAACATTCAATAAACTGGACATGTTTGGGAGATAATTTCTTGTCTCTAAGATACTGTCCCCAGATGCATCTGTCTTGCAAATGACAGAGAGAGAATATGGGGCAGTAATTGGGACCTAATCCTTTTCACATATTATAAACAGATATTTTCTCAGTTCCTAGTGGGCTCACAATAAGTTTTTTTACCTGGGGCAATGGAGGGTTAAGTGACTTTCCTAGAGTCACAAGGAGCTGTAGTGGAAATTGAACCCAGTTCCCAAATGTCATAATCTGCTACAATAACCATTAGGCTTTCCCCCCAGATTTAGTGAAGATTCTCAGCATTTATTTTGATAGTCATCTCACTTTTATAACTGAAATGCTGTCCTCAAAGCTTCATTTTTTGCTCTTCATCATATCTGTGCTACCCATCCCATTTCCCCTCTCACTGCCATCTGTTCCGATCTCCTCTCCTTGGTAATTACATATTTAGCCTATTGTAATTCCTCGTATGCTGGTTTACCCCTTTACTCTCTCAAACATCTACAACTGGTCCAATCGATTGCAGCCCGTTTACTGCAAAACTCTAAACCCTTCATGTTTCTCCACTCTTTTGCTCAGAACATTGGTTACCCCTCTGTACACATCCAGTTCAAACTTGATTCTTGTTTTCAAAGCTCGTCTTGCATCAACATCTGATTACTTATCCTGCCTCTTCACCCCTTACATTCCCTCCCATGCTAGAGCAATTTGATTTCGTCCACGTCGATTTGGCTCTAGCATTTACTTCAGAGGTTTAAATCATTCATAGTTCTGCTCCCACGATTTGAGTCTATGTTCTTTTGTGGACCAATTTATTCATACCAACCACAAGATTTTTAAGACTCATGAGGCAGGCCATCTTGGCCGAAACATGTACATGTCGAGTCATTGAGCTACTTTTGGATGAATAAAAGGATATTTTTGAAATATATTTGAGTCCACCAGTCTGTATAGGACATTTCCACTTCTTGTCTTGCGATATTGAAACTACTCGCTCACCCCACATACAACTTACTTCAGTACTTACCGTATTTTCTCGCATATAACGCGTGCGTTATGCGTGGTTTTTACGTACCGCGCATACCCTCGCACGTTATACGCGTGAGCGCGTTGTACAAATTTTTTTTTACATAGTTCCCCCCCCGACGTCCGATTCACCCCCCGCAGGACCGCTCGCACCCCCACCCCGAAGGACCGCTCGCACACACCCCCACCCCGAAGGACCGCTCGCACGCACTCCCACCCGCACCCCCACAGCCTCCCGACCCCCCCCATCATGTAGAAGCTCCCACCGGTGTCCTGCTGCTTCCTCTTGGCGGTCCCGACACCCGACACGATCGGGGCAAGAAGGAGCTCAAGCCCTCTTGCCCCCCCGACTCCCCGACACGATCGGGGCAAAAGGGAGCCCAAGCCCTCTTACCCCGCCGACTCCCCAACTCACCCGACAATATCGGGCCAGGAGGGAGCCCAAGTCCTCCTGGCCCTGGCGACCCCCCCCCCGCTAGTTGTTCGGGCCAGGAGGGAGCCCAAACCCTCCTGGGCACGGCGACCCCCTACCCCCACCCCGCACTACATTACGGGCAGGAGGGATCCCAGGCCCTCCTGCCCTCGACGCAAACCCCCTCCCAATGACCGCCCCCCCAAGAACCTCCGACCGCCCCCCCCAGCCGACCTGCGACCCCCCTGGCCGACCCCCACGACACCCCCACCCCCCTTCCCCGTACCTTTGTGTAGTTGGCCAGACAGACGGGAGTCAAACTCGCCTGTCCGGCAGGCAGCCAACGACGGAATGAGGCCGGATTGGCCCATCCGTCTCAAAGCTCCGCCTACTGGTGGGGCCTAAGGCGCCTGGGCCAATCAGAATAGGCCCGGGAGCCTTAGGTCCCACCTGGGGGCGGGGCCTGAGGCACATGGGCCCAACCCGACCATGTGCCCAAGGCCCCGCCCCCAGGAGGGACCAAAGGCTCCTGGGCCTATTCTGATTGGCCCAGGCACCTTAGGCCCCACCAGTAGGCGGAGCTTTGGGACAGATGGGCCAATCCGGTCTCATTCCGTCGTTGGCTGCCTGCCGGACAGGCGGGTTTGGCTCCCGTCTGTCCGGCCAACTACACAAAGGTACGGGGAAGGGGGGTGGGGGTGTCGTGGGGGTCGGCCAGGGGGTCGCGGGTCGGCTGGGGGGGCGGTCGGAGGTTCTTTGGGGGGCGGTCGTTGGGAGGGGGGTTTGCGTCGAGGGCAGGATGGCCTGGGATCCCTCCTGCCCATAATGTAGTGCGGGGTGGGGGTAGGGGGGCATGTGGCCAGGAGGGTTTGGGCTCCCTCCTGGCCAGAACAACTAGCGGGGGGGGGGGGGTGTCGCCAGGGCCAGGGGGACTTGGGCTCCCTCCTGGCCCGATATTGTCGGGGAGTTGGGGAGTCGGCGGGGCAAGAGGGCTTGGGCTCCCTTTTGCCCCGATCGTGTCGGGGAGTCGGGGGGGGCAAGAGGGCTTGAGCTCCCTCTTGCCCCGATCGTGTCGGGGGTGCCGCTGTTGGCTGGGGCAAGAGGGCTTGAGCTCCCTCTTGCCCCGATCGTGTCGGGTGTGCCGCGGTTGGCTGGGGCAAGAGGGCTTGAGCTCCCTCTTGCCCCGATCGTGTCAGGAGTGCCGCGGTTGGCTGGGGCAAGAGGGCTTGAGCTCCCTCTTACCCCGATCGTGTCGGTGGTGCCGCGGTTGGCTGGGGCAAGAGGGCTTGAGCTCCCTCTTGCCCCGATCGTGTCGGGGAGTCGGGGGGGCAAGAGGGCTTGAGCTCCCTCTTGCCCCGACCTTGTCGGGGGTGCCGCGGTTGGCTGGGGCAAGAGGGCTTGAGCTCCCTCTTGCCCCGATCGTGTCGGGGAGTCGGGACCGCCAAGAGGAAGCAGCAGGACACCGGTAGGAGCTTCTACATGATGGGGGGGGGGTCGGGAGCCTGTGGGGGTGCGAGCGGTCCTTCAGGGTGGGGGTGCGGGTACGAGTGCGTGCGAGCGGTCCTTCGGGGTGCGGGTGCGTGCGAGCGGTCCTTCGCGGTGGGGGGATGAATCGGATGTCGGGGGGGCATCAGGCTTTCAGGGTGGGGACAGGACTTCAAGGGGGAGAGGAGAGTCGGGCGGCGACAGGAGAGTCGGGCAGCATGCGCGGTATACGGGTGTGCGCGGTATATAAAAATTTCTGTACATAGATTTGTGTTTTTCGCGCGCTATACCCGTGTGCGCATTTTACACGGGTGCGCGTTATCTACGTGAAAATACGGTAATCACCCCAGCTGCTGGACATGTTTCCTAATATCTAACATACATTTTTTCTGTTACAATTAAACCTGTTCCCTCTTGGTCTATCCCTAGGCACAGGGTTATCTTTAAGAGGAAGGGGACATGATCTGGGGTGGCTGCTCTAGGCCCTATTACCACCATCTAATATCACTCTGGAGTGCCAGTTGGTCAGGAGCAACATTAGCCCACAGAATAGAAATATCAGCAACAAGTCAGGGGGTACAATGAACCTCTCTCCTATTAGCTCTTTCTCTTCAGCATTGGGGGGAGGGGAATCTCTAGCTGACTTATCCCAGACTTGAATGGAGATGGAGAATACTTAACCCCCATCTATGTAACCCTGTTATGTGCTGGAGCATGGAGGTAATGACCTTAGTCATCTCTTCTCTAAACTAAATACAGTAGAAGTCAATGCATTCTACCACAGGCTTGATTAAAATGAATTTTCAAACACATCTAGATACATTGCCTATACATGTTACATCTTATGAACTCCAGAAGGATACTCTCTTTAACATGATGAAAGTACTATAGCAAGCCTTAACAGTACATGTAACAGACTGAGATCATGCTCCACTTATCCTGACTTGAAAATGAGATTCATTTCTGTTATGGCATGCACAACACTTATCTATTTGGAGACACTGCTGACACTGAAACAGTGTAGTAATGAAGGATCAAAAGAGCTGTAGAACCTTGGAGATAATTTCACCTTCTACTCTCAAATGAGCCTGTTTAGCTTGTTTAGCTCCAGAGATTGCTTTTCAACAGGTGTCCGCTAGTGCTGCCCAATTCACCAATTTGAATAGATTCACTTAAAAAAAAAAAAAAAATCTGACTCACCAATTTAGTGAGTCCTTCAGTCTCCTGACATGTCCGGGTCTTGTCTGGGTCTCCTAAAGCAGCAGCAGCAGTGGTAGCAGAGGTCAGCGGGCAGAGACAGGCGGTGAACAGATCAATCCTGACCTGCCCCGTGGGGGTTTTCCCTCTGCCACGTCACTGATGATGTGGCAGAGGGAAGCCCTAGTGGGAAGGCCACGAGCAGCCTGTCTCTGCCCGCCCGTCAGTCTCCGCCACTGCTGCTGCTGCTGCTTTAGGAGGCCTGAAAGTTGAGGTCTCATGGGGGACGGGGGACGGGGGGGGGGGAGGGGGTTTGATCGGGAAGTGCTACACAGGAGGGTTGGAAGGCTGCTGCATAGTGAGATGAGAGGGTGGGATGGAATGGAAATCTGCTGCACCAAGGGAGAGAGGGAGGTTTGGAAAGCTGATACACAAGGGGATGGCAGTGAGGGAGGGATGGAAAGCTGCTGTACATGGGGGAAGAGAGGAGAAAGGAAGAATTGTTGGAGATAGGGTGGAGATAAAGGGAGAGATGCAACAAAGAGGTAGAAAGGGATGGTTAAATAATTTATTTCTGTCATTCTTAAATTATCTTTAGTTTATAATCTTCTCACTGCCTCTTCTCACTTTGTTATTGCTGCTAGGTTACTGCTCCTAGGTTATCAATTTATCTATGCTGCTAGTTAAATAATTTCTTTTTGTCATTCTTAAATTGTCTTTAGTTTATAATCATCTGTAAACCACGTAGAACTTATGGTTACGCGGTTAAGAAGCACGATGTTATGTTATGTTATGAGAGGGAAAAATCCTGCATATGGTGGAGGGGAGGGAGACATGCATGGAGAAGAGAGAGGGAGAAATGTAGGACATAAGGTGGAGGGCAGGGAAGAGAGAAAGTAATGTTGCACATGATAATGGAGGGGAATAGAGAGATTTGACCCAGGGCACAAGGCAGAGAGAGAGAGATAGAGATGGTAGACAGTGGGAAAGAAACAGAAATGTTGGATATGTCAGTGGAAGGGAAGGCACAGAGATGGAAGATGAATAGTGAGCATGGAGAAAGAAGAAAACGTCAAATGGGCAGGAGACTCTAGTGAGCGAATTAACAGAAGACAAACAGAAACCAGAGCCTGTGTCCAACATGATTTGAATAATAACATGACCAGACAACAAAAGATAGAAAAACTAATTTTATTTTCTATTTTGTGATTACAATATGTCAGATTTGAAATGTGTATCCTCCCAGAGCTGGTGTTAGACAGTCAGCATGAGCTAGGACCTAACAGAAAGAGGAAAAGTCTTTTTGGTTTGTTTATATTACAGTGCTAGCATGAGGCTTGAGAGGACAAAGGGGGTTGGGGTGGGTGAAAAGTCTACAAAATAAACCCTCGAGGACATTTGAAAAAAAAATGCCCTATTGGGTGGGAATTATGAATCGAATCAAAAAATCAATTCAATAGGCCAAATCGTATCGAATTGAAAATTTTCCCTGAATCGGGCAGCACCTGTGGGTCCCAACACAAGCAATCTCACTTTATATACTGTCCAAGGCAGCCTGAACAATCAGGTTCTAATTTCACATAGATTTGGTTTCCAGCTAACCACGGGGAGACATTCCCATAAGACCAGAAATCATTGGCTTGAGAAGTTTTTAGAACATCTACATAGTTATTTCTAGCATGTGTTCCCAGGTGACTCAGGTATAACCTCATGCTTCACACAGCGACACTCACCTCTATGTGGTGGCAGATCTGAATCAGTTTAGCCAGCAGAGTTTCCAGCTCAGTGTTTCTCTTGATTAGGCTGGTAAGGTTACTCTCCAAATTTTGCTGTGTAAAGAAAACAAGAAAACAGTTCACTTTTCTAGGGCAGGGTTTAGCGGAAGGCCTGCAAACAGACTAGAAATTTAGAACATTTGTACAGTTTTCAGAATTTGTTCCTATTGCATATTTCTTTTGGATTTTTAACAGTCGGATGACTGCTTGAAACAAAGTAAAATAAAAACAAAAAGAGACTGTTTAGTATAAAAAAAGAGATATTCAGTGGTTCATTAAAACTAACAAAAACCTTAAGCTTCTTCTTTTCATTCTGATTTCCATTTAACTTCAGAGGAGAGTGTGGTCATTGTGAGCCACCTCCCCAGTCTACATTCCAAACGGAACAAAATGAGGGTTTGGGGGGGGGGAGGAACTGTGTTAAGCCACATTAGAACCGCAGGCATGTTTGACATAGCTGAAACACAGATACAGCCTGAAAAGCTGAAGGGTGGATACAGAGAAATAAATCTTTTAAAATAAGAGAAAAAGGGGCTACAAAGATTGATGCCCCCTTAGATTGCAAATGGACAATAGAATATAAATTAAATAAATTAGAACGAATCATGAAATCTACAAAAAAGGACCTAGAAAGACCAACTTCTAAGCAAGACAAGGCTAGAGACAGAGAATCCTCATTCAAGGGCAAAGTATGTCTGAAATCTCCACAAAAATAAGTAAAAATAATATTTTACATCAAAGTGCAGCTGCCCCTACTGTGCACTCGCATAAAGGTTGAAAACCAGGCACATCTATATTTTTACACACAAACATGTTCACATTAAATGTCACCTGACTTTAACTATTTGTGAACCGAGTCGAGCTCTACCATGAGATGACCCGGTATATAAACTGAATATTAGACTAGACTAGTATTTTATAATGGCTTAAATATGCCATAGAGCCATAGACTAGGTGCTAAGTCAGCCCCATTGGATGCCTGCATCTTGGCACCAATTTATAGAATTGCACATAATCCTCTTAATTAGGATTAGCAGATGTCCGCGAAAACGTCCTCTTTTTAGAGGACTGTCCGGAACGTTCCAAAACCCGGCATTTGTCCAGGTTTTGGAAAGCCCCTACCAGTTACGGTCACATCTAGAGGGCCTCTGAGAATGCGCGGATGACGCCACACACATCTATGCATGCTCCAGGCCTTCCAGACGCTGGTTGTAGAAGACAGGAGGCTTGCCCAGGGAGGGGCTGGGGGCAGAATAGGGTAGGACTGGAGAGGAACTTGGCGGAGTCAGAGGTGGAATGGGGCAGGGCTAGAGGCAGAACTGGGCAGGGTTGTGTGTCCAGGGTTTTCTTTTTTAAATATGGTAACCCTACTCTTAATCCTATAACCTTACACTTCCAATTTTGCACGTAGGCCCTGAGGGTCAGATTCTATACATGACATCTACATTGTAGGCGCCAATAGTTGTAGTTGCCAATCAGCCTCTAGGTGCTTTTATAGAATCCTGCCTAGCAGGGCTTAGATGTCGCTAGGCATCCTGGATGTAGGCGCCGGTATACTAGGATAGGTTTTATAGGCCTAATTTACTGGTGCCTAATTCGGACGACTAGCGACACCTAAGTCAACCATGCCTATTCTCTGCCCCTAACAATGCCTACTTTTCAGGTAGGTATCGTCAGGCACTGGAAGGCTTCTCTAAGCACTATGCAGAAATAAATACATGCCTAACTTTTAAATTTATTTTTTTAAAATTACTTATTCAATGAAATTCAATAGCACACTAGTAAGTGCCTACTAGTGTTGCCTGATTCAGGAAAAAAAAATTGGTTTGATTCGATTCAGCCTATTGAATCTATTTTTCGATTTGATTTTCCTGCCCAATTGGGTGGGGTTTATTTTATAGCCTCTTCACCCCTTTTGCCCTCTCCTACCCACACTGGCACTGCGGTGTAAACAAAATAAACAAACAAAAAAGACTTCCGCTCTTTGTTAAATCCTAGCTCACATTCGTGGTCTAATACCACCTCTGTTAGGATACACATTTCAAATCTAACATATTGTACTCACAAAATAGAAAATAATTTTTTTTTTACAACCTTTTGTTGTCTGATCATTATTCAGATCATTTTGGTTCCAGGCTCTGGTTGTCTTTGGATAACTCGCTTGCCAGGGTCTCCTGCCTATTTGTCGTTTTCTTCTTTCTAACCATCCATCTTCCATCTCTGTCCTCTCCTTCCATTTCCCTTCCCTCCCCAGAGGTCTGGCATCTTTACTTTTTTTCATCTCCATCTCCAGATCCACCTTTTCTCAACTACCCTTTCATCCAGCATCTCTCCCTCTTTCCCCAGCACCCAGGGTCCAGCATATATCCCTTTCTCTTTCCAACTACCCTCCTATCCAGTATCTCTATCCCCCTCCACACCATTCCTTGTGTCCAAATTCTCTCCCTTTCTGTTCCAATTCTCCCTAAATCACATTGCCCACCATCTTTCTCCCTCTTCTCTGTTTTTAGATCCATT
The DNA here is from genome assembly GCF_902459505.1 of Geotrypetes seraphini. NCBI lineage: Eukaryota > Metazoa > Chordata > Amphibia > Gymnophiona > Dermophiidae > Geotrypetes > Geotrypetes seraphini. The sequence continues at coordinate 172,124,656 of NC_047089.1, read as the reverse complement.
ATTTCTTCCTCCCAATCCGACATATGCATGTCTCATTGAACCCTCCCTTCCCTTCCTCACTCTGTGTACTTCTACACCAGGGCCCCCTCCCCCGAAAGCCTGTCCACTCCTGAAGGCCTACCCCCCCCCCCCTAAAGGCCTACACCCTCCCGAAGGCCTGCACCCCCATCTCTGAAGGCCTGCACCACCAACCCTGAAGGCCTGCACCACCAACCCTGAAGGCATGCACTACCAACCCTGAAGGCCTGCACCTCATTGAAGGCCTGCACCTCGCCCCCACCCCCCCCAAAGACCTGCGTGTTCCCCCGTTGCCTCCCGGTCTTACTTTTACTTAATTCCATCAGTGGAGCAGCCTGCAAAGAGGATTGCTGGTTCTAGCGATACTTGCAGGCTGCCATCGGCCTCCGGAGCTGTCTTCCCTCTGCTGCGGTCCCGCCCCTCCTCAGATGTCAGAAGCAGGATCACAGCAGAGGAAACAATAGCTCTGGAGGCAGATTGCAGCTTGCAAAGATCGCTTGCACCGGTAATCCTCTCTGCAGGCTGCTCCGCTGTTGGAATTAGGTAAATGGATGCATGGGAAGCCAGGGGGGAAGCCGGACACCACAGCACTTCCCAACTGACCCTCCCCCCTCGCCCTCTAAAGCAGGAGTGGCAGCGGCCGACCAGCAAGAGGCAGCGCTGCTGCTCCTGCTTTAGGGGGCAAGGGGGACGGGTCAGTCACCGAATCGGGAGGCTGTTTTTTTTTGTTTTTAAATCTATTCGAATCGATTCACCCCTTAGTGAATCAATTCGAATCATGACTCGGGCAGCACTAGTGCCTACTGAGTTTGACCTTAACAGCTAATTAATTTTTCTAATGGTTTTTTTAATTGTTTATTTTTATGGCGCTTTCAATTATTATCGCCAGTTAAGCCAATTAAGAAAATTAAATTAGTTGCTTAGATCTAGGCCAGGGGTGTCCAATGTCGGTCCTCGAGGGCCGTAGTCCAGTCGGATTTTCAGGATTTCCCCAATGAATATACATGAGGTCTATTTGCAAGCACTGCTTTCATTGTATGCTAATAGATCTCATGCATATTCATTGGGGAAATCCTGAAAACCCAACTGGATTGCGGCCCTCGTGGACCGACATTGGACATCCCTGATCTAGGCGCTTAACTTTAGGCATTTTTTTATAGAATCCGGCCTTTGTTTGCAAAGTTGCATGTGCAAATTATAGAATAGTTTCAATTGCATGCGTAATTTAATAATTTGTGTCACTAACAACTGATAATTGGCTATAATAATTGCTCGTTGGTGCTATTTGGCACTAATTAGTAGTTATGCACATAATTGCTATTAGTTGGCACTATATAAATTGTACACGCAAAATCTAAAGCATGCAACTGCAAGGGAGGAATGGTTCTGAGAGGGGCAGGCAGGGAAATACCTACCATTAAGTACGGGTTGCAAAATCATAGCAGTTATGCGTTAGGCGTAGTAGTTAGGCGTAGTAGTTAGGCGTTAAAGTTAGGCGTAAGCACTTAAACCAGCCTTTGAGTTAGCATAAGTGTTTGTAGTCATGGTACATGGGCTTGTTGTTCCACTGGGGCTTACACGCATTTCAGAAGCTGAAAGGTGTACCAGCAGGGCCTCCCAAAGCAGACAGGTTTCAGCGGAGATATCAGACTAACAATGTACCACCTATCTGGGTAGCAGCAGATGGGCAGTATTATAATAATAATAATAATAATAATAACTTTATTTTTGTATACTGCCATACCCAAGGAGTTCTAGGCGGTTCACATTTGTTTATCAAAAAATTACAAGTGGTTCACAACAATAGAACAAAGTTAGAAGGGACGAAGTAGTTGAGGTTAGAGAGAGAAGGGAGTGTGTAGGTTGGGGGGGGGAGGATTGAGGTGGGTAGGCTGGGTAGAGAGGTGGAAGGGGAAAGGGGGAGGTTGTGGTTCATTGGAGAGGGGTGTTAGGTGTCTTGTTCATGGAATAGGTGAGTTTTGAGAGATTTTCTAAACCCGAGGTAGGTGGAGGATCAGGTTTAATGCAACAATGGCGACAACATTACATTTATACAGCGCAGAAGAAAGGTTAGGTCTCTTCAGCTTGGAAAAGAGAAGGCTGAGGGGAGATATGATTGAAGTCTACAAAATCCTGAGTGGAGTAGAACGGGTTCAAGTGGAATGATTTTTCATGCCATCAAAAATTATGCACATATATCAAGTTTTATTAAAATTTTGTTATAACACTAAATCAGATTTCAAGGAAATGTACATCCAAAGGTTAAAAAGTACATATATTTACAAATACAAAGTACTAAGTTTAAGGTTGTCGTAAAAAGACTTGAGAAAACAAACAGACAAACTGGAACAAGAGGGAACTAATAGAATTACATTATTTAAAATAGAAAACACAAATGAAAGAACAGGAATCAGGTGTCATTTAAGTCAATAAAGTTCAGGAAGGTCACGTCCTTAGCAGGACGGTTATACATTAAAAATGTCTTTAAATGGGTGGGTTTTTAATTTGGACTTAAAGTTGGTTAATGACATATCTTCTCTTAGGTAATTCGGTGTAGCGTTCCAGAGAGTAGGAGCTGTAACCGAGAAAATGTTTGAGCGCATTGTATTGATGTGTCTCAGGGATGGAATCGCGAGTAGGTTTTGAGATGTGGAGTGGAGGGACCTTTGGGGGGGTGTATGGAATAAGCAAGTCTATTCATTAAGTCTGGGGAATTGGTGGAATGGATTTTGAATGTTAATAGAAGGATTTTATATGCTATTCTGTGTTCAATAGGAAGCCAGTGAGCCTTAATGAGTAGTGGCGTGACATGGTCATATTTTTTAGCGTTGAATATAACTTTGATTGAGGTATTTTGCATGATCTGTATATGACCACATATGAAAAGAACTTTATAAAATTACTAGTCCATACCAAAACAAGAAAACAAATCCAACGAACAACTTACAATGAAAAAAAAAAAAAGGAAACGTGCCTTATCCTTGGTTGATGTGTACAGTTCCTTCCCCAACTTTTCGGGGGGGGGGGGGGGGGTTCTTTATAAAATTACAACACATGCCTCGTTTGTTCCTCAACGCAGTCTACAGTGTATTTCCAGTTGAATTCTATAGCCATCTGAGAGAAACTGACAATCACGGAGAAAAGAGGGTTGCCACCTCACTTGGTCATGTCCTGGTTTTGTTTCCATTACATGGATAGAGATACAGTCTCGCTTTTTTTTTTTTTTTTTTTTTAGGGAAATGAGAGTTACATGTCTACATAAAGGGACCAAATTAGGACTGGATTAGCCTTCTGGGTGAGGTGGCATCCCTAGGTAATTTAGTTCAGATGGCTTTGAAAGGCACAAGGGAAAGACATTTTAAACTCATTTTAGGGAAGGTTAAAAGAAAACTCAGCTTTAGTTAATAACAGATTGCAGGTACTGTAGGTATGAAGTCAGCTTAGAAAATGCTATTTAGACTGTTTCTAGCTTTGTTGTCTTCTATAAACATCTGCTTGCCTGTGGCTTTTCTTAGCAGATACATAATGAGAAAAACTTGCATAATCAACTCACATATATATATTACTACACTTTCTGGCTGAAATTAGTCAGTCTATCTTGATTCCATAGGGTTTATATAAGTCAAACAATGCACAGATTACACATGCCTAAAGAGCTAAGGAGGTGTCTGCTAGGGCAGGGAAGAAAGAGGGGAAATAAGGTAGACTACTACCCCATGACCTCTGTTTCCTCATCAGACCAATGAAAGTGGCATAAAAACTCATCAGTTTTCAAGACCTCGTTGCCTCAGGGTAAGTAAGTTTTATGGTACAAGATGTCCACTGTTAGAATACCAGACTAACTTTTGACATACAAGGATACTATACTACTCTACAGGAAAAGACTGTCAAAATATTTTAATAGAAACAATGGTGAGGATTAGATTCTACTATCAAGACATATCACAATACAAAAATTACCCTCTAGTACCGCAATGCCTTGTAATTATGAAGTGAAAATATAGGAAGAAAAGCCTCAGACCCCACACAGGATCATCTAATCATCAGCATAAAAACCTCCTTTCTTTGTGTAGACACGCATGGCTGTGAAAAACAAAACAACAAATGTGGTGATTTAATTTTTATTGTTTTTATGTGGTGATTTAGATGTATGTTTAATTGTTATCCGCCCAGAAATGAGTTGATAGAGCGGAATAAAAAAAATGTAACCAATAAATAAATAAATAAACAATACTTTATCTTCACTGTGCTCAAATGAATTGTGACACATTGGTCCTTCCAGTGGTGACCAGAGTTTCTCAGACTCACCACTGCTGCTTCAGGAAATGCCACTTATGTTTGGTTAAGTTTTACAAGTAAGTGTTGATAGAAAATGTTCCACAAAGAAAAAAACTAAGGGGTCCTTTTACTAAAGCACGCTAGCCAATTTAGCACGCGCTAAATGCTAACACGTCCATTATATTCCATGGATGCGTTAGCATGTAGAGTGCGCTAAATCGGCTAGCGCGCCTTAGTAAAAGACCCCCTAAGTGATGAGCAGAAAACTCTGTCGGCTCATAGCATTGCCCTGAAGCAGCAGTAGTGAGACTGTGAAATGCTGACCACTGTAGAAATTGTATATCTCAGTTCTTTTGAGCACACAGAACTTAAGAACATAAGAAGTGCCTCTGCTGGGTCAGAGCGGAGGTCCATTGTGCCCAGCAGTCCGTTCACGCGGTGGCCCATCAGGTCCAGGACCTGTATAATTATCCCCTATCTATACTCTTCTATCCCCTTTTCTTTCAGGAAATCATCCAATCCCTTCTTGAACCCCCGATACCGTACTCAGTCCTATCACACCCTCTGGAAGCGCATTCCAGGTTTCCACCACCCTTTGGGTGAAGAACTTCCTAGCATTGGTTCTGAATCTGTCCCCTCTCAATTTTTCCGAATGCCCTCTTGTTCTTGTAGTTTTCAAAAGTTTGAAGAATCTGTCCCTCTCCACTTTCTCTATGCCCTTCATGATCTTATAAGTCTCTATCATGTCCCCTCTAAGCCTCCTCTTTTCCAGGGAAAAGAGCCCCAGTTTCTCTAATCTTTCAGCGTAGGAAAGGTTTTCTATACCTTTTATCAAGCACGTTGCGCTTTTCTGAACCCTCTTCAGCATCGCCATATCCTTCTTAAGGTACGGTGACCAATATTGGATGCAGTACTCCAGATGAGAGCGCACCATCGCCCGATACAATGGCAGGATAACGTCCTTCATTCTGGTTGTAATACCTTTCTTGATAATACCTAGCATTCTGTTCGCCTTCTTAGAGGCCGCTGCGCACTGTGCCGACGGCTTCATTGTTTTGTCCACCAGTACCCCTAAGTCCTTCTCTTGGCTACTTTCACCCATTACCAGCCCTCCCATCGTATAGCTGTACATCAGGTTTCTGTTTCATACATGTAAGACTTTACATTTCTCTACATTAAACTTCATCTGCCATTTATTCGCCCTCTCTCCCAGCTTGTTCAGGTCCCTTTTTGTAAATCTTCACAATCCTCCTTAGTATTAACCCCACTAAAAAGTTTTGTGTCATCTGCAAATTTTATAACTTCGCACTTCGTCCCTGTGTCTAGGTCATTAATAAATATATTGAACAGCAGCGGTCCGAGTACCAACCCCTGCGGAACACCACTCGTGACCCTTCTCCAGTCCGAGTAGTGGCCCTTCACTCCTACCGTTTGCTTCCTGCCCGCCAACCAATTTTTGATCCATCTATGTACGTCTCCTTCCACCCCATGGTTCTTCAGTTTCCATAGTATGCATTCATAGGGTACCTTGTCGAAGGCTTTTTGGAAATCCAAGTATACAATGTCTATGGGGCCCCTTCGTCCATTTGTTTTTTAATTCCTTCGAAGTGCAGTAAGTTCATTAGGCACGATCTTCCCTTGCAGAAGCCATATTGGCTTGTTTTCATCAGTTTGTTCCTTTCTAGATGCTCATCGATGCTGTCTTTTATCAGTGCTTCCGCCATCTTCCCCGGGACCGAGGTCAGACTTACCGGTCTGTAGTTCTCTGGGTCACCTCTTGATCCTTTTTTAAAGATGGGTGTAACATTTGCTATCTTCCAATCCTCCGGGATCATCCCTGTTTTTAGGGATAGATTACAAACCTGCTGTAGTAATTTTGCTACTTCTTCCTTTAGTTCTTTCAATACCCTAGGGTGGATTCCATCCAGGCCCGGAGATTTGTCAGTTTTTAATCTATCTATCTGATTGAGTACCTTTTCGAGGCTTACTTCCAAGGATGTTAATTTTTCTGCTTGATCTCCTTTGAAGATTTTTTTCAGGTTCTGGTACGTTGGCTGTATCCTCTTTTGTAAATACTGACGAAAAGAACCTGTTTAGTCTATCCGCCACTTCTTTTTCCTCCTTCACCACTCCCTTCCTATCTCCTTCATCCAGCGGTCCCACCTCCTCCCTTGCCGCCTGCTTCCCTTTAACATATCTGAAGAACGGTTTGAAATTTTGTGCTTCCCTGGTTAGCCTCTCTTCGTATTCTCTTTTTGCTCTTCTAACCACTCGGTGACATTTTTTTTGATGCTTCCTGTGCTCTTTCCAGTTTTCCCCGGTTTTGTCCTTTTTCCACATCCGGAATGATTTTTTCATCTCCTATTGCTTTCTTCACTTCTTTAGTTATCCACGCCGGGTCTTTTGTTTGGTTCTTTTTGCATCCTTTTCTATATCTGGGGATATATAGATTTTGCGCTTCACTCACCAAGTCCTTAAATAAAGACCAAACTTGCTCCACCATCTGTGATTTCTTTGAGCTGTTTCTAAGTTTCTTTCTTACCATTACTCTCATCACTTCGTAGTTTCCTTTCTTGAAGTTAAAAGTTGTCGCTGTGGTTCTCGTCCCCTTTGATGTTCCTGCTTTGACTTTGAACTGGATCATATTGTGATCGCTGTTTCCTAACGGTCCCACTACTTCCACTTCCTTTGAAGGTCCTTTTAGCCCGTTGAGGATTAGGTCCAGAGTGGCATTTCCTCTCGTCGGCTTTCTGATGAGCTGCTCCATGAAGCAGTCCTGTATAGCCTCCAGGAATCCGGTTTCCCTAGCGCATTTTGAGTATCCAAGATTCCAGTCTATCCCAGGGTAGTTGAAGTCTCCCATAACAATGGTGTTACTGTTTCTGCATTTTCGCCTCATCTCAGCTTCCATTTCTTCATCGTTTACTTCGGTTTGCCCAGGTGAATTGTACATGCCCATCTTTATCTAAGGCCCATTTCCTCCTGGTATTTTAACCCATAGTGATTCCAATTTGTCGGTCATCGCTGCCGTGTCCACTCTGATTCAGTGTATGTTATCCTTTTTTTATAGGGCTATTCCTCCTCCTTTCTGATCTGACCTGTCTTTGCGACAGAGTTTGTACCCCGGTAGTACTATGTCCCATTTGGTTTCTTCATTCCACCATACTTGAGAGACCCCAATGATGTCTAGGTTCTCTTTTTTGTCCATGACTTCTAGTTCTCCCATTTTGCTATTGGGGGGGGGGGGGGGGGAAGAGGAGGGTATTTCACAGTAATGCATGTCTACACGAAGAAATAAGGATTTTTTTTAATGCCAATGATGACACCTGAGCACCTTGAGTGCAGTTTGTGAGGTTTGAGCCTTTTTCTCCAATATTTTCACTTCATAGTTACACAGTACTACAGTAATAGTGGGTAATTCTTATACTGTGATAAATTAAATTATTTTAATATAAATACAAAACAACACTGTAATTTCAGCAGTTCAGAGTTCACAACTGAGTGTTCCAAAGTCAGCAAAATTTAATATGCAGCATCTAGCTAGCTGTTGCCGATATACATATTTTTTCATAAAATACAGTAGATTAGATTTTAAAAAAATTAGCAATGGGATAAAAGCTGCATCAGCTACAGGAAATTACATGGTAAATGCTATATGGCTCCCATGTGCAAAATCTCAATCCTATACAAAGAAGACACTTAAGTGCAGTAACAGGTCTCTGATGTGTCAGATAGCGCTGTGCAAAGTTGGGATATCTTATGCTGGGACGTTCTTCCATGTCTCATTAGAGCATACCATGGAAAAACATAAGACACTCAGCATGTGTCACTCACTATGAGGCTGGCCCATATACAGGAAGTTGAAAATCTCTTGTGTTAAGCACTTCCTATTCTTGCTTTCAGAAGGAAGGAGAAGAGGAGAAGCTTGCTGCATTTGTTCCTTATATCCGAGAGGTGGACAGAGGACAGGAGAAGGAGGAGAGAAATGGAGAAGCCTGCTGCATCAGCTGCTTGTACTTGGGAGGCAGGGGATATAAAAGGAGCAGCAAGAGGGCTAAGAGCGCGGGCTATACTGCTGTTGAATTCTATCAACCAACCCACTGTGTTATACTGTTGTCCTGGAGGTAGGGCTAGGGCAAGATTGGAGGCAGGACTGGGGTGTAATGGAGTGGGGAGGGGTCGAACTGGGCAGGCCTGGGGGGAGGGTAACCCTACACAAGTACACCTACCAAGGTAGGGTTACCATATAGCTCCAGAAAAAGGAGGATGTTTTGAACATAATGAAAGTAAGGAGGACAGATTTTGACATCTGGATATAACTTCCATCGAAAGCAAGGTATCAGCCACAGGAACCATTATTCCCTATTGCACTAATTCATCCAGCTGGATAGATATATTGAATGACTTCCTAGCTGCACCGGTATTTATACAGAGAAGTGTTAGGCAGTGGGCACCTACTGAGATCGGCATTTACTGCCCAATTAATTTTAATTTAAGCCAATTGTAAGATGCTAATTGCTTGTTATTGGCACTCATTAAGCGTTTTAAATAATTAAGTTAGATGTCTAGATTGGCGTCTTTTGTAGCATCAAGACCATAGAGGTCAATGTTTGGCAAGAGGCTCCTTCCCATTCAAACTATACAGAGTAGGCTGGCTGCTGATATTCACTGGCACTTAACTGGGCAGTGCCATTGAATATCGGTTCTGTCATGGCACTGCTGAGGTCATGCCAGGGAAGTCTGTAAGTGGAACCCGGGGTGTGTTGGCAGCTATGTGGACCCTGGCCATATTCGGTGCTGGTCCAATATTGGTCGCCGTACCTTAAGAAGGATGTGGCGATACTCGAGAGGGTTCAGAGGAGAGCGACACATTTGATATAAGGTATAGAAAACCTTTCATACGCTGAGAGATTGGAGAAACTGGGTCTCTTTTCCCTGGAGATGAGGAGACTTAGAGGGGATACGATAGAGACTTACAAGATCATGAAGGGCATAGAGAGATTAGAGAGGGACAGATTCTTCAAACTTTCGGAAAATAAAAGAACAAGAGGGCATTCAGAAAAGTTGAAAGGGGACAGATTCAAAACGAATGCTAGGAAGTTTTTCTTCACTCAACGTGTGGTGGACACCTGGAATGCGCTTCCAGAGCACGTAATAGGGCAGAGTACGGTACTGGGGTTCAAGAAAGGATTGGACAATTTCCTGTTGGAAAAGGGCATAGAGGGGCCTGTTGGGCCGCCGCGTGAGCGGACTGCTGGGCACGATGGACCTCAGGTCTGACCCAGTGGAGGCATTGCTTATGTTCTTATGTGTCTTAGCAGTTAGCAAGCTGACAGAATCACAGAAAAGGCACCAGATATTCAATCCTGGTGCTCAGATAAGGGTTTAAATTTTTCCTGTGGCTTTCAGAGGTTTAAAAACTGCTGATGGCCAGGGGTTGGCTATTGGCATGAGCGCATATATGTCTTGCTCAGTTGCAGAAAAGCTATGTACAGTAAAAAAAACCCTTAGCTGTAGATTTGGTTTCCAAGGTTTCAGGTATCCGTGGTTGGTCTTAGAATGCATCACCCGCGGATACTGGGGTTCTGCTGTATGAACCAAGCAGCCAGGCCAGATGTATGGATTATATATGTGAGTTACAATTCTAAGTATACTTACGGTAATACTTAGAAGTGCTAGTATTTGGGAATCTCTAAGCCTCTTTCAAGGTTTATTATTTGTTTTCCTCTTTATGTAGTAAAAGTTGTTTAGAACCACACAGCCTATAAACTGATCTACAATGTTTTGCACCGAATGACTTACGAGTAAGCACCCAGAAAATCTATTTGAAACAGGATTTGTCTTTCAGGTTTGGAGATGCTGGCTATTTTGCGCTCCTAAAAATTATTATACATTTCCAATAACGGGATCTATTTTAACGAGGGACCACTGTACAGAATCTTTTTTTTTTTTTTTTGTCTTTGCCGTTGTATGGTATTTTATGAATGCCAGTCATGCATGCTTGTTCCATTGGTAACAACCCCCTACCACTTAGAACTGATATTTCATATTTAATGATTTAACTTTTTCAGACAAATTTAATATTTATGCTACAATTTCAGGTGAGCAGATTCCCTAAATTTTGTATCATGAAACATTCTATTGCTGTGTGCATTTCTCATGAAGTGGCATGCCCTCGTTTAGATTTGACCTTGCCTCTAATATCCAGGTCACCTCAATAGCATGGATGAAAGAATGCAACTGCAGAGTCCACTATAGTATTGGCAATTCTCAACACAGTTTGGGGCCCAGCTCTGGTCAGCCAGGTTTTTAGCATATCCAAAATGCACAGAAGAAAAGGAGCAGTAAGGCAGCTTTAAAAGGCTCAAATGACGTTTTATTACATACAATAAACAGTGCAAGCCAATGTATCTCATGCCTATTGACTGAATCCACTTGGGCACATTGCTACAAGCTGGAAAAGCTGTTTTGCAGTTTTATTGCAGTGTCATTTGAAGGCTCTTTTTCTCTGTGAAATGGTACCTTATAAAAATTGGATATACAGTATTATCATTTGACTCACTATTCATGTAATATTTACCCCTAATGCAGGCGCTGTGGACCTCAAAACAATTTGGGCTGTTAGATTGGAGAGAAATTATTTTTGTTATCATAAGAATCAAAAGACTTTTTGTTCAACATTTTTTACATTGACACTTTTTGACTAAATGAATTTTACTGTGTGTGTGTTCTAATAATGGGATCCAGAAAGAACTATTTGTGATATTCAGTGGAATTAAAAAAAATATATTATATTGTATTGTTTCAGCCTCCCTTCTAAATCTGTGGCACTGTCTCTGGCAGGGATCCTCAAGTCCAGCCAATAGAACAGGTCCTCCACCAGAATCCTGGCAGGCAGCGGCACGTTCCCTGGGCTACTGCCACACCAGTCCCTTTCTCTGCAAATGCTCATTAAAGGGGAAGGGACATGATGTAGTGGTAGTCCTTGGAAGGTGTTGCCAACTGCCAGGTCATCAATGGAAGACCTGTTCCTCTGGGGGGGAGAAGGGGGGATGCTTGATGGGGGAGGGAGGTATCTGCCAGCTCAGGTATTTGAAGGTCACAGGGGAGGGGAGCAGAATGGGGACAGACAGAGGGCAGAGCAAAACTTTATGCCTCCCATTTTGGGCTCAGGCTCCCACCCCCAAACTGAAAGTCTGGCTACTTTCAATTGTGGGGGGAAGGGGAGCTTGGGTTATTCTGTAATACATTCTATCTACTATATTTTTATGTCACATCCATTGGCATCACTTATGCGAATGGCCTTTAGCTAAAGGTTACATGAATTATAGTTTGTTTAACTGTAGGTTAGTTGAAAGTTTTACAGCAAGGAAACGCCATTTCTGCTCAGCAGCCACTGCACTGGTTGCCTCTTGCTGACCGAGTTTAAACTTCTGTCACTCTTGCAGAGAATTATGATTGCCGTGTTTGTCCACTTGGACATGTGGAAATTAGACTCGGCAAACGAGTTGTAGGTAAAACCTTTTTAATTGGACTATCTTAATGTATCTTCGACACGCTTTCAAGAGTTAGTCCAATAAAAAGGGATCATCTATAGCCTCATTGTTGACCCTTATTTCTACATGTCACTCATGCACAAAAGCTTATGGGGCCTGGGCCCAAAGTATTGAGGGGGTCAGATGATGCTATATAAACTTTAAAGGTCTGAGGTCTACTGCTAAATGTTATGTCTCCCTGCTTTCAAGGATGCACATTACACCTCTACAATTCTTGAAACAGAGCTCTCTTTGTCCTGAGCTATAAGAGAGAGTGAGCATTTTATTAGTTTTTAGGAAAACAGTCTAGTCTTAGCTGTTTTAAGATATGTTTTACAGACTCTTAGATTGAAAGAAAACAAATATAAGATCCTTATTTATTTTGTTTTGTGGAGTTTTTCTTTTTATGTTGTAATTGTAAATTAGTGTTTTAGAAATGTGAATGGAGGGTAGTAAAGAAATGGAGTGATAATAAATAAGAAAATTAAGTAACGCTGGCTTTTACAAAGCTGCAGTAGAGGTTTGTACTGGAGGCCAGTGAGGTAAATGCTCTGACACCTGTAGAATTCCTATGAGCGTTGGAGCATTTACATCACCGGCCCGCAGTAGAAACCTTGTAAAAGGACCCCTAAGTCAGTACATCAAGAAAAAAAATCTTTCAGCACTAGGCCAAAAAAAAAAAAAAGTAGCTGCTAATATGGCTTTCTAAAAGAGGATGAAAGTCAGAAACAGTAGCTCACCATTAAGAACCTAAGAACTGCCATACTGGGACAGACCGAAGGTCCATCGAGCCCAGAATCTTGTTTCCAACATTGGCCAGCCCAAGTCTCAAATACCTAGCTAGAACCCAAGTAGTAAAACAGATTTTATGCTGCTTATCCTAGGACTAAGCAGTGGATTTCTCCAAGCCATCTCAATAATGGCCTAAGGACTTCTCTTTTAGGAAATTATCCAAACCTTCTTTAAACCCTGCTAAGCTAACTGATATCACCACATTCTCTGGCAAGCTAACTACAAAGAGTCAGTAATATCAGACAAGATACTACAGGCTTATTGAAAAAGCAATTAATTATTTTAAAAAAACAACAAAAAAAACCTACCAACACAACAGCAGCCTGATTTTTGAGCCCAACTTTGAGAAGTAGGGCATTCCAGAGGAAAAGAACATGGTTGAATCAGTTTCACAATTTTAAAAGATATGACTGCCCCATTCTATTCTATCACTTCCAGCATCATCCATGTAAATTGCACTCCATTCACAATTTCTTTTCTTAGGTTTTAAGTATATTTTCATACACATTATTTTATGGGTCCTGGTATACATCTCACAGGTAGAGCTCCTCTTAAAAGCTTCTTCTCACACTTTCAAGAAACAAAACCTCCCCACAGGACAGTAAGTTTTATTTCCTCCTAGGAATCAAGAATAATCACACACATGAATAAAAGAATCCAAGGCCTCTTGAAAAGACAACCCTTGGCTCTATTAGCTTTAAGCACCAAATGCTGAAAGAGGAGAAAAAGCCTTTACATTGTCTCAACCTGCCTGGGTGGCCTCCCTCAACAGCTTCAGTCTGACTCCTAAGGACAGTGGCCCCTTGTTGGAGCTCATGTCTGAATATAATGAAGTCTTCTAAGTTACCTATGCTTTAATTAACTCTTTGCAAAGAGTCCTAAAATCTCGCATGGCAAACAGCCCCAGTGTTTGAGTTACAATGAAAAGAGCTGCAGTAAATATGGGCCATCGATCCATCTTTACACCAAAGCAATGCAACAGCTTGAAAATGTGTGGTGGCCCTACCTACTTTGGTCACATCCTATCTTTGTCCAGTCAGTTGTAAATTTAGCCACCCAGAACCTCTGGGTTATGGGAAGCAGATAATGTTATATTTTTTATGGCACAAACAGCATTTTAAGCATTTGAGCTCCAAGAATGCATTAATCCTAGACTACTGGATAAGCCTTAACCCCCCCCCCCCCAACAACTTCAATATGTTAAACATTCTTCTTTTGAATAACATGTGCCCAGCTTTTAAGGATTCTCTTTTGTACAACGATCTTAGCATCCCCTTAACAGTATGAGTTCAATTTTTGAAAGAGTGCACAATAAGTACCGTAATCTAGAAATTGACTATTACACACTAATCCAGGGGTGGGCAACTCCGGTCCTTAAGGGCCGGAATCCAATCGGGTTTTCAGGATTTCCCCAATGAATATGCATTGAAAACAGTGCATGCAAATAGATCTCCTTCATATTCATTGGGGAAATCCTGAAAACCCGATTGGATTCCGGCCCTCGAGGACCGGAGTTGCCCATGTCTGCACTAATCTCAACTATCTTCATATTTATTTTGGATGCAATCTTTAAAATGAGATGGGACACAATCGCCGACTAAACTTCAGGAAGGAAAATGAGACAGAAAAGAATGCTGCTCAGCAACTAATATTTTGTTTGCATCTCTTTTGAAAGTTAGCTATCTAATATTTAGCCAGCGGTGATCAGTGTTTTTTAAATGCTGACTATCATAGCCAGAATTAGGCCCTGAGAAATACATGGGGAAAGCCACTGCTTGCCCTGGATCGGTAGCATGGAATGTCGCTACTCCTTGGGTTTTGGGCCAGGTACTAGGGACCTGGATTGGCCACCATGAGAACGGGCTACTGGGCTTGATGGACCATTGATCTGATCCAGTAAGGCTATTCCTATGTTCTTATTCTTAAGTTCAATGGCAGGCCATGTCTGAGCACTGGAACTGAAATTTGGGGATGACCAGCCAAGAGTTTTCTGTCAGGGTAGTTCCTGATGAATATTTAGCTTGTCACCCATATAAGATGCTTGTGTAGCTGAATATTGGCTGTGACCCACATAAGGATGGAATGGGATGACTCAGCGCAGCCACTTCAGTATGGCCAGTTCAGTGTGAATTTTTGGTTCATAGACAACGGCGCGAAAGACAAAAGCGCGTGCCGACAATTAAGCACAGCGTGGAGGCGCGCGCCGCACAAAATTAGTTTTTAGGGGCTCCGACAGGGGTTTGTTGGGGAACCCCCCCAGTTTACTTAATAGACATCGCGCCGGCGTTATGGGGGGTTGTAACCCTCCACATTTTATTGTAAACTGAACTTTTCCCCTAAAAACAGGGAAAAAGTTCAGTTTTCAAAAAATGTGGGGGGTTACAACCCCCCACACTCCCCACAACGCCCCCACAATGCGGCGCGATGTCCCACGCCCCCGTCGGAGCCCTAAAAACAGTAATTTAGAGCGGCGTGCGCCTCCGCGCTGCGCTCAATTGTTTGGGCGTGCCTTTGTCACGGCGCGCTTTTGACCTGACACCGAATTTTTCATCACAACCTTTTCATCGTGGGCCATTTCATCACAGTCCTATCAGTATGGGCCCTCTCATCAGTGAAGCATATGCACCTCTCGTTAATTCTTCTGAAGCATACAATAGAGGCAACAGGTGCACACAGCATCACCACAATGAAGGAAGTAAAGATCGGCACCCCCAAGAGTCAGCGTACCATTGAAAAACATCTCCATGATATCCGGGTTTGCTCCAACCAGAAAAAAGAGGGCAGAAAAACCAGGTAGGAGTAAAATGCAGCAAGGACAAGGGAACCAAGCAGCTCACCCCCACAAGAAGGTCAGCATAGGCCATAGTCTGGACATAATAGTTGGTATTGTGGTGGTCCAGTAAAAGTGCACAGTGAAATGGCCGTAGCCATGTTTCATTGTTCACTTCCAAGATGCAAACATTGATTGCGTCAAAATAGCCGATTCCCAAAAGGCAGAAGGGCCAGCTGCTGTTCTCCCCATGCAGGGAAGAGTTCATGAATCATGATGTTATTGAGTTCCATGTCTTACAATCATTTTCAAAAGCAACTGAATCGCAAATTAATCAATTTTCTTTAGTTTGTATTATTTGTTAAATTTTATAAACCGCATCGAACTTATCAGTTATGTGGTATAGAAATGACTTGTTCTGTACTGTTCTGTTAAGCACAGTGACAGTGTTCAGAGCTTCATGCTTGTGCCTGACAGCTGGCATCCTTTGGCTTTCTGAATGTCACCATATGGCCGATTGCAGGGTTCTTGCACATGCTGCTGTGGATTGTCTGCAGTGTAATGTCGCTTTAAATCCGGCAAGCGGAGCCTTCAGCCTCACCATACTGGCACTGAACAATGCTGCTGTGGCCAGCCCCCCGCCATAGTGCGAGCAACTTTCCAAATGCCAAGAGGCGGGAGAAAAGGAAGGCAAAACCCAGACTGAACTTAACACAAAAGCCTGTAGTCTTCTGGAAGGTCAATCCATCTGGGGCTCTCTTTGAGTCGAAGGGATTCTATCTAGCTTCAGTGAAATGCTTTAATTCTATTCAGCTGAACAACTGAGAGAAGAAAATGTGAAAGGGTTTTACAGCATCTTGGAAATCAATACAAAGGTATTTCCCTCAGTAATAGTTAAATCTAATTTAAATACAATTTTTGACACTCTCCTCCAGCCCAAAAAGAACTAAATGAATTCAAGCTTTCCGTATCATGGCTATATTTCTCCTCTATGTCATTTATAAAAGTATAAAACATAGTTATGTATAATATTGAAATTTACTGCATTTGAAACAGATCATCCCAAAACAAACCATTGTAATATTTTTATTGCACAAAATCATAATACAACTAATCCAGCTAAGTACTCAGATGAAATAAAGCTTTAGTAATTACCTTTGACTTATAAATTGTACTACACCAGCCATATTCCATATAAATCTAATAAATACTAAGAATACAAATTTTAAGAGTCTGTACTACAACGTTTGAAATGTTGTGTGCCATAGGACAGAAACACTACACTCATTGTGCATACAATAGTGGGATTCTCCGCGATGAAACGGCCGCGCGGAACTTGGCGGGTTGAAATGGTCACACTGAACTGGCCACGGTGACGCGGCTGGGATGAACTGGGCACGCTAAAAACGCTGCACTGAATTGACTTAGACTCCGTAAGGATATGTGGTCAGCTTCTCTCCCCTCCCACCAACCCAGGTTCTAATGCCACCTGCTTTCCTTGCCTTTCTCCCCATGAGCACTGGAACACTAACCTCTGCCATACTCTTTCTTCTTTCTCCTGATACCTTCCTTGCGAGAAGAAATATCATCCTCCAACCCCTATAGGGCCCTGGGGCCTGCCTTTAGAACCCTTAATGGTCTAGGGTTCAAAGTGCAGGAGCACGGCCCACTTGCTCCTGCACATTTGTGGCTCTGACATCAAAATGGCTGCTGTAACCTCTAACAGCAGTCTTGCGATACTAGGACTGCTTTTTATGTGGTCCTATCTTGCCGCTTAGCTACACAGTTCTTTTTTGCTTTCAGTTGTCTACTTCTCACTGTGGAACCATTTGGTGACCTTTGCTGTTTTTTTTCATGTAGGCACACTAATTTAGGCCAGGATAATCCTGTCATAAATAGGGTGCACCTAAGGTTAGGAGGGTTATCGACACCTAAGCCCACTTTAGGCACCACTGAGCGTGATTTTATAAAGTCTGTCTTTTATAGAATCGAGCTTAGTGCCTTTCATAGAATTGGGGCCTAAATCGATTATTGACACTGACTGATTGGCAAGAATTTGGATATACGAATGCATCTCACTAAATGCTATTCTATAAAGATCAGTGCATAAATCTTTTAGCGTGCAACTCAAAAGGGGACGTAGCCACTGGAGGAGCACGGGTGGGTCAGGGACATTCACCGACGATATGTGCAGTATTATAGAATTTGGGAGGATCCCTGCCTAACATATAGGCAAGATTTGCACCTATGCGCTATTCTATGAATGGCACGCAACTCCGAGCTCTCTTTATAGAAGAGCACTCCACACAGATTATTTTCAGCATCCAAATATGGACGCCATTTCCTGAACCTAGTCCTTTAGTAAACAGGTCCTGTGATGTTTCTTCCCATCTACCAAGCAAAAAATGTTGCCATAGGATCCAGTGAATCCCGTGGTAATTTTCCCATGATAACAGCACTTTTTTTTTTTTTTTTTTTAATCTCAGCTTTGAAAATGGGCTTTCTTGGGACAATGAAAGACCTCCTCTACTTGAATATATTCAATGTTTACAAGGACTCGCTTGACTGCATTTTCACAATGAAACAGTGAAATTAACAAAAATTTATGCAGATACAACAGCACCCTCAATTCTCGCCACCAAGCAGCTTCTTGAAAATTTACATTCAAATGCTTTGTACGGAAGCAAAATGAACTGGACTGCACTTTTGTTGCATTTTGGGCGACATGCTCCAAACATCTGGCACATGAATCAGAGGGCAGGGTCCATAAAGTGAAAATGCCTGAAGAGTTTTCTTTTTAGAGATGTATTTGAGATTGGACATACTTAAACACGCCCCTCCAATTTCTCAAGCCGCACTAGTCAAAATATTACAATGCTGCAACTTACAACTTAAGCCTCAATTTGGCAGCTTTTTAAACCCTTTACCCTATTGTTATTAGCCCTTTGTGTTCTTTTCGGTATAAATTTGTAGTTCTGCCCCAACTCTCCCTGAGACTCAAGTAAGTTATAGTCGATGTCTGTCTTTCTATGTTCCTTTCCCCCTGTTTTTATTATGTAATCACTTAGAACTTTTAATAAGCATTGTATCAAATTTATTTTTATAAAACTTGGAACTTTGAAGAGGTTAATCGACACTGTCACTCTCTCATTGATTGCCTTTACTTTCAAGAAACTAGAAACAAAAATTTACACAATCATATTTTATGGGTTTATTTGAGTGCTTCGGTTCTTCCTTTCAAAGCTGGAGGTACTGAGAGAGACAATGTAACCTTGAGGCTATTTAAAAATAAACACACTTCAAACAGAAAAATATAGCCATCACGTTTGACCATCTGCTGTCATTTTAAATCTTTGTGCAGATGGAGAGGTGTGAACATCAATATTTCATACAGAATACATAAGTTACTTTCAAGGCCACAAATGTTTTCTTTCATGCCAAAACCAAGATGTTCGATAGCCATCAATTCTATATGCCCTGGCTCAGGGGTAAGGAACTGGTCCTCGAGAGCAGTATTCCAGTCGGGTTTTCAGGATTTCCCCAATGAATATGCATTGAAAGCAGTGCATGCACACAGATCTCATGCGTATTCATTGGGGGAATCCTGAAAACCCGACTGGAATACGGCTCTCGAGGACCGGAGTTCCCTGGCTGGAACAAAGCTCCAATCAGCAGAACTTCTACTGTACATCGTAATCTTGCACAAAACTGAGCTGTGTGAAAGGCTGATAATGCAGATCCAAATACAGTAAAACCTTGGAATTGCACGTAACTTGGTACGCAAGTGTTTTGCAAGACAAGCAAAACATTTTATTAAATTTTAACTTGGATATACAAGCAAGGTCTTCCAATACAAGCACATACAGTATACACACATCACATTAATCACAATTGAGCCGAAGGTTCTTCTCTCTCCGACGCTGCAAGAGTGTAATGACTGTTCTAAACAAGCAAAGTCTTGCAATACGAGTACATACAGTATACACGCGCCACATTAGCTGATGGGTCTTCTCTCTCTGATGCTGTGGGAGTGTAGAGTCTGTTCTAAACGAGCAAGGTCTTGCAATACGAGTACGTATAGTATTTTGTATTAAAGTTTTTAGGTTGTGGAACAAATTGTCTGCGTTTCCATTACTTCTTATGGGGAAATTTGCTTTGATATACGAGTGTTTTGGATTACAAGCATGTTTTCGGAATGAATTATGCTCATAAACCAAGGGACAAACGCGCACCGACAATGGTGCGCAAGACTTAAGCACGCCAGATTAAAATAGTTACTGTAAGCACTCCGAGGGTGTGTGTGTGGGGGGGGGGGGGGTGGAATCCCTCCCATTAAAAAAAGTGCTTGCGCTCTGTTGGAGGGGTGTAGGGGGGAACCCCCCATTACAGAAGAAACTGCTGATTACCCCCCAAAATGAGGTAAAACGGCAGTTTCCTCTGTAATGGGGGGTTCACCCCATCCACTTCCCCCCTCACACACACCCTCGAAGCGCTTACTGTAACCGTTTCAATCCGGCGCACATAAGTCATGTGCGTGATTGTCAGCGCGCCATTGTCGGTGCGCATTTGTTCCACGCATTTTAGTTAGTGTAGCAGGTATTACTGTACTGGTTCCTGTCCAACCTGCACATTCTTCACTTATATATATATGGATGATATAGGAAATCCCATGTCGTTGTTTATCGCTAACAAACAAAATTGAGCAAAAAAGCCATGACATTTTTGTGTGTTGTTAATAGTTTGTACACTCTTTGCAAACAATGAAGTCCTTTTATTAAGCTGTGCTAAGCACAAATGTATGCTTACTGTACACGCTAGAGATGCCTACCGTGGGACACACTGAGGCGTCCCGCAATAAATTTGCTGATTTTTATGCATACACCGTGTGCTATATATTTACCACCCCCACCCCACCCCTTTTACTAAGCCACAACAGAGGTTTCTATCATGGCCTGGAGAACTAAATGCTCCAATGCTGCTCTGATGCATATAGAGCATTTAGTGCCCTGGGTCGCGGTAGAAACCTCTACCATGGCTTAGTAAAAGAGGGCCTTAGTATTTTGCAGGAGGGAGCATTTTGGGGGTGGAAAGTGAGCCTGAGAGAACTACTCAGCATGTGGGGCATTGATACATACTAAGGGTCAGATTCTGCAAAAGCCGCTGAAATTTAGGCAGCGGTAGCCACCCTACCACTGCCTAATGTACTTGGTTTAATTGCCTTTAATCAATGTGATCACTGATTGCGTCATTTAAAAGCAATTAAAATGCCATAAAAAAAAGACAGTGTGTCTACAAACGGCACCGAAACCATTACAGAGGTGCCTACTGGTGCCTAAGAGTAAAATAGGCCTGGTTAATGCCAGAAGTACCCTTAGGCATCGGTAGGTGCCTCTGTAGTCGCAATTCTCATCATAGACAGGCGCCAGAAATGTAAATCTTGAAAACCCTGGCCTACATTTCTGGCGCCTGTGATGTAGCTGCAATTTTATAAACAGTGCCATAGCGTGACTGACACGTGATCAGCGGCCATTTTCTAGGTGGCTGTCAACCAGGGCACCGTTTCTAGAATCCAGGCCTAACTGATTAGCATGGGGTTAGCATGAGGGCCCTTAGAAGCTGATTCTGTAAGCGGCACCTTCTACATGTCAATCATGGATAGGCGCTGCTTACAGAATCACGGCTAGCAAGGATTCTAGGAAATGTAGGTCAGGATTTTACAGGCCTACATTTCCGGCATCTAGGGTTCCTGCAGAATCGTCCAGTGGGACCACCTAAACTTGCCCACTTCCGATCTATGGCGTCACTAGGTGCCAATAGACGGTATGGACCCAGGCGCTGGTCCTGAAGGGTACCTAGCGGCACTTCATTATTTCACAAAACAATTTTCTAATTGGTTTTTAATGGCCCAACCAATTATCATGCCACTTAAAACCAATTAAAATACTTACGTTGGGAGCCAGTAGGCACAATATAGACGCCTGCCAGTGCCTAACTTTTGGTAACTTTTTCAAGAATCCAACCCTTACTGCCTTCAAAATGAATGGCAGCAATGACTCACGTAGTAATATTTTTAATGGCCAGGTGCTACCCCCCAAATTCTGTATATGACACTAAGTCATGCAAGCAAATTAGCATACACAGCTAATTTATCCACAAAACATAATTAATTGGCCTAATTGGTGCCATAATTTGGCAATTAACATCTTGTAATTGACTCTAATTGGCACTAATTGAAAGTTATGCAAAAATCTTTGAAAGCACAATTCTATAAAAAGCATGAGCCAGTTACAGTCAAAGAATTTGAAAAGGGGACATGGCCAAGGAAGGATACTTAGGTGCAGGCATTTAGGCCTGGTTTCAGGTGGCCTAAATTGGTGATCCTAAAAATTATAAGATGCCCAGACACTTAGCATGATTCTATAAAAGGTATTAGAATCACGCTAAGTGCTGTTCTGATTGGTGCTGATTTTTTTGGTGCTATATATAGAAACAGGCCCTAAATGCTATACAGTGTTCCCCCAATCATTCGCAGTTGGCGGTCCCGCTCATTCGCGGTGTTTTCCAACTGCGAACCGCCGACAAGGAGAGGGAAGTGGGAGAGGCAGGAAAGAGCAGCTGGAACGCCGCGAGTGCAGGAAATCACTCGCGGTACGCTCTGACCGCCTCTTCCTGCACTAAGTTGGGCCTTATCCAATCAGGAGCTGCTTTGACACGCAGTTCCTGATTGGATAAGGCCCGACTTAGTGCAGGAAGAGGCAGTCGGAGCATACCGTGAGTGATTTCCTGCACTCACGGCGCTCCAGCTGCTTTCCTGCTGCCCTCTTCAGGCTCCCCCATGAAAAACCATATTTGTGGTTTTTCGAGATTCGTGGGGGTTCCTGGAATGGAACCCTCGCGAATATCGGGAGAGTACTGTATATAGAAACAGGCCCTAATTGCAGAATTAGGCCATGGCCATTAATTCTGGAAATAGGAAAATTGGCCAATTTCCAAGTATGGCACAAGTGGCCTTAATGCATGGGAAAGATCCATGTAAGAGGTGTAGCGGCTTAGTAAAAGGACCTCAATGTGCACTATTTACAGAGAAAGAACTCTTTCAAAAAAGTTCATAGTGCAGGCAAGTGAATGTGTGAATTAGTGTATCTATATGAGCTCTTTGGAAACTGCATTATGGGGTAATTTTATTAAGGTCCGTTAACTGATTTAGTGGGTACTAAATGCTACGGCATCCATTATATTCTATGGGCGCCTTAGAATTTAGAGCAAAATTTAGTATTTATAATTCTTCCAGAAAAGAACAGAATTATCTCTGAAAACACAGAGAGATCACGACTCCCTCCACAAACTGGAAAAAGGAAAGAAGCAGGCTCTCATTTTCATCCTAACCCTGAAGAACTCTAGAGCAGTCTTCTTAATGAGGACATCTTCCTTGCTATCAGAAACTACAGGAAGAATATTCTTAAAAACATCACTACATATAGCTAAACAGTGGCCGACAGCGATATGCATCACAGTTAGCTACCACAAGAGCACAACTTCAAAGCTGGTTAAATCCATCCTAACAGATGCACACTGTGTCCACGCATCTCACTGACACACGATTAAATTGGAAGCTAAGCTTGCCAATGACCCCAATTTTTGATTTGTAAGAGGGTTCCTGAGCGTCAGGTTTCAAAGAATTAGTCAGTAGCTATTGTAAAGCACATGCATGAAGCAAGATATTATCTAATAGCAGTTGGGCTTACATAGGTCTTAACGGATGATATTGCTCGGGCTTAAATCCGTGCTAGGTTTTTAATGCAAAGCATTAGCTGCTGGACACATTTTCAACTGAACACACAGGATCTGCTTGGTTTCCTTCTACAACATTATGAGAAATGCTTCTAAGCCACACTCACAGTACTCATGTAACACCTATGCTTGTAAGCAAAGTCGTTATGAGAATCATGTGGCATAATGTAACCCTGCACAGATTTTCTCCTAAAGAAACGACTGAAAGATCATCATACTAACAGGCATCAGAGGATAGAAGCCCGGTATTTAAAGAACTTTCCACGCAAGTCCCCTTAGAAAGGCCACCTAAATTGAGTGGTTTTAACTGTAGCGTAATTACATCCCAAAAGAAAGGAAAACTTCTTAAAACAAATCTATTAGACTTGTAATACAGTAATTGACACAACGATGTGCTTGTTTAAAAGTTGATCTACATACTTAGTTTTGGCGAAGATGCTTCATCCAAACACAAAATGATTTCTTTGCCTTAAGAGTGTAAGGACGTGTTTTCCATGAGCAAATGTGTAGACCACCTGTCCACTTACTTGCAAAGATGCCAGTAGGATGCCTAAGTGCTATTCTACAAGGGCACATATAAGTGGCATAGCATGTAAAATCAATGGAGTGCGTAGATAGGTGGAGCTAGAGAATGACACGGGGACAAATTTTCCCCCATCCCCGCGGGGGACAAATTCCGTCCATCCCCCCCCACCGTCCCCACAGGGACTCATTTTCCCATCCCCACAAGTTATTTTCCTGAACCCTGCCCCATTCTTGCAAGATCCGTCCTCATTTGCACAAGCCTCAAACACTTTAAAATCATTAGTGTTCGAAGTTTGTGCTGTTAAGGCAGAGCTTACGGGAATGGGGCAGGGGCAGGGACAGGGTCAGCAACAAAACTCGCGGGGGCGGGGACAAATTTGTCCCTCTGTAAATTCTCTAGGTGGAAAATAAGTGGGACATGGATGGGGATCCCACTTACATAAGTAACACATTTACGTGACAACAGTTATGCCATGTAAATGCAGGTGCACTAATAGTGGTTACATTAGTATTATACAATTTAATTTGGATGTCCAGATGTCGTTCTAAAATAGGTTTTTACCATGCAGCGCTGGGGCACTGAAATGGTGGAGTCCACTTACGGAATTGCTCCACTCTCCCTCCAAGCGTACTCTCAAGCCTTCTCAGTACTCTGCTTATATGTATTTGACGACTTTACAGTGTGCCTATTTTCGCTGATCGTGCATTGATTGTTCCAGCTCCTCTTATCTCTGTATCCTACTTACATGTATTCAATGACTTTTCATTGTGCCTATCATCGCTGATTGTCCAGCTCTTCTTATTGTAAACCGCCTCAAACTATTATGGCTTTGGCGGTATATAAGAATAAAATTATTATTATTAAAAAGTCCGAGAGCTAGTCTCGACGGACGGCTCTAATGCGGAGCTGGAAGGCCCGCGGGGCCGTCCGCCGAGTAGGTTTCGGGGAAAAAGGGGGGGGTTAGGTAGGAAAGGAAATTGGGCAGGCAGAGGCCGTCCCGCCGAGGGACTGGCCTCTGATAAGTCAGTGTCGCGGCCGTGGGGGGGGCGGGGGGGGTGGAGGGATTATTTAAGGAGGGTCTCGGAGGACCTTAACGGTTTCCGGTCCTCCGAGACAACTTTCCTGCCCTCCCGCCCGTTAGTATCTGGGGTGTGAGTTTGCATTGGTAGGCGGTATCCCGAGCTACTGGCGGCTGGTCTCATCATGGGGATGAGCGGTGGGCCGGTTGGGAGCCGTGCCTGGTTGGTCAGATGACCTTGGACAATGGGGTATGTGGGGACATGCCACCCCTCGGACCCTTGCTTGGATGGCAGGGTCGGGGGCCATTTACATCTGTGTCAGTAGCTCGGGATCTGGGTCACAATGGTGATACCATTGTGAAGGTTTTAATAGATAAACGGTTATTTAAAAGTTGATTGTATTTAAAAGTTGATTATTTATATTATTTAAATGTTATTTAAGTATGTTAATTTGCAATAAACAGGGCTGCGGCCAGGTTTCACCACGCACGTTTACGTGTCTTCTTTGGGGATTTGTTTAAGGGTTTGAAGGGCTGGATGATGTTACCATTAAGAAAGCGGGCCATTCCAGCTTCCGCTGTTATAAGATTTCCTTTAAGCTAGTATCTCAGCTCTAAAATCAGGCATTATGTACAATTTATTTCTTCAATTCTAAGGGGCTCATTTTCAAAAAAATGAAAGATGCCCAATTAAACTATGTGCTGGGATTTGAACTTATGACCTCTGTGAAGATGGGACAGGGCTTTTACCCTTTGAGCCGCAGCTAGAGAATGACACGGGGAAAAAAATTTATCACTGTTCCCACCCCGTCCCTGTGAGCTCATCCCTATCCCTGCCCCGTCTCCGCAAGCTCAGTCCCCATCTCTGCCCTGTCCTCGTGAGCTCAGTCCCCCGTCCCCGCCCCGAAAGTTCAGTCTCTGCCCTGCAAACTGTCGGATCCCATCCGCACAAGCCTCGAATAGTTATGATTTTATACTGAACTTATTTTATTTAAAGAATAAAGAGAGACAATATTCTGTACAACTGTCATTTTATAAACACAAATAATACAGAGCAAGCATCAGCAAAACTCATCTCCCCTCCCTTTCACAAATATCCCCTCCACTAATGTGAAAACTGAACAAACCAAATTACTACAGAATGCTACATAGAAATATCAAGCTAACAGAATACTTCAGTCACACA
This sequence comes from Geotrypetes seraphini, assembly GCF_902459505.1. Taxonomy (NCBI): domain Eukaryota; kingdom Metazoa; phylum Chordata; class Amphibia; order Gymnophiona; family Dermophiidae; genus Geotrypetes; species Geotrypetes seraphini. The sequence continues at coordinate 172,098,742 of NC_047089.1, read as the reverse complement.
TGGCAGGAATAGTGTTAGAGGAGAGCAACTAGGGCAACTGCTCCCTGGTCAGAGAGAGCGCCCTAGAACTATGTGGTATGGTGGTATACAAAAATAAAATTATTATTATTATTTTGAGCTTAATAAAGCAAAAATAAAAACCCAGAGAGCAATTTAGCATATCTCATTAAGAATGTCCAAATTGTGCCTAAGTTTCGTCCACAGAACTGAAGCCCAAACTATGCTGAAAAGTAGACTTCCTTTACAATGTCTATAGGACCTAGTTTTACAATTGCTATGCAACTTGCTAGCTCACTGTGTAGCATACTGGTTAAACCTGTGGAGGGGCATAATCGAAAGGGACGTCTAAGTCCGTTTCCGTCCATCTCGCAAGTCGTCCAAAGTAAAAAACAGCTTAAGACACATTTTCAAAAGATACGTCCAACTTTTTTTTCGTTTTGAAAATTGTCTAATTATACGTCCTGCTGATCTGATCATCCAAGTCACTAAATCGTCTATCTTTATAGCACATTTTCGTCCAACTTTCTGTCCAAGTCCAAAACGCCTAGAACGCCTGTTAGATGTGGGAGGGGTCTGCAAAGTGATGGACTGCACACCTAGACATGCCACCTAAATAGTGGGGTACCTTACAGGGCACTGCTGTGACCTTCACAAAAAGGGTGCCATGTCTTCTCCTCCATACAGCTCCCTTATAGGTGATGGTGAGCCCCCCAAACCACCTCCAGAATCCCCTAGACCCACTTATCTACCACCCCAATAGCCCTTATGGCTGCAGGAGCCACTTATATGCCAGTACAAAAGGGTTTTGGGGGTGTATAGGGGAGTGCACATGTTTAAGTATCAATGCAGTGATTACAGGGGCTTATGGGCATAGGTTCTCCTCTTCATGAGTCCCTAACCCACCCCCAAGATGACTTAAGCTGCCTCTGGGCTGGACGACTAGGCTTTCCTATGCCAGGTGGTCAGGTGATGATGGTCTGTCTGGAGGCTGAAAATTAAAGTTATGATAATCATTTTTATGGGGGTGGGGGGGTTGGTGATCACTGGGGTAGTGTGTGGGGGTCTGTTTTATGTGTTTGCAGTGCTTATCTGGTGACTTTAGGTGGGTTTTTGTGACTTAGACCATGCTTACATGGTCTAAGTCACAACATCCAAGTTTCGTCTAGGCTCTGTTGTAAAACTTTCGATTATACATGCTGTACGACTAAGTCTAAGCTGGCCCACTTCCCGCCCAACTCCTGTCCTCGACATGCCTCCCGAAACGCCCCGTTTAGCTTTGGTCGTTCAGCGACACTATGAAGGCCTACGTCGTTTAGAAATACGTCCAAAACCCGTTTTTATTATCGGCACTTGGACGTTTTTGAGAAATGTTTGTCCAAGTGCCGACTTAGGCCGGTTTTTGGACATTTTTCTCTTTCGATTATGAGCCCCATAGCCTTCTACCCTAATATTGCTGGTTCAAATCCCAGTCACTCTCTCTGATGGAAGAGAAATAAATAAAAGCATTAAATAGATCCAACTCCCAGTATCACAATTATAATGAAAAACACCATAAAATCACCATTCTAATAATGTCATAGTAATGAAATATTATAACATTAAGGACATTGTTTGGACGTCTAACTCTCACCTAAAACCTGATTCTCTAAAGGACGTCTAAACAAGTTAGATGTCTAAACAGTATTGAGCGCCGCTGAGCGCGATTCTACAAAGGACGCCTATCTTGGACATCCAAACGGTGCCTAACTTTAGACGTGCTTTGCAGAATCAGGGCCTATATATATATATATATATATATATATATATATATATATATAAATGGTGCACAAATCTTCTAAACTTCACTCCATAGTCCAAGAAACAGCGTTTCCATTGTACTCATAAATGAAAAGTAATAGACAAGAAAGGTAGATGGAAATGAATGAGGAGTCCTATGAAGAATCTGGGTGTCGGGTCAAAAGTGCGCCGGGACAAAGGCGCATGCAGACAATTGAGCGCAGCGCGGAGGTGCGCACCGCAGAAAATTACAGTTTTTACGGCTCCGACGGGGGGGGGGGCGTGGGGGGGAATCTCCCCACTTTACTTAATAGAGATCACGCTGCATTGTGGGGGCATTGTGGGGGTTGTAACACCCCACATTTTACAGAAAACTTCACTTTTTCCCTGTTTTTAGGGAAAAAGTTAAGTTTACAGTAAAATGTGGAGGGTTACGACCCCCCAAACCCCCTCACAATGCTGGCGCGATCTCTATTAAGTAAACTGGGGGGGCTCCCCAACAAAACCCCCCGTCGGAGCCCCTAAAAACTGTAATTTTCTTCGGCGCGCGCCTCCGTCTTGCGCTCAGTTGTCGGCGCGCGCCTTTGTCTTTCGCGAGGTTGTCTATGAACCAAGAATCTGCCCTTGGTACCAAATTACCACCAAATTAACCTCTAAGACTGGGAGGGGGGTGGAAGTTAGGAAATATAAGAAAAGTAATACATTAAAATATTGTGGATTTTCAAGGGATCCTTTAGGCTCTTCTTGTACATGAAATTGGGGTCTTATTTCAATAACGGTGTGCCTCAAGAAATGTTACTCTAAATGTGGAACCTGCAGCTTTCAGCATCAAGAGGCTGTGGAAAGGGTTTATCGATAGCAGCTATGAAATATAATGTTTATTATTGTGCAACTACCTTTCAGCAGCTCTAATTTGACTGGAAACCAGCTTTGACAAATCAGAAGCATGTTGGGCTCAGATGAATGAAAGACAAAGAGGAAAAAAAATGCAGAAATTACACCTTAGCAAATCTCGGCAATGTAAAAATTTGGAGGCCTTTTGGCTAAGTTGCATTAGGTGGTAATGTGCACCTAAGGCAACTTAATATGGCCTCCTGCAGGACATCCTGTGTTAACTGCCAAATATGTGCATGCTAATCACATAGTAAATAATTGGGGGAAATACTATAACCTGTGCCTAAACTTAGAAGCCGGTAGGCGCCCTGCCAGTACTTAATTGAAGAATACTGTTAGAAATGGCAAGATTGAAGCACCTACCGGTGCCTAAATAAAAGAGGGCAGAATCATGCCTATGTAGGCGTTTAGGTGACTGAATGCCAAATTAGGCGTGGCCAACACCGAAATTGGCGTTAGGTAGATGCAATTCACACAAAGACAGACGCCAGAAATGTAGGCCCAGAAAATCCAGGCCTACATTTCCAGTGCCTATCTTTCCCATAGGCGGGATTCTGAAACCAGCGCTGATGCGTGATTGACATGCGATTGCCAGCTGCTTTTAAGGCGGCCGCCAATATTAGTGCCAGTTACAGAATCTGGCCTTTTATACTTTTTGAGAGAGCTTGTCAGGGATAGAGAGTAGGTATTCCTACGGTAAACAGTTAGTACATCTACATTAGCACATACTGACTGGTTAACAGAGCAATACAAAACGGGTGGTAATAAGTGCTCACATGGCAATTTTTAACAATGACCATGCACTAATGGCATGGCTATTAATACAAAAAAATAGAAAACTGGCCATATCAGGGCTACAATAAAAATGGCCTTTGCATGTAGGAAAGACCTATCTATGCAAGGGTGTGCTAAGGCCACTTTTTACGGCAGCTTAGTAAAAGACTTCTCACCTCCATAAAATAAATAGATATGTATATATACTATCCATCAGCATAGCCATCTGAGCTATTCACAATCTAATTAGGTACTCTAAGTATTTTCCCCATCTGTCCTGGCAGGCTCACATTCTAACTATGGTACCTGGATAAATGGAGGGTTAGGTGACTTGCCCATTGTCACAAAGAGTGGCGCTGGGATTGAACCCAGAAACTCAGGGTGCTGAGGTTGCAGCAGTGACATAGTAAGTGTGTGTGTGTGTGTGTGCGTGTGTGTGTGTGGGGGGGCGAACACCCAGGCACCGTCCTGGGGGGGGGGGTGGCACCTCTCCTCCTCGCATCCCCTGACGTCATAGGGAGAGCTGACATCAGCATGGGCAGCAATTTAGAGATCCTGTGCACGCTGAGGAAGACCGACACCGAGCACCTCCCACCTTTGCTACACCACTTTAACCACTAGGCTACTTCTCCACATACACTGAAACATGCACATATGGCATGTATTAGCAAAGAATTTCTTGCTTTTTTTTTTTTTTTTTCTTTAATTCTCCCGACAGGATGGATTTTTTTTTTACCTTCTCCTTCCTTTTAACCTGGGTTGAAACACTTCCTTCTGTTCTTTTCTGCCAAACAATATCAGAGGAAATGTCATAGAGCTGTTGTTGGTAGTGCTGGTGGTATATAAGTTAGTCACACTTCATCTATAACTTGATCTGTGCCCAGTCGTTCACATTTTCTTTGCTTGTCTACAGCTGATTTATGTTTCAATGTGCAAGTGAAAAAGGCCGACTCTTCCGATGAAAACTTGAAAGAGTTCCAGGGAAAGAATTCTTCCACTGGGAGCTCAGCAGTGCATAACTACAAGCTCGTGTCACGAGATGTTTCTGATGCACACTTAATCATATGACATGCACTTCCTGTAGACTCAAGTGGAAGCACATACAGATTTAAATAAAGGTCAAAACCTCTGCACTCCAAGAGGCAAAACACCTATTAAAGTCAATTAAATGAAACAGACAGCAGAACAAATGAGCCTGTAGAGATGCTGATTTATTTAGAACATATTTCTTTTCTAGGTTTATAGTAGATATTTTTTTTAACTTAAGTGAAAGATGTCATTTAGCATAAGGATTAGATCCTTTCAAACACTTCAAAATAGAACAGTCTATTTCCTTTGTGGTGCACGCAAGCATGATCATGTCAGCCCTCTCTTGCTACAACTTCATTGGCTACCCATTAAATATAGGATCAAATTTAAAATTCTCATTCTTACCCAAAAGGTTTTTCACTCTGGGACCCCCTTCATATCTCTCATCCTTGTCTATTCCTTATAATCCTTCTTTGTTCTTTGTGTTCCCTAGATTCTCACTGAATGGTCCTTCCCAGGCCCAGACAAGCACTATAAGGGAATTCACCAATGTGTGCACTTTGGGGGGAATTCATCAATGTGTGCTTCTCTTAAAATGGGATATTTTACTACAAGTCATGCTATTTTAGCACAGTGTCCCATTTTATCCTAGTGCTAAAATAACACAGCTTATGGTAAAATAACCCACCTTAACAGTAGTACACATTGATGAATTCCCCCCTTATAGAGTCGACTAGGAATGCAGCAATTTCCTGGCTCCTGCTCTGGGGAATTCTCTTCCAGGACATATCTGCTCAGATCAATCTTTTCCCTGATTTAAAAAATTCTGTTGAAGACCCATTTTATTTCCTTAGCTTTTAGCCCCATTTAATCAGTGACTCGAGTCGGGGGAGACTTGGAGGTTGGCAGGATGGTTGTTTAAGCAGTTTTAAGACTATTATTATTTCATCTTGTTTATGTGACCTAACTGACATTTTATTAAAGCTATAATGATGTTAGGAGACATGACCCCTAGCAGGAACAAGCTGGACTGAGCCTCACTCCTGACTCCGATCCCCCCTGGACCACCAATGCTACTTCACAGGTAACCCCTGGGGAAGGGGTGCTGGGACTGAAGGGTACCTTCTCCATGCTCCTGGGTGGGAAAATAATCCCAGCAAAAAGGTTATTTTATTGTGGTTTTTAAGCCCTAGTATATCTGCATAGTGATGAGATGCAAACCATGCATTTGCCTATTTTGCATCTTATTATTAACTAATTCACAGTGACTTAAATATTGCTATGATATTTTAAGTGACACAGCATTAGGGCCCTTTAGGTTGAGTTAAGGGCTAAATAAATACATGTTAAGTGCCTAACACTGCTTGATGAACCCCCCACCCAAAAATAACTATAAGCTTAACAAATATTGTGTTGACATTGTAAGTAGCATACTATGCTGTAAGGTGTACTGGTAATATTTTACTATTGCAATTGTTTATTGCCTAAGTCTGGGTTATAATCTTTGTAGAAAAAAAATCTTCTGAGCAGGGATAGATCAAAGACTTTCCAGAAAAAAAAAAAAAAAAAGAGAGAGAGAAAAAAGTCTTTAATAAAAACACTATCCCCACCTTTTTCAAAACTGCATTGGAACTTGATTCAGGGTATATATGGATAGTTTCTTTTGGGTTTTATTTTATTTGAGTATTGGGTGGGGGGGGTGGAAATTTAACTGTATGTTAATGTCTGAAAGTTTATTGTGCTTGTCTTGCGATATTTTATGTATATGAATTACTTATTGCACAATTGTAGCTTGAAAATCTAATAAAGATATAAAAAAACAAACAAACTGCACAAGAGGTTTTTAGCACCTGCTGGATTGCTGAATGCTATGTGCTGCTCCAACGATCATAGAGTTCTTATGAGCGTCGGAGCAGCGCACAGCATTCAGCGTGCTAGCTGGCACTAAAAACCTCTTATGTGGTTTTGTAAAAAGGGGGTGGGTATAAAAGGCCAGAGGTCAAGGTAGCCAAGGCAAGACAAAGGTCCACCAAAGGATAGCACAAATAAAATCATTGGACCCGACACAGATCTTTGCTTCAGGAGTCATAGTATCAGACTTCTTCAGGGCCTTTTCTTCTGAACCAAAGTGTTCCAAGAGACAGGATATACTACTTTTCCTATCTGCAAACTTCTTCATCTGTTCCTACTGAAACTACATTGCCATAGAAAATTTTCCAATCTCAAAATTATGAAATGCTTTTGAAAGTTAATTCCTGTGAGACTTCCTTTTCTCAGAGCTTCCTCTGAAAAGCGTCTCACAGATCTTCTGGTTATTCCTTGAACCATGACTGCCATTCCTGGAAGCTGCAAACACAACCCCAGACACCTTCTTCTCCTTGATGTACACCACCTTGGGTGAAGTTCTTCAAAAGTCAATTTTAAAAGTCTAATTAATAATAACAACAATTGTATTATTTTAATGATTGTCCATTTCTTCCAAATGCTCTGTAGCTGACCACCATGGTTCCCTAGCAGTTGAGCCCTGTAGCCCATTTGTTGACTTATGCTCAGGACACAGCTCTTGTTGCCCCAGGTGATGATGGATCTGATATGGATTCTTTTGAGAGAATTTTGCCATAGTTATGCCAAGGCTAGTCAAATTTCTACAAAACCTACAACACACTTCCAAAAATAAGGTTTTGATGAGTTCAAGCTACATTTTGCAATGATACCTGGATAATTCCTAAACTTCTGGATGAAGGCTGAATTCCCCAGTGATACAAGACAAATTTTATTTTGAGTTGTATGCCATGTAATCATAATCATAAGAAACATCTTTACCATTAACTAGATTGACAAAAGGCACACAAGGGCTGATATAAAGGCAATCAATTAGACTAGTGGTTCTCAAACCTGTCCTAGGGGACCATCAGCCAGTGAGGTACTCAAGATACCCCTAATGAATATGCAAGTCACAGATTTCTATGCTGGAATCTGTCACCTCCATAATACATAACTCTCTCTCATGCATATTCATTTGGGATATTCTGAGACCCAACTGGCTTGTGGTCCCTCAGGACAGGTTTGAGAACCACTAAGCTAGACGACAGTCCAAGATGGAATGACCAATTCACCAAAATTACGGATTATCCAGATAACAAGGGAAAAAAATACCCAAGGTTTTCAAGCTCTTTTAAATTTCAAATAATTAGATTCACCTCTTAACTCAAGAAGCAGCTCATTCAAAAGTAAAGCAAGACCAGGTAATCACTATACAATGAGTCTCCTGAAATGTGATCCTGAAACAGGAAGAATGAAGCCAATTCTGTAGAAAGGCTCTTCAAGACAAGCTGAGGTATGCCACGTGTTATGAAGATAAATAATAAAGATGTTCCTTATGAAAACTGGATCCTAAAAAAGGGAGCTACTGCTGCTCATAGTGGCATTCCATTGTCTCACTTTCTGGCTTTATAGAGAAGATTGATGGTTATAGTTTGTATAACACAAAGCTTCTTCAAAGAACAGACAGATCATCCTGTCAACAAGGAATTACAATAATCCAAATGGTTCAAAAGTAGAGAATGAAAAAGACATTGTAGATAGAGAATGACATCAACACACAGATTGACAAGGGGACAAATATTTCTCCATCCCTGCGGGAATTCATTTTCCCGTCCCGTCACCGTGAGTTCTTTTCCTGTCCTTGTCCCATTCCTGCAAGCTCCATCCTCGTCTGCATAAGCCTCAAACACTTTAAAAACATAAGTGTTTGAGGCTTGTGCGGTTAAGGCAGAGCTTACAGGAATGGGGCATGGACAGCGGCAGTGACAAAACTCATGGGGACGAGATAGGGAAATTGAGTTCCTGTGGGTTCTTACCTTCTAGCAGAAATCAAACTTCATGGAGTTTTCTCAAATTAAAAAATGAGGATCAAACAAGTGAAGAAATATAATTCTCAAAAGACAGGGTAGAGTTCAGTGTAACTTCTAACACCTTAACAGAATCCCTCAGAATCAGAGGAACATCCTGAATCTGGGGAGCAAGACTCCCCGGTGCTTTCTTTCATGCTCATCAATATTAATTTTTAGCATGTGTTGTGTTTATATGTATGACAATTTCCATGTGTAAACACCACCTAAGCCTTCTAAAATCACCTTCTAGGCTTTTTAAGTACTGTTTCAGAAGAAATTAAGCAAGCAGAAACCATCTTTACATTATGATCTATGATTTTCTGGTAGATGATGCAGTAATTATGATAACTCATGAAATCTAGGCTGGGAGGAGCATGTATCATTTACCTAGGGGTCATGAGTTTCAGGTCACATTTCCTGAGCTGAAATTCCATGCAGGAAATATCCATATGACAGATGTTTCAACCCTTCCACATTATGCTGTCCACAGATCTTACATAAATGAAACCAGAAGGCCTACTATTCAGCTAATCGAAATACCCCCCCACCCCGCATTAGTTGGCCAATTCTGAACCATATTCAACAATATTTATACCGCAGTTGGAACTCTCATACTACTATTGGCAAATCATATGGCGAGAGTTGCTCCCAAACAATCTACAGATTTCATTTGATTTTGCCATCTGCAATTCAGGAAGTGCTTTACAAACTGATTTGGCATTTGTAAACTTGGCTGGTATTCAGAAAACAGAACACATGCTATTTTGCAAAGAGAAGGAGAATGGAAGTCAGCATAGAACAATCCAATAGTATCATGTTGTACATAGAGGAGTAAATGTTATATATATAATCAGAAAAAATAAAAATCAGCGCTTAGCACTATTCTGTAAACTGCCTCGGAATTTGGTGTGGTTTATAGAATCGTGCATAGTGCCTGTCTGCGCAACTAACATTTAGATACAAGCATTTATTCCAAGAAAACCAAGCCTAAAAGTGCCCGTATCTAAGTTTTGTTCAGATCAAGTATATTCTAAAACACTACACCTAATTTTTAGGAACACCCAATGACCCATGCTCCTTCCTGATCACGCCCCTTTTGAGATCCATATACTAGTATTTACACTTAGAAAGTTGTATGCATACTTTCTAGTGCCAATAATTGCTTATTAATAAGTAATTATCAGCACTGATTGGTTTGTTAACCAATTAAGTTGCACATGCAAATTTGCAATGCATGCAGATTTGTGTGTGCATCTTTGGTCGTAGTAAACAGAATCCGGGGAAGCCTTAGGGCTTTTGCTGAGTCACGGCCCGCCTCTGATGATGCAACTTCCTCTTTCCTCAGAGGCAGCTCAACCCATCAAAGGACCCAAGGCTGTCTTAGTGAATCGCTGCACTGGCAAGTACGGAAAGCTGCTGGGAGGGGAGAAAGTCACTGTTGGAGGATGGGAAGCTGCTGAACAAGGGAAAATAAAGGGACAGCTGCTACTGGACCTGAAGGGAATGAGAAGGAGAGATGCTGCTGGGAGGGGAGGAGGGAAAGGGAAGGGGAAGGGAAGAGAGTTACTGCTGGACAGGGGGAGTAGGGAAGGGAAAAGGAAGGAAACAGCTGGAAGGGAGATTAGAGGAGGGGAAGGGGTCAGTGTGGAATGGAGAGATCAGATGAGGGAAAGGGGAGAGATGAGAATGAGAAAGAAGAGAGATTGATGCTGGGAAGGGGGTCAGCAGAGAGGGACAAAGATGCTAGATCTGGTGTAGGAGAGATAAAAATGAAGAGAGCATTGAAGCTGGAATGAATCATGTAGAAAGGAGAGAGGGTGTGCAGGCTGGATGGAAGGGGGAGAGAGGTATAGAAAGAAAGCCGATACCATATGGAAGGGGGAGAGGGCAGACAGTGGATTTGAGGGGCTGATGCTGGATTGAAAAGACAGAGAGGTCAGACGCTGGAAGGAAGAGAGTGAAAAGAAGATATAAGCAGAAACCAGAAACAACAAAAGGTAGAAAAAAATAATTTTATTTCTATTTTGTAATTAGAATATATCAGATTTGAAATACATATCCTGCTAGAGCTGGTGTTAGACATAACTGGGGACTGCAAAGCCCAAGCAGTGCTTCTTTAGCTTCCAGATGGCTTAGGGCTCTCTCTGACCAGGGGGCACTTGCCCTAGTTGCACTCCTCTAACACTATTCCTGTCATGTGTGACTGCGGTATTCTGTTAGCATAATATTTCTGTGTAGCATTCTGTAATAATTTGGCTTATTCAGTTTTCTTGATAGTAGAGGCGATATATGTGAAGGGGAGGGGAGACAGGGGTTTTGATCCTTGTCTGTATTATTTGTATTTATAAAATGACAATTGTACAGAATATGGTTTCTTTTTATACTTTAATAAAATACATTCAATATAAAATCATAACTGAGGCTTGTGCGGATGGGATCGGATGGTTTGCGGGGACCGAGCTCGCGGAGACGGGGCGGAAATGGTTTTTTAAAATTTCAGTCCTAGTAGTTTGCTGGTCCAGAGGTGTACAAAGGTTGAAGAACACTGACCTAAAGGATATAGTTAAGGGACAAAACTATGAGAGATATTCCATAAAGGCAGGAGATAGATAGTTCTACCTGGAGTTGTTTTTCAACCAAGTAGATCAAATAAAATTATTCAAATGTTGAGGTAAGCATACTCTAACATACTCTGGTTTATTCTTTTTACAGTATACAAAATTAACCAGTCTTGAGACAATGCCTTAAGTAGCTCTTTCAATCAAAGGAATGTAAAAGAAAAATTAATTTCAATTATAGCTCAAAACTTGCAATGCTCATAACTTAGGGCTCCTTTTATCAAGGTGCACTATGGGATTAGCACGTCGGACATTTCATCACGCGCTAACCCCCGCTGCAGCCTAAAATCCTAACGCCTCGTCAATGGAGGCGTTAGATACTAGCGTGGCAGGCGGTTTAACACGCGGTATTCCGCGTGTTAAACCGCTATTGCGCCTTTGTAAAAGGACCCCTTACTGTGCCTTTAATGTTCGACAGTAAACCAGTTCTAACCGGTTTAGCATGCAAGCATTTTAGCTTCTGATGCACAAAATAGCTCTGTGGGGTCTTTTCCGTACCTCGTAGCTGTCTCAGAGAATACTATGGAAATGTAGTACAAAGAGCTAATTAATATTAAAATGAGTACTCTGGGCAACGATCAGACATTGCCAGGTGATGTATAAAATGAACTCTTTAACACTCCAAAATTATAGGTCTGAAGGTGCCAGTAGAATTGAACCACGTGCGTTAAAAGCATATATCAGCAGGTCTGGGGCTGCTGATTTCATGAGAGGTAGAAGCTAAAAAAAAAGAAAGAAAAAGAAAACGGGATACTTTCATCATAAGCATATATATCTTGCTATGTACGTGTCTCAAATATGTGTGTTAAAAGGTCTGGGGCTGTTGCCCACATGAGAGATAGAAGTTTACAAAAAAATAAGGGATACGTTCATCAGAGTAGAAAAATAGCATATATATATATCTTGCTTTTTTCACATTTGCATGATTTTCTGGTAGTTCTCTGCCCCCCCCCCTCCACCACCATCAGTGGCGCTTATGACATGGGCCTATGATGCACTACAATAAAGCATGCATATTCATTATGGATATCTTGAAAACCTGCCTGGCTGGGGTTCCCCCAGTACAGGTTTGGGAATTATTGCTGTATATAATAACAATGTCAATAGTAAATACCTGGTAGACTGAGCTTCGCTTGGAGAAATAGGGTGAGTAAGCTGCAGGGGGAGACGGGAGCAGTAGTTACAGAGATAATGCCTTAGCAACTTTCAGTCCTACTTTTTCCTGCAGCCTGTTGTGAGGCTAAGCTTCCTTACAAATGTCTGACCAATGGACTGCAGGGAGAGGCAGAAGCAGTAGCTACAGAGACAGTTCCTTATAAACTTTCAATGCTGCTTTTCTCTGAGGCCTGTTGGCTGGCTAAGGTTTCTTATGAATGTCTGACCAATGGACTGCTGTTATCTTTGTATCACTTTCCATGCCTCCCCCAGCTTGCATTAACTTTAGCTTTGTTCTCCCTTTTACATTCCATATCTGTTCCCTCAGCCTATCTTCCCCTCACAACCACTTAAGTACACTGCAGCTCTTCTTCTTTAGCCAGCCAATAAACTACATAGGAAACAGGACCAATAGGTTATGAACCATCAACCTCAGTCCTGGTTTTCCCTGTAGCATATTGGCTGGCTAAGCTTCTTTAGGAATGTCTGACCAGTAAGCTGTAGAGGGAGGCAGGAGCAGAGCAGTAGCTACAGAGACACTACCTTATCAACCTTTAGGCCTACTTTTCCCTGAAGCCTATTGGATGGCTAAGCTTCCTTAGGAATGTCTGACCGATGGGCTGCAGGGGGAGGCGGGTACAGTAACTACAGAAACAGTGCCATAATAATCTTCAGTCCTGCTTTTCCCTGTAGCCTATTGGCTGGATAAGCTTCCTTAGGAGTGATCAATAGGCTGCAGTTATCTAGCATTAACTTCAGCTGTGTTCTCACTTTCACATTCCATATCTCTTCCCTCAGCCTCTCAGAGAGATAGTGAAGTTTCAAGTTTGTTTTTATTTTGATACTAGTCTTATAGCCTGTTACATTAAAGGGTGCTAGAATATATGTGTGTGTGTCTGTCTTTATTTCTTTCTCTCTCTCTCTCCTTCTTCTCCTCTCCTTCTGTATTTCTTTCTGTCTTTTTCTCCTCGGCTGTCCACCCATTCTCCCTTCCTTTTACCTTCCCTGTGTCCACCACCACCCCTTCACTGCTCCCCTTATCCAGCAGCAGCCCATCTTCTTTTTTAATCTCTCCCCTGTACAACAGCACCTCTTTCCTGTCCCCCATGTCCAGCAGTAGGCCTCCCTTCCTTTTTCTACCCATCTACCACCCCCCCCCCGTCTCTTCCCCTTACATTAACGGGTGCTAGAATATATGTGTGTGTGTGACTGTCTTTATTTCTTTCTCTCTCTCTCTCTCTCTCTTTCTCTCTCTCTCCTTCTCCTCTCCTTCTGTATTTCTGTCTTTCTTTCTCCTCAGCTGTCCACCCATTCTCCCTTCCTTTTACCTTCCCTGTGTCCACCACCACCCCTTCACTGCTCCCCTTATCCAGCAGCAGCCCTTCTCCCTTTTTTATTTTCTCCCCTGTCCAGCAGCACCTCTTTCCTGCTCCCCCATCCAGCAGTAGGCCTCCCTTCCTTTTTCTACCCCCGTCTCTTCCCCTGCCCAGCAGCACCCCTTACCTTGCGTCTGCCCTCCGCCGACAGCCACGGCAGCAGACAGCCTCCGCACAGCCCGAAGTCAACATCCGCCTTGGGAGAGAGAGATGCGTGGAAGCGCGCATGCGCATTCCTACCTGCGGGGACCTACAGTGCACAGAAAACGGGAGCACGCAGGTAAGAGTGTGCATACGCGGCTTAGGCTTTTATTATATTAGATACTGCCTATCTATCAATCTAGGCAGTGTACATACAAATTTAAAAGCAAAACATAGTTGTTGAAGGGCAGCGTAAATACAGATGTTGGACAGAGACTTGGTACAAGAGGTAGGGAGGAGATACTAGTTACAATAGTTGCCTATTAAAACAAAAAAAAAAGGTAGTGACACAATAGGATGGGAGAATGTGTCTATGCAGAAAAAGAAAAAGAAGAGCGTAGAGAATGTGTGATAGGAGGAATTAAGTAGCAAAAGCATCTTTAAATTTAAAGATTGGATTTAAAGTTGCTCGTTGTCTTCTTTCCTAAGGTAATGGGGAAGGGTGTTCCATAAGCTAGGGGCTGTAGCAGATTGTTTTCCGGGAGGTATCGTAGAAGATGTGGCAAATCGAGGGGACTGAGAGAGGATTTTGTTCGGCCAAGTGAAGTGATCTGGATGGGAAAAATGGTATTAGCATACTGTCGATGAATGCAGGTGTGTTCAGATCTTGTTTTAAATGTAAGCAGGAGAATTTTGTATGATATCCGATGAGTTAAGGGGAGCCAATGGGTGTTTTGAAGTAGTGGTATGTTGTGGTCATACTTTTTTTCCTGTGAATCATTTTAATGGCAGTATTTTGGATACTTTGGAGTCTTCTAATCTCCTTTGAGTAATCCATTGTTGTGGGGAATTACAATAATCTAGATGAGAGATCACTAAGGAATAGATTAAAATATTCAGTGATTGAGGTTCAAGAAGAGTGACAATAGAGTGTATCATCTTTAATTTGAAAAAGCATTTCTTAACAACTGTACTTATTTGATGGTGGAAAGAAAGTTTGTTGTCTATGGTAATGCCAAGAAGTTTAATGGTATTATGTAATTCAATTGGTGTTGATTTTATACTGATAGGGATCATAAGGGTTTTGTGGTCATTAGTAGGATAGAGAATTGCTTTGGTTTTAGTAATGTTGAGAGAGAGCATATTCTCTGTGAGTCATTGATTTATTTTATGTAGTTCGTTAGAAATATCCTGTATATCGCTAGCTGCATTTGGTTGAATTGGGTGAATGAGTTGTATGTCGTCTGCATAGGCGTCTGTGAAGCCTACAGATTGGGCTAGGGTGAAGAAGAGGTGCTAGAAACAGATTGAACTGCATGGGTGATAGTACTGATCCATAGCAACCTTCAGTCCTGCTTTTTCCTGTGTTCAAAAACAGTTTTCTGCACATCAGCGGTCAGTCCTGCTTCTTTCTCCACATCGGAATTTACAATTTGGAAACTAACTCCACAAAATAAACGTATTATTAAACAACCAGACCCTTGCGAAAGGCTTTGTTAGCCGAAACATGGCCCGTGTCGGGTCCATTAGTTTCCTATATGGTTGATGTGGATATTTTCTTATCATTGATTGAAGAAATAAAGGAAAGTCAAGAACATTGCATTTTGTCCAGTTTGTTTCATTGTTGGATTGCTCCTTTTTCTGTGGAATATTGGGTCTTCCTTTTTTTTTTTTTACTTCCAATCCTTCTACACCATAAGGTATGGAGCAGTGCATTGTTTTGTTTGAGAAACAATATTTATAGTACAAACATGTGGGAATGAGTAACATTTCCCTTGAATAGTGCAAGCTCGTTGTGTTTTGCTTTAGGAGAAATGAGTGTGATCAAATGTATTCCTAGCCAAGGTTTATGGATACGGTTGCCAGCGTCTTCTCCTGTCCACGCCTTTCATTTTTTCAGACCCTCTTTACAGATGTAAACAAGGCAGCTGAGCCCTCTCAAGAGACTAACCAGTTTAGGGTTGTTGCACCTGACAATCTTTCATTTGCATACATGAACATGCAAACTTCAGTGAGCTCACAATAATGTCTTCAGACGCTTTAATGAGCACATTAATCTTCCTGCTTGACTCATGTACACAAGGGCTAAATTTTATTGCTTTGGCCCAAAAATTGATTGCAAACAAAAACAAAGAAAAGCTATTCATGTGGTTCACAACTGTACCTACAAATAAGCAGAAACAGTCACTTTGGGCTGGATTCTACGAACATTGCTGGTTTCGTCGGCTGCCTAAAAGACAGCCATCAATTGCGCATCAATCATATAATGGTGCTGTTTGTAGAATCGCAGCTCCCTCAAACATAGGTGCCGGAAATGTAAGCCAGGGTTTTTGAGGCCTACATTTCCAATGCCTATGTTTGACATGAATCATATCTGCAGCAGCAGCAGCTAAGGTTGCCTAAGGTTGTTTCTGGCATTAGCCACACCTACTTCGACCTTAGACACTGTCAGCCTAGCTATCGCTACCATTCAGCATTTTTAGTTGGCATTACTTATGTCAGCGAAGGCCTATGGGAAATTATATCAATCTGACTCTGGCATGTGAATGCAGATAGACCCTGAGGGCAGGGAGACGGTTTTAAGTATCCCTGATATGTTTCAAGTAGCTCTGATTGAATCATGATTAGCTAAAAGGTGTTAATGTCTGATTAAGAGAGGGCTACTTGAAACATATCAGGAATACTTAAAACCGTCTCCCTGCCCTCAGGGTCTATCTGCATTCACATGCCAGAGTCAGATTGATATAATTTCCCATAGGCCTTCGCTGACATAAGTAATGCCAACTAAAAAGGCTGAATGGTAGCGATAGCTAGGCTGACAGACACCACTTAAGTACCGGGTTTGTAGGCACCTCTAAGTACCTAAATTTTTGGTTTTTAACAATTTTAAGGTGGTTTTTAAATGGCTTTGCCGCTTGACACTTAAATTATGGCGTCGTTTATAGAACATAGGCCTTTGTTCTTAACTTTAATTCTGTCTGTTGCTTATTTTGTAATAGACAGTTTATAGACACTTGACTGCACATATTTTGAGAAATTATATAGCCTATGGGCTATATGATGCAGGAAAAAGTGGCCTTAGCGAACCCTTATGCAGGTCTTTCCTGCATGCTAAGGACATTTTTTTCCCATAGCTGGAAAATGGCCGATTTCCTATTTTCGGCATTAATGATCACACCCTAATGTTGCCATTAGCGCAAGGGCATTAAAAGAGATTAATGTATGAACCCTTACTGCTGCCTATTTTGTAGCTGGAAAGGGCTCATATGTGAATCATGCATGAAAAAAAATAGAGAATTCTCTTTAGCACTTGGTGTGCACATAGAGTGCAAGATTATTGTGGGACATCTCGGTGCATCTTGTGATTCTTACGGCCAATTGTTCTGTTTTGTCTGTTTGATTAGACTGTAAGCTCTGTCGAGCATGGATTATCTCTTACATGGTAAATGTAATGTACAGTTCTGCATGCGTCTGGCAGCACTATAGAAATGATAAGTACACTTCTCCCTCCGAATCCGCGGTTTCAGTATTCACGGATTCGATTATTCACAATTTTTTTAAATTTTTTTTAAAAATAAAGATGCATTCGGGACCTTCTCCGCCTTCCCCCCGGCATCTCAAAAGACTACGGGAGCTCACGGCAGCCATTTCCTATGAGTGATCTGCACGGGGCAGGAGGGTAGGAAGATCGCTCCTGCCCCGAAAGCCCGCTAGACCACCAGGTAAGGTCCAGGATGTCAGGGGGAAGGCAGGAGAGAGGCGGGGGTGGGTCAGAGCCGGCCAAAACGTTATTTGCAAATTTTCAACATTTATAGACCAGCTCTGCCCCTAACCCCCGCCAATACTGAGGGAAAAGTGTAGTAATAGCATAAGCAGCTTAGTAAAAGGACCCCTTTATGTGGTAGGAACCTTGATAGCACTATGAGCTGTTGAAAATCCCTAAGACTCAAAAACATTGGCCATTACTGGTTTAGGTACTGATAAACATTAAGACAAATATCTCCACATCTGTCACTACAAATGCCATTAATGTCAGGCCTGAGCACTGACTGCCCACCAGGATTTCCCTAGAGTAGTCTATCAATTATGTTAAATTATTGCAGGGCACAGAAATAGCACACTGGGTATAACAGAGTGACCTAGTACAGGGGTGCCCAAATGGTCGATCGTGATTTACTAGTAGATCGCAAAGGCAACACGAGTCGATCGCGTTGCCTTTGCAATCTTTTTCTTCCTGCCTTCCCAAGCAAGGCCAGGCACGTACAAGCCCCGGTCCCACAAGACTTCACCTCTGACATCAATTCTGACGTCAGAAAGGAAGTTCTGGGCCAGCTAATTGCTGCCTGGCTGGCCTGGAACTTTCTCTCCGACGTTAGAATTGATGTTAGAGGTGAAGGCTTGTGGGCCCTATGCACCAGGCCTGGCTTGGGGAAGCAGGGAAAAATCGGCATGGTGGCTTGGGGGGGGGGTTAGGGAAAGCAGTGGCGTACCAAGGGGGGGGGGGGGGGGGGGGGGCGGTCCGCCCCGGGTACCAAGCCCTGAGGGGGTGCTCCCGGTCCGGTCCAGTTACCCCCCCCTGCGCCGGGTGTCGCGTCTGGAAACAGCCTGCAGCAAGATCGCGATGCCAGAGATCTTTGCCTGCTTCGACTGTTTCCTCCGCCACGGTCCTGCCCCTCCTCTGATGTCAGAGGAGGGGCGGGACCGCGGCGGAGGAAACAGCCGAAGCAGGCAAAAATCTCTGGCATCGCGCGATCTTGTTGCAGGCTGTTTCCCCAGGGCAGTAGCGTACCAAGGGGGGCGAGGGGGAGGTCCATCCCGGGTGCCGCCTTAGGGGGGGGTGCACAGCTGGCCCGGTCCCTATCGCGCTCCTACCCTCCCAGCGAAAGCAGCATCGGCGCCATTATCGAAAAAGGTAATGGCGCCAGGCCTTGGAGCACCAAGGCAGACCGCTTCTCCCCCCTCCCAGCCGAAACCCCGCTGACCATCCTATCTCTCTCCCCCCCCCAAGTGAACCTTTCTGACCCTCCCAGCGAAAGCAGCAAACCTCCCTCCAGTAGCGTCGGCTTTATCCTCCCTCTGCCGCATCACTGATGACGTCATCAGTAACGCGGCAGAGGGAAGAGAAAGCCGCGAAGGAGGTTTGCTGCTCTCGCTGGGAAGGTCGGAAAGGTTCACGGGGGGGGGGGAGATAGGAGGGTCAGCGGGGGTTCGGCTGGGAGGGGGGGAGAAGCGGACTGCCTCGGTGCTCCATTACCTTCTTCGGGCAGCAGCAGCGTTTACAATTCGCTGCTGTTGCCGGCTTCAGGCCTTGTTCTCTGCCGGGTCCTGCCTACTTCCAGTTTTCATGAAGACAGGACCCGACAGAGAGGAAGGCCTGAAGCGGGCAACATCAGTGAATTGTGAATGCTGCTGCTGCCCGATGAAGTTCAGGACATCGGGGAAGGAGCAGGGAGAAATCGGCTGCTGGCTTGGGGGTGAGGGTAGGGAAAGAATCGTGGAAGTGGAGAAATCGGCACGATGGCTTTGTGCAGGCTAGGGGGAGAGAGAAAGAAAGGAAAAAATAAAGAGGGGGGGCCAGGGGGAGAGAGAAAGAAAGGCAGAAAGAAAGAGGGGGACCAAGGGGAGAGAAAGAAAGGCAGAAATAAAGAGGGGGACCAAGGGGAGAGAAAGAAAGGCAGAAATAAAGAGGGGGTCAAGGGGGAGAGAAAGAAAGGCAGAAAGAAAGAGAAGGGCCAGGGGGAGAGAGAAAGAAAGGCAGAAAGAAAGAGGGGGACCAAGGGGAGAGAAAGAAAGGCAGAAATAAAGAGGGGGGTCAAGGGGAGAGAAAGAAAGGCAGAAAGAAAGAGGGGGGCCAGGAGGAGAGAGAAAGAATGGCAGAAATAAAGAGGGGAGCCAGGGGGAGAGAGAAAGAAGAAGGATCAGAAGAAGGACCAGAGACTCATGAAATCACCAGACAAAAAAGTAGGAAAAATGATTTTATTTTCAACTTAGTGATCAAAATGTGTCCGTTTTGAAAATTTATATCTGCTGTCTATATTTTGCACTATGGCCCCCTTTTACTAAACCGCAATAGAGTTTTTTAGCGCAGGGAGCCTATGAGCGTCGAGAGCAGCGTGGGGCATTCAGCGCAGCTCCCTACGCTAAAAACCGCTATCGCAGTTTAGTAAAAAGGGAGGGGGAATATTTGTCTATTTTTGTATAGTTGTTACTGAGGTGACATTGCATAAAGTCATCTGCCTTGACCTCTTTGAAAACCCGCGGAATATAAATGATAATTAACATTTTCTCTGCGTACAGCGTGCTTTGTGTTTTTAAAATTTTATTGTTGGTAGATCATTTTGACTTGGCCACAAAGGTAAGGGGGAGGGAGGGAGGGGAACTGCTGAAAGACATCTAATAATCCTTGCAGGCTTGACTGCAGGGAATTATTTTTGTAAAATCATGTTTTGTTATGTGACTGGCATTATCTAGACTTTAATTTCTATGAATGAATAGAATGAAAATGATATAAAATTACTTGCTTGTTTTTATGTGCGTGCGCTGAAGGAAAGTGGAGAGAGAGTGGGCTGAGGATGCTGAAGGGAAATGGGGAAGAGAGTGGGGAGAAGACGCTGATTTATAAATTGACAATTGTACAGAATATTGTTTCTTTTTATACTTTAATATAAACAATTCAAGGCTTGTGTGGATGGAATCAGGTGGTTTGCGGGGATGGGGACCGAGCTTACGGGGATTAGTCCAATAAAATTGTATTTTTTTATATCTCATTATTTGTTTTATTTTTATTTGTTAATTTATAAAGTGGTGATTGTTATGTATCAGTTTTTTCAAATTTACATCTACTGTCTTTATATTTTGCACTGTATTAGAGGACATGTGTTACTGTTTTTTGTGGTGTTGCATTGTATCCAGGGTCTGGTTTCTTGGAGGATCAGTTTAACTTTTGTCTACATATTTCTATTTTTAGTTTGTGATTATTCCATTTTGGGCGAGGGTGTATCTCTGTTCTGTGTGTATGAAAAAGACATAGTTTTCAGTTGGCATTGACTACAGGACCAATTGACTGTGCGGGATCTGGCTTGTTTAGTTTTACAATGTATGTGTTGGTGTTCTAGTGCTCACTGCAGTGTTTAAGATGCAGCCTTTTCCTAGGTACACTCTTGTGGTGCGATATGTAGATTGGTACTAAAAATCATATTTTTCATATAGATGGGGGGGTGTCAAAAAATGATGGGCCCTGGGTGCCACATACCCTAAGTACGCCACTGCCTGCAACTACTCCATATGTACTTCTAATGTCATGACAATTTAGACATAATTTATGTTTTGTTATGTTTGGAATAATGGTTACATATATGAGGTTCAATAAAAGAAAATTTTCACTGCCTGTTTCTATTCTGACCATTTATTCCATTTAATGGTTATTGCAAAAAAAAAAAAAAAAATTTTTACATGGGGGGGGGGGGTGTGTCAAAAAATGATGGGCCCCGGGTGCCACATACCCTAGGTACGCCACTGAGGGAAAGAATCGTGGAGTGAAGAAATCGGTGCGATGGCTTGGAGGGGGGGAAGGGGGAGAAAGAAAGAAAGGCAGGCTGGGGGAGAGAGAAAGAAAGAGAGAGAGAAAGAAAAGGGGAGGGGGCAGAAATAAATAAATATTGGATTTACAAAAGAAGGAAGTGTAACCAGAGACTCATGAAATCACCAGACAAAAAGGTAGAAAAAATGATTTTATTTTCAATTTAGTGATCAAAATGTGTCCATTTTGAGAATTGATATCTGCTGTCTATATTTTGCACTATGGCCCCCTTTTACTAAACTGCAATAGTGTTTTTTAGTGTCGGGAGCTGTGAGGGGCATTCAGCATAACTCCCTGCACTAAAAACCGCTATCGTGGTTTAGTAAAAGGGGAGGGGGTATATTTGTCTATTTTTATATAGTTGTTACTGAGGTGACATTGCATATTTTAAAGTCATCTGCCTTAACTTCTGGAAAAAAAAAAACCCCGAATACAAATGATAATTAACATTTTCTCTGCGCACAGTGTGCTTTGTGTTTTTTAAAATTTTATTGTTGGTAGATCATTTTGACTTGGTCATTTTAAAAGTAACTCACAAGCCAAAAAAGTGTGGGCACCCCTGACCTAGTAGTTTAAAGCAGCAAGCTGAACCATGAAAGCTAGCATTCAGATTTCACTGTTTCTTCTCATGACCTTAAGGACTCACTTCACTCTCTCTTGCCTCAGGTAGAAATTTAAATTGTAAGCCTTGTGGGGACATGGAAATACCTACTATACCTGAATGTAACTTGACCCAAATTGCTATTGACAAGGCATGAGCTTAATCCTCTGTGCAAGCTCAGTCACAGTGTTGCAGAATGACAACCACAGGCAACCAATTATTAGGCCACAACTTCAAAAGGTTCCAAAATTACTGTTGTGGAAGAAGTTAAGTAATGTGCACCTCAGATCAGCTAAGGCCACAAAATTCACTTTGTCAATAAAACCAGATTTAGATTTATAAAAGCCCCTAGTGGTGATGTGATGTAATTATAAAAAATTTAATTATTACAGTTAAATATATGCCAATGCAAAGGTTACATATTAAAAAATTTGTTTTATTTGTTGCAACTTAAAAAAAACCCCAATAACAACTGAGTGTGAAAAAAAACTAAATAGGTATGTCCAACAACTGTTGTTCTGCCCCCATGTTATGTGGGCATTTGCTCAGTTTCTTACATAGGAACTAGTTAAGTGTTTGTAATGGATGTGTAAGTTATGGGTGCTCTGTGGACTTGGGCTTTGCTTTCCTGAGGGCTGGGTTGCTTCCACTGAGCATGGGCCCACCTCTTTCTCCAGTCTGGGGGGAGCAGTGGCCATATTGCTGAACACATGCCTGGATGAGAGTCTGAGTGTGCTGTTGTTCTCCCACCAGGTTTTTTCACCCCTTCAATTCTAACGATCTAACACAACTTAGGTTATTTTCTAAGTCTGGAGAATGGTGTCATCTCCACAGGGTGGACACTCCCAGGATAGCTCTGATATGCTGGTAGAGTGAGAAACCAACAAGAAGGCAGTAAAGATCAATTGGTTCTGAGAGAGACTGTTTGCTGACCAACCTGTGAACACCAATAGTGAAGAATCACGTTTGAAATTAATATAATTTGATAATTGTGTTCCCTCAGTGTGATAAAGCAGCGAAGGGAGCATTGCTCCTACGCTTCACATCTGAGACAAGGGTCAACCAGACCCTGCCCCCACACCATCATAGGGTACTACCGTGATGTGTGTAATAAATAAATAAATCAAAACGTGAAAAAGTGCAAAATAAAGCACAATAATAACACAAGTAAGGACAAGCAAACAGTCACTCTGAGAACCTCCCCCAGAAAACTCCCAATAAAGCCAAAAAGCCGACTTAGCTGAAACTGATGTTAGAAAGTAGAACGGCCTCCCAAGACAGGGAGAGCCGCTGTCTTGGGAGGCCGTTCTACTTTCTAACATCAGTTTCAGCTAAGTCGGCTTTTTGACTTTATTGGGAGTTTTCTGGGGGAGGTTCTCAGAGTGACTGTTTGCTTGTCCTTACTTGTGTTATTATTGTGCTTTATTTTGCACTTTTTCACGTTTTGATTTATTTATTTATTACACACATCACGGTAGTACCCTATGATGGTGTGGGGGCAGGGTCTGGTTGACCCTTGTCTCAGATGTGAAGCGTAGGAGCAATGCTCCCTTCGCTGCTTTATCACACTGAGGGAACACCATTATCAAATTATATTAATTTCAAACGTGATTCTTCACTATTGGTGTTCACAGGTTGGTCAGCAAACAGTCTCTCTCAGAACCAATTGATCTTTACTGCCTTCTTGTTGGTATCTTGTTAAGTTTCATTGGCAGGCGTTTTGGAGTTATTATTTCTTGGTAGAGTGAGAAGACATGTAACAGGCTTGAACTGCATTGAACTACCATCTGACTGTAAGATGTTAACTTCATCTATTAAAGAACTGTTCAATTAATTCAGAGTCTGGCTGGTGACAGCAAGATTACAGAATTAGGGGTTGGCTGAACAGGAACCTCTTACAGTGGCCAGTGTAACTTAAAGGAGTCCTTGCTTTCAGCACAAAAACCTGAAATCTATACAGAGAGCTCTATCTGTATAATAGGAGTTAGACAGCACAGCTGTTGTTTAAACCAGGTAAATTAAATTTAAATAGACAGCACAGCTGTTGTTTAAACAAGGTAAATTAAATTTAAATATAAATGAATAGCAAAGTGAATTTACCATTCACATGTGTTCAAGTTTATATTGATGACACCATTACAGTTAGTGATAATATTCAAACGTCAAACATGTCATGCCTTTTAACTTAATTCCAACTATGTCCCAGGATATCCAGAACCACAGGTAAGTATTTGACTGGGTGACTCTTAAAACCAGAGAGTGTTTCTCAGTCCCAAAGATCAATAAAATAAAATGTATATATGTGTGCACACAAAAATAATGGAACATCGGTTTGCGAGTAATGCGGTTTGCGAGTGTTTTGCAAGACAAGCAAAACACTCAGCAAACTTTTATCTCGCAAACCGAGCACTGCCCCGATAAACGAGCACTTACAGCTGCAGGAAGCACCGCTTCAGGAGGATTCCTCTTCCATCCTCCGGCCAGCCTTCCACACCGGGTGCCTTCTGCATGTTGGAGAGCCTCTGCCTGAGCCTATGCAGCCGAGTGCCATCCCACCTGCACATTGCGTATGAACATGCACGTCAATCATCGACGCTGTGCGTGATCATACGTAATGTGCAGGTGAGACAGCACTCGGCTGCTTAGGCTAAGATAGGCTCTCCAACATGCGGAAGGCACCCGGCGTGGAATGCTGGCCGGCGGACAAAAGAGGCATGCCCAGAAGCGGCACTGCGGGGTTCTCTAGCGGCTGGCGGGCATTAGAGGCATCCCCCTGAAGTAGCACTGCGGGGTTCTCTAGCACCTGGCGGGCATTAGAGGTATTCCTCCGAAGCAGCACTGCGGGGTTCTTCAGCGGCTGGGGGACAGAAGAGATGGCGCTGCAGCACCCGGCACCCGACAGGTGACCCCTGGGCCACCCCTCAACACTTCCTCGGCACCTTTTGCGTTCTGGAACAAATTGTCAGTGTTGCCATTATGGCCTATGGGGAAAGTTGCTTTGATATACGAGTACTTTGGATTACGAGCATGCTTCTGGAATGAATTATGTTCGTAAACCAAGATACCACTGTATTAAAAAAAAAAAATCTTTCACTGGTATCGCTGCTTTCTTGCGCTGGGTACCGCTGAGTTGTTATCCTGTCACTTGTCTGGAACCAGCAGCTCTCTGAAGATCTAGATGTTTGCTACTATCCTATCTGTAAACAAATGAAAGAAAAGAAAACCTAATCTCTCTGGATGAATGCAGGCTAAAGTCAGTGTCTTCTTAGGCCATGTATTTCTAACTACATGTACAAAAGAATAGGTAATTATTTTACCCCTAAACTGACTCTTCCATGAAAACAAACAAAAAAAAATGCTTCTGATATGAAATCAGCTCACAAAGTTTTAACACACATTCACACAATATCTGAGCAACTTTGGCTTTATCTGCACATTCAAGTATTTTTTGATTCAGAAAGAAACTCTTTAGTAATTATCTCACAGTCCTATTGAGCTGTCAATGTATCAGAAATACTAACTGGAAACAGCTCTGCTCCACAGAACCTCTCAAAATTCCAAGACGAGACCATTCCTAAAGTTTTAGACCTTCAGTTCTCAGATTAAATACAAAAACATTTGCCTTAAACACCAATAACAGGCAATCTGAGTTGAATCAATAATCTTACACAATGAAAGGATTAAAACTCTGTTTCCCAATACTTATACTTCTTTTTAGCAACAGGAGTCACAAAAATCCAGTTTAAATTCTGAAACACAGTTTAAAAATTCTTATCAATTCTCCTTTGAAATATAATTCCGAATGTAATTTAGAAAGCTCTTTCACAGCCTTCTCATTACACACCTCAGCTCAACAGCCATAGCAAGTTTAATTTGCAGCATTTCTCATTAAATCCAACATTTATAAGAAGAGCTCACCCAGCAGCTACAAACCATTTCCTCACCAATAACTTGTGATGTCTTAATCTCTCTGCTCTCCTGTAGCTCACAACAGCAGCTCTGGAGCTCTTGATGATAGAGCTGCTATAATGTGCAACTTCATCTAAACTTTGTGCTGCAGACTCTCTGTCCCTCATCTCTCTGATGGCTCTGCAGTTCATAGGCTCTGAGCAGCTCCCATCCCTGCCTCTCCCCTATAAGTGCTCCAAATTTATTATTTTTTTCTTCATGTTACAGATTGAAAATCATAGCCTCTGTATACTCGTGCAGTGAAAAGAAGATTATCCTTTAGATGCCCCTATAGGTGTAACTGGGTAGGTTGGGAGACTGACTGATTTGAGATATATTTACCTAAACTAAACTAAGCCTTAGGTTTATATACTGCATCTTCTCCACTGAAGTGGAGCTCGACACGGTTTACAGAGTTTAAAAAATATGGGAAGAGAGAAGAGAAAGAGTTTACAAAGCATAAAAAGAGGGGATGTAATCAGGAGAAGAGATTATTATATGTTAGAGAAAAGCTCTACTTATGTGGGGGGATTTGGGGTAAATATTTTCTAGCTGTCCCTTCCTGAGAAAGGAATGCAGAGAGCAAGTTAACTTTGTTTTTAAGGATGAATAGTGTTCTGTTGTATTGATTGTTTTTATGTTTTTTAATGTTATAAGATGCTTTGGAGAAATACAGTACAGCTTAAAAAAATATATAACAATATACATAAGAAAATAATTTTAAGATCTGTAGGATGCTTCCATGAAACTCCCTTGAACCCTGGGAGCTGCTATCTAGATTTGATTCATTCAACATTTGATAACTTATCTCAAGATACATACTAAGAGAAGAAAGGAAAAAAAGTAAGCAGAAAGGAAAAAGATTTCTCAGCAACTAAAAAAATATCTTGCATAGTCAACTGCTTTAACATATGTTGATCTTGTTAATTCGCATGTATTAAAGTTCTAACATATGTGTTAATCTTTTTAAATCAAAACAGATATGTGAAGCAAACAAAAATGTCTAAAAACTAGAGGAAGGGGCTACATTCATCATTATATGAGGGTGAATCAAAAATTACAGGCAATTGTTAAATTACTCAATAACTGAAACAGAGCTAGCAAAATGCAACATATATACTTATATATTGCCTATTGGATAGTTCGTCCACGCACAGTACAGCGCTCGGCCTTTAGTCATGCGGCAGCCACAAGGTCAGAAATATTGACCCTCCATTGCAAGATTGCACTATCGAAGAACAACATGCAGTAATGTGCCATCTTTGGGCAGAGGGAGTAAAACTTGTGGAAATTCAGTGTCAAATATTGACTGAGTATGGACATAGCACCATGAATCAACAAAAGGTTTATAAGAACATAAGATTTGCCGCTGCTGAATCAGACCAGTGGTCCATCATGCCCAGCAGTCCGCTCACGTGGTGGCCCTTAGGTCAAAGACTAGTGTCCTACTAGAGTCTAGCCTTATCTGCGTATGTTCTGGTTTAGCAGGAACTTATCTAACCTTTTCATGAATCCCTGAAGGGTGTTTTCCCCTATAACAGCCTCTGGAAGAGCGTTCCAGATTTCTACCACTCTCTGGGTGAAGAAGAACTTCCTTACATTTGTACGGAATCTAGCGAGTGCCCTCTTGTTCTCTCCACCTTGGAGAGGGTGAACAATCTCTCTTTCTCTACTAAGTCAATAGTGGGTAAAAAGGTTTAAAGTGGGAAGAATAGGTGTAACCAACAAAGGATGTTCTGGTTGCCCATCAACATTGCGTACACAAAAGCACATTGATGCCTTGATTAGAGAATACCGATGGATAACGGTGTCTCAGTCGGCTGCAAATTTTGGATATCAGCTAGGATCTGGATTTGCCATAATGCATGATGACTTGGGATACAGGAAAGTCTGTGCACGATGGGTTCCCAAATAACTTGCTAATCTGCACAAACAACAGTGTGTGGATGCTGTGACCCAGTTCCTGAGATGGTATGAAGAAGATACGAGTATTCTGAAGAAACGAGACTTCAGCGCATCACTGCATACCGGAAAGCAAAAAAGACAAAGCAAGATGAAGTAAAGGAAATAGTGGCTTCGGGAACAGCCAAAAAACTTATCTGCAGGAAGTTTGTTGAACGATATAACAAAAGTGTCATCTTGCATGGGGACTATGTGGAAAAGTGATATGTTCATTTGCTTATAGTTACTTCTATTAAACTAATTAAATATATTTTGCCCTTACTTTCTGATTTATCTTCATACCATAATATACTATAGTAAACATAGAATTTCCCAAAAATAAGGGTTACTTTGTTTTTACCACAAATAAATTTGAGATCATCTGTATCATAAGGTATTAATCCTCTTTCAATCCCAAGAAAAAGCAGAGGGATAGCTGCAATAACAAATTGATGATCCTCTTGATATAGCATTAATTCTTGATCTTAGGCTTAAGATGGGTTTTGTCACAAAAACTTTGCTTCTTCAAACGAATTACAATTCTCACTGTAACCCAAAAAAACTTTAAGCTTAAACAGCATTCACAGTGTCATAGCATAATTTAAATATGTGATTATGTGTACACTGAAAAAGCTTAGAGGGACATTTTAGATAGGGCATCTAAGTCCAACTTTGGATGTATTCTGCAAGATGTCCAAATATTGGGATGGAGAAACATCCATTTTCGAAACTGCTAGATATCCTTTTTATTTTTTTTTTTAAATGACCTATTTAGATGTTTTGGCCCCAATGGACATTAACTTTTTTGGCCATTTTTGAATACCAAAATGTCCATTTTCAAAACGTCCTAATTCAGACAATTTGGATGTGGGAGGGGCCAGCATAGTAATGGATTGGCCACATCGACATCTCAACAGAACAGTGGGGCACCTTATAGGGCACTACTGTGAACTTCACATAAATGGTGCCAGATGTATATCTCATCATAACCCCCTTATAATTTATGGTAAGCCTCCAAAACCTCTCCAAAACATACTATGCCCACCTGTGTACCACCCCCAATAGCCTTTATGGCTGCAGGTGGCACCTATATGGCAGTATAGGAGGGTTTGGGTAGGTTTTGATGGGTGATATTTTGGAGTTCTTGGGGTTTTTTTTTTAACTTCCATGCAAAAGTCAGCCCCAGCCCCATGTGCCTGAGTCCTGCTTTTTTTAACAGTACTGTATTGGCATCCCAGACCAGCTGGTAATTTTGGAGCATTAAAAGTCAGCGCTTCAGTTTGTGCATCACCAGGCAATATCAGAGCATTGTCCAGAGAGCTCATTTTAATATTAATGAACTCGTACTACATTTGCATAGCAGAGTTGGAGGCTGCTACAAAGCATAGAAAAGAACGTGGTGAGCCTTTATGTGCATTAGAAAGTAAAATACTTTGATGCTAAACCAGTAAGATCTGGTTTTGCGTCAGTCGTTAAAGGCATGTTGAGTTTAGAGCATCGGGCCCATAGTTCAGTTAACTGCAGGTGTGGCAAGTGAGAGAAAAAGAAATACAGAATGACCTCAGAATATGTAAGTCCATATAGACCTCTAGAAAGCCATGACTCCATTGTCCCTATTCCAGCCTAGGGTAATGGTGTTAACTTAAGTTTTTGATGAATTTCAATTCAACAGCTTCACGCTTGAATGTCCTTTTGAAGTTTTTTTTGTAGGAGCAAGGCAACCTGGAAGTTAAACAGTATCCTAGAAGGTTAAAAATGTTGCTATTTCTAATAACAGATTTATGTCTATTTATTCTTTTTCATAGTGACTCAGCTGCTTGTCCTGGCTAGAAAGCAGAGAGACATTGCTAGCAGATGATGGTATATACTACATTGGAAGAAAAGCAATGTTTTTCCAAAGTGTTGTCTGACAGAGGTAATGTAAATACTGATGATACCAAATAATCAAACTCCACAGTACATCCTGAAATGCAACGACTGTCGACTGGATCTTCAGAATACCAGCATACCAGCTGGCTGGGCTCGTCATTGATCCTGTTGCTGTAATTAATTACTTTTTCTTCTTTTAAAGTGCTTTTTTAATATTTTACTTTGTACAATGAATAAATTAATGATTCAAAGTTTTGTTACTTAGCTTTGCAACGGCACTTCACTCACTTTCATCAGGGTTGAGGTGAATCAAATGTATAATGCGCGTCTAGCACTGCTCTTTACATCCAACAGTCGCAAAGTCAGCCATGAGCTTATGCAAAGCTAAGTAACAAAACCTTGAATCATTAATTTATTCATTGTACAAAGTAAAATATAAAAAAAGCACTTAAAAAAATAAAAAGTAATTAATTACAGCAACAGGATCAATGACGATCCCAGCCAGCTTGAGTTACGCTACTCTGCTGGTATTCTGAAGATCCAGTTGACAGTCGTTGCATTTCTGGATGTACTGTAGAGTTTGATTATTTGGTATTATCAGTATTTACATTACTGATGTGGTAAAAAGGAAGTGACTTGTTTAACGGTCGACAGAGGTGACATCCTCTGTATCGCGATTCTTAATATGATATCTATAAGTTGATTCTGGTATTTAGCATTTGGCTTGTTTCACCGATGTAACATGCCTCTGCACTTTTTTGCACTGAATGATGTATACCACTATAAAGACACTGATATTTGTCTACATTTGCTTTTTTATGATCTGAAGAAAGGTTACCTTTGAAAGCTCATCATAAAATACATTGAGTTAGTCCAATAAAAAAAAGGTATCACCTTATTTCCTTTGTTTTATTTCTTTATATTAGTTAGTAAATCAGTTAAAATAATGAGTTTTTAAAATTTTTCAAAAGATAAAACATGAAGAAACTTTCCTTAATTCAGTAGGAAGATTATTCCAAAGTTTGGTTGAGAAATCATCTATGTTAAAGAGTTTGGACAAAGCCATTATTTTTGTTAGCAGTGATATTCAGACCACTAACCGGTTAAGAGCCATATTCTATACATGGCACCTATACATGGTTCCTTCCTCCAGCACTGCTATCTTGGAAGCCCTTAAATGGCAGTAGGACTAAGGAAGGGCGCTACCATTTTCCAAGATGGTGCCTGATACCCTTTGGATTAATACTGGTTTTTGGTCTATGTACTTACATCTTTGCTGGATTGACTTTTTATTATATATTACTGATATTATTTTATAGAACAGAATTTGATTGATCTCTCTTGCTAGTTCTACAGTGCTCCTTTATGGTTATTTTCATGCTACATACACATGTAAAATATCCTCTTATAAAATAATCGACCAGCATAAAGTATGTGCAATGACATAATGGCATGTACTTTGCCAATAGGCCCATACAGGGGTGGACAGAGTTTGCAGGTACACATGCAGATTATAAGATATCATAATCTGTGTACTTGCATAA
Source organism: Geotrypetes seraphini (assembly GCF_902459505.1). Classification (NCBI taxonomy): domain Eukaryota; kingdom Metazoa; phylum Chordata; class Amphibia; order Gymnophiona; family Dermophiidae; genus Geotrypetes; species Geotrypetes seraphini. The sequence continues at coordinate 172,067,604 of NC_047089.1, read as the reverse complement.
TCTAGGCATGGATATTTAAAGCAGATCTAAGGTCCAGGGAGGGTGGGTGGATGGGGGAAGGGAAATGTACGTTGAGGAGTTAAATTATTTAATTATAATATTGAAATCACATCATATGTATTATTGTATTAATAATTAAGATGAGGATGGGAGTAAATGATTGTCTAATGTAATAATTGTATAGTTAGTGCGTTTTATGCAGTATTTATGATTTATCAATTGTATTGCGCTATCAAAGTCTGAAAATCAATAAAGATTTAAACAAAAAATAAATAAATAATAAAGCAGGTCTAAGCGTTCACACCTACAAAGTAGGCACAATTTCTGATGCTTAATGCTGGTTTATAAAGATACATACTATAGGTGTCTATGGTGTTTATTTTTAGAAGATCTCTTTGTATTCTAGACATCTGAAAACTGGCATTTAGATATTCATATTGCATGGTTGTCCAAATACAAATTTTATAAAGCCAGAATATAGATGTCTAGAATTGCTCTACGTCTATATTGCAAGGAGGTGTGGTCTGGGCATATTTTGGGCGGGACTAACATATATGGTTGAGCGCTTTGTATTAACATGTCATTCACAGGTATTCCGCAATATTAACTATTTTGTATTTCCTTCAATTCGTGGTCAATCCTACTGTAATTACATTGAGAAATTGCTGGCATTTCAAGCTGTGCATTTTTGGAGGGAAATATTGTACTATTGCACTCCTGTTGATTCTTATTTAACCGTTAGGCATCAGATTAAAACGTAAGTATTTAAAAATGGTTTTTATAACTGGTGTAATTTTTATGTATGTTTTAAACTTCTTGTTTTAATTAGAGAATTGTAAATTCCCAATTTTGTATTGGTTTGTTCTTATTGCAAACATCTTTGAACTTGTTGGTTGTAGCGATCTATAAATAAAGAATTATTATTATAATTCTTCGTAGGGAAAGACTAACCCCTTCTTTTACGAAACTGCGATAGCAGTTTCCAGCACAGGGAGCCGCGCTGAATGGCCCGCGCTGCTCCCAACGCTCATAGGAACTCAATGAGCATCGGGAGCAGCGTGGGCCATTCAGCGCGGCTACCCGCGCTAAAAACTGCTAGCGCAGATTAATAGAAGAGGGGGTAAAAGATGGACATTCAACTCCAACTGCAGAAGTTTAAATTTGTCATATCCATTTGTCATATATTTGTCATATTTGTGATGTATTTATGGTTAATGTGATTGAATATATATATACACTTAATGTAATTTTGAAAATGAATAAAGAATTTAATAAAAATAAATAAATAAATAAATTTGTCATATCCATGTTACAGAAAATTGTGCAGATTGAGCAGTTCTTCACTGAATGGAGTAAGAGAAGTCAGTGAGTATTTTTCTGGCCCTGAATGGCTAATAATAATAATAATAAAAAGAACCAAACAAGCAAACAAATCCTATCAGCATGAGAAGGTCTCATATATCTGCTTTAAAAGATAGCTACTCGAGTCCAAGCGACTTGATGAGTTACAGAACAGATCTAAAAAGAGATTGATTTTGTGCTAGTCCAATAAGGTCCTCCAGCATCATCCCCATGGTTGTTTTAAACATGTCCAGCCATCTGATTGCAGGTTGCCCTCTTGCAGGTTCCTTCAATCTTCCCAAACATAGAGCTCCTTTTACTAAGCTGCTGTAGCGTTTTTAGCGCGCACTGCAGATTAGCATGCGCTAACCCCGCACTATGTGCCAAAAACTAATGACAGCTCAATGGTGACGCTAGCGTCTTGTGCACGCTAAAACCACTAGCGCAGCTTAGCAAAAGGAGCCCATAATGTCCTTCTCCAATGATCTTTCTCTTCTGATGGTGTGACAAAAATAAGACAGTTGTAACGTCATCATTTGGGCTTTGAGTGACATAGCCAGTTTGATCTCTTCCAGAATCGGTTTGTTACCTAGTTCTTTTGGCAGTCCAAGGCACACATAAAATCCTCTGCAATGCCAAAGCTCAAATGAATCAATCTTCTTTCTGTCTTGTTTCCGTAGTGACCAGCTTTCGCACTTGTAATTGACTACCTGGAGCAATCCATCTGGTGTGCCACAAGGGTCACCATTATCCCATTGCTTTTCAATGTTTACATGTCTTTTTTAGGTGTGCAATTGACCCAGCTAGGGATAAAATTATTTAGCTACGCAGATGACTTTACGATCATTATCCCATTCGCTACCTCTCTATCGGAAGTTACTCCTAAGGCAACAAAAGTATTAAATTTGATGGCGTAATGGATGACTGAATTCAGACTAAAGCTTAATTTGGAAAAAACAAAATTCTTTGCAGCTTCGCCACACCCGCTCGACACAAAACATCATTGTGCATCAATAAACTTAGTTATCCTATTCAACCTACTATGAAGGTATTGGGTGCTACATTGGACCAGAGCCTAACCATGAAAGACCAGGTGGACTCCTTGGTTAGAAAGGGCTTTTTTACTCTCTGAAAGCTTCAGTTCATTAGAGCATATTTTGATGTTTCATCATTTAGAATTCTGGTACAATCCCTTATACTGAGTCAATTTAATTACTGTAATATCGCTTATTTGGCAATTTCCCAGAAGAATATGCGGCGATTACAACTGGTAAAAAATGCAGCGGTCAAGCTAATTTTTGGGTTGAAGAAGTTCGATTATGTAACACCTTCTTACCGACTTCTGCATTGGCTGCCGATGGAGGCACGGGTGACGTTTAAGTTTGGATGTTTTTGCTTTAAGGTACTATTCGGTTTAGCCCCTAAATATATAACGGAACTTTTCTCTCTCTCAACCAACAGACATAAGAGAAGCTCACACTTGAATTTTGTTTCTCCACCGGTTAAAGGATGTAAATTTAAAAGACATCATCATCTTTTCTCACATCAGGCAGCACTATGGGATAAAGATCTGGAACAATTGCTTATGCCTACTACTTACGGGGAATTTAGGAAGCACCTAAAGCCAAATCTGTTCCTGAAGTATTTAGGTAACTGACCTGGATAATCTTACTCCACAATAACTGATTTCTTCAGCTGTTAATCACTAGCTTTTAACTTTGTTAATTCTACTCAATTTGTAGCGTCTTTTAATCTTTGTAAACCGCATAGAACTTAACGGTTCTGCGGTATATAAACTGTTATTATTATTATTATTATTACTGAGAAAATGAGTGCATGGAGAAGGCTGATCTTCATTTGGAGTATTATACCTTTGCTTTTGAATACTTTGTCAAGAGCCTGCAATGAAGGCTCTTGACAAAAGATAGCTAGTGCTTCTATAAAATATAAAACACGTATCATATTGTCAACCTCTGAATATCAGACAGCACTCATTAAAGATGTATAATTTCCTTGTTTGCCTTGAGTGTGAATTATTATGTATTTTCTTCACGTGGCCATTTCTGGGATTAGAGCACGCAAGTTGAAAGCAATGCTTTTTTTTTTTTTTTTTACTGGTCTAGTTTAATACATTTGTCCTTAGCTCTCATGATTTACACAGTAGCACATATTGATAACTACTGTACACCCCTAAATACATAGATGCATATCATCAAATATTAACCACATTTTACCTTAAAATGAGATAAGAACTATTTACTTTTGAAACTTGATCTAAATAACAATATTTTTTAATGAGATAAGATGAAAACAGAAGAGGAGTACTAACCTTCAACTTGTCATATCGCTCACTGAGTGCTGCCACTTGATGGTCACGATGCCTCCCAACCAGTTTACACAGAGCACAGATTAACTGGTCATCAGTTACACAGTACATGTTGACTTTCTCATCCTCATGCTCCAGACACATTAATCCCCTGATGTGCGAGTCTGGAATAGGCTCAATCAAACGATGGCCTGTGAAAGGCTTCTTGTTGGGATGAGTGGCTTTCAGACACTCCTCACAGTAGGACACCTCACAGGTGACACAAGTCTTCACGGCATCTCGTGCCGGGTCCTGGTCGCAGAACTGGCAGATAACTCTCTCAATGGAGGTCATGCTGCTTCCGCCGCCGCTGTGATTGCTATCAATAGGCCGTTCTCGGCGGGTTTCGCTTGGGGAATTGGGGCCACTCACACTCGCCTTCTGGAACCTGTCGATAATATTCTGCAGAGTAACGTTCCGCTTCAGCCCGTCTAAGCCACGCTGACTGAGGGTAATGACATACCGACAAGTAGGACACTGGAAAGCGCTGATGGACTCCACCGACTCGTTGGTGGTGCAGTGGGAGACTAGGATGCGATGAGCGCAGTTGAAACAGAGACTATGAGCACAAGGCAACAGCAATGGGTCTTCAAAAAGCTCCAGACAGATAGGGCAGGTCAATTCAGACTCCAGTGTTTCCATCTTCAGGCTAAGCTTTCCTGTGACGACTGCGAAATCCAGGAAAGCTGGTCAGCTATCTGGAAACACAACACAAAATATGATTAGCTGGGAAAAGAGAAAGGAAGTCTACAATTTTCGCTGCAACAAAACTAGGAATAAGTGTCTTTTTACATCCCTATAATGATGACCCAGCATAATAGCATTTGAAGATAATTTCTTAGCAATTATTAATAAAAAAAATAAAAAAATGAGACAGGCTTCAAGATGAATATCATGGAAAATGAGTAGCTGATGCAGTCTGCATTCAGTCAAATAAAGACCCCTTCCCAACATACATAAACACCAAACAGAACAATGATCTTTCATAGCATTTTAAGCATATAGGGGTAGATTCAATAAATGGCACCCAAAAATCTGCACTGAAAAAAATTGGCACACAGTGCTATTCTACAGTATAATAATAATAATAATAAATTTTCTTATGTACCGCCCCACCAGCAGTTCTGGGTGGTTCACAACAAGAATAAAACTGAGCAGTTCAGCGAATAATATACAATTCTACAGTGGTAGTACATCATAAACAATCAATACAGCAGTAGCTACAATTTAAAATCCTGTAATCTAATGAAATATATGCATAATGTAAAATACAGCCTGCAACAAATTCTACTAAAGACTGGATCAACTCTAGTTAAAAAACAATTTAGACAAAATTTTAAAAATTGAAGATAAAGAAATACTAATTAAACACATCGCAGTTAAAACCATCATTCTAGTTTATCAAATAAATAATGGGCATTCAAAGACAAGCGCTGATTTTACCACCTAAATTTAGGCACCGGGACTTGTGTCTGCTAAAAACAAGTATACGGTAATTCCTGGTGCCCAGACTAAGCGCACATCCCTGGTATTTTATAACAATGTGTTTTTTTAGAGATGGCCCTGACCCGCCCATACCACTCCCAGGGCCACATCCACTTTTGGGTTACATGCTATTGGATCTGGGCACACATTGTTATAAAATAACGCATAGCAACATGTACATGAAAATGTGCCAATTAGCTCCTTTTCCTACTTTTGCATGCACGGATTGGAGGATGGTCGGCAGAGAGGTAAGTGAATCGGGCCGGAGTGGAATTTGGTCCCTAAGGGGTCGCAAACCGATCGGTTTGCTTTGTGAATCTAGCCCAATATCAGATGTGCACATTGCAAGGTGGACCTAGACACATCAGCTTATGCCTGCCATTGATCTGGCATAAGCTATCATGCCTAAGTTTTGGTGCTCCAAAGCAGCTTTGTGCTACATTTCTACAATGGATCAGGCATGTCGTAATGCTGTTATAGAATTGGTGCTAAGCATGCTCCTTTGTAATGCCTACCTTTTACATCACTTTATCCAATTGCCCCATAAACAATAGAATTATAGACCACAAAGTTAATGTGTTTTCAGATGTACTAAAGTAGGTCATGTATGATAAGATATTTTACATTTGGTTTAATACAGAACCAATAACAGCTTTTTTTTCCTGCCACTTTATAAACTTCATCAAGTTTATTAGGTTTTTATATACCGCCTATCAAGGTTATCTAAGCGGTTTTACAATCAGGTACTCAAGCATTTTTTCACATGAGCAGGCAATACTAAAAGGGTCACATAGGTGGCTATAATTTTTTTTATTGGATTAATACTTATGCAGCAGTACTGGTGTTAGTAACATGACTGAGCAAAAAAAATCTGACTCGCTATGTGATAATGTTAATCATATGCAATACAAATTAACTTAAAAGGATTAACCCTCTGATTCATAACACTTGAAGGAAAAAAAAAAAAGCATAACCAAATAATACCCTGTGACAGAATCTCTAGTTAAAATACAGCTCCACTCTAATTAAGATCTTATTAAAAAAGACTTTGCCCTGTTTGGTATATTCGGGGTAAACCTCTTATAAACCAGTTCCTTTGTGCTTATGCAAATAAACCCTCATTCCAAATGATGAAGCTGCTGGAGGTTTCCATGCTACAGAGCTGCAATAAATCACTTCATATTTCTTTTTCCTTACCTCTTGCCTGCACATTAAAGGGATGATATGTAATATGGCTCTCTCTACCTTTGCCCTCAAGAGTCCATGACTGCCAAAGCAGACAGAGCGATGAAGCGGAAGGAACACTTATGGCCTTGTGTTTCTCTATAGCAAAGCCATAGAGGATTTGTTACTCTTAACCCAAGGGAGCATCTTCAGACAGCCTAGCTATGCAGTCTTCACACTGTATGACCTATCTTTAGCTGGAAAAATCATAAAAGGTCTACAGCCACTACTCCAGAGGGACAAATTATTGAAAGAAATATTCCCAGCTCCACCCATGCTGGCCTTCTGACAGCCACCCAGTCTGAAGCAGAAACTGGTGAAGAACACACTCACACAAGGAAGAGAATGTCACATTTCCCTGCAACAAAACTAGATGCAAACTATACCAACATATTTCACAAGACCCACAGTCGCCCACATGGGAAAAACATTCAACATAAGGGGATACTTCACATGCTCATCTTCAGATGTAGTTTATATCATTCAATGCAAAATGTGTAGAGAAGGATGATATATTGGAGAAACAAGCCAGATGCTAAAGACTAGGATCAATTTATACAGATATCATTAAAAATTACATAGCCAACCAGGATATCACTTCTGTGGGACAACATTTCAGAAAACCAGAACACTGCATTAATGGTTTTATGGTGAAAATATAAAAAGGAAATTTTAAGACATTCCAGGAATGCAAGACCTTTGAGATCAAAATGATAAAACATTTTGAAACCCACCAAACAAGACTTACCATATCTACTTGCATATAAACTGAAATTTTTGGGCCCAAAAATAGGGGTCTTAGTTTATATGCAGGTCAGTTTCCACTCACCTTCCTCCCAGACCTATTACAGGCCTCCACTGGGCCTGCCGTAAGACCTGGTGGTTCAGCGGTGGGCCGAAACAGGAAGGATCCCTCCTTCCTCAGCCGACTCAACAATTTTCACCTCCCTTCTGCCTCCCTGATTAGTAAACATGGTGCCTTTAAAATCCCTAGTAGTCTAGCAGTGAACCAGAACAGAAGTGATCTTCCCCATGCAGAACTACAATCTAAATGGGCTCTGCGAGTTCTTGCTGTCTCACGGTTGCCACAAGAGCTTGCGGCAGCCATTCAGATAGTGACTGCACAGGGTAGGAGCATAGGAAGATTGCTCCTGTCATGGTTCACCACTAGACCACCAGGGATTTTAAAGGTACCATATTTACTAATCAGAGAGGCGGGAGGGAAGTAAGAATTGTTAGAGTTAACCAGGACAGGAGTCAGAAGGGATCCCTCCTGTCCTGGACCACTGCTGGATCACCAGGTCTTACGGAAGGACCTGTGGAGGCCTGCAAGGCATCAGGAGGGAGGGGTGACAAGGTGCAGAGCCTGGTAGGGCAGGAAGGAGGACAGGGTGCATAGCTTGGCAAGTCATGGAGGGAGGGGGGACAGGGTGCAGAGCCTGGCAGGGAAGGAGGAGAGCTGGGTGCAGAGCCTGACAGGGCAGGGCACTTGAATATAAACCCCTCTGTTTATATTCAAATCATCCTTTTTTCTTCCTTTTTGGGGGGGAAGGGTTACCTCAGTTTATATTTGAGTATATACGGTAACAAAGATGCTGACTTTCTCTTGCATTACAAAACATCATTTTTACTGCTCTGACACTTCATGTAAGACTGTCATTTGAATACCTTGATGTTTTACTCTTAGGTATATACTGATAGCTGTCTTCATTTGCTTATCTCTGATCTGAAGAAAAAGGATTACGGTACCTTTGAGCGTTAAACTAACCATGATCTAGTTAGACCAATTATAAAGGTATCACTTGTATTATTTTTGTTTTATTTATTTTTATTTCTACATATTATCTTTAACAAAGGAGGGAATATGATCATGCCTAGCTAGACCATATAATAGCTGTATAGCAGAATTTTATGTAACCTGAAAAGCATGAATCAGTTGTTGCCCCCTACTTTGGGGATGCAAGTTTTGCTAAAGAAATAGGGTTGGTTCATAGTTTACAAGTTTTAAAAGGCATTTAAAGACTTTGGGCATGATTTTCAGCTCCGATAGGCACCATTTTAAATTAAGCCTGACACTGCTGCTTAACTTAAATACAAAGAAGGCAATTCTATAAAACTGGGCCTAACGGCTACACACTTATTACTTGAGTAAATGTTTAGAATAATAGCACTTACACAATTATGAACAGAGATGTAAATGCCAAAATTCCACCTGTGTTATTTTTGTAAAAACATGCTTCACTTACATATTTGACGAGTAGGTGTACATATGGAGCCTGGGCAGAACTCTCATTTATCCAGGTCTAAATGCCTGTGCCTAAGTTCTTTGCGGATCAGGTGTTTTCTATAATAGTGTGTTTAACTTGTAGGAATTGAAAGTGTATTTTGCTTTAATGTTTGTGTCTGTTGGAGCACTCAATAATAATAATAATTATTATTTATTTCTTATATACTGCCAAAGCCGTAGTAGTTCGAGGCGGTTTACAATAAAGAAGGGCTGGACAAACAGCGAAAATAGGTACAATCAGCGGAAGAAGATACAATTAAGAGGGCTGGACAAGCAGTGCATTTTTTGAACAGGATACAGGTACAATATAATATAAGAAGGACAGGACAATCATTGAATGAAAGATGCTACTATTAAAGGGAAGCAGGATACAGGTACAAAATAATAATGGGGGTCATATGTAAGGGTGGGCAGGGAACAGGGGGGAGGTAGAGAGGTCATGGGAACATGGATGGGTAGAGGAATTAGGTTATAAATCGGTTAAATAGGTTAGTTTTTAATAATTTCCTGAAGTTAAGGTAGGATGAGGAGTGTGAGATAATATTGCCCAGCCAATCGTTTAGTTGACCTGCCTGGAAGGCAAGTGTTCTAGTCAGGAATCTTTTGTAACGGCAGCCCTTGAAAGTTGGGTGGCTGAACAGATGGATTTTGCGTGTGGGTCTGGCAGGGCAGTCTAAGTTAAAATGGGGGATCAAGTATAAGGGGGCCGAGCTGAAGATGGACTTAAAACAGAAGCAGGCAAACTTGAACTGTGCTCATGCTTCCAGGGGTAGCCAGTGGAGTTTTTGGTAGTAGGGGGATAAATAAATGATAAATCTTTTAAGTGTGTTACTCAGATGTCTCATTTATGAAATTGGCAAGACAAACTAAAGTGAAATTTTAAAACATATCCGTAGTGTTGTAGAACTAATAATAATAGTAATACCCAATCTAAACAAGCACATCAAGGTGGTTTACAAAATTAATACTACTATTATTTATCATTTCTATAGCGCTGAAAGGTGTACGCAGCGCTGTACATTTAACATACAGGATGTGAAATGAAAGGGCAAAGGTATCAACAGAAGAAGAGAGATTGGAGTTATAGGACTACTATTATTACTTATATTGCACTGAAAGGCGTACGCAGCACTGTACATTTTGACATTTATAGACGGTCCCTGCTCGGAAGAGCTTACAATCTAACTTAGACAGACAGACATGACATACAGGGTTGGGGATGCAAAATCCAAGGTGAGAGGAGTCGAAAGCACTCTCGAAGAGGTGGGCTTTTAACTGGGCCTTGAACACTGCAAGAGACAGAGCCTGCCGTAGGGATTCGGGCAGCTTGTTCCAAGCATATGGTACAGCAAGTTTAGAAGGGATGGAGTCTGGAGTTGGCAGTTGAAGAGAAGGGCACAGATAGGAGGGACTTACCAGCTGAGCAGAGCTCACGGGGAGGGGGGCACAGGGGGGAGATAAGCAAAGAGAGATAGTGAGGGGCAGCTTAGTGGGTGCATTTGTAGGACAGTAAAATGAGTTTGAATTGTATTCAGAAACGGATGGGAAGCCAATAAAGTGACTTTAGGAGAGGGGTAACCTGAGTATAGGAGAGGACAGCGTCATTGACAGGCTTCTGTGACACAGTAGTAGAAAGGAGGGATGAGACAGTGGTACAGAATGTGTCAGGGTTAATAGCCTGAAAATTCCTAAATGTATGGGCAGTGATTGTTGTCGTATGGGGAGGAGGGTGATAAGTTGTGAAGGTTAACCACTGATGGTCAGAGATGGTAAGTTTCAAGGTGCAGTATGTATAAACTTTAAATCTTTTGGTAGCCCTCAGAGCTTTCTTGTATTCAAATTGTGGCCCTTTATATGGCAAAGGTTGGAGACCATTGCTTTATAGAATAGGCTCCTCTCAGGCAGCCTGTAACAGAATAGCCTTCATACCCCATAAATCTATAAACTCATGTGCACAATTTTACACAGATTGGGTAACATTCTATTTATACTAAAATCCACACTTAGTGCTATTCTATAAACCACATCCAAAGTTAGGCTCAGTTTATGGAATATGTTTCGCACCCTTCCTGCAACTAAAATTTAGGTATGGCCATTTACGCTAATGAAAACCTGGTATAAATTCAGGCACCTAAATTGTGCACAGATGAGGCATATTCTATAACAATGTGACTTTTAGAAACACCCACGACCCGCCCAAACCCTTCCACTGGCCACACTAGATACACAGTAGAATTTATATGCATGTTAGTGTGTGTGTGTGTGCGTGTGCACTGACAGGAAAGTTGACATTTAGCAATGAGCCTATAGATTACTGTCAGGATTTTATGTGGTAGCAATTTGTATGTTCATTAATTAGAGCACTTGATGATTGTAAGCACTGATCCTACAGTAGAATTTACAGAAATATAGATTTATGTATTTACCTAAAGACCTGTTTTTGTAAAAATTATACAAGCTGGCTAATGATCCATTGTGTCCTCTCTCTGGCCTCACATTTATGGTAAGCATAGTAGGCTCCGAATTTAACTTTACAGCTGAAGAGTAACATGCATTTTAACCTACTTTAAAATAAAATTGAGGTGAACTGTGAAGCTTGGACGCTTTGTACAGTTCAATGTACAACTTAAGAAAACAGAATGGAAAAATCAGCCATTCCATTTGAGGGAAAGCTAAATGAACATCATAGTGTGCCAATTACAGGCTACAGACCGAGTTATGCTAAATGACTTTATGAGGTACATAAATGGTTTGAGAAACTATGCTTAACACACTGAAAGATAAAAAGCCACCCATGATGGAGACCGCTGAAAAGCCCACAATCAGCCTGTTCCTCCCAAGCTTGCTACCAAAAAGACAAAGTGATCCATGCCAGCCTGCAGGACCCTTTTTTTTTTTTATTCTTCCATCAGAAATGGGTCGAAACAATGAAAATGCCTATCCTGTCTATTTGTATTGGGGGTCAGCGAGTCTTGGCTTTTGTCAAGGACACCTAGACTTAAAAGCCAAATCTACAGTCCAATTGACTCTCTCTTTGTTCTGTGATAGAGGGAGCTCCTGATACATAATCATCTTTTGTTCCCCCCGTGCTCTCACCCCAATCAGTGGCGTAGAAAGGGGGGGGGGGGCGAGGGGGTGGTCCGCCCTGGGCGCCATGTTGGTAGGGGCGTCAGGTACCCCTCCTCTTCTCCACCCCCCTCCATGAGCACGGAGAATAGGTGCCTAAGTATATGAGCCACTTTCTGCCCTGATGCAGCTTTTGTGCAATTCTATAAAAGGTATGTCACCTTGTAGAATGGAGTTAAGCGCCATTCAACCTGGTCCCAATTTTTGGGGCGCTATATATAATATCAGGTTCTTATGAAATGGCTCCCTGAGTGGTCAGTTTGATATATGGCACCAAAATGCGGACACGAAGCACTATTCTATAACTTAATTTGAGTGTCGTTAGAGGCAGTGCATACAAATTTCTCTTATGCATATTCATTGTGGATATCCTGAAAACCCGATGAGACCAGTAGTGCCCTGAGAACTGGGTTGGGAACGGCTGGAATAGAGAATAAGTTGGCATTTGCACAGCAACATCTAGACACAAGCTCTTATGCCTGGTCTATGGCAGGCATAAATTTGCACACTCAAATGCTGCACTTATGTGCGTAACTTACTGTATTCCATAAATTTCACTTGCAAGTGTGAGTGCTGTCCACATGCATGTCCCTTGCAGTTACATGCTATATCATATAAGTGCTAACTTATAGAATTGTGTCTAAGTGCAGTTATGCGTGCAACAGCCAATTCAATCACTTGCTGAGTCTAACTGCATTTATTATGCCTAACTGTGTGCCAGCTTATAGAATGAGGGGGCTGGTTTCTAAAAAGAAGAATTTCTGTGAGGAGTCAGAAGGAAGACTGACAGGCAAACAAACAATCAGCAGAGTTGATGCTGTAAAGAAATTTAGTAGAGACTCATCTGTAGATGTTTAAGGAGAGAGTGCATCCAGCTTTATAGGTACCCAAAGAGGGAAACTAAGGAATGGTTCTTCTACAAAGAGGGCCTTGGCTGTGGAGTGGCTGACGTGTGCAGATTTTCAAATGACCACTGTATGCATATGTTTTGACTGTATGTCTTTTGATTTTCTCTATGGATGGCACCCAACTTAAAATCATTTGCAGCAAGTAACCCAGTAAACTATTTTCATTTGGAAGAACCTCAAACAGCTGTGTGGCATGTTTTGGGTTTTCTGGGACTTTGCAGGAGGATTTTTCCACAAGCCTAAGAGCTTTGAAAGATTTACTTCTTCCGTGTCAGGCAAGAAGTCTGAGATCATAAGTTACTTGATGGCACTGAATCCTTCCAAGTACTAACCAGAGAGTAGAGCAGGGGTATATGGGGCAAGGAGCAATTCTATTTATGAGTGTCAATGGCAAATGTCAATTCTATTTATGAGCAGGTCAATGGCAAATGTACACAGGCATCAGTGGCGTAAGGAGGGGGTGGACCACCCCGGGTGCCATTTTTGCAGGTGCACCAGTGCCTCTGATCACCTCTGTCCTCTCCCTCCCCCCCCCCAATACCTCTTTACGTGTTCACCAGCGCGATCAGCATCTTCCACTTGCTGCTCATGCTGGCCCCAACTCCCTTCCAACATCACTTCCTGGTCGGGGGACCAGGACGTGACATTTGAAGAGAGTTGAGACCAGCACGAGCAGCAGGTGGAAGATGCTGCTCTCACTAGTGAACATTTCAAGATGTATGGGGGGGTAGGGCAGGGGTGGAGAGCACTCAAGCGGTGGGGAAGATTGGGGGCATACTCAGGTGGTAGGTGCAGCACAATCCCAGGTGCCAACCTCCTTTGCTACACCACTGATGGGCATGCCTAAGTGTAGCATGCAGTGTGCATAACTTACAGCCCCATGTCTTTCTCAATAACAGACTATGGACTTTTCCTCCAGGAACTTGTCCAAACCTTTCTTAAAACCAGCTCTCAATAGTCACCAAGAAGATAGACTCAACATGGGGGCCGTGTTTTGGCATTTTAAACTTGCCTCAAAAGTCATAAATCTTATGGCGATTGTGCAGTCATATAGTGTAAATTGAGAGTGTACAATATGGGAGGTGCAGCCCGGCACAGCTTTGGTGACTGCAGTGTCAATCACAGATGTTACGGTCTGACAGTGAAGACCAGACTTGAGGATCAAACTAGGAATCTGTCTGATAACAAGTGCCACTGAGCCATCAAACCAGCCCTTGACTTTTTAAACATTACCTTCCTGAACTCACTTCTGAGGTTAAAGTTAAAAGACACCAATGGTGTAATATGCTGAGTAGATAGCCAATAATGTACTAAGAATGTCTAGGAATGTGACATATTGAGAAACAAAACACCTAATGCATTGGAATTTTGCAATATAAAATATAGTTCAAAAAATCTTATTAATTTTTTACAATTTACCTGTACACAAATTCTTATTTATCCATTGAAACAATATACATTGTAACAAGGAGAAAAAGGGCAGCATTAGCATATCTATGATTGTAGATCAGGGTAAAATATAATACTGTATAGATATTCACAAGAATATCAGTCTTAATTTTTCATACTTGTACTACATAGCTGCATGGTTTGAACAGTAACCTTGCAATCCTTAGAATGGGAGAACAAACACAAAATCTGTAAAACATCAAACAGTAAGTTCAATCAAACCTCTATGCTGGTAACAAAAAGAGACCTCCCACTTAAATAATCAAAACAGTACTAGATATTTCTAGGCTGGGATAGCCTGCTACCCTTTACGTCAGAAATCCAGAGACGGAAGTCCTCATGCATCCTCCTATAGGAACACCTAGGCATGCAACCCTCACATTTTCCCAAAGACATAACAACTTGACCTACTGACATGTTCTTCCAACCAGATGCTGCCAGTTCCAGGAATTTCTGCACAGGGGATAGTGTAATGTATCCCACATGGAATGCCCCAAACTAAAACATTGTAAGATGCAAAAACTCAGCTATCATCTCTAATCATCTAACCTTTTTCAACCTGATTAATGCTACATCCACTGTAACAGTATCAGCTTAGACACATGGATTTATTTAGGAATGGTTTTCCCCTTCCACAGAAAATAGAAGAAAAACTTATTGCACAGAGCCTATATTTATTTTATTTTTTATTTATTTATTGAATTTTCTATACCGTTCTCCCAGGAGAGCTCTTCCCTCTCTCCTCAATAACAGTCCTCCCGACCTCTTACCCTTTTCCTCTCTCCCTTCTTAAATCCGCATAGAACTCTTGGTTCTGTGATATATACAAATTGTTATTATTATCATATCGTAATTTTCGCTGTACTTTTTGAATTGCACAGCCTTCTCCTAACAGGCCCACTTGGAAATTTCTTCCAATCTGTATACCTTATACTCTCGCTCAGCAAATTGTATATCTATAATTTTGCTTCCTAAATGTTTGTGCACTCTATATTTCCTCTGACTATCTGCACATTGTAACTCGCTGAATGTCCAGCTCTCTTGATTGTAAACCACCTAGAAGTCACAAGATTGTGGCAGTATAGAAGAATAAAGTTATTATTATTATTATTATTATTATTAATACATGAGTTTATTCAGGTACTCAAGTATTTTTCCCTGTCTGTCCCGGCGGGCTCACAATCCATCTAATGTACCTGGGGTAATGGGGATTAAGTGACTTGCCCAGGGTCACAGGGAGCAGCGTGGGTTTGAACCCACAACCCCAGGGTGCTGAGGCTGTAGCTTTAACCACTGCGCCACACTCTCCCCTGATACAGAGGAAACTATTAGATTTCAGAAGCCCGGTCTATAACTGGAATATGTCTAGGTGAATCTCTTCATAAAGGCGGTTAATAGATCTCAATAAATAAATTAATTAATTAATTAAGGCATTATATCTTTACAGAAAAGTTCATACTTTGAAATTTTTCATCTACTGACTTATCGTCCCAATCAAAGTGAGGTAATCCAGAAACATTTCATGTTGTTTAATATACTAAGTACAGCCTCGGACCACCTGAGCAAGTAAATCACGGCGTCTGCAACTATTAGATTCTGCATCACTTTGAACATACTGTCTTCTAATTTAAGAGCTTATCTTTTATCTTTCTGAGACCATTACAAATGGGCGGTTTTATCAGCTATTTTTTTCATCGTATGTCTCATTCTTTTTCTTAACAGAAGCAAACTACAAACAAATGAACATTTACCCACTGTTTTCCTAAGGTGTGCTAAGCGTTTTAGCGTTCGCTAAATCTACGTGGGCGCTAAACCCTAACACATCCATAGATTAATATGCACGCGTTAGCGTTTAGCGCGTGCTAAAAACCATAGCGCACCTTAGTAAAAGGAACCCTTAATATCTTTTAGAAAGGCTGAATGCTGCAATTAGTAATAGAAATGCCTATGAGAGCTACACAGCTACAGAACAGAGCTAAGGAGCAACCACTTGGCACTTTTCACTTAAAGAATAAGCTCACATAACAGAGTAAGACACACGAGCCAGTCTTCAGGGATTTATTTCACACCAGAGCACTAATTGGTAAGAGACTAGATGCCAATGGCACACACAAAAAAATATTGCTGAATCTTTCCAGACATCAGAAGCAGTAGTACTCCTTTTTTCAAAAGCTCATGCTTCAATAAATTGGTTATATCAAGTAAACAGTAACTTAACATCTCTTCATAGAACCTCAGCAGCACAACTCTGGGCTCAATTATTTCATTGCCCTAAGCTTTACGTGCCATTTTTTCATCAGCTCTTTTTAGGACTCCTTTTACGAAGCCGCGTTAGCGGTTTTATCGAACGCAACTTTTTAGCGCGCGCTAACACCCGCGCTAGCTGAAAAACTACCCCCTGCTCCAGAGGAGGCAGTAGCGGCTAGCACGGCTGGCAAATTAGCGCACGCTATTACGCACAGTAAACCGCTAATGCGGCTTCGTAAAAGGAGCCCTTAATGTTTCTCTTAACATTTTAATATTTTTAACTTACAATGAAATTAATATTTTTTTTTAATTTCACTTAGCTTATAATTGATTCTCATGCGCCTTTACTCAAAATGTGTCTCCTGTTCAACATGTTTTGCCAAATGCTTTTTCAAGAGCATTCATTATGATAAATAGGGAGAGGGGATAAATTGGTGGAGAAAAGAATCAGCTGGTAAATTTAAATGTATAAATACACGCCAGCGGATGCTGCCGCCATCTTGTCCCGTAAAGAGTGGAGACTGGATGTTGAAGGCGCATTTTTATAAAGGTAAACAAGCTATTTTTATATTAATTTAAAGAATGTTCAGACAACTTTAAAAACTGATAAGAGTTTCTGTTTATCATGGGGGATGTTCTTGAAAAAGCATTTGGTGAAACATGTTGAACAGGAGACACATTTTGAGTAAAGGCACATGAAAGTCAAATATAATCTAAGTGAAATTTTTTAAAAATTGTAATTTCATTGTAAGCTAAAAATCTTAAAATGACGAGAGAAGCATTAAAAAGAGCAAATGAAGAAATGGCACTAAAGCTTAGGGCAAAGAAATAATTGAGCTCACAGTTGTGCCACTGAGGTTTTGTGAAGAGCTGTGTTTATTTGAGGAAAAACTTTTGGTATATTATTGATTATACTCCTGCAAGTCAAATAACTGCCTGGGAAGAAGATTCAATAAATTGGTACCAGCCTCTCTGTTAGTTTTGCTGCTCCAGATAAAAACAGCTGTCCCTCTGGAAGTGCTCCTTATTTGCTTCAATTCCTTGTGGATACAGCAAGCAAACTTTTGAAAGTGTATCTCATAAAATAAACATAAATATTCACTGAAAATGGACACAAGGAAATACAGTATCGATAGAATAATATTCTGGCTATAACCGTCCAAATTTCTATCTCCATATAGTTAGACATACAACATGATTTACAAAAACTCATCCTGGGCTCATCATAGCCACAGAATGGACACCGTGAATGATCACGAGATAAATTTGTATATAGTGGTTTCCAATATAGACATATCTACCCCATATCTACGCTATGCACATCAATAATTAATAGGAGTAGTAATACTAGCCCAACTTGTTGTGGGGCCACCAGGACCCTGGGAAGCAATGGTATAAATATACACATTCATACATAAAGTGACTAAATCAGCATGAATACTCACCGATGGATTTCGCCCTAGGTTCCTTTGTTGAAACATTGCTACAGAAAAATGACACTGACCCAATAAAACACTGACAGGCTGGCAGGCCAGATGGTAGCCGCTTTGGAACTCTTAGTAATCCTGAAGCAGCATTGTGGCTGTTACTGTGAGGCAGTTAACACTGAAAGCACAACAGGAAAATCTGCTCTACAATTCCAGGAAAGCCAGCTCCACCCAATCACCTCCGTCAGAGTTTATGCCTCCAGATTTCACCCAGCAATCTAGCTGCTTTGTCGTGGACCCGAAAGCTAAACTATCCACTTTCTCCCTCAGCATTCAGCTTAAATTGAGTGAAAATAAAAAGCTGCAACAGATCAGGTTTTCTGACAGAGCATCCCCAGCCCAGATGACAATGATGGCTTGTGTTAGGGGCTCTGGGCTCTGCTACTATTGCAAAACTGGAATAAGCTCAGCTAGCTGTGTAATTAATCTGGGGTGAATAAAGATCTACGGTTCCCAGGCTCATAACAGGAAACTGACCTGAACTTCCAAAGTCTGCCACACAATGTATACCCTGGGGATAGGGCAGGATGGAGTGATCCTATGAAAAATATGATAGCAAAGAAAAAAATACACAAGAGTTTCATGTTATATCCATTATGAGAATTGGTCCCCCCAAGTTTCATCTGGCAATACATGTTTCAATCAAGTAAAAGATCACCAAAAATGTAGGATCTCTCTAAAACCTTCTTGTTCTGTTGAGAATTCTTTTCTATGAAATAACTGAGCAAGTTTCATCTCTGTACTGCCAGTCATATCTAATATTCATTTAAATTTCCATAAATTTATTGAATAAAGTTAGGGAAAAAAAACCCCATTTTAAAAGAGCTTTGAATATTTTTACCTGCAAGTCTTTACACCCTTTCATCTGAAAATCTCTATATTGAGAACAAGTATTTAGTATAAAACCAACAGAGTACAAAACAGAGGGGCTGATTCTATAAAGAGCGCCTAACTTATCTCCCCTTTTTTTTAATAAAACTGCGCAAGAGGTTTTTAGCGTGGGCCAGCATGCTGAATGCTCTGTGCTGCTCTGACAGGGCTCCTTTTACTAAGGTGCGCTATGCATTGTAGTGTGCGCTAAATACACGTGCACGCTAAATGCTAACATTATAACTGTATGGACGCGTTAGCATTTAGCGCAGGGGGATAGAGTTCCTATAAGCATCCAGCATGCATCTTGTGCAGTTTTGTAAAAAGAGAGGACAAAATACCCTTAACAGCCTCAATAATTGTTTTTTTTTTTTAATTTAAAAGGGTGATTGGCGCTTATCATAATGCACTTAGTGGCGCCTAATGCCTAAGTGGGCTTTTCTATAGGTGCCACTAAGCTCGATTCTCTAAAACTTAGGCTCCTGAAATGTAGGCCTTTAAAACCCTCACCTACATTTCAGGCACCTATGTTTTTACCTAGGTGCCGCTAGCCATGATTCTGTAAATGGCGCCTAAGTGTGATTACATACATGGCTGATGCCATTTTTCTAGGTGCTGGCCGATTTAGATGCCATTTATAGAATCAGCCCCACAGAGTATACTTCTCTTTCAGGAAAGCAATAGAATGATGTACAACTAAAGCTCAATAATGAACCACCACAGTCAACATTTTTTTAAAATGCTAACTGTGGTGATCAAAAAATGTATACAGTAAAACCTTGGATTGCAAGTAACTTGGTTTGCAAGTGTTTTGCAAGACAAGCAAAACAGTTTCTTAAATTTTAACTTGATATACAAGCAATGTCTTGCAATACAAGTACATACAGTATACACACATCGCAACTGAGCCGATGGTTCTTCTCTCTCTGACACTGCAATAATGTAGTGACTGTTCTAAACAAGCAAAGTCTTGCAATACGAGTACATACAGTATACACGCGTCGCATCATCACAACTGAGCCGATGGTTCATCTTTCTCTGACGTTGCAAGAGTATGGTGACTGTTCTAAATGAGCAAAGTCTTGCAATACTTTAGACCTATCGCCAATATCCCTCTGGCAACCAAAATAGCAGAAGGGGCGGTAAATTCCGAGCTCACCACATATTTAGAGAAACACAACATCTTACATGACAACCAATCTGGTTTCCGGTCAGGTCACAGTACCGAAACAATTATAGCTTCTCTGTTTGATTACCTTCACCTACTTTTCAGCGCTGATATTGCAACTTGATCCGAGTAGTGCATTTGACTTGGTTGACCACGCTATTCTGCTGGACTGTTTGACATCTATTGGAATCTCAGGCCATGTTCTCAATTGGTTCCAAGGGTTCCTGGGAAATAGATCCTATAAGTTGTTTAAGGACGATACTATCTCCTACGGTTGGGACAACCCTTGTCCCACAGGGCTTCCCCTTGCCCCCACCCTGTTTAACATATACCTTGCCTCCCTAGGAAACCTCTTGCTGAGTCTAAAGCTCAAATTCTTCATCTACACAGACGACATCACCATAGTCATCCCGCTATCCGGCTTTACATCTGAGCTGCTAAATTCCCTATCATTAACTCTAAATCAGGTTGAACTTTGGATGTCAGCGTTTAGATTAAAGCTAAACTCAGAAAAAACTAAATTTTTCTTGGCAGCCCCAAATGACAAAATCAAGGAAACTACACTACATGTAAATGGGCTGGATTACTGTATTGAGCAATCCTTAAAAACACTAGGAGTCACCTTAGACAAGCATCTCACTCTGGAGAAACACTCTGACCTAGTATTTAAGAAGAGTATCTCGGGTGCTTTGGAAACTCCGCACCATTAAAAAATACTTTGATGATGCCTCCTTTCGCCTGTTGGTACAATCTGCTATTCTGAGTGTTCTGGATTACTGTAACATCATATACTTAGGCGCCTTCAAGAAAATCACCAGGAAGTTGAGGTTGGTCCAAAACACCGCCGTCCGTCTCATCTTTGGCTTGAAGAAATGGGAACACATAACCCCTTTCTACCACAAGTTGCATTGGCTGCCGTTCGAATCCAGAGTTCTATTTAAGTTCTCATGTATCTGCTACAAAACAATATTTGGTCTGTCACCGGATTATCTTTACCCACACTTCAACCTGTGTTGAAGTGTGGGTAAAGGTTCTGCTGCATGGGGGGATGGGAGGGATAGAAACATGCTGCACAAGGGGATGGGTGAGAGATGATCATTGTACACACACAAAAAAAAATCCCCCAAAATAAGCTCTAGTGCGTTTTTGGACCCAAAATTAATATAAGACAGTGTCTTATTTTCGGGGAAACACGGTATTTATGAGGTCACCTGAGGCCTTGTAAATTGCACCCACAGACCCTCCAGAGCCACTCTCCAATTCAGAAGTTAACCTGACTCAACCGCTCCTTTAATCCACTGTACCATGGATAATTTTGAAGCTGCATCACCCTTGCAAAGACTGCTGAACAGAAATAACCAGTCAGACTTCTGAAAGGAATTTGTGACCTATAAATAGTGACTCAACACCCTGAGGACATTCAGCTTGTGTAGACTTCACCACCTCATCCTTCCTTCTCCTGGAGAAGCCCAACATGGAGATGAATTGGATGAGATGAAAGAGAGAACCACTTTAGGCAAGAAAGATGGAACTGTGTGGAAAAGATACCAAGAATGCTTATAGAAATCACCGTGACCTTGGAGACGGTTCTGAAGCTGTCACAAGCCCAAAGGAGAGTGCCTCAAATTGAACATGCCTACTTGCCTGCCTATGACCACATAACTGCAGAAATCACCTGTTTCTAGCCTTAATCGTGATGCGGAAAAATGTCTCAGACAAATCCAGAGAGGTCAGAAACTCCCCCAGTCTGACAGTATCACAATAGTATTCTTCAAGCTTTGCTAGGTCTTTCCTCATGTTACTTACACCATCAGAGGTGTCTACCCTATTGCAGATTTTGATATCTTCGGTAAAGAGGCAAATCTTACCTGAGAGCCCTTCAGCAATATTGCTTACAAAAATGTTAAAAAGAACAGGTCCAAAACCCGAACCTTGAAGCACACCTTTCCTCAGAGAGATCGCCCTTGACCACTAACCTCTGTCACCTTCCACTCGACCAGTTCCTGACCCAGGGGAAGATTCTCAAATGTTTGCAGTAATATCCGATGGGCAGCTGCCGCAGACACTACTGTAATGATTTCAAAAAGGCGAGTCATTCTTAAAAAATCATGCATGCAAATAAGGTTCATGGAGGGTTGCTAAATTTGCATGTGCCATTCACTGGTGATAACGATTGGCACATGCGCAGAATAAATGCACAAAAAAAGACCCCAAATTGAAGATCGGCAGGAGGGATGCGTGTCCATTCCCTCCCACCACCGTCAGGCAACCCCTCCCCAGCAGCGGGAGAGATGCCCACTCCCTCCCACCATCATGCAACAACCTCTGACATCCCCTTCCAGCAGCGGGAGAGATACCCACTCCCTCCTGCCACCAAGAACCCCCCCCCCCCGATACTCCCCGGCAGCGTGAGAGATGCGCACTCCTTCCCGTCGTTGCTGTTGTACCCCTGACAAACTCTCCATGCCTCTTTAACTTGTTTATGAAGGCCAGTTGTAGGGATGCCTACCCCCTCCAGCCAGCAGGGCTGCATCTTCAAAATGGCAGGCCTATCCCTCCCCAGTGCATCCTGGGATGTGGCTGGGAGAAGCTAGGGTTCTGACTGGCCCAGGTTGCTTCTAGATCAGGTTCCACCATCTCACTTCTAGGTATAGATTACTAATATCAATTAAAAGCCTGGACAAAGAAGTATGTTTTAAGCAATTTCCTGAACTGTAAAACATTTTCACAGAATCGTAGCCTCAGTAAAACTTGTCACTTGAGAGTAGTGCAGGACATGCAAAGCAAGCTGTCCAGCTCATCTTTGTGACTTACAGAAGGGACATTTTGCACTGTGGCTTCCTTCAGATGAAATGAACTGACAACTGTGCAAAGCAGGGACTATTTTCCTGAGCTTCAAAGTCAGGCTCATACAAAAGTTGACCCTACTTAAAATACAGAAACCACAATTCTGATATTTGCGAGAGGCGCTAGGTCAAAGCAATTGTTTTTGTCACAGCAAAAAAGGGCAAACTTAACATTGCTGCGTGCTCACTGGAATCACGTGCTTTATGAAAAGAAAAGAAACTAAAAAAATGGAGAGCACTTTAACTTCATTGTTCTAAATTATATTTCACTACTGATAGGCACAGATTAAAACAGAAAAGGCAGAAGGAGAGGCTAGTATTTATTTTAGTATTCATATACTGCTTATAGCCTAATTGGTTTACATTCAGGTACTCAAGTATTTCTCCCTATCTGTCCCAGTGGGCTCACAATCTGACTAATGTACCTGGGGCAATGGAGTTTTAAGTGACTTGCCCAAGGTCACAAGGAGCAGCACTGGGCTTGAACCTATAATCTCAGGGTCCTGAAGCTGCAGCCCTAATCACTAGGCCATTCCTCCACAAGTAACATGCAAAATGATGTAGATCGCACAGAAAGGATTAATTAGAATTTTTTAAAAAAATCTTTATTAACAAAGATGCCCAATGTGGCCATACTCCATCCACATTAGGACTGCATCAGGGATCAATAATGGGGATTCAGTACATATATACCCTCTCAAAAGTTAAATCACCAGCAGAATAGCATTCAGCAGTGACAGCAAACAGTCTCCTTTCCCCATTGAGCTCTTATTGTTCTATATTCCCTGTAATTGTTTGCTTAGATTATTATGTAAAATAAGTGTTCTTTGGGTCCGCCCAGCTAGAAAATTTCCTAGATGCTAAGAAAATACTTGCTCTGGAACTCAATGCAAGAGCATGTGGTAGCAGTGGTTAATATTCTCATAGATGGGTTTTAAAAAGGTTTGGACAACTTCTTGGAGGAAAAGTTCATAGTCTGCTATTGAGACAGACATAGGGGAAGCAGCTGCTTGCCCTGGGATTGGTAGCATTGAATGTTGCTGCTACTTGGGTTTCTGCCAGGTACTTATCACCTGGACTGGCAACTGTGAAAACAGGATAGTGGGCTAGATAGACCATTGGTCTGACTCAGTATAGCCAATCTTAAGTTCCTATGATGTGACTTAACCATGCATGGTCCTCATATTGCAGTATAACTCTGTTAGCCCAGAATTTGACACATAATTTTAATGAAAAAACATAGACATTGACCCCGAATTCTACAAAAAGCACTCAAAAATATATACACAAATTTGGGCACGTATCCAAATTTGCATGCACAATCGAATAATGAGAATAATTAGAATCTTAATGAGCAATTATTTGCATTAATTGATTTTAATTAAAATTTAGGCACAATATCTGCTTCTAAATTTTACATAAGAATTCAAAAGGGGAAGCAGAAATGGTAGGGTCATGGGTGGGTTAGAGGCATTCCTCCAAGTTAGAGAATAAAGGAGGGGATCTGTAATTAATTTAGGCACAAGGATTTGTACCACATTTCTCTTGGTGTAAATGGCCATGTCTAAATTAGATGCAGTTCCTAACACAAAGTGTTAATTTGTATATGGTGGGTAACTTTGAGAATAGTGCTCAATGGGGTTTTCGGAGCCATAGAGCCACTTGTACACAATTTAGTCTCTGCTATTGTCTCTACCGCTAATAATGACATAAATGGTTTATAGTGGTTTCATCGGTATCTTCAGTCACATATATGATGCTGAATCAATTTGAGCTAAGTAATGTTGATCAGACTGACCAAGCCTGAAGGGGTTTGTCATCAGCAAACTACCCCGACAGATAGTTGACTGAGACCTGGGTGATTAACAGCCTAAGAAAGCAGATGGAACTGTCCTATTTCAAACAATAAATCAGTCATTGCTGAGTGGTAACATTACATACCCCATGTTTTAAAATAGGCATATGCGTGATATTCTGAAGAATGCTCAAAGTGTACTTCAGAGCTGTCAAATTATTGCCCTATTTCTTGAATTTCTTTGTTGAGAAAGTTGACTGAACTTACAGTTTTTTTTGTTGTTGATAACAACAGTCTGGATGACTCTCAGTTTGGTTTTCATCCACAGCATGGAACTAAAAGTGTTATTGCCAATGATGGAAGAAGTTTATTAGGGCTTAGATATGAATATGTCAAATCAGTTCTTGTTTTTAGATATCTCAGCAGCATTTGATATAGCCCCCCATGACATAATGATAGATAGATTAAAAGAGGTTAGGGCAGATAGAACTCTAATTCAATAGGTTTCTTTCTACAGAAGATTGACACCCAAATCTCTGCTTGGGTATTGCTGGAATGAAGTTTTCTTCATGATTCAATTCTCTCTGCATTTTTGCTTAATCTATATCTTACTCCATTGTGTAAGCTTATTATCATCCACAACTGCCAACAGACCTATTTCTGCTCCATGATCCTTTCTAAAACCTGATTATGTTGGGTTCAATAGTCCTCCAAATCCATAAAATCTGCAAGCTGTCCAAAAACTACTTTCTCGAGGATTTTTCCCAGAAACAGGAAATAGGTCAATAATTACTCAAAATGTCCTTCCCTTCTCCTGATTGAATTAGCAAAGACTAAATAAAAGTCTTCTTAAGACTTGCAATAATCCCCCTAAAAAAGGGAGGCATTCACACGCAACTCCAACCCCCCCAAAAAAAACAAATTACTGGTATCTTTTACTGGCCATGCAGGACAGAGATCATCTAAATATTATACAATCCACATGCTGCTCACAGACCTTGGCACAACAACAGACGATAAAGTTTTAGAACTTACCCAGTTCTCCATTCCCTAATAAACTTCCCACACTGGTCATTTTCACCCTTCCACATCAGATCCCCTCCCTCCTTCCCATTTGACATATTCATACTTTGCCATACCATCTCAACATTTTCCTGGAAAAATTCTACAAACCCATCACATACTTTCTTGCAAATCCCCATCATGGAAACTATGCTCACCAGTACCACTTAAATGTTGGAGTGTCCAAAAAAGGTACTAAAAGCAGTTTTCATTATTTTCTATCATCCCTGTCTAAAGGTTTCTCTTGGCCATTTTCAATCCATCCACATACACTGAAATGCAATGCTTATAATCCAACTTAAAACTGAACTGAAGGCTTCTTGTGCCATTCCCACTTTGTCCTGCAGGTCCCACACTTCAGGACACATAGCTCTTCCGCAAACCAAGAAACACTACATCTAACTACTCCACTCCTGCACTTTCAAGACAAAATCCTCTCACTGCCCCCACCAACCCAACTACAATACTCTACAACTCAACCAAAGACTCCTTCTCTCATCAACCTTAGACAGAGGCAACCTTGTTTCTTCCTCAAACATCCTAGTGTCAATTCCCACAAACAAAATTTTTAACTGAGACTTCTTTGATACACTGCTCAAATTCTTTTATATTGAAGTCTAAAATGAA
Organism: Geotrypetes seraphini; assembly: GCF_902459505.1. Taxonomy (NCBI): domain Eukaryota; kingdom Metazoa; phylum Chordata; class Amphibia; order Gymnophiona; family Dermophiidae; genus Geotrypetes; species Geotrypetes seraphini. The sequence continues at coordinate 172,041,317 of NC_047089.1, read as the reverse complement.
CTCATTTATGGTCTGATCTAGGGATCACCTCCATGTATCCTTGAAATAAAAAATCCATATTCATATGAGGGCTAAAACAAAAATCAAACACATTAACATCACTATGGGCTCTTTTTACTAAGATGCGCTAGCTTTTTAGCATGCGCTAACCACGTGCTAAATGAAAAATACTAACGCAAGCTCTATTGAGGCGTTGGTATTTAGCGCGCCTTTGTAAAAGGACACCTATGTGTTGGAATCCCACCAACAGCTCAAGGCCTTATGCAAAACAAAGACCATACAACAAATGACTTTTCCCATCACTTTCATCTTAACAAGGGACATTAAAGTCCCCTGGTACAAATAACTAGTGAATGCCAACACAGTCTCCACAATGAAACCCATCAACTTATCAAATAGTTCCTTTGACTCCTAGAAGTCCTATATACACTAACTACTACTACTATCCACTCAGTTATGTCCAACCCTTGGATATTCTGTAGGCCAGTCCTCGCCATGCTTCCCTGTTTTCCATGACTTCTTTCAATTGCTTGATGTTCATTCCCGTGTCATTCTTGATTGTACAAAATAAATACTTACTACTACTACTAATATCCATTCAGTCATGTCCAACCCTTGGATACTTGTAGGCCAGTCCTCACTAGTCATGACATATGGCTGTGAGATATGGACACTTACAAAAGCAGATAGAAGAAAAATTGATGCTTTGAGCTGTGGTGCTGGAGAAGACGTCTATGAATCCCATGGACAGCTAGGATCACCAACAAAGATGTTCTTGATCATATAAACCCAGAGTTGTCCCTGGAAGGCAAGATTACCAGACAGAAATTGATCTATTTTGGACATATGATGAGGGAAAATTCACTAAAAAAGAAGGTGCTACTTGGAATGGTCAGTGGTAAAAGGAGGCAGGGGAGACCAAAGACCCACTGGCTGGATACCATCAAGAATGATACAGGAATGAACATGAAGCAATTGAAAGAAGCCATGGAAAACAGGGAAGCATGGCAAGGACAGGCCTACAGAGTATTCAAGGGTCAGACACGACTGAATGGATAGTAGTAGTAGTAGCAGCAAGTACTTATTTTGTACCTGGTGCAAAAGAGGGTTACGTGACTTGCCCAGAGTCACAAGGAGATGCAGTTGGAAGTGAACCTAGTTCCATTGATTCTCGGACCACTACACTAACCATTAGGCTACTCCTCCACTCCAGTTAGCTTTGTCTACCACGCCTCTATTATCAAAAGCATATCCAGTCACCTATCTACAATCAAGTCATTCCTTTATATCTACAATCATTCCAGTCACCTATCTACAATCAAGTCATTCCTTTATATCTTCCACAATACACATTAAGCAATATACCCCAAGGTCCTTCACATAATTCCCTGGATAAATCTTATTCAACAATACCAATGATGCTTTTGAATAATCTTGCCCTTCCTTCCATTCATATTCTTCTCCTATACTATTCCTTCCCTACCCATAACCACTTCTACATGATTACATATCTAAAAGTACAGTAACTAGCACACACTTCCCTTAACTCTACTCCTTCTTCCTATGCCTAACATATCACTTCCACTTTCTCCACCATACATCAATCACTTTACCTCTCACTTCAAAATACACACAAACAATCACTTACTGGGGAATTCTATAAAGTTCATCTAAAGTTAGGTGTCTACATTGGCATGCCTAGCCAATGTAGACGCCTAACTTAATTAATAGGCTTAACTGGTGCCTATAATTGGCACTTAACACCTCATAATTGATGCCTATTTTAATTAATTAGGCACCTAAATTGGTAGGTGTGATTCTCTAAAAGGTAGATGCCTAGTCCAAAGCACCTACTTGAAAGTGGGCATGGATAAGATTGTGGGCATGATTGTGGGCATGTTTTGGAGTTAGGAACACACATTTTGGTTAAGAAAACCCTGGCATAAATACAGTGCACCTAAAAGGACATCTAGCAATACCTAAAGCCGCTTAGGCGATGCTCAGTATGTTTCTATACAGTGAGTCGTGCTGAATTTTTAGGCAAACTATATAGAATTTGGCTCTTAATGCATAAGCAAAAAAAGTAAACAGTAAATTATCCAAAAGAATGCCTAATGAATGCAACCTTTGGCACACCCCTTCAGCATAATTCAGGGGTCTCAAAGTCCCTCCTTGAGGGCCGTAATCCAGTCGGGTTTTCAGGATTTCCCCAATGAATATGCATGAGATCTATGTGCATGCACTGCTTTCAATGCATATTCATTGGGGAAATCCTGAAAACCCAACTGGACTGCGGCCCTCGAGGAGGGACTTTGAGATCCCTGGCATAACTCTTTAGAATGCATTCAGATTCTTCATCTCACCCACTCCTCCCCAACCCCTAGGCAGCTGATGCCTTAAAGAAGCAAGGCAGTATAATCTTGAAGAATGAAAGAACTCAAGGTACTTCTTAGCACATCTATTAAGTCCTCTGGCACATGAAAATTTACTCTCCACCATCAGTAATTAAGATCTTGAAAATGATTTTGTTCATCTTAGCCTCCAATGCTGTGTGTACAGAAATCAATGTCAGCAAAGAGGTCACAGTTGTCATTGCTAAACATATTAAAAGGTGTAAATATATCACCATGTTCTGATTTAAAAAGCTGCCCATTGGTTTGCTGCTCAAGTGGGAGATAATTGCAGAGGCATAGGGCAAAACTGACCTTTGAAAAACAAACTTTATGACAGATCTTAGGAACTTAGAAAGTTTCCCTCCTTGGTTTCTCCAAATCACTCTTATTCCACTGTGTGAGCAAGCTTATGAAAACACTGCCTGCAAAATCAAACATCTAACTCTCTAGTGATAACTGGAATTTTAGATGCCTGCAAAATCTTTCCTAGAAAAAACATTTGAGGTATCTTGGGAGCGAAGCTTACACAATGAACTGCTGATACTTTTGTAAATTTCAAAAATGTCAAGGAATATTGTCACAAAAAGGTAGTGCCTAATAATGAGCTATCACTCAAGAAATAAACTCTTCAGTTCTGCTGGTACAGAAATAATGGGAAAGGAAATACTTGAAGATAAAAGAAAATTCAAGAGTACTTTTAAATCTGTACAAAGGGGAAACAGTAACACAGTCAATGAATCCTAATAATAATGGCAGAATAGAGCCAGATGGTACATGTTTGATGTTGTTCCTGGGCAGGAAATTCTGTCTACGAAGAAAGAGACCCTGGTCATCAGGTCCATAGAGAGAACTTGCTTCCAGCTGACCAGGCCTGAAAACAGTCACATGGTATATATTGCCTGTTTATTTTATATTTCAGCTTACATGGAATTGTTCCAATAATAGATGGAAATGTTTTTCCTAAAACTCTAAATACAAGATGTTGATATAAGAGCCATCCACATTACTTATATCGAGGGGGGGGGACAGAAAATGGCAGCTGATTTTTTAACTGTGATCATTTGTGAGATTATTTTTTTATGAATATGGTGTTTTATTTTGTTTCTACTGCTTTTGTTTTTAGGTTTATGTATGTAATGATGTAATCTGCCTAAGCTGAAGGCAATCAAGAAATGAATAGCTAAGGGGGGAAGTTATCAACATTAAATTGACTTTTTTTCCACAAGTTTTAGCACAGCATGACTTGCGGTAAAATAACCCATCTTAATGATAACCCACATTAATAACTTTAATTGATCTGAATTTAAAGCTGACTGGAACTCTATTATAAGATGCGATTTTAAAGAAGTAGAAAGACTGGTGTTCTAATTAACAGAGTCAGGCTCCTAAATTGGCCTCTTTGGCAATTTAGTTGGCTCAAGATCCTAATTTTATGTTCAAAACTTCAATAAAGGGGGAAGTTATCAATGGGGGCTACTGTTAAATCAGGTTATTTCACCAGAGTCCCATTTTATGCCATGAGACCTTGTACTAAAATAACTAAATTGTGGCAAAATAATTCAACTTAACAGTAGCCTATGTTGATAACGTCCCACCTAAACTCCTATATTGAGGAGCTTAAACATGGTTGGCCAACATGAGTGGATTTAAAGTTAAGAAAAGTTAGGAGCTTAGTAGTGCTTTTCAACACTAGGCAACTTAGGGACCCTTCTACTAAAATGTGATACGTTTTGGGCTTAACATGCTATAACACATAGTGATAATAATGTATCAGATCTTCTTTTTAGTCCTCAGATGGATATGGATTTTTATGTCAAGGATACATAGAGACAATCCCTTGGCCAGACCATAAATTAGTTCATCTTTAGCTGATATGGCAATTGAAACCTGTACTGACTGAAGGTAATCTAATAAAATTGGTGTATGCTTTAGTCACTAGCAGGCAAGACTATTAATAATAATAACTTTTATTTTGTATACCGCCATACCCAGAGAGTTCTAGGCAGTTCACAACAATTAATTAAGATTACAAACGAAGATAACATTGGAATTAACAATTTTTGGAATGTACTCTCTTTTAATTTTAATATTGTAACTCTCTTTTAATTTGATTGAGTAAAACTAGTCTACAACACTTGCAACTGGTTCAAAAATGGCCGCTTAGTTGATAACTGGGTCTATGAGATCTGACCGTATCAACCGTATTGGTGGCCAGTAGCAGCTGTGACTGGTATACAATAATGAATTAATAACTAGCGTTTCAAAATATTCAATTCTGAGAGGGTAAATAACCAACAATCCTAGGAGGCTGGCCTACCTCTGGCCACCTCTTAACTACCCCCTCTGATAAGATAAATCTTCAGACCCTCCGAAATGCCACCAGATACTCAAATGTGCTTCATAGTATCTGTCTTTACGCATTTGATCTTCACCGGTAACAGGGTTCGGTGGTCGTGTCGTGGGAAATCAATCCTAACAAAGGGATTGTAGCCCTTATTAAACCCTTCCAGGGTGAAACATGTTGGTGATTTATCCCTTTGAATTGACCACCCAAGCTAAGTATTTATTTCACCATTAAAATTTTGTGAATGCCTAAAAGATCCACTACATTCAAATAAAAATTGTTATAAGTGACCCGGTGAAGATCAAATGCGTAAAGCCAGATACTATGAAGCTCATTTGAGTATCTGGTGGCATTTCTGAGGGTCTGAAGATTTATCTTATCAGAGGGGGTAGTTAAGAGGTGGCCAGAGGTAGGCCAGCCTCCTAGGTGTCTGGTATACAAATCATATCATTTGGGATGTCCAGTTTATCATTCTATAAGCTGTCAAAATCTCTCTTTCAGCAGGAACAACACACCTCATAAAAGAGTCTTGTACAGCTCCCAGATCTTGATGTTACTAAGCTTATAAGAAGCACAAAAAGAGTGCTTTCATATGCTGGACCTTTTCTCTGGAATTATTTGCCCGAAGAACTTCATAAAGTTGCCTTTCATAGACTTTTAAAAATCTGGTTGTTTCAGCAGTATTTTAACTGATGTGTTAGAGATTTTATTATAATGGTATTGTATGTCTGTAATATTTTGAACTGAAATTAATTGTAAACTGCTTTGGCACTAAGGCCCTCTTTTATTAAGGTGCGCTAACCGTTTTAAACGCGCATTTAGCGTGCACTAAATCAACGCATGTGTTAACCGCTAACGTGTTCATAGAATAACATGCACACATTAGTGTTTAGTGCGCGCTATTTAGCGTGTGCTAAAAAGCACAGTGCACCTTACTAAAATAGGGAGTAAAGCATTTATGAAATACATAAAATCAATAAATCCAATCAAATCCAAACCAACCCAATTTTAATGTTCTCAACCAAAACTGCTGCTATATCAAGAAGGGACATTCCCACTATTTTTTGTATTGCAGATCATGTTCTAATATTCAGATATTTAGCTTGCTTCGATTTATTTTATCTCCTCCTGAGGAAGCCACTTTCGGGTCAAACTTGGGTCTAAGTTGAGGAGCAGTCAAGCTATGTATACATTATGAGCACGAACCACTTTGAAGCGGCTAAAAAAGCAAATAGGATGCTAGGAATTATTTACAAAGAGATGGTTAACAAGACTAAGACTGTTATAATGCCCCTGTATTGCTCCATGGTGCAACCTCATCTGGAGTACTGTGTTCAATTCTGGTCTCCTTATCTCAAGAAAGATATAGTGGCACTAGAAAAGGTTCAAAGAAGAGCGACCAAGATGGTAAAGGGGATTGAGCTCCTCTCGTATGATGAAAGACTAAAATGGTTAGGGCTCTTCAGCTTGGAAAAGAGATGGCTGAGGGGAGACATGGTTGAAGTCTACAAAATCCTGAGTGGAGAACAACAGATATAAGTGGATCGATTTTTTACTCTGTCAAAAATTACAAAGACTAGGGGACACTCGATGAAGTTACAGGGAAATACTTTTAAAACCAACTGGAGGAAATTTTTTTTTCACTCAGAGAATAGTTAAGCTCTGGAACGCATTGCCAGAGGATGTGGTAAGAGCGGATAGCGTAGCTGGTTTTAAGAAAGATTTGGACTAATTCCTGGAGGAAAAGTTCATAGTCTGTTATTGAGGAAGATATGGGGGAAGCACTGCTTGCCCTGGATCGGTAGCATGGAATACTGCTATACTTTGGGTTTTGGCCAGGTATTAGTGACCTGGATTGGCCACCGTGAATGCCTACTGGGCTTGATGGAGCATTGGTCTGACCCAGTAAGCTATTATGTTCATAAAAGAAAAAAAAATGTCTTTGCTGGGGCGCTATGTAGCTATACTGTATCAACAAGATCAGTTACTTCACACAAAGATAAGTGCTACTATTTTTCAATCTCATTAATTAAGGTAGCAGTGAAACAGTTTTGATACAGAAGTAACTGTTGTAGTAAAACACCTGTGATGGGACTAAAGAGTGGCATGATGGTCCCAAATTTGTTCTCTTAGTGGCACCGAACTTGCAGGAGACAAAGGGCACTGAGCACTTTTCACTATATATATATAATTTAATTTTAATTGAAAAAGACATATGCTGGTATATTGATAACAAAGAAGCACTTACTGGCAAATTCTACATAGTCCACGTAAAGTTAGGGGCCTACATCGGCATGCCTAGCTGATGTAGGAGCCTAACTTAATTGGTTAATAGGCTTAATTGTCACTGATAATTGTCACTTAACACCTCATAATGGCCTTAAATTGGACTTAATTGAAAAGTTAGGTGCCAAATCTGAAAAAACAAGATTCTATAAAAAGTAGGTGCCTATCTAAATGTGGGCATGGTTAGGGGAGGCTTGTGGGCATGTTTTTTAGTTAGGTGCCTCTTGGTGCAGGCATTTAGGCGAAAAAAAAAAATGCTGGTATAAATATGGTGCGCCTAAACGCTGGCTTTTACTAAACCATGGTAGAGCTTCTTACCATGAGTCGGCCCGTGAGCGTCGGCCTTGAAGCATTTACCTCGCCAGCCCATGGTAAAAAAAAGCTCTACCATGGTTTAGAACAGGGGTGTCAAAGTCCCTCCTCGAGGGCCACAATCCAGTCGGGTTTTCAGGATTTCCCCAATGAACATGCATGAGATCTATTTGCATGCACTGCTTTCATTGTATGCTAATAGATCTCATGCATATTCATTGGGGAAATCCTGAAAACCCAACTGGATTGCGGCCCTCGAGGAGGGACTTTGACACACCTGGTTTAGAAAAGGGAGCCCAAAGTTAGGACGCCTAGCGACGCCTAACATTGCTTAGGCAGCACTAAGCATGATTCTATACAGTGCATCTAACTTTTATAGAATTGCACTAGTTGTTGCTGATTTTTTTTAGTCGACCTATATAAAATTGGGCCCAGCTCCTCCCATTTAGGAGGCAGTGAGTAATCCTATATTAATTCAGCATTAGCTAGTTCAAGTGGAACAGATGCTGAAAAAAAAGGCACTTTGAGTGCTGTTCGATAAATGACACCTGATTAGGCTGCCATTCATAGAGTGCATAGCACCAAGATCTAGGCCCAATATTTGGTGCACAAGGATTTACTGAAACTGAAAACTGTTGACGGACTAGTGCAGTGAAAAATGTGTAATGCCTATGAATCCGTCCCTGAAGCAGCGGTTTAAATAAAGTACATCTCCGCGAAACACCGGCCGCGTTGGTATCTGTTGAGAGGCATTTTTTGTGACCAAACATTAAGTTAAGTAATATTCCAGTCACTTTTTTCAGTCTAAATGGAGTTGTGCACACAATAAGAAAGGAAACATAGAATATACATGAATTATACTAGTTTTTTAAAAAAAATTACGTATTTTATGGCACATTAAGTGAATAATATTGAAAAAATATATTTTAAAAAATTAATGGGTTTTTTGTGGCCGATGACTGGAACAAGGAGCATAGCAACTACGCTGATCTTTTCAGTCTGTGACTGCGCGTAGGCTCCATTTCTGAGGCTTTTTCCCGTATAAATAATCAAACTGAGATAGATAAAAAATTAAGATAAAAAATTAAGTTAGATAGTGAATGCACTTCTCTGACTAAGTGGGAGTTATATATTCTTTTTCATTATATTTTGATTATACACACCACTCGGGTTAGTTTAGTTAGGCACAAGGATTTACACCAACTGAAACCTGGTGTAAGTCCTCATGTATAAATTAGACACGAATCCCCCCAAATTCTAGAATACTGTGCACATCTTTAGTGAACACCCCTGACTGGCCCATGCCCCTACCAAGGCCACACCCCTTTCCAGCTAAGCATTATAAGATTTTGTGTGTGCATCTTTATAGACAAGAAACTTCCAAAGTGGAGGAACTGGGGGGTAAAAGAGAAACATAGAATTCTAACACACCACCAGTTATGCTGTATTTTCTTGCCAGAAATTTCACTCTGCCATAGATCACAAAAGCCAGATAAGGCCTTTTCCCTTATCTGGCTTTTGTGATCTTTATAGCAAGATATGTGTGCAAATCTAAATTGTTGCCAGTTAATACCAATAATTGATTGCCCAATCACTGCTGTCACTCATTACTCATTTAATTTGTGAGCACAATCTGGTGCATGTCCAAATTTGTACTCAAAATTTCTAGCATCATATATAGTATCAGGGGGTATTTGTGATGCACTAGCTGGTTAATATTTCCATGCCCTCTCTCTGCCCATGCTGTGCACCCTGGCAGAAAAATTCTGAAACATTCAGTAATGCATGGTTTAATGGACAATTACAGGCAAGCTACCACAAAACCCCTTAACATGGTCACATGGTACTCCTTTTCCACATATTAATCACATATTAAAAATGCTTAATAACCTTTAGTAAAAGGGCTCTTAAATTAGGCCTAAATTTTGGAGAATAGTTGAGCTCCTAACTAGACCTATGTCCTATTTTCTATTTTCAGCCAAACTTAGGCCCCCTTTTATCAAGCCACGTTAGGATTTTTCAAAGATTAATTATCATGCCTGGTGGAATAATCTATGCTTGGTCAGTAAATATGAAAAAGTGATGGCTGAACGATCAGCTACTCTTCGCAAATATAATAACATTTGGTCTCCCTTACATAGATATTGTTCTGACTCCTGAACAGATTTGATATGTATATATTGTCAAGCAACCGTTTTAGTTCATTCTCACACACACTTATTCAAATTATAATCGTGCTAACATCTCTACTTATACTGCTCCAATATGTATGTATCCACCTACCCTACAAGTCAATGGTAATGCTTAAGAAGTTGTATCACCCATGTATATTATGTCAAATAATCTTTGTTTCTTTCTGTTTTCTCCTACATGCCTATGTCTTTGTTAACCCTTGTTTTTGTAAAACTCAATAAACTATTTTGAACAGTAAAAGCTCCGATGCTCATAGAATTCTTGAGTGTTGGAGCTTATACCGCGGCGATGAAAAACCCTAACGCAGCTTGATAAAAGGGGGCCTTAGGAACCTAAGGGATCCTTTTACTAAAATGTGTAAAGCAGTTAACATCTGAATTAGCATACTGTTAGTACATATGAGTGGTAACTCTTCCATGCTGGCATAATTAGAGCACACTAATTCACATGTTAACTACTTAACATGTTAAGAGAGTGAGCTAAGTGGGTTACAGGAGAAGAATGGGCATGAACTGCACATAGCAGTCAATGGTGTATTAAGGGTAAGAGGCGCCCAGGGCGGTGGTGCCCCTAACCTGCGCCACCCACACCCTCCTCTTCGCGCCCCCACTCCTTCCGTGCCCCTCGGTCCTTCCATCCCCCCACTCCACACTCACGTGCTCATTCCCCACGTACCTCTAAATCTTCGCCAGCGTGAGTGTCTTTTCCAGCACGCTCCTCGTGCCAACGTTGGATTTCCCTCCGACGTCACTTCCTGGCCCCATGACCCGGAAGTGATTCAGAGGGAAACCAGGCTGGCACGAGCAACAGGCAAGAGAAGTAGCTCGCGCTAGTGAAGATCTACAGAGGGGGGAGGGATGGCACGTGCATGACATGGTGTGGCAGGGCAGAGAGGTGCCGGCACCCCCACCGACATAGTGCCCGGGGCGAGCCGCCCCCCTCCCCTCTCACTATGCCACTGATGGCAGTTAGTGCATGGTCAAGTGTGTAATTTTCAAAAATGCACTTGATACCTGATCAAGGAAGCTTCCTCTGCACAAACCCTTGGATTCTCTAAAGGGCACCCAAAATAGGGCCCAGATCCCAGATAGACACCCAAAATAATTAGTTAATGAGCTCCAATTATGGCTTGATCTGGTTGAAAGCTATTCTGTAACAACAGGTGCCTAAATTGGATTGTGTGTAACTCAAAAGGGTGTGTGACCCTGGGAGGGGCACGGGCAGGTCATGGGCATTCACAAAAGATGTGCACAGAATAATGAGGATCTGTTCTCAAACTGTGCACCAAAATTTACACCAGATTTCACCTGGCCTAAGTCTACGCTCCCAAAGTTCAATACGGAATTTGGTGTTCAGCCGATATAAAGAGCACTCATGCTGGATAGACTTTTACAGAATAACATTGAGCACATCTATAGAATTTGCTGGACACTTCCCCAACAATTAATGTACAACCTTTGTATCTTCCACGTAATAAAACCATACTTGCTGTTACAGTGCAAGTGTAAAAATCTACTGTACTTCATCAAAAAGTCTGTTTTCAGCTGAAAATTTACCTAACTTACATACATTAATTACAGATTGGCACCCAAATCATAAATTTGATATTTGAAATCCAGTACCCCTTGCTCCAGTCAAATTCCTGTTCTCAAATATCTCTTTCTACTTCATTATTGCTGAAATGTTTGAAAAAACAAAATTATTATGTATCAAAATTATGGTCAAAATTTAATAAAGAACCAGCATCTTATTGCCAACATTTTTTTCAACCATATAATTTCATATTGAGATCTCTATAACAGCTAAATGGAATATGAAAATAAACTGTATCCACTAGCACTAGGTTGCCAGCTATCCTTTAGAATCTTTGCCATGTACATACAGTCCATTACCCAGCATGCACATCTGTTGCACAGACATGCACTAGAGAGCTTGCTCACGCTGAAACTGTTCCTTCAGATAAATAATCATGTTAACTCATTGCCTCTATCTTTACAGTGAAAAGCCAGCAATCCACTTTTATATACTGTATTTCTTAGGATTATCAGCTTTTCAAATTTTTCAGTCAAATGACCACAGTAACTTAAAAGGGCACACACAATGGGTATAATAGTCCAAACACCATTTATGACCATCTCTGAGAAAAGGTGACTAAAGTAGTAGATCCAAAATATTAAGAATGGCTGATTTTTCATACTATGGATCCATGAGTAGTATGCAAAAGTTATATATATGAACCTCTGTAACTTTTATTTTTGGCACATACAAGGATGGGGTTTGGACTGTAGTACAAATTGTTTGCTCTATCAGAATTCAATAAAACCTCATTTTTGGTTTCTGGTGACTTTAGTCACTTTGGGCCGGATTCTATAAACAGTGCCAAGTGGTGGTGCCTCATTGTAGGCATCGCTCGGTGTGGTTGTTAATCCACTAATAGGTCACACCTAGCAATGCCTAATTTGGCAGTGCCTATGTTGGACGCCTAACTCAACCATGCCTATTCTCCACCCATAATCATGCCTACTGTTTGAGATAGAATCACAATTAAAGGGATGGTATGATTGAACCTCCCCTAAATACCTTCTATGTAAATATAATTCTTCAGGCCCTCAGAAGTGCCACCAAACGTTCAATAAACTTTCATAACATTTGGCTTTATGCACCCTATCGTCATTGGGTCACTAGTTTAATGATTTATATCTACAATGGCTATATTAAATATTCGATATATAATATAGCCATTGTAGATATAAATCATTAAACTAGTGACCCGATGACGATAGGGTGCATAAAGCCAAATGTTATGAAAGTTTATTGAACGTTTGGTGGCACTTCTGAGGGCCTGAAGAATTATATTTACATAGAAGGTATTTAGGGGAGGTTCAATCATACCATCCCTTTAATTGTGATTCTGAGTCAATCCTTCTATTGAAATTGAATATTCTAAGTCTATACAGAAATTTACTGTTTGAGATAGGCATTAGAGAATGACATGGGGAAAAAATCTGTCCCCGTCACCGCCCCGTCACCGGCCCACCATCCTCTGCACCGCCCCGTCACCGCTGTTCCCTTTACCGCCCCGTCACCGTCACCGCCATCCCTTTCACCGCCCCGTCACCGTCCCCGCTGCATCCATATAAGCCTTAGTACTGTAATATTAGCTTATTCCTTTCTTATAAATCAAAGTTCCTGCTGCTGAACTAGAGAAAGAGATGTTCAGCTGGCAGGGCTTTGTTTATAAATTTTTATCAACACAACTAATATACTATTTTATCCTAAAGCAAAAAATAAATAAATAAATAGAATTTTTTTTTCTACCTTTGTTGTCTGGTTTCTGCTTTCCACATCTTCTCATTGAATTCCTTCCATCCACTGTGTGTCTTCTCTCTGCGTCTTCCATTTGCTGTTACTGTGCCTCTCCCTTAACCCCCCCCCCCCCAATTGGTCTAGCACCCATCTTCTTCCCTCCGCTCCCGCATAGTCTGGCATCTGTCTTCTTCCCACTCTGTCTTCCACATTTCCCTTGGGGGTCTGTTCCTCTCCACCCTCCTTCAATGTCTGTTCTATTCCTTTCCACCACCACCCTTCCCTCCCTCCTTTACCATCTGTTCCTTTCTACTACCCTTCAGCTCCTCTCGCGTGGCCTATCTACCTTCCTTCCTCTTATTTTCATGGCACGTTACAATGTAATTTGTGCAAGCCACTGGAGCCTGCAAGCTCGGTCCCTGTCCCATCCCCACAAACCATCTCGCTTCTGTGCTCCTATTTTCTCCATTTCTAATATCTCCCCTATGTATCTGTCATTGCCCCCCCTGTGTCCATATACCATCCCCATGGCATGTCCCCTTTATGTCTCTGTCCCTATGCCCCATGCACATAATTTCCCCTCTTTCTGTTACCTTCCTGTGTCCAGATTTCCCCTATCTTCCTCTTCCATACCAGTGTGTCTCTTCTTTTCAACCCCATCTAGCTTTTTTCCCTCTTTCTTCCCCCCCCCCCCCTGCTTCTAGCATCTGGCTCACCTGCCAGTCCTTCCCTTTCTTTCCTGCTGTGGGTTTTTCTTTCCGACTTCATCCCCTTGGCCCAGAATCCTTTTCCCTTTCACTCCCTCCTTCCAATTTGAGCCGGGAACACTAGCGATCGCACGGTCCCCGCAGCCACTACCTGCCTGCCCAATCGATCCTAGTGTTTAGCCAGCTCTCTCCCTTCGCCTCACCTTAGTTTATAGGTTTTCTTTTTCGGTGACCTGCACGCTTTCCCAAAGAGCCGCGCATGCGCAGCTGCTCAGTGTTCAATCTTCTGCTCTGCTGCAACTTCCTGTTTCCGGATGCGTCAGAGCAGAAGATCAAAACTGAGCAGCAGCAGGTGCGCGGCTCTCTGATAGCATGCGGGTCGCTGAAAAAGAAAATCTACAAACTAAGGTGAGGAGAAGGGAGAGAGCTGGCTAAACACTAGAATCGATTGGGCAGGCGGGTGTGAGCTGCGGGGACCGCGCGATCCTTCATGCCTCACTGCGGGGACAAGACCATTCACCGCCCCGCAGGCGGTGAATGGCCTTGTCCCCGTCGCCGCAGCGACTGCTAGTTTTCTTCCCCGTTTTCGGCGGGTGACCCGCGGCTAAAATGCGGTGGCCGCGGGTAAACCGCCACCGTGTCATTCTCTAATAGGCATCCTTAGGCATGGGAGGGCGCCTCCACTTAGGCATTACTAGGCATCCTAAGAGTTTGGTGCTGAACTCTCAAATTGTTTAATTAATTTTTTTTGGATTGGCTGAAAACTGGCATAGTCAATTACCACACCAATTAAAAATAAAATTTAGGTGCGGATCCCAAACCTAGACATCGCTAGGTGGCTGCAAATAGGGTACGTAACGGCGTCTATTGTGGACACTGTATATAGAATATGGCCCTTTGGGCCTGATTCTGTAAGCGGCAGCTGATGTGGAAAGCACCTAGAAAATGGGAGCCTGTCGCATGTCAGTCATGATCAGGTGCCGTTTACAGAATCATGGCTAGCAAGGACCCTAAGTGCCGGAAATGTAGGTTGGGGTTTTACAGGCCTACATTTTTGGCACCTAGGGTCCTAGTGATGCCAAAGGCTGGTACTGCCCCTAAACACATCCACTTCAGGCTTCGGTATCATTAGGCGTCATGGACACAGGCGCTAGTTCCAGAGGGCGCTTCATTTTTAAAATGTGTTTTCAATTGTTTTTTTAATGGCACAACCAATTACCACACCACTTAAAACCAATTAAAACACAAGTTAGGAGTCGGTAGGTGCGATCTAGGTGCCTGCTGACACCTAACTCTTGGCAACCTTTGCAGAATCAGACCTTCTTTCCCAGGAATGGTCACATTCCTCTCACACATACCAAGCTTTATTGTCTAACTTTGACAATGCACATACTTTTGTCCACTGAGCCTGGAGGCGGCACCAAGATACACATGTAATTTGGATAATCAAACTACATGCCTGTTTTTGATGGAAAAATTGCATGCAGGAAAGACAGGTGCGCCCTCTGCCTGCAAAGCTCCCCAGATCAATAGTCAAAAGTAAAGTTCATATGCCTTTAGCTTTGTTTGCTGATGTAAACCTTGGAGGGAAAAACGCTCAAAGATTTTTCACTGATGGAGCCATTTATCATTATTGCCCACAATGATTGTAATATCTAAACTTACTTTGGCTATTCAGTATTCTGACAATGTGCATAAAGCATTAGAACACAATTTAACTGCCCAAATTCAGCTGCCCATGGCCAAATGGATAAGCAAATTATTTCATATTTCAGAGCTGAAAAGCATTTTTCAAAGCACAAAACTGAAGTAGAGCAGATAATGGAGGTTTGCTAAAATTTGTTTATACATTCCCCTAGGGGGAAAAAACCCACAACAACATAAGAACATAAGAAATGCTGCTGCTGGGTCAGACCAGTGGTCCATCATGCCCAGCAGTCCGCTCATGCGGTGGCTCCCAGGTCAAAGACCAGTGCTCTAAATGAGTCCAGCCTCACCTGCATACATTCCAGTTTAGCAGGAACTTGTCCAACTTTGTCTTGAATCCCTGGAGGGTGTTTTCCCCCGATAACAGACTCTGGAAGAGCGTTTCAGTTTTCTATCACTCTCTGGGTGAAGAAGAACTTCCTTACATTTGTACGGAATCTATCCCCTTTCAGCTTTAGGGAGTGCCCTCTCGTTCTCCCTACCTTGGAGAGGGTGAACAATCTGTCTTTATCTGCTAAGTCTATTCCCTTCAGTATTTTGAATGTTTCGATGATGTCCCCTCTCAGTCTCCTCTTTTCAAGGGAGAAGAGGCCCAGTTTCTCCAATCTCTCACTGTACGGCAACTCCTCCAGCCCCTTAACCATTTTAGTGGCTCTTCTCTGGGCCCTTTCGAGTAGTACCGTGTCCTTCTTCATGTACGAAGACCAGTGCTGGATTCAGTACTCCAGGTGAGGGCGCACTATGGCCCGGTACAGCGGCATGATAACCTTCTCCGATCTGTTCGTGATCTCCTTCTTTATCATTCCTAGCATTCTGTTTGCCCTTTTCGCCGCCGCCACACATTGCGCAGACGGCTTTATCAACTTGTCAATCTGAACTCCCAAGTCTCTTTCCTGGGAGGTCTCTCCAAGTACCGCCCAAGACATCCTGTATTCGTGCAAGAGATTTTTGTTACCTACATGCATCACTTTACACTTATCCACATTGAACCTCATTTGCCATGTCGATGCCCATTTCTCGAGCTTATGTCATGTTGCAGATCTTCACAGTCCCCCTGTATCTTCACTACTCTGAATAACAAATTCCATATGACATGAACATTCTGTCTATAATATTGGCACACATACCTTAGCTACTATGCATACATCATATTCCATATCCAAACCCAAGGATTCCACTACACACTTTTATCAGATGTCAAAATATTTGGCAGCAGCTTTATTTAATTACGTACAATTAAATTTAAAACTCAGCTCTCAAAATTGTTAAACACAACTTATTACCAGTAATTCACACTAGCCATAATATTCCCCCAGTGTAGCTGAAAGAATCACTGGAGCTATTCAGTATTAAAACTAGCTCCAAAAATTTGAACAATATCTTCCATCAAGACCTCTTGTGACATACAGTGTCGTCAAGTAACACGTCAACTTGTGGTGGTATGCTGCCCATGAGCAATTATTTCAATTAATCATATATTATTTACAATGACCAGTGTGACATGGACAAGAGGACATAGACTGAAGCTGAGGGGGGACAGGTCCAGGACGAATATCAGGAAGTTCTGTTTCATGCAGCGAGTGGTGGACACCTGGAATGCTCTCCCAGAGGAAGTAATTGCATAATCCACCGTTCTAGGATTTAAGAGTAAATTAGATGCACATCTCCCTTGAGAAGCATACAGTGATATGGGGACTAAAACTAGGCCAGGGTACACCTGGCGGGTCCTCCGTGTGTGCGGATCACCGGACTTGATGGACCCAGGGTCTGATCTGGAGATGGCAATGCTTATGTTCTTATATATCCCAAAATTATAATTCCAGCCACTACTGAAGGCAATAAGTCTCACCTACCAACCTAAAATCATCTGAAGCTGCAACCTGCCCCCTCCCAAATCCATGTTCAGATTATGAACTCCCTTTTCCCACAACCCACAGAAGAATGCACTCACCAAAATGCCAACAAACAGAAAATAACAACCTAGGGGTGGGTAGAAGGGAAAACTTCCTTAACTGTTCAACCTCCTCTACCTGTTCCAATTCCAGCACAAATGTTTATCCCCTAGCCCTCCAATTTTCTCTGCCTCCCTCTACCCTCACCCTCCCTCCACCACCCAAATATCCCCTTCCCACCAAAATCCCCTTTGCTCTTGTTACCACCCAACACCACCTAAACTTTCTCTAATTTTTCTAGACAACCTGCACTTCCTCCCTTCAAGCCTAACCTCTTCCCCACCCCACTATACTTTTTCCAAGTATCCTCTTCCTCTTTTTAGTGGCCTCCTCTTGGCCAATGCTAACAGCCACCCAGTTTAACCTGGGTGTCTCTCTAATATATGGAACCTTTAATCTACCCAGATGCTGGCTTTGATGTTGTATTACGAGTGAATGAAAATCAATAGATGATGCTACAGAAGAAAATAAACAATGTAATTTGATGCCCGTGTAGCTCATATCAACTTACATATTATTCTATTATTTCAAGGTCAGTAACACAAGTAAATCCATAGTGAACTATACCCTTAATTCTATTACATAGGTAGTTTAAAAAATCAAAATCAAACATGAGACACCGAGGAAAGGTTGGAAAGGGAAAGCGTGCCTGTTTGTAAATGATATGAAAATATGCAGTGAAGCAAACATGAAGAGAAGGTAGATAAAAAGACCAAAGACTTTAAAACTGGGAGAAAGGTATTTTTACATAATAAAAGTTGAAACAGAAGGTACAACCAGTAAGACTATAAAACGAGGTTGAATAAAATTCCACTATACAAATTGGTTAATTAATAATTCCAGGAAGTCATGAATAAAGTACTGTGCCGTGTTAGTTCATGTTAAAGATAAAACAAATATCCCTTAACACTTGAGGTCTTTTAGCCTAGAAAAAACATAAACCCTACAATATATATAAATATATATAGCACTACACAAAAGAGCAGTAGGCTTTGCGTTAAAGAACTCTCTTTTATACATCAACATTTTAGGGATATTTGTCATAGACTTTATATAAGAAAGATAAAACAAAGCCAAACAAACAAATAAAAGAATAATGATATCTACTTCTATATTGTCATCTCTTGCTCATTCCTGACCTGAGGAAGAAAGTTTTCCTTTCAAAAGCTTGTCAAAAGTGTATTTTAAACTAGACCCAAAAAAACCCAAATAAATCATAAAGTACAGGCTCAAAATCATCAGTGCCGAAGCAAGAAAATCCTTGACACAGGGTTAGGCAAAATCAGCAGAGGCTTGGGATAAAAACGATGTTTATTCAAAGCAGCTTTAAACTTCAGGTAGGATTTATCACAGAGCACAAGTGGCAATGCCTACAACACAGACGGAGCAAAGCAGGAAAAAAGTGGAATGATGTTTACTGTCCATGAGAGCCAAAGATCGGAAGAGTAGCCTAAAGATTGGACAACCAGGGAAACCCGGTTCAAATCCTGATGCAGATCCTTGTGATCTTGGACAAGTTGCTTAACTCAGAGGTAGGCAATTCTGGTCCTCGAGAGCCGGAGCCAGGTCAGGTTTTCAGGATATCCACAATAAATATGCACGAGATAGATTTGCATCCCAAGGAGCCAGTGCATGCAAATCCATCTCATACATATTCATTGTGTATATCCTGAAAACCTGACCTGGCTCCGGCTCTCGAGGACTGGAATTGCCTACCCCTGGCTTAACCCTTCATTGCCTCAAGTACAAACGTATAGGGAAATTCCATAACTGTGCGTATAGTTACATGCGCCATCCCCCTAATACTACAAAAAGTGCTGAAAATTGTGTGTGTACCCAATTTGCATGTGTAATTTAATTAACAAGCTAATTTGTGCCAATCACTGGCATTTCAACAAGCAATTACTGGCACTAATTAGAATTAATTATAAGCTATGAGTGTAAAATTAGGTGTGGGATCTGCTCGAGTCAAAAAATGAGGTGCAGAAATGGGTGGGTCATAGGTGTCCCTTTAAGTTACACAAGTAGTTAACAGAAAGGGCATCGGCACAGGTTTTCATTGGGGCAAATGGCCATGCCTAAAGTTAGGTGTAGTTCCCTGGCACCCTGAAGTTGTGGGTTCAAGCCCGGCACTGCTCCTTGTGGCCTTGGGAAAGTCACTCAATCCTCCATCGCCCCAGGTACGTTAGATAGATTGTGAGCCCACTGGGACAGATAGGGACAAATGACTGAAGGGTAAATTCTATAAGAAGCGCCCAAAGGTTAGGCACCGATATAGGCACTGTTCAGCGTGATTCAAGTAAAATGGGGTGCTGTTTAGTGAATCCCGCTGAGCGGCACCTATTTTGGAGGTGCCCATTAAATAGGCCAGCTCTAGGCACAACTAAAAGTTAGGCACCCTTGCGAGCGCTTAAGCACGCTTAAGATCAGTGATTCTGTAAGAAGGCACCTAACACGTAGCCACGCCCACGCCTAACATGCATAGCGCCTATTTTCTTGAAGGCCGCCTAAATTTTTACAGACGCCTTGTTACAGAATCGCACTTTCTTGATAGGTGCCTATGTTTCAATCAGTGCTGATTAAAAAGCTTAATCGAGCTTGTTATTCAATTTAGATAGGCGCCTATCTAGTTGGGCGCCTCCGAAGTAGGTGCCTAACTTTAAGTGCTGGTTACAGAATTTGGGCCTAAGTGCCTGACTGTAAACCACTTAGACAATTAATAGGTGGTATATAAATAAAGTGCTATTCTATAAGATGTGCCTAACTTTAAGCGCAGTTTATAGAAGAGCACTTTTTGCAGCACTGACTTTTTAGGCGCCATACTGTATATAGAATTTACCCCCCATATGTGCATAAGTGCTTAGATAATTGACATTATACAAGTATATGCACTGTGTCCTATTCTATAAATTAGTACAGAGCTACATTAGCATGTAACTGCAAGGGGGTGTACACAAGGGAGCGTCTCCATGTTATGTGTGTAACTTGTACAGAATATTGTTGTGGTTACTTCAGAAGCTCTATTCTTGTTTTGGACATCTGAAAACTGCCATTTTGACATCCATATCGCATGGATGTCCAAACCCCCAATTTTGCAATGGTAGCATATGGACATTTATCACTCCAGTACATCCATATGACAAGGGGGTGTGGTCTAGGCACACATTAAGCAGGATTAGCAGAGCCCAAAATATGGACATCCTGCTCCTGTCACAGAAGGGGAAAGGACAACCAAGTCTAAAAAATATGGGCATCCATATTTAGATCCGAAACTTGTCTCATTCTGGTTACAGAAAGGTGTTCTGATTGAGCAGTTATCCTCTGAATGGAGATGAAGGAAGTCACAGTGGGTATTTTTCTGTACTTGGAGTGCTCACAATTAAAAAAAAAAAAAAAAAAAGAAAGAAAAAGAAACAAAAGTTGCAAAAAGCTCCAGTGGGACTTAAACGAGCAACCTTGGATCTCTGCTCTGGCTCTCAGCTGTCTGGCCATTTTATAATATGGATGTTCCTCTGCTGCTATAAAGACATCCATGACAGGTTTTCTACAGCAGTGTTTCTCAACTCGGTCCTGGAGAACCCCCTTGCCAGTCAGATTTTCAAGATACCACAATGAATATGCATGAAAGAAATTTGCATATAATGGAGTGTGTATGCAAATCAAGTTTATGCAAATTCAACGTGGATAGCCTGAAAACCTGACTGGCCAAGGGGTACTCCAGGAACGAGTTGAGAAACACTGCTCTACAGAGGCCTGGATTGCATTTGCTTTTTACAAGGTTTGCTTACTGGAGCTATGAAGGGCTTTTCCCGCCTTCCCACCTAGTGGCTCCTCCCCCACCCTCTTCTCCGCCTCCCACCCCCTCCAACCCCCTGCCGTGCACACGCACAGCCCTTTCCTTCTCCTGTACCTCTTTAACGTTCCCAGCGCGAGCAGCGTCACCAACTTGCTGCCTACATCGGCGTTGGTTCTCCCTCTGACGTCACTTCCTAGGCACGGGTCCAGGAAGTGATAGAGAAAGAGTCAACGCTGGCACGAGCAGCAGGTTGGGGTTGTTGCTCGTGCTGGGAGCGTTATAGAGGACTGGAGAAAGGGCGTGCGAGTGTGTTAGTAGGGTAGCAGAGAAGGAGAGGAGGACAATGATGGACCAAGATGGTGCCTGGGACGGACCTTCCTTTTACTATGCCACTGCTCCCACCTCCAAACCCCAGGGTCCCCACTACTTGGGTAGAGATGGTGTTATAGGAGGCTCATCTTATTTTTTCCACCCAGGGTTCATTTAATTCCAGCTATGCCACTGCCAAGTGCAAGATTTGTTTGAATATACGTGCATTTTCATTGTACAATGAAGAATAGAATTGTAAATAATAGTTTTCCCAAAAATCACCTTTTAGACATTATGAGATCTATACCTGTAAAGGCTGTTATTTCCACATGTATAACTTGTGGTAGTCCATTGCAATGGTTGATGAACACAGCAAATTTCGTGGTTCACGTGGAAAATATGCCAGTAACCCCCGGGCAAGTAAGCAGACAAAGCACCAGACTGAAACATTTGCAAACTATTTCCAAGATAAGACTGATCAGTTATTGGCTGCTTTAAGTCTCTTTTCATGAGTGAAACGGTATGGTGGCCATGTTAGTCTACTCTTCTAGATAATATATAGAAATGAAACAAAAACAAAGAAAAAAAAATTATTTTTATTGGATTAATTTAGGGCTCCTTTTATGAAGCTCTGTTGAGGTTGTTTTTTTTTTTTAAATCGCTGGCTACAGTTATATTGACTCCGATGCTCATAGGAATTCTATGAGTGTAGGAGCTAATACGATCACGGCCGGCGATAAAAAAGCCTAGTGTGGTTTCATTAAAAGGGGATGGGGGGGGTTAATGTAGTTTATGATTAGCTTTCGAAGGTAACCCCTTCTTCCTCAGCAATCTCTTTTCATGAATTAAAATAGAAAAAGCAATTGGATTAATACATTAAAATGTCTTGAGATTTTTTTTTTTCTTTCAGCGACTGTTTATTTTTATGTTGACTTGTCTTCCTGAAGGGGGAACAAACTGTCCGTGGCATAAGGTGATAAGATTAGACAAATTACTTAATAAGTATTCCTGTTTATGGGAGGAGTGGGAAGGCCAAGAATCTCTGTCACTATGAGAATTCAATTTGAAATGGTACACACCCAGAGGAAATTTCTAAGAGTTTATTTTGGCTAGAGTGTAATTGATAATTGGCTCAGTTGATGACTCCAAATCTTTCACTGTTCTCAGATCATAACCTTTAATGGTATTCCTGTTCAGTTAGCTGTTGGTTTAACCCTTTAACTAGAGTGCTAATTTAATCCAAACAGGAAGACGGAAGCAAACTGTCAATGGTATAAATTCTGCAGTTTCATAAGCTTCTGATTGAAAAAGTACTGTCCTTTGACACTGTAAAACTTACAGTGCGTGTGTGTGTGTGTGTGGCTGGGGGGGGGGGGTGTTTAAAACTACTTTATGTATTAATCTAGCAACACTAACAATTCTTTATGTCTTCTCTTTTGTAGCCCAAAACAAAAAAGAAAGGACCTTTGTTCCAAAAACCACTGGCAAATCCCAAACAAAACAAGATGGAACAATAGTTTCTGGGTGTCACAGGAATGCACTGTTAGCTAAGCCCTGATGCAGCGACTCGGCGGTTGCGAAACTATGGCCACCGTCAGCAAGGAGAACTGTTGATATGTAGGGAGGCATGAAAAACAAAGAGAAAGGCATGGAGACTAAGCGGTGAGGAGAGAAAGTAGCATTCACAGCTGGCAACCTGTTGGCACTGGAACTGATATACAGTTCAGATAAGTTTTTGTACTTTATCAATTGAATATTTTGTACAGAGGAGTGAAGTCAAAAGCACAGCAGACATTTAGTTGGCACAAGGAACTGATATCCAGATAAGTTTTTGAACTCCACTAATTGAACATTTTGTAAAGAAAGGTGAAGTGGAATGAGTGAAAGGAGGTTTTTTCGCTGATGATAAAAGTTACGAAGGGAAGCTAGTGTGAGAGCTTCATTTTTGTAGCCTTGAAGGGGTGTTTTCCCTGGGCTTCTGAGGCTTTTTCCTCCTGTTAGAAGAGATATTAGATTGGTAGTATAATAATATATTTATTGTGGAAACATCACTTAGCTCTCTTTAATTTTACTTTTTACTGAAAGCATCAGAAGTAACCAGGTAAAAGGAGTAAAAATTAGTGAAATTATTATTTTCGTAAAAATAAAATACCAAAATGTTTCCTGCACTTCTTTACAAATAAAAGTGACAAAACCTTTAGTTATGTACACTAACTAATTACATTTTCTTAGTTACTCTACAAGTATGGTATATATGTTTTATGGAAACTCAACATGATCTCTGCCTCAGGCCCTGGAAGACCTCTGACAAGTCATTGTATCTCCCTGCGCCACCAAAAGCTGGCCAACATACCTAATGATCGATATAATCTGGCTTTCACAGTCTACAAGCTTATAAAATGTTACATACTCGTACATGGTTTTAGATCAGTTTTGTTTTATATGTATTATTTTGTTCTGATATGAACACAGAAACCCACAGATTCTATAAAAGGTTGCCCACAGTTGGGTGCTGGAATTTGCAAATGGATCTAACTGAAGCTGTGTGCTGTTCTATAACTTTGTGCCAACTCTTTTTGTGCACAACCCAAAAGTTGATACCCATCTATGCCTATCCCATGGTCACGTCTCCTTTTGGGTTGTGCACAAGAAAGTTAGGCAACAGTTGGCAACTTAATCGGTGCTATCTCTTCGTTAAGTTGCATACAGATCTTGGATCTATGTGCAAATTCCAGTGTCCAACTGTGGGTGACCTTTTATAAAATCTGGGCATTTCTGCGTTCATATCAGAACCAAATAATACATATAAAACAAAACTGATATAAAACCATGGACTTATGAAACGTTTTATATACTTATGGACTATGAAAGTCAAATTATATCAATCATTAGATGTGTTGTCTCAAAGGTTAGGTGCTAATTTATAGAAAAGGATTGATCCATGCCTAACTTGAGCATTAGACTTATACCTGTTTCTATCAGGCCCAAATCTAGCACCCAAAATTAAGTGTGACCTGCGTGCTATTCAAGTTGTTTATAAAGGTTGGGTGCCCTTTATAGAATAGAGGTTTAGTGTGGATCTTTTCAGTGTCTAACTCTCAGAGCTATGTATAGAATCCCTTCCAAAACAACTTGATCCACCCAGTTTGCCCATTCATTCTTCTAAACACAGGTCTTACAACCCCCCCTACATACACACACACCCTACACACATGGTAAGATCCCTTCAAGGATAATAGACACATATAAGGAATCCTAATAAATAAATATTGGTGAACTAAGATGACCATATGTCCTGTTTTGAACGGGACCGTCCCGTTTTCAGGCCCCCCTGTCCCGTTGTCCCCACACACAACTTTGGGACGCCGAAATGTCCTGTTTTCAGGGACAGTGTCCCAAAGCTATGCTCGGGGACAACGGGACAGGCGATCACTTCCTGTCCGTACCTGCCACACACACACACAAAAAAAAGACTCCCTCCTTCCTTTACCCCGGTCCGCTGCTATCTTACCGCCCTGCTGCTGCTGCTGCCAACGCCGACACGAAGTTTTCTTTCCGACGTCAATTCTGACTTCGGAGAGGATGTTCTGGGCCAGCAAATCGTTATCTGGCTGGCCCAGAACGTCTTCTCCAACGTCAGACGTCGGAAAGAAGACTTCATGTTGGCGTTAGCAACAGCAGGGCAGTAAGATAGCAGTGGACCGGGGGAAAGGAAGGAGGGAAGCCTTTTTTTTGCGCATGCGGCAGGGAGGGAAGGAGGTAGGCAGGCAAGCAGGCTGGCTTCGGGGGTGGGGGTGGGACAAAGTCTGGAAGGTAGTGAGAGGGATATAGGAAGGAGGCACTGGGGGCACTAAAGACATAAGAAGGGGCACTAAGTACATGGGAAGGAGGCACTAAGGACATGAGAAGGAGGCACTGGGGGCACTAAAAACATAGGAAGGGGCACTAAGGACATGAGAAGGAGGCACTGGGGGCACTAAAGACATGGAAAGTGGCACTAAGGACATGGGAAGGAGGTACTGGGGGCACTAAAGACATGGAAAGGAGGCACTGGGGACACTAAAGACATAGGAAGGGGCACTAAAGACATGAGAAGGAGGAACTGGGGGCACTAAAGACATGGGAAGGAGGCACTGGGGCACTAAATACATGGAAAGGAGGCACTGGGGGAACAAAGACATGGGAAGGAGACACTGGGGGCACTAAAGACATGAGAAGGAGGCACTAAAGACATAGGAAGGGGCATTAAGGACATGGGAAGGAGGCACTGGGGGTACTAAGGACATGGGAAGGAGGCACCGGGGGCACTAATGACATAGGAAGGAAAGAGAGAGGCAATAGAAAGGGACAATTATTGGACTTGAGTGCAGAAAAAAAGAAAGACATGAAAGAAAGGATGCACAGTCAGAAGGAAATGCAACCAGAGACTCATGAAATCACCAGACAGCAAAAGTAAGAAAAATGATTTTATTTTCAATTTAGTGATCAAAATATGTCAGTTTTGAGAATTTATATCTGCTGTCTATATTTTGCACTATATTTGTCTATTTTTCTATAGTTACT
The DNA here is from genome assembly GCF_902459505.1 of Geotrypetes seraphini. Lineage (NCBI taxonomy): Eukaryota > Metazoa > Chordata > Amphibia > Gymnophiona > Dermophiidae > Geotrypetes > Geotrypetes seraphini. The sequence continues at coordinate 172,015,449 of NC_047089.1, read as the reverse complement.
GAGGTGACATTGCATATTTTAAAGTCATCTGCTTTGACATCTTTGAAACCCCCCAAATATAAATGATAATTAACATTTTCTCTCCATATAGTGAGCTTTGTAGTTTTTTTAAAATTTTATGGTTACCATTATGAATTAATAAGATATTATGTGTACATGAAAAATGAATGGAAGAAATTGGGGGTGGGATTGGGGGTGGGGCTAGGATGGGATTGGGGTGGGGATAGGGCGGGATTGAGGGCGGGACTGACAATTAATATATGTCCCCTTTTGATGAAAAAAATAAATGGTCACATTATACAAAACCCACTTTAAACTAGAGGTTGGGATATATCAAGTTGGCAAAATACCTTTAGAGATTGAATATTCAAATGTCCATGCACCCTTTACAGTTTGGACTATGCTCTCCTGCCTCAATGCAGACATAAGGTATACAGCTATGCTGTACCCATGTTGCACATTCTAGTGGAATTCTCAAAGAGAAATACCACATGAAGACTTCATGCCCCGTGACAACTATCATTATTTCCCTCTTTGCTTCTGACCCAATCAAGTTCAAATTATGCCACTTTTTTGGCTTTCATCATTTTTTGTCAGGTCTATTCTAGGTTTCCATCATCCTCTGAGTAAAAAGGTATGTTTTTCCACACTGTCGCTTCACTTTTATATGACTGCTTGACAATTATTGTCTACCATTTTCATCATGTTTATAAAAACATCCTGGCATTCTTCTTGCTTCAGACTCAACCATGAAGGCACACATGAGGTCAGCAACTTCTCAAGAACATCAGCCATCATGTAGATTAAGGTTTCTTCTCCTACCAGATGACTTCAGAGTTCCTATCCAATCATTAATGCTTAAACCTACTGTGACTCATATCCTGCTCTTCCACAATCTCTTCTGAAATCACAGTAGCTAATTTAAAAAAAAACAACAAAAAACTACTACTTGTGTCAACAGATGTCATTCCAGAGAGCATTTTCCTCCTAAATAATACCTATAGTATTCTCAAGTCCAGCTGCTGGTGATGTGTGAGCAACAGGTGGCACAGTGGAGAAGACAAGTGCTTTAACTGCTAGAGAAAACCTTTAGCAAAGTGAGGAATGATGTGGCAGAAGGAATGAAGCCTGAGGCCAGGGCCATTAGCCACATCCCAGCAACTTGAAGACTAGTCCCTCACTGTAGAATATGGCTTCACAACTCAATACTGCTTTTGTATCAAGTTTATTAAAATTTGATAAAATTGCTTTTTCAGAAATTTCACAGTGATGAACATTAAAAATGGGGAAAACAAACAATTTATTGGGGGGAACACTGACACACTTCAAACGAGAGGAAAGTAAAAGGAATAACTACAATCAGTATAGGAAAGAGAATGGAGAAAGGAAATGACAATGTATTCTATCATGCTTGCTCCCTGTAGAACTCCAGATACATATAATAAAATCTTCATTTAACAATCTTTAACAAAAATTTCCACATCTTGAAATCCACAAAATCATAGCTTCAGTCTTTACAAACAGAATGTGAAAAAGTATAAAGAAAAGCTGCACTATGGTCCTCTTTAACTAAGCTGCGGTCAACACTGCTCCGAAGCTCATAGGAATGCTATGAACATCAGAGCAGCATCAGGCCCGTGGTAGAAACTTCTACCATGGCTTAGAAGTATGTTTGCTGGTCAGTAACAAAAATTACACCTTGCTATTAAAATCTAGTCAAAATATGTTGTTGTTTTCTTCAAGCTATATCAACAGATGAAACATACAGTAGGTTTGGTACAGGAATACTTATGGATGGGAATATTGCTGGTATTATGACACACAAAACCACAGCCTGTTTTGCGTCAGCCTTGTTGTTTCTGCAGTATCAACAAAAAAAAATGCTTTGGTTAGCAAACCTGCCACGAAAGCAGAGGAGGAAAAAAAGATCTACATATCTCAGTCTTGTTTATTCTAGTGGAACCAGCTTTACCACAAATATACTTTGATTTGTCTTTTTAGTCTATGGTCAGTTAGAAAAACAAAAACGAAAGAGAAATGAAGAACAGTGAAAGAATGAACAAGGCCAAAGTCAATACCATACATATCTATTAAATTTTGGTTGCTGACTTTAGAGCTAATGTCTTCCAGGGAATTGTGCATATTTTTCTAGTGCAGGGTCTTAATAAAAAGAAACATTTTTCATTCAAAGTACACAGCATGTATTTGAGCAAATGCAGTACCCTGACAAAAGGGAGGCCTCAATGCATCAGACTTGTACCCACACATAGGGGTCTCTGGGAGGGGGGTTGAGCTTCATGATGGCCTTCCTTAGGGTTTCCAGATGTCCTCTTTTTAAGAGGACTGTCCAGGTGTCTTGACAGATTCTCAAAACCCAACAGTTTGTCCGAGTTTTGAAAAGCGTTGAGCTTAGGGGCATGTCTGGAGGGCGATGCAATAATGTCACATGTATACACACTTGCATGTGATGTTATCACTTCACATTTGTGCAGATACCCTCCAGACATGGCCCCAAAGAGATGAGGTTTGTGTGGGGCTGGGGCTGGGGCAGGGCTGTGGGCAGAACAGGGTGGGGCCACATATCCTCTTTTTCTGAAGGACAAATCTGGTAACCCTAGCCTTCATAGGTCAGGAAATAATGGGAGGAGGTGAGTTGGGTATTTGTTAGGGGATCAGGTGGTAATGGAGGGTAGGATGGATGCCTGTTGGAAGATCAAGTGATGGCAGGGGGCTGTTGAAGGGTGTTGGTGAAAGGTGGGAAGGCATCTTCACAGAGTTAACCATAAATTTTACATCTTTAAGCCTGAAATACATTCGTAAAATCCAATTCCTGTCATATTCTAATGCAAATGTAGCAATAAGGGATGCTTTATTCAATACCATATCAGATTCCTCCAATAAGCCAGTAACATCAAGACTGGCCTCTTGGTTCTGAGTTAATATAATAAGCTTTTGTTATCGGAGGCATGGATTCAGCAGAAATTTGTAAGACTTCCTTCAGAAATTTCTTTAACTTTTCTATAGGTTGCAATAAAGAAGACTGAGGAAAATTCAGAAATCTTAAATTTAGGCTGCGTTCATAATTTTCAGGTCTCTCCATTTTCTAATGAATGTTTAAATTATCTTTTACCAAAGTTAATTAAGTATCTTTTACTCCTATAATTTTCCCCAATTCATGAACTTGGGAGTCAACCTTGGTAGTAAAGTCCCCAGTTTGTTTAACATGTAGCTGTACCATTTCAGGGAGTTGCAAAACTTTATCTAAATGTTCAGACAATTTCACCTCCAGGGCATCGACTGCCTCCAATGTGATTTTCTCTGGTCTTTTCTTCAACCTGGTGGAGCTCTCAATTCCAGCCTCCTTGGCTCTAGTCGCTGCAAGTCCAGGCCCCTGGGGAGCCTCCCCAGGACATCCTGCCGCTGCTCCCGCACCAAATTTCCCTGGCTGGTACTTGGGTGAAGTAGAAGTGACGTCCCAGAACTGAAGCTCTCGTCGGCAACCTCTCCGGTATCCACACCTAAGCTTCCCATCAGCCTTTCAATTTCACTTCCGGGTTTGAGTGGAGTCTCGCGGTCTTCGGGGCTCAGCCACACTGAAGGCGAAATCCCCTGTCTGCTGCTCGACTCTCCTCCGAAGATTCTCCTTAGAACTGGACAGTAAGAGGAAACTCTCCAGTGTACGCTGTCCCGATACCGGAGGGGGGGAGGAGGGAAGGGGGAACCGGGACGGCCGTGAACAGTCACGGTTTCCCTTTCCTCTTTACCATGCTATCAATAGGCGGTATTCCGATGCTGTTCAGAACGTCCTCTCACCGATCTGTCTCTGCTGCCATCTTGCCTCCCTCAGCAGCCATCAGGGATGCATATGTATACTGGGGAAGGACAGGCTTGAGAGTTAGAAGGGCAGATGCCAGGATGCTGCAGAGAGAGAGGTGAGGGTAAAGTGATGCCATTGCTGGGAGGGCCCCTGCCCACTTATAGCTGTGACACTGGCACCTAATTTCTCTTGCACACAAATGTAAAGGGGGTACTAACAGGGGAAGGGGAATGGGTACATCAGGAGCATTTCAACTATTCTTCTCTGCAATTTATACAATAGTTGCATGTACATACTCAGCCATTTATGCCAACCATAGACACACCTAAAGTCTGGCATGTACAGACTTACATTTGTATTCTAGAACAGCGGTCTCAAACACACGGCCCAACGGGCCGCATGTGGCTCTCCAGGTGTTATTTGCGGCCCATGGTCTGGACGCGATCAACAGCATTTCTCTTCCCTTTTCCCTTCCTTTTGTAGCAGCAGTGTGTCTGGAGGCTCCTCACGCTATCCACTCCTGCATCAGAAGCCTCTCTGACGTCACAACATCAGAGAGGCTTCAGACGCAGGCGCGGATCTTGCAAGGAGCCGCCACCCACGGCTTTGAATGGAATGAGCCGGCCAGACACGCTGCTGCTCCACAAGGAAGAGAACGGAAGGGGAGGGGAAAGAGAAATGCTTCTGCTAAATAGGAAAGAGGGACCCTAGGGAAATGCTGCTGCTGCTGTACAGGGAAAGGGAGAGGGAGGGAAAGGGGAAAGGGAAATGCTGCTTCTGTTGCTGCTGCACCCAATTGGGGAAAGAGAGGGAAGGAAGGAGAAGGGAGAGGAGAGGAACAAGAGAAAAAGCCAAGTTCATGGGAGGGAGGGAAGGAAAGGAGATATCAGACCATGGAGGGGGAGGGAGAGATGACAGGTCATGGGGGAAGGGAAGGAGATAGATGCAAGACCAGGGGAAAGGAAAGAAGAAGGGAGGGAGAGAAAGGAAGGAAAGAGATGCCAGACCATGGAAATAGGACGGAAGAGAGAGATAGGAAGGGAAGGTAAGACATGGAAACGTAGATTTTGAAAAGAAAGCAGAAAAATTGAAAATTAAGTTAATGCCAAAGATGGATGCAAGGCAGAAAGTGAAGACAGAGAAAAAAACAGTCAAAAGACAAGAAGGCCCTGGAAACATAGTTGAAAGCACAGAAAAATAAATTCACAGACAACAGAGGTAGGGAAAATGATTTTATTTTCAATATAGTGATTGAAATGAGCCAGTTTTGAGAAAGAAAAGATATTAAACTTTAAATGGGAGGGCTGCAGAAAAAATAGAGTACTTGGAGGGCCGCAGAAAAAATAGTTAATGTCTTATTAAAGAAATGACAATTTTGCATGAGGTAAAACTCTTCATATGTTTATATACCTTTCCTTTTAACTGTTAAAGGAAAGTTTTATAAACTATAAAGAGTTTTACCTTATGCAAAATTGTCATTTCTTTAATAAGACATTAACTATTTTTTTCTGTGGCCCTCCAAGTATCTACAAATCCAAAATGTGGCCCTGTAAAGGGTTTGAGTTTGAGACCACTGTTCTAGAATAAATTTGGTGCACAACTCTGCCATTGTAGAATATTAGCTTAGAACCCAGATTTTAGATGCAGTGGCATAGTAAGGGTATGTGTAGAGGTAGACCGCCCCGGGCGCCATCTTGGTAAGGGTGCCAGCACCTTTCCTCTTCTCTACCCTAATCCTTCCCCACCCCTCCCACTGCACACTCCTTCCCTCCTCCTCCCCCCGCCCCAATGCATCTAACTCTTCACTATCATGAACAGCAGCTCCAATCTGCTGCTCGCACCAGCCTTGGTTCTTCCTCTGAAGTCACTTCCTGGTTGCAGGACCAGGAAATGACATCAGAGGAAGAGCCAAGGCTGGTGTGGGCAGCAGGTTGGAGATGCTGCTTGCACAGGCAAAGTTAGAGGTACAGAGGAATGGATGGGGCATGTGTATGTGGGGGGGGGGAGGAAAGGAGCAGGGGGTAGAGAAGAGGAAGAGGGGTGCCACCGCCCCAGACGCCTCCCACCACCCATTTAATAATAGATTACAGGTTGAGGCAAAGGATAACATCAGCTGCCAATAAAATATAGGATTTGTTTTAAAATGCCTTATTTGGTGCATAACGGTTTAGGAAAGGAGGGGTTGGGTATCTCACTCAATTTTTACTGTGGTTATCAGCAGGGGGCGAGATCTTTGCTCTCTGAAGAAAGTTCCTTTAAAAGAGACCCCAGTTAAAGACATTAGTAATGTTGCATTTAGATATCAAGAGCCAAAACTGTGGACTAGCTTGCCCCTGGAGAGCCAAATGGTGAAGGATAGTTGGATTCCAGACAAAAACTTTGAAATGTTTTCATTTCAGAAAGCTTTAGGGGTGGTAAACAAAGAGCTGAAGGATGATTCATGTAGCTGAGAACTGGGAAATTTTGAATGATGAATGATGATTAATTAGAAGAACTGTTCTATTTTATTTTTATGTGACTGTATGTCTTGTCTTAAGTGAGAAGCAATGTGTTATATGACATATGGTTTTCTTTTTTTCTTTTGATTTAAGCTTCAATACCCTGCCTTGAAAGCTAGTTGTCAGGCAGGTAATAACCTGAAACAAAACAAATTCCTTTTTAAGAGTAGACTTAAAGAAAAGGAATATTTATAAATTGGAGTATTGCCAAAACGAAGGTATGTTCCTTCCATTTCAAAACACATAAAATGACCAAGAAATCTCCAACCCAATGAAACCAAGTGCAGAAGCAGCAAATGGTATGAAGACTTTGAAGAATGCATTACAAAACAAGCAGGGCTAGTTATCTTTGTTGATTTTCTTAAAGGACATAACCCTAAATAAAGACTTTATTTGCCGAGGGTAGAATGTGGATCAGAATCCAAGGACATTTTGTGCCCGACCTCTAAAATCAGCCTCAGGAACCCCCATGTAGGAGTAACAGAACCTGGGTGGGGGTGGGAATACCAAATGATATACAGCGAAAGCAACTGTGATGTTAATCTGCTCAACCATGGGTGATGATATAAGTAATCCTGACATTGCTTTCAAGAAGCTGATCAAAGTAGGTCAAATCACATTGACCTGACTTAATTTAACATGCTTTGTCAGAGATATACAGGGTAGACTCTGTCCGCAGGCAGTGATACATTCTGCTATCAATGTAGAATTCTGTCACAATAATAGGATATGCTGTGTTAATTAGACCATAAAGATATAGGACCAGATTTTGTAAATGGTACTCAAAAAATGGGCATTGAAACAGTGGCGTAAACGAGGGGAGGAGGAACCCCCCGCGCCCTCCTCTCCAGCCCCGCGCCATACTCATACTCTCCCTTCCCCCCGTACCTCTTTAAATCTTTGTCAATGCAAGCAGCTTCTCCGGCCTGCTGCTCGCACCGGTGTTGGCTTTCCCTCCAATGTTGCTTCCTGGCCCAGCGATTTAGAAGTGATTTTAGAGGGGAGCCAGGACGGCACAAGCAGCAGGCTGGAAATGTTGCTCGTGATTTAAAGAGGTGGGAGTGGAGGTGGGAGTGGGGTGGGGAAGGGAAGGCACAAGCTTGGCATAGGGGGTGAAGAGGTGCTGGCGCCCCCACCAAGATGGCGCCAGGGGTGGTCCACCTCCTCTGCTCGCCTTAGTATGTCACTGCATTGAAAACAATGGGCACTAAGCTCTAAAGGATGAGCACCCCTTACAGAATAATGCTTAATGCTAATTCTCATGCCCTAACTTTTGGGCATCAGATTTATGCCTGCTGAAACCTGATGCTAAATGCTGGTGCCCAAGGTGGGCATGCTAAACCAGTATTCCATACCTACATATGTAACTTTTTGGAATGCCCCAGCCCATCCATGCCCCCCTTTTGAGATACATCCTATGAAAGTTGGGCACCTTGCCTTATAGAATAACATGCAGCCAGGTACACACACAAATTTTAATGAGTGCCAATCAACATTGATAATTGGTTATTAGTACCCAATTATAGATGATTCAGAGCTCATTATTAATTCATTTCCATATGGCATGCTCAAATTTGGGTCCGCAGATTTGGTTGCCATATATAGAATCAACGAGATTGTGCTAATTTGAACTGGTTTCCAAATTCTAATTATCCTTTACAGCACACACTTACCCCTCCCTTTATACAAAGCATAACACGGTTTTTAGCGCCAACTGCAGCGGTAACAGCTCTGGCCCCCATAGAATTCCTATGAGTGTAGAAGCTGTTACCGCCATGGCCAGCTCTAAAAACCATGCTATGCTTTTGTAAAAGGGAGGGGTAAGTGTGTACTATTTATTTATTTATTTTTGGGGGGAAGGGGCGTGTCAGAGGCGGAGAATGGGCATAGATGTGCTATCAGCTAGCATACTGACATTTACTGCTGTGCTAATTGGTTACCATTTTCATAATACCGGAGCCCTTAGCATCATCTAAATAGGGAGCGGTAAGTGCTCACACACTAATTTCTTTCAATGGCTGCAAGCTAATGCTAATGTGGTCCTTTTAGCGCTAAAGATTAGCATGCGCTAAATACTAAGGCACCCATAGAATATAATGGGTGCCTTAGCATACGTTAATCTTTAGTGCACACTAAATCGGTTAGTGCGCCTTAGTAAAAGGACCCCCAATATTAGCACATGGCCAAAAATGAAACAAATAAGAAAAAAAAAAGCCCTTTTTGATGGCCAAGCTAGAAATGAACTTAGCATATGGGTAAATCTGTGTAAAAGCGTACCAAGCCTCCATTTCATAGTACAGCTTAGTAAAAGGGTCCCTAAATTATTTATTATTACTACTTATGTTTTATCATTTCTATAATGCCACTGGATGCACTCAGTGCTATACACAAACACTTTAAGCGACGGTCTTTGCTCAACAGAGCTTACAACACATCTCCCCTGAAAAGCTACCCTTTCCTCCCTCATCTAATACAGACATCTGCTCACTCCTCTCACTTCCTGACCCAGCAAGGTGGCAGGAGAGGGAGAGCAGCACACTAGTGCTGCCCGATTCAGGAAAAAAATTTTGTTTCGATTCAGCCCATTGAATCGATTCGATTTTCCTGCCCAATTGGGTGTTTTGTTTTTTTTCAAACATCCTGGTGGGTTTATTTTATAGCTTCTTCACCCCCTTTGCCTTCTCCTAACCACACTGGTGCTATGGTCTAAACAAAAAAAACAAACAAAAAGGACTTTTCCTCTCTCTGTTAAATCCTAGCTCACGTTTGCGGTCTAACACCAGCTCTGGAAGGATACATGTTTCAAATCTGATATATTGTAATTACAAAACAGAAAATAAAATTAGTTTTTCAACCTTTTGTTGTCTGGTCTTTATTCAAATCTTGTTGGTCTCAGGCTCTGGTTGTCTTCTGATAACTTGCTTGCCAGGGTCTCCTTTTTTCTTCTTTCTCCGTGTTAACCATCCATCTGACATCTCTCTCCTCCCCTTCTGTTTCCCTTCCCTCCCCCGGAGGTCTGACATCTTTCCTTATTTTCGTCTCCATCCACAGATCCACCTTTTCTCAACTACCCTTTCATCCAGCATCTCTCTCTCCTTCCCCACCACCCAGGGTCCACCATCTCTCCCTTTCTCTTCCCAACTACCCTCCTATCCAGTATCTCTATCCCCTTTCCACACCATCCCTTGTGTCCAACTTCTCTCTCTTTCTGTTCCTTCCTTCCCTAAATCCCATTGTCCACCATCTCTCTCCGACTCCTCTGTTTTTAGACCCATTATTTCTTCCCCCAAAGTCCGGCATAAGCACGTGTCTTTGAACCCCCCTCCCTCTGTGTACTTCTACACCAGGGCCCGCCCCCCTGAAGGCCTGGGCCACCATCCCTGAAGGCCTGTCCCCCCCTTGAAGGCCTGCACCCCCTGCCCAGCTGTGCCCTGCCCGCATGTACCCATTTTATTATTTACTTCTTTTCTCCTTCTTGCTTCCCTACTTCTCCTCTTCACTGTTCTCTTTCTTTCCCTTTCTCCCACCAGAACTTTTTCTCTGCTCACTCCTTCCCTCTCTCCAAATACTCTTTATCCTCTTTCCAACTCTATATTTCTCTTCCTGTCTCTTTTCTCATTCCCATCCTTCATTCAGTACTTTTTCATTCCTTTATAACCTAGTCCTATTGGCTCTTCAACCCTTGCCACCTTCCCCTCAGCTCTCCTCTCAGGCTGCCTACACTTGATCTCTCTCTCTTTTTTTTTTTTTTTTAATCGTGCAGCAGTCTGATGGCAGATCCTCCCTTCCTCCCCCTGAAGCCTGCCTGCCTTCCCCCAAGCTGACCTGCCACCGATTCCACCTCCCGCCACTCACCCCCTGCCCGCCGCCGCTAGCAGACTCCATTTAACCCCCCCCCCCCCCGGCTGCTGCTGCAACTCTAAAAGGGCCAGGCGCATGCAGCGATTGCACCCGCCTGTCCATAAGCCTTCCCCCAACTTCAATTCTGACGGAGAGAAGGCTTATGGGCCGGCGGAGTGCAATCGCTGCACGAGCCTGGCTCTTTTGGAGTTGGAGCAGCGAGCGGAATTAAATGGAGCTGGCGGGCGGGTCGCAAACAAGCAAGGACCAACAGCAGCATTGTCTATCAAGGCCTGCAGTCATCGTAGCAGCCCATCGGGCCCACCCTTTAATCTGGCTCTGGATGCGCAGGAGGCTAGGGGGGAAGCCAGACACCAGCACTTCCGACTAACCCTCCCCCCTCGCCCTCTAAAGCAGGAGTGGCAGCGGTCGGCCAGCAAGAGGCAGCGCTACCGCTCCTGCTTTAGAGGGGGAGGGGGGAGGGTCAGTAAGCGAATCGGGAAGCCATTTTTTTTTGTTTTGAATCGATTCGAATCAATTCACCCGAAGTGAATTGGTGAATCGATTCGAACCATGAATCGGGCAGCACTACAGCATACCTCCAAATTGCTTCAAAAAACCCACAAAACACAACTGCAGAATAAGTAGTATAATGATGGAATTGTTATTATATTTGATCATGACATTTATAGTAAATTTTGAAATTGATGATGGTTTGAAATTATGTATGAGTTATTTAAAAATATTTATTTACACATATTTCACATGTTTTGCATAGAGTATAATTTATTAAGAGATGAGTACATAACAATTTAGCTTCATTATAGAGTGGTGAATAATGCATATACACAAGGTAGATTTGCATGCCTGTCATCTTTATTATATGCAAATCTGCCTCATGCATATTCAGTAGGGACTGGCTGGGGATCCCCCAGGACAGGTATAAGAACCACTGTTCTACAGGACATTGCTGTTCAAGCTGGGCAGCACTTTGACAGTGTCACCCCTAGGGTTACCAGATTTTTGCTTGAAAAAAACAAGAGGATGCATGGTCCCGACCCATTCCTCCCCCCCCACCTAGCCCTGCATCATTCTGCCCCACAACCCCGGCCCCACACAAAGTTCATCTCTTCGGGGCCGCATCTGGAGGGCATCTGAATATGTACAGATGTGACGCAGTGATGTCACATGCATGCACACATGTGTGTGATGTCACTGCATTGCATCTGTGCATGTTCAGATGCCCTCCAGACAAGGGTTACCGGACATCCGGATTTTCACGGATAGCTTTTCAAAACCTGGCACTTTGTCCTGGTTTTGAAATGCTTCCAACGTCGTGACGGCATTCACAAACGCGAGGACGCAACACGGTGATGTCACATGCACACGCGTGACATCATTGCATCGCATACATGCAACGTCATCACGTTGCATCCAAGCATGTAGTCCCGACGCATGAGCAGGTTAAGGGGGCATGGCCATGGGTCTGGATTTTCCTTTGGGAAAATCTGGTAACCCTACTCCAGACATGGCCCCGACCACAATACTTTTCAAAATCTGGACAAAGTGCAATTTTAAGAAGCCATCCAGATGCCTGGACAGTCCTTTAAAAAGAGGACATATCTGGGTAAATCGGTGACGGGACTAAATCGCGCGAGACAACGGCGCGCTGACAACTGAGCGCAGACAACTGAGTGCAAGGTTGACGGCGCGCCGAAGAAATGCACTATTTTAAAGGGCTCCGACGGGGGGTGGGGGGAACCCCCCCCCCACTTTACTTAACAGACATTGTGCTGGCGTTGGGGGGGGGTTGGGGGGTTGTAACCCCCCACATTATACTTAAAACTGAACTTTTTCCCTAAAAAACAGGCAAAAAGTTCGGTTTCAAGTATAATGAGGGGGGTTACAATCCCCCCAAACCCCCAACGCCAGCGCGATATCTGTTAAGTAAAATAGGGAGGCTTCCCCTCCAACACCCCCCGTCGGAACCCTTTAAAATAGTGCTTTTATTCGGCGCGCCGTCAACCTTGCACTCAGTTGTCTGCGTGATTTTGTCTGTGAACGTCTGGTAACCCTAGTCACCCCATAGAGGAAAAAAACACATTTTCACTGTTGCACTTCCTTGGTGAGGTTAGAGAAGAGAAGCTTGCCCCTTTACTTCTCTGCATTACTTACATGAAGAGCACTGTTCCAAGCTGAGTGGGAGTCCTCCAACTGCATTGCTACCAATGATGGGTGGTGCTCCTATACCTAGGGTCACCAGATTTTACATCAATAAAATCCCGATCCTGAGACCTGCCCCCAGGCCCGCCCAGTTTCACCCATCCCTACCCCATTATATCCCAACTCCGCCCTCAGCTCCGCCCCCACTGCCTGTTCATTGGGCAGGAAGGCATCTGCACATGCACGGATGCCCTCTCCCGCCGCGATTTCTTTTCAAAACCTGGACAAAGTGCCAGGTTTGGAAAAGCCATCCGCACACGTCCTTAAAAGGAGGACATGTCCGGGAAAATCCGAATGTCTGGTAATCCTACCAATACCGTGTTTTAAATTGCCAGGGACAGATAGGTTCCCCGGAGTACTGCCGAGCTTGCCTGCCCCTCACTATTGGAAATATTACAGTGAAACAGCATCCCCTACTGTCAGGACTGTAGTTGGATGACTCCCGCTCAGTTTAGAGGGAACAGTGATGAAGAAGCATTCTCTTCTCCCCCCTCACCTCCTAGAAGTGCTAAGAAAGTAACATTTATTCACCCAGGTCCCCAACCTGATCAATGAGCAGCAAGCTAATCCCTCTTCCCATGTCACGGAATTTCATCACAAAATAAACAGCAGCACAGTCAAAATTCAAAATATTTTAGCCTGTGGTTTAGCTTTCTTAAACGGAACTTTCCTGTTTCATGTCATTTCTTACAAGTGCCAGCCCTCTCAATTAGCAGATCTAAATATGGGCAAAAACAATCAATTAAAGCTCTGGGAACCAATACCTAGAGCTGAGCATTTGCTGGCCCAGCAAAATCTTCACTTAAATACCAAAGGATGCAAGGAGAGAAAGAGACAAATATACAGATTGTTTTGCCCTGAAAGGGTGGTGTTTAAAAAAAAACAAAAAATCATAAAGACACGTTTGTATGAATATAGCAGGTTTATCTAAATACTTTGGATTGTATTTATATGATGATTTTTTTATTTATTTTTTCATTCTGAGCTGAAAAGAAAAATGTCTCACAATTAAGCTCTTTGTTGATGTCTTATGAAAATCACAGGTTTATGTGGGATTTTCTCAGAGACCAGGGGATACACAAGCACAGACACACACATATACCAAAGAAAATAGTAGACAATCATAGAAAAAAACCTAGACAACAGTGAGAATTTTAGCGATGAAAAGGGCAAACAGAATGCTAGGAATGATTAAGAAGGGGATCACGAACAGATCTGAAAAGGTTAGCATGCCGTTATACCGGGCTATGGTACGCCCCCACCTGGAAAATTGCATCCAACACTGGTCGCCGTACATGAAAAAGGACATAGTATTACTCGAAAGGGTCCAGAGAAGAGCAACAAAAATGGTTAAGGGACTGGGGGAGTTGCCATACAATGAGACTAGAAAAACTGAGCCTCTTCTCCCTTGAAAAAAGGAGACTGAGAGGGGACATGATTGAAACATTCAAGATATTGAAGGAACATAAGAATTGCCGCTGCTGGGTCAGACCAGTGGTCCATCCTGACCAGCAGTCTGCTCACGCGGCGGCCCCAAGGTCAAGACCAGTGCTCCAAATGAGTCCAGTCTCACCAGTTTAGCATGAACTTGTCCAACTTTGCCTTGAAACTTTTGCCTCTTCCTATATAACAGACTCCGGAAGAGCATTCCAGTTCTCTACCACTCTCTGGGTGAAGAAGAATTTCCTTACGTTTGTGCGGAATCTATCCCCTTTCAACTTTACAGAGTGCCCTCTCGTTCTCCCTACCTTGGAGAGGATGAACAGTCTGTCTTTCTCTACTAATTCTATTCCCTTCAATATTTTGAATGTTTCGATTATGTCCCCCGATAGATAGATTGTTCACCCTCTCCAAGGTGAAGAGAACGAGAGGGCACTCGCTAAAGTCAGAAGGAAAAAGATTCTGTACAAATGTAAGGAAGTTCTTCTTCACCCAGAGAGTGGTAGAAATCTGGAACGCTCTTCGAGAGGCTGTTATAGGGGAAAACACCCTTCAGGGATTCAAGAAAAGGTTGGATAAGTTCCCACTGGAACAGAACATACGCAGGTAAGGCTAGACTCAAATAGGGCACTGGTCTTTGACCTAAGAGCCGCCGTGTGAGCGGACTGCTGGGCACGATGGACCAGTGGTCTGACCCAGCAGCGGCAAATCTTATGTTCTTATGTGAACTGCTTTTGGTGTCAGTAAGAACTGCAAAGGGTGCATTCCCATGGGAAAGGCATGGATGGCTCATGGGAATTCCAGAAAATGACATGCAGTATTCTCGAATAGTACGGATGCGCATCCAACTTGTGCACCAGGATTTGCACCTAGTTTCAGCTGATGTACAGCCTCATGGCCCAAGAGCATTCATCGTGAAGCACACTTTATTGAATAGAGCTGGGTGCCATTTTGCTGAATTTGACCCAAAGTGTCCAGAAGAATAGGACCTTGAAAGTAGTCTTCTCCACCACTGCCCCTTAGGACTAGAAGGTAAGTAGAGTCGCCTCCTCCTTCCTTTACTAGATAATGCTAAAAAAAACCAGCAATGAGCAACCAGAGTGTACTCACGAATGGACGTTTTTCTTAAAAAAAAAAAAACCCAAAAACCTAAGGCATGGCCATAATATGAAAGAATACAGGAAACAAACAGCGAAGGAGACTCTGGTGCCCAATGCCCTTTATTTTGTACCAAGACTTGACACGATCGTGTTTTGGCCCCAAATGGGCCTGCCTCAGGAGTCTGAAATCTGAATGATGGTATGTGTACTATTCTTCAAAAGGAGTCAGGAAACAATAGTATAAAGCATAAAACGTGGCTCTTAAAGTCAACATGGCTGTCCTAACAAAAGCTTGGCGGCAATCTCTGTGAACAACTTTTTCAAAAGGAGCAAAAAAAATACAGACTGTCCGTAGACTACTGCAATTGCTACTAAACATAAGACCAATGGTCATCTAGCCCAATATCCCGTCTTCACAGAGGCCAAACCAAGTCACAAGTACCTGGCAAAAACCCAAATAGTAGCAGCATTACATGCCACCAATCCAAGACAAGCAGTGGCTTCTCCCATGTCTGTCTCAACAGCAGTTTATGGACTTTTCCTCCAGGAACTTGTTCAAAATCTTTTTTAAAACCAGCTACATCCTCTGGCAATGTGCTCTAGAGCTTAACTATTCTCTGAGTGAAAAAAAAAATTTTCCTCCTACTTGTTTCAAAATTATTACTCTGTAACTTCATCGAGTGTCCCCTAGTCTTTGTAAATCTTGATGCAGTAAATAAAATATATCCACTTACACCCATTCTACACCGCTCAGGATTTTGTAGACTTCAATCGTCTCTCCCCTCAGTCGTCTCTTTTCCAAGCTGAAGAGCCCTAACCTTTTTAGTCTTTTCCTTGTATGAGAGGAGCCCCATCCCCTTTATCATTTTGGTCACTCTTCTTTTAACCTTTTCTAGTGCCTTTCTTGAGATAAGGAGACCAGAACTGAACTCAATATGCAAGGTGAGATCGCACCATTGAGCGATACAGAGGCATTTCTATGGCGCAGAAAGGCAATACGCAGCACTGTACATTTAAAATTCAAAGCATGTTCTCTTGGTGAAAAAAATAAGATATATACAGTATATATATATATATATATATATATATATATATACACACACACACATATATATTTTAGTGCGCAGTTTGTGGGCACATTGCAAAACGTGTTCTGTAATAAGCTTTCAGCTGTAGTAAGCATACACTAGTGCTTACTGCCACTTTGTAAAAGAACCCCTTAATTAGGGTTACCAGACGTCCGAGATTGAGGCCGGGGCTGGAGTGCATCTGCGCATGCGCAAAATGCGATGTAAAGACATTGCACACATTCATGCATGCGTGCAACATCACCATGTTGCATCTGCACAAGCGCAGACGCACTCCATCCCTGGTCCGAGGAGACGAGATTTTTGTGGGGCTGGGGGGGCGGGGCAGAACAGGGCGGATGGAAAATCTGGTAACCCTACCCTTAATGTGGGGAAAAAAGGCTTCCTGCAAAACATTTTAACATGTTTTTGTGGTAATTTGCCTGTCAGTGCAAGCTAATCATGCATATTTATTGTTCTAAAATATTTTTTCAGGAGGGTGTGTGTCTTGGGCAAGAAGGAACATCATCAAGGTAACGTGTTTGCGTTATTGGCACACACTATCTGGATGATGCGGACTTAACGGAAGCAGCTCATATATCCTAAAGAGGAGGTGGTAAGTACACCTGCATTAATATTATTGGAGGTCTCATGCAAAAAAAAAAGCCCTATTTGGGGGGCCATATTACAAATGGGCTTAGAACTGAAGTCTACATATTGGCCCAGATTCTGTAACCGGTGCCGTTGTTGATGGCCGCCTTAAAAGTGGCTGCCGATCACGTGTCAGTAAAGCAACAGCGCCTGGTACAGAATTGTGCCTCCAGCAAAAGTAGGCCCTGGAAATGTAGGCCAGGGTTTTCCTGGCCTACATTTCCGGCACCTACCTATGTTGTGAATCGCACCTCTGTAGGCGCTTTAGGCTGCTTAATACCACTTCTGGCATTAGCCACGCCCACAGTAGTTTTAGGCAGCCTAAAGCGTACTTAAAGTTAGACTTGGTTTATAGAATAGTGCTTACACCTAGCAAACATGACTAAATTTAGGCATGGATGCCCTCATTCTATTATTACCCATTTCTGTGCCCTCTTTTTTGATTGCATGGAGTAATTGATTCTAATTAGCATCAGTAATTGCTTAAAATGCTGATATCAGTACTAATTAGCTTGGTATTCAATTAAATTGCACATGCAACAAAATTTGTACATACAATTTGAACACATTTTATAGAATTAGGGCATTAGTGTGCAAAACATCCCGCATTAAAATGCACTACACCTATTTGCTAATGCATTTTAGTAAAAGGGTCCCTAAATTCTTTCTTTGCGTTTTTTGTTTCTATAAATGCAAATATTTAACAAATCTGTTCAGACACAATGCACAATTATCATGGGAAAATGTTCTGTTTTTCTAACACTAGGAACTCTGTTCCATGAAATTCAGAGAGGCACATAAAATTAAACTCAAGCACATTTTTTGCACAACATAATCAAATATTTTTGAATCAAACCCAAAATCTTTTTTTTTTCCATTATGGGAAAGATATATTCGGATAGTTATGAGGCTCCAGAAGTTTGCATAATTAGAACTAGGCACAGGTCCCATGCAAGAAAGCAATTGATGGATATTAATTATAGAAAAGAAGTGCCAAGTTTCAACACAAATCTCAGAAATCTCTAAACTGCTAATTTATTTAGACATACCAAATTAATTCATCCAAAAAAACTATACTGCATTTCTGACATTCTCAACATCTTAATGTTGGTGGAATATATTTTGAAATCAAAAGGGGGTTTGCTTTTTTTTGTGCTTATGGTAAATTTTGTCCCTAATTTATTCCCTCTGGTTGGGCAGGATTAAAATAATTTGTTTCATTCATGAATCTCAATATAAAATGCTTAATGAAATGCAAAATGACATTTGATTCTGAGCAGAACAGGGGGTAATTAATTGCAGCAGACCGCATATCTCTCCCTCATGTCTTGGGCTGTAAACGTCTGCCCTGGATCCCGTCGAACGAATCTCAAGTCTGACCCCTGCAGGGAACTAAACGAAACACATCTATTTTCAATTTTGTTTTCAAAATGCTTAGAGAAGGTGCAGAAACCGACCACTAATAGCCTTCTACAAATAAATTATAAGCAAAGGTTTTATCCCGAGATTCTTAACTTTTTCATAAAGTCCTGTCACTATAGAAATACACGGAAAGGCAGCATTTGGTTTTGTTATTAACTTCACCAAAAGGGAACATATAGGTATATAAAACTGTCAAAGTACTATAGTAGGGTGTTCTTTACAGGAAGTGCTGTGGTAAGCCGTGCGTCTATGCCAATTTCCTCCTGTTCCCCTTCAACTTATTCACGCAAATCGATCTGCAGCAAAAAAGCTATACATTTACATGGAAAAGGCACACAGATGGGTGCTGGCAAAGATATACATCCAGGCACACACGCATGCTAATTTTTCCCGACACATACGGCCTCTTTTGTGACACACCCACACAGCCAAGGAAACCATCTGTCACCAACACACAAATAAGCTGAGCCTCGCTCTCGAACAAAGATTCTACCTACACCTCTCGCCTCCCTGTTTCAAGCCCGCACAGAAGCCACCCTCTTTCTGTCACTCTCACGCGCACGCACAACGCCACTTCACCCGTTTGCACTCTGAAGAAAAAGAGTCCCTTTCACCGCGCGCGCGCATTGCCTTTCCAGCCTCGTTAACTCTGCGCAGTGCACTCGCATTGTCTTTCAACTTGCTGAATAAACTCATTTTCTCTCTCATCAAAAACTACTTATAAAAAAACAGATGCTAATTAGTGCCACCGTCCCCCCCCCCCTCTAATCATATAACCAACTAGTCTAACAAACTACTCTTTGTCCCTAGCTTGAATTCTCCCTGTTCCCACAAACCTACAGCACCGGTTACCATAACTACGCGGTACGTCTATTTACCACCTAAGTGATCAAAGCAGGCGAGCAACACACACACACACACAACTTGCCAGACTTCCTAGTCCGAGCAGTAATTAACCAATACTCTCCTTGCCTATGGACTCCTGGTCCACCCTGGCAACATTGTTAGCAATAATAAACACCCATTCCTCGCCTTGAAAGAAAGTAGTAGCCTGGGGATAGTTCAGGAAGACTTCCAATAGCCACTTTTTTTTTAAAACGACACTTCCTGGGGATGCAGCACACCAGCTCTCTGGGGTTATTAGTCAGGAATGCATTAAGGATTCCGGCTTCCAAAGAAGCTGGGCTCCTCTCCGGGCTTTCTAAAGCTAAGCTGTGAAATTATTTTTTTTTCAGACCATCCCTGGGGCTTATTTTCATGTTTGCTAATAACTAAACTGCAATTTGCTTGGCAGCTCTGTACAGAATACAGCTGCCTTGACTTGGAATATATTTAGATTTAAAACACAGGTAGACCAATCTTTTTTTTTTCCGGATTTTACTGATCATTTAGCACAACAGGGGAAAAAAAAGCGAATTATGCTAGACATAAAATCAATTATATAAAAGTAACTGAATTCACTCTCAGTTAATACCTAGGTTGGCAAGGTAAAATTAAAAACTAAACTAAGGAAACTCACGCTTGATTTTGTTAAACACAGCTGGTTCAGCTTTCAGAAAAAAATGCAGTTACATGATGGGATACTGAACATCACGACAGATTTTAAAATAAGTAGCAGAGGAGGACTCAAAACTGCCATTTTTGTTTTTAGACTAATACCACATTGCTAGAAGCGTAAACTCAACAAAGAAGTAAGTACATGCCGCCAAACACATCAGACCTTGCTCTGGAAATGAGTCCATTTAGTTCACCGTCCAGCAAGATTTCCTGTCTGCGCCTTACCTGCCTCATGTTGAGAATCCCATAATCCATATAGCATAGGAACAACGTGGTGTGACCGGGCTCTCACTGTACTTTCACAGTGACTCCCATACAGTCAATCCATCAACATTTTCCCCTGCAGGGCAAGCCCGCGAGCTTCTTGTCCTTCCCTCTCATGGCACTTTCACTTTGTCCTCTTCAAACTCTCTTCCTGGGACAATGTCAGATCTCTGCAATCTGTCCTCCTGGTCTATCAAAAGTCAGGAGCAGGAAGAAGCAAACGTCCGCCTTTCTCCTACTTCAAAAACGCGCAGCTCGGAAATGTGGTAGCTGCCTGAATTAGGCCGTGCAATAGCCTCACCAATGAGCAGGGAGGGGGCGGGAGATGGAGCAGTGAAAAGCTGCCGACACTAGGATTAAGGGGTTTCCAAGGATCTGAAAGACTGGAAGCAGCTGGAAACGGTGTCCAGGGTTAGGAGAGAAAAAAGAAAGAAGCCAGCCTGCCTGGACCAAAAGAAATCTATTTCTGTTAACTCACAAAGCAGATCCGCTTGAGGGCCCAGGAGACTTAAACTTATTAAAGGGTGCCTAAAAATATTTTGCACAATTTCAAGAGTTGGCAGTGCAACTGGTGGAATCATGGGAGCCAACTTATCACAGTTATTGGAGTAGGGTTAACAGATTTCACCCAAGTAAAAACTGGTACATGTGTCCCTGCCCCCCTCCCCCCAGCCATGCCCCATTTCACCCCAGCCCCACCCAAACCTCTTAAGCTCATGGCTGTATCTGGGAGGGCCTCCAAGCATGCGCTGATGTGATGAAATGATGCCACATACACATGCATGTGATGTCATTGCATGTGATGTCATTGCATCACATTCACCCATGCTTGGAGGCCCTCCAAGACACAGCTCCGAGCCGAAAACCTAGACAAACTGGTTACAAGTTAGAAAGGCATCCAGACACGCAGACAGTCCTCTAAAAAGAGGACAAATCCAGACATCTGGTAACCCTATATAGGAGTGCTAAACCCAATGGACATAACCTTTACCTAGACATAGTCAAGGAATATGTTCAATATTGAAGGTGCTCAATCACCCACAGAACTGGATCTTATGGATTGAATAGCTTCTATATAATAATTACTTATCACCTGTATCTATTACAGTATAACACACTCTTCAATCTTCTACACAACATAAAAGTGATTTTGTGAAGTGCTCAGACCCAAAAACCAAAACGCCTTGTGCAATGACACAGTGCAGGTTGTCTTAGAGACCATCATAGCCTTCACTGTCTCTAACCACCAATAACATTTTTTTATTTTATTTTAAATATCTTTATTCATTTTTAAACCATACATAAGTGCTACATATTATACAATCATATTACACTATAAAAGCACTTAAAATCAATCAAATTGTAATCTATGACAAATAGATATATCACCCCCATACTCAGATTCAAAAATTGCATTCAAATTAAAGGATTAAAAATATTTTCCAACCTCCCTCCCACCCATCCATCCTGGACGTGCATGACCAAAGGGCGAAATCAACAATCACTCTTTGCAAAATTTTGTCAATGGCTCCCAAATCTTCAGAAACTTTTTGTAATGGCCCTGTTGTATAGCCATAATATGTTCCATTTTAAAAACGTGACATAGAGACTCCTACCAAAAAGCATAGTTCAATCTATCCCAGTTTTTCCAATTCCTTAAAATAAGATTTATGGCAACCCGTCATAATAAAGAGTTTACATTGAATTGATAGAATAGCTGTTAAACAGGATTTATTTTTTCAACCATTACTTTCTAACTCTTCAAACCTGGACAAGGCAATACAATAGAAACATACAAGGTGCATTATACTATACATCTTGAAGAAATACATAGCCAACCAGGGATGGCTTTCCCATTATGCACAGCAAGCACCTAGGTATGGTTTTTAGTGCAGTGCAGATGTTATGGATTAAAAGTGGCATGATCCTTACTCATTCTTTCATACCCTGGCACATTCCTCCCCCTCTCTGGTTATGCTTAGGGATACATGAGGTGTAGATCCAGCTCTGTGAAAAGCAACAGATGATATGGTATAGGTATGAGTCATGCCTTTGTGTGCTAAATCATATGGAAATCCTGCCTTATGTCAACCCCTGATTTTTCATACCCTGTTTTTGGGCAGGCCTGAGGAGTTGACTGGGTGGGACTGACCCATGCATTTCTACTCTGTCCCCCACTGCACCCCGCTCCGCTATGCCAAACAGTAAAAATAAGTACTTTGGCTGCCAGGGATCCCTGGGCCCCACCAGCTAAAGAGTCCTTTCTGGAGTCCCAAGCAGACTCAACCTCCTGGCAGTCAGCAGCATGTTTCCATCTGCCAACACGAGCATTGTCTCCCACCCTGGTGCATGCTCAGTTCAACCAGCATTCCCTCATGCATGCATGCGCAGGGGTTCCAAGTGAACTGAACATGCGTGGGAGGGAGGAAGAGTGTTGGCATTGGGAGCTGGAAACGCACTGCTGCGTGCTGGGAGAATGAATCTGTTTGGATCTCTGAAAGGAACTCTTCTGTTGACAGGGCACGGGGATCCCCACCAGCTACATTAATAATGCTTGTTGCCACTGGGTGGGCCCCTGCCCATCCATGGCTACATCATTGTTTTATACTGTGTATTAATTATTATCCTATTTGTGTGTTTTCATGCAATAATTTGACCTTACAATAAATCAACACTTAATTGGCCAAATGCTGACTTTGTCCCTGGAATGCCCTCCAAAATAGCTGGTTTTGAGTTTGGCACTAAGTGGTTAAGTGCCGCTGAAAATACCGGTTAGCCCCAAACAGGCAATTTAACTGGCCAAGAGCCTGGCTGTGGAATCTGTTGCTGGAAGATGTGGTTAAGGGAACTAGTATTGCAGGATACAATACTGGTTTGAACATGTTCCTGGAGGAAAAATCCATAAACAATTACTAGTCAGGTAAACTTGGGAGATCCATAGCTCATCATCCATTTTGGGAATCAGCCAGGAACTTATGACCTGGACAGGTCACTATCAATCAGGACGCTGGGCAATGGTGTAGCGAGGGTGAGTGGTGCCCCTCCCCGCCTCTTCCCCCTGTCCCATGTGCGTGCCCCTTCCCCATACTTTTTTTTTGCTTCAGCACCAGCAACCACCAACTTATTGCCCACGTCAGCTTTGGCGCTCTGACATCACTTCCTAGGCGCAGGTCCCGGAAGTGACATCCGAGAGAGCATCGACGCCGACGCGGGCAGTAAGTTGGTGGCTGCTGACGCTGAAGTTAAAAAGGCACGGGGAAAGCGAAGAAGCGCGTGCAGCAGGGGGAGGAGCGGGAGGGGGAAGCAGAGAGGAGGAGGGGTGCCGGTGCCCCGAGGAAGATGGCGTCCGTGGTAGACCGCTCCTCCCCGCTTTACTATACTACTGACGCTGGACTTGATGGAATTTAGTCTGACTTAGCTCAGCCTTTTATATGATCCTAGAACAGCAGCACCTCTTTGCAGGAAGCACAGTTCACAATTTAATCACACTTGATATACCGCCGTTTGGAGATACTGTCATGGCAGTTTACAAAATATAATCATAAAATAAAGTAATAAAAGGAAATGTGAATTTCATATAGGAGAGAAAAGAAACAGCTGCTGGGGGACACCTTGCTCTTGTTGAGCTCCAAACTGTCTTCCCTACTTGTCTTACTGCAATTTCAAGGTCTCCTTGTAAATGTAAAAGATCCTTCTTGATTCAGTCATTTCCAAAGGCATCCCAAAATACTTCGGGACATTTTTCAGCTCATGGTGGTAAGCAGCTGGTAAGCCTCTTTCAGCCACAGACTCAACTAATCCTGGATTTTGCATGCCAGGGCATTCGCAGCTCCCAAAATTGAATATCCGGGTATAACCCACTGGCCTGGAAGTTAACTGGCTGGTGCTTTTCTACATTTCTTTATGAAGTTACTTAGCTGGCTAGCAGACTATTACTGCCAACTGGCTAAATTGATGCTCCAGCCTAACTCTACCTCCAGCCTACTCCTAATCTAGGCAGTTAGGGGGATGGCTGGTTAGTGGAGCTATTTAGTGGCACTAATCAGTTAAATACTGCTAAATATCCGGTGCCAGCTTGCTCAGCAGACTTTAACCAGTTAAACTCTTGAATATCTACCCTTTAATGTTTTCAAGTTTCAGGTTTATTTAAGATTTCTTATACCGCCTAATCAGACTTCTAGGCGGTGTACAATAATTAAAAGCTCTTCTTAAATGTCTGATAAGATGATTAAGGGCCTCTTTTATCAAACCATGATAGAACTTTTAACTCGCTGGCCAGCGGTAAAAAGCTCTACCACAGTTTGATATAAGGGGGCCTAAGTGAATTGTCCCATAGAGAGGAATCAATTACACAAAAGAAAGAAAGGTGGGCCCAAGAACTTGTCTCGATGGGCGAGAATAACACAGGGCTGGGAGGCCCGTGTTGTCACCCATTGAGTAAGCAGGTAGGCAGGGGGCTGGCTGGTGGGTTATTCCTGCCAAGCAAATTCAACTTGATTGGTGGGGGCACGGCCACGAGGGATCGTGGGGCAAAGTAGAAAAACTGGGACTTCGGAGGACTTGGGTCTTAACTGGGCCTTAGAGGCAGCTTTTCATGCTCACCCGCCCCTGTTTGGGTCACTTGGTAGCTCGGGGGGGGTGGGGGGGGACTGTTATCCCGAGCTACCGGTTGCTGGGGATGATCTGGAGATGAGTGGCAGGCCAGCTGGGAGCCATGCCTTCAGGTCAGGTGACCCTGGTTAATGGGGCACAGAGGGACATGTCAACACCCCAGGACCCTTGCTGACATGGCAGGGACAGGGGCCATAAATATTATGAGTTAATTTTGGTAGTTCAGGAACTCTTCTGTTTGTAGTTATGTTTAACTTACGGTTGTCAATAAACAGAGCTGTGGCTATTTTACCCAAAAAGAGAGTTGTGTGTTAAAATTTTATGTCATGGTAAAGGAGGAATGGTGTTATCTGTATCAAGGATTGTAAAGGTAGGGGTAATGGGGACAACTGAGCCTGTCCAGATCTCATAGTTATGGTGAATTGCAGGGCTGGATTAACCTATGGTCCAGGTGAGGATATGGCTAAGGTTACCAGACATCTGGCTTTTCAAAACTTGGCACTTTGTCCGGGCTTTGAAAAGACATCGTGGTGGGAGAGGGCTTCCGCACATGGCAGATGCAATGCGGTGACGTCACGTGCCCATGTGCATGCACATGACGTCATTGTGTCACATCCGTGCATGTGCGGGATGCCTTCCTGCCCGATGAATAAACAATGGGGGGCAGGACAGGGGACGTAATAGGTGGGACTGGGCAGGCCTGGGAGCGGGTCTAGGGGGTCCAGATTTTACTAACATAAAATCTAGTAACCCTAGATAAGGCTCAGGGTGTCAGCACTAATGGATGCTAAATGCCCTGGGCGGTAATGTCACCAGCCCATAAGTTAAACTACGAGATGTGGTTTAAACACTCTCCGATCCTGCTGCCCAGTCCTGACAGGATGCAGCTTCCTCCTCCCTCCTGACACTGACATTGGCTCTCCCTCCTTGTGGCAGCTGGCCTAAGAAACTACATCTTGTTGGGGTTGGTCTAGGGTTACCATATTGCTTTCAATGGAAGTAAAACCTAGATGTCTCAATCTGTCCTTACTTCCATTGATTTTCAATGGACGTAAAACCCGGATATCTCAATCCATCCTCCTTTTTCTGGAGCCATATGGTAACCCTAGATTGGGCAGTAGCATCAGAGGAGGGGAGCCACAACTGAAGTGGGTCCAGGGTGTGGGGTGCAGGGCTTTAGGGAAGGCACCAAAACAGAAGTGGGTCTGGGGTGCCATGGCATTTTAAACCAGCCCTGGAATTTCATAGATACAGAGCCATGCAAAAGTTTTGCATCACCTCCAAGTAATACATTGTTCCGTCTTTCTTGCTGGATCACAGCAATATTTCTGACGTCTACTGCTGCATATTATATATCGACGTGTTCAGAATTTTATGCTCTATCACCCTGTACATTTTAAATCGATTTAGGACTTCAGATTTAAAACTGGTAATGCATAAACTATGGTATGTTGAAAATGTCGATATTTTGTATCAAACCTGGATTGAAATGGTCCAATCAGATTACTCCGTTTTCAAACAATGGTTTTGAGGAACCAATCACAGCGCAGCATTCAAGCGCATATATGGCAAAGCGGGAAAATCAGTTTTCATAACTGTCTGCTACTCCAGTGACAGCATAATTGCAACATGGGAAAAATTTAGAAATCTTTCAAAAGAAGAAAGTGTAACAGTGGTTGTACTTAATGAAGAAGGTCATTCAAGCCGGTAAATTGCAGCCAGGGTGAAGTGCAATCAAAGTACAGTCATGCGCTTGCTCAGTAAGAAAAAAGAGACAGGAAATGTGACTGACAGGGCTCAAAGTGAAAGACCACGCAAATCCACTTTGTGAGAGGACAGAGTTGTTCGCTGGATCTCAGTGGCAGATCACAAACTCACATCACTAGAATTGTCAGCCAAGTGGCAGGAAATGTGTTCAGTGAACATATCTGCTGCAACAGTACGTCAGTGGTGCCTGGAGTTTGGCCTAGGTGGCTGTAGAGCAAGAAAGAAGCCATTGGTAACGGTGATGCAAAGAAAGCAACAGGTTGAATGGGCTAGAAAGTACAGCATGTAGACTCCAGAGGTATGGGAAAACGTTCTCTTCAGAGATGAGTACTTTCTGTGTATTAGGAGGCCAGTGCAACACTTGTAAGATAATTTAAGAATGAGGCTTTCAAACCACAGTGCCTGTAAAGCATCCAACAAAAATCATGGTCTGGGGCTGTATGTCAGCCAATGACACTGGACGCTTTCAGGCAAGTGATGACATGATGAATGGTGCCAAGTATCTCTTCACTTTGCAAAACATAATGGTTCCATCGGCAAGCAGTCTCTTCCAGGGTGACTTCCACTTCCAGGATGACAATGCACCCTGTCATCGGGCAAAGATGGTGACAAAGTGGATGACATCGAGCCATATTCAGCGACTGGAATGGCCAGGGCAGTCACCAGATCTCAATCCAATTGAGAATTTGTGGAATAATCTTGCTGTCAAGGTGTTCAGAAAACACCCCAAAACAAAGGTCGAGTTGATTGAAGCACTGATTAATGCTTGGCACCATGTTGTACAGCCAGATGAACTTCGAAAATTGGTTCACTCCATGCCTCAATGCTGCAAGCTTTTGATCAAGAACAAAGGCTGGCCCATACGTTATTAGAATAGCAGAAAACAGCCAGCCCTTTTCAGGGCTTCCTCCTCTTGAAGGGGGTAACAGTTAAAATACAAATAAACTTAGTATGTATTGAAATAGCTAATGTAATCCATTTACGAAATATCAATATTTTTTGACATTCTGCAGTTCATGCGTTACAAGTCTTAAATCTGAAGTCCTAAATCAATTTAAAATGTGTAGGGTGATAGAGCATAAAATATGCAGTAGTAGGCATCAGAAATATTGCTGTAATTCAGCAATAAAGACGAAACAATATATTACTCGGAGGTGAGCGGGCAAAGGGCAGTGGGTAGTCAGCCCATGTACCCCCAACAAGCGGCCCACGTACCCTGCGTTGAGAAACCCTGCTGTAATAGACAGTCCCTACTCAGAAGAGCTTACAATCTAATTAGGACAGAAAGACAGAACAAATGGGACAGATAAGGGTTGGGGAGTTTCTCAGGAGAAAATGATAAGACAGACATAGGTATCTTACAGTAAGTGGTAGTTAGGAGTTGAAGGCAGCCTTGAAAAAGTGGTCTTTCAGCTTGGATTTGAATACTGGTAGAGACGGAGCCTGACATAATGACTCAGACAGTCTGTTCCAGGCATACGGTGCAGCAAGATAGAAGGGATGGAGTCTGGAGTTGGCAGTGGAGGAGAAGGGTATGGATAAGAGGGACTTAAACGATGAACGGAGTTCACGGGAGGGGGGAAGCAAGAGTGTGAACTGTATTTAGAAATGGATGGGGTGCTTATGAAGTGACTTGAGGAGAGGAGTAATGTGACTTTGGTGAAATATAAGCCATGCGGGAGAATTTTGAAAAGACTGAAGGGGAGAGAGATAGGCAAGTGGAGGACATGAGAGAAGCAAGTTGCAGTAATCTTGTTTAAAGGCCCTAATCAAAGCTGCTATTTGACACTACAGACACATCTGTCTTCCCCCTCCCTTTCTGGGCTGGAATGCCACCACCTCTGTGACAAACCCAGGCCCAACTGGCATTGACAGATGGATCCAAGCCTAGATCCCTAGTAGAAAACTATGCCTTTGGAATTGTAGAAAAAAAAATGACCTTGAGGTTCTGGAAAGTATGAAAACTATCTTTTCTGAATCACCTTTTTGTTATTTGCTGTAAATGTGATTACCTTTGCATGTTTTACTTATTTATATGCCACTTAGAAAGCTATTGTTTGGCAACACAAAATATGAGCAAGAAGGCAGCCCCCCCTCCCCCCCAACACTTTACTTTGAAAGCCAAATTTGAGGAGCAGGCAACAGTGGGAGCTAATGGCTCAAAACTGTTACATTTTCCCTTGCATGTAGCTTTATTTTAACCTGCATTTCAGGATGTATATGGCCCTTTATGTAGGGCATTTTGCTATCTGGTCAGAGATCAGGGATCTCTTCCCACCCTAACCCTTTTCAGGCTTTGCTCTGTCTTCCCAAGGCTGTTGATAAAGAGGGAGTGTTCACACTGCAGGAGAACGGGTTGATTGAAGGACAGTGAGCATGTGTGTAGAAGGAAAAGTAAATTGGTAGCTGAAGTGTGCTTGCCAGAGAAGACATGCATTCCTCATGTAATCATGTCTCCCACACCTATTGAAACAAACCACTGCAAGGGAACAGCAGCAGCTGAAGGAAATGATCATCTCTGGTGAATAAATCCTGGAGGTAAGGAAAACCTTTGGCCATTTAGGACTCCTCATGTTAGAATATATATTACAAATAAAAAGGGGGGAGGGGAGGGGGCCAACAAAAATTCAACACCACAAGGGATGCAAAGAAAAGCGAAACAAAAAAAAAAAACCCTAATCTGGACGAATGGAGGAAAATTTATAATACTAGTTTAATTGAAGAAGTCAAAAATAAAAAAAGCATTGTAACTGCACTTGACTGTAGGTGATGTGCAGTGATATATTAGGACCAAACACAATACAATACATGGCTTCATCAGGAGTCCTCCACATATCCAGGAGAAACTTCAACTACATATAACATGTTTTTAGTAGACTGGCCACACAGACATCCCAACAAAGCAGTGAGGCATCCTAGGGGGCAGTTCCGTGAACTTCTCATAAAAAGGCCCACAACCCCCTTAATATTGCCAAAACCCACTCAGACCTACTGGACCCAAATGTACACCACACCAATAGTTCATATGTCTGTAGCTGTTACCTATATGTTGGAATAACACCAGCGCCTCAAATACTCTAAAGATTTAATAATAATAATAATAGTGGGGTTTCAGTATGGGTTATTATTATCGGGGGTAAAAGCCTTTATCAATTGTTTTGGATTAGTTTTCTATTTTATTGGTACTCTTTTTTGGTTTTTTGAAGCCTATTTGGTAAAAATTTACCTATATGTTGGTACCGTGGGATCTGGGTGGATTTTGGAAGGCTCACATATTCCACCATAAGTGCAGTAGTTAGAGTGGGATATGGTCCCGAGTCCCCATCTCTATAGCTCACTGCATTATGTACTAGGCTACTCCAGGAACCTGCTTGCTGCTCTAATAGGACTACCCACAACATCTGAAGCCGTCCTAAAGGCAGGTATGTACTGTTTTATTCACATCTTTGGAGGAGGGGTCATGCTTTTATCCTTCCAGTGGTCAGTTTGGGCAACATTTTGGTACTTATTCATTGTTAAAACAGGTCTAGCTCCGAATATCAAAACTGTGCCCTGGGCATTTTCTAAAATGTTTGCCCCAGATCATAAGCCTGCTCTTGTCCCGCCCAAACCACTCCTCCTACACGCCCCCTTGAGATTTAGATGCATTGCAGATGAATAGCATATAAATCTTTCTACAAAATGGGTTCTGAAAATAGCAAATTGGAAGGTTGTGGTGAGAAAAATGTCCATCTGCCCCTTTATGCCACTTTTTGGACATTTTCTTTTTTGAGAAAGAGGCCCAAAGTAACCTATGGAACTTTGTAATAGAGAATGACACGGTGACAAAATTCATCACCGTTCCCGTCCCTGCGGATAACCGCGGGAAACCATCTTCATGTCATTCTTTAAGGAGAGAGGGAAGAATCAGAGTATAATTGGGCACAACCACTGACCCGCAAGCTTTGCTTTGAAGAATGCTGGTGTAGAAGGATTGAAGTTGAGATAGACACTACGGAATGACAGTCTCTGGTATCCAGAGCAGATATTGTGATATCATAATGCCTCATTCCACCAGTGCCTAAGAACCAATCACATCAGTGATGTCACAATGACTTCATTATCCTTGGCTCACATAAGAATCAGAGTATGAATGGCCACAACCACTGACCCGCAAGCTTTGCTAAGAGGAATGCTGGTGTAGAAGGACTGAAGTTGAAATAGACACTAGAAAATGACATGGGATTATTTCCCGCGGTTATTCGTGGGAACGGGAACGGTGATGAATTTTGTCACCGTGTCATTCTCTACTTTGTAAGTCTAAGGGATTCGTAAATGATCCCTTTAATCACAAAAACAGGTTTACATGGAAGACAACACATTATATGGTAATCTTTCATGAGCAAACTGAAATTGCTGAGATAATAGATGAAACAATTATTTTCAGAAAATAGGCGCCTGCCTTCATTAATGCAGCATAGCCCTGGTACCCGATACACGCCAAGACCACAACTTGAATCAGTTTCAGAGTGCTTTGCTCTCTGCCAAAGTTTTACTGTCAGACATGCAAATCTGAGAAAACTAAATTATTAAAGAGCCATAATTTAATATGACATTACCCTGGTGAAATGCTTTCATGCTCTCTACAGCATGTTCAAAGAGTTACTATTAAAAGACCTGACAGTTTAACCTTAATTTCACCCTTGTCAATCTTCTTGAGAATTCCATTTCATGAGAGCTTGACTTAATTCTCTCGCATTCGTTCTCTAATTTACATATTTTTTATGCTGGCCATATTTTTTTTAAAAAAAGCATGTTCAGTAATGTTTTGGTCTACTATGCCCAATTCATCTAAGTTACTTGGAACATATCTGTTGTGTGTTTGATAATATCAAGTAAATCAGAGACCATATGTGCCAAGCATTGTTCCCAGATACAAAACTAGGAAAACCTCATCTCATCCCACCACTACTACTTATCATTTCTATAATGCTGCTAGAGTATGCAGTGCTGCACATTAAACATGCAAGAGACAATACCTCCTCAATAGAGCTTACAATCTAATTAACCAAACAAACAGGACAAATAAGGTGAGGGAATTTCTCACAGAGGGAATGATTAAAAAGACCTGGGGAGTCAGGAGTTAAAAGCAGCCTCGAAAAAGTGGACTTTTAACCTAGATTTGAATACTGTCAGAGATTGATGTATGGCCTCAGGCAGTCTGTTCCAAGTATACAGCGCAGCAAGATAGAAGGGACGGAATTGGAAGTAGAGGAGAAGAGTACGGATAAGAGAGAC
This sequence comes from Geotrypetes seraphini, assembly GCF_902459505.1. Lineage (NCBI taxonomy): Eukaryota > Metazoa > Chordata > Amphibia > Gymnophiona > Dermophiidae > Geotrypetes > Geotrypetes seraphini. The sequence continues at coordinate 171,983,915 of NC_047089.1, read as the reverse complement.
TTACCTGATGAACGGAGTTCCTGGGGAGGAGTATAAGGAAAGATAAGAGAGGAGAGATACTGAGGAGCTGCAGAGTGAATGAACATGTGGTAGTCTCAAATCTGAAGGGACGAGGTTATTTAATTTTGCAGCTGAGCAAGTGATAGAGGCCCTGGGAGAAGATAAGCAACGTTTCTGGACTACCGCTCACCCTATCCATTTCTGCATTCTTTAATCTATAAATAGTTTTGGCCCCCTTTTATCAAGCCGCGTTAGGATTTTTTTATCATCAGCCACTGCAGTAAAAGCCCCAATGCTTCTAGAATTCCTATGAGCATCAGAGCTTTTACCGCAGTGGCCGGTGATTTTTTTTTTAAAAACCTAATGCGGCTTGATGAAAGGGGGCCTTTATTCCCTGGTGAGTTTTCTTTCAACTAGAATTCTTTTGAGTGGACATTATCTCCCCAATTTTATAAAAAGCGCTAAAAATTACATGTGTTTTTTTTGGTCGCATACCCAAATTGCACACACAATTGAATAACGAGCTAATTAGAATCAATAATTGGCTTCTTAACAAGCAATTATTGGTGCTAATTAAAATTAATTTTGAAGTTATGCACCTACATGTAGGCAAGGGATCCACACCTACATTTTATGCCCAAGTCAAAAAAATGGGCAGGTCTTGAGTGGGTCATGGGCAGATTGGGAGTATTTCAAGCACAGTTATAGAATATGGGCATCCATACCTAAATTTAGGAACAAGAATTTGCACCATATTTTCTTCAATGTAAATGGCCATGTCTAAATTTAGGGTTCCTACAAAGGTGTGCTAGTGATTTCATCGCACGCACTGGATTAACGTGTGCTATAGCACGCGCTAGCCAAAAATCTACCACCTGCTCAAATGGAGGCAGTAGCAGCTAGCGCGCACGGTAATTTAGCACGCGCTATTCCGTGTGTTAAGCCCCTAGCACACCTTCATAAAAGGAGGCCATATTCACAGTTGTAGAGCATAATCGCTATTCTATAAACTGTGCCTAACTTTAAGTACAATTTTTTGAGCACCATAAATAGAATTTAGCCCTATGGGACAATTCTATAAAGATCGCCCAAATATGAGCACCAAAAATGAAGAGTGATGAGTGGAAATTCCATTCAAACTACCATAAAACTACTAGGAATGACTATAGACCGATGCTGCACCATGCAACCACAAATAAATAAAACAATACAGAAATCCTTCGCAGTGATGAGAAACCTAAGACAAGTCAGGAAATTTTTTGAAAAAACACAATTCCATCTTATAGTACAATCCCTAATCCTAAATCCACTAGATTACTGCAACATCCTACCTCCCCTGCCCTGCTCAATGACTACACAACTACAAACAATTCAAAATACAGCTCTGAGACTCATCTACTCATTGAGAAAACACGACCATATTACAGAAGCATACATAAACTCACATTGGCTACCAATCCAAGAAAGAATACTACTTAAATTCTACTGTATGTTATTTAAAGCCTTAAACGGAGACAGCCCAACCTTCCTGAACAACCGCCTCATCCAAACCACCTCAATCAGACATAGAAAAACATACCCCCCCATTCACACACCCCTCAATCAAAGAAGTAAAACGGAAAAAAACTATATGATGGCCTCCTGGCCACTCAAGCAGCTAAACTAGACAACCAAATCTCCAATCTACTGATAACAACAGTAGACTACAAGACGTTCAGAAAAGAAATAAAAACTATACTCTTCAAGAAATTCCTGAATCAGCCATAACTTCAGAAAAGAAATAAAAACTACATTCTTCAAGAAATTCCTGAAACAGCCCTAACTTCAAATTTATCGTCCTTCCCCCTCCCTCTTCCCGCCACACAGAAACTAAATAACCTACTCTTTACCTCTCTAGAAAGGACAAATGTTCTTCCATTGTAACCCTCCATTTTTTATCTCTTTTGTAATCTGCCTTGAACCGCAAGGTAATGGCGGAATAGAAATCTCTAATGTAATGTAATAATGGCATCTGGACACCCAAATTCTGCCCACATTAATTAGATTGTAAGGTCTGTTGAGCAAGGATTGTTACTTACATGGTTAATGTACAGTGCTGTTTATGTCTAGCAAAGTTATATAAATGATAAGCAATAAATACTATGTATGCCCCTCGTGCAGTTGCATGTATCACCCTACCTCAATAAAAAGTGCTAAAAACTATATGCACTCCCAATTTATGCAAAAAATTTAATTCAATAACGAGTCAATTAGTACTAATTGGGAACTTAAACAATTACTGGCAGTAATTGGACTTAATTAAAATTTATGCATGTGTTTTTGGGTGCAGGATCCGTGCATAAATTTTAGGTGTTCAGTAAAGGGGGTGTGACCATGGAAAGGTCATGGACGGATCATTGGCATTCCTCTAATTTATGTACGATTATAGAAAAAGGGAGGATCTAGACCTAATTTCGGCTGGAGGATTTGCACCACTTGTTAGTTGACATAAGTACCCATGCCTAAAGTTAGGATAAATGGTGCCTAACTTTGAGTGCTGTTTTCAGAATAGCGCTTAGTGCTATTTTTTTCGGTGCTATTTTTTTTCGGTGCTGATTTTTTAAGTGCTACTTACCATAATCTTGCCCTATGCGGGTTGTAGAATCTCACTTATCGCCCAACCGGCACTTAAACATATGAATGTAATAATCACATTTATAGGTGTTAGTATTTTATAATTGTGGAGGAGCATAATCAAAACAAACGCCTAAGTCCAATTTGGACATAGGGCTCTAGTCACTCAAAGTTGGCAATGGCAAAATGTCAATTCTCGAAAAGTATGCCCAAATATTTTTTTCCCAAAAATCGTCTACCTGTACGTCCATGCGTCTATCTTTATACCATATTCTCGACCAAAAATTTGTCCAAGTCCTAAATGCCCAGAACAAGACTTTTTGGATGTGGGAGGGGCTAGCATTGTGATCGACAGGCCACCCAGACATGGCAAGAGAGCAGTGGGGCACGTTACAGGGCACTGCTGTGAACTTCAAAAAAGGTGCCACATAAACATCTCACCAGAACTCCCTTATAGGTCAGGTGAGCCCCCCAAAACCTACTATATACCTACTTGTCTACAACCCCAGTAGCCCTGAGGGTTTTGGTGGGCTCACATGTTCCACCATGAATGTAGTGGCTAGAGTGGCATATGAGCCTGGGTCCTCTTCTCTAGGGTTCACTAGCCTACCCCCCCCCCAGACTACTTAAGCCACCTCTGTGCAGCTCTGCTAGGCTTTCCTATGCCAAGTGCTGATGCTCCGGAGGCAGGTATGTACTTTTTTATTCTGAACTTGTGAGGGTGTGATGGGGGTCAGTGGATATGAGGTATGTGTGTGTGGAGGTCTTTACTTTGTCCCTGCAGTGGTTCTCTGGTCTTGGATACCTTTTGGGCATTTAAATGTATAAATTCCATGTAGGCAGTCTCGTCAAACCTTTGATTATCCCTGCAGGATGACTAAGTCTAGTTCGGCCCACATCCCACCCTAACCATTCCTCCAAAAATGCCTCTTTCAGCAGTGGGTGCACAGCAGATTTCAAAGGCCTAAAAACTCCCTGGATATGTCTAAAAAGTTGTTTCGATTATCGGCACTTGGACGACCTGTCTTTTAGATCGTCCAAATGTCAACTTGGGTGAGTTTTTTTCCCAGTTTTGCAATTCTTATGTCTTATGTAACTTGTATGTGCAGGGCTTCAGGATTGTCAACCACTAGGCATCCTAGCGACACCTAGGTAGACTTAGATATTGCTAGGTGTTGTTGAGGTAGATGCCGATATATTAGGCCAGGTTTAATCTGGCCTAATTTACTGGCGCCTAATTCACAAGCCTAGTGATGCCTAAGTTTACCACACCTATTCTCCGCCCCTAACCACGCCTACTTTTCAGATGGCCATTGTTAGGCATTGGAGGGCGCTTGGACTTGGGCATCACTAGGGCCTAGATTCTCAAAACTTCGTGGTAAAAACCGACAGGCTGGTGTCACTGAAATCTTTTTCTCCTTAATGATTAAGAAGTCTTGTATTTTATTTATTTACTAGTCTTATAGCCCGTTACATTAACGGGTGCTAGAATATGTGTGTGTGAGTGTGTGGTTTTATTTCTTTTTCTCTCTCCTTAGCCGCTTTCTGTATTTCTGTCTTTATTTTTTTTTCCTTGGCTGTCCACCACCACCCTTTCTCTCTTCCTTTTTCCTTCCTTGTATCCTCCACCACCCCATCACTGCTCACCTTATCCAGCAGCAGCCCTTTAATTGATCTTTTTATTTTTTATTTCATTCTTATTTCTGTTTCCGGGTTCAACTCTTAGTTTCCATTCTTTCTTCTCCAACCACGCTTTCTGCGATTACATTCTTTTCTCCTTCTAAAAATGCATTTCCTGTTGCCTGTCTCCATTCTTTTAATATTCACACCAGACCGTCTTCCTTCCAGTATCCTATTCAATTTTTCCCCCTCCTTCTAGTTTTTCCATTGCTGTCTCCTAGTTCCATTTCTGCCTTTTCCTTTGGCCTCACCATCTAATTTCTCATCCCTTCCTCATTTCTCCTTATCTGACCCTTTATCCTGGTCTTTCCTTTCCCCTACTTCATTGCTTTTTCTTTTTTCTCCATCTTATTTCTCTCCCCCTTTCCTTACCTCATCATCATTATTACCCCCAAGCCAATTCTCTTCCTCCCTTCCCAGATCGGATCCCCAATGAAGCGTAAAAGTGCTTCATTACATGTCTGCCTTTTACAGCTGCCCAGGCCACAATTTCACTTTAACCCTAACCCTAACCCTTCTCGAGGGGGCGGGACAGGCTGGTGAGGAGCTTCGGGGGCTGCTACTGTTAGCCCCTGCAGAGACGGAGCGGCCAAGCTGAGCTGGCGGCAGAGCCTTCGTTTGTGTCCCCCCCCCTCCCTCCTTGGTGCCAGCGCCGTTCTCCCTCTCAGCGGGCCGGGCTGGACCGCGGCTTCTTTGTTCCAGAGCTTGGCAGTGGGGCAGAGAGCGGGCGCAAGGGGATCGGGGCCATGCTGCCAGCGGGACAGCCCCAGCCCTCTCCCTCCTCCCCTCGCGGGCTTGTGGAGGCAATCGGTGGCTGTGGATCTGCTGCAGGCCGGAGGTTTGTGTTGCGGTGGGAGGGTGGGCAGCACGGATCGGATGCGCACGGGGCTCTCCTTGACCCGGGGCTTCGACGCCATCGACGGAGAGAAAGAGGCGCTGTGGAGGCGATCGGCGGCTGGCTGTGGTCCCGGCTTGTGGAGTCGATCATGGTGACCGTGCCCTTTGAAAGCAGCGCTAGGTGGAGAGCAGGGAGGCTGTTGTGAGGTAATAAGCGCACATGCACACTCGTGCGGCCACATCCCGACAGAAAAGGGATCAGGGAACACGCGTCGCGAGTGCGCATGCGCGGGCTAGCATTTTATTATTTAAGATTCAGTTTTCTATACCATTCTCCCAGGGGAGCTCAGAATGGTTTACATGAATTAATTTTTCCCTGTCTGTCCCAGTGGGATCACCTAATATAATTGGGGCAATGGGGAGGTGAGGGTGGAATTAAGTGATTTGCATGATAAAGTTCTGAGTGTACATAGCATTTTCCAGTCGAGGGACTGTGTTTTAGCCTTACTGAAATTACATCAAAGCATTAATATAATTTTAGTTTCTTATAATATTAAATATGCTTTTAGAACATTTTGCAGGGTCTAATATGTGTTGATGTGGTTGTCTTATAGCAGATTTTTTTTTGTCTGATCCAGTTTAAATTATAAGACACTGCCTCTGGGGGGGAGTGTGTAAGTGATTTAGGGGTCCTTTTACCAAACTGTGGTAAAAAGTGGCCTTAGCGTGCCCTTACATGGGTAAAAGACATACATAATTAAAACCCTAATAACTGGGGGAAAATGGGCATTTTAGCTAATTGGGTTGGTTTCAGTCTCTCCTTTCTACTTTTCTTGTGTCAGTCTTCATCTAACTTATTTTCCAGAGTCTTATCTCCATTTCTCCTTTCTTTCCTTCACTACCTGTCTCTGACTTTGATAATTTCATTTCCTGGTTTTGTCTTTCTTCCCTGCATCAGTTTCCCCAGTGCTACTTCTTACCTACCTCCAAAAGTTTCATCTTTCACTATTGTACCCTCCTCAGCCTTCATTTGTCTTCTTGCAATTCTTTCCTCCATCAATCTCAGCTTCATACCTGTTACTTAACCTCTTCCAGAACATCTATTCCATATCTTTTTTTTCTCCTAACCAGTTTTCCACCCTTCTCTTTCCCCATTCACAAATCTCTCTCACTCCTTCCAAAGTATTTTGTCTCTATATTGCTTCTTAGTTCTTTTCCATTTTTTCTAGATCCTTCGCTACTTCTTCCACTTTTCCTCCCTTCTACCATTTTCCTCCTCACCCTCTCCCTCCCTCATATACTTTTCTCCCTGCTCACCCCACCATTCTCATTCTTTCCCTCCACTCTTCCTCATTCTTACCTCTTTTCTTCTCTTTAACCCTTTTTACCTTCTCCTTCCTACTCCATTCTTCCCCTTTCTTACATCTTTCTTGACAATCTTCCCATCTTCTCATCTTTCCTTTCTTTTTCCACTCCCTCGTCTTATCTATTCCTCTTTCCAGACACTCTTCTCACATTTCACCCCTCTCCTTTCTTTCGCTCTACCATTCTCATCCCTCCCCTCCTTGTACTCTCTCCTCATCCCTTTCTCCTTCCACTTTTACCCTATTGTACCTCTTCCCTCTTTGCAATTTTCCCCTTCTCATCCCCTCCAGATACATTCCTTCTTCTCGCTGCCTGTCTACTTGTATTCCCTTCTCAACTCTTCTCTTCTTCTCACCCCCTTCCTTATTCCAGTATGAGCGTTTTCTTGCCTCCTACCCCAGCTCTACTAGCCCTGCAGTAAAATCCAAGTCACAAGCCCCCACCCATGAGATGCATAAGCCATATATTTAATTGCACATCATAATCTTCTGCCATTGGGCCAGTTTCACTGTTATGAGTCTAGCTCTGCAGCAGTAGGGAACGATATAGAATTAAGTGTGTGTTCTGTTATCAGATGAGGAGGAATGGACCAGTCTGCACTACCCTGGATAAGATCAGGCCAGGGCTTGGATTACCATGGGTTACCGGGGCTTGGGATCTCATGGAGTTGTAGGTTGCTTTTCAGGGTGGGAGCACTTGCTACCTCATATCAACTCCTTAAAGTTGTTTTTTACTTAAAAGCCCTTTGTTGTACAGGACTCAAAGCAATCACCTTTTGCCCAAAGGTGAATAACAGGGTTGCCGAATAATCCAGATTTGCCTGACAGCATTCATTCAGTCCTGGGTTTACTCCACTTGTGCAGGGTCTTATTTTTCTTAGGAAATACAATGGTCAAATCAGAACTACAAGTCCCTGAAAACAATAGAGTAAACCCAAGACTGTATCAACATGTCAAGCAAATCTGGATCCAGTTGGAAGCCCTACCTGCTAATAATCTAATAGCTATCAATACACACATGGTTTTTGTACAACATCTGGCCTCTTAAGTTGCCTGCATAGGCTATGGACAGACCAGACCATGTAAGCTTTTGCATTTCCAATTGCTAATAAATTCTATTATCACAAAAAAGTGTCATCAGATAAAGGAGAACTACAAATAAGAAATGACAGAATAACATTTTAAAAAAACCCAAAGGATCTACCTGTAGAAACCAGTTTTTCTTAAAGGTGTAGATAAGATTTCCCTGAACAGCAGTCAACTTTCTAAAAAAAAAAGCTGAAAAGAGATGCTCAAAATCTTGCATATGCACATGCTGTATAATGCTTTTCAGCTTTCACTATTTTCCCTTCCCCGCAACATAAAGAAAAGCATTAACGTCTTGCATTTGGTAAAGCTTTGTGTATTTTGTAATTGCCACTGATCAGGTTCTGGTGAATTTCAATAGGTAAACGCCAGAATTGTGGTAAGCCTGATCTCCTGAGCAGTGTAGTGTAATAAAATACACTTTATACCTGCAGATCAGGGTTGGTGTTAGGGATGGAGGTGCAACCAAGAAAACTACCCAGAGTTGCAAGGTTATCAAGTCCAAGGCTGGAGGCTTTGGGGCCAGTCTTCATTTTTAGCTTAAATCTCAAAATACTATGGAATTTGCAATGCCTAGTCCTGCCCATTAAAATCAGTGCTACATGCCCCGTGATGCACCAGAATGGGAGTGGTCAGAAAACCAGGACTGCCCCAACATCTCCAGCCTGGAACTGGGTAACTTAGCATCTCTGTACCCTGGGCCTCTGTGTCAAAGAAACTAACCTGCAGGTGGGCTTTGGGACCCCAGCAAGCCTAACACTCGCTTTGCTCCCAGCCCAATTGAACCCCTGTATAAGCACTTTTTAGCTATTTTTGAAAAGATTTAAAACGAACAGATTTAAGAAAGGTCTGGACAATTTCCTGGAGGGAAAGTCCATAGTCTGTTATTGAGACAGACATGGGGGGAAGCCACTGTTTGCCCTGGATCGGTAGCATGGAATATTGTTACTACAGTATTTGGGTTTTTGCCAGGTGCTAGTGACCTGGATTGGCCACCATGAAGATGGGCTACTGGGCTAGATGGACCACTGGTCTGACCCAGTAAGGATATTCTTATGTTCTTATATCTTCCTGACCTAATTTACCAGCACCTAACTACGACGTCTAGCAACGCCTAAGCCAACCATACCTATTCACCCCTAACCAAGCATACTTTTCAGGTAGGCATCATTAGACGTTGGACAGCATGACTTAGGCATTGCGAGATGCTGCACCGATATCCGAACGTAACCTTAATTGATATATTTTTAATTGTTTTTAATGGCATAGAAAATTACCAATCCATTTAACCCATTAACAAACAATTATGTTGTGTGTCGATTTAAGTTAGGCATTGCTAGGCATCCATGATTAGTACTCCTAGCACTACATAACCTAGGCTCTTTGGGCTGGATTCTGTATAGGATGCCCGGTCTCAGAAGCTGCCTAAGCGGCTTTGAGAATTGCGCACAGGCATCCTATATAGAATCGTGTCTATCCTCACTGACAGACACCTAAGTCCGCTTAACACCACGATTCTCTAACCAGCATCCACGTCACAGGTGCCAGTTAGAGAATTGGGTTGCCACTGAACTGATTGCGGAAAAGGAATTTCCCTGCTGCGATCAATTTAGCAGCCATGGCAGGGAACCCGTCCGTCCCCCTTGTGAAGACGGCCAACAGGAGGGATGCCCACTCCCTCCTGCTGGAACTCCCAAAGCCCCCCACACCCAAATGTCCGCGGCAAGGGGAGTGCCAAATTCCTCCTGCCACCCCCCCCCCCGATACAGTCCCCCAGGAGGGATGCCAACTTCCTTCTGCCAACCCCCCCCTCCCCAAAGATATCCCCTGGCATCATTTAAACTAATGGGTTGCTCCAACTTACTAGAAAAGACGAATAAGAATTCAGGCATAGAAAAAAATAAAAATCCAAAGATGAACCATGAAAAAGAAAAAAAAAAACCCCCACAGGAGGAGCAAACAGTATGTGCAGAGCAGAAATTAACAAGAAACAAAAAAAGCCAAAGTAGGCAAGCAGCTAAGAGCAGACACAAATTGTTACAAGAAAGAAATCTGAAACCGAAGACAAGAGACCTTCTTTATCCTCTACAGAAGAATGTAAAGCAAAACACATGGAAAGTATTTAAATAAATAGAACAGTTACTCTGCTGCGTTTCCTCTCCCGAGAGTCTTAACTTCAGCCTGATAAGCCCAATGTCAGCAGTTCAGCAGGCGATTTGGTGCTGTTCAGCGTTAAAAAGGCAATTCAGCCAGACTAAAAAGCAGCTGCTCTTTTCACCAACGAGTCCCAGTGCCACCGTGAAATGAACCCAGTGCTCTGAAAGCAGTCTCAGGTGGCCCTGCAGTCAACCTCACCAGAACATCCAGTTTTTCCACTGGGCCCTGCATGGCTATAATTTTGTACTAAACAATGTAGCTGGCAGCTGTACTGAAGGTGACTGAATTGGTATGGAATTCCTTTAGGTCAGACTGGGGACCAGCTGCAAGCACATTCAAACACCATTATGACATATTGGTTGTCAATAAAAAGGACTTCAGTTTTCAACGCTGCTACCCCCCTTACACATCCAAACATTCTACCAAAAATTTGATTTAAAAAAACAAAACCCCAGTACAGTTCAATAAGCCCTTGGAAATGATTCATGGAAATAAACAGGGACTTTTTCGACAACATTGACTTTTCAGTTCTAAATCTGTCATTAAAAAAAAAAAAAAGTCTCTCAGTTTTCTCCTGCTCCATTGGGATTTTAGCTCATTTGGAACCTGGCACTACTGGAGTTCTAGCAGCATACACAGCCACCTGCGGTTTTTCCTTTATTCCTTTTCTTTTCCCCAGTCTCAAGCCCATCTCAGCCCAGTCATTACATTTAACAACCCTCCAGCTGATAAGCAAGGGTTACCTCAGAGGTGCCCACACTTTTTGGGCTTGTGAGCTACTTTTAAAATGACCAAGTCAAAATGATCTACCAACAATTAATTTTTTTTAAAAACCACAAAGTACACTGGAAGGCAGAGAAAATGTTAATTATCATTCATATTCTGGGTTTTTTTTCAAAGAGATCAAGGCAATGTCACCTCAGTAAAAACCATACAAAAATAGACAAATATACCCCCTTCCTTTTTACTAAACTGCGATAGCAGTTTTTAGCGCCAGGAGCTGCGCTTGAATGCCCTGCTCGTTATTGCGGTTTAGTAAAAGGGAGCCCTAGTGCAAAATATAGACAGCAGATATAAATTCTGAAAACGGACACATTTTGATCACTAAATTGAAAATAAAATCATTTTTCCTACCTTTGTTGTCTGGTGATTTCATGAGTCTCTGGTTGTACTTTCTTCTTCTGACTGTGCATCCAATATTTCTTCCCTTCTTTCAGCCTCCTGTATGTTTCCTCTCCTCCAGACCTCATTCCCTCCCCCAACTTTTTCTTTCTTTTTCCCTGCCCCCTTCTTTCTTTCTGTCTCCCTGCTCCCTTTTTTTTCTCTCTCTCCATGCCCCCTTTCTTTCTGTCTCTCTGTTCCCACATTCTTTCTATTTCCCTTCTTTCTTTGTCTCTCTGCCCCCCCTTCTTTCTGTCTCCCTGCCTGCCCTCTTTCTTTCTTTCTCCCTGCTCTCCCCCAAGCCACTAGGTTTGCTGCCACCGCCATCGGGGAACAGGCCCCCAAGCCACCGCCGCCCCAAGCTCTCCCTGCAGAAGCGTCGCGCCGACCAGCATTCCGCTCCCTGACGTCGGAGAGGAAGTTCTGAGCCAACCAGGCAGCGATTGGCTAGCCCAGAACTTCCTCTCCAGGGAGAGGAATGCTGGTCTGTCTGACGATTCTGCAGAGAGAGCTTTGGGCGGTGGTTGGGGACGTCGGGGAGAGGAAGGCTGATTGGCCTAGTAGATTGGGACGGCAACACGAGTCTATCATGGGATGGGCTCCGCGATTGATTCATGTTGCCTTCCCGATCTACCAGTCGATCTCAATCGACGTATTGGGCACCCCTGGGTTACCTTTTCCTCTCGAACCCTGTATAGATCTGCCATTGGAATCCTTTGGTAAGTGTCACTGAGCAACGAATAAGCTTCAGTCCTTCTATCTGAAAGGCTGAAACCCCAGTTCTAGCAGCTTTGTAAGCCCTACTGAATAGCAGAAGGAAGCCCAGTTTGGCAATATGGCAGTATGGCAGTATGGCAATATGCAGCCCTGCCTCTCGGTCATCAGGCTGAGGGGGAAGGGACACAGTTATTTATCCTCTACAACTGATATAGGTAATCAGTTTTATTGCCTTCAAATAATAGGGCTTACCCCCCTTCCCCCCCAACCCCAACCACAAACTGGTAAAATTATCAAAACAGTTTACATATTATATACAGGTACTTATTATTTTACCTGGAATAATGGTGTCTTAAGTGACTTGCCCAGTCAAAGGGAGCTGCAGTGGTAACCATACTCAATTTCCCTGGTTCTCAGGCCACTGCATTAGTCATTTAGGCTACTCCTTCACTTCAATTACTGGCAAAGTGTGTTACTAGACCTACATAGCGCTGTACACTATATACAGGTACTTTCTGTCCCTAGTGGACACACAAACTAAGTTTTTGTATCTGGTTCAACAGAGGGTTAAGTGCCTTGCCATGGGTCACAAAGAGCAGCAAACTGACCAAAACTTTACAGGAAAATTGATGGGTATTGCAATATCATTAAATACTGGGAAAAGTTTTGAGTTTATTTGCCATATTTGGAGTTATTTTTAATATTTGCCATGTTCACAACCTTGATGTGCATTTTTGAAGAGTAGTTACATTTCAACACAAAAATAAACATAATGGAATGTACTGCAGAACAGGGCAGAGTAGACCCATGCCACTGGATAGTGGCATAATGAGGGTAGGAGGCACCTGGGGTGGTGACGCCACCCCACACCCTCTCTGCACCCCCCCCCCCGCTCCTTCCCCACCTCTCACTACAGATTCATGCCCTCCCTTCCCCCACACCTCTTTAAATCTTCGCCAGCACGAGCGGCTTCTCTGGTCTGCTGCTCATGCTGGCATTGGCTTTCCCTCTGAAGTCACTTCGTGGTCCTGCAACTAGAAGTGATTTCAGAGAGGGAGCTGGGTGTTGATCACGGCCTCCTTCTCAATGCATTGTCCTTGCTGGGATTCCGGGGTTCTGCTCTTTCTTGGTTTTCTTCCTATCTCTCTCATCGCACCTTCAGTGTATGTTATGGTGGATCCTCCGCCGCTGCCATCCGGTTGCCTATTGGCGTACCCCCAAGGCTCTGTCCTGGGCCCTCTCCTCTTTTCCCTATATACCCGCTCTCTTGGTACACTGATCTCCTCTCATGGTTTTCAATATCACCTCTAGGCTGACGCCTCCCAGATCTATCTCTCCACGCCAGATATCTCTACGGGAGTTTAGGTCTGAATTTCAGCCTGCCTGTCCGACATTGCCACTTGGATGTCTCATTGCCATCTCTTTTTTTTTTTTTTTTTTAAATCTTTATTCATTTTAAAGCCAAAAATAAGTGCAGCATATTATATAGACATTTTACATTTTAACAGCACTTAAATTCAATCAAAATTATATTCTATGACAAATACATATATCATCCTCCCCCTTTCTACATATCCAAAAATTGCACTCAAATTAAAAGTATCTTCCCACCCACCCTGGACATGTATGATCAAAGGGCAAAATCAACAGTAATTCCTTATAGAATTTTGTCAATGGCTCCCAAATTTCCATAAACTTTCTATAATGTCCCTGCTGTATAGCAATCATATGTTCCATTTTAAATGTGTGGCATAGAGATTCCCACCAGAAAGTATAATTTAACCGATCCCAACTTTTCTAGTTTCTCATAATAAGTTGTATGGCAACCCCTGTCATAATAAAGAGAAGTTTATTATTCTGGGAAGATATTTGGATGACGGGTCTTAAGTGCATGAGACAGACGCGCGCCAACAAACAAGCGCCGATAATTCAGTGCAAGACTTCAGCGCACTGCAGAAAAACCTTCATTTAAAGGGCTCCGACAGAGGTGTGTGTGTGGGAACTCTCCACTCTATTTAATAGGGATCACGCTGCCGTGTTGGGGGGGGTGGGAGGTGTAACCCCCCACATTATACTGAAACTTAACTTTTTCCCTAAAAAATAGAGAAAAAGTTAAGTTTCCAGTATAATGTGGGGTTACAACCCCCCCAAACCCCCCCAATGCCAGTGCAATCACTATTAAGTAAAGTGGGGGGTTCCCCACCAACAACCCCCGTCGGAGCCTTTTAATAGAAGGTTTTTCTGCGGCGCGCTGAAGTCTTGCGCTGAATTGTCGGTGCTCGTTTGTCAGTGCGCGTCTGTCTCGCGCGCTTAAGACTGTGAACCGATATTTGGCTTTTAGCCTTCATTAACGTACCAAATAGCATAGTATCGTATGACAATGCCACTGGATTTTCCAACATTTTATTCACTTGACCCAAAATGGATCTCCAAAACTCAAGTATCAAGGGACAATAGTACAGTAAATGATCCAAAGTCCCTACCTCACCGTCATCTCAAACTGAATATGGCTACAACTGAACTCCTTATCTTTTTGCCTAAACCTGCCTTCCCTCCTCTCGCTGTTCTCCATTTCTGTGGATAACGCTAACCTCTTCCCTATCTCGTCAGCTCGCAACCTTGGAGTGATCTTTGACTCCTCTCTCTCCTTCTCTGCTCAGATTCAACAGACCACCAAATCCTGCCGCTTCCTCCTCTATAATATTACCAAAATCCATCCTCTTCTCTCTGAACACAAGACCAAAACCCTTGTCCACGCTCTTGTCACCTCACACTTAGACTACTACAACGTGCTTCTCTCGGGCCTTCCGCGTGCCCATCTCTTGCTTCTTCAATCCGTTCAAAATGCTGCTGCGTGACTCATATTCCGTAGCTATTGGCGAATCAGGTGTGTATCCAGAAATTAGGCATGATGTTATTTATGCATCTAACTGCTATTAATTGGGCACAACAAAATTCACAGACTTTAAACCTCAAGGAATTACATGTTTTTTAACATCAAAAAGGAGATTTATTTTAATGTCACGCATCTCATTCTTCCTGTCATCTTTGATCATTACATATTGTCTCAAGTACTGGATATAGCAAACTTCTACAGTATATAACAATGAAATTAAACATTTCAGCCTTTGCTGAGGGTTATTTAGAGGATCTCTGGTTTCTTTGTCGTCTTTATAGTTTTTTTACACTTTTTGTATTTAATAAATTGTGTATTAGAGACCGAGTGAACTTTGTTTTTGGATTCAGTAATAAAACCAGCCTGAAATTCAGGCTCAGGTAAACTAAAACCCTTCTGGACCCACCCTGCAATCACACTCACCCCTTCCCTCATGGCAATCATTTTCTCCCACCCCTGAGGCTGTAGTTCTAAACACTCAAGTTTGGTTGTGTGAATGTGAACAAGTGAGAGTCGCTATGGATTGTCAGAACTTGCAGTTTGCACTCCTCTGCTAAATCCACAGTATCCAAGTCAGAACATACTAATTTAAAAAATGAAAGACTGTATTTTACCTCTAAGCAAAATAGACTCAACACACACAGATCACAGCTAATGAAAACTGAAGCTAAAAGCCATGGTACTCATAGTGACAGAGAGACTGATTCCTAAGGAGCATAGTAGTCCAAATTTACAGCCCTAAAATCCTGTTAAAGTTTTGTATCAAAATAATTATATGGAGTACTCTATTTACCATATAAACTATTGCACAAGATCATAACTTCATTATTTGCAATCACAGTACAAAAATAAAAAAATAAAATAAAGAGAGTAGCCCCCTTCCCCAGTACTACTTTACAGTAATCTAGGGTAGTCAAGGCAGGAGTCATACCCCAGTTATGGCAGCCATCTTGACAGCAGAGCTGGAATGGTCAGGAGTAACTGGAGATTGCCCAGGAGGGACCTTGGTTGTAACATAGCGGGAGTCCGGAAAGAGGGAGAGGGGGAGGGAGGAAGACAAATGGGATAAAGCACAATTTTTCAACTTCCACCAAAAAACACATGGCTATTGTTCAGCCGAAACTGAAAGCATGGTAGGAAACTGAAGCAACCTTTTCTCTGAATCTGAAACTGGGCAGAAAAATGATTTGGGGACAGTTTTGATGCCATAGCTGAACCCAAAATTTGGTCGGCCTCTATTCACAACTTCTGTATGGGGGAAGGGGGTTAATATACTATTACTCTATAGTGACATCTATTGGTCAGACAGGGTTTACATCCACTGGTTTGTTGTGAAAAACAGAAAAACTCCCCACCCTCACCAGTTACAAATAAATGCTTATGGCAAGACAGACCAGTATCAAAACGAGTAAGAGGAAACCATATTTAAAATAAGAGAAAAAGGTAACCATAGAAGAGGTTATTGTAGCCTCTGTTTACTACACATTTTAAAATTCATCTAACTTTCTCCAGATAATGAATGTTGGCATAGAAAACATATGAATCTTTTTCTAAAATGAGTACGGTATTATGTGTATACAGAATGAGATAATTTTGAAAGCAGCCCATCGGCTCCTCATTCCTTATATCACTTACAAAATACTTTTATTGGCTTTCAAAGTAATAAAGATGGGTGAACCTCTATATCTTGCACGATTTTTGATTCCATATACACCCTCAAGAACTCTTAGAACAGATATATCTAAAACTACTGCAACAATTAAAAGCTATGCTGACTGCAGATAATGTGGCAAAATTAATTCATGCTTTTATTACTAGTTGGCTAGATTACTGTAATGCATTATTTTTATGGTTAAGCATAGCCAACCTCTCCTGCCTACAGCTAATCCAAAACACTGCGGCCAGGCTTCTAACAGGCACACGCAGTACTGCCCACATTACGCCAGTGCTATTCAAACTACACCAGTTGCCAATAACCAAACAAATTGAATTTAAGCTGTTTTGTCTAGTTTTCAAAACTTCCAGAATATTTAATTGACACCTTGAAAACCTTGAAATTTATTAGCAAATTAACAGATACTCCAGTAGAGAAATCCACTTATCAGTCCATATTGCTAAACTCCAAGATTCAAATTGGGATCTTCTGGAAGCAATGGATGCAAGCAGGTATTTGAACACTAGATGATGGGAAAATGCTTGAGTTTTCATGACTGCAATAAAAATTTGGTCTTGCTAATTCTCAAAATTATAAGTGGTTGCAGTTGAAGCAAGCCATTCAGAAGGGGTTCCCTGATTGGCAAAACTTAAAAAATTATTATAGTTTGCAAATCCTTTCCTTCCAGACAGATTTTTTTAGGACATCAGGCTGCTAGGTGGTATAAATTAATATCTGATTTCTTGAATAAAAAACAAAAAAAAGGTCTTCGTGACATTTGGAGCATTGAGATAAAGCAGTATATTTCTGCATCTCGATGGACGCGTATTTGGACTTGGAGAATGAGATGTACAGCATTAGCATCTATGAGACAAACTTGGTTTTTTTTTGTTACATAGATCTTTTTGGACCCTGGTTAGGTTACACAGGTTAGACAGTTCTCAATCTAATAGATGCTGGCACTGTCATCTAGACATTGGGACACTGGATCATCTGTTCTATTGTCCTTTGATACTTAACTTTTGAAGGTCAATATGGGGTAGGACTAATAACATATTGGAGTCCTCAGTTCCACAAACATATGAGTCGGTCATATGTGGAACATTGTTACATGTTAAGCCCCCTATGGATAGATATAAATGCCGTCTTTTCCTGATCATGACCGGGATTGTAATCCTGATGATAACCTGAAATTGGAAGAATTACGATCGTTTAAATTTCCCTTTCTGGTGGGCAAATATGTGCTCCAGCTACAGATATGAAAGAATGAATGCCGATAGTTTGGGGCACAGTAATTTATTTAAATTGGGTTGGGGGCCCATTGACATCTTACATTTCTTCACTATAGTAGGTCTTTGATTAAGAGTCAGTTTTTGTATGTTTTCATACACATCCAGGGAAGGGGGGAGGTGGGATTATTTCTGTCTTAATTTTGTTCTTTGAGTATTTGCATCTGGGGGTGGATGGGAGGTTGGGAGGATATTATTAATTAAAATAGGGTAAGGTTTTTGCGATAATCTGTGTTTTTGTGTTTTAATGAATAATCATTGGGTGGGTGGGTGGGAGAAAATGGTTGGTTATGAATACTTGTAAGTTGAATGTGCTTTTATTGTATTATTATATGTTACATTTTTATGTATTGCACTATTGAAGTCTGGAAAATCAATAAAGATTTTTTTTAAAAAAACAAAACCTTCCAGAATATTTGTACAAGATACTGGCCAGATATCAACCTAATAGAGCTCTAAGATCATCTCAACATGACCGAATTGAAATTCCAGGCCTGAGAGATATAAAACTGCAATCAACTAGAAAGAAAGCCTTTTCATATGAGGGTCTATGGAACTCCATACTTTAAAGGTTCATTGAAGAAATCTCCTACCTTTCCTTCCAGAAACAACTGAAATCAACTCTGTTCCACCAACACTATGGAAACCTATGTGATTACTCACCATAGTCTGTGTATGTCTGCTCTGTCTTATGTTGCCTTTTTGTATGCCTAGAGTATTCACAGTATACCTCTTTCTTCTCTTCATATTTCTCTAGCATGTATTTAAATATTTCTTACATTTGTGAGCCCACTGGGACAGAGAGGGAAATTTACTAATGATTGAAAATGTAACCCTCATTTCTAATGTATTAGTGTTGTAAACCGCTTAATACTCATGTACAGGCGGTATATTAATTATAATAAATCCAATCCAATCCAAAGTCAAAGGTGTCTTATAGTTCCAACATATCGAGAAATTGTACATGAACATTTAACTACAAGCTAACTTCAGTATTTAAACTGGAACTTACACCTAAGCACTATTTTACTATTATGAACCACAACCATTGTGATAATTTTTTGATATGGCACACCACCACGCATCAGAGGAAAGGCCTTGCTGGAGCTGGCCGCAAGCAGCCTGTTTTGAGGCTGCCTCCGGCTGATCACTGCGCTTCAGGTAAGGAAGGGAGAGAGGGAGGAAGCAAGGGGGTTCGTAGCTCAGGACCACTGCCTGCTTCTGCCACTAAGGGCCTTGAGGGAGGGAGGGAGACGGGTTTTGCGGCTCAGGATCACTGAAGCGCTGGTGCTTCAGGACGGGAGGGTGGGGGGGGTTAATTTCTCAGCTGCTTGCATGAGGGAAGGAGGGGGGATTTGTAGCTCAGGACACTGCTACTATAGTTCATCAGGGCTTGGGGGAGGGAGGGAGGTTTGCGGCTCAGGACTGCTGCCGCTGGTGCTTCAGGGGACTTTTTTTTTTTCACCAACAATTTTTTTGCCGGTTGGGTGAGAATCCTGGTTAACTGAGACCCAGTCAACTAAGATTCTACTGTAGATACAGACTTATGCTAGTCTTCTGCTGTTATAGAATTTGAGCTCAGTGTGCCTAATTCCAGTGCCTAAATTTCAGCACCATTTATTGAATTTACTGATTGCAGAAAAGGCTCCATATTCAATTTTTTCCTTTAGTAAAATACTCTGCAAATTGTGATCATGCCAACCTGGCCAGCTCTTGTCTAACCTAGGTAATCTATATAAAATGTATTTATTTATTTCGATTTCTAGCCCGTCCTCCCCGAATCTCAGAATGGGTTACATAAGGACAGACACAATGCAGACATTTCACAAAAGCTAAGGACATGACTGGTCATAAGGTAGTGGGTACAAAGGGGGAGAAAATTGTTGAAATTTCACAGACTAAGGGCTCCTTTTACGAAGGTGCACTAGCGTTTTTAGCGCATGCCAGCCAAAAAACTACCGCCTGCTCAAGAGGAGGCGGTAGTGGCTAGCGCGCGTGGCATTTTAGCGCACGCTATTCTGCATGTTAAGGCCCCAACGCACCTTCGTAAAAGGAGCCCTAAGGTCAAGATTGGTCATTAAATAAAGGGGCACATAGGAGGGTTACAGAAATTTGGCTTCTTGTGTTTTTCTGGTGTCAAACGATAAACAATTTGTTCAAAGAAACAATCCCTTTTAGTCCTTTTCATATCTACAATGATCATTTTTCCATGACAGATCTCTTTCCCTTTAAGGCCAGTATATCAAGGAAGTACCTAAAGCTGCCTCTTTTAAGCAATGGTCTCTTTTAGCTGTATTTCCAATTGTCTTTATCAAGAAGCTCTGTTGAACCTGCACTAACCAAAATGCAGTACTTATAAGTGCTTTTTCTTCCCTGGTTTATATAGCTCATTTCGTATAATAGATAAATGCAGGCAACAGATGTAATTTATATTGCTCTCAAAAAACAGCTTCAAAGAGGAAACGGGGCTTTGTTTAGAACTTCAGAATTCTCATTTTTCCTGGGCTCTTCTGTTGCTCCTCAAAGGCTTTGCTGAACATTACTGGAACTCCCAAGGGTCCTTCTTTCACAACCTGGCATTTCATTATGTTATAAATCAGTACCATCCTGAGCTCCCAAGAGGAAGACATGGTCTTTATATTGTTTGATCACTGAAACCTGAGAAATCCACATACATGCACAATGCATACCTCATTTTGGATAAAAATGTTATAAGTAGCTTAACTTTAAAAAAAAAAAAAAATAAATTTGAATGGGAAATAATACACAAGAACTCTGAAAACATTCTCCCATATACAGAATATCCATTTGGAGAGAAAGCATCTTTCTAGTTACATTTTGGAGGAAGTCATCAGAAACTCATGCAAGGTTTGTACGTTTTATACTTCAGAAATGTATAATTGCTGAAGATGTGAGAGAATACTTGTTTCCTCCAATTATCAGCTTTTCCGCTTTTTTTTTTTCCTGAGTTGTTAGGCAGTGGCACCCAGTGACACCCAGGGCCGAAGATTTTTAACACCTACCTCCATTTTTAACACCCTCCCCCATACATAAAAATATTTTTATTAATAACCATGAAATGAAATCATCAGAAAAGAAACAGGCAGGTAGCCTTGCTTTCCCTTCCATAAGCTTTACTCAATCATCAGCTCCAGTCTTGAGAAAAAAATATTGGGATTCATGAACATTCACTTCCTTTTTCTTTTCTTGTTTGAGTCCTGCTTTCCTGCAGACTTCAGACCGCCAGCAGCTTCAGTCAGTGGAAGACGCCACCAAAGGCGACCCTGGAAGCTTTCCCTCTCTGTTTCAGCTTCCTATCCCCACAGAGGCAGGACGCTGTAGACGGAAAGCTTTTGGGCCGCCGATAACAGCGTCTTCAACTGTTGCTGCCAGCGGCCCGGTCTGCAGGCTGGTGATGACAGCTGAAACAATGGGGAGCTAAAGAGATCAGAGGAGTACCCCTCTAGGAGCTGCAACCCTGCCTCCCCCTCCTTCGTACACCACTGCCTGAGGAAGGGGATTTTGTCTCCAAAAGTTAGTAAAAAAATGTATTAAAATTAGTCCAATTAAAAGATTACTTTTTTCCATTTTCAATTTATAAATGTTTATAAATACAGCTACAATACTACTTTATTCTAAAGCAGCAAGAAAAATCTTTATTCTACCTTTTGTCATTTCTGTTTTCTGCTGTCCTCATCTTTTCTTCACTCTCCATTCCATCCAGCGCTTGCCCTCTTTCTCTGTCCCTTCCATTTTTCTTTCTGTCTCTACTTTCTCCCCCATGCTCTGGCATCTCTCTCTTCTCCTTCCATCTCTCCCTCTCCCTCCATGCTCTGACATCTCTTTGTCTTCCAAATGGTCTGGAATCTCTGTCTCTTTCCCTACCCCCCCCCCCTTGGCATCTTTCTCCTCTCCTTCCCTTCCTTCTCTCCCTCTCCCTATATCTCCATTCTATATGGCATTTCCTCTTTCCTTTCCCTCCCTCCCTTCCCCATGGTATAGCATCACTCTCTCCTCTCCTTCCTTCCATTCCTTCTCCCCAATTGGATGGTTTTCTTCCTTACCCCTCCCATTAATCGGGTGAATGGTGCAGCATTTCTCTACCCCCCTCCACGGATGAGTACCTCTCTTTTCCTCATTTTCACAACTTGCTGCTCTGCCAGCATCAGGCTTTCCTCTCTGCTGGGTCCTGCCTACATCCTGCTTCTGCAAAGGCAGGATTCAACAGAAAGGAAGGCCCAATACTGGCAGAGCAGTGAGTTGTAAAGACTCAGTCTGCTGGATGGGGAAGTTCCCAGACCATGACGCTGTTGCTGACCCCGAGAGCACCCTCTTATGGTCTTCACCCGGAGTAGACCACTCCCCAATGCCCCTCCCCCTTGGTACACCACTGAGTGGTAGAATCGCTGTTTGACTTTTAAACAGATAATTATACATTAAAAGTTAAGCAGATTTTCATCTGCACTTGTATATCTAAGTAACCTTGAATAGATAGCTATCAATGTGGAGGTTCTACTGGCACTTAGATGTATAAGCTACTTATTTAAAGTCCCGTTTTGCACTGAATGTCACATGAGGAATTGAGACATTCACATCAGGACATGCTCAATGTTCCTTATATTTTGCCAGATGTTCTGCCAAACACAAAGCCTCTTGCAAAAAAATGTATAAGAAAATACAAGGGTTTTTGCTGGCATCCCTACTGGGGGTAGAGAATTAAAATATTTAAAAAGAGCTTCCTGAATTCTTGAATTAGCACTGCTGCAGCCAAGAATATTGCAAGTTCTTAGCTGCATCAGCGAGATAGCAGACCTTGGCACAGGCCTATTACCTGTAAAAGGAGACAGTGCAGGCGCAAGTTAGCCCTGGATCCTCTGACATCTGGTATACCTTTGTTTTACCCTCCTCCAGAAACACTCCCAACATCAAACGCACTCTCCCATTCCCTTGAACCCCAAGATATTTCCCAACATCAATCATATGCCACACCCTCTGGATTCCCCTCCCCCCCACCAGGAGTGTCTTTGGTATTTGTGAGTGGCAGGATCCCCAGTTCTTTCTGTCCTATCAGGTATATAATCTCATTGTACTACCGCTAGAAAGTTAGAGGTGCCTGACATGGTAGTGGGGGTATGCTTAATCCTAAGGGTGGAGGTTGGGGAGGAGGTTGGGGAAGAAGGTAATATATTGGATGTTGGGGGATCCAGTAGGGTACCTGGGCATGATGGATATTGAGGCGTTCCAGAAGCATAGGGTATGCTTGATGACAGGTAGGGGGGGCTAGATGAGGGTGGGAGCCTGGGTGTTATACTTTACGTGAGGAGTCCAGAGGGTATGGATGAGGCGCTGTCAGCTTTTGCACATGCCCTTTTTTTGAGATCCCAATCTCATCTGGGAGCTGGCACTTCCATATGCCTCAAGGCAGATGGAAAAGGTGTAAATCTTGATATACAAGTGTAAATCAAAAAGTAAAGGCAACATACATTTAACAGCTTTAATAGAAGTAACTGTGATCAATTGAACATCTTTATTTATATACCTCTTATATCCTAAGTGGTTTTACATTCAGGTACTTTATCATATTTCCCTATCTGTCCCAGCAGGCTCAAACTCTATCTAGTGCACCTGGGGCAATGGGGGGATTAAGTGACTTGCCTAGGGTCACAAGAAGAAGTGAGGGATTTGAACCCACCACCTCAGCTCTAACCACTGTGCCACACACTCCCACATATCATTTTTCCCCACATAATAACAGACAGATTTGCACATGTAATAAGGAATTTGTCCTGATCCCTAACCCAGTCCTAGTGGAGCCTCTAGTCAGTATGCACTATGAATATGCATGTAATATATTTGTATGTACCAATGGACTGTATGCAAATGTATGTCATGCATATTCACTGTATATAGCCTGAAAATTCATTGGCTGAAAATCCCTAAGGATGAGTTTGGAAACCAAATTTAAGGTCTCTGGGGACAGGACAGCACCCATGACAGCAAGAAGGTATGAGCTAAATAACTAATAAAAAATAAATAACCATATAGAGTAAATAATGTTGCCATAAGAAACTTAAAAGAAGAAAGTGCCACTGAATATTCTAACTTGCCAGCTTGCCTGACCCATTCACCTGTGGCAAATCAAACAAGAGGATGTAAGATCCAGGAAGATTAACAAGCAAATAGCTCTATTTAATGAACTGCATTCCCCTCTGCTGAATGTAAACAGATTGAAAATAGAGACAGCACTGGGAAGCTTAAAAGATCTCAGAGCAGAAAGAACCCCCCCCCCCCCACCACTATGCCTCTCCAACACGATCCCTGGTTTATGTCCTTCAAGAACAAAGGGTTATCTGTTGAGGACGTAAAAAGATAATTTAGCTATCAAGACACTGCTTATGTAGGTCAGTTTTAGAGCTGACCATGGATTGCAATTATAAACCTTGCTCCTTCCCTACAAAAGGGTTTAAAGAATTGTGATTGTCAACTGTACCAAAAATTGTTTCAAGCCCGAAAGCTTTTGCTCCTCATTTACACTAATCTGTGAATTTAAAAAAAATATTTTATTCTCACTTTTTTATTGAATTAACTAGTATTTAAGCCCATTACATTAACAGGTGCTAGAATAGATGTGTGTGTGTCTTTCTTTCTTTCTCTTTCTCTCTGCTTGGCCGCTTTCTATCTGTCTGTTTGTCTTTCTTTCTGTCTCTCTCTTTCCTTGACTGTCCACCACCAACCCTTGCTGCTCCCCCTGTTCAGCAGTAGCCCTTCTCCCTTCCTTTTACCTCCCCTGTGTCCAGCAGCACCCCTTCCTTGCTCCCCCTGTCCAGCAGCAGCCCTTCTCCCTTCCTTTTACCTCTCCCCCTGTCTAGCAGCACCTCTTCCCTGTTCCCCCTGTTCAGCAGTAGGCCTTCTCCCTTCCTTTTATCTCCCCCCCTGTCTAGCAGCACCTCTTCCCTGTTCCCCCTGTCCAGCAGTAGGCCTTATCCCTTCCTTTTACCTCCCCCTCTGTCTAACAGCACCTCTTCCTTGCTCCCCCTGTCCAGCAGTAGGCCTCTCTTCCTGTTATCTACCCCCTGTCCAGTAGCACCTCTTCCCTGTTCCCTCTGTCCAGCAATAGGCCTTCTCTCTTCCTTTAACTCCCCCCCTGTCCAGCAGCACCCCTTACCTGCTCCCCCTGTCCAGCATATGGCTTCCTGGTCATTCGTGTCTGCCCTCCTCTTCAAAAAAGCCTACTGAGGATAGCGGCTGGCAGTAGCGAACCTCACAGGCGCTATGCACCTCGGTAGCACGTTCCCTCTGATGCAATCCGGTGCGTCAGAGGGAACATGCTACTGAGGTGCAGAGCAGCCTGCGAGGTTCGCTACTGCCGGCCGCTATCCTCAGTAGGCTTTTTTGAAGAGGAGGGCAGATAGAAGAGCCGCTTCAGTGGACTGGATGGAGGACTGCCGCTCGATGCTCGGAGGAGCAGGAAAGCAGGGAGCTCCGCGCTTTACAATTTCTCTGCCAGTAGCGCGCATGCGCACTCCTGCCTGCCACGGACATACGGATCACGCAGGTAGGAGTGCGCATGCACGCTTAGCATTTTATTATTATAGATAGATACAGCGTCAAACAAGCAGATGCACATTTACGAGATTTTCAAGGTGTATCAGATATAGCACAACATTGCTGAAACCACTCTTAGGTGGGCGTTTTTACTATGGCGTGCTAACAGATTTAAGGGAGGATTCATCAACAGGTGCTGAGCAATTTAGGATGCGCTAACAATTAGCGGGTGCTAAATGCCATCATATTACTATGGGCATCTTAGCATTTAGCATGTGACAGTCGTTAACATTAGTGCACGCTAAATCGCTTAGCACCCATTGATAAATTCCGCCCCCCTCCTCCCCTCCTTAGTGTGCCACCCCTCAGTTTTAAAGTAATGAAGGTTGGAATTTATGCCTTTCCACAAATCAGCACATATACAGCAGAAAAATGAAGGTTACTGCCTAGGCACACTCTCGGTATACAAATGGATTTGCAGCATTTAGGAATAGATTATTTAACCAGCGTCGCTGCCGGCGGCCGCCTTTATGCGACCACCAATTATATGTCAATTATGCGGCAGTGCCAGTTACAGAATTGCACCCTTCCCCTGTATCTCTTTAACTTTCCCGGCGCGAGCAGCATCACCAATATGCTGCTTGCATCGGGGTCAGCTTTCCCTCTGATGTCACTTCCTGGGCGCGGGACCTGGAAGTGATGTCAGAGTGAGAGCCAACGCTGGCATGAGCAGCAGGTCCGGCAAAGAACCAGAGGTACGGTGGAGGGGAAGTGAAGAGGAGAGAAAAGTGGGAAAGGAGAGGGGGGGAGGGGTGGAAGGAGGATGGTGCCGGCATCCCACCAAGACGGCATCTGGGGTGGCCTACCCCCCTGCCTCCCCATTACTATGCCACTGCTTACACATCATCCTGCTAGTCCGTGTGGTAGCTATGGGTTCTAAATCATAAATCTTAGCTACTCTCTGCAGTATAAATTTGTCATTAAAAAACAAAACCCCCTAAATAACTCGATTTTTCTGGAGGAATATAAACCACACATTTTCCTGAGGAGTTGTTTATGCTATAAAAAGGGCTGCGCTATAGCACTCAGTTTTACAACCGTGCATTCTTGAGTGAAACATAAACAGTAGAGGACTTACCAATTAACAGACAAGAAAATGAATGTCAAATGATCTCACACACATAAACAGTCATTTTCTTCCTAACATGTCCAATTTTATTATTCACTGATTTGTAGCCCCGGGGGAAGGGGGCAGCTGTTTTATTAGTAATCAAAAACATTTAGGATTGCATCCCACTGACTCATCACTAATTTAGAACCCAGATTGGTGTCAGGTGCAAAGGGTTCAGGATGTAATTTACTACCACAGGCGGTCCCAGCTCCGAGAGGCAGAAATCTATCTCAACTAAATGAGGGGAAACATTATCAAGACAGAACTCATAGTGGTGACTCCATTACCCACCTCCCTCTAAAGATCTTATACATTTATGAAGGCATTTCATAGCATGGAAACGTCTAGTTATTTTTTACCCAAGTGGGAAAGAATATTGTGTTCCCTAATGATCTGCCCCTGAATAAAAGGCAAATTAATCATTCTTGGGGAGCTTTGTGCACTGCTGTAGGTGAGTTACTGATGCCTGATATGTTTATTTTAGCTCAGTCTAACCCAACTATAATAATAATCTGATTTGTAGTGTCCTGACAAGACACCCATAATTGAAGAAGTGAGTTCCAAAACCCAAGAACAATTTTTTTCTCTCAAAAATGAGCTCATATCTGAAACCAGTTGCCTCTACAGACGTGTGAAATTTGGACTAAATGGCCTTTGTTCATAAGGTATATGATCTTCAGTGAAAAGGGCTGTGTTTTGTTGGCTAGAATTCTTTAAAATTGCATTTATCCTGAGTACAGCGTTTTGCACTAAAAAGTTTTGGAATTCACTTCTTCAGTTGTACTTACAGCCACAGTAGCACTGGGTTTAGACAGGCCTTGAGCCCAGCATTAAAACACAGGAAGGAGCAGGAGATAATTTCCCATTTGACTACAGATGGAAGATATTTCCCACAGCTGATTGTACAGAGGCAGGGGAGACTGCCCTGTCTCTACACTCCCAGGACAGAGTCCAGAAAAAAACAAAGAGTTTCTTTCCCATCACATTCCAGAAGTTTCTACTACTCCTGTGCCTATATTTTTTGAAACCTGAAACAAAAAAGTGACAAAATGGAAAAAAGAAACAAAAAATTGAATTAAAAACAATCCAATAAAACTATATTTAATATAAGTTAGGAAATATTAAAGTTAATTTAAGTTAGCACATATTAAAGATACTGTCTTAGAGTTGTCCTGGTAAGTCAATGAGAACAGTTGTAGCAGAAAACTCAGATTTGATTATCTGGCCTGCCTTTTGCTCCCGGGGGGAGGGGTTACATCTTAGTCATTGCTTAATAGTGACACCTACATACTGGGGCATACAGGAGTAAATTCTATATATCGTGCCCAAAAAATTGGTGCCATAAAAATAACACTATTCTATGAATGACACTTACAGTTAGGCATAGCTTAGAGAATAGCGCTTACGGCCAGGAACCGCGACCAAATTTAAGTGCGGCCATTGGTGCAATTGCCCATGCCTAAATTTAGCTATGGAGCAGTGGTGTAGCGAGAATGAGAGGTGCCCGGGGCAGTGGCGCACCTCCCTGCCCCCCCCCCATGTACACCCCTTCTTATTCTCCGTACCTTTTTAACTTCTCTGACGATAGCAACATGTCTGTGTCGGTGTTGGCTCACCCTTTGACATCACTTCCTAGGCACGGGACCCAAAAGTGATAGCAGAGAGAGTGACGATGCCGACAGCAATGTTGCTTGCACCGGAGAAGTAAAAAAGGTATGGGGAAAGGCAAAGGGCGTGCATGGCAGGGGGAGGAGCAGGGGGCGGAGAGGAGGAGGGGTGTTGACGCCCCTAGGAAGACAGCACCTGGTGCAGACCGCCCCCTGCCTACCCTTACTACGACACAGGTATGGAGGCCTTAATTCTGTAATTATGCACATAATTTAAAGGAATGCCCCCAATCTTCCCATGACCTGTCCATTACTATGCCCCCCTTTTTTGACTTGCATGTAAAATTTAGGCATGAATGCCATGTCTAAATTTAAGTGCATAACCCTTAATTGATTCTCATTAACGCCAATAATTGCTAGTTAAAATGCCAATTATCAGCACTAATTAGCTTGATATTCAATTAAATTGTGTGCACAATTTGGGCATGTGACCAA
The DNA here is from genome assembly GCF_902459505.1 of Geotrypetes seraphini. Taxonomy (NCBI): domain Eukaryota; kingdom Metazoa; phylum Chordata; class Amphibia; order Gymnophiona; family Dermophiidae; genus Geotrypetes; species Geotrypetes seraphini. Next base: position 171,955,643 of record NC_047089.1, on the reverse strand, counting down.
AATTGTGCATACAATTATTTAACGCTTTTTATATAACTAAGGAGAGAAAGTACATTTACTGTGTTTGAGAGGGAGCATGCCTAGTCAACTGTCACTGCAATGATTTGGCTTGGTATAGGAAGGGATTTTACAAAATTAGAGGTAAAAACACTTCTGTGTCTGTACCTAAGAAATATGTACTGTATGTGTTTATCAGCTAATGCAACTGCTATTCTACACTGTGGCACCGATTCTATAAATTTTATACACCACACAAGGATTATGGTTTTATGTTTTATTAGAGCATTGTTAACCCCTTTCATTTGCAATGGCATGTCGAAGCAGTATACAAGTACAGTAATGGTCTAAAAATAAAAGTAAAGGGTAAGAAAGGAACGCCAATAAAATTCTAGGACAGAGTCGGAACACAATAGTCACAACATTCATAAAAGCATAAAACTGATACAAAAGTTATTACCATCGAAGGACTCCTTTTACTAAGGTGCGCTAGTGTTTTTAACGCACGCAGGATATTACCGCGCGCTATGCGGCTAGAACTAATGCCAGCTCAATGCTGGCGTTAAGGTCTAGCGTGCACGGTAATTCAGCGCGCGCTATTCCTCACATTAATTCCCTAACGCACCTTAGTAAAATGAGCCCTAAATCTCCAGTTAACAAACAAAAGCTTTCATTAAAATAGTACGTTTTCAGAAGTTTCATGAAAAGACTACAAACCCATTTGGAACGCATTAAAAAATGGGGGTGGGGTAAGTCATTCTAGAGTTTATGGGCTTGTGAAGGATTGGATAGAACCAAATGATAATTGTTCAAGGAACATGAATTCCAAGGAGGAGCATGGAGGATGAGAGAAGACAAACCGTAGCGTGATTTTTAGCGCCGGCCTGGCAGTAACAGCTCCAATGCTCATAGGGATTCTATAAGTGTCGGAGCTGTTACAGCTACAGCCGGCACTACACTTTTGTAAAAGAGGGGGAAAATCAGGGATGTCAGATTGAAATATCTTAAAGGTCAGTAGCAATATTTTAAATTGGATTCGATTAGCATACCAGAAGCCAGTGAAGTAGCTTAAAAAGTGGAGAGATGTGGGCTTGTCTTTTGGTAAGACAAATAAAATTTGGAGAGATTGTAGACTTTTTAGTTCTGACTAATGGCTCCTTTTACTAAGGTGCACTAGCGTTTTTAGTGTGCGCTGCATTGCCACGTGTGTTAACCCCACTCTATGCGCCAAGAACTAACGCCAGCTTCATGCTGGTGTTAGCGTCTAGCATGCGTGGCAATGCAGCACACACTAAAACCGCTAGTGCACCTTAGTAAAAGGAGCCCTAAGTGATGCCAGTATAAATCATGTTACAATAATGAAGTTGAAAAAAATATCCCCCCCAAAGGTGTGTGTGGTAAAGTGAGTGTAGTGAATTAGGAGCCAGAAAATTATGGGTTGACCTAAGTCTACAAGGGGAGAGGGAACTTGCTTTCAGAATAGCAGAATGTGTTCAGTAAAAGTAAGGCATTGAAGGTTACACTTAGAGAGCAAAAGGAATTTACTGGACTAAGGGGAGAGTCAAAAATCAGTACAGTGAAGGATGGGGGAATAAAATGACCTATACACTTTTCCCTCCGTATTTGCGGTTTTTAGCTTGCTGGCTCCTCCCCCCATATTACATCAGCTTGCATAGAAAAATCGCTGATTCTAAGCGTTTACAGAGAAAATCGCTGATTCCCAGCACTTTCTTCACTGTGTTTTGCCTCTCCTTCAGGAACAGGCCAGGCCTCCCACCATGTTATTTGCGGTTTCACCATATTCACGATGGTTTTTAATAGTTATTCGCGGTTTTTCTCTATTTACGGTTCTGTTAATCCCCTATCACAGCGAATACGGAGGGAGAAGTGTAATCAAACAAGCTATTATTTTGTATGGGTTAAACAGGTGGCTTCTTAGCTTTCTGCAATGGCATCAAATTGATGTTAGAGTCATCTGTATAATGCTACTACTATTAATTATTTCTAGAGTGCTACCAGATGTATGCAGCGCTGTACAGTCATGAAGGAGACAGTCCCTGCTCGAAAGAGCTTACAACCTAAACAGACATGACAGACAAACGGGATGCCAGAGTGAGAGATACAGTTAGGGGGGATGGTTACTCTGCTGGCTAGAGTGGTGAGAAGCTGGGAGTGAGGAGCAGGGTTATGAATTGAAGGCTATATCAAATGGTGGGTTTTCAGTCTACTTTTAAACAAGGTAACGGAAGGGGCGTGATGGATGAACTCAAATAGTTCATTCCAGTCATATGAGCAGGGCACCTAAATGAAAGGAATGAAGTCTGGAATTGGCAGTGGAGGAGAAGGGTATAGATAAAAGCAGTTTATTTGAGGAACAGTACAGAGAAAGGCAACAAAAATGTTAAAAAGGATAGGACAACTTCCCTATGTGATAAAGCTACTAAGACTAGGGGGTATGTGATTAACCTACTAAGTATTAGATTTAAAACAAACTGGAGAAAATATTTTGTCACATACTGTAACATGTAATTAAATTCTGGAATTTGTTTGCTGGAGAATGTGGTGAAATCATTTAGCTTGGCAGGGTTTAAAAAAGGTTTGGATAATTTGTTAAAAGAGTCGTCCATAGGCCATTATTGAGATTGTTTGGAGAAATCCACTGCTTATTCCTAGGATACGCAAAATAAAATCTGTTTTACTACTTGGGATCTAGCTTGGTACTTGGGATTTGGGTTGGCCACTGTTAGAAATAGGATTCAGGGCTTTATGGACATTTGATCTGTCCCAGTATGGCAATTCTTATGTTCTCCTGATGATACTGTAAAGCTATGTGAATATGACATTTTTTGTGTGCAACAAAATAATTCATATTTTGGTATAGAAAACAAGCTGGGTGGGGAGAAGAGAAGGTAATTTTCCAAAGAATTTATATTTTTGCTTTAAATACTTTATATTTTTTGCCTTCATAAAAAATAGGTGGAAAGCTGAGTTAGAAACACTTGCAGACTTTGCCTAAATGAGAATGTGAAAATGGTACCAGCATATGTTGTGCAGTATCTCAGCAGCACATGTAGTGAATCAGAAGGATGTCATCAGCATAGACACAAAAGCTGATTCTGACAGACTGAATCAATGTGACTAGGGAACTAAGATATTAAAAAGAATAGATGATGGAATAAATCCTTGAGGGACACCACAGGTGAGCAATTGAGAAGAGATTGAAGACCTTGATGAATAGACTTTGAAGGAACAGTCTGCAGAAAAGAAGAAAACCAGCATAGAGCCTGACCCGATATACCAACAGAGGACAACCTTGTATAAGAAGTGAATGATGGACCAAGCTGAACACAGCTGAAAGATTGAGCAATATTATTAAAACAACAAATCCTTTTTTGAAATGATCATGAATCTCAATAAGAACTGAAGTCATTATGGTCTCAGTGTTATGGACAGCATGGAAGTCTGACTGCTGTAGGTAAAAGAGATGAAATGGTTCGGCACAGGACAGAAGTTAATCATAAATAATTATTTCAGTAAGTTTAGATAGCAAAGGTAAGCTGGATACTTAGTGATAGTTGATAGGGGTAGTAGGATCACGTTTAGGATTTTTCAACTTGGCATGAACGATTGCTGACTTCCAAACAGGTGGAACAGATCCAAATGAAAGACTATGGCAAACAGTCTACAAAGCTACAAGAAAGATATTCAGTGAGGGAAGCTTGCGCCAACTGGATGGAATAGGTTCCAGTAAGCAAGCTGTCAACCTTATACTAGACAGGGAGAGAGAAGAGTGGACACATTAAAATACTTTGCATTTTGGTAATTTTTAAGCATCAAAAATAAGCCAGTTCAGCTCTAGGGAGTGTTCAGGTGGAGTAGCATTAGGGAGCGAGGACAGTTGGGATATATCAGCAAAAAGCTTCCGATTTGGATTAGTTGAGGAGAAGATACGATTAGAGACACAAAATCTTAGCACTTAGGGCCTAATTCTATATATGATGCCTTACAATTAGACACGACTAGTGTGACAGACACTAAGCATGATTCTATAAAAGTTAGGCACCATTATGGAATCACATGTGGAGGGGCATTTTCAATAGGACGTCTAAGTTCAACTTTAGACTTTTTGAGAAAAATGTCCAAAAATCAGGTGGAGAAAATGCCCAACTTCGAACCCACAAGTTGTCTACCTTTAAAAAGAAAAAAAAAATGGCCCAGCTAGACATTTTTGCTCAGCTAGATGTCTAATTTGATTTTGCAATTATCGAAAAAAAAAAAAAAAAATCCAAATTAAAAATGTCCAAAACATTCTATTTGCATGTAGGAGGGGCCACAAAGACATGCCAGCAGAGCAGTGGGGCACCCTAGAAGGCACTGCCCATACATTATATGGTGAGCCCTCCCAAATTTCCCCAAAACCTACTGTAACCACTTGTCTGCCATCTGAATAGCCCTTTAAGGCTACAGGTGTCACCTATATGGCAGTACTGTGGGGTTTTGGTGGGCTCGCACTTTCCACCACAAGTGTACTAGTTAAGGTGGCATAAGGGCCAGGGATCCCTTCTCTGCAGTCCACTGCACTGCCCACCAGACTACTCCAAAGACCTGCTTGCAGCTCTACTAGGACTGGCCATAGTATCTGCAGCTGTCAAAGAGACAGATATGTACAGTTTCATGGAGATCTTTGGGGGTGGAAGGGGTCAGTGACCACTGGAGGAATGCGGGGGAGGGGGGGCATATTTTCATCCCTCCAGTGGGTCAGTTTGGGTACCTTTTGGGCCCCTATTTGTTTTGAAAACAGGTCTATTCCTAAACGTCCAAAATGTGCCCTGGATATTTTGTAAAATATTTGATTATTGCTGTAAAATGTCCAAGTGCTAAGCCCGTTCTAATCCTGCCCAAAACATCCCCCCCCCCTTACGATTTAGAAACACTGGAGACAAAATGACCAGAAAGACGTCTAAAATGTCAGATTTGAAAATGCCCACTTTGATATTTTAACTAGTAAGATGTCCAAGTGCCTGTTTATGTCATCTTTTGGACATCTATGGTTTTTTTTTTAAATGAGCCCTTTAGTGTCACCTAAGTGGGCTTAGGCATTGCTAGGCGCACTGTATTTATGCCAGGGTTTTCTTGGCCTAAATACCTGCACTTAAGTTAAGCGCCTACTAATGCCTAAATCCAAAACAGGTGTCTACACACAAAATATGTCCATGATCCGCCCCTAACCATTCCTCAAAGTGGTAGGTGCCTACCAAGTTAGCCATTAACATCCAATTAAGTGCAATTAACGTCAATTACAAGGTGCTGATTGTCAATTATCAGCACAGATTAGGTTTATTAAAAAAGTTAGATGCCTGCATTGGCTGGGCGTGCTGATGTAGGTGCCTAACTTTAGGTGGACTATATAGAATTTACCAGCTAGTGCCAATTTGATAATAACTTAAAGGTGTGTCTAAGCCTTTATTGAATATTAACACAAAGGTGCATTAGCACACCATAAGTTAGACATGCCTACCTAGAACAGGTTGATGGCTGGGGTAAGTGGGCACTCCTAAACACACCATGCTATAAGGACATAATATTCTATAAGTTAAGTATATCCAGGGCCGGATTTAGATGAAAAGAGGCCCTAGGCTATTCCACTTATGAGGCCCTTTCACCTCCCATTTTTAAGTTTGTAAATTACATGAGAGATAATAAAATACATCATTACTCTGATATATATCAATATGTTAAATGAAACATATTGTTATTGATACTAACCTTTATAAAAAATGTGACACGGATCTTGAGGCCCTAGGCTGAAGCCTAGTTAGCCTATAGGAAAATCCGGCCCTGAGTATATCATTTGAAATGCCCATGCTGCACTCATGTGTATGTCCCCCCTCGACAGTCTGTGTGTTAAGCAATTTTGGTGCACTGCTTGTAGAATTCTTTGCAGCATTCTATAAACTAGGTGTACTATTGGCATCTAAATTGAGATCTGCTAACTCTGAGCTGTGATGAACACTTTCAGACATTCAGATTTAAAAAAAAAAAAAAAAAAAAAAGTAATTTCCTTTCTCTAAATATTTGCACTGCAAAATAGGGAGAAAAATCCTACAACACTTAATGGTAAATTTAAAATGACGGATTCCATATGTCACTTCTGCCCTGCTCTGCAAATTGTTCAAGAACCTGAGGAGCAGGTTTTTATGATTGACAGCTAGGGTTATTAAGATCTGCTGCTGTGTTATCGCATGGGTGGGACCCGGGGTAAAATAATGCATTAATGTGTACTAAACAGAGGTGCATATTGGTGTATAGAATTGCTTTTTGTGTGTTCACACTGTGGCTTTATGTGTAATAGAGTGGGGTCCTCTAGGCCCAGAATCTGGTGTCTGTGCACTGATTCACAGCCACTAAAAGCCCTACTCACCATGACAGCCTAAGAAAGGGCAAGAGCAATCCCTCATAGACCACACTACAATGTAGGAGAGGGTCCAAATGCACCAAACAGGCCAAATGCAAGAAAAACAGCACCAAGAGCCCTCAGAATTAGGGACAGCCAAAGGGGTATTATTGTAGGACCCAGAAAGAAATAAAAAAAACAAAAAAACCAAACAAATAATACAAATCCACAAATGATTAAAAAATAATTATATATAAACATAAATAGGAAGAACTTAAAATAAAAACTGGTGCCTGAGTGACTCCAAAAAAATTATTTTTTTAAAGAAACTATGGGCTCCTTTTACGAAGGCACGTTAGGGCACGCTAAAATGCCGCGCGCTAGCCGCTACCGCCTCCTCTTGAGCAGGCGGTAGTTTTTCAGCTAGCGCACTAATCTGGTGCGTGCACTAAAAACGCTAGCGCACCTTCGGAAAAGGAGCCCTATATGTGTGTTGAATGCACACCCCGAATGCACAAGCTGGCCATGGACATTTTCTTGAGAGAAAGCAATAAACGTGACAGCTTTCCAAAAGCAAGACCCCCATCATCTTGGGCAAGTCATTTACCCACCCCAAATCTCAAATATAAACTTAGAATGTAAGCCCTCTGGGGACAAGGAAATACCTAGCGTATCTGAATGTAACTCACCCTGAGGTGCTATGAAAAAAGTGTGAAATAGTAAAAATAAATTAAAAGTACTGCAAAACCATAATTTGCTTGGGATTTAGGTCATTGAGCATGCAAATTCCCAGAAAGCCTTTGTCTCACACAGGAGCCCTTTTACTACAGGGCAGTAAGCCCTAAAGCAGGGGTGTCCAACCCTTTTGGCTTCCCTGGGCTGCATTGGCCAAAAAAAATGTATCTGGGGCCGCACAAATGCGCAAACGCTGCAGCAAGACAGAGGAGGGAGCCGGCAAGACGGTAAACACCCGGGGACAGCAGAGGAAAACACTGCATTGCCCTCGACCGGGGCCACACAAAATACTTCACGGGGCCGCATGCGGCCCTCGTGCCGCAGGTTGGACACCCCTGCCCTAAAGAGTGGTTAGTGCACAAGAAAAGGCTTCCTGCAAAACACAAAGGGCCAGATTATCAAAAATTGGTGTGAAATACCCACGAGGCGCTGTCACAAACATTTTTGTAGCGATTTCGAAAATGTGAGCCATTCTCAAAAAATTGCTCATGCAAATGAGGTTGGCAGACAGTAGCGAAGATTCGCTGGTGATAGCAATGAGCACATGCGCAGAATAAAGGCAACCCCCCTCCCCCCCCCAAAAAAAAGTTGAGCTGCAAATAACCCTCTCCCGTCACCAAGCAACATCCCCATCCCCCTCCTAGCAGCAGAAGAGATTCTGGAATGGTGTGTCGGTTGGCAGCGGGAGAGAGTGGGTATCGATCCTGCTACTGAGGGGGGTTATAATGCACATGCTCAAGAAGCGTGCTTTTACTACTCCCACTGAAAAAAAAAACTGCAATTTTTATTTTTTGTCATTAGCCACAGTCAATATACACACTTTTAACAGCGCTGGCAGTGTACCGGCACCCCCGGACCAGTCGCTGATTTTTGTTGCTAACAGCTGACACTGCTCTTTGAGAATGGCTCGGCGATGTTTAAGAATCCACCAGAGTACTCGTTTGAATACTGAAAAGCCCATTTGCATGGTAGTATCAGAGACTGCTAGAAAGCTCACAAAAGAGCGCTATAAACCGTTTTGATAATCTGCCGCTACAATGCATGTAGGCTAAACCAGCTGGAACCAGTTTAGCAACTGCACTATATGCCGATTTTATTTTGAGAATCTAGGCCATAGTGTTTTCTGGTAATTTCCCTGTTATCACATACTAAGGCCCTGATTCTATATAGTAAATAGTGCCTAACCCCAAGTGCAATTGTCAATCATCCGCTACATGTCATTTATAGAATCATAAAACAAATCAAAAGATGCCAAAAATATATATATATTACTCGCCAGAGATGGGCTACACAGTCCCAATAAACATTTCATCAAAAGGTGGAGAAAAAGCCTCAAAATTCATATGTCAGATTTATAGAATCATACCTAGTGGTGTTTAAGCGGTTTTAGGCACCGATAGGCATTGAAACCTTAGGCGCACTCCCATTTAGGCCTAAATAAGTGTGCCTAAGTCAAACCACGCTCAAAATCCACCTCAAATCTGCCCCCTAACCACACCTACTTGCTGGTAAGCACTGCACAGTAGATGCCTACGTCAAAGTGGTAGATACCTACCAGCTAGTTAATTTTTAAATGGTTTAAATTTTTTTAAATGGTGCTTCCAATTATCAGTTCTAATTAAACCAATTAAGAAAATTAAATTAGGTGATTAGATTTGCTAGATACGCCAATCTTAGCGTCTAACTTTAGGTGTCTTTTACAGAATCTGGGCCTAAATGTAAAGCAACTATTTTTTTTTTAAATAGCTTTGGAGGCACTGTGTCATGGGCAGAGTGGGCATTCTTGCACTATCTAGCTAGTGTGTTATGATCAGCGTAGCCTAACTGAATAATGCAGTGTTAATGCGGGAGCAGCTAGTACCACCTAAATTGGAGGTGGTAAGTGCTTCCACATTAACCCCAGCAGGAATTGCACACTAATGACTTCATTAGCACACAACTTGCATTAAAATAAATAAATAAATAAAATATATATATTTTAAAGCATGTTTTGTTTTTTTTTCGATGCAAGTTGTGTGCTAATGAAGTCATTTTGAAAGTAAGCATGCTGATACATTGGGGCCGTACACCACCAATAATCGAAAAGGTCTACCAGGTCCCACTACTTTCACCAATATGTATCTACCCTGAGGGTCTCACCGTTGTACCTGTATTTCACATGCCAGACCCTTTCTAACAAGAATGGCTACCCCCGCCTTTTTCCCTGGGGAGGAGACATAATGTAAGTCACCCACCCAACTCCGTTGTAATTTTTTATGCTCCTGGTCAGTGAACCTAGTCTCCTGGAGACAAGCAATATCAGCCCGATGATGTTTCAATAGGGTATGCTTAACAGGGGACGTGACACCAGACACATTCCAATAAATTATTTGAATCAGATGGTCACCTATAGGGCATCCCACTAAGAAACCAAGGACAAGCCATCAGCAAGGAAACAATAGTCTCCAGGCGCCCAGCCTCGCCCCAAGACTTAGAGTATAGATTCCAAGCATACAAGACACTCAACCCCACGCATACACACACAAGGATACACTTAGGTCCCACCACAGCAAAAGTCAACATACTTAGTAACAATAAGGCCACTGCCACTCCCCAAGAACAGATCCCCCCCAAACCCCAACAAAAATCCCCAGATATCCTTACCATGAAGGATAAGAACAAGTCACGCTATAACGCTAAACAAAGGGGCTACCCCGATTAGCAGTAAATATTAGCCTCTATAGAACAATAAGTCTAAGAATCCACTAATTCAAGAAAACTCAACAAACTAACAGTGTGCAAGACCCACAGAAATCCATTACAATAAAAAATAACAGTTATATTTCCCCAGAGGAAGCACCACAAATGGTCTTAATAAAGTCCCCAGCAGCCTCCGGTGTTTGAAACGATTTCCAGACACCATTATGGTGAACCCGGAGAAGAGCTGGCTAGTTAAAGTGGAACCGCTATTTAAGTTCCACGAGCTTGGTGCACAAAGGATAGTAGGGCTTCCTTTCTCTTGTAGTGCCACAGAAAAATCTTGACTGATACGAACAGGAGTTCCATTGTACTACAGCACATCCCGCTTAGCTCAAAATTGATGTAGGATTTCCACTTTGTGGCGAAAGTTCAAAAGTTTCAGGATAACTATCCGCGGGTGGGTCTCCAGGCCCGCTCGAGACCCCAAGCGTTGCGCCCGCTCCAATCTCAGAGGACCCAACGACGGGGGTAGCGGCAATTCGTTCTGCAACCAACGCTCCATTTTATCCAGCAAAAGCCGATCTGAGATAGTTTCAGGTATGCCCATGATGCGCAACTTAGAGCGGCGCGATCGGTTTTCTAAATCGTCCAGTTTCTCCAATTGAGCGTACAGCTGAGTTTGAAGCCTCGTCAGGTCTGTCGCGTGTGTCGATGAGGAATCTTCAAGCGTCGACACACACTGTTCTAGCTCTGCAGTACGCGCCGTTGCCGCAGACAGGATGCTCTCTATATGAGTTATCAGAGAAGAGAGTTGCTCCATTTTCGGACCCAGGACTTCTGCGAATGCCTCTTTAATATCGCTCAAGGCCGCATCCATAAGGTGCGACACCGCCGCCACGGGACTAGCCGCCCTCTTGCCCTCAGTAGGCCGCGCACGTTCACAATCTTTCTTAGCGGTTTTGGATGTCATAGGGTCCTGGGATCGGGTGATGTACCTGTCCATAAATAGGGGAGCCTTCAAACAAAGCAACACGATCCCTGAGAGGCCAATAAGTCCAGTAAATGTAAAAGATTTAGCGGGGTTGCCCCGGAGCAAGCAGGAAGCCATCCTCACTCGCTCATAGCGTCACGTGACTCTCCTAAAGCATGTTTATTAAGGGACAGCTGGAGAAGTTTTGGGGATAAAAGATAAAATAAAAAATATATTTTAAAAAAAGTCTAAAACATGCTGCATAAAATCTGGGCTTAGCACACGGGAAAACCCTGCATTAAAGCACGCTAAGCCCAGATTTCAGCGCACTTTACTAAAAGGAACCCAAAGTTCAAATGTGCACTATTTGTTTAACAAATATTAATGCTACTAGAATGCATTATTTTAATCCAAGTCCCGTTATACGCAATGGGACCCATGCAATAACACAGCAACACACAGTGGCGTAGTAAGGGTAAGTGGTACCCCTCCCCCGCCCCCTCTGCTGCGCATGTGCCCCCTTCCCTTTCCCCGTACCTTTTTAACTTTTCCGGCGTAAGCAGCATGCCCACGTCGGTGTCGGCTCGCCCTTTGACGTCACTTCCTAGATGCGGGTCCCGGAAGTGACATCAGAGAGAGCGCCGATGCCGACAAGGGCAGTAACCTTGCTTCGGGGAAGTAAAAAATGTACGGAGGAAGGCAAAGAGCACGCGGCAAGGAGAGGAGTGGGGGGGGGCATTGAGAAGGAGAGGTGTCGTGCCCTTAGGAAGACTGTGCCACTGGAAGCACACTTTACTAACTTTAGCTGTCAATCGTGCAAACCTGCTCCCCAGTTTCTTAAACAATTTGCAGAGTGCTAACTCCAAGGTGGAAGTGACATGTGAAATCGGTCATTTTTAAATTTACAATTAAGTGTTCTAGCATTCTTCTCCCTGTTTTGCAGTGCAAATATTTAGAGAAAGAAAATTATTTATTTATTTTCTCAAACTCTGATTCTCTGAACTTGTTCATCATGGCTCAGAGTTAGCAACTCTCAATTTACAACTTTGACATGTTTTTTTTCTTCTTCAAGATTCATAAACTTTCATTCACTCTCCCCCCACCATGTCTGAATCACTACAGATGTTTTCATTACCAGAATGTTTCCCTAACAGATGAGAAGATGGAAGGAATATGTGGGAAAGTTTGAAGGTGGGGTCTCTTCTTAAGTTTACAGCTGAGTGCTTTACAGGGCTTTGCATATGTGAAGCAATGGTAGAGAGCGCCAACCCATTCTGTAGCAATTTGAGGTTTGCTGGCTTAGCAGGGGTTTCCACTGCATGAGCAGGCTTGAATTGTTCCAATTCCAATCCTATACAAAATCTGAGGGGGTGGGGGGCATCCTCTGATTCTACGTGTCTAGAATAATAATTAGTCAAACAATATGAATGTAACACACTCTTTCCACTCTATAGTTTCTGGAAGATAGGGCTAAGCCCACTGATCAAGTCCCGACCACTTTGCGACCCGATTTTCCCCCGACCCGATTCACTAACCTCAAGGCCGATCATCCTCCAATCCAATCCACGCATGCAAAAGAGGGGAAACGGCATGTAAAGTAGGCAGGCAGCGATTCACTAACCAAAAATTGGAACACCGAGTAGGCTGGCCGATCAACAAACAAGCGACTGCTGGGGACTAGTTGCTCACGTCGTTTCCGACTGCATCTTCTGCTCTTTGGCCTACAATAACCACTCAAAATGCTTTTTTTTTTTTTTTCTTTTCAGCTATTTTAATGTGCATTTCTTAATTACACAGTGCTCAGATCCTTCTGGGTACATTGTTTAAAACAATTTATCTTATAAAAATATTCTAACAGTCCAGATTATAGTAATCAGTTACCTTTTCTGGGGATAAAATTGTCTCAGGTGCAAAGTCCTGCCTTTGCTGGTTTTATAACTAACTGTCCTAATTAAACCAATTAACAAAACCTAGAAACCAACTTGAAGAAAAAACTCCCGCCCCTCCCCCCAGCTTTTGAGAAATTTGCAGTTGCTCTCAACAATAAGACCCACTCGGGCTGACTGGGATTAGGGCTAATTAAGATGTTGATCAAGCCTATGCTAATCATGCTTTAACAGACTCAACTGGATTTACATGTAAATTGGTTAACTCTGCTCTGAAACTGTCCAACGGCTGAGGTCTAATTACCGACCAGACAGAAAAAAAGAAGCTGCGTTTCTACTACATTTAATTATAGAAGTAAATGTCTGGAGGAAAGAAAATCAAGATGCAGTTGTGATTAGGGGGAAAAAAAGTGCTTTCCTAGCAACATATATATATATGCCTTTGTACACCTGTGCAAATAGAATCCACACAGGCAGTGGTGTAGTAAAGGGGGGAGGGGCAGATCTCCCCGGGTACTGTTTTGGTGAAGGTGTAGTCATCTCTCCTCCTCTCTTCCCCCTGCTCCTCCCCCACCATGTGCGCACCTTCAATTCACCCCACCATACCACTAGCTCTTCGCCAGTGCCAGCAGCAGCTCCAACCTGCTCCTCGCACTGGCCTCAACGCATCCCTCTGATGTCACTTCTGGGTCCCATAACTAGGAAGTGACATCATCAAGACAGCGACATTTTTTAAAAATTTATACTCTTTTTTTACTTTTTTAATTTATGCAAGCCCAGCGAGCCTGTGATTTTAACCCGCTTTAAACCCGTGGATTAAAACCATGGGCTCGCACTGCAGGGGAAGGCCAGGGCAGAAGCAGGGCAGCGCTCAGGGCAGAGAGAGCAGAAGAGTTGAGGGCAGTGAGCGCAGGAGAGTCGCAGCAGATACAGGGCAGCGCTCAGGGCAGAGAGCAGGAGAGTCAGGGGCAGAGAGCTGGAAAGTCGGGGCAGATAGCTGGAAAGTCGGGGCACAGAGCAGGAGATGCAGTTGGAAAGCAGTTAACGACTAGTCTCCAGCAGTCGCTTGTTTGCTGATCAGCCAGCCCAGTTGGTGTTGCAGTTTTTGGTTAGTGAATCGCTGCCTGCCTACATTTGAATGTCGTTCCCCCTCATTTGCACGAGCGAATCAGAGGATGATCGGGACAGAGGTTAGTGAATTGGGTCGGAGGGAAATCAGGTCTCAAAGGGGTCGCAAACCGATCAGTACACGAACGGTTTGCTTAGTGAATCTAGCCCTTAGTTTTTTAAATGATAGTTCCCTGTATAAAAGACTTCGCAGGATGGAGTAGAATCATAATATGCAGATTTTAGTCTGGAATGGTGAGATGAAATTTATTGAATAATCAGAGGAAAAAATTTATATATACGGAATAATTAATGTAGATAAATATGACAGTCTCCCCTTATGGAGTGCCCTAAAGGCAAGCATCAATATTTTAAATTTAATGCATTTTAGGCACAACCGCTTAAAGCAGTCATAAAGCTGGTGCAAAGATTTAAACCTAGATTGCCAAGAAATGCGCAGAAATTATATTATTCAATAATATATGTATATAATTGTCTCTCTCACAGTCCATGCAAACTCCTCTCATGCAGTATGCAAACTCTGCCTATGTGAACTACCCCATCAAAGATTGGTGCACACTTACAGAATGTGTGTAGCTGGAATATTTGTCAATTATATGCATTGAAGCCCATAAGAATTGAATGGGGAGCATCGCTACTGCAGCTTTGTAAAATGGGCCCTATGTATCAGAACTAGGAATTTTCTTGGTATTATCTAAAAATTACCCACATGCTTATTAAGCTCCAACTCTGGATTCTACATTGCATTGCTAGTTTTTAAAAAATTCAGTTAAGTATCTATAATTTGTTAAGTAGACAATATCGAAATGGCTTTTTGGATGTATCCAGGGACATTTTAGGCCTCTGAATCCCACTGTGCACCCAGGGGAGTTTTTGGAGGAGTGGTTAGGGCGGGATGTAGGCCGACCTAGACTTAGTCATCCTGCAGGGATAATCAAATGTTTGACGAGACTACTTAGATGGAACTTATACGTTGTGAGTTAAACAACGTAAAGACACGTATAAATGCCCAAAAGGTATCCAAAGTGACCAGAAAACCACTGCAGGGCCAAAGTGAAAATCCCCACATACATTCCCTGTGTTCACTGACTGTCACACCTCCACAAAGTTCAGAATAGAAACGTGCATACCTGCCTCCGGAACATCAGCACCTGGCATAGGAAAGCCTAGTAGAGCTGCACAGAGGTGGCTTAAGTAGTCTGGGAAGTGGGCTAGTGAACCATAGAGAGGAGAACCCAGGCCCATAAGCCACTCTAACCACTACATAAATGGTGGAAAATGTGAGCCCACCAAAACCCTATTGGACTGCCATATAGGTGCCACCTGCAGTCATAAGGGCTATTGGGGTTGTAGACAGGTGGGTATAGTGGGTTTTGGGGGGGTTCATCATGACCTATAAGGGAGTTGTGGTGAGATGTTTATGTAGCCACTTTTTGCGAAGTTTACAGCAGTGCTCTGTTAGACACCCCACTGGTCTGTTTAAATGTCTGGTTGGCCAGTCCATCACAATGCTGGCCCCTCCCACGTCCAAAAGGTTTTGTTCTGGATGTTTCAGGCTCATTTTTGGTCGAGAATGTGATATAAATAAAGACGAAGTGGCGATCTGGATGATCAAACACCTGGATGTATAGATAGACAATTTTCAGGGAAAAAAAAATATTTTGGAAGTACTTTTCGAGAATGGACATTTTGCCACTGCCAACTTTGGACGACTAGCACCCCAGGTCCAAATTGAACTTAGATGTTACTTTTGATTATGTCTCTTTGTTACAAAAAAATAACCTTTGAAAAATAATTTGAGAACAGTTAATTGCATCAGCATTATTTATCAAAGCCTGTTAATCTTTTTCATCCTTATATCCCACACATTCACAACGTCAATGACAAAACACCCTTATCATAAAAAAGATGAATAGAGGAATGGTTTCCTTTCAATAAATTAGTCGACTACTACTTAAATCTTCTTATATCTTGAATCTTCTTATAATAATTAGACTTAGTGCTTAGGACCAATTATGGTATCATATGTCTAACTTTTTCAACTGGAACAATGAAATATGAGGCTTATGCAAGCTAAGTACATTAGTGAATTATAAGTATTATTAGTCTATAGGGGGACTGTTGAAACCAGTGATAGCCGGCAATAGGCAGATTTGACTAAGACTAGTTATTAAAATCAAACTTCCGCGAGCACTTGAGGTTTTGTTATCCCCAGTTCAATTGCAACTTCAATCACAAGTGTTATTAGTTGAATATGAATGATACCATAATTGGTCCTAAGCACTAAGTTCTAATCATTATAAGAAGATTCAAGATATAAGAAGATTTAAGTAGTAATCGACTAATTTATTGAAAGGAAACCATTCCTCTATTCATCATTTTTATGATAAGAATCTTTTTCACCCTTCCATGCAGATGATTGTTTATGAATTATTGGAATTAGTAACAGCATTTGCACTTGACTCCTGTTATATTGCTATGTGTCCCTCTTTTTCTTGGAATAGACACCAAGGCCCTGATTCTCCAAAAGTGCGTCCCGATTTTAGGCAGCTGTAGACGTCCTACAGCTGTCTAATCAGCCAATCGGGATGCACGTTTTAAAAAAAAAAATGCTCCCCAGGCAGGCCGCCCGGGAGAGGCGTCCTATTCAGAATCGGCCTATACTAAACGCCGATTCTGTAACCGGCGTCTTTAGAGAATCGGGTTAAATTAGACGCGGCCGCTATACTTATGGCAGCAAGGGATCTCCCTGCTGCAATATGTATAGGGGCCGCGGTTGTTGCGGCCGCCTGTCCCATCACCGACAGGAGAATGCCTAACTCCTCCTGTCGGAACCCCGAGCCCCCTCCCCCCCCCAAACTCGTAATCGCCGACAGGAGGATGCCCAACTCCTCCTGTCGGAACCCCGGACCCCCCTCCCCCCAAACTCGTAATCGCCAACAGGAGGATGCCCAACTCCTCCTGTCGGAACCCCGGAACCCCCTCCCCTCCAAACTCGTAATCGCCGACAGGAGGATGCCCAACTCCTCCTGTCGGAACCCCGGAACCCCCTCCCCCCCAAACTCGTAATCGCCGACAGGAGGATGCCCAACTCCTCCTGCCGGAAAGCCCAACGACCCCCCGCCCCAACTAATCTCCCTCCCCCAACTAACCTTTCAATGTTGGTCAGCTGGACGGGTCTTGCTGCCGTCCAGCCGACGGGTCTGCCTCATGGAAATGAGACGGCACGCCCCTTCCCGGCCCATCCCCGCTAAATCTAAGGCCTGATTGGCCCAGGCTAGGCACCTTGGCCAATCAGGCCTTAGGATTAGTGGGGATGGGCGGACCCGCTATGCCTAAGGCCTGATATGTCCAGGCTTCTACAGCCTGGGCCAATCAGGCCTTAGATTTAGCGGGGATGGGCCGGGAAGGGGCGTGCCGTCTCATTTCCACGAGGCAGACCCGTCGGCTGGACGGCAGCAAGACCCGTCCAGCTGACCAACATTGAAAGGTTAGTTGGGGGAGGGAGATTAGTTGGGGCGGGGGGTCGTTGGGCTTTCCGGCAGGAGGAGTTGGGCATCCTCCTGTCGGCGATTACGAGTTTGGGGGGGGAGGGGGTTCCGGGGTTCCGACAGGAGGAGTTGGGCATCCTCCTGTCGGCGATTATGAGTTTGGGGGGGAGGGGGTTCCGGGGTTCGGGGTTCCGACAAGAGGAGTTAGGCATCCTCCTGTCGGTGATGGGACAGGCGGCCGCGGCCGCTATACTTTATTGCAGCAGGGAGATCCCTTGCCGCGATCAGTATAGCGGCCGCGTATACTTACAATGTAGACCAGCATTTTGCTGGCCTACATTTTAAGCGTCTCTTCCTCTACTAGGGAGACGCGTAGGGCCGCCTAAGTTCGCCTAAGGCCTGTAGGTGAGCTTAGGCATCTTGCGGGTCTCCCTAGGCTCCCAGAGGCGCCTTCAGGCCTGCCTGGGGAGCATTTTTTTTTAAAAAACGTGCATCCCGATTGGCTGATTAGACAGCTGTAGGACGTCTACAGCTGCCTAAAATCGGGACGCACTTTTGGAGAATCAGGGCCCAAAGATCTTTTCCAGATAAGCCCTGCCACTAATGGAAAAAGTGGATGCGCCAAAAGTTAAGCCCCGCCACCTTTTGCCAGTGCACGCAACCTTAACCAGTGAAGTTCTCAGCACTACGGCCCCACAACGCGGCGCGATGTATGTAAAGTGGGGGAGTTCCCCCCCACGCCCCCCCGTCGGAGCACCCAAAAAAGATTATAAAAAAGAGGATATAAAACTTAACATTATAAAAAAATAGGATAAACTGTCGACCATTTTTTTAAAGGCTCCGACGGGGGGGGGGGGGATCGCGCCTCTTTTTTATAATTTTTTTGGGTGGCGGGGGTTAACTTTTTGGCGGGGCTTATCTGGAAAAGATTTGAAATATTAATTCTTTCTAAGTCCTCTCTCCTCTTTTGTTGAGCACATTCTCTCTTGTCTACAATAACTAGCAGAAACTCAACATTCCATGCTACCGATCCCAGGGCAAGAAGTGACTTCTCCCATGTCTGTCTCAACAGCAGACTATGAACTTTTCCTCCAGCTATGTTAGCCACTGTTACCACATCCTCTGACAATGAGTTCCAGAGATTAACTATACTTTTGAATGAAAAAATATTTCCTCCTATTTGTTTTAAAAATATTTTCATGTAATTTCATTGAGTGTCCCCAGGTCTTTGTACTTTTTGAAAGAGTGAAAAGTTGATTCACTTTTACCCATTCAATACCACTCAGGATTTTGTAGACCTCAATTATATCCTCCCCCTCAGCATTGGTTAAACACTATTCCATACAGTTCCTTCAACTGTGTCTGTGATCCTTTACACTTTTCTTCAGTCTTTAGGTTTGTGATTTCCTGGGCATTGGGTAAGTCTAGTCCCTTCAACACAAGTTTGTGCTTTCTCTTGTGCTTGTAGGCCAAGTTTTAGTGTTTTAATCCTGATTTTGCAGTTAAGCTGAGCGGATGGGTAAAACCTCTGACTTCTTAAGTGCACTTCAGGAAGGACAATAACTTGCAACTCAAGGAAGGCCCTCTTGAAAACCTACCTTTTCCTTTTTCTGTTCAGCTGGACGATTCAGAAGTCATGAGGGTCTACTAGGGATGCAGTTTGTTAATTGTTCTTAACCTTTTTTTATTTTTTCTCTTGCTTTGCTATCCCTTTTAATTTGTATTTATAATTCTATTCTAATTGTATATTTTATTGTTACTGTAAATCACCCTGCTATTGCCTGAGGAAGGGTGGTATATGAAATAAAATTAAACCATAAACCAGTCATCCTAGGTGGGGAAGCCATAGCAAAATGATACAGCATGTTTGGAGGCATCAGGAACAGTTGCAATGGAAAGTGAACGACAGAAGGGATGACAGTAGGGGAGACAGAGCTGAGTAAATTGGTGGCAATGAGATCAGATAGTGAGATTGAAGGAGGAAAGAAAATGTGCTGTTTCCTCTTTAGTGATTTTAGAAAAGGAAGAAAGGATGGCAGGAGGTGAAGGAAGGTTGTTAAAATGAATTGGGGGGGGGGGGGCAGTGGAGACAGGTGACCTGATAAAGAACTCAAGATTAATTTTGTGAATATTATCATGGACAACCATAGTCTGGGGCGAACATAAAGGGAAGAGGGTTGGAGGCTAGAGACACTATGAGGAGGGAGTCCAGTGTGGCAAAGAGATGGCAACGGTTGGAGCCACGAGTTTGTGAAATGGATATAGCAGTCTTGCTTGGTAAGTGTAGGAGATCTATATATATTATTATTGTCACACAGTCACACCCTGTCCCCTATCACTCCTCTTTCTCAGCATTTAAAAGCGTTGCAAAGGGCAAGGCTAGGATGTTTCTATTCTTCAGCCCTCCCACCCAAGCAACCTCTGGGGGGGGATCCTTCTACTCCAACAAACTCTGGTGAAAACTTTGGAGACATCTGCTTTAGATTATAGCTCTACCTAAAACATCGGAGGTGACCAGTGGAGTGCCGCAGGGCTCGGTCCTGGGTCCACTCCTTTTCAACATATTCATAGGGGATCTGACTCAAGGGCTTCAAGGTAAAATAACACTATTCGCCGATGACGCCAAACTATGTAATATAGTAAGTGAATGCAGTTTACAGAATTATATGGCGCAGGACCTGCTTACATTGGAAAGTTGGTCCTCAACCTGGCAGCTAGGCTTCAATGCTAAGAAATGTAAGATCATGCACCTCGGAAGCGGAAATCCATGCAGGACGTACTTCTTGAACGGAGAAACTTTAACTAGGACTTCAGCAGAACGAGATTTAGGAGTAATCATCAGTGCAGACATGAAAACTGCCAATCAAGTGGAGAAGGCTTCATCTAAGGCAAGGCAGATATTGGGTTGTATCAATAGAAGTTTCGTCAGCCGAAAGCCTGAAGCCATAATGCCATTGTACAGGGCCATGGTGAGACCTCATCTGGAGTACTGTGTGCAATTCTGGAGGCCACATTACAGTAAAGGTGTGCGCAGAATTGAATCGGTTCAACGGACGGCCACCAGGATGATCTCGGGGCTCAAGGGTCTCTCGTACGAAGAGAGACTGAACAAATTGCAGCTCTACACTCTTGAGGAACGTAGGGAGAGGGGAGACATGATCGAAACATTTAAGTACCTCATGGGACGTGTCGAAGTGGAAGATGATATTTTCTTTCTCAAGGGACCCTCGGCCACAAGAGGGCACCCGCTCAAACTCAGGGGCAGAAAATTCCATGGCGACACCAGAAAGTATTTCTTCACAGAGAGAGTGGTTGATCATTGGAACAAGCTTCCAGTGCAGGTGATTGAGGCAGACAGCGTGACAGACTTTAAGAATAAATGGGATACCCATGTGGGATCCCTACGAGGGTCAAGATAAGGAAATTGGGTCATTAGGGCATAGACAGGGGGTGGGTAAGCAGAGTGAGCAGACTTGATGGGCTGTAGCCCTTTTCTGCCGTCATCTTCTATGTTTCTATGTTTCTATTATAGAGGCCTGTGATCCCTTCTGAAGGAAAATATCAACTAATCAGGGACCAGGTAAAACTAATGTTCGAATTCCAGTAGTAGATAAAAAAAAGAGAGAAGAAATAAGTTGAAACAAAGTCAAATAATCATAAGTCAACAAAAATTTAAACTAAGAAAAGCAGATGTAGCCCTGGTGTCCTGCCCTGCCTGGACTTCGCCATGCAGTGCAGGGCTCTGGCTCAATTCTTCTAGTCGTTGGGGGGAAGGAGGGGTCACCAGCCTGACACCAGGGCTCACAAAAAGATATATTTTTGTCCTTATTTGTTTCTACAATGATGGTGGTTACAATCACTCACGGATTCACAGATCACACTCGACCGTGGGCATAGGCTGGGGTCGGACAGAACCAATAGGCCGGATGGGCAACTCACCTCACCCAAACTCCTCACTCTCTTTCTGATATAATAGACAGCTCAGTCCGAGGTATGAGTGAAACAAACTGGAAATGTATTTAAAGTTGATTTGAAGAACAGTTTTTGAACTATTTGCATTCACTCAGTGAAAGACAGATACTCATTAGTTTCATCAAAAGATTTTCCCCTATCGCTTTCTTTTCATTTTAGAGTCCATTATTTACGGTCTTGTCAGTTCCCTCCCAAAATAGCTCTGAGAGTCTCTCTTAGTCTTGGGCTCTGGCGGGAGAGAGGAAAAACTAAATGAATCATACTCCTTCCTTCATAATCATACTAAATGATCATACTCCTTCCTTCCTTTTTATAACCTCTCCCCCTCCCTCCTTGGAAAAGGGCCTCCAGCTCCTCCCACAAATCATCTCTAGCCACAGTCAAAATTCAGTGACCACCTAAAAAATCCTCCACCACTGCTTTTACAGTAGAGGCCTGCATGGGAACTGGGATTGCAGGAATCCCGGGTCCCACAGGGTTCACCCCCAGGACTACAGAATTCCCACAGAGAAATCCCCCAGGTCCACGGGACTCCCAAGGGGAACCCCCCCAGGTCTATGGGAATTCCACGGGGATCCCCCCCCCAGGCCCACAGAACTCCCACGGGGATAGAACTGGGGTTCCCAAGGCCTACCTAATGTTCCGACGATCCAGTTGCTGATTGCCATACATCCAGTTGGGGAGACACAGCTGGAGCTTGATGTCCAATCAGAAGCACTTCCTTATAGAGGTGCTCCTGATTGACCATCGGGTTCCAGCTCTTTCTCTCAGACTGATGGAGTGAGCCTTGGCAACGCGTAAGACCTCCCCTCCATCAAGGATCTTGTGATTAAGCACCAGCACTCACTGCGGCTGTGCAGCACAAGAGCGCGGAAAAGACTTGGCAGCAACAGTATGCTCTGGAGCCAGACCTATCCTGCAGCAGGTACCACCAACTTAAATTTTTTTTTTTTTTTGAAGCGAAAAATTCTGAAATCGTGAAAGCCTTTCCGAGAACCTTTTGGTATATGTCCAAGAGGAGGGTATTGTTTGCACCCCTGTGGGCTCTGTTCTGACCTTCCTCTCTGCCGGGAATCATATATGCTTTTCTTGGATAAAGAGAGATTATACTGAATGTGATCTTTCTCTTTTACTGTCAGTTGGAATGTATTCTTACCAGTACGAATGGGAATAACTGGGCAGAATGAATGGGTCAATTGGATTGTTTTCTGCTGTCTACTGTGCTAATGTATATTGTCTCTGATAAGTAGTAGTAGGCAGTGCTGGCACTGGACGAGCAGTAGATCATATCTAAATAAGGACATATGAAAAGGAAATTTTCTAAACTAACGGGGATAGCAAACCACAATGCTAACGACCAAATGCTTATTTCATTTTAGAGATGAAATGGATGCTTCTTGCTTATTGTACTAAACAAAATAACATATAAAATAACAAGGAAACTAGATCATCGTCTGGACCACACGACAGAACCAGGATCATTTTGTCTGTCAGCCTAATGCTTGTGTTACAAAAGTATAAGCAATAAACACCAAAATTGCTTCCTGGTGAAAGAATATATTCCAAAATGTGTGTAATCTGATCAGGCAATACCAGACATTAAGACTAACTTCAGGACTGCTCTATCTCTTTTCTACCACCCCCGCTTGGTGTGGCTGTGCATTTGTTATTGTGCTAAGGCTTGTCTGGGCCTTAAAACATTTTCATGCATGCAAAATGATTTAACATGTGCTAACTTATGAATTAACATGTTTCCCATTGATATGCATATGTTATAGGGTGGATAAAAATAAAATATTTTTTTTAATTGGGTTTTTTAAAATTTAAATTGGATATTTTTATTTACCCTTTGTACAAAACCGCATTAGGTTTTTTATCACATATCATGGCGGTATTAGCTCAGATGCTTATAGGAATTCTATGAGCATCGGTAATAAAAAAGCCTAACACAGCTTCGTAAAAGTAGAGAGGGATTAAATTGTTTTTTTTATTGAAATAGTTTTTTTTTAAAATAATCATGTTTATTAAGACAAGAAACACATGGGCAGCCCCTGCCCTCCACAGCACGCAACATAAGCAGTACATGTGTACAGGAAAGCTGTGCAAGGTGAGTTCAAACAGCAGATCAATAAGCAGAGTCACAACCAGTCTGAAACAAATGATTGTACAGCGGAGGGAGGCACAACACCCCTGTACAGGACAGGATGTAAACAATAAAAGAACAACATGCTGTCCAGTGCTCCTCGCCTACATTTTCTGAATAAAGAGAACTGTGACAACGAGGATAAATAGTTTTTTTTTTAATAAAATGCTTTTTTGAGGGAAAATATATCTAAAGATAAGTTTTCTATTTAAGTTACCTTACATACTTGAATATAAGTTGATCTGAATATAAGTCGAGACCCCCATTTCCCCCAAAAGGAGGAAAAACAGTTGACTCGAATATAAGTCGGGTGGCTTAATATTCAAGTGCCCTGCCCTGTCAGGCTCTGCACCCAGCCCCCTCTCCTGCCAGGCTCTCCGCCTAGCCTGCTTCCTTCCCTCCCCTGTCAGTCACTGCATTCAGCCCCCTTCCCTCCCCTGTCAGGTTTTGCACCCTGCCCCCTTCTTTTCCTCCCCTGTCAGACTCTGCACCCAGCCCCTCTCCGAGGCTCTGCATCCTGTCCCCCCTCCCTGCCCTGTCCGTCGTACCTCCTCTGCCGATCCCTGGTGGTCCAAAGATGTAGTGGGTAGGAGCGAGCTTTCTGCGCTCCTGTCCCACTTCTAATCCAGTCGGTCGGTGGCTGCTGTGAGTTCTGGTTTCTTCAGCCACTGAGCGGCACCGAACAGGAGTGCGCTTTGGCGCTGCTGCTTGGCACTGAGAAGCTTCCTGACTGACTCCCTGATTTGTTAGGAGTTGTGGGTATGTGGGCATGGTGGGTGGATTGGGGGGAGAAGATGGGAGTCAGCTGGGTCTATCCAGATCCCACCTAAGTGACTCACAATAAAACATACATATCAATAAAACAAAACATAACTATCAAAATAAATAAAAACAAAAAGAATCATCTTTTCTAATTTGATCTTACTCTCTTCTTCAGTCCACAGTCACTCAACTAACAAAGGGTTTTGGTATCAGTTAAAACAGGGGTGCCCACACTTTTTTGGCTTGCGAGCTACTTTTAAAATGACCAAGTCAAAATGATCTACCAACAATAAAAATACTAAACATATACTGTGGTGCGCTAGCCGATTTAGCGTGCGCCCATTGTATTCTATGGACACGTTAGCATTTAGTGCACGCTAAATCAGCTAGCGCGCCTTAGTAAAAGACCCCCATATTTATTTATATATATATATCGAGTGCACCTCTTCTGTCCTCCAGACCTCGCTCAATTCTCCAACCAACATCTTTCTGTCCTTCCAGCTTTTCTTTCTCTCTCCTCCACCCCTATTGGCAACATGTCTCCCTCCTCTGTTCTGATCTTGCAACTCTTTGTTCTTCCTCAGGGTCTCTCCCCTTCTGTCTCTTCTGTCCCATTGTCCAACATCTGCCCCCTCTCTTCTGCCTCCCCTTTGTTTCAGGTTTCTCCCTCTCTAGCTTCCTTCTGCTAACATTTTGAGTCCTCCCACCTTTGGTCCAGGTCTTTGTGTCTCTCACTCTCTTTGTCTTCCCCCTCCCCAGGGCCTGGCATCTCTCTCTCCTCGGTTCAGAGTGTTTCAACCTCTCTAAGCCCTCTAGAAGTCCAGGTCTGCCTTATCTGCCTTGTCTTCCCACTCCCTTTTTGTTCAAGGCTGCTTTCCTGCCCCTCCTCAAGGTCCTTTTGTCTCTTCTCTCTCCCCCCCCTCTCCAATCCAGCGTCTCTAAGGCAATCTCCCTCCTGCCAGAGCCCTCGCAATGGGCCCAATTTTACCCCGACGTGTGGGACCTTATCTCCGCTGCTTCCCTCAGACTGGATCATCGAGCTGCTTCCTTAGACTGGTTCCCTCACCTCCGTTCTTCCCTCTGGGCCTACCACAGTTAAAAGTTCATTACGGCAGCCTGCAGAGCGAGCGCAGCATGCTGCCATCAGCTTTTGTAGCACGTTCCCTCTGCCATGGTCCCGCACCTCCTCTGACGTTGGGGGCGGGACCGCGGCAGAGGGAACATACTACAGAGGCTGACGGCAATCTGCTACGTTCGCTCTGCAGGATGCCATAATTCCACTACTTTAAAGGTGAGACAGTGACCGGGGGAATGCTAGGGAGAACATTGGCTCTGCGAGCTACCGGCATTGCCTTTGCGATCGACCGGTAGATCACGATCGACGTTTTGGGCACCCCTGAGTTAAAAGCTTGAAGAAAGAAATGAGCCTGTATGTAGTTGATTATATGTGCTTTATTGTAATCCACTTAGGCATTAAGTGGAGAATAAATTTTTTTAATAAATAAATAAAGCTGTACTTGATGTGGTTCATCCTTCTAAAGATGTCTGCAAGCATTCTCAGTCTGATCCAAAATAGCAAGTTGGGAGATAAAATGGGTTCTCTGAGGCCAATTCTGTATATTTGACTACAGAGCTATTTTCTGAGACTTTTGAAGCTCTCCCCCCCCCCACCCCGACATATGTCCTTTCTATGGATGAAGCCTTAACCAGAGGTGCAACAGTTTCTCCTTTTGTTCCCCAATTCACAATATACCACTGCCAGAGCAGGAACTGTTTTTTCTCCAATATTATGGGATGCTGATATAGTTGGGGGTTGCTCAGCATCCAGTGTCCTTCAGAGTTAGGTTTTGGCAGATTTCCCTCCCTGGATACAACTAGGTCAATAGTATGTCAGGGTTGGGTTAGGCAACTTGTAGACTCTCCTGTGATACCATTACTTCTTTGTTCCAATTCATACTACCAGAGCAACATAGTATAGTATAGACAACTCAAAAAGATCAAATAACCCAACCAGTCTACCAAGTTATTCTATTTTAACTCTGCTAAGGATATATAGCATCTCCCAGCAATACAATATGACCATCCTTCATATACAAAATATCTTTTGTACTCTACCTATATGGATAGTTGAACATTTAAAATTCCATATTTTGTTTACAGTCACCACCCCTCCCAACATTTCAATGACAAATCCAGTCAACTATCCACATGACCACACCAAACATCTATAGCCCAAACATTTGGTGTCTTATGTTCTGGATGGCTACCAGAACAATACATATGGCCAACCAGATAGGCATGGCTATATAGTGCATAAACGTCGGTGTTTCCATTAAAACTTTGGCTGTTACTGTACTTGCAACCTGCCAGATTCAGCTGCTAGCTTTACAATTAAGGATTTTCTGTGCTTATTTCATGCTCTTATGAAGTCGTGAGGGAATGGATCAACACAGATAATCTAACATGGTGAAAAGTGATAGATTCAGGAGTAATATAAGGAAACTGGCCTCCCAGTGAAGGTGATGGAGACAAAGACCATATCTGAATTCAACAAAAATGTGACAAAAATAAAGAAATAAGCAAAGCAAATCAGAAAGACTTCTTCAGGCTCGCTTGCACAAGTAAAAACAAAACTGAAGGGGCAGCAGGGCCCTCTGATGAAGTAGGAGGGATTCAAAAGCTGGAGTGGATTCCTTCTGCATAATTTGCAGGCACTAGGATATTACCCTTCCATCCAGAATGACACGCCTATTGCACTAGAAATCTGAATTCAAGAAGGCAAACAGCAATCGCATAGGATCTCTAGAGGAGAAGAAGCGATTGTAGACTGTACGAATGTGCACACTAGATAGGCTATATGGACTTTATTTAGTATGACAATATCTGCTCTGGACAATATTTAGCCTACAGGAGTCAGTGTTTGTTTGTTTTTTTTAATACTGACCATCACTGGCTAAATTAACCCTGGAACAATGTTGGGCCATGTTTGGGCACTGGCAATGAATATCTAACTCTCACCGGGAAAGTTTTGCAGGTTCTGGCTAAATATCAGCTGGGACCCACATAAGAGGAGTCCATGTATTCTCTCTCCTTCTCCCCAGACATCACTGATTCCCTCTCCCATCCCCCAGGTCACAACAGGCACTCTGAGCCTAGCTGAAGGGATCTGGTGGTCTAGTACAGGCCTTCTCAACCCAGACTCATCAGATTTTCTGAACATCCACAATGAATATGCATGAAATACTATAGATTGGTATACCAAGAAGTAAGTGCATGCCAATCTATTTCATGCACATCAGGTTTCATCAAGTTTTCAGGACAAATTAGACACATACATTTTTGACCACCTTCGTAGGGATTGACACTTATATTCTGCATTAAAGTGAAGGAGCCCAAGAGGTAGCAGATGCATAGAAAGTCCTTCTAGGTTTTTATAAGCTCTGAGAAAGTCACCCATGTTGACACTATTAGATGACATCAGCCACTTGTATATCTGATTTGTCCTACTGTCTATGAAGAACCACCCATTATAGGTAGGAAATTTTGCTATAGCTGTCACACTCAATATTCTAGTCTCCTCATAATGCTTGGGTGTATTTATTCCCTGTCATGTCAAAAGTATATCAACAACTTCTTCTTATAGCTATGGTCTCATCAATTCTACTGACATACAACTATAGATAAAATTGTTTTGCTGCTTGTTTGCGGAGTAATGTGGCTTACCAAAAGCAAAGGTTTAGATTCAGTAAATTGTGCCCAAATTAGGCACTGGGAAAAACTAGCACTAAGCACTTTTCAATAAAGGGCCTGTGCGCTTTATCGAATAGCACTTAGGCCCTGATTCTATTTTACAAAATGCCTATCTAGGTACCTAACTTAATTTTTTAATTGGCTTGATCAGCGCTGCTAATCGAACAGCACCATTAAACGCCAATTAAAAATAATAATTTTCTGGTAGGTATCTACACCGAGGTGCCTGCCAGCAAGTAGGTGTGGTTAGGGTCAGGTTTGGGTGGATTCAGAGTGGTTTGACATAGGCACCGATAGGCATCTACCACGACATCCTCCACGCAGGTAAACTGGGAAGATCCCTCCTCTCCAAAATCACGGGCCTTTGGAACGATCTCACTGCCCTGCTGCGGAACCTGGGCTCCCTCCAACTTTTCCGAAAACAACTGAAAACCTGGCTTTTCTCTAGCATATAACATCTCTTCTCCTGTTTACATCCCCCTTTCTACAGACTTTTGTAAATCCTTCTCCTCTCTCTTCCTTATTTTTATACTTTGTAAACCGTGTCGAGCTCCACTTCCGTGGAGATGATGCGGTATATAAACTTAAGGCTTAGTTTAGTTTACCGTAGTTTAGTTTAGGTGTACTCATGTTCTAAATGACAGTGCACCTAAGGATTCAACACCTACTTTGGTGCTGTTAGACATGATTCTATAAATGACGACTAGAGGATGATCGACAACTGCACTGAACACTGCCTATGAGTTTGACGCTGTTTATAGAATCAGGCCCTTAGTACTGATTTCCACACCTAACTTTGGATGCCAGACTTATGCCAGCTGAAACCTGGTGTAATACTGGAGCCCAACTTAGGTGCAGAAATGGCAGTATTCTGTAACATTGCACCCAACAGTTGAGAATGCCCCTCCTATTGCTATATCTCTTTTTGGGTTGCACACAAGATATAGGTGCAGTTTTTTACAGAATCATGCATAGGCAGTTACACGTGAAACCTCAAATTTGTGTAAATTAGTGCCAATAACTAATTGTTAGCACTCAAATTATTGGTTATTAATGGCTCGTTAAGGAATTTAGAAGCATGGTTGTAAAGGCCTTCCGGGAGGGGGGTCAGTCCTTCAAGGGGGGGGTGTTGTACAGGCCTTCAGGGGGGACAGGAAAGCCTTGGGTGCAGGCCTTCAGGGAGGATAGGCAGGCCTTGGGTGCAGGCCTTCAGGGGGACAGGCAAGCCTTGGGTGCAGGCCTTCAGGGGTAGGGTGCAAGCCTTCGGGGGGGATAGGCTGGCCTTGGGTGCAGGCCTTCAGAGGTGGGGTGTAGGCCTTCAGGGGGGACAGGCAGGCCTTCAGGGGGTGGGGTGTAGGCCTTCAGGGGGGGTGAAGGCCTTCAAGGGGGGGGACAGACCTTCAGGGGGGTGCAGGCCTTCAGGGGGGACAGACCTTCAGGGGAATGGGCCCTGGTGTAGAAGTACACGGAGGGAGGGAGGGAAGGGAGGGTTCAAAGAGACATGCATATGCCAGACTTTGGGGGGAAGTAATAATGAGTCTAAAAATAGAGGAGAGGGAGAGAGATGATGGGCAATGAGATTTAGGGAGGGAAGGAACAGAAAGGGAGAGAAGTTGGACACAAGGGATGGTGTGGAGGGGGGATAGAGATACTGGATAGGAGGGTAGTTGGGAAAAGAAAGGGAGAGATGGTAGACCCTGTGGTGGTGGGGAAGGAGGGAGAGATGCTGGATGAAAGGGTAGTTGAGAAAAAGTGAATCTGTGGATGGAGACGAAAAAAAAGGAAAGATGCCAGACCTCCGGGGGAGGGAAGAGAAATGGAAGGGGAAGACAGAGATGAAAGATGGATAGTTAGCATGGAGAAAGAAGGAGACCCTGGCAAGCAAGTTATCAGAAGACAACCAGAGCCTGGGACTTGAATAATGACCAGACAACAAAAGGTAGAAAAAATAATTTTATTTTCTGTTTTGTGATTACAATGTGTCAGATTTGAAGAGTGTATCCTGCCAGAGCTAGTGTTAGACTGCAAATGTGAGCTAGGATTTAACAGAGAGAGGAAAAGTCTTTTTGGTTTGTTTACACCGCAGCGCCAGTGTGGTTAGGAGAAGGCAAAGGGGTGAAGAGGCTATAAAAGGGGTGAAGAGGTTATAAAATAAACAAAATCTAATTGAAAAATCTATTCAACAGGCTGAATCAAATCAAAATTTTTTTCCTGAATCGGGCAGCACTAGCACATAGCACACATTAATGTTTGTTAGCGTGCACTAAGTTTTAGTAAAAGGGTTCCTTTATTTTATTTTGACTGAATTCAGGCAAAACTCTAACAAAATGCTCTTTCGCCAGTAACCAGTTCACTTTGCTGCCTGGCATGTCCCCAAACATTTCAGGCATGAATTCCTAGGAGGACAGCAGGACAAAAAGTATGTGCCATGAAATTCCTAAATCACTGCCCTGTGAGAAGCAGTGGAAAACTACAGAGCATTTTCCTTTTTTATGTGCTCTTTCTGGTAGAACGATGCATTAAGGCATATACAGTTTAATGGGGTAGGATACCACTTTTATTTTGCCCAACAAACCATCAGCAACTACAGAGTTTGGAGGCAGGGCTAGAGACTAGTTCTTTGACCCCTTCAATCTTAAAAGTGTCCACTGTCCTTACATTGAAAACTATTTGTGCCTTCATTCAGTCGATACAACCATGCTTGCATAGAGAAGGAACAACACGGTGAGATGAATTAGTGTGTGTTTGTCTTTATATATATACAATGGCGTAGTAAAGGGGGGTGTGGGGGTTGGGCAGTCCATCCCGGGCGTCGTCTTGGTGAGGGCGCAGGAACCCATCCTCATCTCCGCCTCTCCGCTCCTTCCCTGTCCCCCTCACTGCTGCATGTCTGTACCGCTTCCCTTTCCCCGTACCTCTGTAATGTTTCTTGCACGAGCAACAACCCCCAACCTGCGGTCATGTCAGCATAGGCTCTTCCTCTGACATCACTTCCTGGACTCATACCTAGGAAGTGATGTCGGAGGAATATCCGGCGTTGGCACGACAGCAGCTTGGGGGTTGCTGCTCTCACCAGGAATGTTACAGAGGTATGGGGGAAGGGAAGCGGCACGCGCGTGGCAGGAATGAATGGGGAGGGAGCATGTGGGGGGGGGGGGGCTGAGAAGAGGGCAGGGATGGCATGCCACCTCCCCGGGCGCTTCTCATCCTTGCTACCCCAACTGTATATATAAGACGGCCAGCACATGAGGAATTCATGAGGAGCGTCTTTTCATCTGCTTACCTTTTTGAAACTGGCAAGTCAAAGGAATTAAGGTGATTTTGAAAAATAAGAATTGTGCTCGACTTCCTGAAGTAGCATTTGCGAAACACGGCTCATGTCGAGGCCGGGGTTCATTTGGAATAAGTGTTTGAAAACCACAACCTTATAAATATGAACACGCATTAACAGCAGAGTTGTTTAGCAATGCTACTGACTTCTTGTGATGCCTATGTGCTGTGATTAGAACATAAGATGCACCACTGGTAAAAGGAGCATTTACCGCACGGTTGCCCTGTGAATAATAATTCTATGAGCACATGAAGAACTACTTTAAAATAGTGTGACACATATGTATAGATTGTGGAAGCTGTTCATATCTTTGGGGACTCTTTTTGATGCAAAGTTATTATTTCTTCCTCTTTGATATTTACTTTATTTCGTAATTCCCCTTTTAGTTATGGAATAGTATACCAGCAAATGAGGAGTTATATAAACAGACAAACCTGTGTGAAGGTGAAGTGTGTACTTATGGAGCTAGGAAGTAATGACCCAAGGAAAGGGTCAGAGAAGAAAAACTAGCCTGAGAAGTCTAAGGCATTTCAAATAACGTGTAAGA
Organism: Geotrypetes seraphini; assembly: GCF_902459505.1. Lineage (NCBI taxonomy): Eukaryota > Metazoa > Chordata > Amphibia > Gymnophiona > Dermophiidae > Geotrypetes > Geotrypetes seraphini. The sequence goes on along the minus strand of NC_047089.1, from coordinate 171,923,858 downwards.
AAACTTGCAAAGAATGAATTTGGGATTTTTCTGTAGTCTAAAAAGGAGTGCACATTTTCAAACGTGTTTAAAGGAGTTCAGGGCTGATTGTTTTCCCTGCACCAAGCCAGAGAAAACGACCCTTTCTTTCCGGTTCCCACCTTAAAAATCCATGCTCAAAGCAAAGGAATTTTCATAACGCACACTTTTCTCAGTTGTAGCTGGAGGCAAATTAAATTTAGTTACAGTAGGTAATTTCCTGTTCCCGGAGAGTTCACAATCTAAATTTGTACCTGAGGCAATGGAAGGTTAAGTAACTTGCCTAAGATCACAAGGAGCAGCAGCGAGAGTTAAGCCAAGCTTTCCTGGTTCTCAGTTTACTGTTCTATCCATTAGGGAAAGGGATTTGTATACAGCTTGTTTAGTAGTTTTACAACCACATTCAAAGTGGTTTACATCCAGGTACTTCAAGCATTTTCCCTATCTGCCCTGGAGGGCTCACAATCTGTCTAATATACCTGAGGCAGTGGAGGATTAAGTGACTCGCCCAGGGCAAAGGCGCCAGCTCTGTGGGTGCCCAAGCACTCCCAATATTTTTGGGACCTTATGTGACCAGCACCGGCTTCAGGTCCGGAATCTCTTCCCCTTTCGACCTCCCCTCACCTTCCCCTGCAGTTTCCAAGGGGGTGCTACAAAGACTAGCGTCATAAGCTTCTTCTGGCAGCAGCAGCGTTCATTGGCATCAGGCCTTCCTTTCTGCTGGGTTCTGCCTAATTCTTGTTTCCGCAAAGGAAGGACCAAGCAGAGAGGAAGGCCCGAAGTTGGCAAGAGCAGCGAGTTGTGAATGCTGTGCTGCCGACCGGGGAGGGAAGCAGAGAGGGAGACAATTGCTGCACCCGACTGGGGAGAGGGCGGGAGAAGGAAGACTAGGGAAGGGAGAGAAGAGGAGAGGAAGGGAGGGAGGGAAAGGAAGTAAGGAAAAGAAATGCCAAACCATGGAGGGGGAATGAGAGATGCCAGGCCATGGAGGGGGAGGGGGAAGTGGAAGGGAAGGAAAGGAGAGAGATGTCAGGGCATGGGGGAAGGGAAGGAGATAGATTCCTGACCAAGGGGAAAGAAAGGAGAGGAGATGCCAGAGCATGGAGGGGGAGGGGGAAGGAGAGATGGAAGGAGAGGAAAGAGGTCATTGCCAGGCCATAGGGGGGAGGGAAGGAAAGGAAAGGAGAAGAGAGAGATTCCAAAGCATAGGGGAGGGGGTGGATACAGAGAGAGCAAAATAGAGAGGGAGTGAAGCTGAAACGAATCATGCACAAAAGAGAGAAGGGACACAGGATAGACAGTTTATGGAAGGGAAGATGCCATATAGAAGGGGGAGTGGGTGGACAATGGGTGGAAGAGAGAGAGAGGGTGGACAGTGGATGGAAGGGGCAGAGAAAGAGGGCAGACAGTGGATGGAAAGGGCAGAGAAAGAGGGCAGAGGCTGGATGAAAGGGTCAGATGCATGGAAGGGAGAGAGAGGACAGACGCTGGATAGAAAGAAGAGAGTGAAGAGAAGATGATTAAAGCAGAAATGACAAAAGGTAAGAAAAAGACTTTTTATTGCTTTAGAATAAAATACTATTGTAGTTGTTTTGATAAATATTTATAAACAGAAAATGGAAATAAGGTAACCATTTTATTTAACTAATACTGTACATTTATTACTAACTTTTGGAGTCTAAATCCCCTTTCTCAGGTCAGGACAGGATACCGTAACAGCAGTATACTGTACTGACCTGAAGAAGGAAGTTTTGGCGTCTGAAAGCTAAATGAAAAATGGATTAGTCCAATAAAATGGTATTTTCTTATTTTCAAATTTTGTTTTAACTTTATTAATTTGTAAAGTAGTAATTGTTACTTGTCAGTTTTTTTCAAATTTACATCTGTTATCTAGAGAGGTCATGGGGCGGAGTCATGGGCTGAACAGGGTGAAGCTATGGGTGGAGCCGTGGATGGAATGGGGCAGAGCTGTGGGTGGAATGGGGTGAGGCCACATGTCCTCCTTTTTAAAACCCAGGCTTATACATGCTTAGAAAATAGTGCTGAGGCAGAAATTTGGCATGTACCTGTGCATATGCATACATATGCTAGTTTCTAAACATTTACACATGCAGGATTTATGCCTTATGAAACCTCGTATAAATCCTAGCGCACAAACTGCACACGTAACCCCAACATTCTACAACACTGTGATGAAATTTTTTTTTTAACTCCCTTGATTTGTCCATGCCCCTCCCATGGCCACACTCACTTTTGGGTCGCATGCGAGACAATTTAGATGCTCAAAAAAGAGAGCCAGGTATGGATCTCAACGACGGCGATGGCGATGGCGAATCTAGAAAAGGGGACATCGTGAGGCAAAGGATGTCGAACACTCAGCGATGGGTTATTCCAAAGTGTACTTTATTGGAGAGCAGCACTGTATCAAACAGGTGGACCCCGGCACTGGCAGCGTTTCGGCAAGCCTGCCTTTGTCAAGAATCAGTAATAGCTGTTCTGTCTTCTTATAAATGCTTGTATGGACACAAACTGAAAACGTGTGAATCAAACATGGCTACGGCAAGCTTCCGAGTCACAAGTAGACAATTTAGGTCCACATTGTTACAGAACAATGGGCGGGCAGATTCATGTGCAAATCCCAATTAGTTCTCATTAACTCATTAATTTGCCGGCACATCTACCCCAATGCATCCAACTTTGGGTGACCTATACAGAGTATACATATATGCTTTTGGAGAGTGTGGCGCAGTGGTTAAAGCTACAGCTTCAGCACCCTGAGGTTGTGGGTTCAAACCCACACTGCTCCTTGTGACCCTGGGCAAGTCACTTAATCCCCCCATTTGCCCCTGGTATATTACTTAGACTGTGTGCTCACCCAGACAGACAGGAAAAAATGCTTGAGTACCTGAATAAATTCTTGTAAAACTGTTCTGAGCTCCCTTGGGAATAAATAAATATTCCAGCTTATACCACCTGAGGAGAATTTCTTAAAAAATGCAGTTAAGGGCAGGGCAGGATTAATTCATCGAAGGCCCCTAGGCATACAAGTATACTGGGCCCCCTGCCCCGCCCCACCCCACCATGCGCCCTGGCGGAAACAGGAAGCTACATCAGAGGGAAGCTTTGGGAAAGCAGCACCGCTTGCACAATTACAGTTCCCGTTGCCTTTCTTACCCGCATTGCTTGCTTATCTTACTTTCCGCTGATGGGGGGGGGCGCGTTGCCAATCGATGCTGGAGGGGCCCATCGCTGTTTGGAAAAAAACAACGTTGATGCCCTACTTCATCGGGCCCAGCTGACCATTTCTGGCCCTAGGCAAGTGCCTACTTGGCCTATTGGTTAATCCTGCCCTGGTTAAGGGGGTTATACATTCAAATACATTAATTCTCCAACCATTAACAAACAAATCAAGACATATTAGAATGCCTTTTCTGGGCTCTAACAGTTTGAATTTAAATTGTAATATCTTTCCCAATTTTGAAATGAAAATGCACACGACATATGAATGTAAAATTATCCATATCCTCCTGTCTCTCCCCCCCCCTCTTTCTTTTTTGAAGGTGGGGGAAGGTTGGTATAGAACGGGGGAGGGGCAGAACCGATTCCTATTGTCTGTCTCCAGTAGAAGACATGTTAGAGTCTCCTCTTTGCATTATGCTGAAGACCGTTACACACGTCTGTGCAGCCATGCCAGAAGTTGCCCTGAAGGGTATACACTAAAACAAGCCAATAAATGAAGAAATGGAACAATAAAAAGCACATAAAAATTTTACACATGAAACAAATTGGAGACACTCCAGAAAACCAAACTGATTGCCACGCGTCCTATCAAAGCCACCAACATTTTCCAACAAAGTCTATGCAGCTATGAAACTGTGCCTACATGTGTTCTGGCCTGTGAAAAACAAAACCAAGAAGAAAAAAAAAAAAACCCATCAGAGATGAGAAAAGTAAAGTTGTACTAGAGAACTGAGTCCCGTACACAAAACAGCAACTTATCATACAAACAGCTGTGCAAACATAAAACAAAGCTGGAGTCACCCCAGCAAGCTATGCCTCTCCAGAAACCGGCACCGTAAAGAAATAATTACAGGCGTATCCAGCAAGAGCCGCAAATCATAAAAGAACAAAACAGACCGGCTTACCCAGAGCTTGCTGCGCAGATAGCAGGGGGGAAAAAAAAGAGAAAGCAGAGGGAACGGCCGCCGTGTCCCATGCAATTGGCCTCTTGGAATGAATGAATGGAAAGGGGCTGCTGAGAGGCAGGAAAGTCTCTTACAACCCTATGCTTAGAAGCTGTCTCCAGTTCCCTCTCCAAGCCAACCACAGGAAAACAGAACACACCAAATGACTTCTGCAGAAGTGATTCTCCCGGGCTTTCCTCCACCCCTCCCTTTGTGCTGGCATTCAACCATTACACTACGGTATGTTAATCTTTGGGCAGGGTATCCAAACAAGGTCCAGGACACTGGCTGGCCGTTTAAGACATTTGGAGATCAGGCAGTAAAACCACAGCCACCCAAAAGTCCGATTCTCTCTGACTTTTCCGTCCCATTCTGTGTCACTGGCGAAGAAATAAAGATGAGTAATTTAATGGTTTTGTTAAGGCATCAAAATCAGTAATATATGGTAGGAGGATATCTGGTCAGCTGCTAATCTAATTGCAGAAGTACCGAGCCATGTTTACAGTTAAGCATGGACTTAAGCCTTGCAAACTTATCTGCTTCTGATTTGATGATTCCCTGGACTCATATACTGATCTTCATTACAGCAACCACACTTGCTACAGTAGAGTTTGACTGTGAGGAATACTGGGCAAGCCGCTAACAGAGAGTCTTTTTGTCTATTATAACCTAGGTTTGTTATAAAAACATTTGGTATAGGCAGAATATGGGAAGGGGTAAAACGCGGACCTCACGGATCTGAACTGCACGTCCTTAAAAATCCAAGGTCTGTGCCACTTTTGGGGCTCCTTTTACTAAGGTGCGCAAGCGGTTTTAGCGCACGCTACAATACCGCATGTGCTAAACGCTTACGCCTCCATAGAGCTTGCGTTAGTATTTTTCATTTAGCACTTGGTTAGCGCGTGCTAAAAACGCTAGCGCACCTTAGTTAAAGGAGCCCTTAGTCTCAGCATAGGGAGGGAAAAGCATTAGGATCCATCAGAGCTAAAGTGTCATAGAGGTCTGTCAGAGCCATAACCTATGCCGAGACTAAAAGTGGCACGGAACTCAGATTTTTAAGGACGTGCAGTTAAGATCCGTGAGGTCCGCGTTTTAGCCCTTCCCACCAGGATGTATCTTGAAGCAGGCTGAGCAGCTGCTCCCTGCAGTCCTGGGTTCCATCCACTCCCCCCCCCCCCCCCCCACAGTCAGTGGGATTCATCTCTGCAGTTTTTTCATCCTTTGGGCAGCCAGCAGCGTGAGTAAACACTTGCTGCCATTGGAGGTACAGAAACTTTCTCTCTGCTACTGCTTCCTGTAACCTGTTCCCTCATAGGTGGGAAGCATTAGCAGAGGGAAAGCTTACAGGCTGTCGAAGGTAGCATGTTCACTCACGCTGTCGGCTGCCCGAAGGATAACGGTTGCCTTACCAGATCCTGTGAAGGGGAGGAATGCAAGGCGGTCAGGTTGCTGGGGGATCATGGGGGGGGGGGGCATTAGAGAAATGCTAGACTGAGGGGATAGAGAGGGAAAAAAGAAAGATGCCAGACCTCTGAGGCAAGGAAGGGAAGGGGAGGACATAAATGCCAGACCATGGTAGTGTATTGGAGGAGGAAAGAGAAGGAGAGATATCAGACCACAAGAAGGGAGAAAAGGAAGGTGAGAGATGGACTACTGGAGCGAGAGGGAAGGAGAGTGAAAGATGCCAGACCAGGGAAGGGAAGGAGGAGAGATATTCCAGTCTAGAGTAGGGAGGAAGAAGGAAGGAAAGGAGAAAAATACTAAATCACATGAAGGGAGAAAAGGAAGGAGTGAGATGGACTACTGGAGGGGGAGGGAAGGAGAAAGAGATGCCCTACCAGGGAAGGAAAGGAGGGGAGAGTGATTGAGGCCAGACTGGAGAAAGGAGAGGAGAAAGATGTCAGACCACTAGAGGGGGGGAAGAGAGAGGGAGGAGATGCTGCATAGGGATGGGAGGGGTGGGGAAGGGAAGAGAGATGGAAAAAATGCTGTTTCAGAAAAGTTGAGAATAAGGGTGAAGAAAAAGAGGGAATATGGTACACATGGATGGAGAGGAGGGGCAGGGCAGAGATAGGGAGGAGATAGTGCACATGGATAGATGGGAAGGGAAGATATGGAATAGTAGATATAATTGAGAAGGAAGAAGAAAAATTGAAGAAAGTTGAATATTGAAAGTTAATGCCAAAGATGGATTTAGAGTTCAAACAAAAGAACTGTCTTCTCATTCAAATTGGTAACCAAACTTTAGGATTGCAACCGTCACATTTGAAAGTCACTCAGAGGTATAGAGTTCTTCAAGAAAAGAGTTGCGCCCTCTAGTGATGAACCAAAGTATACTTTTCAGTCGTTGCAACTTTATTAGTGCTGGTTACGCTCCAAGTTTGATTACAAAAATAAATAAATAAATAAATGTCTTTACAGTCTTTCAAACACTTGTATGAAAATACTTTGTTTCTTCTTATCTTTACAAATCTTTTCAAATGAACATCGCTCTGTGAGAAAATTGAGAGCAGCTTGATAATTCAGTTTATAACAGGTTCGGGGTCTTTAGTACACGCTAAATCAGTTAGCGTGCCTTAGTAAAAGGATCCCATAATTTAATAAATGGCCTTTTTTTTTTTTGTTTAAAACAGCTTTAGGCACAGAAAATTCTATAAAATTACCTCCGCTTGTAGCTTGTGTTTCCTGATCCTCATATTAAAGTTTTAAAGCAGGGATGTCAAAGTCCCTCCTTGAGGGCCACAATCCAGCTGGGTTTTCAGGATTTCCCCAATGAATATGCATTGAAAGCAGTGCATGCACATTGATCTCATGCATATTCATTGCGGAAATCCTGAAAACCCGACTGGATTGCGGCCCTCAAGGAGGGACTTTGAGACCCCTGTTTTAAAGGGTTACCATATGGCTCTAAAACAGGGATGTCAAAGTCCCTCCTCGAGGGCCGCAATCCAGTCGAGTTTTCAGGATTTTCCTAATGAATATGCATGAGATCTATTTGCATGCACTACTTTCATTGTATGCTAAAAGATCTCATGCATATTTATTGGGGAAATCCTGAAAACCTGACTGAATTGTGGCCCTCAAGGAGGGTTTTTGACACCCCAGCTCTAATAAAAGGAGGACGGATTGAGACATTTGGGTTTTATTTCCATTGAAAACAATGGAAGTAAAACCCGGATGTTTCAATCCATCCTCCTTTTTCTGGAGCCATATGATAAACCCTAAATATTAGGCCATAAATGGGATAAATACTGTATATTCTGGTTTGTGCTTAGGGTAGATGAAAGTACCTCTGAAGTTTTCAGCTCGATATAAGGTTATAATTGTTACATTTCTTATTGGGTCATACATAAGATTATAACAAAAATTTAAACTATCCTGGATTCAAGATTCGAGAACTTTATTGACATGACAATTTTACATGTATTGCCAAAATAATTTATAGATTAGGGGGAACATATTTGTTTGTTTTTAAATACATATATTCCACTCATTCTGCTCGTTCACAGCAGATTACAATAAACTATTAATAATAAAATAACATTACAGGGTGCAGCTGGGAGAACAGGGACAATTTTCAGGTTCTGGTGCTGGTCTATATTGTCTCTTCGTTCATGTATTGTCACAAGCAAAATGATAGAACCTCCCTTTCCCTCCCACCCTGCCACCAGCACCGCAAACACATGCACACAGCTGAAAAGCAAACAGTACAGCTTTACATGTGAAATGATTGTTTTTAATGTTTGAGTCATTATTTATAAGTGGGATTATTTGCACTCCAGCTGTCTTTTCCTGTGCTTGGTCTCTGCCTCTATTATCAGCAGTATACCATTTGGGCTATCTAAACAACAGGCTACTGGCTTTCTAGATGGCCACTTAAGAGCACCGGTTCAACCTGAGACATGCCACTTTATTTCTTAGTGACCTTGCACAGAGGTGACGGCTTGATGGATGGGGTCCTCCTGAAGACAATGAAGGTTGTGACATCAGAGCTTCTTTCCCCATTGCTGCTCATGCATGACAGTCAGTACTAAGCTTTTCTTGAAATTATTATGGAACAGAAGGACAATAAACCAATGTTCTGTGACAATGAAAGAAATCTCTCCTGATGTTTTCTGCTTTTTAGGTTCAAGCAGAATTATTTTGTAATTATCAGAAGAGTAGTACATGAAAGGATAGTAAAGGGAATGTTAAATGCTGAGGAAGTCAAGTGATGCTGTACTGGGCAATAAAGAATTTTTTTTTTTAAGTACAACTTAATAAATATTTTTAGCCAAATGCAGAAATAAATAATTTTAACTGTCTTGTGCATTTCCTCAGTATCGCAAGGTGAACAGGGTGTTGCATTTGGTTCCGAGTTAGACACCTCCGCTAAATATAAGGGGGGGGGATGTTTAGAATAATGGCATTTATTTAGCTAAAATTTAGCCTAAGTGCTATTCTGCAAATGTCTGCTTAATTTACATAGGGCAGATTTGCAAGGGGGCGTACACAGAAATGGATCATGGGCAGAGTTCACAGACATGACATAGAATCAGGGCTGGTATTAGACATGCTTGAGCCCAGGACAGAAATTAAGGAGGGGACCCTCCCCCCAAAGTCCTATCCTTCCTGCCCCCCCTCAGATTTCCCCCACCCACCAAATACCCTCCCATCCATCATCTATGCCTTCCTCCTCCTTCCCTCCCCCACCCCTCAGGTCTACCATAAGCCCTCCCAACCATATGCCCTTCCATCCGTTTAAAAATCAGCTCCTTCAGGGGCCCCTGTGGGCCAAGATGTCCGTTCCTTCTCTTCATCCCGTTCTAAAGCCCCACCTCACCTTTTAAAGTGCAAAAGGGTTGCCAGTGAGGTAGTGATTCTCTAGCGCTGTTCATGGCTTCCTGGCACTGCTCCTCTGCTGTGGTCCACCACATCTGCTGGAACTTCCTGTTTCCTCATAGTTGGATCATGGCAAAAGAACAACATAGAGGAAGCTGTGAGCAGTGCTACAGAATCGCTGCCGTGCTGGAGATCCCTTTGGATTTTTAAAGATGAGAGGGGCTTAAGAATGCAGTGCGAGATTGAGGTTGGTTTCCAAGGATTAAGCATGTATACATCTGGTTAGGCTAGTATCTTATAAGGAAAGTAGGTTACTATGTTCCTTTATATAACAATATTCATACTGGGTCAGACCAATGGTCCATACAGCCTAGTATCCTGTTTCCAACAGTCACAAGTACCCAAATAGTAGCAACATTTCAGGCTACCAATCCCAAGGCAAACAGTGGCATTCCCCATGTCTGTCTCAATAACAGACTATGAACCTTTCCTCCAGGAACTTGTCCAAACATTTTTTTTTAACTCAGCTATGCTAACCACTGTTACCATATCCTCTGGCAATGAGTTTCAGAGCTTCACTATTTGTTGTTTTAAAGTTATTTCCATGTAACTTTATTGAGTAACTCTTAGTCTTTGTAACTTTTGAAAGAGCAAAAAATCGATTCACTTTTATCCATTCTACACCACTCAGGACTTTGTAAACCTCAATCCTATCTCCCCCACCCCCCACCCCAGCTCTACTATAGAATTTCTACGATAGTGATGCTGAATATTTGCATTGATTTAAATGCAGCGATCGGTATTTAAAGTATAACACTGTCCACTACTGCCAAACATTACTCCCATGTTTTCTTCTGGAGCATTCTAGTTTCCTATCATCAGATAAACTCGGAGGTCCTTTCATTAAGGTGTGCTAACTAATTTAGCCAATGCTAAATGCTGTGCAGCCCATTGTATACCTATGAGCTGCATGGCACTTAATGTACACTAATTCATCAGTGTGCACTAAATCTGTTAGCACACCTTGGTATAAAGACCCCTTAGATTGTAAGCTCTCTTTAAAAGATGTCGAGTATGGGAATAGCAGGTTCAAAATGGCTTCTTCATTACCACCTTTGGTTAGATCTTTCAGTTTTCCAGTGAGATTATGTTCTTTCCTTGCCATAATCAAGAAGCAAGTTTCTGGACCCCTGTTCATTTGCAAAAGTTAGACAGTTCTAAATCTAATAGATGCTGGCACTGTCATCTAGACATTGGGACACTGGATCATCTATTGTTCTCTGATAGTCGATATGGGGACAGATTAATGCTATACTCGATTCATCATTTCCACTGACATATGAGGTAGTCATATGTGGTACTTTATTGCATGCTAAGCCCCCTATGGACCGTTATAAATGCCAGCTGTTCTTAATTAAGACGGGGATAGCCATGCAGATGATAACACATAATTGGAAGAACTATGATCGCTTCAGCTTCCCTTTTTGGTGGGCAAACATGCTCCAGCTACAAATATGAAAAAATGAATGCTGAGATGTTAGGGAATAATAAGGTTTTTAAATTGGTGTGGGGCCCGTTGACAGCTTTTATTGCTTCTATATAATTGTCATTTCTCTTTATTTTCTGTTTGATTTCCATACACATCTAGGGTGGGAGGGAGGGGGTGGAATGTATTACTACTTTAAATAAGAGCGGGTTATTGGAAGATTAAGTGTATTTATATCATCGATTAAGTAAAAGGGGTGGGTGGAAAATGTTTACTTTGAATATCTGTAAGTTAAATGTGCTTTTTTTGAGTTGTTATACATTCAGATATATGTGTATTGCACTGTTAACACTTGAAAATTAATAAAGATTAAAAAAAAAAAAAAAAGAAGAAGCAATGCTATTATTAATTCTGACATACCCTGAAACATACTCTCATCTGTTTGCTTGATCGGATAGGATGGCAGATGAAAAGTGAATGCCATCCAGGATAATTTGAAGAGAGTGAATGCTAGACAAGCTTAGAATGGGTTTGGACAGATCCTAGATACCCTGCTCGACCCGTGTAATTCCAGATGATTTGCAGATCAATCAACATCATTTTCATGGTTTAGATCCTCTGGACTTGGGCTGGAAACACATTCACAGCTTCAGTCTTAAGTGGTCAAAAATGCCTCTGAAATTCAGCCCATGGCAGTCATTGGTTTTAAAACTGCTAACAGCCACAGGAAGACCTGAGCTTGGATAGTCAATGCCTATGTCAAGCATTGGCATTGAACAGCCAGAATCAGACACCAACCCAGAAATCATGCAGAAGCTGGCCAATATTCAGGTATTTATTTATTAAGGGGGATATTCTAGAAATGGCACCTAAATTTAGATATATATCAATGACTCTGGCTAAAATTAAACTGGGTAATGAATACATATCTTTTTAGTTTGGAAAATATTCAGGGAGCGCCTCCATCGACATGACCTTGTTTCATAAGTTTTTCCTCAGGGTCAAGGCTCCCGTTACATCTGGAGTATTGTGTTCAATTCTGGTCTCCTTATCTCAAGAAAGATATAGGGCTCCTTTTACAAAGGTGCGCTAGCGTTTTTAACTCACGCGCCATATTAGCGCGTGCTAGCCGAAAATCTACCACCTGCTCAAAAGGAGGTGGTATCGACAAGCGTGTGTGGCAATTTAGAGCACGCTATTCTGAGCGTTAAGGCCCTAGCACGCCTTTGTAAAAGGAGTCCATAGTGTCGCTAGAAAAGGTTCAAAGAAGAGCGACCAAGATGGTAAAAGGGATGGAACTCCTCTTGTATGAGTAAAGACCAAAATGGTTAGGGCTCTTCAGCTTGGAAAAGAGACGGCTGAGAGGAGATATGACTGAAGTCTACAAAATACTGAGTGGAGTAGAATGGGTACAAAAATTACAAAGACTAGGGGACACTTGATGAAGTTACAGGGAAATAACTTTTAAAACCAATAGGAGGAAATATATTTTCACTCAGAGAATAGTTAAGCTCTGGAACGCATTGTCAGAGGATGTGGTAAGAACGGATAGCATAGCTGGTTTTAAGAAAGGTTTGAACAAGTTCCTGGAGGAAAAGTCCATAGTCTGTTATTGAGAAAGACATGGGGGAAGCCACTGCTTGCCATGTATCGGTAGCATGGAATTTATTTTATTTATTAATTTTTTAAATTTCTATACAGTTTTATCCAAAACAATTTACAAGGAGTTACATACATAAAATGTTAAAAGTCTATACAAAATAAGAAATAAAACAGACATATTCAGTCTAGCATAAAATCAATTGCTCAGATAAATGCTACTCCTTGGGTTTTGGCCAGGTACTGGTTACCTGGATTGGCCACTGTGAGAACGGGCTACTGGGCTTGATGGACCCTTGGTCTGACCCAATAAGGCTATTTTTATGTTCTTATACACTTCTCCCTCTGAATTTGCGAGGGTTAGGGGCAGAGCCAGCCCACGAATATGGAAAATCATGAATAACTTTTAGGGTTGACTCTGACCCACCCCACACCTCCTTCCTGTGTCCCGGGTCTCCCCAGACATTTCCTGGTGGTCTAGCGGTGACACGGAGCAGGAGCGATCTTCCTACGCTCCTGCCCTGTGCAGAGCCATCAACAAAAATGGCTGCTGTGAGTTCCTGTTGTAGTCTCGTGAGACCACGGGAACCACAGCAGCTATTTTTTTTGACGGCTCTGCATGGGGCAGGAGCGTAGGAAGATCGCTCCCGCCCCGCTTCACCACTAGACCACCAGGTAAGGTCTGTGGAGGTCTGGGACGCAGGAGGGAGGCTGGGATGGATCAGAGGCAGCCTTTAAAAATTAGAAGGCAAAAAATTGTGAATAATCAAATTCGTGAGTTCTAAACCCGCAAATTTGAAGGGAGAAATGTAGTTCATTCAGAACTGGTGTTAAAAGATAAGTTATATGATTTTAAGGATTCACATGACTATATTACTATGCATTGCACAAAAATATAGATAAAATAAATGGATTCTTTGAAGATAATGACTTATGCGATCTCTACATGAAAGGCATAAAAGAGCCTACTGAGGTTCTACTAAAAAAGTTATATATTAATTATTGCCTGGGTTAACTAAATTTAGGTGCCAGTAAGCACCTAAGTTAATTAATAAATACCATTTAAAATGGCAAAACACGGCATCATTAAAGCACCTAAATCATACATGCTGGAATTATGCCTATATAGGTGCTTTAGGCCCCCAAATGCCACTATGGGTTTGGCTAAAGCCAGAGGTGGTGTTAGATGGCCTTAATCACCTCTGTAAGTGCAATTCACGACAAATATAGGTACTGGAAATGTAGGCCCAGAAAACCCTGGCCTATATTCTGACACCTATTTTTCGCAGAGGCGTAGTTCTCTACAGGGTACCATCATGTGATTGGCGCTCTATAGAGAATCTGAGCTTAACTGCCTTTTTCATGAAGTGGTTTACAGTGCATTGAATAGTTACTAGGTACTCTTAAGTATTTTCACTATCAGTCCTGGCAGGCTCACAATCTAACAGTGGTACCTGGGGAAATGGAGGGTTAAACAACTTGCCCAGAGTCACAGAGAGTAGACTGGGATTGAACTCACAGCCTCAGGGTGGTGAGGCAGCCGCTCTAACCACTAGGCCATTCCTCCCCTTAGTAATGGAGATGGGACACTGACTGATTTATTTATTCAATTTTCTATACTGTTCTCCCAGGGCAGGGGTAGGCAATTCCAGTCCTCGAGAGCAGGAGCCAGGTCAGGTTTTCAGGATATCCACAATGAATATGTATGAGATAGATTTGCATGCACTGCCTCCTTGAGATGCTAATCTATCTCATGCATATTTATTGTGGATATCCTGAAAACCTGACCTGGCTCCGGCTCTCGAGGACCGGAATTGCCTATCCCAGGGGAACTCAGAATGGTTTACATGAATTTATTCAGGTACTCAAGCATTTTTCCGTCTGTCCTGATGGGCTCACAATCTATCTAATGCAGTGATTCCCAACCCTGTCCTGGAGGAACACCAGGCCAATCGGGTTTTCAGGCTAGCCCTAATGAATATGCATGAGAGAGATTTGCATATGATGGAAGTGATAGGCATGCAAATTTGCTTCATGCATATTCATTAGGGCTAGCCTGAAAACCCAATTGGCCTGGTGTTCCTCCAGGACAGGGTTGGGAACCACTGATCTAATGTACCTGGGGCAGGGGGGGGGGGCGGGATTAAGTGACGTCCAGGGTCACAAGGAGATACAGAATCAGAGCACTTAGTGCATCTAGCCCTGTGTTGTCGACAGTCCCATTTTATAATATGCGTTAAGGAGGTTATTTACTAATGTTGTATGCAAATGTCATTAACACATTATTTGACACAGCTACAGAGCCCATTCTATAAAAACAGACCTCACAGCACATAATGCACATTAGTGGTGTCAGCACACACTGATAAATGATCTGCAGCCCCATTAATTTGCACTAACACAGTAACACACATGGGTAATTCTAGCTCACAATGTTATTTTTTTATTAAAATACTCATAAAAATGTAAGCATTTTATAAACTACTTGCAGCTAATTGTGGAGCGATTCCGATGACTCCCTTTGCAAACCTCATTGTTTATTCACATTGAAATGTGCCTGGGAACTCATTGCAGAAGACAGGATCTGCCTCTAACATTTTCATGGTTCAAAGAATGTAAACATTAAAGAAAACAAATTGTATTCTGCATTTATGTTCCCAAGCATCAATTGATGTTACTCCATAAAACATATCATTTGCGCATAATTAATTTTATCTTGGGCTCTCTTCTCTGTAATCACAGATGCCTTGTTCTAACTCGTTTTCTTGACTTCATCTTCAACCATGAAATGCAGAAGGCTCTAAATGGGACAGATATATGCAAATCCTCTTGAGAATAGCAGTGGTAAACCAGTAACTAAACCAGCAAAACACAGGCAACCTATAGGGTCCCAGGACTGCTGTAAGGCTTTTAGAAGCCTTAAATGAATCTTCAACTTTGTGCCCTCCCCCCCCCCCACACACTTCCAATTATTTATTTATTTATTTTGATTGCTATCCCATTCTCCCAGAAGCTCAGAATGGGTTACAAATTGACATTCACAATCGGTTTAAAGACAGACTAGTCATGACAATGAACAGGTTACAGTTAGACAATCACAGATCTTATTCTAGAGTCCAGACTGGTCACAACAAAGAGAACTGATGGCCCAATTGTCAGAAGAGGAAGGTCTTCACTGCTCTTCGAAAGGTCATTAGTGAGTCCAGTGACCTTATCTGTGTGGGCAGCTGGTTCCACAGCTGAGGGAGGAAATGGCTCTAGGAGCGTTTGCCCGCAGTGCTCGTCCGGAGGGATCTTCCTGCGGGAATGCTGAGTCTTTGCTCTGTTTTAGAGCGGAGGGGGCAGTTGGGGGTGTATGAGCATAGCTTGGATGTGTACTCATGTCCTGATCAATATAGGCTGGGGTTTTGTGGTAGAATCTCTTGTGGGCTATAACCAGGGCCTTGAAGATGCAGCACTTTTTGACTGGTAAACCAGTGGCCTGCATGGAGCGCTGGAGTGATGGGGTCAATTAATTTTCCAGCCGCTAAGCCCCTGTCATCATATCTTCCAAAAGGATACAGTAACACAGATGACAGTAGATAAAGGCTTGTATGGTCCACCCAGTCTGCTCAAACAAGATAAATTCATAGTATAAGGTATGATGTGAAACTACATATACTCAGTCTCTGTTTTCAGGGCATAGGGCACAGAACATAGAAGTCTGCCCAATACTGGCCGTTTTTTCCAACTACTAAAGTAGTCATCAAAACTCCCTCCATCCCATCCAAATATATCCAGCCATGATCAGGGCAGACTGTACAAATTTGCCCAGTACTGGCTTTGCTTCCTAATTGCTAGAGTTCCTATCTAAATACTGCTGAGTTTATTTGATTCCATTCTCTTTCCATACAGGATTCCTTTGTTTTTATGTTTATCCCACACATTTTAAATTCTGGTACCATTTTCACCTCTTCCACCTCCTGCAGCAGGACATTCCAGGTATCTACCTCCCTCTCTGTGAAAAAGTACATCCTGATTCAGGAAGAGCAGGTATCGCTGCAACTTCAATCTGTCTTCTAGTTCTAGTTCTTTGGAAAATGATTGTTGGTAGATTAAGACCTTTCAAATATTCAAATGTGTAATTCATATCATCCCTTTCTCTCCTTTCTCCAGCATATAAATCTTCAGGTCATCAAGTCTCTCCTCTTACATCTTATGGTACAAACCCCATACCATTTTTGTTGCTTTTCTCTGAACTGCTTCATATATTTATGTCCTTAGCAAAATAGGGCCTCCAAAACTGAACTTAATACTTCAAGTGAGGCCTCACCAATAACTTGTACAGGGGCAGCAACACTCTTTTGCTGGTTGTACCCCTCTCTATGCAGCCTAGCATTCATCTGGTCATGGCCACTGTCTTGTCACATTGTTTCATCACCTTGAGATCCTCAGACACCATCATTCCAAGGTCCCTTTCCTAAGCTGTGCTTAGCAATCTCTTGCCTCCCATCTTGAACATACCTTTTGAATTTTTGCAGCCCAAATGCATCATTCTGCACTTCTTTGCATGAAATTTTAACTACCAGACTTTGACCATTCATCTAAATTTTAGAGATTTATTTTCACTGTATCTACTCCACCCCTCCCTCCTCCCCAAGGTATCCACTCTGTTGATGATCTTTGTGCCATCTACAAAAAAATAAACACTTTAGCAAATATATTAAACAGAATCAGGTTCAGTATTGACCTTGAGGCACTCTACTACTCACCTTTCATTCCTTTGAGCACATTCTATTTACCATTATCTTCTGTTGCCTATCGGTCAACCAGTTTCCAATCTAGTTTACTACTTTGGGTCCTGAGTTTAGCCCTCTCGGCTTATTCAGGAGTCTTCTATAAAGAACTGTATCAAAGGCATTGTTGACATCTAAGTACATTATATCTAACACACATCCTTTACCCAGTTCTTTGGTCATCCAGTCAAAAAAGTCAACACATTCAAAGGGTAACTCAAAGCTTTCTACATGGGTAAACAGCTGCTTACCTATGGTAAAAATTTAATTGAAAATTGCCTTCAAATCTCTGCATTGATCAGGACATGAGTACACTTATCTTCCCCCCCCCCCCCTTTTTATGAAGCCGCGTTAGGATTCCTATGAGTGTAGTAACTTTAACCACCACAGCCAGCGATATACCTAACAGGCTTCATAAAGGGGGGGGGGGGAGTAGTTAGGTGCCATTGACTCGTGCTTGAATCCTAGCAATTTGATGAATTACAGATCTAAAAAGAGATCATTTTTGTGCTAGTCTGGTAAGGTCCTCCAGCATCATCCCCATGGTTGTTTTCAACATGTCCAGCCTCTTTGCCAGGTTCCTTCGATTTTCCCACATATAATGTCCTTCTCCAATGATCTTTCTCCTCTGACAGTGTGACCAAAATAAGACAGTCGTAATTTCATCATTTGGGCTTTTAGTGACATAGCTGGTTTGATCTCTTCCAGAATCAATTTATTAGTACTTCTGGCAATCCATGGCACACATAAAATCCTTTACCACCAAAGCTCAAAATGAGTCAATCTTCTTTCTGTCTTGTTTTCGTAGTGTCAAGCTTTTGCATCTGTAATTGACCACTGACAAAATGAGTGTGTGGACAAGTCTGACCTTTGTTTGGAGTGTTATTTCTTTGCCTTTGAATACTTTATCAAGAACCTTTATTGAAGAGCGACCAAATGCTATTCTGCGGAGTATTCTTCCCTGCTAGTTGCTTCTTTGTTTATGAAAGAGCCCAGGAGACTGAAATCCTTTACAACTTCTATTCTACCGCTTTCAAGCTCAAAATCTTAATCATTTTCCGTGTTCATGCCTTTATTTATGTTCAGTTCTAATCCCATGTTATGACTTTCAACTTTGTCTTTCTTAGTAGATACGGCATGAATACACTTAATTGTCACCAGAGAATGACACGATGGTTGTTACCCACGGCTAGCCGCGAGTAGCCATGGGTAACCCGCCAAAATGAGGAAAGAAAAAATAGTGGTCGCTGCGGGGATGGGGACAAGGCCATTCACCACCCTGTGGAACGGTGAATGGTCTTGTCTCCACAGTGAGGCAATCAAGGATCGTGCGGTCCAGCAGCCTCCACCCGCCCGATCGCAGCATTCTGCCATCTCCCTCCCTCCACCTCACCTTATATGCAGAGTTTGCCGGCTTTCTTTTTAGCCCAGCCGCACGCTTTCAAAAAGCCGCGCATGCACAGCTGCTCGAGGTGTTCAATCTTCTCCTCTGCTGCAACTTCCTGTTTCCGGTTGTGTCAGAGGAGAAGATTGAACAACTGAGTAGCTGCGCGTGCGCGGCTTTTTGAATGCGTGCGGCTGGGCGAAAAAGAAAGCTGGCAAACTCGGCATCTAAGGTGAGGTGGAGGGAGGTAGATGGCGGAACGCTGCGATCGGGCGGGTGGGGGCTGCTGGACCGCACGATCGCGCGTGTTCCCGGCTCACACTAGGAAGGAGGGAGTGAAAGGGAAAGAGATTCTGGGCCAAGGGGATGAAGAGGGAGAGAAAGAAACCTACAGCAGGAAAGAAAGAGGAGGACAGACAGGTGAGCCAGATGCTGGAAGCAGGGGGGGGGGAAGAAAGAGGGAAAGAAGCTAGATGGGGTTGAAGAGAAGAGACACATTGGTGTGGAAGAGGAAAAGAGGGGAAATCTGGACACAGGAAGGTAACAGAAACAGATGGGAAATTATGTGCATGGGGGCATAGGGACAGAGACACAAAGAGGACATACATGCCATGGGGATGGTATATGGACACGGGGGAGAGGGGCAATGCCAGATACATAGGGGAGATATTAGAAATGGGGAAAATAGGAACACAAAAGCGAGATTGTTTGGGGACTGAGCTCGCAGGCTCCAGCGGCTTGCACAAATTACATTGTAAAGTGCCATGAAAGTAAGAGGGAGGTAGATACGTAGGTAGATAGATAGGCCGCACGAGAGGAACTGAAGGGTGGTAGAAAGGAACAGATGGTGAAGGAGGGACGGAAGGGTGGTGGTGGAAAGGAATAGAATAGACATTGAAGGAGGGTGGAGAGGAACAGACCCTGAAGGGAAATGTGGAAGACAGAGTGGGGAGAAGACGCTGGAAGGGAAGAAGACAGGTGCCAGACTATGGGGGAGCGGAGGGAAAAAGATGGGTGTCAGACCAATTGGGGTGGGGGTGGGGTGAAGGGAGAGGCACACAGTAACAGAGCAAATGGAAGACGCAGAGAGAAGACACACAGTGGATGGAAGGAATTGAATGAGAAGATGAGGAAAGCAGAAACCAGACAACAAAGGTAGAAAAAAAATTCTATTTATTTTCTTTTTCTTTTCTTTTTTTTTTTTTTTTGCTTTAGGATAAAGTAGTATATTAGTTGTGTTGATAAAAATTTATAAACAAAGCCCTGCCAGATGAACATCTCTTTCTCTAGTTCAGCAACCAGAACTTTGATTTATAAGGGAGGAATAAGCTAAATATTGTAGTACTGAGGCTTATATGGATGCTGCGGGGACGGGGACGGGGCTGTGAATGGGATGGAAGTGACGATGACGGGGCGGTGAAGGGGATGGTGTGCCAGGGACGTGGCAGTGATGGGGACAGATTTTTTTCCCCGTGTCATTCTCTAACTGTCACCAAAAATGGCAGAATCCCAGGGGAAAGAGGTTAGGGGAAGAAAAATATTCATGGGTCTTTCACTTTGAAAGCTCCATGAACATGTCTGCTGCATTTATCTGTACCTTCTTTAAAGCAGTTGCAAATATATAAAGGGCTATTGAAAATGCTGCTGCGTGCCTCATATTCCACCAGGGTTGTTATATGCACAGTACTCCTCTCCTCAAGTCATTCACTAGCTCCCTGTCCGTCTCCGCATACAATTCAAACTCCTCCCTATATTTCCCCCTCTTCCCCCAGGAACTCCATTCAGTGGATGTCTTTCCTGCTGGTACCCGTCTCCTCTACTGCCAATTCCCTTCTCCATCCCTTCTATCTTGCTGCGCCCATGCCTGGAACGACCTGCCTGGCTCATTATGTCAGGCTCTGTCTCTGGCAGTATTCAAATCCAGATTGAAAGCCCACCTATTTGAAGTTGTTAATGAACTCAGCGGCACAATTAATTACTAATACACCTAGAATGGTTCACATCTCGCCAGTCCTGAAACAACTCCACTGGTTACCAATTAAACAACGACTACAGTACAAAGTTATGACCCTGATCCACCAGGCTTTATACAGATCGGCACCTGCGTGGTTTGGTGCCCTGTGGGAGATCTATAGACCTGGTAGAATGCTGAGATCAGAGGGAGCTATGAGATTAGCTGCGATTAAGGAAAAAAGTGTATGATACGTTGCTTCAGAATCAAAAATGTTTAGTATTGCTGGGGTGTATCTATGAATAATATACCTAGACATCTAAGATTATGTACGAATTGTACTATAAGAAGCTCTTAAAGACACAACTTTTTGTTGAGGCCTAATTGTTATGAGGCTAATTTCATTCTAACTGCCTTGATATATCGTCATCATAGAAGATGAAATTTTGAGAATCTTGGTCTTGCATGTTAATATGTTTATGGCAAATTTTATGTGTGTTGGCTGTTGGAAACCGCTTAGATATTAAGCAGCCTATAAATGTTTTAAATAAATAAATAAATCCTAACCCTACCAACATATCTGCCTTTCATCCCCTACAACCTCATCACCCCTTCTTTTTTTTTTTAATATCCTTTTTATTAGAGTCAACCAGAGAAACAGGCATGATACAGTAAAAATAGATGCAAAAAGAAATGGCTGGTTAGGTTATCTTTAAGAGTGCCAAGATTCTAGAGATGGGAAAAAAACATCAGGGAGGTATTTTAAATTCTCTATCTTCTCTCCCTGGAGGTCTACCTAGAGCTTACCCTAATGGCTTAGCCCCCATGGCTAGCAGGAAGGAGGAGACAATAATAGATTCTCTTTTGCTCAGGGTCAATCTCGCAGTTCCATAACTTTGCGGCTCAGACCACAAGACTGGCTCCACATAGCAGAGGAAGGTAGCATGTGCCGGTTACAGGGTTTGGGCAGCTGAAAAGTAGTGATAGGTTAGGGTGAGGAAGGAAAGGAAATTAAAATACTTGCCCAACACTAGAGTGTGAGCGAATATGGCACAGTGGGTTAAAGCTACAGCCTCAGCCCCCTGAGGTTGTGGGTTCAAATCCACACTACTCCTTGTGACCTTGGGCAAGTCTCTTAATCTCCCTCATTGCCCCAGGTACATTAGAAAGATTGTGAGCCCACTAGGGCAGACAATGAAAAATGCTTGAGTACCTGAATAAATTCATGTAAACTGTTCTGAGCTCCCCTTGGTGCTATAATATGTTATTCCTTTCTTCATGTGAGCCAGTACAAGGGGCTGCTGAAAAGTTCTCAGCCCAACCCACAAAGTTGGAGCACTCTCCATCGAGGGCTATACATCTAGTCCAGCAATTTTTCCTCTTTTTTTGTTCTATATTTTTTCAACAGAACAAAAAAAGTGGAAAATCATTGGACTTGGAACCGGGAGCAGACAGGGAGGCTTGCCGGCATGGGAACACACTCCGCCCCTTCCCCAACCCGACGTGACTTCGCTGAGCCAGTTGGGAGGCTCAGCGAGTCTCCCAGCGCCTTTTGTTAATTTAATTTAATTTTTTTTCGTTGGCCCTGCCACTTGGAACCGGGAGCAGACAGGGAGGCTTGCCAGCGTGGGAGCGCACTCTGCCCCTCCTCCAACCCAACGTGACTTTGCTGAGCCAATAAAAGGCTCAGTGCCTAACGCGGCATGCTGTCGAAGGCACATGTCAAAGGCGCCTTAGCAAGCGCCTTTGCGAAGCGACCCACCCCCACAACACTACCAAAAGTAAAACCAACTATAAAACAGCAGACAAATCACCAAAGATCCCCCACCAACTATTACCTACCTCTAATCACCAAAAATGAAGCTAACATCATGTGCCCAGCACTTCCTACTGATAATCCTTCTTTTAACCAACTGGAAGACAACAGCAAATAACCTCCTCCCAACACCCGCTACAGATATAAACAAAACTCTCCTCCCAAATGGGAGAACTTCAATTGACAGAATTTCAAACCTACAATCTAACACTCAACATTCCATTACCACTGCATGGGGAAGAAGACCAACACACACTAAGATTAAACCACATATATACCCAAATACAACTCATAACTATCACACAGAGATAACCACACTCAAATGTGCCTACTTAAACATCAGAGCGCTAGGCCCAAAAACAGAACTTATAAAAACCTGGATAACACATGAAAACCTGGACTGTCTTTTCCTCACAGAAATCTAGCTAACTTCTGACACAGATCCCAGAATAACTGAAGTCTGCCCACAAGATACAAAATAATGGTGGTCTTCAGAGAGAGATAAAAAAGAGGCGGAGGACTAGCAATCTTAATCAAACAAGACCTAACCCTTAATATTATTGAAAAAACATCTAGCCCATACATGGACCTATTAGCCTGCCAACTCTCAAGCACCACACTAAAAGACGCACTAAACTGCATGCTCTGTTACATAGCGCCGGGAAATTGGGCTATAGCAAGAACTGAAGTGGATGACTTCATATACCACAACTCACTAATAACAACCTACAACCTACTCCTAGGAGTCCTAAACCTACACCTAGAAGATCAATCATCCAAACAAGTAGACAACTTTCTCTCATTTCTCAAAGCCTTATCCTTCCAAATGCTAAATCCAAAAACAACTCATGAAAAAGGTCACCAACTTGATATTGCAGCCTTTATGGCCCACCAACCATCCCTAACAGAAATTCATACATCTAACGGAACATGGTCCAGATCCATCTGGTCAGACCACTACACTTACACCTTCAACATCAACTGGACCAAAAACAAAAAACCATAACAAAACTCAATAAAACACGTCACGTAAACACATCGAACCTTCCAAATTCTGGACTACATTAGATGAAACAATTCAAGAAAACAACCCCGAGGACTTCATCTCACAATGGGAAAGATTATGCATCAACACCCTTGATGAACTAACCCCATTGCAAACCAAAACCAGAACCAGCAGAAGATCAGATCAATGGTTCGACTCTGAACTGCTACAACTCATAAGACAATGTAGACGACTAGAAAGAAAATGGAGAAAATCGAACTCGGATCATACAAAATCCGCCTGGAAAAAAATCAACAAACAATACAAATCACAATTAAAGGACAAGAGAAAAGCACACTACACCAACATAATAGGCACTGAAACCCAAGACACCAAAAAGCTATTCCAAATTCTAAAAACCTAACTGACACCAAACTTACCTGACCACTAACAATACCACTCCCCCCTCAGCCACTCTATTAGCAGAACACTTCCAAAATAAAATCACAAATGCAAGATCTACCCTCAATGACACC
Source organism: Geotrypetes seraphini (assembly GCF_902459505.1). NCBI lineage: Eukaryota > Metazoa > Chordata > Amphibia > Gymnophiona > Dermophiidae > Geotrypetes > Geotrypetes seraphini. The sequence continues at coordinate 171,900,303 of NC_047089.1, read as the reverse complement.
CCTACCCCTCTTATCGAAATCTCAATTCTCCCCAACTGCAGCAGACAGAATATGGTCTCAATTCCCCAATAGTCAATGGCCCGAGTTCATCAAATATTACAAAAAAATACAGCCATGCTTCCTGTAACCTCAACAACTTTCCAACATATCTCCTAAAAACATCCAGCACAAAATCCATGCTTTTCCTCTAAAATGGATACAAATCACGCTCATAAGTGGCCACTACCCAACTAACCTCAGCGAAATCATCATCACTCCGATCCTCAAAGACCCTAAAGAACCAAAAGACTAAACATTCAACTACAGACCCATTGTCTCAATTCCCTCTATGCCAAAATAATAGAAGGACTAGTTGCCAAATTCCTCACCAATTACCTAGAAAACCAAAACATACTACATCCCACGCAATCCAGTTTCAGAACCAATTTTAGCATAGAAACACTACTAGGATCTCTCTTAGACACAACCAGACAACATCTCAGCACAGGAAAAAAATGATGCTCATACAACTAGACCTGACCGCTGCATTCGACCTGGTGGACCATAGCATCCTACTACAAATCCTAGATACAATAGGTATCACAGATAAAGTATACTCGTGGTTTGAAGGATTCCTAAAATCAAGAACCTAAAGAGTAAAATCAGACAAAGAAAACTCTGAACCTTGGTCAAACCCCTGCAGAGTTCCCCAGGGATCCCCTCTATCTCCTACACTCTTTAACCTCTATACTGCCTCCCTCAGCTCCCACCTGGATAAACAAGGCATAACCTCATACAGCTATGCAGATGACATCACCATTCTCATACCCTTCGATCCACCAAAACCCTCCATGACAGATACATTACACCAAACACTAAAATCAGTAGCGACCTGGATGAAAGATCACAAACTGAAATTGAACCCATACAAAACTAAATTCATCCTCCTTGAAAACAAGAAAATACCAACCATAACCAACATTGAAATCAACGCAATCAACTACCCAATACAATCAACTCTAAAATTACTAGGAATAACAATCGACAGATGCTGCACCATATAACCGCAAATCAATAAAACAATACAAAAATCATTCTCAAACATGAGAAACTTAAGACAAGTTCAGAAATTCTTTGAAAAATCACAATTCCAGCTCATAGTACAGTCCCTAATACTAGGCCTACTAGACTACTGTAATATCCTCTATCTCCCCTGCCCTGTAACAATAACAAAACAACTACAAACAATCCAAAACACAGCACTAAGACTCATCTACTCATTGAAGAAACATGACCACATTACAGAAGCATATCTCAAATTGCACTGGCTTCCAATCCCAGCAAGAATACAATTTAAATTCTACTGCCTACTATTTTTTTTTTTTATTCTTTATTGATTTTTAATCAAAAACAGTGTCATACAAATGAAAGAACAAAATATATTTCACATATTCCACTATTATCTGTACAGGTAACATAAATATCATTCAATAATTTCATTTTCCTGCATATAATAATATCATAATATATCCTAATATACATTATATACTGCCTACTATTTAAGACTTTATACGGAGACAGTCCAAACTACCTGAACAACCGCCCCATCCACAACACCTCAACCAGACATAGGAAAACTCCTACCCCATTCTCATACCCCCAATTAAGGAGATCAAACGGAAAAAAAAACTATATAATGGCCTACTAGCCACTCAAGCAGCCAAACTAGACAACCAAATCGCCAATCTACTGACAGCATCCCTAGACTACAAAACTTTTAGAAAAACAATAAAGACCATACTATTCAAGAAATCCCTGGAAAAGAAATAACAATGCAAGTATCAAACACCGCCTCTCACTAAAGCCAATTACCCTAAACAAATTTCTTACTCTCTTTGAAAATGACCAAATCTCTTTTTGGTAAGATCTTTTTGTAATACTTCCTTGATAATTCTTTTGTAATCCACCTTGAACTGCAAGGTAATGGCAGAATAGAAATCCCTAATGTAATATAGTGTAATGTAATGTAAGTATATAGCCCTCAATGGTGGGAGAAATTGGAACATGAACATTTTAATCCTGAATTCAATGTAGAATCTGAACAAAAGGCAAATTGTGCTTTGTTAAATTTAATTCACCGAGTTCTTTATCTTTATAAACATCATTAGTCTATTTTATAAACAAAGAGACAGATTTCACCTAATAACCTTTTGATATGCCAAACAGTCTGGTTTCCCATCTTACTCTCCTCCCCTCATTTCCCAAATATTCACATGGAGATAAATGTGAAATCCTTTTCCTTTCGAGAAAACTATCAATCCTGTGGTTTTGCTTTGCTAACTTTCGGAACATGTGAGATACTCGGAGTTTCTGGATTCTAACCTAAGAGAACTGGAATGCCTAGTACTTTCATCCAAAATGGTTCACACGCGGCAGAGATATTCTTGGGAGAAATCCAGGGGCCGCATTCCTGTCACAGCTGGAGAAGAGAAAGGTTGCCTTTCTGGGCACGTTAGGAGGAAGAAAATTTAAGGAAGGGATAACTGAGCAAGCTGGGATTTTTGTTTATATATACTGTATATCAAAGGTTGGGGGTTACATATAGTTCTTGTTTTCCAGGTAACCAACTATACAATGTTACCTTCAAACCTAAAAATAGGCCTTTTTATAGCTCTTGAGGAACAAGATCATACTTCTCTCTGTATTTATACTTTGTTTTGTTACTGGGATGCTTCTAGACCTATGAAAGAGCATCTATTTTACAAAGTTACCCCTATATGTCTTGTCTGTTCATATTAAATTGTAAGCTCTTCTGAACAGGGACTGTCTATTACATGTTACTTGTACAGCATTGCATATTCATTTCAATGCTACAGAAATGATAAATGGGAGAGTGAGGAGGCACTTCTGCTTGGGAGAGAGGAGAGACCCTGTGGCTTTGCAGCTTTTTCATCCTGTCAGCTGTTCCTGACTTCCCCGTGCTGATTTCAAGGGGCAGAGCTACATCGGAGTTAAGAACTTGCCACTTCTTGTAGCTGTTGGAGAGTGAGGAGGCACTTTTGCCTGGGAGAGAAGAGAGACCCAGTGGCTTTGCAGCTTTTTTCATCCTATCAGCTGTTCCTGACTTCCCCGTGCTGATTTTAAGGGGCAGGGCTACATCAGAGTTAAGAACTTGCCACTTTCTGTGGCTGTTGGAGAGTGAGGAGGCACTTTTGCCTGGGAGAGGAGAGACCCAGTGTCTCTGCAGCTTTATTCATCCTGTCAGCTGTTCCTGTCTTCCCTGTGCTGATTTCAAGGGGCGGGGCTACATTGGAGTTAAGAACTTGCCACTTCTTGTAGCTGTTGGAGAGTGAGGAGGTACTTTTGTCTGGGAGAGAGGAGAGACCCAGTGGCTTTGCAGCTTTTTTCATCCTGTCAGCTATTCCTGACTTCCCCGTGCTGATTTTAAGGGGTGGGGCTACATCGGAGTTAAGAACTTGCCACTTCCTGTGGCTGTTGGAGAGTGAGGAGGCACTTTTGCCTGGGAGAGAGGAGAGACCCAGTGGCTCTGCAGCTTTATTCATCCTGTCAGCTATTCATGACTTCCCTGTGCTGATTTCAAGGGGCGGGGCTACATCAGAGTTAAGAACTTTCCACTTCCTGTGGCTGTTGGAGAGTGAGGAGGCACTTCTGCCTGGGAGAGAGGAGAGACCCGGTGGCTTTGCAGTACTTTTCATCCTGTCAGCTGTTCCTGACCTCCCCGTGTTGATTTCAGGGGGCGGGGCTACATTGGAATTAAGAACTTGCCACTTCCTGTGGCGTGGCCGCAGGGCATGGACAAAGGGGCATGCCCCTTAGGAGCCCCTTTGGCGCTCTGGTGGAGTTCCATTGCAGTAGAGAAAATGGTTTGAGAAATTTGCCTATTTGTTGTTCCTGTTGTGAGTATGGGGAAGCGTAAGGTAAAGCCTAAATTATTACCAACTAGTACTCCAATTCTCCCAGGCCCTATTGAGAGACACTTAGTTTTGGCATCTAAGCCTACTCCTTCATCTCCTATCACAGGAAATGTATCGGGTGCTTCATTAAGTTCTGGGGAAAGAATTTCCCTGGGTCCACCTGTTTCCTGTTTTGTCCTAATGGCAGTCTTCTTTTAGGAGAAAACACAGCTTCAGACCTATTGGTACAACCACCACAGCTAAAATCCCCATTAGAGTGTAATAAAATCCAACCAGTTGAGTTTCCTTTTGGGAACTTCTCTAATGAGGAAATTCCTCAGAATATAACTTTAAAAGATATATGGACAGTGGTTAAAAGGTCTGAAGCTTTACTACAGGGTCCATTACAAAAGCTTTGTGTTTTTTTCAGATCAATTAGTGCCTAAACTGGAAAAAACATATGAAAAAATTATTCACTTGGAAGGAACAGTTAAAAAATTAGAATCTCAGATGGGTACTCTACAACAAACTCGTACCTCTGCAATCAAGGATAGTCTTTGTTGCACAGACAGTGTGAGATTATGGAAAATCATATGAGAGCTTCTAATCTGAGAATTTTGAATTTCCCAAAATGCTCATTGCTCTCTCCTGAGATACTACTTAGAAAATATTTTAAAGAGGTTCTACAATTAGGCAATGCTTAAACTATTATCTTGAATAGATGTTTCTATCTCCCAATAAGGGGATCGGTTAACCAAGAGGATGGTACATCCGATGAATCTAACCAGAGGAAAGATCCATTGGAAAATTTAACATTATTTCTTGAAACAAGTTACGATGATATTTCAGATCGTGCCACCCTCTTGGTTACCTTTGCCTCAGAGAATTGTAAAAGTAGGGTGTTGAAAAATTATTTCTTGAAAAAAGATTTCCTCTTTTGTGGGCAGAAACTGCAAATGTTTCCAGACGTTTGTAGAGCTACCCAGTTTAGGCGGAAACAATTTCTTCAATACAAATCTCGTGTATTATCATTGGGAGCAACTTTTTTCTTAAAATTTCCTGCTAAATGTATGATTACTTATTCAAATATGTCATATGCATTTTTTGAACCTGATCAGTTGGAAAGATTCCTGATAGATAGGGAAACGGGTGTTCAGACTAAAACTTAAAATAGAGATATACAGGCTTTTTTTTTTTTTTCTTTTATTTGTTGGTTATGTATGTTCAAGAAAGATCTCATTCTCTTCCTTGATGTGGACTCATATTGCTTTAGAATACTGTATGTATTATAATTGTTATATTTAAATAAAATTTTTTAAAAAAATGATAAATCATAGTAGTACTGGAGAGAATATTTTATTTATTTATTTAGATTTAGCTCACTGGTAGGTCAAGGTGAGTTACATTTAAGTAGAGAGGATTACAGTTAACCTCATTTAATTACTATAAGGGTGTCTTTTATAAAAGATTAGCACAAGTTATCTATAGAAGGGCCTGTAGGAATAAAATGGGTCCTGTGACAAATAGCGTGCACTAGCCTTTAGTAAAAGATCCTTAAGTAATGCAGGCCTTAAGTAATGCAGGCCTCTTTATAACATAAAAAACATTTATATACAACAAAACCTCTCCGTTCGATGCGGTTAACAAATGCAAGAATTGTGCATGCACAGGGAATTACATATTTAAATTATAAAATACTTATTTATAAAATTTAGCAAAGAGATGAATTTTGAGCATTATTACCGAGGCTTGAGATACTATGCACTTTACATAAAAAGCACAAAGTTGGGGGGGAGAGGGGGAAGAGAAAGGAGAAGGGTGGGAGAAAAGGAAAGGAAGCCAGTTTCTATAAAGGTCACTCAATTTCAGGTACCCAAAATTGGACGCGGATTCTAGATCTGTCCGCAAAATAATTCATTAATGGGATCCAATGATTTAATTTTGGGAGTTAGCAATCACTTAATTGGCAACCATAATTATTGCTGATCTATCCGCACGGTATACTAAATTGGATAATTTGCACTTCAGAAGGGGGCATGGCTATGGGAGGAACCTGGGTGAGCCAGGGGCGTTAACAAAAGATGTGCGCAGTTCCGCACCCAACGTGTTCCCTAGGATTCACAGCAGGTTTTAGCTGATGTAAATCTTCAAGGCTCAGTGCTACTCTATAAAGAATGCTCATCCCAGAGAGTTCTTTAAAGAATACAATTGAAGTTACATGGAAATACTTTTTAAAACCAATAGGAGGAAATATTTTTTCACTCAGAGAAGAGTTAAGCTCTGGAACACGTTGCCAGAGGTTGTGGTAAAGGCGGATAGCGTAGCAGGTTTTAAGAAAGGTTTGGCCAAATTTCTGGAGGAAAAGTCCATAGTTTATTATTAAGACATAGGGGAAGCCTCTGCTTGCCCTGGATCGGTAGCATGGAATGTTGCTACTCTTTGGGTTTTGGCCAGGTACTAGTGATCTGGGTTGGCCACCGTGAGAACGGGCTACTCGGCTTGATGGACCATTGGTCTGACCCAGTAAGGCTATTCTTATTACATTACATTGGTGTCTTCTATTCCACCAATACCTTTTAGTTCTAGGTGGTTTACAACATGAAATTAGCCTGGGCATTCCCAGGGAGATTACAAGGTTGATAGCTATAGTATGCGTTGGGATCTGGGAAGGGTCGATGTGGTTTGGTTAGATCATTTGACAAATTTCCTGAATAGTATGGTTTTCAGTTCTTTACTGAATGTTTTGTAGTTGGGTATCGTGGTCAGCAGATTTGAACGGTGGCGATCTATTTTCGCTGTTCTGGTGGCTAGTAGACCGTCATATATTTTTTTGCTTTGCATGCCTTTGATTGGGGTCGGGTAAAGTGTGCTTGAGTTCTCCTTGGTCTGGATGCGTTTTTCCTGATTAGGCAGTTGGTCCATTTCCATTTAGAGCTTTGAATAGGGTGCAGTAGAATTTGTGTTGTATGTGTGCTTGTACTGGGAGCCAGTGTGAGTCTTGGAAAGCTGGGGTAATGTGATTGTATTTTTTCAGCGAGTATATTAGTCTTAGGGCTGTATTTTGGACTGTTTGTTATTGTTTTAGCGTATTGGTGGGGCAAGACAGGTAAAGTATATTACAGTAGTCCAGGAAGCCTAGGATTAGTGCTTGAACTATGAGTTTGAATTGTTCGTTGTTGAAGTATTTTCGGATTTGTCTTAAGTTGTGCATGGTTGCGAATGCCTTCTGAACCATTTTGCTGATTTGAAGTTGCATGGTGAAGCCTTTGACTATCATTATTCCCAGCTATTTTAGGTTGGGTTGTAAGGGATATGTGATGGAGTTTATTTCTAGGTTTGTTATGGTTGGGGTTTTGTTTCTTTCTAGAAGTATGAATTTGGCTTTGTCTTGGTTCACTTTTAATTTGTGGTCTTTCATCAATTTTGACACTGTTTCTAGTGCAATGTATAGTTTGTTCGTTGTGTTAGGGGTGGATTGGTCAAAAGGCAGGAGGATGATGATATTGTCTGCGTAGCTGTATGATGTTATGCCTAGTTTGTATAAGCATGTGCCAAGTGTGGCTATGTAAAGGTTGAAGAGTGTTGGCAATAGTGGGGAGCCTTGGGGGACTCCGCAAGGGTTATTCCAAGATTCTGATTGATCATTGTTTGAATCCTTCAAACCTATTGCCTCCAGTGTTTGTAGTGGGATGTCTTGATCTACTAGGTCGAATGCTGCTGTGAGATCGAGTTGTATGTGTAGTATTTTTTTGCTTTTGCTTAGGTTTTGTTTGGCTGTGTCTAGGAGAGAGACTAATAGTGTTTCTGTACTGTAGTTGCCTCTGAAGCCTGATTATGAGGGGTGGAGTATGTTGTGGGTTTCTAAGTATTCGGTGAGAAGTTTTGCTACAAGGTCTTCCATTAGTTTGATGTATAGCGATATTGAGGCTATAGGTCTGTAATTGGATAGCTGATCTGTTGCTCCCTTTGGGTCTTTCAGAAAAGGGGTTATGATGATTTTGGCGAGTTCTTGTGGAAATTGGCCCTATGTGAGCATGTAACTAATCCACCACATGAGGTGAGTGTAGAATCTAGTGCTGGTGGTTTTTAACAGATATGAAGGACAATGGTTGAAGTTGCAAGCTGTATGATTGTATTTTTTGTAGTGTTTGTCTAGGTTGTACCAGTGTGTCTGGGAAGTCTGACCAGTTTCTGTCTGCTGCGTAGGTCTCGTTTTCTATAGGTAGTATCAAGATTTCATCAAGGTGGTTTGAGGTCTCGGTGAAGGTGTTTCTGGCTGTTGAGATTTTGTTTCTGAAGAATTCAGCCAATTGATTGGCTATGGGGGAAGGGGCGGTTTTGGTGGCCAGGTAGGGTTTGGTGTCTATGAGTTCCTTTAGTAGTTTGAAAAGTTTTTTGGCGTCTTGGATTTCTGTGCCTATCTGATTGGTGTAGTATGACTTTCTTTTTTCTTTTGGCTTTTGTTTGTATTGTTTGTTCAGTGTTCTCCAGTTGTTTTTGTGTGTTTTCGGTTGTTTTTTCTCCATTCTCTTTCAAGACATCAGCATTGTCGTTTGAGTTGCAGTAATTCATTGTCAAACCATTTATCTGAGCATCTGCAGATTCTGGTGTTTTTCTGCAGTTGTGTTATGTCTTTGAGGATGGATGTGTTTAAGGTTTTCATTTTGTATCATGGTGTCTACTTTGTTCCAGAATTTAGGTGGGTTAATCTTTTTGTGTGTTTCGTATGTTAAGCTTTGGTTATTTTGTTTGGTTTTGCCCTGTGTCCAGTTGATTTTGAAGGTGTATATGTAGTGGTCTGACCAGAGGGTGCGTGACCATGTTCCGTTTATGGTGTGAATTTATGGTGTGATGGGTTGTTGGTACATGAAGACTGCTATGTTGAGTTGGTGGCCCTTCACGTGTGTGGTCTGTGGGTCCAGGATTCTGTAAGATAGGGTTTTGAGGAAAGAGAGGAGGCTTTATGTTTGGTTGGAAGATTCGTCTTCCAGGTGTAGGTTAAGATCGTCTAGGATTAAGTTGTATGTTATGTTCTTATGGCACCATTTATATAATTTTCTCCTGTGCTCTGAACTCAAATGTATGCTTATTCATAAATAGGAAATGTCAGTGATACATCCCCTGTTGTGGATATTAACAAATGAAGATTAGCAGGAAAAACACAAAATTGTGTTGTTGTTTTTTTTTGTCGTTTGCACATAATAGTGTGCATTATTTGCATATAGGTCTCACTATTTCAGAAAGTGTTTGCATTTCAGAGAAACAGAAATATTGAAGTCCACACATCAGGAAGATCAGAGAGGATCTCATGGAGTCAATGCCAATGCCAATGGTACCCTCTAGCCATGACGGATGAGGTGTGAACTCATCCGAAAACATGAGAGCAGATATACACACAGGTTTTCACGTCATGTACAGTGATGAATATATACAGTGCCCCTGTGAAAAGATCTATGTTGGCTGCACTTTTTGATCAGTAAAAGTGTTGTTTATGGAGTGTACACAGACAGTGATATGGCTCCTATTGTTGAACATTGGAAGATGGGACACACTCTACAAGATATTAGATGGTAGATAATAGATATGGTACATGTAGGGAGGGAGGGAGGGAGGGAGGAAACTACAAGAAAATGTTGAATTTAAAAGAACAAAAAATGGATATTCTACCTTAGCACCGGAAAGTCTTAACAAAGAAATTGGTTGGATGTCTATTGTGTGAGAATGTTATTTACTGGATTATATTGAAGGAAGAACAGCTTTCCTGTGGTGGGAAATTCAGTCCAATCAAACTAAATTAAACTATACCTTAAGCTTATATACCGCATCTTCTCTATAAGGATAGAGCTCGGCATGGATTACAAGAGTTTTAAAGAAAGGAAAATATAATAAGAATTAGTGATTATATGGAGAGCAGTGGAATTTACATTTTTGAAAATAGCCATGTGGTTTATATCACGGTACAGAGATTTAACTTATGGGAAATGACGTCAGACTCTGTCATTTCTATAAGAATGCTGAAGAGAACCGTTGAGTTGGGCAAAAAAATCCTGTATAAAAAATAATAATAAATAAAACACGCTGGGAAAGAAAATAATAAGTAAGACAGATACGTATTTCTTTTGAGTTAGCAATTACAATATTGAATAAGAATCCTTAGGAGTTGCAATGGTTTTTAATTTGAACTTTTTATTTTCAGTAAACAACGCTGGAGGAGTTTTGACCCTGAGGAAGTATAACTGAAACATGGACATGTCAGAACACATGGTAAACTCCAAAGAGCTAAATATCACTATGGTATTTGGGGGATATTATTGTATTATAAGTGAGTTGGCATATCTTACATAGAGCATATTTTACACTTAGGGTGGAGTCTGGGTAAAGTATGGATGGAACTCCCACTTCTGTGCATAACTTATAGAATACAATAAGTTATGGACTACAATAAGTTATGGGTGTATGTCCAGCATTTAGGTGCACGCACATACAAAATTTTTATGGCTGGCATAAGCCTTAAGCTGTCAACTGGATCCACATTTGCAGGACAAGGTTGATCCAGCCCTGGATTTATCCCAGTGCATTTTGAGACTTGTAATATTCCTAGTAGGAGTGCAATGGGAAAATCAGAACTGCAAGTTCCTGAATGCAACAGGTTAAAACCAGGACTGGATCTATCCTGTCCTGCGAATCTGAATCCAGTTCGCAGCCTTACATAAGCCCTTATACCTATAACATAGGCATGTGTTTCATCTGTTAGAATAGAATTCTATGAAAGAAAGTAGGTGGCTACTTTCCTTTATGTCAGGGGTTCTCAAACCAGTTCTTGGAACAACCAGCCAGTTAGATATGCAGAAAATCCACTGTGAATACACATGAGATAAATCTCTATGCACCACTACCATTGTATTCAAATCTATCTCATGCATATTTATTGTGGTTATCTTGAAACCTAGACTGGCTTAGTGTGTCCTAAGGACTGAGTATAGAAAAGGTGTTGTCCAAAAAACAAGGAGTCCATGGAGACAAATCCTTAAAAACATTTATTCCAAATGGTCAACAGTCGCCATGTTTTGGTACAAAAGCCTGTGTCAGGGGTCTGATCCACTATCAAACTATGTTGCCAATGATAATGTAAATTAAAGAACTAAGGCCGGTATGCACGGTCTGTGCACCATATATAGTGATTCAGTGTAGGATGGGCTGGGGTGGGCATCAATGGGAACTCCACTAACTTGGAACATGAGGATGTTACTGGCCAGACTTTATGGTAGATTTCCTGCAAATAATGGGATGGTTTGATAGGCTGGAGTGAGCTTGGACAGCAACTTCAGCATTTGGAACCTAGGACAATACCAGACTTTACAGTCTATGGCCCAGAAATATCAAAGAAGAGACAAGTAAATTTAATGATGTATTTTTTAATGGATATAACTTATGGACAGACTTATGTTACTATCCATGGTTCATAAAACACAGCATTTTACTGAAATATGACCCCTGTTGAGTCATATTTCCCATTGCACAAACATGACCTTTAATTGGTACTGTGTTGACTAGAATAAATGAGAGTGTTTTTAAGGACTTGTCTCCTTTGACTCCCTGTTTTTTGGACCTCAATTGTATGCTTCTTGGTTTACACCCATGAGGATCTTCCTCTTCTTTTACTGTGTCTTTTCTATAGAATATATGCCCACTGGGTGCCTCTCTATGGGCACACTGTTATAGAATCGTCCCCACTATACAATATATGTATGTATATATATATATATATATATATATATATATATATATATATATATATATATATATATATAATCTACAAAGTAGAAACTGGAGTACAGTGTGATAGGAAGGATGTACCCTTAAGCAGGGGTGGACTGATGGAACTGGGCCCTCAGGCAATAAGGGTCATGCTTTCGCCAATCTCCCATCTAACAAAAATTACAGGTTCTAAAACACACTTTAGACAAAAAACCTGATGTAGAAATATACCAAATCATTAAATATGCTAATCATGCTTCCAGGATATACATTTGGAATGATTTGTATGCTGTTATACTTTCTAAATGCTGCTGAAGCTCAACCTTTTCATTTGGATACACCTGACGGATGATGTTCACATATGTGACACACTGCATACATGACCCTCATGAAACTTTGATCCGACACCTAATAGCAGACCACTCTCACTCATCACCTTGATAACTCCCAATGGCCTCTCTTATATGTTTCCAGCATTCCCAGTATCTTCTCTCTCTATCTCTTCATCCTTATAGCCAGGGCTGTGGGGTCAGTACACCAAACCTTCAACTCGGGCTCTATTTTTCTACTGTACAACTTCAGCTCTAATTCCTACTGATATTAGGCTTTAAATTTTTTGTTCTGGATCTAAAGTACTGGTTAATATAACTTTAGATCCAGTCCAAAGATAAAGCATGAAATGATAAATTTACCATACATTATAATGTTGTTGCTTTTTTGAAGCTGGAGTCAGAGTTGATACATGTTTACAGATTCCAACTCCACCTAAAATTGCTTCCAACTGTTGACTTCACAGCCCTGCTTTAGCTCAGCATCTCCTCCCTCTCTCCTTATTTCTCTCTTTCTTCCCCAGGTCCAACATCTCTCCTCACCATTATCATTTATTAAACTTGATATACCACCTTATTTGTAACGCAATTCAAAGTTGTGTACAATAAAAACCACTTTCAAAATAGAAATAGAACACCATTAGTTATAGGTCAGAATCACTCATTACTAGATAGGATAACTCATTCATACCAAAGAGCAAAAAGATATAACAGTACAAAATAACAAAATAGCATAACATGTGCTTCTGCCATGGGTCCTTAAGACAAATATGCACTTAAAAAGGCAGATTTAACAGCTATGCAAGTTAAACACACTGCTTTCACCTCCCGTAATAATGTAACAAAAAACAATAATAATCCTTAATTGAAATGCAGTTAGAGAAAAAAAAAGTTCAAAGAGTTAAGGAGAGGTTACTGCTACTACTTATCTCTCTGTATCCCTCCTGGAACACCAGGAATGTGAATTACGAGGAACTTGTTCCAGACTTATTTTTCTGTAATTTATTGCTTTAAGTGTAGGATTAATAGTATTCTCTCAGTTCTATTAAGTAGCTTGTGTGTGAGAAAGGAGTGCATTTAATGGCCTTAGTACTCAAATCTGCTTTTACAAAGGCGCATATGTCATGAGGTCTCCAGAGTTAAGTTGTTTGCTTTATGGCAGTGTCATGGTAAGCAAGCAATGGCTTCAGCTGCCAAGGTTAAAAGTTTAAATCACTTTGCAGCAAAGTTTTTTTTTTCTTCTCTTGAACAAGATACCCCAAACTAATTACATTAGATGGGCTTATCCATTTCTGATCCAAAATCATAGATAACCATCAACCCATTAGTTACCAATCACGGATAGGCATCATGCTTACCATCCTTAAGCAATAACCTTGACTCGTTCTCACCAGGGCTGTGAACACTGCAGCATTCCCAGCTCCAGCCTCTGCCTCACTAAACAAAAAATCCAACTTGGAGATCAACCTGGAAACATAGGTGCTAGCTCTCTGGGTGTTCTGGGTGCTTCGGCACCCCCAATATTTTTTCAAGCATTACCCAGATATCAGAGCTGAAAGCTTTAGGATACAGAGTTGCAGGGGAAAGCAAGAAGGAAAGCTGTCTCCTAAGCTATATTGCCACCGCCCCTTGAAGCCTATTGGCTGGCTAAGGAAAGTCTAACCAATGGACTAACAGGAAAAGAAGAGATCTTTCTGCTTTTGGTCTACCATAGAGGCGGAAGAAGTGCTGAAAGTGTAATGGGAAGCTGATAGAGGGATGGAATGGAAGGGATGTGGGCCAGAGGACCTATGAGGAGTACGAAAGAGCTGGAAGAGGGGATACAAGCTATAAAAGAGGGTCCTGACTATGAATGTTTTCTTCGATGCAAGGCCTGAGGAACAGTGGTGGTCCTCGGGACCCCTGGTGCAGCCCATGCAGTGGCTGGGTTTTTTTGTCTTCAATCAATTAATTAATGTTTGGCACCAGGTGGCTGTGGGCTTTGTATCGAACAACACTTCTCTACTGCTCATGTTGGGCCTCTCTCATTCCCCTACCCCCTTTTCCCTCTCCCGCAGGTCTAATATTTCTCCCCACCCACTGTCCCCCTCTTCTGCTGGGTCTGGTCAGGTCTTTCCCTCTCATTCTCCTCATTCTTCTCCCTCTACCCTTCAGCAGGGCTAGCTCTTTCCCTACCTGCCTACCTCCCATCTACAATCTTACAGAGTTGGGTTTTCCCAGCAGCGATTCAGTCAGGCTTCTTCTGGCCACCCTGGGGATCTTCCTTCTGCTGCAATTTCCTGTTTGTCTAACATTATAGCATACTAGTATTGGTCAGGCTGGTGTAAGAACTAATGCCTAACTTTAGCAGTTAGGTGTGCAACTGTATATATTTTAATACATTAATTTGTCTATTGCTTTTAGGTGCACTTGATATACCACTTCTTCTGGCAAACAGGACAAAGCCCTGGGCACAATCCTGACCCACCCATGCCCCTCTTCAGTCCATATCCTTTCACAGTTGCATACTATGAATGTTGTGTACACGTCATGAAATACCAAATAATAGGCTAGATTCAATAAGCAAACCGATCGTGTACCGCTCGGTTTGCGCTCAATTTCTGGCCCTGGCTCAATTCACTAACCACCCTCCAGATCTCATCCACACCGTATGCGATCAGCGCATGCAAATGAGTAAAAATACATACAAATTTCTTAACGCATCAATTCATGAAACCATTTCCTCCAAACCGACTGGCCTTTCCGTTCCAAAAAGTTACGACTGCTGAGGACCAGTTGTTTACATCCTCACCGGCTATTTATGCCTTGCAACTGACGCATGCATGTTAAGAACCCCATCAAAAATATATATCTACCCCTCCAAAAATCATAAATTTATCAAAACTTTTAAATATATGTAAACCTTCATGTACATATGCATTAGAAATATTTTTTTCTTTTTTGGAATGCGCATAGCGAGCGTGGGAGTGAATCTTGTATTTGTAATGCACATTGCGAGAAAATCACGGATTAACCCTGTGCTTTCCTTGCGCATTGTACATTTCAAATATCAATTCCAAATAACCAAAAAAAATCTAAAAATCAAATAAAACTTTTATGGGCCAGCTATCCCTCCCCCCTTCCTTCCAGCTGGATTGTCGCGTGCATGTGACGTCAGGGTGTCGCTAGTGGTTGCTACGTGCTTCACAGCAGATAGAGCCGCACAGCCTCCTGGGATTCGTAGGCTGTATATAACAGCGCCTGATCCCAGCGCATTCAACAACTGTTAACTGTTGTGCCTTCTAGCAACTTGAAAGTACTTTTCCTGAGAGAAATGGACTGCGCTCGTCGGTTACAGTATATGCTTCTTTTGGAATATGAGTTCGCCGAGGAAGATGAGGCTAGAGCTAGAGAAGTGAGAAGCGCACAAAACTTCGAGATCGATCCGTTAAAAAAGGACGAACTTGAAGAATTCAACAGCTCACTCACAAGCCTCCGATGCTAAAAATTTTCAAAAAGCTACGGTCACAGCTTGTACAGCTAGCAACAGTACTTTAGAAAAAAAAGAACGGTTGGTAAGAATACATCCTTATTTATTGCCTTTTTTACGACAACAATGCTTTGCAGTAGGCGCATTCGGAGCCCGCTAATGATGTCTGCTATTAAACCACGCCCCATTCCTACGCAGTGAATTCCTAAATAGCTAGCGCATGCGTTATGAGCTTCTAAACCAACCAGGATACAGTGCGCACGCGCGTTGATCGATGTTTCAGTGCTAATAGCGGCGTGCTTACGATTGGATCATTTGCATGGACAAACTGTACTGAATCGATCGGCTACAATGACTCGGAAATGGATAGGATACGAATAGGGTAGATTTCGGGACTTTAGTGAATCCTGCCCAATGTCAGTAGCGTGTGTAACTGTCAATTAGTGCCAATTAACACTATTTATTGCCAATTATTGCTAGCTAACATCAATTATCAGCTCATTATTATGTGAATCAGGTTGGGCAGACTGGATGGACCATTCGGGTCTTTATCTGCCGTCATCTACTATGTTACTATGTTACTATGTGTGCAACTGACCTTATTCTGCAATTTGTGTGCCCAACTTTGGGCTAGATTCACTAAGCAAACCGATGGCCATGAGTTTTTCTTATGCTCTGAGTTCCTCTGAGCGTTGGAGCAGCACAGAGCATACAGCGTGACGGCCGGCGCTAAAAACTTCTTGCGCGGTTTTCTAAAAAAAAAAAAAGGGGGGGGGGTAATTTCTTGTATTGAGAACTGTAATTTGTCTTAACTGTATTTATGATCAATTGGCACATTCTAGGGTTGAATAAGTGAATAAGGAGGATCTCTTCTAGCTTTTTGGGTTAGTGAGAATCCCAAGAGTTCTACAGGCCTGCCATCCTGAGGTAATTCGCAGTATAAAAGGTTAAGTCAAAAGGATATTAGTCGTCTCCAATTGATTCAGAATATAGCTGTTAAAATTATCACAAATTCAAAGAAACACGATCATGTCTCTCCTTTGCTCCATCCTTTTGAAAAATAAAGTACTCGGAAATGTCTCAAATCTCAGGCAGAAGACTGCTACAGTAGGACATTTTTGAGTTATTTGGAAAAATGTTGGGGTCTTTTTCCAGACACCGCATAGACTCCAAATCTATTCAATTAAACAGGCCAATACTATTCAGGATCAACAGCTGATTCATTTTTGGTTCATCAATGACTCTGAATTAGACATACAAAACTGGATAGAAATAAATTCTGTATATAATGAAAAAACTAAGCACCATCCAGAAGACATTAATTCCATTAAATATAGTGATATGGCATTCCTTTATTCCACAGCTAGTATACAGGTTGTAGGAGTAACACATCAAACTTTGCAAGGTTTCCAAGGCAGCCATTACAAGTCTTTTTGACATTTTTTTGAAAGTTCTAAATATTTTATAAGGATATAATTCAAGATGTCAGGAGGAAGGCCAGAAAGGAAATAATAATTGATCCACCTGATTATTTCTAAATAGGCCCCCTCCATGCACCCAAGTTTGTTAATCTTAAAGCAAAAACGGTGACTATCAATTAAATAAGGATATATGAAATTACAGCAAAGATTGATGACTTCCCATTGCTCATCAAATTACATACAAAATTGCTCTTCTTACTTTCAAATCTCTGAAATCCAATGAGCCGGCATTTATTCATAGACTGCTGATTCCATATGAACCTTCTAGAACTTTAAGATCGGCTTTGCAGCATACTCTTCATGTCCCCTCATTAAAAATTAGTTGGACTCGCCGCGCTTTAATTTTTTATGTTACAGCTCCTACTATTTGGAATTCCCTTCCATTACACATTAGAGCAGAACAAAATTTAGATAAATTTGAGGGCAATTTAAAAAGCTTTCTTTTTAAAGATGCTTACGAGTAATTCACCATTTGGATATTTTATTATTTTTAACTTACCTACCTCCCCTCCTTGAGGTGATTTCCTTTTATGTTCTTTTTTTCTATAATTAATGGAGTTCTGCCCCCTTTCCTTTTGTTTTATATCCCATCCCAGTATGTTAGTAGCTGTACTAAGTCATGTTTGTTTTAATATAAATTCCATTTATTTTAATGTACAACGCTTTGAATTCTATGTTAAGCGTTTAATCAAAATTTTAATAAACTATGAAGATCAGTGGATGCAGGTTAGAAAAGCAAACAATATGAATTCACGTCTCTTATATCCCAGAAATTCCTAGATCACAGGGAGCCTGCATGGGGTTTTTTTCCACACCCATCTCTAACATCAAGTTATGAATATCCACACAAGCTGGCTCAGATGGAATGTGAACCTTCTCATCCTCCTTAGACCTGGAGGATGTGAGAAGGTTCATTTAATCTGGAAGAACCAAAACCCATTTTGGTCTCAGTCTGGATTTCATTTAAAATTAATGAAAAGCCAAAAGTGGACGACAAAGCAAAGTCAAACTCATGCTGAGCTCTCTGCCCACCTGGCTATACAGTAGAATGAATGAATTAACTTGGGAGATCTAAGCAGAGTCCCGGCAGAACTCCCCATTTCGTTATGAAACAGCAGGTAACCACAGAAAAGAATAAAACCTTTTCCTTTACACAACATATGGCGGTTTTACATTTGAAGTAGAAATAAAATAAGAGTTTTTCACTATTAACCTGGAGAAGTTATTTTAATCTTCCAGAAACCCTGCTGAAGTTACAAGAAAAGACGACATATTTTATCCTTGTAACATGAGTCAACCAGACATAGCAAACAGAATAATATTATTAAAGAGAACAAAACACATTGGGAACAACATTAGCTATAATCTGACAACTGGGCAGCGAAGATTATTTCTTGATTTACAATAACTAGGCAGCATACTGAAATTGGAAAGGGATAGTACAGATCTGAAATGGTTGAATGCCACAGAAAGCAAAAATAACTCTTACAGTGCTTGATGCTGGCTAAGGTTAAAGCAACCAAGCTGTTTCTTAACAAAGCGTGAAACCCATTAGTGTTTGAGTGTTATCGCATTCTTGCATGGTAGTCAAAGTGGATTTGGAACATTTATCTAAATCTACCTCTGGAGGGTAAGCACATTACACAGTGTATAGGTAAGCATTTTTGGGACTGCTGAAGCAAAATTTAACAGGAATCGCTACTTTGATAGCATTGATAATCTTGTATTTATATAATGGGTTTCATTCAAACAGAATCCCAGTTTGCTTTTTAGGATTACAGTACTTCAGAACCGCATATCCGTAGTGAAGTGTCCTGGATTTGAATGCCAGACCAGTTTCAAATAATGAATACAAACAGCTCAGGTTCTTAATTATGAGGCTTTCCAAAGGGAAAGCTTTTGGAGTAGGCTATGTGGAGAAAGAAGATAAATTCACTAGGGGTGTGCATCCCACGGAGTTTCATATGTCATTTCCTCTGTTGTTTCTGGGAATTTTCATCTTATTCGGGCTTGTTTCCCTTTTTTCCCCCCATTATGGGAACAATACCATTGCAAGAGCACACTTTCAAAAGAGTATCCATTTTTCACAAGGAATGCACATTACCAGCCAGATTCAATAAATAGCGTACAAAGTTTAGGCTCCAGGATGATCTGTGCTAAGCTCTTATTTTGTAAAGAGCACTCTGCAGGGAACATCCTTTTCAGAATACTAGCTTAATTTGCATTTCAGGCCTGATTCTATCTATTGCAGCTAAAAAATTGGCGCTAACCTATGCGGCACTAAGCACAATTCTCTAAAAGTTGTACATATGTTATAGAATCAAGCTTAGTGCTGGCAATGCATCATAACTTTTAGGTACACCTAGGGTTACCAGACATCTGGATTTCTCTCCCTGCCCGACAAGAGCAGACAGTGGGGTGGGGGTGGGGCCTAGGGTGGGACGGGGGCGGGATTAGGGCATTACAGGGCGGGGATGGGTGGAACTGGGTGGGTCTGGGGGGCAGGTCTAGGGGTCCGGATTTTCTGATTGGAAAATCTGGCAACCCTAGGCACATCCATTTAAGCCAAAGAAAACCTGGCCTAAATGCCTGTGCCTAAGTTGTGTGCACATCGGTGCATAAGCTTAAAACTTGGGTATAATTTGAAAGAACGCCCTCGATCCACCCCTAATCATACCCTCTTTTCTAGTCTGCATGCTCGAATTGACGCATAACATTTTGGGCAGTGCATATACCAAGTTGCGTGCACAGCTTCCAATTGTCAATTAACATCAATTATGAGGTGCTAATTGCCAATTATCAGTACCAATTAGGCCTATTAATCAATTAAGTTGTGCACATACATTGGCTACATGAAGCAATGTACTGTATGCAATCAATTTTAGGCACTATATACAGAATTTGGTGGTTCACATCTAACTTTGGGCATTTTTTGCCCGCTAAAAGCCTGGTGTAAGTGCTGGTGCCCAGCTCATGGTGGGTAGGTGCACAAATGCAGGCATTCTATAACATGGCACTTAATTTGTGAGAACACCTGTGACCCACCCCTCCAATAGCCATGCCCCTTTGGAGTTGCACGCTATGAAATTTAGGTGTGCATGGCATGGAATAAGGAGTAGGGCAGAACTGTGTGTGATTCCTAATTACTGCCAACTGCTTGCTAATACCAATAATTGATGCCTAATTAGTTTACATATGGCTCTCGAATCTGCACCCACCTTTGGGAGATCTATACAAAATATGAAAACATTTTTGTGCACTCAACCTCCTATAACTAGGCAGTTTTACAAATAAAAAACAACAGTCATATAAAAATAAAAAAAACAGACAACACGTGTTATACAAACAATAAATATAGCAATTCCTCCATATCAGCCATGATTTACGGCACTCAACAACGTATCAATACAAGAGCATTCATGAGCCAGGAAAGACATTTATTGAAATGTTTCTACAAATAATGTAGTTTTGAGGAGTTTCTTAAACTTCTGAAAATCTACAAGAGCTCTTAGTGGTCCAGTCAACTTATTCTACAGCATTACCCCATGAAAGAGATACTGGAAAACCTAATACTCTTATAGTGCACTGCTGAGAAGCCTTTCAGCGACAATCGTACTACCCCATCAGATCACAATGCTCTGAGTGGCCTGGTGACTCTCTCCACCAAGGAACAGTCCAACCCCACCTTCTACTGGAAACAAGGCAACTGGTCAGACTCTCTATGGTCTGACCACCGGCTATGCAGCTTCACCATAGGATGCCAACAAAAACCCCCCCAAAATAATAAAACCAGAATCACCAAAACTCACACCACCAGAGGAAAAATCGACCCTACGGAATTTTGGTCCCACTTCGAAATCAACACTAATCCAACTGAAGAAACAGAACAACTCATGAGCACCTGGATCAAAGATAGTACCAATACACTAAATGAGATAGCCCCTCTCAAAACCCGCAGAATTAGATCCACTAACAAAGAGGGCTGGTTCGATTCAGAACTGCTGATAGCTAAGAAGGACCTCAGAAAAGCAGAAAGAATATGGCAAAAATCCGGAACCCTAGAACACAGATTGGCCTGGAGACAAAAACTAAAAAATTACAAAAACCTCACTAATGAAAAAAGGAAAAATTTTTACTCCCACAAAATAGGCAACACTAAATCCAACAGCAGTAACCTCTTCAAACTGGTCAATGACCTCTACAACATCGAGACCTTCACAAACACAAACGAAGAATCAACACTAACTCCAAACTCACTTGCACTATTTTAACACCAAAATCCAAAAACTAAGGTCCATACTGTCCACCATACCCAATCCCCTCGAGCAGTTCCCAATTTTCCCGGTCCCGGATTTATCTAACTCTGACCCAGGAACCAGAACAGACCTTAGCTGGAAACAATTTAAAACAATCGACTGGCACACCTTTAATACCTAGTACAACAAATACTCACACACCTTCTGCAAATTGGACACATGCCCTCCGAACATTATGAAAGCTGCCCCGCTCCACTTCAAAGCTAATATGATGACATGGGTTACCTCCCTTCTATCCACAGGAAACTTCCCGTCTGAGCAAGGTCATATCATGATTACCCCAATCATAAAAAATGTGAAAGAACCACCGGATTCCCCATCCAACTACAGACCGATCGCAAGCATTTCCTTATTTACCAAAATAGCAGAAGGGTTGGTAAAGGCGGAACTTGCAGCATATCTAGAAAAATTCAACATCCTAAGTGACAGTCAATCAGGTTTCCGCGCAGATCACAGCACCGAAACCATCATAGCCTCCCTTCTTGACCACCTCCACACGCTCTTCAGCCAAGGCTCAAGTGCCCTGATAATACAACTGGACCTCAGTAGTGCCTTTGACCTGGTCGATCACACCATTCTCCTAGAATGCCTGGCACACATCGGCATTTCTGTTCAGGTCCTCAACTGGTTCCAGGGATTCCTAAGAAATAGATCCTACAAGGTTTTCAAAAACAATGCCTTCTCATACAGCTGGGACAACACCTGTGGGGTCCCTTAGGGCTCCCCCCTGTCACCCACCCTGTTTAATATCTACCTAGCCTCCCTAGGTAACCTCCTACACAACCTCAAGCTCAAATTCTTTATATATGCAGATGATATCACAATTGCCATCCCTCTAACCAATTTCTCACAAGAACTACTTAACCACATCACAAATATTCTTAACCAGATTGAACTTTGGATGCTCTCGTTCAGACTGAAACTCAATCCCGACAAAACAAAATTCTTCCTAGCCACCCCCAATGACAAAATCAAAAACACCACTATTCAATTGAAAGGAATTACTTTCCCTCTTGAACCCACCCTAAAAATTCTGGGAGTCACTCTGGACAAAAATTTATCCTTAGAAAACTACACTGAACACGTGGTCAAGAAAAGCTTCTCCGTACTATGGAAACTACGCACAATAAAAAAATACTTCGACGACTCCGCTTTCCGCCTACTGGTTCAATCTTACAGCCTCAGTACTCTTGACTACTGCAACATCATTTACCTAAACGCCACGAAGAAAACCACCAGGAGATTAAAATTAATCCAAAACACCGCCGTGCGTCTCATCTTCGGCCTAAAGAAATGGGAACATGTCACCCCCTTCTACCACCAACTACACTGGCTGCCATTGGATTCAAGAGTCCTTTTCAAGTTTGCATGCTTTTGCTACAAATCGGTTAATGGTGCTACTCCAAGCTACATCAACCCCCACTTTAACCTCTATCACATAAACGAGAAATCCCGTAGAACTCAACTGTTCGCCTTCCCCTCGCTAAAACTCTGCCACTATAAAAGATTCATAGACAAAACCTTCGCCTACCAAGCAGCCAAGCTCAACACATGGCTGGCCCAAATGATACTCGAGGCCCTCTCCTACTTCGACTTCAGAAAATCTCTCAAAACTTACCTTTTCAGCAAACAAGACCCCTAGCGGCCCCACCCGCTCACATTTTCCTCTCCCCCCCCTGCTCTCACCCCCCTTTTTCAGCTCCTCTCTTCCCCGTCTTCAACAACCTCCCGCCATCCTCTGTCAATTTCAGTTTTACTTGTTACTGAATTGTTTTATTTGTTTGTAAATCTGCTTGAAAACGTAGATCCTTTTTTAATTGATGTAAACCGCCTAGAACTCACCGGGTATGGCGGTATATAAAAAATAAAATTATTATTATTATTATAATGTGCCATAGCCTGTGACAGATAACATGGGATCCCTTGGTAAATGACCTTAAATACCAACACTATTGTCTTAAAAATAATATGTGATCGTACAGGCAGCCAATGAAGTTTTTGAACCACATTTCAACTGTATAGCAGCATTTTGAATCATCTGCAGGGCTTTACATTGTATGGTCATAATCCCAAGATAAAGGGCATTGCAATAGTCTAATTTAGAAATGACTATTTCCTGCACCGCAATGCGAAAATTAAACATCGACACCATCGACTTTAATCTTCTCAGCAGTCATAACTGAAAAAAAGCAGATATTACTACAGAAAGTATCTGATCCTTCATACTAAGGGTACTGTCCAACCAGACCCCTAATATTGACAGTGGTGGCAAAAAGAGTGCTGAAATCCAAACTAGAGAGATTAACACAGTGGGTCCCTAAAGGGCATGAGATTGGAAACCAAGAATAGAGCTCAAAACAGCTATGAAATGACTGTTCTTATTCCAAGAAAACATAGGTGAAAGTATAATACCTCTCCCCCCAAATAAAAAATAGCTACGGAAATAGTAACCTGCACTATGCAGCAGGTACTGCCTGGGTCCAAAATCTGGGGTCTCAAAATCTCAACTATTTTATGAGCTCCATGCGCTGGAGCTCCATCCTTTTGAAAAATCAAATACTCGTAAATGTCTCAAATCTCAGGCAGAAGACTGCTACAGTAGGACATTTTTGAGTTATTTGGAAAAATGTTGGGGTCTTTTTCCAGACACCGCATAGACTCCAAATCTATTCAATTAAACAGGCCAATCCTATTCAAGGTCAACAGCTGACTCATTTTTGGTTCATCAATGACTCTGAATTAGACATACAAAACTGGATAGAAATAAATACTGTATATAATGAAAAAACTAAGCGCCATCCAGAAGACATTAATTCCATTAAATATAGTGATATGGCATTCCTTTTTTCCACAGCTAGTACACAGGTTGTAGGAGTAACACATCAAACTTAGCAAGGTTTCCAAGGCAGCCATTAGAAGTCTTTTTGACATTTTTTTGAAAGTTCTACATATTTTATAAGGATATAATTCAAGATGTCAGGGGGAAGGCCAGAAAGGAAAGAATAATTGATCTACCTGATTATTTCTAAATAAGCCCCTCCATGCACCCAAGTTTGTTAATCTTATTTTAGACAAAGCAAAAAAGGTGACTATCAATTAAATCAGGATATATGAAATTACAGCAAAGTTGAGGCCAAAACAAAATCTTTACCCTTCCTAGGCTTCAGATGCTGGATTAAGGTCAGATTACTCTGATATTTTGTTAATAAAAGGACTTAAACCTAAATATTCCTAAAAATGGAAGGAAATAGCACTAATGTTATATTTTCAGCAGGTGGCCACTCTATTAGTGAGATATTGCCCTCTAGTGAAATCTACATTTACAAATAATTTCTGTGCCTAAAGTGTTGAAAACCAAAAAAGTATACTTATGAAATATCACAAGAATAGCTAATTCCAGTTTACAGGCAAGTGTGATAGCTGAGCAAATATTAATAACAGGCTTAATTTGAGAAACATGCACGTAGAGGCAACTGAGCCTGCAGATAATAAAATGCTTTAGGGAGAGGTGTTGCTGCTAAGCAAGCAATGAATCGATTTTCTATTAAATTATGAACTGTTGCTGAGAATTTAAAAAATGAAATAGAAGAATGAAGTAGAAGATAAAACTATTAAGAAATTGGAAAAAAGAAAAAAAAAGTTAGATTAACCTATGTGAAGAGTTCAGCCAGCATGGGTCTTATACCTCTGCTGACATACTAAAGACCCTGAGGTTTTAGAAGAAAAAACATTTGTCTATTGGCATGCACTATTCTATAAGAGGCATACCTAAATTTCATAGCATGCAACTCCAAAGGGGCAATGAGAGGGGCATGGATAGGTGAAGGGTCTTCCCAGGATTTAGTCATGTAGTGATGGAACACTTGAACTTGCACACCTGATAGAAGTTGGGTGCAACCATTTTCACTAACCTGTGGCAAGGGTCTGGGTATCATTGTAGACAATATGATTAAACCTTCCGCCCAATGTGCGGCAGCAGCAGCCCAAAAAGCAAACAGGATGCTGGGAATTATTAAAAAAGGAATGCCCCTGTATTGCTCCATGGTGCGACCTCATTTGGAGTATTGTGTTCAATTCTGGTCTCCTTATCTCAAGAAAGATATAGTGGTGCTAGAAAAGATAAAGGGGATGGAACTCCTCTTATATGAGGAAAGAGACGACTGAGGGGAGATATGATTGAAGTCTACAAAATGCTGAGTGGAGTAGAACAGGTACAGTGGATCGATTTTTCACTCCGTCAAAAATTACAAAGACTAGAGGACACTTGATGAAGTTACAGAGAAATACTCTTAACAAAAATAGGAGGAAATTTTTTTCCACTCAGAAAATAGTTAAGCTCTGGAACGTGTTGCCAGAAGATGTAGTAAGAGCAGATAGCGTAGCTGGTTTTAAAAAAGATTTGGACAATTTCTTGGAGGAAAAGTCCATAGTCTGTTATTGAGAAAGACATTGGGAAGCTACTGCTTGTCCTGTATTGGTAGTATGGAATATTGCTACACCTTGGGTTTTGGCCAGGTACTAGTGACCTGGATTGGCCACCGTGAGAACGAGCTACTGGACTTGATGGACCATTGGTCTGACCCAGTAAGGCTATTCTTATGTTCTTAAGCTTAATGCTCACAGGATTAACAGATGTCTGGGATGAGAATTGCATCTACAGAGGCGCCTACCGGTGGCTATGTCCACTTGTGTCGCAAACCACACCTACTTTTCACATAGGCACCGATGGCATTTTTTGTAGGCACCTGCAGACGCCTACATTTTTTAAAAGGTCAGTTTTAAATGACACGGTCAATTACCATGTTTTTTATTTCCAATTAAACCAAATTAAGTGGTGGTAGGGCATCTACCTCCACCTAACATATGGCGCAGTTTTGAGAATCAGTTTTGAGAATCAAATGTGTACTATGTTAATATTCTGCAAAGGACGTTTCACACGGAT
Organism: Geotrypetes seraphini; assembly: GCF_902459505.1. Lineage (NCBI taxonomy): Eukaryota > Metazoa > Chordata > Amphibia > Gymnophiona > Dermophiidae > Geotrypetes > Geotrypetes seraphini. The sequence goes on along the minus strand of NC_047089.1, from coordinate 171,874,115 downwards.
CACCCTTTACAAAATGTCAACTTAGTGCAGTTCATTCTAGTGCCTTCTTTGGGTGCCATTTATTGAATCTAGTCCTATATGCATTCAGTGCAAATTCTCCTTAAAGAATGCGCATTTGCATATATTACCTCCAATTCTATATAAGGTGCCTTAAGTTGTGTAGGTTACCTCCTCTGTGACTTTGTTTAGAATTGGACCTAGTTCATTCCCATTCCAGCCCCCAGAGAGCAATTTTCAATTTGCCTAAATGGAAAGAGGTAGAGTGAATGAGGGACCGATTTATGACTGGATAGGAATTAGGTAGGTTAGTAAGAGGGTGGAATAAGAGATAGGAAAGTGGGTGGGTTAATGAAAAGGTGTGAAAAGAAGTGGATGGGTGGAGAGTGTGGAAATTCCTTTGTAAGGCTAGCCCTGCCCAGTGGGATAGTGTACCAGAATTTTGAAGATGACAATGCCTGAGGCAGGAGCGAATGGGCATTTTTTCTAACACATTCAAGGTTTGAGAAGCTGGGGGTTCAGGCAAGGGGTCACTTAGTGGATGCCATAAGACACCAGGGATTTAATTTTTGTAATCAAAAAGGAGGTTGTGGAAGGGCCACTAAACTACCAGGGAAAATGTTTGGGTAGAGAGTTTGGGTAGGGGAAGGAGAGGGCCTTTATCAGGGTTCTGTAAATATCGAGGAAGGGGGAGGGCACTAGACTACTTGGAAATTTTAGAAAGGAAGTGGAGGGATGGGACCATTAGACAACCAGTGAGGCAGAATTTTTCTTTTTAAATATCATGGGGACGGATATCGGGGCTAATAGCACACATTTTTTTTTTTTTTAAAGTCACCCTTCCTGTCATTGCTTGAGCTAATCACCGCTCAGGCACTGATAGGAAGGGTGACATTTTTCCATGAGCTGCAGATTACTGCTGTAATTTTAATGTGGCAGTAATTTGCAAGCTCATTGCATGTAGCATACTGTGTTATTTTGGAGCAATAGTTTTGCAGTAGAGCTGGCTTTACCTTGAAGCTTTCTGCATCAGCCCCTTAGATTATAAGCCCTCTAAGGGCAGAAAATTACTTACTGTACAATAACACACCTTGAACAACAATTAATATGTAGCTACGGGTGAGCCCAGGTGAGCAGAGGCCCACCCAGTTTCCATTCAGACCTACCCTTCAGCAATGAGCATGGTCAGTGTAGCTAGTGGGGATTCCAAAGCCCCGCCAACTAGAGTCCTCTCCAGAGCCTTCCAAGCTGTCTTAAACCCAGGGTGGTCGGCGGTACACCTCCAGCCACTAATTCTGATGACCCCTGTACATACTCAACTTGTGTGCATGAACTAAGCATGCAGGGGGAGCCATTGGCATTGGCAGTTGGAAGTATGCTGCTGACTGGCCTGGGATTGAGGCAGTTTGGGGGGAGGGAGGCCCCAGAAAGGATTCTTCAATTACCAGAGTTTCAGAAATCCCTGCCAGTCCATGTATTTGGGGGGGTTTTTTTTTGGGGGGGGGGGGGAGAAGTATGCTAACAGGCAAGAAGAAATGACCACCCCGTCCATCTCTAAACCCTCCTAGAAACTGAGCTTTGACTATATTACAGGCTACAGTTGACAAAGGTGTGAGCTAAATCCAAAATTCTTCCCTCCCCTTGTTTGCATACAAGGCAGAGAGATATTGTGCTCCAAATTGTTTGAGGAAAAATCTCATTAATGTTCTGTAGATGAAAAAAAATCATAGAGGATTCATCACAAAACTAATAAAGCATATACAGTAGCACTAGAGTTACGGCAAATCACAAAACAAAATTGTAAATGTCTCCATAATCACTGAATTTTAAGAGCTCCTAATTAAAGACCACAAAACACCCTATTGTGCATTAGAAAAACCGCATTAAAATTCACATGAATTTACTTGTTCATTTTCCAAACAAACAAATTTTATTACACAATGCTGCAGGAATTTTACCCTAATCTTAAATCTATGTTACAATATTAATACCTGGAGCATGATTAAAATGGATTTCTATTCATGGGTGAAAACTGTGCATACCATCTTTGAGATTTTTCTTGTGAATACACACTTTCTTGTTATTACTTTCTTATCATGTTTCTAATCCTTTTATTTTTATCTCTGAACATGAAAGAGAAAAGAAACAGAGAAAGTCTACAGAACAAAACAAGTCAGAGGACATGTAGAACATGTATTCCTATGCTTAAAACCACGATGACTCATACCACATATGAAACGTGATTTATAATCGCACTTCAACCCAGTATAAATGACTGAACATCTCTTAAATTACATCTGCTTACATTAATGTGACATCTCAGGCTTTGTAATAAACATCATCCACATTACACGCAGTGAGCTGACATGGGAAAAGTGTATTAAGAAACACATTCACCACAGAAATATTTATCATGCATTATCTGCTGCAGGACTCGGGGGAGGGGCATGTGAAGGGCAATTCTATATCTCAGTGCTCGCGTTTATATATGATGTACGCATGTAAACGTACTGAATAGCTGCATTTTTGTGAGTAGACGATCTGATGGCTTGACTCTAAATCAGGTGTGTCAAAGTCCCTCCTCGAGGGTCGCAATCCAGTCTGGTTTTCAGGAATTCCCCTATGAATACGCATGAGATCTATTAGTATACAATGAAAGCAGTGCATGCAAATAGATCTCATGCATATTCATTGGGGAAATCCTGAAAACCCGACTGGATTGTGGCCCTCGAGGAGGGACTTTGACACCCCTGCTCTAAATAGAGTACTTAAAAAATTGGCGCCAATCAGACCAGTACTTAGTGTGATTCTATAAAAGGCATGTACAGTGGTGTAATAAGGGGGAGGGTGCGGTCCACCCTGGGTGCCATCTTGGTGGGGGCACTTGCCCCTATCCTCCTTTCTGCCCCCCCGCTCCTTCCTGACCCCTTCCTGCTGTGCATATGTACCCCTTCCCTTCCCTCGTACCTCTTTAATTTTCCCGGCGTGAGCAGTTTCATGAACTTGCTACCCGCATCGGTGTCGGCTCTCTCTGACGTCACATCCGAGTCCCACGCCTAGAAATTGACTTCAGAGGGAGAGCTGGCACAACGCAGGGAGCAATTTTGTAATGCTGCTCACGCTGGGAAAATTAAAGCGGTACGGAGCAGGGAAGGAGGTGCGCGGAAGGCAGAGGGTGGTCGGCAAGGAGCAGGGGGCGGAAAAGAGGATGGGGGAGGAGCGCCACTTACTCTCGCTACACCACTGGGCACGTACCACATATAGAATTGTGCTTAATGGCAGTACATGTCACTAACATTTATGGACGCCTAATTAGGTCAAGAAAAGTCAGGCCTAAATACCTGTGCCTAAGTTGTACACAGATCGGGTGTATTTTATAACAGTGCGTTAAAATTTTTAGAATATCCACAATCCACCCGTGCTTCTCCACTTTATAAAATGAGCCAACCAAGTTGTGCATGTAACTTCTAATAAATGTCAATTAGTATCAATTATGAGATGTCAGTTGTCGATTATCAGCAGCAATTGGTCTCGTTAAGTAATTTAAGTTGTATGCACAAATCAGCTGTGTGCACTGATTTGCACATGCAACCAATGGCACTATATACAAAATTTGGGGTTGCATACTAAAGTGAAAAATGAAATTTTGTTTTTGTTCTATTTCATATTAAACAAACAAAAAAAAGTTTGTAACACCTTTGAATGTATAAATATAATCATCTTTAATTTATGCAGATTGAGCAATTGTATATGATTTTATCTTGTTTTCTTACTTACAGAATACATGTTATATTTTAATCAGTATGGTATGAATATTCACATTAGTTGAAAAGATTTTTGGAAATATGTATCATCATAGGTAGTGATATCTTTTTAATTACACCTCCCCCCTTTTATCAAGCTGCACTAGAGGTTTTTAGCGTTGACCAGTGAGGTAAGTGCTCCAACGCTCATAGGAATTCTATGTCAGAGCATTTACCGTGCCAGCTCATGCTAAAAACCTCTAGCGCAGCTTGATAAAAGGGCCCTAAATTTTCATCATTTATTTCCTCAATTATGCATTGTTTCTATTTTTTTTAAAAATTCTGTTTGCATTATTCCTAATTTATTTTATGTTTTATTTATTTAAACCCCCTCCCCCTTTTACAAAACCACAGAAATGGAATTAGTGCAGGCCGGCTCGCTAAATGATGTGCTCTGCTCCTGACGCTCATAGGAATTCTATGATTATCAGAAGCAGCGCAGAGGATTCAGTGCTCTGGCCTGCGCTAAAAACCACATTTGCGGTTTTGATTAAATAAAAGGGGGGTTAATTATTTACATATTCTTTATTCCTAAGATTTACAATATTTTACTCCAAATGCAGGCATTCATACCGAAGCATGGCCATGTTGAGTCTTGTTTCTCTATTTGTGAGGTTTTATTTGAAGCTTGAACTGTTTCTTCTTATATGTGGTTTGATGAATAAATTGATGTGACCCTATTTACACTTCTTTCTTTTTTTTACACTACAGTTTTATTTGCATCTATCTGTGAGGATCTTGTTCTATGAGTTTCTACCCTATTACACAATGCATGTCAACCAGGCAAATGCTGCTTTATTCACTTCTGCAAACATTTGGCAGAGAATGGATACCTCATATGCTTCTTCCTCATATATTTTAATACGATCATTTCTCAAACAACTGAAAAGTGGAAAAGATTTACAGGTAACCATTGGTGGATTGCAGCTGAATATTGACATACTGCTGTGCAAAAAAGTGCAGGAATTCAGGTATCTGTGGATTCTGTAGCTTGCTCTTAAATTTATTTCTTGGAAACATAGAAACATGATGGCTGATAAAGGCCAAATGGTCAATCCAGTCTGCCTATCCACACATTCACTATCTCCTCGCTTCCCTAAGAGATCCCACTTGCTTGTCCCATGCTTTCTTGAAGTCAGAGTTCCTTAGATTACTACAGTCTTCAATGTTTTCACTTCATCCTATGCTCTGTATTTTCTTTCAATTGGAATAGACTTGTCTCCTGTACATTAATTCCATGCAGATATTTAAATATATCCATCATATCCCTTCTCTCCCACTTTTCTTCCAGGGTATGCATTTTGGGTCTCTTTCTATACTCTTTATAGAGTATAAAAACAGTAGATGGAAACTACTGACCAATGTTGTAGCCGCCCTCAGGATCAACTCCATCCTGTTTATATCTCTTTGTGCAGTCTCCAGTAAAGAGGTCTGCATGGGAACGGGGATCGCGGGAATCCCCCCAACCCATGGGACTCCCATGGGGACCCCCCTCTGGCCCATGGGTCTCCCACAGGGACCCCCTCTATCCAACGGGACTCCCATGGGGATGGAAGGCTTTGGAAGCAGGGTTCGTCCATATAATATAATGGACACGTCAGCCTTAGTAAAAGAGGGGGGTTTATAAGTTAATTACCTGAACAGAAAACAAAAAAAAGGGTTCCACCAAAGAGATTCCACAAGGAAAACAGCAGTGCAAACACAAAAGAAACTATGGAATTGATGATCTTGTCAGAAGTAATTGCTGCTTTTTATGCGGACGGGCGGGGATGGAGGTAATTCCTTGCGGGGATGGGTGGGGATGGAGAAGATCCTTACAGGGATGGAAGGGGAAGGAGAGGATCCTGGCGGGGATGGGTGGGATTTCTGTCCCCACGCAACTCTCTACTCCAGTATTCAAAATGGAGCCTCACCAGGCCACCATCATCTCTTTCTTCTCGCTGGACCTTCCTCTCCCTATGCACCCGAGCATCCTTCTGTCTATGGCTGCAATCTTTTCTATCTGTTTGGTCACCTTAAGATTAAGAACATAAGAATAGTCTTACTGGGTCAGACCAATGGTCCATCAAGTCCAGTAGCCTCTTCTCACGGTGGCCAATCCAGGTCATAAATACCTGGCCAAAACCCAAGGTGTAGCAATATTCCATGCTACCGATACAGGGCAAGCAGTAGCTTCCCCCGAGTCTTTCTCAATAACAGACTATGGACTTTTCAGCCAAGAACTTGTCCAAACCTTTCATAAAATCAGGTACGCTCTCCGCTCTTACCACATCCTCTGGCAACATGTTCCAGAGCTTAACTATTTTCTGAGTGAAAAAAAATTTCCTCCTATTGGTTTTAAAAGTATTTCCCTGTAACTTCATCGAGTGTCCCCTAGTCTTTGTAATTTTTGATCATCCATAAGTACCAACCAAAATATTTTCAGGGTTTTTTTTTTTTCTGATTTTGGGGTAATCTTTGCAGTTCATTTCACTCACAACTTTTCTTTGTAATGAGCGCAGATCAATTGTGTATATTTTAACAGAGGTTAATGCATTTTAAATCAACTTTTCACGCACCAACAATTATATGACACTTCACTGAACTGAGGTGTGTTAATTAATGCACATTTATTACCTTGCTCTATTGCCTTTGTGCAGCAAACCTGATTCAGACCAAAATCTTACCTTACTCATGAGAACCACTTTTAGTTGTAATGGTTCATCTAGCTTAGGGCTTGAAATAACAATAGCATACAAAGGCATGTCAGTTAAAAGCTGAGCTAGGATCCAGCAAAGCTGGTTTTGGAATCCTGCCCTTCACAATATATAAAGGTGACTGTGTACACTCATTTTAAAGTGCCTTAATGGCACTGAGCTCACTTATGAAGTATTGTGCTAATTTCTCTAGTGGATACAATCCAAGCAAGTTTGCATATGAGCTGCAAAGCACACTGCAAGTCATGTTTCTTCTGCTGGAATGCCTTCAAAGTTGAATGCAGAAAACTTATGAGGAATTCTAGTCATCAGACATAGTAGAGAAATCCTTACAAAAATCACATTATTGTTTGTAGGAAGAAGGTGAAAGGGAGCAGATTCAGAAATAATCTAAGAAAATATTTCTTTTTTTTTAATAATTTATATTTTGCATATCCTACAATTCTGTGTGGATTACAAATTATTCAGGTACTCAAGCATTTTCCCTATCTGTCCTGGTGGGCTCCCACTCTATCTAATGTACCTGGAGCAATGGGGATTAAGTGACTTGCCCAGGGTCACAAGGAGCAGTACAGGATTTGAACCCGCAACTTCAGGGTGCCAAGACTGTAGCTCAAACCACTGCACCACACACTCCCACAAGAAAATATTGCTTCATGAAGAGGGTAGAGGGACATTCTCCCAATGAAGGTGGTGGAGACAAGGACTGTATCTAAATTCTAGGAAGCATGAGATAAGCATAGAGAGTCTCTGAGGGGGAGGAAGGGATGGGCAGACTGGATAGGTCATATACCCCCCCTTTACAAAACTGCAATAGAGGTTTTTAGCACAGGCTGGTATGCTGATGCTCTGCGCTGCTCCCAACACTCATAGAGTTCCTATGAGCATCGTGAGCAGCGCAGAGCATTCAGCACACTGGCCTGCGCTAAAAACCACTATTGCGGTTTTGTAAAAGGGGCAGGGATAGTTCTTTATCCCAGTCGTTTTCCATATATTTATGTCTTGGAATCAGGGAGAGGGCAAGCTCATGAGAAAGCAATCGTCTAAGCCAGTGCATTTTTTTTCAACTGTGTATCTTTTTGCTCAGACAGGGTATGTTATCTCAATAAAAGCAGGCAGTTTTGCATAAGGATGAAAGAAAAAAATATATAACCCCTCCTTTACAAAGCCGCACTAGTGTTTTTAGTGCCAGCCGCAGCGGTAACAGCTCCGACATTCACGGATTCCTAAGAATCCACAGCTGGCACTAAAATCGTTAGCGCAGCTTTGTAAAGGAGGAGGATAATAACAAAAAAACCCAAAATAGCCCATAAATGACAAGGAAACTAAACAAAATGAAAATGTTTGACCTGCACACCTTAAAGGTTAACATTCATTTATTTGACTACTTCATATCATCTTGAATATTACTCCATAAGACTACTTCAGATCATCTTGAATATTATGTACATTCCAGAATGGTATTGTTATTTTTCCTGTACAGGTTGAATATGTAATGACAAGCAATTAGTTTCCTGGAAGATAAATGAAGTGCATAGCCCAGAAAAAAAAAAAGTCTTCTTATGTATGAAATAATATAAAGCTGCCATTTCTTTCATTTCTGGAGACCCATTTATGACACTCAAAGTGAAAAATTAGTTAGGAGTTGGGTTAAAACAAACTTTTCCACTGTTTGCACTTACTGAGAGAGAAAAGGGATGCATTGTTATAAGTAGGAGAGGCCTCAAGATCTCCAAACACACCCAAAATTTCTCACCTAGAGAGGCAGGTGCAGAAAACTTCCCATGTGGCTGCCATAGGTTTAATTCAACTTTACCGTGGGATAACAATTCAGAAAGGGGGTCAGCGTGGGTGTTAACTCATGTGGAGACCCTAACCACAATTGCATTTAAATGAATGCAAATGAGGTGCATTTCCTATTCTGCAATATGCAACACCCCTTCAAAAAAACAAAAGCTTTGCTCGCACAACTATTGTGGAAAAAATAATGCCAGGGCTCAGGGCAGTGTGAATGGGTGACCAGAGAGTTGGACTGAAGGAGAGCCCTAGATGTAGTGCATTTAGATTTTAGCAAAGCTTTTGATGTGGTTCTGCAGATTTCAGATGGGTCAATATTCAAAGTTATTTAAGCAGGCAGGAAAGGCACTTACTCTCTTATATCCTCTGGGGCCACTTAACCCTGATATTCAGTGACACTAAACCCAGTAATGCTGATGAATATTTTGCCTCTGACCATGAAAAAGTTGGGTAAGTCAGAGGCGGTACTGGGGGTAGAGTAAGGAAGGAGCTCTGGGTTCTGTATGTGGCGAGAGACCAAATCCAGCATGGTCAGATCAGAGTGGCCAAATACAACATGGGGAAATAGAGCCTGATGCCAGATAGACTTGTTCAGTCTAGTGGGGAAAGCATCTTGACTGGTACACTGAATACTGTTAGCAATTCGCCATGTAGCACCCCTTCATGTTTGGTTGCCTATATGGTTGGCATAACCATAATTTAAACATGGGTGATATGAGCATACAAAGAATGGTGACTGAGGCTCTGGACTATCTGCTAATCCCTGGTGGTCCATAGTGTCGTTGGAGGCAGGAGCGCAGTCCTCTTACTCCTGTCCCTAGCAGCTGGCTTCACAAAATGGCTGTTGCGACATCTTGCAGCAGTTCATGGTATTTTGTAGCTCATGGCAGTCATTTTGTGAACCACAAAAAACAGAGAAACACCTCTATGAAATACCATACTCAATCTACAAAAGTAGAGATGAAAGAAATGCTTCAACTGGGACTTTATTGGACTAAATCAAACATCAGACTCAACTCAGCCTGTGTTTTGGCACCATAGTGCCGAAACACAGGCTGTGCTGAGTCATTTTGTGAAGCCATCTACTAGGGGCAAGAGCAAGGGGGCTTTGTTCCTACCCTAGTGATCCTCTGAACCACCAGGGAGGGGGGCCTATCTACAAGTGCTGGTGTTGGGTTTAGGAGAGTGATTTTGCAGTGGTGGTGGTGATAGGGGGGGGTTAAACTTGGTTTGGGTTGGGAGATGGGGGAACTAGGGAGGCCAGGATAAGAATCATGACACTTGAAAAAATTATTGAGCTATGCAAGTGCTGCCCCGATATTCAGTTGGAACCGCATAACTGTCTAATGTGGCCCTGGTTGAATATCCGTTGAGCCCACATAAGCTCAGGTAGCCTGTCTATCCATATTTAGCCCCCAATATTTAGTGCCTGTGCCTAGTTGTGGCCTAGTACTGAATACTGGGACTAATTTCAGCCAGCAATGGTTATCGTTTTAAAAAAGCATGAACCACTACTGGCTGACTATCTGGGGGTGAGCGCCCTAAATTGACTGCGCTAGGAAATGGTTGAGTGAAAGCTGACAGAGGTGTGCTTTAAGATTTAGTTTTTGGGAAGTTCTTTTGAACATTTTGTAAGTGATATTACTAATGGGTGTCTGGTAAGGTGTGTCTCTCTGCAGATAATACTAAAATCTGCAATAGGGTAGACACCTCTGATGGTATGGATAGTATTAGTAGGAACCTAGCAAAGCTTGAAAAATGGTCCAGAATTTGGCAACCAAGCCTTAATGATAAAAAAAAAAAAAAAGAATGCAAGGTCATGCATTTGGGCTGTAAAACCACAAAGGAGTAGCACAGTTTCAGGCTGAAGTACTTCTGAGCCTGAAAGAGGAGCAAGACTTGAGAATGATTGTATTTGATGATCCTAAAGTGACAAAAGACAAAGGCAATGTGGTATGTACAAAAGACAAAGGCAAAAGTCATTTGGATGCCCAGTCTTCCAATTCCCTAAGGTCTTCCTGCAATTTTTCATAGTTAGCATATGTTTTAACAACTTTGAATAGTTTGTATCATCTGCAAATTTAATCACCTCACTTGTCATTCCAATTTCCAGATCATTTATAAATATGCTAAATTGCACCGGTTCCAGTGAAGATCCCTGTGGCATGCCACCATTGACCTCCTCCATTAAGAAAAATAGCCTCTGTTTCATGTTGAATAACAAATTCATAATCCACAACAGAACATTGCTTTCTATCCATGACTCTTTCATTTTCTCAAGAGTGTCTCATGAGGAATCTTGTCAAAAGCTTTCTGAAAATCTAGATATACCTGGCTCACCTTTATCCATATGTTTATTCACACTTTCAAAGAAATGAAGTAAGTCGGTGAGGCAAGACTCCCCTTGACTGAACCTGTGCTCACTCTGACCCATTAAACCATGTCTGTCTAACTGTTCCTAGCGGGGAAATCCATAATATGCTATTATGATAGACATCGGGAAAGCCATTAGTCATTCCTGGGATAAGCAACATGGAGATTTGAGATTCTGCCAGGTATTTATGACCTGGTTTGGCCACTGTTGGAAGCAGGATACTGAACCATCATTCCACTACCTTGCCCGGAAATGAAGTTAGGCTTACTGGTTTCTAATTTCTGAGATCATCCTGATGAGGTGATCTCAGTTGAAGTCCTGACCCCACAGTTTGTGAATCACTGCTTTAGCATTTTATCCATTCTCTTCAGCCCCTGCAGAAACTATAACTTGATATCTAATTTGCAAACCCAATCATAAGTCCTTAGGTTTTCCTTCCCCTTCAGCAGGTTCTTTTGGAGCAGTTTCCAACTTTCCACAAATATTCTTAGCTGTGTTTAATTAAGCTTACCAAGCATCATTTTTACAGCATTTCTTTCCAAGATGCATTTGAATTTGTGACCTTTCACTGTTATATTATGCAGTCTTTTCTATGGCAACAGCATGCTTTTACATTACAACCACTGGAAACTGATTTTCTTTCGATATTGAGGATGGAGTTTCTTTCATGTGGAAAATATTTCAGTAAAATCATTAAACATGTAACAAAATTGTGATCGAAACTAAGATAACAATAATGTTATCCAGCATGCTTGGATATTTTTGGAAAAGAAGCTTAAATGTCTTTGTATGTCTCAGTGACTTTGAGCTATTAACACATATTGAGATATTCAAGTAAAAAAGGCTGCCACGAAGTAAGACATTATTAGCATTTATTATTATGTAATGCACAACTGGACTTTCTCTGCATTAATAACTATATACAGTTGTAGAGTTACTCTATTAGACAAGATTCTTCTGCTGACTGGAAGTTGAATATTCCTTTCAACTGTGAAGTTGCTATAAATTACTTAATTTCCAGAGATTGTTCTCTAGTACAGGGGCAATAGGGTATTCTCAACATCTGGCAAGTTCTTTTTTTAAATTCTTTATTGATTTTTAATCAAACAGTGTCATACAAATGAAAGAATAAAAGATATTCCACATATTACACTATTATCTATACAGGTAACATAAATATCATTCAATAATTTCATTTTCCTGCATATAAAAATATCATAATATATCCTAATATACAATACAAATAAAGAATAAAGTTACCCAAATATCTTTTTTAAAATCCCATCTCTTGAAAAGAAACAAATAGTCTCCAAGGCAGACATGAAGTTTGGTGTTTATTCCCCTTTAATAACAATCAACTCTAGTTTCTACTCAAGATCCTCCTGGATCCAAAGCTTATACCCATTCCATGTTAGCCTGGAGAATTTATTGCCAAGTTTCAGTCTAATTCTCTAAGAACATAAGAATAGCCATACTAAGTCAGATTGATGGTCCATCTAGCTCATTATCCTGCTTCCAACAGTGGCCAATCCAGGTCATGAATACCTGGCAGAATCTCAAATCTCTATGTTGCCCATCCTAGGAATGCATTTTGGTTTTCTCCATGTCTATCATAATAGCAGATTATTGATTTCCTTTCCAAGAACTTGTCGAAACCTTTTTTGTATATGGGTGTCCCGGTACTAGTCCCAGGTGTTACATACCCTAGGTACACCACTGTCCATAAGGATTATTCTGTCTGCATAGTGGTCTGCTATAAGACTTTTACTTAAAAGGAGTGCCCCTAGCTTTGGAGACAATGAGGAAGTGGTTGCCATCTTGAATAAAGTCTAAAGGATGAATGTCAATATCAGCAATTAAGAAACCAAAGAATCCAAAACTAATACACATAAGTGGTTTTAAAAAATTCTCTGTACTTATATAGAAAAATATCACTGTGGAAATCCTAATGTAGAAATATTTATCAATATACAGGCCAGGAGACAGCAAAAGATTTATGCTCTAAGTGGTGAAATTTGGTTGCTCTTTGCATTACTTCTACACATGAATTAGTTCTAGAAATAGTAGGCTTAAGGGTTCAGTGCTGATATATAACTGCAGTAGTGCCATTTCAACAATGGTGCTGCTGAATATGTATATTGTGACGATGCCGGGGCCTGCGGATATGTTAGGCTCCAGCCAGTGCACACGATAGCTCACCTCTGACGTGCTTCCATAAAGTTGGAAGTCCTGCTGGTCTCAAGGTTCACTCATAAAGTGGAAACAAAATCCAAAAGAGTCAGTTTATAGTTCATGCCAACAACCACTTTATTGTGGGCTTATACTGGGAGTCAACTTCCAGTCAGTCCGGACTCCAAGTAACCAACATAGGTTCCCAAAACAAAAACAGAGCTGATGAAAAATAATTAAGTCTCAGCTCTCACCTTTATACAGGTAAGTAACAAAAAATCACTTTGCAAAATAATTGCCATCAGAAGCCGAGAGATAACTCTCCAACAAAAAATGTTGTTATCTTTAAAGTCAGACAGTTAACTAAGACTGCCACTAGCACTGCCTGTATTGCTGTGCCCAAGCCTGAGAGGTAAGTAGGCTTGGCCCCAGCCAGCTCCAAAGGAGTTGGTGGGGGGAGGGGAGTAAGTGAATCCACAAAATATTTCTGTTATAACAGAATGCCCAAATGGCCCCACAAACCCATCCAGTTGTACAGTGGATTCTCCCCAAACTTACTTCCTCATTCTTCAGCATTCAAAATCACAAAATATAACTTAACAGTGCAGTTCCCATCAGTATAAAAAAAAAACGTGTTTTTTTTTTTTTTTCAGGCTCCCTTAAAGGGAAAAGTTCAGCACTGCTCTCATTCTTCCCTCAACTGCAAACAGCTGCTGAGAAGCAGTCTAAACAATTGCTCACCTGAGCAGGAAGACAAAAGTCCCACAAATATGTAACCTAATGTTCTTCCATAGGCATACCTTCAGAAATATAAACAGTTTCCTGGCAATCCATAGGTTCTAGCTCTGCTGGCTGGTTAGCCACAGGGTCAGGGTCAAAATCTAGCATCTCAACATCAGTAGAGCAGTGAGGATCAGGAGCATTGTCCTGGACACCTCCTTCCTGAGCTGGCTCAGGGCAGACTGCTTTCCTTCCCCTCAGAGCAGCTTCTAATACGTTTAGCCGGGCACGCCCAGTTCTCTGAGGGGGAGGGGCAGCCTGCAGCTTCTGCCTAACTCTCTTAGGAGCAGCAATCAGCTTCTGCAGCTGAGAGTTAGCAGGTGAGGTGGGAGTGATCTGAGGCTGTTCCCGGCTGTTACGCTCAGCATCCTCCACTCCCTGGAGCTCAGCTAACTGAGATCTAAAGGGAAATGAACCCCCTTCCCTATTCTTTCCCTCTGGCTTGTCACATTGATCAGCCCTTCTCAGGGCTGGGATAGGTTTAGACAAACCCCTGCCTGGCACAAACCGAGCTTTAAGGCTAGGGGTGTGACAATATATATTAGCTAAATGATATTTAGCTATTATGTATATAAATATAAATTATGTTAGTATCTTGTGTTAATACAGGTTGGCTTTAGAGCCAACACTAAGGGGCTCATAATTAAAAAAAAAAAGTCTAAAAAGTGGCCTAAATCAAAAAGCCAGATCATCCAAGTACCGATAATCAAAACTGGTTTTAGACTAAAACCAGCTTAGGCCTTTCCCCTGCCTCTAAATGCCTAGAGAGGAAAGAGGTGTTTTTAGAGGAGGGGAAAGGGCGGGAGATGGGCAGACCTAGTTTTAACAGGTTGTCTAGTCAGCACTTATATGTTTTGATTTAGACCAAGTCAAAACAGATATAAGTGCCGAAAAGGGGGCGAGATCAGCTCAGCTGCCCCGGCAACCTGCCCATCTCCCACCGCAACGATCATGGCAGGAGAGATGCCTCATCTCTCCTGCCACGATCCTCCCCCTGAAGTGCCATGGTTCAGGGGGGGGATCGCCATTGTGGCAGGAGAGATAGCCAATCTCTCCTACCAAGAATTGAGCCCCCCACCCCCCGATCTAATACGGGCAGTAGGGAGGCCAACCCCTCCTGCCCCTGTGACCCCCCCATCCCTGATCCGATATGGGCAGGTGAGAACACAAGACCTCCTGCCCACGACTCACCCCCCCAAGCCTTAGGCACATGGGCTGAGTTGGCCCCATGTGCCTAAGGCCCAATCAGGCCCTTAGGCCCGCCATTCGACGGATGACGGGCCTCCTGGGCGGATGGGCTTGAGACTGGTCCGGCCAACTGATTTTAGGTAAGGGGGGTGTCAGGGGTGGGGGGGGGGTTGGGGTGTCGCCAGTTGGGGGAGTCAATCAGGGGTTCGGGGGGAAGTCATGGGGGGTTGAGTCGTGGGCAGGAGGGCCTGGGATCCCTCCTGCCTATATTGGATCGGGCGAGTGGGGGGTCACCAGAGCAGGAGGGGTTGGGCTCCTTCCTGCCCATACCGGTTCGGTGGGGGGGGGCAGATCGCAGCAGGAGAGATTGGGCATCTCTCCTGCAGCGATCGCGATCACCCCTCTACTCGAACTGCCACGAACCATAGCAGGAGAGATTGGGCAGTTCACGGCAGTTCAGAGGTGGGCTGATCACCATCGTGATCGCGGCAGGGGAGATGAGCCATCTCTCCTGCCGCAATCATTACCGGGGGGGTGGATCTGTATCCGGTGTTTTTGACAAACACCGGTTACAGAATCCAGCTTTTAGGTGAAGGAATGGCCCCTCCTTCACCTAAAAGATCTGGTTTTGGGTGTTTGGGGCTTAGGCTGTTTTTGGTATGATAATGTGTTGTAAGTGTAGACGTAGTGGTGGTATGGCCGTTTAAACTGCTGAACATAGAGGTAGTTTTAGTGCAATACCAGTGTGTTAGTTGTTAGTTCTAACACCAACCCTTCTTAATTGATAGCAAAGATAAACAAGGTTGGAATATTCAAAAGTAAATGGTTTTTCTAAAATATCTCAGCCCCACCACTCCACCGCTATGTTAGCTTCAAAACAGCGGGAGATTTACGTGGCAACTCATCATAGGTATTAAATTTATCTAAATGCTGTGATAGTTTTACAAAATTATTATCATTTTTATAAACTAATATATTTTTATTGGTGTGTATACTTAGCTTTTAACCACACAGCTGGACCTGGGAGTCAGACCCGACATGTTTCGCACAAACAGTGCTGTTTCAAGGGTCTCCCGAGGCCGCCGTTGTCATCCGACTCACAAGTACAACTTCTGTGAAAAGATCACAGCATTTAGATAAATTTAATACCTATGATGAGTTGCCACGTAAATCTCCCGCTGTTTTGAAGCTAACATAGCGGTGGAGTGGTGGGGCTGAGGTATTTTAGAAAAACCATTTACTTTTGAATATTCCAACCTTGTTTATCTTTGCGAACATAGAGGTAGGCCATTCTCAAAAAAAACCTCATTTTGGACGTTTTTTTGAGAATGGACATTTTCCCTGGTTCTACTTTCAGCGTTTAGGGCTTTTTTTTATTATGCCCCTCCACATATATTGGTTTTTGGTTTGGGTTTTTTTATTGTAAAAGGTATTGTTTTAAGAACTGCTGTTGTAATCTATTTTGTGTATCATTTGTTGTTATTCATCCTTTGCTATTATTTGAAAATTCTAATAAAAATTTATTGAACATAAAAAAATTAATTAGCTAAATGATATTTAGCTAAATATCAAACCAAATTGTTTATTGTGAGCTTCTATATTGCTATTAATGACAGTTCAGAGCGTTTTGCATGAGCTTCTGTAGCGGTGTTACAATACAGAGCTATTAATACCGGCATAATTATGGCATAATCAATCATCGTACTTATGTTACCGGCACATCAATTGTCCTACTTATATGCATATGTTCATACCAAATCAGTCATCCTGCCTATATTCACATCTAAAATTAGGTTTACTATTGCAGCTAAGCACACAATATTTACACAGAAGTTTGGACTATTCAACCAAATATAGTCTATATACATGTATCTGTATCGTGTTTTATGTTAATATTTGAAGTATTATCTTCCTCAAAGTCTAGTTTTCTTCAGCCCTTGGTCTATTTAATGTTATTTCTTGATTCTGGTCTATCTTATGTTATTTATGGATTCTGAATTTTATTCTATGTATGGAATTTTATACAGTATTTAGAAAAATAAAACGAAACAAAAGTCACAAATACACAAAGCCAGATCGGACGAAGGCCCTATATATTCTGAATGTACATTTTTGGTAGTCACTATGATGGCCTAATGAAACATAGCAAAAAAATCCAGCTTTCTGCACTTTAAATCTCTATCTGTCTATATCTAAATCTAAATCGATATCTGTCTATATCTAAATCTATATCAACTTTGTTTAAATACAATCTTTCCTTCAGTATTCAGCATATCTGGCACCAGAAAAGCACAGCAATAGACTATGAAGCAGTTTGAAAATAACTGATCGATCATGCTGAAAAGCACTTCAAAATTACAGTAGAGCTTAATGAAAGAACTTCAAGAAGAAAAGACTTATAGGATGTGGCAAAAGAGCAAAAAAAATTAGTTTGTACGCTCGAGACTATATCAAACACAGGCATGTTATATCCATGACTAATGTGTGAACAATACCAAGCCTTTGAAAATATTTGTGTAGGAAGTCACTGAAAAATAGAGATGAGAGTCATGTTCCACTAATAAAAAGAAAACACACAAGAGGCTCAGAGCATCTGGAAATATTCAGCATTTGAGAAGCAGGAAAACTACAGAGTCACATTCTGCCGATTCCTAGGCCTGCCACAAACTAAGAAGGAACAGAGGGGGGCGAATGGCTATTTTAGAAGCTCTGTTCTGGTTTTGGATGTCTTCATGCTGGTATTTACAGTAGACGTCCATCTTGCATGGACATTGAAATCCCAATAATGTGAAGCCAGGATATGGACATCTAGCACTATAGTAATGACATGGGGACAAATTTGTCCCAGTCCCCGCAGAATCTATTTCCATCCCCATCCTATCGCCATGATCTCTGACCCTGGCCCTGCCCCCATCCCAGCAAGCTCTGTCCTCATCTGCACAAGCTTCAAACCCTTTAAGATCATGTGTTCGAGGTTTGTGCAGATGAAGACAGTTCTTGAAAGAATGGGGTAGGGACAGGGACAGAACTTGTGAGAAAGGAACGGGGATGGAGATAGATCCCATGTTGTTGTAATCTATTTTGTGTATTATTTGTTATTATTCATCCTTTGTTATTATTTGAAAATTCTAATAAAAATTTATTGAACATAAAAAAATAAATTATGAATATGTATATAAATTAGCTATGAATATAAATTAGCTATGAATATGTATATACACTTCCCCCTCCCCATTCGCGGTTCCTGCACTCGCGGTTTCATATAATCGCAATTTTTTCTGGGGAGGGGGAAAATTAAAAAATGTAACAAAAATCCATCTTTTTTTCCTCTCTTCCGCCTTCCCGGCCTTACCTGGTGGTCTAGAGGGCTTTCAGGCCAGGAGCGATCTTCCTACGCTCCTGCCCCGTGAAGATCGCCATGAGGAAATGGCTGCTGGGAGTTCCCGTAGTCTCTCGAGACTACGTCAGGAACTCTCTACAGCCACTTTATGAAATTTTTTGGCCATTTCTCTCTTTTCAAAAATGAGTCCCATAGTGCAAGAAGGCATCTAAGAACATAAGAACATAAGCAATGCCTCCGCTGGGTCAGACCTGAGGTCCATCACGCCCTGCAGCCCGCTCACACGGCAGCCCAACAGGTCCTGGACCTGTGCAGTAATCCTCTATCTATACCCTTCTATCCCCTTTTCCAGCAGGAAATTGCCCAATCCTTTCTTAAACCCCAGTACCGTACTCTGCCCTATTATGTCCTCTGTAAGCGCATTCCAGGTGTCCACCACATGTTGGGTAAAGAAGAACTTCCTAGCATTTGTTTTGAATCTGTCCCCTTTCAACTTTTCCAAATGCCCTCTTGTTCTTTTATTTTTTGAAAGTTTGAAGAATCTGTCCCTCTCTACTCTCTCTATGCCCTTCATGATCTTGTAGGTCTCTATCATATCCCCTCTAAGTCTCCTCTTCTCCAGGGAGAAGAGACCCAGTTTCTCCAATCTCTCAACGTATGAAAGGTTTAACAATACTGACTTACTGTAGTCTCTATTCTATAACAAACCAAAGAAAATATTTCTTCACACAATGTGTAATTAAACTCTGGAATTCATTGCCAGAGAATGTGGTGAAATCAGTTAGCTTAGCAGGGTTTTAAAAAGGTTTGGATAATTTCCTAAAAGAAAAGTCTATAGGCCATTATTGAGACAGCTTGGGGAAATCCACTGCTTATTCTTAAGATAAGCAGCAAAAAATTTGTTTTATTACTTGGGATCTAGCTAGGTTCTTGGGACCTGTGTTGGCCACTGTTGGAAACAGGATACTGGGCTTGATGGACCTTCGGTCTTATTAGAATGACATAGAACACCTAAACCAAGGCATCAGTTTCTAGAATCACCAGCAAAAGAGTCCAGCTCTTTATTTCCAAATCAAATAAGGCTGCTAGAATTCCATTGCTTCCCATTTTAACTTAGTCAACACTTTCATTTAACAGGGCTGTTTATATATCCTGCCTTTCAAGCCACCAGCAATAATTTATTATCTGTAAATCCCCTCATTTATTTGTACTGATTTGTCTCTCTGTTCAACAATTTACGCTTCAAGCTAGCACATACCACCCAGGCATGAGAAAAGTTTTGAAACGGTTCCTCCGTAACAGATTATCAGGTGACGTCAGGTTTTTGGAGGCAGGCTGACCATTTCTGTATCCCTTTTCCTGATTTTTCTAAGACAAACCAGGATGACCAGTCACTAGATGAAGTCTGATACTATCAGGCTTAGCTGATTCTTTTTGAGAGGATGATCTGTCACCATACACTGTAGGGTCAAATTAAAAAAAAAAAAAAAAAAGGCAGAGTGTCTGCCTAATTTATAGTTGGTGACCATGAATCAATTCAGGACATATAGGCAGCCATAACAAGCGCATCTAAAGACACTCATGAAAGAGTACTTCCAGAACAACTTAAGAAAGTGGCAAGACCAAAGGGATGAGCGTGTTAAAAGCGAGGAGTATTTTGAGGGAGATCAATGACATTGTGCCCTTTACTGTAATCATTTTTTTTTTATTTAAACATTCACACTATGAGCGTCGGAGCTTTTACCACAGTGGCCAGTGATTTTTTTTTTTTTTTTTTAAACCTAATATGGCTTGATAAAAGGGGGCTTTTGTTTTAGAGTAAAAAGATAATCCAAGTCCTGCAGTTTTGGATGAATCTATTGCTGTTACACTGTCCTTCTAACGATAGTAATGCAATAGACATTTTCCTATTTTTTCATCTGTATTCCTAGGGTTCCTTTAACAAAACCGCAGTAGCAAACCCCAGAGTGCCAAATGAGATGCAGACCATAGGAATTGAATGGGTTACATCACATTTGCTGCGTGGGAATCACTACCATTGGCTTTGTAAAAGGGGGGCCCTTAGTTTGTTCTTTCAATATTCATTTCCTCGTATAAGTTTTGACTTGAGAAATGTATGAAAATGGAAAAACAAAACTCTATAACAAAGAACAAGTTACCACGGTAATCTTTTATTACCCCATGTAATCTCTCACCAGCCTCGCCTAAAATTTGGCTGGATAAGAGTGGTAGCATCTACAATCCTACAATGGACATCTTTGGTGATATCTTGCCGTCACTTGTTCCAGGTTTCTGTCTGCATTTTTGGAGCCCTGTGTGCAATTTGCTAATTCAGGGCACTGGGATATAGAATTGGTACATGTGTCCTGTATACCCATATCTAATAGCAGCTTGTTTCTACACTACTGAAGTTAAAATGAAGACCAACCAACATCACTTACATCAGCCAAGAAAGGTAACAGGAAAGAAATATCTATCTATACAGTATACTAGACAGAAATAGATACAGAGAGATGTTTTCAGTGTCAAATAAATTATAATAAATTGTGTCCCTAGTTGAAGGCTAGCAAGGTAATTTGACTCTTTTTTGTTCATTTTTTGTAGATTTTGTAGATTTTTTCAGTAGTACAGGCTGTGCCAGGTAATTATTTTTACCTAAATGAGTGGTTATATTGTTGTTATCAGCATGCTTATTCTCTCCTAATGATGTGATTCAGAGTCACTGGCAGAAGCAATGTCTGATACAAGTGAGAGACTGGTTGGCCTTGGCTAACATTAAAGACCATAGCTACTAAATCATTACCAAACATGCCTGCATTTATACAGTATCTTTATTCAAACTGTTGTACAGCGCCTAGAAAAGATTAAGGGGGTAGTTTATTAGGATGCAGCAAAAGGTCATCTTTTATTGCACCTTAATTTACCATTGGAGTCATTAAGCTGCAATATCTTAGTACCACAGATTACTGACTCCAGCAGTGTATGAAGAACACAATTTATGATGAACTTGGCTAGTTGCATTTTTCAAGCTTCCCAAGAGCTTCGGGCCATTGAAGCTGCTTCTCACGCTCCCCAAAAAAGAGAGTTCCTATGATCTTGACTCCCTCTGCATATATGTAAGTAGACATAGTGCTTCCTTCTTCTTGAACAGGCTCCCCTCCCAAAGACACCGCCCCCCCCCCCCCCCCCGGTGTCCCCTGAGTGTACTTGAAGGGTTCCCTGGTGGTCTAGTGCAGACATGGGCAACTCCAATCCTCGAGGGCCGGAATCCAATCGGGTTTTCAGGATTTCCCCAATGAATATGCATTGAAAGCAGTGCATGCAAATAGATCTCATGCATATTCATTGGGAAAATCCTGAAAACCCGATTGGATTCCAGCCCACAAGGACCGAAGTTTCCCATGTCTGGTCTAGTGTGAGGTAGGCAGGCATGATCCCCAATTACTCTGGGTCCAAGATTACTGTTAGGGATTGCTGGCTGCTGGCACCATTTTGAACCTGGCACCAGACCGTAGGGAGATGCCAGATAAACCTGATGGGTCCTTCATGTGGGACTACAGCCCCAGCACTCTGGGGTTGTGGGTTTAAATCCTACACTGCTCCTTGTGACCCTGGGTAAGTCACTTAATCCGCCAGTACCCCAGGTACATTAGATAGAGTGTGAGCCTGTCGAGACAGATAGGGAAAAATGCTTGAGTACCTGAATAATTTGTAACCTGCATAGAATTGTAGGATATGTGGAATATAAATAAAAGATAGAAATCTTATTTGAGGGGTTTTGTAGAGTGGATGAAATTGGGGGCGGTCCTGAGTGGAGATGTCATTCAGGGGGAAGCTTTTTAGCAGAGGGGATGTTATTGTTGGGGGAAAGGGAAGACGTATCTGCTGATTGTGAACACGTGTATATTGGTCCATTATGCATTGAACTATGACACTGCAAATATTCCAATTTAGGTTGAATGGAGCTCAATTTAATCTGGTACGTTTAGCACATGGATACACACTCTAATGCAGCCCATTTCTTATAGATTTCAAACCCCCACCCCTTTCCTGTAGACATGTGCTTCAACGAGCAAATCATCGTGAATAACATTTTTGAACAGACCTAAAATTTATGATGTTTCTCTGCTCCTCCACCTATTGCTTCTAAAAGATAAAATCTGCTATCGAGAAGGGGAGTAGGCCATTAATATTGCTGTCACCTGCCATCCCTTTGGTTATCTGCTAGCTAGAAATTGTAAACTTGCAACTAATTAGAGCCCAGAGCCCTTCTTAAATTTCTTAGGTTAAGAGCAAATGTTATTGAAATCCTGTAAGCTAGGCTTAGAATATAGCATGATAATAACTAATGAGATCATTGGGATATTCCCTATGAGTTGGTAGATATGAATACCCCCTACCTTTTAACGCACCATCTTATGCACTTAAAAAATACTTCATGATGGACATAGCACTTAGGCTGAAGATAGCATGAGCTTAATACAGGGGTTTTCAACCCAATCCTTGGGTCTCATCAAGTCAGTCTGGTTTTCAAGATATTTATCATATGAACATAAGAATAGTCTTATTGGGTCAAACCAATAGTTCGTCTAGCCCAGTATCCCATCTTCATGGAGGTCAATCCAATTCACAAGTACCTGGCAAAACTCCAAATAGTAACAGCATTCCATGCCACCGATCCAGGGCAAGCAGTGGTTTCCCTCATGTCTGACTCAACAGCAGACTATATACTTTTCCTCCAGGAACTTCTCCAAACATTTTTAAAACCAGCTACATTAACCACTCTTACCACATCCTCTGGCAATGATTTCAGAACTTAATTATTCTCTGAGTGAAAAAATATTTCCTCCTATTGGTTTTAAAAGTATTACTCTGTAACTTCAAGTGTTCCCTAGTATTTGTAAATCTTGATGCAGTAAAAAATTGACCCACTTGTGCCCATTCTATACCACTCAAGATTTTGTAGACTTCGATCATATCTCCCCTATGCTGTCTCTTTTCCAAACTGAAGAGGCTTAACCTCTTTAGTCTTTCCTCATATGAGAGGAGTTCCATCCCCTTTATCATCTTGGTCACTCTTCTTTGAACCTTTTCTAGTGCAACTATATCTTTTTTGAGATAAGGAGACCAAAACTGAACGCAATACTCAAGATGAGGTCACACCATTGAGCAATATAGAGGCATTATAACATTCTTAGTCATGTTTACCATCGCGTTTCTAATAATTCCTGGCATCTTGTTTGCTTTCTTGGCCGCTACTGCATATTGGGCGGAAGGTTTATGCATATTGTCCACGATGATACCCAGATCTTTTTCTTGAGTGCTGCCCCTCCCAAGTAGACCCTAGCATCTGGTAACTATGATTTGTATTATTCTTCCCAATGTACATCACTTTGCAATTGGCCACATTAAATTTCATCTGCCATTTGAATGCCCAGTCTTCCAATTTCCTAAGGTCTTCCTGCTGTTTTTCACAGTCTGCATGCATTTTAACAACTTTGTGTTAGATTCACTAAGCAAACCAATCATGTTTGCGACCCGATTTTCCTCCGACCCAATTCACTAACCTCTCCTCAAATCCGATTCCGATCTGTGCATGCAAATGAAGGGAAATGGCATGCAAAGTAGGAAGGATGCGATTCACTAAACATTTTTCTGGCACACAAGCTGGCTGGCCGATCCAAAAACAAGTGACTGCTTGTGCAAAAACCCTGCTCTCAGCCATGATTCTCCTGCCTTTGTGCCGCCCTGCTTAGCCCCGATTCTCCTGCCTTCGTGCCGCCCTGCTCAGCCCCGACTCTCCTGCTCTGCCTCTCTTCCTTGCAATGCAAGCCCATGATTTTAACCCGCTTTAAACCCATGGGTTAAAACCACAGGCTCGCGAGTAAAAAAGTAAAAATAAAACTAAAAAAAGCATGGACAGCAAACGCATGCACAGCCCATCTACAGGCAAAGAAGATGGTCTGCGCATGCGTCGGGATCGCTCAGTAGCGATCCATGCAATTGGTGGAGGGCGTTCCTCCATTTGAATATTTTACCGTTGTGAATTGGTTGGTCCTATATGGTTCGGACACAGATCGGTCACGATTGGGCAAGTAAGTAAATGTAGCCCTTTGAACAGTTTGGTGTCATCTGCAAATTTAATTACCTCACTTGTAGTTCTAATTTTCAGATCATTTATAAATAAATTAAATACCATTGGTCCCAGTACAGATCCCTGTAGCACACCACTATATACCCTCCTCCACTGAGAAAAATGGCCATTTAACCCTCCCCTTTGTTTTCTGTCTGATAACCAATTCTTAATCCACAATTGAACATTGCCTACTATCCCATGACTTTTAATTTTCTCAGGAACCTCTCATGAGGAATTTTGTCAAAAGCTTTCAGGAAATCTAGATACACTACATCAACCGGCTCGCCTTTATCCACGTTTATTTACACCTTCAAAAAAGTCAAGCAAATTGGTGAGGCAAGATCTCCTTCAGCTGAACATATGCTGACACTGTCTCATTAAATCATATAAATATGCATGAGAGATTTACATACAATGGAGAAAGTACATGTAAATTTATCTCTTGCATATTCATTGTGGGTATCATAAAAAACTGATTGGGTGTCTACTGAGAACTGGGTTGAGACCCTCTGATTTAATACATGGAGGGGCATTTCAATAGGATGTCAAAGTCCGATTTTAGACGTTTTAAGAAAAATATCCAAAAATCGGGTGGAGTGAATGTCCATTTTCGAACCCGCAAGCCATCTATCTTTTTTAACAAAAACGGCCCAGTGAGATGTTTTTTTCCAGCAATTATAAAAAATAAAAAAGTCCACATTAAAAACATCCAAAACAAGCCATTTGCATGTAGGAGGAACCTGCATTCTTAATGGACTGGCCACACAGTCATGCCATTAAGGGTGCCAGGTACACATTTCACCATGCATTATATCTTGATACCTCCAAAACCCCCCAAAAACCTACTATACCCATTTGTCTGCCACCCTAATAGACCTTAAGCCTACAGGTTTCACCTATATCAGTGGTTCCCAACCCTATCCTGGAGGACCACCAAGCCAGTTGGGTTTTCAGGATAGCCTTAATAAATATGCATGAGAGAGATCTGCATATAATGGAGGTGCCAGGCATGCAAATCTGCTCTAAGCATATTCATTAGGGCTATCCTGAAAACCCAACTGGTGGTCCTCCAGGACAGGGTTGGGGACCACTGACCTATATGACAGTACTTTGGTTTTTTGGTGGCTTTTGGTGGGCTCACACTTTCTACCACAAGAGTACTAGTTAGGGCGGCATATGGGCCTGATCCTTTTCTCTGCAGTCCAATGCACTGCCCCACCAGGCTACTCCAGAGACCAGCATACAGTTCTATACTACTGGCTATAGTATCTGTCATAGAGACAGATATGTACAGATATTCTTTTTTTTTTTGGGGGGGGGGGGTCAGAGGGTCAGTGACCACTGAGGGAGTATGCGGAAGCCATATTTTCATCCATCCAGTAGTTATCTGTTCAGTTTGGGTACCTTTTAAGTTATTATATGTTTTAAAAACAGGTCTAGCCCAAAATGTCTAAATTGTGCCCTGGACGTTTTGTAAAATGTTTATAAATGTAAAACATCCAAGTGCTAAACCCACCCAAAACCCAACTCTAGCATGTTTCCTTAAGATTTAGATGCACCAGAGAGAAAATGAACAGAAAGACATCTAAAAAGTCTGATTCAAAAATGCCCACTTGGACGTTTTGACTAGAAAGACATCTAAGTGCTGGTTTATGTCTAATCTTTTTTTGAAAATGAGCCCCATAGGCCCAAGATTATTGTTTATAAGTGATATATTTATTGTTACTGTGAATGAATATATTTTACACTTAATGTAATTTTGATAATGAATAAAGAATATTAAAAAAATAAATAAATAAAATTGGAAAAAATCCTAAATATTCTCTCAGGGTTTCCACAGCTGGCATCATGTTTGTTGCAGGTTTCCAGGTTTTTCTGTGTCTTCTCAGGTAGAAACCAATGTTTCAGCCATCATGCTATGGCTTTCTTCAGGGTATGATGTGAGGTATGCAGTATGCTTTATATAGAAGGTCCTCAAACCTGATTGGTTGTGGCTTGAGGTGAATGAAGCAGTAAAGTCCGTTGGTCACCAATTTGAATTTTGTGAGAAAGTCAATTGGTCTCAAATTTGAATTTTAGTGGGAAAATCATTTGGTCTTTTTTTTCCATAGAATGGAAAAGTTGCTGGTGAGTTTTAAAAAATGTTCTCCATATGAAGCTAGGTTAAATTTTTTTCTCAGTCTTCCGCAGTTGATATCATACTTGCTGCAGGTTTCTGGGTCTCTCTGCATTTTGTTGGGTAAAAAACATTTCTGCCATCATGCTGTGGCTTTCTTCAGGGTATACTGCAAGGTCTACAGTTTCCCTCAAACTCAGTTGACTGGGGCTTGAGGGGAATGAAGCAGGAAAGTCTGTTGGTCACAAATTTGAATTTTAGTAGAAAAATTCATGGAGCGAACATTTTTTTAAACTCACCAGAAAGTTTTCCATTCTATGGAAAGAGACCAACTGATTTTTCTACCAGAATTCAAATTTGTGACCAATAGACTTTCCTGCCTCATTCACCTCAAACCCCAACCAATTGGGTTTGAGGATCTACTTTTATAAAGACAAACAGCAGACCTCACAGCATACCCTGAAGAAAGCTACAGCACGATGGCTGAAATGTCGGTTTTTACCAGACAAGACACAATGAGACCCGGAAACCTGCAAGAAGCAAAATCCTAAATGTCTCTTGGGATCTCCATTTCACTCTTCTTTTTATCACCTCTTCTAATCAGGCCCATGGCTATTAGCTGTCTTCTGGTTCAAAACAGCCCATGACACAGTCTTGAAAGTGACTCAACAATGGTCCAATTATTCCTTTCCCAATTCTTGAGGACCATGAACATGCCAGGTTTTTAGGATATCCACAATGAATATTTATAAGAGAGATTTGCATACAATGGAAGTAGTAGGAATGCAAATCTCCCGTGCATATTTATTAATACAAAAAACCCCCAGTAGGACTTATAAAATACCTTCAATAGCTCTGGCTAATTTACAAAAATTCAATACAAAAAGAGCTATACATTCAAACTAATAAATATTATAATAAATATTTGTATTTTATTTAAACAGTTTTTGTTGCACCATAAACTTTAAAAATTCAATTAAATGACATATCTCATACACTTCATACACACCACAACAATATGTGTGAAGCCCTCCCAGTCTACCCTAATTATTCTAAAATTTCATAAAAAGTTCATCCACTATATGAGAAGTACTGCCCAACCAGCAGATCATAAGAAATCTTCATCACTGTGCCAACTCTCAGTTTCCTTTTCTTTTACTCCATTGTTAATTCTTCACCATATTGCAGAAAGCCTGATCAAAATGAGTAAATCAGCCCAAAACAGTTCTGCGTTTTGCCCTTTGGCAGCGTCAGGGGCTTTAGACTACTGACAGCTCCATTTCTTCACAAACTCTATAATACATAATGTCATTTATTCAATATCCATTACACCATATCAACTTACAATGTAAACAAATCAACCACAATAAATACACATAAATAACATTTTCATACCTTGCAATTCATAATACTTTGTATATTGGCAACATACAAAAATGAGAAATCCAAACCAGGACCTTTCCCCAGCTCAAACGCTGGTAAAACTGAGTTTCTCTCTATTGAATCATTTCCTTATCCTTATTTAAACTCCATCCACACCTGCCCCTAATTATAGTAGGTGCCACTCAACTTCTTTATTCAAACCACAGGGCTCAAGTAACTGTTCCCCAGGAGTGGATTAATTTTTGCTCATTTCATAATAATATATCTGAAACATTACTACCTCGAGCAAGCTGAACGGTAATCAATACCACAAATCTTAGATCATTCACCTCATGCTTATATTGAACCCAATGAGCTACCAAAGAGAGATCCGTCTTCTCTAACCGCAAATTGCTCACATGCTGAGCAATGCGCTGTTTGATTTTCCTCCTTGTCTGACCTAAATACCACAATCTGCATGGGCACAAAATCCTGTACACTACTTGACTACTTATGAAATTTTGGAATAATTAGGGTAGGCTGGGAGGGCTTCATGCGTATTGTTATGGTGTGTATGAAGTGTATGAGATATGTCATTTAATTGAATTTGTAAAGTATATGGTACAATAAAAATTGTTTAAATAAAATACAAATATTTATTATAATATTTATTAGTTTGAATGTATAGCTCTTTTTGTATTGAATTTTTGTGCATATTTATTAGGGAAGTCTTGAAAATTTGACCTACTGGCCATCCTCTGAGAATAAATACCAGGTTTGATTAAGTGTAGCATAGACCAGTGTTTCTCAAGCTGGTCCTAGAGTACTTCCTGGTCTCTCTGGTTTTCAATGAATATGGATGCCTACTATCTCAAGACCCTGTTCTGGGTTAGAAATCAGATGACGATTGATGGCCATGGTCTTAATTAGAAGAGAAAGAAAAGTGTATTCTAGAAGCCAGTGTGTCTAGGGAAGCCATAGGACAACTTGAGAAAAACTAGTATAGACAAGGCCCCAGCTTTAAGATTTAAGTTTAGAAGTCTTACTTCAGGTTCTCTATCCTCAAACACAATTTCTCTACCAGTATCCAATTTAGAATGAGCCACCTGCAAAATGCCTCATTAGTTCTGTTCCTTTTTCAACAGAGCATCAGTGCTTGAATTAGGGGTTAAGAGAGGGGTGGTGACTTTTATTATGCACAGAGAGAAGGGGTTTTCAGCCCCCACCCTTTTCCCCAAACATACAAACACTTTAAAAATTGTGCCAATGCCTGAGAACTGGTGTTTGTATGTGTATATGTGCGTAGGTATGTATGAGATATGTGCATGAGTGTGCGTGTGTGCGTGCTTTATCAGTTCTAAATACATCCTGTCACTTTAACAAAGCAATTCAAGAGAGCTGAATAGTTTTCACAATGCACTCACTGGAGGAGAAAGAATTCTGTCATGAGCAAGGCCTGGGATTCTTCTTCCTTCAGCTCCCTTAGTTCCACCTTAATTGGAACCAGTAGGGGGTCAGAGAGCCCAGAAGCACAGGAAAAACAAAAACTACCTAAATTCTGAGATTCTTTATCAGTTTTTTTTTTAAACTCTTTCACAGACCTTGCATTCTCTTTCCCCATGGGAGATATAGAAATATATATACTGGCAACAAAGCATTCCTACATAGCATAAATAAAATGGCATGGTCCTCGTGCGAGAGCTGCCTTTTGGTACAGATGAAATGTTGTAAGGTTATGCAATCAAGATACAGTAACTATAAGCCTACATCTACTCTAAATAGATCCAAAACCTAAGGGCTCCTTTTACTAAGCTGCGATAGTGGTCTTAGCGCGCGCTGAATTGCTGTGCATGCCAGACCTTAACGCCAGCATTGAGCTGGTGTTAGTTCTAGCCGCCGTAGCGCGTGTTTAGCGTGCGCTAAAATCCTGCGTGCGCTAAAAACGCTATCGCAGCTTAGTAAAAGGAGCCCTAAGTCTTAAACCCATCCATATGGCCCAAGGGGTTCCTACGTTGTAGAATTAAAGGTCAGTTTTAGAATATGTATTTCCTTATTTGTACTATAGACAAATTATGTTCTGATTTACCCATTAAAAAAAAAATAAGGAGCCAACATTTTAAAACTGGAAGCATTAGTTTGATTCAGCAGGCACTGCAGGAACTTCAAGCAAATCAGTTAGCCTTTACAGAGACAAATTTGAATACCAAGCATTGGGGTCCTTTTACTAAGGTGTGCTAGCCTTTTTAGTGTGCGCTAATTAGTGCATGCTAAATGCTAATACGGCCATTATAGTCTGTGGATGCGTTAACGTTTAGCACGCACTAATATTTAGCATGTGCTAAAATGGCTAGCATGCCTTAGTAAAAGGACCCCATTATTTTGGAGGCCCACGCACACACTGCAATCAAAATTTCAAAGGGAAACCACATATATTATGCAGTTGCAAAATATGGGGCCCTTTTACTAAACCTTAGTAAAATTTGCAGTTACTTCAGCTTAACGTTGGACTTCACCATATGCAGAGCTCACATCATACTCTGAAGAAAGCTACAGCTGACAAGACGCAACGAGAACTGGAAACTTGCAACAAGCAGAAAAATGTATCTTCATCTAGCTATCTGCTTCAGTTTTGACTGCTTTTCTCCCAGAACAGATCTAAGGGCCTGATTCTATAAACGGTACCTAGTGGTGCCTATCTGTTCAGCAAAGTTGTCATTCAACTGCTAGACGCCATTTGTAGAATCTCGCCTAGTGGTGCCAAACTTGACTTAGGCATCGCTAGGTGTCATAATGTTAGGCGCCGGTATATTAGGCCAAGATTTTCCTGGCCTAATTGACTGGTGCCTAACCACACCTATTCTCCGCCCCTAAACATGTCTACTTTGCAAAAACGGAGTGCAGTCTTTTGCAATTAGAATCAAATTAGTGGTTATATGTTTATTTTTTTTTATATCCACATTTGCTTTTCGGGAGTAAAACCATTATTCAGGACCCCTGAGGAAGGCGTGCTCGCCGAAACACAGACCACGTGGGACTCATGTGGATTGTTATTGACTGAACTCTGGTTTCAATAAACTTTGATTAAATAAAGTCTGCATCAGGAACATCTCTTTCCACAGCCTCTTTTGTTTTTATTTTTGGACTTCACTTTTGCTGTGGAAATATTGGGTCTTCTTTTGTTGCGGAAAATGGAAGACATTTTTTGGGGGCTGTCAGTTTTTTTTGCTGGTTGGGAGTGCTGGTTAATTGAATGCGGGTTATCCAAGATTCTACTGTACTCCTACACCTCCTGAAACTATCAAAGCCCTGGGTTCGATAGTTAATTTACAGAAAACTAAGGGGTCTTTTTACTAAAAGGACATTAAGCCCTTAATGCAGCATGAAACATGTGAAAACAGGCTACTGCAAAAGGCATTAAAGTGTTTTGTGGTATTTTGCCTGTTTTCAAACACTAAGCATGTGCTGAATTGTAATTTAATTTTCTGTTATAAGGATAGCCTGGGAGTTAATCATTTGTGGTGGTTTTAAAGTTTATGATGTATTGATGCTTTATTGCTATGGTAATTTATGTATGTTTTATTGTAATCCACATAGGTTTCAAGCAGAACAGAAGTTTTTATTGTTGAAGATTGGACTGAATTTATGCATTTTTTGGTTCCTAAATTGCAATATTTAAGAGGTCTTCCCCATTGATTAACTAGGAAGTAAATGTTAGGTTTAATAGTTTTCCATGCCTACTCTGCATACCAATATTTGTATTTATTATTAAAGTAATATATAATAACTAGTCTTTAAGCCAGTTACATTAACGGGTGCTAGAATAGATGTGTCTGTCTGTCTGTGTTTCTTTATCTCTCTCTCCTTGGCCACTGTCTGTATCCTTCTGTCTCCCCCTCCCCCCCGAGCAAAGCTGTCTGCCCCAAGCACCCACTTCCCCCCTAAATGTCTCTCCATGGCCCTCTTCTGTCTTCCCCCCCAGAGCAAAGCTGTCTGTCCCCAGCACACCTCCCCCCAAAGCAGCCCCCTTTCCCTATCTCTCCATGGCCCCTTCTGTCTCCCCCAGCACACCCCTCCCCCCAAAGCAGCCCCCTATCCCTCTCCCTGTCTCTCCATGGCCCCTTCTGTCTTCCCCCCCAGAGCAAAGCTGTTTGCCCCAAGCACACCCCTCCCCCCCAAAGCAGCCCCCTTTCCCTCTCCCGCTGACTCTCTCTCTCTGGCCCCCTTTCTCTGTCTGTCTTTCTGTCCCTCTCCCTGCCCCTGTGTCTTTCTTTCTTTCTGTCTCCCTCCCTCCCGCTGTTTGTCTGTCATTTTTCCCCATTTCCCTGTGCAGCAGCATTTCCATCCCACTTCCCTATGCAGCAGCATCAGCATTTCCCTCCTATCCCCCCCCCCTTTCCTGTGTAGAAGCAGTAGCAGCATTTCCCCCCACTCCCCCTTTCCCTTCTCTTACCTTCTCTTCCCTGCTCCATTCGGCCCCTCCCCCTTCTTTTACTGCCGTTGTCGATCCGGCCTGCTCCTGACCCTCCCACCGCCAACAAACCTCGGGGCTCCAGCCGCGTAGGCAGCACTTTAAACACGCTGCTTCGCGGCCTTCTACTGGCGATTTCCTCTACCGCGTCTGTCTCCGATGTCATCAGAGACGTGGCAGAGGAAATCGGCAGAGAAGGGCGTGAAGCAGCGTGTTTATAGTGCTGCCTACGCCGCTGGAGCCGGGAGGCGACGGAGAGGGCAGGGAGTGCTAGCGGCCGGCAGTCGCCGCTCCGCAGGTGGAGAGCAGGGAAGGGCGCGCATGCGCACTTGTCTTGCCTCGCATGAGGCCAGACCATAAGCCGCGCAAGCGCACTTCCTATGGGTTGCTACAGCTCACGGAAAATGGACGCACGCATAGGAAGTGCGCATGTGCGGCTTACCGTTTTATTATATTAGAAAATAATAATAAAGAGGCCCCTTGTAATGTGAGGCCCTAAAGCAGTATTCTTACGACCTGGGGACTAATGGCAACCCCTGGAGATCTCTGAGGCAGCCTTCATTATCATTCTGGTGGGGGGGGGGGGTTTGTTTTGTTTTTTCCTGCTACATTTTGCCTCTTTACCCAAGCAGACGGGAGAATGAGCCACATGCTTGAAAGACAAGGCATTTCTCAATAGACAAAGAGAATATGCTTGGAAATGCCCACGTCCTTGAGAATACACACAATAAAAAGGTTGCAGGCATACTGGTGGGATGGACATCATTGACTTATACTGATCAGCAGTGTTGAGACCTTGCAAGGGAAATACATTTGGTAATAATCCATCATGGAAAGTGGAAAAATATATTGTAAGTGTGAATTTGTCCAGATGGAAAGGGAAGTGGGGGGGGGTCACAAAGATTCCCAAAATTCCTTGATTCAGTATACCCCGCAGTGTAATACTTCAGTGTTAGACAACGGTATGCAAACTTCCTACTGCTCCGGCATATCAGTGGCGGCTTGTACATTTTTAAAGAGCCAGCAAGGCAGGCTTAGAGGTCAACAGCGAACAATGGTTGTTTCTGTTTTGCTCTCTACACTTTAAACACCTTCTTCTCTCCCCAGCCTTGATTCTCTCTCCCCCCCCCCCTACCTCCCCAACCCTACAAGTAAAACAGGGAACTGAAAATTCAAACCTTCTATATAGATAGAGTGTTTAAAAGAAAATGTACACTGCAGCCCCTTTGCTATACCTTGCTGCCTTTCCTTCCTTCTCCATCTGTGTTAATCAGTAGGCTTAGGCTACTGCCCAAGGCACTGCGTACTATACTGTGGATTCTTTTCGATTAAGGAAATGTGCTACGGACATACTTTTATTCCCAGACTTATTATCATTTTCCTGTGATTGGCAAAGTAATACATACTACTAATAAAGGTGTTCTTTTATATAAACCAGGTGTCATTAATTTAAAAAATTACACCCTGAAAATGATTGATATACCTCCTATGTTAAGCCTATGAGTTCTGGCGATATAGTCTCCGTCTCCCATTGAGCACCAGACACAGGTTAAACAGGCTGGTTTTACAAATGAGAAAAACATGTTTTATTTTCCATAGATATGAAGTGAATAAAATGTGCAGCTAATACATTAGCTGGAAATTCATCCCCTCCACCCCAAGACCTGCTGAAAAATTCAGAAGTGTGCAAAAAAAAAGTAGACATGAGTAAAACTCCATGGGACACAATTGAATATTTCCTCAGTTCTAGAACCGGAGCTATTACTGCAACACAAGAAAAAAAAAAAAAAAGATTGCTTCATACCAAATATATATAGATACTTAATCAATTATGCAGGCTTTGCTACTCAAAAATTCATGTGACAGCAGGGCTGTCTACAAACCTGGGACACACTGGGGACAATTTCATGAAGGGTGCCAGAAGTTAGGTGGCAAGATGCAGTGCACAAAGCACTAAGGCCTAGATGCACTAAGAGGATCGGTAAGAACATGTGGGTCTGCACGAATCTGATTTTTTTAGCCAATCAGAAAGAGCTATTGATGCACTAAAAAGTTTGCATGCAAACGATTCACGTGAATGATCGTCATAATCTCTGACTCTGCCGTCTGATGATTGCCGTGAGAGTCACTCTCACACATGCGCAGAGCTGGCACGGGAAGCCCGAACAGCTGAGAGGCAGGGAAAACTTTGAAAGCAGCCTCCTGCTACTCAACTGTTCGGGACAATTAGCCTTTTTTTTTTTTTAATGGCACATATGCTGTGCGTGTTATGCACAATATCTGTCCCATAAAAAAAAAAAGCACACACACACGGCCAATGATGGCTCTGACCAACAAACCGGCACCACGAATATTCCCCCACACCACCCTCACAAAAACAGCAGAAGGAATGCCCACTTCCTCCTGCCAGGCTGAACCTACCCCGTGAAAGAAAATTGGCAGGAAGGATGCCCACTCCCTCCTGCCATGCTAAACCCCCCCACTCCCCCCCTTGGCAGCAAAACGGCAGGAGGGATGTCCACTGCCACCAAAGGCCCACCCCTGTGCCAGGCGCCCCACAAACATCCTATACCCTCCCCCTTCCCCCCCCTGTCAAATAAAGGCAGGAGGTCCCCCCAAACCCCTGCCCCTGAACTCCCCGGTACCTTTTTAGAGATGGTGTGGGAGGGAAGTTCAGTCTGTCCCACTTGTAGGCCCACCAATTCAAAATGACAGGCCTTTCCCTAAGGTATTGATGGTTCAGATGCCTAAGGCCCCTCCCTCTGTATCCTGGGATACAATGGGAGGAGTCTAAGGCCCTGATTGGCTTGACTGAGCCAATCAGGGCCTTTAACTCCTCCCTCTGCATTGGGAAGCCATGTTAGAGCATCAATCATTCAGGGAATGAGTGATCGTGTAGAAAACCAGGTGGCGAGTCATTTTCTGCATTGGGTCAGCAAATGAGATCATTGCTAAAGCTGTTAAAACAGGTTTGGCAATGATCACTGGCTTTAGTGCATCTGGGCCTAAGTGTCCGATTCTATATAGCCCGCCTAAAAAAGTTAGTGCTGATTAGTATGGTGTTAGCGCAAATCTACTGTATAAATGTTAATCACTATAAAAAAGCATACTTAGTGCTATCTTTACTAGGCATCTTATCTTTGTGTGTGCATGTCTTTGAGTCAACAGCTAACAAGTTTCAAGTTTCAAGTTTTTATTAATATTTGATGGATCGCTTATTCAGTTTACTAAGCAATGTACAGCTTCATAAAAACAGGGTTGTGAAACTTCAGACTTTCCAAATAAAATTTACATGAGTCGTGGCGGGTAGGGGGGAAAGGTTACAATTCTTTGTTAGAGAGAAAAAAACAAAAAGGGGAAGAACGAGAGGGAGGGTAAAAAATTTCAGGACCTAAAACTTCTGGACATTAGTCAGAAGATGAAAGGTTGAAAGCGTCTTTAAAAAGGTAAGTTTTTAAAATTTTTTAAAAGATGAAAGGTCTTTTTCTTCTCTGATGTACTGTGGTAGTGAGTTCCACAGTTGATGGGTCATAACCGAAAACATATCATGTCTTCTGGTGCCTATAATTTTCAGGGATGGAACGGTTAGGAGGTTCTGAGAAGTCGAACGGAGAGACCGGGAGGTGTTATGAGGGATAAGCATCCTGGTGACAAATTGAGGTTCGTTAAAAATTAAAGATTTAAAAACTAAAAGTAGTATTTTAAAAGTGATGCGATGGCTGATTGGGAGCCAATGGGAGTTAATCATAAAGGGCGTGACGTGATCATATTTTTTAGCATTATGAATCAGTTTAACAGCCGTATTTTATATTAATTGGAGCCTTCTTTTTTCTTTTTGTGAAATGTTGAGTAAAAGGGAATTGCAATAATCAATTTTGGCTATTACCAGAGAATGAATTAATATGTTGATGGACTTAGGCTTGAGGAATTTAGATATCGAGCGTATCAGACGTAATTTAAAAAACCATGATTTAACTATATTACTGATATGCTCGTGGTACGAAAGTTTGTCGTCGATGATAATACCTAAGATTTTTAAGGAAGGCACCAGCTCTAAGGGAGTGCACAGTGAGGAATCCTTCCTGTGATATTTCAAGACAGAGTACAGGAGTGGTTTGCCATTGCCTTCTCCCATGCAGTGTGTGACTCCACTAAGTCACTGCTACCCAACATAGGGTCCTGCAGCCTACAGCACCTGGTGCTCCCCAGTTGTCCACCATCCAGGTACTAGCCAGGCCTGACTCTGCTTAGCTTCTGATAACAAGACCAGGCCTACCCTGGGCAGCCAGGCCACAGGCAGCTTAACTTTAGGCATACCCAACTTACACCTGTACTTAAGTTAGACACCTAACTTGAAAACATGCCCATGATCCATCCCCTTTTAAGTAGGCACTATAGAGTGGACTCCTACTTTTTTTTTTTAATAGAATTGTATTTTTCAAATTAGGTGCCTTTCAATTAAATCCAATTATGAGGTGTTAAGTGTCAATTATTGCTCAATTATCAGTGCTAATTAGGTCTATTAATCCATTAGGTGCCTACATCGGCTAGGTGGCTAACTTTAGGCAGACTTTATAGAATTGGTCAGTAATTCTATAATTAAAAAATCCTACAATCACACATTTGAACGATATGGATTCAACAAAAATAACACTGAGGTGCATAAAGTGTAAAGTATGCTCAAAGATCAGCTTTTCAAAAGAGCAACCATGAAGTTAAACAACTAGCAGTTCACTTTCTGTTCTAATCATAGCACACTGCTTTCAATGTAACATGCAAAATTTTACCACATATGCCAAAAATATAAAAAAGGTTTTTTTAACACTTATTTTGTCTTCTAAATAAAGTTGAAACTCTGGTCCGGACAAGGACCGCATTTCGCAATAGCCACTTCAGGAAATTCTCAGAGAGGGTAGGAGCCGGCAGGCCTTTGAGAATGCACAGAAGCCCACGGCAGCCTATATCCGTGGTGTCAGCTTCTTTGAAGCACCAGAACAGTAAGCATAATGCCAGTTGGGCAGAGGAAGATGGCAGCACCAGTCATTGGGAAAGAAAGGTTTGTAGATGAAAGTGGAACCTGTCATTGGGGGAAGGTTGTGTTTGTTGAGGATGGTAGGGTTTAGTCATTGAGGGAGGGGGATGGAGAGGGGGGTTTGTGGAGGACAAAAATGCCAGGCATCAGGAGTGAACAGCACCGCCGCTGATCATCGAGTCAGGCTGAGAGGACAAAAGTGATATAAACCGAGACCCCCATTTTTGGGCCATTTTTATGGTCCCAAGATCTCGGTTTATATTTGAGTATGTATGGTAATGTCTATGATTAGAATAGAAAGTGGACAAGCTAGTCGTTTAACTTCATGGACGTTTCTTTGAAAAACTGATCTATGAGCATACTTTATGCACCTCAGTGTTATTTTTGTTCAAAACAAAGCAAGCTTAGGCAGCCATTGTGGCAAGAGAGAATCAATCGTCCAGTGCAACGCCACAGTGGTTGCTTAAGCTAGCTTTGTTTTGAACACAGGGCCCAGATTTTCGTGTACATTTGTTTTATATTCACTTTGGCTTCCATTTTTTCAAATACATATTTTTCTGGACTCCTGAGGAAGTTTTAATCGAAACACGGACCATGTTGGGTCCTTACCTCCTAAAGCACATGTGTATTTTAGCTGTTGCATGCAACTACACATCATTTTATTGACTGAATATAATGCCTGCATTATGTACATAAAAACATAAGAATTGCCGCTGCTGGGCCAGACCAGTGGTCCATCGTGCCCAGCAGTCCACTCACGCAGCGGCCCTTAGGTCAAAGACCAGTGCTCTAAATGAGTCCAGCCTCACCTGCGTAAGTTCCAGTTTAGCAGGAACTTGTCCAACTTTGTCTTGAATCCCTGGAGGGTGTTTTACCCTATAACAGACTCTGGAAGAGCGTTCCAGTTTTCTACCACTCTCTGGGTGAAGAAGAACTTCCTTACGTTCGTACGTTCAACTTTAGAGAATGCCCTCTCGTTCTCCCTACCTTGGAGAGGGTGAACAACCTGTCTTTATCTACTAAGTCTATTCCCTTCAGTATTCCCACATCTTAACCGCAGTTCCTTTTTGTATAACTGTAAGGATCACATGCAGAATCTGATCATAAAGTTATAAAATGAGGAGGAATGATTTTAGGGATCTATACATGCCAAGTAAAGGGTCCAGCACAATTCTGATGAATGGAGAAATGAAAAAAAATATTTGAATCTAGTCAAGGTCATCATAACCGTCAGGTAGGTCAAAGTATTGTAAAGCACTGAATAACCCAATTGACAAAAAAAGCCTCAGAAAACATCATACCTCATCTTTGTTGGTTTGTTAAGTGTTTTACAGGCAGAGAGATTTACATGAGAATATAAAAAGCCCTGCAGATTCAGACTAAAGTCCATCAAGCCTGATTTCTTAGCTCCCACACTGGCTAGGCTTGGTTCCAAATTACTCAGCAGATCCCTTAGACCTGTTTCTTACAACTCGTTTCCAGGGCCACATGATGCATTCCCAAGTAAGTCTAGCTAATTTGTCACGGACCCCTTGTCTTGGAACTCGTCCAAGCCCCTTTTCAGCTCTGTTATGTTGTAATCCTTTAGCAGCACAATCCACAGCTTTAATCATGGGTGTCATAAAAAAAAACCTTGCTGTGATTTGTAATTCATTTCTGATCATCAGTTCTTAGTTTCAGTGGGCGTGCTCTTGTTTTAACGGTGCTTGAAAGTTTAAGCGACCACCGTCTATTTAAGCATTCCATCACACTCGTGATTTTATAAAATTCTATCATATTCTCTCTCAGTCATCTCCTTTCCAAGCTATCCTGATTAGTTTTTCTTCAAAGGAGATATGCTTCATCCCCTTTATCATTTTCTGGCCCTTCTCTGAATCTTTTCTAATTCCACTATATTCTTTTTCAAATGGGGCAACCGGAACTATACACAAGCTGCAGTCATACAAGCCCAAATTACATGCACAATTTATTGAATAACAAGCTAATTAGTATGGAAAAGCCTAGTAGAGTATCACACAGATATCTTAAGTAGCCTGGTGGGTGGGCTAGTTGAGCCATAGCGAGGCGGACCCGGACCATAAGCCACTTTAACCACTATGTTTATGGTGGAAAGTGATAATCCACCAAAACCCATCACAATCCTATTATACTGCTATATTGGTGCCACCTGCAACCATGAGGGCTATTGAGGTGGTAGACAGGTGTGTCTAGTAGGTTTTGGAGGGCTCACCATACATTCTAAAAGGGGTTATGGTAAGATGTACTTCTGCCACCCTTTATGTGAAATTCACAGCAGTGCCCTCTAGGTGTCCCACTGCTCTGTTAGAATGTCTGTGTGGTGAGTTCATTACAATGCTAACCCGTCCCTTGTCCACATGGTCTAGGGATTCAAGACAAAGTTAGACAAGTTCCTGCTGAACCAGAACATATGCAGGTAAGGCTAGACTCAGTTAGGGCACTGATCTTTGACCTAAGGGCCACCGCGGGAGCGGACTGCTGGGCATGATGGACCACTGGTCTGACCCAGCAGTGGCAATTCTTATGTTCTGCTCTTGGATGTTTCTGTAATTGAAAATGGCAAATGAATTTAGGGGCCCTAAGGTTGGACATCCTGTCAGCCAAGATGCCTAAGTAGACGATTTTCAAAAGAAAAAAATTTTGGACATCTAGCAGTTTCGCTGGTTTCGAAAATGGGTATTTGTTCATTCCTGACTTTGGCCATCATGCGGGAATCCTCAAAGTCAGACTTAAGACGTCCTATTGAAAGTGAACCCTCTACATTTTGGATGGCCACATATGCCTGGATATTCAGTGCTGGAGCGTCGAGTATCTGAAGATAAAACCAGCTGGGATCAGCAAAATGCTGACTGCTGCCAACTGAGCATCAGGCCCTATATCAGTACCATGTTTGAGGATTTATCATGAATACCTTTAAAGATGCCACTGCTACCCTAACTGCGCATACTTGTAGAGAGGGTTGACCTTCCTCAAGGCTGGCAGACTTTCCTCTATGTCATTAATGGGATAGGCGTCTAGTGGCCAGCCAAGGCACCTATTTGATATCAGGCATCCTCTTTGCCAGACCTCCCATAAAGGTCTTTCCTCTCTTTTGGCCTCTTTTCCTGAAATCCTTGGCAGTGGCATAGTATGGGGGGAGAGGGGCGCTCCTTCCCTGCCCCCTACTGCTACACGTGTGCGCCGCTTCCCTTCCCCCGTACCTCTGTAATGTTCCTGGCACAAGCAACCCCCAAGCTGCTGTCGCGCCAGCGTCAGCTCTTCCTCTAATGCCACTTCCTGGACCCGTGCCTAGGACACGATATCAGATGAAGAGTCGACGCTGGCATGGGGGGTTGCTGCCAGCGCCAGGAATGTTACAGAGGTACGGGGGAACGGAAGTGGCATGTGTGCAGCAGGAGGGGGTGGGGAAGGAATGTGTGGAGGTGGGGGGAGGGGGCGAGAAGAGGGCAGGGGAGGAGCACTACCGCCCTGGGCACTTCTCATCCTTGCTATGCCACTGCTCCTTG
This sequence comes from Geotrypetes seraphini, assembly GCF_902459505.1. Taxonomy (NCBI): domain Eukaryota; kingdom Metazoa; phylum Chordata; class Amphibia; order Gymnophiona; family Dermophiidae; genus Geotrypetes; species Geotrypetes seraphini. Next base: position 171,833,333 of record NC_047089.1, on the reverse strand, counting down.
GCTTTTGCCCCAAGTGAGGACCAGCCCTATATGCACCTAATAAACCTTTATACAGGTTTATAGTAAGGGGCTGATCCATGAAGAAGAGAGGATTGCACATACTCAGTGCTAATATACAAACACTATTAACACATCCTGTCAAAGCTACTACTACTATTTATCATTTATATAGTGCTTAAAGGCGTACTAAAGCTGTATTGGTTAGGATGCATGCTAGTATTGCTCATGCACTATGGAGGTTGCATTTTGACATACAATGGCTCATCCAGGAATTGATGTTACAGTGACCGTGTTTAATTTTTTTTTAGTCACTATGAATTTTTTTAGCAAGAGTTTTAGTACATCAGCTTGTTAGAAAGAAAAAAAAAAAAAAGAAAATTACTCTTTTTTTTACACTTTGAGGGTTTTTTTTTTTTTTTTACTAAGCTGCAGTAAGCACTAATGAGTACTTTTCACAGATTAAAAAACACTTTCATGGGGCGTGCTCTGGAATCCCACAATAGTTTTGGGATGGGCATGCACTTCCCATGTGCTAAAAAATAGACTATTCTATTGACTTTTCTGACTATTTTATATTGTTGTTATGGCATTGGACTCTGGTTGATAACATAGGTATGTCTTTTTCTTCTTTAATAAAATACGTAACAAAATTTAAAAAAAAAAAAAATTAAAATAGATTTTTTTTTGCTGATGGAGAGAGTCTTGGGGTAGAGAATAGGTGTTTTTTTCACTAATTGGTTAGCACAGCTATATAGAAACATAGAAACATAGAAGATGACGGCAGAAAAGGGCTACAGCCCATCAAGTCTGCCCACTCTGCTTACCCACCCCCTGTCTATGCCCTAATGACCCAATTTCCTTATCTTGACCCTCGTAGGGATCCCACATGGGTATCCCATTTATTCTTAAAGTCTGGCACGCTGTCTGCCTCGATCACCTGCACTGGAAGCTTGTTCCAATGATCAACCACTCTCTCTGTGAAGAAATACTTTCTGGTGTCGCCATGAAATTTTCCGCCCCTGAGTTTGAGCGGGTGCCCTCTTGTGGCCAAGGGTCCCTTGAGAAAGAAAATATCATCTTCCACTTCGACACGTCCCGTGAGGTACTTAAATGTTTCGATCATGTCTCCCCTCTTCCTACGTTCCTCAAGAGTGTAGAGCTGCAATTTGTTCAGTCTCTCTTCGTACGAGAGACCCTTGAGCCCCGAGATCATCCTGGTGGCCGTCCGTTGAACCGATTCAATTCTGCGCACATCTTTACTGTAATGTGGCCTCCAGAATTGCACACAGTACTCCAGATGAGGTCTCACCATGGCCCTGTACAACGGCATTATGACTTCAGGCTTTCGGCTGACGAAACTTCTATTGATACACTGCTGCATACTAACCAATTATTTCTTTATTTTATTTTAATTTTATTTTATTAGGTTTTTCTATACTGCCTTGATAGGCAGTATATAAAAAACTTAATAAAAAAATTTTTAAAAAACAAACCTCCAGTCATGGTACTTGGGCATGTTACACCACTGGGGCTTGAAAGCATCAGTGAAGCTTAAAGTTATGCCGCCTGTAGTTTCATTACCAGTAGGGCTTCCCAGTGGGCAGGTTACAGTGGAGAAGTCAGATGATGTACCACCCATCTGGGCAGCAGCAGATGGATCACATTTGGTGCGATAACAGCAACAACATCAAATTTATACTACACAGAAGAAAGGCCCCTTTGTATTCTGCCATGAAAACTTGGTGATTTTCATCAAATCACTAGGACTCAAACATGAGTCGATTGCACCTAACAATCAAGGTTATCTAAGTGGTTTACAATCAGGTACTTCAAGCATTTTCCCTATCTGTCCCAGTGAGTTCATAATCTATCTAATATACCTGACCTGGGGCAATGAAGGATTGAGTGACTTGCCCAGGATCACAAGGAGCAGTCGGGGTTTGAACCCATAACCTCAGGATGTTGAGGCTGTAGTTCTAACAACTGGGCCACTCCTTCCTCCAGATTTAGTGTGTAAATTCTTACCACCTAGAAATAGGTGTTGGTGAGAGCTAACACACTTAATAGCCATATGCTAATGTGGAAATGAGCATGTAGTCATTAATAGAAAAACTGGAAAAACGAGGCCAATAACATACAGGAAAGCCATGCGCTGGCCACTTTTTTAGCAAAGGGGCCTCTTTGTAATTTATCTGTTTCTGTATTTCTATAACTTGGTAACTAGGAAAAGCAGTCCTCAAACCAAAGTTTATTTTTTCAATCAGGTCACACAGAAGGGTCACACATATTGTCTTCTGTTTTATAATTGACCCCTCTGTTACTTTGATCCAACTCAGTATTTCCTGATTCTCCTTGTGGTTCATCTGCACATCTTTTTATAATTGTGTATTCTCTCTGCTGTTTATTCTATTGGGCCAATAAAATGTGTCTGGCACTATTATATGAAATATAAAATTTTAAAAAAAATTATGTCATATTTGTTTTCAGAGTATTAGCAGACATGGTGGTGGTTTGTATATAAAGCTGTCAGACTGGAGATGTCTTTTTAATCCCAATAACTATCACTGTGAAAACTGTAAAAAATAAAAAATAAAAAAGTTACTATCTCATGCTTAAAAGAACCTACAGCATTAAAATCTGCTTTTTCATTTGCCTCCTGCCTTTTCAACTCAGAAATGATCACCTGAGGCAAGTGGGTCACTTCAGAAATAGCAAAACAAAAGGGATTCTCCTTTAGGAGCTTCTTCAAGTATGACCAAGAGAAACAGGGCTTTGAATATTATCTTATTAGAAGACAATATTACAAGTTGAAGGTGGAGGGGCTTAGCCTGGAGGATGAAATTGTTATTTGCATTTTGAACTTCTGTGTCATATTGCTGTGCCCAATCCAAGATGAGATGTGGAAGGCGGGACACAAGATATGTATTAGTTATTTTTTAATGAATATAGGAACATAAGAATTACCATACTAAGACAGACCAAAGATCCATCAAGCCCAGTAACCTGTTTCTAACAGTGGTCAATTCAGGTCACATACAAAAAGTAAAACAGATTTTAGGCTGCTAATCCTAAGAATAAACAATAGATTTTCCCCAAGTCCATCGTAATAATGGATTATAAAAGCCTTTTTTAGAACCCTGCTAAACTAACTACTTCCATCACATTTTCTGGCAACAAATTCCAGAGTGAAGAAATATTTCCTCCTGTTTGTTTTAAATCTACTACTTAGTAGATTCATTGCATGTATCCTGGTCCTAGTATTCCCTAATCTTAGTGTTTCCCCTCCTCCCCTACACCTTCCTCTAGGACACAATTTCTTGCTATGGGTCTGCTTAACACTTGCTCCTTAAAACACAAACAATGCTCAAAGACCTAATACAGATGCACCATTTAGATCTCCTATTTCTTACTGAACATGTCTCCTGGGTAGAAATCAAGCATATCTAACCTTAGCATGCCCTGCAGGCTATCAGTCCTATCACATCAAGACAGAAAAGGTGAAGGACTGACAATTATTTTTTCTACTCACCTTCAACCACAATTTAGGTCCTTTACACTCCTTTTCAATCTTGAATTCCTCTCAATTTATCTTCCTCAACATACCTTGGATTTCTTTTATTATGCCATCCCCCCTCCCTCTTTGTCCTCTCTCTCTGTTCTCTTATCACAAATCATTAAATCACATTGCACTACCCATTAATTTTAGGAGATTTCAATATACATCTTGATGATCTACATCATCAAGATGTATATTGCACTGGCTGCCAATGGAGGCAAGGATCATCTTCAAATTTGCTTGCCTCTGCTTCAAAACCTTAACAGGTTCGTCTCCAATTTACCTGTGGGATCACTTTGAACGTTCAGGCCTCACCCGCACTCGTAATACCCACCTGTTTGCCTTCCCGTCCCTAAAGGGCTGTGTCTACAAGAGATTCCTTGATAGATCTCTGGCATTCCAAGCAGGCAAATGGAATAAATGTCTTACCACTCTCATTTCTAGCTCACCCTCCTACCAAACTTTCAGGAAATCAATCAAAACCTATCTCTGACAAATTTCTCTGACTCCCTCCCCGCCTTGTATCTCCGATATGCCTCCGGATTTCCTGACTACTCCTGACTTGCTAAGCTAAGCTGATTGACTTGTTTGTAACATCACTGTCTATGTTAACCGCTCTGAACTCTTATGGTACTGCGGTATACAAAAATAAAGTTATTATTATTATTATTATTATTATCACTCAACACCATCATTATACCAACCCCAACTCTTTTGCTTTCCATATCATCAGTCTTAGATTTTCTATGGATAGATCATTAATTACTATCCTTCTCTATATAACATGTTCAAATTCCATCTTCCCTCCCCCCCCACCATCTCTCCGTTTAGCGACTACAGTCTTCTTACTACTGACTTAGTATCCTCAAATTTCTGTCTCTCTTAGATTCCTTTTGCAAACTGCCTCTCAAGGAACAATCCACTCATTGGGAGACAACATTAAGCTCGCTACTAAATGTGACAAATCCTCTCCCAAACCAAACGAGACCTCTCCCCAGTCAAAAGGACCATTGCTACAACCCTGCCCTAACACTGCTCAAACATCAAGAGCTGATGAACGCAAATGGAGAAAATATAACATTATAATTTTCTACATCTTATGCCTCCCAATACAAATCTGTAATTCAAACAGCAAAAAGGAAACATTTTTCACGCTGAATTGCTAAAGCTAGAAATTCATCCATTCTATTCTCCATTTTGTGCTCTCTTACTAATCCACCCACACTCATGAATTCATCTTCTCTACCTACATTACAAGATCTTGCTACAGCTTTTGCAAATGAAATAGTTACAGTATATTCTGCACAGGCTTGTTCTTCACATGTTTACTCTCCTTCTGATCCACCTCCATTGATGAGTAGATTATCTGCATTTAACATACCAACTCTAGGAGAAGTCAATAAAATTGTATCTAGTATCTGCCTAACCACAGCTCCACATGATCCAATACTAGCTTCTATACTAAAGCACTTCATATTAACTTTTTCTCCCTTTATGCACTCAATGATCATGAACAGTCTCAACACTGGTGAACTTCCTACTTCCTGAAAGGATGCAGTAACATGACCAAAAAACCCCAACAAGCATCTGTACAAACTACTGCCCTATCACAAATCTTAATTTCCAGGCAAAAATCGCAGAACGTATAATCTTCCTACAGTTAAGTTGACTTTCTTGACAGAACATACATTAATCAATATGGTAACATACATTAACTATCATCTTGATCATCATCAGTCCACTCTTCTCATCTTGTTAGATTTTACCGCAGCTTTCGACACAGTAGATTATGATCTGATGCTTATGTTATATTGAGTTGGCATTACCAACACTGCTCAACTGATTCAGTTATTACACTTATCGTGTACTTTTCCAGGAATCCCTAGTTAATACTTTTTCTCCACCTTGTGGGGTTCCCCAGGGCTCCATTCTCACTCTATGATTGTTCAATATTTTCCTTGCACCTCTTCTAACTCTTACTCAAACTCTTGGATTCACTCCTTTTGTATACGCAGATGATGTAAAACTTCTCTGCCCCATATACCCCACAAATGTTTCTGACATTCAGAATATAAATCAGGCATTCACCCAATAACATCATGGCTTAATGAAAATTATCCCTTAACTCTTCAAAATCAAAAGCTATACTATTTACTCATGGGGAATCTCAGAACCTACCAATCCTTCTTGGAAACTCTGTAGAATCCAAGATTTTCCTCCATCAAATTTCTCAGAATCGTTATGGATGAGAAACTTAGTTTTCATCTTCAAATTTCCAAAGTTGTGCAACACTACTTTTACAAACTCCATATGATATATTCCATCAGGGCTGTTCTTGAACCTTCAGCTCTTAATATACTGATTCACTTGTTAGTCATTACATACTTCAATACTGTAATTTCCTCTACTATGGCTTATCCCCTAAGGAACTCCACAGATTAAAATTAATTCAAAACACTTCCATCAGAATGATTAAGGGAGTGCATAAATTTGATCATATCGCTCCTCTGTTAAAAGCCTCACCGTGGCTTCCTATAACTCATCGATTAGCATTCAAGATCCTACTTCTAGTTTTTAAGATTGAACAATCCAATAAATCCCTTTTTCTTGACCGATATCTCAATCGTATGGAATGAGACATCGGACTCTTCACTCATCTCAGCAAAACCTGCTAGTCATTCCAAGTTCAGGTCACATAACATACAACATCACACATCATCAAATCTTCTCTGTCATAGGGTCTTCTCTTTGGAATAATATTCTATTAAAACTAAGAATTGAAACATCTCTAGATAAATTCAAATAGCAGTTTAAGAGTTTCATTTTTCCTGATGCTTATAGTCAACGCTCATCTTTTATCTAATTAGCTTTAGATTCTTCCTTCTTTTCTCTCTAGCAATGACTGGGGGATGGCCTGTTAGGACAGGCAAGCACCTTCCCCTCGTCTGTCCACTATTCTATCAGATATTGTAGTTCCTTCTCCTGTCCACTCTTATTTCCCTTTTCTACCCCTCGAATTTCTACTCTTACTTTATTTTTTCATTTTCTAAATTGTAATCCACTAAGAAGCTCCTGTGAGTACACAAGCGATTCACATCCACCTATGTTTTTATATTTTTATTATCTATCATAAGCTGCTCTGAACAGTCTTTGTTGCACTGGAAATTTAGGGTACAAGACTAAATGCATATAAAAACAGAAAATGCAAATTCCTTGCACAAAAAGGTAGAGCTAAGCTATGCAAATGAACTAGCACAGTGCTGTACAGATCCAGGGCATGATGCATATTGTACATGTTACTACTGCTCAAGCATGGGTGACCAAGTGTTCAGGCATGGTGTTAAGAACCGAGATGAAATTATTGTATGATCAATTATGTACTGCTATAGAGTTAGCCGGCTGGCATTTAAGACCTACAACAGAGTAAGATTTTATAAATGCAACAATGATAACCCCTCCCCCCCCCTAAATTCTATCTATTCTACTGAAGACTTCATCTGAGGAATAGACATTCAGAAGATCTAAGAGTACAGAACATGCAGAGTAAATATTCTACATGCAATATATATGAGATAAGTGGCGTATCAAGGGTGAGCAGCACCCGGGGCAGTGACATCCCTCTCCCATCCTGTTCCCTACTCCCCCCACCCCCGGCCGCACATGTGTGCCCCTTCCCCGTACCTTTTTTATTATTATTATTTCAAAGCAATGAACTCTACTGAAATTCTCAGTGAAATTATTATAAGTAGTAACACTCTTCAATGACAAAAGTAGAAGGAAAAAGCCCCAAAAACTCAGTCACTGCACCATCCGTTTAACTTCGGCACAAGCAGCCACAAACTTGCTGCCCACGTTGGCTTTGGTTTTCTCTCTGTTGTCATTTCCTAGGCCCGGTTCCCGGAAGTGATGTCAGAGAGAGCACCAAAGCCTACGTGGGCAAGTTTGTGGCTGCTCACACCGAAGTTAAAAAGGTACAGGGAAAGGGCGCACATACAGCAGGGGGAAAAATGGGAAGGGGCGGAGAGGAGGAGGGGTGTCGGCACTCTGAGGAAGACCACGCCCGGGGTGGACCGCCCCCGCTTACTACGCCACTGTATGAGATAACAGAACAGCCGAATCGTGCACACACTGAAATGTGAAATATAAGATCTGAGGATGAGTAGCTGCCTTGAATTGTAAATGAGTATTCTGTCAAAATGGTTATTTCCGCTAAACTGTAATTTTAGTCACAGTATGTTGAATAATTGCAGTTGTTCTTCAAAAAACATCCTTGACCCAGGAAAGTGCTTTAAGGTGAGGAGCATTTACATGAGAAATGTTTATGCTGTTATATTTTGCATTCTTTGTCTCACCTTTTTCCACTGCTTTAATAAGACCTGTTTGGCATGCATCATCCTATCGCCCTTTCAAAAGTGTTCTTGTGACACATGCAATGAGCGACCTTCAAGATTAGAGGGCACAACTGAAAAAGCCTCATGGATGAGAACAAGAAAAGAGCAGCCCTGGATTAACCATTAAGCATATGCAGAGGGCATCAAGAGAAAGGGGGGCACCACAGAGATTTTTAATCCTAGGCACCTTACCATCCAGATAATTCTTAACAATTTTGTGTTGCTAATTGCTCATTATTGGCATTGATTAAGCTTTTTAAATAAGTTTTAAGTTTTATTAAAAATCTGATAAATCATCTATACAGAGTTTCAAGGCAGTGTACATCTAAAAAAAAAAAAAACAACAGGTTTTTTTTTTTTTTACAATGACCTATACATAAAGTACCACAAATAGGATATATAAACTTACAAATACAATAGGAAAAAATGGGGAAGCACTACAATAAGTTAGGTGCCTAGATAGGCTAGGTGTGCTGACCTAGGTGCCTAATCTTAAGTGTCTTTTAAAGAATGTGGGCTGAAGTATCTGATATCAATATGGCCGACTTCTGTACAAACCTCTGGTGTAGTAAGGGAAGTGCGGGGGGATGGGGGATGTTCCGCTCTGGGCATTGACTTTATAAAGGGCGCAGGCATCCGTCCTCTTCTCCTCTCCCCCTCCGTCGCACACATGTACCCTTCCCTTCCTTTGGATCTCTTTAATTTTTCCTGCGCAAGCACCATTATGAACTTGCTGCCCGTTTTAGCGTCACCTCTCTCCGATGTCACTTCCGGGCCCTGCACCTTGAAAGTGACATCAGAGGGATAGCCAATGCGGGCAGCAAGTATGTGCTGTTGCTGCTACCTAGAAAATTTAAAAGGTAGGGGGGAAGGGGGATGTGCACAAAGTGGTGGGGGGGGGGCAGGAAGGAGCGGGAGGTGGAAAAGAGGGTGGGAGTAGCGGGGTGCCACTTACCCTCGCTACGCCACTGCTTATCTACACAGCAATTGCTGCTAAAGCAAAGCATTTCAAAAACTGCTTTGTATAAATCACATCTACAAAATCTCTCTGCGCTGCCTGGCGCTATTACTATCCATCCCCATGTCATTATCAGCTCCTTTTCCCATCTGTGAGATGGAAATTTGGCAACTGAGGAATTCTGAAAAAATTAAACACTCAGATATTTATTGATTGATTGATTGATTGGGATTTATTAACTGCCTTTATGAAAATTCAGCACAGGCAGTGTATATAAAAACCTGCCATGTCCACTGATCAACAAGATATTGGGCTGAACGCAAACATTCAAGCAGGTATGAATACATAAATAAATTAATACGGTTAGGGCGCTTCAGCTTGGAAAAGAGACGGCTGAGGGGAGATATGATTGAAGTTTACAACATCCTGAGTGGAGTAGAACGGGTACAAATGGATCGATTTTTTGTTACGTCAAAAATTACAAAGACTAGGGGACACTCGATGAAGTTATAGGGAAATACGTTTAAAACCAATTGGAGGAAATTTTTTTTCACTCAGAGAATAGTTAAGCTCTGGAACGCATTGCCAAAGGATGAGGTAAGAGCGGATAGCGTAGTTGGTTTTAAGAAAGGTTTGGACAAGTTCCTGGAGGAAAAGTCCATAGTATGTTATTGAGAAAGTTACGGGGGAAGCCACTGCTTGCCCTATATCGATAGCATGGAATATTGCTACACCTTGGGTTTTGGCCAGGTACTGGTGACCTGGATTGGCTACCGTGGGAATGGGCTACTGGGCTTCATGGACCATTGGTCTGACCTAGTGAAGTTACTCCTATGTTCTTACGAAATACTGTAGCTTGTCAAGATATGAAAAACTTGTGGTAGCTTTCTACCAGAAAAGATGTTAATAATAGTCTTAAAAACAAGTGACTGAATTTCTTGCTAAGAAAATGGTATACCTCTAGGAACCATCAAAAGTAACAGAATGTCCACAACTCTGGTGGTCCTCCATCATTATTTTAGACAAATTCTGAAAGATCACCCACTGTTAATGTTTAATGTGAAAGTTAATGAAGAACCATTAATTGGACTATTTTTAAACAATAAAAGAGCTTCACTTATTCAATCCAAATATTTTTACATTCAATGTTTATTAAAAGTCTATTCTGTAGACTGGCATAATTATCTAGTCACATATTTGGATGTATTGGTTAGGGTCAAGTGCTGTGATTTTCATGATGGTGGGTCGGGAAATGAATTAGTGGGTGTTAGACCTGTAGTTTACTGGAAAAGTTCTTTCTAGAGTGAATTAGGAGGAAGATAGGCTGGGGGAAAAGAGGTCCTCAGTCTAATAACCCCCCTCCCTTTTTTTTCTTTCTTAATTTAAAGTTTTATTAATTTTTATTTATTAATTACAAGAAAATTACAGACATTCAGACAGCATCAGGAAAATAATACCAACAAATAAGAAATCTCACTAAACAGAATACAGACTTCAAAAAATATCATGCCCCAGCTGAAATTTAACAATGAAAAATGAGGAGAGACAGAAACAAAGATAAAGAGAAAAATTCTCTATTATTGCCCCTGAACCAAATTTCACAGTATCATGCCCCAATAGAGGCATCTCCCGGTTCAACTCTCTGGGACCAAATGAACTCCTGTAATTGTGAGGGATCAAAGAAAACATAGGGACCCCAATTAATGATGTGTTCAAAATTTTACAATTACCCCATGGTAACAGCAAAGATTAATGTGCAGTAAGTGGAGAGGGTGTGCCCTACATCTGCCCAGTATGAATTGCATAGGTACACACATGTAATGCAGTCTTGGCACTGTCTATATCAGGGGTCTCAAAGTCCCTCCTTGAGGGCCGCAGTCCAGTCGGGTTTTCAGGATTTCCCCAATGAATATGCACGAGATCTATGTGCATGCACTGCTTTCAATGCATATTCATTGGGGAAATCCTGAAAACCCGACTGGATTGCAGCCCTCAAGGAGGGACTTTGAGATCCCTAGTCTACATAACATTTGGCTGGGGTGTCACAACCTGTTAGTATTCTCCTCCAATTAACCCCCACCCCGGATCCCCTTACACACATCCTAGGGGGCCCTTTGATCCCTCCTCCTGATCTCAGCTCTCCCATCAATCCTATCCCATACCTCCTAGGGGACCCTCCAATCCCCTAAACCAGGGGTAGGCAATTCTGGTCTTCGAGAGCCAGAGCCAGGTCAGGTTTTCAGGATATCTACAATAAATATGCATGAGATAGATTTGCATCTCAAGGAGGCAGTGCATGCAAATCCATCTCATTCATATTCATTGTGGATATCCTGAAAACCTGACCTGGCTCCGGCTCTCGAGGACCGGAATTGCCTACCCCTGCCCTAACCCAATCTCAACTCTCCCCCAATACAGCCCCCTTCTGTTTTACTCCTACTCATATCCTAGGAGTCTTTCAATCTCCTGAATCTCAGCTTCTTTCTGATATGTCTCCCCCAGGTGTTTATGTTTATTAATATTGGATATACCGCTTAGACATATTACAGATCAAAGCAGTTAGCATAAAATATAGGTACTTAAAACTTCCCTATCTGTTCCAAAGGCTCACAATCTAGCTAATGTACCCAAACAAACAATTCTTAATATAAAGAAAAAGCATAAAAAAAGAAAGAAGATATAGCAAAATTCCAAGAATGATGAGGGGAAAATAAATAGTATCAGATCACAATAAAAGATAAATGTGATCTCCCTCACACACATCCTGGAGGTCCTGAAGGTCTCCCCATATACAAAGCCTTTCCCCTTCACTAAACCCTGCCCCTCTGCCAGCAAAATCATGCCCCCCCCCCCCACACACACACACACAGAGGCCTCATTCTCCTTCAACTCTCTCTGAAGTCCTCCCAGAGATTTATATGGAAGTCAGCAATTAGAGAGCTTGGCGGCAAGCCAGAGACTGGTTTATTTGGCTATTTCAACCAGAAGGATATTCTGCAACTTATAGATGCATCTCACAGTAAGAAAGAGGTATTACGATGATGACCTGGAACCACACCCTTTTTCTAGTATGAAAAAGCAGAACCATATGGGAGTCATGAACAACGCGCATGCTGTAGGTTGGCATTTGATTTAAATTACATTTAGCAGGGGAAGTTATCAAGGTGGGCTCCCATTAAGACAGGTTGTTTGTGTCTCAACCCATCGAATGGAACCCTCTGCCACAATAGTACAACTTGTGGTAAAATAACCTGTCTTAACAGTAGCCCACTTTGGTAACTCCCCCCCTTAGTGATGGAGCTGGTTATGTATTTTCTATTTCCCTTTTTAAAATTTTATTTAAAATTATCTATATTCTGCCAATCAGTTCTGATTCTAAGCACATTCTATATCAAACATGACAACATGAAAATGCATGTATAAACATACAGCAGAGAAAGGTTTGAATCAACCAGACGAGGATGGTCCAGCTTATACAAGGTTGTGTTTCTAATTACTTTTCAGTTGAATAAACAGGTGCTATGCATTTGAGAGCTTGTCAGAGCATGATAATCTTGTTGTTAAGTTCCTATCTGCAGGGGCGTTAATAGTAGCCTGTCAATCTTAAACATGAGCGACTTTGAATTAGTTGCTAATGAAATGATAAACCCTTAGGAGCCATGAAAACTAACAGAACACCTTCAACTCTGGTGGTCCTCTAGTATTATTAATCTAAACACATTTCATAAGATCTTTCAACAAGTTAATGAACTTAATTTAAAAGAATAAATGGAGAATCATTAACTGGACCATTGTAAACAATGCAAAAGCATTATTTTGTCATCCTTTTTTTATTAAATTGAAGACTTGTTTAAAAAGTCTTTTGACTAAGCCAATATATTCAACTCGTCACCTTGTAGATCTCCCCTGTCTATACAATAGCTGAGATTTAAGTAAAACCTATAAAGCTGGTCCCCCAATGAATTAGAGTTCAGGATGACCACTGGAGAAGGGTGCACACTATGTTTGGTGCACTCTTCTGGAAAATTTAAATCTCCTCCAAAATCTTCTTCCCAAGCACACAGAGAATGTTAAAGTATCAAACGTACTCGTATTTACAGTTCTTGACCTTCCTCTTTAGTGTACTTGCTCCTCTATTTTCCTGCATCTACTGTGCTCCTTCATTGATATAGATAGGTTTTGTACCCTCTCTGCTCTTGGAAAGTGCCTTTTCTTTCTCAGGACTTCTAAGTCCCCATCTCTTCTTTCTAGATAGTTTTAGGGCATGGGATATTCCATGATTTCCATTGTCAAACTCCTCTCTTGTTCCTCATAAACTATGCAGTCCTTCGAAGGGTTAACAAAGTTTCTTTCCTCCTCTCTAGGATTTCTCACTCCTTAACAACAACTCCTCATGCTCACCCTCTCTGGACTAGACAAGTTGGATTCAATTAGACCTTGGGTCTCACCTCCTATCATAGAGGCTCCCAGCATGTAGGCACACCACCCTGATTCTCTAGTCCGCCTAAAGTTAGGCACCAATACTGGCACCTAATTTAAGCAATAGGCTTAATCACTACCTAAATTGGCACTTAACACCTCAAAATCAGCTTTAATTGAAAGTTAGGCTCCTAACTCAAAAAAATTAGATTCTATAAAAAGTAGATACCTAGCCCAATGCACCTACACTAAAAGTATGGGTGTGTTTTAGAGTTAGACACCTATTTGTGAATCAGGTGCCATTAGGCTCTGATATCGGTGCCTAACTAGGTACAGAAAACCCTGGTATAAATTGAGGACACCTAAATGTTAGGATGCTGAGCACCGCCTAAGCACACTTAGTAGGGTTGCCAGATTTTCCAGTCAGAAAATCCGAACCTCTAGACCCAACCCTAGGCTCACTCAGTTCCGTCCATCCCCTCCCTAATCCCGCCCCCAGTCTCACCGCAAATCGCATTGGGCAGGGAGGAAGTCCACGCATATGCGGATGTCATGCGATGACATTGCACGTGCGTGTGATGCCATCACATGGACTTTCTCCCTGCTCGATGCAATTTGAGGAGGCTTTTCAAAACCCTTCTGGCAACCCTAACACTTAGGCAATGCTAAGCATGTTACTATAATGGGCACCTAAGTTTTATAGAATCAGTGCTTATATGAGTGCCAAACTTTAGGCAGACTTTAGAATCAGGGTCACTGTTTCTGGGTAACAGTCCTTTCCCCAATTCAAATTTGGAATGGTTGCAACTTTTCTCTCTCTAGTTCTTCTTGAGAACAGGAAGAAATCTCCCAAATGATGCCTCTCATATGATGAGCAGAAACCCCCCCCTGAAAAAAGTCCCCATACAAACCTCCACACGAACACCAAGAAAATAGGGATGAACACTGGGCCTCCACAGTTCACTCAATAAAGGACTTCTAAGGGTGCAATCCAAACAAAAAATTCTTGAAAAGCACCACTTGGTGTTAAAAGGACTCGTCACAGGACCATGTATCTGAGTTTTAAAAAGGTTTGGAGATGTTCCTGGTGGAAATGTCCATTGTCTGCTATTGAGATAGGCATGGGGAAAACCATTGCTTGTCCTTGGGATTAGTAGCATGGAATTTTGCTACTATTTGGGATTCTGCCAGGTACTTGTGACCTGGATTGGCCACTGTTGGAAGCAGGATAATTAGATAGATGGGTCATTGGTCTCAGCCCCTATTTGGAGTGCAATATATTTTTTAACCTCCCCCCCCCCCCCAATATTCTCCAGCTCCCAAATGTAAAGTAAAGTCTCTCAAACAGACATAAGACTCTTCTTCAACTATAAGATACGAGGGAACATCCATTAATCTTATATTTGGCAAGCATTCAGGGCACATTTTTTTTACAGTAAATCTTTCAGAAGTCAGTGGAAAGCACCATTTCTTTGATTTTCCATGACTGCTGTAATCTTTTAATGATGACATTTTTCTTTCTGAGATTTTGAAATATTTCTTCTGTTGGGGATAGTTTTGATATCTGTGAATTGTTTATCTTCTAGGAGGCTGCCCAAAGCCTGTGACACTTTTCAAATACTTATGTAGGGTTCTTTTGCACCCCCCCTCCCCCACTTCAAAAGCACACCCTTTGCTAGTGCTCCAGAAAGATATTTGAATGTAAATCTTGCAAAGTAAAGGTATTAGTTATGAATAGAATTTATTCATCAAATAGAGTTAGGGATTTCTGGACACATGTGACAAAGAGATTAAGGGGAAACATTTCAACATAGACTACCATTAGGATGTATTATTTTACTGTTAATACCGGTTATTAGTAACTAGATCGCATTGCACTAGTTGTCGTAAAGTAACCTGTCTTAACGGTTCATAGACAAAAATGCTGTTCGGAGAATATATATCATGAGATAACGTAACCATGGTAATGAAAATGCATTCACGTGGCTTATATTGAAAACGCAAAGAGTCAAGGGAATCATACTGAACACGCGTTGACGTGATCACGTGACACATGACGTGTTCACGTGCTGTATGTGCGCGTGTCCTTCGATGGGCAAGCGGCCTCTAGTGGCGCGCTGAATTGTTATTGCGCTGAGTTATCTTGCGCTAAATTGTCTGACGCTGAGTTGTCGCTGCGCTCAATTGTCTTGCGCTCAAATGTCTTACGCTCGGTTGTCTTTGCGCTTGTCTTAACGCTGAGTTGTCTTTGCGCTGAGTTGTCTGCGCGATTTTGTCTGCGTGCGATTGTCTTGCGCGCTTTTGACCTGTCACCGTCTTAACAGTAGCCCATATTGATAACTTCCTCCTTGGGTGGGGGAAGAGTAACTCCTGAAGCTACACAGAGAGATCATTTGAATATTGATCTCTCAGGCCCGGATTCTGTCTGCGGCCACCTTGAAAGTAGTCGTCGATCGCATGTCAGTTATGCGACAGTGCCAGGTACAGAATCACGCCTCTGGCAAACATAGGCACCGGAAATGTAAGCCAAGGTTTTCCTGTCCTACATTTCCGGCGCCTACCTATGATGCGAATCGCACCTTCGTAGGTGCTTTAAGCCGCCACTTCTGGCATTAGCCACTCCCATAGTGGCATTAGGCGGCCTAAAGCACCTACAGAGTTGCAATTCCATTGCTGGTTTTTTTTAGGCACTGATAGGCACCTTAAAACTCAGTTAAAAACATTGTTTCAACTGCATTTTTGCTGAGTTTGGGTGCCTAAAAAATTGGTGCCAGTTAGAGAATCTGGGCCTCAGTGCTTTAGGTCAGTGGTTCCCAACCCTGTCCTGGAGGACCACCAGGCCAGTTGCGTTTTCAGGATAGTCCTAATGAATATGCATGGAGCAGATTTGCATGCCTGGCACCTCTATTATATGCAGATCTCTCGCATGCATATTCATTAGGGCTATCCTGAAAACCCAACTGGCCTGGTGGTCCTCCAGGACAGGGTTGGGAACCACTGCTTTAGATCATGTGTATTATTTGTCTTACTCCCCATAAGGTCTATTTTTTAAAGTTTTAACCTACTCTTTTTTTTTTTTTTTTTAAATTTGTACACCGCTTAGAAGTTTGATTGAGCAGTATAAAAAATTTTAATAAAACTTAAAACTTGATGTGTCTATATACTGTTTTCAACACAGTGGCGTAATAAGAGGGGGTTGTCCACCCCAGGCACCATGTTGGTGAGTGGCGCTGGCCCCCCTCCTCCTCTCTGCCCCTCATGCTCTTCCCTTTCTTCCCCTCACCACGTGCGTCCCCTTCCCCGTACCTCTAGTTTTTCGCCGCCGCGAGCAACTATTTCAAAGTGTTCCTCGCAACCGCATCAGCTCTCTCGCTGATGTCACTTCTGGTTGCCGCGCATAGGAAGTGACTTCCGGGGGAGAGCCGCAGGGGTCGCAAGGAGCGCGTTGAAGTTGTTACACGTGGCGCTGAACAACTAGAGCTACAGGGGAAGGGAAGAGGATGTGTGCATGGGGGGAGGGAATCGGGGAAGGAGCAGGGAAGTGGCGCCTCGCACCTTGGCTACGCTACTGATTCTACATACTGAAAAGCTGAGGTTAACAAAAGAGGGAAAGATGTACAACGCTGATTAGAGAGGATCAGGTCTTCATTAAATCTTTGTATCTGGTCTCTAACCAGCTGCACATTCTTAACCAAGTAAAATGAAGAGCTTAACATAAAATCATCTCTTATTACTGATCAGTTCTGACAGCTGCTTCCTTGAGGCCAAGAGACTACGTATAAGACCTTTACGGTTACAAGAAACATGCACAGTAGTGAAATTAAACCAAAGTTTTCAGATCGTTTATTATGTTAATTAACTCCTTTTGATCATTCTTTCTTCAGCAAGAAAGCAGCTTAATTGGAACAGAAAACAGATCATGGAAAGCTTTCATGTTCTTTTTTCCTTACATGGCTACTGGAGAGTGTTCTAGTATTTTTTTTTCTCCTTACAAGTGAACCTAGAACAGGAACTTGTTGACCAAAGCAGGTAGAAATGGTACAGTGGTTGTCTCATATGGTGACAGTAATGAATTCCTTTCAGGGCCAATGCAAAGGTATTAAACATCCCAGGCAAACCTTCAGTTTGTACTCCCTCCCCCCACCCCCCATCATTAACCTTTTGGCCCTTAGGCACTCATCCCTCTAAGCCAGTGGTCTCAAACCCAAACCCTTTGCAGGGCCACGTTTTAGATTTGTAGATACTTAGAGGGCCTCAGAAAAAATATTTCATGTCTTATTAAAGAAATATAAATATATTATCATTGAAACATACTATATCTTCCACCCATATATTCTTATATTCTATTTACTCTCTATTGCACTATAGGTGGATAAATAGCCTCAAAATAGAGTGACCATATAATCACGTGGAGGGGCATAATAAAAAAAAACAAAACATCTAAGTCCCCTTTTGGCCTAAGGCCTTAAACGTTGAAAGCAGAAGCAGGGAAAATGTCCATAACCAAAAAAAACATCCAAAAGGAGCCTCTACATTCAGCTGTTTAAATGCCCAGTCCACCACGTCTACACTTATACTCCATAATGAACCAAAAAAACACCTAAGCCCCAAACGTCCAACACAAGGGCTTTTAGGCGAAGGAGGAGCCAGTCCTTCGCCTAAAAGCTGGATTCTGTAACCGGTGTCTGTCAAAAACAACACCGGTTACAGAATCCCCCCCACCTTAAAACGATCCGGGCAGGAGGGAGCCCAAGCCATCCTGGCCCACGGTACCCCAAACCCCCGACTATGGTCAGGGCAAGAGGGAGCCCAAGCCCTCTTGCCCCGCTGACTTCCCAACTCCCCAACAGCATCGGGGCAAGAGGGAGCCCAAGCCCTCTTGCCCCGAGCACCCGCGGCATACCCGGCACCCCCCGATTACGATCAAGCCAGGAGGGAGCCCAAGCCCTCCTGGCCTCTCACCCCTCACCCCCCTACACGATCGGGCAGAAGGGAGCCCAACCCCTCCTGCCCAAGCGGACCCCCTATCCCCCACCCCCCACTACAATATGGGCAGGAGGGATCCCAGGCCCTCCTGCCCTCGACACAATCCCCCCCAACGACCGCCCCCTCCGAACCCCCGATCGCCCCCCCCTGCCTACCCACGACCCCCCACTGACCCCACGACCCCCTCACCCCCAATCCCACCCCCCATACCTGAAATGTTGGCTGGATGGACGGGTACCAAGCCCACCCATCCGGCAGGCTAGCCGGCTCCAGAATGGGGCCGGATTGGCCCATGCGGCTGAAACCCCGCCCACAGGTGGGGCCTAAGGCGCCTGGGTCAATCAGAATAGCTTTTCAGCAGGCGGTAGATTTTCGGCTAGCATGCGCTAATCCGGTGTATGCGCTAAAACCACTAGCGCACCTTCTTAAAAGGAGCCCTATGTCACCTGGGCTGCAGAATAATGAGATGGAAATCATGCAAATGCATGTAAAGCAGCTCATTACTATGTTAATTCTATAATACCACTTGGAGTCTGATCGAGGCCACATGTACTGTAGATGTGATCCGGGCAGTGTACAGGCGCTGCTCATGGGGGTGGTGGACTGTACTGTGGGACCTTTAAGATGCAGCCTAGGTAGTGTTACCAGATGTCTGGATTTCCCTGGACATGTCGTCTTTTTGAGGACTCCGTCGGGCATCCAGGCAGCTTTTTCAATTTGCTACTTTAGTCTGGTTTTCGCCATTTCAGGGGACAGTGGTGGTGGCAGCAGCCTGAAAAAGAAATTATCCTGGCCAGGGTCAGTGTCATGCTCCGGAGTTCCTACCTCTTCCAGCAGCCTTCCCATCTGGCCCTCTCCCTTCTACCTGCACCCGGTCACACCCCCTGCTCCATGGCTCTCTTCGGCAACTTGTCAGCAGCAGCGATCAAGACAAGCTTCTGACGTCGGGGCCTTCCCTCTGTGAGTCCCGCTTAATTTGTTTCAACTTCCTTTTTCCACAAAGGTGGGGACTTGAAGAGGGAAGGCCTCGACGTCGGCAGCTTGTCTTGATCACTGCTGCTGACAAGTTGCTGAAGAGGGCCACAGGGCAGGGGGTGCGGCTGGATGTAGGTGGAAGGGAGAAGGCCATATGCAGGACTTGTGGGTGAGGGAGGAGAATGAGAGAGAGAAAGAGAGAGGGGAGGGAAACAAAAGGAAATATGTCATACCGGGATGGGCCAGAGTGGAGGGAGGATGGAAAGATTCTAGCTACAGGGTGCAGTAACAAGGGGGAAAGCTGAAAATGGAGATAGTTCCACAGAGATGAGAAGGGGTAAGCAGGCACTACTGAATAAGGATAGAGATACAGAGGGGACATGCTGAAAGCAGGGGTGGTGGTGGTTTAACACAGAGGGAGAAATCCTGAAAAGGGGTTACATGGGTTTATAGAGGGAGGCAATGCTGAAAGAGGATAGATTGGCACACAGAGGGAATAATACTGAAATGGAGGGTTGATAAGGATACAGATGGAGCAATGCTGAAAAGGGGGAGAGGAGATAGGGACACAGAGAGGGAGCAATGCTGAAGGGAGGTAGTGCTGAAAAAGAGGAGGTGAAATAGAGACACAGAAGTAATGCTGAAAAAGTGGGGGGGAGATAAAGACATTGAAAGGGCAAATGGTGAACAAGGACAGAGACAATGAAAATTCTGAAAAAGAGGTGAGATAGGGATATAGATGAGATGGACACAAAGAAGGGTGATGCTGGAAAAGAGATGGAATGGTAATTCTGACAGACACAGAAGGGAAATGCAGGATCAAGGAGAGATGGGGCTCAGGCTGGATGAAATGGGGAGAAAGAGGAAAGAATTGAAAAGAACAGACATTGGAAAGAATGAGAGAGTGAAGAGAAGATGAGGAAAGCAGAAACCCAAAGACAACTAAGGTAGATAAAAGTTGTTTTTTTATATAGCTGTGTTAATAAATGTTTAGAATATGAAAATAGAAATAAGGTGAACTTTTTATTAGACCAATTTTAATATATTTTTGACTAGCTTTAAAAGACCAAAACTCCTTCTTCAGGTCAGGAAAGAATACCGTGAAGGAGATTATGGCCTCTGAAAGCTAATAGAAAATGTATTAGTCCAATTACATGGTATCTTATTTTCCATTTTTTTTGCTATGTGGTGATTGGTATTTGTTAGTCTTTTCAAATTTACATCTGCTGTTTTTATATTTTAGACAGTACTAGAGGACATGCATCGCTGTTTACGTGGTGCTGCATTCTATGCAGATTTTGGCTTCTTAGGATGCAGTTTCATTGGCGACTACATATTTTATTTTTAGTTTGAAGTTACACTCTCACCCAGTATAGAATAAGTATCTGTGTTATGTGTGTGTGGAAAAAAGACATGCTTTTCTGTTAGCATTGACCGTGCAGAATCAATCTATACCAGTGGTCTCAAACGCGTGGCCCAGGGGCCACATGCGGCCCTCTAGGTACTATTTTGAGGCCCTCAGAATGTTTATCATAATCACAAAAGTAAAATAAAACAGTTTCTTGATCATATGTCTCTTTAGCTATAAATGACAATATTATTATTAAGACTCAGCCAAAAGGAAAGATTTATAAACTATAAATTTCTTTAATAAGACATTAACTATTTTTTTCTGAGGTCCTCCAAGTACCTACAAATCCAAAATATAGCCCTGCAAAGGGTTTGACTTTGAGACCACTGATCTATACTAACCTGGCTTGTTCAGTTTTACAATGGGTGTACTGACATTCTAATACTCATTGCAAAGGTTAAGATGCTGCCATTTCCTAGGTGTGACTTGTGAATTATTACTAAAAATATTTTTTTTTTCTTAGAGGAGGGGGTGTTTAAAAATGATTGACCCCGGGTGTCAAATATGCTAGGTATGCCACTGATGGCTGGACTTGGAGTTCCAGACCCGATGCTGCAGCAGTCAGTGCCGACGGTTATTGCAGATAAACAGCATGCACCAGTATAGGTCAGCTCAGGTCACACCAGTCACCTTATTTTCTGGTGCGTGCTGTGCGGCAAGCAAAAAGAACCTCATTTCTCCTCTGATCTTTTGCACTGCACATAGCCAGTAGCCACCAAGGCCCAAGGAGAGGAGGAAAGATTGAAGAGGCCAGCTGAGATCCAGGAGGGACTTACTGCACAGACAGTGCAGGTGCACCAGTGTTCTGCTAAGTTAGCCTGAAGTTGGGACAAAATAAAATAAATACTCTCTGTCCTAAGATTAGGGGCAACTGAAAGGACGATATATCAGGAAGTTCCTCCCAATTGCCTGTTCCTTGGGAAAGAGAAAAAGAAAAGGCTATGGATTGGCTGCCAGGTCCTCAAGAAATAAACTCCAATGGAATTGATGCTATGGATTTAAGATAAGTAGAAGATTTTTTTTGTTTTTTGACAATCTGTAACTTGTGCTCTGCATGTGTTACTAAGACCCTTGAGGCTGTTAGCTATATTTGACCATTTGCTAAATTTTTTTAAAAAAGTTGAGAGGGAGAGAGGTACAGAACCTGACTATGGTCAGGAAAGAAAGCTACTTTCCCTGGATAGGCCTTGAAATAAAGGCCACAGAGCCTGCTATTTTAGTGTTTGGTTGGTGTTCTCAATTGCCCCTGATGCTTTTGATCTGTTAACAGCTGGAGGACTGTTTAATGTTGTTTCCACATGGTTATCAACTTTTTTTTTTCAGTTCAAAAAAATTTTATTGAGTTTAGTAGATGAAGTACAATAAATGTTAACAAAGCAAGAAACATGCATGCCATACCAATGCAAAGATTTACAAAATATTATCTACATAATGTAATACAGCAGGCAGACCTATGCCTATCTATAAGGAGGAAAGTAGCAGCACAACATGCAGCCAAAAGTACATGTAAAATCCAAAAACACAGAGCACAGAGAGACACCGGAGCCATACACCTATAGAAACACTGGGAGTGAGCCATAAAGAGCCAGGTTTAGATGATGATATCCATGTTTCAGCACATGAACTGAATGTCGTCAGCCTGTGTTGCAATAGGAGTTAACCGGACTCCATCAACTTAAGGGTTGGTCCACTCCACTCAGTATTTTATAGACTCTGATATTTCATGGGTGCAACACAAGAAAGGTCAAGTCGCACGGAATGCAATTATAGCTTGCTATGACCCTGCCTGCACACCGCAGGCAACCGCCTAGGCAAGGGGTGGGGCAAGGGGCAGGGCAAGGGGTAGGGCCAAGTGTCCTCTTCTTTTGGCTTCACAAATACAGTAACCTTAGGCCTAGGAGCATTGAGCTACACTTTGAGGCTCGATGATCCCAGGCTGACAGACTAATGGTAAGTGCAAAGTCGTTCACAGGCAGTGTTGGTCCTTTACCACAGGAATCATCATCCTGCAGTAAAAGCTCCCTTTTTGCCACATCTTTATAACTTCCTCCATCAGTGGTCAGAAGGAGCCAGAAGCTCCAGGAGTTGCATGATTGCTCTAAAGCAGTGGTTCCCAAACCTGTCCTGGAGGACCCCCAGCCAGTCAGGTTTTCAAGATATCCCTAATGAATATGCATGAGAGAGATTTGCATATAATGGAAGTGATAGGTATGCAAATCTCTCTCATGCATATTCATTAGGGATATCTTGAAAACCTGACTGGCTGGGGGTCCCCCAGGACAGGTTTGGGAACCACTGCTCTAAAGCTTCCAGCAGTGTTGAAGGAATGAGTAGAACTGGAGGTTTTTTAAGTATAATTTCTAAATTGCTCATGTCCTTTTCTTAGAGGTGTCTGGGCAGCTTTCTACAGTGTTCTTTCACCTATCTCCTATCTCCTATCTTTGGGCTGGCCAGCTGCAGCAGTACTTCCTGTTCCTGTGTAGGTGGAATGTTCCAGAATGCTCCAGAAAGAAGGGAACAAATTAATGGACTTGAGGCATGTTTTCATCCTCCAGAAGAACATGAGTTAGTGGACTAGCTCAGGGCTAGGCTTGCTGTGGAATGATTCATTTTCTAGGGAAAAATATGCCAGGTAAAATTGTGTTCTGGCATGCCTGGGGATTTGCTTCTGCCCTTTGTGTAAGGATCCTGACAGTCATCTGAAAATTGAATTTACTGTAGTGGAAACAACAAAGCAAGTGTTCAAAAGTGAATTTTCTTCATGAATATGGTCATTGCACTGCTACCTTGATTTTTTTTTTCATTCTTATTTCCATTGTTCACCTTAAGTGTTTTATGTATTGATTTACCAGGAGATGGTTGGATAATCTTTTTGTTGTTGTTAATTTAGAGCAGGGGTGTCAAATGACGGTCCTCGAGGGCCGCAATCCAGTTGGATTTTCAGGATTTCCCCAATGAATATGCATGAGATCTATTAGCATACAATGAAAGCAGTGCATGCAAATAGATCTCATGCATATTCATTGGTGAAATCCTGAATACCCGACTGGATTGCGGCCCTCGAGGACCGACATTTGACACCCCTGATTTAGAGCCTGGTTGACTTTAAATGGCAGTGTCAAAATCAAGCTTTTTTTCTTCTTTTTTGAATTAAATGTAACAAACCCTTCTCTTGTATTTTTCTTGTGATGTCGACGTATATGATTAAGGGACCCTTTTACAACGCTGCAGTAGTGATTCCCGTGCAGCAAATGTGATGCAGCCTATTCGGTTCCTATGGGCTGCATCTCATTTACCATACCGGTACTTGCTATCATGACTTTCTGCAGTAAAAGGGGATCCTAAATTCTGAATTTCAGCTGATAAATATTTCAGCAGAGCACATCCTGAATCGCTGTTACTGGTCCTTGCACAAACTTGTCTTACTTATGTCATGCACAAAATTATATCCCACTGAATCTTCGCAAATCGTACTTCTAGGTGGGTTACAAGCAGCATATTGCTACATAAAGTTATACACAGGTGGGGCAAGGAAGGGGCAAAACTGATGAAAGGTGGGGATGGGGCAGGGGTCATGTGTCCTCTTTTTTTTGACTTCACAAATATGGTAACCCTAAACAGACACGAATAACATAAGAATAACTTTACTGGGTCAGACCAATGGTCCATCAAGCCCAGTAGCCCATCCTCACAGTGGCCAATCCAGGTCACTAGTACCTAGCCAAAACCCAAGGTGTAGCAATATTCCATGCTACCGATTCAGGACAAGCAGTGGCTTCCCCATGTCTTTCTCAATAACAGACTATAGACTTTTCCTCCATGAACTTGTCCAAACCTTTCTTAAAACCAGCTAAGCTATCCACTCTTACCACATCCTCTGGCAACGCGTGCCAGAGCTTAACTATTCTCTGAGTGAAAAAAGTCCTCCTATTGGTTTTAAAAGTATTTCCCTGTAATTTCATCGAGTGTCCCCTAATCCTTGTAATTTTTGCATTTGTATACAGACCTTATTCTGTTTTTCTGGATTACATTTATTTATATGGATTTATTTCCATCCTCCCAGAACAGATCACAACGGGTTACAAGTTTACATACATAATAAAACATAACAAGGTATAGTAATGTAGAGCAGTGTTCTTCAACCACCGGTCCATGGACCAGTGCCGGTCCACAGAAATTTCCTGACGGTCCACAGGGCTAGCACGTGCATCAGGCCCAAAACAGTTTTCTTCAACCGCCGGTCCACAGTGCGATCAATGCGGTGTTATCTTCGAGCCAGCTCCCTCTTCCTAACTGATTCAGTGCACAAAGTCATGGGAGTGGCTCCTACGGGTATTCTGCGCCTGAACCGGAAGCCTTCTCTCCGACATTGCAACGTCAGAGGGAAGGCTTCCAGATGAGGCACGGGACGTGCAAGGTGCAATTAGTACTATTATGGGGGCGGGGTCTGGGGTGAAGATTGGGTAGAGAAGGGCGGGGTCTGGCCCACGACTTAGCCCAGTGTTCTTCAACCGCCAGTCCACAGAATAATTCTTTTATTTCTGCCGGTCCATAGGTATAAAAAGGTTGAAAAACACTGATGTAGAGAGTGATAGTACATTTTTAGTCATGATATTATAAACGTATGTGCTAAAAAAGAATACTTTCCTTCTACAGCTATACACTGTAAAGCAAAGATTAATGGATCACAAACAACAGATAACTATGTTTTTCCTTCCCAGCATAAAAGCAGTTAAACTAGTTTTCTTCAAGCTTTCCCCTATGTTGTCATAGAACCCATTTGATAAAGCCAAATTTCTATTACTTACCAACATGTAAAACCCTCACTGTCTCCATTCCAAGCAAGCAATTAAAATCTTTCTGGGCAAGTTACAAATCCTTAATGCGAAGGCAAAAGCCTTCAATGCTTTGATCTGCCACATGGAAACTTGGTAAAGAATTTGGGCGTGTACTCTCATTCTCAGACTAAATGAGCTTAATCTTGCAGAAGAGAAGCTTTCTGGGATGGTTCTGGTATAAATGATCTCATATTTACATAATTTATAGCACTCTATAAGCTGCATGTGTGTGTAAAACCCTGCCCAGGCTCCTCTCCCTTGCATACCCACTGTGCAGGATATGTGTGTTCAAAGTGGTTTATATATATACAGGTACTTATTTTGTACCTGGAGCAATGAAGAATTAAGTGATGTGCCCAGAATCACAGGGAGAGTGCTAGGATTTGATCCCACAACCTCTGCGTGCAGAGGTAGCAGCTCTACCCCTAGGCCACCCCATATACCTCATAGACATTAACACCTTAGAAGTTATGCATGTTCGAGTTGTGCTGCTGTAACCCACCTATACTGAGCAGTAGTGTTGTACGGTATCACATTACAAGTAACGCATTACAGCAATTACTTATTCTTCCACATAAATCAAATGAACATTTAACTAATAATTAACTATAATAACAAAGTTATTATGATTTTTTTAAAATCTTTATATTTTTATTACATTTTTCAAAATAGCATAATAAAGGGAGAATTTTGTTACAGAAAAACTATGAGACTCAAGGAACAAAGTAAATCAACAGGTTATCAGTGGAAACAAGAAAACCAGCCAAGCCTTGAGTGGGGGGAGGGGGCTTCAGAAAAGTGGGAAATATCTAATATAATAAAACGCTAGGCCGCGCATGCGCACTCCCATCGCGTGGGTCCGTTTTCCATGAGCTGTAGCAACCCATAGGAAGTGCGCATGGGCGGCTTACGGTTCTTTGAAAGACGCAGCGGTGGCTACTCTCACGATCCCCGCCTGTGTCGGACTTTCGATGCAGGTGGGGATCATGAGAGGAGCCACCGCCGCGTCTTTCAACAACAAAAAAAAATACGGCAAGGCGGATGTCGGCTGCGGCGGCTGTCGGCGGCTGCAGGCCGCGGCAACTGTAGCCCGCCGCGGCCGAGCACAGAGACGGGCCGAAGTTTTTTTCAACTTCTCAAAGACGCTGCAGCGGCTCCTCTCAAGAGCCGCTCCTGCGTCGGAGAAGGCGGCGATCGTGAGAGGAGCCGCCGGGAAGTTACACTGCTGGGGGCTCGGGCTGTTAGGTCTGTGCAGGCTCCTCTTGCGGTAAATAGAGGGAGAGGGAATGCTGCAGCTGCTGGACAGGGAAGTAGGGAAGGAGATAGGAAGAAAGACACAGGGACAGGGGCAGGGAGAGAGACAGAAAGACAGACAGACAAAGGGGGCCAGGGAGGGAGAGAGACAGAAAGAAAGACAGCGGGAGGAAGAGAGACAGAAAGAAAAAGACAGAGGTATGGAGAGAAACAGAAAGAAAGACATATATTCTACCACCAGGGGGAGGAAGGGAGACAGAAAGAAAAGAAGAAAGACACAGGGACAGGGAGAGACACAGAAAGACAGACAGACAAAGGGGGCCAGGGAGAGAGACACACAGAAAAAGACAGCAGGACAGAGAGAGACGGAAATAAAGACAGACAGACAGACATATATTCTAGCACCCGTTAATATAACGGGCTAAAATACTAGTTATCAAATAAATAATGTTCTAGAAATTCATATTAATGGAAAAATGATTAAAGGATTCTTCATAAAATTATCCCATTAGTTATCTAAGAGGTCTTATCATTCAGAAGGATTTGGTAATGCCTTTTTTCCTTTTTTTTTAACAGTTATGTCAACTACTTTCTTGGTGGTAACAGACAGTAATTCAGGAGGATTACAATGTATGTTACACATTTTCCTTTGCTTCTCTTTTTCCAATAATCTCTCCACTCACCTGAATTCAGCATCAAATTGAAAAATAAGCTGTACCTGATACACTTTGGGCTTTCCCTCTATTTGACCCCGCCCCCTAAAACAGGAAGTTGCATCATAACCTATTATCCCCATATTATTTTCTTGCCAGGTGTTTTTGCAAGTTTAGCATTTGGAGAGGGGGCATAAACCAATGGGTGAGATGGGGGCAACCCCCCTATTCTTTCCACTTGCGTTCTACTCAATAGCAATTTTTACCAAATCCTAGAATTTGCATGTAGTATTAATATGGCAGATCTGCACCTAATTTAGGTGCAAGGATTCACACACTAATCTCACTTGATCTCTCTGCGGCTTTTGACAAGATTGACCACCAACTTCTTATAGACAGACTTCAATCTATTGGGATCACTGATCAAATTCTTTCATGGTTTATATCTTATTTTACAGATCGTTCTTCCTCTGTCCTTTTTAAAGACTCAAAATCTAAATTTACATCAACTACTTTCGGGGTTCCTCAAGGGTCTATTCTCTCTCCATTATTATTTAATATTTTTCTTGCTCCTTTGATTACCTTGTGTCAATCTGTAGGTTTTCAAGTTTTCGCATATGCAGATGATATTCAACTCCTGCATCCAATAGACACAAATAAAATATCTGACATTCAAGAGATCAGTGAGAAACTTGACCAGGTTCATCAATGGCTAAATACAAATAAATTGGCTCTTAATATTATAAAAACAAACGTGATGCTCTTTCCATGGAAAGAAAATTCCACACTCATTGCTCCTCTCACCATAAAAAATGTCCCATTACAAATAGTCAATAATACAAAAATTTTAGGGGTAATTTTTAATTCCATACTGAATTTCCATGATCACATTAATAATACCGTTAAAATTACTTTCTACAGATTGCGTAAAATTAGGTCTATTTCAAAATTTTTATGTCCAAAATCATTAAATATTCTCATCCACTCTTTAGTGATATCCAAACTAGATTACTGTAATGCTCTTTTTAAAGGTATATCATTAACTGAACTCAAACATTTACAAATTATCCAAAATGTTTCCATAAAACTCATTACCAAATCTATGTTACACCTCTCTTAAAAAACGCACATTGGCTTCCTGTTATCCATACAAACTTTGTTTGCTAACTTTCAAGTCTCTACTGTAAAAGACTCCTGCATTCATATATAAATTATTAATACCATATCACCCAACCAGAACCTTAAGATCTATTGAACAGAATTTACTGACTGTTCCATCACTAAAAATTATAAACACCAGACGGCAGTTTATATTTTCAGTAACTGCACCACAGACCTGGAACGCTCTTCCAATTTTTTTACGAAACGAGCAAGACTTGGTAAAATTTAAAAGTAATTTAAAAACATTTCTTTTTAATGATGCTTTTAATACTTAATTTAATAATTTCTTAAAGTCAGTAATTTTAATAGTTTACACCTTAGTGCTTAAATGTCTTCCCTATTGTGTTTTTCCTGTGTTTTGCTTTTACTTAACAAATGTATTTCAATACCCTTCTTACCCTATGTAATGTAAATATGTATTACCCAACGTAATTATTTATAGTTTGTACTGTTTGTTTCTTATTGACTATCTTTTTAATATGTACATCGCTTTGAATTTGATTAAGCGATTAATTAAGAAAAATAATAAACTTGAAGGTTTCAGTTGGTGTAAATCAGGGATGCTCACACTTTTTTGGCTTGCGAGCTACTTTTAAAATGACCAAGTCAAAATGAACTACCAACAATGAAAATTTCTAAACAAGTGTTCCCTCTAAGGATTGATGAGGTGTGTGCAAAAAAAAATATGCATGAGCGACAAATTACATACTCCACAAATTTATGAGCAGGCGCAGAGGACGCATTTTTAAACAAATGTAGTTTATCCTTGTACTCCTTATGTAATTTTAATCATCTATGGATATGTTTGTATGTTTATTGTTCAAATGGTTTTATTTATTTCCCAAAATTTATTTTTGTTATACACATTGAAAATATTTGATATTGCGTTTAAATCAAAATCTCAATAAACTTGAAACTTGAAACGAGTGCCCATGAGATTGTGGGAGGGTTAAATACTCAAAACTTAGAAGAATAACAATTTACTTAAAGTTTTTGCTTCGCCAGCTTTCTGGTATCTTTACATAATGCAGTGGTGTACCTAGCATATGTAACACCCGGGGCCCATCATTTTTTGGCACCCCCCCCCCATCTGTACGAAAAACGTGATTTTTAGTAACAAGCCACACGTCACACATGAGTACCTAGGAAAAGGCAGCATCTTACATATTGCAGTGAACAGTACATCAATACACCCATTGTAAAACTAAACAAGCCAGACCAGCACAGATCAATCCTACACCGTCAATCCTAACAGAAAACCATGTCTTTCGAACACACAGAACACAGAAAACACCTTCGCCTAGTAAGGAATATGTAATCACAAACTAACCCCTCCCTCTTTTACAAAACTGTAGTGTGGATTTTAGCTACGGAGGTAACAGCTCTGATGCTCATAAAATTCTGAGCATCAGAGCTGCTACCACCAAGGCTGGTGCTAAAAACGCTTCACAGTTTTGTAAAAGGGGGGATAAAATAAAAATACATAGACAAAGGTTAAATTGAACCAGCAAGAAGCTGGACTCTGCATACAATGCTTCACAGAAACAGTGACACATGTCTCCTAAAGCAATAAATAAATAGAAATTTTTTTCTACCTTTGTCTTCTGTGGTTTCTCCTTTCCTCATCTTCTTGTAACTCTCTTCCTTCCATCCACTGTCTGCCGTCTCTCTTCCCCTATATGGCATCTTCTCTCCTTCTATGCCCCTTCCAGAAACTGTATGCCTCCCCCTTCCATCTCTCCTTTCACCCCATTGGTCTGGCATCTCTCTCCTCGCCTTCCCTCTCCCACACCTCTCCTCATAGTCTGGTATCTCCCCTTCCCTGATTCTCTGGCATCTCTCTCCTTTCCTTTTCTTCCATCTTTCGCTCCCCCTCCATGCTCTCACATCTCCCCCTTCCTTTTCCCTTACACTGGCATACCTTCCTCCTACGCTCCAAGCCCTGGCATCTCCTTTAATTCCCTCCCTCATCTTCCTTCTCCCTCCAGCTGGGTACCGCAACACTCTTCCCTGCAGCTCTGCACTTCCCCACAATTGCCATGCTTCGGTTCCTCTTCTTCCTTCCTTCCTCCCCCCCCCCCCGCGGGACCCTGCGGCACCATCAACTCTTACTCCCTCTAATGTCGGCCCTGCAGCTCCAGACTTCCTCGCACCTTCTCCCCTCCCCCTTTGGATCGCTATTATTTTAAATGTTATAGCCGCGGAGCTGTATCCATCAGTGGAGATGTCTAACCTCGGCCTGCCCCGGAACTCTTACTGCAGCAGCCGCCCGTCTAGGCAGGAACAGGAAGTCACTGTTGCAGTAAGAGTTCCGGGGCAGGCCGAGGTTAGACATCTCCACTGATGGATACAGCTCCGCGGCTATAACATTTAAAATAATAGCGATCCAAAGGGGGAGGGGAAAAGGTGCGAGGAAGTCTGGAGCTGCAGGGCCGACATTAGAGGGAGTAAGAGTTGATGGTGCCGCAGGGTCCCGCGGGGGGGGGGGGGGGGGAAGGAAGGAAGAAGAGGAACCGAAGCATGGCAATTGTGGGGAAGTGCAATCCCCCCAATGCGTCCCCTTACCTTACCTCCCCTTACCTTTGCGACGCGTGTGTGCGCTGTGAAGAGAAACTTGTGCGCTGCGATGTAATATTTTGTGCGCCAGCGCAGGCCAGCGCAGCTTAGCGGGAACACCAAGTATACTTTTATTTAAAATATATATTGTTTACCTTGCATAACAGCATGTGCGGCCTTGTGTACAAAAGACGAGAACTCAGACTGGCTGTACTGTATTTCAATCAAGTGCCAAATGCCACAGTGGGGATGGATGGTAGACTAACAGCTATTTTTTAATAACATGCGATCTACCCTCATTACCCATACTATAGTGTATTCTGTGGCTCGCGGTTCATTCGTTTTTACATTGTGCAGTCTCCTGTGCATGGTAGAGTTTATTTTGAAAGGCAGGGCTCTATGATCGACTCGCGTTTCCTTTGCGATCAACTGGTAGATCGCGATCGAAGTGTTGGGCACCCCTGTGTAAATCCTCATGCCTAAAATTGTGTATGGATCCCAGTGCTAAGCACTATTCTATAAATGATAAAGTTTACACATAGAGATGCTTATAAAATAGATTCCATAGTCTATCAGGCCTTTTAATTCTAACCAGGCAGCTCCACCAATGAACTAGATAAGACACTGGCTTAGGGTGTCCGTGATAAAGGTCACCAAAATCCCAATCCAGCATCTCTTCCTCTCTCTCTTCCCTTCCCTCTGCAAGTGGGGCAGCGAGGAGGGGGACAGATACCAGTCCAGGATTTTGGTGCCCCTTTATCATTGTGTGTAGGGGGAGTGGGGAGACTTCAGAAAGATAAGTTATGATAATGTATTCATTTATTTAAAATATTTATATCCCACATATTCAAAAATCTATGTGGGTTACAAAAAACGCACATAAGCATAGCATAAAACCCTGATATCCAAAACGAACATAAAACCCTGACATCCAAAACTTATTATATAACTCCATAACACACACAAAAAGGAAAATAACCTAATCTGCTATATATACAAAAATCACTCATTACATATTAATTTAAATACAGAAGAAATAATTACTCCTATTACAATTTTTTTAATGCATTCTGAAAAAGGTAAGCCATCATTCGAAAAAGAAAGAAAGAAGAGATCTGACGAATAGCATCAGGGAGGGCGTTCCATAGTTGAGGGCCTATTACCCCAAAGACATGAGAACGAATGGATACCTTAGCTATACAATGTACAGAAGTGACAACCAATAATTGCTTTGTTTGAGACCTCAAAGAACTAAGCAATTATTGGTAGTCCCTTATGTACGTTGCATAGCTAAATCTTCCATTTGTCTAAGGGTTCATATACTAAGCTGTTGCTAAGGCCACTTTTTACCACAGCATAAAAATGGCTGATTTTAGTAAAAGGACCTCTTTGTGCAGGTTAAATGCATGCTAGTGCTTGTTGCTAAATGTGAAAACTCACCACAGGAACACCTCTGACCCAGCACCTACGAGGGTCTGCTGAAAAGTTTGCAGCCCAACCAAAAAGAGAATGATGAAACTTACAAGTTATTCCACACTTTTCTTGACACTTTTCATTTCAATGATATGAAATGAAAAAGTGCCAAGAAAAGTGTAGAATAATTTGTAAGTTTCATGGCTCCATATCATTCTCTTGTTGGTTGGGCTGAGAACTTTTCAGTGGCCCCTTGTATATGTGGCTTTGCAATTTTAGCTATACAACTCTAGCTAACTAAACAGGCCTAGTAAACTTGCCCTGATAAAAATTCACACTTTAGGCATGCACATCTTTGAATGTGCTAGAGAAATTTGCTTTTTTATTCATTCAGTGTTTGCTTTTGTTCATTCACTAATTTTTTTTACACTATAGTTCACTTCTTTTTATATGCACATAATTTTTCATCTATATCAATCATTCAAACAATTCATCTATATCAAGAAGTCAAACTATGCTGATTAGCATTTAAAATGCTATACGGTGATGTCCTTAATAGCTTCCCCAGATTTACTGTACTATTGGTTAGATCTGCTGATCAACATAACTCTACCAGCCTGACCCTATCATTCCCAACTCTGAAAGACATAAAATGCATGAAGACAAAATATTGTGGAGAATCAATGTCCAAGATGATGGCTTTATTAAAACAAACACGTAATCCACATGAATACGTCTAGGGCGGAACCTCTGGAAACATATGGACCTTACACAATCCGTGTTTCGACACAATTGTCTTCCTCAGGGGTCCCTACTGGTCCTAAAAGTAACCTAGTGGATTAAAGCAAAAGTTCTCTACATAAAACCAACACACTCAAACCGACAGAATCGTGCTACAAGCTCCCAGGCTCGAAAGCTTGTAGCACGATTCTGTCAGTTTGAGTGCATCGGTTTTATGTAGAGAACCTTTGCTTTACTTTTAGGACCAGTCTGGACCCCTGAGAAAGACAATTGTGTTGAAACACGGACTGTGAAGGGTCCATATGTTTCTAGAGGTTCTGGCCCTAGACGTATGCATGTGGATTAAGTATGCATGTGTTTTAATAAAGCCATCATCTTGGACATTGATTCTCCACAATTTTTTGTTTTCTTGTGTACACTTTTTGTGGAGTGAACAGGGTCAATTTCTTTTGTTGCTTCAAGAGACAAAAAAACGCAAAAGATCTCGCAGCAAATCATTCAACTACCAAATAGCAAAAGTATAGAACTCACTTCCCAGTGTAGTTCACCCAACTACAGAATATTCACTGTTTCATAAAAATCTAAAAACATGTTTTATAAGAAATCCCTACCAGAGGTCCAAAGAGGCTCAGACTAATAATACAAATCACCAGAAATAAAGACAAAATTAATGGTCAGCTGCTATTTTTGAAATGCTACCTCAGACTGTATGCACAATTTGATAGCATATATAATAATTCTCTATCACATGTCTCATTTTATTTATTTTTTTATTTATTGGGATTTATTAACTACCTTCCCCCCCCCCCCTCTTTTGAAGGAATTTGAAAATAGGCAATGCTGCTGGGTGAAAATTGAAAGTTTGTGTGCTATTTAGGATTAATGTCCTCAGTTTCACTCAGGAGGGCACAGTCTCTGAGAATCCCCGGATGAAGATCGGAGGGATCAAAACTATTATATTGGACAGTTTGTGAGGGAAACACGTATGTCCAAGCAACAGGAAATTATTAATTTAGCCAGCCCTGGAGTCTGAGAAGACTGTTAAGATAAGTGGTGCTGGGTTTGTTTTTTTTCAAAGAAAGTAGAGCACTCTTTGTTGCTCAGTTTGCACATAGACTTCACCTATAGGTGGTTGGAGGACTTGGACAGACGATTATAACCTGTTTTTCAGGATAAGGATCTGAAATGGCTTGAGTCATAAGAGATTCTGTGATCTGATCCTTGTGTTATTATGATATCCTTCTCCTCCTTTATTATACTTTATTTGTTGAAGAAGCAGTCTTATTGCAGTTTACGTTAAAAAAAATCTTATTTGGTTAATTATTACCCCTTTTTTCTTGTTTATTAAGCCATTGTGGGTAATATTTTGTTTGAGACCTTTTTGCTTTGAGTCTACTAATGGAATTGAATGAAAGCACCTCCCCAATCAATACAAGGGGGTGCTGAAAAGTTCTCAGCCCAACCAACCAACTTCCTAAATTATGAGCATTATTTTGCCACTGTAGCTGAAAAGAGTATTATCTTATTTCATTAAGTGACAATTTGTAGAAACAAAATTCTATGTTTTGGCATTGTTTCAGATCATTGATTAAACCATATCAACGTCGTTCTCTTCAAGGTTGGGCTGATAAGTTTTCAATCCCCCCTCATATCAATCCACAATGAATGTAGCTTGCAGAGTACAACGTAGGTACCACATCACCATGAGAGATGATTTTCCTGCCTAACAGAACAGGTTTTCAGTAATATGTTATTGGACACTGAGAGATGACTGATTTTACACTGCTGGCATGTTCACACAGTATCCTAAGAAAATATTGCTGTTGATCATTTAATTACACAGAGGGGTTCCACAATATAATTTCCCCGAGCCATTAGTTTTTGTAACTCATCTGTAGAAAGCATACATTAACTCCAGCTGTTTACCGAAGAACCTTTTGATAACATAGGCACTGCAGACAAGTGGTAAACAACTCTAACTTCCTGTAGCTCAGATTACAGGAAGAATATTTTCTGAAATCAGGATTATCTGTTTACAAATGGTGATAAAATGCTCTGGTTTGATCATTAACAGTACATTTTTACAGCACATCTCTGTTCTTATTTGTTCATTGACAGGGGCAGGGAAACTGTTAGAAAGAACGGAGGCCTGGTACAATGGTTTTCCTTAGCGTACTTCCCGACCCTGCCGGTATCTGGATTAGAAAAACTAAGATTAGTATAAATACGAGTCGACAGGGTTAATCTAAGTAAACTGAAAATACCAGTTTCATTAAGAGTGAGACCTGCAGATTAACTAGGGGTTAACAGATGTTTGGATTTACCCGGATTTGTCCTCTTTTTTTTTTAGTTCATGAAAGTTTTTATTAAGTTTCAAAAACATAATATAAAAATACATATGGCATCATTCTGAAAATACAAATACTTAAGAGTATAAAAGAAAGTTACGCCATAATGCATCAGTGGTAACGTAATAAGTAAATAAAATAAAATCAGAAGAAAGGGAAAAGAAAAGAAAGGAAATGAACAAATTATGAAGACCTGAGAATAACTCTAATCAAGAAGACCATCCGGATGGATTTTGAAAATATGGCACTTTGTACAGGTTTTGGAAGGCCCCAGCTCTGACAGAGCTTAGGGCCACATCTGGAGGCCACCAAGCATGCGCAGATGCGACATGATAACATTACACGCATGCACGCATATTTGTGACATCACCACATCACATCCACACATGCCTGAAGGCCTTGCAGACCTGGCCTTGAGCTCGGGGAAAAGGAGGAAGTGAGGTTTGTGGGGAGGGGGGGTTAATGGGGCAAGGCTTGGCCAGAACAGGCAAAGCTAGAGCAGAATGGGGCAGGGCACATATCCTAAAAATGTGGTAACCCTAAGATTAACCAACACATTGGACTAGATTCAGTGAATGGCTTCCATTGGTCACTGAAAAGAAAGAAAGGAGCTCTAAGCATGATTCTATGAACAACGCTCAGAGTTGGGTGCTGCTTAGAGAAGACTGCTTATCGCTGGGATCCACGCCCAGTTTTTGGTCATAAAGATTTACCCAAAGTGAACCCTAGTGTAAATCCCTGTACCTAAAGCAGGTGTGGATTCCTCGGTTTCAAGTTTTATTAAAATTTTGATGTATCGCAATATCATTAATTCAAAGCGATTTATAATTAAAAACAAGGTCTTAATTGTTAACTACAACAGAAACACACGAACATAAAGGATACTGATACATAAAGGAAGTAGAGAGAACTACAATAAGCATATTAAAAGACACATGAAAGGAAAATACAAAAAGGAGGGTAAAAAAATTTGAAAAGAAAATTAAGAACTATTTTTTTAAATTAAAATTTTCAGAGCCTAAGACAAAGGACATGTGTGTTTATGCAGAGAATAGTATTAAAAGAGACTCCGATGATTAGGTCTCAAAAGCATTCTTGTACAACCAGCATTTTAACAGTCCTTTAAATTTACTTAGTGATTTTTCTTCCTTAATAAATGTTGGTAAGGAGTTCTATATTCTGGGCGCTGTAACTGCAAAGATCGTATCTTGTCTTCTATAAACGTGCTCATGTGACCTCAAGGCCACACCCCCTAAAAATGTACTACAAAAATGTACAGACTCATCTTTATAGAATAGCAGCTAGCAAATTATGCGTATAAATCCAAATTGTTGCCAAATAGCACCAATAATTGCTTATTAGCAGCCAATTATTGGTGTTAATTAGCTCTCTACTCAAATTACATGCACAAATTGGGTGCACACCCAAATTTGAGCACACAATTTTGATCACCATTCATAGAATTTGGGGGGCTTCTGTGCACAAAGAGGTCAATTCTATGAAAGGGCATCTATATTTAGGTGCCTAATAGCAGCCTATTCTATAAAGAAACTGCATGCCTGCTTTCCTTTATAAAACTCTGGTGCCAGGAATATACATTATACTCGCATGCAGTTAGGTAGGAGCACTTATACCTGCTGTAGAATTGATGTAAATGCTTGTGCCTATATTCCGTAGATATATTGTAACTTATTCGTCTACCCGCAAGCTATGAGCTTCAGAATAGTGCATAGCCAGATTGCACTATGGACTCAGATACATGTATATACTGTATATATGCCACTGTTCTGGTCACTTAAGCACATATTTGATGCCTAAATGTTGGTCAATTCTTTACAAAAGTATTCTGATACTGTTAATCTATTAATTAGCTTATTTGGATGTTTATTGGCTATTTAGATAATGGAGAGGCTGTTTATTTGGTGTTTTGATCATGGAAAGTGCATTATTATCTGCTATCAGTGCACAGCAGTGGATTATATTACCACAGAGAGCAAAATATGTACTACTGCTTATTTCTATAGTGCTACTAGAATGTATGCAGTGCTGTACATAGTAAATTGTTTATTGAAAGTTTCTATACTGCTACTAATGACTGGGGAATCAATTCAGAGCAGTTTGCATGAGCTTTAGTAATGGTGTTACAATATAGGATTTAGTAATAGAGTGTTTCTGTAAAAGTTATCTATACCTGTGCTACAGATGGTGTTCACTGATGGTTTTGGTGCTTTTGGACATCATGGTACAGTGTATTTACATATCCTTTACTGAGTATATAATATTTACCACTAAGTTTACAATATATATATATATGCAGGTACTTTCTCTGTCCCTAAAGGGCTCACAACATAAGGTGTGTGGGTTTGTTTGTTTTTTTTGTGGGGGGGGAGTGGGGTTGGGGGGGGCTTGAACCTGGAACAATGGAGTGTTGAGTGGCTTACCCATGGTCACAAGGAACTGCTTTGGGAATCAAACCCAGTTCCCAAGGATCTTTGTCCACTGTGCTAACCATTAGGCTATTCTGCCACTCTACTATGTGTGTTAAGGTGGCTGGTACCCCCCAAACTGTGTTGACAATAATCCATGTTATTAGCTGCTTAATGTGACTTAAAAGGCTGTAGTACTGGGGGCCAGATTCTAATAAGCAAGTGAAAGACTGGCTCTTCTCCCAAGTCTTTAATACATAAGATGACTGACTATACTGTACACTCATTCTTCACCTGGACTAGTTAGATCAGTTCCTTATACCTTGTTTAACCATATAAACAACTTGCCTTGAGTTTAGCCACCCATCCTATCCCCCATCTAATATTTGCACGTGGTCCCTCAGCTATATGATAAGCTGTTTTGTAGAAAAGCATCAGCATCATATCTGTTATTTAAATGTTCTACTGTGTGCCTACTAGGTGTCTCATAATTATTATGCTGACATTGTACAATGGCCATTTTTAAAGTAACAACAAAGTAAGCACTTTGGACTGGAACATTGTCAGGAACAGATCTAGACTTGGCTGTAACTGTGCCTATCAGTGCCAAGCTTTTCAGTGCATCAGATGTAATTTCACAGACGTATTTCATTAACCATATCTATCATCAGTCCCCTCCAATTGTGAGGTATGATCGGTAATTTGTTTTTTAAATGCAAAAAACATTCACCGAGCTGAAATTCATTGACAGCTAATTGAAGTGTATAGTGAAGTTGTAATGTTAAAATCCTTGGTGTCATAATTAATGATAAACTACTTTTCACTCACAAATTTGTTCAGTGATCAAATAATGCGTCTATAAATTATGAATGATCAGATCAATTTGAAATCTTTTAGAGCCACCATCCCTTAATATTCTTCTCCACTCATTAGTAATTTTGCAATTGGACTATTGTAATTCTATAGATCATGGAATCGCTCAAAAAGAACTTTGAAGATTACAAATCATCCAAAATACCGCTCTCAAATTAATACATAAAGCAAAAAAAATTTTGACCATGTGACACCCCTTCTAATAAAATCACATTGGCTACCAATCACCCACAGAATTACTTATAAAATCTTACTGCTTACATTCAAAACAAAAATTTTACATACACCGGGTTTTATCGTTAGATTAATTGTCCCCGATTGCTCCTCAAGAACACTAAGATCCAGCAATCAATCCCTTTTACATGTTCCATCATTAAGTTACTTTTTCAACGATACAACCCAAAAACACATTTTTTTCAGTTACCGCACCCACACACTGGAACTCACTACCACTCTACTTAAGAGAGGAAGAAAATATAGATAAATTTAAAACTATCTAACCCCTCCCCACCAAAAAAAAAAAAAAAAAATTGAGCAGCACTATACCAGGCAGTGCCATCGAATATCACTGCTGACCAGCCCTAAAAAAGTGGGTAGGTCATAGGCAGTACTTGAGGCGGGGTTAGAGTGGAGGTTATTCTGGGGTTATTCAGGTGTCAGCAATATTTAGTGCCGGCACCCACTTAGCTAAGTGGCTTAATTTAGAACAGCTCAAAAGATGCCCTAAATTAAGCTGGGGGCCTCAGCACTGAATATTGGCTGGGTCCCACATAACTAATTTGGTACTGGAAATCCAGCCCCGATCCCCTTCCCAACCTCCAAAACAGCCTGTGAGAAAGAAACTCCTTCCCCTGGAATGAGCCTTCCCACTTCCATCCCATTAAGGTGCCTTTGCTCTTGTCTTTCCTGCAAGCTGGGGGGAGGAGGGATGTTTGGGAGGCTGGGAAAGGGATTTGGGAGACTTTACTGAACCAAATTAGTTATATGGGTCCTTATTGAATATCAGCCGGGTCCACATAAGCTCTGGTAGCCAGACCACCTGAAATATTTAGTACCAGTGCTCAGACATAGCCCAGCACTGAACATTGGGGGCTAATCTAGTCAGCAACAGTAAGGTCTATTTTCTGTTAACAGTGCCTAAATTGGTAAGCACCTACAAAATTGGTGCCGGCCACATGTCAATCATGCTTAGGCGCTGTTACCAGAATTGCGGCTAAGGGCGCCTTAGGTACCAGTAATGTAAGCTAGGGTTTTAAAGGCCTATATTACTGGTGCCTAAGGTCATCTCCACCCCTAACCATGTCTATTTGAACCTTAGGAGCCACTAACCGCCAAGCTGTAGGTATGATTCAGGCATCCACCCCGAGAGATACCTAGTGGTGCCTATTTTTTTTAATAGGTTTTTAATTAATTTTAAATTACACAGTCAACTACCACACCAATTAAAGCAATTAAGTTAGGCACTAGTAGGCACGATCAAGGCATCTACCAGCACATAACTTACCGTACAACGCCATTTATAGACTATGGCCATAAGCATTACAAAATATGCAGCCAATGCTGGCTGAATATCATGGTGGAGTATGTTTCTTTTCTTTTTTTTTGCTCAATTTCATTTGTTAATGACATGGGATGTTTCATTTAACATAATCCCAAGCAAACAAAAAACAGCGGAGATGACAAAGAGGCAAACCACAGTCCATGGCGCTTTCAAAGATGAGTTTATTACATGGACTCAACATGATTCGTGTTTCGGCCCTAAGACCTGCATCAGGAGTCTGATGTTGATGGAGAAATGTTTAGTTGGAAAAATGCATCAACACCTGTTGAAAACGCTCAAATATATCAGTAGGAAATGGAAGTTCAGCATAATCTTGCTAATGATGTCACAAAACTAAATATTCCATTAACACAATCCCCACATAGTAAATGATAGCATATCCCCATTGTGGACATTTTGTAGCACAATTCATATAATAATATTAATAAAAAAAGAGGAAAGACACAAAAGTAGCTAGCTGTATTTGAAAGTTTATGGGGCCAATGCCCAACAGTGGTTGGTTCTGATTCAACCTGAAGCCTAAGAAAATTTCCAGGCTAACAAAAAAGACAACATTAAAATTTGTAATGTGTTAAGAGGACCCCTAATAGAAATCACCTAACCATAAAGATGTGCACTGTGTTTTATCACTTGCATACAATTAGCTGGGAGAAAAGCACTGGTATCCCTTTGATGGACTTTAAAGCCTGAGAAGAGGAGATATCTTGCCCATAAGAGTGACCTAAGGTTAACTGGCTTTGAACATTAACTCCCTGAGGCCATCTTCCATCAGCATTCCACAGCCCATTAGGAGAAAAATGAGCATGAAATAAAGCAAAGTTAGCAACAATGGCAGTGCCTAAAATGAAACCAGGTAATGATTTCAAAAAAGGAGTACATCTGAATCTTGATGATGATCTATTTCTAATTATTTCAGCTCTCTTAGAGTAGCCAGTTCCTTCTATTGTATTATTCATATATAATAGGTGAGTACTATTGACAGGGCCAGTGGTAGGGGATGGCAAATGGAACAGCTGCCTGAACGTCATGTAGCAAGGGGCATCAGGCAACACTCCCTTAACTCCTTCTTTCCTGAATTCTCCACCCTCTTCATATTCTCAGGCTGATTAGGCTGCCACATAGCACCCGCACTTAAGGGAATGGGGACTTGTACACTTCCTTTTGGTGACTTTGGCATTTCACAGCTGATATTCAAAGTGGTGGGCACTGGAGAATTAAGTGACTTGCCCAAGGTCACAGGGATTTGATCTCCCAACCTGTGGGGGCAAAGACCGCAGCTCTACCAGCAAGTCACACCTTCCAACCGTGTATTACTACAAGCCATCAGAGGGGACACATTTATCATCTCCTGCTGTCTCAAGGGCTGATGCAGAAAGCTTGCACAGATGGAGCCGTCTTAGTGCAGCGGGTGTGAGATTTTATGGGCATGCAATGCAAAGGAGCATTTCCTGCAGAATCCACACATAGGACGCTGGCACACAGCACATTAAAATGAATGTTAATAAAGGTAATAGCTATTTAGTCCTGATTCAGAGAAAGGCATGGAAGACGTT
The DNA here is from genome assembly GCF_902459505.1 of Geotrypetes seraphini. NCBI lineage: Eukaryota > Metazoa > Chordata > Amphibia > Gymnophiona > Dermophiidae > Geotrypetes > Geotrypetes seraphini. Next base: position 171,791,260 of record NC_047089.1, on the reverse strand, counting down.
ATGACTGAGCTCTGTGAGGATTTAGGCATAGATTCTGTAAATGATGTCTAAAGTTAGGCACTTAGATCGGTGTGCCTAGCAGAGCTAGGCGCCTAACTTAATTATTTAAAAAGCTTAATTGGCACTTAACTTGTAATTGTACTTAATTGGATATTAGGCACCTAACTTGATAGGCACCTACCACTTTGAAGAAGGCATAGTTAGGGGGAAGATCATGGGCATGTTTTACATGTGGCATCTATTTTGGACTTAGGCACCAGTATTTAGCCCAAGAAATCCCTGGTATAAATATGGTGCACCTAAGATTAAGATGCCTATTGACACCTAAGCCCTCTTTAGGCACTGCTAGTGTGATTCTATAAAGTGAACCTAATTTGTATAGAATTGCGCCTAAGCAATGCATTACTAGGAGCCTGAGTTTTAGGTGCCATTTATAGAATCTGGGCCTTAATGCCAATTTCTTCTTTTTGCTCCAAATGCCCCCAGTCTCCTTACTCACAAAATAATCCTCTAATCCCCTCCACCCCCTGAGATAATACCCTGACCCCCCCTTCTCTTCAAAGATCCCTTAATCCCACCCCTGAGTTAACTCTAATCCCCTGACCCTCACCCCAAGATATAAAACCTAAACTCATTGGTGATCTAATGGGCCCTGCCCCCATGACCTTACCAAATGGTCTGGACTCCTCATGCACCTAGAAGATAGGTGGCAACTCACTTTTGCCCCTTTGCTGCCATCTTGCAATATGGCAATGCCTGACTGAATGGTGCATACTGGGATGAATGCAGGTTCAATTTGTCAAATGATCACATTTGTGTCTTATATGTAAGGCTCTACCTGAGTAGATATGCATGTACATATGTGGTTAAATGCATATATATGGTTAGATACAAGCACTTATTCAGCCATAGAATTGAACAGTGTGTCCCATGATGCACCATGTGGGGGTTAAAAATCCACCATTTTGCAAATTACTAGCAATGAGCATTCATTTGGAACATTTGCCATGTCATTTCATGTTGTTATTAACCCAAAATATGATATTTTGGGTTTTTTTCCCCTATATGCACTACCGATAAATAGTTTGCTCCACTGACCAATTCTGTGACCTATTGCTTAATATTGTTTCTTACTGTTGAATAATGTACACTGTTTATAAATATAGATACTACTGCGCAATAGGGCATACTATTACACCATAGTGCACCCTATTACTCAATTGTGCAAACTATTTAGCAATATGGTACATTAGTTGAGCAACAGTGTGCACAATTAACGTTACAATTTGTTATTCCACATTACCACAAAGTTCAAGGTGGTTTACAATAAAATTGACTGAGCATACTCAGGAAATTCCATTACCTAATGAAACATAAGAACATAAGAATAGCTTTACTAAGTCAGACCAGTGGCCCATCTAGCCCAGTATCTCATCTTCACAGAGGCCAATCCAAGTCACGAGTATCTGGCAAAAACCCAAATAGTAGGAGCATTCCATGCCACCAATCCAGTGCAAGTAGTGACTTCCCCCCAGTCAGACACATTTTATTTACCTAGCCCATACTTCTGAAATAAAAAAAAGTCTATAAAAATTTCCTAAACCTACTATAGTCAGTCATTTTTCTTAACATTCAAGGTAGAACAATCCAATATTTCACAGTCAAGAATATGGGGGAGAATGATCTGATCTTATTCACACTGGGGTATTTAAGCATTAGAAAATGTTTAGCAGATGCATTACAATTTCTTGTAGAGATCCCATCCAAATTGGACATATATTCTAAGGTTTTTCCATAAATAATCAAATACACTATGGTACAGATTTTAAATACCACCCTTTGCTCTATAGACAACCTAATGCAGTTCAATCGATAGTGGTAAGGCGCTATTAACCCAGATCCCTAATAAATAAAGCAGGCTGCTGTATTTTGTCATGTTTGTAATCTGTACATCAATTTTTTTGACCACCTGAATATATCACATTACAGTAATCTAAGTAAGTTAGAATCAAAGTTCTCACCATCAATTGAAATATCTCTACAGTGAAATTGGAATATTGCTCCCAAAATGAAAACGTAAAAACAAACAAACAAACAAAAACCTGTATAAATTAAAATAGCCAAAACTAAGCAGAAAATTCCAGAAACTAAGCAAAAACAATTTTTGGGCCTACACATCCCTATAAAATACACATATCTTTACCTCTCAAAGTATACAGGTATGTAAGCGAACAAGTCTATAAAGAGATGCTTATAGGGAACCCATGTGGAATCTCTTTAAAGGGATGTAGGTGCCTACTTAAGCAAGCATAACTGAATAGATACACATTTATGTGGTCGGCACATGTATACTGTTAGGAACAAGCACTTACACCAAGCATAGAACTGGAGACATGTGTGTAATTCATAATAGTCTGCGTCATGCTAGTAAGTGTGAGCTCCATCCACAATCTACCCATGTAAACTATATGCTATTGAATGGCGCCTAGCCAACTTATTGACACCAATTTTCTCCACAAGACAGAATTATGAGTATTCAATGTATTTGCATAAATCTTATGTAAATATGTCCCAGGAATAACTCGTACTTCTGAAAATAAAACAATCATCAGCAAAATGCAAATGGATCCCACAATCCACATTTCTCACATGAGATATGCAGCACCTCGGAAATAATTGTGGCCCAGCAGCAAGATCTTTTCCTATCCACAGTGTATGAAGAAGTCAGAGCCGGATGAGTCAGGTTTGGCAGGCTGTCATCCAACATGTCAACCATCGGGCCTCCTGTCCAGGAGAGGTAAGAGTCTGTCTCATGGTTTACTCAGGAGCTACCTTATAGGCCTTGAAAAGGTGGATGATGGAAGGCACACCATGGGGAATATGTATATGTAATGCTTATGATGCTGTGGTACTAAGAAGAAAGAGAAAAAAGCTGCCCTGAATGCAGACAAATCTAGCAGCTTGTTTGCACCAAATGCTTTTTATAATCAATCATGAACTATCCAAATGTAATCTCAGTCTATCAGGAAGAGGATGACTTTGGGGGATCATTTTGCGTTCATTGGAATCCAGAAAATTCTTCCGTTTACTAATCTGGAATGATCACTCTTTCACTATTCCTAAAAGAGAGAGAGATTCTCCAAGCCATAAGCCTAGGACAGGAATTTCTGACTTTTTCAGCTCTAAGCCCTCATCCCTCTCAAGACAAAATAACAATGAAGTGATCTGGGAAATTTCCTTTCCCCTTTCTCCAAGAAACAGAAAGATGTCAGATCTGGAAGGCATACTTCCTGTGAACTGCAGGTATGAGTCCTAGTTCAAGGAGGTCTCTAGGATTACACAGACAAGATGCTGAGTGCCAAGTCATGGAAGAAAGAATTGTCTTTACCAGTCACTGCTCTCTGGGTGTCAGGTTACTCAGCCCTGGCCTTCCTTTTGGGGAAGGTTCTCTGAAATAAAGTAGACAGGTAACTGGAACTCTAAATTTAATGATAACCCAATAGGCAATAGGGTCTAATTTCAAGAACAGTAACAATTCAAGACGAACAGTAGCAAACAAACTTTTATGTTAGACTATAAAGCAGTTTTATCCTCTTCAACTTCTGGAAAGATACCAGTACTGTTCTCACTCACTTTTCTAGGTATTGCAGGCAGGTTTCTGGGACCTCAGTTGAGTTAGATCAGGGGTAGGCAATTCCGGTCCTCGAGAGCCACAGGCAGATCAGGTTTTCAGGATATTCACAATAAATATGCATAAGATAGATTTGCATCTCAGGGAGGTGGTACATGCAAATCCATCTCATACATATTAATTGTGGATATCCTGACAACCTGACCTGCTTGTGGCTCTTGAGGACCCGAATTGCCTATCAGTGGTATAAACTCCCATTCACTTATGGGCTGCTTTCTCTGGAAACTGAGCCACTTAAGACTTTAATGCTTCTTCCTCTCCTCATTTTAGATTTGGGGGGACCTCTCTGGCAGCCCCTCCTCTTTCATTTGTTTCCCCTCATTAAGGGTTCAGAAACCCCAATGGCTTTGTCCAGCATTCATGCCAGTTTGGTATAATAAGGACCCTTTAAAATGGTTGCTTCTTCCCTGTACATGGGGTGATGCTGAGCCAGGTATGAGAGCCAAGTCAGAGCTTTCATGTCAGCTTACAGAAATAGATAGCCTGCCAGTTCTCTTATTTTTCTTTATGGAACAGATTGTGTCTTTATCCCAGGCTCTGCTACCTCAGTGTGCTAGATAAGGTGAATTAGCTTGGACTTCAAACCTTTGAGCTTTCCAGGTTCTGAAAAAAAAAAAAAAAAAGATTGCTTGCATCCAAAATCATGGGTATAGTCTCAACAACTAATCTCTCTGTCTCATCTATAGGGCTGGGCTTCATAGCTGCTCTGTGAAAAAATTACTAATAGTAGACTTATGCTGATTCCAGGATACAGAATTCACTGCAACACACAAGACATCCAGAGCTAGTGGCATGAAGAGGAGTGAAGGATTTCTCCGAGATGGCTTATGGTTCTCTCCTTCGCAAAAGATACTATTGAGCTACGTTGAGAAAATGTCTTCCCTCTCTTCTGTTAGAACAGGATGGAATCCTTCCTTACCTTATGTATGCTGCTTTACTGTGGGAATGAGAGATTTCTCTAGCTTGTCTATCGGATTACATTTTGTATTGTCAGATCATGGGGGCAATTCTGTAATTTGATACCAAGAAATACGCAGCACAATAGGGCATATATAGTACCAGTTCTATGATGACACTTAGGCATGCCTAAGTCATTATAGAATATTAAGGCAAACCTGCTTTGGTATGCCAAATGTTAGATGGGATCACTTACACCAGGTCAATGGTTGGTGTAAGTGGGTGTGCCAATCAACACATGCAATTGATAGTATTCTATAAGTAATGGTATTGTTTGATGGCCTGCCCATCTGGCCCCCATGCAATTATGTGCTATAGCACTTAGGTAATATTTTATGAATAGCACCTAGGGCCAGATTCTATAAACAACGCCTAACTCAGTAGGCACCTAGGAAAACAGCATCTACCTCATGTCAATCAAAGTTAGGCACCGTTTATAGAATCACGCCTACTGGTGTCTAAATCAACTTAGATGCCAGTAGGCGCTGGTATTAAGGTAGATTTTTTTTTGGGGGGGCCTAATATGCCAGTGCTTACCTGAATCCATGCCCAAACTTCACCCCAAATCAGCTTCAAATCATGCCTACTTGCTAGTAGGCGCCTTGGTATAAATGCCTACATCTAAATGGTAGGTACCTACTGACAAATTAATTTTTTTAATTGGTTTTTAATGGCACATTTCAAGTTAAGTTTATTCAAGTTTATTTGTAATTTGATATACCGACCATCACAAGTATCTGGTCGGTTTACAATAATATGTTCCCTGATCCCTGTTCTGTTGGGGTGTGGCAGCACGAGTGCGCATGCGCGCTTAGTACATCACTGGCGGGGATGGAGAGAAGCAGCGTTGCTGGGCAAGGGGCCATCCTCGCCCGCCCCCAGACCAGGGCAATCTCAAGGTGCAGTGGCCATGCTAGGGGTAGGGTAGGAAGGAGGGCTATGAGGCAGGTGGCTGTCGGTGGAGAGCAGCCGAATGCAAGAAGCGAAGTGGCCAGGTAAACAAAAAAACAACCAACCAAGCAAGCCGGGCCGCTGAGAAAGCACGGGAGGCCTGGCCCGTGCTGCAGATGGGGACGGAGCTCGAAGGAGTCCGAGTCCTTTGCCGCTCACCCCCCTTCCCGCGGACCTGACTACCTTGGCGATTCAAGCAGCGTGTACAGCAGTCTACACACGCTGCTTTGGGCCCTTCTACTGCCCTGATTTGCTCTGCTGCGTCTCTGATGATGTCATCAGGGACGTGCCAGAGTAAATCAGGGCAGTAGAAGGACCCGAAGCAGCGTGTAAAGACTGCTGCACACGCTGCTTGAATCGCCGGGTAGGTAGTCGGGTCTGCGGGAAGGGAAGGGAAGGGGGGGTGGCAAGGACTCAGGGGAAAACGGCAGACACCGGCCCTGTACTAACTCCCGTGGACAGGGGGAGCAGGAAGAGGTGCTGATGGACGGGGGGGGGAAAATGAAGGGAGGCCTATTGCTGGACAGAGGGAGCAGGAGGAAGTGATGATGGACAGGGGGGAAAAAAATGAAGGGAGGCTTATTGCTGGACAGGGGGAACAGGAAGAGGTGCTGATGGACAGGGGGGAAAAATGAAGGGAGGCCTACTGCTGGACAGGGGGAGCAGGAAGAGGTGCTGATGGACAGGGGGAGGAAATGAAGGGAGGCCTACTGCTGGACAGGGGGAACAGGAAGAGGTGCTGATGGACAGGGGGGCGGAAATGAAGGGAGGCCTACTGCTGGACAGGGGGAGCAGGAAGAGGTGCTGATGGACAGGGGGGGGAAATGAAGGGAGGCCTACTGCTGGACAGGGGGAGCAGGAAGAGGTGCTGATGGACAGGGGGGAAGGTAAAACAAAGGGAGAAGGGCTGCTGCTGGATAAGGGGAGCAGTGAAGGGGTGGTGGTGGACACAGGGGAGGTAAAAAGAAGGGAGAATGGACAGGAAAAAGCAGCTAAGGAGACAGAGAGAGAAAGAAATAAAGACAGACACACATATATTCTAGCACCCGTTAATGTAACGGGCTATAAAGCTAGTATATATATATATACTAGTCTTTAAGCCCGTTACATTAACGGGTGCTAGAATACTGTTCACCCTCTATGTTGCCCCTTCCATTCACTGCCCTCTCTTCTCTTTCTATCTCTCTCTCTCTCCCATATGGCCTCTCTCCATCTCCTCCTTCCTTTTGCCTTGGTCTGGCATACCTTCCTCCTTCCCTCCAAGGCATTCTCTCCCCCTCTGCTCCCTTTCCTCATTTAACTACTTCATTGGTCAGCAGCAGCATTCACAATTCATTGCTGTTGCTGGCTTCAGGTCTTTCTCTCTGGCCGGTCCTGTCTTCATGAAAACAGGAAGTAGGCAGGACCGGCCAGAGAGGAAGGCCCGAAGCCAGCAACAGCAGCGAATTGTAAACGCTGCTGCTGCCTGAAGCACCCGAGGCAGACGCTTCTCTCCCCTCCCAGCCCAACCCCCGCTGACTCTGCGACCCTCCCAGCAAGATGACTTTAATATCATACCTCCCTCCAGCGTTGGCAGTCGCTGCACGTTAAACAGGCTGCTTCTGCTTTCTTCTGCCGTTGAGGCTCTCTGTTGCATCATTGATGACATAATCAGTGAAGCAGCAAAGGGACTCAACTGCAGGAGAAAGGCCGAAGCAGCCTGTTTAACGTGCAGCGAGTGCCAACGCTGGAGGGATGTTTGTACCGGTGCAGAAGCGATATGTCTCTCCCCCTCCAGTACCTGTGCAGCACTTTGCTGCGGCGCATCCTCCCATGGGGGAGGGGGGGTTTGCACAGTGTGAGCGGGTGAGAGCGGCGATCTCCAGTTGGGGGAGGGAGGGGGTGAGAGCGGCGATCTCCAGTTGGGGGGGGTTGCACAGTGGGAGCGGGTGGGAGCGGCGATCTCCAGTTGGGGGGGTTGCACAGTGGGAGCGGGTGGGAGCGGCGATCTCCAGTTGGGGGGGAGGGGGGAGAGCGGCGATCTCCAGTTGGGGGGGGTTTGCACAGTGGGAGCGGGTGAGAGCGGCAATCTCCAGTTGGGGGGGAGGGGGTTGAGAGCGGCGATCTCCAGTTGGGGGGGGTTTGCACAGTGGGAGCGGGTGAGAGCGGCGATCTCCAGTTGGGGGGGGGGGGTTTGCACAGTGGGAGCCGGGTGAGAGCGGCGATCTCCAGTTGGGGTTTTTTAATTTTTTTTGTTTTAAGTTGAAAGCCGGCGCTGCAGCTCCTCTCTCGATCCTGGTGCAGTTCGAGAGAGGAGCCGGTACCATTGACAGTGAGAGGCGGGGGTGAGGAAGGCCGCTGCAGCTGTGTAATTTTTTATTTTTATTTGAAAGCCGCTGTGAGCAAGTGGTGACGTAAAACCCGCGCATGCGCAATCGTGTTTTCGCGACAGATCAGGGAACACGTTTTTTTTAGTGCGCATGCGCGGCCTACCATTTTATTATATTATATATATATATATATATATATGCAAGATATTTAAAATTGCATAAATAGCTAAGAAACAAAATGGGGAAAGCTAATGACAAAACAAAGACATAATTGAGACAAGTGGGTGACGATAAGAGGGAAGGGGAAAGGGAGGTTGTTAATTACATTATGTAAATGAATAAAAAGGAAGGGAAGAAAGGGAAGGGTAAAACAAAAGGGAGAGGGGAATGTCACATCTTAACAGTGTTTCTCTGTTTATTAGTTTTTGTTTTTCTTTTTTTGGGTTCTCAGTTGGAGTTCAATTATCAGCGCCAATTTAAAAAAAAAAAAAAAAAAGTTAGGCACCTAGATCAGCACAAGTGGATCCCATTTATACAACAGTTATATTTTTTAAGCAGACTATTCCACAAAATGGCCTGTGATCTGCTATTTAAGTGAAATGAGGATCACAGATATTGAATCATCTTATCTCCTGTTCTACACTAGGTTACAACTGAACCCATAATGGCAGGTAAAGCAGATAAGAGATGAACCTTGCATAGCCTAGCTCCAGTCTATGGAGCTTTTTGAAATGCTTCCAATCCTGTATTTACAGGCCCACTTAACCAGAAGAAACATAATAACTATGCATGAGTTTTGCATATGTTAGAAACCTGGGCAAATATAAATAAACCTATGCAAATTCATTATCACTGTCCTAAAAATTAGACGGTTTATGTGTGCCTCTAAAACTGGCTTGGGAAACAATGGTCTGTATTAGTGCACATTTGTCAAAATGCAGCAGAGAACGTCCATTTTCTTGTACAGCCGAAAAAGGTGATACAATCCAGATGCTACAGTGCAATCCCCAAGCTGTACTTTTTTCAATTATTGCAGTTTAGAAAAAAAAAAAGCTCAAACTATGATAATATATCCCCCTTGCAGCCATAGATTTCACAGGTGCCAACCTGAGTTATAGTGACATGAAACTTGTAAGGCGATGTGAAGACCAGTGGGCCACTTGCAACAGTTTTTGTGGGTTGGGTTACAGTCAGCAGCTCTTCATCAGCAAAACATTGTGAAATACTGCTCGATTCATAGCTGTTAACGTTGTGGGCTCATATTACTCATTGATTACAAGATGGATAACGCTGATCCCGTTCATGGACGAGGCTTGTGGTTTACTTTCATGTTAATTAGAAAACAAATGTCATGAACTTCATTCAAGAGAAGCCTATGTTACCTTCGTTTCCAACTGGTGAAATCTGTCGTCGGTAATTTGGTGCATTATATAATTAGTCCCACTTGAAAAAAAAAAAACCATACAGCATGCCTGCTAGCTTGATTGTGAATCTTTAACGGATATTTTTCTTAAAAAGGATTCTAAAACCGAGAATGATTTTCAGTTCTGTCCTATCGAGCTGTCAGACTATGGCAGGCAAGTTTTGACAAGGAAAAGACATTAGAAATGTGATACCAAAGGCTGTTTCTGGGTGTACGTATTTATTTCTAGATCAGGTGGGAAGCCAAAACTTTGTACACTCAGGAGGGAATTTTAAATGGCTTACATGTGGTCAGTGGTGTACCAAGGGGGGGGCGGTGCGCCCCGGGTGCCAGCCCTAAGGGGGTGCTCCAGGCCTTGCCATTCAGTCCCCCCCCCCACCCCCGAAGGACCGCTCGCCCCACTGACCTTCCTGCACCACCTGTGAAGCAGCCCGCAGCAGGATCGCGAAGTCAGCGTCAGCGATCCCTGCGCTGCTTAGGCGCTGCTTCCTGCACCGCGGTCCCGCCCCTCCTCTGACGTCAGAGGAGGGGCGGGACCGTGGCGCAGGAAGCAGCGCCTAAGCAGCGCAGGGATCGCTGATGCTGACTTTGCGATCCTGCTGCAGCTGCTTCATAGGTGGTGCGGGGAGGCCAGGGGGGCGAGCGGTCCTTCGGGGTGGTTCGGGGCATCAGGCCTTCAGGGTGGGGCGGGCAGGCAGGCAGGCTTTCAAGGGGGAGGGGGTGACAGGCAGGCAGGCAGGCCTTCAAGGGGGGACAGGCCTTCGGGGGAGGAGTGCAGACCTTCAAGGGGTGCAGGCCTTCAAGGGGGGGCAGGCAGGCCTTCAGGGGGGTGCAGGCCTTTGGGGGGGTGTAGGCCTTTGGGGGGGTGCAGACCTTCAAGGGGGTGCAGGCCTTCAAGGGGGGAAGGCAGGCAGGCCTTCAAGGGGGGGGACAGGCCTTCGGGGGGGGTGCAGACCTTCAAGGGAGTACAGGCCTTCAAGGGGGGGTGCAGGCCTTCAAGGGGGGGGTGCAGGCCTTCAAGGGGGGGAAAGGCAGGCAGGCAGGCCTTCAAGGGGGGACAGGCCTACAAGGGGGGGAGAAGCTACAAGGGGGTGGGACAGGCCTTCAAGCCTTCGGGGGGGTGCAGGCCTTCAGGGGGTGCAGACCTTCAAGGGGGGGACAGGCAGGCAGGCCTTCAAGGGGGGACAGGCCTACAAGGGGATGGGACAGGCCTTCAAGGGGGGTGCAGGCCTTCAAGGGGGGACAGGCAGACCTTTAAGGGGGGACAGGCCTTTGGGGGGGACCATGATTTAGAAGTACACGGAGGGAAGGGGGTGTTCAAAGAGACGTGCATATGCCAAACTTTGGGGGGGGGGAAAAATAATGGGTCTGAAAATAGAGAGGGAGAGAGATGATGGACCATGGGATTTAGGGAGGGAAGGAACAGAAAGGGAGAGAAATTGGACACAAGGGATGGTGTGGAGGAGGGATAGAGATACTGGATAGGAGGGTAATTAGGAAAAGAAAGGGAGAGATGGTGGACTCTGGGGTGGTGGGGAAGGAGGGAGAGATGCCGGATGAAAGGGTATTTAAGAAAAGGTGGATCTGTGGAGGGAGATGAAAAAAAGGAAAGATACCAGACTTCCTGGGAAGGGAAGGGAAATGGAAAGGGAGGACAGAGTTGGCAGATGGATAGTTAGCATGCAGAAAGGAGACCCTGGCAAGCAAGATATCAGAAGAAAACCAGAGCCTTGGACCAACAAGATTTGAAATATAACCAGACAACAAAAGGTAGAAAAATTAATTTTATTTTCTGTTTTGTGATTATAATATGTCGGATCTGAAATGTGTATCCTGCCAGAGCTGGTGTTGGACTGCAAACGTGAGCTAGGATTTAACAGAGAGAGGAAAAGTCCTTTTCGTTTCTTTATTTTATTTACACCACAGCGCCAGTGTGGTTAGGAGAAGCCAAAGGGGGTGAAAAAGCTATAAAACCCACCAGGAGTTTTGAAAAAAATCACCCAACTGGGCAGGAAAATCGAATTGAAAAACCAATTCAATAGGCTGAATCGAATCAAAATTTTTTTTCCTGAATCTGGCAGCATTAGTTTGCGCTACTGTCTTAGACTTTAGGACATGGGATTGGGGAGAGATGGCATCCTCAGTACTTTATAATGCAAGTGAAACGAGGATTTGGTCAGTCTTTTGAAGGGTCTGCAGAAAAAAAATATTGTATAGGCCGGGGACATGAGACAGCAGGAAATGGGAACTTTTCTTCCTTCTATTTTTGTGAATGGAAAGGCTGAGGATGTCAGAGAGTTCAGTTAAAATATGTGCTTTATAAGAAAATATAATAATGTGTTTTATAAAGTTTATAGCATAGCTGGCCTACCCAGTGAGGTGTTCCTAGTGGTGATGGTGGCAGCGTGTCAATGTGTTGAGAGGAAGAGGTGGTCTGGGAAATTCTGCTGAGCAAACTCCGGGCCCATTTCCACCCCCCAGTTAGTCCACTCCACTCAACTGGTTCACACACTGAGTGGGTCTTTGGGTGTTGTTTTGGGATCTCTTCCAGTGGTTTATCTCCTTCTGGTCCAAGGAAGGAAACTTTGTTATCCTTAGCATTGACCTACAGAATATGTTTGTAACAGCGCTGCTTGTGTGGCATTAGGCTATGTAGTGATCGAAAGAAAAAAACAGACCTTTGCACATTTTTGCACTATATGGTGGGTGTATGAGGAGATTCACATTTCCTGCACAGCTAAGTCCATGTGAAGTTACCTTGTGCTGTATTTGACATCTAGCAAGGTCTCTGTTTGAAAGGAAAGATCTAAACTTAAAAATGAAGTGGCCAGAAGTTATGGTAAAAGCAGATAGTGTAGCTGGTTTTAAGAAAGATTTGGACAAATTCCTGGAGGAAAAGTCCATAATCTGTTATTAAGACATGGGGGAAGTGTCTGCTTGCCCTGGATCGGTAGCATGGAATGTTGCTACTCTTTGGGTTTTGACCAGGTATTAGTGTCCTGGATTGGCTACCATGAGAATGGGCTACTGGGCATGATGGACCATTGGTCTGACCCAGTTAGGCTATTCTTATGTTATGTTCTCATCTGTAGGGGCCTTTGTTTTCACTTCTTATTTTAATGTATTTTTTTTCTGGGAACTTATCAGTGTTTTTTATAATGGGAACAAAAATGGAAGAGAATTAATGTGTGTGGGATGAGGGGGTAACTAATTTCTTCAGCTAAATAATTCAATCCACTTCAAACAGACATAGGAGAACTCACGCACCATTCACACACCCTCCAACCAAAAACGTCAAAAGAAAAAAACTGTTCGACAACCTCCTAGCCATTCGAGCTACAACACTCGACCCCCAACTCTACAACCAATTGACATCGACCACAGACTGCAAAACCTTCAAAAAGAAATAAAAACCCTTCTATTCAAAAAACACATAAAACCGAACTAACACAATCAGAACTGTCCCAAGCATCACCTGCAACTACTCCATATGTACTTCTGATGTCATGACAATTCAGACATAATTTATGTTATGTTATGTTTGGAATATAAGAAAATTTTCACTGCCTGTTTCTATTCTGACCATTTATTCTGTTTCATGGTCATTACAAAAAATATTGTTTTACATAGGGGGGGGTGTCAAAAAATGATGGGCCCCGGGTGCCACATACCCTAGGTACGCCACTGCATGTGGTTTAAGCACAGAAAAACTGGAGGAATCTGCTCACCTGAAGGATTATATGCATGAAGCAGTTTTAAATATAAAGAGAGTAAGAGAGAGGTTTAGGCATAGATTCTGCAAAGTGTGCCTAACTTTAGGCGTGTGTTAGGCGTCCGATTTAAGTGGATAATGAGCGATTTAAAGCGTTAATTGGAACTTAGATGGACTTAGGCGTCCTATAGTTGACCTTAGAGCACAGATGTGAGATAGGTGCAGATTTAGGGAATAGTCGCGTCTAAGTTTGTTGACATGGGTGTAACATGGGCGTGGTTAAGGATAGGCACCACATAGATGGTAGTTAGCGACAGAGGGCGTCTAAACAGTGTGGAAATGTAGGCGTTAGAGACATCTATACGATGTCTAAACAGTGCCTAAATAACGCCGATTGCCACTTGCGCTACAAGGACGTCAAGGCGCACTTTACAGAATCTAGGCCTTAGGGTCTACTGAGTATATCTCAAAAGTATGCATTCAATAGTACTGTATCTTGTAACACCCACTCATATATAGGTCATCAGAACGTGCGTACATATTTAACCTGCTATATAAGAAGACTTTTGAGATTCTTTGAGGTAGACTTTTGAGATTCCTTGAGGTAGAGATTGTCGTACCATCCATTTAAAGAGGTAATTTGGTACCGCTCAGAGGATTTGCGGGAAGTACAGTAAATGAGTAATTAGGGGAGGATTACATATAGCTAGAGAGCTAATATGATTCAATGAAAGATGCTATGAGGTAGTTAGAGTCTGTAACAGTCATTAACTAGTGGTGATCTGTGTACTTGGTTCCATGGTGGTAAGAAGGCAAATTGTGGTTCCGTGGGTCTGTTTCCCTAGGAGTTTATTGCGTTTGATCTTGTTCAGTGCTGATGGAAGTTGGGTTTAGTTTGGGTCTAATTTAGACAGTGGCAGTCAGCTTTTAAAGAAATACTACCAGCAACGGAATATTGCCCCCATTTTTATTTTTTGTATTGGGACCTGGTATTGGAATAGAGGATTATGCTGGAAAGTTGCCTGTTCTTGATCATTGCTTTTCAGTCTTTGTATTTCTCTGTCCTCTGATCTTACTCTTTCTCTCCCTATTTTTTTTCTGCTCTTCTGTTCTGGTCAGTGTCATTCTTGGTCTTTCCTGTTTCCCTGCTTGCTCTTTGTGTCTGCTTTCCTACCTGGTCTGTGGGTGTGAATATGGATTTGGTAGGGCTTTCACATCTGTGTTTTTGTGTGTTTTGTGTTAATCTTTGGTATCTGGGTTGGGTCTGGGTGTGTTACTGGTAGACCTGAGTTTATTAGTGATGGGAAATGTATCTACTGTAGATTAAGGATACTGAATCGGTTTTACGTGTAAGCTGTGGCTTAGTGTGGGGAGAAACAAGTCCACGACCCAGTTCATTGATTTGTCAGAGAAACAAAGCCTATACAGGTTTGATAAGCAGCCTATTTTCTACCTTTGCCAGAAGTTGCATGGTAATCTGTAGCCTACTGTAGGAGAAGGCCCATTATGTCTATGTACACGTAGGTCACCTTAGCTCTCACCTAGGTATTGTATATCATGACTATCAAGGTAGAAAATAAATATTTAACTTGGAGCAGATGGCTGCCTTTGGGATTGGGATTAAGGGGCAGATTCTCAAAACCGGTTTAGCATGCATGTATTTTAGTGGCAGATTATTAAAACGGTTTACCATGGTCTTTTCTGAGTTTTCTAGAAGTCTCCGATACTGCCATGTAAATGAAGTACAATGAGGTCTAAGCGATTCTCTATAAATTGCCGAGTGATTCCCTAACCTTGAAATGCCACATTTTCAGCCAAAATTTGCCAACAGGTCTGAGCTGTTGCCTTACTTTCTGATCAGTGCCCGAGTGCTTATTGGCTCAGGTACTGACAGGAAAGTAAGGCTTGACAGCTCTGACCTGTAAGAAAATTTTGTTGCCGTCAAGCAACCCCCCCCCCCCCCGACATCCCCTTTCCCCTGGGTAGCAGGAGAGATGCTCACTCCATCCTGCCACAAAGCAACAGCCCCCACCCCACCCCACATGGAATCTTGCCACTTTGGGGGATTCTGCCAGGTACTTGTAACCTGGATTGGCCACTGGTTACTGAGCTAGAACCCTTGGATTGATGAATCCTTGATTTGACCAGTAAGGCAACTCTTATGTTCATTATTACTACTACTAAATTGTGCTTTCAGAAAATAGAAAGCTTATCACTATAAACCTAGCTTAAGAATTAAAGAAGTGACACTTCTTAAGATAAATTAGAACACTTCTAATAATGGTACCATCTATGTCCAATGACAACTTTCAGTGTTACTGTCATAATCACATTCAAATAAGTAGCCTAATTGCGTTTTTTTCTGAGGAATAATACCTTTATCCTCATGAACATTCAGTGAATCTCATATGTTTATTTTCCTCACTCACTGACATGACTAACTGCTAATGAGATAATAACTCGGCAACCAAACCAAAGTGGCTGGAGTAGTGATTGCATAATGGTGGGGGGGAGGAGTCACCAGGTTTTGTCTCAGAAAAAGCCCACAAAGCCTGTGAAATATTTACTGACAAAAAAAGAAAAGAATTAACTGAAAGCTGAATAATATGATTTAACTGCCTCCAAGTTTGCTGGCATTATAAAGCTTTTAAGTCGTCCTCATCAGCCCAAAAGACATTCCAATGCACCAATGAAAAAAGTATTTTAATACCACTCTTCCCAATGTCTATGTTGTAATCCTAAAGCAAACAGCCTAAGTGTTCTTATAATCTGTTCTCCTGCTAGATGGCTGGACAAAAGCCCAATGGAGGATTTCTTTGCAGAAATGCAAAGTTGTTCAGAAAGATGGTCTATGGTGAAGGCTAGAAAAAAAAACAAGAACACAATTCTTCCTCCATAAATGCTAAACATCAGTAAGCTTAGTCTTTAATAGAAGAAAAGAGAACAGTGGGCTTTAGATGAAACATAGAAACATGATGGCAGAGAAAGGCCATATGGTCCATCCAGTCTGCCCATCTGCAGCATCCACTATCTCCTTTTCTCCCTAAGAGATCCCACGTACCTGCCCCATGCTTTCTTGAATTCAGACACAGTCTTTGTCTCCACCACCTCTACCAGGAGACTATGCCACACATCTACCACCCTTTCTGTAAAAAAATATTTCCTTAGATTAATCCTGAGCCTATCACCTCTTAACTTCATCCCATGCCCCCTTATTCATCACCCTGAAGTTTCCTTTCAATTGAAAGACTGGCCTCATGCATGCCACATAGGTATTAAAATGTCTCTATCATATTTCCCCTCTCCCATCTATCTTCCAAAGTATACATATTGAGATCTTTAAGTTTGTCCCCTTATGCCTTATGTCGAAGACCACCAACCATTATAATAGCTTTCCTATGGACTGACTCTAACCTGTTTATATCTTTTTGAAGGTGTGGTCTCCAGAATTGTAAAATGTAGAAATTGTAATGTATCAAAAGGGTTTTGTGGAAGGTTTCAGATTTGATACCAAAGTTGAGTCTTCTGCTCTCTGAGGCCAAGAGGGTAGAAGTCATGGTCCTTTCAAGGAGCCCTGGTCCACAGCTCCTGGTCTGAGATTTTTCTTGAAATAACTAGACTAGGTATGTTAGTGCAGGGAAAACTCTGGCTAGTCGGAATGAAGACTTATTGCAACAAATCCCTGTTCTGATTCCAGTTAAGATGGGATTACTAAAGAATAGGAGCAAAATATAAGATACAAAGGTAAACTGGAAAACTACTTCAATTTCATAATGCAAATAAATTTATATTGCAGAATATGCAAATTTATTCAAAATTAAGCAAATGTTCCACACAATGACCAATTTAATTTAAAAAACTTTGTAACAGTATTCTATTTCTTCACACAAAATCCATCCATGTGCTGCCCCAGTAAAGTAGAGGTTTGTTACTGTTGTAAACTCTTCAAAGAAAGTAAATTCTCAATCAATATCATGTACATATTCTCTATCTAAACCCGTGGATGGGCATAATCAAAACATGCATCTAAGTCCAATTTGGGCGTATGGCACTAGAGTCTAGCCATTTTACAATTTTAATGTATAAAAACAGCATAAAATTGGCATTCTAATGATGTCATAATGCAAAAATGCGATAACATTATACACGTTGTGAAGACATCTATGCGACGCCTAAAAGGCGATTTTATAAAGCATGCCTAACTATATACTGTAGATGCGCTTACATTCGCTGAGCGCCGCTGAGCACTATTCTCTATTTATGCATAATAGAATCGTGCTGAGTTTTCCGCTGCTGGACGTCTAAATGATGCCTAACTTCTAGTTGTCCTTTACAGAATATGCCCCTACATTAGTAAGCATGGGGCACATAAATTGGTTTTACAAGGGAGTGCTGAACAGTTCTCAGCCCAAACAACCAACTTCCTAAATTCTGAGTATTATTTTGCCACTGTAGCTGAAAAGAGTGTTATCTTTTTTCATTAAGTGCCAATTTGCAGAAACAAAATTCTATGTTTTGACATTGTTTCAAATCATTGATTGAACCGTTTCCACATCATTCTGTTCTTGGCTGGGCTGAGAACTTGTCAGCACCCACTCAGTCACTGGTAACCAGAGCTGAGGTTGTGATGTTGTAATGCCTCATTCCACCAATAAGAGTAAACCTCATCAGTGATGTCACAATGGTTTGATTGTTCTATACTTGGCTCACTTTTATTACATATGAGGGGGTGCTGAACAGTTCTCAGCCCAACCAACCAACTTCCTAAATTCTGAGCATTATTTTGCCACTGTAGCTGAAAAGAGTGTCATCTTATTTCATTAAGTGACAATTTTCAGAAACAAAATTCTATGTTTTGACATTGTTTCAGATCACTGATTGAACCATATCCACATCATTCTCTTCTTGGTTGGGCTGAGAACTTTTCGGCACCCCCTTGTAAACAATGCTTTAAATCTTTAAACAAAAAGTTAGTATGTCAACAAGTGAAATGAAGTTCTTGGAAGTATTTAAAAACTTTTAAAATACTCCTAGCTATAAGCCAAAACTCGCATAGACTAAACATCAGGCGTCTTCTGAATGCAGGGGGTCATGGAGTGCCGAGACCCTCTTTTCCTCAGAGCATCCTTTCCATGCAACAGATGGCCGGTTTAGTCTTCCCCTGAAAGAAGTGGAACTTAGAAAATATGGGCAAACAGAAAAAAAAAACCCACCCCTACTTAGCACCAGATGCAAATTTAAATACTCACATACTAAGGAAGAGCCCATTTCAGTATAAGGCTAAACACTAAAGAAACGATCTGCTTGAAAGAAGCTGGAGTATTACTGCTAAAACCGTTGGTGCTTACAAAACATTCTGTTTCAAATCCTGCACATAAATGGTGGCCTTTGTTCTCTCTGTATGTTTTAGGAGTGGAATGCAAAACACATTTTGCATTACAGATGCTTTGTGGACATGAAGTAACAATTTAATAATTGATACTTTGCTAATTTCATTGAGTGTGCACATTAAACCGATTAGGGAGATATCGGAGACATATAAAAGCTTTACAATGCCATATCCCACTAAGTTACACAGACTTTAAAGGTCTTGGATGCACATGTGAATTTGTTGATTAAAATACTGCGCAGCATCTAAATGGAAATTAGGGCAGAGATATTTTATGAATACGACAATATTTTGCAAACACTGATGTGGCTGCGCTTATCTAAGTTCTAATTTCTGTGCCAAGCTATACACTGAAGATTGTGGCTGCTTTGTTATGTCATGCGCAGGCTTAAGGGTTCTTTTTGAGGAGGTTAGAAATGTGTGTGTATGTTGGGGGGGGGGGAATTATTCTTCAACACCTACCCATGAAGAACCTTTCACCTTGACTTCATAGCAAGGTAGATAATGTAGGAAACAGTCATGGAAAACAATCCATAAACATCCAGATGCTTCAAACAATACTGAAACTTCTCTGTTCTAGATGTCAGGCAGTAGGAAAGCAACTCCATCTCTCACTTTTCCAAACCTTTCTTTAATAATACCACATCCAAAAGCTTATCTCTTGCAATACGGCATCCTCCTGTGGCCACTGAAAAACTCGGCCCATCCATCCCACATTATCCTGGAATGTATTTCCCCACTTGGATTTTACTTGTAGTTCTTGCATTAGGTGAAGATTACCTGGATTTAAGACTCTGGAGAGTCATGTGTTGGTGGCCCTTGATGTACCTTCAGTGTTCTATACCTTAAACAGAGAATGACACGGGGTCAAATTTGTCCCTATCTCCGTAGGATCTTTCTCCATCCCCATCTCGTTCCCGTGAATTCTGTCCCTATCCCATCCCTGCAAGCTCTGTCCTTAGAGTTTCAGGCTTGTGCAGAGGAGGACAGAATTTACAGGGATGAAACAGGGATAGAACTTGTCCCCGTGTCATCCTCTAACAGTAATCCAAAATCATCTATTGAATTTAGGCTGAAAGAACTAGCCCCATACAAAATTAATTCACTTGTTGCGTTATCTTTAAAGATTTCTATTGTGGGTGGGAAAAGTCTTCAAGTGTTCATGGGGGCTGCACATTAGAATGAACTAGTGCATTCTAGTGTGAGCTATCATTAGTCTTGAAACCCCCTCCCCCCATTTATTTGCTTATTCAAATTATATTTCTGCCTCCACACACTATATTACTACAAGCACTTAGCCGTAAATGAAGATTGCAGGTTCAACAGAGATTCTGTTTCACTTCCATGGAATCTTCTTCAGGAAACAGTCTTCCTTCATGACTAAAGAACTGAGCTTCATTTCAAAAGAGCTATGTTTGTTATTGACGTGTCTTTAAAGACGCTCTCTTCTCAAACCATGGCTTGCTGATATGACACTTGAATTTTAAGGTAACTGATTATGTAACTCATCTACTCATTGAGGAAACACGACCACATTACAGAGGCATACCTCAACTCACACTGGCTTCCAATTCCAGAAATAATACTATTTAAATTCTACTGTATACTATTCAAAACTATAAACGGAGACAGCCCAACCTACCTGAACAACTGCCTCATCCAAACTACCTCAACCAGGCATAGAAAAATTCACACCCCATTCACACACCCTCCAATCAAAGAAGTTAAACGAAAAAAACTATATGACGGCCTCCTAGCCACTCAAGCAGCAAAACTAGATAATCAAATCTCCAATCTACTGATAACAACCCCAGACTACAAAACGTTGAGAAAAGAAATAAAGACGATACTCTTCAAGAAATCCCTGAAAAAGTCTTAACACTACGAATACCTTCCTTCCTCCCATCTTCTTCATGACCCCCCCCCCCCTGAATCAACCTTCACTCGCTCTGGAAATGACCAGAGATCTTCTTTTGTAATCCACCTTTTAAATCTCTTTTGTAATCCGCCTTGAACCGCAAGATAATGGTGGAAAAGAAATCTCTAATGTAATGTAATGTAATTTTTTCCCATTTTTGAAAAGGCGTAGGCAGCAGGAGCAATGGGAAGATGACATTCGATTGGCAAGTGATTACAAATAGAGTACCACAAGGATTGAGATAGCTTCCTTTATTTAACATTTACTTGAAACCGCGCCATATGCTTGGAACAAGCTGTCAGAATCAATACGTCACGCTCCGTCTCTAGCAAACTAAAAGTCCACTTTTTTGAAGCTGATTTCAACTCTTAACTCCCACCCACTGTCAGATATCTATACCCATTGTATCATTCCTTCTACCAGACTCTCTCTCCCCAACCCTGAGATGTCCTGTCTGTCTGTCCGAATTAGATTGTAAGCTCTTCTGAGCAGGGATCGTCTATTGAATGTTAAATGTACAATGCTGTGTATGCCTTTCAGCGCTATGGAAATGATAAATAGTAGTGGCTCTCTCAGAGGGTTTTCATTGTTGCTGTTGTTTTAATGACAATACAAAAATCTGCAAATAAGCTACTGCTATTAATAAAGTTTTGTGATTTTTCAAGCAAAGGCTGAACTATGATTGTAATGAACTGATTTCAAGAAATGTTAACACACATTGGAACATTCTCAAATTGATTAGATGCACTAATTTGTTGATTAATGCATGTTACATCGATTTTGCATGGACTATTTATTTTTTTAAGGCATGCAAATGAACTGAATGCACGCTACCATCAGGGGCATAGAGGGTACATAAAAAGCATGAGACAGGAGTTATATAGTGCTCTGCTCTCTGTGACAAAAAGTTGAGCAAAAATGGATAAAGAGTCCAAAAACCCCTGTTCTCTGTCCCATCAAAGAGTCCAAAAACTCTTGGATGGGACAGAGAACAGGGGCAAATTAGCATCAATTTTTAGGTGTTAATTGCCAACTATTGGCACCGATTGGTTTGATGGACCTTCAGTCTGTCCCAGTATGGCAATTCTTAAGTTGCGAATGCATTTTGTGGTAGTGTGTTTTTAGCATGTTAACCATATCAGGGTTTAAAGCCTCTTAGTAAAAAGTTCCCAAAAAAGCTTGTAAGACCGATTCCCCTGTAGGAAACTGGGCGAGGGGACTACATATGGACTAGGTTTATCTTATCAAACTTTGTATGGCCAGAAGTCGAAATCAGTCAACCACCAGTTCTTTGTATTTCAGTCTATTTGATGGTGTGTCATTTACAAGTTGCCAGAAGGCTTTATGAAAGTGTTGCAACATGTGGTGGCTATGCTGTGGTTTAACTATGAAATTCATGGGTTTGCTGTTTGGAAAATGGCAAGCAAATCATTTAGAATTAAGGTGCCCCAAAGCCATGTCTATAATAGCATCCTGGTGCCAGATCCCATTAAAAGAATACTCCATCTAAAATATGTAAACCTCTTTGATTGTAACCACATAGGGAGAGTAGGAGATAGTGGATGCTGCGGATGGGCCATTTGGCCTTTATCGGCTGTCCTGTTTCTATTGTTGTGTCTATGGTTAGGACTGTTGTTGCATCGCACACTCAGTTTGAGAATCTAATCTACACAGGCGTTTGTTTTACACCTTTTTATTGCGGTTCATTTTATACCTTAGCCACCATGGACCCCTGAAGAAGGCTTGTTCTCCGAAACACGGACCATGTTGGGTCCCTTGGTTTGTAATAAGGTGGTATCATTAACTGCATTAAATATTTGGTATAATAAACATTGCCTGCATCTTGTACATATCAGCCTGCAGTTTGTTTTTTGCTTGTTGCCTGGTGTACTGCAGGGTCTGTTGGATTTTTTGGGGTGTTGTTTGCTATGGTTAGGAATCAACAGTTATACCAAGTCAATGACAATTATAATTGTGGGTGCCTATTTGTGCCCTGAAGTACGCATAAATTATTGTGTTCTATAAATTTTGCACATATCTCTGTGATATGCGCATGAGCTGCCTAAACTCCGGCTATGTTAGCACCAGGCGATTTTGGTGGAAAAATTCAGAAAATCCTAAAAATGAGCCAAACATTTTTTGTCTGTGCTTTTCTCTACCTGACAATTTTGGTGGAGGAGTGACCTAGTGGTTAAAGCTGCTGCCTCAACACCATGAGGTTGTGGGTTCAATCCCAGAGTTGCTCCTTATGACCTTGAGCAAATCACTTAATCCTCCATTATCCCAGGTACCATAATTAGATTGTGAACCTGCCTGATTACTAATCAATATATATAGGAAATGCATCTTTTTAATTTCTTATAGAACAGTTCAGCTCTGTTGAAATCTAAAGGAGATCTGGAAAATTGTAGTATCAAGTTTTGGGGTTTTTTTTTTTGGAGCAGCTGAAAAATCCTGTTTATTCTATACACTATCAGTGTCAATGTAGCCCAAGATGGATGGTGTTTTCTTTACATTAAACCAGTACTTGAGCACTAGATCTTCACTTGACAAGATCCTTCAAGTAATTCCAGCCATCTTGGGTGTATTCAGTAATCTTAGCTGGAGCTAAGTCAAGCGCTGACACAGTCTTGTCTACTCCCCAGTTCCAGAATTCACACAAAGAGAAGTTCAACTTTGGGAATAGACGGAAGCTGTATGCCAATATTGTCTGCCCATTCTTGTACTGTTGGTGTCAAGCTTGCCTTGGCTCTTTGGAGGGCTGCTTCTGCCTGGCTACTGGTCCCTAAGAGCCCTTGCTCTTTAGCAACATATACTGCACCTCCAGCCAGACCTAATTTGGTAACAAGCTTCAGCAGCTGGAAAGTCGGGGAACTCATAGCGGCCAAGAAAAGATGTTGTACACATCGCCGGTTTTTCACCTGCAAGGACACAGATAAACCTTCCTCCCTACTATTTGTTAGTGCCTGTCCAATTTCACTTATTATCTGGGTTCCAATAGAGGAAAAAGTGTTGCTAATGCTTAATGATGTACTTGCTATACAGAAATTCACATAATAAATGTTGTCATAACCAATTTATGTAGCATGGAAACCAGGCAACGTGAAACGTATCACCATGTTTTATTACAAGTATCACCATGTTTTATTACAGCTCACCGTTTTCTCACAGATAAGGTATTCTTAAACCCTTCCTGATCTGCAAAACTTTACATTACGCCCATGCAGAGCCAGCCTGCCTTATTTCTTACCACTATCTCAGCTGGCTTCATTATTCTCATTCCCAAATGTAGAAGATAATATCATCTCTAGCAAGTGATTCACCATCAAGGAATCACATGTAATGGAAAGCAGAGGGGGCTTGGTCTGTGTGGGAAAGTATTTCATTAGATAACAGAGGAAGCCTTGTTAATCAGCACCTATGAAAAGACATGCTAGATGGGCATTTGTTTATCCTTCTTCGTACACTGGCTCATATCAAGCTAATTAGAGGGGAAGGGGCAGGAACAGAAACGTATTTTGAAAATATGCACAGCTATTTCATATTTCAGTTGTGTTATGAATGGGAAGAATGTCATTACTAAGTGCCCCAGTTATATCTAATTATTTTATTCTTTCATATTCTAACTTTTTTCCATCTCCATAACATAGGCACTTGCACAAAATCTCTAAATCTACAGAACAACTAACACATTATTTCTAAAATGACAAACACCATATACAGCTTAGCAATCAGCCATCCCCACCCTCACACCAGATCAGCTCTTGAAATTAAGATATAATGCAAAGACAACTGTTGAACTCGGCTTCCTAATCAGTCAGTGATAACCTGATTGTAATGAGATAGCTATCCCTGGACTCTTGTATCCCCACAATCTGTGGCATCACTTCAAGGGGCCACTGAAGTGTTCTCAGACCAACCAAGAAGAGAATGATGTGGAGCCATGAAACTTACAAGTTATTCCACACTTTTCTTGGCACATCTTGTTTCGTTTCATATCACTGAAATGAAAAGTGCCAAAAAAAAGTATGGAATAACTTTTAAGTTTCATGGCTCCACATCATTCTCTTCTTGGTTGGACTGAGAATTTTTCAGTAGTTCCTCGTAGGTTGATAATTACCAATCTCCCAAGTTCTGGGTAGAGCTCTAGTAGTCATAGAACTCTATAATAGTATAACACATAGAACCTGATCCATCCAGAATCAGCAGAATAATCTTGGAATCAACAATGCTATTAACTGAGGGGGTTTAAACCTTCAATTCTACAACTGGAACACTGGAACCAACCTCCTTTCCCTACCCTTTGACAATTCCTAGTTCTCTCATTTCCTCATGCTTGGGAGGATGAATTGGACAGCACATGCCCTCACAGCCATCCATCCAAAGGCTCAGCAGACATTAACCAAAGAAAATCCACTCAGAGCCCCTGGGCCACCCAGATGTGAATCTCCTCACTCCTGCTGGCAGGAACAAATCTTTGTGCCCAATAATCTGGTCTTTGCCATCTTAAATGGCTACCAATGTGGTTAGGCATAAGGAAAATGTTAATCCCTTTCTATGCTACAGTAGTCTTGTAGGAGAAACCACACATTGTTGGGGAGTGATAGTTTAGTGAAAGAGAAGTTTAATTGTACAAGGTGAAAATATAGGGCCACATAAGTGCTACTTTCTTAGAGCTGCATTATACATAGGGCTTTTATTTGTAGGTGGTTATAAAAATGTTAGGGGGTCAATAGTCAGTGGGATTTACCAGGTACTGCTGCTGAAAATCTGAGCAAGCCACCTCAGTAGTATTCAGGCAGTGTCAAAATGGTCCAAGGAGGAGCAAGAAGTTACCTGGTAAATATCCTCCAGATTCTATAAAGGGTGTCCACATATCCATGCCTAATTGTGAGTGTGATCCAGAGAAGCGCATGTAACCTAATTGATTAATGAGCCAATTAACATCAATAATTGGATGTTAACAATATTGATTTTAATTGACACCAATTAGGGATTGCATGCATGTCTAGCTATACACTATTCTATAAGCCTGGGTACCAAAATTCCCTAACGCGCAACCCAAAAAGGGGTGTAGAAATGGGAGGAACCTAGACAGGTCAGGGCACTTTCTAAATATTTGTGCAGTGTTATAGAATTCCTGCTTACACACTGGGATTTATGCCAAGTTTGAGCTGGTATAAGCTCTTATGCACAAAGTTGGGCATGGGAATCCTCTCTAGGTACTATTCTATAAGGGCCACTCATCCTGAAGCACCCTTTATAAAGTAGTGAGCAATGATTTTTCTAGGCACCTATTTTTCAACACAATATACTGAATCTGGCCCTATCTGGCTCGCTGTCCTATCTGGATAGTATTCTGGGCAGGATTGTGAAGTAGAGAATGACACAGGGAAAAATTTGTCCCCGTCTTCGCCCCATCCCCGTGGGCTCAGTCCTCATCCTATCCCCCAAACTATCTGATCCTATCCGCACAAACCATCTCACTTCTGTGTTCCTATTTTCTCCATTTCTAATATCTCCCCTCTGTATCTGGCATTGCCCCCCCCCCCCGTGTCCATATACCATCCCCATGTATCTCCCCTTTATGTCTCTGTCCCTATGCTCCCATGCACATAATTTCCCCCCCCATGTATCTCCCCTTTATGTCTCTGTCCCTATGCCCCATGCACATAATTCCCCCCCCCATGTATCTCCCCTTTATATTTGTCTCCCTCTTCATCCCCTTGGCCCAGCATCTCTTTCTGACATGCCAGCAGCCCCCTCCCTCCCAATCGCCGCATCCCACCATCTCCCTCCCTTACCCTCACCTTATGTGCCGAATTTAATTTTTCTTCTCGCAGCAGCACGCTATCAACAAGTCGTGCGTGGCTGCTTGAGTTGTTGAATCTTCTCCTCTGACCCAACCGAAAACAGGAAGTTGCGTCAGAGAAGATTCAACAACTCAAGCAGCTGTGCATGCACGCAACTTGTTGAAAGCGTGCCGCTGGGAGAAGAAAAATTAAAATTTGGCACATAAGGTGAAGGGAGGGAAGAAAGAAGATGGCAGGACGTGGCAATCGGGTGGGAGGGGGCTGCTGGAATGTGTGATCCATGTTTACTTTACTGCGGAGACAAGACCATTCACCGCTCCACAGGGTGGTGAATGGCCTTGTCTCCGTCCGACCACTATCTTTTCTCTCCCTGTTTCTGTGGGTTACTTGTGACTACCCATGGCTAGCCTCGGGTAACAGCGACCATGTCATTCTCTATTGTGAAGTTGTAGTCAGAGTTGGAAGCAATTTTTGGGCTGTGGAGTCGGGGGTCAATGAAAATGTGCCAACTCTAACTCCTAATAGAGTTAAATTGTATGTCATGCAAATATTGTAATGCTTACATCTCTTATTTGAGTGATAATAAATTGATTAACCCTTTTGTTTCAGGATATGTTTTATTTTTAGAATATATTTTGATAACAAGTTCTTTGATGATTTAAAATGTAATATATTTTTATGATATTTATATTAGTGAAAGTGGCACTTAGAGAATGACACTAGGACAAAGTTTGTCCCTGTCCCCACCCTTGGAAACTCCTCTAGAAATAAAGGAGTTGGCGTCGAAGTGGAGATACCAAAAATAAAGGAGTTAGAGTCGGAAGGTTTTGTTTACCGACTCCACAGCCCTGATTCTGGGTATTAGTAGGAATAACTTAGGTACCTGGAAACACACTAAGGGGTCCTTTTATTAAGGCACGCTAACCGATTTAGTGCGCGCTAAAGATTAGCACATGCTAAGGTATCCATTATATTCTATGGGTGCCTTAGCATTTAAAGCGTGCTAATCTTTAGCATGTGCAAAATCGATTAGCGCGCCTTAATAAAAAGGCCCCTAAATTTTTATTTAGTTATTTATACGGTTTTATATCCCATTCTCCCAGAAAAGCTTAGAATGGGTTACAAGTTTACATACATAATAAAGTATATTTATACAAAGTGATGGCAGACATGGAATGGCGGGACATTGTTAAAGCATGGTGAAACATAATATGGCAAACATGGTATGGTGAGACATGAAGAAGGACACAGCACTACTCGAAAGGGTCCAGAGAAGAGCGACTAAAATGGTTAAGGGGCTGGAGGAGTTGCCTTACGCTGAGAGATTAGAGAAACTGGGCCTCTTCTCCCTTGAAAAGAGGAGACAGAGGGAACTTGATTGAAACATTCAAGATAATGAAGGGAATAAACTTAGTAGATAAAGACAGGTTGTTCACCCTCTCCAAGGTAGAGAGAACGAGAGGGCACTCTCTCAAGTTAAAAGGGGATAGATTTCGTACAAACGTAAGGAAGTTTTTCTTCACCCAGAGAGTGGTAGAAAACTGGAACGCTCTTCCGGAGGCTCTTATAGGGGAAAACACCCTCAAAGGATTCAAGAAAAAGTTGGACAAGTTCCTGCTGAACCAGAATGTATGCAGGTAAGGCTAGACTCAGGGCACTGGTCTTTGATCTAAGGGCCGCCGCGTGAGCGAACTGCTGGGCACAATGGACCACTAGTCTGACCCAGCAATGGCAATTCTTATGTTCTTATAGCATGATGAGCATCGTATAGCGAAACATAGCATGGCAAACATAGGGCTCCTTTTACTAAGGTGCGCTAGCGTTTTTAGTGCACACTATCCTCGCACTACGTGGCTAGAACTAACACCAGCTCAATGCTGGCATTAGCGTCTAGGGTGCGCTACTCCATGCGTTAATGCCCTAACACAGCTTAGTAAAAGGAGCCCATAGTATTTCAAGCATGGCTAATCTAGTATTTCATGATAGTATGGCACGTAGCACGATAGATATATAAAACACCAACATCAGATATATAAAACATTTTTGAAGTATGAAGAGT
This sequence comes from Geotrypetes seraphini, assembly GCF_902459505.1. Taxonomy (NCBI): domain Eukaryota; kingdom Metazoa; phylum Chordata; class Amphibia; order Gymnophiona; family Dermophiidae; genus Geotrypetes; species Geotrypetes seraphini. Next base: position 171,763,038 of record NC_047089.1, on the reverse strand, counting down.
TAAATTAAACCACTGCATACACTGAAGAAACAGACTGGACTACATAAAGAGAATCAGAACAGGGGGTTAGATCTCAAAAAAAAAAAAAAAAAAAAAAGACGCTAGCTGCTTCTTTTGACTTACAGGACAGCTGAGGCAAAGGTAGGGACTTTGATATGTCTTTTATTCTCTGGTTTTCTTTCAAAAGACACTAAAGCTCCTACAACTCGACAATGGCTGGGAAACATCGTGTTTGTGTCCAGATGGAGAGAGTGATCCTAGGTTCCATGTGCAAGACATCTGCAGGTTGAATCCCTCATGAAATAAGTGAAGGAACTGAAAGAGGATATGGTGAAGCAGTTCCGTAACTAAAGCACACAGGTCAATGACGGCTGACAACTGTGCACAGGAAGATTGCGTGCCACCATTTCCAGCAGTTTAACAGCTTACTAGGAGCGTTTTGAGGAGGATTGGGGGGTGGAATCCCCCCCAGTACACTTGTAAGTGGTCGCGCTCCCATTGGATGGGGATTTGGGAGAGTGAACCTCCAAATTCACTGAAAACTTCTGTTCTCTCGCTGTTCGGGAGTTTTTAGTGTATTGGGGGTTCCCCACCACCACCCCACCCCCCAGCAGGAATGCAAGCATTTATAAGTATGTGGGGGTTCCCCCACACACACCCCTCCTCAAAACATTCCTGGTAAGCCGTAAAAGCATTGAAAATGGTAGCACACAATTATCCTGTGCGCAGGCGTTGGCACACCATTGTTAGTGTACCATTGCCTGCACACGATCGACGGGCCACCGATGAGGCTGGAAAAGCATCAATGACAATGAGAAATACAGCAACAAAATGCTTGTTGATGCATCAAGGATCACCAGCAAAAGGTAAGGAGAAGTGCTAAAAGAGAACTGGAAAGAGATTAACAGAGCCTGCAGAATCAACACCATGATTTCACCTTCCCTCAGACAAAAGAACCAGTATGCGGTCATGAAAGTGGAGGAACAGGAGTAACTGAAGCTCAAAAACACCAAAGCAGTGAAAGGAGATAGGCTCAGAAGTAACCTATGGATGTTTACATTACATTAGACATTTTTATTCCGCTATTGCCTTGTAGTTCAAGGCGGATTACAAAAGAATTAAAATAAAGGTATTACATGAAGAAGATATCTGGTAATTTCTAGAGGAGATATGGAGTAGATGAGGTTGCTTTGGGGAATCGGGAAGGTATTAGGGAGTGGTATTGGGAAGGGGGAAGGAGCTAGCGGTATTAAGTCGTTTTCAGGAATTTCTCGAAGAGTAGAGTCTTTATTTCTTTTCTGAATGTTTTGTAGTCTGGGGTCATAATTAGTAGATTGGAGATTTGGTTGTCGAGTTTTCCTGCTTGTGTGGCTAGGAGGCCATCATATAGTTTTTTCCGTTTGACTTCTTTGATTGGAGGGTATGTGAATGGAGTGTGGGTTTTCCTACGCCTAGTTGATGTAGTTTGGATGAGACGGTTGTTCAGGTAGGTTGGGTTGTCGCCATTTATGGTTTTAAATAATAGACAGTGGTTTGTCTACTAAACATCCAATAATGTATTTATTTATATACTTATTTTCATCAGGATCTCTACTTCTTTCCTTGGTTGCAAGTCAGATGACAGTATCGGCCACGGTAGGAGTATTGCACTAAATATATAGTTTTTGAATATAAGTAATAAGTAAAACATGGGATAGAAACTGATTTCTATGTTTTCTTTTATTATAGGGGGACCCTTGAAAAAGCACGTTAGTGCGAAACATGTCGGGTCAATCCCTCCCGGGTCATATCAGTGTTAAGATAAGTGGCTGAAAACAAGGCTTAAAGTTTTAATCTTTAATACAATCTTCAGTACAATAAGAATTTAACTTATGAAAGGGTATTTAATGGTATTTAAATAAAGAAAAAATGAAAAATAAATTAATATATGGCTGATGATGGTCTTAAAGAGCATAAGAACAAAGCTAAGTACATTAAGCTCTATGAGGTTTAAAAGTTTACAGCACATATGCACCTTTTGGAATGGCACTCTGGGCTCTTTTTATCAAGTCGCGCTAGCGGTTTAATGTGCGTAATAGCGCGCGTTAAACCGCCGGCCGCGCCTCTTGAACAGGCGATAGTTTTTGGCCAGCGCGGGGGTTAGCACATGAAGAAAAGTCACGTGTGTTAACCCCGCTAGCGTGGCTTGATAAAAGGAGCCCTTTATGAAATGGCACTTTTAACTTTAAGCACTAGTACACTTTTGCACTATTGCACTTTCTGTCGGTCCAGAGTCTCTGAAATGAACTATGAGATTTAAATAGTCTGTATTATGAATGAATTACACAGTCCCTTTAGTATCAAATAGCATTAAACAGTATTAAATAGCAGTTTTAATGAAAATTATTGAAGAAATAAAATGTATACTTAGGGCTCCTTTTACAAAGCTGCTATAGTGTTTTTAGTGCACACTAAACTCACGCTACGCGGCTAGAACTAATGCCAGCTCAATGCTGGCGTTAGCGTCTAGCGTGCGCGGCAATTCAGCATAGGCTAAAACCGCTATCGCAGCTTTGTAAAAGGAGCCCTTAATGTTAGAAAGAAGGTAGGGAGGATGGGTTCAAGCCAGTGATGTGAATGTGAGTAAGAACCCTGAATGGGTGAAAATCTAATACTCAATATTCTGAGGCTTGTCCCCATCTATTAAAAAAAAAAAAAAAAGAGAAAAGAAATTATCTCCAGTGTCATTTTGGTTTATTTTGGTGGTTCCATATATTGTATATAATGATGAAGGTCCACATAATTCTTCACGCTATAAACTTATACTAGCGGTGGAGTGGTGGGGCTGAGGCCTAAGGATACTTATATATAGAAAAATAATCCAGATTATTGCAAGGAATTGTAAAACTTAATACCAGCATTGGAGAAAAATTAACGGCAGACTAGCAGCATGTTAATGTGCGCAGAACGTTCAGAGGGCTCTAGTGCAGGAAACAACATGTGCGTCAAAGAAGACTGCACATGGTATCTAAATGTACTTAAACAGAGGTTGGTGAGATCATTTGGTATTCCCTCCCAATGCTCAGGGAACAGTTTAGAAACAAATGCTGCCCTTAATTAGGGTTACCAGATTTTCCAAACGGAAAATCCGGACCTATGGCCACACCCTCAGGCCCGCCCCATTCCGGCTGGCCATGCTCCGTTCTGCCCCCAGGCCTGCCCCATATCCTGCACGAGCAACAAGTGACGTCAGACGGCATCTGCGCTTCCCAGAAGGTTTTCAAAACCCGTACTTATCAATATCCCTGCATAAAAACACATCAAATGAAATCATGTGATCTTGTCTGCCTAAATCAGAGTATCTCAATTTCAATTCACAATTTGTCCATGTATATTTTAATTATATACTCTGGCCATTTTACTGTTTGGCTATTTGATCTTTTCTACAAAATTCCACATGTCAAAATATTTCCAAGGAGAAAATTGTGTAGGAACAGAACATTATAAGCAATATGTGGCATAAAAGCAAACAGATGTTTCCAGTTTTACCACTGATGGCGGTGGTATGGCAAATTATCAAAGACAAAACATTGCATAGTCTGAATTACTCACTCCTTCTGCTTTAAGTGAGTCTGCATAGCTTTGAATCCACAACCAACTGAACCATCCAAAATGCCTCATCACATATTTCTAGGCTTAAAACAGGAGTTCATTTTATACCAGCCATAGAACTTATCTATAACTACATTTATGTGACAGGAGTGTAATTTTGGAAGAGGTTTTAAATCTTAGAAATCTATAAATGTTGTCATTTTATGAGATTTTAAAATATTGTCTATGAATTATGCACACGGAGAACCTAATTTCAGGCACAGTGGGACTGAGAGACTGTCAGCTAGCATGACAGATTTCAAACAGGGTCTCAGTGATGTAAAACAGCAGTGATAGAGAGAAAGGTGTTTCAAATGGACATGGCTGGCAATCTAAGCAAATTAAATTATAACCTGTTATCTTGTGTCTATTTCAGTCCTGAAGAGAATATCGTCTGCAGTTGAAAATGTTCTTCTTCATTTGATAGCCTCAAGTAAAATGTTTGATTTATTTACATTTATTATTATTTTTTAGTTCTCAGAAATCTGCTTTTACATTACATTACATTAGTGATTTCTATTCCGCTTGTGCCTTGCGGTTCTAAGCGGATTACAAATTAGAAGATATCTGGACATTACCGAGAGAATTATATAACAGTGATTCTTGTACATTACATAATATAGTTGAGAAATTACATATAAAGATTCAAGTAGTTAACATGGAATGGAAGTTATGGAATTCTTTGTCAACTGAGATTCAAAAGGAGCAGAATTATCTGACGTTTCAGAAGTTATTGAAAAGCTGTCTGGACCCCCTGGACGTATCCGGGGAAATCCAGACTGTCTGGTAACCCTAGTTCACCCAGAACAATGGCTCCACTTTGTATGTTTTGAATTTCCTCACATTTGCATGGAACATCGAGGTCTCCCTCCTTGCTTGTGTTTGCGCAACTATCGATATTCAACAGCACTAAACTGGGCAATACCACTGAATATCACCTCTGACAACCTATGTTGAAAGTAGGCAGGTCAAGGGTGGTACAGGGGATGGTACTCGGAAGGAGCCTGTGGTTATGAGGGTGCAAGAACTTGCATAGATAAACAACCAAAGTTAGAACAACTCAAAAGTCGGGGGGGGGGGGGATGTTCTAAGGGGGGAGGAAGGGATTCTTATTGTTGAGGGCTGGAAAGAGGGGAATTGATTTGGGATTCTGGAAAGGAGCTCAGAGGAGGATAACAATTTAAAAAATAGTTATGTAGGCCCTGGCTGAATATCGACCAGGACCCACAAAAGCTCCAGCAGCCAGGGCTCTTTGAATTAGCTCTGGATATTCAGGTCCAAAGCCCAGACATGGCCCAGCATTGAATATCTGGGGCTAGCTGTCCACTGCTGGCTGAGTAAGAACATAAGAAATGCCTCCGCTGGGTCAGACCTGAGGTCCATCGTGCCCAGCAGTCCGCTCACGCGGAGGCCCAACAGGCCCAGGACCTGTGCAGTAATCCTCTATCTATACCCCTCTATCCCCTTTTCAAGCAGTAAATTGTCCAAACCTTTCTTGAACCCCAGTACTGTACTCTGCCCTATTATGCCCTCTGGAAGCGCATTCCAGGTGTCCACCACACATTGGGTAAAGAAAAACTTCCTAGCCTTTGTTTTGAATCTGTTCCTTTTCAACTTTTCCGAATGCCCTCTTGTTCTTTTATTTTTCGAAAGTTTGAAGAATCTGTCCCTCTCTACTCTCTCTATGCCCTTCATGATCTTGTAAGTCTCTATCATATCCCCTCTAAGTCTCCTCTTCTCCAGGGAAAAGAGTCCCAGTTTTTCCAATCTCTCAGTGTATAAAAGGTTTTCCATACCTTTTATCAGACGTGTTGCTCTCCTCTGAACCCTCTCGAGTATCGACATATCCTTCTTAAGGTATGGCGACCAATATTGGACGCAGTACTCCAGATGTGGACGCACCATCGCCTGATACAATGGCAGGATAACTTCTTTTGTTCTGGTTGTAATACCCTTCTTGATTATGCCTAGCATTCTATTTGCCTTCTTAGCGGCCGCTGCGCACTGTTCCGTCGGCTTCATTGTCATGTCCACCATTATCCTCAAGTCCCTTTCTTGGGTACTCTCATTCAATAACATCCTTCCCATCGTATAGTTGTACTTCGGGTTTCTGTTTCCCACATGTAATATTTTACATTTCTCAATGTTGAACTTCATCTGCCATTTCATTGCCCATTCCCCTAGGTTGTTCAAGTCCCTTTGCAATTCTTCGCAGTCCTCTTTAGTCCGAGCTCCACTAAATAGTTTGGTGTCATCCGCAAATTTTATTATCTCACACTTCGTCCCTGTTTCTAGATCATTTATGAATATATTAAATAGCAGTGGCCCCTAGCACCAAACCCTGCGGTACCTCACTCGTGACCCTCCTCCAGTCTGAGTAGTGGCCCTTCACTCCTACCCGCCAACCAGTTTCTGATCTATCTATGTACGTCTCCTTCCACTCCATGGTTTTTCAGTTTTCGGAGTAGGCGTTCATGGGGCACCTTGTCAAAGGTTTTTTGGAAATCTAGATATATGATGTCTATGGGGTATCCTCTGTCCATCCGTTTGTTAATTCCTTCGAAGAAGTGCAATAAGTTCGTTAGACACCCTTGCAGAAACCATGTTGGCTGGTTATCAGAAGTTCATTTCTTTCAAAATGTTCATCGATGTTTTCTTTTATCAGTGCTTCCGCCAATTTCCCCGGGACCGAGGTCAGACTCACCGGTCTGTAGTTTCCTGGGTCACCTCTTGATCCCTTTTTAAAGATGGGTGTAACATTGGCTATCTTCCAATCCTCCGGGATCACGCCTGTTTTCAGGGATAGATTGCAAATTTGCTGCAGTAGTTCCGCTATCTCCTCCTTTAATTCCTTCAGAACCCTTGGATAGATTCCATCCGGACCCGGGCATTTGTCAGTTTTTCTATCTGCCTGCATACATCTTCAAGGCTCACTTCCATGGATGTTAATTTTTCTGCTTGATTTCCATTGAAGAATTGCTCAGGTTCCGGTATGTTGGATGTGTCTTCGTTTGTAAATACAGACGAAAAGAACATGTTAAGTCTTTCTGCCACTTCTTTCTCCTCCTTCACCACTCCCTTCCTGTCTCCATCGTCCAGTAACAGTTGGAAATACTGCAGTTTAGAAAACATCATCTAAACACACTTATGCAGTACGCATAAAAATCAAAAACATATCAGTCCTGTAGCATGGGGACTCCCCTTCTTTGAGACGCCCACTGGCCTCCTGTCCCGCACCGCATCACCTTCAAAATTCTCCTCATTATTTAAAAAATAAAACAATCTAACATTCCATCCTTCATCGATAAACATCGGATCCCTTACTCTTCAACCAGAACACTATGTTCCAACAATTAGAATCTGTTAGTAATTCCTTCCACTCATGAAATATTCTATGATTCCACCCAAAAGGCCATTTTTCTCAGTCACTGCTCCTACACTTTGGAATGCCCTTCCCCTCCACATCAAGCTAGAACCTTCGCTTTCAAAATTCAGACCCCCAAATCAAAACTTTCCTCTTCAAGGATGCCTTTAACACCTAAGCTCCCCTCTCCTTTCCAAACAAAAACTTCCTCCCTGCTCAATGTACTTTTTCCTCCCTTAAGTCCTTTTCCTCATGTCTGGTAAGTCCAATTAGTCTTGTGCACTCTCTCTTTATCTAGTTTTAATTGCCATTGTTTTATTTTTATTTTATTATGTATATTTTTTTTATTCAATTATCATTGTAAACCGTTTAACTATTCAAACAGTATATCAAATTTGAAATAAACTTGGAAACTTGGAACAGGGCAAGGCATTTTAAAAGATGGAATTCATTATTCTTCCAAACCATTGACCCCCCAAAAAATAAATAAATAAATAACCCCATACCTGCCACACAACTCTGTAAATTACTTCATCCTCAAAAACTACACTCATTGCAACTGTCCTATGACCCCACAAACTGCATCATGCCAAAAGTCTCCCCCAATTACTGCCACATCACCTCACAGACTGCCCCATTCCCAAAAACTAACCCCTCATGCAACTGCCTTACTATTCCACCAACTTCCAAATCCCTGAAAACTAATCCTGCAACTGTCATGCCACCTCTTATATTACCCCCTCCCCCCAAAAAAATCCCCTATAACTGCCATAAAAACCACCACCAAACTGCCTTCACCCCTAAAATTACTCAGCATTGATGGGCACAACTTTTCCTTTAGAGCAGTAGCTCCCAAACCTGTCCTGGGGAAACCCCTAACCCATCAGGTTTCAGGATTTCTATGATAAATATTCATAAGAGAGATTCGCATGTACCTCCTTCACTGCATTCAAATCTCTCATGAATATACATCATGGATATCCTGAAAACCTGACTGGCTGGGGGAACCACTGCTTTGAAGACATTGCTTACTATTTTCCCAAGCACCATATTTTGTGCCTCAAGCCACACATTTTTACCTCCAGCAAATTCATAAAATGAAGATTGCACCAGTTAGGATTCTTGCAGGGTTTGGATTGGTTTTTTTTTTTTGTTTGTTTTTTTTTTGCTTGACCATATTTCATTAACCTAGAGCTGAGTGAGCATGTGCTCATCTGTCCTGCAACCTTCTGAGTTCTCCATAACTTTTATGATTATATCACCATTTTTTAGCAATTGTTCTTTCCTGGCTCCTATTGTATTCATACTTCACTGCTATAAGGTGAAAGTCTGTCTTGGTTTCTAATAAGAAACAGTAGAGAGTTTTTCTCATCCAAAATGAAAACAAAATCCAACTGAGAAAGACTTTTTAGAGACTGATATAAGAAATAACTGTTAACATCAGCTGTGAATACATATAAATCTTGTGGCATTTATCATGCAGATTAATTAATGATGTTAATGAGATGTCGGGGTAATGTGCATTACTATAGATGCTTAAGTGCATACATATATGCGAATGATGTCACAAAATCTTAACGACAGCTCCTGGAGATATAGTTGGATTTTTATTTTTTTATTACTGAACCTGGAAAATATTTTGTGCATGTCCTTTTCCACTACACTAATCATTAATGAGTTGTTTAGCATGGTTTTGCATCCCATTATCTCATTAACATCAGTTGACATTAAAATTATAATAAATTGTTTATGCACATTTGCTGATGTTGCAAGTACAGTAGTTAACACATAGCAGCAGTGTGTAGCAGGATCCCAGAAAGCTCCCTCTTGATTTACGAAAAGGTTTGTGTGCCTAGCTGATATAATGATGGACGAGTCTAAAGATCCATCACTGTCACTGGACTGGCCTGTGTTTGGGAGGACAAATAAAAGGCCCTATTAATCTTGTTTTTGAAGAACTTTTGCCGAGAAAAGGTAACATGGGCTAAGGATCAGAATCCTCTCTGCATGGCCAGCAAGAATGTAAGGATGTCCTCTAGGCCAACTTGGTGTAAAAGAAGAAGAAACAGAGAAAATTGAAGGCAGATAAAGGCCATATGCCCCATCTAGTCTGCCTAATCATGCCATCTACTATCCTTCCTCTCCCTTAAAGATCCAATGTACTTGTCCCAAACTTTCTTGAATTCAGATACACTTGGAGAGAGCTAGACCTAAAGAGAGTCTGGAGTGGTGTATCAGCTGTATGTCCGTTTTTATGACACCCAGTATTTTCTAGAACTGGGGTAGCTCTCATATTGGATCTCAAATCAGAGAGAAAACTGAATGGTATAAATCTCAAGCCCATAGGCAGTTGAATTCTTTGGCTGTCTAAACCATTGTGCCATCATAATGTGTGTTTTGACTTTAAGCCACTGCACCAGGCAAGGTTTACAGAATTGGCTATTTAAGCCAAAAGCCAAAGTGCCACTAAAGTATACTAAGAGGTCAGGGGCATGAGTAGGCCTCAGAGGAGAAGAAAAGGTTTCAGTTGATCCTAGAAGTGAGCCAAGAAGTCAAAGGAGAAACATAGAAACAGGTTGGCAGATAAAGGCCAAATGACCCATCTGGTCTGCCTATCTGCAGTAACCAGGCCCTCTTGAATTCAGACACAGTCTCTGTTTCCACCACCTCTTCCAGGAGACTACCTGGAGACTACCACCCTTTCTGTAAAAAAGTATTTCCTTAGATTACTCCGGAACCTATCACCTCTTAACTTCATCCTATGCCCTCTCATTGCAGAGTTTCCTTTCAAATGAAAGAGACTCTAATCTAACCTTCCATTTGTGAGTCACACATACCTATACAGGCTCAAGGCGACAGATCAAAGAGGAAGGGGAAAGAAAAGGGGAGGGGCATGGAGACGTGATGGGGTATTTTGAGGATGGCAGGTTTAGTAGGAGAAGTAAGAAGAGGGACCTAGAAGCAGGGGGTGTTATATATAGACTAAGACAGTTAATTGTAAAAGAGGTGAGTCTTCAGTTAGGGTGCTGGTCTTTGACCTGGGGGCCGCTGCGTGAATGGACTGCTGGGCACGATGCATCAATACCTCTTTTTTCCTACTTGTCATACCTCTCCCTATGCAACCTAGCATCCTTCTAGATTTTTCAACCTGTTTGGCCACCTTAAGATCATCACACACAATCACACCCAAGTCCCACTCTTCTGTCATGCACAGGGTCTATGGGAGAGGAGAGCCCAAAACCACATCTGAGTCGTGTCCAGAAACTGCAAAGTATTTGACAGAAATGGTGCCCAGAAGGGCCACATTTAAAGCAAACCTTTTTTTTTATCATCCTCCAAAGAAGTAATATAGCAAAGAGCTGGAGAAGATGGGATCCCCACGATTCTAAGGAGAATCCCAGAGGACGAAGAAGAGGAGTTGTTGTACCCCAGGACAGAGTAGAAACTAAAGAGATGAACAGTCACTCTTACTATCTTATTCTTTGGCTTTTGATTGATTTCTTTTATTGTTTTGACTTTAATGTTCAAAGCAAATCAGAGTCTTTGCAATAAATTTGTTTGTACAGTGCCACAGATTGCTTTTGTTTCTTCATCTCCTCCGCTGTTTGTGCTGTGCTTTTGATTTATGGTGTATTTGTCTTCTGTCGCTTGTTCTGTCAGAACAAACCCTGGACAGGACTGTGAGTGATCCCAGGGCCAACAGCCTCCCAGTATAAGGTTGTCCCATCTCAGAATTCTGAAGTTCAAGTGTGTAATATTAAGCCAGACGGTACCACCTTTCCTGAAGTATGTGCTCCTGGTCTCGTTGCATAGATATATGTACCCAGGGAGAGACGCCCAAGTCAAAGGGCTACATGACTGTGGGCATCTGTGTACTTTTGGGGGAGATTCTGGCACATAGAAGCCTATGTTACTTTTATAGAATAGATTTTAAATAGGTGTCTTTTTTTGTACTTCTTATTTAAGCACATTGTTATCAAATTATCATATTAATGTACCTGAACCTGAGAGGTCTCTACACCAAACTTGCTTCATTAATTCTTTGTACTCATCGCAGTGCGTGCTTCATCAACCACAGTCTTTTTTGTTGCCGATTCACCAAGGGCTCCGACATTCAAGCATTTGAACATGTCTTATTACATTATATTCTGATAACATCTTCCCCCCATCTCGTTCACTTAGCTCCAGGTCATAAGGCAAAGGTGAGTCAGTTCTGACATTTTAAATCCCTTGTAAAAATGAAACTTGAATGCTTTAAAAGAGAACGTGAGTAACAAAAAACTTGCACTGACTCAGTACCAGCCATATGAGTATCGTCCATAGCAGCTGCCAGGACAGCAATGACACGACATGATCTAGGAGAGCTGGCCAATACTCCAGACATATTGACAAAGTTCTTGGTTAGATGTTTAGATGCTAATGAGCTGCCCTCCAGCTCCAGCCTCCCTGCAAGCTCCCTCCAAGCTCCCTCTCTATACAGATCTTCCAAATTGTTAAGTTAAACATAGGATTTTTCTTTACTGCTGCTCACTGTTGAATGAAAATGTGATCTGTATTGACAATACTTTTGCCTTCCTCTTGGTTTTCCCCATGGCTCATGCAGTGCCAGACAAAGAAATACCTTTGGGTTTGATCATCACTGCCTTTCCCTGTACCCATATTGCCCATATGGTATGTTGTATCCCCCCCCCCCCATAGAGTTATGAAAGAAAACCTGATCAGCTAGTCAGGCCACTACTGCAGCTTCCTCTGTATCCCAAATACTGAGGCTAAGAAAGTCAAGATGATCCCCCCAACCCCCACCCCCACTATAACCAACAGAGGATTGGTTCTCATCCTTCTAAATCCTGGTCCTGCTCTCACCAGTGACTTTCCACTGTCTTTGGCACTGATCCGATTTACATGGGAGGGAGAAGAGAAACATTGGTAGGAAGAGGAACAGTGCTGGGGTTAAAAAGAAAAACAATCACCCTGGTCTCCTATTTGAAATATGAATGCAGAAGTTTGGAAAAAAAAAAATTAATAAATTACAGATCAAGGATGGCATAAGGCACTGAATACTCTTACACCAGCTCTGTTTATATATCATACCTAGTCTCTGAATTATACAGCTGTCTTTATGCTTTCCTCTTAATCCTAGAAGTCAGGCTGCCTTTTGCCAACAGAAAGTTGAGCAAAAGAATGTAATGCAGTACTTTGATCCCACTGACACTTGTCTATCTTGAAAGCTATTTCTAGAGCCAACACAGTTGCTGATGGTGCTTTTTGATTAAATGTATGCTTTGGGGGAAGGGAAGGAATTTACTTAGGTCACTTCAGGGCAGTGAAATTACACATACCAGATAAATTGGTCATACAATAAACAATGGCATAATGGAATTACAAAATTCTTAATAAAATCCTATGACTCTTTACAAAAATGCCATAGAGCATGAAATTTGCACGGCATGGTCATAATACTGCAACGTTCTTTGATTACAATTTTACAAGTTCCAACAAGCATTCTGTTGGCTCCGATTGTTTGCTGTGTGTATCCAATGGTCATTTTTCTGTTTAAATTAGAATGAACTAACCCGTGAAAGGAGACATGGAAACTAATGAATGCCTGGAGTGCTCATTTCAAGGTATAATACACAGGCTTTTCCAATGTAGTTGGCGCTTGACAGTGATTAAATCCAAAAATAAAACATTTGCCTGTAAAAAGGAATCCCTTGTCATTAATGCTCATTATTGTTAGCACAAATACTCAGTATTTAAAAATCATAATGTTCCTCCAGGTTAATCCCTAGCCTCCCACTCACATGTGCACTCGCGGAGTAGAAAGTGAGTAATCTCCTACTGGAGTTATACCTTTTATATTAGAGGACCTAGAGAAGAGTTGGTATTTTGATATCCAGGGCTGCACATATCTTCAGAGGGCACCGGCTACTGGTTATTCCTCAGAAACAGCACACAAATAAAACACAGTCCTTACCTCAGAAATCTAATACCAGCTCAGAACTGGCATTAGGTTAGGGTTTTAAAGGGGAAGGGCAGTCCAAAGAAACTGATGGAGAAATGACAGACGAGATTAACACAACTGCAAGGGAGGCAACACAGTTATCATGGGCGACTTCAATTATCCAAGGAGATACCTAGGCATCTCCGCCTGCAGTAGAGAGACCAAGTTCCTGGATGCTGTAGGCGACTGCTTCCTGGAACAACTTGCCAAGGAAAATACGAGAGGAAATGCAGTTCTGGACTTAATTCTAAATGGACTATGAGGGTCGGCGCAAGGTGTAGAAGTAGAAGGGATGCTGGTTAGCAGTGATCACAATATGATCCACTTCAACCTGGACACAGGGGCAAAACATCAATCTAGAACAGTGGTCTCAAACTCAAACCCTTTGCAGGGCCACATTTTGGATTTGTCGGTTCTTGGAGGGCCTCAGAAAAAAATAGTTAATGTCTTATTAAAGAAATGCCAATTTTGCATGAGGTAAAATATGAATCTTTCCTTTTGGCTAAGTCTTAATAATAATATTGTCATTTATAGCTAAAGAGACATATGATCAAGAAAATGTTTTATTTCACTTTTGTGATTGTGATAAACATACTGAGGGCCTCAAAATAGTACCTGGTGGGGCGCATGTGGCCCCCAGGCCACGAGTTTGAGACCACTGATCTAGAATGACGGCCATGGCACTGAACTTCCGAAAAGGGAATTACGAAGAGTTGAGAATCATGGTAGGGAAGAAGATTAAGAAGAGGATAAGTACTGTAAAAATGCTAGAGCAAGCATGGCCCCTTTTTAAGGACAAAGTCATCGAGGCGCAAAATCTATATATACCACGTATCAACAAGGGATCCAAGAGGAAAAAGAACAAGGAATCGGCGTGGCTCACTGTAGCGGTGAAGGAAGTGATCAGAGACAAGAAGACTTCGTTTAAAGAATGGAAAAGGTCAAAAACGAATGAAAACTGGAAAAAGCACAAACAACATCAAAGCAGGTGCCATAAGGCGGTAAGAGGGGCCAAAAAAGACTGCCAGGAAAAAATAGCCAAGGAGGCAAAAAGCTTCAAGCCCTTTTTTCAAAATATTAAGGGGAAATGACCTGCGAAGGAAGCGGTGGGGCCATTGGATGACCATGGAATAAAGGGAGTACTAAAGGAGGACAAAGCCATCGCCGACAAACTGAACACATCTTTTGCATCTGTATTTACCGAAGAGGATATATACAATATACCAGAAGTCAACAGGCTATACGCAAGAAATGAAGACGGGAAACTGAAGGGTTGACTGTCAGTCTAGAAGAGGTATGCAGGCAGATTGATAGGCTTAAAAATGATAAATCCCAGGGACAGGATGGTATCCATCCGAGGGTAATCAAGGAACTGAAGGGGGTTATAGCTGAACTGCTCCAACTAATAGCCAATCTATTGATCAAATCAGGAAGGATTCGAGGGGAGTTCCGGTGACCCTGGATACTGGGAAAGATGGTAGAGGTGCTGATAAAGGACTGCATCATTGATCACTTTGATGGACACAATCTGATGAGGACCGCCAGCACAGCTTCAGAAAAGGAAGATCTTGCTTGACGAACTTACTGCACTTCTTTGAGGGAGTAAACAGGCAGATAAACAAGGGTGATCCAGTTGACATTGTATATCTGGATTTTCAAAAGGCATTCGACAAGGTCCCGCATGAATGACTACTTCAAAAAATTGTGAGCCATGGAATCAAGGGTGAAATACTCACATGGATTAAAAACTGGTTGGCGGATAGGAAACAGAGAGTGAGGATAAATGGACAATACTCAGACTGGAAAAGTGTCACAAGTGGAGTGCTGCAGGGTTCGGTACTTGGGCCCATGCTCTTCAACATATTTATAAACGACCTGGAAATTGGTACGACAAGCGAGGTGATTAAATTTGCAGATGATACAAAGTCATTCAGAGTAGTGAAGACACAGAAGGATTGCGAAGACCTGCAATGTGACATAAATACGCTTGAGCAATGGGCCGCGACATGGCAAATGTGATTTAACGTGGATAAGTATAAGGTGATGCATGTCGGTAACAAAAATCTTATACACGAATACAGGATGTCCAGTGCAGTACTCGGAGTGACTCCCCAGGAAAGAGACTTGGGAGTACTGGTAGACAAGTCAATGAAGCTGTCCGCACAATGTGCGGCGGCAGCGGCAAAAAGAGCAAACATAATGCTAGGAATGATTAAGAAGGGGATCACTAACAGATCAGAGAAGGTTATCATGCCGCTATACTGGGCCATGTACGCCCCCACCTGGAATACTGCGTCCAGCACTGGTCACCGTACATGAAGACGCACATAGTACTACTTGAAAGGGTCCAGAGAAGAGTGACTAAAATAATTAAGGGGCTGGAGGAGTTGCCGTACATTGAGAGATTAGAGAAACTGGGCCTCTTCTCCCTTAAAAAGAGGCGACTGAGAGGAGACATGATCGAAACATTCAAGATAATGAAGGGAATAGACAAAACAGGTTGTTTACCCTCTCCAAGGTAGAGAGAACGAGACAGCACTCTCTAAAGTTAAAGGGGGATAGATTCCGTACAAATGTAAGGAAGTTCTTCTTCACCCAGAGTGGTGGAAATCTGGAACGCTCTTCTGGAGGCTATTATAGAGGAAAATACCCTCCAGGGATTCAAGACAAAGTTAGGCAAGTTCATGCTGAACCAGAGTGTACGCAGGTAAGGCTGGACTCAAATAGGGCACTGGTCTTTGACCTAGGAGCTGCCGCGAGAGCAGACTGCTGGCCATGATGGACCACTGGTCTGACCCAGCAGCGCCAATTCTTCAGTTCTTTTTTTTTAAAAAAAATTATACTTTATTGATTGTTATTACTAAAAATAACAAAATACAGAAAAATTAAACAGTGTTATATATAAAACAAAATCTAATCAGACAAAAAAGAATATCAATTCCAGTCCACATTAATGGAGCCAAATACTACTTCACTCTAGTCATATAAAGAAAAAAAATGATATAGAGTATTCCTGGAAGGCAAATTAGGCCTCAATTAAATATGTCACTTTTTATATTCTTATGTTCTTATTGGTGTACACACATTTCAGCTACAGGTATCCCAGCCCAACATTCCAGCCATTAAGCTGGAGGGGGCACAGAACACACCGCTCCATGCATCGTCATCATCACCATCATCTTTTGCCCCTCTTCTGGCCCGTCACCCCCCTAGTCCCACCCTTGCTGATCTTCCCACTGAGAGAGAAGTGGTAAGACTTCCCCTCGGAATGACGCTGCAGATTAGGAAACAGCCGAGGGTCAGGTCACCAAGCACTGTAACCCTCTCAGTCGTCAATGGCAAGGGCTCCTCCTCCTACTGGGCCACCAACGCTGCTTCACCGACAAGTATGGGTCATCCTCTTCTCAGCTCTCCCAGCTTTACAGGTTGACTGGGCATGTGCACAAGAGCTTTGCTTACCATTCAACTCTTTTGCATATGAACCAGGCAGGTTCCAAAAAAATAACTTCCAGATGCCCTACATGTATAGCAACCAAACACGAATCAATGACCACCACCATTTGTTCAAAAAGATTCTTATAAGTGTCTTCATAGGGCTTCAGACATGCCAATTGGTCACCACATTATCCGTGGTTTCCCACTTTTTGGCTATAGCTTCTTTACTAGCCCACTTAGTAGTTTTCTCGTTTTTAACTATTATTTATTTAAAGTGCTAAAAGTGCTTGCTCTTAATCTCAATAACTTAGTAATAATCTTAATAACTTAGTAATTAAAAACTTATCTTAAATATTTGACTGTTTTTCTTTTCTCATTAATGTTCTTATCACATCGGGAAGGGGACCTGTCACATCGACGTTTCGCCGCTAGGCTGCTTCAAGAAAAGCCCCCTATAAAAACAGGAAAACCATAGTCATGGTACACCCATAAATTTACTGGTTCTAATTCACAACTTCTAAGGGTAATGGCGTCTAAAAATAATCTTTTATCAAACGCTTACCCCTCTCAAAACTCATCTGCACCATCCCGATCCATATATCTCTGTTAGGATAAGATGGCCGCAGCATCTTTTTTGCCTCTATAAGTACCTCCCCCAGTCTGATGTCACTACTAAATTTTAGCGAATCAGGATCTTACACCAGAGAACCCCATTCAATTTCTTGATTTAAGCCTCTAGGTGTCACTGTGTTTAATGAGTAAATCCATTTTTGTTCAAGCATGTTCAATTTTTGTTTATAATTTCCACCCTCCCACCCTTCTTGTACTTGATCTATGACCCGCCAGCTGATATCTTCTAACGTATGAGCATGTAACTTCCAATGCTGGGTTAAAGGAGCTTCAACTACTTTGTTCAAAATTCTAGATTTATGTTCGTTCAATCTGATGTTGATCGGGCGACTCGTCCTCCCCAAATATAAGGTCGCATGGACATATTATAACGTAAACCACATTATGGGATTTACATGTGGTAAAAGTTTTTGCAGATATTAATAGGTCCCTTTGTGGAGGCTGCCAGTCCCTACCTTCCACTGTGGTAGCACACCACTGGCATCTTAGGCACTTTGTATGTCCTGCAGCCCTCTGTTCTATGTTATCAATGGTTTTATATCTATAGCAGGCTAGGCGTTCACAAATATTGTTCCCCCTACTATAAGCTATTATGGGGAATTCATCAAATATTTCGGGAACCACCTGCATTACATGCCAGTATTTTTTCATACTATTAACTAGGATATTAGACCCAGTATAATAAGGGAGCACACAAACTATTCGTGAAGTGCTAGGATTTTCTTCAGATTTATCAATCTCTCCCTAGATATTAACTTGCTGGTCATTATTAGATGGTTTCAAGAGTAATTCTCGGTTGGCAAACTTTGCTCTCAGGAAAGCTCTTTGTACTGATTTTTTTGGGTACCCTCTTGCAAGAATTCTAGATTCAAGATGTTTTGATTGATGTAAGAATTCTTCATCATCTGAACATATACGTTTCAACCTGAGGAATTGTCCAACCAGTAAGTTAAATTTCAATTTATATAGGTGGTGGTGTGAAACTTTAATAATGTATTTCTAGATACTGGCTTTCGATATAATGTAGTACTAAAACTACCAAGTTCATATCTAATCGTCAGATCCAGAAAGTCCACTCTTCCAACATTGTATGTTAAAGTAAACTGAATATGACAATTCAAAGTGTTCAATTCATTCACAAATGCCTTTAAAGATTCTTCAGTATCTGTCCACATCAAAAAGACATCGTCCAGAAATCGCTTCCAAATCAGCGTTTTTCCAAAGTTTTGAAGCGGATAGATCATCCTTTCCTCCATTCTGGCCAAGTACAGGGTCGCCACCGACGGGGCCAACGTAGCCCCCATGGTGACCCCTGTATTTGTAGGTAGAATTTTCCATCAAACCAAAAATAATTGGCCGAAATCACCAATTCAGCTAGCTTTAATACAAAATCAGTTTTTATCCTGGGTTCATTTGTTCTAAGGACTAAAAAATAGCCAATAGCCAATGCTGCCTGCTGTGGAATCATGGTATACAACGACATTATATCCAAGGAGGCCAGAATTGGGTTTTCCACTTTAACTTCAAGATCTTGTAATGTTGTAATAAAATCATAGCATGCATATGATTTGCATACTGTTACTGCTGAACATTAGAAAGTTATTTTACGTGTTGCTCCCACAGTATTTTCCTGCGCTGTACAGGAGTTCTGAGCATTGGCCTGTCTGAGTCTCAAGACTTTGAATAACTTGTCTTGGGTATTGCTTTTGCTTGAAGTAACCACTGTGTGATCTTTTATTTTGGGAGTGTTTTTATTTACAATTGTTACTTTTGTCATTTTGCTTTGTTTTTGTTTCTTTTCCTGTTTTTGCTCAGTTTAGACCATGAGCAAAAGTCTTCCCCTATCCTCCTGGGCCTTTTATTTCCTTTTAGATGCTCTGCTTGCAGTTTTTTGTCCATTGTTCCCCTGTTTAAAGTGACAGTCACCCTTACAAAGTTTCTTTTGTGCAACACCTCCAGGGTTACCCTCACCCCCCTCAGTGAGAGGTCAGTTACAGTTTTTACCTTGAATACTAAGAAGAATTAGTCACACTACTAATACTGAGAAATGACTGAGCCTCGCAACCATGGCATGCAGACCAAAATTCCAGTTCAGTCATGTGTTACGCTCTTATCGAGTCAAAGTGGTTCTGTTTCACTTCAGTTCCATTCTCATGTTTAGACAACTCAAGGTGATGCTGAAAGTACACACACAGGAAGTTGATTGAACCTAAAATGAAGTTTGATTCAATGCGCTGTTTAATACTATACTTAAATTTTCCTTTTCAATAGAAACAGAAAGGGAGTCAGATAAAAGATAAACTATTAGCTATGGAGACATAGGCAATTAAACTTGGTTCAAGTAGTACAAAGACATTCATAAGGCATTACAAAACTCTGCTCATAATCTTAAATCGCTTGGAGGAAGCAGCTTACTTAGAGTCAGCGAAAATCAAAAATGTCAGTGCTTGCCCATTTATGCATTTACTTTCTTTGGATTTAGCTTGCACCAATTTAGTAGTTGTTTAAGGCGAGTTATATTCCAGTACAGTGGATATGTCCCTGTCTCTTGAGGGCTAGAGGCCTTGTCCTACCCCTAAGTGGATGAAAAAATGAGGACAGTGTCAGAACAGGTTGATATTTGGAATACTTAACAATAGCATTAGAAAAAAAATGGCCCCTCTAAAGAAGATCCTATGCTCTACAAACAAATGTTCCCCATAGTTCTCCCCAAAATTAAGGGTTCTTAAACATTAAGGATGTCAACTGGAAAGAAAATGGCAAAAAACATCACCTAGATCAGTGTTTCTCAACTCAGTCCTGGAGTACCCCCTAGCCAGTCAGGTTTTCAGGATATCCACATTGAATTTGCATAAACTTGATTTGCATACACTGCCTCCATTATATGTAAATATCTTTCATGCATATTCATTGTGGATATCTTGAAAACCTGACTGGCAAGGGGGTACCCCCAGGACTGAGTTGAGAAACACTGGCCTAGATGAAGATACGCTCAACTGTAAGAAACACATGGCAATGTACAACCAGGCCTTAACAACAGCCAAAACACAATATTTCTCTGAAAACATTGAACAACCTGCAAATTCAACTAAGCGACTGTTTAAAATAGTAGACTGCCTACTACAAACCCTGCAACAGAACCAGCCCTCCCAGTTACAACTAACTTGCACTGATTTTGCCAAATATATTGCCAAGAAAGTTAAAGGTCTCCACCAAGACCTACAGACAATCCCATCAAAGCTTCCACCAGCTAATTAAGAGAACATTCCCCTCCCCCCCCACACACACCATGTACAACCATCTGGGACTCATTCAACCAGGTCACAGAGAAAGCTCTTGAAAAAACCCTGAAAGGCCTACAACCCTCAACCAGCCCTTTTGTCTCCTGTCCAAAGATAGTAGAACAAGCGACTATAGGCCTCCTTTAAAGGCCACTAAAATTGTTAACTTCCAGTTGTGGAAGGACAGCTTCCAACATTACTAAAAAGAGTTGTGGTGCACCCCCTACCCTCCAAAGAAAGAGAGTTACCTTGAGGAGAAGCTCAAAAACTACTGATCAGTCTACCATTCCTTTCCTGCCAAAACTTATAGAATGGACAGTCTGCATCCAACTCGACTGGCTAATCTAGTTTCAGACCTGGGTACGGAACAAAGACAGTTCCTGTGTCCCTCTAATGATCTACACAGAAACCATGACAGGGGATCTGCCTTAGTACTAGTGCACCTGGATTTCTCAGTAGCCTTCAACACTGTGGATCATGATATCATGCTTACAAGACTGGCAGAAACAGGTATCTGTGGCACAGTATTTACTTGGTTCAAATCCTATTTGTTAGACAATCAGTTCTGTTCAGCAATAGCACATCATTATCTTGGGCACTGAACTGTGAGGTGCCACAAGGATCCATAATACCTTAAGCTACTGGCTGAGCTGCTTCAGTCAATGACACAAAATTCTATATCTATGGTTATGATGCGCAACTACTCATACCTACTGAACCAGATCTACCTCACAGCCTTGAGTAAACTGACTCCCTGTCTATCTACAATTCAGGAATGGACAAACAGCAAACTCTGCGTGAACCCAAGCAAAAAAGAGATCCTTTGGGTTCCTAACACGTGGGCAAAACACTTGACTTCAAAATATCTTTTGGGAAGTATGAACTCCCCCTATAATCACAGGTCCGGAATCTTAGGATACTGCTAGAATTATCACACTCTATTCCCTCTTATTCAAACAACCTTTAAAAAGTGTCTGAGATTGTGTCAGGTTTTAAGTATCAAGTTTCCGAGATTATATAAAGGACAATAGAATTTTGATGGATCCATAAGTCCACTTGTCAGTCCCTATGGCTGAACTCCAAGATTCAAATTGGCGGGTTTAAGGTCATCTGGAAGTATTGGTTGAAGGCGGGTATACGCACTTTGGATGATGTAATATCAGATGGTAAGCTGCTTGACTTTTCACGATTGCAATACACATTTGGTCTTGCTAAATCTCAAAATTATAAATGGTTATAGTTGAAGCAGGCCATTCAGGAGGGGTTCCCTGATTGGAAAAATCTTTAAAAAAAATCAATATAGCTTGCCGGTCTTATGTTTTCAGGCGGATATCCTGGGACATCAGGCCGCTCAGTAGTATAAATTAATATCTGGATTTTTTAATAAAAAACCAAAAGACTGGTCTTCGTGACATTTGGAGTATTGAGATAAAGCATCAGATTCTGCGTTTCAATGGCCACAAATCTGGACTTGGAGGATGAGATGTACGGTGTTTGCATCTATGAGACAAACATGGTTTCTCTTATTACATAGAGCATTTTGGACCCCAGTTCGTTTACAGAAATTAGATAGTTCAAAGTCTAATAGATATTGGCATTGTCATCTTGAAGCTGGGACATTGGATCATTTACTGTACTACTGTCTCTTGATACTTAGATTTTGGAGATCCATCTTGGATCAAGTGAACAATTTATTAGAAAATCCGGTAGCATTGATGTACAATACCATCTTATTTGGTACATTCATGAGAGTTAAAAGTCAAATATCTGCTAGGAATAATAACCTTCTCCTTATAATGACAGGGATTGCCATGCAGCTTATTTTAAAAAATTGGAAGAACTGGGATAGGTTAAATTTCACATTCTGGTGGGAATCCCTCTGTTATATTTTAAAAATGGAACATTTCATGGCCATACAGCAGGGACGTTACAGGAATTTTATGGATGTGTGGGATCCATAGGCTAAATTTTGTAAGGAATGATAACTGATTTTATTTCATTGACCTATAAACATACACATCCAGGGTGGGTGGGGGGAGGGTGAAGGGAATTGCACTGGAATTTGATTCAGGGAATTTATGGCTAGTTTCTTGAAGGTTTTCATTTTACTTGAATATTAGGTGGGAGGGTGGGGGGGAAATATAATCGTACATTAATGTCTGAAAGTTTATTGTGCTTTTCTTGTAATATTATATGTATATGAATTATTTGTTGCACAATTCTAGTTTGAAAATTCAATAAAGATATACAAAAAAAAAAAGCGTCTCTATACAATCTTCAGCAGCTATGAAATCTCTCTCTATATTTTGAAAAGAAAAATCTAACTACAGTGGTCCATGCCATGATAACATCATGACTAGACTACTGCTATTCCCTGCTATACATTGGTCTAACCCAAAAAGAGTTTCAGAATATTGCAGCACAACGGACAGAACATTGCAAGAGGTGTGACCACATCATACCCTTCCTACACAAACTACACTGGCTACCAGTACCTTACAGCAGTGGCGTAGTGAGAGTAGGAGACACCTGGGTGTCTGCCCCCACTCCTTTTTCCCCCACCATGTGTGCCTTACCTTCACCCCATACCTCTTTAACTCTTCGTCAGCGTGAGCAGCATCTCCAACTTGCTGCTTGCGCTGGCCTCTGCTCTCCCGCTGACATCACTTCCTGGTCCCACAACCAGGAAGTGACTTCAGAGGGAGAGCCGAGGCTGATGTGAGAAGGAGGTTGGAAATGCTGCTCACGCCGAAAGAGTTAAACAGGTACAGGGGAAGAAGAGCTGAAGTGATACAGGGGCAGAGAGGAGGAGAGGTGCTGGCAACCCCACCAAGACAACGCTCAGGGAGGTCTGCGCCCCACCTCACCCCCATCCCACATTTTACTGCGCCACTGTCTTAAATTTAAATCTCTATATTTGATTTCAAGGTCCTTACACAAAATGGGCCAGAATACTTAAAGAACAAGCTAGTCCCTTATACACCACTGAGACCTCTGAGGTCCTATTAAGGAGCATCACTATCAAAAGAAATTGTACAATGTGATATCCACCAGTAAGCCTTCTCAGGAGTAGCCCCCATGCTCTGCAATTTACTCTCAGAGGGGCTACATCTAACTCCAGCCTACCCCTGCTTCAGGATGCAGGTGAAAGTCTGGCTCTTCACCTAAGCTTTTAATACATAGTGTTATTGACTATACACTCAGTCTGCACCAGGACTAGCATGCCACACACACTAACTAAATCAGTTCATTATACCTTGTTTAACTATATAAACAACTTGCTTTCAGTTTAGCCTCCCATCTGTTTATCCCAACACACTCTGCGTTTGACCCCTTGGCTATAGGATAAGTTGTATTATAGAAAAGGTTTTTTTATTCAGATTAGTTTGGGGTCCATTAACGACTTTTTATTATCTCTTTTGTTTTATTCCTTGATTGAATGTACTGGAAGGGAGGCGGGGGGGGGGGGGGGTAATTCATTATGTATTGTTACTGATGGATTGTAAGTGCTGATTCTGATTATTAATGTATGTATAATTTTATGCACTTTGTATTAGCCTTGAAAATTTAATAAAGATTTTTTTTTTAATAAAAAAGAAAAGCTTTAGTGTCATATCTATAGGGTTACTAGATTTTCCGGAATGAAAGCAGAATTCTGAACAGATTGAAGGGAGAGAGAGATAGATTAGCGGGAAACCCGTGAGATGCATGTTGCAGTGATCCAGGCAAAAGTGGGAATTCAGTAAAGATCGCCCAAGGTCCCACATGGAACTGTCTTTATAGAATACCGGATTAGTGCACAATTTTGTACCTAACTTGAGGCGCAAGCACTTGTGCTAGCCAAAATCTGGTATTAATTCTTGTGTCCCAGTACTGTCAGACACAGAAATTCAAATATTCTATAACCGCATGCCTAAATCCTGGGAATGCCCCTGACACACTCCTGCCCTGGTCATGCCCCCTTTGAAGTTGCACACGAGATAAGTTAGGTGTGCAAGTTATAGAACAGATCTTCAAATGCACAACTTAATCACTTATAGGGAGCTGTGATACATGAACACTTATCACCTGATAGTATAATTCTCTATCAGCTTATTGCATCCCTTAACTCTATTAGTATTACCGTATATGGGATCCTCAGCGCCACCACTCAGAGCTCAAATAGATTTCATAGCTCTAAGCTTTATGTGTCAGCTCCTCATTGGTTCCCTGTTATTTATTTCATATTCTTAGTATATGCTTTTGTAATGTTTTGTATTATTTTATTTTATAAATACGTTTTTATTAATAATAAATTATTTAAGTACTTAACTTTGACTTGTGGTCTCTGGCTAGGGGAAACATAACACCGACATGTTTCGCTCCTTGAGCTTTATCAAGGCTTGCCCCTAGAAATAAAACAAAAGCTATCAGCTATTATTTGGTCAGCTAAAGACAAATAGTGACAGAACTTGAAGTAATACATTTCTTTTACACTGTCCTGCCTATTTGCTTACCTATAGTTTTCACCGCCAAAACCTGCGACCACTCTATCCTGCAGATATGGCGGCGGCGTTTCTACTAAGGTTTTAAAGACACCAAGACCCACCTAGAACGTGACTGCGTCATTACGTTACTAACGCGTCATCCTGGGTTCCCGATGCTATACTATTAAGAAATATATACTTAAGAAGAAAAGCCTAAATTCTAGCTACCTCCTCACTTTGAAGTTTACTACTTCATATGGATGTTACAACAATGAAGCCCACTCTAATTCGGCATTTAAGCCATGCGGGATCACTGTATTAAGGGTGTGGATCCACCGTTGTTCTTTATAGTTCAATAACTCCTCGATATTGCCTCCCTCCCGTCCCCATTCTATCTTTTCAATTACACGCCATTGAATTTGATCAATGGTGTGTTGATGTTGTAAAAAATGTTCTACCATTGGAGCTTGTATATTTTTTGTTTTTATACGTGATTTATGCTCATTTAGTCTTATATGTATGGGTCTGGACGTACGGCCCACATATACAAGGCTACATGGACATATTATGATGTATACGACGTGAGTTGACTGACAAGTTGTGTTAATGCTTGCTGTGATAACTTTCCCCGTTTGAGGGTCTTTCCATGTGGTGCCTACAATAGTCATGGAACACCATTGGCAATGTCCACAACTTGTGTGTTGTCCTGTCAGATTTATTTTATAATTCCCTAGTTTCTGCTGTATTAGAATCTGCCCAATGGTTTTTCCTCTCTTGAAGGCAAACATGGGAATTTCTTTGAAAATTTCATGCGTTTGCAACACATGCCAATATTTTCTAATATTTGCAATGAGCTCTTTTGCCGCTTCTGAATATGGCAGCACACAAATTAATCTTTCAGTATTTTCTTTTTCAGATTCTCTTTCAGATATCAGAAGATCTCTATTTGCGTATTTAGCTCTTGCAAACGCTTGCTTGATGGCTTTTGCAGGATAACCTCTGGCTTTAAACCGGAGTTTCAACTCTTCCGCCGATTCCATAAAGTCATATAAATCAGATGATACTCGGTGAGTCAATTTTTAAGACTCCGAAGAGTATCATCTGATTTATATGACTTTATGGAATCGGCGGAAGAGTTGAAACTCCGGTTTAAAGCCAGAGGTTATCCTGCAAAAGCCATCAAGCAAGCGTTTGCAAGAGCTAAATACGCAAATAGAGATCTTCTGATATCTGAAAGAGAATCTGAAAAAGAAAATACTGAAAGATTAATTTGTGTGCTGCCATATTCAGAAGCGGCAAAAGAGCTCATTGCAAATATTAGAAAATATTGGCATGTGTTGCAAACGCATGAAATTTTCAAAGAAATTCCCATGTTTGCCTTCAAGAGAGGAAAAACCATTGGGCAGATTCTAATACAGCAGAAACTAGGGAATTATAAAATAAATCTGACAGGACAACACACAAGTTGTGGACATTGCCAATGGTGTTCCATGACTATTGTAGGCACCACATGGAAAGACCCTCAAACGGGGAAAGTTATCACAGCAAGCATTAACACAACTTGTCAGTCAACTCACGTCGTATACATCATAATATGTCCATGTAGCCTTGTATATGTGGGCCGTACGTCCAGACCCATACATATAAGACTAAATGAGCATAAATCACGTATAAAAACAAAAAATATACAAGCTCCAATGGTAGAACATTTTTTACAACATCAACACACCATTGATCAAATTCAATGGCGTGTAATTGAAAAGATAGAATGGGGACGGGAGGGAGGCAATATCGAGGAGTTATTGAACTATAAAGAACAACGGTGGATCCACACCCTTAATACAGTGATCCCGCATGGCTTAAATGCCGAATTAGAGTGGGCTTCATTGTTGTAACATCCATATGAAGTAGTAAACTTCAAAGTGAGGAGGTAGCTAGAATTTAGGCTTTTCTTCTTAAGTATATATTTCTTAATAGTATAGCATCGGGAACCCAGGATGACGCGTTAGTAACGTAATGACGCAGTCACGTTCTAGGTGGGTCTTGGTGTCTTTAAAACCTTAGTAGAAACGCCGCCGCCATATCTGCAGGATAGAGTGGTCGCAGGTTTTGGCGGTGAAAACTATAGGTAAGCAAATAGGCAGGACAGTGTAAAAGAAATGTATTACTTCAAGTTCTGTCACTATTTGTCTTTAGCTGACCAAATAATAGCTGATAGCTTTTGTTTTATTTCTAGGGGCAAGCCTTGATAAAGCTCAAGGAGCGAAACATGTCGGTGTTATGTTTCCCCTAGCCAGAGACCACAAGTCAAAGTTAAGTACTTAAATAATTTATTATTAATAAAAACGTATTTATAAAATAAAATAATACAAAACATTACAAAAGCATATACTAAGAATATGAAATAAATAACAGGGAACCAATGAGGAGCTGACACATAAAGCTTAGAGCTATGAAATCTATTTGAGCTCTGAGTGGTGGCGCTGAAGAGTTATAGAACAGAAGCATAGGGTAGATCCATGCATACCTACTGACTGCCAAGTAATGCTTCTTAACACCAATAAATTGATCACCTATTTAGCTAATTAGTTTACATGCAGATCTGCGATCCATGCCCAAAATTGTGCACCCAATTTTGAGTGATCTATATAGAACCCAACGGATTGTGACACTGAATATCCAAGAAAAGCAGAGGCTAAGACATTTATCCAGATAAATGGATTTTAATATTGCGTCTTAAGTTTGTACCTGAGGCAATGGAGGTAAAGTGACTTGCCCAAGGAGTATCAGTGGCTTGCTTAACACTCAGTTCACTGTTCTAACCATTGGGCTAATCCTCCTCCCAAACCAGCTGAGATGATCTAGTGATTGAGGAGTTACTTGATTGTTGATGCCTCTGTAACGACAAGTAGAATTAGGCCTTTCTGATAAATATGTATGTATGTTAGACTTTTATGCATGTTTTTATGTAAACTATGTAGGTTTTATGCGATATAAATTTTTAAAAAAATAAATATATGATGTTTACAATGCCATTCGTGGGGCCCAGAGACACCAAAAAGGACAAAACCTTTTCCTGTGAAATGCCGAAGCAAGAAGAGTCCTCCAACCTCATGGTAGTTATAGCACTGGAGGTCTGAGTGAGAGATAACAGTTACAACAGAAGGTGAAGTACTGTAGAAGAAAAATTCCACAATTGCACCAGGTTCAAAATAAATATCTGTACATAATATATGAAGCACTTTGATTGTAAATGCAGAAAGGCGGTATATCAAATCCCATCCACAAATAAGTGGGAAGATGAACATACTAAAATATTACAGAAGCCACAGAAATAGGAACTTGCTGCCAGAGAATATGGTAACAGTGGTTAGTGTAGCTGGGTTTAAAAAAAAAAAAAAAAAAAAAGGTTTGGGCAAGTTCCTGGAGTAAAAGCCAATGGTCTGCTATTGAGAAAGGCATGGAGGAAGCCACTGCTTTCTCTGATATCGGTAGCGTGAAATGTTGCTATTAGTTGAGTTTCTGCCAGGTTCTTGTGACCTGGGTTGGCCACTATTGGAAGCAGGATACTGGGCTAGATGGACCATTGGTCTGACCCAGTATGGCTATTCTTATGTTCTTATGTTCTAATGGCCTAGTCAGTGGCGTAGTGAGGGTGGGAGGCACCTTCTCCACCCCCGCTCCTTCCCGACCCTGCCACTCATGCTCCCCTTCCCTTCCCCTGTGCCTGTTTAGATTCCCCGGCATGAGCAGCATCTCTAACTTGCTGCCTGCGTCAGCGTAGGCTCTCCCTCTGACATCACTTCTTGGTTGCGAGACCCAGAAGTAACATCAGAGGGAAGCGCCGAGGGCAGCAGCAGGTTTGAGCTACTGCTCACATGGCAATGAGCTAGAGGTACGGTGGCGGTGAATTGAAGGCGTGTGCATGATGGGGGGAGGGGTGGTGGAGGCAGATACAAGGAGAGGTGCTGGCACCCTCACCAAGACGGTGCCCAGGGCAATCCACTACTTTTAAATCCACCACTACTTTTTAAAAAACTGCTTAAGACAAAGTTATGGCATGATATTTTTTTCTAAAGTTGCTCTTATTCCCTAAGTTAAAGCAGATGGTTATTTTTTTTTAAGCAATGTAAATGGCTCCTTCTGGCTATCGGAGCAGTGCTCTTGGATTGTTATGTTTAAATGTACGTGTATTTTTATGTTTTTTATGTATGGAATCTTGGAAACTGCTGAGATTTTTGGAAGTATAGAAATTTTAAAAAAAATTAATACATCCCCCCCCCCCTCCCACTGGGCCTAGTATCCTAGAATTGTGGGAATCTGTGGGAATGATAGGAGGAACAAGAGAACTGCCTGCATCTCGTGCTGGTTGGAGAGCTACACCACAAACAGCCTCACGAAGAACAATCATGCCTGGGAGCTGTACAAATGATTAGTATAATTACATCTGGCTGTGCTTATCTCTCTATGATACTCTACCAGGGGTAGGCAATTCCAGTCCTTGAGAGCCACAGGCAGGTCAGGTTTTCAGGATATCCACAATGAATATACATGATATGGATTTGCATACACTGCCTCCTTGAAATGCAAATCATATTCATTGTGGATATCCTGTAAACCTGACCTGCCTGTGGCTCTCGAGGACTGGAATTGCCTACCCTTGCTCTATATCTACACCACTGACCAGATTACAGGAAAGAAGCAAGTCTCAGAGCTCCCCTTCCTGTCGTTCTCTCCTTAATTGTATCCTATCCTATTTCAATTGTTATTTCTTCTCACTTTCCTTTTGTCTCATGCAAGTCTTGTACTAGATGTTCTTGACTAGTAACACCATTTGAATAATGTTGGTTTTACTCTTTTTAATTGTATTGCTAGTGGCATTTTTTGTTTTTATTTCTTTTCCCCATTATTTTCAAAATCTGTATCTCGCTTAGAAGTTGGATAAGCGACAGTATTAAATTTTAATAAAAACTTGAAACTTGAACCTGACTATAAAAAGGAAGAGATTTCAGTAAACTAAAGAGATTTTCTATATCTACGTAGTAAAGTAAAATCATACACTTTCCCTACATGAAATATGGTTATTGTCTAAGATATACGAGACTTTTTCGTGACAGACTTGGTAAGTACGTGGTTTGTGTGAATTTTTGGAGGATCCTCGGATTGCCATTTGAGTAAATAACATCGATCCTCATTCATTTTCAGGTGTATATGTCATTTACTTTTTGTTATGTTTTTTTCAAAATTAACAACATAAGAATGCAACATAATAATAACAACAATGATGAATTTTGAAAAAAACGTATAACAAAAAGTAAATGACATATATACCTGAAAATGAATGAGGATCGATGCTATTTACTCAAATGTCAATCCTAGGAGCCTCCAAAAATTCACACAAGCTATATACTTAACAAGTCTTTACGGTTCTTAAAGTTTTACAGAAGATATATCATTTGATATTTTGATTTTGAGTAGCCTTATTAATCCCCCTCCCCCCCCTTTTACTAAACCACGATATTAGTTATTAGCACATGGAACCGCGCTGAATGCTCTGCGCTGCTCCTGACGATCATAGAAACTCTTATGAGAGGCGGGAGCAGCATGGAGCATTCAGCGCAGCTCCCTGCTCTAATAACTGCTTTCGCAGTTTAGTATAAGGGGGTAAATGCAGTACAACATTACAATGTTGAAACAATACATGGTAAAAACATTTTAATATACAGCATAGGGTGTAAGCAAAAAAAGATAAAGTAACAGGAGTAAGAAAATAAGGAGGACTAATTTAAAGAATTTGCACATGAGGTCGGAATGGTAGTTTTAGCGCAGGGTATATGGTAGGAGCATATTCTACAGAGAAAAGTAGATACCTACTTTCTTTTATAAAATACAAGCATAATGAGTGTATACTGAATGAGCACAAGCAGTTAGGCACTTACATCAGTTGTCTCTGTTCTCTCTTAAGCGGAGTGGAAGTCCTCCACTTACAGCCTGGCCAGTAGGAGTTGCTGTTTCACTATCACATTTTCAATAGTGAGGGACAGGCAACCTGCTTGTCCCCAGTAAATTGAAGCCGACACCAAGGGCTCCTTTTACTAAGCTGAGCTAGCGGTTTTAGCGCACGCTTAGTGCGCGCTACAATGCCGCACGCATTAGACGCTAACGCCGCCATTGAGCTGGCGTTAGTTCTTCTGCGTAGCGCGGGGGTTAGCGTGCGCTAATCTGCACCACGCGCTAAAAACGCTACCGCAGCTTAGTAAAAGGAGCCCATGAGTTCCACAGAAAAAAGGAAAAATCCAAAACAAAAAAGACTGTGGAACCAGTGCCACAGCCAGGATGAGAGGTGACCGGGGTGGTGGTGCCCCTCCCCTGCCCTCATCTCCACACGCTCTTTTCTTTAACGTCACTTCCTAGGCTTATATAGGCCTGGGTCCTCCTCTCTATGGTTTACTAGCCCATCCCCCAGACTACTTAAAACACATGTTTGCAGCTCTACTAGGTTTCCTATAGCAGGTGCTGATGTTCCGAAGACAGGTATGTATTTTTTTATTCTGATATTTGTGACAGTGTGAGGTGGTCAGTGATCACTGGGGAAATGTGTGTGTGTGGGAGGGTCTTTATGTTGTCTCTACAGTGGTTATCTGGTTACTTTGGATACCTTTTTGTCACTTATACCTGCTTTTACATCATCTATGACACAATGTTTTAAATTTCATCCACAAAGTCTTGTAAAACATTTGATTATCCTTGCAGGACCTCTAAGACTAGGTCGGCCCACACCTCACCCAAATACCGCACTAACCACTCCTCCAGATACTCCCCTTTCAGCTCCGGGCACAAAGTGGCATTCAGAGGCCTAAAAAGTCACTGGATAAGTCCAGAAATTCAGTTTGATTATCAGCACTGATATGAAATTCCCCTTGACTTCATATCAGTTTGGATTTTATCGCTATGGATGTGGAGAGTGTATGGATTATTTTTCTGATGCAGTTTTGAATTTGATTTTTCACTGAAGAGTTTTGGGGACAGGGAAACACCAGATTTAGTTTGCCAGATGGGACAGGGCGCCATGGCATTCTAACTATTGCCTTCCTGATCAGGAAAGGACATTGGAGAAACAGCTGAGATAAAGTATTATTCTTATCATCTTACTCTGCTTATTTATATATGGAGGGTTTTTTTGTATGCATGGGTTATTGAATTTACTTGAATTCTCTTGTTTTGTAACTATATATTTTTGAGAATTTAGTTATATATTTTGTCTTTGATAAATCTTTCTCTCGATTGTAGTTATTTTTGTAATAACAATAATCAACATATAACTAACAGTATGGATGTACATTAAAAAATTTCAACAAAATAAGTCTGCTACGTCACTATGGGTCCTTTTACTAAGCTGCGCTAGCGGTTTTAGAAGGCGCTGCATTGCTGCACACACTAGACGCTAACGCCAGCATTGAGCTGGCGTTAGTTCTTGGCACGTAGCACGGGGTTAGCGTGCACGGCAATGCAGCACGCGCTAAAAATGCTAGCGCACCTTAATAAAAGGAGCCCTATATTTTATGAGAGGTTTCCATATCTTACGCCAGTGGTTCCCAACCCTGTCCTGGAGGAACACCAGGCCAATTGGGTTTTCAGGCTAGCCCTAATGAATATGCATGAAGCAAATTTGCATGCCTATCACTTCCATCATATGCAAATCTCTCTCATGCATATTCATTAGGGCTAGCCTGAAAACCCGATTGGCCTGGTGTTCCTCCAGGACAGGGTTAGGAATCACTGTCTTACGCTATATGTGCAAAAGCCCTTTCAAATTTAGCTATGAGACATACAGAAGTAATATATTCAATCCTCGTAAAATCTTTCCAATGGCTAAGAATTGTCTTTATTGCTAAATTTAGTAAAATTTGCAATAATTTAGTTAGTTCATCTGTAATTGGGGCCTTTAGACCCTTTAGACCTATTCTACCCAACAGAATAACATTTATGGTTAGTTGAATGTTAACAAACAAACATCAAACAGTTTTTAAGTCAAACACCTCCAATGCAGGGGAACAAAAAGAGTCTCTAAATTGGGGCTCGACAATCTTGAAAATATGTAGCACAATCCTACCATTGAGGCTTCTTGTTATATAAACTGTCCCTGGCATAGTAAGGAGGGTGGTCCACCCTGAGCGCTGTCTTCCTCATGGCACCAGCGCCCCTCCTTTTCTCTGCCTCCTTCCCCTGCCCCCTTTCCCATTCCTTCCCCATACTTTTTTTTACTTTGGCCAAGCAGCAAACTTGCTGTTCACGCCAGCTATGGAGCTCTTTCTAACGTCACTTCTGGGAGAGAGCTCCAAAGCTGACGTGGTCAGCGAGTTCATCGCTGCTCGTGACGAAGTTAAAGAGTTATGGGCATGGGCTTACACGAGCATGGCAGGGAGAGTGGGGAAGAGAGCAGGAGAGGGGTGCCACTGCCCTGGGCGCTGGTCACCGTCGTTACGCCGCTGGCTCCATAAAAAAAGGAGGAGAGACTGAGACATCTGGGGTTTACTTCCATTGCTTTCAATGGAGCCATATGGTAACCCCAGTTCTAGCTGTATCACCTATACCAGGGGTAAGCAATTCCAGTCCTCAAGAGCCGGAGTCAGGTCAGGTTTTCAGGATATCCACAATAAATATGCATGAGATCGATTTGCATCTCAAGGAGGCAGTGCATGCAAATCCATCTCATACATATTCATTGTGGATATCCTGACAACCTGACCTGGCTCCGGCTCTCGAGGACCGGAATTACCTACACCTGACATATACACACACAAGCAGGAGGAAATATCCACCCCCCCCCCCCCCCCACATACACTTATAATGGTTCTAACACAGTTAAAACTTGTCAGACACAAATCAGGGCTTTAATATCGAAGTAGATATGAAATCTTGTTTGGCCCTTTCTTCAGACAGTTCCCCTTTCTCAGGGTAAATTGACAGAATGAGGTGGGGAGGCATCTAGCAATTGCAACACTTACATGTAAACTCATATAAAGGATCCTATAAACATAAACTGATATTCAAAGCTGTTTGCATGGATTATGCCACTGGCTCATGGTAACACACACAGTGAGGAATCCACCCTGTGATGTTTCACAGCAGAGTATAGGAGTGGTTTACCATTGCCTTCTCCTAGAAACATGATGGCAGATAAAGGCTAAATGGCCCATCTAATCTGCCCATCCATCCATCTCCTGTGCAGTGTGTGTCTCCACTATGTTGCTGCTGTCATATAGAGCCCCTCAGCCTAAAGCACCTAGTATCCTGTAATGGTCTCCCATCCAGGTACTAGCCAGGCCTGATCCTGCTTAGCTTCTGATATTAAGAGTAAGTCTACTCAGGGCAGCCAGGCTTTAGGCTTCGAAATTGTTTAATCAGCCAGAAATGGCTTCTAACTGGTTAAATACCTTGTATGAGGCTTGCTCCCAATTAAATTTTATTTTATTCAGTTATGAGCTTGCTATTCATTATTTAAGCCAATTCACTAATTAACATCCCTCCCCCCCCCCCACCCTTTTTACACAATCGTGCACCGACCAGCATGCTGAATGCTCTGTGTTGCTCCAACAGTCATAGAAACTTTATGATCATCAGAGCAGCGCAGAGTATTCAGTGCGCCGGCCGGTGCTAAAATCCTCTTGTGGGGTTTTGTGGGGTTAAATTAGGTGTTCAGCTAAGCACCTCTTACAGAATTTCCCCCTAAGTGCTCTGCATTCTGGTGCCTCACTTTTGGCATGCTTTATAGAACTGCACCCATTTAGTAGAGAGACTCCCTGCTTCTTCTCACTTTCAATCAAACACAGACAAAATACGCGTGGGCTGGCTCCTTAGGTTAAAGTTGTATGACTGGCTACAACAGACGAGGCCTCTTGAAACTCAGGATACTGTGGAGTCTATTAGTGAATGGAATCCAGCTGAAGATGAGGCCTACTCAACCAGTTAGGTGAATCAGCAATCTTTTGAATACCAATTCTTTTTTCCATTTTTCTTTCAATTTTCAGGAATGTTTGAAGAACTGACTTTATTGATTTTTATAGTCTTGTGAACGAAGTAAAAGAGAAGTCAGCCAATGCCTTCCCTTAAATACCACAGACTCTAGGTTCAGTGTATGCCAAAAATAATATTCTGTTATAAATGTTAAAAATAAAGCTGAATATTTGTTCCAGAGACCAAAAGGTGTGGAGAAGACTGTTTCTAATGTTTCACATATGAGTTATCTCTCAAAGAGGAGCACCAGCAGATTAATGTGCGATAAAATCACTCATCTAGTCATTTAGACTTCTGCAACTGACATCCCAACTTCATTTTTAAAATACGTAAATCTGAAACAATAGATGAATGTTATGATTGTCAGTATGCCTGTTTTCCATTGCAAGGGTGTGAATTGTTTGGGGTTTTTTTTATCACCACTAAATTGTTGTAGTGGTAATTATTCCTTGATTTCAGACTCTCTCCTTTTGTGTACTCTTGTGTTAACACTCAGTTTTGAACTTCATTGCCTTTAATCCAAATCAATGACATAAATCCAGCTGTCACATGAAAACATAACCTGTCACATAACAGCTCTTGCATAAACAAGTCTTCCAGGATTACGCCTTCTATCCTATCTTCATCATGAGTCTCTCCTATGACAATGCGGGCTTTCTCCCATTCTTTATGGCAAAAACAATCATTAAAAAAAAAAAAAAAAAGATACCCACAGACACTCCCTTAAGGAAGGTATAAATGCTTACGCTTTTGGTATAGTTACCTGTATAGATATCACACACAGCATTTGCAAAATGACATCCAAATCTGAATTTGGACATTTTGTGGAACACACACAAAAATTCAGTAGGGAATATGACCATTTTCAAAACAGAAAAATGCCTATCTTTTTGTTTCGAATATGAACATTTCTCAAATGTGCTTGTTCTCAGTGCATCTATCTTTTTTAATCATTAAAAACATCGACCTACACAACATCCAAAAGAAAAACAGCCAAACAATTCATTGGGATATAGGAAGGGCCAGCATTTTTAGCAAACTGTCCACACAGTCATTCCAGCAGAGCAGTGGGGCCCTTTAGGGGGCACTACAGTAAACTTCACATAAAAAAGACCCAGGTACACATCTCACCATAATCCCCTTATAGTGTATGGTGAGCCTTCCTAAAACCACCCAATACCTACTGGACCCAACTGTACACTGTCATCAATAGCCCTTATGACTGCAGGTGTCACCTATATTTAGGAACAGTAGGATTTGGGTGGATTTTGGAAGGCTCACATACCCCACCATAAGTGGTTGACTACACCACCCACTAGCCTACTCCAAGA
Organism: Geotrypetes seraphini; assembly: GCF_902459505.1. Taxonomy (NCBI): domain Eukaryota; kingdom Metazoa; phylum Chordata; class Amphibia; order Gymnophiona; family Dermophiidae; genus Geotrypetes; species Geotrypetes seraphini. The sequence goes on along the minus strand of NC_047089.1, from coordinate 171,726,883 downwards.
ACCTGTTTGCTGTTCTACTAGGACAGGCCATAACATCTTCAGCTGGCATACAGGCAGGTATGTACTGTTTCATCACATCTATGGGAGGTGGGGGAAGGGGGGGTCACTGATCACTGTGGGAGTATGTGTGTGTGTGATTGTGTGGGGGTAGGGTGAGGGGGGTTATGCCTTCATCCCTTCAGTAGTCATCTGGTCAGTTTGGGCACCTTGTTGGCACTTATTCATTGTTTAAACAGGTCTAGGCCCAAATGTCCAAATTGTAACCTGGACATTTTCTAAAATGTTTGATTATTGCAGAAAACCATCTAAATCATAAGCCCACCTAGTCCCACCCAAACCACGCCTCTACTATGCCCCCTTGGGATTTAGACGTATTGCAGACAAGCACCATAGAAATCCGTCTACAAAATATGTTTCAAAAATAGCAAGAAAAACATCAATCTGCCCCTTTATGGCGCATTTGGGATGTTTTTCTTAGGTGAAAATGAGCCCCATAATGTTCCAGAAGACTTACCAGTAACTGAAACTGAATGCAAACATCTAGAGGTAACATCAAATAATTCCTGCCCTTCCTGATGATGTCAGATCAAAAACATTCCAGGGATTGTGTAAAAAAATAATATATATATATATATATACACACACATTTAAGTAGATTCAAACCTATGCTTATAAACCAAGGTGACCAATCAATGAAGGCTTCCTTTGGATCCACATAACAAATATATAGCATAAACAACAGTGTAAAAGAAAACCCTACTTTTTATGTTAAACTGATAATTCTGCATGTTTAACTAAATCACAAAGATTCAATTTTGCCGATACACTTTATATACATACATACATGCAGGCACTCAAGTAACAAAGAGTCCCATGCAATCTACTTTCTGAAATAAGTATTCAGGTATGACAGTGGGGATATGTAAATGAAAAATAAACTACTTCCAGGACACTTAATGCAAAAGTTATAGGGGGGAGGGGAGGGCATAGAGAAACAAAGGAAAGCTATTCCATAAGTCTTCTTGCCTTCAGATGCTAAGCTAAAATATCAGGATACAGAAGATGCATACAAATAAATATAAATACATGCTAACCATATAAAATAAGCGGTAATCAATGAAAACTGGAAAGCATAAATTGAAACCGTCTAAAGTTAAGTAAATTATGGCTTCATCAAATAAAGTTCACATCGGTCTTTATGCATGGCTACTAGCTGTACAAATTATCCAAAGGGAATACCGTATTTATAGGAATTTCTGTCCTCGGAGCTGCTTCTCTCCCGATGTTTTAGGAAAGTTTGCTGCACTATTTCAAGCAGCTGCCTACATACAACAGCCATACAAATACTGACCCTTTAGAAATGCAGATTGCACTAAATAACCCCCACTCCTATTGAAACTATACTCCAGACCTCTTCTTTCTGTACTAGTAATTACTTGCTACACTTTTACATGGGGGGGGGGGGGGAGATTTGAGTTTTTCTGGAATATTAGGTCGTGAACCCATGTTTAAAATTCACAAAAAGTTACCAGTTACAAAGTTTTGCAATTTTTTTCAGTGGCACATTAGTTTGTTCCGCGAAAGCAGAACAGAAGAGGAATCATCTGATTTTAGACTCTTGTGCAGACAACTCCGAATCTTTTTTCTCTTTTTCACTGGTTATTGTTTGGGTAGGAAGTTTCCTACCCTAGATTTCCTTTTGCGGTAATGATGGTCAAAACGCATTAATACTGCTGTTAATTGCCCAGCTCATTGGTCATTGTTACCCAATTGTTTATTTTACAAAACTCTTCAATAAAGATGATTGAACTAAAAAAAAAAATCACAGTAGAATTGTAACAATGGTACATGCAAAATGTTGAAATTATGGTACAGACTAAGGTGATTTTAAATCTCCATTTTAACCAATAGGACTAAAACTCCCCAACTGCCTATATTTTAAACAGGCTTAGTTCTCTAGTCTAATCGGTCATGCTCCATCCTCACCGGTGTAATTTACTAATAAGAGAGTTATAGCCTTTCTGGCTAATTAAAGATATTTGAGGGGGTGCTGAAAAGTTCTTAGCCCAAACAACTTCCTAAATTCTGAGCATTACTTTTCTACTGCAACTGAAAAGAATGTTATCTTGTTAAGTGCTAATTTGCAGAAGTTAAATTCTATGTCTATGTCTATTATTATTATTATTATTTTATATTGTTTCAGCTCATTGATTGAATTATACATATCCCCCTCAATCTCTTCTTGGTTGGGCTGAGAACTTTTCAGCACCCCCGTGTATCACAAGCAAGCATCCTGGGCTATTTGATAAGCCGAGACATTTTAAAATAAAGGCTCAGGAATAGAAAAACCACACATTCAAAACAGGCAGAAGTCTGAGAGAAATTAAACAACCATAAAAGTCTAGCTTTAGAATGTGACTGAAAGTTGCTAGCTCTCCCCCTGACAGATATCCTGTCCCTTACCTGCGTCTCCATTTTCCTCGGTTCTGCTCCGTGAGTTCTGCTGAGGAACAAAAACTTGAGATTGTGTAGCTCTGGCAGTCCCAAGAAGCCTGCTCTCTCGGAGGAATCAGCTGAACTGCAGCTGGACTCGAGCTCAGCTCTGTCCAGCCTACTGAGCACTCCCACGCTCCAGGCTGTGTGTGTGTGCATGCATCTCTCTGGCTCAGAGCTACCCGAGGGGGACTAAAGACGAACAGGTTTCCTTAGAAAGGTAAACATGAACTGTATTTCCTCAAAGAGCAACTCTCTGGAACTAACTAGCAAGTTAATCCCACAAAGAACCCCAAAGTATAAAAAGGCATTTAGCCAGCCATCTTAGCTAAATATTCATCCGGTATGCTTATCAGATGGAAAACAATGTTATTAATCAAGATTTATTCTCTCACAAAATAAACGTGAAATAAAATGTTAAACAGTGGATTTTTTTCCTCTCCTTACATTTTCAGAGCAATTGGGTAACTTAGGGTATTTAAAATGCTAACAATATTTTTTTCTTTTCTTTTCTCCTTACATTTTCAGATTAATTGAGTAATTTAGGGTGTTTTAGAGCAAGGGTGCTTAGCCTAGTTTAGAAATATGTGGAAAGTATGTACATCTTTTTCTTATATTAAAGACCCATTTCACTAATGTGTAACAGAGAAAAATAGAAATGATGTCAGATTAAAGACCATAGACCTACCCAGTGCATTTTTTTCTAACAAAAAAAGGTGCCAGCACTCAAATGCCAGGAGTGGGGTGATCACCGAAGGACCCACCCCATAATAGACAAGCCCCATAGATTCTATAAAAAGGCAGAACTGGTGTGCATCTGAGCTCTTTCATTAATACTTAGGGACAATGAGTCAATTTTAGCAGGCAATAGAAAAGGTGCCAGTACTCAGTATCTTTGAGCATCCTCTGAAAAAAAGAAAAACCCTAGTGGCTGGGCCTATCCATTGCATCTACTATCCCTTCCTCTTCCTTAAAGATCCTATGTTCTTGTGTTAAGCAGTTACAGAACAATTATACACGGTTGACAGTGGCCTAGTAAGAGGAGGGTAAGGGGGGGGGGTCCGCCTTGGGTGCCATATTGGTGAGGGTTCAGGCACCCCTCCTCCTCCCTGCCCCACCTCTTCCCACTCCTTGACTCACCAGACACGTACTTTCCATTCCCTTCCCATGTACCTTTAGTTATTCACCATCATGAGCAACAAATTTAACGTGCTCCTCACGACTGTGGCATCTCTCCTGCTGATGTCACTTCCTGGCACTGTGCATAGGAAGTGATATCAGAGGAAGAGACAATGGGGTCGCGAGGAGCAAGTTGAAGTTCTTGTTGCTTGCAGCGGTGAACAACTAGAGGTACGGGGAAAGGGAAGGGGGCACATGTGTGGCAGGGGGAGTGGGGGGGTGGAGACGAAGGGGGGCACTACCATCCTGGATGCCTCTCATCCTCGCTACACCACTGATGGTTGAGTCGCATTATTATGACCACCACCTACCTCCGACATGAAGGATGCTGTATTGGCAACTTCCTGACATCCCACCTTAAATGCCCATGAAGTCTGCATGTCACTTGAATGCACATGTCACACGCAGACTTCATGGGTATTTAAGGTGGGATATCAGGAAGTTGCCAATACAGCAACCATGGCTGTCATGGGGGAAAAGCGTGATTTATCAGACGTTGAAAAAGGCATGATCATCGGCTACCGAGACAAGGGCAGCAGCATTTTGGAAACGGTGGAGTTTGTGAACTGTTCATGGGCTGCTGTGGTTACAGTTTAGTATGAGTGGACAAATGAAACCTTTTCGATGACCTGACTTGGTACGTGGGGCAGCATGAGCCATCGATGCGAGAGGTGAACTTCCACTGTGCAAGTTGGTGCAGGCCAATCAGCACACTAGCGTAGAGCAACTCACCATCCAAACAAACCAGAGGGTTTCCAGATGTGTGTCCAGAATGACTGTGCAGCGAACCCTGTTGCGATTGTGGCTCCGAAGCGGATGGCTGGTGGCTGCACCCATGCTCATGAGGGTTCATTGCAAAAAAACAGCTGCAATTTGCAGAGGAGTACTGACATTGGACTTGCACCAACTGCCAGAGGCTGCTTTTTTCGATGAATCACATTTTGAGCTCCATCAAACGGATAGATGTTGGCGTGTCAGGCGTGAAACTACCAAGAACAAACACCCAGCAACTATTGTTAAATGTGCACAAGCTGGTGGCGGTAGCATTATGGTCTGTGGAATATTTTATTGGTATTGTCTAGGATCCTTTATACCTCTGGAAGGCACTCTCAACTGATATGGATATCTCTCCAACCTTACCAATAAAGTACACCCATATGTATTGACGGCCTTCCCTATGGCCAATGGGATCTTTCTATAGGACAATGTGACATGTCATACTGCCAGAATTGTTTGCAAATAATTTGCAGAGCATGACCAAGACTTCCAGCTACTTCCCTAGTGTCCAAATTCCCCAGACCTTAACCCAATCGAGCGCATTTGGGACCACCTCGATTGACATGTTCGATGACTGGATCCACCATCACGCACATGTCAGCAACCGACGGACGCACTGCAGTCTGCATGGTCCATATACCTCTAGCAACCACCTAGCATTTTACTGAGTCACCCCCATGGTACATGGTTGTTATCAATGCTACCAGAAGAGGTTTTTCTGGATATTAGCAAGTGGTCATAATAATGTGACAAGACCTGGTGTAATCTTCCCTCTAAAGATCGAGTTGATGTAAGCAAAACGTATTCTTCGCAGAGAACTGAGTTGACGTGGACGAAAATGTTCTATTACCTCACTTTGTGTGAGGTAATTTTCTATTATCTCACTTTACAGACATGCACACACTCACAGGGAAGTTGGAAAGAATTCCATGACTCGTACTCTGCATGCTTACCCTACTTATTTGTGTGTAGTTTATAGCTACTCTGAGTAAAATTCAGATACTGGATGTTTAGTGCAACTTAAAAAGAACACTGTTCCCCTCCCTGTATGAGCACCAAAAAAAAGGGACAGTAGGGGTTCTTTTGAACTCAGCAGAGAAGAACCCCTTCATTATCTACCAGCTGCCTCTCGCAGTACTTCTATTACTATGGGTTCCTTTTACTAAGGTGCGCTAGCGTTTATAGCGCGCGCTAAAGATTAGCACGTGCTAACCGCGCGCTAAATGAAAAATACTAACGAAAGCTCTATGGAGGCGTTAGCATTTAGCTTGTGCAGCATTGTAGCGTGAGCTAAAACCGCTAGGGCACCTTAGTAAATGGAGACCTATGTGTATTAAAATTTGATAACCTGCTTTAGCTTACAACAGATCCAAGTGATTACAGTCAAAATATAAAGAAAGGAGCTCCTTAAAATTAGTAGAAAAGACCTCCATAAAATTAATTTATTAAAAGGCCTCAAGCCACAAATACCGAGCTAAAATTTTCTTTAAGTGTAAATGTGCCTCTACTATATTCCTCTGAACCAGTCAGTGGCGCCCTAGACATGTATCAATAGATGTGACCATCTTGTGAAATCTCTATATTGAATGCTTGTTGGAAAAAAATAGGTCTTCAAAAGTATTTTAGAGCTTTTCTTTTATAATTCTCCTTTAATTTAATGAATTTGAGCAATTGATTTCATAATGCTGGTGCTAAGTAATAAAAAGCTTTGGATCTTGTTGATTCCTACCTGGCCTTTTTTTTTTTTTAAATTGTATGTATCAGGTGTTTGACAGTGCCTTATGGGTTAAAGTCAATGTTTTGAATAGAATTCTATAAGTAATCAGGAACCAATGATAATGTATATAAAGGGGAGTAACATGGTCAATTTTTTTTTATTATTTCCCAACATCTTCAGAGCTGTATTTTGTAATATTTATAGATACCTCACATTCATCTTAGAAGTGCCTGCATAAGCAATGTTGCAATAGTCTAAACATGATATTAGAAATGCATGGGTAAGTGTATGAAATGCTGATTCCTCAAAGTATAGTCTATGAGAGTATAACAACCTTTAAGTATAAAAACCTTTTTTGGTAATTTCTGAAATCTGATCATTAAAAGAAAGCTGATAATCCCCAAATATTTAAATGTACTTACTAAAGGAATAGGTTTCCCAGCTAGTGAAAGAGTAATTTGGGGTTGAGGTCTGGAATTGGTGATCCAACATGAGGTTCTAATGATATGCTCCAGGGAATTATCTACTGGCCATCAGATAAAGGTACAGGGGGTGTTCAGTGGGGTTTTGGGGATATCAGGGGGATCTTGGGGATCTTGGGGAGTTGTCAGGGTGGAGTCAGTGAGTGTCAGGGGGATCTTGGGGTGTCAGAGGGTTTTTGGGGTGTCAGGGTGGAGTTGGGAGAGTGTCAGAGGGATGTTGGGGTGTCAGAGAGTGTCAGGGGTAGAGTCGAGGAGTGTTGGGGTAGAGTTGGGGAGTATTTGGTGGTGTTTGGGGGATGATAGGGCCAGCGGCAGGAGAGAGTGGACATCCCTCCAGCCCTGGATGGTGTTGGGAGAGTTTGCCATTGCAACAGGAGTAACTGGGCAGTCCTCTTGCTTTGAACAGTTGGTGGAGGGCTTTGGGGGGTTCCGGCTGAAGGGAGTGGGCATCCCTCCTGCTGGCCAACATCAGGGGGGGAACGAGTTCCCTGCTGCAGCCACTAAACTGATCGCAACATGGAGATTCCCTTGCGGCCATCAGCTCAGTGGCATTGTGATTCTATAACCTGTGCCTGTGTCATGGATGCCAGTTAGAGAATCGTGGTGATTAGGTGGAGTTAGGCGTCTGTCCATCAATTCTCAAAAACCACTTAGGTGGCTGCTGAGGCCGGGCTTCCTATACAGAATCAGGTCCTGAGGTTATACTTATACCATTACAAAATTTTTTTTAGATATTATGGTCAAATTTTTTACTCATGTGCCTGACACATATTAACATTACACGCATTGAGGATTTGTTTGTAATGACTGATATGAGGTTTTTTTGTATTAAATTTCTACCATGATATCCTCAGCATGCTAGGCGGTGACTGTGCTTTCTTTATAACATCATCCTCATAAGGGGTAATTCTGTACAGATTGCCTAAAGTTAAGCACTGGAATGATATTCTCTAAGTGCAAATTCTATATGCATTCTTAAGATGTGTACAGTGTTATAGAATAGTGCATGCCAGAATTTATACCTGGTTTCAGTTGGTGTAAACTGTAAATCCTAGCACCCAAAACTGAATGTGGATTCTGGCACTATGCACTGTTCTATAGAGGATGTCCATCCTGGAACACTCTTTACTATTCTGCACTGATTTTTGAATGTTGAGTGCCATTCACTGAATTCAGCCCATATGGCTCTGACTGAAAGTTGCTGCTGTGACACAAAAATTACATGCAGTGCTGAAACAGATAACTGGCATGACTCCAAACACAACTTTCAGATTCATCAGAGAGAGGCCCTTTAGGCTGACCCGCACATTTGTTGGAGGAGGAAATTCAGATTCAGTGTTAACAACCAAATCACCTTGTTGATCACATTGCACAGATTTCTAGACATGGAGGAGGGAGGAGAATCGGTGGGTGTGATGATGTAAATTTTTGAAGCTTACACCCAATCCCCATATTTGGAGACGGGATAGAGAGGGGTGTCACAATTTTTTTTATTGCATTTCAAAATTGTTTTGGATTTTCCTCCTCTTTCCTATAAAAAGATCATACTCGGACCTTTTTAATGGTCCAAGTTCAGCTGTTGACTGCCTGTTGAAAGGAGATCAGCTGGGACTCAGGCAAAGCACTCAAGCACTTCACTTTACAGCTGTGCTGATGGAGCAGCCCAAATCTGCAGTTTTGCTGCTATGCTAGATATGGATTCAATATTTTTCTTTACATTTCAAATTTATTTGATATACCATGAATAATAATTCCTCTCTAAACTAAACTAAATTAAACCTTAGGTTTGTATACCGGATCTTCTCCACAATCGTAGAGCTCGGCACAGTTTACAGGAATTGGGAGAGAAAGGAATTCCAATGAAGGTTAAAGGATATAGTGAGAAGAATATGTGGAGGGCTTAGGATGCCAAGATGGAGTAAGTATTACATTTTTGAAAACACTAAGAAGTGTATAATAATTTTAAAGGTATATAGTGAGAGAAGAGATTAGTTAGGAGGCCTAGGTCACAAGGAATGATTATAAGAGGTGCAAATTTACCTAAGATACAAAAGGAAGAGAAGGATAAATAGGGGTGAACAGCTTCTATGAAGGGTCATGCCCACCTCAGGAGGAAACAGGTAATAAGTCAGCCAGTGGGAAAGGCCTGTTTAAAGAAATATATTTTTAGAGCTGGCTTAAATTGTTGAAAAGAGTGTTTAGAATGAATATCCTAAGGCTCAGTCTCTGGCAGTGTTCAAGGCCTAGTTAAAAGCCCACCTCTTTGAGAGTGCTTTCAACTCCTAACACCTTTCAACTTGGGTTCTGCCTCCCCAACCCTATATGTCATGTCTGTCTGTACAAGTTAGATTGTAAGCTCTTCAGAGCAGGGACTGTCAATGAATGTCAAAATGTACAGCGTTGCGTACGCTTTTCAGCGCTATATGAGTGATACGTAGTAATAGTAGAAGAAGAGAATTTCAAAGGGTAGGTGCTACGACCCCACTCGTACAGCAGGAATGTTTTGCAAAATGTAAACGGACTTGTAGATTTAATTTAATTTAATTTAATTTAATTCTTATATACCGCTAATAACCATGAGAGGGAACAACCAGAAAACCTTTATTCTCAGGTCAAAAAGATTGGTTAAGAATATATGGTACAAGGAGGCTAAATAGAAAAGATGGAATATCAGTATGGAGAGGCTGATGAGTGAGGATAAGAATTTTAAAGGAGAAACTGTAAGGCATATTCAGATAACCAATGTTCCCCTATAACAGGGGTGTCCAATGTCAGTCCTCGAGGGCCGCAATCCAGTCGGGTTTACAGGATTTCCCCAATGAATATGCATGAGATCTATTAGCATACAATGAAAGCAGTGCATGCAAATAGACCTCATGTATATTCATTGGGGAAATCCTGAAAATCCGACTGGACTGCGGCCCTCGAGGACCGACATTGGACACCCCTGCCCTATAAGAACGAGAATAACATGAACAAATTTCTTTACCATACAATAACTTTACTGCAATAATTGTAGTCTCCTTATATGATTGTTTGGAAGACTGTGTAGACGGGAGTTGTAATAATTACAGAATGACACAGGGACACATTTTTCCGTCCCATGCCGATGAGTTTTTTTCCTGTCCCTGCCCCATTCCTGCAAGCTCTGTCCTCATCTGCACAAGCCTCAAAATCATAAGTAGCAAATTCTAGAGCTCAGATTGTGATGTCATAATGCCTCATTCCACCAATGTCTAAGCTCTGTCCTCATCTGCATAAGCCTCAAACACTTTAAAATCATAAGTGTTTGAGGCTTGTGTGGTTAAGGCAGTGCTTACAGGAATGGGGGCAGGGACAGCAACAAAACTTGTGGGGATGTGAGAGAGAATAAAGCATGGATACATCCCGGAAAGTCCTGACATTAGACAGGTGAAGGGGGATGAAAGGAAGACAAAGATCACTTTTCTCTTTACAGAAAAATCTGCTCTCGGCCCCTGCAACTGACATCTACCTTATCTATCTCTGCAGATGATAGAAACAGTAGATTAACTATGGAAAGATATTTCACCATTAACTGAAGAACATGCAAAGATGGAGAAATACACTGTTTTATGAGTTCAATTAGCTACTGTAGGAATAAAACTAGAGAAAAAGCAACAGGTCCTGAGGCTGTGGGCTAGCTGTGGTTTTACACCAAGGCCCACCCAGCCAGATACCATAAAGAGATAAACAGACTGTGGTCAGAAGACAGAATTCTCAGAAGGAAGAATTCATAAGAAATATCATCTAATAGAAAGTATCAGAGATGTTTAAAGTTGGGAGGGGGGCTTGTGCTCGGAAATACTAATATGGTGGGGAAACAGGCATTTTGGGGAAAAGGTAGGTTTTACGGAAAACAGAGTAAAACATATAACATGACGTAGGTGAGAATAGCCAATAAATGAATGTAGTTAGGCAGTAATGCATAAGTAAATAACCAATAAGGATGTATCATGTGATGTAAACCAACGTGGTGTTGGCCACTAAGAAATGTATAAAAACCAGGCCTTTAGAAGGGAGAGGTCAGAACAGACATCGGAGGACCTCTGGGCCTAGAGGTCATCACCTTCTGTTACGCTATATACTATATGATCTATACTTGTAAGCTGTTATTGATTGACTAAATAAATATATACTTATTGAAACCAGTATATAGCGTTCGAGGTCTCATTACCGAGGTAGGCCTAGACAGCGGCCTATCTACCTCAGATGGTACAGGGAAATTGAGTTCCTGCGGGGACAAATTTGTCCCTGTGTCATTCTCTAGTAATAATCTACCTCATCAGCATGGCAAAAGATGAGGCCAACAATGTATAATTTGAAACATCTAACGCAGATGCCTTCAAAGTAAATATATATTCAAGCATTTCTCCTCATTTAGGGGTCCTTTCACTAAAGCTGTGCTAAAAAGTGGCCTTAGCAAACTCTTACGTGGGTCTGTCCCACACGCTAAGACCATTTTTAGCTCAGTCAGAAAATGGCTGATTTTCCATTTGCCAAATTATTGGCCACACACTCCCCCTCTTTTACAAAGACATGCTAGCGGCTGCCGTGTAGCAAAAACGCGGTAAAAACCCTAAAGCCCTTTAAATCCCTAAGGGGTTTGAGGCAGTTACTGCTGCGGCAGCCGCTACCATGGCTTTGTAAAAGGGGAGGACTATTTTGTAGGCAGTAAAGCTCACATGCTAATCAATTAGCACATAGGAATGCAGATGTATTGACTGAATAGTGCAGAAATGCTCACTTTCAACCCCCTAGGCATGGCCCTTTGCAAAATTACCACAGGACACCTCAGCAGGCAAGAAAGACAGTGAAAGTGACCTTAGGTGCTCAATTTCTTTATTAAATCTATTTGGGCTCGACACGTATGTGTTTCGGCCCTATGGCCTGCTCCAGGAATCTACAGATTAAAATGAACAAACTTAAACAAAATAGCATTAAAATGTAAAACAACATAAATGCTTATAATAAGCCAATATTTAAAACATCAGTATTTAAATTTTTTTAAATTTTGATGTTGTTTTGTTTAAGTTTGTTCATTTTATTCTGTAGACTCCTGAAGCAGGCCTTAGGGCCGAAACACTTACGTGTCGAGTCCAAATAGATTTAATAAAGAAATTGAGCACCTAAAGTCACCTTCACTGTCTTTCTTGTCTTTCGACCTTGAGAAGGTAGCATCTCCTGTTTCTTCATGGTGACATCTAGCAGGCTCCATGGTAATCCCTTTACAACCATGACAAACACATGCTAGTGTTTACCACAACTTTGTAAAAGGACTCCTGAGGCACTACTCCTGAATATATGGCCAGATTAGATGTATAAATCTGTTATTTATGGGGGATATCTAGGTATTTAATTTAGATTTCTCGGTTATCATTTTATAAAGGCTTTTTCATATATATATGCAGAATATTTGAGAAGTATTCAGAAAAGGGAAAATGGTAAAACTAGAGGGTTGTGATTGTGGGGTGGTAGACTTAGGAGTAACGTTAGGGAAATACTTTTTCATGGAGAGGGTGGTGGATGTCTGGAATCCCCTCCCTAGGCAGATGGTGGAGAGGAAAACGGTAACAGAATTCAAAAAAGCACGGAATGAACACAGAGGATCTCTAATCAGAAAATGAATGGTACAAATTGAAGAACTAAAGCCGGTACTGGGCAGACTTGCATGGCCTGTGTCCCATATTCGGCAATTCGGTTTAGGATGGGCTGGAAGAGCTTCGACTGACACTCCAGTAATTTGGAACATGAGGATGGTGCTGGGCAGACATTACAGTCTATGGCTCAGAAATATCGAAAGAAAAGACAATTTAATCATTAATTTATAATGTATGTAAACTATTAGACAGATTGGATAGAGCATTCTGCCTTTATCTGCTGTCATATACATGCCCCTTATATAATCAATTTGACATACCAACTTTCTGTGGTAACAATCAAAGGAGCTGCAGTGGAAACTGAACATAGTTCTTCTTATTCTCAGATTGCTACACAAACCACTAGGCTATGCCTCTACTCCAGTTACCCAAATAAAAGTACATGTGATGCAAAAATGCATGCACTTATTTGAGACCTAGGCGTAAACATGTTTGGTGCTGAATTTGGGTGAAACTTGGTGATCAGAGGATTTATATGCCCAAACGGCGCAGCTCACATAATGCCTCAAACCCCACCTCATTTTTGAATGAATAATTTTGGTTCTATAATGGCCATTGCCAGTAGATCAAAGTGCACTTTTTCTTCAATACTTGGGCTCTGTTGCTGAATGGTTAGCATATAATGGCTTGAAATGGAATCCTGCCAAGAGTTAAACTATTATTCTAATCTGGCTCATCTCCAAAAGCGCATTGTTCTCCTACAATACAAGAATTTCTCAATACTTTTTTTTTTTTTTTTCATAATTCTGTCACAGTAATTGGAGTGGCACAGCAAATATTTAACATTTGATCATCACATTTCTAATGTAATTAAAGACCTTTCTTTACTCTGAGGCAACTGCATGCAGTTTACCTCATACTGGAGAAGGCTGGGCTTTACATCTTATTCGTTCTTTTGTTCTTTCACCCCTGGACTACTGTAACTCAGTTTACCGAGGCTTTCCTTCGTGCCAACTCTGCCAATTTCAATTAGTGCATAACACCACAGTAAAACTGTTGTAAAAAGCCAAAAATTCCAGACACACACCCCTTCACTAAAGCTGCGTTAGAAATTTCTACCATGGCCTGGAGTGCTAAATGCTCTGATACCACTCCGACGCTCGTAGAAATTCTATGAGCATCGGCACATTTAGTCTGTCTTAGTAAAAGGCTTAGTAAAAGTGGATTGATAGATGACCCCTTTATTATAAATGTAAGAACACTGGTTTCCTTTTGCTTTTCATATTCCATTAAGCTCTTCCCAATTACCCACAACACTTTCTATTCAAGGTATCTTATTGTTTTTTTCGGTTCATAGACGAAAGCGTGCGAGACAATTGTGCGAGGACAAAAACGCTAAGACAAATGCACGTAGGATGTCAGCACGCTGGATTAAAAGGTGCTTCAAGGGGAACCCTATGATTTTACTTGGAAGTGTTGGGGGGTTTGGGGGTAAGAAACTCTCCCATTATAGAGGAAAGTGTTATTTTTTCCAGTGATTTGGGGGAAATTACAGTTTCCTCTATAAGTGGGGTGGGGGCTTCTCCCCCCACCCCACCCAATGGCAGTGGCAACTCTGCTAAGTAAAGTGGGGGATTCCCCCCCCAAAGCGCTTTAAAGTTAGCTTTTAATCCAGCGCGCTGACATCCTATGCACATTTGTCTTAGCGTTTTTGTCCACGCGCGATTGTCTTGTGCGCTTTCGTCCCATCACCATTTTTTCACAGTTCACTAGTAGCACACTCAACCAGCATGTGCATTAAGACTGTCAAAGGTGCATTTCTTATTTTTTTCCCTCACATCATCACGTTTGGTTAGACATTTCTCGGCAATATTGTTTTAGTGGCATGGCCCCCCACACTGGAATGAATTACCAATTGAACTTTGATCAAAGCTCTCACTTTCAAAGTTTGGAAAGGCATTGAAAACCTGGTACTTTACCAGAGTGTTCCCTCAGGACTAAATTATGGACTTGGCTGAGCGTTTTGGAGATCCATGGCAACCAGGGCAGGATTAATTCGTCGAGTGCCCCTAGGCACACAAGTACACTGGGCCCCCTGCCCTGCCCCACCCCACCATGTGCCCAGGCGGAAACAGGAAGCTGCATCAGAGGGGCAGGGGGCTCAGTGTACTTGTGTGCCTAGGGGCCGTCGACGAATTAATCCTGCTCTGGGTGCACAGGGAGAGGAATGGCCAGTAGGAAAAAGGAGGTATTGATATCCATTTATAAGACTCTGGTGAGACCTCATTTAGAATATTGTGTATAATTCTGGAGACCGCACCTTCAAAAATATAACCTGCCTCCCCCACTGAGGAAAATACCCACTTGTTCTGCAAATCCTTGTAGTCAGTCAGCAGAAATTTCCCCAGAACAAAAAGAGCCAGGTTTACATGAAAATTTAAACATCACCTAAACTTTTAATGAAAACGGGTAAAATAAAGTTTTAATAAAATTAGGGAATTACAAGTATGAAAGACCAAAGGTGAATCACAACACAGCAATCAACGACAATTCAAGTGCAGAGAGAATGTATTGCATTCTTAAATTTCAAAGCAGTTAAGGAAATCCGAAAGTGTCAAGAGACTCTAAGGGCTCCTTTTACAAAGGTGGGCTAGCGTTTTTAGCGCACGCACCGGATTAGCACGCGCTACCCGAAAAACTACCGCCTGCTCAAGAGGAGGCGGTAGCGGCTAGCGTGCGCTATTCTGCGCGTTAAAGGCCCTAATCCATCTATGTAAAAGGAGCCCTAAATTGTTTCAAATAAATAGTTTAAAAAATATATAAATATATATTTCTAAAACATATTCTCTGCTGGCCAGTGTTACAGTCTAACAGCAGAAAGCTTGAACAATGTTCATTTTGCTACTAAAGTGACAAAATTTATTTTCATAAGAAACACTTTGGGGTCCTTTTACAAAGGCGCGCTAAACGTTTTAGCGCGCGCTTAGTGCACGCTACAATACCGCATGTGCTAAACGCTAATGCCTCCATAGAGCTTGCGTTAGTATTTTTCATTTAGCGCGTGGTTAGCACGCGCTAATCTTTAGCGCATGCTAAAAACGCTAGCGCACCTTAGTAAAAGGAGCACTTAGTACAAAGTGAATCTAAATTTCAAAAGTGCTTGCAGACAGAGATGTCCGACACTGTATATGCATGGGCTAACCCCAGCTTTATGAGAAGTCTTTTAAGTCAGTGTTTCTCAACTCGGTCCTGGAGTACCCCCTTGGCAGTCAGGTTTTCAGGATATCCACAATGAATATGCATGAAAGAAATTTGCATGCACTGCCTTCATTATATGCAGATTTCTTTCATGCATATTCATTGTGGATATCCTGAAAACCTGACTGCCAAGGGGATACTCCAGGACCAAGGTAAAAAACACTGTTTTAAATCATCAGTCCCATAAATCTTAAATCTAGAAGTCTTCCCGCTTGCTTGAATTTCTTTAGTGCTTCTCCTTTTTTGAGCTGATTTGCTCCTCTTGATCTTCACCCTAAACCTATCTTAAATAAATGATCCCCCTTTGTGAATTCACTGGATAAGTAACCTGTCAGGAAAGCCTAAATAGTGAAATTCTTGCTTGAATAATATAAAATAAAAGTACATTTTCCCTTTCTTGAAGATCCTAGCTACTCTATCTTATTTTCCCTATCCCTACAGTGCTGCTGGCTTCAATTGCTCTGGAACCCACAAACAAGCACTCACAGTTTCATACTTCTATAGAAAAAATGTATAGAAAATTGGGTTTTTCTTTTCTCTTTTAAAGATCCAGAGCCACTTTCACATATTTGTTTCTAGTCCCTAAGAGAACCTTCACAGTGAAGCTGTTGAGGTTTCAGTAACCTCTAATACTAAGGTTCTTTTCAAACAACTGAGTAACAATTATAAACTCTTTTATCTTTCACCACAGTGATGTTGTATTAATTTCCTTTAATTCCATCCCTCAACTCTGAGAGAGACAGGTAAAACTTAAAGTAAACAGCAAATGTTTTAATAAACTTTCCTTAGGTTCTTAAATACTTTTGTTGGAAGTTCTGCACTTCTTCGGGAAACCTCAATCTATCCTTAGATCTCCCCCACCTGCTGTGAGCTTCAAGAGCAATACTCCAAAGTGTCTCACTCACACTACATGAACACAGACTTTATTTTGCAGTCATCTATTCTCACATATACCATAAATTCCCACTTTTCACTCAAATATTCAGTCAGTCAAACTGCAGCAACTCAAATGGTCCCTCTCTCCTTCACTGTGGCAGTTACTCTCCAACTGTAACTTGCAGCAAGCTTTCTTGACTTGTACTGCCAATCAGCTTCATGCATTGAGATTCTATAGAAAGTTCATGTCTACACGTTTACAGTGTTACCGGTATATTGCTGGATAAAATTTTAAGAAGCCTTTTAAAAAATTTCATTCTTTGTAACCACTGGTTACAAAAAGATATAAACAGAATGGAGTTGGTCCAGAGGAAGGCTACTAAAATAGTTGGTGGTCTTTGTCAAAGGGGCATATGGGGACATGCTTAAAGATCTCAATATGTAAACTTTGGAGGAAAGGCAGAAGAGGGGAGATATGATAGAGATGTTTAAAAACCTATGTGGCATAAATGTGCAAGAGGTAAGTCTCCTTCATTGGAAAGGCATGAGAGGGCATAGGATGAAATTAAGAGGTGATAGGCTCAGGAGTAATCCAAGGAAATACTTTTTTACAGAAAGGGTGGCAGATGTGTGGAATAGTCTCCTGGTAGAGGTGGTAGAGACAAAGACTGTGTCTTCCATCCACAGTAATCATTATCTCTTCCTCTCTCTAAAAGATCATCACTTTATAAATTAACAAATAACTCCCTTCCCCCTTTATGAATCTGCGTTAGGTTTTTTTTTTATTGCAGGCCGCAGTGGTAAAAGCTCTGGTGCTCAAAGAATTCCTATTAGTGTCGGAGCTAATATCGTCACAGCTGATGATAAAAAAGCCTAATGCAGCTTCATAAAAGAGGGCCAAATTGGGGAGGGGGGGAGAGGAGAAAATAGTGGATGCTGTGGATGGACAGACTGGATAGGCCATTTGGCCTTTATCTGTCATCATGTTTTCATGTTTCTCTGTAACTTAGACCTCCCAAAACTGATTTCCTCTTATTTTTATGTTCATGTTGTTTAGTCCCCCTTTAAATGATTGCAACCCACATAGATTCTTTAGATAGGCAGTACAACACATATTAATAAAAGAAATAAATTTATACCTCAAAAATTATCCATGTATTTAGTTTAGTTTATTCCAACATTTGGCATACTGCCTTACATCTCAACAGCACCAAAGCTGTTTAGAATACAAGGGGCACTTCATAATTTATCTACCTAAGTAGGAAAGAAAAGAGTTTTCAAAAACGTTTTGTTTTATTTTTCAATATAGTCCCCTGAAGGCTTCAATGTAGGGAAATGCAAGGTCATGCATATAGGGAAAAAGAACCCGATGTTCAGCTACCAAATGGGGGGATTAGTACTAGAGGGAAATAACCTTGAAAAAGACTTGGGTGTGCTGGTGGACACAACAATGAAGTCAACGGCACAATGCGTAGGAGCCTCAAAGATGTCAAACAGAATGTTGGGTATTATTAAAAAGGGTATTACAACCAGAACGAAGGAAGTAATCATGCCGCTGTATCGCGCGATGGTGCGACCACATCTGGAGTACTGTGTCCAATATTGGTCGCCGTACCTGAAGAAGGACATGGAGATACTTGAGAGGGTTCAAAGAAGAGCGACAAGAATGATAAAAGGTATGGAAAACCTTTCATACACTGAGAGGCTAGAAAGGCTGGGTCTCTTCACCTGGAAAAGCAGAGACTCAGAGGAGATATGATAGAGACTTACAAGATCATGAAGGGCATAGAGAAAGTGGAAAGGGACAGATTCTTCAGCCTATTGGGAACTACAAGAACAAGGGGGCACTCAGAGAAATTGAAAGGGGACAGGTTTAGAACCAATGCTAGGAAATTTTTCTTCACTCAGAGGGTGGTGGACACCTGGAATGCGCTTCCGGAGGCTGTGATAGGACAGAGTACATTAAGGGGATTCAAAGAGGGATTGGACAAGTTCTTGAAGGATACGGGGATTGAGGGATATAAATAAAGGTAGAGATAGGATCTTAAAAGGGTATAGATAGAAGAATAATGGGAATTGAAAGGTTTTAGTCAAAGGATCACTTACAGGTCATGGACCTGATGGGCCGCCGCGGGAGCAGACTGCTGGGCGCGATGGACCCCTAGTCTGACCCAACGGAGGCAACTTCTTATGTTCTTATGTTCCTTTGGCTTTTTCCCCTTTTGTGAGAAATTTTAAGCACTGAACAGTGCTACAAATCTAGGAATTATAAATAATGGCAGACCAGTTTTAGGTAAAATACAATAAAGAGTAAAAAACTGGATATTTCCTGACGTTATAGATAATAAACATCGCAGATTTTTTTTTTTTAAACACATTACAGTTAAATAACCCTTGATTTAACATAAGTTAATGTATTTCTGAAATAACATTGTTTTTATTTCCCTCTGGAAAACTCTGTAATCTGGGATTTTGAAAAGTACATTAATAATTTCTGTATCCAATTTTGCTGCTTGAAATACCCATAAATCTTCTATCAATTTCAATCTCTTTGTTCCCTTAATTGGGGGATAAGTAAAAAAAAAAGTTCTGAATTCTCCTTGATCTGACAATTCAGTCAGTACAGGTAAGTATGTGCAGATCCAGGTAGAACTTTATATAATAATTTATTTAAATTATATTTAAAATTCAAGCTTGAACAGGAAGTCAATGTACTTTGAGATTAAATTTTGATATATGGTCATATTTGTTCAGAGAAAAAAAATCAGTTCTAAAGCCATGTTTTGTATAGTCTCTGTTTTATCATAGCTGTTTCGCATGGTAAATACAGGATATTCCACATAAGGGAGTGACATAAGGACCCCACAAAGATGCAAATCACAAAAAAAGTAGGAATGAACAAGATGCTTCCATATGGGACCTTTATTGATAGAGAATCTCTCAATGAGTCGAGTCTTTTCATTGAGAGATTCTCTATCAATAAAGGTCCCTTACGAAAGCATCTTGGTCATTCCCACTTTTTTGTTTCTGAAATATAGGATATTGCAATAATCCAACATTCCCAGAATCTGGGCCTGAACAAAGAGATGAAAATGAGGCACTTCAAAATATTTATGAACGGTTCTTAAGTTTTGCATCATCAGAAAGGATTTTTGATTTACCCCCTCTTTTACAAAGGTGCGCTAAGCTTTTTTAGCGTGCGCTAAACAGGCGCTAAATGCTAATGCGTGCATGTTATCCTATGGACGTGTTAGCAGTTAGCGCACGTGTTGATTTAGCATGTGCTAAATCCACGTTAAAACGCTTAGCATGCCTTTGTAAAAGGGGGCCTTAATATTTCTACATTTTGTTCATTTATCTTATAAAATTAATTAATAAAAATAATTGAACTAAAAAAAAAAAGGATTTTTGAACCGATTTATTAACTTGCAGTTGAAAAGTGCAACCTCTATCCACTCTGATCCCTAGTAATTTTAAGGAGGAAACTAACCCCCTCTTTTACTAAGGTGCGCTATGTTTTTTAGCACGTGATAAATAGCGCATGCTTATCATGTGTTAAACACTAACGCGTGCATGTTATCCTATGGACACGTTAGCGGTTAGCTTACGCATTGATTTAGCGTACGCTAAATGCATGCTAAAATGCTTAGCTCACCTTAGGGCTCCTTTTACAGAGTTGCACTAGCCGTTTTAGCGCATGCTTAGCGTGTGCTAAATTGCCGCAGGTGCCAGACACTAACGCCAGCATTGAGCTGGCATTAGTTCTAGCTGCATAGCGCGGGTTTAGCACGCTCTAAAATTCTGTGTGCGCTAAAAACGCTAACGCAGCTTAGTAAAAGAGGGGGTAAAAGGTAGGTTACAGCACTGATCATAAGTCTAACGGCAGAAGGTAGTTTATCTCCATCCATCAGTAAAATTTGTTTTTTTCTGTATTGTTTTAATTTGTGGGTCTTCATCCAATTGCCCATTATTTCAAAACCGTCTTTTAGGGCTCCTTTTACTAAGGTGCGCTAGCCGAAAAATTACTGCCTGCTTAAAAGGAGGCGGTAGCGGCTAGCATGTGCGGCATTGTAGCGTGCGCTATTCTGCGCGTTAAGGCCCTAACGCACCTTTGTAAAAGGAGCCCTTAATGTCTTAATTACATTATCTAAGGGTTGCTCAACTGGCAGTAGGAGAATAAGGTCATCAGAGTATCTAAAAAAAAGTTATAGCTAGCACATTCAATGATACAAATTGAATAACATTGGGGATAGGAGAGAGCCCTGGGACACTCTGCAAGAATTAGCCATTTATCCCATTACCTTCAGGAGTTAACCAGATAAAATAGGTCATCATAATATTTGGCAACCACTGACCAGTTAACTTTTAGTCAGACAACTTGATGACTGACCACAGTTGAGCCAGTTGATAGAGGGAGGACTTTTTAGCACAAATATTAAGTTGGACTATATAAACAGTTAGGGCCTGGAAAAAAATATATATATGTAATGTAATGTAATTTATTTCTTATATACCGCTACATCCGTTAGGTTCTAAGCGGTTTACAGAAAATATACATTAAGATTAGAAATAAGAAAGGTACTTGAAAAATTCCCTTACTGTCCCGAAGGCTCACAATCTAACTAAATATATATGATACATAGGGCCAAATTGAGTTTACTTTTTTTTTTTTTTTTTTTAATAATGGAAGCATTGGCAATTTGAAATACAGGAAAGACAGATTAAAAAAAAAAAAAGAATTAAGACTAGTTCACTGATATTCCTGCTCAAGATTTTACTCTGTATTTCCTATCTTGCAAAAATCCGCCCTCAAAATTATAAACTCTCCTTGTTATACCTATTGCCTCCAATATCTGCAGTATAAATAATTAGTACTAATAATATGGTATGATCTACCAAATCAAAGGGTGAGGATAGATCAAACTGAGATAAGATAGAAAAAGTAGCTAAGTAAAATCTTAAAATCATTTTTCAGTGGCATCTCATCCAATTAAACACCAACAAAATATCCAGTTAATTGGATATTTAGCCACATAACTGGTTATGTGGCTCCTGAATATTGCTAAAGTTAATCAAATAAAGATGTATACTAAGGGCCTGATTTTTAAAATGAACATCCCAATTGCAGGTAGTGATAGGGGTCCTACTGCTATCTGGCAGCCAATCAGGATGAATATTAAAAAAAAAAAAAAAAATGTTTGCAGAAGGACGCCTACATTGTAGGCATCTGTAGCACATCTACAGAGACACATAAGGATGGTTAAGCGCACCTTTGGGCAGGGCATGGGCGTTGTTTCACCCGGAAGTGGGCATGGGTGTGCATAGGCCCGAGACAGATGCCTTAAATGTAAGCCTGCAGAATGATGGCCTACATATAAGGCATCTGTTCAGCGATACTGACGCGATTCTCTTTAGGATGCCGATGCACGATTAACACGCGATCGGCATCCTAAAGAGAATCAAGCCCTCACTGTTTATATAGTCCAACTTAATATTTGTGCTAAAAGGTCCTCCCTCTATCAACTAGCTAAACTGTGGTCAGTCATCAAGTTGTCTGACTAAAAGTTAACTGGTCAGTGGTTACCAAATATCATGATGACCTATTTTATCTGGTTAACTCCTAAAGACAATGGGATAAATGGCTTGAAATATCAACCCTCTGATTTGTATACAAGAGGGGCTAACTCTAACACAGAAAACTGAACAAAACTATCAGCTAGGCCTGTTTAAGCTAAACCAGGATCCAAGCTCTTCCCATGACTTTTCATTACAGAAAATAGAAAGGAGGGAAGACCCGACCACTGTGAAATATAAAGTAAATTAAGGAATGGGAGGTTTTTTTTTTAAAAAAGGCCATACTTGTTTATCATTTAAGTTTATCAATTAAGGATAATCTCTGCAAACATTATTACACCACTTTAGTGTTCCCAGCATTTAGACTCAGGATTTTTCCCTGAGCAGCAACATTTAATAGTTATTCAAACAGGTTTTACATTGATGAAACTGCTTATTACCTGCACCCTGCATAAAGGGAGCAGTCGAAGAGGGAGGGTGGGTTCGTAGCAAGATGCCAGGATAAAATTCACTTCTCACTTGTTTTGGCATGTCCAGTCTCAAGAAAACAATCTGTTTGAAATAGGTTAGAATTTAGCTTGAGCCATAATATCTAGGTGATATCAACAAGATGCAAATACAGTTATAGATGTTACAGAAAAGAAAAAATGATATTATTGAGAATTCATATAAACTTCAATAGGAGCTCTTTTTTTATTATAGAGATACCAATATCACACATACAAAATGAATATTTAATAGAAATTGAATAAACACAGGTTTGCTCCTTCCAGTCAGCGTTCTCATAAAAGAGCAGCACATTTTTCTGTACTAGTTAAGGTTAATTGCAAACCGAAGGTTAAAGATCATGGATCATCTAGTGAGACATTAAGTGGCAGTGGCCCACCTCCCCCTACCATCCTTAAACACTCCAGGTCATATTGCACTGACTCATTGCTAGTGGTTTTCTCAATAATGCAGACTCTGCTTCTCATGTGAAACAAAATATTGCATAAAGTTCTCATAGCTCTGCTGGTCTTATTTTCAAAAGATAGAAACAGAGAAACATAATGGCAAATAAAGGCCAAATGGCCCATCTAGTCTGCCCAGCCACAGTAACCATTATCTCTTCCTCTCTCTTAAGAGATCCCATGTGCCTATCCCACGCCTTCTTGAATTCATACACAGTCTCTGTCTCCACCACTTCTTCCGGGAGACTGTTCCACACACTCCTCCCCTCCTCCTCCTCCTCCCTAGTCTGGCAGATTCCCTCGCACAACCCTCTCCCCTGATCTACCTTTAACCATAGCTTTCTCTGCTCTAGAGTTGGTCGGCAGTGTTAGCAATTCAGATAATGATATTGCCATTTCTGCATCCACTTTCTCTGACTTAAATTCCTGTTTGTGCAGGGGAGGAAGAATGGCAGAATTGTCAGCATTATGTGAAACATTAATGCTTCTAGCCACCTCTTGAAGAGAGAAAGAGGAGTTTAAATGTATATTAGGAGAGAGAAAAAGCTGACAGAACATGTGGGGAGGAGGTTGGGGAGAGGAACTGCTGATAGTGGGTGTGGAAAGTGTAAGAGAGGCCAGGGAGCTGCTGGACAACAAGAGGAAGGAGTGGTTGGACTGCAGGTGAGGAATAATTTGAAAGAGAGGGAGTTGGGGGGGGGGGAGTAAAGAGAAGCAGAGCAGTAGGACAATGTGAGGAAGGAGGTTTGATAGAGAGGGAGCTGCCAAGCCATGGGAGGCATTTGAAAGAGAAGGGAACTGCCTTATCACATATGGGGGTTTTAAAAGAAGGTGGGCTGTTGGACCCTAGGCAAGAATGGGGGTTGAGAGAGGGAGAATGTTTGACCTGGATATGGAAGGAAGAAGGGAAGAGAGGGGAAAAAATTTTGGACCCAGGGGCAGAGGGGAGAGTTGAAGAGAGAAAGGGAGAGAAGTTGGAACAAGGAAAGGGAGGAGGAACAGATGAAGGAAAGAGAGCAGGAGAGATGGACCTGGCGACACAGGAGAGAGTGGGAGGGAAGATACTGGACATAGGGAGAATAGAAGGAGTTGTTAGACAGGTTGTTTAGATAGATATTGATAGGTATTTAGATGTGGAATACAATGAGAAAATAGGGAGGTGGAGGAAAATGCTGGACATGGACACGGAGAGGTAAATAGAAAGAGATGAGGAAAAAGTGCAGATTCAAAATATGAGAACAGATCAGTAGATTGCAGATGGTGGAGAGGTGGGTATTGGGAGATTCTGAATATAACAGGATATAGGGAGATGAAAGGAAGAAACTAAACACGGAGGGAATTCATATGAAGATGGAAGAGAGAAAGTGGGCATGAGAAGTGCATAGGAAGATGTTGAACACAGAGGCATAGGAAACAAGGATACAAAGGAAAATGGGAATTTAATGCTGGACATTGGAAGGAATGAGAATAAAGTGCAGATGCTGGTCATGGGAGGTAGGAATTGAGACGAGATGATGCCAGACTCAGGAACATAGGGAGCTGGAGAACAGATGCTGGACAAAGGAGGAGAGAGAAAGAGGGGAGGAATGATGGATGTGGAGGGAAAAGGGAGAAAAAGGGAGAGATGCTTGGAGAATTTATTTTTCCCATATTACTGGCAGTTAGGAGGAGATAGAGAGAGGGAGATGCTGAAAACATGGATGGGAAAGGAAGGGGGAGGGGAAACACTAACAGAAAGAGGGAAGATACTAGATGGAGGAGGGTGGGGGGAAGATTCTGGACAGAGGAGGAGAGAATGGGAGGCTTGCTGGACATGGAAGAGGGTAAAGTTACTATGTCATTGGTACCCACATGCACCAAGACATCAGTTTCCTCCCCAGCACTGTCTAAATTCTTATCTAAGTGACGCGTGAGGTCTGCCACCAGGCAGGCAAGTAACCAAGCATCCTCACGTCCACCAGACACCCAGCTATTTACATTTCTAATGATCAAATCTCCCACCATAACGTCCGTCCTAACCCTTTCCTCTTGGGCAGAAGTCCCTGAAGACACATCCTCAGTGTATCCCCTGGTGGGAAGGTCCAGGCTACAGGGTTGTCTCCTACTTCACCAGGGTGATGCTCTCCTATAAGAAGATCTCCCTACTCCGAGGCAGCGCAGAGGCTGCCAGACTGGAGGTGGAATTTTTCTACAACATCCCTTTAGGTCTCCTCTACGTATCTCTCTCTGTCTCCTTCAGCTCCTCCAAGGCTGCTACTCTAGTCTCAGATCGGGCCCATTCCCTGAGTGCTAGGAGCTCTTTACACCGTGTACACACATAAGACCTCTCACCAATTGGGAGATGATCAAACATGTGACACTCAGTGCAAAAGACTGGATAGCCTCCTTCTTGCTGCTGGACAGCTGCCAGCATCTTAATATTGATGATTTCTTTCTTAAGTTGCTATGGGAGTTGGAATATATATTCTAAATTCCCCTAAGATTGCTAGTTATATGTTAGGTTATAGTAATATTTCATTTTTATTATTATTTTGCAAGGTTGTAATTGATAGGTTACCTCTAAGAATTTCTCAGACAAGTTCTTAAGAGCTAATTACTAGCTAATTATGTGTTTAGCCTTCTAATTGGTTCAAGAACTATAAATCAGAGCTCAGGAGAGAGTGGGAAAATAACTTCTCCAAGCTAATTAGCTAGGAAACAATTCTATAAATTAGTGCCTCCATTTAGGTGTGCCAATGCCATGCACTGGATGTGAATTCTATAACAGCATCTGTGTGCCAATATACCTCAGTGTAGGCATGACCACTTGCACCATGACAATAGCAGGTGTGAATAACTGATGAGTGTAACTGATATTATTCTATAAAATTACTTGCATCATTTGGAGAAACATCCATGGCTCACCCTTGCTCTGCTATATACAGTATATACCCCTTGCTTCAGTTATGCGCTATAATATTTAGATACTACCTTATAGAATAGAACCTACCAATTATTGATGAATATGATGCATGTTAAGTATGTCTGGGTATCACTTTAAAGAGTTCCATCCTAAAAGCATAAATTGAATCTCTGAAAAATGTCTTCCCTGAATCTGGCTAAAATTATGTGCAGGGCTATACAATGTACACAACAACAATACAATACAATACAGTGCCTTTTATTCCACAATTTGCTGCAAGGAATCTATGCGGTTTACAAAAGGATTTAGATCAAGTTCTTAAGTTACATTGTTAGCAGGAGCATTGGTTTAGGAAGGAGGTGTGAAGGGTAAGAAAGTGACTTTAATGAAAAAGAAAAATGCATGTCTTTAGTTTCTTCTGGAATTCAAGGCAGTTGATGGGTTGTCTTAGGTGTACTGGCAGTTTGTTCCAAATGAGAGGTCCCTGATATTTGAAGGCAGTTTAGAATATCTTCTTTTGCTGTACTTGCTGAGGAGATAGGAAGGATAGTTTGCAGCATGTGAGGGAAAGGGAATGGGGACTTGTATACTGTCTTTTTGTTGCTTTAGTATTTCAAAGAAGTGGGCATTGGAGGATTAAATGACTTGCCCATGGTCACAAGGAGCAGCACTGGGATTTGATCTCACAACCTCTGGGTGTAGAGGCAGCAGCTCAACCAGTGAGCCGCAGCCTTTAGTCCCTCTGAGTTCTCTCCATAGATCGTTTTGTGTACCATGCAGGCGCTCTTGAACTGGATTCTTCTTTTTTCATTGGCAGCCAGTATAGTTGTTCTAGTAGTGGACTTGCCTTCTTGTATCGGTTCTTTTTGAGAAGTAGTTTTGCAGCTGTGTTTTGTAGTAGTTGAAGCTTCTTGCATTCCTTTCCTGTAATGCCACAATGAGTTGCAAAAGTCCAAGTATGGTATTAGAATAGATTGTGCTACTGTCCTAAAGCTGGTAAGGTCAGGCCTGGTCTTATTGTCCTCAGTTGTCTCATCTTAAAGAAGAATCTTGGGCCTGGTCTTATTGTCCTCAGTTGTCTCATCTTAAAGAAGAATCTTCTGAAAATGAAGTGCAGAATGCATTTTAAATATGACATCTACAGTAAGTCCAATTTGGGACATTTTGCAAAAAACATCTCAAAATAGTCTATTTCACAGCTATAATCAAAGTAGAAAAATGTCTAAATTTCTGACTTGATAATGACTTCAAGGTAGACATTTTCAGGCTGAACCCATCCATTTGTAAGTATAGTTTTTGAAAAATGGCAGCATTCCTAGTGAACTGGTCATACAGCCAGTGCAAGTTAAATATTCATATATCTACATACAATTTTCACTCACTCGGAGTTTCTTTAAAGATTTCTGTCACGAGTGGAAAAAGACTTCAAGTGCTCATGGGTGCTGCACGTTAGAATGAAGTTATGCAGTCCTCTACGTGTGAATTATCGTTAGGCTTAAAAAAATGTTTTTATATTGCTTAATCAAATTGTAATTACAATACCACACACTATATTTTTAATGTATGGAAAAAAAACACTTAGCTGGAAATTAAGACTGGAGGTTCAACGGAGCTTACGTTTCACTTTTCTAGGAGCTTCTTCAGGAACCAATCTTCCTTCATGACTAATGCATTCCAAGTAAGCTATATTGCCTATTAGCTTATCTTTGTGGATGCTTTCTGAACGCTCATGTTGAATTGCTAATGGTGGCTAAGCAATTTCAAGATTTTGAAATATTCATATATTACATTTTATGTTATGGTGAGACTGGTGGTCAGTTGGGTTCTATAGAAATCCTTCTGGAAAGGTCTGAGAGGGGTAAAGGGAATTAAAAAAAGAAGAAAAAGAATGCAGAGACCTAATAGATTAAAATAGGCCAAATTACTTCATTAAACCATAAGCTGATTTCACTGGCAACATTTTTTTTCTAAAGATTTGCTTCCTTAAAACAAACTGGTAATTATGAAAGACCCCTTCAAAATGAATACAAATATAATCTCCCACCCACTGTATCACATAGGAATTTTGAGAAACACGATGGTATCTTTAATTGACTATAACAGTGGTTCCCAACCCTATCCTGGAGGACCACCAGGCCAATCGGGTTTTCAGGCTAGCCCTAATGAATATGCATGAGAGAGATTTGCATATAATGGAAGTGACAAGCATGCAAATCTGCTCCATGCATATTCATTAGGGCTAGCCTGAAAACCCGATTAGCCTGGTGGTCCTCCAGGACAGGGTTGGGAACCACTGGACTATAACATGTTTTAATGCAGTTTCTGATACGCTGTGATAGTTCATCATGGCTAAAAGTATTTTCCTGCTGATTTTCGTTTGTACTCAGTGTCCGGTGCATCTCGTCGCAGTGTCCAACAATAGTCAGCCAGCATGGATGGATTCCAGTTGCCCAGGGATCTTTTTCCATAGTGGCAATGTCCTGTTGTACCTTTTGCCATATTCATCGCTGACTGGACCAAGATTTGTGGGGCAGAAGTCCAAGTGCGAATGTAGAAAGTGCATCTTCAGTGACATGTTGCACGTCATGGTTTTGTATGCTCTATTAATTTATCAACCAAGCCCATGTACAAGCATGCCCAGACTGCGTCATTTCCATGGATGTTATGCAACCTGCCCTGAATGTACGCCTGGACATGCCCACACTATATCCAGCAAGGTATAACATGAGCAATAGGCCTAAATTAAGAATTGTAAAAAAGTACTTTTTTGTTAAAACGGTATGTGATATATAATTTCAAATGTGATCTTCCTTCCTTGCAGACTCCCACGCCGAGGGGCTATCGATCCTTTCTGAGGAGGGCAATTTTGATGGGGAAAAATGTGATCTTGCTTAACTGGCTCCTCCAGAGTCCTCCCTCACTTACACAGTGGAGGATGCAGATGTTGACTTTACTCAAGCTAGAGCAGGTCCAGATCCAGGACTTGGACTCCTTGCATGGACGTAAATTTAAAAGATCTTGGCGTGCACTTTGGGACACTTTAACCCTGAGGATGCGCAGTTGTCTTCTGAACCGGTAGCTTTATTATTTGTGGTTCCTTCACTCCTATGTTGTTCAGTGTATTGTACTGGGCGGGAGGGGTATGGAAAAAGAGGGGGGGAGGTCCTCACTGCATATTTCCTGTTGTCTGTTTATTGTATTGTTTTTTCAATAAAAATGATTGTTCCTTAAAATGTGATTTTCCTGATCAGCAGCCCAAAATCTCTAAGAGAAAGTGTTGAAGAAGCAAAAACTTTGTTGTCCAGTGACAATGAGACCTATGCACTATAGCTAAGGTTACCATATGGCTCCAGAAAAAAGGGGACGGATTGAGACATCCGGGTTTTACTTCCATTGAAAGCAACCAAGATGTCTCAATCTGTTCTCCTTACTTCCATTGCTTTCAATGGAAGTAAAACCCGGATGTCTCAATCCGTCCCCTTTTTTCTGGAGCCATATGGTAACACTAACTATAGCGTGCAGGGAAATTAGTGTGCACACCATAGAAAGTTTGTGTGATTACTAACGAGCCTGATAAAATGCAGTTTACATGATATATATGTTGTTTAAAAGTGGCAGGGAAATGTTAAAATATTTGGATTTCATTTCTGATCTACATGACACAAAAGACAGCTACTTTTCATTTAATTTCTGACTCTTAGCATGCCTTCAAATATTTAGTGTACGATAAGATCAAAACAAAACATAAAAACAAAATAAATCAAAAACGCTTAGGGGTGGATATTCAGCTGGTGGCAGTCAGAGGTCTTTTGGCCACCGCTACAACTATAAACCGTTCTGAAAGTAGTTTTCTCTACAGCAGTCTATTTGATTTGATTTATTCGCTTGATATAATGCTTAAAACTAACGGCCTCTTTTACAAAGCCAAGCTAGCGGCTGCGCTGCGCTAACGGCCCCCCAAACCCATAGAGATTTAAAAGGCTTCAGGGCTGTTGCTGCGCGGCAGCCGCTAGTGCAGCTTTGTAAAAGAGGCCGTAAAGCTTCAAAGTGGTTAACAAAGACTTACATTTTTTTTTTTTTTTTACATCATATACAGTGAATCGATGAACAATTTTCTCCTGAGCCAATGATATGGGTTGTTACATCATATACAGTAGATCGATACACAAATATTATATATTTTATTCATTCAATTTTCTATACTGTCCTTCCAGGAGAGCTCAGAATGGTTTACATGGGTTTATTCAGGTACTCAAGCTACAGTTACTTTGATAAAATACCCTCAGCCTCCTTTGTTGGGTAACTCGGGTAGCTTCTCCTGCCCAGGGACTGTTGAGAGAATTCTAAACTACCTCCAGGAACCCTTTAACTATGTCTTGTGAACATAGTAACATAGTAGATGACGGCAGATAAAGACCCGAATGGTCCATCCAGTCTGCCCAACCTGATTCAATTTAAATTTTTTTCTTCTTCTTCTTAGCTATTTCTGGGCAAGAATCCAAAGCTCTGCCCTGTACTGTGCTTAGGTTCCAACTACTGAAGTCTCCGTCAAAGCTCATTCCAGCCCATCTACACCATCCCAGCCACGGGAAGACAGCGATGGAGAAGATTCTGAGATCTGAGCCACAGATACTATAAATATTGTATTGTAATGCCTCAGGTGATCACCCTCAGTCCCATCTATTAGAGAGTCAGCTACACTATGAACTCCTGCAAAAGAACAGATTGGAACTGAACTATACAAGAAATTATACCTGGTCCCCATTTGATCAGCTACTGGAAAAGGAATGGACAAACTGGTCGTTCATTTTTTAGCCAGCTCTAAATGGGGGATTTTATTCTAAACTATATCCAGTACGACTACAATTTGTTTTTATTTTTTTAATTTGGTTTGTTGAATGGCACAAGGATGGTGCAAAATTGCATATTTCCTTAACTTTCAAAGCTATTGTAAAATGCTGCACAAGTCATAGTAGGTGGGGCAACTGCTTAAACCCAAAAAATTTGTACGCCTCACTGCCACGTGATGAGTCCATTAAATCTGAACTAGCTTGTTCATAAAGCACAAACCAAGGTGAGCTAAGAGCATATCTGAGCTAGCCCCCCCAATCTAAATTTCATTCCAACCTCTGCATTTGAAATAGTTTGGAAAAACAAACAGAAATCGGCAAGCCTAATCTCAGTCAGCATCCAAGCCAAGCCCCAGCTTTTTCAGTCATCCCTATTCTGCACTCTTGATGGTATTAAGAGACTCTAGGCAGAGTGTAAATGACATTTTAAAGAGAAGAAATATTGCCCATCGGTGTCCATTGACTCATTACTAGGGATCCTCTCCTCTGGCAAACGGTGTCAGGTCAAAAGCGCGCCGGAACAAAGGCGCGCCCAGATAATTGAGCGCAGCGCGTGCTGCCACGCCGCTCTAAATTACTGTTTTTAGCGCTCCGACGGTGGGGGCGTGGGGGGAACCCCCCCACTTTACTTAATAGACATCATGCCGCGTTGTGGGGGCGTTGTGGGGGGTGTGGGGGGTTGTAACCCCCCACATTTTACTGAAAACTTCACTTTTTCCCTGTTTTTAGGGAAAAAGTTCAGTTTACAGTAAAATGTGGAGGGTTACAACCCCCCAAACCCCCCATAACGCCGGCGTGATGTCTATTAACTAAACTGGGGGGGTTCCCCAACAAAAACCCCCGTCGGAACCCCTAAAAACTGTAATTTAGAGCGGCGCGCACTGCGCTTAATTGTCGGCGCGCGCTTTTGTCTTTTGCGCCGTTGTCTATGAACCCTGGCAAACTGGTTAGCTGATTTTTCAGGTTAATTGAAGTTTTTTATTTTGACATATAAGGTTATGCTACTTTTCAGTTGGGCTGGCCTAATTATTTGGCTAAATTGTCACCTAATTTGGGGGGTCTTTAACTAAGGCGCACAAGAATATAATGAGTGTGTTAGCATTTAGCGTGCGCTAAATTGGCTAGCATGCCTTAGTAAAAGACCCCCCCTCCCCATAGTGTCTTTTAGGTGGGCGTAGGAAATAGCAAAAAGCTACAGTCAAGGTGAAATCAAATCTAATCTGAATTTTGTATCACACTTATCCAGAATAGGTTCAAGGTAATTTACAAGTAAAAACAGTGACATTTTGAATTCAAATTTTTTTAAAGTTTTACAATAGTGTATAGGGAAGTTCTGACATGTAAATTACAGTTTTGTTTTGTTTGGTTTTTTTTTTTTTTATAAAGGTTATCCATGGTGAATATGTGGAGGGGCATTTTCAAAACATACATCTAAATCTGATTTGGACGTATGGCACTAGACGTCCAAAGTCAGCAGTAAGAAAATGACTTATTTTCAAAAGGCAAACCACCATATGTCTAGAAATATATATATATAAATTCTCTATCTGGTTTAATCCAGTCAGAATCAGTTAGATCTGATCTGAATGGTGGGGAGTTTTGTAGAACCCCCCTCCTCTGACTTTCCCTATAGACTATAATAGCCTTATTGTGTCATGCGGTGCCTGCCTTGGCACAGGATTTTCAGCTAGAACAATTGGAGAACAACTCTGTCTCACAGATTCACTGGACGAACCTGGTCTTTTGGCTGTCAGTCGCACTGAACCGCAACCCCTGGAAAACCTTACCGTGAAAGGTAGACCATGCAGCTGGCCCAATGTTAGCTCTAGCTGAGCTGGGAAGGAGCCAAACTGCCTGTGCTCAAACTCCTGAGTACATCTAAACAGGGGATGGCCCCTGGGCTCAAAAAATATAAAAGCAGGCTGGTGTCCCCAAGGGCTGATCCTGGTAGCAGCAAAAATACGTCGTATTGGTCTGTGTCTTCTCCCAGGCAGAGGTCCCAACAAGTGGGAACCTCTGGGCACCGAGCCTCCAAACAAACACTTGGAGATTAAAATATATCAGTTCCTGCCAAATGGAAATGAATAGTCTGAATGCACAAGGCAGGGTCCTTATTTCTTCACCTTTTTCTCAAATTTTATAATTCCCATCTATTTTTCTCATTATTCTATTCCTCTCATTTCACCTCCTGCCTCTGCGCCAACAGCCACTTCTATCTATTCCATAATTAGTAATTCACTTATACAATTACAACACAAAACAAAACTTTCCTTAATGATATATACATATTGTTACCATAATTACTTTATTTTATTAAGAACTGATAGAAAACAGATGTATGACTTTTTGAACAGTAACATGTATATTACAAAGTCCCTTTGTATACACCAGTTGTTCAACTGTTGTTTTAAATGTTTGGAAAAAATGATACCCTGAACAGACATGCTGCAGTTTCCAAAGAATGTCTTCAGAGAGAAATGGAGAAAGGCGAGAAATCCAAGTGCTTGAGCAGTTATAGAATTGTGTAATTTAGAATTGTGCTATCATGAGATATCAAGATGGTGCCAGCATAAGTGGACATGTTTATGCGAGATTGCGAGCCTGTCCCCCTTTTTGGCCTAAAACCAGTTAGAGGTTCATAATCGAAACAGAAGCACGTCTAAAAACCTGCCTAAATTGGCACTTGGACGATCCAAAAGACAGGTTGTCCAAGTGCCGATAATCAAAACGGGTTTTAGACGTATCTAAAAGCAGCTTACGCCTTTTCACTGCCGCTGTGCGCCCAGAGTGAAAAGGGGCGTTTTTGAAGGAGTGGTTAGGGCGGGAGGTAGGTGAGATGTGAACCGACCTAGACTTAGCTACAGGATCACTGAGAGACAAAGCCAGGCTCGGAGCAAACAATCTTATGGGCCCCACCATCAGTCAAAAGTAGACCCTCCCTCTCCCCCTATGCAGCATCTCTATCATTGTCGCCCCCTCTTCATGTCCAACACTGCTCTCTCTCTCTCCTCTCCCATAGCATTTCTCTCCTTTCATGCCCTCATGTCCAACAATTCTTCTTTTATCTTCCCTCCCTCTCTCAGTCCTCTATTGGGGGGCATAGCTACGAGTAGGCCAGGGCCCACTCAGCAGCTGTATACATGCAAACTAGACTCCTTCCCCCTTCCCTTCATGAACCTCTCTCTCACAAAAGGGGTTTCAGGCAGCAGTGACAACAACATTCACAGGCTGCCTACAGCTGGCCTGGAAACCTCCCCTCCTGCCTCCCTCTGACGCAACTTAACAACGTGGCAGAGGAGAGGTTTCCAGATCAGGCAGTATTTGAGAGCCACTGCTTCCACTGCCAGCAACCCCTTGAGAGTGGGATGGTTTTTCTATGACCAGCACCGAATACCCCTTGGAGGTCAGGCCTAGGGAAATCTAGCTCCCTTTTTCTCCCCCCCTTAATAGACCTGTTTAAATGATTAATGCAGCTTCATAAAAGGGCCTCTGAGTTTGAACCTGAGGCAATAGAAGATTAAGAGATTTGCCCAAAACTGAAGGAGCTAGAGTGGGATTTGAACCAGGCTTCCCTGGTTCTTTCCATGACTTTAATCATTGGCCTACTCCTTTACTCCTTCTGCATTTGCTTCCACTGCAATGAGCCTGCTCAGTAGAGTATTAAATACTTCCATCCAATTTTCTTGGCTGAAAGGGTACATCTGTTATCCAGGAATGTTCTCTTTGGTTTAAGAAGTTGGGGGGAGGGGGGAGCAAAGAAAAAAATAAGAGTATAATCAGAGTCTCATATTGATGAGAGTTTATTTATTTAATTTATTTTCTATCCTATTTTCCCCAATGAGCTCAGAACGGGTTACAAGTTAAACACACATAATGTACAGTTATAGTTAACAGATTATGATGTGACAGATGCAGTATTAATTTACGGTGCAAGTTTTTATCCTAAGTTGACACACACTAGGGGGTCTAATACCAATATACATAATAGACAGGTTACAGATTAAATTCGCCATAGTTACAGTGCAAGATTTTTTAATACAATATTTTGCAAAGATCTCACATTAATCTTCCCCTCCCCTTTTATTAAGCTACGCCAGCTCGTACTACAAACCTCTAGTGCAGCTTGATAAAAGGGGCCCTAAATAAGTAAAAAATTAATTCCTAAAAGCAAGGAATATGTGAAAACTGTATTGCATCTTACTTGCCTATTTGTGGTAATATATAGAAATAAATGAAAAAACAAGTTTACTCCACCAATATCCCTGTGGGTGCTTCTGCTTGTTGCAAAATTATTCGACCCTGGGAAAGTTTATTCTGCTTAAGTGATTTTATTATAATCATGCAATGCAATCATAGTAACATAGTAGATGATGGCAGATAAAGACCCGAATGGTCCATCCAATCTGCCCAACCTTACCCACTCTTTAAATTACTGATTCAATTTAATTTTTTTTCTTCTTCTTCTTAGCTATTTCTGTGCAAGAATCCAAAGCTTTGCCCGGTACAGTGCTTAGGTTCCATCTACTGAATTCTCCATCAAAGCTCACTCCAGACCATCTAAACCATCCCAGCCATCGAAGCCCTCCCAAGCCCATCCTCAACCAAATGGCCATATACGGACACAGACTGTGCATGTCTGCCCAGTACTGGCCTTAGTTCTTCAATATTTACTATTATTTTCTGATTCTAGATCCTCTGTGTTCATCCCATGCTTTTTTGATCTCCATCACCATTTTCATCTCCATCACCTCTCTCAGGAGCACATTCCAGGCATCTACCACCGTCTCTGTAAAGAAGAATTTCCTTACATTGCTCTTGAGCATACCACCCCTCAACCTCAAATTATGTCCTCTGGTTTTACCAACAGCTAATCTCCATGCACACTTGAAAAAGTCCAAAAAGCTTCTTTATTTATGCATCAACAATTAAATACTCCACCATGAACAAAAGAAACAAATAGACTGTTTTACAGTAGGGGTTATTTTTTTTTTAATGGAATAGGTCAAAAGATTTACCTCCATGTAATCATTTTAGCCAGGAAAAGGTAAAAAGCCTCACTCATATTTAACTGTAAGTGGTACACCAGAACAGAGTATTCTGTCATGTATGTATTTACACTATGAGCCTGCTACTCGTAAAGAATTTAAGAATGCATTAGTCAAGAGCTCATGCAACTGGAATAATTAGCTTTGTAATCATACAAAAAAAATTTCACTTCAGACAGCTTCCAACTCTTCTAAATTCTAATCAGGTCTCCATCTCTCTCTCTGTAGCAACAACACATTTCATATTCTAGGATTTGCCAAACAGTAAGAATGCTCAGATCACCCAAGCTCGGGGGTTATGGTGAGATGTCCCCCCTGGGACCTTGTATATGTATGTGAAAGTCACTGCAGTGTCCTTTAGACTACTCCGCTGGGATGTCTGCTAAAAATGCTGGCCCCTTCTACATCCCAATGGTTCATTTTTGTGTAGCCTATAACCTGTTCTGATATTTATAGGGAGGATGGGCTAGAAAATGAAATAAAAAAAATTTTCATTTGCACTTTTTTTTTAATGGTCCACAAAGATG
This sequence comes from Geotrypetes seraphini, assembly GCF_902459505.1. Taxonomy (NCBI): domain Eukaryota; kingdom Metazoa; phylum Chordata; class Amphibia; order Gymnophiona; family Dermophiidae; genus Geotrypetes; species Geotrypetes seraphini. The sequence goes on along the minus strand of NC_047089.1, from coordinate 171,690,635 downwards.
GATGCACTTAAGGCAAATATTTAGAAATTGTCATTTTCCCGAGGGGGTGGGGGAGGGGGGAGATATATGTGTTTCTGCTTAGAGAATGACACGGTGACGGTTTACCCGCGGCCACCGCATTTAAGCCGCGGGTCACCGCCGAAAACGGGGAAGAAAACTAGCAGTCGCTGCGGTGACGGGGACAAGGCCATTCACCGACCGCGGAAACGGTGAACAGGTTTGTCCCCGCGGGCCAATGTACCCCCTTCTAGGAACCGCTATTTACCGCCCGACGCCCGATTCACCCCCCCAGCAGGACCGCTCGCACCCCCACCCCGAACGACCGCTCGCACGCGCTCCCACCCGCACCCGCGATCGGAGCAAGAGGGAGCCCAAGCCCTCTTGCCCGGCCGACTCCCCGACGTCCGATACATCCCCCCCGGCAGGACCACTCGCACCCCCACCCCGAAGGACCGCCGACTTCCCGACAATATCGGGCCAGAAGGGAGCCCAAACCCTCCTGGCCACGGCGACCCCCTAACCCCACCCCGCACTACATTACGGGCAGGAGGGATCCCAGGCCCTCCTGCCCTCGACGCAAACCCCCCTTCCCCCCCCAACGACCGCCCCCCCCCAAGAACCTCCGACCGCCCCCCCAGCCGACCCGCGACCCCCCTGGCGACCCCCACGACCCCCCCACCCCCCTTCCCCGTACCTTTGGTAGTTGGCCGGACAGACGGGAGCCAAACCCGCCTGTCCGGCAGGCAGCCAACGAAGGAATGAGGCCGGATTGGCCCATCCATCCTAAAGCTCCGCCTACTGGTGGGGCCTAAGGCGCGTGGGCCAATCAGAATAGGCCCTGGAGCCTTAGGTCCCACCTGGGGGCGCGGCCTGAGGCACATGGGCCCAACCCGACCATGTGCCTCAGGCCGCGCCCCCAGGTGGGACCTAAGGCTCCAGGGCCTATTCTGATTGGCCCACGCGCCTTAGGCTCCACCAGTAGGCGGAGCTTTAGGATGGATGGGCCAATCCGGCCTCATTCCTTCGTTGGCTGCCTGCCGGACAGGCGGTTTTGGCTCCCGTCTGTCCGGCCAACTACCAAAGGTACGGGGAAGGGGGGTGGGGGGGTCGTGGGGGTCGCCGGGGGGTCGCGGGTCGGCTGGGGGGGCGGTCGTTGGGGGGAGGGGGGGTTGCGTCGAGGGCAGGAGGGCTGCAGTGCAAACATAAGCCTTTCATTAAGACAATCCTGGTTCGCTTTTCCAAGTTAAAACAATTAGAAAAATATTTCTGGAGTGCTGTAATAAATTAAAATTAATAGTGCTCAGAACCCCCAAGGTAACTTCAGGCATCATTTTGAAGCTGGGGGGGGCGGTCGTTGGGGGGAGGGGGGTTTGCGTCGAGGGCAGGAGGGCCTGGGATCCCTCCTGCCCGTAATGTAGTGCGGGGTGGGGTTAGGGGGTCGCCGTGGCCAGGAGGATTTGGGCTCCCTCCTGGCCCGATATTGTTGGGGAGTCGGCGGTCCTTCGGGGGGAGGGATGTATCGGACGTCGGGGGGGGGGGGCATCAGGCTTTCAGGATGGGGACAGACCTTCAAGGGGGGACAGTGCAGGGAAGTCAGGGAATTTATATTAATTCATTTTTTCTCTGCGTGTTTTGTTTTTGTATAGTTATTAACTAATATTTAACTAAGTTTTAAAGTTTTAAAGAATGTTTCCTTTATACGTAAATAAAGAAAAGTGAATGGGATTGCAGTGGCGGTGACGGGGCGGTGAATGGGGTGGCAGTGGCGGTGACGGGGCGGTGAAGAGGATGGTGAGACGGGGACGGGGCGGTGACGGGGATGGTGAGACGGGGAAGGGGCGGTGACGGGGATGGTGAGACAGGGACGGGGCGGTGACGGGGACCAATTTTTTCACCGTGTCATTCTCTATTTCTGCTCTTCTAGGACTCTTAGATCGGCTGATCAGAATCTACTGACCATACCTTCCATCAAATAATTCTATTAGTTCCTACTTTATGGAATGCCATGCCACTTCAACTCCGTCTTGAAAATTCTCTAGACAAATTCAGGATTAAACTAGAAATGTTTTTATTCAAAGACACATACCATAGCATTTAAATATTTCTTCTCCAACAGCCAGCAAATTAAATACGAACCGCTTTTAAGAAACGATCCCCTCCCCTGATGTTATACCCTCCCTCTATCTTTCCTCTCTTTTAAATTGTTTTCTTTTTACCAATGTATTTATCAACTTCCCTTTTCCCCTTCACCCTCAAGCTCACGTTTGTACTTGTAATTTGTCCAATTAATGTTTACACTTCTCCCCTCCCCCCTTTTTTTTTAAAAAAATAATTTACTCTTAACTTTTCATTTTTAACATTGTAAACCGGCCAGGTATCTGTCAATGGTTGGTATATTAAAACTTAATAAACTTTAAACTTGCCTTTTTTTTATACTGGATTTTTGAACATTTTTCCCAAAACATCTAAACTCGGATTTAGACATATTGAAAATGGCCCTTCACGTGTCTTTATAAAGTAAGCTAAAAATAGGTACTTCCTGCTTTATTAACTCTGGTGCCCTATTATAAAATTTCCCTCTAAGAAAGTGGTCTCAAACTCAAACCCTTTACGGGGCCACATTTTGGATTTGTAGGTACTTGGAGGGCCGCAGAAAAAAATAGTTAATGTCTTATTAAAGAAATGACAATTTTGCATGAGGTTAAACTCTTTATAGTTTATAAAACTTTCCTTTAACAGTTTTACCTTATGCAAAATTGTCATTTCTTTAATAAGACATTAACTATTTTTTCTGCGGCCCTCCAAGTACTCTATTTTTTCTGCAACACTCACATTTAAAGTTTAATATCTTTTCTTTCTCAAAACTGGCACATTTCTATTACTAAATTGAAAATAAAATCATTTTTCTACCTTTGTTTGGTAATTTCATCAGTCTCTGGTTGCACTTTATTCTTCTGACTGTGCATCCAATATTTCTTCTCTTCTTTCAACCTCCTGCATGCTTCCTCTCCTCCAGACCTCAATCCCTCCCCTAACTTTTTCTTTCTTTTTCTATGTCTGTCTTTCTCTGATTCCTTGTCCCATTTTTTGCTTTGTTTCTGGCTCCTTGTCCCCCCCCGCCTTCTTTCTTTTTTCCTTCTGGCTCCCTGCCCCGCCCCCCTTTTTTTCTTTTTTCATTCCTGCCCTCCCCCATGCCACCGCCGGCGGGGAATAGGCTGCTGCTGCTGCTGGCGCCATCGGGAACAGGCCGAGATCTCCACGGGGCCGACCAACTCTCGCCGCCCGACGTCAATTCTAACGTCGGAAAGGACGTTCCGGGCAGCCAGGCAGCGATTGGCTAGCCAGAACGTCCTCTCGACATCAGAATTGAGGTTGGGCGGCGAGAGAAGCAGGGAGATGAAAAAGCATGGTGCCGGCGGTGAGAAGGGAAGGTTATCAGTTGGGCATCCCTGCTCTAGACGAGCCGCGAGCCTAGAAGAACAGGAAGAACAGTGGAGGGTGACCAGCTGTGCAGACCAACCCCCCCTTGGTACGCCACTGGAGCAGCAGCGTGTCTGGCCGGCTCATTCCATTCAAAGCCGCGGGTGGCGGCTCCTTGCGAGATCCGCGCCTGCGTCTGAAGCCTCTCTGATGTTGTGATGTCAGAGAGGCTTCCGATGCAGGAGCGAATAACGCAAGGAGCCGCCAACCCGTGGCTTTGAACGGAGCGAACCGGCCAGATCCGCTGCTGCTCCAAAAGGAAGGAATTATCCAGTCCAGACCGCGGGCCGAAAAAAAACTTGGAGAGCCACATGTGGCCCGCGGGCCGCGTGTTTGAGACCGCTGCTCTAAGAGGACCATTTTCAAACTGCAGACATTGCAATTGTTTATCAATGTGAAAAAGTATGTGCCTACTATTGCTTTGAAACTAGCCAGATGTTTGGAACTGCTCTTTCTGTGGGCACTGTTTTCATTGAAATTAATTCAATCCACGTGTCTGCTTTTCATCTCCTGACCTAAAGACCAGTATGACCCATCTGGGATACCCAATAAGGTGGTTAGAGCTGTACCTACTCTATATGCCTTGTTTAAAATGTGAAGATCACTGAAGTTTTGCTTTGATTCCCTCCTCATGCTATATAGGGATCTTCGGAGTTTATTCTTGGCCTTATTAAATTCTGTCACTGCTTTCCCTATCACATCCAACACTCCACTGGGAATACCTTCTCTGTCATAGAGGGAAAGTCATTTTCACTCAGTTGGTTAACAAAGGTATAATACCATGTTTTCACACATGTCACTTTGAATATTGCTTTCTAAATCATGCAATAAAGAAAGATAATCTTGATTTATTCATCATACCTATTTATACTTTCTTTTTATTTATATTCAGCTGGAAAGTGTTTTTGTATAATCTAAGAACCACATGTAGAAATGCTTTGTTATGTCTACTGGGCACAGACTCAGGGTTCTTTCCATAGGTAATGGAGATACTGATTTGGACATTTGATTGAAGACAACCCTTGACTTTTGCAACAGAAACAGCACTTCACTCATAGATTTGGTGTGCCTAAGGTCTTACAGTTTATTTCTGAGGCATAAATGTTGCAGATACTTACATCATTGAGACAGGACTGCCTATTTACCATCAATATAATATTCCTGTTAGTGTGGAACAGGTTTTCTCTTTTATATCTCTATGACAGATTCAGAGGTTTTCACTCACTGAAGGCACAGTTATATGCCTGGGCAGCAGGAGGCATTAGACAAATCTGGTGGAACTACCTGTCCCAGAATGCACTGCCCTTTGCAGCTCAGTGCTGAAACCCATTAAGGAAGTAAAACAGCCCTGCTGAGTTGGGGAGGGAGGAGACTCAGCTAGGAGAAAGATATATGACTTGCTCAGAGTTATTCAAGATAGGTCCCTGAGAGAGGTCCCAAGGAAGAGACTTCCACTAGAGAGCCCTTCACTAGCTGCGTGTTGAGAAGAAACCTGGGAAGCAGAGGAATTCTTATAAGACTGTGAGAAAGACAGAACTCTTCCCTAGCTGTGGGCCGAGGAAAAGCCCTGGGAAGTCATGCATCTAGCAAGGTCTATTAGAAGAGCTGACAGTATGAGACTTTTGGTACATGATTGACTAAGATAAGTCAACCTTATTGTACTGAGGATTGTGGACTATGTGTGGGTCTGGCTGGGACTAGCCCTTGAACCTTGCATAAGAAAAACTGTTTATCCTTGAGCTGAGAAAGGGTTTTGCCATACCAGAGCTTGCAAGAATGTCCAAGCTGTTTGTGTGAGTGGGCACAGGGTCCAGGAAAATTTGGACTGGATTCTGCCATAATCCCCTGTTTTTTTGTGATAGAAGCTAAAACCTCGCAGAATGATCAGAGCCTGCCCAGCCACTAGGTGGACTAGGCCTCCACCTAGGGCAGCAACATTTGTGGGGAAGTATTTCATTCTAACTTTCCAGGTGGCTCCAAATGTACGCAGCACCAGAATGAGACCATTCAAAAGAGACCTGCGCTCAAGCACTGCCATATAACACCCTCTCCCCCCAACAGGAAATGCATTGTCAGGTAGAAGGCAGAAGTGCTTGAACGTGGGCATCAGTGCTGAGTACTTTTGGAGAGGGCCAGGAAGAGGCAGAGCAGAAGCAATAGTGGCAGGAGAAAGTAAAGAGAGGCAGGGCCGGATTAACGGATAGGCCCAGTAGGCACGTGCTTAGGGCAGTTGAGATTCCATTAATGTCTAGCCCATGTAGCTCTCCCATCTTTTATCCAGTGTGCAGTGGTAGCCAAAAAGGCAAACAGAATGCTAGGAATTATTAGGAAAGGGATGGTAAATAGGGATAGCAAGAACCAAAAAATGGGATTTGAAATTAGTCTGGGTATTTATACCATCTCAGTTTCCCTCAAAGGAGTGTCTCCTCCTACCATTGTCAATTACAGGTAAGCAAGCCAACCCCTTGTTCCAGAAGCTGGGGGGGTATATAAAAGTCAAGTATAATACTTACCCCCCCTCTTCAATTAAACTGTACTAGCAGCTTCTAGCTTGGGGAGCCGCGCTGAATGGCCCGCGCTGCTCCCGATGCTCATAGAGTTCCTATGAGCATTGGGAAGGGGTTAGAGTCACTAGAAGTCTACAAGTCTTTAAGGAAAGAGTACTGTAGGGTTTTTACACAGGCATTTTTCAGTCTAGCCTGATTATCTGGTGTCCTCTGCTTGCTGTTTTGTCTCTCTGACTGGTCTCGACTCTATTAGGCTAATATCCAAAAGATCCAAGTACCCAGCTTTGAGAGAAAGATGCCTAAATTTTCCTAAATAAATTATCTCCTTTCCAGCACCTAAATGTAGATGCTTTAAAAAATAAAAATAGGAACCTCAATTTAAGACCTGAAAAAAATGGGACCAAAGGCACGATCAGATCAGAGGAATGAAGATAGATGTCAACACTGATTTCCAGTACTAGCCACCTAATTTAACTGAATAGCTATTCTAAAATTTTGGGGCATTCAAGGCTCCTTTTACTAAGCTGCGATAGCATTTTTAGCGCACGCTGCAGATTAGCACGCACTGCGCCCCGGGCTATGTGGAAAAACTAACACCAGCTCAATGGAGGCATTAGTGTGCGAGACATTGCAGCGCGTGCTAGATGCTAACGCCTCCATTGAGCTGGTGTTAGTTTTTCCACGTAGCGCGGGGGAAGTGCGCGCTAATCTGCAGCGTGCGCTAAAAACGTTAGCGCAGCTTAGTAAAAGGAGCCCTCAGTCTTCAGATCCGACAGTTAAATGCTTATTTTCATGTAAAAACCTAGGCACCCAATATTGATTGAAAATAAGCACTTAACTACGGACCTAATTTGAAATGATGAGAAATTTCTGAATAATTAGTCTATGGGATCCTTTTACAAAGGTGCAGGAAAATGTGGCCTTACTATGCTTTTATGCCCATACACTAAGGGGCTTATAATTAAAAAAAAAAAAGTCTAAAAAGTGGCCTAAATGGGTACTTGGACGATCAAAAAGCCTGATCGTCCAAGTACCCATAACCAAAGCTGGTTTTAGACGTTTCTAAAACCAGCGTAGGCCTTTCCCCTGCTTCACAGAGCGAAAAGAGGCATTTTTAGAGGAGGGGAAAGGGCAGGCGGTGGGCAGGAAGTGGGCCAACCTACACCTAGGCATACAGCAGGTATAACCAAAAGTGTTAACAGGTTGCCTAGTCGGCACTTATACGTTTTGACTTAGACCAAGTCAAAACAAATATGTGCTGAAAAAGGGGCAGCTGATGGTTCGGCGGCCCGGCAACCTACCCACCCCCCACCACAATCATCGTGGCAGGAGAGATGGCTCATCTCCCCTGCCGTGATAGCGATACCACCAAGTGCCGCCAAACATTTTTTTTGATAATGGACATTTTCCCTGATTCTACTTTCAATGTTTAGGGCTTTAGGCCAAAAGGGAACTTAGAAGTTTTTTTATTATGCTCCTCCACAGCTATTTTTCCCTTTAGCTGGAAAATAGCAAATTTCCCATTTTCAGCATTAGTGGTCATATGCTAATGTTGCAACTAGCGTGTGAGCCCTTACTGCCTCTTATTTTGTAGGCAGAAAGGGCTCATGCTCTAATTTGTACATTGACGCTAACTTATTAGTGTAGACACACCCACTCTCTACTCCCAGACACACCCCTCTGCGTTAGTAATCACCAAAGCATAGTAAAAGGACCCCCAAATGTTTTCTAACTGGACTAACCCAATAGCCATATTACTTTCTTCTATTCCACGGAATGAAAACTGTGACCCACTCAAAAAAGTTAAACGTGTAGTAGGCAGAAATATCAGGCTATAAGTCTTCAATGCTTTTAAACATAATTGTCTGGTGTTTAAACAACAAAATGTCAAGACTCCCAAGGAAGGTATCCTGAGTACTGAAACGCATACAGCGTTGAGCCATTGAATGTTTTTATGTTACTGACAATAAAGACCCCTACTGAAACATCTCTTTTTTCTTTTTTTAAATCTTTATTGACATTTCAAACTTTATAATGTATACAATTGAAGGATTGGAAAAAAGCTGTATGAAAATACATTGTAATCACCACAATTACATTAAACAATTTTTATCCCCTTCTTATCCTAATTATAAACAATAAAATTATATATTATACTATCAATATAATAAAAAAGAATTAATTTTACTCTTCCAAATAAATATTCCACCCTCCCACCCTCCCTGGGTGTGTAAAGGAATCTAACGGAAAGAAGAAAAAAAAAAAGAGAATCATAATTTTAATTGATCTTCCCACTTTGCTTTGTTGATTTGCTTGGAAGAATTACGGCCTCTTTTACAAAGCCGCACTAGCAGCTGCTCTGCGCTAACGGCCCCGAAGCCCATAGAGAATTAAAGGGTTTTAGGGCTGTTTCTGCGCGGCTTTGTAAAAGAGGCCGTTAATATATGAAACATATACTGATTAAAGCTACTGACTTCTTAGCAATAGTGTGTTGCTATTGTAAAGAACTGTCACATTCTTGGAATACAACCTTTTAACAGTTGTTGAAAAAAAGAAATTCCCTTAAGGACAGATGGCAAAAGAGTCCTATCATGCCAGTTTCTTGTGTTGGAGCATTCTGATCTTCCTTGTGTTTTTGCCTTTTGCTCTGTATGTGCCCGATAGGGCGATTTTCGCTGGATTGCTGGATGTTCCTGTACAATGTTCTGTTTTGTGTATGCTGGTTTGCTCAATAAAGAAATATTATTATTAAAAAAAAATAATAATAATTCAGAGAGCTTGCAAATTGTACAGCGGTTGATCCATTAAAAAAAAAAAAAAAACCCAGCATTTCCGAGACCTTTTGGAGAACATTTAAAATCCAGTCTTGGCTATAAACGTAGAAATGCCATACATTACACTACTACTACTATTTATCATTTCTGTAGTGCTGAAAGGCGTATGCAGCACTAAACTTTTGACATGTAATAGACAGTCCCTGCTCTGAAGAACTTACAATCTAATTTAAGCTCTGAAAGGATCCTCTATTCAAGAAACGCAGTGCATGTAACAGCTTGTCAAGTACTTCTGTTAATAAATGGCTCAGGTCTTCCTGAAGAGCTGAGAGATCTATGATAATATAGCTTCTAGCCTGTTTCCACTGATGACCTCTTCCTGCATTATCTCAAATAAGTTTGCCCTTTTGGTATTCATTGTCCTCTGTTTGTTCTGGTCCTTTCGGCATTCTGCCCTCTCAGCAAAAGCAAACAGTGCTTTTACAAAATTGCTATAATGGATGCCATTTTAACAAAGCACTAGAAGAATCCTCTTCCATTGACCAGTTTTATCACAGAAAGAAATGAACATAAAAAGTGGCTTTTCTTTTAACAACATATAGGGGTCCTTTTTATTAAGGTGCACTAACCGTTTTAGCGCACCCATAGAATTTAATTGATGCCTAGTATTTAGCGCGCGCTAATCTTTAGCACACACTAAATTGGTTAGCGTGCCTATCCCCAGTGTAAGTTTGTCTGATGTGCTGGGGACACTTAGTGCTGCTGGGAAATGGTCATTAACACATGAGCACTTACTGACATCTATTTTATAGGCAGTAACTGGCAAACTCTATTTGGAGGACCATTATTGACAGTACGTCTAAGTTTGACTTTGGACCTTTCCCGCAAGACGTCCAAAGTCGGAAACGGAGAAATGGCCATTGACAAAACTGCTAAATGTTCAATTTTTTTAAGGAGAAAATCGCCTACTTAGATGGGGGGGAGTAGGGATTGAGGACAGGGTTTTCTAGTAGGGGGTAGGGCTTGGACATCTTACTGACTTACAAGTGCATTCACTCTGCAGCCGCTCAATATCTCTCCTTACTTATCTCCCCCTATACTCCCCCCCCGTGAACTCCATTAATCAGGCAAGTCCCTCTTTTCTATATCCTTCTCCTCCACTGCCAACTCAGACTCCATACCTTCTATCTTGCTGCTATGTATATCAAGTTTCAAGTTTATTAGGTTTCTTGATTAATCACTTAATCATACTTCTAAGCGATGTACAGTTTAAAATTTTCATTTGTTAGGTGACAATACAATAAATAAAAATATTATGCATCTAGAAGTTATAGAAGATCATTTTATTAAATTTTTCCATGTGCAACGTCTGTTTAACATGCAGAAAAGGGAGACAGGAAGGTGTGGCTCACAGGTAGAACTGCTGTCTTTGCATCCAGAGGTTGTGCAAACAAAACCCAATGCTGCTCCTTGTGATCCTGGGCAAGTCACTTAATCCTCCAGTGCCTTGAATGTCAGCTTTGAATGCCAAAGTCACAAAAAGGCGGTATACATGTCCCCATTCCCTTTAATTTAATTGCACGACTGCATTTGCATGTGAAGCATAGGCGCATGGAAAGTGTGTGCCTACATTATCATAAAGGTATCTCTGCATAAAGGTATCTCCAGAAGCATGGTTTGGTTGGAGCAATGGTGGAGTTGTGTGTACATAGAGGACTGACATGCATTTATGCCAACTATGTGTGTGTATGTGTGTCTTTGTGAACGTGTGCACTTTTTCTGAAGAATGTGCATTATTAATTGCATGTTCTCCCCCCCCCCCAAAAAAAAAAACAAAAAAATCAGGATTTTCCTTTCATTTCAGGCAAAAACAACACAATATGACAGGGAAAATTTTGTTGACATTTTCCATGTCTGTTTACCTGAGTACACATGAATTTGAAACTTCTCTTTTGAACTCTATAAGAACAGAATACACTTTTCCTAAATAAATCCTCATCCAAGGATAGATTCTCCTGCACAGTTATCCTGGCAGGTTCCTCCCCCACCCCATATTTATACCACCGCAGACTTTTCTTCTGGAGACAGTTTTAAATCAGAAATGTCTTTTGATGTTTTCTTTTTGCAAGCCAGATACATCTCCAAAATGTCAGTGGTGCTCTCCCAGGGTGCTCAAATGGTATTCCATGATCATCTTCAATTTAGCTGGTGCACCCTCACCCTCTCCCCCTTTGTGGACTAGCTCATTTGCAAGCTTGCCAGATGTGAATAAGTTGTAATTAATAGGAAATGCGAGTTTCTGTGTAAGAAGGTATTCACAGTGCTTTTGACCAGACTGAAAATGAGTACTGAATTCCATCATCAAATGAATACAATATGGAAAGGTAATGATTTCATGCAAGGTCCCTCAGTGACTTTTTACTGATTTACTATCCATTGAAATTCATAAAAAATGACATAGGTGTTTCAGAAACAATCAAAATATGTTTTTTTTTTCAAATTGGAGCACTCCTTACGTCCTGAAAGCATCCACTGTACTACTAGTGTTAATTATTTCTATAGCGCTACCAGACACACGCAGCGCTGCACAGTCACAAAGAGTAAGAAAATAGTCCCTGCTCATAGAGCTTTTAATATAGCCCAAAAGGATTGAACTCCTTTCCATTTTTATTCCCACTGAACAGGGAAGGCTATTTAAAAAGGCATTTTCATGCATAAAAACAGGGCTTTATATAAATGCAGAAATGGGGAGTTTGAACACTGCTCAGTGCATGTATGTGTACAGTTATGTATGTATAGCCAAGACGCACACGATGGTACATGCATTTCTGGGAGATGTTTCTGGATCAGATCTGGGTAGAGGACAGGCTTACGTACACATTTTCTATTTCCAAAAGCATGTGCCTAAGTATACACGGGCAAAGTATCGACCCAAAGAGCTGGGCCATTTCAGTGTGCGTACATTTACTGAGTTAAAGTAAAAACGACTACTAGTAGTACCAAAAAAGTACTTGCAGATTTGGGGGCAAATGATAGAATTGGGGCCTTTTATAGAATTATGCCTAGTGGCACCTTAGGAGCTGTTAGGCATCCTAAAGGTAGGCGCCACTCCATTAGGACAGGTTTTACCTGCACCTATATCAGATGCCTAATGACAACATAACTTAACCATGCCTATTCTCCGCCACTAACCACAACTACTTTTTCAGACAGGCATCAGTAGGCATGGGAAGATACCACTATATAGGCATTGGTAAGCATCCTAAGAAGTCAATGCCAAATTCATAAATTGATTTTTTTTTTGGGGGGGTGGGATTAGCTGAAAACCAGCGCATTATATTCTAGGAGAGCCACTTTACTCACGTTACTCCTCTCCTAAAGTCACTTCATTGGCTTCCCATCCATTCCCGAATACAATTCAAACTTCTCTTACTGACCTACAAATGCACTCACTATCTGTCTTCACCGATCTCCCCCTATGATTTCCCCCTCCCCCTCCCGCCACGTGAGCTCTGCCTAGCTGGTAAATCCCTACTTTCTGCGCCCTTCTCTTTGGCTGCCAACTCCAGACTCCATCCCTTCTGCCTTGCTGCGTCGTATGTTTAGAGCAGGGGTCTCAAAGTCCCTCCTTGAGGGCCACAATCCAGTCAGGTTTTCAGGATTTCCCCAATGAATATGCATGCACTGCTTTCAATGCATATTCATTGGGGAAATCCTGAAAACCTGACTGGATTGCGGCCCTCAAGGAGGGGCTTTAAGACCCCTGGTTTAGAGCAAGCTACCCAAATCCCTATGACGGGCTCCGTCTCTGGCAGTGTTCAAGGCCCAATTAAAAGCCCACCTCTTTGACAGCGCTGTCCAAATTAGATTGTAAGCTCTTCCAAGCAGGGACCGTCTATAAACATCAAAATGTACAGCACTCCATACACCTTTCAGCGCTATATAAGTGATAAGTAGTAGTAGTAGTAGTAATAATTAGAATTCCACATTGTCTGTGCATGTTTGCCTCAACAGCTTCAAATTTTGCTTGTTTTGGATTCTAGATATACCAAAGTTTCTCAGACTAAGCAGATACTACAATAGTGTTGAAATGACCTTCCACTTTGCCAATTAAAGGGAAGACCTCATTACAAATATTGTGATTTCTAACAAGGATATCTCTATCATGCATCTTTTAAAAAGAAAAAACAAACCCACTTCATTGTCGCTGCATGCTTCTACCTAATTAGATTCAGTTTAATCCCATTAGTACCATTCTGCATGAGAAATTGTTGGGGAAGCAGACCTCCATCTCTTCATCAGCCACATGAAGCAGTCCATTGCCATGCTACAGTACCTCTCGCTTTGAAGCAGTTTACCAGAGGAGCCAGTGGTGTGCCATTATTCACTTTCTTCCCTATTAAATTTGATTTCTTGTACTCTGTATTTTGCATTCAGAACCCAAGTTGGCTCAACAGTGTTTCTGCACCCGCTTTTTCGTGCATCTAATTTAAACTTTTATTGTTGGTGGTTAATGAAAAGCAGAAGAAAAATAACAAGAGCAGGGCAACAACAATGGTAAAAGGGATGGGACAACTTCCCTGTGAGGAAATGCTAAAGCAGCTAGGGCTCTTCATCCTTGAGAAGAAATGGCTCAGGGGAGAAATGACGGAGGTCAATAAAATACTGAGTGAAGTGGAACAAGTAGATGTAAATCGCTTGTTTATTCTTTCCAAAACTATTAGGACTAGGGGGAATGTAATGAAGCTACTAAGTAGTATTTATTTATTTTGATTTCTAGCCCATCATCCCCGAAGCGCAAAACGGGTTACATCAGGACATTCACAATGCACACAGTATACAAAAGCGGGGACATGACAGGTCTTAGGGAAGTGGGTATGATGAGAGAAAATTGTTTAAATTTCACAGAGACTAACCCCCTCTTCTATTGAACCGCGCTGATGCTCTGTGGAGCTCTATGAGCGTTGGGAGCAGCGCAGGCCATTCAGCGCGGCTCCCCGCACTAGAAACTGCTAGCGCAGTTTCGTAGATGAGGGGGTAAGTTTGATATTGGTCATTAAATACAGGGGCACAAAGGCGGGTTACAGAAAAGGGGAGGCATTCTGTCAGAGTCTGTTTAGATGAAAAGAACAGTCTTTGCTGCTTGTCGCAGTTCAGCTGAAAAGGATGGTCTTCTCTGCTCTTCGAAACGGATGGTCTGCACTGCCTTCCGGAATGTCATCAGTGAGTTCTGAGATCTAATCTGATTAGGCGACTGGTTCCAGAGCTGAGGGATGAAGTGACTGTACAAGTGTTTCCGGGCTGTTTCCATCTGGAGAGATGCTCCATGGGGGATGCACAGTCATCTTTCTGCAGTTGAACAAAGGGGGCGATTAGGGGGTGTACTGGTGTAGTTTGGAAGCTATGTTTGTAGGGGTTATGATGTGGAATCTTTTGTGAGATTTTATTAAGGTGCCCTAGCATTTTTAGCGCACGCAGGATATTACCGCGCACTACACCGTGCGCTACGGGGCTAGAACTAACGCCAGCTCAATGCTGGCATTAAGGTCTAGCGCATGCAGCTATTCTGCGTGTTAATGCCCTAATGCAGCTTAGTAAAAGGAGCCCTTAAAGCAAACTGGAGAAAATATTTATTTATTATTTGTTTAAAAACTTCTATACCGTTTAAAACTAAACGGTTTCCATAATTTACATACATAAAACAAAAACATGATAAAATAAACATGCAAACAATCCTCAAAAAAATCATGACTACAATACCATAGCTTGCATGATAAAGATCATGAATAGTTCATCAACTCTGCCAGAGAGGAAAATTATTGGCTAGAGAAAGGCATTGACAAATAACAACGTCTTAAGAAATTTTCTGAACATGCCCTTTTCACGGCAATTTCGTCTCTGACCCACCAGGGAATTCCACAACTTAACTCCTGCACAACAAAAAGTCATTTTACCAGTGCAATTAAATGTGCAATTAAACTCTGGAAGTTGACGCCAGAGAATGATGAATGATGTGAAAGCAGTTAACTTAACAGGGTTAAAAAAAAAAAAAGGTTTAGATAATTTACCTAAAAGTCCATAAACCATTATTAAGTTGGTTTGGAGGAAATCAACTGTTTATTCCTAGGATAAGCAGCATATAATTTGTTTTGTTCTCTGGGATTTTGTCAGGTACTTGTGACCTGGGTTAGCCACTGTTGGAAACAAGACACTAGGCGTGTTGGACTTTATGGTAATTTTTGTATTCATATGTAATTGTCTGCTTCATGCATTCTGTATCCAACAATTAACACTAAGATGTGCAAATTAAGGTCTCCTCCCACAATGGGTATAGATATAAGACCTTTTTAGATAGGACCCTAGCATTTCAAGCTGGTAGGCAACAATCTTGGTTAGGTAAAAATATTCAGCAAGCTATGTTATCCTATTGCTGTTTTCGGAAATTAATTAAGACCACTTTGTTCGTTAAGTTTATTATTTAGTGAGTTTTATTATTGAAATTCTTTTTTTACAAATATTTGTATTTTTTACTGTATTATTATATTTCACTGATGGTCCAGCTCTTTGTAGTGTAAACCGCCTAGAACGTTTGGTTATGGCGGTATAAAAGAATAAAGTTATTATTATGATTCGACTAAAAAAAAAAAAAAAAAAAAGATGTGCGAAAGTCCTCAGTTGCATTCCCGCATTCAAGGGCAGTGTCTCAAAATGATGTTTTCTGTTGTGAAAGGCCAGTAGATCCCCCAAAGTCCTGCACAGAGAATGCGGTATTGAAGCACGAGGCAGGAATGCAGGCAGATGACTCCCACTACCTCCATGTATATGATATATAGAAATTCCTGTGTACATCAAATATTGAAACTACATTCACAGGTCCTAGTAAGGTGTGCTACAGTAAAAGTTTATTCTGTAAATAAAAGCCCGACACAATTCGTGCTTTGCCTCTGGGGTCTGAAACAAATTATTTGAAGAACCACATACCAATCACGAGTCAGTAGAGCAAAGATGACATAGCAGACAGTCAGACTGTGCATTCGGGTTTTTGCTTTAAGCAATTATCATATTGGTCTTTGCTACACCAACTCATGGTTGGTCATTTTAAAAGTAAACTAAAAAGCTTTTTATTTAAGGATGTTTTTCCATCTAAATTCAATATAGCCTTTTTATGGTAATGATGGAAGGGGGAGGGAATTTGTAGTTTTTGTATAGATACTGATTGATTATAAGCGCTTGGTTGATTATCATTATTTGTATATACATTGTATTGCACTTTTTGTTGGCATTAAAAACTAAGGGCTCCTTTTACTAAGCTACGTTAGCATTTTTAGCGCACACGTTAAACATGCGCTAAACCCACGCTACGCGGCTAGAACTAACACCAGCTCAATGCTGGCATTAAGGTCTAGTGCGCGCTGTTCCATGCATTAAAGCCCTAACGTGGCTTAGTAAAAGGAGCCCCAAATAAAGTTAATATATATATAGCCTTTTTATGCTTCCATTATTTATTTATTTTTTTCTTCTTCTTCCTCTTTCTTTTTTTCTTACATTTACAAGAACATTTTTCTTCTTTATCCCTACTCCTAGCTGTGTTTAACCTTATATGTTTTTCTATCCTATTACTCCATGTTCCGGTTTGTTTTCCCACGTTGAATATTTATGTATTTTGTACTTTTTTTGTATCTTATATACTCGTATTGTTTTAACCTGTATTTTATATATACTTCTACTTTGCCTAGAAATTTATGGATAGGCGATTATAACAAATTTTAATAAAACTTGAAACTTGAAAACTTGAATTAGAGGGGAAAATGTGGACACTGCCCACTGACAGTTATTATAAAGCTATTTGAAGCAGTGGCTTTCAAGATAACCCTAATTCCTCTTAAACTGCATGTTATACAGGCTGTTGTGGCCTGATTGATTACTGGAGTATCTAAGTATATGCATGTGACTCCCACACTGAAGCAATTTCATTGGTTGTCTGTGTTTAGCAAGATCCAATGTATTGACCCTTTTTCACCAGGCAATTTATGAGACAGCACCTTGGGCTAGATTCACTAAGCCCACCGATCAACTTCTGACCACTTAGCGACCCCTTTACGACCCGATTTCCCTCCGACCCGACTCACAAACCTCTGTCCCGCTCATCCTCCGATCTGCGCATGCAAATGAGGGAGAACGGCATTCAAATGTAGGCAGGAAGCAACAAATAAAATAAAAAAGCAACACCGACTGGGATGGCCAATCCAAAAATAAGCGACTGCTGAGAACCAGTTGTTGAGGTCCTTTCCGACTGCCCTGCTTCTCAGTTCTCAGCATCGATCTCCTGCCTGCCCCGAATGAATCTCCTGTTCTCTCCTGCCTGCCCCGATCTCCTGCTCTTGCCTTGAAATCTCTCCTGCCACCCCTACTGGCTGCCCTGCTCTCGCCCCGAATCTCTCCTGCCCTTCCCTGAAGTGCAAGCCCGTGGTTTAAAACCACGGGCTTAAAGCAGGTTAAAATCATGGGCTCACAATAAAATTAAAAACAGTTAAAAAAAAAAAATTCTCTGTTGGGCTCGGAGGGCCAGCGCATGTGCAGACCATCTACATTTTGTAATTTAGGAGAGAAACCAAAAAAGAAATTCCCCAGGAAAATGGAAAGAAGAAAAAACTATAAAAGGCTACTGTCACTCCTATTTGAGTATGACCTGAAGAAGGAATAGGTGACAAGGCAAAGATTATTTTATTTCGTTGCATGCACCTTGGAGGTCATGTTTTTGCTGCTCTCTACTTTAGACCCTTGCTTGTAAGTCCACAATAACTTGCTGCTTCAGCCTCATAATATCACAAAGTCTGCATTGCTCAAAGTATTTTTTTCGATGGAATCTGCAGTTCTACACCACATGTGGTGGTGGACACATGGAACGCGCTTCCGGAGGTTGTGATAGCCCAGAGCACAATGCAGGGTTTCAAGGAAGGTTTAGATAAGTTCCTAAAAGATAAGGGGATTGAGGGTTACAGATAAAAGAAGAGGTAGGTTACAGAAATGGACAGGAACCACATTACAGGTCATGGACCTGACGGGCCGCAGCGGGAGCGGACCGCTGGGCGCGATGGACCAATGGTCTGACCCAGTGGTGGCAACTTCTTATGTTCTTATGTCAGCCTGTGCATAATTCTGAAGGATAGATTTCAGAAAGGTGGTAGTGATATAGAACTTAAGTTTTGGTTTTTTTTTTTCTCACATCAATAGAGAAGTCAAAAGGAGAAGTAGCAAATGTTATAGGTGGCTCTCAGAAAGTGACCAAGACGTGACATCGTTTATCACAAATAGCACATTAATCTTGGTTAAAGGTGTTTTGCTTAGTCCTTGAGAGCCTGCCTCCACTGTATGCAAATAGATCTCATGCATATTCATTATGGAAATCCTGAAAACCTGACTTGACGAGGGCCGAGGTGGGTCGCCCTTGCTTTGGCTCATCTACATACTGAATCCCCTGCTATAAATGTCACCACACACCACTGCCTGACACAGCTGTGTTTCCGAATGAGAAATGCATGCTTCAGGGAAATTTTCAAATTTCAGCATTGAAGTGACATCTGTGGTCAATTTGACATGAATAAAAGAAAGACTTGCCAATTCTTTAACAGTGAATCCAACCTACAATTGAAGAAAAAAAATGCCAAAGAAGGCTTGCTAGATGTGGTGAACATGTTATCACAAAGTTTGTTATAGTTAAGCCAGATAATCATTCAATAGCAAATGTAAGGAAAATTTATCTGAATGAGCTGTATGCAATGTAAGCAAAACATTCAAAAAGCAGGAGAAAATAGTTAAATAAAGAAGGGACACTGAACTCTGTCCTTACAAACACCCCACACCCACCCCTAAAGTCTGAAGCAACTTCTCTACAATTTTGAATTTTGGAGCCATTAGGGCAGGAAAGATTAGATATCACTCTTGTTCCTGAAGATCTTGACACTTGTAATTATAGTTCAATCACATGCTTTCTTTGATGGATTTTTGTAATATAGTATACCTGGAATGTGTAAAGGGACTGTTAAAGAGATTACAGACAGTACAGAATCTTTTCGATCTCTATATATGACAGAATTGCATTAAATATTATTAAATTACATTGACTGTCAATACACGCAAGGAGAAATTTTAAGCATTGTGTGACGGCCTTTAATATTTTATATGGTCAAGGACCTTCGTATCTGCTGGAATTTGTCTCCTCATTAGTAGGCAGATTAGGACACGCTTTAAGGAAGCAGTTTTACCTTCAATTTCTCTCCCCCACACAAATTAGGCCATTTACGCAATGGAATGCATCATTTTATTATCAGGCACCTCTAATCTGGAATGATTTACTGTTTTTTAATTAGATCAGAAGTTTGTTGTATGGTTTTTAGGAAGCTTTTAAAAACAATTTTTATCTTGAAATTGATTATGATTTATCTTTATTGTATTTTAAGGAATTTGGTAGTATAATATGTTTAACTAGATCTGTTTCCAGTAGTTGAATTTATTGTGATCCACCATGAATACAAATGGTAATGTAATAACAGAAGGGAAAGGGGGTGGTTAAAAATGGGACATAGGTACCGTGTTTCCCTGAAAATAAAACATGGTCTTATATTAATTTTGGGCCCAAAAAAGGCACTAGGTCTTATTTTCGGGAATGTCTTATTTTTTTCATGTACAATGATCATCTCTCCATTCCTATCCTCCACCTCAGTTCTTCCTATTTACTTTTGTTCCCCCACATGTGCAGCATCTTTCCTCCCCTCACCCATCCCCTTGTGCAGTATCTTTCTATCCCTCCCTCCCATCCCTTGCAGCTTCTATCCCTCCCTTCCTCCCATCCCCCTGTGTAGCATCTTTCTATGCCCCCCCACCCGCTGCGCACCTCTCCCCCCCTCCCCTCCCCTCCCCCCCCGCCGACCCATCTCTTCCTCTTATCCGAACCGCAAGACTAAATGTACCTTATAACAAACCTGCAGTGTTGGCAGCAATGTAGACAGGCTCCATCACAGCCTGGACCGTTCCTCTGCGGCGTTGCTGATGATGTCATCAGCATTATGTTTCTGGGTTCAACAGCAGTTGGTTCAGCAAAATGCAGATCACTGGTGGCTGAATTTTGAACCTATGGTTTTTACAGGGATTCCTCTCACAAGTGAAACTTCAAACACTAGAAAATACAGTAGTTCATTTTTGGTGTCAAGCCTGTAATTTTGTACATATTTCCTTCCTGTTGTTCCATTTGCTTTGGCTTCCATATTTCATGTTCAATTTAAGATCCTCATGTTCATCTTTAGGGCTGTGCATGAAAGTACATACTCCTAGTTACCTGACATCAGCAGTCGCTCCCTGTTCCATCACATGCCTTTCAATGATTAAATGACCATCTGTCGGTACTTCTTTCTTCAGCTTCGGCACACCTTGAATCTATTAGAGTACATTTTATTTTTTAGCACTCTTTCTGTGGCACTGCAAGCCAAAATGTCATTCAGAATTTTAAATAGCACTAAAAACAAAATTCTTTCAATTAGACTTTGAGGTTTCAGGACATAGGCCATAGAGTTAATTGGTTACCTCTTATCTCTTGTCTTTATTTTTAATATGCATCTCTTGCCATATGTTATAACACTAGACAAACTCCAGTTATTCATGTGCTAAGTATAGTGCCGTATTACTTCCCAACTATAAATACCAGCTGTAATACAGGGAGGAAAAAGGCCTCAGAAGCCATGGAGTGCAATGCTGCACCAGAACTATGAGAGAGTGAATTATGCATTTCAGGTTCCTTGATTTGTACATCCAAAAATGAAATTACTGTAGGGCTACACACCATAGGCGCCAGAACAGGGGATCACAGGGGCTGTGGCCTCCCCCAAAATTGCTACTTACTCACTTACTTTTATTCCTGGTGGTCCAGAGGTGCAGTGGGCAGGATCCCACTGTTAACCCAGCCGGTCGCGGCGGGTTTCTTCAGCCACTGAGCAGCAATGAGTGGGAGCGCGCTGTGGCGCTCCTGCTCGGCGCTTAGCGGCTTGTTTGACTGGCTCCCTTAGTAAAAGGACCCCTAAGTTCATTGTAGTTATTTAATTCTGAGAGTTCTTAGACTAATGCTCAATTAATCTTTGTATTGTAACTCCCAATGAAATAATTTTGGTATTTACAGGCTATAAGCTCTGTATGATAATAATGATATAGGAATAAACCTACCTTGACCTATGGTATCAGACTCACCCAAATGTATCTTATAATAGGGGGAAAAAAAAAAAGATTCAAATGCAAGTCACACAAAAATTAAGATGATAGGGAACAAGAACAAAGAAAATAAAAACTAAAATTTTGCTCCCGTGTTGCTAATTCAGGCAAATACCCAGTGGTCACTTATCTGATCACCTAGCCTAGCCCGTGCAGGGAGGATGACCACCTAGGATGGTTATTAAATCATATGCTATGACTCAGGGTTCTGTAGAGAGACATGAGCTCAGTGAGAAAAGGCCAGCAGGAAGGGACTCATCATTTTGATCACCCAGCTGGTATTCTGTGCATGAAATATCAACTTTAAATATGTCTGCAACAATAGACCTTGTCAGCATTTTAAGGCACAAAAGAGAAATCATGAAGCCATAGATAAGACCTCCACCTCTCATGCTGTTTCTACCCCTCCTCCTTACACTTCCTTTCAGCATGAGACTTCTACGGTGTATGTCCCGATTAGAATGTGCTGGAATGTTAAAGGGCAATGTTGGGTGGTCCATTTCCTCTATATGGAAAAGCAGACCAGGATCAGCTGGAGTGAACTTTGATGGCAACTTCAGCAGCTGGGACACAAGGACGACACTGGGTGGACTTCTATGGTCAAATATATGGATGTTATAATTTCGGTCTTTCTCTGCCATCAACTAATATGTTACTAGTTACTATACTTATGAACACAAGTAGTATTAGCTGTGAGCCGAGTTTTACATGTATTGTTTTATTTATAGTGGTTTCGTTCTAAAATAGCTTGCACATTGTTCACTGTTTATCATGCCGCAGTGTCATGATCATAGCTCACGTTCTGTACTTTTTGATGATTTGTTTGTATAATGCAATGTCTGGATGCACTGTTAAGTCTAGCAACATTGCTTTGTAGTATGATGAAAGTGCATGTCTGCTCTTTAGATCAGTTCTTTCCAAATGTGTCCTAGGGGATCCCCAAGTCAGTCATATTGTCAAGGTAACTGAAATAAATATGCATGGGAAATTTGCATGCAATACTGGCCGTGCATGCCACTTTACCACATGCCTATGAATTGTGGGTAGCTGCAAATCTGAATAGCTGGGACAGATTTTGGATCCACTGCTCAATGTAATGTTTTTGTATGTAATTTATGAGGATTTTTTTGCAATATTTTCCATACCTACTGCCTGGATTTGTCTGGGTGAATTGTTCATACGGTTAGGCATAGAATGTTCTGTCAGTGTTGCCCAACGTGAGTGAGCAAGTGATTTGAGTGAGTGGAACAGTTGAGTTGGAAGCAGCCTGTTCAGAGTAAATATAGGTTGCTGTTAAACGAAGAGAGAGCAGAAACAAAAAAAAAAAAAAAAAAAAGGGCTGGGGTGGGGATAAATGGCAGTTAAACATCTAAATACACTTAGGTACTATTCTATTAGTTAGTGGATTTGTAGGTACTTGGAGGGCCTCAGAAAAAATAGTTAATGCCTTATTAAAGAAATGACAATATTGAATGAGGTAAAACTCTTTATAGTTTATAAATCTTTCCTTTTGGCTAAGTCTTAATAATAATATTGTCATTTATAGCTAAAGAGACATATGATCAAGAAACTATTATTTTACTTTTGTGATTATGAGAAACATACCGAGGGCCTCAAAATAGTACCTGGCAGGCCGCATGTGGCCCCCGGGCTACGAGTTTGAGACCACTGAGATAGACCTAGTAGACTTCCTCTATGTACAAGGATTGCAACACAAAGGTGGTTAGTACTTTCCTAAAGACTACTCTGAACAAACCTATTTCTCATATTTCTGAATGTGAATTTTTCTCCCAAGCATTTGCATTAAGTGTGAGCCCTAACATCAAGGACTGGGAAAGAAAAGAATGACAGGGATTTCAGCTCCAGCTGTGAACCTCTGTTCTCCTCTTTAGTTTTGAACCTATGCACATTCAACCCCACCCTATCTGTTATCAAGACCATAATACCACCATCAGGTCAGTGATGCCAGTAAATGGATGCCACCATCAACTTGCTGACCTGCAAAGTACTTCTTCCTCCTACACCATCTAGTCTCTACACCTATTTCTGCTACCTCCCACCTCCTCTAGATCCTAGCCCTCAACCCCTTTTCCCTGCCTATCCCCATAAGCCTTTCCTATTTTTTTTTCCATACTCACCTGTGTTCCTGCTGCACATCCATCCCTATCCAATTGGAGTACTTCTCTGCATGAGTCCAACCACCTCTCAATCCCTAGGTGCAAGCATGCATGTGTGTGTATGTAAATGAGGCGATGTCCGTTTCTGTTGCTGCAGCACTGTGTGTGAGTCTGGGTGATGGTGATGGTTAGAGTTGTAGGCCATGAGCCATCAAACTTCTGGGCTGTTGAGGTCATGTTCCATGAGGAATATTGGGAGGAAAGAAGGGCCAACAGACCACATCCTTACCACAGGATATTTATGCCCTGGACACAGTTCCTTGACCTCACATGAAGAGCACTTGAAAAGGCAGCCATTCACCATCTTGGCCAACAGTTGGAGCCCCTCCTCTGCCCTGCCACTCAGAGAAGATGTGGGTCTATACACCTCAAAATCACCTTTGCATTAGCCTCTCTCACAACTGGCTGTTTCCAGACTGTCATGGCTGCCACTGCATGCCTCAGCTAGTCATCTCCCAGTTCCTTACAGCCTTTCTCTCTCAAACACATAACTGACGACATAGCATCCCCCTAGACCAGGGGTGTCAAAGTCCCTCCTTGAGGGCCGCAATCCAGTTGGGTTTTCAGGATTTCCCCAATTAATATGCATGAGAGCTATTAGCACACAATGAAAGCAGTGCATGCAAATAGATTTCATGCATATTCACTGGGGAAATCCTGAACACCCAACTGGATTGCGGCCCTCGAGGAGGGACTTTGACACCTCTGCCCTAGACTAAACAACTAATCTAATTCTATGAGGTAGCCCATTTCTCCTCTATCCTCATTATCTTTGACTGAACCCATATGGCCCTCAGGATCCCAAAAGGAGAGAGCCCACCTATCACAAAAGAAAGGCATCCATTTTCTCAATATGCAAGTTAGTTTCCAATGCACAGGGGAGATCACTGATGCCTTCCCACGATTCCCTGGATCCGGCCATGATTCATACATCCCGGCAAGCTCTGGGGCTCCATGACTACTTTGAGAGTGGAGAAATCACTGATGGCTGGTTCATAGGTAAAAAGCGCAGACCGATGCCACCACAATCTTAAATGTCCTTGCCAGAGCCTAGAACATATCACCAATGTGCAGGCAAGCTGGCGAAGTAGCTACTCACACAGCTCAGGTCTCTCACTTATCCCATGTCCATTTTTTCACTCAATGGTGGTGAAGTGGGTGGGGCACAAGAGAGTGAGCCACAGAACACAACTATAGTTTGATAGTATCTTGTTCCACTATACTTCATCCCATTCGTATGCAGGGATACAACTGTATCAGTGTATGATGAGAGCCTTGGGGAGGATGTATTGCTGGCTGCTCCGTTTCTGTCACTCTGCTGTCAGAGTCTAAGACACTACTTCTGTGGCTAGCTCCATTCTTCCTTGCAAGCCATTATTCTGCTACTTTATCAGCTTCTGAATCCCATTTCACAGTCTTTTAATGGACTCCACTCTAACTGGGGCTATCACTCCACTGCTTCTCAGCTGCTGCCCACTGCCTACGACTTCTCTTCTGTTGTCTCTTAAACACTGGAACCCATTCTAACTGTGAACCATCACTCAGAGGTCATTGTTCTATGATCTCTAAGCTATTGGGATCACACGTCACTTGGAGTCTCTACCTTGAAGCCACTAGACGCCACTCTACCTGGACCACATTTCCCATCATATCACAATCTTGGCATGACCCCTCCCCCCCCTACACACACACACCTTGTATTTAGCAATGCAAGCACCTCCGTTACAACAAAACATAAGAACAGCCATTCTGGGTAGGATCAATGGCTCATCTAGCCTACTATCCTGTTTCCATAGTGGCCAATCTAGGTTACAAGTACCTGGCAAAAACCCAAACAGTAGCCACATTCAGTGCTACTGAACCCAGGGCAAACAGTGGCTTCTCTCAAGTTTACGGACTTTTCCTCCAGGAACTTGTCCAAACTTTTTAAAAACCAGCTACGTTAACCACTGTTACTACATCCTCCAGCAACCCGTTCCAGAGTTTAACTATTCTGAGTGAACAAATATTTCCTCCTATCGGTTTTAAAAGCCATTCCCTGTAGCTTCGAGTGCCCCCTAGTCTTTGTAATTTTTTACTTCACTCTTTCAATAAAACAAACAAAAAAAAACATTGCAAATACTTTATACTTGTACAAAAAAGAAGAAACTGGCATGAAACCGTTACTAACAGTAGATACAGAAGAATGAGCTAACTTTACCCTCCTCCTCAGACTACAAGCTAAAGCCCCAGTATTAGAAAATTGTGGCATGCATTTGGTTTTCATGTCTTCCATGCAGCTCTTTGCATCTTTGTTTAATATCTAATGCATTCCTTACCATTAGATTTAAATGAGCAGGAAACTGCAGAGAGTGCATTTGAAGAACTGAGATGTGTGGGCGAATAGGTGGCCAAACAAACCAGGAGAAGTATCTCTACAATTCAAGCAGAAACAAACAAACCACAGTGGAGATATGAAAAATGTTGGTGTGCAATTTATTCAACAATCATAAAAGTCTGTGCGATGGCTCGACACAATATGGCCTGCCTCAGAAGCCTACAACATACATGAATAGGTGACATCATCAACAATGGGGAGAGTGTGGTGCAGTGGTTAAAGGTACAGTCTCAGCACCCTGGGGTTGTGGTTTCAAGCCCACACTGCTCCTTGTGACCCTAGGTAAGTCACTTAATACCCCCATTGCCCCAGGTACATTAGATAGATTGTGAGTCCACCAGGACAGACAGGGAAAAATGCTTGAGTATCTGAATAAATTCATGTAAACCATTCTGAGCTCTCCTAGGAGAACAGTATAGAAAATTGAATAAATAGTGTGAAAGGTTTCAGCCTCTGATAACCAGAGCTGGTATTGTGACATCATAATGCCTCCTTCCACCAATGCCTAAGAGCAGCTTCATCAGTGATGTCACAATAGCTTGGTTGTCCAATACTTGGCTCACTTTTGCTACATTTTAATTTCTAGAGTGGTGCAGTGGTTAAAGCTATAGCCTCAGCATCCTGAGGTTGTGGGTTCAAACCCACACTGCTCCTTGTGACCCTGGGCAAGTCACTTAATCCCCCCATTGCTTCAGGTACATTAGATAGATTGTGAACCCACCGGGACAGACAGGGAAAAATGCTTGAGTACCTGAATAAATTCATGTAAATTGTTCTGAGCTCCCCTGGGAAAACGGTATAGAAAATTGAATAAATAAATAAAATACGATATCACTGGGCGAGACGGAAGTTTGAAGCCATGCAAGGCAGCCAGAACCTCACACCATCCTTGACGGGTGCCATAGATTCACCATTGCTGCCTCAAAAGTAATTTTATAGGGGTCCTTTTACTAAGGCATGCTAGATATTTTAGCGAATGTTAAATATTAGCGTGAGCTATACGCTAACGCATCCATCGACTATAATGGACGCACTAGCATTTGGCATGCGC
Organism: Geotrypetes seraphini; assembly: GCF_902459505.1. Classification (NCBI taxonomy): domain Eukaryota; kingdom Metazoa; phylum Chordata; class Amphibia; order Gymnophiona; family Dermophiidae; genus Geotrypetes; species Geotrypetes seraphini. The sequence goes on along the minus strand of NC_047089.1, from coordinate 171,664,011 downwards.
TAAAACGGCTAACAAGCCTTAGTAAAAGGACCCCATAATTAGGGACATTCAAGTGACCCTTTACCTTGTCAAGGAGAGAGATGGTAGACTGGCAGTGCGAGTGGAGAGCTAGCATGATGCCATTTAAATGTCTTTTTACTTTCTAAACTTTGCAGCTGGGCATGTTTCTTATATGTTTGCTCTCGCTCTCTCTTCTTTTTTCACTGCGCCTGGAATGTAATTATTTTCCCATTCAGTTGATTCCAGCCCTGCAGCTATACTTAAGGAGATGGAAACAAAATAGCCTTAGCTGAAATTATGTGCTTTCCTCTTTCTCCTCTAGTAGGCTACTTAAAAATAGCATGTGGAACAATTATGAGGCTAAATGAAACTGAACATTACAAAGTAAACGTTTTCTGTTCAGTTTGCGGACGGAGTTGATGGTTATCTGAAGACAAATACAAACACGTCTGCCTTAGTTTTCTTGTTATATCAGCTCACTTGGCAGAAAAAAAGGGATTATAGAACTAGTTTCCCTGATGACCAAAATCAATAGTTGGAGATGCCCACCCAGGTTACTTTGGCTTAGGATGACATCATGAATTATTTTAGTATACTTCTTGCAATTGTGCAATCAAATTGATATACAAATCTGCTTCTTTTGCTACATTACATATTCTAGATTAGGGATATGCAATTCCGGTCCTCAAGAGCCACAGGCAGCTCAGGTTTTCAGGATATCCACAATGAATATGTACGAGATGGATTTGCATGCACTGCCTCCTTGAGATGCAAATCCATCTCGTACATATTTATTGCGGATATCCTGAAAACCTGACTTGCCTGTGGCTCTCGAGGACCGGAATTGCCTACCCCTGATCTAGATTAATGCATGCCTTTTATAAAACATGAAGAACATTTATGCTGGCTTTTACAAACAACCCACGGTAGAGGTTTCTACCACGAGCCAGCGAGGTAAATGCTCCGACGCTCATAGAATTCTTATGAGCGTTGAAGCATTTACCTCGACAGCCCATGGTAGAAACCTCTATCACAGCTTTGCAGAAGGGGGGGAAACCTTGTGGCACTTCAATCTAAAGTTCCATCCGTTATACAAATCCACTCCAAATATATTTAAATATTTCAACTTTATAATAATGTGTATCAACTTTATAATAATGTGTATGAAGACGACATCATAATTAATACTTTTAAGGTTGTGGTTGTCAACCCAGACATCAGGACACATCTAGCCAATCAGGTTTTCAGGACAGCCACAATGAAGATGCATGACACAGATTATCATACAATAGAGATAAACCCCTGCTCTGAGATCACCATCTCTTACAAGTTTGCTCTTATTTCAAGTCCAGACCCTCAACAACACGTTTTTTTGTCATTTTTTTCTCTCTTTCAATTACATTTGCAAATTGAAGAGAGTTCATTCCTAGGAACCCTCTTCAATTTGCAAATGTAATTGAATGAGAGAAGAAATGACAAAAAAAAGAGAGAGAATGAATATACTGTATATACATATATAGGATCTTCAAAAGTTATATACGAGAGATACACCTATGGTACTTTGTATGTCTAAGTGCTTTGAAATGAGCCCCATATATATAACAAAAATCATAGTGCACTGTCATACTAAAATATAACTTTAGTAACTAGATTTGATTTACCACTACTCACCACATTAACATAGTAAATGACGGCAGACAAAGACCCGAATGGTCCACCCAGTCTGCCCATTAGTTATACTCATTAAAAATATATGATTAAATTGTCTCTTTTCTTTGATATTTCTGAGCCATAGACTGTAAAATCCACCCGGTACTGCCCTATGTTCTGAATTCTGGAGTTGCCGTCCAATCTCACTCGTCTAACCATCCCGTTGTTTGCAGGATACCTACTGTAAAGTCTGGCCAGTAGCGTCTTCATGTTCCAAGTTAGTGCAGTCCCCAGCCCATCCTACGCCAAATCAACATATATGGGACACAAACCGTGCCAAGCCTGTCCAGTACTGGACTTAGTTCTTTCATTTTTACCATTCAGAGATCCTCTGTGCTTATCCCATGCTTTTTTGAATTCCGTCACCCTTTTCTTCTCCACCACTTCCATCGGAAAGGCATTCCAAGCATCCACCTCCCTCTCCATGAAAAAGAATTTCCTAATATTGTTCCTAAGTCTTCCTCCCTGCAACCTCAATTTATGCCATCTATAAAATTCTCATGCGCACAAGGTGAGGTTCACATATATTCCAAATGATCCTTCATGTCACATAGCTGGTGACATTTCTAGAGTGCTGCCATGCTGCCTATGAGGTCTGACAATTAAGTTCGTGAACTGGCCTCCGTGTGCTTACGTTGGTGGCACTGTACAAACAATTCGGTAAGATTTCATAACCTGTCTCACAGCTGCGTTCGTGTCGATGTGTGGCAGTATCTTGCTGAGTGGCGTTCATTATTGTGGTTGTGTGATTTTGTATGCCGTCACAAGAATGACAGAGCTTGAATTAAAGCAAAGAACAAACATTACATTTCTTATTAAAACTTGGCAAAAAAAACTTGGAAGTGAAATCAGGGACATATGATGCGAGTCCTTTATTAGATGTATTATCCTTATTGTTTGTAGAAGAGAGTGGGTATTATATCTTTCCCTTGCTCTTACCTCCAAAGTTCTGCATCAGCTGGTGTCTTTGGTGTTCATTTTAAATGGCACCTATTAGTTGGTTGAGGGAACTATTTATTCAGTCTTTTTCTATATGTGACCTACACAACAGACCTTTTAATTCTGAACATCTACAAAAGTAGGTACTGTTTGCTTCCTGGTGCAAACTACCATATATACTCAAATAAAAACTAAGATTTCTGGGCCCAAAAATGGAAGTGTCGGTTTATATTTGAGTCTACTACTATAGTTTTAAAAAAATATCCAAATTTAAGCCTACTGGGAGTCGAGGGGCAGGCCCGACAGGAGAGGCAAACAGATGATTCCTCCAGCAGTGGCCGCGGCAGTCCTCCATGCTGTTTGCTAGCCGCAGGGAGGAGGGGGGAGTGAGGAGTCAGTGGTGCATCCAGATTATGAGCAGCCCTGCGTCTTCCGTCCAGTTCCATGTGGTAATGTCTCGAAAGTAAATTTATTTCATGTGTCTGAGAAGGGATGAAGAAGCTTATATGTGCTGTTTAGGGGTGACCAGCTGCACTTCTTGGAGGAATAGTTGGGCTCAAACAAACATACTTACACTTGATGCAGTGGCCATACAAATCTATCATATACTTGTTTATAAGGGATAGGCTGAAAATCTAGTCAATTTTGGCCCTCAAGAAATACTGCCAAATCCTCTTCCTATAAGTAATTAGCCTGATAAAGTTTTATATAATTTAGAACACTGGCAGATGTTCAGAAGCTCTGCCAGCAAATTTCTGTGGACTCACTATGACAGCAATCAAGTCTGAATAGTTTTAAGAAAATGTTAGAGAAATACCTCTTCTGTAAGATGAAATATGGGACTTGATTTATAATTTTTTGATGCGAGGCGCTGGTAGCCTCTTTGTAATTTTAGGAGGCTTTACATTATTATTATTATGCTATATTGATGTTCGATTTGTTGTACTGCATGTGATTCTGTTTGTGTATGTACTCTATTGTGATTCGCCTTGGGAAAGATGGGATATAAATAAATAAATACGAATGCAAACCAGTTTGATGGACCTCGTGATGTGCCATTTGAGAAATTGGTTGGTAGATTATTTTCTCCGAAGTTTACACATTCCTACTGCCATCTAAAAAAAAAAAAGGCACAATAGCTCATAAAGCACCAATACAATAAGAAACCTATGCTACTTCCATATTTCCAATTCACATTTACTTTAAAAATCACTAACAGAGAAAAATCTTCTTTATCTTTTTATTACATTGTTATGGCACAGACAAAGATGACACCGTTACCGGAAAAAGTTGCCAAATGAATTTGCATTAAAACTAGTGTACTTTATAAAATTGTCATACTGTACATTTTTCCCTTGCCATGTGAAAAACCTCTTAAAATACTGACATGTGTAGCCACCTGCTGGTCAAAAACTGACATTGAAACAAAAAAAAAACCAAGTTTAACAATGATTTTTTTAGGAACACTTCGTCAAAGCACTGGCACAAATCTACAGATGTGTGTCTTATTATTAAAAAAGCATTGCATATATATATATATATATATATATATATACACATACACACACACAAAACTGTGTGCTTATATATGCAAATACATGCCATTTTAGTTTATTACCTTATCAATAATAAAAGCATGGTTGGGTAAAGGGAAAAGCCATATTGTTTTATGATGTATATCCTATTGAATACATATTCTTTTTTAAGGGCTATTTGGATTCCAGTTTGTTTGCAAACAATACATGAAACCGTATATCATAAATATTTATATATTATATCATACATATAAAAACTGCAATTTAATTAAAGGGGGAAATCATTTTGCTGTTTATTTTATGCAGAGGCACAGCCCTCAATTGATCTGAGCTGCTTTCTAATATGGCCATCCCCCCCCCCAAAAAAAAGTCTTAAAAATATCGACACATCCATAAGCATATATGAGAAACAAAATACGTGAATATATATTTTATATATATTTCTTTCTTTTAAATTCATTATGAACTATGACCAGCAATATGGCTTTTCATTATTAGCGTCCTTCTTAGGCAGTGTACTGAAGGCTTCCCCCCTTTCTACCCCCCCCACCCCTGAAATCCTACCCAACATTCTTTAGAAGCACAGAAACCAGCTTGTGCACTCTACAGGATTTTACCATGGCAAATTAAGTGCAGCAATGAAAGGAAAGTGATCAAGATTGTTCCTTTTGTTTCTTGCATGTAAAGTCCGAGTATATAACTTATAAGTATCATATGTAGCCCATTATACAGTAATACAGAGTCCTCAGAACTGCATTTATTTTGTAGTATAGATACCATTGAGCTATACTAGGGCAACATTTTTATATTACACAGCATAGCTTATGCATACGGAATTGTGAAGACTGAAAATTTCATCTCCTTTCTGCATTTCCCAAGCAGGTGGAATAAGGAGTGTTTCCCACAGTGCTACTTACATCTTAAAGTGAACACAGCTTTTATTATTAATTTAAAAAAAAAAATAAAATCCCTCCCTAAACAGTTCAACCAATCTTTAATCAGTGTAAATAAAAACAGAATGTTCCAAAAGAACCATTTTTGTTCCTATTCAAGCTCTTTAGAGTTCTGGCTAGTTGCTGGACTGATCATACTAGAGTTTCCGGGAGGGCATCGGAATTATCCGCCGAGAGAAGCTCCCAAATTTGCCACCGCTCCCTTTGCCACTCTTGCCAGTCTTGCTCTGCCAACTTGTTAGTATTCTGATTGTTTGTGGGGATGGAATAGGAATTATACATTTCATTCTGTGGCACCTGGTTGCTCTGACTCAAGGTGCACCATTTGGTAGATACGGCCTTTGGTCTTTCTCCTTCTGCTGCCCTTGAATTTGTCCCTGACCTCTGTAGTCTCCACAGTGCTTGCTCTGCAGAGGGCACGGTCGGTTGCTTTAACACCGCAGAGCTTTGCTTTGAAGAGCCAGGATAGGGAGGGGGCAATCTAGTATCATTTCTGTTCACATCCCCTTGTCTTAGATTTGAAGGTTTGGTTTGATTTTGAAAGCACGACACCTCCGCTAACTGCTTTGTAATGTCGTCTGCGCTATTTGAATTCAAATGCTGCTCAGACTTTGAACAGGACTGTTCCAGGCTGCCCTGGCTCGTTTCCGTTTGTGGCGTGCTACTAACTCGAGCCATTGGGGGATGAGGCCTGTGCTCAGGAATAGCGGCTGACGTATGAATCCTCCGTATCGTTGGCTTTCCATTGTCCGGGTCTTGAAGGACCCCTTGCCATCTGGGGCAGTTCCATGCTAAGTTTCCCTGGGAAAGTGAACACTGCCCTTGGTCCAAAGAACGACTTTCATAAATGTTTCCATATGAACCTGGAAGGCAAAATATGTATAGATAAAATCATCAGGCAACAGTCTTGTTTATATGATGGCTAAATTAAATAATCAGCAGTCTGTTGCAGCATATACCATATGTTCCCTCAAATACCAGGAATCAAAGTCTATACTCTTTTCTATAACAAAACAATCTTACACACATGCTATATATAAACAACATGTAGCAAGAAACTTTACAGGAAAATTCATCAATTTAGATTGTGCTAACGATTAGTGCATGCTAAATGCTAAGACGCCCATTAGATTCCTATGGGTGCACACTCAGCACCCTGAGGTCGCAGGTTCAAAACCACACTGCTCCTTGTGACCCTGGGCAAGTCACTTAATCCCCCCCCATTGCCCCAGGTACATTAGATAGATTGTGAGTCCACCGGGACAGACAGGGAAAAATGCTTGAGTATCTGAATAAATTCATGTAAACCATTCTGAGCTCTCCTAGGAGAAGAGTATAGAAAATTGAATAAATAGTGTGAAAGGTTTCAGCCTCTGATAACCAGAGCTGGTATTGTGACATCATAATGCCTCCTTCCACCAATGCCTAAGAGCAGCTTCATCAGTGATGTCACAATAGCTTGGTTGTCCAATACTTGGCTCATTTTTGCTACATTTTAATTTCTAGAGTGGTGCAGTGGTTAAAGCTATAGCCTCAGCATCCTGAGTTGTGGGTTCAAACCCACGCTGCTCCTTGTGACCCTGGGCAAGTCACTTAATCCCCCCATTGCTTCAGGTACATTAGATAGATTGTGAACCCACCGGGACAGACAGGAAAAAATGCTTGAGTACCTGAATAAATTAATGTAAACCGTTCTGAGCTCACCTGGGAGAATGGTATAGAAAATTTGAATGAATAAATAAATAGGTTAGCGCTCCTTAATGAATTCTCTTCTTAATGTTATGTTATGCCAATATTTCTATTCCACTTATACCTTAACAGTTCTAGGATGGCTTCCACAGAATAAGAGTGGAATCAAATCATTCCAGAATTACAAAACATTATGGGCTCCTTTTACTAAATGATGCTAGACTTTTTAGCATGGGCCGGCGAGGTAAATTACTGTTCCGGGGATTATTTATTTATTTTTGGTATTTATATACTACTTATAGCCTAAGTGGTTTACAAATCAGGTACTCAAGCATTTTTCCCTATCTGTCCCGGTGGGCTCACACTCTTATCTCAGGTATCTCAAAGTCCCTCCTTGAGGGCCGCAATCCAGTCGGGTTTTCAGGATTCCCCCAATGAATATGCATTGAAAGCAGTGCATGAACACAGATCTCATGCATATTCATTGGGGAAATCCTGAAAACCCGACTGGATTGCGGCCCTCAAGGAGGAACTTTGAGATCCCTGCTCTATCTAATGTACCTGGGGCAATGGGGGATTAAGTGACTTGTCCAGGGTCATAAGAAGCAATGTAGGGTTTGAACTCACAACTAGAGAATGACACGGTGACAAAATTCATCACCGTTCCCGTCCCCGCGGATAACCGCGGGAAATAATCCCATGTCATTTTCTAGTGTCTATTTCAACCTCAGTCCTTCTACACCAGCATTCCTCTTAGCAAAGCTTGCGGGTCAGTGGTTGTGACCATTCATACTCTGATTCGTATGTGAGCCAAGGATAATGAAGTCATTGTGACATCACTGATGTGATTGGTTCTTAGGCACTGGTGGAATGAGGCATTATGACATCACAATATCTGCTCTGGATACCAGAGACTGTCATTCCGTAGTGTCTATCTCAACTTCAATCCTTCTACACCAGCATTCTTCAAAGCAAAGCTTGCGGGTCAGTGGTTGTGGCCATTCGTACTCTGATTCTTCCCTCTCTCCTTAAAGAATGACATGAAGATGGTTTCCCAAGGTTATCCGCGGGGATGGGAGTGATGAATTTTGTCACCGTGTCATTCTCTACTCACAACCTTGGGGTGCTGAGGCTGTAGCTCTTACCACTGCGCCACACAAGCAAACCTGTAAAAGTGTGTGTGTGTGTGGGGGGGGGGGGGTTCTAGATCAAAAAAATGTTGCCAAGTTATTAAAACTTATTCACTAGATAGTTTCCAAAAATCATGCACTGCCTAAATAGTTTTAGAGTTGACCACTTTTTAAACTTTAATTTATTTTGTGTACAGTATCATCCCAGTTTATATGAAGCTGACGGACTTTAAAGAAAATTCCTCAAAGATGGTATCTGAGTTTTATGAGGTTCTATTGTTTAAAAATAAAACCATATTCATATGCCTAAAGGTTATGGCTCGGGGGGGGGGGGGGGAGGGGGAAGAGCCACCCAATTCGGAGAGTCCAAGTACAGTTTAATTTATAAACCACTTAGTCCTACCTGCTAGTTAAAGCGGTATAGCAAGCGATCAATAAGCAACAAATATTATAGTCTTGTGCTACTGAACAGACTATGATTTGCTTAAATTGTGAGGCCACTAGGGACAGAAAAGTACCTCAATATAATTAATTGCTTTGGTTGTATCACAGAAAAGTAGTATGGACTAATACAAGTAAATGACAAATTGGTTTCTTTATATTTTTAAGAGGCTACAATACATTTGTTCACACAATAAACTGACGTCAGAGAAAGGGCGGGACCGCCGGAAGAGGAAGCAGCGCAGACGCAGGGCTCACAGAAGGGCCGGGACCGCCGACAGAGGAAGCAGCAGGACAACGGTAGGAGCTTCTACATGATGGGGGGGGAGGGGTCGGGAGGCTGTGGGAGTGCGAGCGGTCCTTCGGGGTGGGGGTGGAGCGGTCCTGCGGGGGGGGGGGAACTATGTAAAATAAAAGTTGTAAAACGTGCTCACGCGTATAACGCGCAAGATTATGCACGGTTTGTAAAAATCGTGTATAACGCGCGCGTTATATGCGTGAAAATACGGTATATACATAGATACCTCATAGTTTAAAATTAGTTTCAATTTATTGTACCTCCTCTCATCTATGCATCCAATGTGAAAGAATCCTATTGGTCAAAACAGCTGTTAATCAAAATGATCAAAATTCCACTGCTAACCTTAAAGTAGACAGGTTGGAAAGTGAACTGCTTTAGGGAAATCAATCCTTCCTTTATATCTATTTCCTAAAGAAAAGTTTCATTCGGTTTCCCAGGGCCAGCTCAAAATGTTATGGCACCCCAGATCCACTTCTGTTTTGGCACCTGCCTCTTTCTGTTCTGCAGCCTCCCCACATTCCGTCTCCTCCCCCCCCTCCCCCCAGTTCCCAACAAGATGCAGCTTCATAAGCCAGTTGCTGCGAGGAGGGAAGGTCAGCGTTAGTATCAAGCAGCAGCATCAGGAAGGACCTCTCTCCTCTGATGTTGATACTGGTCTTCCCCCTCGCGGCAGATGGCCTATGAAGTCACATCCTGTCAGAACCAGGCAGTAGCGTCAGAGGAGGAGAATGTTCAGGCCACATCTCAGCTTAACGTATGGGCCAGCGACGTCATGGCCCTGGGTGTCCGGCACATTTTAGTACCAGTGCCCTGGGCCAGAGCCTTACTTGGTCCTTAGGTTAAACTGGCCCTGCTTTTTCCACATTCATTTCTCCGACTGATTTAGGCATCTGAATAATTTAGATAATGTGCACCTAACATGCAGACTGGAAAGCTGAAAGTCATATAGGATTTGTAATCTCACGAAAAAGAAAGAGAATCTAAAAACTTTACAACAAAATCTCAATTTATTGAGCAGCATTAAGAAATAAAAATTACCTGACTTCTCTTGATCTTTAGAGCCTGATTTCAGTGTTGAATGCCAAGTGCCCCAGATGTTGAAACGATCCTCTGGAGTATCTGTCCAGGGGTGCAAATTGAGAAAGCAGTTTTAAATTAACATGTATGAATATAAACAGAGATTTTTTTTTCAGATTTGAATGCCATAATATCCTGTCTCTGAATATGTAAAGAGCCCACAGTATGATAACTAATGACATCCTAAAAGTAGTCATGACGCTGAAACCGTGGATTGAAGACAAAGTTTTATTTTATTTTTCTTTCCAGCTTATGATTTATCTTTAATCTTATCTACTGTTTTGCCTTTTGTCTTTGTTTTGTTCTATTTCTATCATTTAAATTTCTCCAGAATTCTACTGTTCAACGGCTCCCCCTTCTGCTTCTATTCCTTTCTCTCCTCTCTTCTACCTTCCAAAGTATTTAGATCAATGCTGTCTTGTTAAAATGTTTATTTTATTTTTATTTTTCCTCTAACTCTACTTTTCACTTCTCTATTACCCTCCAGGTACTTTAGTTAGATTGTGAGCCTTCGGGACAGTAAGGGAATTTTTCAAGTACCTTTCTTATTTCTAATCTTAATGTATATTTTCTGTAAACCGCTTAGAACCTAACGGATGTAGCGGTATATAAGAAATAAATTACATTACATTACTAGTAGCTGGGATGTATCTTAAGCACCATAGATTGAATGACCACAGATCTTTTAGACACTGGGGGCTGGATTCAGGAAACGGCACCTACATTAATGGCACCATCCACATGTCAAATCAACGTATAGGCACCGTTACCAGAATCGCAGCAACTATTAAATATAGGCGCCAGTAATGTAGGCCAGGCTTTTGAAGGCTTACATTTACAGTGCATAAGTTTGATGTGAATCACGTCTACAGAGGTGCCTGAAGTCATTTCCGGCCAAAACCATGCCTACTTTGACCTTAGGCGCTTGTCAGGTGCCTCTGTAGACACGATTCTGGCGCCCTTTTTATAGGCACCTGGGGGGGGCGCGCCTACACTTTTTAAATAATGAGGTTTTAATTGGTTTTAAGAGATGCAGTCAATTACCATACCAATTAAACCAATTAAGTTAGGCAGCGGTAGGGCACCTACCGCTGCCTAACTTACCGGGGGAGGGGGGGGGACATTTCCAGAATCAGCCCCTGAGTTGCTATTGATGGTAATCTTAGACGATATTTTGGGGGCTCTAGCGTGAGGATAATAAGGGGGTTATTTGGAGGGATTGTGATGTTTTGAGATAGTTTAGTGAATGCTATTTGTAGTACGTTTAATGTATTTTTGCAATATTTATTGTACCACACTTCATAATTGCTGAGGTGTGTAATCAACTTTCTACATCACATCACATCCTAGTCAGAACAACTGGCTATTATTTTTCTTCATGTTTTTTGTTACTATGTTTGACATACGACAACCTCATGGTAGCAAAGATGTGATAAGGCAGAGAGATGTTAGGCTGCACGACGACAGGCATAACCAGTGGAAACAAGCAAGGTGATAATACTTAAATAAGGATCGATAGTTGAGATTTCATCTTGGTTTGTTTGCACTTATAAATTCTATTGTATATTTACAACTTTCTCTGTACTTATTTTTTTGTTGTTGTTTAGTGTCCATATTGTCATATATTCATATCAACCTATATTTTATTGGTTACCGGTCATTTTCAGAATTCAATTTAAAATTTTAGTTTCAACTCATAAAGCATTTCATACTTTGGAGCACAGTTATTTACAGTCGTTGACTATTCCATATACAGGGGTTCCGTTCCAGGAGCACTCGCAAATTTCAAAAAAACACGAATGCGATTTAGGAGCGGATCAGAGGCGGGAGAGGGCCACAGGGGCGGTGGTGGATGCTAAAAGACAATATTTAGGAGGCGATGTTGAGACCGGTGTCACCAAGAGCTAAGGTAAAAGGTGAAATGGAGGGGCTGATTGGCTGTGCAGAAGGCGGTTGGGTATTGCTGGAGCGCTGGATGTGAACCCAAGTGGAGAAGGTGGAAAAGGAGTGCTGTGCAGGGTCAGGAAAGTAAAGCTGGGGTACTGAATGGGGCGTCATCAGGAACCTCCCATCCAAAAAAGTAACCTTCGTAATCTGCTAGCCGTTCTTTTCTTGAGCAGGCAAAGAAGGGGGAAAGTTGCTTTTCCATTGGTCAGTCATTCGCGGTATTTTCTGACTGGAAGAAAATACCGCAAATGACTGAGTCTGCGAATTGTGAATTTGCGGGGGTCTATTGTACTCCTAACCGGATATTAAGATCTTTTCAGGACAATAAGTTGATCCTTCCATCAGTAAGTAGAACAAGATGGGAAATAATTCAAAATAAGACATTCTGGTTTTTTTGGCATCTAGTCTTTGGAATCAACTTCCAAAGTTCATTCGTACCGAGATTAATCATAAAGCATTTAAAAAGCTATCAAAAATACATTTTTTTCCAAGAAGCTTTCAGAATTGATTCCTCTCCGATCATATCCATTAATTTGAGAGGCTCACAGGCAATCAAACTACAAAGGTACTGTTTTGATGATTGCATAGAGTTGAATGCTTCTTGGATATGTAAGTTTAGAATAGGCCTTTTCCATTATGGCATTCCTTTCTGTTTTTAAATTATTCTGTAATTTTTATGTAATCCGCTGAGAACTTTTGCTAGATTTGGCAGAATATCAAATTATAATAATTTCATTTATTCAGAGTTGTCATTTGTCATCTCTTTGTATTGTTGGGTAACTATATTAGCAGAGCCATGCTATCTTACGGCGCCTTCCGAAAAGAAATTAAGACAGTATTATTTGATAAATTTATCTCGTAATTCAATGTTTTTATTCTTAACATAATAATGTTACTGCATTAATTTAAATTTTTATTGTCTTTTTAGTTAATATGCTGTATTCTCATTTTAATATTTTGTACCTCGCTGATTGTCCAGTTTTTCTCTCTTGTATAAACCGCCTAGAATCCTTTAGATTGTGGCGGTATACAAAAATAAAGTTATGTAAAGTTATCAGAATAGTAAGACTGTGTATGTCTATTATATTTCCTTGTCCGCAGGTCTTAGACACATTTTTATTAAATAGATTCTCCCTAGTCCTCATTTTATTTCTTTGTATTTCTTTATATTTTTGTCCATATATTGTTTTATACCAAAAATATGTATTATATGCTTTCATTAGCAGTTTCAACATTTATATGTTTATGGATGTATGCAGTTTTTATTCTGTTATTTTTATTTAGTTTGACTCCTGATGCAGGCCTGTGGGCTGCAACACAACTTGTGTCGAGCCATTTGAACTTTTACCATACCAATAAAGCCTGACTGGTGATTGTTTCCATTGGTTTGCTCTCTGCTCCATCTCTTCTCTTGTTGGCTTTTTTAAATAATGCTACCATTATCAATAAGCTTCACTTGAAAATAACTTGGACTCTTACCTTTTCCAGACCAAAGTCCAGCTGACACATCCTTCGATTTGGGCTGCATGTGGCCAACCAACATATACTGCTCAGGTACCCTGAAAAGCTTATCTGAACTCACAGCATCTTCCTCCTGTTTCCCCAGAAATGGCCGCTCAGACAGTATGGGAGAATTATTGTCATAGGGGGAGACATCGCCACTTGACGCTTTGTTGGAATCTGTAGATGAATGCCTTCCTTCAATGCAGAACGGGCCTTCAGATCTTAGTAGCTCTGGACTCCTGAGACACAAAAGAAAGTGACATGTACTATAATATCCAGAATATATAAAGCAAGGGATATCAAAGTCCCTCCTTGAGAGCCGCAATCTAGTCAGGTTTTCAGGATTTCCCCAATGAATATGCATTGAAAGCAGCACATGCACATAGATCTCATGCATATTCATTGGGGAAATCCTGAAAACCCGACTGGATTGCGGCCCTCAAGGAAGGACTTTGAGACCCCTGATATAAAGGATGATACATAAGCACTGATCAGAGTGAAGAGAAACAATACTACTCCAATGACGTGGTGATCAGCCTCTAAGAGTAAATATTCAGTGGCAGCATTGATGTACACCAGGGGTGTCCAACCTGTGGTCCCGGTCGGGGATGATGCAGTGTTTTCCTCTGCTTCCCCCGGGTGTTTACCGTCTTGCTGGCTCCCTCCTCTGTCTTGCTGCAGCGTTTGCGCGGCCCCAGAAACATTTTTTTTCGGCCAATGGGGCCCAGAGAAGCCAAATGGTTGGACACCCCTGATGCACACCTTTATATGCATAACTTATGAATATATTTGTGTACAGTGCTCTTGCTATTTGCTGAAGTTAGGGGGTTAGGTTCCTGTGCGACCCAGCTTATTGTACATTTTTGCTGCCTAAGACCATAAAGTCATCATTTCAGGTACCCTTCTTGTAAAGAGCAGCTTGTTTATTATATTCTGCATTATATAAATGTATTTTATGCACACTTTCTTTTTGTAAAAACAATCTTTTGGTGTACCAATAGTCATGCACAGCTCTATGAACCTCTTCATCCTCAAGGGAACATGCTCTGCATGACCGTGAATAAGTGAAAATTGGCTACTTTATTTTGCGAGAATAAGCAAATTCGTGAATATGGAACATATGGATAACGAAAACGCACTATTTTCAATTATCATATATATTGCCGTATAAACTTGAACATAAGCAGATTTGGGGGCCAAAGAAATGGCCCAAAAATGGGGGCCTCCGTTTATATTCGGGTCCTCAGGTCTGCGCCTGCCTTCCTCCCCCCCACCTGGACCTGTTGTAGGCCTTCTGTGGGCCTGCCTGAAGCCCTGGTGGTTCAACAGTGAGCCAGGACAGGAGAGATCCTTCCCGTGTGCTCTCCCGGCTGACTCAAACACCCCACCTCCCTGCCCCCTGAAAATCTTACCTAACCCTGGAGGTCTAGCGATCTTCCTATGCTCCTGTCCCTTGAGAGCCATGATCATAAATGCCTGCAGTGTATCAATTACTACACTGATTGAACCAATTAAAATGATTAAGTTAGGTGATGGTAGGGCTTCAGGCACACACTTTGGTTGTTTCTCGGAACAAGGATACATTGGGCCTGATTCTGGAAATGGCACCTGCTGTGGTAGGCACCTGCACAATGGGCACCTATGACATGCCAATTACCCGTAGGCACTGCATCCAGAATCATGTCTATTTTTTGGACAGATGCTTTAAATGTAGTCCAGCATTTTACAGGCCTATATTTACAGCATCTGACTCATGCTACAAAAATGCCTAAGCATGCCTATAGATGTCTAAGCCGCTTCCAGCCTAAGCCATGTCAATGCCGGCCTTAGGCATCCATAGGCATACCTAGATGCCTCTATAGGCGCAAGTCAGACACCTACATTATAGGCCTCCTTCGCCACATTGATTTTTTAAAAAACATGCATCTTGATTGGTCCATTAGATGGCGGTAGGATGCCTATCGCTGCCTCCAATTGGGACGCTGTTTCCAGAATCAGGCCCGTTGTACCTGAATACAAATTGTGGCCTTTCAAGTTGTGGTATGGCAAGAATTTTTAAGTGTGGATGGAGGCAGTTTTTAGGGTATTCTAGGGAATGGTTTTGTGTTATACAGTGAGCAATATAGCTTCATAGGGGATAGGCTCAGAAGAAACTTCAGAAAATACTCTTTCACAGAAAGTGTGATAAAAGTGCAGAATGGCCTCTTGGTGGAGGTGGTAGAGCCAAAAATTGAAAGAAAAATTCAAGAAAGCTTGTGACAAGTACATTGAATCTCTAAGGGAGAGGAAGGGATATTAGATATCATGGATAGTCAGACTAGATAGGCTATATGGCAGGGGTGCCCAATAGGTCGATCGCGATCGACCGGTAGCTCACCAAGGCAAAGTGAGTCGATCATCCAGGACTCACTTTGCCTTGGCGATCTATCGGGCTGATCAGTCTTCCTCTCCCCGACGTCAATTCTGCCTTCGGAGAGGAAGTTCGGGCTAGCCAATCGTTGCCTGGCTGGGTGGAACTTCCTCTCCGACGGCAGAATTGACGTCGGGGAGAGGAATGCTGGTTGGCCCGAAGCAGGGAGAGCATGGGGCGGCGTCGGCTTTGGGGCCTGTTATCCATTGGTGGTGTTTGGGTCCTGTTCCCCGATGGCAGCGGCAGTGGCTTGGGGAAGGGCAGGGAGAAAGAAAGAAAGAAAGAAAGAAAGAAAGGGGGCAGGCAGAGAAACAGAAGGAAAGAAGAGAAACAGAAAAAAAAGAAAGGGGGCATGAAGAGAGAAAGAAAGAAAGAAAGGTCAGGGAGAGAGGAAGAAAATGTTGGGGGAGGGAATGAGGTGTGGAGGAGAGGAAACATACAGGCTGAAAGACTGGATGCACAGTCAGAAAAAGAAAGTGCAACCAGAGACTCATGAAATCACCAGACAAGGTAGGAAAAATGATTTTATTTTAAATTTAGTGATCAAAATGTGTCTGAATTTATATCTGCTGTCTATATTTTACAATATGGTCTCCTTTTACTAAACCGCAATAGTGGTTTTTAGCGCAGGGAGCCTATGAGCGTCGAGAGCAGCACTGGGCATTCAGCGCAGCTCTCTGCGCTAAAAACTGCTATTGTGGTTTAGTAAAAAGGGAGGGGGGTGGGTATTTGTCTATTTTTGTATGGTTGTTACTGAGGTGACAGTGCATAGAGTCATCTGCTTTGTCCTCTTTGAAAAAATCCTGGAATAAGAATGATAATTAACAATTCTATGCGTACAGTGTGCATTGTGGTTTTTTTTAATTTTATTGTTGGTAGATCATTTTGACTCGGTCATTTTAAAAGTAGCTCGCGAGTCAAAAAAGTGTGGGCACCCCTGCTATATGGTCTTTATTTGCCTTCATTTGTTTTACACTTCTAAGTATAACTTATGCAGTCAAGTCAAGGCATAGCCAGACATGATATTTTGATTCTAAATATTTTGAATTATGGGTTTATTACAATATGTTTTTTGTTAAGATGGTCTTAATTAAATAAAATGTCTATTTTGATAAATACCTATAGGGCTTCTTTTACTAAGGTGCAGTAGCGTTTTTAGCACACGCAGGAAATTACCGCGCACTATGCTTCTAGAACTAACGCCAGCTCAATGCTGGCGTTAAGGTCTAACACGTGCGGCAATGTAGCGTTTGCTATTCCTCGCATTAAAGCCCTTGTGCACCTTAGTAAAAGGAGCCCATAGTTTGTCTACACGTCTTCATGGCATTAGGGATTTTACTTCAAATTTATTTACCTCCTTTGTGTTTTTTATTGTGGTTTCTTTTATGTTTTGTGGACATACAGTACTCCCCCGAAATTCATGGGGGTTCCATTCCAGGAACCCCCACAAAATTTTTAAAAATGCAAATGCGGTTTAGTAGCAGGAGAGGGCAGCTGGGGCGCCGGCGGGTGCTGAAAATCAAGTGCAGGATCATGCTTAGTGTTTTCCGACCGCCTCTTCCTGGTACTAAAGTCAGGCTACACCAATCAGGAGCTGCTTTGACAGTGTAACCAAAATAAACTTATTTTGGTCACACTGTCAAAGCAGCTCCCGATTGGTATAACTTCATCATATGGGCTTCGGGTGACATATCCAGTCTGATCTCTTCCAAAATCGATTTATTAGTTATCCTGGAGGTTCACAGGATGCATAGAATTCTTCTCCAGCACCAGAGTTCAAATGAGTCAATCCTCTTTCCGTCTTGTTTCCGTAATGCCCAGCTTTCATATCCATAATTGACCACTGAGAAAATGAGTGTTTGGACCAGTCTGATCTTCGTTTTAAGTGCTATTTCCTTGCCTTTCGACACCTTACCTTCATTATAGAGTGACCAACTACTATTCTGCAAAGTATTTCTTCGCTGCTAGTTGTTTCCTTGCTTAATAAAGAACCCAAAAGATTAAGGGCTCCTTTTATGAAGGTGCGCCAGCGTTTTTAGCGCATGCAGGATATTACCGCACGCTACACCGCGCGGCTAGAACTAATGCCAGCACAATGCTGGCGTTATGGTCCAGCGCACGCTATTCCGCACGTTAATGCCCTAACGCAGCTTAGTAAAAGAAGCCCTAAAACGCCTTACAACTTTTATTGCCTTCAAGCTCAAAATCTTCATCATTTTCCATAGTCATAATTTTGTTTTATTTACTACTGGCATTGAGATTTTATTGTAATACATTCTTTTATTTTTCAATTTTTTTAGTCTTGCTGCATTTTTTATTCAAATATTTTGGCTTTGGCTCATGATAATCTTTTACTCACTTTCACCCTTTAATAAGATGCAATTCACTTTTTAAAAATTTGATTTCAGCCTTTGCATGCTCATCTTTCTCTCTCTTTTTCATTTTTTAGCACAAAATGACAAGTTTTAGACTTTCGTCACAATAAATTATTTTTATTATCCCACATTATTTCATTTTTTTCTGTAATATTGGTTGTCACTGTTTTATTTGAATGTTTCTCGATTAATCATTTATTTGGCACAATCAATTCCTTACCTATTTTACCCCCTCCCCTTTAACAAAGCCACGTTAAGCTTTATCGCTGGCCGCAGCAGATTTAGCTCCGATGCTCACAGAATTCCTATGAGAATTAGAGTCAATACCACTGTGGCCAGTGATTCGTAAAGGGGTGGTGGGGGGGGTGTTAGTGTTTGCATATCAATATTCCACCTTCATTAAAAAAAAAAAATAAATAATTTTCAAAACCTGTATATTCACATATACAGTATACTACACATTTATCATATGGAATGTTTATTGCTACATGCTTCATATCTCATGCATCAATTTTTAGTCAATTTTTAAACAATTGGCTTTTGAACCATACATGTACATTCATATATGTAACATTGCTCAAATCCAGTGTTATTTCATTTAAAATTTTATACGTGTATTACTTCTGTACATTATGGGCTCCTTTTACTAAGCTGCGATAGCGTTTTTAGCGCACACAGAATTTTAGCGCACGCTAAACCCACGCTGCGCAGCTAGAACTAACACCAGCTCAATGCTGGCATTAGCGTCTAGCATGCGCTAAAACCGATATCGCAGCTTAGTAAAAGGATCCCTATGTTTCCTTTTGTTATTTTCTTTTGTACATGATGGTAGACCCCTAATGTAGGCAGATATGCCAAAACATGGTCTGCATTGAGTCAGACCTTTATGAATCTTATGTACATGCTGTATTCTAATAAACATTGCTAAATCACATTGACCCCTCATTTGTGAGGATTATCTGGTTTGGTCACCTCTGCTATTATTTATTGTTTATTACAATATGGCCAAATGACTACTGTTAAACAATAACAAATAAAACCCCTAAATTTACTGACTATAGCTTCAAATAATCCCATTGCCAAGCTTACTATACTTTATAAAATAGTTATGTACACAGCAGCCACTAGATGGCAGCAGAGAACACTAAATAGTACAACGGAATTTTGCACACTGCAGTACATTTTTATAGGAAGTGAAAGTAGCAAACATCTACTGTATTTTGTTTTCAGATTTTCTTTTTTTTTAATTCTTTATTCGTTTTTGTGTAGCAGTTCTATGTATGGACTTCATACAGATGCAGCTGAAAGTTTTTAGAACGTGGGTTTTTTCCACCAAGTTGAACTGGTGCAGGAGAGACAGATTCAAAGGGGGGGGGGGGGTGTTACAGGTATAAACTGGACAGCCTAAAACAGTGGACTCAAACTCAAACTCAAACCCTTTGCAGGGCCACATTTTGGGTTTGTAGGTACTTGGAGGGCCGCAGAAAAAATTGTTAATATCTTATTAAAGAAATGACAACTTTGCATGAGGTAAAACTCTTCATACTCTTTATCCTCTGATATCAGGGGCTGGATCGCGGCAGAGGGAACATGCTACTGAGGACGAAGGCAGCCTGCAAAGATCGCTACAGCACCGGCAATCCTCTCTGCAGGCTGCGGTAAGAGCGGGAGGCCAGGGGGGGAAGTCGGAGGACGCTGCAAAAAGCGGGCAGAACTAGTACAGACCACAGGCCGCAAAATAGTACCTGGCAGGCCGCGAGTTATATATATATTACATTACATTACATTAGGGATTTCTATTCTGCCTGTGCCTTGCGGTTCTAGGCGGATTACAATATAGAAGATATCTGGGCATTTCCAGTAGAATTACATTACAGGATAAGAGTAAGTTACAGGAACCGTAAAGAATTATGATACTTCAATTTAACGGAAGATAATACATATCACAGAAGATAATACATATCAACTGAAACAAGTTAAGTCAGGTGGGGTGTAAAAGAGTTACAGTAATTCTAGATCACAGACAAAGAGATACTATAGGTGGGTGTTTCCAAAGGCGTTGATTGGGAACTCATTGGATGGTGGTTAGAGTATCTGTATTTTCCATTTTATAATGGGACACACATCATTAAAAAAAACACACAAAAACTTTCTCATTAGCATTTACAACTGCTCAGAGGTACTCAGTTATTTCTTACCTTCTAGCTTGAAACTAGGCTTAGATTGAGGGGGGAGTTGTGTTTACCTCTATTGTATGTAACGCTACCTCAGAAAAATGTTTTTGTGCAAATGGTATTTCACTCAGATCCTTAATGAGTTCCTACTGTACCTCTGCTTTTGTGAAATCTGACACTCTGATGTGTAACAGCCCCAAGTGATACCACTCCACTGAAGCATGTCCTTGCCTTGTTCCCATGGTCATTCCCAGCTATTACAGATGCCACATGTATAACTAGGTTTTTAAGTTTTCCCAAAGTTACTTCTAGAGAGGTGAAATGTGGAGGGGAAGACCATGAATGAAGATTAGAGGGGTTGGGGTAATAGGAGAAGTAAATGTGACGGGGAGGGGGGAGAGAAAAGAAGCCCACAAATATATGGTTGCATGGGGCCCAATATAGAGTTAATCCAGCCTGGCTTGTTGGATAATTCATACTTATGTGTGCCTTTCTCTTCTGTCACTAATTCTAGACTCTTTACTTTCCTGTTTGATGTGCTCTACAACTGAAATAAACTTCCAGGTCAATATGTCATGCTGTTCTCTGGTCTTATTTAAATCAAGCCTAAAATCACGCCTTTTGGGGGCAGCTTTTAAAGCTCCTGTTCATAGACATGATTTTTTCAACCATTTTTCATATTAAACAGCAGCTCTAATAGGTCAAAATTCAACTAGTATGCCCTGGCTCTCACAGCCACATTTTTTTCTAAAATTTCCATGCACATGTATAATTAAATTAGAAGTAAAGGAATTTATTTTTTGGGATCCTACACAGCTTCAGCAATTTTTAAGTTTTTGTGAACAGGGAAAGAAAGTAAAGAAATAATTTGATTATAGGTCTTTATTGAGAGTCAAGTTAGTTAAAAGGCACTAGGATGTTTTAACTTGAATTTCTCCAGTTAAATTTAATTTCCTTTGTTATTTGAATTTAGTTAGGATAACTCCACAAAATTTAATGTGGGCTAGAAAGGAATTTTGTTAGATTTTTGAATTTCTTGATATGTATGGAGTATTTTATTATCTTGTACTGTTCTGAAGAATTGTATAATTAATAAAATTTGGATTAAAAATAAATAAATAAATTCAGCTAGTATGGTCATCACCGAAAATCCAGATCTTTGACAGATCCAGAAGTTATATAGGTAATGGCCAATATTCAGTGCTGGTACTCACATACCAAACTGGGCCAAGGCAGGACTACTTTTTATGTGGTTCTATCTGTCCGGTTAGGTAAAGGGGTATCAGCAATGAATAGCGCTGGTGCCCACATTTCTTTAACTAGAAGTGCCGTGGTACTCACACCAGATTTTCAGTGGCACTGTGTGATTTCAGTGCCATTGAAAATCCAGGGACCAGCCAGCTCAACGTGGATTAACTTTTGATGTATTCTGAATAGCCATCCTACATGGTGGAACTATGAGATTAGAGAAGAATAGGTGAAGGTGATAGCATAAATGATGACTCACTTTTAAGCAACCAGAAATGCGTCCATCATACTGAAATCAAACGTTAAAGGGTAATATTCAAGACTAACCAATCACTGCACAACCTACT
This sequence comes from Geotrypetes seraphini, assembly GCF_902459505.1. NCBI lineage: Eukaryota > Metazoa > Chordata > Amphibia > Gymnophiona > Dermophiidae > Geotrypetes > Geotrypetes seraphini. The sequence goes on along the minus strand of NC_047089.1, from coordinate 171,642,232 downwards.
TGGAACTAATCAGGACATAAAACAAACAGCACATTTAAAGAGGAGGACATTTCTTCCAATATGGAACACCTTTACACTTGCCCTCTTGTCAGCTAGGGGGCACCAGAGGAGCAGACATCACCTTTCCTCTCCATCCCCACAGCATGGACAACTGGAGTCTGTAAAAGGCATATGCATTTCTTAACGTGCATTTTGATAGGGTGCATTTAAAGAATGTGTAAGCAAAATTTATTCGGTGTGTGTTACCCTATGAATTAATGTGCATACTATCTACTTCTGTGCATTAAAAAGTTCTACGCAGAATTTAAAAAAATGCTTTCTTTTCTTAATGTGATTGAAATGAACCACAACAAAAAAAATCCATGAATATCATTCATGGGAAAATCCTAATTTTCTGAAAACGACCAGAAAAATTGTTTCTTGTGCACCTCCATATTTTGGGATGTACCTGCACATCATTATACTTTTAAAAACAAGAGATGCACTCTTTTTGTTTCTTTTTAAAAAAATGTTTGAGTTTGTATAAATGAAGAGAAAAAAAACCCAATAGGGAGGGCAATTTCCACAGTGAATTCCATGGGTAATAAGAATTTTTACCATATAATTTGTCTCCCCAGGAGTGAATTAATAATAATAATAATAACTTTATTCTTCTATACCGCCATAGTCATGAGACTTCTAGGCCACAGTTCTTCAACCGCCGGTCCGCGGACCGGTGCCGGTCCGCAAAAAAATCTTGCCGGTCCGCGAAGGACTCGGGTCCCCGCCGCAACGAAAAGTGCCGACGTCAGCTGACTTGCAACTTCCTGTTGCCGTCGCTGTGCCGGGACTTCTGCCTTCGCCGGGACTCCTGCAGCGTATGCTTCCTGCCTTGTCTTCTCACCTCCCGACCAGCAGCGGCAGCTCTGTATGCTTTTAACTTCGGTACAGAGCTGCCTCTAAGCAGTAGTTTAGCGCGGTTTCATGAGGCAGCCTCGGGGCCTTTGCTAGGCCGGCCCGCTTCGATGATGCGATGTGGGCCGGCCTAGCAAAGGCCCCGAGGCTGCCTCATGAAACCGCGCTAAACTACTGCTTAGAGGCAGCTCTGTGCCGAAATTAAAAGCATACAGAGCTGCCGCTTGCCTAAAGACTCTTGGGCTGCTGAAGGAGGGCAAAGAGCAGCTGTCCTGGAGGTTTCCCTTCCTCTCACCTTTGGAGGTCCCTTTTTTTTTTTTTCTTCAAACGGCAACGGGCCCCAGCATGACATCAAGTAAGTTCCACTGTTCCTTGCAAGCAGTTATGCTCGGCCAAAGCTTCCCCTCTGACATGAACCACCCTCAGGGGAAAGAAAGTGACCCGCAAAGGTGAGGGGAAGGGGGGCAGATGATGGAAGTTGGGGGGGGAAGAGAGAGAAGGGGCAGATGATGGAATGGAGGAGATGAGAGAGAGAAGGAGACAGATGATGGAAGTGAGAAGAAGGGAGAGAGCAGAAGGCAGATGGATGTCAGTTGAGAGGGGAGAGCAGATGCTGAATGGAAGTGGGGAAAGAACACATACTAGATGGAAGGAGGAGCTAAATAAAGGGGGAAGAAAATAGTAAGATAATGGAGGGGTGAGGGAAAGGGGTGACAAGCTGTGGGTAGACACAGTGAAAAGAGAGAAACGGGACTAAATAGTAAAAAAGAATTTAATTTAGATGGAGGCAGAAAATAGAGAAGGAAGACCAGAGAAGAAAAGGGAAGAGAGAACAGAGAACAATATCAGATCTGAGTGGAGGAAATGAGAAGAGAGAGATGCTAAAAACCACAGGGGGGAGGGAAGGACAGAAATGCCAGACCATGAGGGGAACAGAAGGAAGATGATGGATGCCAGACCAAATTGGGGGGGGGGGGGCAGGAGGAGAGATGGCAGGGAAAGACAGACAGTGAATGGAAGGGGCAGTTGCTGGACTGAAGAGACAGAGAAGGTTATCATGACGCTGTACGCCCTCACCTGGAGTACTGCGTCCAGCACTGGTCACCGTACATGAAGGAGGACACGGTACTACTACTCGAAAGGGTCCAGAGAAGAGCGACTAAGATGGTTAAGGTGTTGGAGGAGCTGCCATACAGCGAAAGATTAGAGAAATTTGGCTTATTCAGTTTTCTTGATAGTAGAGGGGATATATGTGAAGGGGAGGGGAGACAGGGGGTTTGTTGATCCTTGCTCTGTATTATTTGTATTTATAAAATGACAATTGTATAGAATATTGTTTCTTTTTATACTTTAATAAAATATGTACAATATAAAATCATAACTATTTGAGGCTTGTGCGGATGGGATCAGATGGTTTGTGGGATCGAGCTCGCGGGGACGGGGCGGCGATGGTTTTTAAAAAAAAATTTCAGTCTTAGTAGTTTGCCGGTCCACGAAATAATTATTTTATTTCCGCCGGTCCACAGGTGTAAAAAGGTTGAAGAACACTGTTCTAGGCGGTTTACATTGAAGAGAGCTGGACAGTCAGCGAGTTACAATATGCAGAGATAAGAGATATACAGCATGCAGAAACTTAAAAAGGCAGCAAAATACAATATACAGATAGTTAACAGATGTTACAAATAAAAGTTCTATCCAGAAAGGATTTGTATTTGCAGCCGGTAATGCTTGGGTATACAAATAGATTGTTGTTTCTGGTTTGTCTTGTAGGGCTGTATAGTACGAAGTGAGGTAGCAGGTAGATAGGAGCTAGTCCCCAGACCAGCTTGAAACATATGCAAGAGAACTTGAATATTATTCGCGCCTCCATTGGCAGCCAGTGAAGCAGTCTGTAGTAGGGGCTGACATGGTTGCTTTTTTTCAGTCCGAATATCAAGCGGACCGCTGTGTTTTGAACAATTCTAAGTTTCCTCACAGTTTTTTGGGGGTATACCCATATAAACGATATTGCAATAGTCCAGTGTAGAAAGCACTAGCGATTGCACTAGTAGTCTAAATGATAATGGGTCAAAGTGTTTTTTGATGGTCTTTAACTTCCATAATGTCAGGAAACACTTTTTTACCACTATGTTCGGATTACTGCACAGGTCCTGGACCTGTTGGGCCGCCGCGTGAGTGGACTGCTGGGCACGATGGACCTCAGGTCTGACCCAGCAGAGGCATTGCTTATGTTCTTATGTTCAACCATTGTCAAATGGGTGTCTAATGTGACTCCCAATATTTTTATTATTTTAGTAATCGGGTAGTCGCGATCTTTTACACATAACGTTGTTTTGGTAATTTTGTCTGTTGGGCTTGCAAGGAAGACTTTTGTTTTTTCTGTGTTTAGTTTCAGTTTGAAGTTTATTGTCCACTGTTCTATTTTGGTCATAATATGAGAAATGTATTCCGAGGTCTCGTTTTTTATGCTGTTCACTGGGATTAAAATGGAAATGTCATCTGCATATATGTAGTAGTTTAGGTTTAGCTTTTTCAGGAAGTGTCCTAAGGATGATATGTAGATGTTGAATAGGGTGGGTGATAGTGGTGAACCTTGTGGTACACCTGAGGGGTTTTTCCAGGTGTTTGAGTATGTCCCACCACTAAACACCCGGTAAGATCTCTTTGTTAGGAAACCCTGTATCCAGTTCCTTACTCTTCCTGTAATTCCTATTTCATCTAGGCAGCGTAGCATTATTTCATGATCAACAAGATCAAAAGCGCTGCTGAAGTCTAGTTGTAAGATCAGAGTACTTGTACCTTTGCTGAATAAGCCGTAAGCCTGAAGTCGTCAGCCGTAAGCCTGAAGTCATTATGCTATTGTATAGATCCTTGGTGAGGCCCCACCTGGAGTACTGTGTGCAATTATGGAGGCCGCATTACCGTAAGGATGTTCTGAGACTTGAGTCGGTCCAGAGAATGGCCACCCGGATGGTCTCGGGACTCAAGGATCTCCCATACGAGGAACTGCTGGATAGATTACAGCTATACTCACTCGAGGAACGCAGAGAGAGGGGTGACATGATCGAGACATTCAAGTATCTCACAGGCCGCATCGAGGTGGAAGAAGATATCTTCTTTTTCAAGGGTCCCGCGGCAACAAGGGGGCATCCGTGGAAAATCAGGGACGGGAAACTGCACGGGGACACCAGGAAATTCTTTTTCACTGAAAGGGTGGTTGATCGCTGGAATAGTCTTCCACTTCAGGTTATTGAGGCCAGCAGTGTGCCTGATTTTAAGGCCAGATGGGATAGACATGTGAGATCTATTCACAGAGAAAGGTAGGGGAGAGTCTTTGGGGTGGGCAGACTTGATGGGCCGTGGCCCTTATCTGCCGTCTATTTCTATAGGTGATTAAGGATCGAGGCTAGGACTGTCTCCATGCTATAACCCTTTCTGAATCCTGATTGGTGTTCATTGAGTATGTTAAATTTGTCTAGATAGTCCACTAGCTCTAAGTCAATGGTCTCAAACTCAAACCCTCTGCAGGGCCGCATTTTGGATTTGTAGGTACTTGGAGGGCCTCAGAAAAAAATAGTTAATATCTTATTAAAGAAATGAGGTAAAACTCTTTATAGTTTATAAATCTTTCCTTTTGGCTAAGTCTTGATAATAATATTGTCATTTATAGCTAAAGAGACATATGATCAAGAAACTTTTATTTTACTTTTGTGATTATGATAAACATACTGAGGGTCTCAAAACAGTACCTTGCGGGCCGCGGAGTTTGAGACCACTGCTCTAAGTTGACCAGTCCTTCGAGCAGCTTGGTGAATAAGGGGATGCTTGCTATCGGTCTGTAGTTGGTTTTCAGGGCTAGTGAGTTTTCAGTTGAACTACACTATAACAATATGGATATTTGCAGACTTTTAGGGGGCCCACACAGAAAGCCTAAACTTTATTGTGACATTAGTACTATAAAATACCATGACATAATATAAATCAATGAACATGCAAATTACTGTCACATTAAAATCCTGGCAGTAATCCATAGCTCATTGTTAAATTCTGCATTTCCCACCAGCGCCTAAAGGGTAACTTTTAAAAACACACACACAAGCATGGTAAGGCATCTGTGCTACCCCCTCCTGACCCTCCAACCCTGACAAACCTCCACCCAACCTGATACCTATTTCTGAACCCCACCCCCTAAAAAAAGAAAAGTATCTAGCAGAACCCCTTCCTCCCATATGACTAACCCATCTCCTGCCCCACCCCCTGAAAAAAAACCCTGTAGTCTGGTGCTGCCTCGGCTCCTGGGGCCCCGTGCTTTAAATGAAGCAAGAATGATGCCCGCTCACTCCTGTTTCCAGTGATGTCATCTGCAAAATGGCAGCACAATACACCATGCAAGGTTAAATAACCATATAAAGTTGCACCATGCAGGGCAGCGTGCTGCCATTTTGTAGATGATGGTGATGAAGGCAACAGCAAGTCAGCATTGCTTCTGCCTCTTAAGGTATGAGGTTGGGGGGCCTAGGCAAGAGGTGAATGGGAGGCATGCTTGAGTACTATGGATATTTTTTTTTTAAGCGGCAGTAGGGACGGGGTGGGGGGGATTTTTTTTTTTTTTTTTTTAAGTGGAGGGAAGCAAATTTGTTTTTGATATTGAGGGAAAGGAGTCAACTAGACTATTCTGGTCATTTTAGTTTTAGTATTATGGGAAGTAGGGTTGGGTCAGGAGGATGGCTACTGCAAAAAGCAATTCAGAGAAGGGTGGTCAGGTTGGAGTGAGAGAAGGGGTGCTGTTATACATCTGCTTCTCTGAACCAATCTTTTTACACTGCCCTGAACCTGGCAAACCATTTCCCACCCACAACATGCATCAGAAACTTTTTATTTTTTGCATGGCTGTGGAATTCTTAATGACTGCATTAACATGCATTTTAATATTGTCCATGCAAGTTAACACCTGTGTTGAAACCATTTCTGCATTGCTCAGCCAGTAAAACCCGTGGTAAAAAACAGGCAGTCACACAAAGCACTCAAAATTTGTTGATACATGATTGGCTGGCTGGAATTCCTCAGAACATGTTTGGGAATTCCTGCTCTATGGTGAAACTGCACAAACCCTAAAACCATACACACAAATAATGAAACATGGAAAAATCAAACCTTTTCACCAGGCCAAATGGACAGGTAGAATAATAAGCAATCGTGAAAAAAACCCAGCTGTAGTGTACTTACGATGACTGGGAAGCTTTCCTTCTCAACAAATAGTCAACTACATCTGGGTCGGTCTCCAGCAAGCTGATTAGCACTTCATTTTGCAGATCAGGTGGAACCTTTCAAAAGACAGAAACATATAAGGCCATTCACGTATGTAGCCTGACAATGAACACTCCTAACACTTTGTTTCATTCTGTGCCATTTCCAATTTGAAACATGTCACATGTGCCTGACAAAGTGACTCCTACTCTCAAAATCTCATTCCTCAAGAGATCAGTTAGTCTATAAGGTGTCATCGGTCTGTAATTTTTAGGCAGATTTCACTCGAGCAACCCTGCCTGTTGGATGATCAGCCAGCAGCCAGGGCTTCAAATTATATGAATGATGTGCAGGGAGGAACCAGGAAGTAGCACTGGTGCAAAAAAGGGCTACACATAACAAGGCCAGAAGGGAAGCTGCTAAGTGAGAGAGAGCAGGTAGAAGTTCCAAACCCAGCCTGCAGAAATGAAGGCAACTCTAGTGTGCCAAGTGCAGGGTGGTGTAGACCTTCCACCCCAGGTGCAGGCAGTGTGTATGCATGTAGGAGATGTGTGAAGCAGTCGCGAGGCTGCAATCCATACGTGTGTGGTTGTTGGCTCCACCAATCACTGCCCCCTCTGATGGCAAGGAACCAGATGATGAAGCCGTCCACGCAATGTGCAGTGGCGGTGAAAAGGGCAAACAGAATGCTAGGAATGATAAAAAAGGGGATCACGAACAGATTGGAGAAGGTTATCATGCCGCTGTACTGGGCCATGGTGCGCCCTCACCTGGAGTACTGCATCCAGCACTGGATGCCGTACTTGAAGAAGGACACGGTATTACTCGAAAGGGTCCATAGAAGAGCGACTAAGATGGTTAAGGGGCTGGAAGAGTTGCCGTACAGCGAAAGATTAGAGAAACTGGGCCTCTTCTCCCTCAAACAGAGGAGATTAAGAGGGGACATGATCGAAACATTCAAGATACTGAAGGGAATAGACTTAGTAGATAAGGACAGGTTGTTCACTCTCTCCAAGGTAGGGAGAATGAAAGGGCACTCTAAAATTGAAAGGGGATAGATTCTATAAGAACATAAGGAAGTTCTTCTTCACCCAGAGAGTGGTAGAAAACTGGAGCGCTCTTCCGGAATCTGTCTTAGGGGAAAACACCCTACAGGGATTCAAGATGAAGTTAGACAAGTTCCTGCTGAACCAGAACGTACGCAGGTAGGGCTAGTCTCAGTTAGGGCTCTGGTTTTTGACCAGAGGGACGCCGCGTGAGCGGACTGCTGGGCACGATGGACCACTGGTCTAGCCCAGCAGCGGCAATTCTTATGTTCAATGCCAACAGTCACATCCATGTGGACCACAGCCCCCTTCACACATCTCCCTCCCCTCTACTGCCTGGAGGAGGGGGTGCTCTTTCCTAGGCAGCAACCAACCTAGGTACATCATTAGAAATAAGAGGCAGCGGTGAAGAAAACTAGAGAAAGGTCAATGAACTGAAGCATAAGCAAAGTTCCCATCAATCCGCAGTCGAAAACGCAGCCAGTTTTACGTGTCACCAAATTAATATATTTTGAGAGTATTTCAAGTCAACATTTTGCACATGTAAAGCATGCTCTTATAGAACCACACAACATACTACATGTGAACAAGGGCATGCACCCTCAAGATCACACATAGATGCATATCATTCCTGGAGGTGGAGGTGTTCCTGGAGGTGAAGTTTTGATTCATTTCTGATGTAAACTTGTGCAGGATTAATGTGCGATTACACATAGCTCTGAAAGTCTAGTAAATAAAAGTGCAAAGATGTTTATATTGCTTCCCCACGCCGCTCCTTGTGACCCTAGGCAAGTCACTTAAACACGCCATGGCCCCAAGTACAGTAGTTAGATTTTGAGCCCAGTGGGACAGATATGGAGAAATATTTAGAGTACCTGAAAGTAAACAGCTTTGAATAGAAGCGGTATATAAGAAATTAAAATAAATAAATGTGTTATGTTAATTATTTCCTTTAGGTAAAATCAAAACCAGAGATAATTTACAAAACAGTAGTAACAGTACAATAACAATGTGCAAAGAGAGCACCTCTCTGAACTCACACTGCAGCCCATTACTACCCATATAATTCCATTATTCGCCCCCCTCCCCCCATCTACCCAAGCATTTGGCAATGCCAGTGCAATGCTTTTAGCATGTCATTTCCAGCTTGTTAATTTTGCCCAAGTTAAGAATTTTCAACTTGCCTGACCACGCTTGCTGCCCTTTTGAGAGTGTTCAGTGCTAGCAGAGCTGGTTCCTGAGGAAGGGGGGTTTTCCCTCGAAAAGGAGCCCTGCTGGACGGGTTCAATTTATGCTGGCTACACATTTATCTACTCTAGATTCCTACGGAGAAGCTAAGTACATCTTTAATTTCATGATCAGCTTGTGATTACGCTGGCTTGGATGATTTTGGACGCTGCTGTACCCTTGGGTGAGGGGCAGAGACAGCCTAACTACTTTTTTGTTTTGTTTATTTATTTAAATATTTCACTTTTAGCACACTGGTTTGTGCACTAGTCAATTCACATTTAAGTTTCACTTGGGTCAGCCTGGGGATGTTTGACAGATAACACCCTTCTGGGTGTATGACTGTGACAGCTGGTGCATTAAGGGCTAGCTCCCCACTGCAGGCTGTGAGACTGAGGGTTTCCCATTCACCTAAATAAATTTCTTAGGTTGCCTCGTTGAACTTTCCCCTCCCCCCTCTTTTTGGGTCAGGGGAGACTTGTTCTCTCGACAAGGAGAACAGGAGCAGGGCCCCAAGCAAAGCATGGCTTCCAGGCCACTTAAATGATTCCATGCTTCTGTTCCAGTTCCAAGAGGATTATGGGTAAGAACAATGTTTTGCCTATTTCTGAATTTGTTTTACATTGATTAGCATTCAAATTTACTAAATATAAGGTTCTCTAGTTGGTATTATGAAATCTATGATCTACTATTTTTAAAATCATCCACCATGTTTTCTACTAGGATTGCTGGCTGTTTATGCTTTTCACATTTTGGTTTCTGTTGCTTTTATTTAGTCAGAGCATGACATCTGAATAAGCAATCTTCTTGTTTTGGGAAATATTAGCTCATTCACTGCAGTAATGAAATCTTAGCAAAGCTCAGTGTTGCTAACCAGGATTTGATTTCATAATTGCTGTGGCCTTGTTGTGGAAAAGAATACTGGCTTCAGACACAAAGTACGGGTAAAGCAGAGTTTTATAATTTACAACCCTCAGAGCACAGTGTCAAATGGCTAAACACCAGGATATCCAGAAAACAAGCATCTATGAAGAAGTACGGAATCAAATTCATAGCATATGTTCATGTAAAAATCAATTTAAAAACATACTCTGGGTTTTGTATAATGCTCTGGTTAAAATGCCTTTAGCAGAACACGTGTGACATAAGTTGATAAGAATTATGCACAAGGTCTAAAAAGTCAAAATGTTTATAGATTGGTACAGATCAGGAGAATTCAGAAGGCGGGGGTGGAGGAGTAGCCTAATGGTTAATGCAGTGGCCAGAACACCAGGGGAACCAGGTTTGATCCCTACTGTAGCTCCGTGTGACCCTCCATTGCCCCAGGTACAAAATAGGTGCCTGTGCATAGTATGTAAACTGCTTTGATTGTAACCACAGAAAGGCAGTGTGGTCTCATCCCCCTAACCCTGAAGGCAGATAGTGTGGTGGCATATAACATTTGGAGGATAATTCTGTAACGGTGTGCCTATAGATAAGCACCTACAAAGTGTCTAAGTAGGGGTCTGTTCTTTTTATGTTCAATCTTTCTATTTCTTAACAACAAGAAATACATGACCAATATCAGGTACTTATACATACAATAGCCTACAACTTGGCTGCCCTGAGTGGCCTCTTACCAGGATTAGGCAGGCCTGGTTAGTACCTGTATGGGAGACCACCTGGGAATACCAGGTGCTGAAGGCTGAGGGACCCTATGATGGGCAGCAGCAACACAGTGGAGCCACACATTACACAGGAGAAGGCAACGGCAAACCACTCCTGTACTCCGCCATGAAACATCACAGGCTGGATTCCTCATTGAGCGTGTTGTCATTGAGTCGGTGGCCGACTCAGTGGCATAACCCATCCATCCATCAAAAGAAGCACTATTTCTTTTAAAATTTATATACTATATATTATCTATACAGTTTACATAATCACAGTCATAAATGTTGGACAAAAACATTTTAACTAATTATAAAAACTGTAACCATAAAAATTTGATCATTAATCAGATAATACATTAGCAGGTATTTACATTATGTAAAATCTCAACTCAGAAAGGCACTTACAAAACAATTGCGTCTTCAACATTTTCTTAAAACCCATTCTGACTACGACATAGTTTTACAAAAGTTAGTCATAGGGGGGCAGATTTCAGTAAATGGCGCCCAAAGCTAGGTGCTTTTACAAAGCCACAGTAGTGATTCTACCACGGCAAATGCACCAAAACCCATAGGAATTGAATGGGAGAAGCGCTACCGTGGCTTTATAAAAGGGGCCCTATTCTATAAAGCAGAGGCACCGAGCCGACCAACTTCTCCCACCCGTCAATTCTGACGTCGGAGAGGAAATTCCGGGACAGCCAATTGCTTGTCTGGAACTTCCTCTCCGACTTCAGAAATGACGTTGGGGAGAGGAAACCTGGTCGGTCCGACGCTTCTGTATGGGGAAGCAGGGAGAGCTTGGGGCAGTGGTGGTTTGGAGGCCTGTTCCCTGATGGCGACGGCAGTGGCTTGGGAGCAGGCAGGGAGACAGAAAGAACGGGGAGCAGGGAGACAGAAAGAAAGAAGGAAGACAGAAAGAAAGGGGGCATGGCGAGAGAAAGACAGACAGAAAGAAAGAGGGACAGGGAGACAGAAAAAGAAAGAAAGAAAGGGGAGGGGGCAGGGAGAGAGGAAGAAAAAGTTGGCAGAGGGAATGAGGTCTGGAAGCATACAGCAGGCTGAAAGAAGGGAAGAAATACTGGATGCAATCAGAGACTCATGAAATCACCAGACAACAAAGGTAGGAAAAATGATTTTATTTTCAATTTAGTGATCAAAATGTATCCGTTTTGAGAATTTATATCTGCTGTCTATATTTTGCACTATGGCCCCCTTTTACTAAACCGCAATAGTGTTTTTTAGCGCAGGGAGCCTATGAGCATTAAGAGCAGCACAGCTCCCTGCGCTAAAAACCACTATCTAATGGGTTACAGGATCCAAGGCAACATGGCTTTACAAAAGGTAAATCGTGCCAAACGAACCTGATTGAATTTTTTGATTGGGTGACCAGAGAGCTGGATCGAGGACATATGCTAGATGTAATTTACTTGGATTTCAGCAAAGCTTTTGATACAGTTCCTCATAGGAGGCTGTTGAACAAACTTGAAGGGCTGAAGTTAGGACCCAAAGTGGTGAACTGGGTCAGAAACTGGCTGTTGGACAGACGCCAGAGGGTGGTGGTTAATGGAAGTCGCTCGAAGGAAGGAAAGGTGACTAGTGGAGTCCCTCAGGGTTCGGTGCTGGGGCCAATCCTGTTCAATATGTTTGTGAGTGACATTGCTGAAGGGTTAGAAGGAAAAGTGTGCCTTTTTGCAGATGATACCAAGATTTGTAACAGAGTAGACACCGAAGAGGGAATGGAAAATATGAAAAAGGATCTGCAAAAGTTAGAGGAATGGTCTAATGCCTGGCAACTAAAATTCAATGCAAAGAAATGCAGAGTAATGCATTTGGGGATTAATAATAGGAAGGAACCGTATATGCTGGGAGGAGAGAAGCTGATATGCACGGACGGGGAGAGGGACCTTGGGGTGATAGTGTCCGAAGATCTAAAGGCGAAAAAACAGTGTGACAAGGCAGTGGCTGCTGCCAGAAGGATGCTGGGCTGTATAAAGAGAGGCGTAGTCAGTAGAAGTAAGAAGGTGTTGATGCCCCTGTACAGGTCATTGGTGAGGCCCCACTTGGAGTATTGTGTTCAGTTTTGGAGACCGTATCTGGCAAAAGACATAAAAAGACTTGAGGCGGTCCAGAGGAGGGCGACGAAAATGATAGGAGGCTTGCGCCAGAAGACGTATGAGGAGAGACTGGAAACCCTGAATATGTATACCCTAGAGGAAAGGAGAGACAGGGGAGATATGATTCAGACATTCAAATACTTGAAGGGTATTAACGTAGAACTAAATATTTTCCAGAGAAAGGAAAATGGTAAAACCAGAGGACATAATTTGAGGTTGAGGGGTGGTAGATTCAGGGGCAATGTTAGGAAATTCTACTTTACGGAGAGGGTAGTGGATGCCTGGAATGCGCTCCCGAGAGAGGTGGTGGAGAGTAAAACTGTGACTGAGTTCAAAGAAGCATGGGATGAACACAGAAGATTTAGAATCAGAAAATAATATTAAATATTGAACTAGGCCAGTTACTGGGCAGACTTGCACGGTCTGTGTCTGTGTATGGCCGTTTGGTAGAGGGGAGGGCTTCAATGGCTGGGAGGGTGTAGATGGGCTGGAGTAAGTCTTAACAGAGATTTCGGCAGTTGGAACCCAAGCACAGTACCGGGTAAAGCTTTAGATTCTTGCCCAGAAATAGCTAAGAAGAAAAAATAAAAATAAAAAAATTTAAATTGAATCAGGTTGGGCAGACTGGATGGACCATTCAGGTCTTTATCTGCCGTCATCTACTATGTTACTATGTATGTTACTATGTTACTATGTAGTAAAAAAGGGAGGGGGTATATTTGTCTATTTTTGTATAGTTGTTCCTGAGGTGACATTGCATAAAGTCATCTGCCTTGACCTCTTTGAAATGATAATTAACAGTTTCTCTGCGTACAGTGTGCTTTGTGTTTTTAAAATTTTATTGTTGGTAGATCATTTTGACTTGGTCATTTTAAAAGTAGCTCACAAGCCCAAAAAGTGTGGGCACCCCTGCTATAAAGGATGTTCTGTGCAGAGTGCCTTTTACGGAATACAGGGGCCGCTAAAAAATTCTCAAACCAACCAACAAAGTTGGGGCAGTCTCCATCAAGAGTTATATACGTAGTCCAGCAATTTTCCACATTTTTGTTCTGTAATTATTTTTTCTATGTGTTGGGGGGCCCCCAATCTAATTTTGTACCTGAGGCAATGGAGGGTTAAGGAATTTGCCCAAGATCACAAGGAGCAGCAGTGGGATTTGAACTGGGCACCCTTGAATGTGAAAGCCCAGTGCTCTACCATTACTCCTCAGCTCATGGGCAAATCTAGTCCTCGAGAGCCGGAATCCAGTCGGGTTTCCCCAGTGAATATGCATTGAAAGCAGTGCATGTAAATAGATATCATGCATATTCATTGGGGAAATCCTGAAAACCCGACTGAATTCCGACCCTTGAGGACCAGAGTTGCCCACCCCTGGCGCTAGATGGACCATTGGTCTGACCCAGTATGGCTATTCTTAGGTTCTTAATGTTTTATTCAGGAATCGGTATTTGTCAGCACACTCACATTCCTGCTTTTCTCTTACCACCTTAAAAAAAAAAAATGCAATCAGGGTTTCAGTCACCATCTCTTCCTACACATCTCAACTAAACTTCCTCTATGAAAAAAATGTTTGAGTCATCAATCAATCAAATGGCTTTTAGCTGTCTCCAGGGCTGTGGCTGATATGCAAATCTTATGCAGGCAAGCCCTCCTCTCAAAAACTTTCAGGCAGCCTGAATATTTTTAGCATTTCCCAGTCTCACTTGTACATCTCTTCCAAATCGCTTCTCTCTAATTTGAACACTGTACAAACTGATTCTGAATTAGTTCTTCCCACATCAGGGACATACATAGCACTGGCTCTGTCCTATAAAACAAGTTCAGCATTGCCAGACTATCCACTTTACTTCTATGAAGCTAATAATAGCAAGTGTGTTATATCACTAAGGTCAAAAAATGGGTCATCTTCTATCCTTTCTAGATGATCAACACTGGTTACCTATTTTGCCTAGAATCCAGTTCAAGATTTGACAAATTAAATTATTCTATCAAAATTTCTCTTATTTCGTGTCCAGGGAAAATATGCCTAGATGTAAGGGTTCCTACATATGTCCCCTCGCTTCTACCACCACAAGTCTGGAACCCTCCATGTTGAACTCTGGTTCTAGATCTTGCTCATCTGCGTTTAAACCTTTGACATATCTGATGGAAGCCATAGTGTCAGACATATGTAGCCTGACACCTATGAATCTAGGCTCCTAAGTAGATACCTAGGCTCCTAGGCTTAACTGTTTGTGACTACAGATTCTCAAATAATTCTTGAATGTGAGATATGTGCACTTACCATAAAAAGGGTTTCATAGTTTTCAACCATCTTCTGGACGACTACAATGATAACTGTGCTCTCTTCTGCTCGCGCTGAGCTCTGAACAGAGAACTCCTTATCAGAGGACTTCTGCTTATGCAGTAGGTTTGGCCCAAATATTGTAGCCAGGTTCAATGATGTCATTTTGTTCCCCATTACCTAATATCAAAGGATTAAAGGCAGTCACAACAATAAAGCACTTTCTTGAGTATCGCAAGACAGGAGGAAGTCTGTTATACAATAACTGTTAAGTAAGAATTGTCATTCAGAGATGGACAGAACAGACCAAAGACTGCTTTTACTAGAGATATGCAGGTCAGAAGTTCATGTTTTGTTTAGTTTTCCATGTTATTTACAGATTTTTTCATTCTAATCAGGTTTTTACTTTTTTTTTTTTTTCCAAAAATTTCAGGAGCAATGCTATCGTCAGATAAAGGGAGGGACCGCTGGAAGAGGAAGCAGCGCAGGCGCAGGGCTCACAGAAGGGCCGGGACCGCCAAGAGGAAGCAGCAGGACACCGGTAGGAGCTTCTACATGATGGGGGGGGGGTCGGGAGGCTGTGGAGGTGCGAGCGGTCCTTCGGGGTGGGGGTGCGAGCGGTCCTGCGGGGGGGGGGGGGGTGAATCGGACGTCGGGGGGGAAACTATGTAAAAAAAAAATTTGTACAACGCGCTCACGCATATAACGCGCAAGGTTATGCACGGTTTGTAAAATCGTGTATAACGCACGCGTTATATGTGTGAAAATACGGTAGTGCCTTCTTGCTTTGGGCATGTAAAAAGTAGTAAACTCTCACCGTTCAAATCTCTTATAAAAATGTCCTGTTGGGATCCGAGCAATATTCTGACAAGATCCACTACAGAAGGGACTCATTCATTCATGCCGAAACACGAGCCGTGTCGGGTCATTTGAACAAAGCTCATCAGAATCCCTGTCCATCACGCCACTTGTGCTTTTTTTTTTTTTCGATTTTGCACGCTTTCTAGTACTGAATTTGTTATTATCCCTTTCTCTTGTGGTTTTGGACCCATCAAAATAAAGAATTACAAACCCCCCCCCCAAAAAAAACAGTAAAGGTCTGTAACAAATGCTGGAAGGGAAATGGAGAATTTATATAAGCAAAAAAATAGAAAGGCTGGACAAACATATTGAAAATGTGAGAAATTACAATATCAATATTTGTATGAAAGACCATTTGGGATGAATTGAACAAAGGGTTTATAAAAGAACAGTATAAAGACATCTCAACAGCAGGAAAATATTTTAGTGTTCAGGTCCAACAAATGCATTTTTTATGAAATTAAAAGAGGTAGGTGGCACTTTATAGACTTTTTCAAGGACCAAAGTCCACTTTACCAGATGCATCTGACAAACTGGACTCTGGTCATGAAAAGCTCATGCCTTGAACTGGTTAGACTACAAGATGCCACCATCCTTTGCCAATTTTGCTACACCAGATCAATTTTAATCCCAATAATATAGAAATGTAAATCAAGGCAAGAGATATTGTATTTAGTTCATACCTTTTTCAGTTGTAGCTCAAGGTGAGTTACATTCAGGTTCAGTACATAGTCTCTCATTCCCAGAGAATTTACAAGCTAAGGGGCCCTTTTACAAAAGTTTAGTGTATTTTAACGGACGTTAGCACATCCCGAATGCCATGAGGCACAAGGGTATAAAACAGGATTAAACGTGTACTGAAACACAGAAACACTACTGGTATCCTTACTAGATATTGCCCGACAACATCTCAGCAAAGGAAACAAGCTGCTAATCATCCAACTCGATCTTTCAGCAGCTTTCGACTTAGTTGACCACCCTATACTACTCCAGATACTAGACGCCATAGGAATTTCAGGTAGAGTTCATAATTGGTTTCAAGGTTTCCTTAAAACAAGAACATACAGAGTTAAGTCCAAAGATCTTATATCCGACTCATGGTCTAACCCCTGCGGAGTACCACAAGGATCTCCACTATTGCCCATACTCTTCAACCTCTTCATAGCTTCCTTAGGCACAACTCTAGATGCCCTAAATATAACCTCATTCAGTTACGCGGACGACATAACCATCCTCCTCCCATTCGATATTCAAGACCCCAGCTCCACAGAACGCCTGACAACAACACTGGTAACAGTAGAAAACAGTAGAAAACTGACCAACCATAAGTTGAAGCTAAACGTGGACAAAACTAAATTCCTACTATTAGAGAAGGAAAAATTACCATCCTTTACAGAACTGGAAGTAAACGCAATCAAGTATCTAGTACAGAGCACCCTCAAAATTCTGGGAATACAACTAGACAGACGCTGTACCATGCAGACACAAATCCACAAAATCATCCAAAAAACTTTCTTCACCATGCGAAACCTAAGAAAAATCAGAAAATTCTTCAACAAAGATCAATACAGAATCATTGTTCAATCCCTGGTGCTTAGCATTGTAGACTACTGCAACAGCCTCTACTTATCATGCCCAAACAACATGATAAAACAACTTCAGGCCGTTCAGAACACAGCCCTCAGACTCATATACTCTCTTAGCAAATTTGACCACATCACTAATGCATACTTAGACTCTCACTGGCTTCCGATAAAAGCAAGATCACAATTCAAATTCTACTGTCTACTTTTCAAAGTAACCCATGGAGATGCACCAAGTTACCTTAACAACCGTCTATACCGCAACCTCACACACAGAACAAGGAAAACTCAAAGCCTATTCATACACCCACCTCTCAATGGTACTCGACGCAAGAAACTTTACGACAACTTTCTAGCGACACAGGCTGCGAAAATTGACCCAACCGTCTCCAAACTGCTGACCAAAACAACAGACATCAAAGTTTTCCGAAAAGAAATCAAAACTCTTCTATTCAAAAAACATCTTCCATCATTCTAACCTACATGCACACGCATACCCCTTCATAAACACCACCCCTATAGTATCCCCTAGCCAAACTCTTCAAACCTTCCCCAAAATCATATTCAGAAACCTAAAAATACAACCTCTATCCGGGATCAGAATATTGCTTCCCTTAACGCTATGTAAGCAACCTCCATCTGTAACCAGAATATTCCTTCCCTCGACGCAATGTAATAATCTTCCTAATTTGTATGTATTGCTATTGATAAGTAAACTTGATATGTATATGTTATATACCTGATATGTAAACTCCCTGGAAATGTCCAGTTTTCACCCAATTTTGTAATCCGCTTAGAACCGCAAGGCACAGGCGGAATAGAAATCTCTAATGTAATGTAATGTACTGTCCATTAAGCACTAAGCTTTAGCAAAAGAACACCTATGTTTGATCCTGAGGCAATAGGAGGTTAAGTGACTTGCATCAAAGTCAACAAGAGACAAATTAGTATTTGAACCAATGTTCCTTGGTTTTCAGCTTGCTGATCTAACCCAGTGGTTCCCAAATCTGTGTCCTGGGGGCCCAGCCCTTCAGGTTTTCAGAATGCAAAGAATATTCATGAGATTTGCTTGCAATGCTTCCACTGCATGTAAATTCCTCTCACGCATATTCAGACAGTGTGTCTATTCAGAGATTCTGACTGGCTGGAGTTCCCCCAGAATAGGTTTAGGAGCTACTGCTCTAACCATTAGGCATCCGTAGCAGATTGCGGTCCTGCTAGTACAGAGATTACAATCAGCCAAATTAAAAACGAATGCCTATGACGCTCAGAACGTTGAACAAGGACAAAATGTTGATCAGTCAAAAATGTACAAAGATTGGGACATGATGCAGATTGGGTGAGTCAACTTGTCCTTATCTGCCAACATCTACTGCCTACCATGTTACTGTGACATTTTCAAGTATATTAAAAACAACACTTGGGTAACTGATTGGGTCTACACAACTTGGATACAGGAGTACAAAACTTAGGCCCTCTTTTACTAAGGCCCGCTAAGCGTTTTAGCACGTTTGGCGCACGCTAAATCAATGCGTGCACTAACCGCTAACACGTCCATAGGATAACACGCACGTGCTAGCGGTTAGCGCACGCATCGATTTAGCGTGCGCCAAACGTGCTAAAACGCTTCGGGACAGTAAGCGAGTTTTTCAAGTACCTTTCTTATTTATAATCTTAATGTATATTTTCTGTAAACCGCTTAGAACCTAACGGATGTAAGAAATAAATTACATGATTACATTACATGATTAGCATGTGCTAATATTTATCGTGCGCTAAAAAGCATAGCGCACCTTAGCAAAAGAAGGGGTTAGTTACCTCATAAATACACCTATTAAATGGGAGAGGACTTGTGCTATTTTATTCACTATCACATAGGTGTCATGAACCGTTTTTGTGTTCATCATTCTCTCTCAAATGGGTTAATAGAACGTGAAGTAATTTTAGTGAACCTACCTCCCGCCCATCTTTGTCCACAGTGTCTTCTGCATGGCTTGCTACTGTTGACAAGAACTGTAAGAGTCTGTGCAGCGTGTCACAGTTACAGGGAGGTAGAAGGTAAATGAGAAGCTGTAATGCAGAGATCTGCTCATCAGGCTCTAAAACTGAAGGAGGAAAAGTACATTTCAAGAACGAGACTCAGTAAAAATTTATGCTCAATGATTCAATACATATAGAACACGGATAAGTGTGTTTCGAGGAGAGGGGTAATTTTAAGAGGACTCCTACATCTATGAAGCAAAAGGGCACCTATTTAAAGCAGGGGTTCTCAACCCAGTCCTCAGGACACACCTAGCCAGTCAGGTTTTCAGGATACCCAAAATGAATATGCAATGGAGGTAATACATGCAAATTTGTGTCATGCAAATTAGTTGTGGTCGTCTTGAAAACCTGTCTGGGTTGAGAACCGCCGATTTTAAGCATATTTCATAAAGGCAACAAAGACACCTACGGGCTTTTATAAAACAGGCTCCCAGGATCGGTTCCAACTAATTGCAAATGCTGACACACACTTTACATGTGATCTGAAGATGGTGCTAAACGTGTACATATACTTTACACATGCATCTATATATTTTATAACAGGAACGATTGGGGACTGCTATACTACTGCTAATCATTTCTATAGCGCTGCATAGATGTACACAATACTGTACATTAAAACATTCAAGAGACAGTCCCTGCTCAGTAGAGCTTACAATATAATCAGACAAACAGGACAAGTAGTGGGTTAGGGAGTTTCTCAGGCATGGTTGCTTTACAAGCGAGTGGGGGATTAGGAATTAAAAACAATTTTTAAAAAAATGGACTTTTAGTCTGGATTTGAATACTGCCAGGGAAGGAGCTTGACGTACTGACTCAATACACCATACAACTGTAACATGCAGTCTGTTACAGGTGTATGGTGCAGCAAGAGACAAGAAAAGTAGTCTGGAGTTGGTATTAGAGGAGAATGGTACAGATAAGAGAGTTGCCCAATGAACGAAGTTCTGTGGGGGGTGGGGGGTGAGTATAGGGAGACGCAAGAGAGGAGCTGCAGAATGAATGCACTTGTACGTCAATAGGAGGTGTTTGAACTGTATGTGGAAATGGATAGGGTGCCAATGAAGTGACCTGAGCAGAAGGATAATGTGGGTGTGGCGACACTGGTGGAATATAAGTTGTGAAGCAAAATTTTGAATGGATTGAAGGGAGAGAGAACACAGGGACCATTGCCTCCCCAAAAAATAGTAAACACTCAATGACAATGAAGATGAAAGCGAGGTAATTCAAATCTTGATAAGGCAAAACTCCACCTCACTCTATTAGAAAAGGAAAAAAAAAATTCTTTCTTTAACACTTGCTGGGATCCATCATCTTCCAATCTTTCCAGAAGTAAGACAAACCAGCATCAACTGATAATTCAATGATTCAGGATAAATAAATGATTGAATTATCAGTTGATGCTGGTTTGTCTTACTTCTGGAAAGATTGGAAGATGATGGATCCCAGCAAGTGTTAAAGAAAGAAAATTATTTTTCCTTTTCTCATAGAATGAGGTGGAGTTTTGCCTTATCAAGACCATGGCCTCCCTCCAAATTAGTCATCAGAAGAGTCAGTTATGACTCTACCCCCCCCACCTCCTCCCAGCCATTGCAATTTTAAATCTTCAGACAGCTGCCGTGCAGTATTGCTGCAGAATGAAGACTTCCAAGGCAGGCCTGCTCGTTGACACTGTGCACGAAGATTTAAAATTATAGTGACTGGGAAAGGTAGGTAGGGGAGTTGGGAGCTGGAGAGAGAAAGAGGTTACATGGGGCAGGGGCAAGGGTGGAGTTTTTCGGCACCCTCACAAACAAACAAAAAAATGTTCCGCTGCCCATGGGAGAGAGATTGTTACATGGAAGACCTTTGAGAAGCAAGTTGCAGTAGACTAGGCATGAGGTGATAAGGGTGTCCTCTGCCCCAGCCCTACTGGATACCAAGAATTTTGAAAGATGAGTTAGAGGAACAAGAAATTCAACTAGGAGAGTTTCTATATTGCAGAAGTCAAACACATTTAGTTCTTGGTCTCTGTTCACAGTACTTAAAAACTAACCACCACCTTGTTGCAATAAATCTTCATTTATAGGAGTAATTTCATAAAGGCTTTGAACAAGTACAACAGTGTTAATGGACTCAAGTGGGTTCTCATAAATCTATGGTGTTACACACATCAAAGGAGGTACACAAACATAGGCATAGAGTATCTATTTTAAAACTATTCTATAAAGAAAATAGGTAACTTCTTTTCTTTATATCAGTATCCCGCAAACTTTGTCGAGTGTGTATATGATACCCTTGTCTTGTGTGTTTCTGATTGTGGGTCTTGATTAAATTTTATATTGAAAACAAATTACAAGATTTACCTGAATTATAGTAGTTCTTTTGAGAGAAAGGCATGTTTTATGCGCGATTGAAAAAAACTCAACGTTACTTCTCCCCTCCTTTCCCTTCCAGTCATCCAATAGCGCAGCAGGAGAGTGGGGTTTTTTTAAACGGCGTTTTTCAGGAATGGGCACATGCAAATGTAGGAAATCTTCGCTGCTGTCCACCAATCTTATTTGCATGCGCAATTTTTTAAGAATGTCACTGGTTTTTAGATTCAGTATCAAAATGGCTGCGGTAGCAGACTGTCGCTTTTTAACGCAGGTTTTTAAAAATCCTTCCCTCAGTGCAGTCTTCCTTTTTTTTTTTTTTTGATGAGAGAGAATCTTCACTCTGGGATGGTGGGGAAGGGACCTGGGGGGACCAGGTGTAGTCCCTAAAGCCGACTTTGCTCAGCCAGAACATTCCTCAGCTCAGCTGAATTAGGTCAGCCCAGGAGCATAGCAGTAGAGACTAGGAGCTCATCAGAGCACAACCATCCACTTGCTGGAGATAGAGTATACTAATTGACCAGGAGCCAGAATGCTAGTTTGAACTCTATCTCCACCTGCTGGTAGATGGGCACAACCCACTAGTTTCTGGATTCATCTGCTGCTGACGCTAAGGAAGTATGTTGTTATGTTCCCCACCTTGGATAAAGGTGGGTTATAAATAAATTTTCAATACAATACAATCCATATATCTTGTGAATTTTTAATCTAGAGAGAGTAGCATTTGAGTTCTTGAGATTGCCCTTATAAAAAGTCATATTTTGCACCTATATGAGTGCCCTCTTAGCTTAACATAATATAAAATTTTATTTGTATACCGCAATACACCGTGAAGTTCAATATGGTTAACAGGAATTAAGAAGAAGACTGTACATGAGAGGGGAGAGTACAAGAACAAACAATTTAAT
Source organism: Geotrypetes seraphini (assembly GCF_902459505.1). Lineage (NCBI taxonomy): Eukaryota > Metazoa > Chordata > Amphibia > Gymnophiona > Dermophiidae > Geotrypetes > Geotrypetes seraphini. The sequence continues at coordinate 171,620,022 of NC_047089.1, read as the reverse complement.
AGCATGACAAGGCCAGTGTCGAATACAATCAATGTAAGGTAAGGTAATACGAAAAAAACTTAAGTGAACAGCTTTCAAATATCGGTATAGATATAGATACGGGGACCCAAAAGCAGGTAGCAAGAGAGGGGAGGGAGAGGCTAGATAATAAGAGATGTATGAATCTGTGTACCTTATTATAAAGTTATCCTCCCTATCAACTCTCACTGGACAATACTAATACCATTATTGTATTTTTACAGCTTCCTGGCTCTTCAAACATATAGAATATACAAGGTTATATACTAAGATAACTTATGTTACAAGCATTTTCGTTTGTATTTTACTCTGATTACTAAAACAGCCAAAGTATGCTCAAGCTATAATAAATAAAATAAAATTTTAAATTACATGAAATACATTATATTTTTGTCCTGTTTTGTGAATTAATAGATTTTATTTAATTTTATTCATTTTCAATCCCATTCTCCCCAGAGAGCTCAGAATGGGTTAGTTTATCCAAAAGCATCTGTAATGGTTTCTGTTTCTAATTTGTCTGCTGTGAATTATCAAACACTGTAAGTAGATTTCATATAAAGAATTTAAAAAAAGTTCTAAACTCACGCATGGTGTTTATAAAAGCAGTGTAAAGTTCTCTGGTGAGAAGTGGATCAGGCATGTCTCTTAGAAACTCCTTTAATAAAGCAGCGACATCATGGACACTGTGCTCCTCCTCAAGAACGACATCAACGCCCCGGTCAAAGTCTTCACGCAGCTAGAAGAAATCATGTGAACAGTGAAGTTTGGGCCATATCTAAGAACAGCTTCACTCTTCCCCTACCAAAAGTAGTAACTGAAATGTACTCCAATTAGCACCAGAGTGATCAAAGACAGGATAATATTGCTGTGTCATTATTATTATGTTTGTAGCTCATGTGTATTCCAGTACACTTAGCATTTGCCTATAGCTGGAGGGCTTATGAGTACAATCTAAATTTTTACCCAAGGCAGCAAGATCACAAAGAAAGCCGTTAAGCTTTGACCTCTGGCTTCCCTGGCTCTCAGTTTGTTATTCTGTTAGGCTATTCCCAGGGTAGGATTAAGAGTTTGATAGGCCCTAGGCACACAAGTACAATGGGACCTCTGTCCTGCCCCCACCCCCTCCTGTCTCTCTCCCTCTCACCTCTTCTCCCCCCACCCCAACCACCCAGGTTCAGCAGCACTTCTCCCTCACCACCTAGATCTAGTAGCGTATCTCCCTACCCCAAGGTCCAACAGCACCTCTCTCATCTCTCCACTAGGTCCAACAGCACCTTTCCTCCCCCCACCCCCTTTCTCCTCACTCACCACTAGAAGCAACTCCAATTTCACTTGTCTGCACAGCTGCCATCACGTTAACTCAGCAATTTCTTCAGATAGCCTCGGGGCCTTTGCTAGGCTGGGCCCACCTCTGAAGAAAGGGAGAGACTACGGGAACTCCCCACAGCCATTTCTTAATGGCTATCTGCACAGGGCAGGAGCGTAGGAAGATCGCTCCTGCCCCGAAAACCAGCTAGACCACCAGGTAAGGCCAGGATGCCAGGGGAAGACGGAAGGGAGGCGGGGTTGGGTCAGAGCCGGATATTCACGGTTTTTCGCCATTCACGGTCCGGCTCTGCCCCTATCCCCCGCGAATAATGAGAGAGAAGTGTATTTCGAGAAAAAGAGAGCTGACGTTGAAGAACCCAGCGAGGATGCCAAAACTGGCCATGAAAGACTGCAAACAAAACAAGCACTGCACATGTTCTCACCTGTCTTACTCGCTTCTTTGAGCTCCCGACTCTGAAGATGCCCACTGTCTGGAGGCCTGCAAACACAATACATTATGAGAGGCTGTCTCAAAGACTGAAATGCTGTTTGAAGGTGCAATAAAAAAAAAAAAAAGGCACCACCCTACAATATCTTGGCAAATGAGCTGCAAAGCAACAAGAATTATGCCAAGGACGGCACTTTCTTAAGTCTAACATACCAGAAATTCACAGATCCTGCCATATAATTTGACAATTGCTTGACAAAATGTCTAGGCAAACATTATATGCTGTATAATTTGAAATAACTAGGGTTAGCTTTTAGAAACAGCTAAAAGGTATATATTTTCTTTAAAAAAACACACACACAAAGATGGCCTAGGTTAAATGGCAGTAAATAAAGAAGGTTAAACTGACCTTGCATGGAGACAGCGGAGACACAAAGCAGTAACCACTGCCTTCCTAGGCTAGATGGAACAGTTCTATAGTATTTCTTTAATAAAAGCTACCAATGTCAACATCAAATGTGGTTGGTTGATATATTAAGATCTTAACAAGTTACCCAATTACAATATTATACGAGTGTGAGATAGAACAAGTTAAATATTTAAAAGGAAAATATATATATTTCTCAATATAGTTTCCATCTTAGCCTGTGTACTTAGTCCAGCCAGTGTCTAGTTTTTCCATCCAGTCCTAAAAATAGGTTTTGTCAAATTTTTAAAAATATTTCTTGTGTTTTTATACCGAAGTTCTTAATATCAAGTTCTTAATATATCACCCAACCACTTTTGAATACTATTTAATGTACACTGCTTAGAATATATATAGTATATTTAAAAAAAAAACCAAAATACAGTATATATATATATATAAACAAGCACACGCATACATACACTCACACATTTATTTATTTAGGGCTGTACCAAATATTTGTATTCAGCGGAATAGCATTTTAAATTTGAATAAAAAATAATCTAGGGCTTTACTGTGCCAAATCCCATTGAAACAAACACCGCTTTCTGATTTCACATTACTTTTTTTTATTGATGGGTTAAAGCTCAATGCCCATTTTTCATATTCAGCCAAATGGTAAAATATGCTATGTGGTACAGCTTTTATAACAGCCAAATAATTTTGGTGGTGAACAATATACATACATATTTTTGTTGCATCATTTACATGGGATCAGAATTTCTTTTAATATCCTATATGCTGGCAGATAGAAATTCCATTCTTTCCCCAATCACAAATAAATTTTGGCCTCTACAGTTTAATCGACCCAGCGTTAGAAGGCTTTCCTCTAAAAATGACAACAAAAGACAAGTTGTTCTGAACTTAGCAGGGCCACATGCTTCTTCTGCGAATCACTTCTGGAAACCTTACTAATGAACATTTCCCACTGTTTTAGAGGTCAAAGAGTAGGCCCTTCTCAGCTTCATCACATCCCCTCCTTGGAAAAGAAACCACACGCTAAAGACCTTTACTTCTGCCTTTACTTTGTAATATATTCTTCACCCTAATGAATAAGAACAATTAAATTGGAATGGGAAAAGGATGGGGGAAGGGATTTTATATACTGGTTTTTTGTGGTTACAATCAAAGCGGTTTGCACATTATGTATAGGTACCTGGGGCAAGGAACTGGGGTGGGAATCAAACCTAATTCCTCTGGTTCTCAGGCTGCTGCACTAACCGTTAGGCTACTCCTCTTTTCCATAAGTTTCTTCTTGCTTGGTTTGATAAAATCGTGCTAAAGTTGGTCAAAAGTGGAAGGATAAAAAAAAAAAATAGAGAAGCTGCAGTAGTCGTCAATACTATCGATAGCATAAAGATCACTTTCAGAGCAGATATGACTTTGCATTTGGAGCTCTAATGAATTAAGATTAACTGCCACCCTAATCGTGGGAAAAATTATACCACGGCATTCTGGAAAGGCCTTCTTGATGAGGACAAATATACACAAAAATCAGGGAAACAAAACCCCACGATAAGCAAGCAACAGTGATAAGAGGGAGAAGGAACTGTATGCATCAACCTGAAGGCAAACAAAGTGGCTCCACAGCCTTTTGGTTATCTGCTCAAAGACACGTACATTGTTTTTAGTCTGTGATTCCTATATCAACCGGACCCCTGAAGAAGGCGTGTTCGCCAAAATACGGACCGTGTAGGGTCCGGTAGGACAATTCCATGTGGACTATAAACTTGGATTTAAATTTGTTGTTTTTTATCGTTTTATTATAAAGAGCAAATAATAAATCATCTTTCAGAATATCCACAGTTTTTTGTTTTTAATCAAATGAACATGTGCAGCATTTCCGTTTAAAAGTATGTAGCAGATACCCATGTAACATCTTATCAAATATGTCCAGAGGAAGGCATGCAATGGCTGATGATTCTTTATCCCAACACACTCTTTGGCAACACCCTCTGGGGACCACCCCTGCAAATATCTCATTGGCTCAGCTTCCTTTACATTCACGTCCTCAGACTCCTCCGCCAGTGAGTTAAGGTGGCTCAGCTTCCTTTATATTCACACTGGCTCCCAGTAGAAGCACGCATACAATACAAATTCTACTGTACCCTATTCAAAGCCTTAAATGGAAACAGACCAAGTTATCTGAGCAACCACCTAATCAGGAAAAACACATCCTGACCAAGGAGAACTCATGCACATTTTACCCCCCCCCCCCAATCAAAGGTATACATTTAAGCCAAAAATAAAAATAAAAAATATATATATATATATACGACGGACTATTAGCCACCAGAGCAGCGAAACTAAACCACAGCGCCACCTCTCCAATCTGCTGACTATGACACCCAACTACAAAACATTCAGGAAAAAACTTTTCTATTCAAGAAATTTGTCAAATGATCTAAATAAACTTGATCGACCCTCCACAGATCCCAACGCATACTACATCTACTCTTGTTGTAAACCGCCTAGAACTGAAAGGTATTAGCGGGATAGAACACCAATATAATGTAATGTAATGTACATTCATTTCCTTAGGCTCCTCCGCCAGCGAGTTAAGGTGGCTCAGCTTCCTTTACATTCATGTCCTTAGGCTCCGCCACCAGTGAATTAAGGTACTTTTCAGCTCACAACCTCTGCTCATTCTATCCTATTTGGTCATCCTTTTCAAATCTACCCTTGCTTTTTTCTTTTTATTTGCTCCTACCACCCCTCCCCCCATCCCAACTAGCCCCCTATGATAGCCCTTACCCTCCCCTTTTCCTATCTCTACCTTATCTCTGAGTGGCTGACCTTCAGCTAGTTTGCAGATGGCAGCTGCTTACTAGGCAGAAGCCTTACATCTTTCTGGAAAGGGCTTCTGGATTATGATCCATTAGCACCACAGATACCTGTGAAACATCTTGTTAAATATAGGGAGAAATTTTGCTAACCTGCAGCCCCAGTTAGCCTTATGCAGACATCAACTGAGCAGAACTGCACTAATTACATGCCTACCTCATCTCTTATCTCCCCACATGTTTGCCAACTATTTGATCCTTCCAGTGCATAATGCTTTCTGAATAAAAAGCTTGTGAAAAATAAATAGATTTGTTTCATTTTATTTTTATTGGATCCATTATGTTTCAATACAATTATAATAATTTTTTAACACCTACTTTGTCTCGTTATTCATGGCCCATACAGGACTGCCACTGCAGCAGTCTGATACCTAGTGGTAATAACTGAATACTACCTTATCCACCAGAATATAGTGATCATCATACTTTCTAGGCCATCTTGGAGCTTGATAATTCTCTAAGCCCAGGTTCTCAAACTTGCCTGAAGGTCTTTCAGCCAGTTAGATTTTCAGGAAAACCATAATGAACATGCATTTTGGGAGGGGGAAGTGTGCATGCAGATCTTTCTAATGCATATTTTTTCTGGATATTTATTCACTTATATTTGGTCTATAACTAAACAGACTACAGCTCAAACATACTAAATAAAAAATATATAAAAACACTGAAAACGTCATGAGTACAATGACATCAATATAAAAGAGAAAACCAATAAAGAGAGGGAAAGTATCTATATTATAACATACATACTTGAATATAAACTTGAGTATAAACTGGGTAAACAGTCCCCCCCCCAAAAAAAAAGAGTGAAACAACTCAAGTATAAACAGGGAGATGTATATTCAAGTGTTTTCCATCCTGTGGTGTCCTTCGTTTCTTCCTTTCCCACTTCCCCATTGTGTGCAGGTCTTTTGCCCTCCCATCCCTGCCCCACAGTGACCGGGATTTCTCCCCCTCTCCTATACACCTCCTACGGTGACCGACACTTCTCTCTTGCTTCCTTCCACCTACTTCCTCTCTTGTGGTGACTGGGGCTTCCTTCTCACTTCCTTCCCTGCCCCCCAAAAAACAAATGGTGATCATCATTTAAATTCTTATCAGTCCCACCCCCCTGCTGTTGACACCTACAGGAATTTACAGCAAGCTGAACTGATGTATAGCCAACAGGCCTACAAAATGTGAAAAGCCCCAAATTGGCCAAACTTGCTGTATCTTTTGTGCCAGTAGCACTAGCAAAGAGGTAAAAATAAGAAGCTAAATGCCCGTTATCGTGGGGAGGGGGTGGTGGTAAGAATTTGTGCTGACGACTATGCCAAGATTTTAATTTGGTCTTTTTTAGGGCCAAACATTTCTGCTTATAGTTGAGTGTATACAGTAAATGTTATAGTAACATAGTAGATGACGGCAGATAAAGACCCGAATGGTCCATCCAGTCTGCCCAACCTGATCCAATTTAAATTTTTTTTTAAAAAAATTTTTCTTCTTAGCTATTTCTGGGCAAGAATCCAAAGCTTTACCCGGTACTGTGCTTGGGTTCCAACTGCCGAAATCTCTGTTAAGACTTACTCCAGCCCATCTACATCCTCCCAGCCATTGAAGCCCTCCCTAGCCCATCCTCCACCAAACAGCCATACACAGACACAGACCCTTTGCTACTACTGTATTATGGAAACAGGATATCTCCAGAAATATTAGTCCTTTTTCTTTAACTTGAAATATGATTTTTATTAAGCAAAAGAAACACTGCCAGCAGATGGAACAATGGAAGAATCACAATACATAGGCATGGATAAAGCTACAATGCATCTATGCAACAAACTACTTGCTCAGAGAGCCCCACTTCTACCCAACCCCTTTCCCCCAACCCAACCTTCCCAAGAAAAACAAAGCCCAATTGTATCAGAAAAAAAGAAAGAGGCATACTCCACTCCCCTTCAATGTACATCCCATGATTCAGATTTCCGTCATATGCGGTCAGTTATGTACAGTGCCAAGCTTAATAGTTGTGAGCTTTTACATGGTATACCAATGATACAACTTATCCACCACCAAATGCCAGTCAGGCAGGTCTGGCCTCTTCCAACTGGTGGCCAGAACAAGCTTCACTGCTGTAAAGAACAATTTATAAAAACTCACTTCTCCAGGAGGCAAATTGGGATCAAATCTACAAAGAAGGGAAACCTCCCACAATGCGGGTACTTCCCTCTGCATAATCTGCAATAGCAACCTGAAACAAGATACCCAGTAGCCCTGAGCCTTTGGTCAATCCCATCACATATGAATATAGGTCCCCAATAACCTACAGCCCCTCCAACATAACACTGCACCTCCTTTCCCCATCTTTGCAAACGCAGGCGTACAGTACCAGCGCCAAAGCACTTTGTAGCCATTTTCCATAAGAGGGGCTGCCATACTCATAGATGCCAGTTGAGACCATATTCCTTTCCAATCAAGAGCAGTGAGCCTTTTCTAATTCCACTATATCTTTTTTGAGATAGGTTGCCAAAAACTGTGTGCAATACTCAAGGTGAGAAAGCACCATGGAGCAATATAGAGGCATTATAATATTCTTGGTCTTATTTACCATCCCTTTCTTAATAATTCCTAGCATTCTGTTTGCTTTTTGCTGCTGCCGCAAACTGGGCAGATTTCAAAATACTTAAAGAAAGTGGTTTGATAGCTTGGTCTTGATACTATATAATGTTAATACAACGCATGTAGCACAAGCAAACTTTTTGTTCAGTATTTAGCCAACAGCATCAGTGTTTCTTTAATATTTAAATGCAGGCCTCCATTTGGTGAATTACACCCAGATATTTAGTTTCAAGTCCTATCCAGCATTAAATATCTAAGTTTTAGTGATGCTTAGAAGCTATTTGACTGATATTCAATGCCGAAGATGATGTTGAAGAAGCAGTGAAAGCACAGTAGGACATAATGCCTTGGATGGTAGTAGAGAATGACACGGGGAAAAAATCTGTCCCCGTCACTGCACCGTCCCCGGCCCACCATCCTCTGCACCGCCCCATCACCGCCGTTCCCTTCACAGCCCCGTCACCGTCACCGCCATCCCTATCACCGCCCCGTCACCGCCACTGCCATCCTATTCACCGCCCCGTCACCGTCCTAAGGTTATATGGATGCTCCCGCAGCATCCATATAACCTTAGTACTGCAATATTTAGCTTATTCCTTTCTTATAAATCAAAGTTCTGGCTGCTGAACTAGAGAAAGAGATGTTCAGCTGGCAGGGCTTTGTTTATAAATTTTTATCAACACAACTAATATACTACTTTATCCTAAAGCAAAAAATAAATAAATAAATATAATTTTTTTTTCTACCTTGTTGTCTGGTTTCTGCTTTCCACATCTTCTCATTCAATTCCTTCCATCCACTGTGTGTCTTCTCTCTGCGTCTTCCATTTGCTGTTACTGTGCCTCTCCCTTCACCCCCTCCCACAATTGGTCTAGCACCCATCTTCTTCCCTCCGCTCCCCCATAGTCTGGCATCTGTCTTCTTCCCTTCCAGCATCTTCTCCCCACTCTGCCTTCCACATTTCCCTTCAGGGTCTGTTCCTCTCTACCCTCTTTCAATGTCTGTTCTATTCCTTTCCACCACCACCCTTCCCTCCCTCCTTTACCATCTGTTCCTTTCTACCACCCTTCTTTCATATCTTCTATCAGTCCCCCCACCATCACTAGCAGTCTCTCTTCTCCCTTACAATGAGCAAATAGAACTTCTGAAAATTGTATTGCTGAGGCATTATTTCTAATGCCTCAGCATTAGACATCAATTTTATAATTCTTACTGTCTGTTCTGATTTAATTCACAATTTGGTTTGTGTTGTGGCTGAGGATTCCATGAGGCATTTAACCTTTTCCTGTCTCTTGAACTGTGATTTCAAGTTGATTCCTTCAATAATGGAGTCTCACGGCAGTAGCAGTTTTCTCTTTTGGGCTCTTTTGACATTGTTTAAGGGATTTCTTGTACATTTGGTGCTGGTCTTCTTTGATGAGGTCACTTCAGAATCTATTTCCAAGGAAGAGAAACTTTTTCCCTTTCACTCCCTCCTTCCTTGTGTGAGCTGGGAACATGTGGTCACCGCAGCCCCCACCTGCATGCCGGCTCGATCATTTAACCAGCTTCCTCTCTCCACCTCACCTTAGTTTGCCGGCTTTCTTTTTCGGCGACCGGCACGCGCGGCTGCTCAAAGTTCAATCTTCTGCTCTGCTGCAACTTCCTGTTTCCGGTTGGGTCAGAGCAGAAGATCGAATACTGAGCAACCGCGCGTGCGTGGCTCTTTGAAAGCGGTTCGGTCGCCGAAAAAGAAAGCCGGCAAACTAAGGTGAGGTGGAGAGAGGAAGCTGGTTAAACGATCGAGCCGACGGGCGGGTGGGGGCTGCGGGGACCACGCGATCCTTGATGCCTCACTGCGGTGACAAGACCATTCACCGTTCCACGGGGCGGTGAATGGCCTTGTCCCCGTCCCCACAGAGGCTTCTATTTTTCATTCCCCGTTTTGGCGGGTTACCCGCGGCTAAACGTGGTAGCTGCGGGTAAACTGCCACCGTGTCATTCTCTAGATGGTAGCTCCAGGAGGACCAATAGTAAAGATGCCAGCAAGCACGTTTTGGCAACAACCTGCATCAGGGGTGATAAATCTTACTGGGCAAGTATACTGCTGAGTACCCAAGACTTGTCGACTGAAACTCTTCTGATCTCAAGTAATGCTTCACAAATTCACAAAGCGCATGGCTCCGATTCAATCAGCCTACAAAAACGATCTGATGCTGAAATGCGACCATGTTGGGTTGATTTGCAAATGAATTTTATCCAGTTTGCCATACTAGTGTTTGCTGGCATCTTTACCATCGGCCCTCCTGGAGCTGCCACTCTAGGTGGTATTTCCTTCAACTGTAATATTCAGTGCTAACCGGGCATAGCTTAGCTCTCTGGACACCAGCACTGAATATTGCTGGTGTTTGCATAACTCCCAGCTCCGCCCCAGTACTAACCAGAGATAGCCACAACGGTCAGAGCAGATATTTGGCAGCACTGTCCAATTAAGCGGTGCCGATTATCAGTTGCTAGCCTGGCCAATGCAATTTAACCAGACAAGAGCTTCTCCTACCAAGTTAGATCACTTTGAATGTCGACCACATTATTATTCTGGGTATATCCAATGGAAACGCATAACACTTACCATTTTTTTCTAAATGTTGACAGCAGCTGTCCACTAGCCTGGGAACCTGTCTATAAATAGGGTTCAAGCTCAGTTTCTTGTCTCGCTCTTTTTCTTTCTTGCTCTGAGTCTCAGCAGGCAAAGACAGTTGTAGTGCTTCTAGCAACCTTGACTGATTGTCATCGAGATCTGTAATGGAGTCTACGGACATTGCACCCTACAGATTCACATGCAGAACAGTAAGACAGAAATGGTAATATTAGAAATCATGATCTGACTTCATTTCGTGACAACTATATAACCACATGATGGAATTTTGAGCTTATTTCATATGAGCCTAGGGCAGGGGTGTCAAAGTCCCTCCTCGAGGGCCGCAATCTAGTCGGGCTTTCAGGATTTCCCCAATGAATATGCATGAGATCTATTTGCATACAATGAAAGCAGTGCATGCAAATAGATCTCATGCATATTCATTGGGGAAATCCTGAAAACCCGACTGGATTGCAGCCCTCGAGGAGGGACTTTGACACCTGTGGCCTAGGGAAATAAAAATTCAGTAAAAGATGACATACAGAACATCAACTTCATATTCTTAGTACTAAGGAAAAATTAAGGCCAACAAGTACAGATATATCTTGAAAAATATGTTATCCTTATATTGAGAGGGGGGAAGAGGGGATAAAGAGTACAGTATTCCTGAATTGAGATATTGTGGCACACTATGGAGCTTTCTTCTTTGGGAAGAAAGGGTACAAAATGGACTTGATACATTTAGAATTCTGTAGTGAAGAAATAAAGATTTACAATAATATTTCAGGCAAAAATGGTGCCTGCATACATCTATGGTAGAAAACAAACATTTCAGTGAGTACTACATTCACATGTGTTTAATTTGTGAAGGGGGTAATTTCTAAAAAGTAGGTGCTAATATTTTCACATCTGTTAAGTGCATAAATGTTCAGAATACTAGCGTACATATGCACGCGCGCACACACATATATATATGTATACTAATATTCTGCCTTTGTGCTATTAGGTAGCTATAAACTATTATTTTAAAGTAGAGAATGACACAGTGACAAAATTCATCACCGTCCCCGTCCCTGCGGATAACCGCGGGAAACCATATTCATGTCATTCTTTAAGGAGAGAGGGAAGAATCAGAGTATAATTGAGCATAACCACTGACCCACAAGCTTTGCTTTGAAGAATGCTTGTGTAGAAGGACCGAGGTTGAAATAGACACTAGAAAATGACATGGGATTATTTACCGCGGTTATCCGCGGGGACGGGGACGGTGATGAATTTTGTCACCGTGTCATTCTCTATTTTTAAGAGAGACAACATAACAGCCTAAAAAGGAAAATTCCAAGCACCATTCGTTATTCAATTTTGTCAAATTTACTCTTCAGATCATATTAAAAACTTAATAAATTTAAGTGTTTGGACCAGTCAGCAGTGGCTGCTCACCTAGATCACTTATACTATAGAAACAACTGCACACTATTTTTCAACATTGGTCCTTTTATTTCCAACTTTAAATTATCACCAAGGTACATATTTAACTCATTTTCTTTAGAATTTAACTTATTTTTTGATATACCCTCCAATAATTTCAATTCAATCACAGTTCAGTTCAACTGAAAATAATGAATATTGCACAAGCAGACTTATCTTGCTGTTGTTATAAGCTATGACCAGACTCAGGATTGCATTTATCTTTGAGCCCCCTGCTGAACTGGGCTTGGGCAGCTGCCCTTTTTGTCCATAGGTAAAAGTGTCTCTAAGAAAAGTTTTATCCACTACTAGTACCTTCTCAGGAAAGAAAAGCAGTATGAAAATCTTCCAACGTATTTATACGAACTGTTTCCTTCAATACTGCTGTTGCTTGAATGCTACTGTAAATGAACCCTGTAATCATTTGCCACAGAAGCTATGATCTTGTACAGCGTGCTTGGAAACCTTGCCCTTTTAGTATTTATCTTAACACGATGCTTGCAACTGATTAAACAGTACTTAGCCTGTGATATCTGGAAGTGGACTGTAATGTCAGTGCAATAATTCTAAGCCCATCAAAACTTTAAAGAAGAACTTAAAAAAAAAAAAAAAGTCACCCTCTTAACTAAATAGCCCCTTCTGCAGTAAAATAACCTACCGTACACCTCAAAGTCTGGGAAATTCAATTTAAAGTCCCTGGATGTGTGAATTATAATGTAGACTTTAAAAGTATCAAAAAGTAGATGGAAAACCTATAGGTTCTGAGGTATTTGCAACACATCTGGTCTCACGTTTAAGAATTAACCCCTAAAAGTCAAGTCTACATTACTGCACGAGTAATCAAAATTACTCAGAGGACCTAAAAGAGGCGAAGCAACACCTTCGCAAACTGGAGCATGGTTGGAGGAAATGTCCTGTTTCTGATAAGCGGGAAGCTTACGTAAAGGCTATGGCAGCTGTGCTTTCTACTAAAAAAGCTTATTTTGATAAGCACATTGCATCTGCTCCCTCGGGTTCTAAGGAGCTATTTTATTTTATATTATGAATGCATTAACATCACAAAAGGTTGACAGAAGCAAATTCCCAACCTGTGATGAGTTTGCTACCTACTTCTTGTCTAAGCAAAAGGTTGTGAATTCTCTATCTCAACCAGTGAACGATTCGGCTGGTGCTGGAAATCTGGACTAACATTCTAGTGGTCGAATCAGAACAGGTACTGGAAGCGAATCTGATTCGACCACTAGAATGTTAGTCCAGATTTCCAGCACACCAGCACCAGCCGAATCGTCCATCTAATTGTCTGTTGAACCCATGTGCTCCTGCAGTGCTTAAGGCACTAAAAGCTGATATAGCTCCATCTTTGGAGTATATAATACAGCAGTCGTTGAACTTAGGAGAAGTTCCTGAGAAGTTGAAGCGGGCTGTAGTCTCTCCTCTGTTAAAAAATTCTGGTTTAGATCTTACAAAGAAGGAAAGCAGCTTTTGACCAATCTCCAATATGAGTTAGAACTAGTAGTATTACAAAAATTTGAAAACTTTGTGGCAGAGCGAGGGTGTTTGGATGACTATCAATTTCGTTTCTGGAAGGATCACAGTACGGAATTACTGTTGTTGACTTTATGTTATGAGATCCATAAAGGATTTGATAATGGAAAACATTTCTTGTTGGTCTCACTCGATGTGGCATCAGCCTTCGACCTGTAAACCATTTTATACTTCTGGACAGATTATGTGGATTTGGAATTGCTGGTAATGTACTGAAGTGGTTCCAATCTTTTTTGAGTGATAGATCCTTTTGTGTGATTAATGGAAATAATCAATCCCCGTTTTTTCCACTGAAATGCGGAGTGCCTCAGGGCTCTTCATTATCTGCAATGTTATTTAATCTATTTCTGGCATCTATTGGGAAGTTGTTTGCAGACTTTGGTCTGCAATATCGCATCTATGCAAACGATCTGCAGTTTTTGTTTGAATTTCCAGCAGATTGCATACAGGGCTTCCAGTTGTTGTCGCATTATATGGATGAGATTCAACAATGAATGACTATGAACCATCTTTACCTAAATATTTCAAAGAATAAGATTTTATGGCTTTCCTCCACTGGTATAGAAAGGAGTTCCGGTGAATTTTGTGTATGCTAGGGTAATCATTTTAATACAGCAGGAAATTAAGAGTTTGAGAGTAATCCTTGATACCTCGTTAAAATTTTGCAGCCACATTGCCTCAGTAGTTTAAGCTGTTTTCTTTAAAATAAGGATGGTGTTAAAAATACGGGATTTGCTGTCAGCTATGAACTTTAGACTGGTTACGCAGAGTTTTGTCTTACCACATCTAGACTATTGTAATTCTCTTTTTTGCGGCTTGCTGAAGACTTCATTCAGAGCGCTTCATAAGAACATAAGAAGTTGCCTCCGCTGGGTCAGACACGAGGTCCATCGTGCCCAGCAGTCCGCACCCGCGGCGGCCCATCAGGCCCATGACCTGTAATGTGATCCTTCTCTAATCCCTTTTATCCTTCTATCTATACTCTGTCTAAAACCTATCTTTACCCCTATTTGTATCCTTCAATCCCCCTATCGTTCAGGAATTTATCCAAACCTTCCTTGAACCCCCGTAGTGTACTCTGTCCTATCAAAACCTCCGGAAGCGCATTCCAGGTGTCCACCACCCTCTGTGTAAAGAAGAACTTCCTAGCATTGGTTCTAAAATTGTCCCCTTTCAGCTTCTCTGAGTGCCCCCTGGTGCTTGTGGTTCCCAATAATCTGAAGAATCTGTCCCTTTCCACCCTCTCTATGCCCTTCATGATCTTGAAAGTCTCTATCATGTCTCCTCTGAGTCTCCTCTTTTCAAGGGAGAAGAGCCCCAGCCTTCCCAACCTGTCTGTGTATGAAAGGTTTTCCATACCTGTTATCATTTTCGTCGCTCTTCTCTGGACCCTTTCAAGTATCGCCATGTCCTTCTTGAGGTACGGTGACCAATACTGGACACAGTACTCCAGATGCGGACGAACCATCGCACGATACAGCGGCATGATGACTTCCTTCTTCCTAGTCGTAATGCCCTTCTTAATAATACCCAACATTCTGTTTGCTTTCTTGGAGGCCGCTACACATTGTGCCATTGGTTTCATTGTAGTATCTACCAGTACACCCAAGTCTTTTTCAAGATTACTATCCCCTAGCACTGACCCCCCCATTTTGTAGCTGAACATCGGGGTTTTTTTTTCCTAAATGCATAACCTTGCATTTCTCTATATTAAAGCGCATTTGCCATTTGCTTGCCCACAACTCCAGTTTGTTTAGGTCCCTTTGTAGGTCTTCACATTCTTCCGTGGTTCTAACCCTGCTGCAGAGTTTGGTGTCATCCGCAAATTTTATAACTTCACACTTCGTCCCTGCTTCTAGGTCGTTTATGAATACATTGAACAACAGCGGTCCGAGCACCGACCCCTGGGGAACACCGCTCGTGACCTTCCGCCAGTCCGAGTAGTGTCCCTTCACTCCGACCCGTTGCTTTCTGTCTGCCAACCAGTGTTTAATCCATCTGTGTACCTCCCCTTCCACCCCGTAGCTCCACAGCTTCCTAAGAAGCCGCTCATGGGGCACCGTGTCAAAGGCCTTTTGGAAGTCAAGATAGATGATGTCTATGGGTTCTCCTTTGTCCATCTGGCTGTTTATCCCTTCAAAAAAGTGCAGTAGGTTCGTTTGGCACGATCTTCCCTTGCAGAAGCTGTGCTGGCTCACTTTTAGTTGTCCATTTTTTTCTATGTGTTCGCAGATGGTGTCCTTTATTAGTGCCTCCATCATCTTGCCTGGGACTGAAGTCAGGCTTACTGGCCTGTAGTTTCCCGGGTCACCCCTCGATCCCTTTTTAAAGATAGGTGTGATATTTGCTATTTTCCAGTCCTCCGGGATCTCCCCAGTTTTCAAGGACAAGTTGCAAATTTGTCGGAGAGTTTCCGCTATTTCGTTCCTTAGCTCTTTTAGAACCCTTGGGTGGATTCCGTCCGGGCCCGGTGATTTGTCGCTTTTTAGTCTGTCTATCTGTTTGAGGACCTCCTCATGGCTTATCTCTATATGCACCAGTTTTTCCTCTTGATCTCCACTTATGATCTCTTCTGGTTCTGGTACATTCGATGTGTCCTCGCTCGTGAAGACCGACGAGAAGAACTTGTTTAACCTGTCGGCTACCTCTTTTTCCTCTTTTACCACCCCCTTTCTGTCTCCATCATCCAATGGTCCAACTTCCTCCCTCGCCGGTTGTTTCCCCTTGACGTATCTGAAGAATGATTTGAAGTCTCTGGATTTCTCAGCCAGCTTCTCCTCGTATTCTCTCTTTGCTTTCCTAACCACTCGGTGACATTCTTTCTGGTAATTTTTGTGTTCTTTCCGGTTTTCCTCGGTTTGGTCCTTTTTCCACTTTCGGAACGATTTTCTTTTATCTCCTATCGCCCTCTTTACTTCTGTCGTTATCCATACCGGGTCTTTTGTTCGATTTTTTTTGCACCCTTTCCTAAACCTGGGAATGTACAGGTTTTGTGCTTCCAGCACCGTGTCCTTGAATATGGACCATGCTTTCTCTACGGTTTCCATCCATTTTGAGCGATTTTTGAGTTTCTTTTTCACCACTGCTCGTCGTCGCTGCAGTTCTTTTCACTTTGGATGCTCCTACCTCTAGTTTGTACCGGATCATGTTGTGATCACTATTTCCTAGTGGTCCTACAACTGCCACTTCCTTTGCAGGTCCCCCTAGTCCATTTAGGATTAGGTCGAGAGTGACATTTCCTCGCGTTGATTCTTTAACAAGCTGTTCCATGAAGCAGTCTCCCACAGCCTCCAGGAATTCTGTTTCCCTCGCACAGCTTGAGTTCCCAATGCTCCAGTCTATCCGGGGGTAGCTGAAATCCCCCATCACCAGTACACTTCCGCTTTTGCATTCTCTCCTCAATTCTGCTTCCAGTTCTTTGTCGTTTGCTTCCGTTTGCCCAGGCGGGCGATAGTATAGTCCCAATTTTATGTCAGCTCCATTTTTTCCTGGTAATTTAACCCATAATGATTCCAGTTCTTCCACCCTTGCTGCCGTATCCAATCTGGTCGAGTGAATGGTGTCCTTTATATATAGTGCTATTCCTCCGCCCTTCTTGTGGGTCCTGTCTCTCCTATAGAGATTGTACCCGGGTAATACTACGTCCCATTTGTTGTCCTCAGTCCACCATGTTTCTGTAATTCCTATAATGTCTAGGTCCTCATTTTTAGCTGTGACTTCCAGTTCTCCCATTTTGGCCCTTAGACTCCTTGCATTAGCATATAAACAGTTTAAGTCCTGGTTTTTTCCCTTTCTCGTTCTGCCTTGTGAATTTTTCCTCTTGCCGTCCACCTTGCGAGCTTCCAGCCCCTGAATTCCATTTTGTTCTTCTTCTCTCAATGTCTTGTCTTTCCCGTCCTCAGCCTGTTTCCTCAAATTCACCTGTTCCCCTAACTCCTGCTGTATGCTCTTCGTTTTGTTCTCTGGTTCCGCTTGACCTTTGGACCCCTGTGGTGTGCCATTTGTTTCTTCCCAGCATTGTTCCCACTCAGCATCTTCATTTGATACTGTTTTCCGAAATGTCGACGTCTGGTCGATGTTCGGCTTTCCCCTTTTTCTCAGTTTAAAGCCATCTCTATTTCTTTCTTGATGTTGTTTGCCAGCAGTCTTGTTCCCGCCGTGCTCAGGTGTAGTCTGTCCCTCCTGTAGAGCTTGTTCTTCCCCCAAAAAGTCGTCCAGTTCTTCACAAAGTGGAAGCCTTCCTCTTCACACCATCTCCTCAGCCATGCGTTTATTGCTTGTAGCTCAGTCTGCCTCTTCACATCTGCCCTCGGTACTGGCAGGATCTCTGAGAATGCTATCCTGTTCGTCCTCAGCTTCAGTTTCTTCCCCAGGATCTTGAAATGTTCAGTTAGTGTAGTCCTGCTGTAATTTCTGCTGTTGATGTCGTTTGTTCCAACGTGGATTATCACCGCTGTCTCTTCTGTTTCAGTTCCTTTCATGATCCTTTCGATTCTGTCGGTGATGTCCTTCGTCCTTGCACCTGGGAGACATGTCACCAGCCGGTCCTCTCTCCCTCCTGCTATGTGACTGTCCACTTCTCTCAGGATTGAGTCTCCCACCACGATTGCAGATTTCCCCTTCCTCAGCTTCCTCTCTGGTCTCAAGTCTGTATCCTTGATGAGGCTCGATGCTTCTCCCTCAGGGTTCTGGTGAATCCTTGTCTCCTCTGTCTGCTCGATGCTTTCATGAGGTCCTCCTCCCCTGGTGTCTGGCGGCTCCTGTCTTCCGTCTGTTGGTTCCTGTCTGCACTGTTGATGATCCTGGTTCTCCACGCTCCTGTAGACCTCCTCAATGAATCTCTCGAGCTCCCGTACTTGCTCCTCAATGTGGCTCTCTCTTGTGGGGTCCTCAGCTGTCCACGGTTCTTCCGAGATGCGGAGTCCCTCCAGCTCCTGGGCCCTGACCTGCAGTCTACCGACCTCCTTCTTCAGGCTTTCCAGTTCCTGACACCGACCGCATATGTATGCCTGCCTTCCCAAGGGGAGGTAGTCATACATATGACACTCCGTGCAGTACACCGGAAAGCTTTTCTGAATTCCTGCTGCTTCCATTTCTCTTTTTAGTCTCTTGGTGTGAAGTGAGCAAAGGCGGTCCCTGCTGGGAAGAGAAAAAGAAGAAAGAATTTAAGAGAGAAGTACTGGTGTCTTACTTTCTAGTTTAATCTGCTGGTGGCCTGGTCTCCTGGCTCCTTCACAAGGCTCCTTCGCAAAGGCGCTCTCGCCACGCGCCGAACGGCTGCGCGCCTTTGGCTCCCCCCCTTTTAAGGTGGCTTAAAATACTGCTGCCAGAGTAATAGCTAGATTGCCCCATTATTCCCGTGCTACACTTGTGCTGGCCGAACATCACTGGTTGCCAGTTGTTTGGAGAATACAATTTAAGCTTCTAACTCTGGTATTCAAATCTATCTGGGATTTATTGCCCAAGGTGATTGCTTCTCTGCTGCAGCCTTATGTGCTTTCTCGTTCTTTGCGATCACAAGACAGAACTTTTTTGGCTGTTCCCACTCTTCGTTCTGTCACCAATGTTGCAAATCGATCACATATGTACCTAGTAGCCGGACCTTTTACTATGGAACTTGGTTCCAGATTTTATCCATCTGACCTCTGATTTTTGGGCATTCGGAAAAGTTTGAAAGTCTACTTTTTTCAACTTGTCTTTTCAAATTTGGTTACTTTGTAATCTTGTAATTATTTGGCCTTTTATTTTAAGGCACATGTATAAGTTGTTTATTGTATGCTGTTATTTTAATAATCTGCTATGTTTTATTATGTATGTAATGTTTTGTTTTATATATATATATGTATTGTTGTTATTCACATAGCTGGTCAATATGTGGCCTACATGTGTTTTAAATAAATAAATTTTCTGTAAGAAAAAGGAACTATTTTTAAAGATGCTATTTCCAAAATCATAGCTTCAAATGTTAAGGACTTATAGGGTTCATTTCAAGTACTATTCTTTTTAAAATCCATAATAGTCTTTTTAGAAGCTGCATGTATCTTGGTCAACTTAAGAACACATATATGTTATAAACAAAGCCATTTTTCCCCACTTAATACTTTGTTCTCCATGGGTGAATAAACTAAACCCCATCACTACTGATAACCAGCATAAGGGCAGAAAACTCTTGCCTTTATGTCACTCACTTCATTACCCACAAAAGGCAATTTCATTTTGCAACTGTTTTCCAAATGGGTCCTTAAGAACCACAAAGCATATGCAGGAAATATTTTTATGTTTACTGCATAAGCAAAACATTCATGAATATTTATTGCAGATATCTTGAAAAATAAACTTGTTGCATAACCCTTCAAAAGCTGGTTGGGAATTACTACGATTATCTTAAAAATATTAAAGGAAGTTCTATAAAGCACAGTTACTTACCGTAACAGGTGTTATCCAGGGACAGCAGGCATATATTCTCACATGTGGGTGACGTCATCTACGGAGCCCCGGCGCGGACAGCTTTTCAAGCAAACTTGCTAGAAGTTTCAAGTTTGCACACTGCACCACGCATGTGCGTGCCTTCTGCCCACTAGAGGGCGCATCCCACCTCGTGGTCCTCAGTTCCATAACTAGCTTAGAAGCCATCCCCGGGGAGGTGGGCGGGTTGTGAGAATATATGCCTGCTGTCCCTGGATAACACCTGTTACGGTAAGTAACTGTGCTTTATCCCAGGACAAGCAGGCATGATATTCTCACATGTGGGTGACCTCCAAGCCAAACCAAAAAGGGCAGGTGGGAGGATGGCAATTTTAAGAAAACAGATTTTGTAAAACTGACTGGCCAAACCGGCCGTCACTCCTGGACAGAGTGTCCAGACAGTAGTGAGAGGTGAATGTATGAACCGAAGACCAAGTGGCAGCCTTACATATGTCTTCCATCGGGGTGGAACGGAGGAAGGCTATCGAAGCTGCCATTGCTCGGACCTTGTGCCCCGTGACTCGACCCGGGGGAGGAAGGCCAGCCTGAGTATAGCAAAGGGAGATGCACGCCGCCAACCAGTTAGACAGAGTGCGCTTGGAAACTGGGTGCCCTAATCGATTGGGATCGAAGGACAAGAATAATTGCGGGACCTTCCGATGGGACTTGGTGCGTTGAAGGTAAAATGCCAACGCCCTCTTACAGTCAAGCGTGTGAAGCGCCGTCTCGCCAGGATGGGAGTGGGGCTTAGGGAAGAACACAGGAAGGACAATGGACTGATTGAGGTGGAAATCAGAAACAACCTTCGGGACAAACTTAGGATGGGTGCGGAGGACCACCTTGTCATGATGGAATACGGTGAAGGGTGGGTCCGCAACCAAGGCTTGTAGTTCCCCAATCCGCCTAGCGGAGGTGAGGGCAATCAGAAACACCACCTTCCAAGTCAGAAATTTCAAGAGGGACTTGTTGAGTGGCTCAAAGGGTGGTTTCATCAGTTGAGCTAAAACCACATTCAAATTCCATACGACTGGGGGAGGTTTGAGCGGGGGACAAACCCTGAGTAATCCTTTCATGAAGCGTGTCACCAAGGGATGGAGAGACAGAGGGCGTCCATCCAGGTGTTGGTGGAAGGCGGAAATCGCACTAAGATGGACACGCACCGAAGTGGTTTTCAGGCCAGAGCGCGACAAATGGAATAAGTAGTCCAGAACCGAGGGTACCGGGGCCGATACCGGGTCCAGGAGGAAAGAAGAGCACCAGGTGGAAAACCTGGTCCATTTCTGCGAATAGCAAAGCCTCGTCGAGATCTTGCGGGAGGCTTCCAGCACTTCCCTCACTGATTGAGACAGGTCCGGAGGGGTCAGGGAACAAGAAACCAAGCTGTCAGGTGCAATGACTGCAGATTGGGATGTAACATGGATCCTTGATTCTGAGATAGCAGAGAAGGACCGACAGGCAGAAGAAGGGGTTCCCTGGCGCTGAGTTGGAGCAGTAGGGAGAACCAGTTCTGACGCGGCCACCGAGGAGCTATGAGAATCATCGTGGCCGTGGACGATCTGAGGTGTACCAACGTTCGCATGATCAGAGGGAAAGGAGGGAATGCATAGAGGAACTTCCCGTCCCAATCGAGAAGGAAGGCATCCGCCTCCAGACGATCCCGCGAGTACATCCGAGAACAATATAGTGGTAGTTTGTGTGCCTCCGGAGAGGCGAACAGATCTACCTGTGGCGTTCCCCAGCGAGCGAAGACCTCGTGCAGAACTGCTGAGTGTAGAGTCCACTCGTGGGGTTGCAGGAGTCGACTGAGTTTGTCCGCCAGACAATTCAGTTCCCCCTGGATGTAGACCGCCCGGAGGAAGATGTTCCGGGAGGCCGCCCACTCCCAGAGGCGAAGGGCCTCGGAGCAGAGGGGCCACGACCCCGTTCCCCCCTGTTTGTTCACATAGTACATTGCTACTTGGTTGTCCGTGCGGACGAGGACCACCTGGTCCTGTACTACGTGAACGAAGGCTCGAAGTGCTAGGAAGATGGCCCGAAGCTCTAGCACGTTGATGTGACAGCGACGGTCCTCCGCCGACCACAGGCCCTGTGTGCGAAGACCGTCGAGGTGGGCTCCCCACGCGTAGTCCGAGGAGTCCGTGGTCAGAACCTTGCGAAATGGGGGAGTGCGAAACATTAGTCCCGTGGACAGATTTGAAGAGTCTGTCCACCAACTTAGCGATTTCCGCAAAAGCGGAGTCACCGAAATGAGGCGCGACTCCGGATCGCACTCCTGGCGCCATTGTGATGCGAGTGTATACTGAGGGATCCTCAGATGCAGCCTCGCAAATGGCGTGACGTGTACCGTCGAGGCCATATGGCCGAGCAGCATCATCATGCGCTTGGCCGACACCCTTGGTAGTTGAGAGACCTGGCGGCTCATCCGTACCAAGACTTCCAACCGTTGGGTCGGAAGGTAGGAGCGCAGGCGCACCGTGTCCAGCACCGCACCTATGAATTGAAGAGACTGAGCCGGCCTCAACTGAGACTTTGGAAAGTTTATCTCGAATCCGAGGGTTTGCAGGAAGGCAATAGACTGTCGGGTCGCTGAGATAACCTCCTCCCTGGTCGGGGCTTTGATGAGCCAGTCGTCCAGGTAAGGGAACACGTGGAGCCCGCGAGACCTCAGGGCTGCCGCCACTACTACCATGCACTTCGTGAATACTCGTGGGGACGCGGCCAGGCCGAAGGGCAGGACTCTGTACTGGAGGTGTAGGTCTCCCACCTGGAATCGTAAGAATTTTCGGCAGGTGGGGTGCACCGGGACATGGGTATATGCTTCCTTCAAGTCGAGGGAGCACATCCAGTCCCCTTCCTCCAAGAGAGGATACAAGACCGGGAGAGATAGCATTCGAAATTTCTCCCTGGCCAGGCATTTGTTGAGCTTCCTGAGGTCGAGTATGGGGCGCATGTCCCCGGTCTTTTTTGGGACCAAAAAGTAACGGGAGTAAAATCCCGTCCCCCACTGGTCCTTGGGGACCGGCTCGACCGCCCGAAGCTTCAGGAGAGCTTTGGCTTCGGTCAGAAGGGTCGGTAGTTGCGACCGGTTGCACCAGGCTAAACTTGGGGGACTGTCCGGTGGTGAGGACACAAAATTGAGCGAGTAGCCTTCGGAGACGATCCGGAGCACCCAAGCGTCTGAGGTAATCGCGGTCCATGCCTTCCGGAAGGACCGAAGACGCCCCCCGATAGGAAGGGGTTCTGGTGAAGGTGCGGAGGGGAACCCGCCCCGTCCGCTCAGCCCGTCAAAAGGAAGGCGCGGGCTTAGAAGGGCCCTGCGCCGGGGCTTGGGTTTGTCCCCCTCTGCCTCGTTGAGACGAACGTCTCGGAGGCGGTCTTGAGAAGGACGGGGTCGACTTCTGGGGGTACCGGCGCGGCGGAGGCCGGAAAGGTTTCTGTGGCGGGGGCCTAGGTTTGGGGCGGACCAGGGATGCTAAAGAGCGTTCCTGTTCCGACAACCGTTTGGTCGCCGCCTCCAAAGACTCGTCAAATAACTCGGACCCCACACAGGGCAGGTCTGCAAGACGTTCCTGCAGGTTTGGGTCCATGTCGAGGGTGCGAAGCCAGGCCAAGCGGCGCATGGCCACTGCGAGGGCCGACACCCTCGAAACCAGCTCAAAGGTGTCGTACACTGAATGGAAAAGGTACAACCGCAATTGAGACAGGTTGGACATAAACTTATCGAATCCTGCTCTTTTGGAGTCCGGTAACGAGTTCCGATATTGAGGAAGGTCCTTCACCATCCCACGCAAGTAGGAGGAAAAGGTGAAGGAGTAATTTAGAACTCTGGTGGCCATCAGAGTGTTTGAATAGAGGCGACGGCCAAACTTGTCCAGGGTCCGCCCCTCCCTGCCGGGTGGAACCGCCGCAGAAACCCGTGAGGGCTGTGATTTTTTAAGGGCAGATTCCACCAGGAGGGACTGGTGGGAGAGCTGCGCCTTATCAAACCCTTTCGGGGGAATCGTCCTATACTTTGATTCCATTTTTGACGGGACAGACGTGCCTGTAAGAGGGCTCGACAAGTTCTTCAGCCAGGTCTGCAGGAGGACACTGTTGAGAGGGAGTCTAGGTACCTCTCTAGGGGGAGTGGGAAGGTCCTGTTCCTCTAGAAATTCCTTGGAATATTTGGAACCTACCATCAGGTCAATCCCCAGGGCTTGGGCCATGTCCTGGACAAAAGATGAGAAGGAGGACGGCCTAGCCTGGGGGGACGGGGTTCTCGACCGTCCCACCGAGGAGCGGGGGGAGGCCTCATGGGAATACTGAGGATTCCTAACCGATCCTGAATCCCAGGATCCTCTCTCCACGGCCCTCGAGGGGGAGGGTGAAATCATCCTCCTAGGGGAGTCCCTGGGGGAGGATCCCGGGGTCCGTGGGGTCCTCTCCCGTTTCCTCGGCGAGGCGGCGCGGGAAGACTTTCCCCGAGGTGAGCGGAGGAGCCTCGGATTATCGAGGCGCAACTCCGACACCTGCAGCGCCTCGCCCCCGAACGACGAGGAACGATCGCGCCGAGGCGAGCCCCGGGGTCGCTTAGGCTTCCTCGATCGGCGCCTCGTCCGAGGTCGCCTCGAGGGCGAGGCGTCCGGGGAAGATCCCGAAGCCGAGGAGGAAAGTCGGCGCACTCTGCGGAACTTTTCTTTTGGGCGGACACTGCGCTCAGGAGGCTCCCCCGAGGTCGAGGTCCGGGGCGGGGCCGAGACCGAGGTGGACGGGGCCGCAATACCCGAGACCGAGGTCGCCGAGGCCGGGGCTCCCGAGGTCGAGGGAGCCGAGACCGGGGCCTCCGAGGCCGAGGGCGCCCCGGCCGAGGTCGACGTCGCCGGGCCCGCAGCACGCTGCAGCACTTCCAGGGCTCCCGACAGCTCCGATGAGATCAAGGCTCGAAGGAGATCCTGGAAGGCCGGAATCCCCACGAAGGTGGGGAGTTCCGAGTCCGGGGCACACTCCCTGGAGGGCGACCTCGGTCTCGAGTATTCCCTCGGGGTGTGCGGAGTCGAGGTCCGATGCGGGGCCGGGGTCGACCCACCCGCTTTGGCCTGACTCGAGGATGGCTTCTTTGCTGAAGGGGATGGAACAGAGGACTTACCCGAAGCTGGCTTCGATGACGACGGCTTCGAAGATGAGGGCCGAGGCGACGCCGAGGCCCCCGAGGACGCCGAGGCCGAGGTCAAGGCCGGGGCCGAAGCCGGGGCCGACGTCGAGGCCTTGGGCGGCGCGTCGACGGCGAACAATTCCGCCATTCTGGCCTTACGGCGACGGAGGGCCCTGTTCTGGAAGGTAGCACAGCGATCACACGAGGCTGTTGGATGTTCGGGCCCAAGACAGACAATGCACCACCGGTGAGGGTCGGTGATGGAGAGTAGTCTCTCACACCGGCTGCATTTCTTGAATCCCGTAACAGGACGGGACATCGACGAGAAAAAGAAGAAGGCCGGGAACGACCGACGTTCCCCGGCTCAGGCTTCCGGGAGCCCCCGGAGCCCAACGAAAAACAATTATTATTTTTTTTTTTTTTTTTTTTTTTGTAAGACGAAAAATAAAGCAGCACCGCGATTAATCCGATCAATAAACAAACTAAACGCGGCAGCTAGAAGGCAAAAACACTGGAGCTCAGATCCACAGGGCTTTCTTGCTCCGCGGAAAAATTTGAACTGAGGACCACGAGGTGGGATGCGCCCTCTAGTGGGCAGAAGGCACGCACATGCGTGGTGCAGTGTGCAAACTTGAAACTTCTAGCAAGTTTGCTTGAAAAGCTGTCCGCGCCGGGGCTCCGTAGATGACGTCACCCACATGTGAGAATATCATGCCTGCTTGTCCTGGGATAAACTGGTACTAGAGATACTTGCCACTTACATAATCATAAGAACTGCCATACTGGAACAGACTGAAGGTCCATCAAGCCCAGTATCCTGTTTCTAACACTGGCCAACCCAGGCCACAAGTACCTGGCAAGGTCATAGAACCAGGATATGATGTCAGAAGGGAGCCGAGGCCGGTACGAGTAGCAGGTGAAGGTGTTGTTTGCGCCGGCGAACATTTCAAGAGGTACACAGGATGGGGAGGGGACGCTCAAGTGGTGAGGAAGAGTGGGGACAAGCATGCCAACCTCCCTCTCTATGCCACTGCCCAAAACCATCTCAATAATTGTTTATGGCCTTTTGTTTTAGGAAATTATTTAAACCATTTTTAGTTCAAATAGCTTATTGATTTTATAGAAAAAGTAAACAAAAAGGTACACAAATGGTAACTAAGACATGATACAATCCAATTGCATGAACAGTAATAATAAACATGTAAAGGTCAAAACCTTTTTTAAACCCTGTTAAGCTAACTGCTTTCACCACATTCTCTATCTACAGATTCCAGAGTTTGAATTATACATTGTGGGAAGAAATTTTTCTCTGGTTTGTTTTAAATCCACTAGTTAGTAGTTTCATTGCATGCCCCCTAGTCCTAGAATTTTTGGAAAGAGTAAACAAGCAATTCACATCCACTCGTTCCACTCCTTTAGAATTTTATAGACTTCTATCATATCTCCCCTGAGCCATCTCTTCTCCAGGCTGAAGAGCTCTAGCCACTTTAATTTTCCTCATAGGGCAGTCATCCCATCCTTTTTAGCATTTTTGTCACCCTTTTCTGCACCTTGTTCGCTATATATTTTTTTGAGATTCGGCGACCCAGAATTGCACGTTTGTCAAAAATGCCATTAATTGACAGTTGGATGCCTATGTGCATTAGGCACTATTCTATGAGGTATCACCTAAGAGCCATTGCAACTAGCTGCAAAGGAAGCATGCACATGGAAAAATTGAGGGAAGGCTATGGGCATGGCTCCTAGTTACATATGCAGCATTATATAATACTATCCTATAAATTAAACGTCAATTGGCATACTTAGACATGCTAATTTGTGCCTGCTATTAACATTATGTAAGTGGGCAAGTCAATGCCGAATTGCGGTAGCATTCTAGAATAGAATTTTGGTGCCAAGATACTGTTCTAGAATTAGTACCAAACACAAAGAATTGGAGTATCTAAACTGGGATGCCAATTTATAGAATTGCTGCCATTGCCTTTCATTTCTAATCTGTGTTGTGACCAGAGTTCTGTAATAGGGATAAGTACACATACATGTAGAAAAAAAATGGTTCAGTTGTTTGAATCACTACATTATTCTCTATTAATGCAATGACTAGCAAACAAAATCTGGATCAGACAAATTCCATTTTGTTTCTATAGAATGATCTGCTTACCCTTTTAAAAGACTGTTAGGTAACCAATTATCTCACTTACCCTCCTTCGTGCACGTGGGGCTGGCTCTGGCGTGTTGGGGGACGTCGATTCATTTGGAGTTTCGGAAGTTGAGCTAAGAGATGAGTTACTGCTTGACAGTTCTTTGTTCTGTTTTTTAGCTCCAAATGTTAGAAGGGAGGCTAAAGAGTCTGCCATATCTCTATGTTCTTCTCTCTGAATGTCCTGTTTTAGCTTCTGGGCTCTGTCATTGACAATGACTTGGGATAACGGCATTCCAAATGCCTGTGGTAAAAATTCTGAAATAAGCAAAAACAATAGTTACATTTTAAAATTCTAAAAAACAGTACTATAAATATATTCAAATTGCATACATTTTATTTACTTTTTTAATCAGGTCAATATTCTAATATGACTGATCCTATATTTTAAATGACTTGCCATGTTACTTTAAAAAAATATGTATCTTATATACTCAAATATAAACCGAAGTAACCTCCCCCAAAGGGGAAAATAAAAAAAATAAAATAAAAAATAAAAATAAGGTTGACTAGAATATAAACCGAGGTTAGAAACTTGGGTTATCACTGTAAGCCAATTTACAAACACTAGACATTTTTGCCATAAGTTTTAATGCATCATTTAACTTTACAATGTCTTATTTTAACCTCTTTGCTTCCCTGACATAAACCTTAAAAACTGGAAAAAAAAAATTGTATGTAACACCACACAAAAGATTGAGACATAAAAATGGATAAGTCACAAATCATAAAGATACAATCAAGCAATATGGTACTTAATGTATAGCATAGAGGAAACAACTTTAAAATAATATTACAGAAAATAATAAAACAATAAATATAAGCATAACCACAATGCTAGCAGAAAACTAATAAAATGACATATTACATCATAGCGGTAATGAATCAAAAAGAACCTACTAACAGGGGAAAAAACATTGTGAACCAAAATTATAAAGGGTGAGAGGGAGAGACAGCTCGAACAATACAGCACTAAAGAAATAAATAATTGTGATAAAGGAAAGCCCTCAGTCACACAGCTTGCACAGGGGAATGAACCCCTGGAACTCCAGCTGTCACAAGTATAAACCCAATGAAGGGTATTAACTGTGAAACATCCCTGGGCTAACCTTGTATGAATTAAATGTGATAAACCAGTGCACAAAACAAGTGTGCTAAAGGTACAAAATCAATAATGACAAATATAGCAAATTGTAAAAGCTGTCTCTATCCCTCATCCGGGGAAGGTGAGCGACCAAGATCAGCCAAGCAGGCACAGGTGAAAAACAAAATCAATTGCAGGAAGTACCGTATTTTCACGTAGATAACGCGCACCCGTGTAAAACACGCAAACGGGTATAGCGCACGGAAAACACAAAATTATGTACAGAAATTTTTGTATACCGCGCACACCCTTATGCCGCGCATGCTGCCCGACTCTCCAGTCGCCCGCCCAGGAGGGAGCCCAAACTCTCCTGGCCACGGCGACCCCCTACCCCCACCCCGCACTACATTACGGGCAGGAGGGATCCCAGGCCCTCCTGCCCTCGACGCAAACCCCCCTCCCCCCAACGACCGCCCCCCCAGCTGACCCGCGACCCCCCTGGCCGACCCCCACGACACCCCCACCCCCCTTCCCCGTACCTTTCTGTAGTTGGCCGGACAGACGGGAGTCAAACCCGCCTGTCCGGCAGGCAGCCAACGACGGAATGAGGCCGGATTGGCCCATCCGTCCCAAAGCTCCGCCTACTGGTGGGGCCTAAGGCGCCTGGGCCAATCAGAATAGGCCCGGGAGCCTTAGGTCCCTCCTGGGGGCGGGGCCTGAGGCACATGGTCGGGTTGGGCCCATGTACCTCAGGCCCCGCCCCCAGGAGGGACCTAAGGCTCCCGGGCCTATTCTGATTGGCCCAGGCGCCTTAGGCCCCACCAGTAGGCGGAGCTTTGGGACGGATGGGCCAATCCGGCCTCATTCCGTCGTTGGCTGCCTGCCGGACAGGAGGGTTTGGCTCCCGTCTGTCCGGCCAACTACAGAAAGGTACGGGGAAGGGGGTTGGGGTGTCGTGGGGGGTCGGCCAGGGGGGTCGCGGGTCGGCTGGGGGGCGGTCGGAGGTTCTTGGGTGGGGCGGTCGTTGGGGGGAGGGGGGTTTGCGTCGAGGGCAGGAGGGCCTGGGATCCCTCCTGCTCGTAATGTAGTGCGGGGTGGGGGTAGGGGGTCGCCGTGGCCAGGAGGGTTTGGGCTCCCTCCTGGCCCGAACAACTAGCGGGGGGGGGGGGGTCGCCAGGGCCAGGAGGACTTGGGCTCCCTCCTGGCCCGATATTGTCGGGGAGTTGGGGAATCGGCGGGGCAAGAGGGCTTGGGCTCCTTTTTGCCCCGATCGTGTCGGGGAGTCGGAGGGGCAAGAGGGCTTGAGCTCCCTCTTGCCCCGATCGAGTCGGGGAGTTGGCGGTCCTTCGGGGTGGAGGTGCGGGTGCATGTGAGCGGTCCTGCGGGGGGTGAATCGGACGTCGGGGGGGGGGAACTATGTAAAAAAAAATTTGTACAACGCGCTCACGCGTATACCGCGCAAGGGTATGCACGGTTTGTAAAAACACGTATAATGTGCGCGTTATATGCGTGAAAATACGGTACTTAACTTCTCCAACGTAGCACAAAAGTAGCCAGCCAAGATGCTTTTTTTAACTGATTTTTTTAACCTTTATCCTCTTAAATCCCCATTTTCTCTCCCCCTTACTTCTTCCAGCATCCTCCCCTCCCTCATCCACCATCTTCCTTCTTTCTCTTCCCTCAATTCCAGCATCTCCTTTCCCTCTCCCTATTCCTCCATTCAATGTCATCTTCCCTCCCTCTCCTTATTCCTTCCTTTCTTTGGAATCTGATCCTCCTCCCATGACCAACATCTCTCTTCTATCTTCCTATGCCTCCTCCCCCATGTATCTCCCCTGCATCTGCCTATAGCACCCCAAGTCTGGCAAATATGCTCCATATTTCTATCTTCCCACTCCCCCCCATGTCCAGCATATGCCTTCTGTCTCTTTATGCCCCCTCACCCATGTCCAGCATGTCCCTTTTCCTTATGTCCTCTTCTTCTATTCAGCTTTTCTCCGCCACCTCCCTATCCCTTCAGGGTCCTGCATTTGCCTTCTCTTCCCTTTCCCTACCATATGGAGCTTGAATCATCCCTCCAGCCTACCCCTATGCAGGCCCAGCATTTTCCTTCTAAACACCTCTTCCTGTTGCAGCACTGAAAGACTGATTGGGACTTTGATTTGGTAGACTGATGGGAACTTTTGTGCCATGCTTACTGTTTCGGTTATTGACACCACAAGTCAGGTGAGATGGGGCAGCAAAAGGAGATGGGGAAAAAGAAAAAAAAAATGTGGGGTGGAGGGGTGGCATGATGATGTTGTAGTGGAGATGCTGCCGTCTCTTGCTTGGGAAGGAGCACCTAGTTGCCAGCTGAGAGAGTGAACTGAGGCTGCCAGTACAGGAGCATTTTAGGTGCATCTGCTGTCACCCACAACAATTTGTTGCTTTAGGCAACTGTCTCAGTCACTCCTGACTTTAATAAACCAGATAATATAATAGTTTTTTTTTTAAAAAAAGATGAAAGCACATATTTAACTTCCGCCTTCTACCAAACTGTAGCGCGGTTTTTAGCGCTAGCCGCAGAGGTAACAGCTCCGACGCTCATAGGAATTCTATCGGAGCAGTTACTTCTGCGGTCAGCGCTAAAACCACGCTACGGTTCGGTAAAAGAGAGGGGTAAATGAATAAACATGGCATCCACAGTACTTTGTTCTTTCAGATAACAGATAGTTAACCGACATAACTACCAAAGGGAGAGTAAAGATTCCATGACTACTTTTTGTGAGAGCAGAGATTTCAATCATTGTGTTCTGGCAAAATTCCCAAGAAAGCAGTACAATGTGGTCTGCTTATGTTTTCTTTCTAAAACCATTAAACACATTCACCGTACCATTCCAATATGGAGGAACCGATCACTATTGTAATAAAAGCTAAAAATGAACACCAGCCAAACTGATACAGAGATGCTAACTGTAAAAGCCCAAAAACTGGTTTTGTAATTATTTCTTTGATTAATGAAATAGAAGATAACGAAGCAATACAAAAGGCATACACCATAATTTTATTTGAAAAGCAGTTTCTGGTAAAGGAAATATTATGAGTTTTCCTTCCAAGAAGTTCATGAACAGCAGCCAGTTTCAGTCTACTATGACCAAACACACATCAAATGGTTGAGAACCCATAGCTGAAAGTTAGACATGAAGCTAAATAAACAAATATTTATTTTAATTGCATATTTTGGAACTTATAGATTAGTCAAATCATTAAATGAAGGATGGAAAGACCAACACACAACTGCAATCCTGATTCTCTCCCAAAAAAATTGTGACCTTTGGGCTGCAAAAATTACAGTAATCACTTGAGTTGATTGTAACTGGAACTCACTGCCAACTTTAAGGACAGAACTTGATTTCAAGAAATTAAACCAAATTGAAAAGCTTGGCTCTTCAAACAGGCCTATAACCATGAGTAAGACTGAGGTCACTTTTGAATATCACTGCATTTATCCCTTTACCCTCCCCTGCCTTCCCTCTCTCCCTCACAAAAATTCTTAAGAGTTATTTTAAGTGTGAATGTTTCTTTCCTATTGAAATGATTGTAGTTCCTTTTTCATTTTCTATTTATGTTTTAGTGTTGCAAACTGCTTTGAATTGCCAGTTAGAAAAAGTGGTATAACAAGAATAAAGAATAATTATTATTGTTTGGAAGCAGAATCTTGAATACCCTTGGATAAACAGGGCCGGTTTCCTGTGCAGATAATGTTCATAGGCCCAAGGACAAAGGAATCTCAGACCCTAAATCAGAACAACCAGATGTACTGGCAGCTTGAGACACTGATCTCTCAACAGGTGCAAAAGGTCCGCAAACCAAGGACGTTGTGGCCAATCTGGAGTGACTAGAATGATCGTCAATCCTCCTTATTACCCTGCTGATCATCAGCCATGGAGGAAAGACATAACAGTCCCACTTTTGGCCAGGGCTAAACCTGCGCGTCCATTCTGGTGCTTCTGGCTCATATCTGTGGCTCTAGAAGCGAGGCGCTTTCCTGTTGGCGGACAATGCCTTGAGATCAAGTGTTGGAGAACCCCTGCACTTCACTATCCTGTCGAAGGCCTTCTGGGACAGAGACCATTCTCCCAGGTCCAAGATCAGTCTGATGAGAAAGTTGGTTGTACGTTCTCCACACTTGCAACGAGTGTTGTGGACAGCACCTGCAGGTGAGCCTTAGCCCAATGAAACAGAGGCCTCCCTCTGCAATGGGGAACTCTTAGTACTCCCCTCCCCCAGTCTGATGGCATATTCCACTGCCGTAGAATTGTCTGAGAAGACCCTGAGTGCCTTTCCATGCACAATCTGGGCCAGTGACTGTAAGGCCAAATGAATCACTTTCAGTTCCAATTTGGTGATAGACCATTTTCACTGGAAGACTTAGACTCGCAGTCTAAGTAACAAAGTTCATAATCTGCAAGTCCTGCTGTTAGAGGCAGACCTGGACATTGTTGCTATCACAGAGACATGGTTCAGTGAATCCCATGGATGGGATGCAAACATACCGGGATATAATTACATTACATTAGTGATTTCTATTCCGCCATTACCTTGCGGTTCAATCTTTTTAGGAAGGACAGAGATGGTAAAAAAGATGGAGTGGTAGCTCTCTATGTAAAGAACGATATCCAAGTGACTGAAATGCAGGGGACCTGGGTAGAGGAAGAAGCGATATGGATCACTCTGAAAAGAGAAGATGGAACCTTCTATCTACCTGGGCGTAGTCTACAGACCACGGATTCAAATGCAACAAATTGATAAAGATCTGATTGCAGATATCTAAAAGTTTGGAAAGAAAGAGGTGCTGCTGCTGTTGGGTGATTTCAATCTGCCAGATACTGACTGGAAAGTCCCATCTGCAGAATTGGAAAGAAGTAGGGAGATTGTGGATGCCTTTCAAAATGCTCTGCTCAGACAAATGGTGGCTAAACCCACAAGGGAAAAAGCAATACTGGATCTGGTACTCACAAATACCTAACACCTCCCGCTCTCTAGTACCCTTGTCCCTCTCTTTCTTCTTAGTTCCTTTCCTATAACCCCTCATTGTAGTTCCTTTCTATTCTAACTCTGTAAACCGTGCCGAGCTCTACGTTCACGGAGATGGCGCGGTATACAAACCTAAGGTTTAGTTTAGTTTAGTATGTCTATTATTTGAATGGGTGCCCAACTGGGAAGTAGCGATCATCAAACGGTTTGGTGGAGGATGGCCACACAAAATTCAAAGTTCTAGATTTCAAACATACGGATTTTAGTAAAATGGGAGAGTACCTGAAGGAAGAGCTGTTAGGATTGGAGGACATAAGAGAAGTGGAAAATCAGTGGTCTAAGCTGAAAGGAGCAATAAAAATGCCTACTGAATGTTATGTGAAAATAAAAAATAAAAACAAGAGAAAAAGGAAACTGATATGGTTCTCTAAACCAGTGGTGGAGAAAATAAAGGCAAAAGAGTTGGCATTTGTGAAATATTAAAAAAATTCAAGGAGAGGTATACAGAAAGGACTACCAGGTGAAACTGAAAGAAGCCAAGAAAGAGATATATCTGGCGAAAGCGCAAATGGCTAAAAATGTAAAAAAAGGGAGACAAAATTATTTCAGATATATTAGTGAAAGGAGGAAGATGAAAAATTGAACTGCGAGACTAAAAGATGCTATGAACCAATATGTGGAGAATGATTAGGAAAAAGCAAACATGCTAAACAAATATTTCTGTTCTGTGTTTACGGAAGAAAATCCTGGAGAAGGCCGAGATTGGCTGGCAAAGTTACACATAAAAATGGAGTAGATACTGTACTGTTCATGGAAGAAAGTATTTATGAACAACTTTAAAAATTGAAAGTGGACAAAGCAATGGGACCAGACGGGATCCATCTCAGGATATTGAGGGAGTTTGAAGGTTCTGGCGGGTCCTATTAAAGATTTGTTCAACAAATCTTTGGAGACAGGAATAGTTCCTGGGAATTGAAGAGCGGATGTGGTGCCCTCCCTCCGTACCTCTTTAAAATCTTCACCACCGCAAGCAACTATTCTAGCCTGTTGCTCACGCAGGTCTGTCTCCCTTTGAAATCACTTCCGGGCCGTGGGGCCAGGAAGTGACATCAGAGAGAAAGCCAGCATGAGCAGCAGGTGGACAAGTTGCTTGTGCTGGAGGAGATTTAGAGGTATGATGGTTGGAAGGGATGGTGTGAGTGTGATGTGGGGGTGCAGAAGGAGCAGGGGGGTGGAGAGGAGGGCACAGAGGTGCCACCGTCACGGGTGCCTCCTACCCTCGCTACATCACTGCTCCCGGCTACAGACTATAACCCGGGTGAGTCTGTCTCCACCAAAGTAGAGCTGATCCAGAAGAACAAGGTACCTCTAAAGCACCAAAAGAATCAAGATGGTCAGGAAAAAAAATAACAAATCCAAACTGCAGAGCACAGCACAAGACACCTTCAACTTGCTTGTAGAAGTTAGAACTGAGAAGGACAGAGCTGGAACACAGGAGGAGGAGTCGTCAAAAATATATATTCCAAAACTTGTAAGTAACAACTCAGAACTCAAATGACTTTTGGACTACAACTGTCTTTTTGGGAAGCCCTGGCAAAGGTGTAGGTCAGTATTTTTATGGGATTAAGAAACTATTGAGTTTTATGCTAACGGCCATGGCCGTTGGCTGTTTGCTATTGACTTTCCATTATCTATTATGTTGGTATTTGGAGTACCTAGCCAAGAATGTAACTGCAGGTGAAATAGAAATTTGACAAAATATATCCAAGGTGGTCAATTCTGCTTGAGCCAAAAGCCCGTAAGAGCAGGAGAAAACTTCCAGACCAAAAGAAAAACAACATCATAACCCAGTTATCAGTAAAATATAGCCAAACCTCAAACATAACTTTAGTGATTGGTATTTGCAGCGAGTTGTAGTGAAAGAAACTGAAATTTTAATTTTATTGGCATTGTTTTGTATAGTAAAACATAAATGGTATGTAAAATGTTGCCTGTCATTTTGTTTAAAAGTCAGGTTTAATATTTAAACAAGCTGGAAATAATTACACACTGCATAAATGAGGGAGTTTTGGGGGGTACAGTTGGTTCCTAAAGTGGATGAATCTGACAACTCTCACTGGATGTTCCATGTATAGATTTTCAGCCACCAAAACATACATGCATGTGGAAAAGCAAATGGACACGGACAAATGCACCTAAAAATGACTCGTAAACCAGACAACACAAACTAGGGGGAGCAAATGATCACTGTACACAGGGTTCTATTACATTTAGTTCTTTAGTCCCCCCCCCCATGCATCCTTCAAAATTGCAGAAAAGTGCCCTATAACACAAAATAAAAAAATCTATGCTAAAAACGTTAGATCATTTAAGATATTATTGTCCCTTGATAATGAAATTCTGGACATCTATCTGGGATCAAGTTAATAATCTATTAGAAAATCCAGTGGCTTTATCGTATGATACAATTTTATTTGGCATATTTATGAGGGCAAAGAGTCAAATTTTGGTGAATAAAAACAAACTTCTATTCATAATGACGGGGGTTGCCATGCAGCTTATCTTAAAAAACTGGAAAAACTGGGACAGATTAAATTATTCATTCTGGTGGGAATCCCTATGTTATGTCTTTAAAATGGAAAGGTAAATGGCCATTCAGAAGGGATGTTACAAAAAATTTATGGAGGTTTGGGAACCATTAACTAAATATTGTACGGATTGACTTATTTAGCTGAGGAAAACATACACATCCGGGGAGGGAGGGGGGGTATGATCTGGTATTATTTAAGAGATATGGTAAGATTGTTTACAGGTATATTTGAGTAACTGTTCAATTGGTTATTTGAGACGAGGAAAATAATTCTTGTCATTTTTTTAATCTATTCTAATAAGTTTATTGTGCTTTGTTGTTAATTATACACGTAAATGTATCATTTATTGTGCACAGATTAGTTTTTAAAAATGAAGAAGTTTAAAAAAAAAAGAATATACAGTAAGTTAATTGATAGAGGTAAATTAGTATATAACACATGTTTTAGGAAAATTCATATTCCTTAATCTTTTGGTTAGGAGCCGATTTATGAATCAGCTGTACCACCACCTAGTCAGCTCTCGACAGCACTTCACAGCCCAAGAGAAAACTGGCATTGGCTCCAAGGCTCATAACAATTCATACAAACGTATTCCATGTAAGAACATAAGCAGTGCCTCAGCTGGGTCAGACCAGAGGTCCATCATGCCCAGCAGTCCGCTCACGCGGCGGCCCATCAAGTCCAGGACCTGTATAGTAATACTCTATCTATACCCTTCTATCCCCTTTTCCTTCAGGAAATCATCTAATCTCCT
This sequence comes from Geotrypetes seraphini, assembly GCF_902459505.1. NCBI lineage: Eukaryota > Metazoa > Chordata > Amphibia > Gymnophiona > Dermophiidae > Geotrypetes > Geotrypetes seraphini. The sequence continues at coordinate 171,583,474 of NC_047089.1, read as the reverse complement.
CTTGAACCCCAATACCATACTCTGTCCTATCACACCCTCTGGAAGCGCATTCCAGGCGTCCTCAACCTTTTGGGTGAAGAACTTCTTCCTAGCATTAGTTCTGAATCTGTCCCCTCTCAATTTTTCCAAATGCCCTCTCTTTCTTATGGTTTTCGAAAGTTTGAAGAATCTGTCCCTCTCTACTTTCTCTATTCCCTTCATGATCTTGTAAGTCTCTATCATGTCCCCTCTAAGCCTCCGCTTTTCCAGGGAAAAGAACCCCAGTTTCTCTAATCTTTCAGCATATGAAAGGTTTTCCATACCTTTTATCAATCGTGTTGCTCTTTTTTGAACCCTCTCGAGTACGGCGACCAATATTGGATGCAGTACTCCAGATGCGGGCGCACCATCGCCCGATACAATGGCAGGATAACTTCTTTCGTTATGGTTGTAATACCTTTCTTGATAGTACCAAGCATTCTATTCGCCTTCTTAGAGGCCGCTGTGCTGACGGCTTCATTGTCTTGTCCACTATTACCCCCAAGTACTTTTCTAGGGTACTTTCACCCATTACCAGCTCTCCCATTGTATAGCTGTACTTCGGGTTTCTGTTTCCTACATGCAAGACTTTACATTTCTCTACATTAAACTTCATCTGCCATCTAATGACTTCAAAGGATCAGGTAACACTACCAGATTAAAATTTCAGACAATGCTTGTATAGTTTTTTGACTGACTATAGAATGCACTGGAATCAAGCAAGTAAATTCCGAAATCCAGCAGAGAAATATTTTTCCATGATACAGTGCTGAATGCCAACAAATAGTAAAAATGTTCCAATTTCCCTGGAAACTTGAGGACAGCCCACAGGGAGCTACACACACACAGAAATAGTATTTCCTGTGGTTGCCCGAGAACACCTGCCAATTGTTCACAGGTTTTCAAGTTAAGATTGGCAGCTTTTAATTCTACCACCATATTTCTTCACTCTCGAGTTTTCTTAATTCTTGCCCCCTTGTTTGCAGAGGATTGAAGAAAAACCTCCTCCAAGCCTTTTTCAGAGAGAGCAGAACTCGTAAACTAGCATCTTCAATAGTAACATCATAAATGATGACCCATTTGTTTATTTATTTGGATTAACCGCTGCATCAAGGCGGAGAGTGAGCAAAGAAGGAGAGAGGTGCTGCATGGGGGCATGGAAGAGGAAAGAAGCATTTGACTCATGGGGGGATGCATGGAGGGCAAGAGTTGCTGCATTGAGAAAGGGGGAGGGAATAGAGGTGCTGCACTTTGGAGAGCAAAGGAGGAAAAGAGATGCTGAACTTGGGGAAGCGATAGGGAGGATAGGGAGGATGAAAAGGAGGAAATTAGATGTACAGAGGTAGAGAGAGAGATACTGGACACGAGGAGTGAGTGGGGAAAAGAAAAGAGAAGGAAAAGTTTTGAAAACCTCAGTGAGAAATAATTTCACAGACTGAAATGTGGAACTTCTGAATGCCACATGCACTTGCTTTGATCGAGTTGGGTTAATTACCTTTATCTTTATTTTTCTCTTTGCCAAGTGAGTCCAGTTTCTTTCTCAATGATTTCTTCCTCTTTTGTCCATCTGCAGGTAAAGAAAAAAAAATCTATAACTTTCAAGTCTTCTTTATGTTAAACAGAAGTTCAACTAACCATCTTGACCGATTCTCATCAGCTCTGTTCAATGCAATAACCAACATTCTGGGAAACTGATGCAAAGTCTGGGCATGCTTTAGTTATACAATTGCTCAACCAGATTTATTTCCTTCATTTTTCTTTTATTTGTTATCTTTAAACTGGACTAACACAGCAGCGACACTACCTAAAATTTTTTTCTGTGTCAGGGATGTTCTATTCCAGCAGTATAATGTATTCCAACATTATGTAAATCCCCATAATGAAGCACCCACAGAGATCAGGTCATCAGGGATCACCAAGAAACCATTCATCTTTTGGGAATATTTAGGGCTCCTTTTACAAAGCTGTGCTAAGTGGATTAACGCACGCTATAGCGCGCACTAGCTGAAAATCTACTGCCTGTTCAAAAGGAGGCGGTAGCGGCTAGCGTGCACAGTAATTTAGCGCATGCTATTCCACGCATTAAGGCACTAACGGGCCTTCATAAAAGAAACCCTTAAATTTTATTTTTTCCTAATTACACTTTCCTTTCCAACCACTGTCATCAATTTTATGGATAACTGTGCAGAAAATATAATACATAGAGATATAAAGAGGAGATTTTTCTGTGTATGTAAGAGATGTAGCCTAAAACTGAGAATTGCATTAAGGGAGGTGAAGAAGCGAAATTGTCAAGTTGTGGTAAAAGTTGGATTTTTAATCATACCTTGATTTACCAATATTGCAGATTACTGAACTCCAATGGTATATTACTAATACTGCTTGTGAGCCATTCATAAGCAGCATTATTCTACTAACTCAGGAGCATCAAGCTACAATCCATAGACCGATACTCCAGGCATGTCTTAAAAGGGTTGTCAGTGAGCACTCCGCCCCTCCCCAATAAAGTTGACCTGATCCCCACAGAAAGTGTCCCAGATACAGATAGCAACCCCTTAAAGGCCTCTCCTACCAATCTGGTATCCCTCTCCATAAACAAAAGAGAAAAACCAAAGGGGATCCCAAAAAGTACCAATTCAGAAACAAACAAACAAAAAAAACAACTGCAGGAATGACCGAATGGATGACTTGAGCAGTCCAATACTAGTTCTCTATTAATATAAAATGACAAGCAAAAATCAAAAACTACAAAAGCCTCAAAGGGTAAGTTTCTGCAGGCTTGACAAGGACCATGTTTCAGCAAAAGTACCTTCCTCAGGAGTCCAGATACCACATTTGTTGTCCCTACGAATATGAGCTGTAGCCGGAATGATATCAAAATATTGAAGATACCAGTATGAGAATCATCTGAATAAAAAATGTGAATGCAACAATTACTAAAAGGAACGTGTTCTCAGAGCCACTAAATATGCTTGGTACTGGACTTTGGATTTGTATTTAGCTCATGCTTTTCTAAGTAGCAGAAGGAGTTTTAAATTTAAGTACAGTAGATACTTTTCTTGACCTTGGAGGACCTATATTCTAAATTTGCACCTGAGGCAATAGAGATTTAAGTGATTTGCCCAAGATCATCTGCTCTGTGTATACATAGGCCCATCTCCCGAGCAGCATTTCTTCACCAATTTTTCTATAAGTGCTTTAAATAGTATGGTGCTGATTTCCAGCACCTCTTGTTGTTAACTGCCTCAAACTACCATGGCTTGTATTCGATGACTTTATATTGTGACCACTTTGCTGATTGTCCAGCACTTCTTGTTGTAAACCGCCTCGAACTTTCATGGCTTTGGCAGTATATAAGAATAAAATTATTATTATTATTATTTATCTATATATACATACACACACACACACATGCATATACATACATACAAAGACTTGTCATTCAAACTGGATTGTATACAGTAAATCTATTTCCCAATAATTTACTGAAAGCATTTACATATTGCACACATCTTGGCATCATTGTTCCCTCTAAGCTGAGAGGGAGTCCTCCAAATGCACTGCTGCCGGTAGGGGGCAGTGCTTCAATATTGTGTTTTCATTCAATAGGGCCAGATTCCCTAAAGTTCTGCAGAGCTTGCTCGTCCTTTACTATTGAAAATGGGATAGTGAAACAGCACCCTACACTGGCAGGTGGAGGATTCCTGCTCAGCTTAGAGCAGTGGTCTCAAACTTGCGGCCCGGGGGTCACATGCGGCCCGCCTGGTACTATTTTGAGGTCCTCAGTATGTTTATCATAAGCACATAAGTAAAACAAAACAGTTTCTTGATCATATGTCTCTTTAGCTATAAATTACAATATTATTATTAAGACTTAGCCAAAAGGAAAGATTTAGATTCAAACAATTTTTATTGATGCATACAATATCAAAAACAACACGAGTATCACATTATGTATAATACAACAACAATGCATCAAATAATATAAAATAAGAAGCATAAATACCCTCCACCTCCCCACCCAAAACCCTCCCTCCCCCCCAATGGTATTCTCTAATTCACCTCACAATGGTATACTCTAATTTACCTCACTATGACACATCAATACACTCTAGGAAACCCATCTTAAGACCGCACTACGGCCCTTAGGATGCAAGGTTTGTAAGTAAGGTTTCCATATATTCATAAACATCAATTTTCGCTTCTCAGGCCTTCCAGCATCTCTCGCCTCCCAGATGGCCAACTGATGTAATTGGTTTTGCCAATGCCAAAATTTTGGGGGGTCAGGGACCGTCCAATATTGTAAAATACATTTTTTGACCAATAAATTCATCTTCCTATACGGCACCCGATGACCCCTAGGCAAATGTCTGAAAGCCTCTGGCAAATCTAAAACAAAATGGGTCGGAAAACTACGTAAAGATCTCCCAATTATTTTTGACATATAGGATATTATTCTTTTCTTGTCCCATTATTCAAAAGGAAAGATTTAAAAACTATAAAGAGTTTTTACCTCATGCAAATTGTCATTTCTTTAATAAGACATTAACTATTTTTTCTGAGGCCCTCCAAGTACCTACAAATCCAAAATGTGGCTCTGCAAAGGATTTGAGTTTGAGACCAATGGCTTAGAGGGAACTGTGCTTGGCATACTGTGTTTTAGTAGGTAATCGAGAACTTCAGTAGCCTATATTATATCTTAATGGGTTCATGAAGCCTCTCTGTATATTTCTTATTTATTTTAAAAATTTCTTTACCATTTAACACTAAACGGTTTACATGAATTACATACATAAATTATAAAATAACATAATAAAACAAACAATCCTAAAACATATCTGCAAAATAGCAGCAAAAGCTTTAATAAAATGTTTATGAATAATTTTTCAGCTAAACCAGAGAAAATTACTGACTAGAAAAAAGCGTCTACAAATAATTGTGTCTTTAGTAATTTTTTTAAACAGACCCCTTTCACAACAATTTTGTATTTGGCCCACAAGGGAGTTCCATATTTTAACTCCTGCACAACAGAAAGTCATTTTACCAGCCTTCACCAACCTCGGATTAGCATTCGTTTTCAGTAAAGCTAAATTCTCAGAACGTAATGATCTGCTTGGTAAATAACTAAGCATATTATTTTTAAACAATTCTGGCATGATTTCATACAAGAAATGGTGACAGATCATTACCGCTTTATATTGTATTTTGCAAACAACTGGTAACCAGTGCAGTTGTTGGAGATAGGGCGAAATATGCTCATATTTCAACAATCCAAATATCAATCTTGTGCTACGTTTTGAGCTACCTGCAGTGCCCTATAAACAGACTATATGCCATAAATTCATGCCACACAAAAGAGAATGTACTCTCTGAATCAAATTTTACAATTTTTTCATTAGGAGAAATTACTTCAGCATTATCTACACTAATTCATTCACTCAAAAATTCAGACCGATCTACAAAGTTTCATTTATTTGCAAATTCAATGCCTATCATAAACATTGAAAATAGAGAATGACACGGTGACAAAATTCATCACCGTTCCCGTCCCCGCGGATACCCGCGGGAAATAATCCCATGTCATTTTCTAGTGTCTATTTCAACCTCAGTCCTTCTACACCAGCATTCTTCAAAGCAAAGCTTGCGGGTCAGTGGTTGTGGCCAATTATACTCTGATTCTTATGTGAGCCAAGGATAATGAAGCCATTGTGACATCACTGATGAGATTGGCTCATAGGCACTGGTGGAATGAGGCATTATGACATCACAATATCTGCTCTGGATACCAGAGACTGTCATTCTGTAGTGTCTATCTCAACTTCAATCCTTCTACACCAGCATTCTTCAAAGCAAAAGCTTGCGGGTCAGTGGTTGTGCCCAATTATACTCTGATTCTTCCCTCTCTCCTTAAAGAATGACATGAAGATGGTTTCCCGCGGTTATCCACGGGAACGGGAACGGTGATGAATTTTGTCACCGTGTCATTCTCTAATTGAAAACTCACTTTCTACTCAAAAAGCACTTTTTAATTAAATGTTTCTTAATTTGATCTCCTCTGAGTCACTCACAAAGCTCTCGGAGATCACGTCAGAATATCACATCATAATACAAGCCTACCATACATAACCTTTACATGTAACACAAGATCCTAAATATATAAAATTCTCTGGACTGCCTCGACCCTATTTAGAAGGTCAGCCCAACCAAATGGACATGTGTCTTTGTATTAGCTACCCTTGAAAATAGCATACAACTTAAATAAAGCACCTGTACAATTATGTGTTTTTTCCAGACCAGTGATTTTCAACTGTTGTTTTATGGTGCTGGCACAAACAGCAGCAACTCAGATGTTTAAATGTCTATGTTCCCATTTTATAAAGTTAGGATATGCATGTCAAAAACTCAAGTTTCCTTCTATTTGAGTTATTTCAAATCATCTCACTTACTTAAACAAAAAATGTGTGTGTGCTTTTCAAAGGGAAGATTGATAAATTCCGTGAGGTCACCATCATCTCAGAATGCTAGTGTTGTTTCTAATAATTTGTAATCTTGATAACTCTAAAATTCTCTGTTCTCAGGCCTTCATAGAAACATAAACGATGGCACATAAAGGTCATTTGACCCATCCAGTCTGCCCATCCACATCATCCAATTAGAGAATGACACGGGGACAAATCTGTCCCCGTCCCCGCAGAAACTCAATTTCCTGTCCTGTCCCTGCATGTTTTGTTGCTGTCCCTGCTCAATTCCTGTAAGCTCTGCCTTAACTGTACAAGCCTCAAACAGTTATGATTTTAAAGTGTTTGAAGCTTGGGCAGATGAGGATGGAGCTTGCAGGAATGGGGCAGGGACAGGAAAAGAACTCCCAGGGAGGGGATGGGGAAAATTTGTCCCCATGTCATTCTTTATATCCAATATCTCTTCCTTCCCCTAAGACAGGGGTGTCAAACTCAAATCATATAAGGGGCTGAAATCTAAAACACAGGCTAAATCGCAGGCCAATTTTTGGTTAAGATACTTACCCTCTCCTTTACTAACGCACAGCATGCTCCCCAGTGCCAGCAGCGGCGGCAACTGCTCCGACGCTCACAGGACTTCTATGAGCGTTGGATCAATCACCGCCGCCAGTGGCACCAAAACCCACGCTATGCGCCAGCAAAGGAGAGGGTTAGTTTTAGTAGAAGTATAAGGATACAACCTCTCCAACCCCACCCTGGCTATGTGTTACATACAAAATAAATAAAAAAGACTTTTCCTCTCTCTTTAGGTCTTAGTTCACACTTGCTGTCTAATACCAGCTCTGGCAGGATACACATTTCAAATTTGACATATTGTAATCACAAAATAGAAAATAAAATTATTTTTTCTACCTTTTGCTGTCTGGTCATTTTGCTTTTAGTCCCAGTTTCTCTTTCTGATTTTGTCTATCTTCTAATTTTCTTTTCAGTGTCTGCTGTCCATTTTTTCTCTTCTCTTCTCTCTTGCTTCAGTCCCTGTCTCCAACATATTGATTTTTCCCTTTCAACTTTTCTCCTTTTTTCTTTTCTGTCTCTGTCCACGCAAATCACACCCTCTTTCTCATCCTTCTTCTTTTTAAATTTTCAGCTACCTATCAATTTTCCATCTTCTCTTATTCTGTAGCTCTCCCATTTCCCATCTCACTCCTTTCCCAGCCTCCTATTTCCTTCTATCGCAGCTCCTCCTCTCTCCTCTTGGTCCAACATTTTGCTCCCTCTTTTTTCTGTTGTTGTTCTTCCCTCTCCCCCTTGATGCTGCATCTCTCTCTCTCCCTTCCACCCCGAGGCCTAACATTTCTCCCTTCCTTCCATCTCCAGATCCAACTTCTCTCCCTTTCTCTTCCCAATGGTTCTCCCTTCAAGTATCTTTTTCCCTCTTCTTCCACACCACCCCAGGTCCAACCTCTCTCCCTTCATTTCTCTTTCTTCACAGCCCAGCATGTCTTTCCCTCCAGCGCCGGTCTGATGTCACCGAAAGCCGAAAAATCTGCCAGCCTCAGCAATTCAGCAATGTTGTATGTGGCTCCCCCTCCTGCTTTTCGCCTGCCACAGTCTGTCTCCAATAATGCACAACTTCCTGTTTCCTCCCAGGTGGATCACGGCAGATGGAAATCAGGAGGGGGAGCCATAGACAACACCGCCGAATCACTGCCGAGGCCGGCAGACTTTCCAGTGTGACGGCGACAGCAGACCAGTGCGGGAGAGAAGACACGCTGGGGAAGTTCTGAAGCATTGCTGCGGGCTACATAAAAAAAGCCAGGCGGGCCGGATTCGGCTCACAGGCCTTTTGTTTGACACATGTGCCCTAAGAGATCCCATATGCCTGTCCAATGCTTTCGTGAATTCAAATACAGCCCTTGTCTCAACTATATCCACCAGGAGTTCATTCCACATTTCTACCACCATTTTCATGAAGAAATACTTATTTCCTTAGATTACTTTTGAGTCTATCCCCTTTCAACTTCATCTTACGATGCACCTCTCATTTCAGAGCTTCCTTTCAGTTGAAAGAGACCTGCCTCCTGGTGGGTTAACACTGGTCCTCATCACAGCATCAGGAAAATAAATATTAATATTTCTAAACTGGCTAAAATGTGTATGTACTGTCTTCAATCCATTGAAATTATCTATTTTCTTTTATTCAAAAATAGATGCTTAAATGCTACTTGCACTCCTGACAGAAATATTAATTTCGCCTGTATTGCAGAACAGCCTCTGCGTCAGCAGATTCTGTACAAAACTAGTGAAAATAGATATCCTGACCTGGACATCTAGAGTCAGACCTCTAACATCCTTTACAAAATGGGGCTGCCTAGGTTTTAAAATCTTAGGGAGAATACTGCACAATATCCCTTTTTTATTGTTTTACTCCTCTTTTATAAAAACGTGTTAGATAACAGAGGTTTAGCCTTGATGACATTTTAAAATAAATAAAATAAAATTGTAGCCTCTCGGTAAGACTCACTCATATTTTTGGTGCATGTTCATCACAACGTCTTCATTAGCAGTAAAAGTCTATAAAATCATGTTTGCTCTATTGAAGGAGTGGGCAACTCCAGGCCTCAAGGGGCAGAATCCAGTTGGGGTTTCAGGATTTCCCCAATGAATATGCATTGAAAGCAGTGCATGCAAATTAGAGAATGACACAGTGGTAGTTACCCGTGGCTAGCCGTGGGTAACCCGCCGAAACGGTGTGGGGGTGAAGTGCTCACTAAGGGCACCGGGACAAGGCCATCCACCGCCCCGTGGAGCAGTGAATGGCCTTGTCCCCGCAGTTAAGGGAGGGAGAGAGGGCGCGCGGCCCCCTCCCTCCCTCCAGCCAAATCTATCTCCCTCCCTCCCACTTACCTTCGCGATGCGTGTGTGTGGGCAGAAGCTTCTCCTCTGATACAACTTCCGGTTGCGTCAGAGGAGAAGCTTCCGCCCACACACACGCAACTGCAGGCACAGGCAGGCAGTCTCCACCGGCTTCGGTAAGTTTCTTTACTAACGTGCCGCAAAGGTAAGGGGGAGGGAGGGAGGGAGATTCTCGGGCCGCTGAAGAGCGGTGAGGTGGCGGGAGGGAAGGGTGGATGCTGCGGGGACAGGGCGGTGAAGGGGACGGCAGGGACGGGGCGGTGAAGGGGACGGTGATCTGGTGACGGGGACAGATTTTTTCCCTCGTGTCATTCTATAATGCAAATAGATCTCATGCATATTCATTGGGGAAATCCTGAAAACCCAACTGGATTCCGGCCCTCGAGGACCGGAGTTGCCCACCCCTGCTCTATTGTCTCAAAAAATACAACATGCCTCATCCATCTTCAGCACTCCCTTGTGCAGAAATATGCTATTTAACATGGCGCAGTGGTTAGAGCTATAGCCTCTAACCCTGCACTGCTTCCTGCGACCCTGGGCAAGCCACGTAATCCTCTGCTGCCTCAGGTACATTAGACATATTGTGAGCTCACTGGGACAGATAGGGAAAATGCTTGAAGCACCTGTGTGTAAACTGCTTTGAGAGTGGTTGTAAAACTACAAAAAGGCAGTTTACAAGTCCCTTTCCCGTTCACTGAGAGAGCTAGGTTTCTTGACCATTTAGGGAAGAAAACTTGGTGTATTTTACAAGGGTTACTGTCAAAGAGTAGAAGATGATCATCCTGGAGATAAATTTCACACAACTACTGTAACAAAAAAATGATAATTTCTCCCACTGATTTGTCATTTAAGCAAGGAATTAAAGTTGCCCATAACACATACATTTTCATGTGTCAGCATTAGGCCCTATACAAGTTCTGCTGTACTATTTTCTCAAGCAAAACGAGCAACTTATGAAACAGTTTATTTTCTTCTTAGAGTTTCTCCCAGTATTCTAGAAAAAAAAAATGCAACAATTTATTCCATAACAGACTGGGGCAGATGTGGCACAAATCTGTCATGCTGAAAAAAATGTAAACATACGAGGAAAAAAATGGTATTTATTTTCATCTTGGCATACAAAATAATGCATTTTCGCTTCTCACTTTAAACAAAATACAGGAACATGCTATTGGCAGAGTTTTCTACAATTGAGACAGAAATGTAATATTGCTGCTATTTGGGTTTTTGCCAAGTAATGACCTGGAGTGTCCACTGTGGAAACAGGATACTGGGTGAACCGTTGGTCTAACCCAGTATGTAGGATTACCAGCCATCCAGATTTCCCCAGACATGTCTGAGGGTCCGGACGGCTTTTCAAAACCTGGCACTTTGTCCGGGTTTTGAAAACTTCCGACACTGGGACGGCATCTGCGAACGCGCAGATGCAACATGGTAACATCACACGCAAACACACGATGTCATCGTGTTACATCCGCGCATGAGCAGATGCCGTCTTGACGCATGAATAGGTTAAGGGGGTGGTGCTGGGGGGGGGAGGGGCAGGCCTGGGGGTGTGGCCATGGGTACGGATTTTCCTTCAGGAAAATCTGGTAACCCTACCAGTATGGCTATTCTTATGTTCTTGTTAAAACTGTGTTATCAGCCTTGCACATTTTGGGAATATCACTAAATTTGAGGTCCCACCAAGCTTCCAAACATAAGTTAAATCTTCAAGTTTCAAGTTTTATTTAATTTGATAAATCGCCTATTTTGTACTAAGCGAGCAACAATTAAAAAAGAAATGCTGCACATAGCTTTAGAAGAGGTACATAAAAACTTCAGACAGACGATACAGACAAACTAGAGAAACAATGGGAAGGGGTAAAGTAGGTTAAAGTTACATATTGCGTTTCTCGGAGGAGAAGAAAGTGAAAATATGATAGAGGAAAAAACATTAGGGTTGGGGGTTTAGAAAGTCATATTGAGAGAAGTTAAGAGTAAAAAGAAAGAGGGATTATTTAAAATTGCTAATTAAAAAATTAAAAATAATAATAAGTGAGAAGGTTTTAAATATTAAAATCTTAGTTAGATTGTGACCCTGCTGGAACAGATAGGAAAAACAGAGTACCTGACCACCATTCAATGTAAACTTCTTAAGATCCCCTTGGGGTATATAAGCAGTACTGTATATATATTTTTAAAAAATAATAATAAATTACTATATTTTCAGATGTGTTGAAAAGTGTTAAAAATAGAGTGACTAAAACAGAAGGGCAAATCAACAGGGTTAGGAAAAAAAATAAAACAGGAGGGAAGTTAGAACCCAAATGACAGAAAGCAGTACTGTGGTCTGATGAAATACCCGCAAACCATGCCAGGCATTCCTCTGCAAAGCAACAGCTGAGGCAAAGGATTGACCAAGCAAAAATGTTCACTCGTAGGCTATTTCAGATTACTACTAGTATCAAACCCCACCCTAACAATATGAGACCTGTGAGCAACTGCAGGGCCCAGTGGATCCTTAGCAGGCCTTTGAAGTTATTGTCCCAGGATTCTCTCCAGCCAAACAAGGAAAGCCCCAAGTTAATGCAACAGAGTTTTTATTTTTTCTGTCAGGAGCAAGCTTTCCCGGAAAAATGTTGTTCCCTCCTCCTTTCAAGTGTCAGTGCAGGCACATTAGTTTCACTAATCTTGTATTTAACATTGGCACTTGCACACCTCATTGAACACAATCATTCCAAATTCAAAAGCACCCAGACAAAAAAAATTGTGTGGCATAAACTGGCCACAGCTTTATTAAGAAATCATGAACAGTTTTATCAAAACTCTTACATCCCCTAATTAGCCTGTACAAATACCTTAACAAATGCCAACTTAAAACCTATATTTAAACCTATAAAACTATCCACAATACATTATCTAGATCAGGGGTGTCCAACCTGCGGCCCGGTGAAGTATTTTGTGCGACCCCGGTCAAGGGCGATGCAGTGTTTTCCTCTGCTGCCCTTCGGTGTTTACTATCTTGTCAGCTCCCTCCTCTGTCTTGCTGCAGCGTTTGCGCAGTCCCAGAAACATTTTTTTCGGCCAATGCGGCCTAGGGAAGCAAAAAGGTTGGACACCCTGATCTAGATGGTCTGTGATGATCAACCCAGATGATGGAGACCAATCAGTATGAAATACTTGCACAATTCCTCATATTTAGATCAGAAAACATGGGATGATTTCTTAACATATCCCAGCTGCAAAGAAAATCACCCCAACCCAAAATACTATAAAATTAAACCAAAATTGGGAGAGAAGTTGACTTCATGCCCCTGTATGTAAAGTCTTAAAAAGCACCTTGATAAAGAGCAACACAAATACTAAAAAAAAAAACCAAATGAAAAATTATTCGCACATCTTGTTTGTTTTCTTTTTCTGAACCTTAGCTAAGGGGTCCTTTTATCAAGCTGCGGTAGGGGTTTAATTGCGCGTAATACCACCTGCCGCGCTAGCCGCTAACGCCTGCATTGAGCAGGCATTAGTTTTTTAGCTTGCCGCGGGGGTTAGCGCATGATGAAATGGCCGACAGGCTAAACCCCGCTAGCGCAGCTTGATAAAAGGACCCCTAAGTATAGCCTGATATCTTTTAGTTTAAATCGCAAAAAGAAAAAAAAAAAACCCCAACAAAGACAAGAGGCCATCAAAGGAACTGAAAGAAAGGAAGTTCAAATGGAAGATGAAAAAATAGTTATTTTCTACACCACCCTTCCACAAAATCAGAGCATTTTCCAACAAGCAAAATAAGAAAATCTTAGATGGAAAAATTAGAGTATAATATTATGACAGAAGAGAAAACGAGAAAGATAGAGAAGTAGCTGAACCGCTGGTTTGCAGTCTAGCAGTCCTCTCCCCCAGGCCACTCCTAACATCTGTGTCAAATGTCACTAATATTTTGGAAAAAATAATGGGTTTTAGCTCTATCTTCAACTTCCTGATGTTTGTCTCTGCTCTGAGATACTGAGGCAGAGTTCCAAAGGGCTGGTGCCCAATAGAAAATGCAGCTTCAGAGTATTTTCTAACCTGGCCCGAGCTAATACTGGAACAAACAGATGATTTGGGGACAAGGAGCACAATGCCCTCTGTGCAGTGTACAGGATTAACATATCAGACAAATAATAAGAAAGGCCTTTACGATAGGCTTTGAAGCCAACACTACAAGGGCAGCTAACAGGCATTCAAAGTTATGCATCAATTGTGGGCACAAATTTATAGAATTGGTGCACTTATGTGCATGAATGATGTCACAAATGGGCATTTATTTATGTGTGTATGGCTTGGCGGTATTCTGTAAAACCGGTGTGCTAGTCTCATGGCACAGAACAGCAAATGGGTAATACCAGTAGGCAGAACATGAGCACGTCATAGGCGTTCCACCTAGCAACATACACCTTTTAGAATAAAATCTGATGTACTCATTGCAAAGTACATGTAGGCATGCCAGCTTATGCCTGCCATTGACCTGGCGTATGCTGTCATGCCTAAGTTTTGGCAAATTCTGTTAACAGGTTAGGTGTGCCTTGATGCTATTATAGAATTGGCACTAAGCATTGTTCTTTGTTGCACCTACATTTAGACACCACTCTATAGAATCACCATCTAAAACTTTAAATTTAAATATAGTATGATACGGGTGACCAAATTTTTTAAAGAGATAACATGATCATATTTATGATAAAAAGTAACTATTAAGAAAAGAATAGCCATACTGGGTTAGACCAATGGTTCATCTAGCCCAGTATCCTGTTTGCACAATGGCCAATGCAGGTCACAAGTACCTAACAAAAAAAGCAAATATTAGCAACATTCCATGCTACTGATCCCCATGTCTGTCTCAAAAGCACACTATGAACTTTTCCTCCAGGAACTTGTCCAAACCTTTTTTTAAAACTAGCTATGTTAACCGCTGTTACCACATCTTCTGGTAACACATTTCAGAGCTTAAATGTTCTCCGAGTGAAAAAATAATTTTCTCCTATTGGTTTTAAAAGTTTTTCCCTATAACTTCACCAAATGTTCCCTAGTCATTGTAAGTTTTCATGGAGTAAAGAATCGATTCACTTGTACCCATTTTATGTCACTCAGGATCATATCCCTCCCTCAGATGTCTATTTTCAAAGCTGAAGAACCCTAACCTCTTTAGTCTTTGCTCATACAAGAGAAGTCCCCTCCCCTTTATCATATTGGTTGCTCTTCTTTGAACCTTTTCCACTTCTGTTATGTCTTTTTTTTTTTTTTTTTTTAAGATACGGTGACCAAAATTGAACACAATACTCAAGGTGATGTTACACCTTGGAGCAATACAAAGGGATTATAACATTCTTAGTCTTATTTACCATCCAATTACCAATACAATTCGACTTAAGCAGCATATTTGACCTAGTAGACTTTGATCAAATGTCTGAAATCTTCAGTTATTTCAGATTTAGCGACCCAGTTCTATCCTGGTTCCAAGGCTTTCTAACTACTTGGCACTATGCTGTACATAAGGATGGTGAACTTTCTGACAGCCTCACAGCGGAGTCCCCCAAGGATTCCCCTTTCACCATCAGTGTTTAAACTTCTAATACAATCCTTGGGAGCCAACCTAGATCTCACACGAATAAAACATTTCACCTATGTAGAAATAATGATCATGCTACCTACTGCATTAGACAACACCCTCAGTACAGTCAAAAAATGTGTCCAACCTCAACCCACCATCTTAAACTAAATAAGAATAAAACCATATTCCTTTGGCTAGGTCCCTCAACTGACCCGTGTAAAACTCCAGTAATCAAGCCAAGACGACAAGTGGAGGTCCTAAGCTGTCCAGCAGAAAAGAAATCGCAAAAAAATCAAAAAATGCAAAGAGTTCATGTGCAAGCTAATCCCAAAATCGTCCAAGTCGATAAAGTGCAGGGGCAAATCCAATTTCTCTCAGTGGTTCTGGTTGTTTGTAGTACAAGTACTTTGAGAGATTATGGCATCTATTGGGTGGGAGTCGAAGTTTGGATTGTCAGCCGAGAAAATTGCCCAATTGATGAGTGGTAATAGATTGTTTTCACTTGGACAAGAATATGTTAATATAGAAGCAGATTGGCTATCTATTGCCAAATTGCATAAAACTTTAATTAGAGAACAGCTTCATGCCGCTACGTTGTTAGAATATTGCCATCTTCAGAGAATTCCACGTGGGTTACGTTTAAATAAGGAACCACGTTTTTCAGATAATTCTGAATATGTACAAAAGTGGAATTTAGTTCTTTCTCAGTGCTCACTGGATTTAATGCTTTTGACGATTGATCATCTGAACTCTATTATTGCTGATATCGATGCAGAGTTAATCTTATGTCTTAACTTAAAACATCTGATGAATTTGATATACAGTATTGTGAACATATGAAACAAATGGAGTTATATCAGCAGGATATTCGTAAGCAAAAGATCACGAAATTTAAGTGAGATGAGGCTGATTATGCCCATGGTTATATTTATCCATGGATGGACAAGGGGAGAAAATCTAGGCGTAATCGTCCTAACCCTAAGAAACGGATAGCTTTCATTAATACATCTAGCGATTCGTCTATTGATAGTTCCAGTAATATGTCTGGGTTTGGGTTTTCTCACTCTAAAATTACAGATGTAAATCTACCTTCTTCTTTTATACGTCTACCTTCGCCAACCAACTGGTAATTTCCAACAAGACCAGGACTCGCAAAGCAGTAAAGAGTTAGGATTTTCTGTCTTTAATCTTTCTGCTAGACCTCTTTCTTCCACTGAACTGTCTGTTCTCCAACTAGGTATGTTATTTGTTCCTTTTGTACCTACTAATGCTTATGATACATATGCTCATCTCCATCGTTTTTTCAGAAATCTTAAATTGAAATTATTTTTTGGTTGTGATCAAGTCCCTAATACTAACCTCTCGTTCACGGATAATCATCATATACCTTCTACTTGGATGCCTCCTGGCGATCCTGATGTGTTTATTTCTGCTTTTGAGAAGTTGGTTCTTAGGGATGTTGACCAGCTTCAGTTTAAGAAGATGAAGTTGCCTTATAATCTTACTCGTGCTCAGAAATTGGTGGTTAAATCTTTAGCTCGGGACACCACTATTGTTATTACCAAAGCCGACAAAGGCAGCAGCATAGTGATTCTTGATTCTACAATGAACTTGACTGAAGCTATCCGCCAATTGTCTGATATCAGCATCTATCTTTGTCTCACTGATGATCCTACAGGTGGGTTTCAGAAAGAAGTGTATGATATGTTATTTCAAGTGCATCAGGAAGGTGTAATATCGTCCAAAGAGTTTAAATGCTTGTATTGTCAGCATCCTGTTATTCCCACCATTTACTTTCTCCCAAAAATTCATCATGTCTTTAGTTAATTCCCCGGGTCGTCCTATTGTATGATGTAGAAAGTCTTTGTTTGAACCGTTGTCCCAATTTATTGATTTTTTTCTTCAAACTTTTGTCTGTAAGATCTCTTCCTATGTACGTGACTCTATGGATTTCATTACACAGTTATCTAAGCTGGCCATACCTTTGGATAAAAGGGACTCTATCCTTTTAGTTACTATGGACATTATGTCCTTATATACTAGCATTCCTCAATCGGATGCTATGTGTATTCATAGAAAGGTATTGTCAGTCTGTTGAGGTTGGTAACCGGTTAGAGTTAATTTTATCCATGGCCGATTTTGTTATCAACAAAAATTATTTTAGATTCAATGAGCTGTTTTACGTTCAGAAGAAGGGTGTTGCCATGGGGGCCACAGTGGCCCCTTTGATTGCTTGTTTTTTTATGGCCATGTTTGAAGAGTCATTTGTTTATTCATCTATATTTTTTTCTTATGTACTTTATTGGAAGAGGTATATAGACAACATTTTTATCATCTGGTGGGGTTCTCAGATTGAACTAGACAGATTCCTGACATATCTTAATCAATGTGATCATAACATCCAGTTCACTATGACCTATCATCCTACTTTCATTAACTTTTTGGACAACTTTTTGGACCATCATCATGATGGGCAATTTGATACCTCAATCTTTCGGAAACCTACCGACACAAATACAGTACTTCACTATCGTAGTTATCATCCGAAACTTGAGCAACAGCATAGTTTCAAGTTTATTAGTTTTAATATACCGACCATCAAACAAATATCTGGCTGATTAACAGTAAAATTTAAAAGATAGGAAGACTAAAAAATTAAAGGTAAAATAAATTGGTGTATTAAATATATAGTGTGAACATAAATATTATTAACAAGACAAACTTGAGAGTGAGGGTAGATGGGAGAGGAGGGGAAAAGTTACATATTTAAGAAGAAAAAGGAGATAGTGGAGTTGGGATAAAATATACAGGGTGGGGTCGCTTTATTAAAGCGGTTGGTTGCTGGAATGAAAAGGAAAGATGATGAGTCTAAGCACTAGGAAATGCGTCACGGAATAAGAAGGTTTTTAGGCCTGTCTTAAATGTATCTAAACGTTGTTCATTGCGAAGTTGTTGTGTTAGGAGGTTCCATAAGGTTGGAGCTGTTACTGCAAAATTTACTTTTCGTGTATAATAAAAATCTTTTATGGAGGGAATAAAAAGAAGGTTTTGATCAGTTGATCTTAGGGTGCGTGGGGAGCATTGGGTTATGAGAAGTTTATCAAGGAAAGTAGGCTGGTGAGAGAGTTTTATTTTGAAGGAAAGTAAAATGATTTTATAAGTAATACGGTGAGAGATGGGGAGCCAGTGAGCTTTTTTCAGGAGAGGAGTGACATGGTCGTATTTGCCTATTTTATAAATAAGTTTTATTGCAGTGTTTTGTATTAGTTGTAGACGTCGAATTTCTTTTTGAGGGAGACCATTGAGAAGTGAGTTGCAATAATCTAGATGGGAGATAACTAAAGAATGTGTCAGAATAGTGATTGAATCGGTCTCTAGGACAGAAATTAAGGACCGGATGATACGTAGTTTGAAAAAACAGATTTTTGCGACTGTACTTATATGATCGTGGAAAGTAAGATCCCTATCAATGGTAACGCCTAATAGTTTTATTTTTGTGTCCATTTGAATTGGGGTAGATTTGATTGAGATATTATCCAATAAGGATTCTGAGGTTTTAATTGGAAGTAGGAGGCCTCGGGATTTATCTAAGTTGAGGGAAAGTTTATTTGTGAACAGCCAATCGTTTATGATGTCCAATTTGTTATTTATGTCCTTCCTCATACAACTTGCTCCTAGGAGACATTAATCTCCACCTCAAAGACCACACATCCAAACAAGCAAACGAAATACTCTCATACCTCGACGCCCTATCCTTCCAGGTCCTCAATCCGGAACCCACGCACAATAAAGGCCACCAACTTGACATAGCAGCATTCACACCTCACAACTTACACTCCCCAAATATTCACATCACCAATGGTACATGGCATCCCTCTCTATGGTCAGACCACCATAAATACACCTTCACTATCAACTGGCCTCAAAATAACAAAAAATCTATGCCCCCAAAAACAACCTTCAAATCTAGACAGAAAATTGAACCAGCCACATTCTGGGACAAAGTGGACCCAGCTCTTGACCCCATAGACCCTTCAGACTTCGCAAAACACTGGCGCTCCCTAAGCGAAACAACCTTGAATGAGCTAGCCCCAGAAAAAACCAAACACAGAACCTGCAGACCATCAGACAAGTGGTTCGACTCAGAACTCCACCTACTAAAAAGGCATTGCAGACAACTTGAAAGATCTTGGAGAAAAAAGAGAAATGACCAAACCAAATCCGCTTGGAGAACCCAAATCAAACTATATAACAACAAACTTAAGGAAAAGCGCAAAACATACTACACTAAACTAATTGGCACAAACAACCCCGACACAAAAACACTCTTCAACTTAGTAAAAAAACTTACAGACACAAATCCATACCTTGCCACTCAAGGCAACAAAACCCCAACAGCTTCCCAACTAGCTGACCATTTCAAACTCAAGATCATCAAAATCAGAACTACCTTCAACAACTCAACTACCATACTCAACGAGTTAATAACTACCCCCACAACAGAAGAAGCCATAACAGCAGACAGAACATGGACCACCTTCCCAACTCTACAATGGCCTGAACTGAACCGACTATATAAAAAATACAGCCACACCTCAAGCGACTTGAACTGCCCATCGTATCTACTCACAAATGCCTCCCCTAAATTCAAAACCAGCCTCATGCAGTGGATACAAAGCACTCTCATAGAAGGCCAATTCCCACAAGATCTAGGAGAGATCATAATCACACCCATACTGAAAGACCAAAAAGGTCCTGTAGACACACCTACCAACTACAGACCGATCGCTTCAATCCCACTCTATGTCAAACTGATTGAAGGACTTGTGGCTCAATACCTCTCTAACTACCTAGCAGACCACAATATACTTCACTCATCCCAATCAGGATTTAGATCTTACCACAGCACGGAAACTCTACTAGCAACACTACTGGACATAGCCCGACAACACCTCAGTAAAGGTCACAGGATCCTAATTATCCAACTAGATCTTTCCGCAGCCTTTGATCTAGTTGATCATACCATACTACTCCAGATACTTGATGCAATAGGAATCTCAGGGGTGGTGTACAACTGGTTCCAAGGATACCTTAAAACAAGAACTTACAGAGTTAAGATAAACGACACGAAATCCAACACATGGTCTAATCCATGTGGAGTCCCTCAGGGCTCTCCACTTTCACCCATTCTATTCAACCTCTACATCTCTTCCCTTGGTACCACTCTAGACAACCTAAATGTAACATCCTTCAGTTACGCAGATGACATAACTATCCTCCTCCCCTTCGAAACCCAAGACAACTCCGCTACCGGACACTTGGAAACAATACTGGACGAAGTAGAAAAATGGATGACAAATCACAAATTAAAACTAAACTCGGATAAAACCAAATTCTTAATGCTTGAAACGGACAAAATCCCATCCATAACAGACCTGGAAATCAAAACTACCAAATACCCAATCCAGACCTCCCTCAAAATCCTGGGAGTGCTGATAGATAGATGCTGCACTATGCAGACTCAAATCAACAAAACTACCCAAAAAGCATTTTTCACAATGCGCAACTTACGAAAAATAAGGAAATTCTTCGACAAAGAACACTACAGGATCATTGTTCAATCCCTGGTACTAGGACTTGTGGACTACTGCAATATCCTATATCTACCATGTCCTACAAAAATGATCAAAAAACTACAGACCATTCAGAACACGGCTCTCAGATTAATCTATTCCCTCGGAAAATATGACCACATAACTAACGCCTACCTAGACTCACATTGGCTACCGATCAGAGCCAGAATCCAATTCAAACTATACTGTCTAATCTTCAAAGTACTCAACGGTACAGCACCTGCCTATCTAATCGATCGCCTACACCGGAACCTTCCACCCAGAATAAGAAGAACACTGACACCATTCTCATACCCATCACTCAACGGCACTCATCGTAAAAAGCTTTACGATAACCTCATAGCAACGCATGCAGCAAAACTCGAACCCTCCATAACCAGATTATTAACCTCAACATCTGACTTCAAAGCATTCCGCAAAGAACTCAAAACGCTACTTTTCAAAAAGCATATTCATAACACCTAATCTCCTCTTCCACACACACCGACCAGGTTACCCACTCCCTGACACCAAATCCTCAACCGACCAAAAATTTCAAAAAAAAATAAAAAATAAAAAAAACAACCTAATTCTTCCTACCGATTCATATTACCTACCAACGCCTGGAAAAAGATTTGATATGTAATGTAATATAACTGCTCTCATCCAATGTTACCAAGCCTATACTCATTCTGTAACTATGTCTTAACCTAAATGTCATGTACCCTCCTGGAAATGTCCAGCTTCTTCTTATGTAATCCGCTTGAACCGCAAGGTACAAGCGGAATAGAAATCACTAATGTAATGTAATGTAATGTAATATATTTGATGTATTGACTGGGTGAAGCAGTTGGATGTCGTCTGCGTATGCGAAAATTGTAAATCCGATAGATTGGGCTAATGTAAGAAGAGGAGAAAGAAAGATATTAAATAGTAGTGGGGAAAGGATCGAACCTTGAGGGACACCATATGGTTGTGTCGTAGCAGAGGAGGTGACATTATTTGCATGAACTATACTGTAGTGTTCGTTAAAGAAGGATGTGAACCATGAAAGAGCTGCACCTGTGATACCACAGTCTTTGAGTCTGTTAATGGGTCAGATGTTGAGACTGAAGCGCTTGTGTTCTTCCGACAGTGATTTTAAAATCCAAAGCCTTTATATGTCCCGAAGATTTAGGCAACGTGGTTATCCCACCCGAGTGATAAGACGAGCGGCTAAATGTGCGACCTATGCTGAACGTCAATGGTTATTTCTTCCTAAATCTTCTAGTGATACATCTGATCGTAGGATTACTTGTGTGCTTCCATTTTCTCCCTTGTCCACTCATGTACAGAATATTATTGGTCAACACTGGCATTTATTAGGCTTTCACTCGGAGTTTAGAAGTAAGCCGAGATTTGCTTTTAAACGCAGTAAAAATCTAGGGGAACATCTGAAACACCATTCTGCTTTTTCAATTGAGATGGGTCATACTCCTTGTGGAAAATGCTGATATTGTCAATATTCAATGAGCACTGATAGTGTACTTATTCCTAATGTTAATATACATTTTAAATTACACCAAAAAACTGATTGTAATTCTACTCAGGTAGTTTATGGCATTTTTTGGTAGTGCCATAAGCTTTATGTTGGCCAAACTAAGAGAGCTATTAAACTCCGCATTGCTGAACATCTTAGTTGTATTAGAACATCGAAAAGTGATGTCCCGTTGGTGGACCATTGGGTTCAATCTCACCACTCGTTATCCGATTTGCAGTTCTGTGTGTTCAAGCAGCTTGTTACTAACACTGGGGGGGGGAAGTGGGGGAAAATTCTCAACTACTTACCTACCAGGAGCAATGGCTGATTTTTGCATGGCATACTGTGATACCTAATGGTTTAAATAGAGAGATTGAGTGGCTGGTGCTTCATTGATATTTACAACTTTAGGTTGTAATTCCTTTAAGCTCATTCAGCTGTTTCTGCTGTCATCATGCTGTTTCTTATTTAATGCATCGCCCTCTCTCCCAGTCCACTTATCGCCCCTCTTTCCACTAAAACCATCTCCTACTCCTGTAAGGCCCCTTGGTATCTCCCCTATCACAGAGAACTAAAGCAGAAATTTCAAGCTCTGGAGCACAAATGGAAAAAATCTAAATCCCCTATTGACAGACAGTCCTGGAGGATCAACATCAAGTTCTACAATACAGTTCTGAAAAAAGCAAGACAGAACTTCTACGGAGATAGGTCTTTCAACGATCACCTCAATTCCTTGGCAAAAAAATGCTTTTTCAGCCTTCACATGCTGAGGAAAGTAAGATCCTATTTCCATCAAAATCACTTTACCGTTCTCGTCCAATCTATCATCCTGTCCAGACTGGACTATTGCAACTCAATCTACCTAAGCCTTACCAAGAAAAACCCTCATAGACTTCAGCAGATCCAGAATGCCGTGGCCAAGCTCATCTTCGCAAAAAGTAAATTTGACCATGTCTCACCGCTCCTGTCCAAGCTTCACTGGCTTCCAATTATTGCCAGGGTCCACTTTAAATGCGCCTGTCTAACTTTCAAAATCCTTCACGGCATCCTCCCTCCATCCACTTTCCTTAAATCTTCAAATTTCAAGTTTATTTCTGCTTTTGATAAATCGCCTATTTCAATTTCTAGGCGATGTACATATTATAATAAAATACAATGAAGAAACTTAACGTAGTAATCTTAATATCACCAGACCCACTCACAAACTAAAACTATCCTTTCCTTCATTAAAAGGCATTTCCCATGCAGGAAAACTAGGGACCTCCCTCCCCTTCAGATTCACTGAGCTCTGGAACAACCTTACCTCCCCCCTTCGGATCCTGAGCTCTCTCCAACTCTTCCGCAAACATCTGAAAACCTGGCTGTTTTCAAAAATGTAATACTTACCCCATCTGAAAACCTGGCTGTTTTCAAAAATGTAATACTTACCCCTTCTTTGGCATCCTAAGCCCCCCAAATATCCTTCTCACTATATCTTTTAACCTTCATTGGAGTTCCTTTCTCTCTCAATTCTTGTAAACCGTGCCGAGCTCTACGATTGTGGAGAGGATGTGGTATATAAACCTAAAGTTTAGTTTAGTTATGACATTTGTGTGGCGATTGCAAGCTTTGCTCCTGGTTTAGTTTGCTTCTATCTCTCGCCCGGTATGATTGCCTTTATTTATGTTTATTTTGTTTTATATTAGTTAATACGTTAGGTTATTTTGGTTATGTTGGTGTGTTTGTGTTTTATTTTTTTTCCAGTATGGTTCTTCCTCTTGAAAAAGAAAGTCATCGAAACACGTCTTGTGTTGAGGAGGAGTGAAACGGAAGGCTTTATGGATGACTGGATGAACTGTTTGCTTACCTTTTCAAGTTCTTGAACACTGTTGGATCACCTATTGGATTTGCACCTGCACTTTATTGACTTGGACGATTTTGGGATTAGCTTGCATATGGACTCTTTGCATTTTTCGTTTTTTTTGCAAATTCTTTTCTTCTGGACAGCTTAGGACCTCCACTTGTCGTCTTGGCTTGATTACTGACGCTATTCAAGCTGAAGTTTGGATCAACTCGAGCTAAGTGATTTATGAATAATATGATTATACAATGAATGTAGGGGGCTCTTTGCCTTTTTTCAATATATTTATATTTTTTTAACTTATTGTTTGTTGGTTATGTGTATGTTTGTATGTTCATATGTTGGTTTTTAATGAATTGATGATGTTAGAAATAAAGTTTGAGATATATTTATAATATGGTATTGATCTATTTGATCACATTGACATAACATGTGAAGGTATTTAGATTGTGATTTTTGGAGTGGATTCTTTGTGGGTTATATCTTTTTATATATGAATCCCCTTTTTGTTTTTGAATATAATTTCTCTCAGTGGTTCTGGTTGTTTGTAGTCTTAAATTTATACTAACACAAATTCTGTACTATTCTTTGAAATAGGCAATACACTTCCTCTTCCGTATTCGTGGGGGTTAGGGGCAGAGCCGGCCCGTGAATATTAAAAAAACGTGAATATTCGGGCCGGTTCTGCCCCTAACCCCCACTTCCCCCGGCTATTTTAAGCCCTGAAAGCCCCCCCCCCTCCTTAAGACTTACCTGGTAGTCTAGCGGGATTTTCAAGCTGGAGCAATCTTCCCACGCTCCTGCCCCGTGAAGATCGCTCACAGGAAATGGTTGCCTTGAGCTCCCGTAGTCTCTCGAGCCATTTCGTGTGAGCGATCTGCACGGAGCAGGAGCATGGGAAGGTCGCTCCTGCCCCGAAAACCCGCTAGACCATAGGTTAGGCTTAAGGGGGGCTTACAGGGCTTAAAATAGCCTGAAAAATGAAAATGCATTTTTTTAGTATCAAACCGCGAAACCGTAGATACGGAATTCGCGAACATAAAGGGGGAAGTGTACAATACAAACCTCCATAAAGTTCACAGCGGTTTATATAAATAATTATGAAGATACAAATTATTAAATAGTATTAACAATATTTAGGAATTATTAACAACAAATTCTTGAAATAAATAGGTCTTTTGTTAAAATCTTAAAATTAGATTGTTGGTTAATATTAGTCAGTAAAGTTTTCCAAAGTTTTGCTGCTTGATAAACCAATGTGGAGTTAAAAGATCTATTGCATAAACCAGCAGGGAAATTATAAGAAATTTATGGATGTTTGAGAACCGTTAACTAAATACTGTAAAGATTGATCTCTTTAGATGTCCCTTTAATATGCATATCCCTGGTGGGAGGGTAGGGTAGGGGGGTACATTTTGGATTTGGTTTAAGGGGTATATATTGATTGTTCTTGAAGGTATCTATTCGTTGATTAATAGGTGGAAGGGTGGGGAAAATAATATTCCTTTTTATAAATTTTTGCAAGTTTAATGTGCTTTATTTTAATATTCTATGTAAGTGTATTAAATTTTGTGCACTTCTGTAGTTTAAAAATTGAATACAGAATTTTTTTAAAAAAACGATCTATTGCATCTTAAATTCTTAATGACTGAATAATGAAAAGTGTCATTATTTTTCAGAATCAATGATGGATTAAGAACATAAGATTTGCCGTTGCTGGGTCAGACCAGTGGTCCATCATGCCCAGCAGTCCGCTCACGCGGCGGCCCTTAGGTCAAAGACCAGTAGTACCCTACTAAAGTCTAGCTTTACCTGCGTATGTTCTGGTCCAGCAGGAACTTATCTAACCTTTTCTTGAATCCCTGAAAAATTAGAGTTGAGGCACATAATCTGTAGTTTCTCCAAAATGTATTTTAAATAGTATACAATAGAATTTATAAAGTACAGTGGAACCTTGTTTTATGAGCATAATTTGTTCCAGAAGCATGCTCGTAAACCAAAATAACTCATATATCAAAGCGAGTTGCCCCATAGGAAATAATGGAAACTCGCTTTGATACGTTCCCACCCCCCCCTCCCAAGGCCAGCGGCGCTGCTCCCCCCCCCCCACTCACAAAGACCCCCTTCGCGCGAACCGGCACCCTCCGCCTGAACAACTTAAACTTACCTCCCCCCCCGGTCTGGAGAATCTCAGCGAGAGGGAGAATTAGAAGTCCTTAAGCATGCACAGATGCATGCTCAAAGCCGGCAGAAGCAGGAAGATCTTCTAGCTGCACCGGCACGTCCTGTGGGCTGTGTGCCGGTGCCAGACCGGGGGAAGGTAAGTTTAAGTTGTTTGGGCGGGGGGTGCCGGTTTGCATGGGGGGGATTTGCCGGTTTGAGTGGGGGGAGCGATGCTGGTTATCAGGGTGGGGGGGGGTACTCGCAAATCGAGTCAACACTCGGTTTGCGAGACAAGTTTTGCGAGAATGTTTTGCTCGTTTTGCAAAACACTTGCAAACCGGGTTACTCGCAAACTGAGGTTTGACTGTATTCTCCCTTCTATAAGTAGCCAGTGCAGTTCACGTAGGTAAGGTGTAATCTTATCACTTTTTTTCAGTCTGAAGATTAATCTAATGGCTGTATTTTTTGGAGTTTGGAGGTGTTTGTCATTATAAATTTCAGGCAAGCTAAGAAGGTGACATTGCAATAGTCCAATTGAGAGATTATACTAATAGGCGGAATTGATATTTTTCTAAATATTTTCTAATCCCTCTGAGTTTCCAGAAAAGACCAAAAGGCAAGTACTTCCAACTTCAAAAACAAACAAACAAAAAAAATCACATTATTTTCCCCGTGTTTGCTGTAGCCAGTTCTGCTCATATCTTTTTAAGGCATGCTGATGAGACTAGCGAGACTAGTGTGTGTTTCCAAAGCAAATACACAGTAAAGCAAAATCCCTTTTATTTGTTCAGATATCATTACAAATTGGCATGCAGTTCTATACAGATTAAGAGTGATCATTTATGTTTAAAAGATGTAAGAAAAACAAAAGCGTGCATTAAATGAATAATTCAAAGGGCTAACCTTTGTCCAAATTGACCAAATGGCACAAGAGTGCCTTGGAAAAAAAAACACATATGCTTTTTGGCACAGTCCATTTTTAATATCTTGTGTACTTAAAAAGCAGCAGAATGTCTTGTAGGCTGCACAGCTGAAATTTGCAGGGGCCATATCAGATAACCAATTGAGTACAGCAAAGTATAAAAAAAAAATTTAAAAACCCACATCCAAGTTAAGCTCCAAGAAAATGCCAAAACACATTCTGGTCTATTTTTCTGGGCTCTTGACGTTATCCATTTGACTGAACACAACTCAGAGAAAACTAATCTAGGTTGTTGTACTTGGTATAATTTTGATGTCTATTACTCAGAAGCAAAAGGAAACTTTGGCCTAAAAAAACACAAAAACTACAATTTCACAATTTAATTAACAGAATCTAAATAGAAAATCTTGCAGAAGCACTGGTGGAACAATACAACATTTCAGAAGGCGTTTGACAAGGTTCCGCATGAACGACTACTTTGGAAAATTGCTAGCCATGGAATCGAGGGTGAAATACTCACATGGATTAAAAACTGGCTGGAACATAGGAAACAGAGAGTGGGGGTAAATGGACAATACTCTGACTGGAAGAGCGTCACCAGTGGGGTGCCGCAGGGCTCGGTGCTTGGATCCATGCTCTTCAACATCTTTATAAACGATCTGGACATAGGTACGACGAGTGAGGTGATTAAATTTGCGGACGATACGAAGTTATTCAGAGTAGTGAAGACGCAGGAGAATTGCGAAGATCTGCAACGTGACATAATCAGGCTCGAGAAATGGGCATCGACATGGCAGATGAGGTTCAACGTAGATAAATGTAAAGTAATGCATGTCGGTAACAAAAATCTCATACACGAATACAGGATGTCCGGGGTGGTACTTGGAGAGACCTCCCAGGAAAGAGACTTGGGAGTTCTGATCGACAAGTCGATGAAGCCGTTCGAGCAATGTTCGAGCAATGTGCGGGCGCGGCGAAAAGGGCAAACAGAATGCTAGGAATGATAACGAAGGGGATCACGAACTGATTGGAGAAGGTTATCCTGCTGCTGTTCCGGGCCATGGTACGCCCTCACCTGGAGTACTGTGTCCAGCACTGGTCGCCGTACATGAAGAAGGACACGGTACTACTCGAAAGGGTCCAGAGAAGATCGACCAAAATGGTTAAAGGGCTGGAGGAGCTGCCGTACAGTGAGAGAATGGAGAAACTGGGCCTCTTCTCCTTCGAACAGAGGAGATTGAGAGGGGACATGATCGAAACATTCAAGGTACTGAAGGGTATAGACTTAGTAGATAAGGACAGGTTGTTCAGCCTCTCCAAGGTAGGGAGAACAAGAGGGCACTCTCTAAAGTTAAAAGGGGATAGATTCTGTACAAACGTAAGGAAGTTCTTCTTCACCCAGAGAGTGGTAGAAAACTGGAACACTCTTCCGGAGTCTGTTATAGGGGAAAACACCCTCCAGGGATTCAAGATGAAGTTAGACAAATTCCTGCTGAACCGGAACGTACGCAGGTAGGGCCAGTCTCAATTAGGGCGCTGGTCTTTGACCAGAGGGCCGCCTCGTGAGCGGACTGCTGGGCACGATGGACCACTGGTCTGACCCAGCAGTGGCAATTCTTATGTTCTTATAAGCTATAACTAACTTTGTTTCCAGTTGTTCAAAGGGAGTGATATTTGGGCCACCAGATCCCTGGGATATTCTCTGCCTCCCCTTCCCTGCTACAGCAGCTCACTGTTGCCATGCTTCTGGGCCTATAGCACCTATAAACAAAGCATTAGCAAAGAGCACCTACGAGTCCTGGACTTTATGTACTTGCAAAGACCCTTCAAGGTTTTGTTGGTCCTGTCCCCTCCTGACATATAAGGTATGCGTCAGAGAGGTGGGACCAACAGGGTCCTTTATAAGCACATGGGTTTGAACGTTCTATCAGGCTTCTCACACATTTCATCAAGCCACAATATTAACAGATGACCAAACTGGGAAAATAACCTAGGTACCTAATGCTTCCTAACTATCCCTATAGTCCTCCACTCGTGAAATATTTTACGATTCCACCCGAAAGGCTATTATCTCAGTCACAGCTCCTACACTATGGAACACCCTTTGCCTATACATCAAATTAGAACTCTCACAAAATTTCAGATCCAAAAGTAAAACTTTCCTCTTCAAAGACAAGTTCAAAGCTTAGGATCTCCTCTCTTTCCCCATCAAGGACAACTTTTCTGCAAAGAATAACAAAACACTTCCTTAGAAGCGACCCCCCCCCCCTCCCTTTTGTTTTCCCCTTTACCTACCCTCCCCCATTTATATTTAATTTTATCTCGATGTATTTTTCACCCTTATGTCCTTACCCTCATGTCTAGTAAGTCCTGTCAGTCTAATCAACCCTCCCAATATTTAATTTTAATCATTGTTTTATTTCATTTTACTATATACATTTTTGCTCAATACTGATTGTAAACCATTCAGCTATTTCATGATAAACGGTATATCAAATATAAAATAAACTTGGGAACTATATCCCATATTACCCTCTCTACCTGATGCAGAGGGAGGAAGAAGAGGGAATGTGCTTTCCCAGATTCTATAGCTTGCCAAAGGTAATCAAGGCCTTCATTTCCTGAACAAGTCTGACCAATTCAAATCATTAATGGGCATGCCATCATACTCAAAACAAGCCGGCACCCTACAACCATACACCACAATTGTACTGGGGCATCAACCAGGCTGTTGCATCAACAAGATAAAGCTGATCCTGCCAGAGGTGGTCCTGAACAGCAGCCCCAAAAGTGGGCAGAAAAATACCCCCTATTTTTATCCACTCAGTCACCCTTCCTCATATGCCTCCTTTGGATTTGAGTAGCTCTAGCATTATCTAAAGTCACAGCCACACACAAAACCCAAATAACCAGCAACTGCAAAAAAAAAAACAACCCTTAATGAACAGTCCTGAAGAATAAGTCCTATTCCATACCTAGATATAGTTATTTTTCACTATGCAGAAGACATTCAGATTAGCTGTGACCATTTGACTCCAGATCTGGAACCACTAAATGAGTATCTGAATGTAGCAGCCAGCTGTCTTGAGGATGATGATAAATTAAAACTTAATCCCAAGAAATCAAAGGCCAACTGGCTTTCTCAGGGAACAAGTACCCCCTTTCCCTGGCATCTAACATTTGAATATACCATTGATCATTACAGATAGCGTAACTGTTTTAGGAGTAAAACTGAATTCACATCATTATATTGAGAAACGTCTCTTCTTTGATCTGTTCTTTCACTTAAGAAAAAATATGGGTGGTTAAATTTATATTAGATAAATAGGGGTATTTTCAATATGAAGTCCAAATCCAATTTTGGACATTTGTGAAACGTGCACAAAAATCCAGCAAATATAACCATTTTTGAAACACGATCATTTTTAAACCAGAAAAACTTATTTTATTTAGAAAATGGTCATTTCTTAGATATGCTTATCCTCAGTGCATCTATATTTTTGAACCATTTTTTTAAAAAACCCAACAAAACCCGCACCAAACAAGCCACTGGGATGTAGGAGGGCCAGCATTTGTATTATACTGGCCACATAGACATCCAAACAGAGCATTGGGAACCCTAAGGGGCACTGCAGTGAGCTTCATATGAAAAGGCCCAGATAAATTTCTCACTATAATCCCTTTATAGTATATGGTGGACCCTCAAAAACTCACCCAAAACCTATTGGACCCAACTGTACACTACACCAATAGCCCTTATGCCTATAGATGTCACCTATATGCTGGTATAATGAGATTTACAGTGGGTTTTGGAAGGCTTACATAGTTCACCATAAGTGTAGTACTGTATTTTTCGCTCTATAAGATGCACTTTTTTCCCCCCAAAAAAGTGGGTGGAAATAATGGTGCGTCTTATGGAGCAAATACTAACTACCCCCAACTCCACTACCTTAATTTCTCCGGCGGTCCAGCGCTGTAGGGCAGGAGCTTTCAGCCTCCTGCCCTTCCATCCGGCTTTCTCCCCAGCGGCAGTGGCAGAGTCGGAGCGGCAAGAAAGCAGGCGTGAGTTTTTCACTTCCTGTCTTGCCGCTCCATGAATGGCGGTCCAGCGCAGTAGGGCAGGAGCTTTCAGCCTCCTGCCCTTCTCTCCTGCTTTCTCCCCCTAGCGTCAGTGGCAGAGCGGCAAGCAGGCAGGTGCCGAGTTTTTCACTTCCTGCCTTGTCCTGCGCCGCTCTGTGAATGGCTATCTCAGTTCTCACGAGGGGGGGAGGTTGGCTCATTTTTTTTGTAATGGGGCAGATATTGTGCATGTGTAACAAACACAGCATCTGTGCCCATTAAAATAAAGTTATAGAAACATAGAAACATAGAAATAGACGGCAGATAAGGGCCACGACCCATCTAGTCTGCCCACCCCAATGACCCTCCCCTACCTTTCTCTGTGAATAGATCCCATGTGTCTATCCCATTTGGCCTTAAAATCAGGCACGCTGCTGGCCTCAATAACCTGAAGTGGAAGACTATTCCAGCTATCAACCACCCTTTCAGTGAAAAAGAATTTCCTGGTGTCCCCGTGCAGTTTCCCGCCCCTGATTTTCCACGGATGCCCCCTTGTTGCCGCGGGACCCTTGAAAAAGAAGATATCTTCTTCCACCTCGATGCAGCCCGTGAGATACTTGAATGTCTCGATCATGTCACCCCTCTCTCTGCGTTCCTCGAGTGAGTACAGCTGCAACTTATCCAGCCGTTCCTTGTACGGGAGATCCTTGAGTCCCGAGACCATCCGGGTGGCCATTCTCTGGACCGACTCCAGTCTCAGCACATCCTTACGGTAATGCGGCCTCCAGAATTGCACACAGTATTCCAGGTGGGGCCTCACCATGGATCTATACAATGGCATAATGACTTCAGGCTTACGGCTGACGAAACTCCTACGTATGCAACCTATGATTTGCCTTGCCTTGGATGAAGCTTGCTCCACTTGATTGGCAGTCTTCATGTTCTCACTGACGATCACCCCTAAGTCTCGTTCTGCTTCAGTTCTTGTTAGGATCTCGCCATTAAGGGTGTAAGTCTTGCATGGATTTTGGCTGCCCAGGTGCATGACTTTGCATTTTTTGGCATTGAAGCTGAGTTGCCAGGACCTAGACCAGTGCTCCAGTAGGAGTAGGTCGTGCATCATGTTGTCGGACATTGAATTTGTGTCTGTTGTGCTTTTGCCCACTACATTGTTCAGTTTGGCGTCATCGGCGAATAATGTTATTTTACCTCGCAACCCTTCTGCCAAGTCTCTTATAAAGATGTTGAATAGGATTGGACCCAGGACCGAGCCCTGCGGCACTCCACTGATTACCTCTGTCATTTTGGAGGGGGTGCCGTTCACCACTACCCTCTGAAGCCTACCTCCAAGCCAGTTCCCAACCCATTTCGTCAATGTGTCGCCCAATCCTATAGAACTCATCTTGCTCAGCTACCTGCGGTGTGGTACGCTATCGAATGCTTTAGTGAAGTCCAGGTATATGATGTCCAGGGACTCCCCAACATCCAGGTTCCTCGTCACCCAGTCAAAGAAGCTGATCAGGTTGGATTGGCAGGATCTCCCCTTAGTAAATCCATGTTGACGGGGATCCCGTAGATTCTCCTCGTTCAGGATCGTATCCAATTGGCGTTTGATTAGAGTTTCCATTAGTTTGCACACTATTGATATGAGACTCACCGGTCTGTAGTTTGCTGTCTCCATCTTGGAGCCTTTCTTGTGGAGTTGAATGACGTTAGCCGTCTTCCAGTCCAAAGGGACGTTACCCATACTAAGGGAAAGATTGAGGAGCGCGGATAGCGGTTACGCCAAGACATCACACAACTCCCTGAGCACCCTGGGGTGTAGATTGTCAGGCCCCATTGCCTTGTTAACCTTAAGCTTTGACAGCTCGCAGTAGACACCGCTGGGTGTAAACTCGAAATTACTAAACGGGTCATGTTATAAATATATTAACTTGTAACACTAGGACAGGTAAGCAACTGGTCTTGACCAGTCGCTTTTTTCAGATCGCTAAAAGCGATCACTTTTTTTTGTACATCGGGAAGCGATGTTAGTGCATCAGTCGCTCAGCTAGTTTGCATGGCATTTTAATATTAAAGAGCTTATTTTCATGGCTGAGTTGGATCGGGCAAAAAACCCACTTGGTGAGCTGTTTTGTGCATTGGATCGGCAAATTCAATCTTTGCTAACAGTTTAGCGACGATCATTAGACGAGATTTGACTTTAGTGCATCTAGCTCAGAGTGAATAGTAGAGGGAGAAAATGACTGCTGTAGGTGCTAAATGAGTGAATGGTAAGCTAATTGAAAGAAGTGGGGCGTGGAAGAAAGAAAACTACCGTATTTTCACGCATATAACGCGCGCGTTATACACGATTTTACAAACCGTGCATAACCTTGTGCGTTATACGCGTGAGCGCATTGTACAAATTTTTTTTACATAGTTCCCCCCCCCACGTCCGATTCACCCCCCTTTCTCTGACAAGGGCGGGACTGCCGGAAGAGGAAGCAGCGCAGGCGCAGGGATCACAGAAGGGCCGGGACCGCCAAGAGGAAGCAGCAGGACACCGGTAGGAGCGTCTACATGATGGGGGGGGGTTGGGAGGCTGTCGGGGTGCGAGCGGTCCTTCAGGGTGGGGTGCGGGTGGGAGTGCGTGCGAGCGGTCCTTCAGGGTGGGGGTGCGGGTGCGTGCGAGCGGTCCTTCGGGGGGGGGTGAATTGGACATCGGGAGGGGGCATCAGGCTTTCAGGGTGGGGACAGGACTTCAAGGGGGAGAGGAGAGTCGGGGCGGGCGAAAGGAGAGTCAGGGCGGCCAGAGGAGAGTCGGGGCGGGCGAAAGGAGAGTCGGGCGGCGACAGGAGAGTCGGGGCAGCATGCGCGTGTGCGCAGTATACAAGTTTTTTTTAAACATATATTTCAGTTTCCCGCGCGCTATACCCGTGTGCGCGTTTTACACGGGTGCGCGTTATCTACGTGAAAATACGGTAATTAATGAAGAATCATAATCTGAACCATCCCAAGAATGACAGAAATATGATCATCTCTGGGATAAGGTGACTAAAATCTCAGATCCAAAATGTTAATCATGGCCAATTTTTTATGTCATAGGTCCAAAAGCAGTCAGCAAAGGTTACATGTTTGGGTGGGGTTTGGACTATTGTATTACAAATTCTCTAACAAAACTTATGAAACCTTTTTTTTTTCTGGTTACCAGAGAAGGTCACAAAAATGTCTTAAGTTGCATCTAAGTTGAGCATTCTTTTCTCTCAAAGAATCTTGCAAGTGCATAACCTCCATAAAGATGAATTTGTTCCCACCATACGTGACCAGACACTTGCCAGGAAACTTCAAATAAAAACATCATCCTTGTTGCAAGAAACCCTTCTTTTCAAAAGCCATACTGCAAAACTGGATACCCTGGGCAACATCAGAGAACATCTGTTTCTTTTTGCCACAAAAACGAAAAATCTTCCACTTTGAAATAAAGCACCCTTTATTTTCCCAATAGAACCAACAGTCCAATCTGGAATTCTAGAAGACTGATTGAGAAAGGCAAAGCACCAACATAACACACTCAAGTAGGCAGGCCAATCAAGATCATGTGATTTATGTGATGGATTGCACTGTTTAACAGACTTCAGGCATGATCTTATACAGCAAAGTCCTTCCTCAAGGGCCGTAATCCAGTCGCGTTTTCAGGATTTCCCCAATGAATATGCATAAGATCTATTAGCATACAATGAAAGCAGTGCATGCAACTAGATCTCAAGCATATTCATTGGGGAAATCCTGAAAATCTGACTGGATTGCAGCCTTCAAGGAGGGACTTTTGACAACCCTGTTATACAGTATAAAAGCATGTAATAAGTCCAAAATTAGATAAGCAGTACTGTGTTTCTCCGAAAATAAGCCCTAGCATGATTTTCGGGGTAGGTCTTAATATAAGCCCTACCCCCGAAAATAAGCCCTAGTTGCCGGCTGCAGTATCTTTCTATCCCTCCCTCCCATCTGAACTGCGAGACTGAAATAAATACCTTATAACAAACCGCAAGCAATCTAGAAAGTTTGCTACGTGGCCTTCTATTGCCCGGGTTCCTCTGCCGTGTTGCTGATGACATAATCAGCAATGCGGCAGAGGAACGCCCAGGCGATAGAAGGCCGTACAGCAGCCTATCTAGATTGCTGCCGAAGCTACCAGTTTGTTATAAGGTATTTATTTCGGTCTCGCAGTTCAGATGGGAGGGAGGGATCGAAAGATACCGCACAAGGGGATGGGTGAGAGGGCAGGAAAGATGCACATGTGGGGGAGAGAAAGGAAATAGGAAGAGTTGGGGGTGGATGAGAGGAAGGGAGAGATGACCAGTGTACATGAAAAAAATAAGACATCCCCGAAAATAAGACCTAGTGCCTTTTTTGGGTCCAAAATTAATATAAGAAGGTGTCTTATTTTCGGGGAAATACGGTAGTAGTAGATCAACAGTAGACAAAGGGAATGCTAATTAAGAAAACAGGATGGTCTACAATCATTTAACAAATATGGACTGCTTTCAGCGCATGTGTGTGTACTAAAAATCAACGTCCACATGTTTGGAAAATATTCAGTGAGGGCAGGGGCCGGCTCCAAGGTACTGTTTAGAGCTGCAGAACAGTGCCAAATCCATGGTAGAACAGGTGGGGGAAATTAGAAAGATAACATTCATACAAATGTTTGCATTTAAAACAAAAAAAGAGGTAGAGAGCTAAGAAAACCAATATCTTGGCTATGGTGGGACAGATTTTCAGCCATATTAAAGTGCAAGCATTAGTACTTACAGTTATACATCTATTCGGCATTGTTATTCATATAGCTAAAGGGCCAGATTCTGCAACTGGCACCAATATCGGCAGCCACCTACAAAGCGGCCGCCGATCCTGGGTCAATCACGCATCGGCGCCAGTTTCAGAACTGCACCTATGGGAAAGATAGGTGCCAAAAATGTAAGCCAGAGTTTTCTGGACCTATATTTACAGCGCCTATCTTTGCGTGAATCGCACATACGTAGGTCCTTTAGGCTGCCTAATGCCATTTCTGGTCTCTGTTCTGCAGCTTTAACCCTTTCAGGACCATAAGGATCGTAGGCCAATTTTTGTGGTTTTGACGACATTTTTATGGTAAAAAGGGCTTGCAGATGCCAAAAAATTGATTTTTTTTGTGAAATATCATTATTTTTATTTAAAAAATCACACTTCTGGCTTATGGACCGTGTGGCAAGTGAATCTTCTCGTCAATCTGGCAACGACGCTAATGAATGAATGTCGGAACCAGTTTGTTTACATAAAGGCAGTATCATATGGAATCCGTACATATCAAATTTAGAACTGTAGACTATCCCAATCAAAATTTATAGGATTTTAAAGTTATGGGACAAATATGTCCCTTGGTCCTGAAAGGGTTAAACAGTACCTTGGAGCAGGCCACATGATTATAATTGCTGCATTCTATACTGTTTATAAATGCTTGAGATTATTGTTAGACGTTCCAGCATAATCCATACGGCATTGAAGGATATCTGAACAAAAGATACTCTTGCTGTGTTGCCTGAACTTTGTAAAAAAAACCCTAGGGCCTTTTTTTGAGGGCCGAGTCTATGGGAGCCGATGTAGGTAAATCCAAAAGTGCACCTTTTCTTCCCCAATCAAATGTCTGAACAAAGCCCGATTGATATGCTACATATTTCCCGCCCTATTGTGTCTGTCAGTGTCATATTATGTTATTAATCCTTATATGCATCAATTGTTTAAATTTGCTTGTATATCATTTTGATATTATCCATGAAAGGGTGGACCAAAAGTAGGTATACAGTATTTATTCATTATTCTTTTTATTGTACACATATTGAATGGGTACAATACACTACTGAACAATAAAATGAAATGATGCAACTGATACAAAATAAAAAGAAATAACTACTGAATACCTACTAAATTGAGAGCGCGCCCCTATTCAGTCTGGTTCTCAAAACTATCTACAATAAATATGGATGAGCTAGACCAGCATACAGTGGAGGGAATGCATGCAAATCCCTCTCATACATATTTCTTGTGGATAGTTTTATAGCCAGGCTGGCTAGGGAAGTACTCTAAGAGTGTGGGATAGGCACATGGGATCTCTTAGAGAGAGGAAGAGATAATGGTTACTGCGGATGGGCCATATGGTCTTTATCTGCCATCATGTTTCTATGACCAAACTTTAGGAAGCTATGCAGTAAATGTTTCTAAATTTGGCTTTATTAACTATCCTATGCTTGGATTTAAATAACTAGGATGGTTGGGCTGGGCGGCTGTCCCCTCACATGTTTTTCACACCTAAGGGTTGGCACTTTCCAGAATCAAATGACTCAACTCAAAAGGAAAGCAATCATTGCAGGAATATGACCACACCCTGCAGGTCTATTGTCCAATTACTCTTTTTTACCTTTCTACAAATGAAATCTTTCACATCTAGAGCAAAATGTTAGGATATGAAGGTACTAGAGCAGTGGTGTCCTTTATTTAAATATTAATTCACACTGGAAAAAATATACTTTAAAATGGTTAGAACAGAAAAAGTCAGGGGTTTTTACACTTTTTCATACACTTTCACACTAAATTAGGTACAAATTGTATTTTACTTTTTCTATCATGTTCATTGTTCAGTTCATTTATTTTGCCCATTTTTTTAAAGGAAAAGGAATTTTGGTGATCAGTTCTAGGTAGTGAGGTGAAGAATAGAGAATAGCAGAAAGGGAAGTCATCTGAGGAATAAATGGAAGGTATCTAGGAGATAGACTACTACTGCTTATTTCTATAGCGCTACAAGACATACACAAGAGACAGTCCCTGCTCAGTAGAACTTATAATCTAAATCAACAGACAAACAGGCAAATAGGGGGCTAGGGAGATTATTAGGCAGGCATGTGTGCTTTACCAGCGAGTGGAGTCAGGAGTTAAAAGCAACCTCGAAGAAGTGGGCTTTTAGCCTGGATTTGAATACTGACAGGGGAGGAACTTGACCTAATGACTTAGG
Source organism: Geotrypetes seraphini (assembly GCF_902459505.1). Taxonomy (NCBI): domain Eukaryota; kingdom Metazoa; phylum Chordata; class Amphibia; order Gymnophiona; family Dermophiidae; genus Geotrypetes; species Geotrypetes seraphini. The sequence goes on along the minus strand of NC_047089.1, from coordinate 171,545,377 downwards.
CAGTTTGTTCCAGGCATGTGATTCAGCAAGAGAGAAGGAACGTAGCGGAGAAGGGTAAGAGGGGCTTGCCTGATGAATGGAGATTGCATGGAGGAGTACAGGGAGTGGAGAGATGCTGAGGATCTACAGAGTGAACGCACTTTTAAATCAATAAGAGGAGTTTGAACTGTACACAGAAATGGATAGGGAGCCAATGAAGTGACTTACGGAAAGGGGTAATGTGAGTATAGAAATTCTGGTGGAATATAAGTTTTGCAACAGAATTTTGAACAGATTGAAAGGGAGAGAGATGGTTACGAAGGAGACCTGTGAGAAGCAAGTTGCAGTAGTCTAGGCAAGAGGTGCGGATGTGGGTTGCAGTAGTCTAGGCAATGGTGTGGATAAGGGTTTTGGTAGTGTGTTTAGAGACAAAGGGTCAGATTTTGGTGATATTATAGAGAAAGAAAGGGCAGGTTTTGGTAGTCTGTTGGATTTGTGCGGAGAAAGAGATAGAGGAATTAAAGATGACCTCGAGGTTGCAAGCTGACGAGAAAGGGAGGAAGAGTGTTATGCACTGAGATAGTGAGGGGGGAGGAGAGGTAGGTTTAAGCAGAAGGATAAATAGCTCAGTCTTGGCCATGTTCAGTTTTAAGTGGCAGTGGGGCATGCAGGCAGCGATGGCAGACAGGCAGTCTGAGACTTGGGCCTGGATTCCTGTAGAGATTTCAGGTGTGGAAAGGTAGATCTGGGAGTTGTCGGCATAGATATTAAAAGCCGTGAGAGGAGATCAGGGCACCAAGGGAATGAGTATAGAGAAGAGATCCCAGGACAGAGCTTTGGGGGGTACCCCAACTGATAGCGGGAGAGTAGTGGAGGAGGATCCACCACTGCATACACTAAAGGTGGGATGTGAGAGATAAGAAGAGAATCAAGAAAAAACAGGGCCTTGAAATTCAAGTGAGGACAGCGTATTAAGGAGAAGGTGTCAAAAGCAGCAGAGAGATTGAGAAGGTTGATAATTGGATCAGGCCAAGAATAGGTCATTGGAGACTTTAGCAAGGGCAGTTTCCGTAGTGGGGCAAAAACTTGATTGGAGTGGGTCAAGAATAGCTAGGGCTGAATGAAATTCAAGGTAATGGCGGTGGACAGCATGTTCTACTAGCTTCAATAAGAAGGGGAAGAGAGATGGGACAGTAGTTAGAAGGCATCAGGACAGATAAGATATCTCGTTGAAAGAAAATGAAGAATTGATCATAGGCAGGAAAGGCAGAGAATTAGGTGTAAACATGTTTTATAATCAAAGTTGTCTACACTGAAACTAGCCATTGCTCAATAGAAACTAATCGTCAGTACTTTACATGAGGAAACTATTACAGTGATCAAATCCATGCCTGCTGAGCCATAATTCCACATTAACTTCAGGTAATTAGATGTCTTATTATCCTTTCCTTCCTGCCAAGTCTTATCTCATCTCTGCATTCTGGGTTACCCACTGAAGTGGTGCCTGTAGGTCGCTCCTACTAGTACCTCTTTGCTATTTTGTCCTACTTCAGACCTGATCCACAACAGATCCATCTATGGGCTATTCTTTTGACCTCCCCTCAAGCATGCCTGCTTTCCAGATGTTCTCCCCTCTCCTCTGTATCAAAAACAGGATAACCATGCAGAGGAAAACTAAACCTAACTATTCCACCACAGCTCTGCAAGTCCTTCAATATGTATGATAATAATTATCCTGTTTACTCCCTATACACCTTCTCAATAGGCTGCCAACAAAAAACCCCAAAAACCAACAAAACCAGAATGATCAAAACCCACACTTCCAGAGGAAAAATCGACCCAGTGGAATTCTGGTCCCGCTTCGAAACATACACCAAACAAACCGAAGAAACGGAAAAAATCATGACCTCATGGATCGTGGATAGCACGAACATACTAAACGAAATAGCCCCCATGAAGACCCGCAGAATAAGAAACTCAAACCAAGAAGGCTGGTTCGATTCAGAACTACTGCTATTAAAAAAGGAGCTCAGAAAAACAGAAAGACTATGGCAAAAATCAGGAACCCAAGAACATAGACTGGCCTGGAGACAAAAATTAAAAAATTACAAAAACCTTACCAACGAAAAAAGAAAAAACTTTTACTCCCACAAAATTGGCAACATTAAAACCAACAGTAGTAACCTCTTTAAATTGGTTAACGACCTATACAACATCGAAACCATCACAAACATCTATGAAGAACCCACGATAACTGCCAACGACCTCGCAGACTTCTTCATCACCAAAACTCAAAAACTAAGATCAACCTTACCCACCAAGATGAATCCCCTCGAACTATTCCCCATTCTCCCAGACCCCGATACATCTAACCCAAACCCAGGATCCATAACAGACCTTAGCTGGAAACAATTCTCAACAATAGACTGGCAAACCTTTAACACCTACTACAATAAATACACCCACTCCTTCTGAAAATTGGACACATGCCCACCATATATCATGAAAACTGCCCCATGCCACTTCAAAGCAAACATGATGACATGGGTCAACCACCTACTATCTACAGGAAACTTCCCACCAGAGCAAGGACATATTCTGATAACCCCAATTATAAAAAACGCAAAAGAATCCCCAAATTCCCCATCTAATTACAGACCGATCGCAAACATCCCCCTTTTCACCAAAATAGCAGAAGGGGTGGTAAAGACTGAACTCTCCACTTACCTAGAAAAATTCAACATCCTCAGCGACAATCAATCAGGCTTTCGCACGGACCACAGCACCGAAACCATAATTGCCTCCCTCCTCGACTATCTTCACACGCTCTTCAGTCTAGGATCAAGTGCCTTGATCATACAGCTAGACCTAAGCAGTGCCTTTGACCTGGTCGACCACACCATACTCCTCGAATGCCTGGCACACATTGGCATATCCGTTCAGGTCCTCAACTGGTTCCAGGGGTTCCTAAAAAATAGATCCTACAAGGTACTCAAGGACAACAATATCTCACATAGCTGGGACAACACCTGTGGCATCCCGCAGGGCTCCCCCCTCTCCCCCACTCTATTCAACATCTACCTGGCCTCCCTAGGCAACCTCCTTCACACCCTCAAACTCAAATTTTTCATATATGCAGACGACATCACAATAGCCATCCCCCTTACCAATTTCACACCAGAACTACTTGACTACATTACTAACATTTTCAACCAGATTGAACGTTGGATGTTATCGTTCAGGCTGAAACTAAACCCGGACAAAACAAAATTTTTTCTAGCCACCCCCAAGGAAAAAATCAAAAACACCACAATTCATCTGAAAGGAATGACCTTCCCCCTAGAACCCACCTTAAAAATACTGGGAGTCATCCTAGACAAAAACCTATCCTTAGAAAACAACACAGACCTCATTGTCAGGAAATGTTTCATGGTACTTTGGAAACTTCGTACCATAAAAAAATTCTTCAATGACACCTCCTTCCGCCTACTAGTACAATCCTCCATTCTCAGCATTCTGGACTACTGCAACATTATCTATCTGAGCGCCACAAAGAAAACCACCAGGAGACTAAAAACGATCCAAAACACCGCCATTCGCCTCATCTATGGCCTGAAGAAATGGGAACACATCTCCCCATACTACAACCAACTTCACTGGCTGCAATTCGAATCCAGAGTTCTTTTCAAATTCGCATGCATATGCTACAAATCGATAAATGGTCTTTCGCCAAGATACATCACTCCCCACTTAAATCTTCACTGCACCAACAAGAAATCCCGCAGAATTCAGCTGTTCGCATACCCTTCACCAAAGCTTTGTCAACTCAAAAGATTCCTTGATAAAACCCTCGCCTTCCAAGCAGCCAAGATGAACCCATGGCTAGCCCAAATGATACTCGAGGCCCCCACCTACCTCGACTTCAGAAAATCACTCAAAACCCACCTTTTCAGCAAACAAAACCCTTAACTGACCCTTCAGATAATCTCAAGGCCCCCTACCCGACTCTTCTCCTTCACGATAGCTCCTATCTCCCCCTGCTTCTCCTTCCCACTTCCTTCAAGTCTGACCAAATCTGTTGTAAATCCGATTAATTTGTTGTAATTCTGCCCTCTTCATCTACGAAGTTGGCTAAACTTGTTGTAAATTTCCCTTTTCATCTGCCAAGTTTTGGCTACAGTTGTTGTAAATCCTATAAATTTGTGGTAAATCTACAAGTCTATGCGGATCCTAATCTAATTTAATGTAAACCGCCTAGAACTCGCTGGGTATGGCGGTATATAAGAATAAAATTATTATTATTATTATTATTATTACTATTAAATCTCTTTCCATTTGCATAAAAACAAATCTAGTGTTATCAGCTATTATCTTTTCCTCTCATTTCTTTTGCTAGTACAGTTACTTGGTACAAAGTCGCAGTTTTCCCAGTCACAATCTGTATCTTAAGAAATGCTAGTTTCTGCCTTTTCAAATATCCGATACTAATCTTTCACACACATGAATTTAGATTCATTCACTTTTCTACACCTGAGATACAGTAGAAGTTGTCCTTAACCAACTGACGGTCCCATTTACCATATATACTCAAATATGAACTGAAATTTTGGGGCCAAAAAATGCATATCCTTTAAGTACCCCACTGTAGACAGCTAGTGCTTGTTGGGTTGGCATGGACCTCCATGGTACTGCTCTAGATGAAAACCCACAGAACAAAGGAGAAATTCAAGGCCCTGCAAGTGAAGCCCCATTTAAACGTTCACATTTTAGCTCATGTTCCCCCCACATCTGTGACAGAATGATTGCCTTCATAAACAACCAGAAAGAAAGATCATACTCAGAATTATTAACACTGCAAAAGGGAGCAGGGGTGAGCTACTTCTAAAGAGAAGCAGCAGTCTGGGGCTCAGAAGGGCCCTGCTAAATAATATTTGGAACTTCAACCAATTTGTTCAGAACTTAACAGAACTGCCCAAATTTCCCACGGCCGCATTTTCAAAGAAAACAAGCTGACCCCTTGAACTGCTCACACTATTTACAGGTGGGATACCAGATATCCAGATTTATCCAGACATGTCCTCTGTTTTAGAGGACTGTCCAGGTTTTCTTTCCTGTATCCTCACCTACCTCCGGGCTCCACTGAAATGTAATCTTCAAATTGGCTGGCTTCAGCAGCGAGGTGAGCCTGCTGCTCCCATCCTGTCCCAGAAGCTGCCTCTCTGAAGCATCCCACCTACATGGGAAGTTGCTCCACAGAGCCCTTCTGGGCTGGCCAACAGCAGCACACTCACATTGCTGCTGCAGCTGGATGGCTGGCCCAAAGATTATATTTCAGTGGAGCTGGAGGTAGGTGGGGGACGGGGAGAATGAGAAGCACTGTCCCGTGGGGACAGAGGATATGTGGAAGGAGGGAGGGAGAAAGAGAAGAACCCACAAAGGAGGGAGGTTGAGAGGAGAGAAAGAAAAGCACCCATGGGGGTAGGCCTTTTAGTGAAGAATTCCTTTTGTACCTTGCAATATGTGTTTGTTATCTTTGTTGTATGTTTATTTACAAAATTTCAATAAAATTCAACTTAAGATGATAGGGAGGGGGGACTAAGAAAAGGGATGAAAGGTAAGGCGAGTAAGAGGCAAGGCTGGTGAAAGGTGGGGGATTGGAATGGGTAGGTGGGGGCAAGACTGGTGGGAAGCAGGCCCAAGGTGGGAAGGGATAGGTCAAGGGCGAGATGGGGATGGGGTCATGTTTTCTCTTTTTTTGACTTCATAAATATGGTAACCCTACTTACAGGTAAGTCTGCCTTTTTAATATCCTCCCCCTTCCCCCTGCAGCTAGGCCCAAGACATGAGCCTGCCATATCTCCACAATGTCATAGATGGCAAGGGGCTCATCACTCAGTTAACTGGGTGCTCCAGACAAGATTGTCACATGGAGTTCATCTAGCAGATTTCAACAGAGAAGAGGATATTTTGAGAGTCACCAGAAGATCTGCATTCAAAGAATGATGAATATACACCCTCATATGAGGGTTTATGAGGGACTAGCAGGGACAATAAATACTGTGGCTAACTTGAGAAAATGCATCTTCATGAAAAAGGTGGTAAATTTGTGAAACAGCCTCCTGGTGGAAGAAATAGAGACAAAGACTGAATTTAACTTCACGAAAGCTTCAGACAAGTACATAGGATCTCTAAGGGAGAGAGTGGATGACATTGGTGAGCAGACTAGATAAGCCACAAGGTCTTTATCTGCCTTCATTTTTATATGTTTCTATGAGAGACAAAGTACCTCACACTAACTGTGTCCAATTAGTTCATACTGACTATGATGCCACAAATGATACACACTGTATGAGACAAGCATGTCAAAATCCATATGAAACAAATTACACATGGCTGCTCCCAAGGGCTTAAGGGAAGTAAGAAAAATGAAGACTTAGCGGAACAAAGTTTATTAGGAACAGAATAAGCCTTACCTCAAGTTATCTGCTTTGTGTACTTTTGCAATGCTGTGCAATACAAACTTTATACTGCTAGTCGACATAAATAGCCATCTTTTTAGTTAACTTCTTTTCAACAAAATAACGTTATTTAGAGTATAAACACTCTTAAGGGGATTGGTTATATTCTACATAATGACCAAACTTCATTGCTCCTGAGCTCTAGAAACTCATAAAATAATGTAGATAGAATATGTAAACTACATATTGTGTGGTCAGCGTAAATCGGAAAATACCTATCTTCAGTTCAATTTCCACTGTAATGACAGCATAATTTTCAGATTTTCACTGAAATATTTACTGTGGTATTATGTTGCCTCTGGGATTATGGCACCGAGCCATGCTGCTCACATGAAGTTAACTGAGCCAGAGACTGCTTCATCACTTACAATTATATGGGAAAATCAACTCTGTACCACACCAACCTCTATTCTGAAGAAGTGCTTCCTTAGCATCTGTGAGGTCCAACATTTATTCCACAAAACAAAATAGCATGGCAAGTAGTTGAAGACAAAATGTTTTAACCAGCTGTATTGTCATGTCACTTTGATTTCTTTATGAACAATAAAACCAAAAGAAAATTCAAAAATTCTAGAGAGAAAATTAAAATATTCAATTAGACTGATATATGCTAATACAGACTTTTAAGAGGAATAGTAAATCTGGTTCTCTTTTAAGGGCCTTCCTTCTCTCTTCTGCTTGGCAAAAAAATCAAAAACAAAGGGGACATGACGGAAGTTTATAAAATAATAAATAGGTGAAAAAATTTAATGGGGGAATAGTTGCTTCATTCTTCGATCGACACAAACAATAGGACACTCCCAGGGGCATCATAAGCTGCGGACACATCCTGTGGGACACCTGCAAGTGAAGCCAATGGGGAAGGCACAATTATCACAGCTGCACCAGCCACACGAAAGGTCCATGAAGTATCCAGGACTGTAGCAAGCTAACAACCAGCAAACTGAAAACAAATCATAGAAAATATATTTTCCACATAACACATAAGCTGTGGTTTCTGCTGAAAGAGGACATGGTGAAGGCAATTAACACAAAAATTACCAGATAGACTTGCGAGATCCATTGCAGCCACCTGACTCTCCTCTCTCCCACCCCCCTGGCTGGCATCCATCCCTCCCACCTCACCCCCCGGCCTGGTGAAGTCTCACCCCTCTCCCTGAACACCTTTGTGAGCAGTTCCATGCATCTCTCCTCCTCTCCGTTCCCCTTGCCCCCCTCCGGTACCTCTTCAAAATCTTTGCTGGCAGCAAATAGCATCTCCTCCATCGGCCTCATCTCTCCTTCTGATATCACTTCCTGGTTGTGGGACCAGAGAATGATGTCAGAGGGAGAGCTGAGGTGCCTTAAGCATCAGTTAGAAGATGCTGCTCACTGCCAATGAAGATTTTGATTAGATGATGGGGGGACATGCAGCAGGGAAGGGGGTGTGCGGCTCAGCAATGCCGCGCACCTCCTTTCCTTGCTATGGTACTGCTAGCAGCTTCCCTCTTTGGGCTTCCAGTTCTAAAGGAATTTTCCCCAACCATGCCTACTGCATCATAATCCTCCATATGCAGTACATGTTTATAAATGAAACAGAAAATCAAAAATGCAACCAAAAGGTAAATTATTTAATATGATGGCACCTACCTTTAGGAATAGTGATCTGACAGCCAAGGTCATAATCCTGCTGCAGCCGATAAAAAGCCACTTCCTGTAACCTTGCACGCTCCAGTTCAGAGAGACTTTGAACGGGGACTGATTTCAGTCGTACACTGCGCCCTGACATGCTGTTCCAGGTAAAATCACCCTGAAAAAGACCAGAGGAAATAATTTGAAATATGCACAAATAATGCAGCAAATCTACAACATACCAAGACTGGCAGGCATAATATACCTGCAGGTTATAAGTGAAAATGGGTAGAACAGAAAGGGTGGGGGATATTAAAAATTTTTCATATATGTGTGCACATTCACCTGAAGCAGAAATTTATTTTAATGAGCATTTATGCAAAATGTCCCAAAGGTGTCCATTTTACAATTCTCTTGCAGTGCCCAAACATAGCACATCTGTAAGCATGCATCATCTTGTCACACACATTCTTATTCACTACACAATTTTATAAGCCATTTCCACGTGTAAGCATGCTTTTCAGGTAGAAAATAAGTTACAAAAAATTACCCCCTCATTACAGTGCTTCTATGGCACCCTGTGGATTTCACTTCAGAATTAAAAAGGAAACCGTTCTAGCAAAATCAGACCAGGCCTGATAGAAATCTACTGCAAATTTTGTTCCCACAGTTAGGTTTTCAAGAAACCCATAATGAATAGGCATGAAAGGTTTGTACATTCTCTTGCACTTTGCTGTCTTATGGCCCGATCTGCAAAGTACCTAGAGCTGAGCATTGAAGGCACCAGCCGGTCGTGTAGTGAGTGAGGGAGGTACCTCTTGAAACGTTTGGCAACCAGGAAGTGACATCAGAAGGGAGCCAAGGATGGCACAAGCAGTAGATGAAAGATGCTGCCCACGCCGCCAAACATGTCAAGAGGTACGTGGTGGGGTGGTGAGGTGCCAGCAGCACTGGTGCCCCTGCCAAGATGGCACCCAGAGTGGTCCGCAACCACTGCCCCCCCATCCCCCTTACTATGCCACTAGCACCAGCTCTACAAGGAGAAGGCTGAGAAGTCATCATGTCATCAGATTTGTTATGATTTATTAAAGAGGGGAGAAGAGGGAAAGGTACAGCCTGCAACTGATTAATGTTCCACGATCGCTCCCTCCAACCCCTCCTGTTGAAGCAAAATTAAACCTCTGTTGAGGCCTCTGTTTCAAATCCTCCCTCATCCTGGCCAAGAGCAGCACTTAATATAATTTGGATTCCTGTCACTCAGGGCCAATCTAATCGCGTTAGCCACATAAGATTCCAACAGATCTCAAGAATCATGAGCTGAGGCCAGAACTCAATTATTGCTTATATCACTATAAATACCTGTACAAAGTTCATTATGGTTTACAGATAAAAGTGGAAACAATCCAAAAATAAAAACAATACATATATAGCAATAATTCAATTAGTTTTTAATACATACTTGGTAAAAAGATAGATCTTTAATTCCTTTCTAAAACTTTTATAATTTAACTGAGAAGTAATAGAAGCTGCTAGGATTTTTGTAGGACTTTGCAACTTGATAAGCAAATGTAACCATAAATAATCTAGCATATTTCTATCCTCTTACCTCAGAAAATCAAATGGGGGGAGGGGCTGGGGGTTCCTGCGGGGGGGGGATGCTCGTGATGTTCAGGGCCTCCCTCCTGCCCTTGATGTATTAGGGGAGGGGGGTGACTGGTAGGAAGGACTGGACATCCCTCCTGCCGGAACCCCACCCCCATGTACATCGCCAGCAGGAGTTACTGGGCATCTCTCTTGCTGGCAATGTATGGGGGGACAGACGGCTGCTAAATTTATCGCGGCAGGGAGTTCCCTTGTTGCGATAAGCTCAGCGGCAACCTGATTTTCTATCCAGCACCTGTGACATGTATGCCGGTTAGAGAATTGGGTTATTAGGTAGGCTTAGGCGTCTGTCCGTGAGGACAGTCGCAATTCTCTATAGGATACCTATGTGTAATTCTCAAAAGCCACTGGGCGTCCTATACAGGACCTGGGCCTCAGTGCCCTAAGCATTAGCCTATGGTGCCTATGTCTTAGCTTTGATCAGGGCTACCCATAAAGCACTATGGAAGGACTGCTAGTCAACATAAACTGTATCTGAATCCCAACCTCCAGAATCACAGAAATAAACTAAACAAATAGAAATGAATAAATGTCCTCAAAGAAGACTACACTTTCCAGAGACACAAGTCTTTGGCATATTTGCTAGGATTGCTTGGTTCCCAAATTCCAGTTTCTTGAAAATCCCTAGTTTGGGGTTTTCTTTTTTAATGAAGCAGCGATGTGAATCTTGCTTTCTTCACTGCTATTTCCTGTTTCCTATGGCACTCAGGTCTTTCCAACCATTACACTGCACAGTTGACTCATTTCTTTTTATTATTATAGAGGAGTTCCTGCATTCTGCAGAAAACCGGAAAACTATTTGAAAAACAGCACAAAGAGAGAAATTTCATGTGACATAAGAGCCTGGGAATTATGAAAAACCTTGTTCAGTCTCTCATTCATTCTCAGTAGTAGCCTAACGGTCATTAGACTGAAAACCTAAGGAACAATCTCACGGTGGCTCCTTGTGTCCTTGGGCAAGTTCCCTAATTCTTAGATTGTGAATTCATTAGGGACAGAGAAAGTATTTATAACATAACAAAGTAAATGACAACAGACCTGAATGGTCCATCCAGTCTGCCCAACCATACATGCTCCATAAATTAATAATTTAATTTAAATGGTCCTTTTTTCTTATAGATATTTCTGGGCCAGAAACCCAGAGCTCCGCCCGGTAGTGTGCTTAGGTTCTATAAAATATAAACACTCTGGTAGTACAACAGAAAGGTGGTATGTCAAGAATCTAATATACTTAAGAAAAACAAAACATTCCCTAACTGGAATTAAATTGACGATGAGATCACAAGATTTGTCAGTGAAAAAAAGGAATCATTACAATATTTTTCTCAAGTAAACTAGAATCTTTTTCTTTGTTTTTCACATTTATAGCATTTTATCTTTCCTTCTCGAAAAACGAAGCATGTGTTCAACCATAAGTTGAGGCTCATCCGAAAGACTGCAGAAAGAGCAGAATTTCAGAAAGAATGTGGAGAGAGGAATTCAGACAGGGATGTTCAGAATTCCAACAGTGTTTAGAAGAAGCTTAGCAAATGCAGAGCCTCTTATACAACAAATGCTGGACTGTACACTGATGGCCCCTGAAGGGACAGACCTGGAGACCCCTCAACCAGAAAAGAGGGGAGTCGCACAGAAGGGTTTGAAGATCCTTTAAAAAGGAAAGAAGAAGATGTCGCCCGCGGGTGGCGTCCTTGGCTCCTCTGGTGCGCCTGATACCTCGGGTGGTGCAGAGCGCCGAGCACCAGGAATGTCACTTTCGGGTTTTACATCGGGGATATGTCTCTCAGCAGCGGGCTTTTTATTTCGGATGTGCCCCTACGGCTATTTGTCTGAAATGTCACCAGGTTGATAACTCTTTGGCACATGGGGTGTGGTTGTGTGCATCTATTTCTGCCTTTTGGATGGAGGTCCGATGTTATTTGGAATCTTTGGTGGGTTATCGGCTCCCCTCATCGGTGGAAGGGACTATTTTTTTGGCGGAGGGCTATTTGGGCGGACTTTCTGCAGGTGATAGCCTGCTCATTCGTAAGGGTTATATTGTGGGAAAGAAATGTATTCTTACTCATTGGCTTCAGGACTCCCCGCCCACCATCTGGTATTGGCGCAATAAATTGCATCTTTTAATGGTCTGGGAGTCCATGTCCGCTCGGTTTTCTGGATCTCGGAGCAAGCTTTTTCTGTCCGTTTGGGCTTCTTATTTGGATACTTTGTCCCCTGTGATAAAGAGCCAGGTGGTCAATCGCTTGCGGAAGCCAGTTGTCCCCGTATTGCCAGTGGGTTGAGGGAGGGGTTTTTGGGGTGGGGGGTGTTGGGATGGAGCGGTTGGGGGGTTGTTTCTAGTTTGGATTTGGAGGGCTCCAGGCTATCAGAGTACAGGCCTGGACTCTCACTGTTATCTGGGATTTCTAGTTGGGTGCTACCATGATATTCTGTATTGAGGCATTGTACTGAGAAAATAATTGTGTTCTCTCTGTTCTGTGTATATCATTCATGTTGGTGAATAAAAAAGTTTATATAATAAAAAGGAAAGAAGAATATTACATTACATTACATTATAATTTACTTATATACTGCAGGACTGTAAAGCTCTATGCGGTTTACAAAAAAAAAAAAAGTAAAACAATGAGATGAATTAACTTAATTACCTAAATATTGGGTAAACCAATAAGTTTTTAGATGCCTCCTAAAATCCAAATAAGTAAGTCGTAATTAAGGTGTTTAAATCTTTGTCCCAGGATGCTGCCTGGTATGACAGAAGGCGATGGTGGTACTTTTTAAATTTGCATCTCTTACCGATGGGAAAGTAAAATTGGCATATGAACGTCTAATATTTATTAGTAGTGAATGAGAGTGAATTCGTAAGATAATTGGGAGAGAGTCCAGAGTTTTGTAGCAAAAGCAGCCAAATTTAAACTTAATCCGAGACTCCACCGGCAACCAATGCAGTGCGCGAAAGAAGGCAGTGATATGATCATACTTCTTTAGGCCAAAAATCAGCCTAACTGCTGCATTTTGCTGCATATTCTCAATCTAACACACAGAGTGAAATACTGAGATTAAAACAGAAATATTCCCAGCTGTGAAATAGAAATATCAAAAAGTGCAAGCCAAATTATTCAGTCAAATAACCACTTTCAAAGTGTCCCTAATGCCAGATTACTTTTGCATTAACAGGAGGAAAATTAAATGAGATATTCAGAGGCATTGAAAGGACCAGACAGAAAGCCATACCAGAGGAAGAATAAATTTCTTACCAAGCACCAAGAGGTAACCAGTATCTGTGGACAATTTTAAACTATCCAGTTCAAGGTCTTTAGATTCCCATCCATTAATAACCAGTCATCATAGCAATAAAAGAAAAGCTTTTGTTATTTTCTTTGGTCAGCACCGAAAGACAGGGATAACCAAAAACCAGATTCTCTGTCCTGCATGCAAAATGTCACAAATACTTTATATAATATTACAAATTTATGATTCCCATATGTACCCTCCAGGAAAATACATACATGGTTTGTAGTAATATTGTACTTAATTTCCCCACCTACTACATAAAATGATATATTCCAAGCATGTGTAGTTAGCAGAAACCATTCAGAAGGTAAGAGGTCAGAACTTGACCTCTCGTGTCTTCACACACTTTTGCAAACATTCTTCGCAACAGGCACTTGTGTCTCTTTGTCACTATAAATCACTAACTCTTGATTACCTTTCACAGACTGGTACTCTGATACTTTGCTCATTAAGTATGACCTGTGGCACAGTAAGGGAGGAGGGGGGCAGACCACTCTGAGCACCTTCTTCGCATGGGCTGCCTACACCAGTGCATTTCCTCCTCTTCACCCCCATGTGCCACTTTAAATGTTCACCGTTGTAAGCAGCATCTTCCACTTGCAGCTCGTGCTGGTCTTGGCTCCCTTCTGATGTCAGTTCATGGTACAAGGGGGGCGGAGGGGGGAATCGGTCAGTTGGTGGGAGAGAGAGAGAGAGATAGGAATTGGGGATCTCCCTGCCAGTTCAGCTAATCGTGGCAGGGCAATCCCCGATCAGCTAAGCCAGCAGGACTTCCTGAAGATGCAGTTTCGGGGAGTCCTGCTGACTCAGCTGATTGGGGATTCCTCTGTCATGATCAGCTGATGGCAGGCTGTGGACTATTGTCGAGATTCCCCAGCAAAGACAGACGCCAGAAATGTAGACCCGGGTTTTCCGGGCCTACATTTCTGGCACCTATCTTAGCGTGAATCACGCCTAAGTAGGCGCTTGAGGCGTGATTCTCTAACCAGCACTGACATAGGCACCTATTAGAGAATCCAGGGGTAAATGTTTTTTATTTGACTTATGTTTATTAATTTTATGATGTGCTCATATAATTTTATGGTTATCACTTTTTATGTACATTTCTTATCTGGTTTTATTTTATATTGTTTTAATGTCTGTTTTATTTTTATTTAGACTCCTGATGCAGGCCTACTGGTTGAAACACAACTCATGTTGAGTCTTTACCAAAAAATCTATTTGGTGAACGTCACAGACTTTGTTTGGCAATCTACTGTGCTATGAGCGAACAAGCAAGCAAGTGCCTACCACAGTATTTTAAACACTTGCAAACTAATTTCATGAATCCACCTGAGCATCTTAAAGAAACAGAAGTCGGTTGAACACAGAAAAAAGATTTGCAGCATAATATCTAAATTAAATTTTCATGAATCATACGATATGGTGCTTTTTGGAACTATATTACAACCCAAGTCTCCAATTTCTGCAGCTAAGAATAGTCTACTTCTTGTAATGACTGGGATTGCTATACAAATGATCACAAAAAACTGGAAGAATTGTGATAGACTGAATCACACCTTTTGGTGGGAATCCCTGTGCTTATGTTATCGATACGAACGTATGTATTCAGAACTAAAGGGTCATGGTGAAAACTTCAACGAGATTTGTGGCCCATTAGCAAATTTTGTATCCACCAATGAATAGTTCAAGCCTTCCATTTTATTGAGTTTTACACATATCCAGGTTGGGACTCGGAGGGGGGGGGGAAGATGTCTATATTATTATTTGTTAGTAATAAGTGCTTTTATTTGGTGCCAATTGTTGTATTTCGTTATGCACTTTGTGTATGTTTTAAAATGAATAAAGATTTATTTAAAAAAAAAAAAAATTCATGAATCAATGTTGATTGTTGAAACCGCAAATACGGAGGAAGAAGTGTAATGTCTTATGGTGAAAAGGTGTAAAACTGAGAGGTGGAAAGGAAGGAGTGGCCTAGTGGTTAGAGCTACAGCCTCAGCACTCTGAGGTTGTGAGTTCAAATCCTGCAATGCTCCTTGTGACCCTGGGCAAGTCACTCAATCCTTCATTGCCCCAGATAGAAAGACTGTAAGCCCACCAGGACAGATAAGCAAAATGCTTGAGTACCTGCCTAGATAACTTTGATAGGCGGTATATAAATACCTTAAACAAATAAAAACAGAATGGATGGAGAAGGGTAGACAGTGGGGTTTTCCCAGGAGTCTGTGCTGGGACTCCTGCTTTCTAAAAAATTTTATAAATGATCTAGAGATGGGAATAAATAGTAAGATAATTACATTTACTGATGAGACAAAGTTATTCAAACTTGTTAAATTGCAAGAGGACTGTGAAAAATAGCCAGAGGCCTTACAAGATTGATAGACTGGGCATCCATGTGGCAGATGACATTTAATGTGAGCAAGTGCAAAGCGATCCATGCACGAAAGAGGAACCCGGACTATAGCTATGTGATATCTGGCAAGATCAACAGATTTTACATTTAAATAATCTCCCACGGCAACAAGAGGGCATCCACTGAAAATCAGGGATGGGAAATTTCATGGTGACACCAGAAAATATTTCTTCACCGAAAGGGTGGTTGACCGCTGGAATAATCTTCCTCTACAGGTAATCGAGGTCAGCAGCATGCCAGATTTTAAGGAAAAATGGGATTGGCATGTGCAATCTCTTCATGGAGGAAGTTAGGGGGTGGGTCACTAATGTGGGCAGACTAGATGGGCCGAGGCCCTTTTCTGCCGTCATTTTCTATGTTTCTATGTTTCTTTTTCTAGGTCTGATTAGGGGGGGGGGGGGAGAGCATACTCAAAAGGCTGAAAGTTAATACAGTATAACATCCTCATGCATTGTCATTTACACTTGATAAGTCCAGTAATCCTCCATCGCTAACTAACTGCCATGGTTTGGGCCATAAATCCCATGAATTATGAACCCGCTGTATATCACAGCAAACTACAATCCAAGAAACATAATATTTGGAATACAGATTTACTCTAGAAATGTTTCCAGTGCAACATTTACTCTGGATAGGACTGCTGTCTTGTTTTATATATATATACAAGATTTCTGGTGCACAAATCTGATATGTGAACTTTTGAACTCTCACCCAGATTTCTAGTTAGAAGAGTGGCATGCAAATTAAATACATGAATACAGTGGTGCCTCGCATAACGGACGCCTCGCACAGCGAACGCTGCGCACAACGAACTTTATGTCTTGATCCGTACAACGAACTTCGTTTCACACAACGAAGTCGCCCGAGCTGCATCCTTCCGCGCAGGCACTGCGCTTAACTGCCCTCTCTCCGCCTGGTTCCCTCTTGCCCCCCCGACTCCCCGACACGATCGGGGCAAGAGGGAGCTCAAGCCCTCTTGCCCCCCCCGACTCCCCGACACGATCGGGGCAAAAGGGAGCCCAAGCCCTCTTGCCCCGCCGATTCCCCGACACGATCGGGGCAAGAGGGAGCTCAAGCCCTCTTGCCCCCCCGACTCCCCGACACGATCGGGGCAAGAGGGAGCTCAAGCCCTCTTGCCCCCCCGACTCCCCGACACGATCGGGGCAAAAGGGAGCCCAAGCCCTCTTGCCCCGCCGATTCCCCGACACGATCGGGGCAAAAGGGAGCCCAAGCCCTCTTGCCCCGCCGATTCCCCAACTCCCCGACAATATCGGGCCAGGAGGGAGCCCAAGTCCTCCTGGCCACGGCGACCCCCTAACCCCACCCTGCACTACATTACGGGCAGGAGGGATCCCAGGCCCTCCTGCCCTCGACGCAAACCCCCCTCCCCCCAACGACCGCCCCCCCAAGAACCTCCGACCGCCCCCCCAGCCGACCCGCGACCCCCCTGGCCGACCCCCACGACACCCCCAACCCCCTTCCCCGTACCTTTCTGTAGTTGGCCGGACAGACGGGAGCCAAACCCGCCTGTCCGGCAGGCAGCCATCGACGGAATGAGGCCGGATTGGCCCATCCGTCCCAAAGCTCCGCCTACTGGTGGGGCCTAAGGCGCCTGGGCCAATCAGAATAGGCCCGGGAGCCTTAGGTCCCTCCTGGGGGCGGGGCCTGAGGCACATGGGCCCAGGAGGGATCTAAGGCTCCCGGGCCTATTCTGATTGGCCCAGGCGCCTTAGGCCCCACCAGTAGGCGGAGCTTTGGGACGGATGGGCCAATCCGGCCTCATTCCGTCGATGGCTGCCTGCCGGACAGGCGGGTTTGGCTCCCGTCTGTCCGGCCAACTACAGAAAGGTACGGGGAAGGGGGTTGGGGGTGTCGTGGGGGTCGGCCAGGGGGGTCGCGGGTCGGCTGGGGGGGCGGTCGGAGGTTCTTGGGGGGGGCGGTCGTTGGGGGGAGGGGGGGTTTGCGTCGAGGGCAGGAGGGCCTGGGATCCCTCCTGCCCGTAATGTAGTGCAGGGTGGGGTTAGGGGGTCGCCGTGGCCAGGAGGACTTGGGCTCCCTCCTGGCCCGATATTGTCGGGGAGTTGGGGAATCGGCGGGGCAAGAGGGCTTGGGCTCCCTTTTGCCCCGATCGTGTCGGGGAGTCGGGGGGGGCAAGAGGGCTTGAGCTCCCTTTTGCCCCGATCGTGTCGGGGAGTCGGGGGGGCAAGAGGGCTTGAGCTCCCTCTTGCCCCGATCGTGTCGGGGAGTCGGGGGGGCAAGAGGCTTGAGCTCCCTCTTGCCCCGATCGTGTCGGGGAGTCGGGGGGGGCAAGAGGGCTTGAGCTCCCTCTTGCCCCGATCGTGTCGGGGAGTCGGGGGGGCAAGAGGGCTTGAGCTCCCTCTTGCCCCGATCGTGTCGGGGGTGCCAGGGACTACACGGAGTCACCCACCGTACCACCCGATTCGGGTAAGCGCAGGTATCGGTGGGTGGCTTATTTGCGGGGGGGGTGCCTTATTTTACATTTTTTTCTAAAAAGGGGGGGCTGTCTTATTTGATGGCCCTGCCTTATCATCGGGGAAACACGGTAGAAAAAAAAAAAAAAATGAACAGTTAAGTCCCAGTTTTTGCCGCTGAGACTCTGCCCTCTCACTGTAAAATTAGACTCTACTTAGTCTGTCTTTAAATTTAAAAAATGTGTGTTGTTTTAAAAAACAATTATGTTTTTAGATGTATCTAAATAAAAATAATAACCAAAAATTTATCTTTTTTTATGTCATCTTAGCATATTTTATGCTACAGAACGAATTATTTTGTTTTACATGTATTCTTATGGGAAAACGCGTTTCACACAACGAACGTTTCACATAACAAACTTGCTCCTGGAACGGATTAAGTTCGTTGTGTGAGGCACCACTGTACATCAGAAGGTAGTTATATAACAAATGAGAGGAAAGTGACCAGTTGATCTATCAAGTCTGAACAGGCTAGATGACTCATCTTATTCCCCACGGCTTTGAGTGGATGAACATATACATTTCCACAGCTATATCAATGCCTGCTTCAGATCCACCCCCATCTTTTGCTCTGCTTCTGAACCCTTGTTCTACCCACTGCTCCTCCTCAAACATGAACAAACAAGTATCAGTTCCACAACAGAAATCCAAGTGTTTTGGTTCAAATGCTGGCTATGGCCACAAATTTAATACTGAATTTTATTACCCAAAAGCTGGATTAAGTAATTTTTTTTCTCCTTACGGAAGAATGACAGAAAAGACTTAGGACAGGGGTCTCAAAGTCCCTCCTTGAGGGCCGCAATCCAGTCGGGTTTTCAGGATTTCCCCAATGAATATGCATTGAAAGCAGTGCATGCACATAGATCTCATGCATATTCATTGGGGAAATCCTGAAAACCCGACTGGATTGCGGCCCTCAAGGAGGGACTTTGAGACCCCTGACTTAGGAGGAGATGCACAGGAAACAACCTTATAGGAAACAACCTTGGGAAACACTGGCAGAATGGCAAATCTAAATTACCCACCAACACTCGGCACCAACAGCATGCAAATCATATGCAGTCTTGTTGGATATTAAAGGGGGAGGAATGTTTCTGGCACTTGCTCACAAGAGCTGTGTGGTAGGCACAGCTTTTGTGCACATGCCCAGTCAACAGACACCGCAAATGCTGGGCTCAGCCTTCTGTTCTGGCTTATAGACCTGTCTGGGGAGACCCTTAGCAATTAACCCACACCAGCCTGGGACCTGCAGCTGCTACTGGAAGAGTGCGAGGGCTGCACGCCAGTACTGTATTTTTTGCTCCTTATGACACACCCTAGATTTAGAGGAGGAAAACAAGAAAAAAAAATCCCAAACCATTCTGAATCAAACTCTCCCTGCCAGGCTTTGTACCCTGTCTTCCCCTCTGGTGATCTAGTGGCATGAAGGCAGGCCTAGCGACAGGCAGGCCTAGAGGCCCAGTTACAGGCAGTGGCCCAGTTACAACCTGATACAAGCAGGCAGGCAAGGCCTCCCAATGTGCACAATCTTTCTTCTCTTCTTCACTATCCATGTGTACCATTTCCTCCCCT
Organism: Geotrypetes seraphini; assembly: GCF_902459505.1. Taxonomy (NCBI): domain Eukaryota; kingdom Metazoa; phylum Chordata; class Amphibia; order Gymnophiona; family Dermophiidae; genus Geotrypetes; species Geotrypetes seraphini. The sequence continues at coordinate 171,525,842 of NC_047089.1, read as the reverse complement.
TCCATTAAGTATCACATCTCTGTATCTTTATTCCTCCCCTTTCCAGCATTATTCCATGTCCCTGTCCCTATGCTCCCTCCTCCTTCAGCATTTATTTGCTCTGTCTCTTCCTCCTGTACTCCTCATCCCCACCCCGAGGCAGACAGAGCACCCCACCCCCCAAGGCAAGCAAGCAAGCAGGCAAGCAGGGCCCCTCCGTACCCCCTCCAAACTCCCCCCCCCCCGGTACCTTATTTTAATTCCTCCGGTGATCCTGCCCTTCCCTCTGGCTGACTCCCGAACTAGCTGCAGCAGCGTAAAAGTGGGCAAAAGGCAGGTGTGAGCTTTTCGCGCTCCTGCCTTGTTCCGCGTCGCTGCGTGAATGACTAAACAGGAAGGGAAGGGATGCACGCATGGTGGGGGGGAGGCAGAGAAGAGGGGGGGAGTGCCTCCCACCCTCACTACACCAGTGCAGGGTGCATGTAGAGGTGAAATCATACTGGCATTAGGAACAATTTCTAGCTGTTACACGGTCATTGCTTAATCCATCCCTCATCAGCTGCCTCATCCCATACCCTAAAGCAGTGTCCCGCAAACTTTCTCGAGCCGCGGCACACTAAAGGTACTGGCCGTGGCTCGAGGCACCTGGAAATGCGCGGATATCGCAATGATGACATCACGCACATGCGTGACATCATCATGTCGATGACCGTGGGTGTGTGAAGGCCCTCCAGGCGGGGCCCTGAGATGCCAGTGAGGGGTGCCAGAAGGGAAGAGGTGCTGACACCCACTGATTGCCTACAGGATGTGCTTCTTGCCATAAGAGGTATGTCCTGTAGCCAGTCAGCTGGCGCCGGAACTTCTCCTCCTCCCCAGTGTACCGCGGCACACCTGAAATCTCAGGAGGCACACAGTTTGAGATACACTGCCCTAAAGCCTGCTCAGGAGCTGTTGGCAGTTTTTAGATATTAGGGCAAGAGGGTTGGATGTGCTATTTCTCTGAGCACTGGAGGGAATCATTCATGGCCTCATACTAGTGAGCTCGTTTGCCTAGGACTTTCGGTCACTGCTTCTGTGCATAGTAAAAGCAGTACTGAAAGCCTCTGTGCCTTGGGCACACAATAACTTTTCATTTATACTGTCTAAAACCAGTCTAAATGTAACGTTGCAAGCCCAGTGTGCTTTGAGCATCAGGGCCTTAAGGAACCAGACTAACTTCCCTATATACCTTGTTTAAAAGCAGACTGACAACCCATCTTTTTGATACAGCCTTCAATCCATAGTCATGTTCCTCACTGCCCACCAACCCGGTTCATAGACAAAATTGCAGAAGACAAAGGTGCGCGCCGACAACTGAGCGCAAGACGGAAGCGCGCGCCGAAGAAAAAGAGTGTTTTTAGGGGCTCCGATGGGGGGTTTTGTTGGGGAACTTTACTTAATACAGATCACGGCGGCGTTGTGGGGGGTTTGGGGGGTTGTAACCACCCTCATTATACTGGAAACTTAACTGTTTCCCCGTTTTTTAGGGAAAAAGTGAAGTTTTCAGTAAAATGTGGGGGGTTACAACTCCCAAAAACCCCCACAACGCCCCCACAACGCGGCGCGATCTGTATAAAGTAAAGGGGGGGTTCCCTCCCCACAAACCCCGGAGCCCTTTAAAACAGTCATTTTCTTCGGCATGCGCCTCCGCGTTGCGCTCAGTTGTCTGCGCGCCTTTGTCCCGGCGCGCTTTTGACCTGACACCCACCAACCCAGCCAGCAGATTAACCATTCCCTTTAACTGTATCCATGACATCCTGTTTGTTTAGATTGTAAGCTCTTTTGAGCAGGGGCTGTCTTCTTTGTGACTCTGTACATCGCTGCATATATCTGGTAGCGCTATAGAAAAAATTAATGGTAGTAGTAGTAATAATATACTTCTATTAAAAAAAAAAAAAAATACAGGCTTAGATTTTCAGACAGGGCAGCCTTTGAATAATGTTAATCACTTGCCCTGGTATTTTATTTCTTGAAATTGCAAACAAAACAGCTTATCATATCAAACTATTAACAAAAAAATAAAAATATATACTTTGGGTTTTTTTTTTTAACCCAACAAAAATGGGAACTGGAGAGTTGGGACAGTGTTCAAAGTGAAACTGATTTTACTTTTTTTTCTGCTTGTTCTTAATAAAAATGATGATTTTGGGGGGAAAAAATCCTAAAGTGCCCCTTTACCTAACCACCCAACCCTTATTTGGGTCATTACTGTGCACCAAGGCCTTTTTTGAAATTTTTAACCGCTGGGGTGAAAGGGATGATTTTCTGAATACTTCAATAATGGCCATGTGTTAAAGTTCACATTAGCACATGACTATTATTGAATGAGCTCCTACTGCCATCTATTTTGTAGGTGGTAAAGATGTATTAAACCTGCACTAACTGGTTAGCATGTGGCAATGTAGCTTTACTAACCAATAGGCACAGAACACACCTACTCTCTAAATGCCCTAGGGAGGAGTAGTCTGGTGGGTCCTTTTGACCCTGGGAAAGCCACTTAATCCTCCATTGCCCCTGGTAACAGATTGTTGAGCCCACTGGGTCAAAAAGGGAAACGCTTAGGAGTATCCGAGTTATATAAGCAGTATACAAATCACCTACACATGGATAACACATGCACATGGCAAAATTACTGCGCACACCCCACAGTACACCATTTTTTGTTGAGGTAACCATGATTAGTGCTTATTTCAGCTTTGCAAAGGGGTCCCTAAATGTGAAAACTACAGACGACTAACTTTATAAATACATTCAACAGCAATATCCATTTCAGGCAGTGATGGCTCCAGCAATTATTTATTTTATTTAGGCCAAATTAGGATAATGAATGCTAATTAGGATAATGAATGATACTGGAAAATTTAAGAAATTGTTAAAAGCACATGTGTTTTGCAAGTCCTTCTGAAAAAGGGTAGCAAGTGCAGATAGCTATTTGATTGATTTTCTTGGTTTCTGTTTTATTGTATTTTAATTGTATATGTGAATTTTCAGATCAGCTTAGGGGCAGAATATAAATCAATTAAACTAAATTTATCCCTTTAGCTGCCGAATATTGCCACTAAATGAATAGTTGCTAACTCTGACTCTAGCCTTCTACCCAACCTGGCCTTTATTAGCCAGCTATAATTTAGCTAGTTAGCAATTTACATGACCTGAATTTATCTGGATAAGGGCTGAAAATGACTAGATAAATAAGTTATGCATGCATGGCATGCTGGGAAACAAATACATCATTCTGAATATTGGGCCTTATTTATTTCCCCCTAATCACAGATCGCATGTGGCTCAACTTATCCTTTGTACTCAGTTGGCAATGGACAGGGAGATAGAATATCAAGAGGACATGAAAGACCCCTGACACCTACAAATCATCACTTTTCAAAATCAGTTTTCCTGGCCAAGTATCCATTATGTTAGTCTATCTGAGCATCCTTTCCAACATATTTGCCCAGAAGCACTATCTGGAAACCACCAAGCTAAGGATTCCTTTTATCAAGCAGCAGTAGAGCGTTTTACTACGAGCTGGTAAGGAAAATGTTATGACGCTCATTCAATTCCTATAAGCATCGGAGCATTTACCTCACTGGCCTGCAATAAAATGCTCTACTCCTGTGGCGTAACGAGGGTGAGAGGAGCCCAGAGCAGTGGTGCTCCTCCCCCGCCTTCTTCTCTGCCTCCCATTCCCCCCTGCCACACATGCACCCCTTCCCTACCCAGTACTTTTTTTAACTTCCCTGACACGAGCAGCATTACCAACTCATTACCTGCATCGGCTCTCCCTCTGATGTCACTTCCTAGGCGTGGGACCTCAGAGGACTTCTGTCAGTTTACCAAGTCTATCCGCGTCATGGGCATCTACGCAAAAGCGCACCACTGGTGACGCTGAATCACAGTTTAGAGGCACTAATAGGGCTTTATGACCCAGATCTTGAGATTTCTGCTCCTCCTGAACCATGGAATGACCAGAGGGTGCTTAGAACCATGGCTACCGCCCCCCAACCCCCCTCAAGTGTCAACCATCCAGTGTAAAGCTGGCACGATATGGGGTGCAAACGACCTGAGGAGTCCATAAAAAAATTGATTTTTACCAAATTTGATGCAGCTTTTAAAATAAAATCAGGAAATCCAAGATGGCTGCCACAGCGGCATTTTGGCACCCAAAAACAACCTGTGGAATCAAAACCAAAAAGTTCAAAAACACTCTAAATAGGATTTTATAGGTGAGGGATCCTTGGAACAACTCCAGAAACCCTTAGTTTTGCTTAATTCAAACCCACCACAATATTCCATCTGCCATGTGCTGTGCCTGCACTCACTGCAGCTGGAAATGGAAAAGGGATTTCTGCCTCAAACAAGCAAGAGTGGCTCCAGCGGCCTATCTCTTTGGATTGCCTTTTATTCAGAGTCCAAAAACCTGAAACCCTCGACCCCTCACGCTTCCAAATGATTCTTAGGGGGGGGGAGATACAGCCTACCTCCGCCAAGAATCCCAACCAGTCATGGGGTCAAATCAGTCTGCGTTTAAGCGCTTAACTCCGCACGGGTGAGCACTGCTCCCAGGGGACCTAACCCCAAGCTTCCAAGTATTAATGAAGGCTGGACAGGAAGGTACTCTTTTTAAAAGTATGGCCATCCTTTTTATCCTTCTATCTATCTATCTATAAATAATTTTATTAAGGCTGCAGACCCTGATATCTGACCCTTCTCCCAGGAAGAGCTGTCCCAGGACTACTGGGCACCTCTTAGCACAGGGAAGCCCCAAATTAAAACACAAAAATAAAAAATCTAGAGCAAAGCCGATGAAAGGGAATTTTCTCAACTTAGAGTTAAAATTGAGGAGAGGGGCGCTGCCTAGAGACAAGGGGGCAGAGAGAAGAAAATGACCTAAATCTTCTGCAAGTAACTTGCAAGTTGGAGTGCTTAACCCATTTGTAAAGAATCGTATGCTGTTTGTTTCAAGCAACTGTAGAAAAGAGGATCAAGCAGCTATATTTATTTTATTTGGCAATACCCATAGGTCGCCATCATCAACTAAATAGATAAGTTCAGAATGTTCTAAGCACACGAGTTTGATGTGCCACACTTACTTTACAGCACTGTTAAAAAAAAAAAAAAAGAATACACTTCTCTCACATATTGTATGTCCAATAAATCTCATAAAATTCCATTTTAGCATTGCTTTTTAGATTCTAATCCTAGTATAGTAATCTTTGTCAAGCAGAAAAACAAAACATTAATTCAACCAGAATGATTAATGCTAATTTTCTCCTAGAATTTTGTATTCTAATAAATTCCAAAAGCTGATATAGTTATTACACACTTGGAGAGCAATTCTATGTAGGGACACCTACATCATGCCTACTTGGAGCTTTTATGATGACAGAAAGTACGTAGATGCCTGCTTTTCTATAGAATAGTAGAGAAACTGAGTTTATGTCTTTAAATGCAAGCATTTGCGCCATCCATAGAGCTGATGTCAATGTTTGTGTCTACTCTGAGGACATATAGGCATACATTATAGTGTAAGTGTGCACCCCAACCTGCCTTTGTGAAAGATAAGGATGCACAGTGTCTCGCAAACTTTGAAAGCCATGGAACACTAAACGTGGTGGCTGCAGCTCGAGGCATCCAGAAGTGCGCGGACATTGATGTGACGACATCACACACATGCGTGACATCATGTCGATGTCCGTAAATGCACTAAGGCCTTCCAGACGGGGCCCTGAGCTGCCAGTGAGGGGTGCTGGAAGGGAAGAGGCGCGGAGAGAAAGAGGGTTCCTCATCCCAAAGGAGAAGGAGGGGCACTGGCTGACTGCTTACAGGATGTGCCTCTCGCCACGAGAGACGTGTCCTGTAGGCAGTCAGCTGGCGCCGGTTCCTCTCCTCCTCCCCGGCATCTTGCGGCACATCTGGAATCTCGGACAGGACACAGTTTGCGATACACTGATTTATAGAATACAGGATAGCTGGAAAATTGTCATTTATGTACTGTATGTATAAATGATTAAATTGTAATTTATGTATGTATAAATGACTAGAATACAGACATTCATGTACATATTTGCTGGCTAAATCTTTGAAGCTTCATATAGAATTATTCCTTTGCTATCTCTCCTAGGAGAATTCTGGCCCGACTTTAGTGCAGGAAAAGGCGGTCGGAGCATACAGCGAGTGATTTTCATCACTCGCCGGCACTCCGGCTGCTATCTCCTGCCTTTCCCGTCTCCCCGACGAAAAACCATATTCGCGGTTTTTCAAGATTCACAGGGGTTTCTGTGGAACGGAACCCCCGCGAATTTCAGGGGAGTACTGTATATATCTCTGAGTGCACATAAATGACTTATCATTATCATAATGATATTGGCAGAAAGGTCAAACAAATAATAAAACACAAGATACCCTTGACGTGAACTGCTCACTTAGACGTTTCTCCTCCTTTCAGCATCTAACATTTTATTCCTAAACCTGTGTTACTTTTTTTTTTAATCTATGCACTCTGCATGTAACTACTAACTTGGTAGTAAAAGTGACAAAAGTGGTTGCTGGTTCAGCCGCTAATAGGCTCAGGAGAAGATATGCTTTTGGTTGCTTTGTCTAGTTTACCATAGAGAATGGCAGGGGAAAAACTTTGTCCCCATCACTGCCCCATCCCCACGACCACCGACCCTGTCCCTGTGACCACTGTCCACACCCCGTCCCCACAAATACCGTCCCCAACCCTGTCCCTGCGACCACTGTCCCCGCAGCATCCATACAAGCCTCAGTACTGCAATATTTAGCTTATTCCTTCCTTATAAATCAAAGTTCTTAACTAGAGAAAGAGATGTTCAGCTGGTAGGGCTTTCTTTATAAATTTTTATCAACATAACTAATATACTACTTTATCCTAAAGCAAAAAAAATAAAATATAAATTTTTTTTCTACCTTTATTTTCTGGTTTCTGCTTTCTTCATCTTCATTCATTTCTTTACATCCACTGTCTGCCTTCTCTGTCTCTTCCATATGCTCTGTTACTGTGCCTCTCCCTTTCATTTCTCCCTCCACCCCCCCCCCCCCCCCCCTCTTGGTCTGGCACCCATCTTCTTCTCTCCGCTCCCCTAATAACCTGGAATCTCTCTCTTTCCCATTTCCCTTCAGCGTCTGTTCCTCTCCATCCTACCTTCCCTCCCTCTCTCCCTTCCCCAGCTCCCTTCAGCATCTGTTCCTCTGCACCCCACCTTCCCCACTTCCCCAGTTCCTTTCAGTGTCTGTTCCTCTCCACCCCACCTTCCCCAGTTCCCTTCAGCGTCTGTTCCTCCCTACTTCCCCAGTCCATCCTTGCTATTCCAACTCTCAACAGCTGTGGCCACCTTCCCCCAGCTGTTGCACCTTCCAACAGCTGTGCACACTTCCTGCCTCTTAACTTCAGCCCATGCAAGCTAGTACCTAAAGCCACTCTTCTCTGGAGCTGGCATGTCAGTTGCCTCTTCATTCTGGTCCACATGCACTGGCGCTCACAGCAGCGCCTCTCCCAGGCAAGCGGGCAGCAACCTCTGCTGATTTGTCTGAGCATGCTATCCCCACTTTACCTAGTTCCCTTCAGCATCTGTTCTTCTCCACCCCACCTTTCCTCCCTCCCTGCCCCTTACCTTCGCGACAAGCAATTTCTAAATTTCCTTCCTACAAGCAGCAGGAGCATTGAAATCGCTTGTGGCTGCAGGAAAGGTTGTCTCTAATGCAACTTCCGGTTGCATCAGAGATTACCTTTACGGCAGCTACATGCGATTTTAACACTCCGGCTGCTTGTAGGCAGTAAATTTTGAAATTGCCTGCTGCGAAGATAAGAGGCAGGGAAGGAGAAATGGAGATGATCAGATGGGGTGGCCGTGGCAGCAATAGGGTGGCAGCGATCAGTAAGGAGGGAGGGAGGGAGATGCTCGGACGGGGCAACGGCAATCAGTAAGGTGGGAGGGAGCGCAATCGGTGACCGCGCGTGTTTCCTCCCTTAGCTGCGGAGACAAGGCCATTCACCGCTCCAAGGGGCCTTGTCCCCGTAGCCGCGGTGAACACTGTTTTTCCCCCCACTATTTCGGCGGGTTATCAGCGGTCACACGCGGCTTACTGCGGGTAACAGCCAACATGTCATTCTCTACTCCACTGTGGAGTTCAAAGAAACTGTCAGACCCAGGACTTCAGAAAAGGATGATGCCTCTACTTGCTGCAGAATTGGGGGATGAGGTAGAAAAAAAAACAACTAGGAGGGAGATGCTATGCCAGAAGAGGAGGAGGAGGAGAAGAAGAGAAGATGGATAAAATTGGAAAGGGGCTATAGGGAACTAGGTGTATGGCATAGGGACCGGAAGACAGAAAAATGGATATGTGTTGAGAAGACCGGGGGAAGAGAAAAGAAACTGATGGTATGCCTCAGAAAGGAGAAAAAAAAAGGAAAGGTGTGAGCGAGTGCCTGGAGGCTTAGAAATAAGAGGTGGGGTGTGTATTAAGAGTGGGGCTGAAAGGAGGACATAGATTGTGAGCCCGCCGGATAGACAGGGGAAAATGCTTGAGTACCTGAATAAATTCATGTAAACCATTCTGAGCTCCCCTGGGAGAACAGTATATAAAATTGAATAAATAAGAGAAGGCTATGCTGATAGGAAACTGTAGAGGGTTAGAGCAGTGGTGGACAACCTTGGTTTTCAAGAGATGCATCCCAGTTGTGTTTTCAGGATTTCCCCAATGAATATGCAGGAGATCTATTTGCATACATTACCTCCATTGTAAGCAAACAGATTTCATACTTATTAATAGGGAAGTCTTGAAAACCTAACTGAGTTGAATCCCTCAAGGACTGAGGGTGCCCACCCCTATGCTAGGGAGTATAGATCTGGTCAACAGCAAATATTTGAGGTCAAGGAATGAAAATAGAGGTATCCATTAGAGAATGACACGGTGAAAAAATTGGTCCCCGTCACCGCCCCGTCCCCGTCTCACCATCCCCGTCCCCGCCCCGTCCCCGTCTCACCATCCCCGTCACCGCCCCGTCCCCGTCTCACCATCCTCTTCACCGCCTCGTCACCGCCACTGCCACCCCATTCACCGCCCCGTCACCGCCACTGCAATCCCATTCACTTTTCTTTATTTACGTATAACCCCTCCTGTAGACCCCCCCAACGGCCCTCCCGACAATCGCAGCAGAAGGGTACCCAACCCCTCCTGCCGGTCCTCCCAATGGCCTCCCCTAAGATCGCCGGCAGGAGGGTACCCAACCCCTCCTGCTGGACCCCCCCCAACGAACCCTCCCACCCCGGAACCCCCTTAGTCTTACTTTCCAAGTTGGACCGGACGGCTCCTCACACGTATGGCCAGCAGGCTTGCCTCCGTCCAAATGAGGCGGGCCCGCCCCTACCCTGCCCAACACACAGGATCCTAGGGCCTGATTGGTCTAGGCACCTAAAGCCACTCCCGCTATAGGAGGGGCCTTAGGTGCTTGGGCCAATCAGGCCCTAGGATCCTGTGGGTTAGGCAGGGGAGGGGAGGGGCGGGCCCGCCTCATTTGGACGGAGGCAGGCCTGCTGGCCAGACGAGCGAGGAGCTGTCCGGTCCAACTTGGAAAGTAAGACTAAGGGGGTTCCGGGGTGGGAGGGTTCGTTGGGGGGGTCCAGCAGGAGGGGTTGGGTACCCTCCTGCCGGCGATCTTAGGGGAGGCCATTGGGAGGCAGGGGAGGGGAGGGGCGGGCCCGCCTCATTTGGACGGAGGCAGGCCTGCTGGCCAGACGAGCGAGGAGCTGTCCGGTCCAACTTGGAAAGTAAGACTAAGGGGGTTCCGGGGTGGGAGGGGTCGTTGGGGGGGGGTCCAGCAGGAGGGGTTGGGTACCCTCCTGCCGGCGATCTTAGGGGAGGCCATTGGGAGGCAGGGGAGGGGAGGGGCGGGCCCACCTCATTTGGACGGAGGCAGGCCTGCTGGCCAGACGAGCGAGGAGCGGTGAAACACAGGTAAATAGCGGTTCCTAGAAGGGGGTACATTGGCCCGCGGGGACAAACCTGTTCACCGTTTCCGCGGTCGGTGAATGGCCTTGTCCCCGTCACCGCAGCGACTGCTAGTTTTCTTCCCCGTTTTCGGTGGTGAACCGCGGCTTAAATGCGGTGGCCGCGGGTAAACCGTCACCGTGTCATTCTCTAGTATCCATCAAGCAGAAGAGGCAGAGAAGGCTAGGGGGTAAACTTCCCAAGGAAGGAGAAAGGGTTGAAGCTGAGAGAAATTGCTAGGGGAGATGGAAGTTGAGGAGGAAATAGGCTGGGAGATGGAAGATTTCAGGCCTGAGGAGGAGTCAGGCCTTATGGTGAAAGAATTCTGCATAAAACTAGCCCACAAAAATTCAGGCCCAGAGAAGCACAGTACAGAAGAGAGTGGTCTGAGGTTCCTATAACCATTTTACTACTTGCACTCTTGACGTCAGGGCTTTCACCACAACAGCCGGCGATAAAAAAAACCTCTAATGCGGCTTGATAAAAGGGGACCTAAATATTTTCCCTAAAAGACACAAAATGAGAGAAAGCCTTAAGTAAATAGCATTATTTCCTTTTTATTATAAAGAAAAGAGCAATGTATGGGGTCCAGCTCTCAAGTGACCCAGTTCTAGGATGGAGATGCTTTGGATAGTTTTACCCCTATTCCCTGGATTGGCGTACAGTTCTGATTTCCTTAAGAAAATCAGGGCTGGAAAACAAACCTACATCTTCCATTGGTACTAAACATCTTGTACCTATTATGACTCTTACCTGCCCCTTTTATGATCGTCTTCCTCAGGACAACAGCCAAAGACAATTTAAATAGCTACACCTGCTATATCCGGCCAAGATCTCAATCCATGGCCTCCTGCTAGTGTCCTTTTCTAATCCCAAAACTGAAGGAGACAGGGACGAAAGTGGCTGGAATCGGATCTTGAGTACAGTCTCATGTCTGCCTTTGTGCCCTGATGCAGTTTCCTCTGTACAAAAGAATCACACTGCAATTTCTGCAGTGATTTAATAGCCGTCAGCTGTATGGCAGAATCCCGGACCCACTATTTTAGAACCGTGGGCTACAGAACTGGGATCCTGCTTTTGCACACCAACACAGCAATGCAAAGAATGACTGGAGCAGGAGATGATGATGAAATCCCAGCTGCAAGGAGGTATAATGGGAATGCTTCCTAAAGTCAGGAGGTGATACTGTACCCTATATGGTATAGAATGGCAAAGACAGCAGAATGGCCTATTTAAAAGAAAGAAAATTTCTATTGAAATTAAAGACTCTGAATGAAAGCTCCAGTCACAACTTCATAATGGAACAACAACGAATGAATATTAATACATAACTATGGTCCCTCAGCTATTAGAGGTCAATTACTAGATTCTTTTTTTTGTATCAAAACCAGACAGCACAGGATAATCAGAAGCTGGAGAATTAATTGCCAGAACCAGTAATGATGGATAACCAAATGAAGGATACTTTTAAAGTGATCAATAACTAATTAATAGGCACAAAAGCAAAGAAAGAATATCAAATTTTTAAATAATCTATAACTCAAAATCAGATAAGCAAAAGTGGAATAATATGGGAAGAAGATGATATAATCTTCATCAGACACCAGAGGGCTTTCCAGTGATTGTATGTTTCATAGCTGCAGTCACATTTTTAAGTGGAAAGTATCTCCCTGTATAATACTATCAAACTATTCTGCACTGGCAAAGCTGAAGCAAATAGAACTTGGTAAGTATCCAGTTAAAATTTTTATTACTAACTGAGCTTCAGTGAGGATTCTGGCACAGAAGTGAAACCGAGGGGCTTGAAAAATGAGGTTGCATGCTTGGAAACTTGAACTGTGCCAGCGTATACTACTGGATGGCTAATTCAAACCAGCACTGTTATTCTCCAACGTTCAGACATCATGTGCACTCCAAATGTCCTCAACAAATTCTCTTCCCAAGATGTGGTAAAATTATTTTTCAAATATCAATACCATATTCTCTGCAATAATTGCTCAGGCTATTATTAGAGACACTGGGGTTTTTGAAGACTAGATTGAGCTATTATTGGAGGCATCATTTCTCTGCTCTAGCTCTCCTCTCCGCAAAGAAAGATTAGGTTCTTACCTCGATAATCTTCTTTCTTGTAGATGTGTCTAGTGGTCCTGAACGCTAGGGTTCTGTATCCCAACTTGCAAGTTGCTTGCAGAAAACTATCATGTTTTTAAGTCCACCTACTTCCCAGGGAGCTGCTGCTGCCCTCTCAGTTCATACAAAAGCAATCAAATAGCACTGTAATAAAAGACATAACTGGAAGGAAGAAAACGGGGAAAATTCCCCGATACAAACATTATCAATAAAAAATATAACATTCAAACAGCTGCTATAAAAACGTGTGCAACCAGCACTAAGTCTATATAGAGCTCATAGCTACTTGCATGTCTCGCTATATAGCAGACTATACACTGTCTGGAGATTTCTTTTTCCTTTTGGCTCTCCTGAAAGGCAGAGACTTCTCTAGCACCAGACAGATTCCATGGCAGGCAAAGTCCACATATAGGGCAAGGCTTCAGAAACACTAGATACATCTACAAGAAAGAAGATTATCGAGGTATGAATCTAATCTTTCTTTCTAGTGCAATGTGTCTAGTAGGCTTGAATGCTAGGGACATACCAAAGCAATCCCCAGAGCTAAGCCTGCCTTCAAAATGGAGGACCTGAAAGTAGCGTCTTTCCTGGCTGCTACATCTACCCTGTAGAATCTGGTAGCCGCTCTACAAATCTCCTCAGGCAAAACAGCTCTAGTCTTCACCCAAGAGGCAACAACCCCTCTAATGGAGTGTGCTTTCAATGCAATTGGTGTATGTTTACCACAGCCCACAAAAGCGGAGGAAATGGCCATTTTAATCCACCAGGAAAATCAAGACTCTAGACGCCAACCTCCCTTTCTTGGCATGACTGGTCAGAACAAAGAAATGATCCGAAAGGCGAAACTCACTGGTAACTTTGAGATACCGAAAAAGCATTTTTGCTTTCTCTCGGACGCTGCAAGGTCTCACAAGTACGCACTATATATGTGTGTCACGTTGTTTCTGCTCTCTCTTGGACACGGAGGTCTATGTCATGCTGTTTCTGGGTTTTGAAGATTAAGTTTAAAAGGTACCCAACTACCCTAGTTACATTTTTGTAGACATAAACAACTATAAAATTAATACAGTAAATCATTATAGAAATTCATGAAAAAATGTGAAAATTATTATTTTTCTTTAAAAATAAAAAGGGTGTGTGTCTTATATGCCGCTGTGTCCTATATGCCGGCAAACACGGTAACTTTTATTGGCAGAGTTCTTGCTCCAAGACTTCAGTATACAGGGAAGTAGCCTGCCTCAGTAGACTACACTTGTTGGCTTAGTTTCAAAAATCCTTTCCTATTCTGTGGTATGGCCTTTGGATACATGTGAAAATGATACTTATGTTTGCTTAAAACAAACAAAAAAAAGGCAGGAATTCCCTTTATCTGGAGTAAAATGAAATAAAATAAGTCTCTTGCCACACCAAGTACAAAAAAGAGAAATATGTGTCACCTGCCTGAGAGATTTCCCCAAATTCAGGTTTCAGCTTTATTTAAAAATTTGATATACCACCTTATCAAAATTCAAAGCGGTTCTACATAATATAAGAACAAAATATAAAAAGAGCGTACGTTAAAAACAAATTATAAATAATGCTACAAACAATCATTAGCTTATCGATACAGGATAGAAAAGGGCGGAAGTACAATTTGTAAAAAGAGAAAGCGGGGGAAAAGGACCAGAACAAAAGGAAGGGGAACAATAAAATAAATAGTCTAGTATTTTGTAAAATAGGCTACAATGATTAAAAAAATGGCATGGAACAGGTTTCCATTACCGTCCTTAGAAGGACTATTATACACCGAAAGCATCTTTAAAAAGAAATGCCTTCAAGTTACTTTTAAATTTATCAAGGGATGTAATTTCTCTTATATAATTTGGTGCTGAATTCCAGATAGTAGGGGCTGTAACAGAAAACATGCTAGTATGCATAGTGTTAATGTATCTTAGAGAGGGAATGGATAGCAAGTTTTGATTAGATGAGCGTAATATACGATGGGGAGTATGATGGATAAGTAGCCTGTTAATAAAATCAGATTGGCCGGAAGTTATGGTCTTGTATGTCAGTAACATTATTTTATAGGAAATTCGATGATCTATAGGCAGCCAGTGAGCATTGATCAAAAGAAGTGTGACGTGATCGTATTTTCATGCTTTTGAAATAATTTTAATGGCAGTATTTTGAATAATTTGAAGACGTTTTATTTCTTTTTTAGTGATTCCTTTGTATAGTGCATTACTGTAATCTAAACATGAAATAATGAGCGAATGAATAAGAATATTTAATGAAGGTTGATCTAATAAGGTGGCAAGAGATCTAATCATTCAAAGACGGTAGAAACATTTCTTAACTACTGAACTTATTTGTTCATGGAATGAGAGTTTTCCGTCTAAAATAACACCGAGAAGTTTAATAAAGGTGACTATCTGAATTGAAACTGATTTTATTGTTATGGGACAGGGAAGGGTAAGACCGTACTTGACTGGGAAAATCATTACTTTGGTTTTGCTGATGTTGAGGGCTAACATATTTGTGCTTAATCAATGGCTGATTTGTTCCAGTTTCAAGTTAATAGATGAAATATCTGCAGGGTTGTCCAGATCAACAGGGTGGGTAAGTTGAATATCATTCGCATAAGTGAAGATAGAGAACCCAATAGATTGCCCTAATGTAATAAATGGAGCGAGGAAGATATTAAACAACATTGGGGAAATAATGGAACCTTGTGGGATCCCATAGTTGTTAGAGAAAGTGTCAGAGGTAACGCCATTAAACTGGACTTTCGAAGAGCGATCTTTAAAATATGATTTAAACCAATCTAACACTACACTTAATGTAATTTTGAAAATAAATAAAGAATATTAAAAAAACAATTAAAAAAAACCAACAATCTAACACTTGATCAGAGATCCCTGTATCACAAACTATTCATCAGAGGTGAAAAATATCAAAAACCCGTCGATTCTTAGATACCAGAAAACATTATGACCAAAATGCAGGACATCAAGAAAACACTTTATTAACATATCCAACAGCAAAATAACATGTTTTTCTTGTAACATATCTATCTGGTTTGATTTTCAGAGAGCTCAGTCTTATTTCAAAGATATTGCCTTTAATTACTGCAGTACCAATCATCCATGAAGAAAACATTTGCCACTCTCCCACCCACTTTAAACTTAAGGACTCTCAACAAGCTTTGTGTCCTAAGCCACAAATCTGGATGTTGTTTCACCAGTAAAGTTATAATACCTTCCACACATGCTCTCTCATTATTTCCCACAGTTTTTCTAACAAGACACCCTTGGAACACATTGCATTACTGTATCCTAATTATGGCCATGGCACCATTGCAGCTTTCAGAACTCCAACATATAGGCAATCCAAACAACCTACTTTCCCCCTCCACCTCAGGTAAAATTCTGACAACAGAACAACTGGCAAAGTCTCTGATCTACTATCCAGCTCATGACTTACTAGGCCCAACACTCTCCAGTTTAGCTTGTTTTATTTCAGATCTGTCTTCCCTCAGCTGCTCATTTCTTTGCCTTATGTCCACACTGCTGCCCAAACCACCTGATCTGGCAAAAGATATTCAAAACACATGGTGTGGTCTGGATTGATTTGGATGAGGCCAGAGTTTACCAATGCAGTGTGGATGTTGACACAGCCTCCAGTTTTCTTCTCATTGGCCCATACCACTCTTACTGATTGGATGGGCCTGATTTCACCGTTGGAGGGAACTGGGTCTACCCACAATTATGCCCTTGATTCAAAGGATGCTGAAATTACCAGAAATGAGCATTCCCTGGGACTCAGATGTTAAGCAAGGACCCCTCAGCACCCTGCCTCTAACCTTTCATGGCCTGCCAGCAATGCTAACAATTAAAAGTGGAGCACAACCCTACCAAAAAGGCATCTATATTCAATAGAATTGATTTGAAGAGGTGGGCATACGCACAGTGGTCTTTGGGTAGGGCACACATTTATGCACATAAATTATAGAATATAGCAATTTATGCACACACATTTAAATTAGCTCCATGGCTGGCATTAAGTGTTCAGTTCTAAGTTATAGGCAGGCACATGTTTACCTGTTATGGTAGTATTTTATAAAGAAGTGGGCCTGAGGTGGAGTGGAGGAGTGGCCTAGTGGTTAGAGCTGCTGCCTCGGCACCCTGAGATTGTTGGTTCGATTCCAGTGCTGCTTCTTGTGACCCTGGGCAAGCCATTTAACCCTTTATTGTCACAGGTACCGTAGTTAGATTGTGAGCCCACAGTTCAATGTAAACCACCTTGGGTGAATTTCTTTTATAATTTTTACTCTTAATTGGACTTTATTAACCACCTTTTAACCCTTTCAGGACCATAAGGATCGTAGGCCAATTTTTGTGGTTTTGACGACATTTTTATGGTAAAAAGGGCTTGCAGATGCCAAAAAATTGATTTTTTTTGTGAAATATCATTATTTTTTTTTTTTTAAATCACACTTCTGGCTTATGGACAGTGTGGCAAGTGAATCTTCTCGTCAATCTGGCAACGACGCTAATGAATGAATGTCGGAACCAGTTTGTTTACATAAAGGCAGTATCATATGGAATCCGTACATATCAAATTTAGAACTGTAGACTATCCCAATCAAAATTTATAGGATTTTAAAGTTATGGGACAAATATGTCCCTTGGTCCTGAAAGGGCTACTGAAGAGATTCACCCAAAGTGGATTACAACACACTGAATCTAATCTAATATTTGTGTGTCGCACATACCTATTCAGGCTCTAGGTGACATTCAGAGAGGGGTTGAAAGGGGATCAAAAGGAGGGACTAAAAGGGGCCTTGAAGGGGGGGGGAGGGTAAAAGGGGGGTAAGAAATCAGTTGTCTAGGAGCTCATCTAGCGAAAGAATTGGAAAGATTAATTTCTGAGAAGTCAAGTAGGTTCAGCTGTCAAAGAGGAAGGTTTTCAGGTAATCAGGTAGTCAAGTATTTTCATAAAGGCGGTAAATAAATAAGAATATGTGCACTGTTAAAAAATTGTCCTTTTAGAACAGTGGTGGGCAATCTCGGTCCTTGAGGGTCACAACCCAGTCAGGTTTTCATGATTTCCCGCATGAATATGTATGAGATCTATTGTCATATACTGTCTCCATTATATGAAAGAGTTCTCCTGCATATTCATTAATAATATTTCATAGGGTAATTACAAAAAAGCTTCTTGGCTAAATGATCTATATTCTCAAAATTAGAAAAAAGAAGCTTGACCTGAATACAAATACAGTAAAACCTTGGAATGCAAGTAACTTGGTTTGCAAGTGTTTTGCAAGAGAAGCAAAAACATTTTATTAAATTTTAACTTGATATACAAGCAATGTCTTGCAATACAAGTATATACAGTATACACACATCACAACTGAGCCGGTGGTTCTTCTCTCTCTGACGCTGCAAGAGTGTAGTGACTGTTCTAAACGAGCAAAGTCTTGCAATAAGAGTACATACAGTATACACGCGTCACATCATCACAATTGAGCCGGTGGTTCTTCTCTCTCTGACGCTGCAAGAGTGTAGTGACTGTTCTAAATGAGCGAGGTTTTGCAAGTACATATAGTATTTTGTATTAAAGTTTTTGGGTTGTGGAATGAATCATCTGAGTTTCCATTATTTCCTATACGAGTGCTTTGGATTACAAGCATGCTTCTGGAACAAATTACGCTCACAAACCAAGGTTTTACTGTACTTTAATAATCAAAATTCTTAAACAGTCGTTGGGTCCTTTCAGGAGGGTGCGTTGGCTGGTGGAGCCCGTGCTGTTGCCAATATATGATAACTTAAGGATTTCAAATGATTGAAAAACTGATGCAGGATCAGCTCCTGACGATGCTTTCATAGCGAAACGTAGTGCTATGTTGGGCTGACTGGAGACAGTCTGTATGAAAGGAGAAGGTATTTTTCCAACTCTGTCTGATAAATTCTACAAGAAAAACTTTACAATTAACATCGTATGCTCAAGGAAGGCAATTAATCCTTATACGAAGGACTATCATTAAGAATTATTCTACATGATGGACTTTGAATAGACTCCAGGTTTTCTACCGCTGTAGCTTTGGCTCCAGCGGTTTATACTGTTTTATGAAAGTGTGTGATGTGGATCCATTTGGAGAAATTGTAATATGTTCTATTTAAGAATTTTGATATATTTGTATTCAGGTCGTGCATATTCATTCATTAGGGACATCCTGAAAATCCAGATTGTGGCCCTCAAGGACCAAGATTGCCCACTTCTAATTTGGAGCTATTAAAACAACATGAGCTGAAGATTTTTTTTTTTTTTTTTGCTGGTGTTGCCAATCCCTAATGCATGTAGTTCTTCATGCTACCTGATCTTTCCGCTAGGAAGTACAAACTTCACAGTAAGCAGCCCCAGATAAGTATAACTTCCCAGACATCCAGTCTACCACAGAGCTTAGTTACACCTTTTTTAAAGCAAAAATCAGCTTAATTATTCATTTTGCTTTAATTATGTGGTACCACTGATCATTACTTAAGGTTTGCAAGCCTCAAACCATAGTGCAATGTCAGGAAAACAACACTGAAATAAAAGCTCTCGGTTTATTGATGGCGCGTATGCTTAGTGTTTTGTGAAACTGCAAAGCAGAAATCTAGTGCCATTTAGCCATTTAGCCATTCTGTGAGCAAGAGAAGCGTTTTCTGTAAACTCGGTTGAGTGAAAATGGCAAATGAATAGTTCTCACATCCATCACAGACACAGCATGACGACCATCTCCCTGCAATAAAAGTAACGTCGACAGACTGTTTTTGGTTATGCTTACCCATTAAACTAGATTCATCTGTGCCTTCGATGTTCTCTCTTAAAATGGACTCAAAACAAAAATTTGATTTAGATTTAAAAATGTCAGGGGAAAAAATATGCCGTTTTCTGCACCCATGTATCAAGTAACTAAGAAACAGCCCAGCTGGAGCTGCGAGGACTCCCACGATACTCTTTCGCTGCCAGAAGGATCGCCACTATGATTCTTACAGCAAAAATAAATAAATTAAATTAAATTAAGGAAATGTTTCCCATGCCTTTCAGGCAAAAAAAAGCAAGCCCAGTCCTCTCGGGTTTTGGGGTTTTTTTTACAAGCCGTCTCCCTGGGTGTGAGACTGAAGGATGCAGAGAAACTAAAACAGATTCCTGCTTCTGTTCATTTCTGACCTGCTCCGAAGTATAAAAAATGAAGCAGGTAAGAAGCCTTCTATTGCTAAAAGAAATAGAAAACAGAAGAGGAAAAAAGAATCTTACGCCAGTGCTCACACATTCTGAGCTCGACTGGAACTAAGCAAACTTTCCTTATTAGGCATAGAGCAAAGAATGTTGGAAGGGTCGGATAACATCCCTTTGAGCATAAGAAGCATTTCATGCTTCCATAGCCTTTGTATGACAAAGTGCACACGGTTCCTAAACGCAGCTTCCAGACCCCTTCTTTCTTCTTTAAAGTTTACCTAGGTCTAAAGAAGCAAAAAATTATGTTTAACAATGGCAGTTAAACTACAGTACAACATAAAGTAGATCTATACCACAGGATGCTCTTAAGAAAGTGGAATCCTTTGACACAATTAATATATTCCATTTAAGTGAACAGGCGGGTGTTTTTCTTGCCAAATCCTTCCAATTTGCCTTTTTTGAAACCTATTTTCTAGACAAATATCTATGCTGTTCATCTGCAGTTCATCTTATTCTCAAGGGGGCATGTTAGAGGCTTAGTGTGAGCGGGAATAGGGAAAGCTTGTGATATGGATGTTTTTCTGCCATAAACGAACATTTAAGAATATATACAGGCACAGTTTGGATCTAGACCTATTTTAACAACGATTAAGTGCCAAAAAGGTGCCCAAATTGACCAATGGAGGGATGTAGGCATGATCCCCCTACACTTCACCAGTGCTCAATGACCCCCCCCTTCCACCCCCGAAAGATGTAAATAAAACAGTACATACTGCCTGTATACCAGTTGCAGATGTTATGCCCTGTCCTAGTAGAGCAGCATGCAGGTCTCTGGAGTAGCCTGATGGTCTGTGTAGTGGACTGCAGAGAAGGAAACCCAAGGCCAAATCCCACTCTAAGTACTACACACTTGTGGTGGAAGTTGTGATCCCTCCAAAAACCCCAAAACCTACTGTACTGTCATATAGGTGCCACCTATAGGCACAAGGCAAAGAAGGCAAATAGAATGTTGGGCATGATAAAGAAAGGAATCTCGAGTAGATCAGAGAAAGTTATAATGCCGCTTTATAGGGCAATGGTCAGACCACACTTGGAATACTGTGTCCAACATTGGTCCCCCTACCTAAAGAAGGATATAAAGCTGCTGGAGAGGGTGCAGAGACGAGCAACAAAACTGGTGAAGGGTATGGAGAAACTGGAATACGAGGACAGACTTATAACACTAAGATTGTTCTCCCTTGAGAAAAGGAGACTGCGTGGGGATATGATCGAGACCTTCAAAATACTGAAAGGAATCGACAAAATAGAGCAGAGAAGATTATTTACATTGTCCAATTTGACACGGACTAGAGGACATGTAATGAAGCTGAGGGGGGACAGGTTCAGGACTAATGTCAGGAAGTTCTGCTTTACTCAGAGAGTGGTTGACACCTGGAATGCTCTCCCAGAGGAGATTATGACAGAATCGACCATCCTAGGCTTCAAGAGCAAACTAGATGCATATCTCCTTAAGAGAGGCATATAAGGATTTGATGGACTATAAATTACGCCAGGTGTACACCTGGCAGGGCCTCCGCGTGTGCGGATCGCCGGACTTGATGGACCGAAGGTCTGATCCGGAGAAGGCAGTTCTTATGTTCTTATGTTCTTAAGGGCTATTGGAATGGAATACAGTTGGGTACAGGAGGTATTGGGTGGGTTTTGGAGGGCTCACCATACAATATAAGGGGGTTATAGTGAGGTGTGTACCTGGGACCTATAATGTGCCTCACTGCTCTGTTGGAATGTCTGTGTGACCAGTTTACTAAAAATGGTAGCCCTACCTACATCTTTTGTATAAAGGTTTTTTATTTATTTATTTATCTTTTTTTTGGGGGGGTGGGGGGGAATGGTTCCAAAAGCCATACATTGTAAAAATGGCCAAAACAAGACAGACATTTTGCAGTTTTGAAAATGAGTATATTTAGTACGGGTTTTCTGTGCGTCGTCTGCAAAACATCCATTGGATTTGGATGCCATATTGAAAATATTCCTCCACATCAGTCATTCTTCTTTGTCTTCATGAGCATATCATTTTGCTCCAGGTGAGAATTTTACTAAGGCCCAGATTCTCAAAACTTTTAACACCATCGCTAAACTGTTTTCCGGCGGTTTAGCCAATATGCAGTTTAGCGGTGGATTATCAAAAGGGATTATCTCTGTCTTTAGTGAGGTTTCTAGCAGTCTCCGACACTGCCATGCAAATGAACTCTTCAACATTGAAATGAGTCCTCTGGTGGATTCTTAAAAAATGCAAAGCTATTTTCAAAAAGCGACAAAAATAAGCGACTGGTCCAGGGATAGCGGTCAGTGTCAGAGACCCCCTTGCAGCAGGAAAGATGCCCACACTCCTGTAGGTGGTCATCAGTAGTGGCACCTCTCCTCTCCAGCACCCCCCCCCCCAACCAGCAGTAATAGGAGGCTGAGGGCCTTGGCGAGGGCATCCCAACAGATCGACATGACATTACACATGCACGTGATGTCATCGCGTCGCATTTCCAGATGCCCTCCAGCCAAAGCCCTGCATTTATTGTGCTGCAGCTTCAAAACATTTGTGGCACACTGCTTTATTGTCTGGCTATATACTTTCTCCAATTGTGTTGGTACCAGTCTCTGGTTTCTAGCATCTTTTCTTTTGCTCCTCCCCATTCCATCATCTCCCTCTAATCTGTCTTCTCCCCTTTCCCCTCTCTCCCCTGTTCTATCCAAATTCTGTCCTCCCCACTTCTATACAGCATCTGGCCCACCTCACCTTACATCCTTATCTTCCTCTTGTCAGTCTACCATCTAGCGTTGGCAACCTCTCTTGTATTTACCCAACTTCCATACAGCATCTGCATCTCCTTTGCATCCAGCATCTTCCATTTCACTTCCGCCTTCCATCAACTCCCACCTTTGCGCCTTCCCCACATCATCTGACCTATTTCTCTCCCCTCTTCCATCCAGTGTCTGCCTTCTTCCTCTCCCCTTTTATAAAGCATCTGCCCCTACCTTCCTTTCCACCAGTATATCCTAGTGTTTCCCCCCTTCCATACAGCATGAGCCCCCTCTCATTTTCCATCCAGTGTCTTCCTCTCTCACCTCCTCCCCCTTTCATCATACCTCCCTCCTGTCTCTTCCCCACCTGACACCATGATTGCTACTGCTGCTCCTCTCTCTTATGGCCACCCCAGCTACTGCTGCTACTGCTGCTGCTTCTCCACACGAGCAGCAGTAGCGGCAAAACAGCCTACCTCACTCTCCTGCAGGGCCACACTCGCAGTCTCAGGCCACGCAGCTGCCTGTCTTGCCACTCTGACATCCTCTTCCAGTTCCAGGGCAGAGCCAGCCGCTGATCATACTGAGGCCGCGAGTGCAACCCTGCAGGAGAGTGAGGTAAGCTGCTTTGCAGTTGCTGCCACTCATTTAGAAAAGAGGCAGCAGCAGTCAGGATAGCAGTGGGAGAGAGATAGAGAAGTGCTGCTTCTGGTGTGCGGCAGTCCTAAATTGCAACGCACAGTCTTCAAGGGGTGCATGGCCGCACAGCTTATAAGGAAAAATAGTGCCAAGGCCTTATTTGCTATTTGAGTTCATGATTTTCCATGTGTATTTTTGAGAAAAGATATTAGAAAATAAAATTACATTTCACTGAAGCCAAAATATGTACCCATCTCATGTTCTGAGAATAGACTGCAATAGATGTGAACTAGGACAACAAGAGGCCTTTCGTATTCATGTTCAATAAAAAACCACAATAAACTAATGAAATTATAGGACTATTCTTTCATTTCCTCCTGGGATTCTGTTATACAAGCAAACTGAGCTCCAGAATCATATCGACTTGCATTTTGGTCACAAACCAAATGGAAAAAGAGATATACTATGCAAGATGTTACTCAATGATTTATAACGATTGCGGATGGTGCAAAATACAGCGGTCAGGTTGATTTTTGGGTTAAAGAAATATGACCATGTGACTCCCTTTTATTGGGTGTTGCAGCCAGTGGAGGAGTGCGTAAAATTTAAATTTGGAAAAAAAAAAAAAAAAAAATATTGCTTTAGAATACTGTATGTATTATAATTGTTATATTTAAATAAATAATTTTTTTTAATCTTTATTCATTTTTAAAACTCACAATAAGTGTAGCATAAGATACTATCATTTTATACTTTAACATCACTTAATATATCATCAAATTCTAACTCGCATCAACTATCCCCCCTCCCTTATACCCAACAATTATTCATAAGCAAAAGAAATCATAAAATATTCCCTTTTTTTTCATAATAAATAAATTTTTAAAAAAATTTAAATTCTGTTGCTTTTGTTTTAAGGTTCTATTTGGTTTGACTCTTAAATATATAAATGAACTTTTCTCTTTTATAACCAATAGACATAACCATTTGAATTTTGCTTTTCCGTCTGTTAAAGGATGCAAACTTAAAAAACATCATCAGCATCTTCTTTCATATCAAGCAGCAGCATGGGGCAACGACTTACAGCCTCTTTTACACAGCCGCGCTAGCGGCCCTGAAGCCCATAGAGATTTAAAGGGCTTCGGGGCTGTTGCCGTGCGGCTTTGTAAAAGAGGCTGCTAGATCAATTGCTCCTTTTTACCGAAACTTATGAGGAAGTTAGGAAATATCTAAAAACACATTTATTTTTGAAGTACTTAGGTAGTTAATTTGTAAAAATTTTAGACTATGTAATTGTTAGATTTTTAGGGATTTTAGCCATTGGTTCTTAACTCACTAATCTTCAACTTTTATTGTATTTTAAATGATGTAAACCGCATAGAACTTCACGGCTTTGCGGTATATAAATAAACTGTTATTATTATTATTATAAATTCCCCCAATTTATAGAAAGAGAGTAGTTTTTGAAAGAACACATCTTCAAGCAGAGGCATATACTGAATGTGTCAGACTGCAAGAAGCTGCCTTTTGCCTTCTCAATCTAAGCAGCTTCATATAGTAACATAGTAAATGACAACCGATCAAGACCCGAATGGTCCATCCAGTCTGCCCAACCATACATGTTCCAAAAATTAATCATTTAATTTAAATTGCCCTTTTTCTTATAGGATATTTCTGGTCCAGAAACCCAGAGCTCTGCCCGATAGTGTACTTAGGTTCTATCTACTGGAGTCTCTGTTATATCTCACTCCAGCCTATCTTAACCATCCCAGCTTTCGAAGCCCTCCTCAGCCTGTCCTCAACTGAATGTCCATATAAGGAACACAGACCATGCAAGCCTGCCCAGTACTGGCCTTAGTTCCTTTAATGTATACCCAATATTTTCTGATTAGAGATCCTCTTTGTTCATCCCACGCTTGTTTGAACTCTGTCACCGTTTTCTTCTCCACCACCTCCCTCGGGAGCACATTCCACGCATCAACCACCCTCTCTGGGCAAGCCACTCAGTCCTCCATAGCCCCAGGTACGTTAGATAGATTGTGAGCCCACTGGGACAGAGAAGGAAAAATACTCGAGTACCCGATTGTAAACCGCTTAGATAACCTTGATAGGCGGTATATAAAAACCTAATAAACTTGAAACTCTCTGTAAAGAAGAATTTCCTAACATTATTCTTGAGTCTGCCTAGCAAGTTACCCTCACTAGGTTGTACTGCATGGCTTTTGTTTTGTTTTTAAATACTCTTAACAGCCTAAAAGACTTCTACTTGATTTTAACCATGCATACAGTACACGGGGGGTCTTGCCTCATCTATAGGCAAGGAAAACAGATTGTAGAGGTCCAGGCCCACAGACCTAACCTAGAGGGACCAGCATTTTTAATTATTGTGATAGGCATAAGAACATAAGAACATAAGAAGTTGCCTCCACTGGGTCAGACCGAGGTCCATCTCGCCCAGCGGTCCGCTCCCGCGGCGGCACATCAGGTCTGCGACCTGTGAAGTGGTTTCTGCCTACTTCTATAACCTACCTCAAGTTCTATCTGTACCCCTCTATCCCCTTATCCTCTAGGAACCTATCCAAACCCTCCTTGAACCCCTGTACAGAGTTCTGGCCTATCACATTCTCCAGAAGCGCGTTCCATGTGTCCACCACCCTCTGGGTAAAAAAGAACTTCCTAGCATTTGTTCCAAATCTGTCCCCTTTCAATTTCGCCGAGTGACCCCTAGTGCTTGTGGCTCCCCACAGTTTGAAGAATCTGTCCTTATTCACTTTCTCTATGCCCTTAAGGATTTTGAAGGTTTCTATTATGTCCCCTCTAAGTCTCCTCTTCTCCAGGGAGAACAGCCCCAGCATTTTTAACCTGTCAGCGTATGAAAAATGTTCCATACCTTTTATCAGTTTAGTCGCCCTCCTCTGCACTCCCTCGAGTATCGCCATGTCCTTCTTGAGGTATGGCGACCAGTATTGAACACAGTACTCCAGGAGCGGGCGCACCATTGCGCAATACAGCGGCATGATGACCTCCTTCGTCCTGGTTGTAATACCTTTTTTGATGATGCCCAGCATTCTGTTTGCTTTCTTTGAGGCTGTTGCACATTGCGCCGATGGTTTCAGTGATGTGTCGACCATCACCCCCAGGTCCCTTTCAAGGTTACTCACCCCTAGCAGTGTTCCCCCCATTTTGTAGCTGAACATCGGGTTCTTTTTCCCTACATGCATGACCTTGCATTTCTCTACGTTAAAACTCATTTGCCACTTTTTTGCCCAGTCTTCCAGTCTCGTTAGGTCCCTTTGCAGGTCTTCACAGTCTTCCGTGTTTCTAACATAAGAACATAAGCAGTGCCTCTGCCGGGTCAGACCACAGGTCCATCCCGCCCAGCAGTCCGCCCCCGCGGCGGCCCAACAGGTCATGACCTGCCTGAATCACCAGAAGGGGCCCCCTTGCCCCCTAGGTATCTCATCAAAGTCCTATCTTCCCATCAAAGTCCTAACCCTCCGGCCATTCACCTACACGACCTGGTGAGCTGTCTATACTTATGCAACACCCCAGCACCTCCCTCAGTACCCCACGATCCCCTTTTCCCTCAGGAATCCGTCCAATCCCTGTTTGAATCCCTGTACTGTACTCTGCCGGATCACTTCCTCCGGGAGCGCATTCCATGTGTCCACGACCCTTTGGGTGAAGAAAAACTTCCTTGCATTTGATTTGAACCTATCCCCCTTCAGTTTCTCTGAGTGCCCCCTCGTACCTGCCGTCCCTTTTAGTCTGAAGAACCTGTCCCTGTCCACCTTCTCTATGCCCCTAAGTATTTTGAAGGTCTCTATCATATCCCCCCTGAGCCTCCTCTTCTCCAGAGAGAAGAGCCCCAGTTTATCCAGCCTCTCGGCGTATGGGCAGTTTTCCAGCCCTCTTACCAGTTTCGTTGCCCTCCTTTGGACTTTCTCAAGAACTGCCATGTCCTTCTTGAGGTGCGGCGACCAATATTGAACGCAGTATTCCAGATGTGGGCGCACCATCGCTCGATACAGCGGCATGATGACTTCCCACGTCCTGGATGTTATGCCCCTCTTGATGATGCCCTGCTGCAGAGTTTGGTGTCATCAGCAAATTTGATAACCTCACATTTTGTCCCTGCCTCCAGATCGTTAATAAATATATTGAACAGTAGAGGTCCCAGCACCGACCCCTGTGGAACTCCGCTCGTGACCCATTGCCAGTCTGAGTATTGGCCTTTTACTCCAACCCTCTGTTTCCTGCCTGCCAACCAGTGTTTGATCCATCGGTAGATATCCCCTTGCACCCCGTGGTTCCACAGCTTTTTAAGTAGCCGCTCGTGAGGTACCTTGTCGAAGGCTTTTTGGAAGTCAAGGTAAATGATGTCTATGGATTCCCCCTTATCCATCTGGCTTATTCCCTCAAAGAAGTACAGCAAGTTCGTGAGGCACGACCTTCCCTTGTAGAAGCCATGCAGAAGCCAGGCAGAATCTGAATATTTTAAATAAGGTGGTCCCAGGCGTCCGAACCCAAACTTGTACTCTGAAATCTATAGAAAATTGATTATTCAGGAGATTCTAAATTAATATGCACAAGATAAAGCAGCATACAATAGGAGTACTGTATGCAAATCTCATGCATATTCTGTATGAATACACTAAAAATCAGACTGGCTGGGTATCTTAACGACTAAATTGGGAACTCTTGTTTTAAGGATGGATAGGACTTTCTAATAGAGACAATGAAAAAAAAAAATATCAAATAGCAAAACAAAAATGACCAAATATTTTCAACATCCTTAAGCAAATAAATTATGTGTGAGAGTTTAGTTTTGAAAGGCTCATATGTGAAAGTATCTCTAGTCCAGCAGCTCTCTCGCTTCCACGCAGAAATCGGGAAAAAGAATGCTAATTTTCTATGTGACGCATTGGCAGATATATTGGGACACTGTACTCAGCCCCCATAGTAATACCAATAACAGGGAAAGGGGTTGGGAATTATATATCACCTTTTTGTCGTTTTACAACCACACTCACAGCAGTTTACATACAGGCACTTCAAGCATTTTCCTTGTCTGTCCTGGTGGGCTCACGATCTATCCAATGCACCCGAGCGTGCTCTTTAGAAACCCCCTCTACAACATTTTCTGATGCGTACGCAACTGATGGAGCACAAAAGAAGGATTCACATCTTGCGATGGAGACAATCGTGTATTCTGAATCTGAAAACCAGATCATGACTTATACCCTCTTTACCGCAAGGTGGCGTTGACTCAGGCGGCACAAAGAACCAAATTCAAATGGCTATTAGTTCAACTAGGGTTATACTAAGATTCTTCTTTTTAAATTGCATAGTGCACTGCAACATTACATAAGAACATAAGAAGTTGCCTCCACTGAGGCAGACCAGAGGTCCATCTTGTCCAGCGGTCCGCACCCGCGGCAGCCCATCAGGCCTAATTGCCTGAACAGTGTCCCTGACTAATTTCGTAACTGCCTCTAGTCCTCTAATCCTATCCCTATGACCTGTACCCCTCAAACCCTTTGATCTCCAGGTACCTATCCAAACCTTCTTTGAAGCCCTGCAGCGTGCTCCTGCTTATCACATCCTCCGGTAGCGCGTGCCATGTATCCACCACCCTCTGGGTGAAAAAGAACTTCCTGGTGTTTGTTCCAAACCTTCCCCCTTTCAATTTCTCTGAGTGCCCCCTTGTACTTGTGGTTCCCCATAACTTAAAAAATCTGTCCCTGTCCACTCTTTCTATGCCCTTCATGATCTTGAAGGTTTCTATCATGTCCCCTCTAAGTCTCCGCTTTTCCAGGGAAAAAAGCCCCAGCTTCTTCAGTCTGTCAGTATATGAGAGGTCCTCCATACCCTTTATTAGCTTAGTTGCTCTTCTCTGGACTCTCTCGAGAACCCTCAAGAACACTGCGTTCAGCAAATGCTTGTGTATTTGTTGTGCCAAATGAAAAAAAAAAAAAAAATCCCAAAACAGCATTTGCAAATTACAAAAACTGGTGCATTTTCTCTAGCCGACCCCCCCCCCCCCCCGAGAATGGAGCAAGCTGCCCCTACAACTGAAGCTTCAACTGAATATAGCATCGTTTAAATATCGATGTTAAAATGTCATTTAAGCAGCCAGATTTTTGACCTGCCGTGATTTGTTTGCGCCCCACTACCTCTTTTTCCTTGCTGTTCTTGTGTCTAATTTATTGGTTATTAGTCATATTTTTAATTGTGTATGTTGGGTCGTTCCCCGCCTTGGATAAAGGCCGTCTATAAATAATAAAACAAACACAAACATTATGTACATTTCCAATTTTGAGCAGAGTCTTACAAGCAAGCCTACTGGACAGAAATAGTTTTCCTCCA
This sequence comes from Geotrypetes seraphini, assembly GCF_902459505.1. Lineage (NCBI taxonomy): Eukaryota > Metazoa > Chordata > Amphibia > Gymnophiona > Dermophiidae > Geotrypetes > Geotrypetes seraphini. The sequence continues at coordinate 171,496,679 of NC_047089.1, read as the reverse complement.
AGTTATAAGCTGACAAGGATATCTTTTAGACAGCTTGTGAAAAATGTGCCACACGTTGCACAACATTAGAATTAAAGCCTTTCTGAACAATATTTATGACCGTTCCTAGTTGCAAAATGAATCATTCCACATTAGTACTGTGTAAACACATCTCATCCCTTTGGTGTGTATAACACATTATGCAGAATTTCATACAAGCTCAAGAGTTTCTTAAAGGAAGGTTGTTCATTGTCTGAGTTTCACTTTTGGGAGCATGTACCATAAGTGACACAATTTGCACCTAAATAAATGCTTTCAACAGGTTTTTAATTCGACTATTTGAAATAAACAATAATTCGATCCGGCAGAGTACAGTACAAGGATTCAAACAGGGATTGGACAGATTCCTGAGGGAAAAGGGGATCGTGGGGTACTGAGGGAGGTGCTGGGGTGTTGCATAAGTATAGACAGCTCACCAGGTCGTGCAGGTGCAAGGCCGGAGGGTTAGGACATTGATGGGAAGATAGGACTTCGATGAGAAACCTAGGGGGCAAGGGGGCCCCTTCTGGTGATTAAGGCAGGTCATGACCTGTTGGGCCGCCGCGGGGGCGGACTGCTGGGCGGGATGGACCTCTGGTCTGACCCGGCAGAGGCACTGCTTATGTTCTTATGTTCTTATGTTCCTGGACATCTGGAGACTTGCGTTCTACTTTGTGCTTTCGGCTTTCGATTTTGGTTTGTGGAGCACCGGTCCGTCTTCTTCTTTGCTTGTGGTTGTTCAATGTCTACCATACCAAGTTGAATTAGCTAAATTAGATTAGTTAATTAGGCCTTTTCCTGTACCTAGAAGCAGTGGCAAAAAATTCTACCTAAGCAGCACCTGCAGTGCCGGGGGAGGGGAAGTAGGGGAGGGAGTTCACTTATGTACCTTCAGAAATGGCTCCCACCCAAATCTGGGGCCCTTCCAATATTATGCATGGGAGTGGGGGTGGGGGGTTAATTTCAGCCTCTGAGAGTTTATAAGTTTATTATTTATAGTCCACCTATAAACAAAGTGGATTACAACCGTTACGTACATAATTTATAAAACAAGACCGAATTACAAACAAGTAAGTACAGAATTGGAATTCTTTTAATTGCGCTTTAACAATTTTTAAAATTTATCCAGATTTTTCTGTTGCCCAATATATACTGAGAGTTGGTTCCATTCTACAAGCCCCGTGCATGAAAAAGTACTGGAACTCAATCTCTAGGAGCACATAATACAGAATGCAGCAGTTAGATTGATTTTTGATTTAAAGAAGTATGATCATGTCACCTATTTCTACCGTCAACTGCATTGGCTTCTGGTTGAAGCACGGATTAAATATAAGTTTGGCTGTATTTGCTTTTCATTATCAGGTCTAATCCCAGAGTATCTTATGGAATCTTTCATTATTACAAACTCCAAACATTCTAGGAAATCTCATTCATTATTCTCATTTCCTTCTGCAAAGGGATGTAAATATAAGAAATTCCAGGAACGTCTCCCGACTCCTCATGGGCTCCAAGGGGCTCAAAAGGGGCGTGTCCTTCCCCTTAGACTACGCCCCTTTGGACATGCAACTGCGGGCTGCGTACCACGGCTCCCTGTTCTTTTTATGAGGCCCTGAACGATCCCACCTGGAAGCGCTGGGCGCCAGGTTTTAGCGGGGGTTGCCTGCCCCAATGTAAGAAATGGTGCTGCTGGCGGCACTGGCTGGGCTCCCTCTCGCAGCTCCTTGTTCTTTTTATGAGGCCCCGAAGGACCCCACCTGGAAACGCTGGGCGCCAGGTTGCTGCAGAGGCTGCCTGCCCTGATGTAAGAAATGGTGCTGCTGGCGGTATTCAAGTGAGTTTTTATGTTTTATGTTAATGTTTCTTATGAGAAGTCACAATGTTCAGCAGATCACAGAGACCTAGGAAGTGCATAGGGCATCACAAAATCCTGCAAATATTTTGGTGATAAATGATATATTAGTATGTTAATAAATGTTTAATATGGTATTTTAGTTAGATTTTGAGCCTTTTTGGACAGATACGGAAGTTTTTAAGCACCTAGTGTTAACCGCCTTGATCTGACAATTATTGTCAAGTAAAGCGGTACAGTACTCCCCCGAAATTCATGGGGGTTCTGTTCAAGGAACACCCGCAAATTTCAAAAAACAGCGAATGCAGTTTAGGAGCGGATCAGAGGCAGGAGAGGGCAGCTGGAGCGCCGGCGTGTGCTGAAAACCGTGTGCGGGATCATTCTGAGTATTTTCCAACCGCCTCTTCTGGGAACTAAAGTCAGGCTACCCCAATCAGGAGCTGCTTTGACACGCTATCTGGCGTGTCAAAGCAGCTCCTGATTGATGTAGCCTGACTTTAGTACCAGGAAGAGGCGGTCAGAAAATACCGCAAAAGACTGAGTTTGCAATTCGCGAACCACAAATTTGCAGGGGTATAATGTATATCAAATAAATTAAACATACATACATACCTAAGTAAAGTAACAGTAACAACGTATATTTCACTCTGTGTTCCACAGTCAACCAGTACAATGTTATAAAATATGATGTAAATTATTATTATTAGTAGTAGTAACATGTTCATACTTTCTTACCTCAAACAAGGCTCTAATAACAGAATTTTGAAAAACCTGCAACGCACGTAGATTGGACGATGTTGTTCCCAAATATACAATATTACAGTAATCCAGACCAGCTAATACTACAGATTGAAGAACTGTTATAAAATCATTTCCTGATAAACACATCCAAAGTTTACTCAACATCTACAATTTAAAGTAAGTCTTCCTAATAAGATTCTGTAAGTGTGACCTAAAATTCAACTGAGTCACTCCTAAATAACGAACTTCCAAAGAAAAATGCCTATTGCCTCCCAGCTATTTCATCGATATGCCGCTTCTACATTGCATAACAGATCAAAGTGGTTTACAATTAAAAATCTAAAACAAAAAGGACCACCACAACAAAATGCAATAGGAAAAGAACACTCAATACTAGGGGAACACACACAAATCAACATTTAGGGCCCCTGTTATAAAGTTGCGGTAGTAATTCCCACATGGCAAATGAACATAGTCCATTCCATTCCTATGGGCTGTGTCACATTTGCCATTCCAGGACTCACTACTGCAGCTTTCTAAATGTTTAATCACATACAGTAACAATTCAGTATCCGCACGAAAGACACAGACTCCATGCCCGTCTCCAGATGCCTAATAACTAGCGACATTTGTAAAAACTGATCACTAGTATAAGCCTTTAATTTCTAAAAGGAGGTTCACACACATCCAGGGAGGGCGGGAGGGGGGAAGGGGGGATATAGTTATATCATTTTTGTTAGATAAAAGTGCTCTTTTATTGTACCATTTGGTTTTGTATATTCTACTGTACTTTGTATTTATTTAAAAATTAATAAAGAATTTTATATATATATATAAAAGATAATTAAAAAATGCTTTGAAATGTAACATCAAGATGAGCTTTGGAAACTGAAGGAAAAGCTAAGCAGTAATCATTAAGAGAACATGCAGGGCTCCTTTTACAAAAGGTGCACTAGCGTTTTTAGCACACGCACCGGATTAGCGCACGCTACTCAAAAAAGTACTGCCTGCTCAAGAGGAGGTGGTAGCGGCTAGTGCGCGCTATTCCGATCGTTAAGGCTCTAACGCACCTTTGTAAAAGGAGCCCACAGCGTGTCTTAGAATATATGGAATAGCTTAAGAGGCTAAATATGAGGCGAGTGTTCATGAAAAGCTTTAAAAGTCAGTCACAGCAATTTATATTGAAAAGAAAACCTTATAGGTAACCAACTAACTGGATTAAAAGAGGCCAGAGGCTGTCATACTTGCGGGCACAGCACAGGAAATGAGCTGCAGTATTCTATAGTATTTGCAGATGTTTCAGTTGACAGGTACGCTAGATAGATCAGTGGTTCCCAACCCTGTCCTGGAGGTCCACCAGCCAGTCAGGTTTTTGGGATAACCCTAGTGAATATGCATGAAAGAAATTTGCATTTAATGGAGGTGACAGGCATGCAAATCTGCTCCAAGCATATTCATTAGGGCTATCCTGAAAAACCTGACTGGTTGGTGGTCCTTCAGGACAGGGTTGGGAACCCACTGAGGTAGATTGTGAGCCCAACGGAACAGCTAGGGAAAAATGCTTGATTGTCTGAATGTAAAAACCACGTAGACAATTTCCATTGACAGGCTGTATATAAACAACAAACTTGGATAATCAGGAACATCAGCCAGTACAACATTATAGTAATCTAGTTTTCAAAATAGATAGGCATGTAACAGAATCTTCCGAGAATCCATACCAAAATAACTGTGTATTACACATAGTTGATGTCGTGCATAAAAACCAGCCTGTACCATGTAGGCAGTATGCGATTCAAAAAGACAGACCCGAGTTTATTATAACCCCTAAGTACTGAAATCAACGTGCAATTTGTCAGCAGTATTTTCTTAAAGTCCCAAGCACCAGTACAAAGAGGATTACTTTAAGCTGAACACATTAAAATATCTGAATGCATAGGCAACCAAACTTTCTAAAATGTGCTCACCATTCGTCACAAGCACATCCATTTGGAGCACTGGTGAGCAGGTAAAATAAGGCCAACGAGTCTAAATAAACTAAGATGTCCTGACTTGGAGGGATGGGAAGTTAAAGAGGATACGCAGAAGTCTCCACCAGGGAGAAATGAGGCAGGAAGTAAAGAAGATTCAGAATACATAGCTCCTAAAATTTGTCTGTTGTCCCTTATTCCTATACATGAAGACTTCATAGTAACATAGTAGATGACGGCAGATAAAGACCCGAATGGTCCATCCAGTCTGCCCAACCTGATTCAATTTAAATTTTTTCTTCTTAGCTATTTCTGGGCAAGAATCCAAAGCTCTACCCGGTACTGTGCTTGGGTTCCTACTGCCGAAATCTCTGTTAAGACTTACTCCAGCCCATCTACACCCTCCCAGCCATTGAAGCCCTCCCCAGCCCATCCTCCACCAAACGGCCATATACAGACACAGAACGTGCAAGTCTGCCCAGTACTGGCCTTATTTCAATATTTAATATTATTTTCTGATTCTAGATCCTCTGTGTTCATCCCACGCTTCTTTGAACTCAGTCACAGTTTTCCTCTCCACCACCTCTCTCGGGAGCACATTCCAGGCATCCACCACCCTCTCCGTAAAGTAGAATTTCCTAACATTGCCCTTGAATCTACCACCCCTCAACCTCAAATTATGTCCTCTGGTATTACCATTTTCCTTTCTCTGGAAAAGATTTTGTTCTATATTAATACCCTTCAAGTATTTGAACGTCTGAATCATATCTCCCCTGTCTCTCCTTTCCTCTAGGGTATACATATTCAGGGCTTCCAGTCTCTCTTCATACGTCTTCTGGCGCAAGCCTCCTATCATTTTCGTCACCCTCCTCTGGACCGCTTCAAGTCTTCTTACGTCCTTCACCAGATATGGTCTCCAAAACTGAACACAATACTCCAAGTGGGGCCTTACCAATGACCTGTACAGGGGCATCAACACCTTCTTCCTTCTACTGGCCACGCCTCTCTTTATACAGCCCAGCATCCTTCTGGCGGCAGCCACTGCCTTGTCACACTGTTTTTTCGCCTTTAGATCTTCGGACACTATCAATTCATAGTTAACTCTATCCTTATAAAAAGGGGGGGGGGGGGGAATAGAAGATTGCAGTTGTATTATCTAATGGAGATAAATCCAGAATAATTTATTGTGCATACAGCAAACATGCATATAGGAGTAAATTCTATAAACATCACTCAAAATTCACCACTGAATAGTATTCTATAATGTTCCTTCTGGGGTCAGCATGTTTTAGAGCAGAGGTTCCCAACCCTGTTCTGGAAGACCACTAGCCAGTCAGGTTTTCAGGGTAGCCCTAATGAATATGCATAGGTCAGATTTGCATGCTTGTCACCTCCATTATATGCAAATCTCTCTCATGCATATTCATTAGGGCTGAAAACCTGACTGGCTGGTGATCCTCCAGGACAGGGTTGGGAACCACTGTTTTATAGCATAGCACATAGTGCCATCACAAGGAGTTACTGAAACCAGATGTAAATCTTGGAATTTAAGATGGCCACAGATCCTCTGAATTCTATTACACCCTGCACATTTTAAGGGAATGCCTCTCCCATGGCCACATTCCTCTGTAGAGCTGTAAATAAATCTGCGCTATTCTATAAATGGGAGCATTAAGTGTGTAGTTGCACAAATCGGACATTTCTACCCTCTTTTGTCATCTTGCAGGTGTTAGAACACCTTTTCCCACTGAAATTTGGCACAGAAATACTGCATCTAACAATCAACACCACACACAAAATTTCCCTCAGCGTCATCTGAAGGAAAGACTAAAAAGGTTAGGGCTCTTCAGCTTGGAAAAGAGATGGCTGAGGGGAGATACGATTGAAGACTACAAAATCCTGAGTGGAGTAGAACGGGTCCAAGTGGATCGATTTTTCACTCTGTCAAAAATGACAATGAATAGGGGACTCTCGAAGTTACAGGGACATACTTTTAAAACCAATAGGAGGAAATATTTTTTTCACTCAGAGAATAGTTAAACTCTGGAACGCATTGCCAGAGGTTGTGGGAAGAGTGGAGAGCGAAGCTGGTTTTAAGAAAGATTTGGACAAGTTCCTGGAGGAAAAGTCCATAGTCTCTTATTGAGAAAGACATGGGGGAAGTCCCTGCTTGTCCTGGATCGGTAGCATGGAATATTGCTACTCGTTGGGCTTTGGCCAGGTACTAGTGACCTGGATTGGCCACCAGGAGGATGGGCTCCTGGGCTTGATGGACCATTGGTCTGGTCCAGTAAGGCTATTCTTATGTTCTTATTTGTCAACTAAAAAAACACAACCGCTTGACAGAGAATTAAATTTAGGGCTCCTTTTACGAAGCCACATTAGCAGTTTTAGCGCATGCTAAACCCGCGCTATGCGGCTAAAACTAACGCCAGCTCAGTGCTGGCGTTAGCATCTAGCGCGGCCGGCAGTTTAGCGCGTGTTAAACCGCTAACGCGGCTTCGTAAAAGGAGCCCTTAGTGTACTAATGGACTAAATTCAGGAATATCTGAATAATTTACAGTATTTTAACTCCCTAATGACCTGGCATTATTTATGCAATCAAATTAAAGACCACAGGACGCTGATCCTCTTTGTTGGAAAATGCTGTGATCCTGTGGGCTCCTTTTACTAAGGTGCGACAGGGCATTAACGCGCGGAATGGCGTGCGCTGAATTGCCGCATGCGCTAGACCTTAACGGCAGCATTGAGCTGGTGTTAGTTCTAGCTGCTTAACGCGCGGTGTAGCGTGCAGTAATATCCTACATGCATTAAAAACGCCAGCGCACCTTAGCAAAAGGAGCCCTGCGTGTCACACTTTAGCTGTCCTAGGATTCTGGAAAGTTTAGAAGCAGAAAGGCTCCACTGAATATTTTAAAGCTCTGAATCTCTCTGGAAGATCTCCTTTCGAAACTGGGGTACTTCCTACAGTTCCTTTGGCATGAGTGAATCACTAAGGTCACTGAACCTGGATGTGAGCAGAATTTCATGTTTCAAACAGGATGGATAAAAGCAAAGAAACGCTGCCATCACAATCCAAAGTCTGAGTCAGCTGACGATTTCTCAGACAACAGAATTTGGTGGGAACATGAGAGATGGTGGGGGGGGGGGGGGGAAGGGGGTCACAAATGTGCAAAGGAGAACTGCCATCAATTTAAACCAGATACTCAAATGCTGTGGAAGGAAACAGCAAAATACCTAATCCAATCAAATCAAGAACATTGTCAAGATTTCTTTTCAGTACTTTTACTGAATCTAGCATTTAAGACTAGAAAAAAATGTTCTTTTGGTAATGACATTTTGGAATAAGCTTGTCTACATGGAATGTTGCTACATTTTGGGATTTTGCCAGGTACTAGTGACCTGGATTGTCTACCATGAGGACGGGCTACTGGGCTAGATCCAGTAAGGCTATTCTTCAAGTTTCAAGTTTATTTAAAATATTTGATTTGATCTCAAAATCTAAATCCAATGTAATTTACATTTAGTTAAAAATGAGGTTAAAATAAAAAATAAAAAACAAGAAAATTAGTACTAATTTTAGTAAAATAATATGTTTGAAAAAGGGAAGAGAAAAAAAAAGAGGATTAAATACAATTCATAAACAAATAAGGAATAGGTAATGAAACGAGAGGTTGGGGAAGGTTACTCACATAATTTTCACTTGGCAGTATTCCTAGTCCACTGTAAAATAATAAAATTTAAATGAATCAGTTAAAAGCGTCCTTAAAAAGTCAACTTTTTAGGAGACTTTTAAACTTGCTAAGTAATTTTTCTTCTCTTATGTTGATCGGGAGCAAATTCCAAATTTGAGGGGCTGTAACAGAAAAAAAAAAAAATCGCATCCCTCCTTGAATATATTCTTATGTATACACTCTATAGCAGGGGTCTCAAAGTCCCTCCTTGAGGGCTGCAATCCAGTCGGGTTTTCAGGATTTCCTCAATGAATATGCATGAGCTCTATGTGCATGTACTGCTTTCAATGCATATTCATTGGGGAAATCCTGAAAACCCGACTGGAGTTCGGCCCTCAAGGAGGGACTTTGAGATCCCTGCTCTATAGCCTGAGTTGACAGCTGTTTTCCTTAACTACATTTAAGAAATACTAATTATAACTATTAAAACATGCTGATGCTATTGCACTGAAAACATTGATGTTTATGTGTGCTTGAGCAATGTTAAGGCTGGAGAGATTTTACATACTTTGAACTTTGGCTAATTAGCTCATACTGCACAAGAGGAAGAGTACTGTCTCTTAAGCACTAATTCGCATGTTATCACAGAACTAAGCATTTATACTACCTGCAGTTGCTCCATTTGACAAATGCTTCTGTAGGATACTGTTCAGTTTTGTTTTTTGAACAGCCAAAATACAGCCCGTGTTTGATCCGTAATTGTGCTTCTCCACTATGTTTAATTATTTACAATTTAATAAAAGATCTATCATTGCCATCCTAGTCTGCTCTCCTGTGGTCATTTCCATCCCTTTCTTTGGTTCTTGAGAGAGATGTTTCCAGAATACTTTTATCGACAGGGATACAAGCCTGTCCTTGGTTTGCAAGCATAATTCGTTCCAAAGCACTCGTATATCAAAGCGAATTTCCACAACCCAAAAACTTTAATAATACTATACATACTCGTATTGCAAGACCTCGCTCGTTTAGAACAGTCACTACACTCCTGCAGCTTCAGAGAGAGAAGAACCATCGGCTCAGTTGTGATGTGTGTATACTGTACGTACTTGTATTGCAAGTCATTGCTTGTATATCAAGTTAAAATTTAATCAAATGTTTTGCTTATCTTGCAAACCAAGTTGCTTGCAATCCAAGGTTTTACTGTATATTCATTGTGGATATCCTGAAAACCTGACCACCTGTGGCTCTCGAAGACCGGAATTGCCTACCCCTGCTCTAGAGGAAAGGAGGATTAGTTATGATACGATACAGATGCTTAAGAATGTAGAAGGTACTAATATACAAACATTTTCCAGAGAAAGGAAAGTAGTAGAACTAGAGGACATGAACTGTTACTGAAGGGGGGTCCACACTGGCATATCAAAAAGTACTTTTTCACAGAAAGAGTGGTTGATGTTTGGAATGCTGTCCCACGGGAGGCAGTAGAGACAAACACATAAACAGAATTCAAACATTCGTGGGAGTGGCAGTAGAGACAAACACATTAACAGAATTCAAACATTCGTGGGATAAACACAAATGATTTTGAGGATGGAAGCAAAACAAACTCAACAGTGCTAGATAGCAACTCCAGTAATTGGAAAATAAGAACAAATTTCTAGGGTCTATGCCATGAATACAACTAGACAAATCTGAATGACCTGGAGTGGGCTTTGATGGCAACTCCAGTAGTTGGGGAATTAGACCAGTGCCGGGAAGACGTTGATGATCTGGCCCCGAAAATGGCAAGGGCAGATTAAGAACTAGAATGCCTATATTGCATCACACCATGTGCTATGAGTTTATCTTGATGGGCAGACTGGATGGACGTTGGGCAAGACAGGTCTTTGTCTATGTTTATGTTACAGTGGCCATTAAATAATAATAATAATAATAACAGTTTATATACCGCAATACCGTTAAGTTCTATGAGGTTTACAGAAGATTAGTGGAGTACAAGTTGAGTTGACGTACAAGTTAAGTTAACTTAAGGGATGTGGGAATAATGGGGAGAAAGGGCAAGAGAGGGGAAGGAGGGAAGTGGGTCAGCTTTTCAAGAGCGAGCTGCAGCCTGCAGTAGCGTTTTGCATCAGCTCCTGGTTGCAGCCTTAGCAGAGGAGACTGCAAATGATATGGACAGAAGACTGGGAGGTAAGAGAAGAAAAATATAGCATGGGTGAATGGAGGAAGAAAGGAGAGTGAAGGGATGGACAAGGCGACAGAGACCGAAGCCTACACTAGTGAGGCAGTCGATGGAGAGAGAAAAAGATGTGTATGCTAGGGAAGGGGTAGGCAATTCCGGTCCTCGAGAGCCAGAGCCAGGTCAGGTTTTCAGGATATCCACAATGAATATGTATGAGATGGATTTGCATGCACTGCCTCCTTGAGATGCAAATCTATCTCATGCATATTTATTGTGGATATCCTGAAAACCTGACCTGGCTCCGGCTTTCGAGGACCGGAATTGCCTACCCCTGTGTTAGGGGATGTCTATTCACCAAGAAAGAAATGTATTCACCATGTACCCGACTGTCCCCTTTCCAAATATATTGAGGGAGTACTGTACATGGTAAGTGCCTTTCAGACTTCATAAGTTAGTCCTAAAGGATTTTTTTCATATCTTAAACTTTTCTAATGAACAATTATAGTCTAGAATGGTTATCTGACTTAGCAAAATAATGTTTTAAAGCAGTGTCAATTATTGTAATATGTGTGGTTCAATCTTAAGCTGTACTAAGGCAGTTTAAAATGGGATAAGGCTCTCGGTGTGCTTCCAGGCAGACATGGCTTATTTTTTTATTTCACTCAATGTAAAAGCCGATGAGAAATTCTTGCCATTTGACCTGCAGACACTGTCATGGGGTTTTGTTTTCTATTGCCATCTTGGGTTACCAGTGAGACATGTATTTAGTAATTCTTTTCACTGAAGAAACTGCCTATCAAGCAAAAAATTAAGCTTAAAATATATATTGCAAAAATGATCATCAGCAAAATGTACTTTAAGGGGACATTTATTCATGTAGTAGATATTTTATGTAGCAGATAAACTGGTTATATATCAAAGCATCACTTCATTTTTAATCTGAATAGGGTAAGGTTATTGGGATAGTCTATGTTTCTGTGTTTTATTGAATAATCACTGGGTGGGGGGGGAGAAAATGGTTGGTTATGCATATTTGTAAGTTGAATGTACTTTTATTAACTTATTATATGATATATATTTGTGTATTGCACTTTTGAAGTTTAGAAAATCAATAAAGAATTTTTTTTTTTTTAAAAGCATCACTTCATTTTTGCTTTAAAGATAGATTCCATGAAGTCTAGGAAATCTTTCAACCTTCTTACCTAAAATGCACTCTTTTACAGTATATTCATAAAATGCTGCCATCTTTGAGGCCTGACAATTTGCAAACTTGCCTCTGTTCACTTATGTCGGCAGCCCTGTACAAACAACTCAGTAAGGTTTCATAAGCTTGGTATATCAGTGTCTCACAACTGTGTTCGTGCTGATGTGTGGCGGTATCTTGCTGAGTGGCGTTCGTTATTTTTTGTTCCATGTTTTTGTGTGCCGTCACAAAAATGTCAAGAGCTTGAATTATAGCAACAAACATTAAATTTCTTGTTAAACTTGACAAGAGTGGAAGCGAAGTCCGGGATATGTTAGTCCAAGTTTATGGGGATAATGCCATGGAGAAAATGGCAGTGTACAAATGGATTGAACATTTTTCTGAGGGGACAGAAAGTGTCATCGATGAAGAAAGGTCAGGGCAGCTAGTAACAAGCAGAACTGATGAACACATTGCAAACATTTCTCGAACTGTGCATCAAAATCGTCAGTTGTCCAAGTGCCGATTTAGGATGCTTTTTGGACATCTGTTTTTTGATTAAGAGCCTGTTTTATTAATTTTTTTTTTTTTAATGATTTTATTTATCTTATATTTTCATACTATGCTTTTTTGAGGTTTCTCCCCACCCCACCCCCAAAAATTATGAAATTGTGAACATGATTTTGAAACTATTTCCTTACGGCTTTTATTTTCTTTATATATTGGTATAATCATCTGGTTTTTTTTCTGTCCAAGTATTGTTGCTTAATTAATATATTTAATATATTTATTTATTGTAACTTCAAATAAAAAAAAAAAACCAAGATAACATTTTTGGAAAAAATTAACTTATGCAGCATTCATCAGCACTCCTGGCCAGTTGCAGAAATCAAATCCACAGGCACTGGCCAGGAGTGCTGACGAAAGCTGCATAAGGACTATTGGACTTTGTTACAGTATTAACTGGACAGGTCAGAAGCATTATATGAAGTAACGGTGCTCCACTGAGAACTGAGAATACTAGTGGAGTCCACGGAAGATTCAAACTGCAGTCCTGAATGAGGATTAAAAATTGGATGTTTTTTGATGGACGTCCTTTTTGAGCAGCTAAGTACTTGGCTTGTGTATATGTGTGTGGAATGCGAGGGTGATGTTATGTGTATTACTACATTTCTAGACACTTTTTTTTTGAAAATTTTTTTATTGAAAAAGAAAAAATTTACCAAGTAGATAGCATACTGAAAACTCCAGTACAAACCAAACTGTTGTAACAGAACTCTTTTGCAAAAACAAGAACAGTACCAGAACCCCCCCCCCCCCCACCCCCACATCCCTCCACATTTCTAGACACTTTGGTGCATAGTTCTTAAATTTAAACAAGTCTCTACACCTGGCGGTTCCACATTTTTTTTCTCTCCTGCTGGAGTTTCTTCCGTGGTGACCGCCGGTTGTAAGAGGAGCCAATGATTGAAGCAGGGCAGCATAATTGCTGCAAGATTCAGCTTAATAGCTGTTCGTTATTGGGGGCCTGGTGTTACTACCGTTCCTCTTATGCTTAGGCTCGTTTGTGTTAAAGCAGTGATTTATGCATGTTTTATGCTTTAAGTCTATACACCACAATGTCTAGTTTATTTGTCAAAATTGGGTATTCTTATACTAAAGTACATTGACAAGCTTACCTTGTGTGATTTGTGACCCAAAGTTTGGTGCCAGGATGATCCGCGCTAAGCAAATACTATGTAAACGGCACTCTGTGCAAAACAGCTTTTACAGAATACACTTCTCCCTCCGTATACGCGGGAGTTAGATGCAGAGTTGGCCCGCGAACAGGGAAAAATCACAAATAATTTTTTGGGCGGGCTCTGACCCACCCCGCCTCCCTCCTGCGTCCCCGACCTTATCTGGTGGTCTAGCGGTGATGCATGGCAGCAGCGATCTTCCTATGCTCCTGCCCCATGCAAAGCCGTCATCAAAATGGCTGCCGTGAGTCTTGAGACTACAACGGGAACTCATGGCAGCCATTTTGATGATGGCTCTACACAGGGCAGGAGCAAAGGAAGATCGCTCCTGCCCCACATCACCACTAGACCTCCAGGTAAGGTCCAGGAAGGTTTGGGCAGCCTACAAAAAAATTGCAAATAATCGAATTCACGAGTAGTGAAACCGCGAATCCAGAGGGAGAGCTATACCAGCTTAGTGCACATTTCAGTTCAGATTCTATAAAAGATGCCTAAAGTAAGGTACCTATATATGCACACCTAGTCGAATTAAGCACCTAACAATTATTTAATTAGCTTAATTGGCACTAAGCTAATTAATGAGCCAATGCACATACAGCCCTAATCTGGCGCTGTCTGTCTTTGACTTATTCGGTCCAGCAAAGGATAGTCTTCAGGAAAAACAATTTGATGACACAGATGAGATGAAAGTGGTTGTGAAGAAGCGGGTATGTCAGTGCACACCTGAATTTTTTCAAAGAGGATTCGAGAGTTGGGCTCAACAATGGTATGAATGAATCGCTTGTGATGGAGACTATGTTCAGAAACATAGAAACATGATGGCAGATAGAAGCCAAATGGCAAATTGAACCATCCAGTCTACCCATTCACAGCATCCATTATCTTCTCCTCTCCCTAAGAGATCCCACAAGCCTGTACTACACTTTCTTGAATACAGTGTGTTTCCACCACCTCTACAGGGAGAATATTCCACGCATCTATCACCCTAACTGTAAAAAAAAAAAAAAGTATTTCTCAAATAGTCAAATACGCTATTTGGTACAGCTCTAAATGACTGTTTTGAAACAAACACTACAGATTCCTGTGGTCTCCATCCCCATGCACATCTCTAGTTTAGAAGGTTCAACCTTGGTGACCAGATTTTATATTTCTTAAGCTAGCCTTCAAGAACTAGAGGAATCCTCAGATTATTGAAAGATTTCTTCATAAGTGTTTAAGAGGATATGCACCATAATGCCATGGGATTGTCTTTAAACAATAGTCCACAGTGTTAAGTTTATACCACAAGTTTTTCTTTAAAAAAAAACAACCTCACCAATAAATCAATTAACAAACCAGCCTCTCTCTCAGGATAGAGCTTGGCAACTCTATTGATCTGGGTCACTCTGCTTCTTTCCATTCATAAACAAAAAACAGCAGCATGCAAAGTGAGTCACACGGCACACGGGGCTTAAGAAAAATAATACAGAAGAAGCCTTTCAGGACTGTGATCCTTCCATTTCTGACAACCAATTTTTGTACCATGGTTGTATAAGACCCAAGAGACCAGGAACTTCATAGAATTATCCAAGACTTGCTTGCTCACTTTCTTTTATTTGATTCTTAATTAGGATTTTCAACTTCTGCATTTCACTTTGTAGGACTTAGAAACATGATGGCAGATAAAGGCCAAATGGTCCATCCAGTCTGCCCATCTGCAGTAACTATTATCTCTTCCTCTCTCTAAGGGATCCCACGTGCCTATCCCATGCTTTCTTGAATTCAGACAGCCTTTGTCTCCACAACCTCTTCCGGGAGACTGTTCCACGAATCTACCACCCTTTCTGTTCAAAAGTATTTCCTTAGATTATTCCTGAGCCTATCACCTCTTAACTTCATCCTATGTCTTCTCATTCCAGAGCTTTCTTTCAAATGAAAGAGACTCGACTCATGCGCATTTATGCCATGTAGGTATTTAAACATCTCTATCATATCTCCCCTCTCCTGACTTTCCTCCAAAGTATGCATATTGAGATCTTTAAGTCTATCCCCATATGCCTTATGACAAAGATCACACACCATTTCAGTAGCCTTCCTCTGGACAGACTATCCCTTTTATATCTTTTTGAAAGTGTGGTCTCCAGAATTGCATGCGATATTCTAAATGAGGGCTCACCAGAGTCTTATATAGGGGCACCAATACCTCCTTTTTCCTACTATCTATACCTCTCCCTATGCACCCTAGCATCCTTCTAGCTTTCACCGTCTCCTTTTCAACCTGTTTGGCCACCTTAAGATCATCACATACAATCACACCCATGTCCCGCTTTTGGCCTGACTTGGCCCTGTTTCCTCTTGTGTTATTTTATCTGTTGGAAGTTCAAAAGATGTCCCACATTAGCTTGTTGCCAGCTACAGTTTGTGGGTGGAGGGTATTTACAGTAATACCAGACAGATGTATACAGGTTAAATAATTATGGGTTTTATCCAGGAACAATAATATAACAGACATTCCACTTAATAGCTGGCAAGGCATTTACTGACTCACTGTCACTGCATTTGCTGTTCCTGAATTCTTCACAGCTTCCTGGGAGGATGGCATATAAAACCAAATAAATAAATTTAATGATCTGGGTTTCAACCAAAATACCCTCCTCCTCACCAAACAGAGCCCCCTAATTCAGAGCCTCTTTCAATTCAGATGTTTTAGAGCGGGGTGGGGGGGGTGGGGGGGAGAGTCACAACCCAGTTGGGTTTTCAAGATTTTCATAATGAATATGCTTGAGATTTATTTGCATGCACTGCCTCCATTGTAGGTAGATAAATTGCATGCATATTCATTGGGGAAATTATGAAAGCCCAAACCTGTTTATTAAGCTGCACTAAGAAATGGGCATAACATACCCTTATGCAGGTGAACCTTGCTACAATTTGAGTTTCTGCTAGGTACATGTAACCCAGATGATCACTATTAGAAGCAGGATATTGGGCTAGATCAAGGGTCAGCAACCTGCGGTTCGCGAGCCACATATGGCTTTTCTGTCATGTAGCTGCGGCTCTCTAGGCCTCAACCCTTTAATCTCCCTCCCAACCCGATTCCTCTCCCCCCCCAAGCCTACTAAGTACCTGGGGGTCTTCATAACAGGAGCACAACCCTTTTGCTCCTGCCTCCTCACAGCTGCCTTCTAAAATGGCAGCTCGCTGTACTACAGGAAATGCTGCGAAAGGTGACGACAACCATTTTAGAAGGTAACTGCAAGGAGGCAGAAGCGAGAGGGCCATGCTCCTGCTATGAAGACCTCCGCTGGACCACCAGATACCTCGGTAGAGCCGGGGGGGGAGGGGTTCCATGGGTTTGGGAGGGAGATTAAAGGGTCAGGGTCTGGAGAGAGGAGCGAACCTTGGATATGGGTTGGGGAGGGGGAGGGGGATGGGTGAGGGAGGGAGAGAGGGAAGGAAGGTGCAGACCTACGAGGGATTAAAAGAATGGGAAAGAAGCTAGACCTTGGGGAGGGAAGAGAGAGTGAGAGACCAGGAATATCTCAAATTCCCTTCTCTACCCTTCTCTACTCTTTGTAAATCTTGGGTCAAATTTTTAGGATAAATTGGCTTCTTTGCTTTAAAAAGGTTGCCAACTCCTAGGCTAGATGGACCATTGGTCTGACCCAATATGACTATTCTTATGTTTTCTGTGTGCTAAGACATTTCTTGTGCGGCTGTGAAAGGGGCTTTTTCAATTTGCTTCATTTATGGCCACATGCTAATGTTACCACTGAAGTGCAGCCATAAAAAAAAAAAAATTTAATGTAGAAGCCATTACCACCTCCTGTTTAGGAGATGCTCAGGGCTCCCGAGTTAACCCTGTGGTAACCAGTTAGCACAATGTTTCTCAACTGGAATACCCCCCTTGCCAGTCAGGATTTCAAGATATCCACACTGAATATGCATAGACTTGATTTGCTTACACTGCCTCCATTATATGTTGCGCTGCTTTAGGTGTGCATTAGCATCTAACCCAGCCTAGTAAAAGGCCCCTTGATTTATGAAATCAGAGAGCGCAATGGTATCATATTTGCTTCAAGTTCATACTGAAAAGTTACGACAACTCATTATTATTCCCAAATATCAGCATTGCAGCATTTCTGAGCATGCTCAGTCAGAGCTAATTTTGTTGATTGTTCAGTAGGGAAGTGCTGCCATATCTAAAGCACAGTCTAGCGAGGCCTTCAAAGCTTACGTCTAACAAAAAGCATTACAACTTATGCAGAATTCCCACATTTATTGAAGAATATCAGCAAAAAAAAACACTAAACACCCCCAAACCCATGGTATATTATATTCATTTACAAAACATAAATTACAAAACAAGATAGATTGTGAGTCCATCAGAACAGATAGGGACAAATGACTGAATACCTGAATGTAAACCACTTAGACCAGTGGTTCCTAACCCTGTCCTGGAGGACCACCAGGCCAGTTGGGTTTTCAAGATAGCCCTAATGAATATGCATGGAGCTGATTTGCATGCCTGGCACCTCCATTATAAGCAGATTTCTCTTATGCATATTCATTAGGGCTAGCCTGAAAATCCGACTGGCCTGGTAGTCCTCCAGGAGAGGGTTGGGAACCACTGGCTTAGACAATTAATAGGCAGTAGAAATATACCATAAATAAATAAAACCACTATGGGAGCTTTCAAAAGCATGGTTTCAAGAGTTCAGAAATCTGTGTATATAACATTAGCATTCTGTAGTTTTTACATGTCTTATCCCCATTACACACTTCCCTCCAATGCAATTTATCACCCAGAATTCTCAGTCATTACTTTTAGAACTCATGGTAAGCTACAGATGTAAGGATAGCATAACCATAAAGTTTTCAATAGTATGTGCAATTTTTAGGTGTAATATTGCAGAACAATTTATCACATGGCTATGTGTAAGAATATTTGTATTTATTTATTCAATTTTCTATACCGTTCTCCCAGAGGAGCTCAGAATGGTTTACATGAATGTATTCCCTGTCTGTTCTGGTGGGCTCACAATCTATCTAATGTACCTGGGGCAATGGGGGGGAATTAAGTGACTTGCCAAGGGTCACAAGGAGCCATGTGGGTTTGAACCCACAACCTCAGGGTGCTGAGGGTGTAACCGCTGCGCCACACACTCCCATATTAAGATGGTCCTGGTTTGGCAAAAGCATCTCTATAAATAAGGGCTGAGGGAAATACAGTATGGACTCTGCTGCTGCTTTTCTCTCTTCTATGTGGTGTAATGAGATCGACCATCTTCTCATCTAAAATCTGCAGTCTTGTTTGTAAATCTTGGAATTTCATGTCAAAAATTGTATTATTTTGATTCTGCATAGGTGATGCACACTTGGATTAGTTTGTAAAAGGTGTAACTAGAAGTTCCATCACTGAAGCCAATTCTGCCCTGCCTATGAAAACTACTTAAAATACCAAGAAATGAACAGCTGCAGCAGAACACTTGTTTGCAAAAGGCAGACGAACATCTGTCCAGTCTTATTCCATGTGGCTTGTCTAATTCAAGAAAATATTTAGCATCGTCGCCAGCAATGCTAATAACCTATTGTTGTAGGCAGGCAGCTTCTCCCTAGAAATACAAAAACATCTTGCGTTTCTCTAATCCAATGATTCTCCACCTAGTCCTCAGGACATATCTAGGCAGTCAAATGTTCAGGATATCCACAGTATGAGACAGATTTGCATGCACTGACTTCTTGGTAAGCAAATTTATTCAAGCAAATTCATTTTGCGATATCCTGAAAATCCAACTGGCTGAGGATTGGGTTGAGAAGCACTGCTCTAACTCCCTGGCTCAAATCATTGATCTTCTCTTTTAGTCCTCAAGGACTACCAAAGGCTCAGGCTTTCAGGACACTCCTAATGAATATGTATGACAGAGAATCACATACCTACTACCTGCATTGTATACAAATTTCTCTCATGCATATTCATTAGGGGTATCCTAAAAGTCTGACCTATTGGTGGCCCTTGAAGACAGAGTGAAGATCAAGGTTCTAGCTACTCAGGTGAAGTCCAGAAAAGGACACATTCAGAGTAACATTAGATTCAAGCTCTTACTTGTTAATAAATTTTGAAAACAATGTCCAGAGACCTGATAAATATGCAAGATACCATGGATAAACCAATTTCATATCCAATACTTTATTCTTCATCTGTTTTATTAACAGAATATACTATGTAAGCTGAAATTTTTTTAAAAAAATTAGACGCCCTTAAAAATCAGAAATGTATTTTTCTTTGTCCTGATGATAGCTATTGGGCGAGATATGAAAAATGCTTCTGTGATGTGAAGAAGAGTCAGGACACTTTCAGAACATATCCCAGACAATCAGCGTATAATGAAGACAGGCTCAAAAACATGTGATTTATCTTAATGAAAGGCTGCACCTGTAATCACCACATTTAATCTGATGAGCTACGAGAAGGCTGAAAAGTTCCTGACACAGGAAGTTCCGGAGGTGAGAGATGATTGGCTGCTCAGCAGGTTGGAAGTGGTTTAAAAGGCATGCGGGGAGGAGAGGTTTCACACCACCAAACTACCAGAGCCAGGGCAAAGAAGCTCTCCCAGAGGACACTGAAGGTAAGGCGGTCCTGTTCATACTCTGCTGTTCTGCAATATTACACCTAAAAATTGCACATACTATTGAAAACTTTATGGTTATGCTATCCTTACATTAGCCTGGAGAAGTCTTTACAGAAGTATCATACATAAATTTACTACATTTTGGAAAACACAGGGTAGCATTTCTACAATGCAAATTTGTACCGGCTGAAACTAATGAGGAACTAAACTCTCCAGTGGTTTAAGACTTGAAGGGTTTAGTGCAGAAGTTCCCAAACCTAGACCTGAGGCATCCCAGCCAGTCAAGGCTTTCAATGTCCACAATGAATATTCACAAGAGTGTCTGGCATGCAATGGAGGCAGGGCATGCAAATCTCCTTCACGAATATTCGTTGTGGGTATCCCGAAAACTTGACTGGCTAGGGTGCCTCAGGACTAGGTTTGGCAACCACTGGTATAAGAGTATTACTACAAAGTTACAGTGATGCATTACCGCATTTTCACTGGCTTGGTGATACCGGTTTAAATGGGAAGTCAAACATCTCTTCTCAGTGCATGTTTCTTAAAAATCTGTTTATGAGAGAGCTTTGAATTAAGAGGTCTATATTAGAGTGTGTTTAAGAACTACCTGTAGTCTGCACAGATTAATGACTTTAGCTATTATAGTTTTTATTATTATTAAGACAAATAAGAACTAGCAACATGCGTGTGGCTCCCAATGATTTTGATGGCCTACAAACATTTGACATTGTTGGATGCCTGCTTTCCTTTACAAAATAACAGTGTATGCTATTCATGTGTGAGCCTATCAGTCAGCGCTGTTCATTGCGCAACAAATATTAAACAGTATGGGGTTCATTTTCAAAAAAGACGACATTAACTGGCACTTGGACAACCTAATTGCCAGGATGTCAACTGCCGATTTTTGAAGCAGACTTTCTAGACATCTTGCTAGACTTCTTAGCCACTGTGCATCCAAAGTGTGTTGGAGGTGTGTTATGGGCAGGTTATGGACGGGCTTAGCACTTGGACGTCTTGTGGTGACAATTGAACATTTCCCACGACGTCCAGGACAGAACTTAGACGTCTGGAGTTAGGCCTGTTTTAAAAGCATCTAAGTGCAAAAAGGAACCCAAACTGATCAGATGACCACTGGAGAGATTAAGTAATGACACCCCCCCACACACACACATACACATAACCACTGAACCCCCTCCCATCCCACAAAGATCTGAATGAAACAGTACATACCTGTCTCTAGATCAGCAGCACCTGGTATGGGAAAGCCTAGTAGAGCAGCACACAGGTCTCTTTAATAGCCTGATGGGTGGACTAGTGAACTGGCTAGTAAACGGTAGAGAGAAGAACCAGGGCCTATAAGCCACTCTAACACTACATTTATGCTGTAAAATATGAGGCCACCAAAATCTTGGGGGTGGGAGACAGATGGGTAAAGTAGATTTGGGGGGAGTTTTGTAAGGTTCACCATAAATTATATGGGAATCTTTATGTGAAATTCACAGCAGTACCCACTAAGGTGTCCCACTGCTCTATTGGCATGTATGTGTGACCAGTCCTTTACAATGCTGACCATTCCCATGTCCAAATTGTCTGGATTTGGACATTTTGAACTTGGATGCTTTTGTGGATGAAAATGGCTAAAAAAGTTAGACGTCCAAAGGTTGAACGTCCTAATGGCCAACAAAGTCAAATAGGTTATTTTCGAAACAAAAAATCTGGACGCCTAGCAGTTTTGAAAATGGATGTTTCTTGTTTCTGAATTTTTGATGCCTTGTGGGAAATATCCAAACTTAGCATGCTGGGAAAATGGCCTCCATGTGTTCATGTGTTCTTTTCTCTTTGTACAGAACCGATTGACCTAGCTTGGGAAAGATGAGGTCTTGGATCCTGCTCGTGTCTCTTATAGGTGCAACATTCACTATGCCAGTAAGTGTCGCTGAAAAAGCTACTTCTGGACTATTAAGTTTGCCAGTGTGGCACTGTATTATCTATCAACCTTAACACTTAAGTCCTATCTACACAATTTCAGTGTTCTTAAACAGTCATGTTGGGCTGCTGGCCCATTAGCTAAATAGCATACCTATGTTGATGTCAGTTTATTACTAAACTCCAAAATACACATTCAAGTATAATCAGTCAATATTTAGCTACCACAGTCAGCATATTTTTAACACCAGCTGTGACACTTAAAAAAATACCACATTGGATCTTGCAGATGGGCTGCCCTGTTGCTTTTTTAGACTCAAAGCGTATATACAGATATTCAGTGTCATAAGGATTGCTATACTGGGATAGACCGAAGGTCCATCAAGCCCAGTATACTGTTTCCAACAGTGGCCAAACCAGGTCCCAAGTACCTAGCTAGATCCCAAGTAGTAAAACAGACTTTATGCTGCTTATCCTAGGAATAAGCAGTGGATTTTCCCAAGCCAATAATGGCCTATGGACAGCCGATTTGCAAAGCTAAGTACTTTTACTATATAAGTGCTTAGAGTATTTTTGGGAAATTAAATACAAACAGTTAAGATTGAAAATAAAAATAATAAATAACAATAAAATAGTCACAGTATTTGGGAGGAGGAGGTTGAAACCAATGAAGATAGTCCCACTGTGGTTTGCAGGCTCATCTAAATAATCAGCAGCAAACGAGGACCTGAGATTCTTCCTCCGGTAGGAACCTATACGGTAATAGTTGTTCTAACTTGAGTAGAATCGTCCCAATACATCTATTTTTTCACTTATTAAATAATAGTGGAAAGAATGAAGAGGTGAAGAGAGTATTTTTATAGGATTAAGAGACTTGCCCAGGGTCACAAGGAGCAGTGTGGGATTTGAACCCACAACCCTAGGGTGCCGAGGCTGTAGCTCTAACCATTGCACCACACATTCCCTTAGGAGTGGCCTAGCGGTTAGGGCAGCTGCCTCAGCACCCTGAGAATGTGAGTTGAATTCCCCCTGGGCTATAACACCGGATGCTCATAGGATTCCCTCAGTAACAGCAAGTGAAGAGGGAAGAGCCCAGTGGCGAATCCCCACCCGTACGGCGGGCGCGGGAAATGTGGCGTACGGAAGACCGCCTCCCCGGCGCCGCTCGGGGGCCCGAGTCCTTCTGATCGAGGCCCAGCCTGCGGATGGTGTTAGGCCGGTAGCGGCCCCCGGCGTGCCGGGTCCGGGTCTTCTCGGAGTCGGGTTGTTTGGGAATGCAGCCCAAAGCGGGTGGTAAACAGGGCATGATCCTTGGAGAAGCATGGGCGGGTCAGAGGTATTCCAAAAATGTGTGCACAGTGCTATAGAATATAGGGGGTGCATTCCCCAGTTGGATGCCAGGAATTGCACCTGGTTTCAACAGGCTAAGTCCTGGTACCCAAACCTGGGTGCTAGAATTGGCACTGTGCGCTAATTTATGAAGGGCACTGAACCGGGAGCAAAATCTATAGAATAGCTCTGAGCAACGATTTTTTTCTAGCACCAATTTTTAAACACCATTTATTGAATACAGTTCTATTTGTCCAATGCCACTGAAAATTCTTACAGACCACCCTGGCACTACACCTGGATTGCACTAGTGGAAAGCAAGAACAGAGCACAAACATCCTTTCTAGCTCTATAGTGAATGATAGCCAACTGCTATCTGCATAACTATGTGGTTTAATTAAGAAGAGCAAAAAGCCAGATCCTTTATTTGAAATCCCTGGGACCAGGCAAATTTCCGTTTTTGAAATAAGTGGCATTTCCATCTCTTTCTGCCATTTCCAGCCTTCTGACCAGTTTACAGCTTCTCACTGCCACCCTGGAATCCGCAGCTTCCACTATCTAGCCACTTTCCAGCCCTTCAACCTGAATTGCACAGAGATCAGGAGAAACATGTACACTTATCCCTCCATATCCATGGTGGTTAGGGGCAGAGCCGGCCCGCGAATATTAAAAAACCGCAAATAATATTTGGGCCGGTTCTGCCCTGTGCAGATCGCTCACAGGAAATGTTTGCTTCGAGCTCCTGTCGCCTCTCGAGACTACGACGGGAGCTCAAGGCAGCCATTTCCTGTGAGCGATCTGCATGGAGCAGGAGCGTGGGAAGATCGTTCCTGCCCAAAAATCCGCTAAACCACCAGGTAAGGCTTAAGTGTGTGAGGGGGGAGGGGCTCACAGGGCTTAAAATAGCCCAAAAAATGAAAATGATTTTTTTGGCAGAAAATTGCGAGTAATCGAAACCATAGATACAGAAACCGCGAATATGGAGGGAAAGTATACCCCTATGTTAGTTTCAGCATGCGTCACGTTGAGTCAATTATTGTTTTTTAAAATTTCAGATAAACTAAACTAAACCTCATGTTTATATACCGCATCCTCTCCATAAAGATAGAGCTCGGCATGGTTTACAGGTACTTTAATAAATGAGGGAAAAACATAAGAATTAATGGTTATAAAGAGGGTAGGAGATAAAGGGTAGTGATAAAGGATCTTGTACCTGTATATGTAGATTCAGTGCCATTATTTCTATGGATAGTGGTTCTGAATATAATTAAATATTTCATTGCCACAGCTAATATTAAAAATAAATAAACAAACAGAGAGAAAAAGTCTCAGCCAGTTTGAAGTAACAAGTAAAATCTGCAAAAATAGTCTTACTTCTATGAATCACAGACCTTAAAATAAATACTGTATATCTCTTCATTTCTGATATCCCTTGATTGCTTCATCGTATTCCTGTTAAAATTATGTTTACGTACTATCTATATCCATGCAACGGAAGCTGTCACATCATCAATTGGTTTGCTAAATGGCACATAATTGGTCAACGGAAAAAGTTTGCTACATCTTGAAGATCCCAGAGCTATGTTAACAATATGCACAATAAAATATGGATAAGGGAAAGTTGCAAAGGTTGGTATCTGCTCACTTTTCTCCAGTGTATTCTTTGTGCACAGCCTGGAAATCCGATTGGCAGTGGGATTTCTGGGATAGCTTTGGGAATCTGTGCTGTTAGTAACAGATTCAGTCAGAGTTGAAGGTTGGTTATGATACTTGGCAGCCGCTACCAGAGCAAAAGAATTACACAGAGCTGCTGTGGGCTGAGTTGTTCAAAATAGCAATAAGCTTTAAAATGTTACTTTAAAAATATTATAATTACATAATTTGGCTTATTGTAGTAATTTAGTAAGAGGGAGGGAGAAAATGATTGTTCTAAGTATAAATTGTATATTTAATAATGCGTTTTACGAAATATTTATGTTCAGATAATTGTATTGCATTGTCAAAGTTTAAAAATCAATAAAAATTTATAAAAAAAAAAATTCACTAAGAAGGCGCATGCAAGATGTTAAGGCAGGGTTTTAAAAAGCACACATTATTAGAACTTAGTATTTATTAATTTCTTATATGCTGCCTCCAAGCCTGAAAGCTATCAAAGCTGCGTACATTTAGGCAAAGTAGGTGTTTTTTTTAAACTACATTTTAAAAATGTTAACCAAGCCCCATGGTGTTTAAAATAAAATTGCTGTTTAAAATAAAATTGCTGTTTTCTAAATGAATATAATATGTCTGGATTTTATGATCGAATATCAAAGTATCATGACAATAGCCATACAGTCTTCTCTTGTCTTCACTACGTAGTATGCAAAAAACTAATTTTTCCACATTTGAAACTGAAACTTCATTTTTAATATTTCTTTTTAGCTGCCTTCCCCTCACCATCCTGGATACGTCAACTTCAGCTACGAGGTCAGTATCTGTTAGTATAAGACATGAGGACTGTATGCACATAAAGTAACCATATGAAACCTTGTCTTTCAAGTCTACTTCTTGTTGTCTATAAGAACTTAAGTGCCATGCTGACTCGGACCAATGTTCTGTTGAGTCCATGATCCAGTCTCTCCCCCCTCCCCCCCCAAGCACCCAGTAGATCCCGAGGACAAGATCCCTTCCTTGGTATCTGCTACCACTTGCTGTGTTGTCTCCTCCTATGCCAGAAGAAATAGTGATCCTCAAATCTGCCTGGCTAACTGCAGATCGACATGCCCTCCAAAATCATTTCCAAACTTTTTCTGACCCTCAGCTATACTTCTGGCCTCTCTCCATTCCCCATCAACAAACTGCTAAGTAAATTTAGACTGGAAAAAATAAATTTTTATAAATCTGGCTGCCATATATACTGGAATATAAACTGACACAAATATAAACAGAGGTAACCTTCCCCCCCCCCCCCAAAAAAAAAAAAAAAAAAAAAAGGTTGACTCGAATATAGACCCGGGGCGGGGGGGGGGTTAATATTCAAGTGCAGTGCCTTCCCTTGCCCTGCCATTCTCTGCACCCAATATCCGTCCCTCCCTGCCAGGTTCTGTACCCTTCCCCCCCCTTCCTCCCGATGGTCCAGCGGTGGCTGGAACAGGAGGGATCCCTCACGCCTCCTGTCCCAGCCGATTCTAATTATTTTTTTCCCTCTCCCGTATCCCTGGTGGTCCAGTGGTGAATCATGGCAGGAGTGACCTTCCTTCACTCCTGCCCGTGCAGAACCACTAATTAATTGGCTGCCACGAGTTCTCGAGGGACCATGAGAACTCATAGCAGCCAATCAGCTAGTGGATAGTAAATCCAGATAGCACCAGGGCAGTCTATGAAGGGCAGCTGAAAAGTTCTCGGACCAACCAAGAGGAGAATGATGTGGAGCCATGAAATTTACAAGTTATTCCATACTTTACTTGACACTTTTTATTTCATTTCATGTCATTGAAATGAAAAGTGTCAAGAAAAGTGTGGAATAACTTGTAAGTTTCAAGGCTCCACAACATTCTCCTCTTGGTTGGTCCGAGAACTTTTCAGCAGCCCCTTGTAAGAATTTTCAGCAGTACCATATATAATGGCACTAAAAACATATCAACCCTTGTATTTATCCAGCCACTGATTAGAAAGTAAAGCTACCAAGTCAATAACTGCACATGGGGACCTTAAACTTGGAATTTCAGAGCTAAAGTTAGATATTTTTTTCTATTACTATAAAAAGAAAGGTTGGACTGCTAGCAAAAACATTATCAAGAGATCCCTTTCTATGCCCCATATCCTCATATCCTCTTCAGAGCACCAGAAACTCCAGAAAGCTACCAGAAAACGTATTACAAACTCACTCCATACCCCTACTCCCCACTGCTCACCGCCCTAGCCAAAAGATTAACCATCCTCCTTAACTGTATCCCCCCATCCTGGTATCCTGTTTGTCTGTCTTGTCTGCTTAGATTGTAAGTTATTTCGAGCAGGGACTGTCTTCTTCATGACTCTGTACACAGTGCAGCGTATGTCTGGCAGCGCTCTAGAAAGAATTAATAGTAGTTGTAGAAGTAGTAATGTACAGTACCTAGAGGAGAGGAGTGGTCTAGTGGTTAGAGCTGCTGTCTCAGCACCCTGGGGTTGTGAGTTCGATCTCAGCCTGCTCCCTGCGACTCTGGGCAAGTGACTTAACCCTCCATTGCCCGAAATACCACAGTTAGATTGTAAGCAGTTAATAAATCCCAATTTTTTTTAAAAAAGTATATATATATATATAAAATAAAATTATATATATATATATATATATATATATATAAAATAAAATTATATATATATATATATATATATAAAATAAAATTTTATATTTATATATATATATATATATATAAAATACTTAAAAAAAAAATTACATACACACAGTGTTCCCCCGGTCATTCACGGTTGGCGGTCCCAGTCATTCACGGTATTTTCCGACCGCAACCGCCGACCAAGAAAGGACAAGTGGAGAGGCAGGAGAGCGCGCGCCAGCAAGTGATTGATAAGGCCCGACTTTAGTGCATGAAAAGGCGGTCGGAGCATACAGCGAGTGGTTTTCTTCACTCGCTGGCACTCCGGCTGCTATCTCCTGCCTCTCCCGTCTCCCCGACGAAAAACCATATTCGCGGTTTTTCAAGATTCACAGGGGTTTCTGTGGAACGGAACCCCCGCGAATTTCAGGGGAGTACTGTATAAATCTCTGAGGGCACATAAATGACTTATCATTATCATAATGATATTGGCAGATAGGTCAAACAAATAATGAAACACAAGATACCCTTGACGTGAACTGCTCATTAGACGTTTCTCCTCCTTTCAGCATCTAACATTTTATTCCTAAACCTGTGTTACTTTTTTTTTTAATCTATGCACTTTGCATGTAACTACTAACTTGGTAGTAAAAGTGACAAAAGTGGTTGCTGGTTCAGCCGCTAATAAGCTCAGGAGAAGATATGCTTTTGGTTGCTTTGTATAGTTTACCATAGAGAATGGCAGGGGAAAAACTTTGTCCCCATCACTGCCCCATCCCCACGACCACCGACCCTGTCCCTGTGACCACTGTCCATGCCCTGTTCCCACAAATACTGTCCCCAACCCCGTCCCTGCGACCACTGTCCCCGCAGCATCCATACAAGCCTCAGTACTGCAATATTTAGCTTATTCCTTCCTTATAAATCAAAGTTCTTAACTAGAGAAAGAGATGTTCAGCTGGCAGGGCTTTCTTTATAAATTTTTATCAACACAACTAATATACCACTTTATCCTAAAGCAAAAAAAATTAAAATAAAATATAAATTTTTTTTCTACCTATATTTTCTGGTTTCTGCTTTCTTCATCTTCATTCATTTCCTTACAGCCACTGTCTGCCTTCTCTGTCTCTTCCATATGCTCTGTTACTGTGCCTCTCCCTTCCATCTCTCCCTCCACCCCCACACCAATTGGTCTGCCACCAATCTTCTTCCCTCTGCTCCCCCTATAGTCTGGAATCTCTCTCTTCCCCATTTCCATTCAGCGTCTGTTCCTCTGCACCCCACCTTTCCCAGTTCCCTTCAGTGTCTGTTCCTCTGCACCCCCACCTTTCCCAGTTCCCTTCAGCGTCTGTCCCTCTCTAGCCACCTTCCCCAGTTCCCTTCAGCGTCTGTTCTTCTCCACCCCACCTTTCCTCCCTTTCTCCCACCCTGCCCCTTACCTTTGCGGCAGGTAATTTCTAAATTTCCTTCCTACGAGTAGCTGGAGTGTTGAAGTCACATGTGGCTGCAGGAAAGGTCGTTTCTGATGCAACTTCCGGTTGCATCAGAGATGACCTTTACGGCAGCTACATGCAATTTCAACACTCCGGCTGCTCGTAGGAAGCAAATTTAGAGAAATTGCCTGCTGCGAAGGTAAGGAGCAGGGAGGGAGATGCTCATGCGGCGGCAGCGATTGGGCTCAGGCGGTGGTGATCGGGCAGAAATGATCAGGAGGGAGAGAGATGCTTGGGTGGCGGCGGCCGTGGCGGCAGCTATCAGTATGGAGGGAGGGAGCATGATCAGTGACCGCGCGCGTTCTCTCCCTTAACTGCAGAGACAAGGCCATTCACCGCTCCACGGGGCGGTGAATGGCCTTATTCCCGTAGCCGCGGTGATCACTGTTTTCCCTCCCATCGTTTCGGCGGGTTACCCGTGGGTAACAGCCACTGTGTCATTCTCTAGTTTACCACACTTTGACCTAGTGCATTAACAAGTTAAAACAGAAACGCTTAGAAGAGTTTATTTTAAAAGTTTCTATACCATCTACTTCCTAGGTGGTTTATAAATATGCACATACATAATAGTTAAAACAGCACAAGAAAGGAACAAATCATCTAAAATTTAAACAGCACAAATCAGACCAGCACAATGTAATAAGCACAAGTGTTAAGATCAGTGCAGTATGTTGTTACACCTCAATCACTGATATATTGAAACGGGGCTCACGTCGAAAGAGGTGGCACTGCAACTTAAGTTAAATTTCTCTTTTTATAAGAATGAAATAAAGAAAGAAAAAATTAAATAAAATATTATGGTTAAAAAAGATTAACAACTAACTGCCCCCTCCGCTCCAAAGCAGAAGAAAGACTCAGCATTCCGGCAGGGAGATCCCTCCGAATGAGTACGGTATATAAAAGATCCCACAGCCGTTTCCTACCTTAGCTATGGAACCGACTACCCACACAAATCAGGACGCTAGACTCACTAATGACCTTCCTCTTCCGCCAATCGGGCCATTAAAAACTGCCTCCTCAATATACTTCTTTTAGTACTCTGCGCTATGACCAATCTGGTCTCTAGAATAAGCTCTGTTATTGGCTATTGCAACCTATTTGGTGTCATGACTAGTCTGTTTTCAAACGATTATGAATTTCTACTTGTAACCCGTTCTGAGTTTCTGGAAGAACGGGATAGAAATTAAAATAAATATATAAATAAAGATTAGGATAATACACGAATGGGATCAATGAGGATTGCAGCCTGATCGTGTTACATTACTCGATTGGCAGTCTGAAGATCCCTTAAATTCGCTATATTGTCTTTCACTTTAATTTTAAGGTTATCAATTATTACAAGATATTGAGTAGCCACTCTTCAGCTATTGTGGATAACTTGTCAAAACTATGGTACAACCTCAGACATATAAAGTGGTTTATAACTGGGCACTTTAAACCTTTTTGTGTGTTATAATAGTATTGTAAATTTAGTAAAATATGTCTTTTCATTTTTCTCCAAAGATACTAACACCTTTAAAATGGTACCAGTCCATGATGAGAAACCAGGTATCTTAACTATTTATACTTTCCATCTTTACAAAGTGACTCTTGGTATTTTTGTCTATTGTCATAAAGAATCGTCATTGGTTCATTTCAATTTGTATGAAAAAGTGAACAAAAAAAAGTTATAAGTGAAACAAAACACCCATGACTAGCTTCAAACAATTATTCTCTCTTTATCAAAATAGTTTTAGTAGTTTATTGCTGAGACAGATTTAAATTAAAGAGAAATGTTCAAAGTTCTAAAAAATAAATAAATGATGATATACAGTGCTCCCCTAGTCATTCACGGTCGATTCGCGGTCCCAGTCATTCGTGGCATTTTCTGACTGCGAATGACCAGGCAGGAGAGGGCTGTTGGAGAGGCAGGAGAGAGCAGCCGGAGCGCCAGCGAATGAAGAAAATCACTCGCGGTATGCTCCGACCGCCTCATACTGCACTAAAGACGGGCCTCACCAATCAATCCGGCTGCCCTCTCCTATCTCCCCCACTGAAAACTGTATTCGCGGTTTTTCAAGATTTGCGGGGGTTCCTAGAATGGAACCCCCATGAATATTGGGGGAGTACTGTTGTCCCAAAAATTGTTTTAGAATTGCTCAAGTAATGCCATTGAAATAAAGGTAAAGACACCACACAAATAGAATAGAAGGAAGACACATCTGAAGAGAATCAAAATGCAAATAAAAAGTAAAAGAATTACACTATGTAACACAATTTTTATTCCTGTGGAGTAAGTGTAATTTCCTAATTGTTCATGCCTAAAAAGTACAAAAAAAATGTCTCTTATTTCCATAAAACTGTTTTTTGTGACTAGGATAGTCAAGTTTTGCAATTTACTTATTAAAATGTGAAAACACGTATTTATATTGAGGTTATACAAAGATGCCACAGAATATTTGAAGTGAGTAGCTTTTCGAGATTTACAATTATATTGTTAAGTCACTTTCAATAAACAGTCCTCAAATGTAGTCTCCCATCGTGTTCTCATTATACTGTCCTTGGTAGCAGCGTTCGAAGTCCAGTATATCCTGGTGGAAGCATTCACCTTGCTCCTCTAAGTATGCTCCCATGTTCTCCTTGAATGTCTCAAGATGAACATCAAGGACATGGACTTTGAGAGATATCCTACAGCCCATTTAACTATAATTATTCACCAGATTATCAACCAACACCATGTAGCTTTTGGCCTTGTGATTGCGCAGGAAGCCCCAAACCACTGTAACCAAGCTGTTCCAAGCTGCTTTCTTCTTTCTAGTTAGCTTCTTCGGAAATTCCTTCCACTCCAGGATCTTCTTTATCTGTTGTCCAATGAAAACACTAGCTATGAACTTTGCCTCAAACAGATGAGGGAAGATGTCTTGAAGGTACTTGAAGGCTCTTTATTTAGAGCTCTGACAAATTGTTTCATTAGGCTCAAGTGGCATCAGCACCTTCCGGAGCTCCACCAATGTTTTCCATTTGACTTTGTTTCTCCCCACAGAGAACTCTGTCTGCTGTGGTCAGTCCCGCCTTTGGTAATACCTATACACCTTTGTGTCCCTGCTGTCCTAAAATCAGAGATGGCAGGGAAACTTGGTTAAACAGCCTTGGAGACCAATTATAAATGCCACCATTTTGTAGTCTCCCAGCCTACTCATCACTTCCCTCCCCCTCGGCCTGACATCTCCCTGATCCTTCTTTCCCATGATCTGGCATCTCTCATTCCTCTCATCTCCCTTCACTGGTCTTCATTCTCCCTCCCTCTCCCTCTGATGTCAGAGGGAAGGCTTCCGAGTCAGCCACGGACAGCATGTATGAGCCACTGCTCCCGACTTTGTAAGGAGAAGTGTGGCTGGGAGGAGGGAGCCAGCCAGAGCAGGTAAACACCCGCAGGAGGGAGGGAAGCAGACAGACAATAATTTGGGACACAGAACAGAGGGAGGTAAGGACAACGCAGGGGCACGTTGAAACACGGAAGGGAGGAAGAGGGTTGCGCTAGTACAGGAAGCGATGAAGAAAGGCGCACTAGCACAGAAAGGAAGAAGCAGACCCCTGTTCGTAAGTATGAGTCTGATGTAAGTCCGACATGTTTAACCTGGGGACTGCCTGTAGTTACACTGTACTACTATTTATTAACGCAGCAGGCGCCTACTACATGCAAAAAAAAAAAAAAAAAAAGATAAATTTCAAAATATCAGTGTTCTGGTCACAAAAAAAGTTTGAGGGGAATGATAGCCATTTTCTATACTTTTGTGGCATAGGCAATTAAGAAAGAACACTTATTACCCAAGAACAACAAAAAAAAATTGTTACATTCAATAGTTCTATTACAAATATAATTGCATATATTATAATAATATAATAATAATAATAATAACTTTATTCTTGTATACCGCATTACCATGGAAGTTCTATGCGGTTAACAGAAGAAGAGACTGTACATTTACAGTGATGTTACAATTTCGTTAAGGTTAGATTTACATTTTGGTCAGGTTACCTTTACGTTTTTTGACAATAAATGTGCTGTGAAGTTATTTTGGCAGTTAGGTTATATGTTCAGAACGGTTAAAATTGCTATAGTTAGATACAGCAGCGTTACAGATTGCAGTGTTGCATGAGGTAGTGAGGGTTTAGGGGGAGAGGGGTGAGGGGAGGAGAGAGGGTTGATCAGAGGAATTTGTCAAAGAGGTAGGTTTTGGTTAACTTCCGGAATGTTTGATAGTGGGGGGAATTGGAGATAAGGGTAGAGAGGCATTTGTTCCATTTGCCTGCTTGGAATGCTAGAGATCGATCAAGGAATTTTTTGTAGAAGCAGCCCTTCATGGAGGGGAAGGAGAACAGGTTGGTGTTTTGTGTGCGAGAGGGGCGTGCAATTTCAAGGTGTTCGGATAGGTAGATTGGTGAGGAGCCTGCTAAGGTTTTGAAGCAGAGGCAGGCGAATTTGAAGGTGATTCTTGCCTCCACCGGTAGCCAGTGGAGTTTAGCATAATAGGGGCTGATGTGGTCGTATTTTTTGAGGCCGAAGATGAGGCGGACGGCGGCATTTTGTACTATTCTTAGGCGTTTGATGGTGTTTTTGTAGGCTCCTAGGTATATGATGTTACAGTAGTCCAATATGCTTAAGATTAATGATTGGACCAGTAAGCGGAAGGAGAGGTGGTCGAAGTGGTGTTTAATAGTGCGGAGTTTCCAGAGGGTACAGAAGCATTTCATACCATCTCTTTTTTTCCCCTCAGTATCCTTCATTTGGCTATGAGCCAATGGGTGGATGGTTGCAGAATCAAATCATGCCTGTGTCATCAATACTGCCCCAGCAACACATGCCACCTCATCACCAAATCCCATCGTTATCACCCCATCATCCAATTCTGCAAGCGGCACCTCAGCATCCAATACTATCAATGCCAGCTCATCAACCAATGCTGCCGCTGCCACCCTTCCAGTCAATACATCCAGCGTCAGCCCAGCAGCCAAACCACGCTGTATATCCCCAACAACCTATGCAACCAAACTCACTGCCACCCCAGCAACCAAACCTACCTGCACAGCCTAATTATCCTGCTCAGCCACCTCTAATGCCAGACATGCCTCTGGAGCCCTGGCCACCAGCAGACAGAAACAAGGTAGAAGAACAGGTAAGATGGCACTGCCAATCAATGAAATTAAACCACTGTGCTTCATGTTTACCAAATAAGCAAGAAAAGGGAAGACAACTTGCCTCAATAAATGTCAAACAAACAAAGAAAATGTAAGTGAGATGGCAAACATCAACCAAAGGGTACATTTATTGAACATAAAGTTCTACCGTATTTTTTTCTCCATAAGATGCACCTGATCATAAGACGCACCCTGGATTTAGAGAAGGAAAACATGAAAAAAATCATTCTGAACCAAATTCTCCCTGCCAGGCTCTTCAACCCCATACTCCTTGACAGGCTCTGCACCCTGTCCTCCCCTCCCTGCCAGACTCTGTACCCTGTCCCCCCTCTGGTGGTCTAGTGGTAGGCCAGGACAGGGCAGGCCGGGACGGGGCACTGGGCTGGCCGGGATAGGGCACAGGTCAGGCAGGGACAGGATAAGCAGGCCGTGCCGCGGGAGTCAGCTGAAGGAAAGAGTAGGAGGGAGTCAGCCAGAGGAAGAGCCCTGAGGGGAGGGAGCTGAAGAGATATATTGCTGGGTTTAGTAACCTTTTCTTTTCCCACCTGGTTCTCCCTTAAAGCAGAGTTCCTCTGGCATAAAGATTTAAGAGTCTCCCTCTCAGGTGGGAAAAGAAAGTTACTAAACCCAGGTTACTTGTTTGGCCCCCTGAAGAAGGCATTCCAGATAGCCAAAAGAAGGATCCTAGTTGAGACTTTTACTCCGTGGTTTTAACAAGTAAACGTACTAGGACTTTTTATGTTCAATAAATGTACCCTTTGGTTGATTTTTGAATCTCACTTGCCTTTTCTTTGCTTGCTTCATGTTTAGCCAATAACACTAAAGGGAAGAAGTTATCAACATGGGCTACTGTAAAGATGTGTTATTTTACTGTTAACCTTGGTTATCAGAAACTAAGTCTCTGCATAAAATGAGACCTGTGCTAAAATAGCATCTTTAATAGCAGTCCGTGTCAATAATTATGCCTTTAAAGAAAAATGTGCTGCCATTTTTTGTGGTTATGTCCATACTTCAAAAGCAAGTACTGTAAGGTAAGTAATATGTTGGCAACACACTTTTTTAAAAGATGACTACAAATGTTTTGGAAAAGTTGGCATGTGTAACTAAGCTATTTCATGAATATTTTAAAATTATAATAATCGCATATAATGTATAACAACAACTGCACATCAATTGGATAGTGCAAAATGGGGGATAGGTCTGAAATGCTTCCTGAATTTTCTAACATTCTCTATACAAATTCTTCAATTTGCATCAAACTAAAAATAAGTTGAGGTCGAGAACTGCCAATTAGAGAGCAAAATATGACTCATACCCCAGCTGCTATTTCACAAATCTGCTGATTATTTGCATTTTTTAAAGGCATAACAGCCAAAATGTTCACTCAGTTTGCAACAAACATTCTTTGAAGTTACACTCAAGTAGGATAATTCAGTGAGGGCATTCCTAGATTCAGAAACCAAACACACACCCATTTGGAGCCTATTTTATAAAGACAAGTAGAAATCTACTTTTCTTTAGAGAACACTAGCATAAGGGGTCAAAAAAGCACCCTTTAAGTGCTATCACTTAGACCAGGGGTCTCAAAGAACCTCCTTGAGGGCCGCAATCCAGTCAGGATTCAGGATTTCCCCAATGAATATGCATGAGTTCAATGTGCATGCACTGCTTTCAATGCATATTCATTGGGGAAATCCTGAAAACCCGACTGGATTGCGGCCCTCAAGGAGGGACTTTGAGATCCCTGACTTAGACCCACTACTGAGCTGGTGTAAATGCTACATCTAGGGCTCCTTTTACAAAGGTGTGTTAGGGCTTTAATGTGCAGAATAACGTACGCTGATTTGCCCCACGCGCTAGACCTTAACGCCAGCATTGAGCTGGCGTTAGTTTTAGAAGCTTAGCGTGGGTTTAGCGCGTGCTAAAATCCTGCGTGCGCTAAAAACGCTAGCGCACCTTAGTAAAAGGAGCCCCTAGACTGCAAAAGAACCTGCATAGACCCCCCTTTCTGTATACCACAGAAATTGCGTGCATAAATTTGTGCGTATTCCAATTTGAATGTGCAACTTAATTAAACCCTTCGGTGCCGATAATTGCCAATTAACAAGCAATTATTGGCATTAATTAGAATTTGAATGCATCACTTTTTAAGCATATTTTATAAAAGTGCAGCGCATAAATTCTAGTGTGCAGATCTCAATAGGGGCATGGCCAGATGAGGAGCACCGGCAGATCATGGATCTTCCCAAAAGTTAGGTGAACTGTTCTAGAATATGCCCGATCCACACAAAATTTAGGCACAGATGTTTATGCCAGGTTTCCATTGGCATAAATGGCCGTCACATGGACGGACACTATGAATATTCTATAAACTGTGCTTAACTCCAGACATGGTCTATAGAATAGTGCTAAGTGCACTTTTTAGCATTGATTTTTTTTTTTTAGGAAATAGAAATAGAAATCTGGCCCAGAATGCCTAATTGTGCACCCTGCCCATGCTCTGTCTAGACTCGTCATGTGAACACTCACCTGTAAAGTACATATTGATCACACCCTAGAACATTCTTACAGAACATTTAGCCAGAAAGAGTCATTTACTTGTGTTCACATACACACAGAAATGACTAGAATACCAGCACTCACACACATTCGTGCCGTTTAAAACTAAGCAGCTCCTTATAGATTTACCCCCCTTCCTGCTTAGTCTATGACAAATCAAAGCTAATTAAGCCATGCAAAATACAAATACCAGTGCCTCTCAAAGGTTACCACTGAATGATGTTTTCTTCAGAGGTTGTTTGGTTTTCATGCAGTTTTCTGGCAAAAATGAAGCTACATAAAAAGAGTAATTCATAAAAAGACAGCCTGTGTTATTCTTACTCTCTTTGGATTCAAATGTAATCTACTAAATGTATTACATTAAGATTCCAAGAAGGCAACTATTTCAAGCCCATTTTATGAAGCAACACAGGAGTGTCTATATACCATTATTAAAACAGTTTCTTAGAACTAGTCCCACAAAAAAAACACACATGCCTCAAAGCCAGTGTATATTCTTACTTATGCACTAGTATATTTTATAAAATATACCAATACATCAGAATTCCACCTCGACTCTGTCCAAACTATGTCCCCACAAATGCTATATTGTACTCACATACCGTTTCCCTGAAAATAAGCCCTATCATGATTTTTAAAGGTGCTCCTAATATAAGCCCTATCTCAAAAATAAGCCCTAGTTACGATTGACCCCTGAAGCCCCCCCCCCACGAATGTCCCAGACACTCCCTAACTCCATCCCTGACATTAGTGCTGCCTGATTTGCTGGAAAAAAAAATCAGACTTGTCAATTCAGCAACCCCCACTCCTGCTGCTTTAGGAAGCCTCGGAGCGAAGGTATGTCAGTCTCGCAGTGAGAGGGTCGGTGGGGCTCTGCTGCACAGGGGTGTGTGAGAGAGGGATAGAAAGATGTTTGCACAAGGGGATGGGTAAGAGGGGAGGAATGATGCTGCACATGGGGGGTGGGGAGTGGAGAAAGGAAAGAGGAAGAATTGGGGTGGAGGAGAGGAAAGGAGAGAAAAAAATAAGACATCCCCAAAGATAAGCCCTAATGCGCTTTTTGGATCCAAAATTAATATGACACTGTCTTATTTTCAGGGAAACACGGTAGTGGGAATGCATACTAAGATGTGAACAGACACAGTTTGACAAGGCCTTTCCATACACACAAAAAATATTTTTACAGTATACAGTTGAAAAGGCTTCATAAAATTACCCCCAAAGTGTGTCTGAATATAAATTGTTTTGGTCATAAAACAAATCAGAAGGATGCATGACTGCCAAGAGGGGAGTCTGGGAAGACAAGATTTCTATGGTCCCAGACTCCAAGTGGGGCTCAGCACCTTTCCACAAAAAATAAAATAGAAATAATCCTGGGTTTCAACATCCTGCATCTCCATTCCCTCCTTCCCTTAATAAGCTTCTCTTTGAAGGGGTTACTGACAGCGCCTCTCACACATTGCCTGCAGCTGACTGGGAAACCTCCTCTGCCACATCAGGAAGTTACGAGAGGAGGGCAGGATGTGCAGAGGGAAGGTTTCCCAGTCAGCCTTGGGCAGCGTGAGAGAGTCACTGCTGGTGCGAGGGGGTCAGGAGGTGGGGCCGGACCCTCAACATTGTTTGTCCCAGGCCTAGCTTTGTATCTCAGCAGCCCTGGAAGGATGAGCTTGATGGAGTTTTATTCTGGTTGCCCGATTCATGCAAATTCCCGAGAAAAGTCCATACATCGGAAACTACTGTCTAATCCTATGCAAATGAATTTGGAGGTAATGGAAAAACAGTTCCATTTCAGTGTTTCAAAAACAAACTCAGTGGTTCAAAAAAGTTATATAAATACTCAATTTTCTTTGCTGTTGTCGATCAGATCAAATATTAGTAATGTAATAGTCAAACTTTAATTTAGGGAAGGCTATTAAAATGGTACGTGGTCTTCATCATAAGGCGTATGGGGACAGACTTAAATATCTCAATCTGTATATTTTGGAGGAAAGGCAGGAGAGGGGAGATATGATAGATATGTTTAAATATCTATGTAATGCAAATGCGCATGAGTCGAGTCTCTTTCATTTGAAAGGAAACTCTGCAATGAGAGGGCTTAGGATGAAGTTAAGAGGCGATAGGCTCCAGAGTAATCTAAGGAAATATTTTTTTACAGAAAGGGTGGTAGATGTGTGGAACAGTCTCCCGGAAGAGGTGGTGGAAACAGAGACTGTATCTGAATTCAAAAGGGCCTGGAATAGGCACATGGGATCTCTCGGAGAGAGAAAGAGATAATGGTTACTGCAGATGGGCAGACTAGATGGGCCATTTGGCCTTTATCTGCCATCATGTTTCTATGTTTCTTTTCTAAATTATACACACTAACAAGTCATACAAACATAAAGGACCCAGTTCTGTAAACGGAACAACAACAAAAAAAAACCAACACCCTAAGGCCCGGATTCTCTAAATGGCACCGGCAAAGGTAGGCGCTGAAAATGTAAAACCAGGGTTTTCAAGGCATATATTTCCGGTGCCTACCTTTGACGTGAATCGTTTCTGATGCCACTTACAACATTAGCTGCGCCTACAGTGGCATTAGACTCTAGTAGGCGTCTCCAGAGGTGTGATTCTGGATCTGGTTGTTTAGGTGCCAGTAGGCACCTTGAAATTTTATGTAAATAGCATTTGAAATGGCGTTTTCCTCAACCTAAGCGCTAGTAAGCTCTCAACGTCAGGCACTATTTATAGAATAGTACCGATTGCCAGGATCCATTCGTAATTTTAGGTGTGAGGATTTGCACCAACTAAACCCTGGTGTAAATCCTCATGCCTAAATGAGGCGTGGATCCCTGTTATTCTATTACAGCACACATAAAATTACTCAATGCCCCTGATCCACCCACGATCCTCCCATGGTCACTTCCCCTTTTTGGAACCACATAAATTCTCAGCACCTAAAAATGTCCATGTAAATTTTAATTAAAGCCAATTAGCATCAATAATTATTAGCGCTCAATTATAAGCACTAATTGACTTAGTCAATTAAATTGCACACAGAAAATGGGAATGCACCCAAATTTACACAAGCCATTTATAAAATTAAGGCAAGAAAGCCACCAGCTGCCCGAAAATTGTAAATTATAGCAGCTGGAAGTTAGCAGGGGATGGGGGGGAGCCTTACTTCCAACTGCCAATTTTTGGGGAGGCCATGGCCCCTGTGCCTCCCCCCCCTGGTTCTGACACCTTTGTGTGGAGTAACTGATCAACACATACCTCCCTCTGACCTGACAGAATATATTCCCTGGAAAACAACTGTTTGAGACATTCCTTTCTAGAGTTCATCAAATACTCCCTAATTTGTAACTATTTATTTTGCAGTGATAACCAATGGGGGGAAAGGAAAGGGATTGGGATTTGTATACCATTTTTTTTGTAGTTTTACAACCACACTCAAAGCGGTTTACATATAGGTATTCCAAGCATTTTTCCCATCTGTTCTAGTGGGCTCACAATTTATCTAATGTATCTGGGGTAGTGGAGGATTAGGTGACTTGCCCAGGGTCACAAAGAGCAGCACGAGGTTTGAACCCACAACCTCAGGGAGCTAAGGCTGTTGATCTAACCACTACACCACACTCGACTCCAATAAGATGATCCTTGGGATAGCCAAAAAAGAAAACAGACAGGATAGAGAACAATATCTTATCTACATTTTCCTGACTTTGTAACAAGTAAAGTGATTTGTTGGTAACATCCATGAAAACTCATAAAAGGAGGAGTGGCCTAATTATTAGAAAAATGGGCTAAGCAGCAAAGAACCTTTTCTGTCCTTGACCAAAGTCACTTAATCTCCCATTGTCCCAGGTACCAGCAACTTATTTGATGTAAAATTCCAATAATATGGTACATCTCTATCAACATTAGGCAAAGTGGGAAAAAGATTGAAAATCATTTTGTGCATCATTTATCTCATTATGACACTGTTTCAACTGAATGTGTTCAGAACCAATTCTGCATGGGGAAAAATTGTTACTGCAACAACTTAAGTTTCCTTGTCCTTTTTACAGGATTAAGCAAGAGGAAATTGGAAGCGAGCAAAGTATTCCAGGCATTTTCATTTGCTTTCCAGAACTCACCATTCTTCTGCAATCAATGGTGCATATTCCCATGAATTTTATTCCACACTAGAGATTATAGCTAATAAAAATTATGAGAACAGATTACAAGCAAACAATAAAATGTTTTAAAAAACATCCGATTCCTAGTCCTTTACTTAAAAATAAGTGTGAAAAGATATTAAGAGATGATACAGAGCACAATAAGCCTTGCAAAACAGAATAACTGTTTAACCAGAAGCAGCAGAAATGTCAGGAGTAACAATCCAAGATGACATCCGTGAGCCAATGAATATTGGCACGATATAGACAGTGACCGGGATATTCAACGGGAGATAGCTGGTCAAATTGTACAAAATATTAAGTGGATTATGCTCACATCAAGGAGCCTGTTTACTAAAGTGCAGTAACTTTTTGCATGCAAAAACGCAGAGTAAGTGCAATGGATGTGTCTACTACTACTATTATTTCTATTAAGAATGTGCACAGCCTGGGCTTAGGGGCCCTTTTACTAAAGCTTAGCATGAGCTAAATACTGCATATCTTATTTTATACATATGGGTCACGTAGCACTTAGCACACATTAATGTCCGTTAATGCATGTTAAGCTTTAGTAAAAGGACCCTTTGATTTGTTGGCGTAAAGGAAATAGTACTGTGGGGATGAAGGAGGAAACAAGCGGATCAGCGCTAGAACGGAAGAGGGACTAGATTAGGGAGCTGTGACTGTTGTCTGTTCTGGTCCAGACTCACCCCAGGATTCTTGAGAAGAAGGGGCTGAAGCAGAACACCTCAGATACTCTGGAGTTTGAAAAGGCCACTAACCCCCAAATTAAGCACTGTGTACAGAACTTTTTTTTTTTTTTTTGCTTCATTTTTTATTTATGCACATTAATGAACTTTGGAAGAGTTATTTTGTAGGTTCACATGGGTTTGACCCCGATATTCAGATCACAGGAGGTAGCCTGGCTACCTCCCGCAGTTGGCAGAGAACCTGGATATTCAAAGTTGGGGACGTATCCGGCCACCGGCATTGAATTTCCAGTTTAAGTACAGCCGAAGTAGACACAGCTGGCCAAAGACAAACCTGCTATTTAAGCGAATCAACCTGGCCGCTAGC
Organism: Geotrypetes seraphini; assembly: GCF_902459505.1. NCBI lineage: Eukaryota > Metazoa > Chordata > Amphibia > Gymnophiona > Dermophiidae > Geotrypetes > Geotrypetes seraphini. The sequence goes on along the minus strand of NC_047089.1, from coordinate 171,454,719 downwards.
TGACTTAGCCAGTGAGCCAATGAATATTGGCACGACATAGACAGTGACCGGGATATTCAACGGGAGATAGCTGGTCAAATTGTACAAAATATTAAGTGGATTACACTCACATCAAGGAGCCTGTTTACTAAAGTGCAGTAACTTTTTGCATGCAAAAACGCAAAGTAAGTGCAATGGATGTGTCTACTACTACTATTATTTCTATAGTGCTACCAGACGTACACAGCACTGTACAGAATCACAAAGAAGACAGTCCCTGCTCAAAGAGCTTACAATCTAAACAGACGAGACAAACAGGATATCATGGATACAGTCTAGGGGAAAGGTTAATCTGTTGGCTGGGTTGGTGCAGAGGAGAGTAGGAATATGGATTGAAGGCTACATCAAAAAGGTGCGTTTTCAGTCTACTTTTAAACAAGATAAGGGAAGCGGCTTGGTGGACAAACTAGGGTAATTTATTCCGGGCATAGGGGGCAGCTCGATGAAAAGAACAAAGTCTGGAGAAGGAACAGCTAAAAGCAGCTTATCTGAGGAATGGAGTTCTCTGGGAGGTGGATAAGGAGAGAGGAGAAATATTGAGGGGCAGCAGAATGAACACACTTGTAGTTCAGCAATAGTACCTACTAGCACCCTCTAGTGTCCTAGATATCGGAATCATTCCTATCATGCCCTCATACAGTTATAGCAAAATGCAGATGTAACCACCTGTAGTAAACTTTGTCCACTAATTACAAATATTCAGTCCATGCCCATTCTCTGTCCAGAACCCAGCCATTTCCGCCCTAAAACATAGCATGCAGTTAGCAGGCAAATTAGCATGCGATGTCACATCAGCACAGTAACAGTTGCCATACTCACAACAACAACAGTGCTTGTAACTGCTTTGCACACATCATTAAACAGTTCCCTAAGTGGATAGCAAACAATGTTAATATGTGTACATCCTTAATACATATGCCTAAGCAGCTTAACGTGGAAGTCAGCTGATTACGTAAGGGCACCTACTCTGCCAGACCTGGTCAACCACAGGATGAACACTATAAGTTGGCTATTTAAGTGGAAGGCAAAGGGAATGGAGACTTATATACCGCCTTTTTGTGGCTTTGGCATTCAAAGCTGACATACGAATCAGTGGGCACTGAAGGATTAAGTAACTTGAAACTTGACTTGCTCAGGGTCACAAGGAGCAGCACTGGGATTTGATCTCGCAACCTCTGTGTTCAGAGGCAGCAACTCTACACCAGTGAGCCACACCTTCCACCCCTGGATTAGAGAGTTCCTGCCTGGTTAACACACTTAACTGAGCAAACCTGGAAGTTTAGCAGCACCTAACTGGATAGTGCCACTGAATATCTAGGCACACCACTTTAGCACTATCCAGGAGGTCCAGTTTTGGTGGAGCCAGGAGTTACCTGGTCAGTGGTGATTTTCAGTCTGGTAACCAGCAGGGTAGATATTTGACTTAAATCAATTCAAATTAAATCACGATTTAAATCATGCCCGTGACATTATGAATGAATTAATGGAATTCATGTATCAAAAGAATTTAAATATTGTATGAATATACAGCCTCATGCTACATACTCATAATTAAAAAAACTATATGTTAAATGGAAAACTATTTTTAGATAAAATGCCGTTTGGAGGAAAAATCTATTTTTTAAAAAAAAATCATTGATTTTCATGCACCCTGGCAACCAGGTAACTAATCAGATAAAAAAAAAGTTAGGGCAGCAAAAAAACGAACAAAAATCCCTACTGTCTGTGAACTGGTATGCCATCATCATCAGACCTGAATAAATGCTAGAACCACTATTAGGAGATATTCAATGCTGGTATCAGGGTATAAAAAGTCCACAATAGCAAAGCAATATTGCACTTTAATCATTCTAAATGTATGCCCTGGATGTATTGTGTGGGAATTCTCACTCTTTGGGAAGGTTCACCCTTGACATCTCTGTAATTCTCTATTTTAGTTCACCCACCACCACCTTTCAGGGAAACCAGTGCTGATCCTACGGGATAGGCAGCAGCTGGTTAATTATATCTTTAATATAAACATGAACCTGACAAAACAAGTTCAACTTCAAACTTATCAAAATCCAAAAAAATCTCTTAATTTTCAGACTGCATAAAATAAGAGTGAACAAAAAGGATACAGGTGATTATATTTTTACAGCACTAAAAACATAGATTTTTGGCATTTTTTCTATATTTCTTTATTAAAGAGAGAAGGCATTACATGACGTTTTAAGTCTTCTACCTCAGTACAAATTGTTTGGATACTTTTCCAGCTGTCAAAATAAAAACTTAAAAATTGCACCATTTTGTAAATATTAGGCAGGATTGATGAACCCTCCAAGAAATGGAAAAACACAACAACAAAAAAAAATACCCAATGTTTGTGGTATAACTAAAAACTAGGCCGTATTTCTTTAAAAATTCTACATTGGCAACCAGCACTGTAAAATTATGTTTATCATGCAGGACAGCTGTATCAAGAATTTTGTGTTCTCCCCAGTGGAATTCCTCATCGCTTCACATCTGGTTATGGAATGTAACCATGACGCGTTCCATGACTTGTTTAGAGCACAGAAACTAGACAATTTTAACAGTGATCAGCTACATTATCACGCAGGCCCAAGTTTTGCCCAAGTCTACAGTTCTTATATTCACTCAAGAACTGAGGCGCTAAATCGCATTCCAAAACTAGAGCAATTAATCAATTCAATCTTACAGATTCTCTGCATTAGAGCTGCCATAATGGGTCAGACCAAAAGGTCCATCAAGCCTAGTATCCAGTTTCAACATTGGCCAATCCAAGTCGCAAGTACCTGGCAGGATCCCAAAATACAGTTAGCTCCCATGCAGCTGACCCCCTGGGATAAGCTGTGGCTTTCCCCAGTCTATCTTAATAATGGTTTTCCTTCATGAGTTCATCCACAACAGACAGAGAAAAAAATGGTAATTGACAGAAAAAATGTTTCTTTTCAGTCCACATTATTGGATATTTTGGCATCCCTCTGGCAATGTTTTTTCAACTAAATCGTTTTGGCATGTATTAATGACATGAACAGATTTTTTTTAAAGTGGAAAATTATTCATTTAAATTCCAATTTTGTATAGTTTGCCTCAGTCATAAGAGAGACATCCAAGATGGGGCATTCAAAATTTGCAAAGTATTTTACAAAAGGCTTACTGAGCCTACAGACTTCTGCAAAGTCTAAGAAGGTCAAAGAAAAGAAAAAGTGGTCTTTTGCAGTACGGACAGTCAATAAAACCATTTTCAGCAAACATCTTCCAAGCATCACCAGTCAGGGCTTTTTATGTGTAGGCATCTACATGTAAGGTGTGGATTTTGCAGAACTGAATATCAAAGTGGAGTCAATTAAGGATCAAAACGCTCAAGAGTCAACTCGTCCTTTTTCAGGTGGTTTTTTTAAACGTAAGCACATTCTTTCCTTGATCACTACTCCAAAACCCAGGTCCAAACAAGCAGTTAGCTGACAGCTGTGTATACAACTTGAAGCAGGTGCAAATAAAGAATTAATCTAATACCAAAGGTCCCCAAATCTGATCCCAGCCAATTAGTTTTTCAGGATATCCACAATGAATATTCATAAGAGTATTTATGAGAAATTTGCATGCAGTCTCCACTGCATGAAAATCTCTCTCATATTGATGAAAGAAGAGCTACATTGCCTCATGCTGATTAGTGAACCTGTATTACCTATAAAACGGGTAAGGGGTCACATGCTAATTTTTGGTAATGGATGATATTACTGTATGGAAATTAATTCAGAAAATGGAAAATTGACCATTTTCCAGCTGCGGTAGAAATGGTCACAGTACATGGGAAAATCCGTGTAAGATCATTTTTTTACTGCAGCTTAGTTAAAGGACCCCTTAATGTCTAAATAGAAATTCTTGATATTACAAATTTTTACAGATTCATGCCTGTGAATAATATGCAAATACTGATATAATGGAGAAGGCAATATTTTGTCTGAAAATTTGGTGAGCCTCTGTGAACATCCATTTGATCATTCATATTTTTTTATTCAGAGATCTGTCAACTAAAGTAGAAAAAGAGCAGGAGATTCCACTGGGGGGGGGAAAGGGGGGAAACGGGATGCTGCTTTGAAAATAAAATCATAAACATTGCAGAGTACAGCAAGTTAGGGCTGCATTTGCATGGCAAAAAATGCACTCTACCACAAAATCTTACGGTTTAAAAGATGCTAAATATTTATTCGTCCCTATTTAATTATGCAGGCAATATGAATTTACAGATCATCCATCACTTCTTCACTTAGTCATTCAATAGAGTCATCTACATTAGGGGCTTATACAAGGCAAATTTTTCATTTCATCTGGCCTTTTCCCCCCAATTCTTAAACTTTTTTGGGGGGGGTTGTTTCACACATTATGGAGCCCTTTTACTAAAACTTAGCACACACTAAGGGCTTCTTTTACTAAGCTGCGTTAGGGCATTAACGAGCGGAATAGCGCGCACAATGCCGCACGCGCTAGACGCTAACGCCAGCATTCAGCTGGCGTTAGTTCTAGCCACGTAGCGCCGGGTTAGCGCATGCTAATCTGCTGCGTGCGCTAAAAACGCTAGCGCACCTTAGTAAAAGACGCCCTGAATACTGCATGCACTGTTTTACAACTATGGACCATGTGGGACTTAGCACACGCTAGTATCAATTAGTGTGGGCTAGGCTTTAATAAAAGGGTCCCTACGCGCATTAAATAACTTAGCGCATATTTAGGACACAGTCGGGAACAAAATACACATCCCTGAAATGTGTAGATAGTTGTCTAGTGAAAGGAAAGAAGATGGGACTCGATATAATGCCTTTCTGTGGTTACAATCAAAACAGTTTACATATTATAGTCTCATTCTGCACATTTCTACATCTTTACTCTCCCCTGACACAGTAATTTGCAAAACAGGGATCATCACCTGCCAGGTGTATGCTGAGCTATTCATATCTGTTGAAGATGATCAGTGAATGAATGAACTGGTTTGATACAAGTTCCAATATTACAAAACTGGATTCTATTATGTTTTTCAGCACTCATATAGCACATATGGATATTGAGAATGCCCCTGATAATTTATTTACGCATTCATTCAATTTTCTAGACCGTTCTCCCAGGGGAGCTCAAAACGGTTTACATGAATTTATTCAGGTACTCAAGCATTTTTCCCTGTCTGTCCCGGTGGGTTCACAATCTATCTAATGTATCTGAGGCAATGGGGGGATTAAGTGACTTGCCCAGGGTCACAAGGAGCAGCGCAATACTAAGTGTGGAGTGTGTTTTTGGTTGGTTGGTTGGTTGTTTTTAAGAAACTGGTGATCTTTTGTAGCAAATGAAGCAATGATTCACTTGCTACATATGCCTACTGAGGTCTCTTCTCTCCACATTTTTTGCTTTTTTTTTTAGGGGAGGGGGATATGTGAAGGGGCTCTCTCATTCATTAGGATTTAGATGTTTTTATTGGACGGATTGTCACTATTCAATTCTTATGGTATACTTAATTCTACCTCATTACACAGGTGGAAAGGAAGAGTATAAAACAGTCAAAGGTAGATCTTTGAAAGTGTTCATTACCCAGAAACAAAGGAGGTATTTGCATAGTGACTTATGGAATTGAGTTCTATGGATAATAACCAGAAGGAACAGTATGGAAAAATTATGTACTTACCTGTTAATTTTCTTTCCTTTAGAAGCAGCAGATGAATCCAGAGACAAGTGGGATAGCTCACATCGACCAGCAGGTGGAGATAGAGAAACTGATTAACAGGTGGTCTTATATACTGGTATTCCTCCTGTCCATTCAGTTATGCTCCTTGCCCAAGCATCCAGATATAGGAGAATGAGCATCCAAAAAACTTCTTTCCAGTAGCGAAATTCAAACATCAAACTAAAGAACACAACTACCAACAATAACCCAACCGAAACTGGCACACAAACCACAGGCATACCGTACACAAAAAGGGTGGGGCTCTGGATTCATCTGCTGCTTCTAAAGGAAAGAAAATTAACAGGTAAGTACATAATTTTTCCTTTCTTAGCATAGCAGCAGATTAATCCAGAGACAAGTGGGATGTAGCAAAGCAAAACTCAAACCGGGTGGGAAGCCAATGCCGCCTCCGCAATAACCGAAGCGCCAAAACTAGCCTCCTCACGGGCTGCCACATCCAATCGGTAATGTTTCGAAAAGGTACTCCCAGAAGACCAAGTAGCCGCGCGGCAAATCTCCTCCAAGGAAAGGCCCCCGGACTCTGCCCAAGACGTGGCCAACGCTCGAGTCGAATGAGCACGCAGCTGCTCCGGCAACCGTTTCCCCGCTATCAAATAGGTTGAAGCAATCATTTCTTTGACCCAACGAGCAATGGAAGCCTTAGATGCCGCCATACCCTTGTTCTTGCCCGCGAACAACACGAACAGGTGATCCGACTGACGAAAGTCGTTAGTCACCCCCAAATAATGCAGAACAATCCAACGGACATCCAGGAAACACAAAGACGATAAGTGCTCCCCTCAATCCTCCCGCCGAAAAGCCGGGAGGAACAAACACTGGTTCACATGAAAGGAAGAAACCACCTTAGGCAACGTCCGAACAGACACCCCAGCATCCGAAATGCGCAAAAAGGGATCCCTGCAAGATAGCGCCTGCAACTCTGACACCCGTCGAGCTGAAGCCATAGCCACCAAAAACACCGTCTTCAACGTGACATCTTTCAGAGTAGCAGTAGATAAAGGCTCAAAAGGTGCCGCCCGCAATCCCCCAAGGACAAGTCTAAGACTCCACGCGGGACAGGTACGTTTCACAGGAGGCCGGATATGGTGAACCCCCTTGAGGAATCGAACCACGTCGGGCTGCGACGCAAGCGCAGAACCAGAGACTCGACCCCTGTAACAAGCAATGGCTGCCACTTGAACTTTCAGGGAATTATAGGCCAACCCTTTAGCAACGCCCTCCTGTAGAAAGGAAAGAATAGCCGACAGAGACGCCTGGAAAGGCGAAATACCCTGCCCCCTACACCAGGACTCAAAAACTCTCCAGACTCTAGCATAGGAGGCAGAGGTAGAAATCTTTTTAGCTTGAAGAAGAGTTGAAATAACCTGTTCCGAATAGCCGCGACCGTTCAAGAGCCAGGCCGTAAGACCAAAGTGGGACAGATTTTCCATGGATATTGGACCCTGAGTTAGTAAGTCCGGAGTCACTGGGAACGTCAGACGATCGCCCGCCGACAGCTGTATCAGATCCGCGTACCACGGCATATGCGGCCAATCCGGAGCCACCAGGATCACCCTGCCCTGAAAGCGAGAGATGCGGTGCAACACCCGACCTATCATCGGCCAAGGAGGAAATACATACAGAAGGCAACCCGGAGGCCACGGGAGGGCTAACGCGTCCACCCCCTCCGACTCCTGTTCCTTGCGTCTGCTGAAGTACCGAGGAAGCTTCGCATTGCGGGACGAGGCCATGAGATCCATCTCCGGAAGACCCCACCGTAGGACCAGCAGATTGAACGCCCGAGCGGACAGCTCCCATTTGCCTGGATCGAGAAGATTTCTGCTGAGAAAATCCGCCTGAACGTTTTCGTGACCCGCAATGTGTGCCGCTGAGAGAAGAGGAACATGTACCTCCGCCCATCGAAACAGAACCATCGCCTCTTCGGCCAACTGAGGACTCCGGGTACCCCCCTGGTGATTGATATACGCCACCGCCGTGACGCTGTCCGAAAAAACCCTGGTCGGACGGTCCTGAATCATGGACTGAAATGCCAGAAGCGCAAGCCTGATCGCCCTCAACTCCAGCATATTGATCGACCACTGGGCCTCCTCCGAGGACCAAACCCCCTGTGCCGACGCCTGCAGGCACTGTGCTCCCCAGCTGGCATCCGTCGTAATCACGACCCAATCCAGAGTCGCCAGCGGCATGCCCCGGAATAGATTGAAGTCGCTGAGCCACCACCGCATGCTGCGGGCCGCCTGAGGACTCCACTGTAGACGTCGATCGTAGTCCTGCGACACCGGGGACCACCGGGAAAGTAGAGACTTCTGCAACGGCCTCATGTGGAACTGGGCCCAGGGGACCACCTCCAGAGCCGCCACCATCGAGTCCAGAACCTGTACATAATCCCAAACCCGAGGCCTGTGCGAACTGAGAAGCAGACGAACCTGAGACTGTAACTTCTCTCCCCGGTCCCGGGGTAGAAACACCTTCCCCAGACAAGTGTCGAACCTCACTCCCAGATGCTCCAACGACTGGGACGGGGACAGAGAGCTCTTGGGAAAGTTGATGATCCACCCCAAAGACTGAAGGAGAGAGATCACTCTCTGAGTCACCAACAAACTCTCCCGCCTGGAAGAGGCGCGGATCAACCAGTCGTCCAAGTAAGGGTGCACACGAATTCCTTCTTTGCGCAGAAATGCTGCCACCACCACCATCACCTTTGAAAAGGTGCGGGGAGCCGTTGCAAGACCAAAGGGCATCGCCCAAAATTGATAATGCTGGCCTAGGATCGCAAACCGAAGAAATTGTTGATGCGGAGGCCATATCGGAATGTGGAGGTACGCCTCCTTGAGATCGAGGGACGTGAGGAACTCCCCAGGTTTCACCGCTGCAATCACTGAGCGCACTGTCTCCATACGGAAATGGCGAACCCTGAGAAATTTGTTGACCCTTATGAGATCCAGCACCGGTCTGAAAGACCCCCCTTTTTTGGGCACAATGAAGTAAATGGAATATCTGCCAAGACCCACCTCCTCCGGAGGCACCGGCACCACCGCCCCCAGATCCAGAAGCACTTGAAGAGTCAGGCGGACCGAGTCTCCCTTGGCCGCCCCATTGCACGGGGACACCAAGAAAGAATCGGCGACGGGAGAGGCGAATTCTAACTTGTAACCTTCTTGAATAATATCCAAAACCCACTGATCCGACGTGATCTTGGCCCACTCCGCCCGAAAGGCAGACAGCCGCCCCCCCAAGGGAATGGCGGAGGGAGCTGAGACCCCGTCATTGTGGGGTGCGACTTGCTGGAGCACGGGCTGGCTGAGCTGATGGGGGTTTCGCCGTACGAAAGGAACTCTTTTGCGGAAACCTAGGTCTCGAGGAAGTGAAGGAACCATAAGCGGGCTGAAAGGAGGGCTTACCAGGTCTATATCTCTTAACATCCCGGAAACGTGGTCTGGCCACCAAGGATTTTAAAGGGGGCCTAGGCCTGTCTTCCGGTAAGCGCTGTGTTTTGGTATCACCAAAATCCTTCACCAATTTATCCAAATCTTCCCCAAACAACAAACACCCTTTAAAAGGGAGTTTCACTAGCCGAAGTTTGGAGGCCGCATCCGCCGCCCAATTACGGAGCCATAAAGATCTGCGAGAAACCACCGAAAGAGACATCTGCTTTGCAGAAGCGCGAATAATATCATATAAGGCGTCCGCCAAATACGCTAGACCAGACTCCAAATCAGCCAGTTCCGAGGGAACAGAGCCCCTGGACTCCATCAAATTATCCGCCATCAGCCCGCGCCACATACGAACTGCAAATCGCGGCTTGTAAGGTAACTCCAGCCACTTCAAAGGACATTTTTAGTGAAGATTCAATCTTCCTATCCTGGACATCCTTCAGTGCAACACCTCCTTCAACCGGCAAGGTAGTCTTTTTGGTAACCGCGGCCACCAGCGCGTCGACCCTGGGTAACTTAAATCTCTCGAGTTCGTGCGGGGCCACAGGATACAAGAGCCGCATGGCTTTCGACACCCGTAGACTAGCTTCCGGAGTGTCTCATTGCGTCGCATAAGCTCTTGCATGGCTTCATGCACTGGAAAGGACCTAGTCGGCTTACGCGTCCCCGCCATAAGGGGGTTTGCGGACCCAGAAACTTGAGTATCCTCCTGCGAGATGTTTAATCCCTGCAACGCCTTAGAAATTAAAGAAGAAAGCTCTTCCCTGTGAAAAAGCCGGAGAGCGGAAGGATCATCCACGTCCCTACCCGGGGGTTCCTCCGCTTCCAAGTCCAGCACCTCACCTTCCTCCAGCGACTCAGGAAGGGTAAGAGAAAAAGGGGAGACAGGGTCAGGGTCCCCTTCGTCCACCGCCGCAAGCCTGAGCCTCTTCGCAACCTGAGACTTCACCGGAGGGGAAACAGTATTAACAGCAGCAGTACCAGTAAAACTATTAGTAGTAGTAGTAGTAGTAGTAGTGGAAGTAGAGGGAACAGGCAGCACAGGAAAATTCACAGGCACCGGTTGAACAGGCTGAGAGCTCTGTAATACAAAGGCACGGTGCATTAACATTACAAACTCTGGGGAAAATGAGCCTAGCCCGAATCCCGCCAACCCTGTTTGTCCTATGCAGTAGTTTAGCGGAACCGCGGCTTCCCCCAGCGCTCCCGACGCTGCAACAGCCGCCGAAATCCCCTCAGACGCCGGCGCGCCCTGACTCAAGGCCGACTCGACCGCGAGGGAAGAGGAGCTCGATCGCGCCTCCCCAGTGCGGGAAATTGCTAAGTCGCACGCCGGTAGGAACGAATCCTCTGCCGGTGTCTCTGCGCACCCGGCAGAGCACAGTCCCGACGGTGTCCTGCGCTTCCCACAGCGCGAACACCGTTTAACAGTCTCTGCCGCCATTTTTTTTTTTTTTAAATGGAGAAAGCCCGCCAAAATCGCCGACGCAGCCCTCCAACAAAACCGGCACAACACGCACTCAAACCCCAGAAAACCAAAGTTCTTACTCACCCAAACAAACTTCCTAATCACACCACAGCAAGTAAGTAAGGTTATGGCTGGTAATTGTACTGAAAACTGACCAAAAGGCACAGCACAGCATAGGCAGGCTCAGAACTTTTTTTTTTTTTGTTTTGTTTTTTTACTGGAAAGAAGAAAAATACAGAGCCCAAGTCAACCCCTCAATCAACCGGAGGGGAGGGTGGAGAAGGGACCTGGGGGGGCCCAGGTGTAGCTCCCAAAGCCGGCACTGCTCAGCCAGGCACCCCTGTCTCTCTGAAGAGAACGAGTCTCAACAGAAGACTATAAATTCACTCAAATACACCGGATACAGCCAAAATCCAGGAGCTAGAGGTATAGCTACGAACCCTGCTGGGAGATAGAGCAAACTGAATGGACAGGAGGAATACCAGTATATAAGACCACCTGTTAATCAGTTTCTCTATCTCCACCTGCTGGTCGATGTGAGCTATCCCACTTGTCTCTGGATTCATCTGCTGCTATGCTAAGGAATTTCTGTTAGCTGTCACTCACTATCCACCACTTTGTTCACCAGTAAACTTTAATTTTGGACAAGTTTCTGCTATGCATGACCATTATTTCAAGGATATAGGAGTATCAAAATAGAAATATCAAAACAGCCATAAGTCCATAAAACATTTTCGCCCCAATGGAGAATGCCCCTGGATTATATTGAAACCCAAGGGGGTTGGGTTTCAATATAATCCAGCAGCTCCCTGATGTTCTCTTTGGCCATTGAGATATTAGAAGGGGTTATAATTACCGAAAGGAACATAATAAAAATGTATATTTGTAGTTCAATCTTAAAACCTAACAAGTAATTCTCCCTTAGCCCAAAGCATCTTTAGAGACATTTCAGACCATTTAACTAAGGCTTCTAGTGCTTAGGGGGAGATACGGTTGAAGTCTACAAAATCCTGAGTATAGTAGAACAGGTGCTAGTGGATCGATTTTTTACTCCATCAAAAATTACAAAGACTAGGGACACTCAATAAAGTTACAGGGAAATACTTTAAAAACCAAATAGGAGGTAATATTTTTTCACTAAGAGAATAGTTAAGCTCTGGAACACATTGCCAGAGGTTGTGGTAAGAATGGATAGCATAGCTGGTTTTAAGAAAGGTTTGAACAATTTCCTGGAGGAAAAGTCCATAGTATTTTATTGTGATAGACATGGGGGAAGCTACTGCTTGCCCTGGATGGTGGCATGGAATGTTGCTACTCTTTGGGGTTTTGCCAGGTATTGGTGACCTGGATTGGCCACCATGAGGACAGGCTACTGAGCTAGACAGACCACTGGCAAGGCTATTCTTTTGTTCTTATTTAAGATGCAGTGATGGTAGACTCCAATCTACTTCAAATCCCATACAGAACATAGGAAGAGGGTTCTACACATTCTATGATAGATCACTGTCAAAGTGACAATGACTTAAAATGGTCTGTTGGCCTATCATTGCAAACTAAATGGAACATCTGACAGACTACAAGAACAAATGTTACTTATGACCTAGGCTAGCCCAAATCCATTCTGCCATAGTTTTCAATAGAACAAGTTCCTGATTCACCACTCAAAAGCAAAATACAATAACCATCAACTATATTAGTCTAATCTTAAAGACAATATGATGCATCAAACCAAAAATCTCATAGACAAGGATTTTCTATTGAATCCCAGTGCTAAGTACAAATATATGTGCACATTCTTCAGTTCCATTCGTTCTGCAGAAAGTCAAGTGAACTGACAATGTTCAGCACTTTGACATCTCTTAGAGCTTATGCAAAATACTGCTGCTAGACATTTGAATGGCTCTAAAATAATGGATCATATTTACTCCTGTGCTGTATAGTTTACATTGGTTGCTTGTTTCAATGCATAAACGTTAAACTACTATGTACGGTTTTCAAAGCGTGACATCTACAGTCTCCAGCACTATCAATGAAGCTGTTCAGGTATTCCCCACAGTGATCTTTGTGTTCTTCTCAAAAGTTTCAGTTTCCATGCCTTGGATGGGTCAGGCTTGCTTCGACCAAAAGTAGAGCTTTCAATAATGTCAGCCCTGCTCTCTGGAATTCGTTCTTCGATCGTTTCTATAATGACTTGTCTTATTTTGCTTTTCAGAAGTTGCTCAAAGCAGTTTTGATTCAACAACATTATGGACCACAAATCACTTATAAAGGTGTGGACTCTTGAACTAGTTAGATTAGAACCTTGTCACGGTAATTTTTTTTTTAAGTTTTTGTATAATTTCGCAACGCTGATTATTTTGTTTTGGTCCAACGATGCATTTGTAATTGTACTTGTACTGTAGAACACTTCCTACCTATGTCCATAGCGATCCATCAAAAATAATAAATCCAATCCAATCTTAGCCTGTGACAACCTATGCAAACCAGAAGAGATGCCTTCCCTAGAGTTTTACAGTGAAGCTTGTTGATTAAAGAAATCTATAGTTTCAAACAAATATATCATCATAAAAAATAGTAGGCCCAATATTCAAAGGATTTATGCTTCTAACTAGAGAGTTATGCTCATAAATGGGCCTCTTTGAAAATTTACTAGGGCCGAGTGCATACATTTTTACTTAAAAATGTTGCTCTATTCAAATTTAGGAAAATAAAAAGTGGGAGGTAACAGTGGTGAACTTGGGAGGGGAAAAGAAATTATGAGCTTAAAACTGATTGCAGCACTAGACTAAAAAGCTCCCTCTTTTACGAACGCATAGAGCGGGTTTTAAAACCGGCAGCGGTGGTAACTGCTCCGATGCTCACAGAAAGGCAGACTTAAATTTACGAGCATACATTTTAAGCTCCTAAATTAAGATGCGTTTTCAACTGAAAACTTATACAGTACTCCTAAATATGACTGAAAATGGGGCATAAATATATGAGCATAAATTAGAAGCACAAATTTAGGGGCTCAGTATTTTCAAAATATTGGGCCCTGTAAATACAGTGAAATTGATGCTATACCTAATGCAACTATGCTTAAAGTCATAAACTTGAAGAACAAGAAAGAATTTTTCTGCTATCAGCAGCAGATGCAAACTAAACTGCTTTTGCTGCTTGGTTCAATTAAACATTTTAAAATTGGGTGGGGGGGGGGTTAAAAAGAAGGTTAAACATGCCAACATCAAGAAAAGGGTGGTAACCAAATATCACAATATTTTCCCAAAGTTGAATTCCTCTGTAGGCCAGCAAGAATTAAAACAAAGCGACCAGCTGACAGACTGCAAGACTCAAACTAGGCTACACATTTTCGGGCTAATTCTATAAATAGTGCCTACATTGGCTGGTGCCTTGAAAAATGGTGCTGGCCATGTGCCAATCATACTTGGGTGCTGTTTATAGAATCACAGCTAGCGGCACACCTATGTACAACTTAGGTGCCTGAAATGTAGACCTTTAAAAAACTCCAGCCTGCATTTCAGGCGCCTAAGCTTTTGCAGAATCGCACTTAGGGCTCCTTTTACAAAGGCGCGCTAGCGGGGTTAACACGTGTGACTTTTCATCACGCGCTAACCCCCGCACTGGCCAAAAACTACCGCCTGCTCAAGAGGAGGCAGTAGCAGCTAGTGTGTCTGGCAGTTTAGCGCGCGCTATTACCCGCGTTAAACCGCTAACGTGCCTTTGTAAAAGGAGCCCTTAGTGACGCCTAAGATATGCTCTGCATATAGAAACACCCACTTAGGCATCAGGTGCCACTAAGCGCCATGCTACTTAATGGTACCTATCTTTTATAGAATCAGGTTGGTCCTATCACCCAATTAAATTGTCTTTTTTCAATTATTGAGGCTATTAACCCCCTCTTTTATAAAGATGTGCTATGCTTTTTAGCGTGCACTAAATATTAACGTGCGCTAAACGCCAACGCGTTTATGTTATCCTATGGACGCGTTAGCACGTGCTAATATTTAGCGTGTGCTAATCACGCGTTAAAGCGCTTAGCGCACCTTTGTAAAAGTGTATTTTGTCAATTAATGGCTTCTTTCACAAAGCAGCATTAGTGGCTGCCGCATGGTAAACACTCTGATGTCCATTAATTCCTTATGGATGTTAGAGCAATTCCTGCAGCTGCAGCCACTACTGCGGCTTTGCAAGAGGGGTGTAAGTTAGGCGCCTAAGAGGTATCATTTATAGAATCTGGCCCTTTCCCTTTGTCTTGCGATACATGGATCCAGGAGCATTAAGGTTCATAGTCCCCTGTCAAAAATGATAAAAAGTAGATAGAAGCTAAGAGAGTGGGTTCCCAGACAAAGTTCTATTATCTCAATGGAATGTCTGTCCCTGCTTTCTTTCTACCTTTTTTCCTCGCAATGAAGGGTTCTGTTAATCCTCTAAGAGGTAAAAGACTTGCCCAGTACACAGAAAACTGACTGCTTTACTAGATTTTATTCAATCACTTTTAAAAGCACACATCTAGCTTTATTATTTCGTGGTTCAGACTCACGTTCCTTTAAGAGAACATGAAAGTCTCAAAGAAAAAAGAGCTAAGCATTACTGTTTAGATTATCATTCTTCAACAGAAAAAAGTGAAAAAAAAACCCAACAATAATAATAATAATTTTATTTTTTATGTATCACCTAACCAGGAATGGTTCTAGGTGGTTCACAACAAATAAAAACCGATCATACAGTGAAGAATGTGGAAATACATCAGATAATAAAACACAACAAATGCATAAAATTTTAAAAAGACGACAGAACACAATTAGGATTCAAATTTATCAAATAATTTGGTCTTCAATAATTTTCTAAAATTAAGATAGGAGGAAGCTCCTAGCATAATTTTTCCAAACCAAACATTCAATTTAGCAGCCTGAAAAGAGAGAGGTCTCTCAAGAAATCTTTTATAACAACATGAAAGAAATGTAAACAAACTGTACGTGTGGACTTATTTGAGTGGTTCAAATTAAAATGGGAAAGAAGGTAGCCAGGTGACAAGCCAAAGATTGATTTATAATACAAGCAGACAAACAAAACCAATGAAGTTTCTGATAATATGGTGTAATATGCTCCTAGAGAAACAATATATTAGCTAAAGCATGGATCTCAAAACCAATTTCAGAGGTTTAGAAAGCCAAAGCAGTGCATTATTGACTGTTTGTCAGATCTATTCCAGATCTATTCTTCTCAACCGTGCAACAAACATCTCCCTCCATATATCAAAAGATCTACATCACCCCAAACTTTTTTTTTCAAAAGCCTTTGGCACTCAGTTATATTTGCAGTGCCAGCCCTTAACAACTGTAATCCATCTGTGGTAAGCCACTCAGCTGAGAATTTCATCATTACAGTCAAAAATCAAATCTGCAAAATTTGCACAAAGTCACCTGACTTGCAGACACATGACCAGGGACAGTTGCCAGGCTGAAAGGGACAGTAGCATATAAGTTGACAAGAGTTGGTGGTACAACTTCTGTTGCAGCATGAAGATGAACGTATCTGGAAGCTAAAAGGAAGTAACGTGAAGCAAGTTTATCAGCAAACTGTTCTTTTTCTGTCAGTAGCTAAGAAACTCCTGCACATGGCCGACTGCTAGGGATGTTCTTGTAACAGAAATAAGAACATACAAATAGCCTTACTGGATCATACCAATGGTCCATCTAGCCCAGTATCCCATCTTCACGGAGGCCAATCCAAGTAACAAGTACCTGGCAAAAACCCAAATAGTGTATAGCAAAAAAACAAGGGTAGCATAGATTTCTTTTATACCTTAAGCAGAGATCCTCTACCCACTTCAATTGCAACTTTTTCATTGGGATGTTCAAAAATGATTTTTTTTTTTGCTTATTTACCCTATTTTACAATCTAGAAAAATATATATAAAAACTCTTTCAAACTCTGGCACAAGCATTACACAAGGAAAGGACATACATCAGATTTGTAGCTGATAAAGGATCATAAGGCCTCCTATAGCGCACAGCTATTTCAATGCCCGCTCCAACGATCCAAATTATTTAATCATTTCCCCCCCCCTCTCTCTCCCCATATTTTTTTAATACTTTTTTTCTTTTTTTGACGAAAATGTTCTCCAATAAATATAGCACTACAGATATAAATGTAAATATCCCAAATCAATTCAAAAACGTGTGAAGCAGTACTTAACTGTCTGGTCAGTTTGGGTTTTAAGGATATTCATGCTTAACATGTGTAAACCCCCTTTATATTCGGCTGTGCTGCTGAGCAGCGTGAGCTAAATGCCAAGTGACTATAGGAAAAGAATGGGTGGCTCGGCATTTACCATGCCTATTGTTTACTGTGTTCCAGTTAGTGATCAACATGAATGAAACATTTTCCTTATCATGAGTTTGGTTCTATTATGTCTTACAGCTGCCAGGACCTGTGTGTGTGTTAATACTGCTTTAGGAAAGGGAAGGGATGGGATTTGAGGTTCAGTTTACTCTTGCAGTAGCTCACGGTGAGATATTCAGGTATAGTAGATATTTTTTAGTCCCCTGAAAGCTCAACAGTTTGTACCTGAGGCAACAGAAGATTAAGGCCGGCTTTTATCAAGCAGCGATAGATAGTTTTACTGCGAGCCAGCAAGGTAAATGCTTCGACGCTCATTCAGTTCCTAGGAGTGTCAAAGCATTTACCTCACTGGCATTTATCTCACTGGCCCACAGTAAAATTCTCTACCACTGTTGAAAAAAAGGAGCCCCTAGTGATCTGTGCAAGATCACAAGGAGCTTAAGACTTACAGAAAAATTAGAATTACTTCAATGTACTTCCCAACTTGCTTTCTCCTCTTAGACTGGTGTTCCCTAGCAATTCATGACTAGAACCTACACCTCAAAATGTTGCTGCCAAACAACAGCAGTCTGATTACACAGATCAACATGTCCAAATCCCAAAGAAGTATCCATGAAAAGCTTATTTGCATGGAACTAGCCAGTGCATTAATTCTTGTAAGAACGAAAGATTAGGTTCTTACCTCTGCTAATTTTTTTTCTTGTAAATCCACACTTTATTCCAGGACCAATGGGTTTATGTATCTCTGACTGCCAGGCACTGTAGAAAGCTTCAAATGATTGAAGCCATTACCCCTCTCCTCTGCTACCATATCCTAGAGCATGCTCAGTAGAATCCAGTCAGTCTTCAAGCAGCCAGGAATATCTACAGAAATAATAAACAAGAGAGCAAGAGGAAAACCAGAAACTCCCCGCCAAATAATTAATTCTGCTCATAGTAACATATGCATAACAGCAATAATGAAAACTTTAACACAGGTTATCATACATTAGAACATGAACTACAAAACAGTACTATAGGGAGACACAGCCTGCACTGTCAGAAGACTCCACAAATATAGAGCTATATCTAGGCTGGTAAAGGCTGGTCCAAAATATAAATCTAGCTTACAAGTATTTCCAGGAAGGTGAACAGCGAATCAGACATACATAGGGCGGATTTCAGGAACAACGTGTGGATTTACAAGAAAGAAGATTAGCAGAGATAAGAACCTAATCTTTCGTTCTTGTACAATCCCACTTTATTCCAGGACCAGTGGGATGTAACAGAGCAGTCCCAAAAATTCAGGGTGGGACTGATGAGCTCACTGCCAACACCAAAGCACTAAAAGCAGAATCCTGCTTGGCCATCACACCAACCCTGTAAAACCTGGAGAAGGTGTGTAGAGAGTACCACGCAGTGGCCCTATAAATCTCATCCAGAGATACTGCAATGACCCGGCCCAGGGAGAGGACCCCCCCCCCCCCGGCAGAATGAGCCCGCATCCTGAGGGGGGCGCTTTTCTCCTGCTGCTATATAAGCTGCAGAAACTGAAATTATCCAAATAAAACACAAGCAGAAGAAATAAGCTCCTACAGGCTTGGCATGTAGAAAGCAAAGCAGAATTCTACTGAGCATGCTCCAGGATATGCTAGCAGAGGGAAGAGATTATGGCTTCAATTTTTAAAGTTTTCTACAGTGCCTGGCGGGCAGAGATGCATAAAACCCACTGGTCCCGGAATAAAGTGGGATTGTACAAAAAATGCTTAGATTATTTTGATTGATAGTACACGTTTTCCAGCTTGAAAGAACAAGCTTCCAGTTGAAACAAAGCAATATCAAATTGGCTCTTTGGAAGGGGACTGGGACTATTTCCCAGACCATGGCAGTGACTTGCTGTAACAAGGTAACTGACTATTTGTGACCCACTGTGATGGAGTATAGGGGAGCCAGACAGAGCAGAAAGAATGAAGTTTTGGTACTGCCCCGAACTCCGAGTTCATCCTTCAGCCGACATCCCAGATCATGTGCTGAAATGAGAGCCTGTATTATTTTTGGGCCATATAGACCTGGAAATCTCCCAATAAGAGGAAGCAGAAAATTGAAGTGCCAGGATAACATGGGTCCATGTCATTTTACTGCCAACTCATGCTATTTTAGCATAGAGCACAAACAGAAAAAAAGGAGCTAATCTTGGAATAAAGCAGAGCAACAAAAGAGGCAAGACATGTCTAAATCAACCACCAGTTACATTTATTAAAACAACAAATAATTGTCCAACAAAAGCCCTGGACCATTAAGATTATATAAGGTCCCAAGTTTAGAATCCTAGCAAAGTCCCGACTAGGATCCAAGTTTCGGCAACAGCATCGCCTTCCACAGGGGACAACAAATAAACTAAAGACATAGTGGAACAAAAATGAAACAAATACATCAACAATTTTGGGACTGTGATCTGTGTTTTTGTAATGATTAATTCTGTATTTAAGTAATGATTAATTTTGTAACGAAAAATTTTTAGCTGTGTGTATTAATTATGGTTCATTGAGATTTGATTGTTTTATTGTTTTATTATTAGAACTGTTACTGTTGAGATGTTTGCTATGATATACTTTTGTTCTTAATCTTTTCTTTTCTATTTTTAATGGAGTTCTTTTCTTGATGAATATGAACTATGTATTGTAAACCGCTTGGATCCTTTTAGGCTGTTTTGCGGTATAAAGGGCTCCTTTTACAAAGCCGCGTTAGCGGCTTTATCACACGCACATTTTTAGCGTGCACTAACCCCCACGCTAGCCGAAAAACTACCGCCTGTTCAAGAGGAGGCGGTAGCGGCTAGTGCAGCCGGCAAATTAGCGCGCGCTATTACGCGTGTTAAACCACTAACGCGGCTTCGTAAAAGGAGCCCATAATGTTCTTAATAAACATAAACAATGTAAATTATAAAACCATTATATGTCATTAAAAAGCAATATGCTAATAGCACTTAAATTTTAATAAATCAATTTGTGAAGATCCACATAACCAAATCCCATCAGGAGTGCATTATTTCATATACAGTCCTAATAATCCTCACATCAGATATGTTGCTCCCAGATCCTCAGAGGTACCACCTGGGACTTAAAAACTTTCATTGTCCAAGGATTTAAGTACCACCTCCTCACTGGATCTTATGTTTCATACCTTAAATAATAACTTTTAAATATAGCTTAATGTACTGTATCTTAAAAGTAAAATAACATTATTCGCCGATGACGCCAAACTAAGTAATGTAGTGGGCAAATGCACAACGGACGAAGATTCAATGCCCGACAACATGATGCATGACCTACTCCTACTGGAGCGCTGGTCTAGGACCTGGCAACTCAGCTTCAATGCCAAAAAATGCAAAGTTATGCACTTGGGCAGCCAAAATCCATGCAAGATTTATACCCTCAATGGCGAGATCCTAACAAGAATGGTAGCAGAACAAGACTTAGGGGTGATCGTCAGTGAGGACATGAAGGCTGCCAATCAAGTGGAGCAAGCTTCATCCAAGGCAAGACAAATCATAGGTTGCATACGCAGGGATTTCGTCAGCCGTACGCTGGAAGTCATTATGCCATTGTATAGATCCATGGTGAGGCCCCACCTGGAATACTGTGTGCAATTCTGGAGGCCGCATTATCGCAAGGATTTGCTGAGACTGGAGTTGGTTCAGAGAATGGCCACCCGGATGGTCTCGGGACTCAAGGATCTCCCGTACGAAGAACGGCTAGACAAATTACAGCTATACTCACTCGAGGAGCGCAGGAAGAGGGGAGACATTATTGAGACGTTCAAGTATCTCACGGGCTGCATCGAGGCGGAGGAAGATATCTTCTTTTTCAAGGGTCCCACGGCAACAAGAGGGCATCCGTGGAAAATCAGGGGCGGGAAACTGCGAGATGACACCAGGAAATTCTTTTTCACTGAAAGGGTGGTTGATCGCTGGAACAGTCTTCCACTGCAGGTGATTGAGGCCAGCAGCATGCCTGATTTTAAGGCCAAATGGGATCGACACGTGGGATCTATTCACAGGGCAAAGGTAGGGGAGGGTCATTAGGGTGGGCAGACTAGATGGGCCATGGCCCTTATCTGCCGTCTATTTCTATGTTTCTATGTTTACTTAGCTGTGTGGTCTTTTTCTTTATACCTTAAAAAGCAATATGCATATATTCATGTAAACACCAAGCAACAGAACAGAAAAGATTGGAGAGAGAGCAAAGTCATAATATAAAAGGAACTTTGGGCATCAGAGTACACCATGAAGGATAAAACAATTCAAAGTGAACAAAAAAGTAATCAATGCAACATGAAAAAGTTATAGACCAGACAATTAGATGTAGGGATGATCAGAGCTGAAACCAAAGAGGTATAATAAGCATATAAACTCATGGTATACATTTTTTATGACAAAGTGGTCAGTGTGTTCAATTGCCTGCACTTGAAATCTGGTGGCACTGAAGTGATTAAACCATTAAGCCTCGCACAAGAGTGTCCTGCTGCCAAGTCCTTGCAGTGTTCTATGCTGTGCCATTATACCAATGAAGTTAATGATTTGGGAGGGGGAGGGAGCTTTTCTTATTCTCTACAACTATTGCTCAACAGCTCTAGGCCATGGAAATGTATTCTACTGTATGTTGCCTGAAAAGAGAAAATTAGTAAATAAATAAATAAATAAATAAATAAAAGAATTCCACAAGTCCTTATCAGCTTATGATTAAGTTTTCTCATTCCATCTGAATTAACCCATAAAGTGGAGCAGATAAGCTGTAATTTTCTTTTCACTGTACAGTTATAAGGCCTCCCCTCCCCCCTTCACAAAGCCGCAGTTGCGATGCTGCTGCAGTAAATGCACCAAAACCCACAGCTTTAAAAAAGGGACTCAAAAGTGTTCGACATGTACATTGTAATTTCATCTCTCCTTCCCTAGGATAAGCTGTATTACAGAAAATCACTAGTATCACATCCATGTTATTTGAATGTTCTGATTTGTGCTTATTAGATGCTGCATAAGTATTATGTCTCCTTTTTTGTTATGTATTATCTCTCTCTTATTTGAATTTCAGTGCTGTTAAATAAGAATGTTTTTTTTTTAAACGGTTTCATGATAGTTCTATTATCAAATTTCAATTTATTGATTATTTTACTTCACCTCATTCATTGTGTTTGCTAATATTTTGTCTTTTTTACTACTGTTATGCTGTTCACAAAATGTGTAAGTTTTATGTTGAATTATACCTGCAGTACACTGCCTTGGGTGAATCTCTTCATAAAGGTGGTTAATAAATCCCAATATATACCGTATTTGCCGGCGTATAAGACGACTGGGCGTATAAGACGACCCCCCAACTTTTACAGTTAAAATATAGAGTTTGTTATATACTCGCCATATAAGACTACCCCTTCTTCCGCACACCTTCTGCACAACAAATAAAACTTAAAAGAACATCAGAATTTATTTCAACAATTTTAATTAATTCACTAAAGCTGAATAGAACAATAAACCCATGGGAGCTGCCATGCTATTTGTTTTCTAAACTGTTAACCAAACTGAAACTGTCAATGATAGAAGGAAGATAACACATAGAGGGAGAGAGCAAGTGCCGGGCAAGTCCCTAGCAAGTTTGCTGGCATGACAGTTTCCCTTTAAAAGCCTTCAAAAGCTTCCTGTTCGCCCCCGCAACTTCCTTAAGGGCTAGACTCCACACACGGCCGCATGTGCGAGAGACGTAGTAAAGAGAAAAGGGGTGGGGCCAGAGCGCCGCTGCTTCCCGCTGCGCAGGATGAAGGAGATGGCACCCTTGTCACACTGATGTCCCGCCATGGCCCCGCTGATGTCCCGGCAGGTTTACTAGTACCGTAAGCACCGTAAGGAGGTAAGGAAGGAGATGTTAGGGCATGTAAAGTAAGGGCATGTAAACAGTACCCGGCGTATAAGACGACCCCCGACTTTGGGGAGGATTTTAAGGTACTGAAAAGTCGTCTTATACGCCGGCAAATACGGTAAGTAAGTAAACCACTGTACTTCAAATCGCTGATCCAGAAAATTTTAGGAATTCAAATTACTTTTCTTACGGGTTTGTTGCTGTACTTTGGGTTACTACCAATCCAGTCAAACTACTTGATTTTCCTCAAGCATCTGACAGTGAAAGTTATTTTCCAAAGGAAATTGTTCCATTAAGGATCATTTAGACATGCTGCAGCCAGGCAAAACTGCTTTCAGGGGAATGTAAAAACAACATTCACAACAACAAGCAGTTCATTAATTTTTGTCTCCACATGGCAAATAAAATCAAGAGAGAGAGAGGTCTATTCTCGTGGCCCATTGCCAAGTGATCTATGCTATCGTGCGTACAAGCCTTGCTTGGATTAACAAGTTAGGCTTTGCTCCCTGGAGTAGCAGCATTCAGAGCTTTTGTGGCAGAGGTGCCCAATAGAGAATGACTCGGGGACAAATTTTTCCCCATTTCCACAGGAACTCAATTTCCCCGTCCCGTCCTCGTGAGTTTTGTCGCTGTTCCTGTCCCATTCCTGTAAGTTCAGTCTTAACCCCACCAGCCAAATTTAGAACAACACCTAAACAGGACTCCTGAAACTACCAGGATTTGCGTCCCTGCCTCAGGACTGTCACTATAATAGCTGGGTAAATCTGGAAGGCGATATAAAAAAAAAAAGGGCGAATTACAAACACCTCATAATTAGTTAGTTCAACAGAAGTTAATTCCAATTTAACTAGTAGCCCAAGGGAACGAAAGGAAATTGCCAGACCCCCCCAAATTCAATTCTGTTTTTAATTTAGTAGTTTGGCAAAGACACCACCAGAGAAATTATAAATAGTGCATAGTCCTTTCCTGAACTAGGGAAAGGGATTTGTATACTGCCTTTTTGTAGTTATACAACCACACTCATAGCGGCTTACATCCAGGGACTCAAGCATTTATCCCTGTCTGTCCAGGTGGTCTCACAATCTATCTAATGTGCCTGGGGCAATGGGGAGATTAAGTGGCTTGCTCGGGGTCACAAGGAGCAGTGTGGGTTTGAACCCACAACTTCAGAGTGCTGAGGCTGTAACTTTTAAGAAAACCCTTCAATGACTTCGAGTTATTCAAAACTCGGCTGTTAGTTGATCTTTGGTTTGAAAAAAATGGGAACATATAAGTCCCTATTATCAAAAATTACACTGGTTGCCCCTGGAAGCAAGAGTTCTGTTCAAATTCTCTTGTCTTTGTTTTAAATCAATATTTGGGTTGGCTCCTACGTATCTAGTCTCTCATTTTAAACTGAACTGTTCTAACAGGCCTACTCGTAGAATTCATATGTTCACTCATCCTACAATAATAGGCAGCCCGAGAGCTCGTCTCGACGGGCGTACCTAACGCGGAGCTGGGAGGCCCGCGTGGTAGCCCGTCGGAGACGCGGGACCGTAAGGGGGGAATAGGAGGCAGGGGATTGGTCGGCAGGTCTGCCCGCCGCTGGGAAGACCTGCCATTGGTAGCCGCGGCCGCGGAGGGCGTCGGGAGGGGGGAGGGTTTATAAGTTGAGCCTCGGAGGACTAAGGGCGTTTCTGGTCCTCCGAGGCGGCTTTGGCGGCATGGAGTCGGGTTCGGGTTCCGGGGCCGGTGCGGTCGAGCTCTCCTTCGCTGCAGGGAGCTCCTTTGATGAAGAAGAAGAGCCGGTGAGTACCGCGCCGACCCGGGAGCGTTCCCTGCCGCCGAGGCGTTCTCGGGAGATTGCCCGGGAGTCCATTGCGCTGGGGGCTGGAGGAGGACCGTTGGAAATCGCGCGGTCCGGCGGGAGGGCCCGCAAAGTGGTGAGGTCCGGTAGTTCTGTCGGGGGGAGGGTGGTGGCGGAGTCTGGGCGTGCATCGCTGACCGCGGGGGAGGTTTATAGCATGGCTGGGCCTGAGCCACGTGCTGATCTCGTGAGTCAGCCGGATGTGTTGCATACTGCAACAGTGGTGTCGGATTTTTCACTTCCCCAGACTGGTGACCACTTACAGAGCGGGGGTGCGGTTGCGGGCCCAACGGAGAGAGCAGTGCAGTTCAGGGTTCCGGCGAGTGCTGGGACGGTCGGGGCTGGGGGCCTGGGAGATCCTGTTGGTGGTTTGAGCGTGGGTGTCTCTGCGCCTGCGCAGAGCATCGGCTTGCCCTCTGTTCATTCTTCCTTCTGGCCTCCCTGGGCTTCGGGGTCTTGGGGTGCGGGTTGGAGTCCGGTGCCCTGGCCGATGGGGGGCGCTGGAGTATTCGATCCTGCGTCCGCGTGGGGCCGTGGGATGGGTCGTGGCGGCGGTCCTGCGGATTGGCGGGCCCTTGGGGGAGTGGGGGGTTCTGGTGGTCCTTTTGGGGTTCCTCCTTCTGGTGCTGTGCAGTTGTCTGGTCCTTGTTTTGGTTTGTCTTCGCAGGTCTTCGCTGGTTCGTCGGTAGGACGTGAAGCTGCGGCCACCTCCTTCCAGGAGCAAGTACAGAGTTCCGGTGGTGTTCAGACGGTGGAGCCCGGACGGAGGGGACTTGGTCGTGTGGTTGCTGCGGATGGCGCTGCTGGCGGAGGGATATCGGCGATGTCCGGACAGCGGGGTCCTTACATGGTAGCTGCTGCGGATGGCGCTGCTGGAGGGTCGAGTGGACCGATCATCGCTGGAGGAGCACAGGACATGGGTAACATGGCCTTAGAGGCTGTTGAGGGTGGGGAACGGGGTAGGGGGAATGGGAGGGGTAAGCGCAAGCGCAAGCGGAGGGCTAGGGCTTCCTCCTCTTCTTCGTCTTCTTCTTCTTTAACCTCCACTGCTTCTTCGTCTTCCTCACGGTCTCGGTCGAGGGCGTTGGGTGAACAGGCGAGGCAAGAGAGTCAGGATAGGGGTGCTCCGGCATTGGTGGCGCTCACCGAGCTATGGGAGAAGGTTCCTAGAAGGTTGCGTCGGAAAATTAAAAAGCGAGCGTGCATTGATGTGTTTCGGCTTTTAGAGGGCAGGACGCGCAGGAGTAAAAAGAAGGTTAAGAAGGAAGAGGGCAAGGTTAAATCGGGTCAGGTCTCCCGTAATATGGTTAACTGGACGCGGGCGTTTCTTCGTCTGGCCAGCGTATGGGGCCAGGCTCGTCCTCAGGATTATGGCCTGCTCTTGGCGTACATGGATTCTGTGCTTGACGCTTATCAGCGCTTCGGTGGTTGGGCCTGGCTCAATTATGACGAGGCCTTTCGAGATAAGATGGAAGAAAACAAGCACATGTCTTGGGGTACTCAAGATATCAATTTATGGCTAACGAATATGGCTAGACCTGGGGGAGCTGCGGCGAGTGTTGCGGCTCGATCGATGCAGCAAGGTTCGACGGGTGGGTACCGTTCCTTTCGGTCCGGAGCAGGGCAATCGGGTCAGGGTTCTGGGGGAGGGAATGACCTATGCTGGAAGTTCAACAAAGCGACGTGCCCCTTTCCGGATTGTAGATTCCGGCACGCCTGCTCTCTGTGTGGGCAGGGTCACTCAGCGCTTAAATGCCCAAAAAAGGGAGTGGCCTTGCCCTCAGGGGCAGCAAAATGAGGTGGGTTCCTCTGGGGTGCCCACTCCGATTAAGGTGGGGGCCCTCCGGCCGTGGTTGCGCTGTTATAGTGATCGGAGGGCTGCAGTACTTTTGGAGAAGGGTTTTGTTGAGGGTTTTTGTTATACCATACGAGAAGCCGGTGGCTTCGGTGCGGGTTCCTAACGCATCCTCCGTGAATAGCCTGCGGGAGGTGGTTCGGTCAAAATTGCAAGAGGAGGCTAGACTTGGGCGCATTGCGGGGCCTTTTCGAGAGCAGCCTTTCTTGGTTATGATGGTCTCCCCGTTGGCTATCATTCCTAAGAAGGACCCTGGTAAGTTCCGTTTGATTCACAATCTGTCCCGGCCGTTGGGCCGCTCGGTCAACGAGGGCATTCCTCGTGACCTGTGTACAGTTCGCTATTCGTCTTTTGATTGTGCGCAACGTCTGGTGGGACAGGCTGGGTGTGGTGCTCTCCTGGCAAAGGTGGACATTGAGTCTGCCTTCCGGCTTTTACCTGTCCATCCCTCCTCGTATCCGTTGCTGGGTTTTCGATTCAAGGGCGGGTTTTATTACGATCGTTGTTTACCGATGGGCTGTTCCATTTCGTGCGCTTACTTCAAGATGTTTAGTACGTTCTTGCACTGGGTTACGGTCCGCGTTGCACGGGCGGATTCGGTTGTTCACTATCTGGACGATTTTCTCTTTGTTGGAGCGGCGGGGTCTGCGGTGTGTTCTTGTTTAAAAGCGTCATTTGAAAGCGTGGCTGCTGCATTTGGTATTCCGTTGGCGGCAGATAAATCGGAGGGCCCAACTACGGTGCTTACTTTTCTGGGTATTGAGATTGATACCGTGGCAATGGTTACCAGGTTGCCACTGAACAAGGTACAACTTCTGTTGTTGCAGATTTCTCGGTTGGCCGAGTCCCGCAGGGCTACCCTCAGAGACGTTCAATCACTGCTGGGATCTCTTAACTTTGCGTGTTGGGTATTGCCTATGGGGCGGGCTTTTGCTCAACGACTGGCTGCTGCCACCTCAGGCGTCCGTGATCGTCGCCACTTCGTGCGTATATCTGGAGGTATTCGGGCGGATCTTAGGATGTGGGTCGGGTTCCTCACGCGGTTTAATGGCACGTTGCCGATTCAACAGCCCGAGTTGTCTAACCTGGATTTGGAACTTTACTCTGATGCGGCAGGTGGCCTCGGTTTCGGCCTTTACTGCCAGGGGGACTGGTGTGCAGCGCAGTGGCCTGCTGCCTGGCAGCGGAGTGGTGTTACACGTAATGTGACTTTTTTGGAGCTTTTCCCGCTTCTGGTCGCCTGCGAACTTTGGCCGGCTCGGCTGCGTAATAAGCGCGTGCTATTTTGGTGTGATAATATGGGGGTTGTGGAGGTCGTCAATCGGCATGCCGCAAAATGTTTGCAGGTTAATCAGTTGATGCGTGAGATCGTTCTGCGTTGTTTGCGGCTCAATTTATACATTAGGGCTAGGCATGTGCCAGGGAGTCGCAACTGTATTGCTGACGCGCTTTCTCGCTTTAATTTTTCACAGTTTCGTCGGTTGGCTCCAGACGTGCAGCCTCAGGGGTTGCAGATGCCAGATCATTTATGGAGCCTGGTCGGGAAGGGCTCTGGGACTTGCTGAGACAGTCGGTGGCTCCTACCACCTGGACTCGATACAATGCTGGATTCCGTCGATTGTTCGCCTTCCTGTCTTCCCGGGATTGGTCCCCGGGACATGTATCCGAGACCCTGCTGGCGGAATTTGTGCTGGATTCGCATCGTGCTGGTTTTTCGCGGGGAGTCGTGGCTGGCCATTTAGCTGGTTTTACATTCTTCTCTAGGGCCTTGGGGTGGCGTTGTCTGTCCTCGGGTTTCCTAGTGCGTAGACTTCTGACGGCTATGGCTAGGATTGCGCCGCGACAACCCGATGCACGGCAGCCAATTTCTCACGACTTATTGACAAGGTTGATCGTGGAATTGCCGGCGGTGGCTCGGTCCCGATACGAGGTGCTGCTGTTCACTGCTGCTTTTTCGCTTGCCTTTTTCGGGGCTTTCCGCGTCGGTGAGCTATTGGTGCATCCTGCCGATACTGTGGGTGCGCGTGGCCTCTTATTGCGGCATGTACAGTGCGGCGACAGTACAGTTAGTTTATATCTGGCCAGATCTAAGACGGACCAGCTGGGCAGGGGCCGTACGGTGGTTTTGAATAAGATAAATGGTGTTACTTGCCCGGTTACGGCTCTGTGCGCCTATATGGCGGTTCGTCCTCCTTTGGGGTTGGCCTTGTTGTTGCATGTAGACGGCGGGCCCCTTACACGTTATCAGTTCTTAGCAGTGCTGCGTCTAGTTTTGCGCCGATGTGGCGTGGACCCAGCGCACTTTGGTACTCATTCATTTCGGATTGGGGCTGCCACTTGCGCCTTCCTGGCTGGGGTGCCCGGCGAGGGGATTCGACGGTTAGGGCGTTGGTCATCGGACTGTTATAGGAGTTACATCCGGCCTCACGGGATTGCATGAGGTTTAGATCAGGGAGGGATCTAGGTGGGGCAGCTCAGCCTATGTTTCCACTGATGGGTACCTTGTTTTCGGGGGAGTGGGTGGCTGTAGCTGGTTGGTGCATGCTCGGGTCTGACACTTTACTAACCAGGGTTAGGCGTTTTACTCTAGAGCTGGATTTGATTGTTGGGTTTGCCTTGCAGATGCGGTGCGGCGACAGCGTACTGTGTGGATTGTCGGGCACTCCTTCGTCCACTGGGCGGGAGAGCGTGCCGCGATCCGGCCTGGTGGTCAGCACTTGGGTCTGCAGCACTTGGGCATTCGCGTGTCCTGGTGGGGTCAGCGGGGTATGCGGTGGCATCAGCTGTTACCGTTGCTGGCTGACTTCCGTCGTCGCCCTCGTCGTCCGGATATCCTGCTGCTGCATTTGGGGGGTAACGACGTGGACTCTTAGACGGGGAAGCACCTGATTGACACTATTCTAGGGGATCTTCGGATGATATTGGAATGGTTCCCGGGCACGACGCTGCTGTGGTCGGACATTATTCCTCGACCACGTCGGCTGGAGTCCAGGAGATGGACCAGGGGTTTGTGCAAGGTTAACCGTCAGGTGGGGCGCTGGGTGGAGTCTAGGGGGGGGTGCAACTACGACACGACTGGGTGGATGTGTCCTGTTTAGGTTTGTTTGCGAGGGATCGGGTACATTTGTCGGACGTGGGCTGGGATTTATTGTTGGACGATTTCTCGTCGGGTTGTGAGCGTTGGGCGCTATCTTAGTCGCAGCTCTGTTCATTGGGGGGGGGGGCCTGTAAGGGTTTACTGGCCCCTATGGCGGTATCTCGAGCTACTGGCTGGGCTCATCAGGTGATGAGCGGTGGGCCGGCTGGGAGCCGTGCCTGGTGGGTCAGGTGACCCGGGTTACTGGGGCATGTGGGGGACATGCCACCCCCCCAGATTCTTGCTTCATGGCGGGGTCGGGGGGCATAACCTGTTTTATTACAGTAGCTCGAAATAATTGTTTTATGGTGTTTATACTGTTTATACATTGTTATGTTATTTAATAACCTGTTATGACCAATAAACTGGGCTGCGGCTAATTTTTACCATAATTAGTGTTGAGTATTTTGTGGGATAATGTAGGGGAGGGGGTAAGGGTGTGATATATACATAGGTAGCGGGCCTATCCAGATTCCGCTGTTAAGGCCTGTCAATATAAAAGATTCTTGAATAAAACTCTTGCTTTCCAGGCAGGTAAATTAAATGAATGGTTGAGTAACATTCCTCATCCTACTTCAGTTTTAGAAAATTATTAAAAACAAAATTATTTAATCGATTTGTAAGTTAAGGTTTTACTGTTTTTACTTTCACATCGTATTTACGTACTGATGATTTTATATTCTGTTTAATTCCCTGATTGTCCAGCACTTCTTGTTGTAAACCGCCTCAAACTATTATGGCTTTGGCGGTATATAAAAATAAAATTATTATTATTATTAACTTAACCACTGCGCCACACTCTCCTTTTCAGAAAAAGGTATGGAATTTTTCTTCCTCTGTGTTCCTAGTCAAGAAGCTTAATCACAACAGTAAGGCAAAAGAAAAAAAATGCAACTGCTTGAGAAGCCCCAAAGATAGCTTTCTGAATCTCCCTTCAATAAATTAATAAAGAATGATGAGAAATTTGTGTCATAGCCCAAGCTACACCCCTCTTATGCTGACTTGCCATTCTAGTAAAGGTTACAACTGTTAATATTCATGACCCTGAGAACAGCTGCGTATGTACTGAATTCAACAAACAATTAACAATCATTTTGTTTGTATAGCAATTAACATAATGGAGTACAATAATCCATCCAGAGTAGAGCAAAATATTCATTATGGATATTCTGAAAACCTCACTTGTTGGGTGTATCCTGACGACTGAGGTTGAAAACCTCTTCAGTAGAGGTACTAGAACCTAGGCTCCAATAATAAGCAGCACTGAAGTTTCTGGGCTGTAAAATTAATTCAAAAACAATAGTTGTACCGTATTTTCACACATATAATGCGCGCGTTATACACGATTTTACAAACCGTGCATAACCTTGCGCGTTACACGCGTGAGCGCGTTGTATAAATTTTTTTTACATCATTCCCCCCCCCCCCCGACGTCCGATTCACCCCGCAGGACCGCTCGCACCCCCACCCCGAAGGACCGCTCGCACGCACTCCCACCCGCACCCTGAAGGACCACTCGCACCCCCACAGCCTCCTGACCCCCCCTGCCCCCATCATGTAGAAGCTCCTACCGGTGTCCTGCTGCTTCCTCTTGGCGGTCCTGGCCCTTCCGTGAGCCCTGTGCCTGCGCTGCTTCCTCTTCCGGCGGTCCCGCCCTTTCTCTGACGTCAGAGAATTTTTTTACATATATTTAGGTTTCCCGCCCGCTATACCCGTGTGCGCGTTTTACACGGGTGCGCGTTATCTACGTGAAAATACGGTAATCTAAGAAAAAAAGCAATTTTATCAAATAAATAATTAAACTTGAAACTTGATTATAAGAGTCACACTATATTTTCCCCTGAATATGATTTTACCACTTTGAATAGCCCTTGTCTGCTTTTCAGCTAATTTGTTTCATCCTGCATTGCTGC
Source organism: Geotrypetes seraphini (assembly GCF_902459505.1). Lineage (NCBI taxonomy): Eukaryota > Metazoa > Chordata > Amphibia > Gymnophiona > Dermophiidae > Geotrypetes > Geotrypetes seraphini. Next base: position 171,423,055 of record NC_047089.1, on the reverse strand, counting down.
CAGTGTCATTGTTCCAGGCCCTTGTGCCACATTAATAAGAAAAAAAAATCCTGGGTGCAACATTGCTATAATTCCCAGCCTCTTTTCGAGCCCAAGGCTTATATATTTTTTTTCTCCCTGCTGTGGTCATGACTCCAAATTTGAATTTTGTGACCCACAGTTTGGGATGTGCTATACTAGAATCCCTCTTTTGACAACTATGCTTCCTCTTTCATGAGCCCGACTTGGATGTCCCTTTGTAGGTGTTCATCTTACACTCAAGTCAGTTGAACAGAAATTTTCCTCTGAGGGGGCATGATGTAGAGTAGGGATCTCAAAGTCCCTCCTTGAGGGCCGCAATTCAGTCGGGTTTTCAGGATTTCCCCAATGAATATGCATTGAAAGCAGTGCATACACATAGATCTCATGCATATTCATTGGGGAAATCCTGAAAACCCGACTGGATTGCGGCCCTCAAGGAGGGACTTTGAGACCCCTGATGTAAGGGTATGCATAGGAAAACTCACTTTGTTTACTATGTTTTTCGTTTTGCTTCTGTTTTAGTGGACCTTGATAGAGTTTTGGGGTTTTTATGCCCTTCCAGAAAAGAAATAACATAAAACAAATGTCACTGGGGTTTTCTCGTCACTTTAAGGAATTCAATGCTCTTACGAGGGACTGCTGAAAAGTTTTCAGCCCAACCAAGAAGGGAATGACATGAAGCCATGAAACTTACAACTTATTCCACATATTCAACCTTAAGTTCGACGCACTCAGCACATCATGTCTGAAGTTTCTGCAAACCTTCCCAAAAAATACTCTGTCTGGTCACTGAAATACTGCTCCGCTGTTGCAATCACCTCCAAATCACTCAAAATTGTCACCCTTTCAAATTCTTTTTAAGGTTTAGAAACAGAAATGGAGCACAATCTGTTGAGTAGGGTGAAATCCCAACTCTGTCAAACATCCATCATTTTGCCAGCCTTGCTAGCAAGTGCATTGTCTTACAAAAAGAATACTCCTTTCTGCAGCTTCCCTCTTCTTTTTTTTTCCTTTGAATGCCTCCTTTATTCAGCACAGCAAGTTAGGCCCAAAACTGGATTATCTCCCTCCCATTGTACTTCTGGACTCTGGAGCCTCCTTACAAATTGAGTTCTCCTCCTCTCCAAGATTTTGGGAATACTTTTTGACTCTTCCTTTACCTTTAAGGATCAGATAAACTCTCTGGTTAAGAAATGTTTTTTTAACTTACGAATGCTGAGAAAGGTTAGATCTCTTTTTCATCAACGTCACTTTTCTGTTCTGGTCCAATCAATTGTACTTTCTCGGCTAGATTATTGTAATGCTATTTATCTTGGTATCACAAAGATCTGTCTTCATAGACTACAGTTGATTCAGAAGTTGATTTATGGAAAAAGCAAATTCGACCATGTAACTCCCTTTCTTTTGAGCCCTCACTGGCTCCCAGTTTGTCTCAGAATTCAGTTTTAAATGTATATGTATTATTGTAAAAATTTTACATGGTATTTTTATTCCTTTTGTTCCTCTTCTATGGAACGTTTATAGATTTTCATATGCGAGATGCACTCAACAATTTAAACTTTCCCTCCCTTCCAAGAAAGGAATTAAAGGAATCAAGAATTTTAGCCTCTCTTTGGCTTTTACATTCTCCCAATTATGGAATGTTAGTAAACGACTATAATCTAAAGGATGCTATGGAGCAAGACCTGCGTACTTTAGAAAGCTGGTCCTCGATCTGGCAGCTGGGCTTCAACGCCAAGAAATGTAAGGTCATGCATCTCGGAAACAGAAACCCTTGCAGAACTTACACCCTGAATGGAGAAACTTTAACCAGAACTACGGCAGAACGAGACTTAGGAGTAATCATCAGTGCTGATATGAAAGCTGCCACTCAAGTGGAGAAGGCTTCATCTAAAGCACGGCAGATGATAGGTTGTATCAGGAGAAGCTTCGTCAGCAGGAAGCCTGAAGTCATGATGCCATTGTACAGAGCCATGGTGAGACCTCATCTGGAATACTGTGTGCAATTTTGGAGGCCACACTACTGTAAAGATGTGCTCAGAGTTGAATTGGTTCAGCGGATGGCCACCAGGATGGTCTCGGGGCTAAAGGGTCTCCCGTACGAGGAAAGACTGAGCAAGTTACAGCTCTACTCTCTCGAGGAGCGTAGGGAGAGGGGCGACATGATTGAGACATTTAAGTACATCACGGGACGGGTTGAGGTGGAAGATGATATCTTTCTCCTGAAGGGACCCTCGACCACAAGAGGTCATCCGCTCAAACTCAGGGGAGGGAAGTTTCGTGGAGATGCCAGGAAGTACTTCTTCACGGAGAGAGTGATTGAGCATTGGAACAAGCTTCCAATGCAGGTGATAGAGGCACACAGCGTCCCAGACTTCAAGAATAAATGGGATACCTATGTAGGATCCCTACGAGGGTCAGCCAAAGGATAGGATCACTAGGGTATAGACTTGAAAGAGCGGGGCAGTAGAATGGCATTCTTACAAATCTACTTAAATGGGACATTAGACTTAAAAGGGAGGGTCGATGGTGTGGGCAGACTTGATGGGCTGTAGCCCTTATCTGCCGTCATCTTTCTATGTTTCTATGTTTCTACTTTGATTTTGAGGTGTCTTAGTTCCTTCCAATCTTTTCGTAAATCCTTGAAAACTTTTCTATTTGCTAAACACTTTGAAAATTAATTTCCATGTATTTTAGGGCTCCTTTTACGAAGGTGCGCTAGTGTTTTTAGCACGCGCTACAATGCCATGCACGCTAACCCTGTGCTACATGGAAAATACTAACACCAGCTCTATGGAGGCGTTAGCGCACCTTTGTAAAAGGAGCCCTTAGTAATTTTTCTTATTAATGTTAACCATGTCGAGCTTCCCATGGTTGAAGACCCGGTATTTAAGGCTAAAGTTTTAGTTTAGTAGTATTCTGCATTAACTATTTGGCCCCTTGGAAGATAGTCATTACAATACCTTCCTGGTCCTAAAATACTGTGGTCATGACTTTTCATGCTGACTTTTGGGTCTTGAATTTGGGTGGGGATGGAGAGAGATTCCGCGAGGATGGGGACAGAGTCTGCAAGGATGGGGCGGAAACAATTTTTTCCCCCCGCATCATTCTCTGCTTTGGAGAACCTGAGTGCCACCATTGCATGGACTGTTTTGCCTCAAGAGCATAGTAGTATAACCATGTTTCATCAACAGTAACTAATCGCTCAAAAAAGTTGGCAGCAACTCACTGAAAATGCTGCAAAATCAACTTGGAAGTGTCCACTCGACATCGTTTCTCATCAGCATTCAAACATTTGGGCACCCACTTGGCTGACAGCGTCTGCATATCCAGCTTGTGGATTATACACCCAAAACATGCCCTGGTTATCTGTAGTGTCTCAGCAATTGTTAATTTAGATGATATTTGCTGATCTGCCAAAATCAGATCACAGACATGGTCAACAATTTCAGGAGTTGACAGTGTTTGAGGCCTCCAGACCTTGCTGCATCTTCATTCTCAAAATCTCCATGCTGAAAGTTTGCATACCACTTCTTTACTGTGGAGTATGATAGACATTTGCATCATCATACATTCATAGATTTCCTTTGGAGTTTTCTTCTGCAGGAATAGGATCTTCATGACGGCTTGGAGTTCCACACTTGAAAATGATGGCTGTGGCTGGTTTGGAACTATGGAATGCCCTGCCTGGTATCCTACAATTCTGTATTGGGAGGATAAATTTTAAGAAAATGCTAAAAACACAATTATTTGTTAATGCTTTTCTATGCTAATGCTTATTCTATCTGAAAATATCTTCTTCAGAATACTCCAACAGTAATATATGATTTAAAGATTATTTGTATTTCTGAATTGTTTGAATACGATTTGTTTTGCTTGTATATGTTGATTGGTTTTGTCATCTACCATGGAATGGATCATTTGATCCAATGTTTTTTTGCTTCCTTAATTGTTGAAATCTGATTTGACTTGGTATATTGACATTTTATATCAGGGAGATGTTAATTATGTTGTCTAGTTATGTCTATGTCATACGTGGAAATCACAGGGAACATAAGATTTTATGTATGTGATATGTAAACCGCATAGTTGTATGCGGTACATAAATTTTTAAATAAATAAATAAATAAATAAAATTCCAAACTTTTTATTCATATGGTTCAATGAATGGTCTGAAACAATGGGCTCCTTTTACTAAGCTGCATTAGGGCTTTAACGCACGGAATGGCACGTGCTACTTTGCCGCGCGCGCTAGACCTTAATGCCAGCATTGAGCTGGCGTTAGTTTTTCCGTATAGCGTACGGTGTAGCGTGCAGTAATTTCCTGCGTGCGCTAAAAACGCTAACGTACCTTAGTAAAAGGAGCCCAATGTCAAAACATAACATTACAATTCTACAAATTGGCACTTTGCAAAATGAAATAATCCTCTTTCCAGCTACAGTGCCATAATAGCTCTCCGAATTCAGAAAGTTGGCTGCGCTGAGAACTTTTCTGCACCCCCCTTGTAGTACTGTGTCATATTATAATGTCACATTTATTTTTGCAGACACTGAGGTCTAAGCTGCAGACTAAAGTGGCTCCCTTCAGTCATGAGTCTGGTAGAACCATGAGCTACCAAATAAAACAGCATGCGACACAGACCTAGGACTAGCTCTTCTTCTGCCCAATGTTTAAATTTAGCTCTCGAGTTTGTTTTGATTTTTTTTTTCCTATGTTGCTTAGAAGCTGCAAGAGATATAATCTTTAGACCAGAAATGAACTATTTCAAAATTACACAGAAAAGCTATTTACCAAGGTATTGTATCATTTTGTTTCAAAGCTAGGTTTGCCAGCCTCTTCACCTAGGCATAAACTATGTAAGCAGTGTTTATATGTTAACAGCCCAACAAAAATCTTCACCAGACAGGGCACCAGCTGAGAGCGAGTTCTCTGCCAAGCACAAATTATTAGGTTAAGAATGGTGAAGAAGTAACTGCCAAACCCTAAAAGCCAAAGTAAGCAGGCAAGACATTTGGTATACATTAGTACTGGAATACAGCAAATTGCTTTTATTCAATCCATGCCGGGGGGTTAGGGGGGGGGGCAGTGGACTTTATGAAGGCTACAATTAATGGTCTCAGGCAACAAATTACCATGGTGCCATCGTGTTAATTTTTGCACAGTCCCAATGTTTAGTTTCAGCATATTTTGCTCAGGGAAAATCCTACTGGCAGGAATACATGAAAACACAAGTTTGAGGTCATGGGTTCAGCCCAAGCAATCAGAAAACTTCTGAAGGAGGCAGTCTTATTATAAGCTGATTGCTCTACCTTGTTTTATGAGCTACAAGGCAAGATCAGTTTTCTTTCCTTCCTTAGAAAAACTGGTAAAATTAAAAACACAGGCCTTGGGTGTGTCTCTATTTCAGTTCCATTTTAAGTGGTAATGGAACACTGGTGCAATGCTAAATTCAAGCACAGGCCAAGAGGGGAGGGGAGAAAATAAACTACATCTTCTCTTCCAAGGGAATTTAAATGCCCATCCCTATACCTGAAAAATTACAGTGGGATTCAATTATAAGAACCAGAATGAATGATCTGTAAGCCACAGAATCTTACAACTAAAATCAAGATACCATGTTTCCCCGAAAATAAGCCCTAGCATGATTTTTTAAAGGTGCTCTTAATATAAGCCCTACCCCAAAAATAAACCCTAGTTATATCAACTCCCGAAGCCCCTCTCAAATGTCCCCGACTCCATCCCTAACAATAGTGCTGCTCAAACATCCAAAGTGGAGCTCCACATCTAAAGAAGGCTCCATGTTAAACAAGCCTTCAAAATGGCATTTTACCTTAACAGATGGAACCACCCCCAGCAGTATCTGGAGCGGCACTTCTACATCAGAAAAGGAGCCGTGCCAGTCAGGCAGGTGAGCCCATGCTCTACATCTGATGATGGAACCACACTCTACATCCAGAAATGGAGCTATGCTAACCAGGTCGGACAGCCTGCACTGTACAACCAGAAATTAAATCATGCCACTAGGCAGGTAGAGCTGTGCCAAGCAGACCAGCAGAGCCACACTCTACATCCAGAGATAGGCCTTGGCAAGCATATGGGATGTGGTATGCTCTACCTGCAGAGATAGACCCATGTAAAACAGGCAGGTGAAGTCCCAGACTACATCTAGAAAAGGAGATGTGGTAAGCATACAGGAGGAGTTGCACTCTACATCCAGAGATGGAGCCATGTCAAACAAGCATGTGGAGCCATGCTCCAGATCTACAAAGGGATTCGTGCCAAGCAGTCTGGGGAGACACCACACAGGCAGGTGGGATCTGTGCTCTACATCTGGAGATGAAGCCATGTGAAGCAGATAGGTGAAACCACGCTCTACCTCTGTGGGGCCACAAGAACTCACAGAAGCCAATCAGCTAGCGGCTCTGCATGGCCAGGAGTGACCCCACCACTGAACAATGGCCTGGAATGCTGCCGGAGACAGAGCCTGGGTCCAAGGTCTTTTTGCTGAGGAAATCTGCTTGCACATTGTCCATTCCTACTGCATGTGCCACAGAGAGTACCTGGACATGGCGCTCTGACCAGTGGAAAAGCAGGCAGGTTTCCAGACCTAGAAAAGCACTCCTGGTGCCTCCCTGGTGATTGACATAGGCTACTGCTGTGGCATTGTCAGAGAAGACTCTGACTACTTGGCTCTAAAGAGTCTTCTGCAATTTCACTAGGGCCAATCAAATGCCACAGCTCCAGCCTGCTGTGACACATGACACAAGGATGTCTTGAGGTGCCAAATTTGCACAATGCTTACATGAAATTTGGGTAGAAGAGACCAAGGACTCCATCCCAACCAGTTTTGAGACAAAATTGCAGATTTTGAAGGGCAGTGGAACTTTTGAAAAAAGGAAAACTAAAACTCCAAGATGGAAACCGCCAAAAAATCTGTGCCTAAAAACGCTAATAAAACACTTCCACAAAGTGCAAAAATGTTAAAATTAGGATTTTTCAAGTGGAGGAACACGAAGAAACACCCAAAAACCTGAAATTCAGACCTCCCCCAATTCACCTCACAGGGCTGTTAACAGTGCTGAACAAGTGCTGCAGCCTGCCTCAGCTCTTTACAGTAGCTGGAAAGGAGAGGAATCACTGCCCCAAGCTGGGAATGCCTCTTCAATGCTAATCTTTGGGCTGCCAGCCAGGCATAGAGCCTGACCATACCTCCACCCCTGTGGACCGACAGATGTGCGTACAGAAGGGAGGGGAGGCATAAAAAAAATCCAGGTGGATACCCTGCGAGACACCGCTGAGCCTCATAAGGGTGCCCCCACAACCTGCACTCTAACCCCTGCAAGGTAGTAGATTAAAAATAAATGCAGGAATGGCCCCGAGCTCCAAAAAAATGATTGTACAGGCTGGCTAACAAGTACAACCAGGGATTGGCTCGTCAGCTGCAGACCAGAGTCTGCTTCTTCTCTATGCAGGCAGAGGTGTGACCAAGGTGAAAGCTCCGAGCACAGAAAACACCAAATAAAATAAGAGAGCAGAACAGAAACACTCCTTCCAGCTCGCAGGCAGCAGGGAAAAACTGCAGATGGCAGTAGAGCTCACAGTGAAGTAGGAGGGACACAGGAAAAATCTGGAATAGATTCCTTCTGCAGATGGCTTGCAGCCATAGGGAGATAACCTGCTAGTCTAGAGCCCTGTTTCCCAACCCTGTCCTGGAGGACCACCATCCAGTCAGATTTTGGGGATAACCTTAATGAATATGCATGAAAGCGATTTGAATATAATAGAGATGACAGGCATGCAAAACTGCTCCATGCATATTCATTAGGGCTATCCTGAAAACCTGACTGGCTGGAGGTCCTCCAGGACAGGGTTGGGAACTACTAGTCTAGAATGACACACCTATTGCACTGAAAACATAGCTTATCCAGCTAAAAGTCACCTATATCCCTTCAGTATACAGATAGCAGATAGACAGCTAGAAATATTTTCAGTCTGCCAATAGCAGTGTGAAGGGCAATTTGGTAACTGGTCACCCATTTTACATACCACTTGCATGCATAGAAAACTAACACCTTCAGGGGCGAGTGCACCCTTGTATGTATAAGTGGCAGCAAAGCAACTAAGCACTACTCTGTAGGAAAACACAGTCCTCATTGCTATGTGCAGTACATGCAAAGAAACCTAAGAATATTTCTGAGCTAAAGAGCTTGGCAATGAAGAATGTGAAAAAGAAATTCAAAAGGAAATTTTTAGAAGCTTTTATTTCTTCCAAAAAAAGAGGTCTTGCATTACTACTGAAAGGCACAGTGGCCTGCAGTTTCCTGGGTAACTTTTGAAAGCTGTTGCTTCTTTTTTTATTTGTTACCTTGGCTTGCCTCCAGTACTCAAATATAGTAGCAAGGTTTAATGAAAAGCCTCCGATAAGAAATATGAAACTGATGATTTGCTTTTGCCAGAGTTTCTTCTGAATTCTAGGGTGCATGCCATAGTTCAGGCGTTTTGCTACTATTTGGTTTACAAATATACTGTAATATATCTTCTAGATTTGACAGTGATTTGCATCAGTTAAATGAAATATATCCAAAGAACAGCCTTGGTTGCTGAAATAGTAAGCCAACTAGAAGGGTTTCTGCACTTTAGTGCTACTGTATATTTTTTAAAAAAAATTATTTATTAGTAATGATGGGAATAGCCATGCAAATGATAGATCGACTTAATTATACTTTCTGGTGGGCGAACTTATGTTCCAGTTACAAGTATGAAAGAATGAACGCTGAAGTTTTGGGATATAGTACTGCATTTAAAATGGTGTGGAACCCATTGACATCATTTATTGTGTCACACTAGCTGTCATGTACCTTTTCTTTTTAGTTTATTTCCTTACATATCCAGGGTGGGAGGGAGGGGGAAAAGCATTACTATTTATTGAAATTATATGTGTTTCTACTTTTATTGGTGAAAGGGAGGGGAGAGAGAAAATGATTGTATTCAAAATGTTTGTATATTTAAAAGTACTTTTCCTGATTTGTTTGTTTAAATTCTTTGTAATGCACTGTTAATATTTGAAAAATAATAAAGATTAAAAAAATAAAATAAATATAATTTATTAGTTAAAATTAGCCAAAATAGTAATATGTATTAAAATCTGCAAAAAGATTTTCAGCTTGATATTGATAAACACATCTGTATAGGGCATATCTGTATACCAGTTGCTGCCATCTGCCAGCTATCAGTGGCACATAAGAAACAATGAATATATGAAATGAAATAGTGGCATTGAAAATGTATTTATTCCATTTTCTATACCGTTCTCCCAGGGGGAGCTCAGAACGGTTTGCATGAATTTAGTCAGTATTGTGAAATAGATCTTTATGAATCACCTCATTTTTTTTTCTTTTAGTCAAGTAAAAGTTTATTCAAGTTTCAAGTTTATTAGGATTTTATATACCGCCTATCAAGGTTATCTAAGCGGTTTTTACAATCAGGTACTCAAGTATTTTTCCCTCTCTGTCCCAGTGGGCTCACAATCTATCTAACGTACCTGGATTAAGTGACTTGCCCAGGGTCACAATGAGCAGCACGGAGTTTGAACCCACAACCCCAGGGTGCTGAGGCTGTAGATCCAACCACTGCGCCACACACTCCCTTCTTTGGAAGGGGTTTCCCAAGTAGAACCTACCCTTGAAGCTTTATGCCTTATTTATAAGCATATGCTAAGTTTATGCCTTATTTATAAGCATATGCTAAGTTTATGATCTCACAGGTCTAATTGTTTACCTTAAAAAAAATTTACTTTATTTTTTTACGGAAAAATTATGTTCTTACCTGTTAATTTTCTTTCCTTTAGTCACAGCAGATGAATCCAGAGACTAGTGGGATTACGTCCATCAACCAGCAGGTGGAGATAGAGAGAACTGAGTTGTCCTCAGCCTTCTTGGATGCACAGCCTCCTAGCCAACCAGCATAGGTCATCTCAGAGCATCCAAAAACAAAACTCAACCATAAGAAACTCCTTTCCCACACACATGAAACACAAAAAAACAATACTCAAAGAACCCAAAAGGCAACTCCAGCACAAAACAGTGCCAAACCACGTGCAGAGCCACTAATACTGAAACAGGGCGGGGCTCTGGATTCATCTGCTGTGACTAAAGGAAAGAAAATTAGCAGGTAAGAACATAATTTTTCCTTCCTTGTCATCAACAGCAGATGAATCCAGAGACTAGTGGGATGTAGCAAAGCAGTCCTAACGTAGGGAGGGAAACAAACATCACCGCAACACTGCCAACCTACCGACGGTCATGGCAAAAGTAACTCCACACCCAGACCATCACTGTGTATATACAGAGAACAACCAAGAAATGTAGAAAACCACCCCTCCAATGCCCGATCTGCAGCAGAAGATCAAGGAAAGGAAAGAATGAAGAAACCCCACAAGCAGTCAGGGGTTAAGCTCAGAATACATGTAAGCAGGCGCAAACAGGAGCTAATAGCACAATGCTGAGGAAACCACAGCTGCTGAGACCCACTATGAACAGAACGAGTGTAGAGTACCAAACTCGGGTGACACTTAAGGACTCCCAAACAACTATGGATGAATGAATCCGCTATGCCCGCAAGGCCCCAAGTCCACCGGAAAGCCATGACATTCATGAAAAAGCTCACTATAATAGACCCCCGTCCCCTTGCAAGGGTGTAGGGCATGGAGTGTGGAAACACAAAGAGAGAAGGGTCACAACCCAAAGTATAGCTACCTCAAAGTAGTAAACCAAGAGCTCTCCGAAAAGAGTCAAGCTGTGGAACCATGAAAGAAGAAATCCTCACCAAAGAGAGGAAAGGACTCACACACCCACACATAGAAAGCTACAGAAGAGGCATGGATAAAGCCAGGCTCCCCCCTCTAGCAGCTGAGGCCCACCGAAGGGCACCAAGTCAGACTCCAGAAATCACAAAGAAAGCCAGAGGGACATAGGGGAACTAAATCAACAGAAACGTAAATAGTCGAAACCACTACAGGTCCAAGGAGAGCCGTACAGACTAACTAGATCATATGCATCGTGAGAGTATAGAATTAAGTCCACCTATCTGGGCTATGCTGCAAAAAAACAGCTCAGCAAGGAAGGGACCACATGCAGACAGAGAAACCTCGCTCATCAGAGGTAACCAACAAGTGAGACAAACTAGAGGTAAAGAGAAAGTCCGGAAGAACCGCCCTCACCACAGAATGGGCTACAGAAAACAAGATAAGAGAAACAGGTAAGCGGATACCAAGGTCAACCGACCCAAACCCCAGCAAAAAGGGAGAGTCAGCTAGACCCAGCTAGCCTCATGGACCAGAAATCCATAAAATGAAGAAAGAAAGATGAGTCCACCAGGAAGGCGTGGAAAGAATAAAGGGAGGCCACCCGCTGTAGAAGAGTGAACAAGATCAATCTTGTCCCCTGCAGTGGCCGTCGGCACCCATGCAGGCCATTCCCATGTTGATTGCAACAACCCCACAGATGATGCCCAAAGCGACAGTGATGGCAGCGAGAGAGACAGAGAACGTAGTCGGACCCAAGCAATACGCTAGACCACCTGAGAGTGCCCACACCAAAGAGCCATCACAAAACTCATAGAGGAGCATGCTGTCCACCTCAGGGCAGGCCACAAGGGCAAGCCTCAAGCAATAATGAAGAAAATTCAAGTAAAACGCATGAACCCATATTTAATTTGAGGAATAAATTTGATAAACAGAGTATAATGGCAAACCAGACTAGTAGGGTAAGACAGTAAGAAGATCCCCAAGATAGATCGAAACAAATAGCTACAGCCACTGAATGGAGCAACATCCAGAGCGACCGCCTCCCCGAACAACTGTGTCTAGGGCGTGCAAGACAGGAGAAGCCAAATCTTACATGCACCCCTCATAACAGATATCCTAGCGCCAGCCGGCACAGCAGGAATCCTTAAAACGGAATACAGGAGACAAAAAGAGAATCCCCTTCTTACCCCAAAAGAACAACACAGGAGACTCATCCGCAAGAGAAACCCCTTTGCATCAGAAAAGGGAGAAAGGAGGTACCATACCTAGTGTGGCACATGAGACTCTACCCATAGGAAAAGGAGGAACGGGAAAGTGGTTTCCAGACAGTGGGCTAAAAAGTGCACTGCTCGCCACTAAGTCCCCGTTGCACCACATGTGCACCAGGGTAGATAATCACCAAGGTAAAATTATGTTCTCACCTGTTAATTTTCTTTCCTTTAGAAGCAGCAGATGAATCCAGAGACAAGTGGGAATAGCTCACATCGACCAGCAGGTGGAGATAGAGAAACTGATTAACAGTTGGCTTTATAGCCTGGTATTCCTCCTGTCCATTCAGTTATGCTCCTTGCCCAAGCATCCCGAGATAGGATAATGAGCATCAAAAAAACTTCTTTCCAGTAGCGAATGCTTAAACCATAAATTCACAAATCTAACAACCAACAAGAACCGAACTGAAAATGCCACATAAGACACAGACAGATAGCCACAGAAGGGGTGGGGCTCTGGATTCATCTGCTGCTTCTAAAGGAAAGAAAATTAACAGGTGAGAACATAATTTTACCTTCCTTAGCAAAGCAGCAGATGAATCCAGAGACAAGTGGGATGTAGCAAAGCAAACCTTAATCCGGGTGGGAAGCAAACGCCGCCTCCGCAACAACCGAAGCCCAAAATGCCACTATTGCAGGCGCCCCCACATCCAAGCAGCAATGCGTAGAGAAAGCACGTTCGGTAGACCAAATAGTCGTGAGACAAATCTCCCCCAAGATAAAAACCTCCGGGCCGAGCTGAAGAGGTAGACCTTGCTCCAGCGGAATGGACATGCAGATCTTTCGCCAACCGCTTCCCTGCCAGCCAGCAGGCATAAAGAATGTCCTTCTGTACCCATAGCGTGATGGAGGCTGCGGATGTCGCCATACATTGAAGGCGTCCCTGGAATACTACAAAAAAGGAGAAATAGATAGCTAAAAGTTATCAGAAACCGAGCCCTCGGAGAAAGCTACTTACTGATCAAAAAATGCAGTGAAGAATAACACTGCTCCCCAGGTTACCTCCTAGGAAGTGGGAAGGAAAACTAAGTGTGACAGAAAGAAAGGATGACTCCCCTACAGAAGGAATAGTGGTACCATCCGAACTGACACCCTATATAACGGAAATCAGAAATAGGAATCCCCGCCGAAAACAGCCTGCACCCAAAAAGAAAACTGCAGAGCTGAAACCATGGCTACGAGAAGCAACATGAGCAACGGCACAGCCCCTCGGCGAGCCAAAAGACCAGGATGAAATGAAGCTGACATTACGCGATGAGCAAAATACCGAGCCCACGTAACAAGCTTACGTAACAAGCCAAGCCTGGCCCTAGAAGTAAAAGGAAATTACACGCTAAGCGCTCGGCCATACACTCGTGCCCAAAAAGGAATTCTGGCGTGGTGCAGACGCTAAGAAGTACCCCAGAAAGGAAAAACATCCAAACGGAAGCAGAAGCCACAGGAGAAGACTTCCTTAACACCTGGACTAAAGAAGAAAAAATCTGCTTTTCACCACTTTTACACGTCAGTCACGACCTCTCCAAAAAGCAAGGTCGTAAAACTAAGGAGGTACATAAAAAATTCCAGGATATCGGACCCTAGGCGAGCCAAGCCCGAGATACCAGGAACTTCGTCATCCGGCTGGCGAGAAACCCATCAATACCGTAAGGAAGGACGGCGCCGCCAAGCCAGAGCTTCCGCAAATACAGTGCTCGGAAAGTGAGCTCGAGATGTCAGAACCAAGCTGACATCAGCCAGCGGAAAACACTGAAAAGGAGAATGCAGAGGCGAAAAAGTCTCCACACAGCAACCCCCTCTAACGCACACTTCCTAGGCCCGCTGAGAAAGCTAGGAAGTCTAGAATTGAGAGACGAGCCATGAGGACAGGCTCAGGAGATCTCATGTTTATAAAAAGAGTTAGAACGCCCGAGCCACAATTCTCAATATCCAGGCTGCAGAAAATGAAACAGACGATAAATGTGCCATGCTGAGAGTCCGTGAAGATCAAGTCTGTCTAAACTCATATCCTGATCCATAAAAGGATTTACCAACAGAAGATGAAGATGAGCGTACACCCAGTGAAGCAGAATAACTTCACCTTCCAACCGAAAACAACACCTACTGCCCAAGCTGTAGAGAAACACTCCCATCCTCATACTGACCAAAAGGAACCTCAGTGGCATTCCAGAAGAATAATTAGCAGCTCCAGACAGGCAGCCTGACCATGCTCAAGAGCAGAAGAATGTCCAAGGACAGAGGTGCCCCTGAAGACCAGACATCAGGATCTGAGGAAGGAAGCCAGCGAGCCCCCCCCAAACCGACCGCCTAGAAAGGTCAGTGGACATGAGCAAGTCCAGTAAAGACCGAGTCATGTCTCGAAAAGAGAAATCACACTGAGCCATCAAATCACTCATAGCGGTGCATTAGGATCATACTAATAAATGTAGTCCTGAGATACTGGGAACCACTGACACTAAAACGACAGCTGAAGCAGCCGAAGGGAAAGCGAGCCGAAGCTCCTAGTGAGTCAGTAATCTGGATGTATCTCCTGGCAGCGCAACAATTGTCAAACGTTCACAGATTCTAAAATGCCTGTGAATTTCAGGGTATGCGCCAAATCCAAAAGCGCCACTCCAAGGGAGGCAGGCCAACCTAGTGCCGAGTCCAAGTCCAACGAGACTATGAAGATCCTCTTCCATGATGCGAGCAGAAATGTGTGACCCCGAGAACTAAGCCACAGAATGGGATGCAGCCTGCTAATCTCATGGCCTTATGTGTGGCAAAGGCACTTCTTTATATAATTGGTATGCATCAAATGGTTTTTGTTGCTCAGAGGCACTCTTCCAATAATACTAGATAGGCTTTTCACATGTTATATCTAACAAAGGACTTACATGACCCGTCCTTCTCTGTGTCCTTAGATGCAGAGAAGGCTCTTGATCGGTTAGAATGGGCCTGCCCAATGCCCCAGTCTTGGCCCCCCATACATTCAGTGGTACCCCAAGAACTACAAGCACCGTCCTGAAGACCACAACCCCGTGCAAGGAAAACAGCAAACAGAGAGACTCCAAGAATTAACTGGAACCTGAGGAGAATGCAAAAGGAACCAACCTCACCTCTCCCTGATCCGATAGCATAGTGACTACTCCCTCAAGTGAAAGCTGTATGAGGCCATGGGAGAAGTCAAGACCCCTTCAGAATGAAGCGCAAGAGGCCAGTAAACAGCAGTACGATCACTGCAGGATCAGGAAGAAGAAATTAAATTCTCTTAGAAAAATATTCAAGGTTCGTAAAGTAACCCATGAAAACAGGATTAACTCTATGCAACGGGAGCGACAAGCCAGATGCCCATAGAGGGAATACGCAAGAGATGCAATCAAGATGCTGCATCTACCGCCCTCAGAACAACCATAGCAATTTAACAGGAATTAGACAAATGCGTTGTAACCTGCCCATATGACCGAATCCTGTCCGTGAGACAGCTGAAAGAGCTGCCAGCGGGCGTGTAGTTTAAAGTGGCCCAGGGAAGGCCAACGATGGGACACCCTGGACGTAGTCCTAGGAACGCTCTACAGAAAAAGAGAGGTATGCTCGAAGGAAATCGGAAATGGCGTCCCCAGACACAGTCAGGGTAGTATCAATGTAAAAAATTACACAGTGTCACCCATGGGAGACTTCGAGAGATAGTCAAAGCGAAAAATCTGGACACTCTCCTGCGCCTGAACCCAACACAGTGTGACACGGCTTCATCCAACTCAGTACGGAGGGCAGCCGAAATCGGGAGAAGTATAGAGTCAAACCGCAAGCAAACGGGGCTGCAGAGAGTCCCCTAGGGTATAACGCAAGCGCGGCAAAACTTCGTAAGGTGTTGAACATATTCCAATTCCATATAAATGGATTTAACAGCTTTTTCTGGTTAATTAACAAGTCCCGATGCACCTGAAGCTGCAATGGGAACTGAACTCATGCCCTCAGGGAGACGAGGCAGCTGCTCTAACCGGAAAAGCCACAACTCAGATTTAAAGCAGTGTCATAGCACGCTTGGTATTAGTAGCTCTCATATGGTGGTGAACAGACTATGGCTGTGCTAGAGTTGTCTTTCTGTGGTTGCAATTACAGCAGTTTACATATTATATACAGTTATGTATTTTGTACCTGGGGCAATGGAGACTTGCCCAGAGTCAAAGGAAGCTGCAGCTAGCATTGAACTTGGCTCCTATGGCTCTCAGGTTGCTGTACTAACCATTAGGCTATGAGCCTGTTCTACAAATCAGAGCCCCCACCCTGGGCCCCCCCAAAAAAAACATGCAGGCCGGTAAAACCGCCCGCAACTACCGCCGCAGCGTAGCGACGGATGAGCCCAACTCAGCCGGCTCCCAGAGAACTACTGAACGCCGCGGCGCCCTCCCCCCCCCAGTGCAGGAGCGTCAGTCATTGCTCAGAAAAGACCACGGCTCTCAGTCGAAGAAGCAAACACCGCCGCGGCAAGCGGAAAACTGAAGCCACCATGTGACTTGCTCCACCGGCCAGACAACAACATTCGCCCGTTTTGCCGGCCTCTTGCAACTGGGAGGGAAACCCCGAGAGCCAAGGAAGGCGAAGAGAGAAACCACAAAAAAACCGCCGAAACAGACCACGAGAACGCCTCAGCGCGTCTGCCAGCATCGGAGCACCCATGTGATCTAACAGTCCATGGAAAAGGCCCGGGCTTTCAACCCTTTAGAACCCTGACCACAGCCGCGGCCCCTGCCGATCGACGGGTAGCCTCAGCAAACCATGGTGTATATGCGAGGGCACTCCCCCCCCCCGCCCACACAGGAAACCACCATGCGTCTCCGGTGCGCGGGAAGGCAGCAGCTACTCCAACTGAGCCCAACGCAGGGGTTCAGTGCACTCAAACATAGGCAAAAAACCAAGAGATGAGCCGCACCAACGAACCACTCACCAAAGCTCAGCGGCTGTAAATAAAGGAGACAACCAACAACCAGAAATTATACCCTGCCATTGCCATACTCACAACCCAGCAGACAAGGTTGCCAGACCTCGGCAGGAACAGCTTGAGCACCCCTGAGAGTACTGAAGCATGGAAAGCCACCGCAGTCTCTTTTCTTGTGTTTTTTTTTTTTTTTTTTTTTTTTTTTTTAAGGAAAGAAGAAAAAACGAGAGACCCAGATAGACCCTCTATCAGAGGAGGGAGGGTGAGGCAGGGACAAGGGAGGGCCCAAGTGTAACCTCTAAAGCCGGCACCGTACAGCCGGACACCCCTGTCTCACTGAAGAGAAAAAATCTCAACAGGAGAAATAGAATCAATTGTGAGTTCACTGAAGAGAAACCTCAACAGGAGAATTCGAAATTCCAGCCACAGCCAGAATCCAGGAGCTATTGGAATAGCTCCAACCCCTGCTGGGAGATAGAGCAAACTGAATGGACAGGAGGAATACCAGGCTATAAAGCCAACTGTTAATCAGTTTCTCTATCTCCACCTGCTGGTCGATGTGAGCTATTCCCACTTGTCTCTGGATTCATCTGCTGCTTTGCTAAGGAATGGCCGCTGAAGAACTGGCTAGGAGACAAACCAGCCATAAACTGCAGCCGTTCGAGCCCCAGGCACACAAACAGAGAAATAAGTCAGCCAGAAAGAAACAACCGCAAGCGCAGGAAAAAGAGAAGGCTAGACACAACCAAAGCACCAAACCCCAAGGGAAGGAGAGAAAGGAGATACCGAGATAATAACCAAACCTAACCAAACCCCAAGAGGTGAAAAAATGCTGGACTATCATGCATGAACATGCCACTAGCCAGAATCAAAGAAAGACAGAGGCCTGTGACAACGCAAGAGAAGAGAATCAATCTCGGTGTCCTCTATAGGGGAACAATGACCTCTAGAAAACTGCCAAAGGACAGGAGGGAAAATCTTATTTCATTTGGGGTGTTCTGATAGAACACCCCAAAGCCTAGCGGCGCCCGCCAAAGGAAGTTGAAATCGTTAGGGCAACATGCAAATGAGGCATAGAGTCGTATGAGGGTACACTGAAACAGGTACCTTCAATGTCCCCTCTCCCATGATGACAAGGTCTGGTCCCGTCACGGAGTCACCCCTCCTGTGCCAGGCGGCCAGATCAACCGCCCATTCAGTTAGGCGACTTCGGTATACTGGCATGTCTACAGCTGGAGGCCGTGATATAGCTGTGCCAAGCTGATAGGATAGCCTGAAAAGGCTCTAGAACCTAAAAATCCATATAGGAGCCTCCAGAGAAAGGGTGAAATGCTGAAAATAGAGAACATGAAACCAGCACACAGGGACATCTTGTGCACCACCCCAAGACCCAAAGGAAAATAGGCTGGAAACATAAAGAAGAAGCCCATAGGCAAATGAAAGACACCATCAATCATGTGAAAAAGACTAAAGTGGAGAGTATACAGCAAGGCGCCGAGAGCCATAGATATGAAATGCGAGCTCACACAACGTAAAATAGAATCTAAGCGGGCGCAACTGCAGAAACAGAACCTCAGCGTGCCCCAAATAAATGTTGACAAAGGCTTCCACCAAAGTCCCCAAGGACTACGCGACTGAAAGAAAAGAGGAAAAAACATAGGACTCCCCTAACAGTGCCACAAGCAACAAACACCAAAGGGAAGGCCCAACCCTTAGCATAGGCACAAGCAGCCTCGCCTGCGTCAAGCGACAAGTGTTGCGCCAATAAGAGGAAGCCACATACCCCGCACTTGAACAAGGCAGCCCTGCCAACAACCGCAAGGACAGTGAAATAGCTATGTCCCCAGAAGCAACCAATGATGCGCTAGGTAGAAAGCCCTGAAATATAGCAACCACAGGTGGAAACCGGCCCATTGACTGTGTTAAAAGAAAAAGGCAAACCAGCAAACCGAGCACTGCAACGCATTCAGCGGAAAGACACGGCACCGCAGTCCCGGGTACCATAACCTACACCAAATGGCGCCCCTACGCCAGGACAACTCGGCCACTTACTGCCATCAGCCCGCTTCAACCGCCAAAACCAAAAGAAAGCGGGCCAACCAAGGCCAGACCAGGCAAAGGTCTTCCTATAAGACCGGCATTATAGCAGGTCCCTGCCCATACTATGATACCCACATTACCATAAAAAATCAGCCACAGGCTCACACAGTGGAGCAGAGCAGCAAAAGGGCAGGACACGCAGGAGGCCATGCCCACAAAGAAATATCCCCAGCCACCGGTGAACCCACACACAGAGACTTGGAAATGGCACCTGACCTCCACAGGAGAAAGGAAATATATCACCCTCGCTTTCAAAACAGTGAAGAATAATAAAAGTCAAAATCAAACTTCCATCCCGGTATAAAATACAGGGAGGGTATAAACAACGGAAGCAACTTCCCACCGAGGAAGAAAACCAGCTATATGACTGGAAAACTATGCGGCGTGTTCAGGGCACATAGGCACAACCGCAGCTGCAGCGCGCCGGAGACTAAATACTGGCAGAGAAGACTTGAAGACCATCGGCTCCCTAGAGCACCCGATCCAGCGTCCCCACTACTGCACATCGAGTACGCCAAGAAAGGCAAACTGCCACAGCAACCCGGTAGGAACATTATATCGAAAAGCAGCCTGAACACCTCAGTGAACAGCGGACCAAACGTGCTCCATGCGGCTGTTGCAGGCAAACCAAAATGGCTGCCAACGCTTGAGGGAAAAAGCGGCCGCCGCTCACCCGTGCGGGAAAAGTCCACATACCTCTCCCGCCGGAGCTCTCTATAGAGGAGCGAAGACAACCCATCTGAGCGCCTGAATTACGGCGGAGCTGGGCCAGACCGCTCAACCAAGCTCCTTGCCAGCACCTGCAGGAGCCCAAAACGCTACCGCACCAAAAACTGGACCCCGCAAAAGGAAAGAAACACTCACCCGACATCAACAATGAAGGGCAACCGTAAGGAGCAGGAACATATGCTGGCAGAAGCAAGGGAGCTCAAGCTCTTGAGGATGAAAACCGCTGTGGAAAGCCGGTACTCCTCACAAGTGACTTTGTGGTTGTTGGTTTTTTGTGGGGGGGTTTTTTTTTTTACGTGGGAAAGGAGAAGTAACCAAGTCACAATGGCAAATAGGGAAAGGGACCTGCGGTGAACAGGTGTATCCCAGAAGAGGGTGAGGCAGGGACCTGTGGGGGCCCAGGTGTAACCCCTAAAGCTGGCACCGCTCAGCCAGACACCCCTCATCTTCAAATATCCAGGCCTGGACTGAAATCCACAAGCAGAAGCCAGGAGCTGTGAAGAACACATCCATCAGCCTGCGGGAGATAGAGAATACTGGTTGGCCAGGAGGCTGTGCATCCAAGAAGGCTGAGGACAACTCAGTTCTCTCTATCTCCACCTGCTGGTTGATGGACGTAATCCCACTAGTCTCTGGATTCATCTGCTGTTGATGACAAGGAATATTTAATTTAATGAAGAAAGAGAAAATTTAGACAAAAATTATAATCTTAACTGTACTCCTTATTTCCTTTCAACCTTATTTATTTACAGTATACTGTATACTCAAATATAAACCGATCCAATTATAAATGGAGGTAACCTTTTCCCCTGAAAAAGGGGGAAGTTTCACTTGAATATAAACGGGAGAGGGGGCATTATATTCAATTGTTCTGCCTTGTACCCTCCCTCCTTCCCTTGCTGCCCAACTCTGCACCCAGCCTCCAATGCATACTGCAGGCCTCCCTTAAGCCCTGGTGGTCCAGCGGTGAGCCGGAACAGGAGTGATCCTTCCCATGTCCTGTCCCAGCCAACTGTTAACCATCCTGCCTCCCTCCAGTGGACCAGCCTTAAGCTTTTCATGTTAATACACCACTATCCTGATAATGGCAGGGAGGTGCAAATGTAGAACATGGGGTCTCCCAATTTCCTATACATCCACTAGCCATATAACTATGTGGATTAATTTAGGCCAGCAAAAAGGCTGTCCAAACTAACTGTGTAACAGATAGCAGCTGCTATCCTTAAAGCTAGTGGCATTTTCCACATGGATAGGAGTAGTGGACGTACAGAATAGATTTCAATGATGGGACTAGCATTTAAAGAAATTGCAATATTAATCTTGTTTTGTTTAACTTTACACAATGTAGATCAGTGGTTTCCAAGCTTACACATACTATTAATTTTATAATCCACCTATTAAACATTAAAAATTAATACCCACTGTATATGAGTCCAATACACTTTAATCTACAACTGCACAAGGACTGAGCTAAATTCCCAGTACCCATTCCTTTATAACATAACAAATTCACTTATATACCACAGTAAACCTCTCAGTTCAACACAGTTAACAACAATCAAGAGACTGTATAAGCACAGTGTATTATAATCACATTCAGAAGAATTTGCCAAATAAGTAGGTCTTTAGCATTTTTCTAAAGGAAAGATAGGAGTTGGAGTTTCTTATCAGGACAGAAAAGGGTTTATCCCATGATCCAGCTTGAAAAGATAAAATTCTATGGAAAAATCATTTGAATATGCAACCTTTTACAGTAGGAAATGTAAATCTAAACTGCCAAGAAAAACATTTTCTGTCAGTAAATTTAAAGTGATCAATAATATGTCTTGTAACAGGTACATACATCCTAACTTGAATAATATCCATGCTTCCACTGGAAGCCAATGTAGCTTCTGATAGAATTTAGTTATATGATCAAATTTTTTTTATGTGACTGCTTTTAGCCACCAGGTAGGTGACTGTTTCCAAGTATTTACACCCAAATGCATAACCTATATTTTACTAATTGTGGCACCAAAAATAATTTACCAGTATACAAAACACATGGACTTGGCTCCCCTGGTTTGATACTATATCTTCTGTTAGAGAAATACATGAACCTGAAGTGTCAGGTTTATAGCTATTTGACCCAAACAGCGTTGATTTTCAGAGGATAGTGGATGATCTGGCATATTCATTGAGAGTTTATAAAATAAAGACAAAAATGGTTTAAAAAATGCTGTGTAAAATCTGGGCTTAATGCTCAGGAAAGGCCCATGGTGGAATGTGTTAAGCTCCGAGTTTACCGTTCCTTATTAAAAGTCTCTCTCTCACAGGATGGACAGTTTATGGAAGGAGTATAGAAAGAGGGAAGATGCCATATGGAAGGGGGAGAAGGCAGACAGTGAAAGGAAGAGAGAGCAGACAGTGGATGCAAGAGAGAGACAAACACAGAGAAAGAGAGAGGATGGACAGTGGATGGAAGGGGCAGAGAGAGGGCAGATGCATAGATGGAAGAGAGAGGACAGGTGGTGAATGGAAAGAAGAGAGTGACGAGAAGATGATTAAAGTAGAAATGATAAAAAGGTAGAAAATTTTTTTTTGCTGATTTAGATTTAGAATTAAGTAGCTGTGACATCGCATTGACATCCGCGCATGCATGCGAACTCGGGGAAGGAGACATGCGGTTCATGTGGGGGTGGGGAAAAGGGCAGAGTAGGGCGGGACTGGGAGAGCAGAATGGGGTGGGGCCAGGTCTTTTTTTTTTTTTTTTAAGAAGAAGAATCTTATAAAAGACCTTTTCCACGTATAAAAAAATAAAGCTGCTTTTTTTCTGCATACAAAGTCATGATATAATGATCCAATTTCAAGGGCAAACAGTCTGTCAACTACACAAATGTTTAGACAATCTTTGTAAAGAAAATTCCCCAATGTGGACAGAAGTTGTGCTGGGCCTGCAATAACAGAGCTGCTCTTCTCTTGCACTGCGTGGTTTTCTCGACACTTGACTCTCTCATTGAACTGGAACTCAAAAGAGTGCTGTTCTATGATGTGTGTTTGGAAGTCCAAACAATACCACTGTTGTAAGAATTAAGTATTTCAATTTATATTTTGCAAGTGTACACACAATTAAAAAAATATTCAAAGACAAGGATCACAGTACAGAGAGACACATACTTGATAATCAAATTTCACTTGGATCATGATGTATCCATCAAGTCCAACAATTACACACAAGGCTGGCCCTGTAGAAGGATTTATGGTTCACTTAGCGGTATTATAAACACGTTACGTCTCTGTTAAGTGGTCTAGTACAGCCCAGTCATTAGGCGAGACTAGGTAGTCGCCTAGGGCAGTAGTTTCTCAAGGGCAGCAAAAGGTAACTGCAGCCAAAGCAAAATAATAGATCCCGACAGCCAGATAAACTCACAGAACCATCAGAACATACTTTAACCTGTATTTTTATATGTAGCCTTAGTCTCACCCAGCCCGCCACCTCCCCATGCAGCGCAGGGCTCCAGCCAGCTTGTCGGATCGGGAGGGCCACTCGCTAGACACCAGGGCTCACAAAAAGAAGATTGCATTTACGTGTGTATCGATCATTAGAGTCACTCACAGACTCGCAGATCGCACTCGAGCTTGGGTGTACGCCAGAGCTGGACAGATCCAGTAGGCCGGAAGATGGGCAACTCCGGGAGGGTTTCACTCACCCCACTCAATTCCTCACCCTCCTCCTGATGAAAAAAAAGGCAGCTTGGCCCGAGATATGAGTGAACCAAACTGGAACTTTATTTGAAGTTAATAAAGGAATAGTCTTTAAACTATTTACACTCTCTCAGTAAAAGGCAGACACACTGGTTCCCATCAATAAATTTCCCCCAGTCACTTCCAGTTCACTTTAGAATCCAATATTTACAGCTTACTCAATACAGGAGGCAGACACTTTGGTTTCATCAGAATATTTCACCCTGCCACTTCCAATTCCCTTCTACTATGCACTTTTTATACAATCTTGTCAATTCCCTCCCATATCCCTCTGTGAGTTTCCCTCGGTCTTGGGCAGGAGAAAAGCCAGGTATTATGCTCTGTATTCCCTTTATACACCTCTCCCTCACCCATCCCCCCCACCAGTCCCACTAGGGAAAAGAACCGCCTACTCTTCTCCACAGAATTCTGAAAAATCCACCACCACTGCTTTTACAGCAGAGGCATTTTTCATTGGGTCACATATAGGATGTCTGTGTGATGATCATGATGGCTGAGTTCATCAAAATCTTTATGGGGGAGATGCAAACTACAGCCTCCCTTGGGGTGAGAGAGGAGGTTACAAGCTAGGGCTGAGAGTTTATGGGAAGATAAGGCTGAAGGTTCCCCTAGGGCGCCCACCACCCTTGTGCCAGCTCTGATTCTGCCAATACCTCAATATTGTATTGTATTGACTTGGTTATTTATTGTTCGCCTTATACAAAGCCAATCACAGGTTAACACACAAGTTTCAACATACAAAATGTACAAACAGCAATATAAATCAAATAGAATACAAAACATATATATAAAAATATACCTTGTAAAATCTGAAAATACAGAGTACTTAATTATAGGATGAATTATTTAATTACATACTTGCATTCATTTATTTTTCTTGAACAGAGATGAGGTTGTTTTCAGAACATATGGACTCTAAATTAAACCATTACCTCTTTATAACTGTTTGTCATTTATCGTTGCTTTACGGTTCCAACAAAAGACGCCCTATACTTTTTCCTTTGTACTTGGCTATGGCATAAAACCTTACAATTTTTCTGCTTTACGTTTAATACAGTATCATTATCCAACCCAAATGCCAGCATGCTCCAGATTTCATCCACAATTGCTGCATCTGGTGCTCCTCTGAACTCTCACCGACTTTGGAGCGTGAATGACACAGGCATTACAACACATCCATCATCTCCGAGCTCCCAGCTTGAAAAGCCAGATCTGAGGCCAAGTAGTTTAGAGAAGCTATGTAATGTCACCGTGCCAATTATATTAAGGCAATGTACATACGCAAACAATGCAAGACACTACAGAAAGAACAGGAAGGGAGCTTGACAACAGCTTGGATCATGCGTTAAGACACGCAAAGGGCCTGTTCATTTCTGTGTGGTATCTTAATTGGAGTTCATTCCTGGGTCTCGGAAGATGTTAAGTCGAAGGCATCACAAGCAGTTTCTTAGTAAGGTTTTAGATCATCCCCATTGTGAACACCTTCAGATTAGTATCAGTAACTTAATACCTGGAAATTTCTGGAGATAAAGGACACAATCAACTGTTAAATGCTGTTTTAACTGCACTAATATAGTTGAGAGATCCTGAAAATAATGGATGCTGTGGGTTTTTTATTTTATTTTATTTTTTTAAGTAGTTGCAATTTGTCTGTTTGACTGAGCCCACAGAGCTGTCAGCTTGGGCAGGTTTTGGTAATAAATGTGTGTGTAGGAAGTGTGTGAACAGAATGAAGACTTGTCCCCGCTGTTTTCAGAGGGAAACTTTGGGGGGTCAAAGAGGATTTTGTTTCTTCATTTAGTGAAAAAAAATAATAAAAGAACCCCAACCCGAAAGCATGTCAGTATTAATTGGGCTCGGCTGCCTCCTAGTGATTATTCGATATGTGCCTGTTATGTGCAGAAGTGTAGCTAGGTGAAGTGCAAGGGGAGTGGCTGATCCCCCCCAAAAGATTTTTGAATAAAATAACACCTATGCAGATCAGCCCTTCAGCTTCTCACCGACGCCTGCTCCCTCTGACTTCAAAACCTGGCTATGCTTCTGGTTCTATGATGTTTCCACATGAACGCAAATGGCAAAGCTATTAGGAGAAAGTGTCATCTGTTCATACAAGATGACTATGCACTTTATTAGGGATATGTATTCACTGATTCGTTTTTGATAGTGAACATTGAAAATCTGAGTGCGTGCTGAACCAAATTACCCACACTATAAAAAGTAAAATTATTAGCCGGTATTCTTTACATTGACATATATGATATGACTATTGTCCTGCTGTCAATGTCTTTTCAATCTCAAAAGACTCCTTCTCATTATCCTTTTAGGGCGTCAGACATGCCAATTATTCGCCTCCATTTTGGCGATACAAACCTTTTTGGCTATGACTGTGGCTGTAGCTTCTTCATTCGCCCAGTTTATGTTAAAAAATTTTTTGTTGTTTTGTTTTTTATTATTTGTTATAAAGTGCTAATGCTTATACTCTATATTTTCATAAATATTTTAATACTTAAAGTGAAATAACTTATCTTAAAAAACGTTGTTGTCTTTAGTGTAATCGGATCAGGGACCTGTCAAATCGATATGTTTCGCCACAAAGGCTTTTTCAAGATTAAGTCCCCCTTTCTTTATAGATCTTGATAGATCAGAAACACTTTGGTATCGGGATGGTCAGATAAAAAAGAAAGGGGGACTTAATCTTGAAAAAGCCTTTGTGGCGAAACATATCGATTTGACAGGTCCCTGATCCGATTACACTAAAGACAACAACATTTTTTAAGATAAGTTATTTCACTTTAAGTATTAAAATATTTATGAAAATATAGAGTATAAGCATTAGCACTTTATAACAAATAATAAAAAACAAAACAACAAAAAATTTTTTAACATAAACTGGGCGAATGAAGAAGCCACAGCCACAGTCATAGCCAAAAAGGTTTGTATCGCCAAAATGGAGGCGAATAATTGGCATGTCTGACGCCCTAAAAGGATAATGAGAAGGAGTCTTTTGAGATTGAAAAGACATTGACAGCAGGACAATAGTCGAACCAAATTACCCAGCATTAACCCATGATTTAACATGTGTTAAGTTCCAACATGCATTATAAAGCAATGTGAGAGACAAGCTGAAGATATGTCTGTAATCAGTGGAAAAGCCCATATGAACTGAAAATGAATGGACAATTTGATCTGAGCACTTTCCTGCATATCAGCTAAGTCCTTTGGAAAAATGCAGTCGCCTAAAGCAGTAGATCGCAAAGGCAACGCGAGTTGATCGTGTTGCCTTTGTGATCTTGTTCTTCCTGTCTCCCCGAGCCAGGCCAGACGCACAAGCCTTCACCTCCAAAGTCAATTCTGACGTCGGAGAGAAAGTTCCGGGCCAGTCAATCGCTGCCTGACTGGCCTGGAACTTCCTCTCCAACGTCAGAATTGACTTCGGAGGTGAAGGCTTGTGAGTCCGGTGGTTGTACGCGCCAGGCCTGGCTCGAGGTAGCAGGGAGAAATCGGCGTGGTGGCTGGGGAGAGAGAAGGAATCAGGGAAGTGGAGAAATTGGTGCGATGGCTTGGGGGCTGGGAGCAGGGAGAGAGAGAAAGAAAGACAGGCAGGCAGTGGGAGAGAGAAAGAAAGACAGGAACAGAGAGAGAGAAAGAAAGGCAGGGGGGGAGAAAGAAAGACAGAAATAAAGAGGGGCAGGGAGAAAGAGAAAGAAAGGGGGGGGCAGAAAGAAAAAGGCAGAAAGAAGGAAATATTGGATTTACAGTCAGAAGGAAGTGCAACCAGAGACTCATAAAATCACCAGACAAAAAGGTAGGAAAAATGATTTTATTTTCAATTTAGTGATCAAAATGTGTCCATTTTGAGAATTTATATCTGCTGTCTTTGCACTATGGCCCCCTTTTACTAAACCGCGATAGTGGTTTATAACGTAGGGAGCCTATGAATGTCGGGAGCTGCGAGGGGCATTCAGCACAGCTCCCTGCGCTATGAACCACTATCGAGGTTTAGTAAAAGGGGAGGGGGTATATCTGTCTATTTTTGTATAGTTGTTACTGAGGTGACATTGCATATTTTAAAGTCATCTGCCTTGACCTCTGATAAAAACCCCAAATACAAATGATAATTAACATTTTCTCTGCGTACAGTATGCTTTGTGTTTTTTAAAATTTAATTATTGGTAGATCATTTTGACTTGGTCCTTTTAAAAGTAGCTCGCAAGCCAAAAAAGTGTGGGCACCCCTGGCCTAAAGGAACAATGATCTAGCTAGGAGTACATTCCTAACACTCTGAGGTACGAAACCTTCCCGAGGATGGTGAGAGGAGGTCTATAACTATCACCCAAGCACAGTTTGGCAAACAGGCACACAATTAACACCTTTAGCTGAATGTATATCCCAGAACTGCTGACCAGACAGACCATGCACCTCTAATATAATCTTTACTATCTCTTTGTAAATGGACATATAAGTACCTCCTAGCCTACAATTTTCAACATCCTAGGGCAGGGCCACCCAAGTCCGGTCCTCGATATCTATTGGCAGGCCAGGTTTTCAGGATATCCACACTGAATATGTATGAGAGAGATTTGAATACCAAGAAGGCAGTGCAGGCAAATCTCTCTCATGCATATTTATTATGGATATCCTGAAAACCTGGCTTGCCAGGAGATCTCGAGGACCGGACTTGGGCAGCCCTGTCCTAGGGAGATTGTTTTTCAGTAACACCAGATCAGACAGATTTCTGAAAATGCCTATGGTAGAGTACCCTGTCTCTGCTGGATTCTTTCTCCCTGGGGATAAGAATGTTGACTTTTCTTATATGATATCCCAAGTTAAAGAAGCACCTATAGCCATCCAGAGTGGCTTAGTGGTTAGAGCCACATCCTTAGCACCCTGAGGCTGTGCATTCAAACCCTATACTGCTCCCTTGCGACCCTGGGCAAGTCACTAATCCTCAGGCACAAAAGAGTGGAAAAGTCCAAGAAAGACTGGTGAACCCAAAATATTTCACACAATCCTTTATTTCTTCAATACACCATATATCGACTCGACACGTACATGTTTCGGCCTGAAAGGCCTGCCTCAGGAGTCTCACAAGTCTGTATATTAAGGTCAAAAAAATGCATCACATGACCAATATGTCATCACATGAATGCACGCTGTGCAAAAACGCCACCACTTCCAAACTGCATACGTGGTGGTGTTTTTGCACAGCATGTAGTCATGTGATGCGTTTTTTTTTACCTTAATACAGACTTGCGAGACTCCTGAGGCAGGCCTTTCAGGCCGAAACATGTATGTGTCGAGTCGATGTATGGTGTATTGAAGAAATAAAGGATTGTGTGAAATATTTTGGGTTCACCAGTCTTTCTTGGACTTTTCCACTCTTTGTGTCTGAGTGTTATGTTCGTGGATTTGACTCTCCTGTGCTACCTTATCAAGTCACTAATCCTCCAGTGACCCAGGTACATTAGATAGATTGTGAAGCCACCAGGACAAATAGAGAAAATGCTTGAAGTACCTGTATGTCAACCGCTTTGAGTGTGGTTGT
The DNA here is from genome assembly GCF_902459505.1 of Geotrypetes seraphini. Lineage (NCBI taxonomy): Eukaryota > Metazoa > Chordata > Amphibia > Gymnophiona > Dermophiidae > Geotrypetes > Geotrypetes seraphini. Next base: position 171,393,928 of record NC_047089.1, on the reverse strand, counting down.
AAAACTTCAAAAAGGTGGAATGCAAATCCCAATAACTTTCTCTTTATCTTTTTGGATGCAACTTTCCTAATTAGAAGCAAAAAGATGTTCTTAAATTGCACTACTGAGAGAATAAGTAGCAAACAACAGACGCTGCAGAAATCATCCTTCCTCAAAACATGGAGCTTCCAGATGGCCTGAATTTGTTGCCGGCACCATTACTCATGTGACATTATCTGACGTCATGTGCAATCAGTGCTAAAAGAGATGCAGAAATACCTGCACACTGAATAGTGTCATTTAAACTGAAACATAGCATACTGAATGCCAAAGCCACTTTTTTTTTTTTTTTTTAGCTATCTGCAATTAAAATTAAGATCTTGCAACCTATAATACAATAGGACAAAGTGGATTTTTTTTTCTACATTGCCTCAAGGGGTTGCACCAGTCTCGTATAGTGAAAGATTAGAGAAACTGGGCCTTTTCTCCCTCGAACAGAGGAGATTGAGAGGGGACATAATCGAAACATTCAAAGTACTGAAGGGAATAGACTTAGTAGATAAGGACAGGTTGTTCACCCTCTCCCAATATAGGTAGGGAGAACGAGAGGGCACTCTCTAAAATTGAAATGGGATAGATTCCGTACGAACGTAAGGAAGTTCTTCTTCACCCAGAGAGTGGTAGAAAACTGGAACACTCTTCCGGAGTCTATCAAAGGGGGAAAAACCCTCCAGGGATACAAGACAAAGTTAGACAAGTTCCTGCTGAACCGGAACGTACTCAGGTAGGGCTAGTCTCAGTTAGGGCGCTGGTCTTTGACCAGAGGGCTGTCGCGTGAGTGGACTGCTGGACAAGATGGACCTGACCCAGCAGCTGCTGGTCTGACCCAGCAGCGGCTGTTCTTATGTTCTTACTCCATCTAACCATTCTCCTCCTAGTACAAAGGTTTTTCTTCTCCTTCCACTCCAATGTCCTCCAACTGGAAGGCATTGATAAGCACTGCTTATCTACAGCCGTTTCCTCCTATAGTTAGAACAACATAAGACCAAGAGGTTTTGAAAGACTATAAAGCTCTGTTTGATTCTAACTATAGAGGGCAGCAGTCAACGGCAGAAGTGCCAGCAACAGGTAAATGTTATTCACTAATTCCTTCTGGCTAGAGTCTGCAGACAAGGAACTATAAGGGGATGAAAAGAACAAGATTGCAGTGGCCAGCAGAGGCGGCAGTTCTTGACTATGCTAACTCTTCTCCTTTTCAAAGGCTCTGATTAGCAAGAGGAAAAACTTCCTTTGCAGAATGACATGGAGACAAATTTTTCCCCATCCCCGCGGGAACTCATTTTCCCATCCCATCCCAGTGAGTTTTTTGCCTGTCCCTGCCCCATTCCTGCAAGCTCTGTCCTCATCTGCACAAACCTCAAACAGTTTAAAATCATAAGTGCTTGAGGTTTGTGCAGTTAAGGCTGAGCTTACAGGAATGGAGCAGGCATGGGGAAAGCAACAAAACTTGCAGGGATGGAATGGGGAAAATTGAGTTCTTGTGGGGACAGGGAAAAATTTGTCCCCATGTCATTCCCTAACAGCTAGGAAATGCTGCTATAAATAGTTGGAGGAGTTACATCACCAGGAAAACTGGATGCCAGGGAGAAAATTCTGGATGAAACAATGAAAAGTGAAAGGAAGTGAGATCACTGTAAGAAATAATATACTGGAAGCTGTAGTCACAGAAGATTTTGGGTGGCATCCTTTAGCAAATGGCAGTGGCTGACAGGGGAAGGACACAGATTGCTCAAAGAAACCAGGTGAGCTCAGAGGCTGTTAAAGAGGTGTCCCCCTGCTGTCAGGACAAACAAAAGTTCAAAATATGTCTTGAGGTGGTGACCCCCAGAAGCAGCTAGAAAGACGGAAGCCAAAGAACCTATCAAGGTAACAGAGGCCCAGGGGTTGATATGAAGGATACGAGCAGCAGTGACCCAGCTGAAGGGAGCAGGGAACCAAAAGAACATGGAACTAGGCAAATCACTACTGGGTATTGAGATCAACAAGTGTAAACTGCAGATGGGATTGTACAAAACTGATGTTAACCTATCTTACTTATGAACGGACTGACATGCTTATGCATTAGACCAGGGGTGTGCAATGAGGGCCGCAATCCAGTCAGGTTTTTAGGAGTTCCCCAATGAATAGGCATGAGATCCATTTGCATGCACTGCCTCCCATTATATGCAAATGGATCTCATACCTATACATTGGGGAACTCCTAAAAACCTGACTGGTTTGCGGCCCTCATTGCCCACCCCTGCATTAGACCCTGGTAAAAAAACAACAACAACAAAAGAAACCCCTGTACTGAACACTTGCTTCTTAAGTGCAGAAATAGAAAAGACCATGTGTGAACAACAGTTTGCAAGCATGCTCTTACAAGGTACAAGATATGCAAATAGATGAGGGAAAAAACATTCCTCTAAACAGCTTGCAAGTTTTTTGGGATTTTGTTTTGGTTTTTTTATAATATGCATTGTGTACAGCAGTCTATAAAAGAAAAATATACATACACCAAGCCAAATTGTTCTATTGTTTCAAACGTAGAAGACATTCCAAGAGAGGTAAGTTCCCCAGCAGTCTGAAGTTGCAAAATGGTACTTTTTTCAAAAAGATCTAAACTCATCTGAAATTGGAGTTTAATGTATAAATGGCAACAGCTCTACCTACCTGAACAACCGCTTCATCCAAACTACCTCAACTAAACATAGGAAAACCCACACTCCATTCACACACCTTCCTATCAAAGAAGTTAAACGAGAAAAACTGTATGATGGCCTCCTAGCCACAAAAGCAGCAAAACCAGACAACCAAATCTCCAACCTACTGACAACGACCCCAGACTAGAAAACATTCAGAAAAGAAATAAAGACACTACTGTTCAAGAAATTCCTGAAATCGACTTAATACTGCAAGCACCTTCCCATTTCCCCGAAGCATCCTGATCTACTCTTTACCTCCCTTGGAAATTGCCAGATATCGTCTTTTGTAATCCGCCTTGAACCGCAAGGTAATGGCGGAATAGAAATCGCTAATGTCATGTATTTGCGCAGCTAGGCGAATTAAGATGGCCAAGGGAGACAAAAGCCGAACAGCTCTGGGCATGAGGTGGGAACAAGCCAGGACACAGCTTTAATCTGAACCTAGGGTAGGTAACAGGAGAGGGGCAGAGAAGGGGTGTACAGATACAATGCATGTGCCTTAATAGCATTAAACCCGTTTGGATTATATATTACTATTTGCAACATAGCAGGTACAGAGCAAGAGCCATGTTTGCAGCCCATTGTCATCGTGTATTTATAGCTGTTCACAAGCTGATTTAGGCCCTTTTGCTATCCCCCTGCCCCCAAAGGTCAGGGAAATCTCGTGCTTCTGCTTCCCCAACCATCACTATATTTCTAAACCGCAAGCTGAATAAGCCCCAAGGGGAAGGAAACCGAACTGCTGACTTACATTTAGTCTAAGTAAGCTGTTTCTGCTTTTCACTGCACCCTCATAGGGAAGGAATTCCAAAAACACTAGAGTACCAGGAAGTTTATATTTAAAATAATAATAAATCAAAGAGCGTCTACATGGAAACACAACATAGCATAAACTTGTTAAATTTTTCAACATTTGTTTAGCAAGCATCAGAATTTCTTTCAAAAATGTTATATTTTTAAGACAGGAGCTTCTGCCATTTTAGCCACTAAAACATATAGAGAGACCCAAATGAAAACAGGAGTGACTAGCAGCCATGGGATGAATTGAGCAGCATTATTTTAAGATAAATCCCCCTAAATGTCAAGAAATGTGGAAGAATGTCAGATCATATCATAGTCCCCAAGGAGATCTTAGTTTAATTGAGCCATGTGTTACCATTGGGGCAAGCTTTAAAAGTTCTGAGTCACTGGATCCCCAGCATTCTTTCAATGGTCAATTTCTGCAGTGATCAAATCCTGCTTTGTGGCTTTAAAATACATATGTGCTATTAGACCATTTGGATAAGGCAGCAATGCTATATATAATGGTCTTGGTCTGTTCTCTCAGATGAATCCAAACTGTCCTACACAAAGCAATTAAATAAATTACTTATTCATGGAAATTTGACGTTATCCATGACTCAAAATCACCCATGGTTACCAGTGACTTATAAAATTAAATTTAAAAACCAATTTATATGTACCACAGTTTTATTGTGATTTTCCACAACTTATTTGATCTATTAATTCCATGTCCCAAGTATGGTTTTCATTCACAGGATCAAAACCAGTTAGTACTTCCACCATCAAAAGCATGCACTAACACACACGTCTATCTGATTTTCATTACTTAGCAACTGCTCTGTGGATTTTTAAAGACAAAACTAATTTTGCAAACTTTGAAGTGGGTCTTAAAACCTAATTTAGTTGCCAGCTTTTAGTAGTAAAGGCATAAGAGGCACAGAAGAATCATCAACTAAGAGGAATGTTGTGGTTAAAACTTATTTCTTCTAATTTCTTTCATTTTTATGGTTCTAAGCGACATGCAAACTGCTCTATTTTTAAGAAAGACAGTATAACACATTTTAAATAGACATATTTCCATGATCCAGTGCATAGGAGATTTCACAATAAAATGTTCATCTATCAAAACCCTGACATGGTAACAGCAACTTCCAAATATCACATCCTCAGCGCACATTTCTGAGTGACTCATGCATAAAATGTACTGTCCTTTTAGGGGTGTTCCAAGAAACTTTATTCCAACTTGTCTGAAATTACTTAGAGGCAACTTCTGTAGTGATACAGCACTGGTTAAACACTGATCAGTCCTCAATGAAATTTGCAATTTTAAATTTGCAGCTTTTCCTGTGACAATATTCTCCTTCTCTCCATTTTTGGCCTATACAAGTTACATCTTATAAATTCCAGAGGAAGCTCTCGTTGGCATGATGCAAATATTATGGTGAGCGTTAGCTGTAAACTTGAGACTTGGATCATATTCCACATACCCAAGAACACATCAGTTCTCTCTCTGACTGCAATCTTTCACCTCACACTTTTTCAGGCTTTTAGGATTTCTCAACAGCTGGGCAAATCTAATCCTTTAAATAGGGCCTCCAAACTCAATCATCACAACAGACTGTGGCAGAAAGCGACGATTCAGCATGCTCAGTTAAGCACGGCCGTTTCAGCTCAAGCAATTTAGCATGGCCAGTTCATCGTAAGATGTTTCACCTCAGAACTTTCACCACTGCTATTTCATTGTGGCAAGGAACACTGTTCCCTTTAAAATCATGTATAATAACCCAATTCGACTCAACCTGTCTACTCCATGTCTACTGTTACCTCAACTTTCCAAGTGAGACTTTTCTCCATTTTGCCCAGGAAAGCGGCTTGTTTCTTGTGTGTATGAAACCCCCCCCCCAAAAAAAAAACCCCAACTTCTCTCTACTTTTTCATGCCCCCTCCATTGGAAGTGAGACTTTTCCACGCTTGCAGCAGAGATAGATGCAGGCCTGGAGAAAACTATTGCAGCATTCTACAGCCCACTATGCTGAAAATGACCACGATTAAATGGCTGTGGTGAACTAAGTACGTTGAACTGGCCACAATGAACTGTTTGAGATGAACCGGCTGAAATGGAACAGCCACTCTTAACTGGCTGCGCTGAATCGCCCCAGACCCGACTGTGGAGTAGAGGACTAGCCTAGGTTAGTTCAGTGGCCTGAGAACCAGGGAAACTGGCTTCAATGCCCAATGCAGTTCCTTGTGACTCTGGGCAAGTCACTTAACCTTCCACTGTTTCAGGTTTTCCACAGTTTTTAGCCTATGGTGCTAAGCATTAGGCATCTTCTCCACTCCAACTCCCAGCAGAAAATTTTTAAAGAAAAGCGATCCCTGTGGTTTCACAGCATTAGCCTTCTAGAAACAAAGAGACTCAGCCTAGGAGCTGGTTGTAAAGTTGCAATTTTCCATGGTCCCATTATTTAATGGATCATCTTGCTTTATGGCATGCAGTTCTGCTAGAAACAGGAAGTTGCATCAGAGTGAGCAGACACAGCAGAAGGAAGGCTCCTGAGCCAGCTGCAGGCAGTGTCAGTGCATTGCTGCTACTGCCGGTGCCCTCCAGGAGTTTGAAGGTAGACCAGGGGGCAGGGGGGTTGAGAAAAAGGAGTATGCCAGATTGCAGTGGGAGGGTGTGGGTGAAGAGAAAAAGAGATGCAGAACTGTGGAGGGCCTGGAAGGCATAGTGATTTTGGTGCCCTTAATCACCAGCTCCCTGAGCCAGTGCCTCACCCATCTCATAGGTTACGCTGGCCCTGAATCTAACACTCAAGATTGTAGGATGGACCCAACATCCACATGCATCCCTGCTCTGCAGCTTAAGGACTCTGTCTGTACTGTAGTAGCGAAGGGCCTAAGAATCAAGCATATCCCTAACCTCCCAGTTTAACAACTATTTTTTTTATATATATATTTATACTCTTTGGAGGGTGAGATCCTATAATTCCTCTCAAGTATCCCTCCATATAAAAGGTTTTCCCCTCTTTATTAGAGAGCCTGAGGAGGAATTTGGAATTTTGGCATCAAGAGCCAATATATACTATATTTTTCACTCCATAAGATGCACTTTTCCCACCCCCAAAAAGGGGATGGAAAAGTGGGTGCGTCTTATGGAATGAGTACACTTCCGCCCCCCCCCCCCTGCCCCCAGAATTCTGCTGCTGCTCGTTGCCCTCTTACCCACTCGCCACCGCAGGAAAGAGAAGGGCCAGCGACATGCAATCAGGCCCACAAGTCTTCCCCCGTCGTGTCGGAGAGAATGTCCGGGCCAGCCAATCACTGGCCTGGACCTTATCTCCGAAGTCAGAATTGACATCGGGGGAAGGCTTGTGGGCCTGACTGCATGCTGCCAGCCCTTCCCTTCATGGAGTTGCGGCAGTAGTGGGTGAGTGGCAGACCATGGAGGAGGAATCGGCAAGGCAGAGAGGAAGGCAGGCTTCATGAAGTTGTGGCAGCAGTGGACGAGCGGCGGACCAGGCAGGAGGAATCAGCGCATAGGGAGGAAGGCAGGCTTGGTGGAGTTGCGGCAGCAGTGAGCAAGCAGCGGATCAGGGAGGAGGAATCGGCATGGCAGGGAGGAAGGCAGGCAGGCTTTGGTGCGAGAGGGAGGAAGGACAAAGGCTGGAAGGCAGTGAGGGGGAGGGGGCACAAACTCAGGACATATGAAGGAAGGAAGGAAGGAGGGAGGGAGGGAATAGAAAGAGGCAATTGCTGGGTCTGAGGAAGGAAGGAAAGAAAGAACTATCTCGTGCAACCGGATTTCAATTTAGTGATCAAAATCTGTCTACTGCAGTATATTTGTCTATTTTTCTAGGGGGCTGGGTTCAGAGGCACAGTTTGGTTCAGAATATTTTTTCTTGGTTTTTTTTCTCCTCTAAATCTAGGGTGCGTCTTATGGTCAGGTGCTTCTTATGGAGCGAAAAATACTACATTGTAAGCATTTTAGTCAAAGGAAAGAAACTGCCTATCCTAGGAGGTTCAACATAAAGGTGAGAGAAGGGGCTCAGTAGTAGTTCAAAGTTAGTTACATTCAGGTACAATAGGTATTTTCCTATCCCCAGAGGATTTACAAACTATTTTACTCCTGGCAGAATCCGGTGTGACTGCGCAATACAGAATTTGCACAGAATTTTGTAGTCAAGAAGAAATCCTCTTTCTCTCGCAGAATGTCGGATGATGTCAGCTATCGGGTTGCTGTATTGGCAGCGATTCCCACATGCTGTTTGTCACTAAACCGAAAGTCTCTCTGCGGCAGAGGGGAGGCTTCCGGGTTAGCAGCAGGCTGTGTGTGAGAATCGCTGCCGATACCGTGACTCGATGAAGCTTTCAGATGTTTTCTATGTATCTATTTTAGAGTGAATTTAAAGTAAAAATAATTTGTTAAAAAGAAGACAAATGAAGATGAAAGAAAAAGATTAAAGGTGTATGATACAAAATTATTGTGTCTTAACAGCATTCTGAAGATCCTATCTTCTGCAATGATATGCATCAATGATATGTTTTGTATTTGTTTTGATTTGTTGATTAATATTCAACAGAGCCTAGTTCTGTTGGAGGTACAGCTTGAAAGTATTTTGGTAAAAAACACTAGGATACCAGAGGTCCACACAGAATAAGTTCTCACCCCACATTCCTAGGACACCTAAATGGAGGCACCTTAATCCTGAATTGCCTTCTATATGCTTTGAATTTACTGGCGGTCCTCATAAAGCAGAAAGGCAATCTCACTAGCATAGGAAGTTGTACTGTACCTTTGAGACTGAGGAGGATCATGTTGCATTCAGAGATGTTAAGTGTTTCTTCTGGTATATTTTGTACCAATTTTTGTACTGTTGTAGCCTTATTTATATCATCTGCCTTTGGGCTCTGGTGATATAGTGGGATGCCACGCTCAGAAAAATGAAGAAAAAAATAAAATAAAAGCAAAAGGGAAAAAATAAGGACAATATTTTGGCTAGACCAAGTTTTGTACAGTAGACTTAACTGGAACTCAAGCAACCAGCAAAAAACAAAAATCAAAGAAATACTGTAATATTTTAAATACAAATAAAATCAATTTCTGGCAGAAATTTAAGTGTAAACTTGGCACAACACTCCTGAGTACGCCCACACTTTGCCTACCACATGTCCAGTAGTTTGGAACAGTTTATGGTATGGCATAGTATGGGTATAGTTAAGGTTACCATATGGCTCCAGAAAAAAGGGAACGGATTGAGACATCCGGGTTTTACTTCCATTGAAAGCAACCAAGATGTCTCAATCAGTTCTCCTTACTTCCATTGCTTTCAATGGAAGTAAAACCCGGATGTCTCAATCCGTCCCCTTTTTTCTGGAGCCATATGGTAACACTAGGTATAGTATTAGTTAGGCCTATTTTTAATAGTAACTCAAGCAACCAGAAACTACATTTATCTGGCATCTATTAATCCCCATGGGTGCTGGTTAGCATTTTTCTACCCCTCATTGATCATCTTTTCCTAGATAATAAGTATTTACTAGTCATTAGGAAGCAATTCAATAAATAGTGCCCAAAGTTAGAAGCTGGGATGATCTGCACTATGCTAGTACTCAGTAAAGAGAACCTACGTTTGGGCATAAGCACTCACACTGGTCAAAAAGTGAGGGTGTATGCTGGTATTCTGTGAATGCTCCTGACCCGCCCATACCCTGCCCCCTTTGGAGTTGTATGGTACAGTGTTCCCCCGCGAATTCTCAGTTCGCAAATTGCAGACTCGCTCATTCGCGATGTGCTCTGACCGCCTCTTCCTGTAGTAAAGTCGGGCTACACCAATCAGGAGCTGCGTGTCAAAGCAGCTCTTGATTGGTGTAACCCAACTTTACTACAGGAAGAGGCGGTCGGAGCAGATCGCGAATGATTTTCTTTACCCGCCGGCGCTCCAGCTACCCTCTCCTGCCTCTCCAGTTGCCCTTCTCCCTGCCTTTTGACAGACGAAAAACCACGTGAATTTCAGGGGAGTACTATATTACTAAATTTGGGGGAACTTATTATAAAATAGGGCATAAGGCATCCCCCCCAATGTAACTCCTAATTCAAGTGTTTGTTAACGCTAATTGATTGTTAACACCTAATTGACTAGGTTATGCACGAATCTGAGAGGGTAGATACCTAATTCTTGCCTTTAGCCAACAACTAAAATCCCTTCAAACATAAATACAACCTACAGAGAATGACAACATAATCTCAATGGCCTGTAAACAACAGTAATAATGTACAATTACATTTTGACAAGATCTTCAAGATATTAAAACTGAACTTACTTATACTAGCAAGAAGGTAGAAAATTGAATAAATAAATAAATAAATTTAGCTGAAAAGGACATGGTCAAATTCTTCCCCTTTAAAGGGCTGACAGTGTGTAAAGACATCTGTTGTTCTTCATCCAAGTGCCGGACTATGCTATCTTTAATCAGTGCAGTGGCCCACGATTATAGAAAGGGAACATAAGCAACCTGTAACTCATTCAAGAAAAACAGCTAGCCTTGACTACAGCCCTTACCTGGGCTTGCACTAGTCCACTGCAAACCACACCCATGAATCGACAGGGCCTTGGCTCCTCGGCTCTGTCAAATACTCCCCTCTGCCCACCAGCAGAGCTCCAAAGTTATCTGCCTTAATGTTCAGCGAGTGTTTCATATTCAGTCAGCAACTCCAGTCAGCCACTCAGTGAGCACAAGCAAGAAAAAAAAGCCAACATTTACATTTCCGCTGAATACTAAAAATATAACATATCAGACCATGCAACAAAACCACTTCCCCTACCGAGTGTCAATCGCTTCCTTGAGCAGACGTATATATATTAGAAAAGGAAGCAGAAGAGGTCCAGATTCTAATAAGAGAGAGACAATACCAATTCATTTTTACTTTATGAGGGATTTTAAAACCTCTACAGAAGGTGGGAAAAATACTTAGCAAAGAATATGAACAACAGGTTCATTTAGCATGGAACTCAAGAAAACAGAACAGTGTGTGGCGCAGTGGTTAAAGCTACAGCCTCAACACCCTGAGGTTGTGGGTTCAAACCCACGCTGCTCCTTGTGACCCTGGGCAAGTCAATTAATCCCCCCATTGCCCCAGGTACATTAGATAGATTGTGAGACCACCGGGACAGACAGGGAAAATGCTTAAGTACCTGAATAAATTCATGTAAACCGTTCTGAGCTCCCTTGGGAGAACGGTATAGAAAATTGAATAAATAAATAAATAAATTTAGCTGAAAAGGACATGGTCAAATTCTTCCCCTTTAAAGGGCCGACAGTGTGTAAAGACATCTGTTGTTCTTCATCCAAGTGCCGGACTATGCTATCTTTAATCAGTGCTTCAACCATCTTTCCAGGGACAGACGTAAGACTCACAACTACAGACCTGTGAGTCTTACGTCTGTCCCTGGAAAGATGGTTGAAGCACTGATTAAAGATAGCATAGTCCGGCACTTTGATACACACGACCTGATGAGAGCCAGTCAACATGGCTTCAGGAAAAGGAAACCAGGTTTGACAAATTTACTTCAATTTTTTGAGATTGTGAACAAATTGATAGTGGAGAACCGGTGGACATAATATACTTGGACTTCCAGAAAGCATTCGACAAGGTTCCACATGAAAGACTTCACAGGAAACTACAAAGCCATGGAATAGAGTGGGTGCTCACCTGGGAAGTAGCGATCATCAAACGGTTTGGTTTGATATAACGGCTAAAGTGGAGAGCGGCCGCAAGATACTTAAAGTCCTAGATTTCAAACGTACGGACTTTAATGCAATGGGAGAGTACCTGAAGAAAGAGCTGTAAGGATGGGAGGACATAAGAGAAGTGGAAAGGCAGTGGTCTAAGCTGAAAGGAGCGATAAAAATGGCTACGGACCTTTATGTGAAGAAAATCAATAAAGACAAGAGAAAAAGGAAGCCGATATGGTTCTCCAACCTAGTGGCTGAGAAAATAAAGGCGAAAGAGTAGGCGTTCGTGAAATATAAAAAAAACCAAGAAGAGGAGAGCAGAAAGGACTACAGGGTGAAACTGAAAGAAGCCAGAGAAAGGGCGGAACCGCCAGAAGAGGAAGCAGCGTAGACGCAGGGCTAAGAGAAGGGGCAGGACCGCCGGCAGAGGAAGCAGCAGGACGATGGTAGGCAGCTTCTACATGATGGGGGGGAGGCTGTGGGGGGTGCGAGAGGTCCTTCGGGGTGGGGGTGCGGGTGCGTGTTCGAGCAGTCCTTCGGGGTGGGGGTGTGAGCGGTCCTGCGGGGGAGGGGTGAATCGGACGTCGGGGGGGGGGGATCAGGCTTTCAGGGTGGGGACAGGACTTCAAGGGGGAGAGGAGAGTTGGGGCGGGCTAAAGGAGAGTCGGGCTGGCCAGAGGAGAGTCGGGGCGGGCGAAAGGAGAGTCGGGCTGGCCAGAGGAGAGTCGGGGCGGGCGAAAGGAAAGTCGGGCAGCGACGGGAGAGTTGGGGCGGGCGAAAGGAGAGTCGGGCAGCGACGGGAGAGTAGGGGCGGCATGTGCGGTATAGGGGTGTGCGCGGTATATAAAAAATTATTTACATAAATTACAGTTTCCCGCGCGCTATACCCGTGTGCGCGTTTTACACGGGTGCACGGTATATGAGTGAAAATACGGTAATGCCTGGCAACTAAAATTCAATGCAAAGAAATGCAGAGTAATGCATTTGGGGATTAATAATCGGAAGGAACCATATATGCTGGGAGGAGAGAAGCTGATATGCATGGATGGGGAGAGGGACCTTGGAGTGATAGTGTCCGAAGATCTAAAGGAGAAAAAACAGTGTGACAAGGCAGTGGCTGCTGCCAGAAGGATGCTGGGCTGTATAAAGAGAGGCGTAGTCAGTAGAAGGAAGAAGGTATTGATGCCCCTGTACAGGTCATTGGTGAGGCCCCACTTGGAGTATTGTGTTCAATTTTGGAGACCGTATTTGGCGAAGGACGTAAGAAGAGTTGAGGCGGTCCAGAGGAGGGCGACGAAAATGATAGGAGGCTTGCGCCAGAAGACGTATGAGGAGAGACTGGAAGCCCTGAATATGTATACCCTAGAGGAAAGGAGAAACAGGGGAGATATGATTCAGACGTTCAAATACTTGAAGGGTATTAATGTAGAACAAAATATTTTCCAGAGAAAGGAAAATGGTAAAACCAGAGGACATAATTTGAGGTTGAGGGGTGGTAGATTTAAAGGCAATGTTAGGAAATTCTACTTTACGGAGAGGGTGGTGGATGCCTGGAATGCGCTCCCGAGAGAGGTGGTGGAGAGTAAAACTGTGACTGAGTTCAAAGAAGCGTGGGATGAACACAAAGGATCTAGAATCAGAAAATAATATTAAATATTGAACTAAGGCTAGTACTGGGCAGACTTGTACGGTCTGTGTCTGTATATGGCCGTTTGGTGGAGGATGGGCTGGGGAGGGATTCAATGGCTGGGAGGGTGTAGATGGGCTGGAGTAAGTCTTAACAGAGATTTCAGCAGTTGGAATCCAAGCACAGTACAGGGTAAAGCTTTGGATTCTTGCCCAGAAATAGCTAAGAAAAAAAAATTTAAAAATTTAAATTGAATCAGGTTGGGCAGACTGAATGGACCATTCGGGTCTTTATCTGCCGTCATCTACTATGTTACTATGTTACTACATTGCCTGTTATAGCTGAGATTACCTATATCATTGCTAGTATTATATTTCATCTACTTTAGCTCATATTACTGTACTGCTCCGTCCCCCCATCCACCTTCCGATACACTACTCCCAAGCAATTCAAAACACTAACCAAAAATGGCGATTGTCAACAAATATCTACTGATTCTAGGGATACTTTATCTAAAATACTATAGAAGCTGGTGTAACGATGAAAAACACCCCAAATCCATCCCTATACATTTTGCTTGGTATAGACCAACTAAGACGAGCAAACCAACTGGCCCACAACAATGTCAATATGAATATACAAAGATAGTCCCGTTACAAATACCAGTGGTAAACAGAGCTCGCAAGTCTTTCAGACCTACAACGCTTTTAGAAAACTCATAAAAACTGCCTTATTCGATAGATATATCACCTAAACAGAATCTGCACCAAACTCTTTTTTCTTTTCTCGTCTTCCCAATATGCCCCCTCTGAAATCCTAATCAAACTGTATTTTGTAATTTCTGGACCTTTTATCTAAAATGTCCCCTCTGAAAATTCTTAACAAACTGTATATTGTAATATTCGCTGTATTTTTTGTAATTCGTGACCTCTCTCAAACAGGTCCTCTCGGAAATTTCTTAGCAAACTGTATATTTTATTTTTCGCTTTCTTAAAGTTTCTGTACTCTGTATTTCCTCTGACTATCTGCATATTGTAACTCGCTGAATGTCCAGCTCTCTTGACTGTAAACCGCCTAGAAGTCGCAAGATTGTGGCGATATAGAAGAATAAAGTTATTATTATTATTATATCTTAAAGGTGTGTACTGTATTAAGAGAAATGTTAAAGACACAAATATCACTAACATATTATACAACTTAGTGCTAAGAACAGAGCAACAACAAAAAAAAGTTAAGACTATAATGATCTACACCCACACTAATAATCTTTAGTGTGTGGATGCCATTTAAAATTAGATTTGAATTTTAAAAATATATTTTGAAAATAATAAAAATGTGTAGATTTTTCTAATCTTTGTCACATGTCAACAACAAACACACATTACATTGAAATTTTAAGCGATACTGGTAGTTGTGGGAGGACCCTTGAAACAGCAGTGTGCGAAACATGTCGGATCCAACCCTCCCAAACCGAGCTATTTAAGCAAGGAATGGAGCGAAGACTGATGAATTAAATATAAAAACAGCTATATAAAGCTAAGTTTTTAAGTATTTATATTTCTTTCAAATCTTCATGAAATTTGTTAATGATTAACGGAATAAGCACTAAGCACTTTTGAGATATGAGCAGAGTAATTGTAGCACAAAGCACGGTGCATTTTAAAATGACTTAAAGAAAGAAAAAATGATTTAAATAGTAAGAAAGAGCCGATGAGGAAAATACCACATAAAGCTCACCGCTATGAAAGCTATTTGAAACCGTTGAGTGGTGGGGCTGAGGTTGATAAATTTACTGTTTAAACCACAGGTGTCAAAGTCGGTCCTCGAGGGCCGGAATCCAGTCGGGTTTTCAGGATTTCCCCAATGAATATGCATGAGATCTATGTGCATGCACTGCTTTCAATGCATATTCATTGGGGAAATCCTGAAAACCCGACTGGATTACGGCCCTCGAGGAGGGACTTTGACACCCCTGGTTTAAACGGTCTTAAAAAAAGTTTTGGTGGCTTAGAGTATTTATAATAGAAAACTGATTTTTAGACTCTGATCAGAAGAATATTATATTTTGTTGGGGATAGAACAAACACACACACATATAGAAACCCTGAAAAATGGCAGATTAAGTGTACCTTGAGATCCTTGTCTGCCTGCCTCCAGTCTTATTTTGGTGTCAGACGCCAAATGATCTTTGGGCTTTCCCCTCATTTCACAATGAGGATCTACTGTGCTTAACCCATTATTTCTTGAATTCTACCACTGTTTCAGTCCTGGAGAAGATGGTGGAGATATTTTATGTATCTATCCTTTCTAAGAATATGTATTTTCTATGCTGTTAGGACTTTACAGTCTATGGCAAGAAATATTAAAGAAGAGACAAGTTAATTTAATCATGTATTTTTTAATGGGTGTAACTTATGGGAAGACAGGATAGACCGTTCAGGTCTTTATCTGCCGTCATTTACTATGTTACTATGCTAGGACTGAACCTGCCACTAGGCAGGCAAGGCGTTCACCTAGGGTGGCAGAATTTGGGGCGGCGGAGAGCAGCATCTCCTCATCTTTCCCACCCCAGCCCTTTCCCTCCCCAGACACGATGGCAGTGCAGGGTCTTTAAACACAAATCCATGTTTAAGTGCTGCTGCATTCTTATGTTCAAAGGCTATATGTTGGTGCCAACTCAAGTCTGGATCTAAAAGTTAGCTGCCCTCAAACCTGCAACATTTTCTCTTTTTGCAACCCCCCCCCTTCCCAGACAATGCCTGTTCTTTATCACTGCCTATACCAGGGGTGTCAAATGTCGGTCCTCGAGGGCCGCAATCCATTTGAGCTGTCAGGATTTCCCCAATGAATATGTATGTGATCTATTAGCATACAATGAAAGCAGTGTATGCAAATAGATCTCATACATATTCACTGGGGAAATCCTGAAAACCCAACTGGAT
This sequence comes from Geotrypetes seraphini, assembly GCF_902459505.1. Classification (NCBI taxonomy): domain Eukaryota; kingdom Metazoa; phylum Chordata; class Amphibia; order Gymnophiona; family Dermophiidae; genus Geotrypetes; species Geotrypetes seraphini. The sequence continues at coordinate 171,378,119 of NC_047089.1, read as the reverse complement.
TGCGGCCCTCGAGGACTGACATTTGACACCCCTGGCCTATACAATCCAACAATTAGAATACTATTTTACATTCCACATTTAATTAGGTAGACTCTGAACATATTTTCTCTCACATCTGTTGTTAATCTCAGCCTTGGTATGATCCTGGCCTATAATTTATTAGGAAATAACTTTGTCTAGAGTAATTCTCAAATTAGCCATCACACACATACACCTCTTACCTTTTTATGACCTAACAGATCCAATTTCACCTCTGCTAAGAAGCACTACTTATCTGCCCTTCTCCAATGCAATATCACCCTCCAAACTGTTCGAAGTACTTAAACACCTAAATAACATGTCTCTTACCACCATGCCTTCACCTTTTTCTGCTGATCAATTTGCAACTAGCTTTACCAATAAGATTCACAACATACAGGTTCTTCTGCCCCTATTTCTCCAATTTTACCCTCTCATGCTTTGCGATACCTCTGTCACTCTCTACAGTTCCCTCACTACCTTTACTCCACGTATAATATACTCAAGATCATCGTCATGATGAAACCTTCCTTATCGGAGCATAGTGAGATTTCTAGAATTGAATGGACTGCAGGACTCGAGGAAGGATGGTTTTATAAAAAGCAGGTCTAGTCAGACAAATCTGATTGATTTCTTTGACTGGGTGACCAAATAGTTGGATATGCGAGGGGCGCTAGATGTATCTATCGTACTTAGACTTTAGCACAGGTTTTGACATGGTGCCACATAGGCAATTGATAAATAAACTGAATGCATGCGGTATGGTCCCTAAAGTGACAAACTGAATTAAAATCTGGTTAAGTAGAAGGAGACAAAGGGTAGTGGTAATGGGGTTTGCTCCGAGGAAATGGATGTTGTTCGTGAAGTGGTGAGTGATATTGCAGAAGTACTGTCTGGCAAAGTTTGTCTTCATGCGTATGATACCAAGCTCTGTAATAGGGTAGACACCGCAGAGGGTATGGATAGCATGAGGCGGGATCTGGCGAGGCTTGAAGAATGGTCTGGTAATTAGCAGATTTAATGCTAAAAAATGCAGCACTTGGGCTGCAAAAATCCAGGAGAACAGTATAGTATACCCTGTTTCCCCGATGATAAGGCAGGGCCATCAAATAAGACAGCCCCCCCCCCCCTTTTTAGAAAAAAATGTAAAATAAGGCACCCCCCCGCAAATAAGCCACCCACCGATACCTGCGCTTACCCGAATCGGGTGGTACGGTGGGTGACTCCGTGTGGTCCCTCCGTCTACCGTATTTGCCTCCATGGCTGCGTGCCGCGCCTCGTCATGAAGTGAAGAGGAGGAAGTGACAGGACTGCAGCGCGCGCACGTGACTCCGCGCAAGGAAACACAGGCAGCTTCCCTCATCCCTCCCTAACGGAGACTGCAGGAGTTTGTTCACGGCCAGAACATCCAAAAGTGAGACACGCAGACAGGTTTCTTTTGCTGTGAGCAATACCACTTACTGTATATAAAGCCTGTTTAAAATGCATACGGTATATAAACTATGGTTTCACATTGTCAAGTCCCCTCTTATGCTGCACTACAGAATAATCTCTTTACTGTGTTTCCCTGATGGAGAACATTGGGGACATTAAATGGTACAATATATGGTATGATGGATAAAGCTGGCCATACACGGTACGATTTTTCGGCCGACCGATTCTTCAGCCGACCGTTTTCTTCCTCCAACGAATGCATTGCGAACGTACCTATCGCGAACGTAATAAAATTCTGTTTTTTTTCAACAATAACTGTGTACTGTAGTCTTCTTCATGGGTAAATAAGGCATCCCCCCGAAAATAAGCCCTAGAGCATATTTTGGCCTTCCAAAAAAAATAAGACAGTGTCTTACCATCGGGGAAACAGGGTATGAGGCAAAATACTTCTGTGCATGGAAGAAGAGAAGGACTTGGGGGAGATTGTGTCTGATTATCTCAAGGTGGCAAAACAGGAAGAAAAGGTGACAGTGAAAGCCAGAAAGATGCTTAGGTGCATAAGAGGAGGAATGGCCAGTAAGAAAAGGGATGTGATAATGCCATTGTACAAGTCTCTGGTGAGGCCCCATTTGAAATACTGTGTACAATTTTGGAGACCACACCTTCAAAAAGATATAAATAGGATGGAGCTGGTCTAGAGAGCTGCTATAAAATTGGTTAGTGGTCTTTGGGCTAAATTCACTAAGGGCACGGATCAGATCCTATCCGTGAGCGATCCGATCCGATCCGATCCGAGGGGGGGGCTGATTCACAAATCGCCCATATGCAAATGAGGGCGATCGGAATCACGCCCCCCAACTGACTGCACAGATCACTCTCAAGCGATCCTGAAGCATGTGCAGGACATCTGTAGATGGTCTGCGCATGTGCAGGCCCTCCATGGTAGGCAGAGCTGCAAAGACCCGCTGGAGCTTGTCCCTGCAACTGACAATGCCAAACCCCGCATCCCTCTTCAGTTTGGCTGGGTTAATTGTTGTGCAATGGCCATGGGCTTTCTTCAGTGCAGTATTTTTCTCATTAACAAGAAACGCGATCCTCTGTTTTTTGGTTGTTGTTTCTTTTATTCAAATCTAAAGTCCACTTTTAACTTTTTATAGCAAGCCCATGGTTTTAAACTGCTTTAAACCCGCAGATTAAAACTGCAAGCTCGCACTGTGGAGGAAAAAAGCCGGGGCAGAAGCAGGGTGGCGATCATGGCTGACAGCAGGAGAATAGGAGAGTTGGGGCAGAAACAGGGTGGTGATCGTGGCTGAGAGCAGGAGAACAGGAGAGTTGGGCAGAGAACGGGAGACTCGGGGCAGAAGCAGGGCGGCGTTTGTGGCTGAGAGCAGGAGAACAGGAGAGTCGGGGCAGAGAGCAGGAAACTTGGGTCAGAAGCAGGGCGGCAATCTGGGTAGACAGCAGAGAAGTGGGGCAGAGAAGTGGGTTGGCAGAAGGCAAGGCAGTTGGAAAGGACCTGAGCGACTGGTCCTCAGCAGTCACTTATTTTTGATCTGTCAGCCCATTTTTTTTAGTGAATCGCTGCCTGCCTACATTTGAATGCTGTTCCCCCTCATTTGCATGCACGGATCGGAGGATGATCAGGACAGAGGTTAGTGAATCGGGTCGGTGGGAAATCATATCGCAAAGGGGTCGGTATATGGTCGGGACTTGATCGGTGGGCTTAGTGAATCTACCTTTGTTATAAATCATATTGGGACAGACAAAGAACTTAATATGTATACTCTGGAAGAAAGACGGGAGAGAGGGGATACAATACAGGCTTTTTAAATATCTCTGTGGCGTTACTATACAGGAGGTGAGACTTTTTCAAATGAAGGAAATCTCTGGAAGGAGAGGGCATAGGATGAAGTTAAGTATAAGAAGTAATATAAGAAGATACTTCTTTACAGAAAGGATGGTAGATGCATGGAATAGTCTCCTAGTGGAGGTGATAAAGATGGAGACTTTATCTGAATTCAAGATAGCATGGGGCAGGCATGTGGGATCTCTTTGAGAGAATATGAGATAGTGGATGCTGTGGAGGGGCAGACTGGATGGGTCATTCGGCCTTTATCTGCCTTCATGTTTCTATGTTTCATTATCTGCCTCCTTTCTTAGTTGTTGACTGAACCCTGTCCTATATCCTCTCCAAGCCTCCTTCTAGCATCTCTAATGGTACTATGTTGGTTGACTGGAAGCATGCGTCTATTCATGTGTGACCTTCTCTGAAGCACTGCTTCAAAGTGTGGCTTTAAAAAACACTACACACATTCACACAAGCAGTTACTTTGCCTTTGAGTTCCCTGTTTCCCAGAACATATCTTCACCTGATAAAGAAACTTCAGACACACTCCCACATTCACTCTGCTCCACAGACATTTCTGACTCCACTAAACTTACTTCAGAATCAGACAGCATTTCTTCTGCTAAACTGCTAGGTGACTGGCTTAATCTCTGATAAGCATTATTTGCTTGAGCTTGCCTGCCTGTTCCTTCTGCTGTGTGCCTGGAATCAGATTTTCTTCTTGTGGCTAAAGAATGCAGCCTGTCATGCTTGAGGTTCTCGCTGGGGCTGTGGAGCCTCTCTAACTGTGAAAAAACAACCTATAGCACCAGAGCTAGCAGTCACTCTCTCATTGGCTGACCATGAGATTGCTTAGTTTCCTCATTACTTGCTCTTGTGTTTACCCCACCCCCTCTGTATGCTGTGTTCTCAGAAGTGGGTGTAAAACCTGTCTCTGAATGCTGATTAATAGTATGCTTGTTTAAGGGCAAATAAACCTGTTCCAGGAATATTTATGTCCCCTGGAACCTTATGTTTTGTCTTAGGGTCTTCCCTGTTGGTTTACTTCACTGTGGTAGGGCTGGCTATTGGTCCTCTTGGTGACTGTCCGCCTGACTCTATAATGGTCATATTCACCAAATTAGATAAAATTTCATATTGGTTAATCCTAAATGAACTAAAATGTAATACAAAAAATATATGAAAGTAATATTTTCTCATGGTGTTCCACATTCTTCCTTTTCTTTTTGCCTCTATCAATAGCACTCATCTCCCTCTTATGAATTCTGTGAAAGTATTGAGTGTTGTACTTACAAGAGACCTTAACTTCCATTATCTCGAGGTGCTTTTTTTTTTTTTTTTTTACAGGCCCACAAAAGAATTTGTCAAGGCTGCATATAGTCCAGAATGCTGCGGTCCGCCTGATTTACGGTTTGAAAAAAAATACGACCATGTGAACCCTTATTATTGAGAATTGCATTGGCTTCCAGTGGAGGCTCCAATCAAATTTAAATTTGGTTGTTTTTGTTATAAAATGCTCTTTAGCATAGCACTGATTTATCTATCCAAATTATTCTCCTTTGCTCAATCTATGTGTCCATGTAGTTCACATAGGGCTAGATTCACTAAGCAAACCAATCGTGTACCAATCGGTTTGTAACCCCTTTACAACCCAATTTCCCTCCGAACCGATTCACTAATCTCTGTCCCAATCATTTACAGCTCCGATCCGATCCTTCCATGCAAATTAGCCAAGCAATTGATTCACTAACAATTGCTTGGCTATTTTGAATCGGGTTTTACCTACTGACAAACCCGACTGCTGCAGACCTGTCAGTAACTGTGTTACCAACAGGTCTGCCTGTCTTTTTTATTAATTTTTTTTCATGGCACAGATATTTTGTATGTGTTACACATGCAAAATATCTGTCCAATTAAAAAAAAAATTAATAAAAGACAGGCAAGCCTGTCAAAAAAATGTGCCCCCCCCAAAAAAAAAGAAAAAAGCAGGAGGGATGCTGAATCTGTGGGAAGGGCCTGAGGCTACACCCCATGCATCACATGATGCACTGGCGTGGGGCCTAACGCCCAAATTCGCACAGAGGAGTTCCACGGAGCAGGAGGGACTGAGCACCCCTTCCTGCTCCCAGCTTTTTCAGGTACAGGGAGAGGAGTGGGGGTTGGCCTGGCTCGCCCTGACCTGAGCCCAGTCCCAGCCCATGGAGCACCCCTCATGGCTTCCAACTTTTTCAGGTATGGGGAGGGGGGAAGGGGAGCTGGGGGCCAGGGTCAGTGGCAGGAGGGAGTAGGCATCCCTCCTACCGGGTTTTATCGGAGGTTGGGAGAAGTATTTGCTGGTAGGAGGGAGTCGGCATCCCTCCTGCCATTTTGGGGGGGTTTGGTGGGGAAGCCGGGCGATGGTAGGAGGGAATGGGCATCCCTCCTGCCGTTTTCTTCTTGGGGTTCAGGGGTGTATTTGTCAGGTAGGGGGCTTTTTTATTTTTTGTGTGACCATGCTAAATATCTGGCCCATTTAAAAAAAAAAGGCCGATAGCAGTGACAAGAGGCTGCTTCTCCTGTCACTACTGTCAGGGCTGCCCCGACTCACTGAGCGATTGAGTCAGAGAGTTTGCATGCAAATGATTTGCACCTCTGTGCAAATTATTTGCTTGCAACAAAGGTAGTGAATCAATCGCTGTTTCAAAATCGGCCAGTAATCGGCCAACAGCGATTGAATCACTACCTTTTAGTGAATCTGGGTCAATATCTCTTTAATTTTCCATCAGCAAAGGTTGTCGTTATAAAAAAACATCTTCAATGTTTGCTTTCTTATTAGGTGGCTTGCTGGGATAAGGAATTGAAACCTTTGTTATTGAGCTCTGATTCTTATCATTTTCAAAAGCAACTGAAGACATATCTGTTTGCTAACTAAACAAATCTTTCTAATCTGTATTTTTTAAAATATTTGTTAACTACATTGAACTTACTGGTTATGTGGTATAGAATAGATAATGACACGGCTGTTACCCGCGGGTAACCCGTCAAAACGGTGGGGAAAAACCTGTGTTCACCAAGGCTACGGGAACAAGGCCATTCACTGCCCCGTGGAGCGGTGAATGGCCTTGTCCCCGCAGTTAAGGGAGGGAATGCATGCAGTCACCTATCGCGCTCCCTCCTTTCTTATTGCCGCCCTCCTTACTGGCACCGCCGAGTTTAAACATCTCCCTACTCCCTCCCTGCCCCTTACCTTCGTGGCTGCGATTTCCAAACTGCCTTCTTACAGCAGCCGGAGCACTGAAGCTGCGTATGGCTGCTCTAAAGGTCATCTCTGACGCAACCGGAAGTTGCATCAAAGATGACCTGTCCAGCAGCCATATGCAACTTCAACGCTCCGGCTGCTGTAAGAAGGCAGTTTAGAAATCGCCGATCACGAAGGTAAGGGCAAGGAGGTTTATCTGCACAGTTGTCGGACCAGACCTCTTGGCTGGGGGGGGAGGCTCGGGTGCATAGCAGAAGCGACTAAAGGTGTTCTCGCTGAAGGGGGGAGCGGGTGAAAGTGCCATGAAGGTAAGGGGCAGGGAGGAAGAAAGGGAGGAAAGGTGGGGTGGACAGGAATGGATGCTGAAGGGAAATGGGTAAGACAGAGTGGGGAGAAGGACGCTGAAGGGATATGGAGAAGACAGAGTGGGGAGAAGGACGCTGAAGGGACATGGGGAAGAGAGAGTGGGGAGAAGACACTGAAGGGAAATGGGGAAGAGAGAGTGGGGAGAAGATGCTGGCAGGGAAGAAGATAGAGATGCCAGATTATGGGGGGAGTGGAGGGAAGATGATGGGTGCCAGACCAATTTGGAGGGGGGGGAGAAAGGGAGAGGCACAGTAGCAGAGCAAATGGAAGACAGTGGATGAAAGGAATTGAATGAGAAGATGAGGAAAACAGAAAACAGACAACAAAAGTAGAAAAAAAATTATATTTCTCTTTCTTTTTTTTTGCTTCAGGATAAAGTAGTATATTAGTTGTGTTGATAAATATTTATAAACAAAGCCCTGCCAGCTGAACATCTCTTTCTCCAGTTCAGCAGCCAGAACTTTGATTTATAAGGAAGGAATAAGCTAAATATTGCAGTACTGAGGCTTGTATGGATGCTCCGGGGACGGGGCGGTGAATGGGATGGCAGTGACAGTGATGGTGAAGGGGACGGTGGGCTGGGGACGGGGCAGTGACGGGAACAGATTTTTTCCCCGTATCATTCTCTAGTATAGAAGTGATTTATTATGTTATGTTATACTGTCTGCTCAATCCTAGATTTACTCTCTTTATAACTGATCCATGCCTTAGTTATTTCCATCTAATCCAAGCTAGATTACAACTTCTTATACCAAGGGCTCCCTTCCACTCAACATCTACAATTCCAAACCATTCAGAACACTCCCATCAGATTACTGTTAGGAAAAGAAAGTTTGATCATGTTACTCCTCCCCATGGTCTATAGCAGACATGGGCAAACTACACCCAGCGGGCCATACCTGGCCAATGTAGTGTTTTAATCCGACCTGCTGAAAATTTCCTGCCGGTCCGTGCAGAGCTGGCAAAATCAGTGCGCAGAAATTTCCTGCTGGTCCGTGCAGAGCCGACGAAATCAGGGGGACCCGATGAGTGCAGACGTTTTGCTTCCCAGCCTCTAACAGTGACTTCCTCCCCTCCCAGCAGCATTCAGTACTTGCCTGCAGAAGTGCCAGTAGCATCAGCACAGTGATTCACTTAGGCAGCCTTGGGGCTTTTGCTGAGTCGCAGCCTGCCTCTGATGATGCAACTTCCTCTTTCCTCAGAGGCGGGTGTGACCCATGAAAGAACCCAAGGCTGCCTAAGTGAATCACTGCGCTGATGCTACTGGCACTGCTGCAGGCAAGTACTGAGAGCTGCTGGGAAGGGAGCGGAGAGAAGGGGAGGATGCCACTGTTGGAGGCTCGGAAGCTGCTGGACAAAGAGACAGCTGCTTCTGGATCTGGAGGGAGGGAGAATGAGAGATGCTGCTGGGAGGGGAGGAAAGGGAAGAAAAGAGAGTTACTGTTGGATAGAGAAGGAGGGAAGGGAGAAGGGGTACTGCTGGACAGGAAACAGGCAGGGAGATTAGAGAAGGAGAATGGAGAGATCAGATGAGGGAAAGGGGAGAGACAGAGGAATGATGCTGGGAAGGGGGTTAGCAGAGAAATAAGGAGAGAGGGACAAAGATGCTAGATCTGGTGTAGGAGAGATAAAAATGAAGAAAGCAATGAAGCTGGAATGAATCATGTAAAAAGGAGAGAGGGTGTGCAGGCTGGATGGAAAGGGGAGAGGGGTATAGAAAGAAGGCAGATACCATATGGAAGGGGGAGAGGGCAGACAGTGGATGGAAGGGGCAGATGCTGGATTGAAAAGACAGAGGTCAGACGCTGGAAGGAAGAGAGTGAAAAGAAGATGAAAGCAGAAACCAGAGACAACAGTCTGCCCTTTGGAGAGGAGGAGGAGGTTCTTTCTTTCTGCCTTAGACCTGTATCTTACCATCATCATTCTGCGGCTGCTGTGAAACGTGTCACGTCGGAACCTGACACCCGCAAACTATAAGATAAGTTGCCATTCATGGTTTAACGTATACAGATGAAGAAGTAGCTTTGATTTTTTAGCACCTTAAGTTTTTCAATTTAAACATTTATGTCATCTACAAATGGTGCTTCAAGATGCGATGATTGGGTGGTGAGACAGTAGTGTCGGGACTTATGCCCCAGTTATTGTCTTCATGATTCTGAGCACAAAAAGCTACCAAGACATATAAGCAATATTGAAACTGCTTCGGTAGGAATTTACTTATGAATGATTATTTCATTTTGTTTAAGTATACCTTTTCATAATCACTCAAGTGGAAAATTCTTGAGTTTATTTAGCACCTATCTGTGTGTATTTGACAAACCCTAGAGTGTAGGCTGAGTGCTCATGGTCTCTGTGGTCATTTGCTGCCTATCTAAAAATGCTGACTGAGTCCTCAGTGTCTTTCACTTGCCACCTGCCCAAGAGTATAGGTCAAGTCCTCATGTTCTTTATGGATAAGTTTGCCCTTATCCACACTCTGGTCACTATGGGAAGGTTTCTTTGTATCATCAAGCTTACCAAGGGTTAAGCTTTCACTCCCATTCCTCCCCTCAAGGATCACCCAAGAGCTAGGGAAAATAGTGCTCAGGTCCTTGCAGACACTCCCTGGGAGAGTCAGGTTGAGGTCACACCAATATCTCTAGAAAGGTCCCTCATCTCAAATGGACAGTCTTGTTTCTGTGGGTGAGTGCTCTGTCCTTTCGCACCCTTTCCACTTGTCCTTTACAAGTCTTTCAGTCTCTTAAAGAATCACTGCTGAATCACAAATGCATATGCAAATTGAGTCCCTTACTAGGAATCCTGGTTAAACCCAAGTCATCTTTTTGATAATGAATTCTGGCTGGCCCCCTAGTGGCAGGTTACAGAACATATACCCCATCACAATCAATCTGCTGTATATTTCATGATTTACTGCAATGTTTCTATGTATTTATTCGGTATGCATTACAATGCATAATCAGTACTGGTTTACAAGTAGAAGGATGTTAAACCATACTGAAATTACATTATGCACTTAAAGTGTGATCATAAAAACTCTTTCAGGCTTTAGACGTCAATCTAATCAAAGCTAATAAAATTCTACATTTTCTTTTCCAAATGAATACATTCCCCAAAGTACTACATTGCTGAACACAAGCATTTCTTACCACACACACCACATATAAACTAAATCAGAAGAATGTATAAACCAAATAGGCTTAAACAAACACAGAACCAGTTGAAACAAGGCAAAGAAGAGATAAAAGGAGATTACAACTAATTTTGCCAGACTTCATTGTTCACTCTCTGAATTAATTCAAATTGATAAATTAGCAAAGGGGGGAGAGGGGATGACTTAAAAATGTCATTGCATTTTAACTTTCGTCATTGCCTTTCACTATCAGAAACTCATCTGTAAAGAAAAGAACATAGAAATACTGGGGGCCGGGCTTATCTGAGAACCAGCTACCCACAGAGCTGCTAATCTGATTAGTCTCAAATCAGTGCTACAAACACACCAGAGTCTCTCTGACAACCTGGCTGGCTCAGCTGCAGTCAGTCAGGGTTTGTACTGTAATATAAATGAAAGGAAGCCCCTGGGGGTTGTCTTCCCCTGCTAGCAAATGCATTGTGCACAGAACGTTTATCTGTGGTGGACTTTTGGATCGCCTATTATACAATAAAATTTGACCAAGGCAGCTTACATTACAACAGTAATAAAATAAATCAGTGTATGAAAGCAGCTCCCACTCAAACAGTTTCCCTCTTTATACCCCCTTCTGCTCTGCTCTTTTTTCAGACGTCTAGATGGAGAAAGCAATTATAACCTCAAGTGTGCGCACTTTTTTTTTTTTTTCTTTAATGTGTCAGTGGGGGGTGCAAAGCTTTGGAAGTTCTGCGCTTATGCAAAGTCAGGTTGGGTTTCAAGAAAATGTTGAAAACGCAATTGGTTTGTATATGCTTTCATATGATAAGATGTTGTGTGATGTAATTACCTGCAAATGCTTTATTAGATAGATATTCTGGATCTTATAGCAAAGGTGTTTTTTTATACATTAAACATGTATGCACTGCCTAATATTTATGAATGCTGTTAAATAAACCATACAGGATTTATACAGTATATAAATTTTTAAATAAAAAATTAATGTGATAGGTAAGACACAGAAAAATAGAGCACTGGCAAATTACAGTCAAGTACTGTACCAGCATACAGTAATCTGGATGATACTGTCCAAATCTAAAAAAATTAAAAGGTGCAGCATCACCCTAACTTAGGGCTTAGAAAAAATGTTTGACAAGGATTTTTCATTAACGGCCTCTTTTACAAAGCCGCGCTAATGGCCCCGAAGCCCATAGAGATTTAAAGGGCTTCAGGGCTGTTGCCGCACGGCAGCCGCTAGCGTGGCTTTGTAAAAGAGGCCGTAAGTTTTGGCAATTAAAGCAGTATCCTAAATATCAAAAGAAGAAGGGAAGGGAAGGGGTCAAATGGGGTGCGGAGATGGGTCTTGAAATCTGAAGCAATTTATTGAAACTTTCTAGACAGATTGAAGGCAATTATTATGACAGTTTTCAAAGGATTTTGCCTAGGTAACTTAATACTCATATATTACATGAGTATTTATGGATCACTATGTGCCCCAGAAGGTGGATGACGAACCACAAGTTAAAACTGAATGCGGAGAAAACCAAATTCCTACTACTAGAGAAGGAACAAAAACCATCCCTAACAGAACTAGATGTAAACACAATCAAATATCCAATACAGAATACTCTCAAAATTCCGGGAACACACCTAGACAGAGGCTGCACAATGCAAACACAAATACACAAAACCATAAAAAAAGCATCCTTCACCATGCGAAACCTAAGAAAAATAAGAAAATTCTTTTCCAAAGAACACTTCAAGATCATTGTACAATCCCTCATACTCAGCTCCTTAGATTACTGCAACAGCCTCTACCTACCTTGCCCAAATACTATGATAAAACAACTACAGACCGTTCAGAACACAGCTATCAGACTCATCTACTCGCTCAGCAAATTCGACCACGTCACACCCGCCTATGTAGATTCTCACTGGCTTCCGATAAAAGCAAGAACTCAATTCAAACTCTACTGCTTACTTTTCAAAGTAACCCATGGTATGGCCCCCAATTACCTGAACAACCGTCTTTGCCGCTACCGACTACCCAGATCAAGAAGAACTCAGAATCTTTTCACCTTCCCCCCTCATAATGGTACCCGACGTAAGAAACTTTACGACAGCCTTCTAGCAACTCAGGCAGCGAAAATTGACCCCACCATCACCAAACTGATGATCAAAACAACAGACATCAAAGTGTTTCGGAAAGAAATCAAAACATTTCTTTTCAAAAAACACGTCCTTACTTAATATTCCCCTCCCCAATCGCACATGCACTCTCCCCAGCAAATAACACACTAGTCATCCCCTTGAACCTCATTTACCAAAAATATCCAAACTCCTAAATAAGCATCTCCCTTAGGAATCCATTTAGCCTTCTCCTAAATAAGCATCTCCCTTAGGTATCCACTTAACTGATTCCTTCAAAGTTAGGTACCTTTCTTCAGTTGCCTATATTGTTTTCCCCACTGAACCTTGTAACTACTTGAACCCTGTCAAGTTATTCTATCGATAAATCCAGATATCTTATACTTGTATTTCTATACCACATGTAATTTACTTAAATCGTTGTAATGTAATTCTCTCGGTAATGTCCTGATCTCTTTTAATTGTAATCCGCTTAGAACCGCAAGGCACAGGCGGAATAGAAATCACAAATGTAATGTAATGTAATACAATTTACAATTTAGAAGAGCCTGGCCATGTACAGGATTTACATTATTTCATTAGGATTCAAGACAGATATCTTGGTTATATTCATGCATGCATATGATTATGGTATATGTTTAACAGATCACGTAATATATTTATTAATCTGTCCTTGTCCAAAAATATACGTGTGTCAGACGTCACGTTCCCTTAAAGTAAGGATTACGGAACACAAAAGCCTTCTTAATACCAATATGCTGCAGGCTCCTATTGTTGCACATTGCCTAGAACAGGGGTGCCCAATAGTTTGATCGCGATCGACCAGTAGATCGTCAAGGCAAAGTGAGTCAATCGCAGAGCCCATCCCGGGCTCCATGATACTCGTGTTGCCTTCACAATCTACTGGGCGATCAGCCTTCCTCTCCCCAACGTCAATTCTACCGTCGGAGAGGAAGTTCCGGACCAGCCAATCGCTGCCTGGTTGGCCCGGAACTTCCTCTCAGAAGGCAGAATTGACGTTGGGGAGAAGAATGCTGGTCGGCCTGACGCAGAGAAGCAGGGAGAGCTTGTGGTGGCAGTGGCTTTGGGGCCTGTTCCCTGATGGCGGTGGCGGCAGCTTGGGGGAGGGCAGGGAGAAAGAAAGAAAGGGGGCATGAAGAGAGAGAAAAAGAAAGGAGGCAGGGAGAAAGAAAGGGCAGGGAGAAAGGACGAAAAAGTTGTGGGAGGGAATGAGGTCTGGAGGAGAGGAAGCATACAGGCTGGAAGAAGGGAAGAAAGATTGGATTTACAGTCAGAAGAAGAAAGTGCAACCAGAGATTCATGAAATCACCAGACAACAAAGGTAGGAAAAATGATTTTATTTTCAATTTAGTGATCAAAATGTGTCCGTTTTGAGAATTTATATCTGCTGTCTATATTTTGCACTATGGCCCCCTTTTACTAAACCGCAATAGCGTTTTTTAGCGCAGGGAGCCTATGAACGTTGAGAGCAGCGCTGGGCATTCAGCGCAGCTCCCTGCACTAAAAACTGCTATCGTGGTTTAGTAAAAAGGGAGGGGGGTATATTTGTCTATTTTTCTATGGTTGTTACTGAGGTGACAGTGCATAAAGTCATCTGCCTTGACCTCTTTGAAAAAAACCCCAGGAATATAAATGATAATTAACATTTTCTCTGCGTACAGTGTGCTTTTGTGTTTTTTTAAAATTTTATTGTTGGTAGATCATTTTGACTTGGTCATTTTAAAAGTAGCTCGCAAGCCCAAAAAGTGTGGACACCCCTGGCCTAGAACATAATCATACCTTCTATGACTTGCGAGGTTGTGTCATGGATCACATTCCTGGGGACCATGCAAATAGACAACGGTCACTCCTGCAGAGGAAACTGTTTTTGGATCCATACTTTGAACATGGAGGAACCCATGGGGCTAAACTCTAAACTCTAGGACTGAGTGGCACTATATGTTGTAATGGAGCTGTGACTTTAAGAACTATAACCACGTTTAACATATTTGTATTTGGTTCTCCAATCAAAAGCCAGTGCGTCAGGGTTAGAGGCGGGGTTGTTCTCCGTGTTTCTACTCTTCAGAAGAAAGAAAGATTTTCGATATAGTAAGGAAAACAAATGCAAGTATTCATACTATGTTTTTTCAGGATTAATCACCTCCACATCCTGAGGCAGCTAATGATTGGCGAAACGCTGGCCATCGTCGATGTGTGGTGGGCTTCTAACTTCTACCCTCAGATGAGTATTCCTCTATCATAGTTATCATAGCATAGCATATCATAGCATATCATAGCATATCATAGCACTGGTCTGTATAAATATCACTTTCATGGTGGTTTCATTCAGATACCCTAGAGCAGATGTGTCAAACTCTGGCCCGCGTTGTAATCAAATTTGGCCCGCAAGATAACTGAAAATATGCAATTAAGCTGGCCCTCCGATGGGGGAAAGCATAGGAAGGCGCAGCAGGAGCACAGCGTGGCAGCCACAAGACTCAAGGCGCAACTCCACGCTGTGCGAAGCTATGCTTCCGCCGCGCCTTCCTCTGCTTTCCCCATCGACACTTGTGATCGCCTGCACAATGAGGACTACAGCATCATGTGTGGGCATGCAGTGCTCATCCTCTTCGCAGTGGACTACGAGCTGGTGACCACCTTCATTGAGTATGTGGAGAGTAGGACCGGTAGGGCCCGCTTCCACAGTGTGCCCGCCTTCGCTTTCGCTACAGGTAAAAGGACTCTGCACAACACCCATTCATGTCCTCTTCTCCCTTCCCTTCAAAGGTTGGCTTGGTCAGAAATAATAATAAAACTTGCCTCCATCAATGTATAATATGTTATTGCTGTTTTTGCGATAAATTGTATCAAGAAACAGCATGTCTGCTAAGTCGTTGAAAATCTTACACTCAATGTAAAATTTTCTAAATAAAAATGTTTTAACTCCCTCCTAATACCCCAATGGCTTGCAGCATTTGAAGACCAGAGTTGCTTACTTCATCCAAGTTTTTCATTTTGTCCAAGTTTTTCATTTTGGTTGGAGAGGTTGTAACCCTATACTTCTACTAAGACTAAAGGGTGCTTTTATTAGGGTGCACATTTAGCGCATGCTAATTCGGTTAGCGTACCTTAATAAAAGGACCAAAAAGTATCTCAATTAAAAATTCAGCCCGTGACTTAGCCTATGTTTTAGATTTCGGCCCTTTATGTGATTGAGTTTGACACCCCTGCCCTAGAGGTTTGCATTGCACAAGGCTTTTTTCTAGTAAAATATCAATCAAGGAGGTTTTTTTATGCCAATGACAACTTTACCCCGTGATAGCCTCCACTTTTTCACAACTTTTGTTGTTTGGTTGGTGGAGAAGGGGCTGTGAGGCTTTTTCCTACCTCAAGGGAAAGCCATTAATGTGCCAAAACTGCTAGTGGTGTTATCTTGACATTAAGGTTCTGGTTTTTGGGGTGATGGGCATGTAAAGAGCTTGATCATCAATCGAGATGTGAGAGGTTGTTTTTGTGTCTTGTTTGGTTCTGTTGGTCGTAGCCTGTTTGTGTGTTGGAGGGGGAGAGGGGATAAGATATTTTCCAGATAGGTTTTTAGGCCTTAAGAAAAGTTTTGATAGAAGGGTGTGTTCCTTAATTGTGCTGGTAAAGGATTCCACCATTTTGCTGCCAGATATGGAAAGGTTGTAGAGTGAATAGTTTTGTATTCGATTCCTCTAGGATTTGAGAATCTTATTCTCACCTGGTTGCTAATCAGGTTCTATTTGTCATTAAGTGGTATTTCTATTAAATTTAACATGCAGTCTAGTGTTTCACCATGAAGATTAAAACGTTAAGTGTACATTCTTCAATACAAGGCATGAGTGGTTGTGCCCATTCATACTCTGAGTCTTCTCTCTCTCCTTAAAGAATGACATGGGGATGGCTTCCCACGGTTAACCGCGGAACAGGGAAAAATTCTGTCACTATGTCATTCTGGCTACACTGTGTTCTCCAACTAAATCCAGGAGTTCTCACCAGCTCAGCCCTGCACTGCACAATATCTCAACATTTTTCTCCACAGCCCTGACCAGTCCACATCAGAAGAAACACTGGAATAGCATGAATAGCTGAGTTGTTTCAGACAAGACAAATAAACCAAGCAGGAAATATATTGCTTATTCCATTCAATTTTAAAATGACAGCACATCTATCTTTTGATTTAGAGTATGGATTTATATATTATATAGTTGTGTTGTAAATGAGAAAGTACTAAGAACATAAAAATTGCCACTGCTGATCAGACCAGTGGTCCATCATGCCCAGCTGTCTGCTCCCGCAGCGGCCCTTAGGTAAAGGACCAGAGCCCTAAATGAGTCTAGCCTTACTTGTGTAAGTTCTGGTCTAGCAGGAACTTGTCTAACTTTGTTTTGAATCCCTGGAGGGTGTTTTCCCCTATGACAGTCTCAGGAAGAGCGTTCCAGTTTTCCACCACTCTCTGGGTGAAAAAGAACTTCCTTACGTTTGTACAGAATCTATCCCCTTTTAACTTTATAGTGCCCTCTCGTTCTCCCTACCTTGGAGAGGGTGAACAACCTGGCTTTATTTACTAAGTTTATTCCATTCATTATCTTGAACATTTCAATCATGTCCCCTCTCAGTCTCCTCTTTTCAAGGGAGAAGAGGGAAGAGGCCCAGTTTCTCTAATCTCTCGCTGTACAACTCCTCCAGCCTCTTAACCATTTTAGTTGCTCTTCTCTGGACCCTTTCGAGTAGTACCGTGTCCTTCTTCAAGTACAGCAACCAGTGCTGGACGCAGTATTCCAAGTGTGGTCACACCATGGCCCGGAACAGCAGCATGATAACCTTCTCCGATCTGTTCGTGATCCCCTTGTTAATCATTCCAAGCATTCTGTTCACCTTTTCACCACCGACGCACATTGCACGGACGGCTTCATCGACTTGTTGACCAATACTCCCAAGTCTCTTTCCTGGGGGGTCTCTCCGAGTCTCATTTCCATTTTTTAGGTGGTACTGCAGCACTCATCTGAGGGTGCCTTCATGGTGCAAACATTTTTTAAAAATGATACCATGCCCCAGGTTTATGCATATAGCACATCTCTTCCTTGATTGCTTCTGGACTGACCCTGTTTACCAGATCTTATGGTCTTATTCTATATAGCATGGGTCCTTAAATCCATCTCTGTCCTCCCCTTCCGTTTCCCTTCCCTCCCCTGGAGGTCTGACATCTTTCCTTTTTCTGTCTCCATCCCCGCAGCTGCAACAATGGACCCCACCATCCCCAGATCCACCTTCTCTCTTTTTCTCAACTACCCTTTCATCCAGTATCTCTCCCTCCTTCCCCACCACCCCAGGGTCTATGAGTTCTCCCTTTCTCTTCCCAACTACCCTCCTACCCAGTATCTCTATCCCCACCCCCCCTCTACACCATCCCTTATGTCCAACTTCTCTCCCTTTCTGTCCCTTCCCTTCCTAAATCCCATTGTCCACCATCTCTCTCCCTCTCCTGTTTTTAGACCCATTATTTCTTCCTTCCCCCAGTCCGGCATATGCATGTCTCTTTGAACCCCCTTCCCTCCCTCCCCCCTGAAGGCCTGCACCCTCCTATTGAAGGTGAAGGGGATTGAAGGATACAGATAGAGGTAACTATACAGGACACTAAATGAATGAGGAATACACGATTTAGGTAAAGGATCACTTACAGGTCATGGAACTGGGGGGCCGCCACGGAAGCGGACTGCTGGGCACGATGGACCCCTGGTCTGACCCGGCGGAGGCAATGCTTATGTTCTTATGTAGGCCTGCACGCACACATACACATCCTGAAGCCTCCTGGTCTTATTTTTACTTAATTAGAGCAGCGGAGCAGTCTGCAGAGAGGATTGCTGATGCTAGCGATCTTTGCAGGCTGCCATCAGCCTCCAGAGTTGTCGTTCCCTCTACTGCAATCCTGCCCCTCCTCTGACATCAGGGGCAGGATCGTGGAAGAAGAAACGACAGTTCTGGAGGCCGATGGCAGCCTGCAAGGTTCGCTAGCATCGGTGATCCTCTCTGCAGGCTGTTCCGCTGCTGGAATTAGGTAAATGGAAGAGTGGAAGGCCGGGGGGGGGGGGAAGAGTCGGACACCACAGCATTTCCCGACAGACCCTCCCCCTCTAAAACAGGAGCGACAGTGGCTGGACAGCAAGAGGCAACGCTGCTGCTGCTGCTCCTGCTTTAGGGGCAAAGGGGGAGGGTCAGTCACTGGATTGGGAGGCCAATTTGTTTTTTTACAAAAATCGAATCAATGCACACAAAGTGAATTGTGAATCAATTCAAAATCATGAATCGGGCAGCACTAATGTCCACTGTGGATATCTGCACTGAAACTGTCATCTGCTTTGTTTGGCGACTGGCTTGTTTGCTCACTCACATTCTAGAAAGTGTAGGAGGTGTTTCATAAGGATATTTGTCTTCAGAACCTTAATTACAAAGCCAAATCATGCAAATGTTCATCTACTATCCATGTTATAGGATTTCATTTTGTACAGAAGACCTCTAGCTTGTTCAAAAACATGCAGAATGTCATGAAAAAGGGAATGATCTTTATTAGTGGGAATGTTTTGTTTGACATGTAAGCTAGTGACCGACTCTAGTGTAAGTTAAAACCACCCATTGTTTTCCACATGCACATGTGAGAGATGCAAACTTTCTGTTTTCTATTTTCTCTGCTAATCTGAAAAACACATGCATGCAGATATATCCTTTATCTGTTTGTGCCTACCCACATTTCTGTTATAACATCCGTAAGGCAAAGAAACTTCTTTATGTTAACTCATTAACTTCCTTGAATTCTTTCCAAAATCAGAGAATACTATTATGGGACAGTCTCTGTTAACAGTAACTTTTCTGCAATGCACTTGAACTAATTTTCTCTGCCAGTTGAAGATGGGAAATATTTTAAAACTAACTTGGAAGCCAGTTTTTAGGCTTACTAAGTAATAGTTAAATACAAACTGTAACTTATTAAAAATCAATTTTTATACCACTGACTTCAAGGTTAAATATGAGTAATAAGTGAACTTTTCCATGCATGCGTTCATGCATTTGGCTGACCTGGTAGGAGGTAAAGAGAGTCACCTCCTGCTGTCCATTAGGGGGCATGAGGGAGTAAAGAAGGTGGAAAACAGACAATGGGAGTGACGAGGGAAGAGTTTATTAGAGGGAAAAGATGACGGAAAGCAGATAGAGGGATGCAAAGGAGGAGGAGGTCATTAGAGGGGAGAGATAGATGAGGCTTTTATTCACTCTGGAATTGGTTTCCACTGGAGATTCATCTTGGAGATGAATGATCAGAATTTTTTGAAAAATAAAAATTTACTGTTTGAGCAAGTTTTCACTATCTATTACCTTTCCTGTTGAAAAGTGCCAGCAGTTAAGTGACTAAGGGGAAGATTCTCAAATGTTTGCGGTAAAATCCAATGGGCAGCTGTCACGGAAACTACTGTAATGATTTCAAAAAGGTAAGTCATTCTTTAAAAACCATGCATACCATCATGGCTTATGTACTATGTCTTATCTATCATGTGTCTCTTAGTAATATACAAGTGTGACTTATGATACCTTGGCATCCATTGCAACATCGTTCTGCAACACTCATGGCTGTCTAGGTTATTTGTTACAGGTTTTTTTCTATTTTTATACTTTATTATTTATTGACCTTGTATATCTGTAAATCCACATATTACTGGATCAGGTCAATGGATTTTTGTAAGTTATAAAAACTGAATAAAGAATATTGAACTTAAAAACCATGCATGCAGATGAGGTTTGCAGAGGATCAGCACAGGCACAGAATAAACACACACACACATACAACCCCCCCTCCCATGAAGATCGGCAGGTGGGATGCATGCCCATTCCCTTGCACCGCTGATGTCAAGCAAACCCCTCCCCGACAACAGAAGAGATACCCATTCCCTCAAGCTCCCAATGACCTCCAACCCCTCCCCCCCTGGCAGCAGAAGATATGCCACTCCATCCTGCTGCCATGCAACTTCCCCTCCCCCCCAGCAGCAGGAGAGATGTCCATTCCCTCCCACCACCAAGCAATCCCCCCGACACACTTCCGGCAATGGGAGAGATGCCTACTCCCTCCCACCGCCACCGTCATGCCCCCAACATCCCCCCCCCCGTGACTCCGATGACCCCCCTGACCCCCTTATCTTGTTTACGAAGGCTGGCCAGAGGGATGCCTACCCCTTCTGGCCAGCAGGCCCATCTCTTCAAAATGGTGTGCATTCCTCTCCCTGGTGCATTCTGGGATGCGGTAGGGAGGGGCCTAGAGCTCTGATTGGCCCAGGTTGCTTAAGGCCCCTCCTATGAGAGAAGTCTTAGGCGTCTGGGCCTATCAGAGCCCTAGGTCCCTCCCCCGCACATCCCTGGATGTACCAGGGAGGGGAAGGTCTTTCATTTAAGCCCATATGAAATTGCTAAAAATCACTAAAAAAAAACCCACTGGTTTTAAAATTGATCTGCAACATACGCAGACACAGACCAAGCCTATGTAAATACATTAACAAGGAATAAGAGCCTTTGGGTATATTTATCATGAATCCTTCCCTGTAAGCCACATTGCTCATTACACATCATAGAGGAACCTTAACAGCTAGATCTGGATTGGCCCTGCTGCCACATCCCCCCACCCCCAATTTACCCCTTTGTAATACTCATTTGATGTCAGACTTAATTATTGACCAGACAGGCACATTCTCGGTGGGTATAAAATCATTATTGAGCAGAAACACCACTACATAATTTACC
The DNA here is from genome assembly GCF_902459505.1 of Geotrypetes seraphini. Taxonomy (NCBI): domain Eukaryota; kingdom Metazoa; phylum Chordata; class Amphibia; order Gymnophiona; family Dermophiidae; genus Geotrypetes; species Geotrypetes seraphini. The sequence goes on along the minus strand of NC_047089.1, from coordinate 171,357,143 downwards.
AACACTTAACCCACCCACCCCTCTCCCGCTGAGCTACAACAATAAACCACACATTGCATTTTGATCTGCTCCCCCAGGACCTGCCCTGACAGCTAGGACCTGAGGTTGGCATGGACATCCAAACCATTTTGGGTCACCTGACCCTCAAGATATTGCTCAATCAGCTTTAAGACCCGATATCACTCATCGCTCGATGAGTGCATAACCCTGTAGCTCAGGGATACCACCACAGGTCTGCAATGAAGTTCCTGCCCCCTACCTCCAGCAAAGCTGTGACCTTATGCCCCCCTGAGCAAGAAAAGGCCAGACCAGAATGAAGGATGCTGGGCTGTATAAAGAGAGGCGCAGCCAGTAGAAGGAAGAAGGTTTTGATGCCCCTGTACAGGTCGTTGGTGAGACATAGGATGGAAGTGAGGAAGGGAAGCATGAACTTGAGACAAAGGATGGAGCCATAGAATGGAGCGAGAGAGGGGAGCATGAACTTGAGACATAGGGTGGAACCATAGAATGGAGCGAGGGAGGGGAGCATGAACTTGAGACATATGATGGAGCCATGGAATGGAGCGAGGGAGGGGAGCATGAACTTGAGACATATGATGGAGCCATAGAATGGAGCGAGGGAGGGGAGCATGAACTTGAGACATAGGATGGAGCCATAGAATGGAGCAAGGGAGGGGAGCATGAGCTTGTGACATAGGATGAAAGAATGGAGGAAGTGAGGGAAAGAAATGCTGAGGTGGGGAGTGAGTAGAAAGGGAGAATTGTTGGGCATGAGTGTCTGAGTGAGAGGGAAAGAGAGATGGTACACATGGGGAAATGAAGAAAGAGATTAATTGTTGGGCATGGGAAGGTTGAAAACTATTGGTCATGGTGGTAGGAGAGGCATAAAGGTACAGATTCATGGGGAAGAGAGAGATGAGAGGGAGAAATGTTGGATTTGTGGTGCAGAGGGAACAGTGGGACTAATGAACAACAAAAATAAGTGTAAATGTCTTTTCTTTCCATTTAAACTACAGTACTTTATTTTGAGGACTTGTTCTTTAATGTTTTTATAGACTGTACTGTACAGGATTCGAGTTACATACAAATTCAACTTAAGAACAGTTTTAAAAAAACGGAACTCGTTCTTAACCTGGGGACTGCCTGTACATCTACAAAGCATCATTTAATTTACAAGTAATCCTGTCAATAAATGCATTATTGGGGCAATTCTGTAACTGGGTACCTGTTGACATGCAGTGAGCATCTATTCTGACACAGAATCTGTGCACCGACATCCACTATTTAGAAAAATGTTAACTGTAAATTACTACTAGAAAAACTTTGTTTATGTTTATTTAAGATTTGATATACAGACTGCATTTTACTGACCTAAGCAGTTTACAATGTATCAAACTAAAATGAAAATGCTAGCTTATGTCATCATCTGTTTAAGTTGTAATCTGTTCTTTTACCATGTAATTGTATGTATATAAGTTTTATGTAACACTTATGCTATTTGTGACTCGCCTAGACCTCTGATCTACGAGGATTCAATGTGATAAGCCTACATATAAGATAAGCTGTATTGTAAAAAAAAAAAGCATTAGTGCTATATCTATGTTATTTGATGGTTCTGATGTGTTTCATAAGTATTATGCTGACATTGTATTATATACAGTTTGTATCTCAATTCAATTTTCAAACATAAATATAAATTTTACTGCACTGGATAAGTATTTATCAAAATTGAAACCACAGATTTCCTCTCTACAAGTTGCTTCTGCCTTTGCTATTAATGACTCATTTTACATTTTAAGTTAGAGATGATTTAAAATGCATGTAGAGCAAGAAATGTGTAGTTTTGAAATTTTCCTTCTACACGTTTGCTGGCACCTGAAATTCTCCTTAAAAAGTACTTTAAATAGGTCTTAAATATTTATCATGATTTTTATCCAAAGAAATGTTGGGTTGAGATCCAGGGTAAGGAAGAAATATATATTCTAGTTTCAGCATGCTTTGTTCTAAGAATTCCCAAGATAATTTCTTTTCTACATCCACTCATATTACATTTGCTTACAGGAAATATAAGGCTTCTGCAATGAAAGCTTATTTCAAGAATTCAAGAATTAACCTGGGATACACTGGAAGGAGCTTAAGGCCCTGATTGGCTCAGACACCTAAGGCCCCTTCCCTGGGAAGGGGCTTAGGCATCTGAGCCAATCAGGACCTTAGGTCCCTCCCAGTGCATCCCAGGATGCACCAGAAAGGGGAAAGCCCACCATTTTGAAGTGGCAGGCCTGCAGGCAGGAGAGACTGGGCATCCCTTCTTCTGTCATCTTTACTCAGAGGTATGGGGGTGGTCTGGGGGAGTCAGGGGGTAGAGGCATCCCTCCTGCTGATTTTTTTTTAAGACCAGGGAGTGGGGTGGGGGAGGGGGGGATCCTGGAAGGGGGTAGGTTTGGTGGGGGGAGGGTTCACAGCAGCAGCAGGAGAGTGTGGGCATCCTTTCTGCAAATTTTTTTCTAAGGAGAGGGAGGGGAAGACCTGGCAGCAGGGGGGTCAGTTTGGCAGGGCATTTTGTGGCGTCAAGAGGGAATGGGTATCCTCCTGGCTCTCTATTTTTCTTTCAGGGGTCGTCGGGGGTCTGGCGGCTCAATTTGCCTTTTTTTATGGGGCAGATATTGTGAGTGTGTAACACACATACAACATCTTGGGCTGGGGAGGGCTTCAGGTTGGGCAGACTAGATGGACCATTCGAGTCTTTATCTGCCGTCATCTACTATGTTACTATTTGTGCCATTAAAAAAGATAAAAGCCCCAAACAACTGAATGGCAGGAGGCTGCTTTGGTGCTTCCCCTGCCACTCAGCTGTTCGGGCTTCCCAAAACTGGCTCTGCGCATATGCGAGAACTGGTTTCTTAAATGACTGATCGGATGGGATTACAACCTTCATCCACAAAACTCATTTGCATGGGAAGCCATTTTAACATCGATCGCCGTTTAGAAATCAGCCATAAAAAACCCCTAAAAAACCAGCCCACAGTGACCCACGCGGTCTTAACAACCATTTTTAATGCATCTAGCTCTGAGAAAGGAGGTGGCAAAATTGAGACGAATCCATGAGAATGAGAGGTACATTGATGAAATACTTCATGAGGCATAAAAGGTTTCCAGCAGTGGGGAAGAAGAGGCCATGTTGAGGGAGGACAGCTGGACTCAGATTACAGGAGGATCGATACTGTGAATTCACCTGTCCCTGGATACAGCCCTGAAAGTAGAGGAGATGAGAGCATTCCAAGGAAAGGAACGACCAAAGCTCGAAATCCCCAAAGTTGCTAGATCCATGACCACTAGGAGGTATAAGGTAGTGGTGTTTGGTGATTCCCTTCTAAGGGGTACAGAGGCATCCATCTGCAGACCAGACATGATGTCCTGGGAGGTGTGCTGTCTGCCTGGTGTCAAAATCCAAGATGTTATGGAGAGTTTGCCAAGACTCATCAAGTCTAATGACTATTATCCAATGCTGCTCATCCATGTTGACACTAACAGTACTGCAAGGTACCCCTCCAAAAGTATAAAAAGTGACTGTGGCTCTGGAAGAGAAGGTGAAGAAGTCAGATGCACTAGTGGTATACTCGTCGATCCTCCTTGTTGAGAGTAAAGGCCTGGGCAGAGAAGCTTGTATCCTGGAGATGAATGTGTGGCTGTGTGGTGTTGTCGAAGAGTGTTTTGGCTTCCTGGACCATGGGATGATTTTCAAAGTCTGCTGAGCAGGGATGGTGTTCATCTATCAAAGAAGGGAAGAAATGTCTTCAGCAGCAGACTGGCTAACCTACTGAAGATAGCTTTAAATTAGAATCATTGGGGCAGGATGATCAAAGCCCCCAGGTACATGACCGCTGTATGTAAAATGGGTTTCAGCATGGAAAGTTACTTCCATGGTAGATATCAGTGCACAGCATATTAAAATGCATGAAAGAGAGTCTATTAATTACCCTGAAGCAATGCAAAGCTCTGAACTGAAGTCTACCACAGGAGCACAACACCCGAAATCTACCACCAATTTGGAAGCGGTGTAGAGAGCCTTTGCAGTCTGCAGTGACCCTGATCTCCCTCTTCCTTCTGAAACCCCTCCTCCTGTTTATATGCCTCCCCCTGACTTGCTAAAAATAAATATGCCCTAGTGTCTAGTGTACCCCTGACCCTCCCTTTCCCCTGAATTTCTTAAGTCAGTCAGGGGGGAAGAAGGGTCAGGTCAGATCAGGGAACTGGGGATGTCTTATTTGGGTAAACTGGGGCAAAAGGGTAATGGCAAAACTATGATTGTGGTTTGTGCTTTCCCCCCCCCCCCCAATCACCCTACTTGTTAGTGTCTGAGCCAATCATCATTCAGGCACTGACAGGTTAAGACTTTTTATTTTTAATGTACTGTAGATTGAGGCAGTAGTAATTTGCATGCTTATTGAATACTGCATCTTATGGGCAATGTTTAGCGAAAGGCTCATGGTAGAAGCCATGTAGTTTCTGCATCAGCCCCTGTGAATAGAATGTGACCCTAAAATTTAGCTCAACTAACAAAAGAGAGGAACTGTGGAACTATAGTACTCTTCACCCATAACTGTATGTAGTTATGGGTGAAGAGTAAGGAAGAAGTTTTACTCATTGATTACAGCCAGCCAGTGGGGGTTCTTTGAGGAAGCCACTGGTGAAACGCGTCAGGACCCGCTGGAGCTAAGTTAAAGTTCTTTCACAAGACAAATTAGTAGTTCAATCAATTGAAGATCATATCTTTTAATACGGAAATGAACACTAAGTTATTTTGAGAATGAAGATGGTGCAATGATAGATGACTGAAAACACTTACAGGGGAGTGTCCCCAAATCGTGATTTTCTTACCATTTCATGGTTCTGAGCACCACCTCGGTTCTAAGGTTCTATATTTTCCACAGTGCCTCTCTTTTGTTAGTTGAGTGATTATACACTTCGGGGACTTATTGTTAAAATTTTTACCCAGTAGTTTGATTGGGAATCCTAAAATTTAGCTGGCAGAGAGCCCTGATTTTTATAAAATATAATCACCAGGGATGGAATAAAGTACACCCCACCTCCAACACAGAACAATCACCAGTAAAAATAGCAATACTAATTTCTCAAACAAAAGGTTGACCAAACACCACCACCTACTCAGTACCTAAACAGAACATCTGATGTGCTAATTCAATTCCAAATAAGTCTTGCAGAAATAGAGTAGCAGCAGGTTTAGGAAAGAACAGTAAACAAAGCCGTAGATTCCTAGGCAGGCTTTTTTAACAGAAAACACCTTGTTCTGCCAATCAAAGCAAGGTAAAATCAAATGAAATCACCAGGCTTCCTGTTTTTCAGCAGGATATTCCTGCAACATCCTAAACACTTCAGTGACTGATAAGATACGATGCTTCTATAAATAAAAAGGCAGAACAACTGTTCTCTCTAATTGTTCTAATTTGAAATCCCCTAGAAACAACTAATTATATTTCTTAACAGGATATATTCTAACGTGATTGCAAATAAGCATCTCCGCTTCCCAGAGTGCACTGCAGGTGATGACGCACAGAACTGAAGTAACGTCAATAATCTTTTCTTTGAAGAGACAAAGGGGCTGATCCTCAAACCTTACCAGGCTTGTAACGTTCCTTTTGGACAAGTTTCCGCTGGTTTGGTGTACTTGGAGAGTGTGGCGCAGTGGTTAAAGCTACAGCCTCAGCACCCTGAGGGTGTGGGGGTTCAAATCCCACGCTGCTCCTTGTGACCCTCCACTGCCCCAGGTATATTAGATAGATTGTGAGCCCACAGGGACAGGGAAAAATGCATGAGTACCTGAATAAATTCATATAAAACTTCTGAGCTCCCTTGGGAGAACAGTATAGAAAATGAATGAATAAATAAATAAAGGGTTTCAGCATTGCTTCTGCCATTTACAAAAGCAGTTGCTGAAAACTCAAAGCAAATGTATTAAAATGAGCATCCAGTGCACTCACAGAAGGGATCGCCTACCTGTAACATTCATATCAAATATCAAACGCCTCCAACGGGTCCAAAATGCAGCCATCCGCCTCCTACACAACCTCAACTACCACGATTCCATCTCCCCGGCACTCCATGCTGAACACTGGCTCCCAATTAGCCAACGCTGTACTTTCAAAGCCCTGGCAATTGCCCACAAGAGAATCTATTCCACCACCCCCTCCTACATAAAATCCAAGCTTCCCATCTACAACCCCACTCGCACCCTCCGCTCAAAGTCAGAGATACGCCTATGCACCCCCCCCCCCGGAAGATCCCTGCTCACAGAAACTGCCCACAAACGATCCTACAGCCACTTCATTCCACACCTCTGGAACCAACTCCCCCCCCAACTCAGACAACAGAACTCATTATTAACATTCCGCAAATCGGTAAAGACCCTCCTCTTCAACTAAAGATCTCCTCTGTCTTCTCCCCCCCTTACACCCCACCCCTCCTCTCTCCTATCACCTCCCCAAACTCCAGTATAATCCTCTCTTACTCTCTCCACTGACAAATTGTACCTAAACACATATAACTTTCCTTAAACTAAACTACTGTATTTCCCCCTTCTCTCATTCTGCTGTATTCTCCCTGTATTTAATTCTCTCCACATTCTATAAGTCCAACCACTAAACCTGTTGTATTACTTATATGTCTAGTTACTCTCCACTGTGTATGTTCATTTGTAGACCGTTCTGAGCTACTGGGAGGACAGGATAAAAATCCAAATAAATAAATAAATATTTTTCTGGCAGGTCCAAAGTGGCATTGCATATGAAAAGGTCTGCATTTTTTAATAGTATCTGCACTTTCCATGTGCATGTATCATATGCATGTGTGTTTCATCTGAACATGTGCATATGACACACATCTTTATGGCAAAGTCCAAAGAGCAGTTGTTCCTAATTTTCAAGTCAGATTCAAGTCAGGGACAGAATTTGGCCCCCTCCCCATGGTTAGCTGCGGGAAATCATCCGTTTCATTCTTTACAAAAGAGGGGGAAGAATCAGAGTATGAATGGGTACAGCCACTGACCCTCAAGCCTTGCATTGAAGAACACTGGTGTAGAAGGACTAAGGTTGAGACAGACACTAAAGAATGACACAGAATGGTTTCCTGCGGTTATCCACGGGAACAGAGACAAATTCAGTCCCCGTGTCATTCTGTTTTCATTTTGTCTTGTTTCATATTTTATTTATTTCCGCCTTTTTTCCCCCTGTGTCATGAAGCACATCTGCTGTACTCATTTACACACACCCTGCCTCCCGTGCTGTACATGTGTCAGGTGCCTTCCCTACCGAAATTCATGTGGACTTTTCATGTATCTCATTTGCATGTGATAGCCCTGAGCAATAAATCACTACTCCTCATTCGGTAAGTTCAACTGCAGCTATAAATGCACATGCTATTAACGACAACTTTTGAGTATCAACCCCAAACTAGTGAATCCATGTTGCCTCTGGTTCTGTAATCCACAGGATTCCAGAAACTTGACCATTCTCCGTTTTAAAAGTGTTTCCAATAATTTGCTTACCACAGAAGTCAGACTTACCGGCGTGCAATTCCCTACTTCTTCTTTACTTCCACTTTTGTGGAGAGGGACCACATCCTCCCTTCTCCAGTCCTCCGGTACCACTCCCGACTCTAGAGACTCATTGAAAAGGTCAGTCAGGAGAGCTACCAGAACTTCCCTAAGTTCCTTCAGCACCCTCGGATGTACACCATCCAGCCCCATTGCTTTGTCGACCTTTATTTTAGCTAGCTCATGAACACAACCCTTTGAAAATCGATCAGGGTCTATTACTCCTCCATCCCTATTCACGTTTGTCTCCCGGCGCTTCAGTCGTGAACACAGAACAGAAATATTTGTTAAGAAATTCGGCCTTGGAGAGACAGAATCAAGATGGCGACGGAGTGAGTCGCGCTGTCGGATGTCTCCTGCATTTTGTTGGCAACCTTTTCAATTTCTATTGGGAACTTACCCTTTTTTTCCCCTCTGTAACATGCCCAAACACAGGGGTAAGCAGAGGAGTGTTCTTCCTGACTCCTCTTCCACCTTTTTAACGCAGCAAACAGCAATAACAGCTTTTGCTGTTTCAGCTGGACAGGGTGTTTCCGCTGACCTCGGTCTTGGAGGGCAAAGTCTTGGTCAGCCCGCTGGGACCTGGAGTTCCTCTGCGCCCCGGGACGACGTCGGGGACGCCTACAGCAGCCCAGGAAGTGCCGGAGTTGATGTCTCCGTCAGCGCTGCAGGTTTCGCCTTTGACCCCGGATGAGATTCATAGCTTGGTGACTTTCTTACAGCCAGCATCTGAACCCGGAGGACGTGAAATTCAGAGTGAAGCAGGGATTGGAGAGGCGGATTCTTGTGTGGAGCCTCCAAGAATATCTCTCCCAGCTCCTCTGATCAGACCATCGGTGATTGATATGGAAGCGATCTGGAGTGCCTTGGAATCTTTGCATAAGGTATGCTCCCAGTTTGTTTCCTCAGTTCAAAACTCTAATACTCAAATTAAAACCCTTGATGAGAAATTCCAACGCCAGTCTATTAGAATGGACAAATTAGAAAAAATTGTGGCAGAAGTTAAAGTATCTACTAATTTACAATTGAAGGAAAAAGTTTTGCTTACTAGGAAAATAGAAAATTTGGAGAATGCAAATAGGAATCTGAATTTGAGACTCTTAAATTTTCCTGTCTCCAAGTTTCAATCATCTAGAGATTTATTTTATTCCTTTTTGAAATCAGTTTTGAAATTTCCAGAAAATAACATGCCACCGTTACAAAGGTTATATTACCTTAATCTTCCAAAAGTGCATGAAGAAAAAGGAGGAACATCACCAGGAGAATTGGATCTCACTGGCATGCTAGAGACATCCCAAGAGGAAATTTCAGTTAGAGCCACTTTGCTGGTAACTTTTGTTTTTCTTCAAGATAAGGAAGCAATTCTTCGTCTATTTTATAGGACTGATAATGTGGAATTTCATGGATTCAAGATTTCAATATTTCCTGATGTATCGAAATGGACGCAAGGCAGACGTAAGAAATTTCTGACTTATCGTCAGTTAACTTTGAATTTGGGAGCAACCTTTCAGTTACGTTTCCCCTGTAAATGTTGCATTATATATCAGAATAATAGATATCTTTTATGAACCTTATCAATTACAATTTTTTCTTGAGGGTAAAGCAACTACAAGAGACTTCCATGGAATCTCCTAACCAGGCTAATAATTGACTCCAGCTGTACTCTGTAATTTGATTAATTTAGTTATTTCTTGAAGTCCAACTTCCCTTGGAATTTGCTTGATTCTCTCTCTCCTTAATGTGGACTTTAATCATGGTTACTAGTGTGGAATTATTTTATAATTTTATTTTTGGTTTTCTTCTTAAATTGATGTATTTCCTTTCAACTATTATTTATTCAACTTGTAAAAGAATATAAATAAATAAATAAATAATAAAAAAAAAAAGAAATTCGGCCTTTTCTTTATCAGCTTCTGCATTTTTATTTATTTATTTTGATTTCTATCTCGTTCTCCCAGAAGCTCAGAGCGGATTACAAGTAGACATTCACAATCGTTTGAAAACAGACTAGTCATGACAACATATAGGTTACAGTAGACAATAATAGAGCTTATTCTAGAGACCAGACTGGTCATAGCGAAGAGTACTAGGAGAAGTATATTGAGGAGGCAGTTTTTAATGGCCCGATTGGCGGAAGAAGGTCTTTACTGCTCTGCGGAAGGTCATTAGTGAGTCTAGCGACCTGATCTGTGTGGGTAGTCTGTTCCATAGCTGAGGTAGGAAATGGCTGTAGGATCTTTTGTGCTCATTTGGTGGGATCTCCCTGTGGGAATGCTGAGTCTTTGTTCTGCTTTGGAGCGGAGGGGGCGGTTAGGGGTGTATAGGCGTAGCTTGGATGCTATGTAGGCTGGATTTTTTTGGTAGAATCTCTTGCGTGTCATGACCAGGGATTTTAAGATGCATCTTCATATTCTATATATATATATGGAATATATCTACATATTCCTCCCCTTTACTTTTGAGTCTCACAATGCCACTTTTGCACTTCTTCCTATCACTAATATATCTAAAAAAGGTCTTGTCTCCCTTGTTTTATCTTGTCAGCTACTTTTTCTTCCATTTGCATCTTTGCATGTTTTTCCATCCCAACAGGCCTCTAGTGGTACTGTTGATACTACTTATATGAGTTAGGTTGCCAAATAAGACACCTGTAGTTTAGATAAAAGGAACAGTGGATTCTGTGAACTGGCCAGCAGTAACTTTACAATGTAAAAAAAAACAAAAAACAAAAAAGCCAGAGGGTGAAGGTTTTAGTCGGAGGAGACTTATATTGGGAAGAAAAAGGATCCAGGATTTCCAAATGTTAAATGGATCAGGTAGTAAGAGGTGGGTAAGGAGGCTGTACTTTTTAATGGATTAAAAGGTAGGGCTGGGAACAATTGTTTGTACGTGGGTGTCCCATCCCTTCAAAAGATAGCAGGTCTGATTTCAGGTGCACTATGTTTGTATTGCTGTAGTCGGGAATGCATTTACAGAGTACTCAGGGTTGTGGCTACCATGGTACATTTTCTTGTAATAAAATAGAGGTTTAATTTTGTTCGCCACCTTGAACTGGCTTTGTTTGCCTATAGAAATTGTCTATAAATAATTAATAAAGCTCCTTCTTTGCATTCCTTTTGTTGATATCAAAAAAGGGAGAACTTTATCAAGGTATAGAGAACATTTTATTGTTATTACTATCAAAGGTATTCATGGTATCACATTTTCTCTACTTTGAAGACTGACCGTTGTTTTTAGCAGGTACCTAGGTTCTAGTGTTTATGCATACGTAGCTAAGGCATCATACAGAGTGGGGGCACAGCTCTGTCATCTTGCTGGAAGACAGGATGGACCATGAGCGTCTTTATCTGTCCTCATTTACTATGTTAAGCTAAGGCAGGAAAGTTTGGAAATCCGAAACACTCCTACCCACCCTACCCCCTCACCGACAAGACCCCAGAAATCACAACTATCAAGAGGGTTAAAGGGGTAGGTTGGGAAGATTGGAAGTACTTTGCATTTTTGAAAATGATAGGGGGGATAGGTTTGAAATTGAGGGAGGAAAAGGCTGGAAAGAATTTCAAAACTTTATGTGGATTGTACTAGTTAATTGATTAGGGGATGCAGTTAAAAGGAACCATGATGTAGGAAGCAACTTCCTTGGAAGTACTGGCTTGTGTGTCAGTGCCATGGTGTTTAACTGGATGGGCACTATCACAAGCAGAACTGATGCATCAGGACACACCCCTTACAACTAATTCACTATCTCACAGTCCTAAACACTAAATCCAAACTCTCACATTTAAACAGGAACCAGGAAAAAGCATTCAGAGTTGCAGGGTTTTGATCTCAAAACACTTTTACACCCTGGCATCCACATTCCAAATCACTTATAGTCTATGTATGAGACACTACCACATCAAAACCACTATGAAATAACATAAGTGTCATTCAGAAGAGATGTGGGGAGAAAATAAAATGGTTTTGAGATATTTTCAGATTGAAGAAATAGGTATGAAAATCAGGACAGTTTGTTTCACAGATTTCTTTTAATAAAAATGTTTTAAAGTGTGTTAATGGATCGATTTCCCTATTTATTTTAGGGCACATCTATTTGGAAAGAAAACAAATATGATAGCTGATAGAAATCTCAAGTTTCATTTAGTCTATACAAATCCATTCCTGCTGTACTACCAATCTTCCTAATTATGACTTCATAACCATGAATTTCCCACTCCTTAAATTTTGGCATAGGTGGCTGATGTAGAAGAGGTGAATGGGGAGGCAGGGATTCTCAGTATCTTTTGGAAATATATTGTGATTTCATTCTGGTTCTTCTTCTTCATTTATTTATATTCATGTATGTAGACATTGCTGCTTCTGCTAACTCCAAAAACTTTCAAGGTACATACCATGAATGGGGTAATGTCATAAAAATAGCACGACAGCCTTGAACCTACACAGACTCTCTGCAATATTGTCCAATGTAAAAACTTGCCTTCTGGCACTTCTTCCCCATCCTCTTCATCTGGTATTGCCTCTCCTTCAGGAACAGTCAGATCCATTAGGTCATCTTCTGTTAATTTGTCAGCTCTGGTGTCAAATAAGATCCATATTTTGAAAGCCTTCCCCACTCACCTTCTTTGGCAAGTCCACAATGTCATTCATAATTTCTTTGACTGGCTCTGTGGTAAAGACAGTGAACTTGTTTACACATTCAGGCCAAAGATTCTTCCAGCACAAGTTCACTGTCTCTGGCTCGACAGCTTTCATCGCTCTTTCAATGGCACTGACAGCATCGGCAATAATGAACAAGAAGGCACTCCCTAAAGGGGATAGATTCCTAACAAACGTAAGGACATTCTTCTTCACCCCAAGAGAGGTAGAAAACTGGCACGCTCTTCCGGAGGCTGTTATAGGGGAAAACACCCCCCAGGGATTCAAGACAAAGTTAGACAAGTTCCTGCTGAACCAGGACGTAAGCAGGTAAGGTTAGACTCAGTTAGGGCACTGGTCTTTAACCTAAGGGCCGCCACGGGAGTGGCACAATGGACCACTGGTCTGACCCAGCAGCGGCAATTCTTATGTTCATGATGTTCTCTATGTTGCAGTCTTCTTCCATTGCAGTGGCAATACCGTGTGTAGTTCGCCTTGAATGTCTTTACCCCTGGTCGAGAAACTAGAGAGATGTTCTGTTGGGTGGCATGTAGATGACCTCAACACCCTGTGTTGAACTCATGTGGTTCTGGGTGTTCAGGGGCATTGTCCAATGCCAACAGCACCTTGAATTCCTTTCACTTATCGGCAAGGTATTTTCTTACTTCAGGCACAAAACACAGATTAAACCACTCGAGGATAAGCGTTCTCATTGTCCAAGCCTTCTTGTTGTGCGTCCAGTAAACAAACAGCTGGAACTTTTCCCTTCAATGCCCAGAGGTTAGCAGCTTTATAAATCAGTGTAGGCTTTATCACAGGGATAGGGAACTCCGGTCCTCGAGAGCTGTATTCCAGTCGGGTTTTCAGGATTTCCCCAATGAATATGCATTGAAAGTAGTGCATGCAAATAGATCTCATGCATATTCATTGGGGAAATCCTGAAAACCCGACTGGAATACGGCTCGAGGACCGGAGTTCCCTACCCCTGCTTTATCATATGGCTTGCTGCATTGCACAAAGCAGCATGGTTAGTATATCCCTTGCAGCCTGGTGCTCATTTATCCTCTTTGCTAATTAAAGTCCTCTGTGGCATTCTCATCCAAAATAGAGTGGTTTCATCGGCATTAAATGACTGCTTATGTTCATAACCCTTCTCTTCAATAATTTCCTCTAAGGCAGGGGGTCTCAAAGTCCCTCCTTGATTGCCGCAATCCAGTAGGGTTTTCAGGATTTCCCCAATGAATATGCATGAGATCTATGTGCATGCACTGCTTTCAATGCATATGCATTGGGGAAATCCTGAAAACCCGACTGGATTGGGGCCCTCAAGGAGGGACTTTGAGATCCCTGCTCTAAGGTGATAGGGAACTCTCTAGCTGCCTCTTGGTCGGCAGATGCTGCTTCTCCTGTCATCTTCACATTAAGTAGGCCATATCTGTGCTAAAATCTATCAAACCACCCTTTACTGGCTTAAAAGTTCACAGATTGCAAAGATTCCCCTTCGCTTTCCATCAGGTTATCATGCAAAGACTTTGCCTTTCTTCTTATCAACAGTCTAGAGCAGGGGTGGGCATCTCCGGTCCTCGAGGGCCGGAATCCAGTTGGGTTTTCAGGATTTCCCCAATGAATATGCATTGAAAGTAGTGCATACAAATAGATCTCATGCATATTCATTGTGGAAATCCTGAAACCCCAACTGGATTCCGGCCCTTGAAGACCGGAGTTGCCCAGCCCTGGTCTAGAGGAATTCTCTTATAGCAGTCCTGCACCCACATAAATGTTGCATGAAAAAGATTGATATCTCGCACAACATGAAACGTTTTTATACCCGTTGGTGTAGCTACAGCAATGGCTGCATCAATTGGGTTTTCCTTCTTTATGTACCTAACGGTAGATTCATTAATGCCATATACTGCGGAGGCTGACTTCGCTCTATGAAGCATGTCCAATAATTCAATCTTTTCTGGTAAGATCTTCACTTTTTTTTCCCTCTTGTGAGTACTTTCTGTAGCACTAGGAGCCTTACGCTTTGTAGCCATACTACACATAATTCAACGTGAACAAAGTTGTTAATATCACAAGATGAAATGATCACTGCGAGATCAAACTGCGTGTGTTAAGCTGCTTCGTTTGGAGACAAAAAGTGTGTTCTGCGCATTTCTTTAGCAAACTTACTTTTTACAAAATGTAACTTTTTAAAATACTGTATAGTATTTATGGCCGCAAAATATTCACATTTAATATATCGATGGAACACCCGCAAATAACCAAAGTCACGAATGCCAAATCTGTGAATATGGAGGGAGACCTGTATTAATAAATTTTTAATTCTTTATATATTCCTATATGATGGCACTATTATAGTTAAAAAAGAACAGGAGCTATTATACACAGCAAATCCAGTTTCATGGCAAATGCATTAACTTTATCTTCCTGTATGAGTAACATTGAAAAAAGTACCATCTGTTCATAGCTAAAAATAATGTCTTCTACTGTGAAGTCAAGCAGTCTAAGAACGAGTAAAACCACTTGCTTTATTATTCCTCTAGCTTGAGTGCCTGAAAAGAGCTAAAATGATCTTCTAATACACTTTCCCCTCCGAATCTGCGGTTTCAGCATCTGCGGATTCGGTTATTCGCAATTTTAAAACAAAAAAAAAAAAACCATTTTAATTTTTCAGGCTATTTTAAGCCCTGTAAGCCCCCCCGTAAGCCTCACCTGGTGGTCTAGCAGATTTCGGGGCAGCAGCGATCTTCCCATGCTCCTGCCCCATGCAAATCGCTCATAGGAAATGGCTGCTTTGAGCTCCCGTAGTCTCTCAAGACTACGACGGGAGCTCAAGGCAGCCATTTCCTATGAGCGATCTGCACGGGGCAGGAGCGTGGGAAGATCACTCCCACCCCGAAAACCTGCTATACCACCAGGTAAGGCTTAAGGGGGGGGGGCTTACAGGGCTTAAAATAGCAAAGGGGGAAGGAGGGGTTAGGGGCAGAATCGGCCCAAATATTATTTGCGGTTTTTTTAATATTCACGGGCCGACTCTGCCCTTAACCCCCGTGCTTCTGTATGAAATAGGCCTATGCCCTTTTCCATTGAAATGGATGCAACTTTTCAATTAAAAAGGGACAAATTACTAATGCAGTTAGTTTCACTCCATTGCTGAAGATTTATTGTTTATTATTTCTATTCCGCCTTACACCAAGACAGATTAGAACAGACATTAATAATCACAGACTGCACAAACAATAGTACAGTACTAACCACCAAATTTCATAATGTTGTTTTCAAACAAAACGGATGACACTTTAAAAGTTTCTTATGGTGCACAAATGTCTCAGGGTCACAGGTAGCCTGTTCCATTCAATGGGTTCAGCACAAGAGAACAATAATGCTAGAAATTAACATGATATATCCAGGAAATCAAAAATACTGGAAGGGGTTGTAGAAGAAATGCTATCATCCTTAGAAAAGCTTCACATAAAAATAAAGGACATCTGTATTTCATTATTGCTTAGCTCCTGGCTGTTCTCTGACCACCCACACATTCTGTACAGAACACAGACAGAACACAGACCATGAGGTACTGGCTACTCTATTGACCCAGGAGACAGTTACACACAGAGAAACAGAAAGTGAGAAAAAAAAGGGCAAAGAGCTTATAAAGCCATTTTCCTCCATTTAAATTTTAGTAGGGAAAAAAAATGATTGCAAGTTATGCCTGGGATCACCATATATAAATCAAGCAATATGTTACAGAGATCAGGAAAACAAATTCAAATGGCTTATTTATGCCTATGCACATATAAAATCCAAACTTCTGGTAATTACTAGGCTTGTTTACTTTAAATTAAGAACATGAGAACATAAATTGACTCTTATTGTACTTAGGTTTGCTTCCAATATAATCAAACATAACCCAATTAGTGGGTGCAAAATTCTGACAGATTCCATCATGGATTGTTTCTGCAATGAAGTTACTGCTTCCTAAGATACTTCAAGAATTGTTAAAATTTGTGAATTTCTTTAGTACGAGTTTAAAACCTGATTTATCTGCTCTCTGAAAGGAGGGAAGGAAAGAACAGGGAGAAAAAGCTAGGAATAGTTATCAAGTAGGCCTCAAAAAAGTACAAGAGGATAATCCCTTCCTTAGAAAAAGAAAACTGAAATGATCATGAAACCAAACAGAAGAAAGGGAGGCTCAGATACATGAGGAAATGCTTTACTGATGGCGATAATTGTATTAAGCAGGATATAAAGGGGGACCCATAACCCAATATGTAAGAAAGACACAGATAGATAAGACAAGACAGACAGAAAGAAAATCTGACCAGAGTGCCTCCAGGACCAGGTTTGGGAATCACTGCAGTAGATGGTAGTCAGTGAGGACTGATGCATAATTGGGCCAATTGGATACAGTGGTACCTTGATTTAAGAGCATAATTCGTTCCAGAAGCATGCTCGTAATCCAAAGCACTCGTATATAAAGCAACTTTCCCCTTAGGGGATAATGGAAACTCAGATGATTCGTTCCACAACCCACCTTGATGATGAAAAAGCACTAGCAGCCCACACTGTCTCTGTGTCCTCATCTTTCACCAGCAAGCCCGCACATCCTCATGGGTTGGAGCACCCTGCCAGGCCCACAAGACGGCAATAACAGCATGAATCCAAGTGTAGGACCATAAAGGCAGACAACATGGACGCCGAAGCAGCAGGAGAGAAAGTGGCTCACGGGCCCAACCTTCTTCTCCTATGACACGCACAGGATTGTCTTACAAGCCTCCTTGTCATCCACTGGCAAAACTCACTCTCCCTGCACACACATCACCCTCCCGCTTAACTTGGGAGTGCCACTTTCCAACCTGCACTGCCATCCGGTATGCCTCGACTACGCATGCACCCGTAGAGCCAACATCCAGGGACAGACGCCAGCTCTCGCTCTCCACCAATCAGAGGCCGCCGAAAAGAAGGGCATGAGAATTTGGAGGTGGGTTTTGAAGGGAGGGTGATGGGTAAATTTTCTTTTGCGGATCATTATCTTTCGGGATTTCCTTGGTTACGAGTTGACCATGCTGGGGAAATTCGGCGCATGCATCTTTCAGAGAAGCTGTTCAGGTAGCACTTGTGATGGTGGTTTGGAGGACTCGTGTTATCGAGTCAACACTCGTCTTGCGAGTCACAGTTTG
The DNA here is from genome assembly GCF_902459505.1 of Geotrypetes seraphini. Taxonomy (NCBI): domain Eukaryota; kingdom Metazoa; phylum Chordata; class Amphibia; order Gymnophiona; family Dermophiidae; genus Geotrypetes; species Geotrypetes seraphini. The sequence goes on along the minus strand of NC_047089.1, from coordinate 171,339,713 downwards.
CTCGAGTGTTTTGCTCGTCTTGCAAAACACTCGCAAACCGAGGTTTGACTGTACTTGCCTTTTACTACTACTCTCTGCACTGAGACGATCTCTTGCCAGCCATTTAGAAAAGTCTGACCACCATTTTCTTCATTAGTTAGGAACTGTAGTCAAGTATATGTTTTCCCAGAAAACGTAGCCACACAAATTACAAATATGAATATGTAGGTCAAAGGCTCGCAACCTGGTTCTCAGGACATACCAAGCTAGTCTGGTTTTCAAGGTTATTCACAGAAAATATGCATGAAAGACTTGCATATAATGGAAAAAGTGTTTTGCAAATGTTCTCTCATACATATTCATTGTGGGTATCCTAAGAACCTGACTGGCTGGGTGTGTCCTTAGTATTGGGTTCAGAACCCTGTCATAGGCGATTATCTAGTAATTTTCAAAGTGACTTCACATCTACTTGCTAGTACTATTGACCAAAATAAGAGTTTACTGCCCCAGTGCATCTCCAGTGAGATGAGGAGAAAGAGGGACACCACCTTGTCCTTCCCCATCACATCAGATTGTAATAATTGCTGGAAGCCCCACCCAGTTTCATCTCGGGCCTTCCCTTCTGCCCTTAAAGGACTGCCGAAGTGGAAAGCTTGCCACACCTAAGGGCCCTTTGTGCAACCCTTCGTGCAGCCTGAGGGCTGTGGAGGTCAGAAAATAGATCATATCCACCCTATGCCAAAAAGTTAATGACCACTAGCTACAGAACACTCATCTCCATGACCAGCAGTGCGATTGAAGAGATGAGATGCAAGGTGCTTAGGAAGGGACAACGCCCTAACTAGGTGTAGAGAACTAGACACTGGATTCCACCCTCCCCTGCCCTGCTTAATACTTAAATCTACACATCCTGTATACATAGAGCCTAAGTGAGAAGCTTGCACCAAAGATAAGAATAATTACAGCCTAAAACAAACCAACCGTACAGTGAGAGATTAGAGAAACTGGGCCTCTTCTCCCTTGAAAAGAGGAGACTAAGAGGGGACATGATTGAAACATTCAAGATAATGAAGAGAATAGACTTAGTAGATAAAGACAGGTTGTTCACCCTCTCCATGGTAGAGAGAACGAGACAGCACTCTCTCAAGTTAAAAAGGAATAGATTCCGTACAAACGTAAGGATGTTCTTCTTCATCCAGAGAGTGGTAGAAATCTGGAACGCTCTTCCGGAGGCTGTTATAGGGGAAAACACCCTCCAGGGATTCAAGACAAAGTTAGACAAGTTCCTGCTGAACCAGAACGTACATAGGTAAGGCTAGACTCAGTTAGGGTGCTGGTCTTTGACCTAAGGGTCGCTTCGGGAGCGGACTGCTGAGCATGATGGACCACTGTTCTGACCCAACAGCGGCAATTCACTCCTGTACTCTGCCTTGAAACATCCCAAGGAGGATTCCTCACTGTGCAAGCAGCCATGGGTCAGTGGTTGACTCACAGGTACACACATACATTTGACTTTACTTTGTTGTGAATATCTGAACCACACAGACCTGTTTTTATGAACAAATGAGGTTTTTTAAGGCAATGAGGTTTGCTACCCTTTGTCTCCATTGGCTAGATCACTAGATGGCAAAAGTGGGATCTGAGGCTTTTTCCTCAGATCTTTAATGGCCAGTGCTTTTCAGAATATATGTAAATACATTTATGCACACTGTTATACAAGGAGTGGACACCTACGAGTGTGATTTCAGCATTATTCAGTACCTGGCACGTTGCAATGGATGAGTTCTGAATTATTTTTTATACAATTACGTTACATTACATTAGTGATTTCTATTCCGTCAATACCTTGTGGTTCAAGGCGGATTACAAAAGAAGTTATCTGGCCATTTCCAGAGGAATTGAAAAGTAAAGTGAGATGCTACAGAGAATTGGGATGAGTCTTATGGTGTCTTCAAGGATATCTTGAATAGGATGGTTTTTATTTCTTTTCTAAATGATTTGTAGTCTGGAGTCGTTCTCAGTAAATTGGAAAGCTGGTAGTCTAGTTTTGCTGCTTGAGTGGCTAGAAGGCCATCGTACAGGTTTTTTTTCATTTGACGCCTCTGATTGAGGGATGAGCGAACGGTTTGCGAGTTCTCCTGTGTCTGGCTGAGGTAGTTAGGTAGGCTGGGCTATCTCCTTTTATGGTTTTAAATAGTAATGCCGTATGTGCCACTCAGGGCTCTCTACAAGAACATAGATAGGGATAAGCATGTGTTAGCATGACTTAAGTCAATTTTAGCACATGAAATTTTTAAAGGTATGCATTAAAACCTTATAATGAACCATAACAAAAGTTCTATTAAACTGAATATGTGAAATGAACAAAAACCCCATCCAAAATCTAGAATATTTCTAACAATTCCAAAAACTATGTAACTTTTTTTTATTTTATTTTGCATGTGCAGATCCCTTAATAGCAGCCTGCAGATGAGAGAAGTAGAAACTCCACAAGTACACACAGTACCCTGTTTTGCTTCACTTTTACATAAGTAAGTTACATGAATACATACAAAGTATGCATTTTTACAATGAATCCATGGCTTGGCAGTGACTCTGGGGATTGTTTTCTTATTCAATGAAGCCAAACAGCTCCCATCACCTCCAGGCCACTATTTCTTCAATAAAAGCAAAGACAGCCAATACCAGAAATCGTAGCCATGAGAGCGGAAGACTGCTACCTCAGTACCATCTCTCTAATTGATTCATGCCTCATGTTTTGATCTTTCTAGTCCCTTCTCTCCTGGAGTTTTCCGATGCGAGACTGAACACTGGAGTGTTTGTACAAGCATTCAAAGTACTCCTTGCAGATTCTTAAAACAGGTGGGTGGCGGCACTAATTGTTTAAAACGAATAGCATGTAGAGCTTAATAGCTACAAGAGGGGGGCGGGGGGAACACCCTGTGAATATTTCATCCTTGCTACAGTGCTCCACACAGTGCTGGAATTTATTTCACCAACAAGGCATCTCTACATTCAAGCCAGCAGGCTTTGGGCTCAAAGCCATGAATTCCATCACCGGGCTCGAAAAGCTGCCCCTCTATCTGAGCTAGTAGGAAAAACCTGATTATTCACTTCCTTCCTCTTATTAATCTACATCACCACAGCCTAAATAGTGTCTTGGCCTTTTAGCTAAGATCTAAACAGTCTGAATCATGAGATTCAGATGGTCGCATTCATCTTTTAGTTGATATGGAGAACATATATATATATATAACACTGGGGGAGGATGGGAGGAGAATTAAAGCTTTACTACTCAAACCTGCTGGGAAAACAACTGCTTGGAGCTTACAAAATGCTTGTGTATTTTTTTCCCACCCTTCCCAGAACTTACTTGGGGGGGGGGGGGGGTTAAATTACATTAACACATATTAAAATGACCTAACGTGGCCATGTTTTGGCTCATTTGTGTATCAGATAAGTTTATATACATAAACTAAAACCCATGAGATATATATTCAATTTACAACTGATATTAAACTTATGCTGTACATATGATGAATTTTATATTAGATAAATATAGATATCTTAAAACTTTAAAAAACTTGTCAAAAATTTAGGATTCAAAATGAAATTAATTCAACTTTTTGGCTCTCTCTATTTCATTCTTAATTTATATGCTTTCTTTTTATTTTACACATTATATACCCACAGCTATACGAGCAAGGGGTATATCTGGGAGCTCCTGGGTCATTAATACAACCCAGAGAGCTTTTTATACATAAAAGAGCCCCATTAGGTTTGAGCAACCTAATAAAATTGACCAATGGAGAAGAATATTTTATATGTATTTTGTGTCTGGTGATATAATAAAGTGAATATTCATCGATATCCACTCAGGAGTGTAGTGATATACGTAAGTAACAAATTAAGGGCTTCTTATACAAAACCGCGTGGCAAACACTCAAACGTACATTAATTCTCTAGGGACGTCGGAGCGATTACCGGAGCAGAAGCCGTTAGCGTGGTTTTGTAAAAGTGGGGAAAATGGAACCATTCAACCCATTCTTCTACGTGGAAGTGAAATCTAAACTCTATACAAGATTGGACAGAATCTAAACACAGGACCTTCATGCGCTTTACATTCCTTCAGAGTTAAAACCTTTAGCCTTACTATTCACCATACCATAAATATTAAAATTATGGTGTCACCACAGAAGCCGTAACACCCTTTCCTTTTGCTGCCAGACATTTTGTGAAATCAAACAAAACCACGCAGAGAGACATTCAAAGGCTATATCACCAACATCCCTCACCATACCAATCCTACTCTCAGGACCCAAACTGTACCAACTAACTATGAAAAGATAACAGTTCCTTATCAGAAATTTTGGAAACGTCCGATAAGGATATAGTAACACCTTCTACATTGATATTAACTGTAGCTCTTTCAATTGATAAAGTTTGGTTATTGAGGCTTTTCTTCAAAAACAAAGATTTTATTGGACTTAAAATCCAAACGTTTCCTGATCCTTCAAGAGAAACTCAAAGACGCCGTCGAGAGTTTATTCTTTTGAGACCAGGGGTTACTTTAATGGGAGCTACATTTTATCTGAGGTATCCTTGCAAGTGTATTATTTGTCACCGCTCAGTTAAATATGTTTTGTTTTGTTTTAACCTGAGCAGTTAACCGCTTTCTTGGCTTTGTCCCAAATAGATGGGGAGACATCAATTGCTCTATAATTTAAATAAGTTACTCCTACCTCAGCATTATGTGTAGCATATCCCTAATTGATTTAAATTTCTTTTTTCTCTCGCTTATTTGTAATCTTGGATCCAAATTGGAGGAGTTAGTCAAGTTATTATTTTTTTGTTTTGTTTTAAGGAATATCAAGGTATAAATGTTTTATACTTTGAGAATTAATTTCCTGTCTAACCAACTTTCTGTACAAGTGTATACTTAAGAACATAAGAAGTTGCCTCCGCTGAGGCAGACCAGAGGTCCATCTCGCCCAGCGGTCCGCTCCCGCGGCGGCCCATCAGGCCTATTGCCTGAGCAGTGGTCCCTGACTATTTCTATAACCTACCTCTACTCCTATTCCTATAACCTACCTCTACTCCTATTTGTACCCCTCAATCCCTTTGTCCTCTAGGAACCTATCCAAACCTTCTTTGAAGCCCTGTAACGTGCTCCTGCCTACCACAGCCTCCGGAAGCGCATTCCATGTATCCACCACCCTCTGGGTGAAAAAGAACTTCCTAGCGTTTGTTCTAAACCTGTTCCCTTTCAATTTCTCCGAGTGCCCCCTTGTACTTGTGGTTCCCCATAATTTGAAAAATCTGTCCCTGTCTACTTTTTCTATGCCCTTCAGGATCTTGAAGGTTTCTATCATGTCTCCTCTAAGTCTCCGCTTCTCCAGGGAGAACAGCCCCAACTTTTTTAGTCTGTCAATATATGAGAGATTTTCCATACCCTTTATCAGCTTAGTTGCTCTTCTCTGGACTCCCTCAAGTACTGCCATGTCCTTCTTGAGGTACGGCGACCAGTACTGGACACAGTATTCCAGATGCAGACGCACCATTGCACGATACAGTAATACTTGATACGTAATTTGAAAATTTATAAAGAAATAAAGAAAAAAAAAAAAAAAAGACAACAGTTCCTAGAGAATCAGTACAGCTATCACTGGGAAATTATAGAATGAGCTTTAGATCTCTACACGGAATCTACAATCTAGCAGAATCTTTCGCTTCAGTCACACATACAAAACAAGACCCTCACCTAATAAAAAGCCAGACTGAATAAGCAGTAAACAGGTTAAAAAAAAAAAGTTTGCTACAGTGCATTTTTCTCCTGTACTGAGGAAAATACCGTATTTTCACCCATATACCGCGCACCCGTGTAAAACGCGCACACGGGTATAGCGCGCGGGGAACACAAATTTATGTAAAAAAAAAATTAATATAGCGCGCACACGCGTATACCGCACATGCTAAAACTTCCTCCCGCCTACTCCGAACCGGCATCCTCCCCCCCGCTCGCTTACCCGTGTTTTACAACTTTTTTATTCAATCCGATCCGGCATCCCCCCTGCGAATCGGCATCCTCCCCCCCCCCGCTCGCGTCAACCCCCCCCCCTCCTCCGCGATCCTACATCCCCCCAGTACCGCAAAACATCTCTTACCCGATTAGGCACCGGCACCAGCACCAATGCACAGGATGTGCCAGTGCCCGAAGATCCTCCCTCGTTGGTTTGGGCTGGGCTGGGCTGGGCGGTGCGGTGCGGGAGAGATCCTCCTTCTTCCTGCGCCGGGCTGGACTAGGCTGAGCATTTGTGCATGCTCAAAGCCTTCTGGTCTCGAGGCTTTGAGCATGCGCAAATGCTCAAAGCCTAGTCCAGCCCGGCGCAGGAAGGAGGAGGATCTCTCCCGCACCGCCCAGCCCAAACCAACAAGGGAGGATTTTCGGGCACTGGCACGTCCTGTGCATTGGTGCTGATGCCCAATCGGGTAAGAGATGTTTTGCGGTGCTGGGGGGGATGTAGGATCGTGGGGGAAGGGGGGTGATGCGAGCAGGGGGGGAGGATGCCGGTTCGCAGGGGGTATGCCGGATCAGATTGAAAAAAAAAAAGTTGTAAAACGCGCTCACACGTATAACGCGCACGGTTATGCAGTTTGTAAAATCATGTATAACGCGCGCGTTATATGCGTGAAAATACGTATATAACGCATATAAAATACGTATGTAACGCATATAAAGTGGAAGAGAAGCGCATTTATCCCAAGCTGATACATTTCGAATCTCTATCTCTATCACTCTCTATCAAACTGGACATTCTTTTTTTTTCTAACCAAATTGATTCCAGTTTCTCAATTTGCACTTTTATCAGTATCCCCTTTTCCATTCTTCTTCCCTACATTCTTTACATCCAATATTAATCTTCTCAATCATTTTTTGCGGTATTTGTATCTTCTCTGCTTCTACACTCAGGTATGTATTCCTCATTTTCCCTGACCTCACCCTTCAATCCTTGATATTTATCTTTTTTACTTCTAATTACAGCTATACTCGCTCGAGGAGCGCAGAGAGAGGGGAGACATGATCGAGACGTTCAAGTATCTCACGGGCCGCATCGATGCAGAGGAGGATATCTTCTTTTTCAAGGGTCCCACGGCAACAAGAGGACATCCGTGGAAAATCAGAGGTGGGAAACTGCGCGGTGACACCAGGAAATTCTTTTTCACCGAAAGGGTGGTTGATCGCTGGAATGGTCTTCCACTTCAGGTGATTGAGGCCAGCAGCGTGCCTGATTTTAAGGCCAAATGGGATCGACACATGGGATCTATTCGCAGGGTAAAGGCAGGGGAGGGTCATTAGGGTGGACAGAGTGGATGGGCCGTGGCCCTTATCTGCCGTCAATTTCTATGTTTCTATGTTTCTTACCTAACCACCAAATTTTCATCTCCTACTCCCTCTCTACCCCTCATCTGCCATTGATGCCAAATCTCCCTGGCTCACATGGACATATCATAAGCATTACCATACTGGGACAGAGCAAAGATCCATGAAGCCTAGCATCCTGTCTCCAACAGTGGCCAATCCAGGTCACAAGTACTTGGCAAGATCTCAAAAAACAGGTTTTTGCTGCTTATTCTCGAAATATGCAGTGAATTTTCCCAAGTCCATCTTAACGACTTATGGACTTTTTTTTTAAGGAAATTATCCAAAACTTCTTTTAAACCGTGCTAAGCTAATTGCTTTTACCACATTCTCTGGCAACGGATTCTAGAGATTACACATGGAGTGAAGAAATATGTTTTAAATTTACTACTTAGGGCTCCTTTTACGAAGCTGCGTTAGCGGTTTTAGCGGGCGCATTAAACCCACGCTACGCGGCTAGAACTAACGTCAGCTCAATGCTGATGTTAGCGTCCAGCGCGGCCGGCAATTTAGCATGTGCTATTACGTGCGCTAAACTGCTAATGCGGCTTCGTAAAAAGAGCCCTTAGTAGCTTCATTGCAATGCCCAGATAACTTTTGGGTCCATCCTAGTATTAACAGGAGAGAACTATGAAGGTCACAACAGGTACTCTGCAGTTGTTTCATCAAATATCTGCCTCTCCTATTCAATTGAATCATTTTCATTACTAACCTCTAAATTTTTTTGGAGAGTGGAACTAAACCAGAAACAACATAGTCCATTTCATTTCCTCTTCTCAAATGTCTAAACAAAGAACAGGCATTACTCACAATTACTCAGAGTCTTTCATGAACAACACAGAGAGGACAAGTCATGTGGGGTTAGGAAACATAATGAAATGCACCAGTAGGATTTATGAGCTGCGCATGTGGCTTGTGTATACAAACTTCTTTTCTTGTATACATAATTCTCGGTGTGTAGCATTATTTCTGATCTGTTTTCACAAAGTTTACTCGAAAAGAATTTGCAAGAGACTGGCTCTTGGAAAAGCAAAAATAAAAGGAAAGGTTTGCATTTACGACAGCCATAAACTTGAAAACAGGAGGAAAAGAAAACAAAGCTTAATTCTACTACATTGTATTATTTTGCTATTTATAGTAGGGATATGCTTCCTTAGGGTTTTTTTGTTTGTTTTTTTGGGGAGTGTCCCCCAACCTTTGGGCAATGGTTAGTTCATTTCAGACATTGGTTTTAATTTTAAAAATGTAACATACATTAGAACATGTTAAAATGTGGAACTAAGGGCTCCTTTTACAAAAGGCGTGCGTGCTAAACCCGCTAGCGCGGCTTTGTAAAAGGAGCCCTAAATTGTCAATGGATAAAATATTTTAGGGATCCTTTTATAACACTGCAGTAAAAATTGGCCTTAAAACACTCTTATGCAGATCTTTACTTTACACTAAGGCCCATTTATGCTGTGGTTGAAAAAAAACAACCAAAAACACACCTTATTTTCCATTAATTTCATTTATGGCTGTGTGTGCAGCCATTTAAAAAAACAAAAAAAAACAAAAACATACCATGTGAGCATGTGTCGTCGCCTACTGAGGATGCAGGAAGGGCTCTTACATTGACCAAGTAAGTAAAAAAGGTGACGGCAAAAGCTAGAAGGATGCCAAGGGTGCATAGGGAGAGGTATCGCCTGAAGGAAAAAGGAGGCATTGATTTGTGGCGCAGTGGCTACAGTTACAGCCTCAGCACCCTGAGGTTGTGGGTTCAAACCCACACTGCTCCCTATGACCCTGGGCAAGTCACTTAATCCTCCACTGCCCCAGGTACATTAGACAGATTGTGAGCCCACCAGGACAGACAGGAAAAAATGCCTGAGTACCTGAATAAATTCATGTAAACCATTCTGAGCTCCCCTAGGAGAACGGTATAGAAAACTGAATAAATAAATAAGACTCTGGTGAGACAATTTTGAAGGCCACACCTTCAGAAAGATATAAACAGGATGGAGTTGGTCAAGAGAAAGGCTACTAAAATGGTATGTGGTCTTCATCACAAGGCGTAGGGGGACAGACAAAGATCTCAATCTGTATACTTTGGAGGAAAGGTGGGAAAGAGGAGATATGATAGAAACGTAATATAAATGTGCATGAGTCGAGTCTCTTTCATTTGAAAGGAAACGCTGCAATGAGAGGGCATAAGATGAGGTTAAGAGGTGATAGGCTCGGGAGTAATCCAAGGAAATACTTTTTTTTTTTTTTTTTACAGAAAGGATGGTAGATGTTTGGGACAGTCTCCTGGTAGAGGTTTTGGAGACAAAAATGAAGTCTGAATTCAAGAAAGCGTGGGAGAGAAGGAAATAATGTATGCTGTGGATGGGCAGATTGGATGGGCCATTTGGCCTTTATCTGCCATCATGTTTCTATGTGTTAACCAGTTAGCAAGTGGTAATGTAGATCCACCAGGGTCAGTGTTAGACATGATGGGGCCCAAAGCAAATGCTAGGGAAGGTGCCCCAAAGCTTGCTCTCAGGTTGTCCCTCTCAACTTCAGGCAGGATTAGAGCCCCCCCCTCAGTGATATTGGGGACCAGGGCAATTACCCTGCTTACTCACCTCTAACACTGGCCATGAGATGCACCAACTGGTTAGTGCAGGAACACCTACTCACTCCTGACAGGCCCCCTCAATATTACTACAGAATAATTAACATGGTTAGTATGTGCACATGCCAAAAGAAAAGTGGGGTGCTTTAGTGTATCCTGCATTAGGTTTTTTTTTGTACTGTGTTAGGTGAGGTTAGTGCCAAATGCTTAGCTTGTGCAAAATTGTTTAAAGCATAGTAACAAACTGGATGCATGCACTGCACCAGCAGTAAAAACTACACTAAAACCAGATAAAAATAGATCAAATGAACACATCATACTTTATAGATCTGACCCTGACATTCCAGATTAAAGCATTTCATCACTCAATGTGTAATCAAACACTGGAACTCGATGCCTGAGGATTTGGTGAAAGGATTTTAAAAAACGTTTGGATAATTTCCTAAACGAAAAGTCTATAAGCCATTATTAAGATGAATTTGGGGAAATCCACTGCTTATTCATAGAATAAGCAGCATAAAATGTGTTTACTCCTTAGGATCTTGCCAGGTAGTTGTGACCTGGGTTGGCCACTGTTGGAAAAAGGATACTGGGCTTGATGGATCTTCAGTCTGTCCCAGTTTGGAAACTCTTATGTACATAAGAACATAACATAAGAACATAAGCAATGCCTCTGCTGGGTCAGACCCGAGGTCCATCGTGCCCAGCAGTCCGCTCACGCGGTGGCCCAACAGGTCCAGGACCTGTGCAGTAATCCTCTATCTATACCCCTCTATCCCCTTTCCCAGTAGGAAATTGTCCAATCCCTTCTTAAACCCCAGTACCGTACTCTGCCCTTATGTAGACTAGGGATGGCACATTGGCAGCGAGAGATGACAGCTTGGAGTACACACTGAATGCACAGCAAGAGCAGACCAGAGGAGGAGGGCAAGAGAAAACATCATGCGCTGGTTTTGTTTTATTTTTTCTATTTTTTTTTTAATTTATTTATTTTATTTATTTCTATCATTTAAATTTCTCCAGAATTCTACTGTTCAACGGCTCCCCCTTCTGCTTCTATTCCTTTCTCTCCTCTCTTCTACCTTCCAAAGTATTTAGATCAATGCTGTCTTGTTAAAATGTTTATTTTATTTTTATTTTTCCTCTAACTCTACTTTTCACTTCTCTATTACCCTCCAGGTACTTTAGTTAGATTGTGAGCCTTCGGGACAGTAAGGGAATTTTTCAAGTACCTTTCTTATTTCTAATCTTAATGTATATTTTCTGTAAACCGCTTAGAACCTAACGGATGTAGCGGTATATAAGAAATAAATTACATTACATTACATTTATCTCTTGATGGTACATGCACGAGTGATAGTTTGGTTTAGTTTGTGCATGCTTGCACTATCAAGGAGTGTGTGTACTGTTTTGTGCACACAATGACCAAAATTCTATATATGGTGCAAAAAAAAAAAAAAAAAATCAGCATCAATAAACTTTCACACTACATGTTATTCTATAAATGGTGCCCAACTGAGCGTTGTTAAAGAATAGTGTTTGGCTACGGAATCTGCCCCTAAGGATTTATACCAAAGAAAACCAGGTGCCAATTCTCACACCTAAATTATATGATCTTCTTTATTCTATAAAACTTATATAAATTTCAGAAATGCCCCTAATCCACCCATGCTTCTCCCATGGCCACATCCCCTTTTCAAATCCATGCATTACATTTATGCACGGATCCTGGCACTTTAAAGTGTGCCCGTAAATTTAATGCCAATTATTGTTGATAATTTATTAGTATCTAATCGGTGCTAATTGACTCATTTAGCATATTGCATGCACAAATTGGGAATGCAACCAAATTTGTATGCAATTTTTTTGTGCCATATATAGAATCGGGCTATATATGCACAGAGGCATGTTTACTAAAGTACTTTAAGCAGCTAGCACAGGTTTTACCATGATTAGATGCGAATATGCTCCCAGCCTAGCAAATACCTATACTAGCTGCTTAGAATGTCGAGTGGGCAAGGTAGGGACAGAGCAATGTCATGACTACCTGTGACAGCTAGCTATGACTATACTTACCACCATTTCAAGAGCCGGTAGTAAGTGTAACTGCGCTACGAACAGTCTTGTAGTACAGCCATGGCCCTGACAGTGAGGACTCCAGTTCCCATCACCCCCAATCCAACACTCATCCCCATATCAGAACCCCCATATATCACCCTCCATCTGAATCCCCTCCCCTTAATAGTATGTGTCAGTGTAAACCCAACTACCCCATCACATCCCTCCCCCATCCATCTTCCCAGACCCACTAAGAACCTCCCAAGACTCATCCCTGGTGGGTTATTGGGATGGGGCAGGCATGCTCCATTCCCTCTCCATCAGTCTCTGGCAACAAAACAGTTTCATGACCCTAAAGTACTAACATTGGGGTGGGGAAGGGGTAGTATCCTTCCAAATAGAGAGGAAATTTCCTCGATAGGATTCCCCCCAAGCAGTAATATCACAAGACTACCACTAGGAGCTATGGCAGCCATTTTGTTGCTGGAGACTGATGAGATAAGGTAATAGTGGCTCTCAGGTAAGTCATAAGTGTTCATGGGAGGGGTCTAGGATGGAGAAAGTGTCAACTGGTTATTGGGGGGAAGGATATATAAAGCAGTGGAGCTGCACTGACATGTCAGGAGGAGAAGCTTCAAACTGGGGAGGATTGATCTCATCAATGGGACCTGGTATTGATGTAAGCAGTGGTCCAGGAGTTTGGGAGGGGGGTGGCTTGGGAGGGAGGGGGGAACAGGTGGTGTGGCCATGCAAGTCTGCTCCGACAGATTTTATTTTATTTTTATTTATTCAACTTTCTATATGTTCTCCCACGGGAGCTCAGAACGGTTTACATGAATTTATTCAGGTACTCAAGCATTTTTCCATGTCTGTCCCGGTGGATTCATAATCTAACTAATGTATCTGAGCCAATGAAGGATTAAGTGACTTGCCCAGGGTCACAAAGAGTACCGTGGGTTTGAACCCACAACCTCATGATGCCGAGGATGTACTGAATCACACTCTCCTTTCTGTAAGGCCAATAGCATGGAGAACCAACACTAATCAGCCCAGATGTATAATGTGGTGGCCACATATTAAAAGGTCTGCCTGTGTGGTAAACGTAGGGAGGTTCAGGGTATACCACTTGCATTTACCACACATACTTTGTGCTTACCACACATTAAATTTTGCTTTTAAAGCTTACCACGTATTGGTAAACATGCCCCATAATGTGCACCCTTTACTGACAAAATTTTCATCACAAATGCAGCCCATCCCTAAAGATAAACCGTGCTAGAAAATATATTGGGCATAAATGGCCTTTATAGTCTTGATATATTGTTCAGGAAGGGGTTAAAAACTATGCTTGCACCAATCTTTTCAACATGAATCAGTGCATTTTGGCATTTATTTGTTGGTGTCTGATGAGAAGTTGACATTCAGGGTTCCTCATGTAATGTAGTGAGTTGAATTCCCATTTTTATATATTTTTGTGCGTTTTCTTTTTTTTTTCTTTTTTTTTTTTTTAGTTCAATATTTTTTATTGAGTTTTTTGAAAAAATATAAGAAACAGTTCAAGTACAGGGTATCAAAAAATAAAACAAAACATTTAGTATAACAAATATTCAGTTGTATTGTGCAATGTAGAATTGAATCGTTTTAAAAGATCTAAAGTACTAGGACTGTTCATGAAAAGATAATAAAAGAAAAGATAAGAGGAAAGAGAAATTGAAAGAAGAAAGAAAAAGAATAAAATGAGGAAAAAGATGAAGGTAAAGAAAAAGAAGATGAAGAAGAGAGGAGTGTCTATGAAATAGATTGAACATATGAGTCTAGGAATTTCCAGGGTGATTTACATTGTGTCAAACTTTTGGAAAGTCGAATTATATTTTTCTTTTCATAAGCATATGATTCAAATTTATGATACATGCTCAAAGAATTCCACCAAAAGGTATAGTTTAGTAATGAAGAGGATTTCCAATTTTTCAAGATGTGCATAAGGGCAGTCACAAACATTGCATCAATGAGTTTAGGAGGACAGTTAGACTGTGTAAAACAAGGGTGTTGAGATCGGAGAATTATAATGTCAAAGGAAATTTCTTCTGAACAATTGGTAATAGACTTTATGGTGTCCCAAATGCATGTCCAAAAGGAACGAACTTTAGCACAGTGAAAAAGCATGTGATCAAGAGTCCCAGCTTCTTTCATACAATTCCAACATATAGAGTCTTGTTTTAGGTTAGCTTTCCACATCCGAAAGGGTGTCCATACCGCATTCCACATAATGAAGAACATTGATTGTGAGACTCTGGATGATAAAAGAGGTCGGTTTGTCGATGACCAGAAGAGTTCCCAGTCAACATCAGTAAGTGAGGTTGTCAGCATAGATTCCCAATGTTTCATGGAATGAGAGGAAAATGTGAAAGAGTGATCTCTTAGAATACTATAAAAGAGAGATATCGCTTTACCTTTTGATATAGCCAATGTGGACCAGTGATACAAGGTGTGAATGGATGTCATATAATCAAAGCGTATAGACATAGAAGATAACGTCTTAGTAAGAGAAAGCCACTGTGAGTAAGCAGAAGGAGACAATGAGTAAGTAGAGCAAATTGTGACAAAGGGAACAAACGAAGTGAGAGTGGTTATCTGATGGAGAGACCACAAACCAGCCCGCTGCCACCTTTTCCATGAAAGAGATTTACTATTGATTTGGATTTTGGGGTTATTCCAAATGGACAAGAGTGGACTGTCTTTAATTGAAATCTCTGCGATTACGTCTAGTATGTGAAGGGCATGCTGCGTTGCACTCAATAAGGAGTATTTTCTCAAAAGTTTGGGCACTGGCACCGTCAACAAGCATGAAACATGTAATGGTGCACATAAAAACCGTTCCAGGTCAAACCAGGTTGGTGAGTCTTGGGTACTAGGGTTAATAATTTTGTGCGTTTTCTTAGTGAGAAATAATGTTATTAGTTTTAGTGACTCATATTTCATGTTTTTGTTATGTTGCATTTATTTGTTTGATTGTATGTTTATGCTTTTTTTTTTCTTTTTGATTATGTGTGTTATGATGTTATCCACATAGATCTATATCTCAATATGAAAGAGAAGATATTCATCATTATTAACTGAAGTTCCACAGCCAATGAGTCCAAATTAAGGAAAAATAGCATGACAGGAAAAACAAACAGACCACATTAAAAACAAAGGTGGGGGTAACTCCTCAGGTGATCAGAGAGAAAAATAAAACAGGCCTCCAAAATGATCACATGCTAAACAGGTGGTACTTCTACTAAGTTGCCTTAATACATCCTTAGACGCAGTGGAGTAGTAAGGAGGGGGTGGGGGGGTGGACCGCCCTGGGCGCTGTCACCTCTTCAGCCCCCATGCCACACTTGTGCCCTCTCTTTCCCTCCCCTCCTTCACCAGCACAAACAACTACTCTAGCCTGTTGCTCGCACTGGCCTGGCTCCCTCTGAAATCACTTCTGGGTCACGTGGCTAGAAAGTGACATCAGAGGGAAAGCCAGAGCGAGCATCAGTCTGGAGAAGCTGCTCATGCTGGCGAAGATTTTAAGAGATAAGGGGGTGGGAAGGGAGGGCACGACTGTGGCGCGGAAGGAGTGTGGGGGGGGGGTGCAGAGAGAGCGCGTTTCCCGTGCACCAAGATAATTTTTACTGCAGCTGGAAAATGGATGTTTTTTTTTCCATTTTCCTATTACCGTATTTTCACATAGATAACGCGCACCCGTGTAAAACGCGCACACGGGTATAACGCGCAAAAAACACATATTTATGTACATAAATTTTTATATACCGCGCATGCTGCCCGACTCTCCTTTCGCCCGCCCCGACTCTCCTCTGGAGACCCTGACTCTGTTTTCGCCCGCTCCGACTCTCCTCTGGAGACCCTGACTCTGTTTTCGCCCGCCCCAACTCTCCTTTCCTCCTTGAAGTCCTGTCCCTACCCTGAAAGCCTGATGCCCCCCCCCCGATGTCCGATTCACCCCCCCGCAGGACCGCTCGCACCCCCACCCCGAAGGACCGCTCGCACGCACCCGCACCCCCACCCTGAAGGACCGCTCGCACCCCCACCCCGAAGGAGCGCTCGCACTCCCACCCCGAAGGACCGCTCGCACCCCCACCCCGAAGGACCGCTCGCACCCCCACAGCCTCCCCCCTCCCATATGGAGAAGCTGTCTACCTTGTTTCCGGATGCCAGCGAGCCCAGCTGTTTCCTCTGCCGATAGTCCCGCCCCTTCTCTGAGCCCTGCTGTGCTGCTTTTTCTTCCGGCGGTCCCGCCCTTTCTCTGACATCAGAGAAAGGGTGGGACCGCCAGAAGAGGAAGCAGCGCAGCACAGGGCTCTGAGAAGGGGCAGGATGCCGGCAGAGGAAGCAGCTGGGCTGGCATCCGGAAACAAGGTAGACAGCTTCTCCATGGGGGAGGGGGGGAGGCTGTGGGGGTGCGAGCGGTTCTTCGGGTGGGGGTGCGAGCGGTCCTTCGGGGTGGGAGTGCGAGCGCTCCTTCCGGGTGATGAATCAGGCGTCGGGGGGGGAAACTATGTAAAAAAAATTTTGTACAACGCGCTCACGCGTATAACACGCAAGGGTATGCGCGGTTTGTAAAAACCACGTATAACGCGCGCGTTATATGCGAGAAAATACGGTAATTGTCATGTACTAAACCCCCTCCTCCCCCTTTAACTAAACCTCGATAGCGGTTATTAGTGTAGGGAGCCACGCTGAATTCTCCACGCTGCTCCCCGAAGCTCATAGGAACTCATAGGAGCACTGGGAGCATTCAGCGCAGCTCCCTGCGCTAATAACCACTAATGCGGTTTAGTAAAAGGGGAGGGGGGAAATGTTGCCATTACCAACACTTATTTTTGTAGTTAGTAAGGGTTCACATGCTAATCCTGCATAGTGCCTGGTAATTTAGCTACACTAACTGATTAGCACAGAGATGTCTCCTCTGCGGAAGAATTTAAAATATTTTTAGTGCATAGTTGATGCATGTAGGAATTTACCACAGGACACCTGAGCTTGTCCCATGGTAAACCCTTTTAAGCTGTAGTAATCACATACTAGTACTTACCACAGCTTAGTAAAAACACCACCTTGGAAATTTATCCTACAAGCAATTTTCTAACTGAAACAGCTGTTTCTTCTACAAAATATAAATATATATATATCCCATAGTTAAAACACGAAGCTTGAGAAAAGCTTTTCTATGTAATTGTGTGTGTCTGGAAATATCAAGAAAAATCCCAATCTTTGGTCACAAAAGAAAACCTATTTGTGGGCAAAATATACAATTTCAAAACCAATTCTTATTAAATCTCAGACCGGAGTAGAACAAATTGAGATTATCTTGGGAGGACTCTGAAAAGGTAATCAACTCCAGACTGTCTTTGTGGTCATACTAACACCAAAGCCTCTAGGAAGAGAAAGAGATTAACACACAAGACAATTTCTACCCGAGGGTGCATCGGCACTTCCTTGAGATACTTTCCAAGTTAACTCCAAGGGAGATAAACAAGTCATGGGAAAATGTAATAGTACTAGAACAATACTGAGCTAGAAGCATCAGTTCCCAGAATACAAAAACATCAAACACCACACTCCTAAAATTCACAATTAGTAAGAGCCCTTCACTTCAACAATTAATGAGTAGAGAAAAAAAGACCTTGGAGAGCTCACAATATGCCCCAATAAGAACAGGGCTACTACACCACCATCATAGGTTAAAAATTTTGTTTAAAAAAAGTCCACTATAAGCATAACCATTTAAAGTCTAATCCACAGGTGTCAAAGTCGGTCCTCGAGGGCCACAATCCTGCCGAGTTTTCAGGATTTCTCCAATGAATATGCATGAGATCTATTAGCATAGAATGAAAGCAGTGCATGCAAATAGATCTCACGCATATTCATTGGGGAAATCCTGAGAACCCAGCAGGATTGCGGCCCTCGAGGACCGACTGACACCCCTGGTCTAATCATTTAAGATACCACAAGTGCTCAAAAACTTGTTAAAGTGGGAAGCAACTTACAGAAAAACTTACTGGAACAGCACAGTTCAAAAAATAGTTCCAATAATTTTGCTAAAGTTGTATTTCTAAAATTCTTCATTATTAATCTTGAGTAATATTCTTCGTTATTAATCAAACATGCTGCACTCTCCACAATTAAAATATAATAGTCCAAGTTCTTGTCCTAATCACATTCTCCATATGTTCCAACTTGGTAAGCAATATCAGATTGTCTTATATTAGTTGAGTCAATTGCTTCAATAGGTAGCACCAGGCTCTCCCCTATCCCCAGTTTGCATTTCTGAAGCTCTTAGCTTCCTATCCTAATCAAATCCATTTTTGAAGAGAATGTTTAGAAAATACACATAATCAAGTCAAAGTTCCCTTCACAGGAGCTTCAGTACAAATACAACTAATCATATCTCTTTTAAAGAAACAAAAGACTAATAACTACCGCATTTGGAAATCTCCAAATCTGAAGCAAGTGAAATGCTTAAAGAAAGGACAGTAGAATCATTCTACTGTACCTCAGAAATAGAAACTGGAGCTTCCTGCAGAGCATAAATTAGAAGCTGAATATGGACAATGATACTGCTTCATTAATAGCTTCAGTCAGCTGGGATAGGGGGGGGAGGGATGAGGTTGGGTCTGACCACCCTAAAAATGAAGCTTCATCAGAAGAGGGGGTAAGTGTCTAGGACAGGGGGGTCCCCAAAGTCCCTCCTTGAGGGCCGAATCCAGTCGTGTTTTCAGGATTTCCCCAATGAATATGCATGAGATCTATGTGCATGCACTGCTTTCAATGCATATTCATTGGGGAAATCCTGAAAACCCGACTGGATTCGGCCCTCAAGGAGGGACTTTGGGGACCCCTGGTCTAGGGGGTTGAGCCTCACAGTGCACTGTTTGCAGACTTCTTTCACAACTGCTTTCCTTTCCTCTTTCCCAGTGATATAAGTTCAATAAGAGTAGTCTGTTCATCACTCTTCAGGGGCTCCAAAAAGGCCCCAAAAGGGATGTTCTAGGCTTCCATGGCTGGCATCATGAGTGTAGCAGGTTTTTGGGTCTTGCCGCATCTGTGTAGAAAGAGCCGACACAATGTCTAGAAAGCAGTATATACTAATGTTTGAAGTATGGAAAACAGGATTCTGGATCTAGAAGCTGTGATTGAAGAAGATGAGTTGGATATAGTGTGATCACGGAGACCCATGACTGGGATGTAGTTATACTGGGCTATAATCTGTTCAGGAAGAAAAGGAGAGGGAGTAGTTAAAGATCTTATTAAAGCCACACAATTGCAGGATCTGCAGGGCAAGGAAGAGGCAGGGCAGGATTCTTCGAGGGTCCCTAAGCGCACAAGTATACTGGGCCCCCTATCCCTGCCCATGCCCTACCCATGCCCTGCCCCAAAGGAAGAGACTAGTTAATCTAATCATGTATTTGGTATAACTTATGGGCAGACTGGATGGACCGATCAGGTCTTTATCTGCCGTCATTTACTATGTTACTATGTTCAGCAATCATGCTGTGGCTTTCTATATCATTTCATGTGTGAAACTACCCAGCTGTTTCTAGTCTACCTTCTCTCTTTAATGCTTAGGACATAACAGGTGCCAATTTCCATTGAGAAATCTTTCATATAATGTGCTCTCCTATTACAAAGATCATCAAGTTTGTAGCGTATGGCCCTATTTCACTCATGAAAGGACCCCAATTTTTTTAAGTTTGTGTATGCTGAGGAAAGTCAGGGCACTATTTTATCAATAATATTTTTTATTACTGGTACTGTAATTCTATTTATTTGGGTATTAAACAGAGCAGTTTAGAACATCTCCAGTTAATACAGAATACAGCGGCCATTATTTTTGGAAAGAGAAAGTACAACCATGTTTCTCCATTGCTGAGAAAATTCCATTGACTTCCAGTCCATCATAGGATACAGTTTAAGTATGCATGTATGGTTTTCAAACTCTTTTATGGAATATTTGACTCTTTGCTTCCCCTTAGTGGGAATTCCTTTAGATCCTGCTATTCAAGAATTACAACAATTCACTAATTAGCATTTCCTTCCCTGAAAGGTATTAAATGCACTGGGAAGTTTAGTAAATCTTTTACTTTTAAATTGGTGAGAATTTGGAATGGATTTCCAGATTTTCTAAGACTGGTAGATCAATTATTTCAATTTCAAAAAAGTTTAAAAACCTGGTTGTTTTCACAAAAGCTAATTTGATTTTAGCTGTCGTATAATAATTTTAAGCAATTCAACATACTTTTTCCATCCATCTAATCTAACCAATTTCTGTTTTTATCCCACAGTTTTTACTTGTTATGTTTCATTTTTTAATGAACTGTAAACCGAGTCAAGCTCCTTAGGGAGTAGATTCGGTATATAAAATGAAGATTAGATTAGAATTAACACAATAGAGGCCTAATATTCAGTCAGCGGCAATCAGCATTTTGTTGACATTATACCTGGAAAATCAATGCTGGGTCATGTGTGGGCTCTAGTATTGAATTTCCTTGTATATGGAGCTAACAAAAAAATAGAGCTCCTTTTACTAAACTGCACTAGAGGTTTTTAACATGGGCTAGCGAAGTAAATGCTCTGATGCTCATAGAATTCCTATGAGTGTTAAGAGAATTTACCTCGCTCACCCGTGCTAAAAACATCTAGCACCGTTTAGTAAAACCTAGCATAAGTGGGATATTCTGTACTTATCCAGCTAAAAAGAACTGCATAATGATAGCAATGTGTTTTATGCAGACCTAATTATGAAGTTATCTAAGCCGCTTAAGTACTGAAAATTCCACTGTTCTGCCCCCACTTTATGTGGGCATTGCTCAGTTTCTTGTATAAGAACAAGTTTAAGTGTGTATGTCAAGATGTATAAGTAAGATGTGTTCTGTGGACTAAATCCCCAGAAGGCTTTGCTTCTCCCAGAGAGCTAGGCTGCATCCACAGAGCTTAAACCCATCCTTCTTCTTCAGTCTGAGAGAGAACAGTAGCCATATTTCTGGATCGCTTGGCTATATGAGAACCTGAATCTGGCTTTGTTCCCCTAACAGGTTTCCATCTTTATTTCTAACAATCTAAGACAGCTTAGTTTTATATCTAAAACTGGAGAACAGCGTTACTTCCACAATGTGTGGACAAACTCCCAACTCCCATATTGAATAGGAGGGGCTGGTAGAGTAAGAAGATTCTGTGACAAAATTGAACTGCCTTGAAGTCATCGATTGTAAGTGTTAATTCTTTACTTCTAGTTATTAAAGAAAGCTGTTTAAGAAATACAGAATCTTGCTGGTAACACTAAGATTGTAGGGTCATGAAATGGTTAACTTTTGTTTAAAATATTGCTCTGGCCTACATAGCTGAAAACAGTGTATAATCTATTGACTGCATCTGCCTAAAATGTATGTCCCTACCTTACCACATTGTAAGCTGAATAGATAAGAGTTTGAGCCATGATGTACCCTGCCCTTCTGTACATTTATCTGTAAGAGTTAGATAGGTGTCCTGCTAGTGACCTGCTAGTGTGAGCTTAGAACCAATGAGTGTTAAGAAAAGTAACACGTGAAAAGCTTTTTCTAGAATTCAGTTGTATAGCCAGAAAAATGAATAAATATCTCTGTAACTTCCTGGTTTCGGCACTTCTGAGCCAGCTTGGAGCTCAGGGGTCCAGCATGCATGCTGTGAATAAAACTTGTACTTCTTCACGCCTCTGACTTTGTGTGTCCAAGTGACCTTTCATTTGGCGCCCGAACAGGGACCTGAAGGTCTCTTGACCACTGGTTACTCGATTGGTCACTTGTTTCTGGTCCTACGGCTGATATGTCTGCTTAGCCGGCTGCCTTCCTTTTGGGGGGTTGGCAGACCTCAGGACGTTGGACCGCTTCAACTGACTTATCTAGTCTCAGTTTAAAGTACAAGAATCTGTATCTGTATCTGTATCTGTACCTGGAGTGGCCACTATCTGGTAAGTGGGGATTGATCATCCCTATCCTGTCTCTCGTCTCCTGCCTAGTAAGCCACGTGATCTGTCGCTGAAGTCGTGGGAAAGGGATTATAGGAACTGTTATTTTCTGGTTGAGTAACTGAACTGAAATCTGTTGTGTTTTGTGTGTTTGAGTGTCTGAGACGTCCTTGAGGACGAAGCGAGTGTGGACCTGTTAGTACTGCGTTTCCCTAGCCCGGAGACGGGCGGGGCCAGGAATACAGGGAAGTGTTTTTGTCCTCCATTGCACAATGGGGGGATGTCTGTCTACCTGTGGGGATCCCTTGATATGTTAGCTAATTTTAAAAAAGGAATTTGTCTTTGATTATACTTAACAAATCAACCCTTATTTGTCTGTGCCAGTTAGAATGGCCGATATTTGGTGTGGGCTGGCCCCCTCTGGCTCCCTGGAAGAGGACATAACCCGTTAAGTTTTTATGCATTCGTTTGCTGTCGGTTCCTCTTCCAGTCAGCCTATTTTGCATTCCTATTGGAAAACCCTTCACCGTCCTTGCTTCAGACCTTGCCAAATTCTTCCCTTCATCTGATTCCCAAGTCCTGCAGTATCCCGGGTTCTTTATGACTTCTGTCTGTTCAAATGTATTAGTGAAGTTTAAACTGTCAGTTGTTCACAGCATGAGAGGAGAGTACTTTTCCTTTTGTGCTGATAAGGGCCATGAAATGTTTAGCACTTCAAATGTGGTTTCTCCTGAAACAGATAAGTGGTTTTGCATTTTTGGCTATGTTATAAAATGTATATGCATATTCAGAAATGCATATAAACGAAAAATATGATTTCTGGAAATTATATTCCATGCTAAAAAGAAGTTCTTTGTCCAAATTTAGTAGTTATTTGTCTAAATTTAAAAGTTCTGAAAAGGACTACATCTGTAATTTGATCTCTTTGATCTTTAAGCAACTCTCTCTCCTTTGTGAAATTCTGTAGGAAGGGGGAGTAAGTCTCTACTGAGACCCATGTTGATTGTAAAAAAATAAAAATGAACAATGTTTAAACTTGTGAGTACAGTAAAACTTTGGTTTGGGAGCATAATTTGTTCCAGAAGTATGCTTGTATTCCAGGGCACTAGTGTACAAAAATATACATACTTGTATTGCATGCCCTTGCTCGTTTGGAACAGTCACTGCATTCCTGCAGCGTTATATAGAGAGGAACCATTGGCTCAGTTGTGAAAATGTGATGCTTCTATACTGTATGTACGTGTATTGCAAGACGTTGCTGGTATAGCAAGTTAAAATTTAATCATTGCTTGTCTTATAGAACACTTCCAAACCAAGTTATTTGCAATCCAAAGTTTTACTGTATATTCCAATCTTTGTTTTGTATTTCTGTTTATAAATCATGTAAGCTTAGTATAAAAATGTAACTTTTAGGAATAAGAATGTAATTTTTAGGAATGCTTTTATAAGGAAGTAAATATTTTTGCCAGTCAGCTGATAGTGAAGGGACTGCTGCTTTAGAGAGCGCTTGTGTCAGACTACCCTGCTTAGTGGGTGGATCCAGAACTGCATTTAGCTTAATTTTATAAGTCAGCTCTTTGGGGTAGGAACCTGATATAGAATAGGGATTGAGAACAATTCTTATGTGTTAGTACACATCTTAAGTTCAATTATTTTGTACCTTCTCTAATCTTTTGTAAACCACATAGCTCTTCACGGTATTGCGGTATATAAACTGTTATTATTATTATTATTTATCTGAGTCTTTCAGATAGTGGGTCTGCCTTTTAAATTTTCCTGTGGCCATATTTACATTGATTTCAAGTATGCCTTCCTCGTGTCACCTACCTTGGATTTCAAATCTCCAAGGGTACCAGGTCCCTTCCTACACCGAGGTCCAGGCTGTCTGTAGTCTCCCTGTCCCTGATAACTGCAAGGCTCTGAGCACCTTTCTCAGTATTGCAGGATACTGTCCCATCTGGATCCCTGATTTCTCTACTATTGCTCGTCCTCTGTATGATTCCACCAAAGGCGCTGACTCAGCCCCTTTTGTCTGGACCCAACTTCAGGAGCGGTCTTTTCGCTGCCTCCAAAAACTTCTGACTCAGGCCCCTGCCCTCTGGCCCTTCTGCCCAAGAAGCTGAGCTTTATGCCCTCACTTTTGCCCTGCGCCACTCTGCCTCTCAGTCTTGCAATATATATATACTGACTCCAAATATGCTTTCCTTAACTTGCATTCCCATAGGGCCATCTGGAAACATCGAGGTTTCTTTATAGCCTCCGGCCGCCTGATCCATCATGCTCCCCTCATTCTTGACCTTCTTGAGGCCGTACAACTACCCTCACGTGTTTCTGTTATGCACTGCCATGCTTACAGATGCGTGACGGACCTTGTCTCTCGTGGCAATGCCCTTGCCGACCGCACAGCCCGAGCTGCCAGTCTCTGCCCCCTCTTTCGACTCCTCTGTATACAATCATTCCTTTTCTGGATTCCCTTACACCCCAGTACGCTTCTCAGGAACAGACTTGGGCATGCATTATTTTGGGCCAGTCTGTCCTGAAAGGGGGGTGGATACAAAATGCGCCAATTCAAGTGCCAATCCAGACCCACACACTGATACTTCAAACGCAAGCACAGCGGGTACCCTCATATTCATTCCTCAACACCTGGCCCTCACGATTGTCAAAAGATGCCATGATCTGGCACACTCTGGAGAACCCGCTATGAAAATGACTCTCAAGAGACATTTCTTTATCAATCACCTTGATCAGCTAGTCCGGAATACGGTCCGACAGTGTGTTGTCTGTTCTAGAATAAAATTCCCAATCAGATGACTGCCACCTCTTGGATACCAACCTATTGGAATATATCCGATGCAGGTTCTGTCTGTAGATTTTACCCACATGCCCATTTCCGTTCCCTCAGTCACTTCCTAGTCTTCACAGACACCCTGACTAGATGGGTCAAAGCCTTCCTTACTTGCACTGAACGTGCCAGGGAAGTAACCAAACACCTCCTGAATAATTCCGTGCTTTGGTCTCCCTGTTTTTATAGGCAGTGACAATGGCCCTGCTTTCATTGTCAATGTTGTCCAACAAATTACTCAGGCCCTCCAAATTGAATAGAAATTATATGCTGCTTACCATCCTGAGAGCTCTGGTCAGGTCGAAAGAATAAATAGAACTCTTAAGAACCTTCTCACAAAATGAATTGAAGAAACGAATCTGTCCTGGCCTGTCCTGCTGCCTTCTGTTCTTTTTCAGATTAGATGCATCCCATCTAAGCCCCATTTGAGCTCATGTCTGGCCGGCAACCACCCATTGTGAACCCAGATCCTGGTTCCTTTGCTACTCTGGGATCAGATATCCTCCAGAGTCAGGTCCAGTCTTTAGCTAAAGCCCTTTAAGAGTTCCACAAATGGGTCCTGGAAAGGGCCCCACTATCGATAGCTACACAAGTCCATGGGTATGTCCCTGTAAATACAGTATGGCTAAAACTTGGAAGTCAGACCCCCTGAAACCTAGGTGGATAGGTCCTTTTACTGTCCTAATTTCTTCTCTTACAGTTGTCAAAGGTGTCCGGACATGAAACTTGGTTCCACTACAACACGGATCTTCAGCTGAAGCTTTCTAAGACCTCAAAAGTTCTGAATATTTACCACTGTACTTAGCAGGTGTTCTGAATATAATTCTTTATAAGTGTTTGAGTTTAATTGACTGCCTGTGGTTCACACTGCCTTTAGCAAGTGTCTTGAGTATAACTGTTTGAAGTTTTCTAAGTTGTGCCTGAAAGAAAAATGAGTTTCCTAGGTTAGTATATATATATAGATATGATATTTGTGTTGCCCTCACTTATGTTTCTTTCTTCTGTATTTTGTACTTAACAAGTGCAGCCCCTTTGCCTGATGTTTGTTTGCATGAAGGAGTTAAGTACAGAAAGTGTCAAACATTTGAGGGTATTTTCTGTTTCCAACCTACTGGTGATGAAGTTTAAAAGTGGGCGGAAATCTGCATTTATAATGTTGAGGGTCCACTTATCAACTAGACTCTTATTGTAGACCCCACTCGCCCGGTGTCTTTGTATTGTGATACATGTGTGCTATTTGATGTTTCTCAAGGTCATGGTACTACCCCTAATTCAGTTTTGTGTGGCTCCCTAGATTGACAGCGTTATTATACCAAATGTGCTAAGTATATATGTATAACCTGATGCCTTTAAGAACTGCCCCTATGAGGAAACCTTCACTAATGGTGGAGCCTGTCCTTTATGAGAAAGAATACCCCGTCTGCCTCCCTTACTATAGGTCCTAGCTCCGGCCCCTTGTGTACTACAGGCTACTGTAATCCCATGGTTTTCACTATCACTGACCCATATAACTGGAATGCCAATGTCCAAGTCCAGAAGGCCAGAGACTGCATGGCATTGTATATTGATGGTAAAAGGTGAGACTCAGGTACTGATGTATATGTCCGAATTGTATCCCACTCATGTGCTCCTGTCTATCACTCTGGTGTTTCCCCAGTTTTATGAAATTATGAAAGTAGATACTAATATCCTGTAATCACTAGAAATCTGTTTATATAGTTTGCTGAAACTATAGGTCAGACTCTTAATGTTAGCAATTATTTTGTATGAGGAGGGACTGGTATGGGAGAACAGTGGCTATGGGAGGCAATGCAGCTGGACATGTTAAACCTGACTTCACAGACCCTCACTTTTACGTCAGGTCCACGACCTTCACGATGGGCCTTGTGAACCTCCATTGTTGCTTCCCACTGTCTTCAGCCCTTCAGACACTGCTTAATGGAACTTCCTATGAATGATGGTCAGCTCCTGATAGTTGATACTGGCTCTGTGATCTGTTTGCCTACTCTTGATTGCCTGCTAACTAGACTGGTACATGTGTGCTTTGCATGATCCGTTCCAGCTTCTTCCTGTTACCGCTGGCCGATGGTGAACACCTGGGAGCCCCTGTATTCAACACCAGAGGTCGCCAAAAGCGGTCTACTTCCACCAATTCCCTTAAAATAGGTGAATGGGGTGATGACTGGCCTGCAGAACGGATCATTGCTGCTTATGGACCTGCCATGTGGACCGAGGATGACACCTGGGGCTATCGGACCCCAATCTATATGCTGAACTGCATTATTTGTCTATAAGCTGTACTTGAACTGATAACCAATGAGACCTCCCGAGCTTTGAGTACCATTGGCAGAGCGAATGCTAAAATGTGCACTGCTATTTATCAGAATCGTCTAGCTTTGGACTATTTACTAGCTGCTGTGCCTGTGATAAATTCAACCTCTCCAACTGCTGCCTTGAACTTGAGTAAAGTGATTGAGAACGATGTGGATCGTATCACCAAACTGGCTCATGTTCCTGACCAGACCTGGCGTGACCTTACTGCAGACTGGATCTCTGGTACCTTCAGCTCCTGGTTGCCCTCTGGTTCAGCACTGAAGATCATCTTGCTGGTTGCTGCCCTGTCTTCTCTGCTCCTTTGCTGCCTGCCCTGTGTGATCCCCATAGCCATAAAGCTGCTCCACTGAACTATGGACTCTGTTGTCAAACGTTCCACTGCTGCATTGGCCCTCTCCCAGTATCGTCCCTTACCCACTGGGGACCCCGACTTTCCTGACCCCTAACTTTATTTTGTCAGGCTTGGCTCCTTAGGTACGCCAGCCTGAAAGGGGGGAATGTAGGGTCATGAAATGGTTAACTTTTGTTTAAAATATTGCTCTGGCCTACATAGCTGAAAACAGTGTATAATCTATTGACTGCATCTGCCTAAAATGTATGTCCCTACCTTACCACATTGTAAGCTGAATAGATAAGAGTTTGAGCCATGATGTACCCTGCCCTTCTGTACATTTATCTGTAAGAGTTAGATAGGTGTCCTGCTAGTGACCTGCTAGTGTGAGCTTAGAACCAATGAGTGTTAAGAAAAGTAACACGTGAAAAGCTTTTTCTAGAATTCAGTTGTATAGCCAGAAAAATGAATAAATATCTCTGTAACTTCCTGGTTTCGGCACTTCTGAGCCAGCTTGGAGCTCAGGGGTCCAGCATGCATGCTGTGAATAAAACTTGTACTTCTTCACGCCTCTGACTTTGTGTGTCCAAGTGACCTTTCAAGATTACAGAAGTAAGCTCCATGAATAGGAGCTCCATGCAATTGCCAATATAACTCTGAGTGAGTTCCATTCAGAGGAGTCCCGTTTTTCAGTACAAAACCTGTTCAGGGAAGCTGTAAACTGTTCAGTAAGCTATAGTCAACATGCCCACTTAACCGGCCAAGTACTGACTTTGCCCTGGTTAGTTTTGGCTTGGGTGCTGACTGGGCATTTGCAGCAGCACTATCTAGTTAAGTGCCATTGAAATTGCCTGGTTAGTCCCAGCAGGCAATTCATATGGACAGGAACCTCTTTTGGCCATTTAAATCATTTTGAGTATCAGGCCCTAGATTCTCATCTCTCCATGCAGATCAACGATGATAGTTGACCTGCCAAGCTCATGTCAAAATTCCTTGTAGTGACTTGGTACTGAATCAAATCATGGTTCCCCCAAGAGAACAGGCTAAAAGGAGCACCATCTGAAGAGCTTTATGATTTTGTTTAAGCTGTTCTGACATATCATCTATTATATTGAGGCTACAGATATTTACAATTTTTAGAATCCACTAAAAGCAGCAGGTCCATTGGCAAGAAAAAAATTATAGTGCAGTCTTGTGTAAATAAAATGAGTACAATCCAGAGAAATCATACACAATTGCTTAACAATTTATAGTCCGTGATGATTTAAGTGTAAGCTTTCAGCAACTAAAAACCAGTAAAATAAATGGTATATCAACAAACTAATGATAACTGTTAATAGTTCACATTGCAAGTTCTGTTGCAACACTGGAATTTAAATAATCTTAAGGGTATAAATTCAGTGTTCATACCCCTCAAGCAAAGAATGTGCTGTCAATGCACCTAGAAGCTATGGTGGCAGCAGAGTTTCATCTACATCACCATTTTCTATCTTCATACTTGAACCTACCCTCAGCGAGTTCAACTCACCTGTAGCTCCTTAAAGAAAGTGAAGTACAGGCAAGTCCCTAGTTACGTTTTTAAAGCTGTTCTTAAGTCGGATTTGTATGTAACTCAAAACTTATAGATTTTAAGATTCTTGCTACTTACCTCTGCTCAGTTGACAAAAGGGCCAACTGCCCCTACCAGTGTTCCCTCTAAGATACAGCATGTACAACCATGTACTGTTCTTAATGTAGCCATGCATCATTCCTGAATGTGCTGAAGGAGAAGTGTAGGAGTCTATGCCACTGGAAATACTGCTCAGTGAAATCAAATGAAGGCACAACCGCATTCTTAAGTACGAGTCGTACTTAAGTCGGGCATCTGTAACTTGGGGACTGCCTGTTTTCTCCAAAATGTTCTACCCTTATTTAACTCAATAGGGATGGCACTAGCAAATAAGAGTTCAACTTCTTGACTGAATGTGGTGATGGTGGAAAATACCCCTCACTTGACAAACAGTTGAAAATAACTTTCTAGCTTAAGTTCTCAAAGCCACTGGAACAGTAAAATGGGGGGGAGGGGCCAGCAGGCAGTATTCCTGCTTTAAAATTCTAACGCTCACAGCAGTTCTATAACTCAGGCTATGGTGCTGTATAATTCAGCCACGCATGTTCCAATTTCAGTTTACTGTCTTGTGGGGCCACTTGTAGGCCAGGTGTGCCACATAAGTGACTTGATTGATCCTAGGAAGACAAGGAAGGAGTAATGATAGCTGGTACTACTTTGGTGAGGGCCCTGCTAAGAGAGGGCAGCCCTCCTGCCCTTCAGCATGGTAACCCAATCATGTTATTGGGTTGGTGCATGTTTATGTGTATGATAGAATAAATAGATTGGGTTAAAAAAAAAAAAAAAAAAAAAGAAGGGTGTATGTGAAAGGAGTAGGAAAGCAGGAATCTTAAAATTCAGATAGGGTATTTACTGAACAGAACAATGTTACAGAAAAAA
This sequence comes from Geotrypetes seraphini, assembly GCF_902459505.1. Lineage (NCBI taxonomy): Eukaryota > Metazoa > Chordata > Amphibia > Gymnophiona > Dermophiidae > Geotrypetes > Geotrypetes seraphini. Next base: position 171,309,677 of record NC_047089.1, on the reverse strand, counting down.
AGACCCTAACCACGTTATTGTAGTAGGTATCAGAGCTACCAAGTTACCTAGTTCCGAGGAAGAGACGTTTTGCCTTTGAAGTTACGTCCCAAAACAGAATGGTATTTTTAGTCCTTGAATGCACCAGGGTATAGTTGTCTGAAATCCAAGACTGGCCTAATATCTTCCTCTTGCAATTGGATAACTTGGCAGCTTTGTGACATTATGATTGAAACTAGATAGCTTTATTTATTCAATTTTTCTATACTGTTCTCCCAGGGGTGCTCAGAATGGTTTCCTGTCTGTCCTAGCGGGCTCACAATCTATCTAATGTACCTGGGGCAATGGGGGGGGGGGAATTAAGTGACTTGCCCAGGATCACAAGGAGCAGTGTGGGTTTGAACCCACAACCAAAGAGTTCAGATTTCATTTAGAAGCTACAGGGAGGCACGTTTATTTTGAAGCAGTTATAAACTGTTGTCCTGAGTGAAAATTGTTGCAAGAATAAAAAAGAAAAAAAATGTTCTCCTTAAGGGAGGAGCATGATAAAACAGGATATATTTCTATCCAATAAACAAGAAGTAGCAAAAACACACTACAGTACTTTCCATCTTGATTTTGACAGTAATTATAAATACAACTTGCAGTCTCTTGCACATACAGGTTCAATGATTCCTCCATATGCCTTGGGCCTAAAGCGGTTCCTCTTTAAGCTATGTATGGGTAATTGTAACAATTGTGAAACTAAAATAGAATAGAATTGCTAATCAATGCGATGGAACCTTTAAGTGCATGTACCAGCTGATGAGCGGTGGGAAGGGTCAACAGCGCGCCACCGCTTTGCAGCGGCAGAGAATGTAATGCACAGAGAAACCTGTAATATAATGGGAGAAAAACAAGTTAACAGCAAAAAGAAAATTATTGCCCAAGAAAGTAAATACAAATATACCGACAGCGAGACAATACTATTATACTGGTGGAGAGACAAGAAATCAAATAAAGTGAGAACAAAGGAAAAAGAACTCGGGCAAGAAGACAAGGACTCAGTTAAATTACCAGAGAAACTAAGGGCTCCTTTTACTAAGTTGCGCTAGCGGTTTTAGCGCGCGTGCTAGACGCTAACGCCTCCATTGATCTGGCATTAGTATTTCCACGTAGCGCAGGGGTTAGCGCGTGCTAATCTGCAACGCGTGCTAAAAACGCTACCACAGCTTAGTAAAAGGAGCCCTAAGACTTTGAAAATTAGGGACTCAAGACACAAGTAATTGAAACATTTACAAGTTGGAGAGAATCAGGTCAACGGAGCAGCTCGATATGCGTGAAAGTGTGGCAGTTTGCAGAGAAAAAGTAACAAAATTTAGTGAATCATGAATAAAGGCAAGCAGAACCACTGCAAACATTGTGGAAGGGGATGCTGTAGCACAGTGTCTCTCAAACTGTGTGCCACAGCACAGTGGTGTACCCCAAAGAAATTCCGAGTGTGCCATGAGATATTCCAGAATTTTACTTTATTTGTAAAAATTCCTTTCGTAAGCATGCACTAGAATAGATGTATGCTGCATATCAAATAATGAGAAAAAAACTATAATAAGTTAATTTTTTGCTAGACTTCAAACACCCAAGGCACTACTTTATAATTCTATTCGTGTCCTTACAGGGGTGGTGACTCTCCGCAGTCAGAAAATTTATTGTCGGATGAAATTTATGATGTTAGTGTCTTATTTTGGGAATGGGAGTGTGTGATTTGAGTGAGATAAAAGGACCAGTGTGAATGCTGGTGTTAGGGAGCCCTCAGAGTCATTTGCAGGGCTGATGACATCAACCGATCCGAGATTTTTAGGGTAGAAACCATGTTAAGGTTAAAAGAGAAGGGTGCAGCAGGGGAGAAGGGGTGAAAATTTGGAAAATGATTCACCAATGTGAATCATTGGTGGAGGAGTAGCTCTCTATGTAAAGATCAATATCCAAGCGACCAAAATGCAAGGGACCTGGGGAGAAGAAGAAGCGATATGGATTGCTCTGAAAAGAGAAGATGGAATTTCAATCTACATGGGTGTAGTCTACAGACCTCCGACTCAATCACAGCAAATTGGTAAGGATCTGATTGTGGATATCCAAAAGTTTGGAAGGAAAGAGGAGGATCTGCTGTTGGGAGATTTCAACCTGCCGGATGCGGACTGGAATGTTCCGTCTGCGGAATCGGAAAGAAGTAGGGAGATTGTGGATGCCTTTCAAGAGGCTCTGCTCAGACAAATGGTGGTGGAACCCACGAGGGAAAAAGCGATATTGGATCTGGTCCTCACAAATGGAGAGAGTATCTCTAATGTTCGAGTGGGTGCTCACCTAGGAAGTAGCAATCATCAAACGGTTTGGTTTGATATAACGGCTAAAGTGGAGAGCGGCCGCACATTACTTAAAGTCCTAGATTTCAAACGTACAGACTTTAATGCAATGGGAGAATACCTGAAGAAAGAGCTGTTAGGATGGCAGGACATAAGAGAAGTGGAAAGACAGTGGCTTAAGCTGAAAGGAGCGATAAAAATGGCTACGGACCTTTATGTGAAGAAAATCAATAAAAACAAAAGAAAAAGGAAGCCAATATGGTTCTCCAAACTAGAGGCAGAGAAAATAAAGGCGAAAGAGTTGGCGTTCGTGAAATATAAAAAAAACCCAAGAAGAGGAGTGCAAAAAGGATTACATGGTGAAACTGAAAGAAGCCAAGAGAGAGATACGTCTGGCGAAAGCACAGGCAGAAGAACAAATGGCTAAAAATGTAAAAAAGGGAGACAAAAATTTTTTCTGATATATTAGTGAAAGGAGGAAAATGAAAAATGGAATTGCTAAACTAAAAGATGCTGGGAACTGATATGTGGATAGTGATGAGGAAAAAGCAAATGTGCTAAACAAATACTTCTGTTCTGTGTTCACAGAAGAAAATCCTGGAGAAGGACCGAGATTGTCTGGCAAAGTTACCCGAGAAAATGGAGTGGATTCTGCACCATTCACGGAGGAGAGTGTTTATGAGCAACTTGAAAAACTTAAGGTGGACAAGGCAATGGGACCAGACGGGATCCATCCCAGGATACTATGGGAGCTCAGAGAGGTTCTGGCGAGTCCTATTAAAGACTTGTTCAACAAATCTCTGGAGACGGGAGTGGTTCCTGGGGATTGGAGGAGAGCGGATGTGGTCCCTATTCACAAAAGTGGTCACAGGGATGAAGCAGGAAACTACAGGCCGGTGAGCCTCACTTCAGTTGTTGGAAAAATAATGGAAGTGTTGCTGAAAGACAGGATAGTGTACTTCCTTGAATCTAATGGGTTACAGGATCCGAGGCAACATGGCTTTACAAAAGGTAAATTGTGCCAAACGAACCTGATTGAATTTTTTGATTGGGTGACCAGAGAGCTGTATCGAGGACATATGATAGATGTAATTTACTTAGACTTCAGCAAAGCCTTTGATACAGTTCCTTATAGGAGACTGTTGAACAAACTTGAAGGGCTGAAGTTAAGACCCAAAGTGGTGAACTGGGTTAGAAACTGGCTGTCGGACAGACGCCAGAGGGTGGTGGTTAATGGAAGTCGCTCGGAGGAAGGAAAGGTGAGTAGTGGAGTACCTCAGGGTTCGGTGCTGGGGCCAATTCTGTTCAATATGTTTGTGAGTGACATTGCTGAAGGATTAGAAGGAAAAGTGTACCTTTTTGCAGATGATACTAAGATTTGTAACAGAGTAGACACCGAAGAGGGAGTGGAAAATATGAAAAAGGATCTGCAAAAGTTAGAGGAATGGTCTAATGCCTGGCAACTAAAATTCAATGCAAAGAAATGCAGAGTAATGCATTTGGGGATTAATAATCGGAAGGAACCGTATATGCTGGGAGGTGAGAAACTGATATGCACGGACGGGGAGAGGGACCTTGGAGTGATAGTGTCCGAATATCTAAAGATGAAAAAACAGTGTGACAAGGCAGTGGCTGCTGCCAGAAGGATGCTGGGCTGTATAAAGAGAGGCTTAGTCAGTAGAAGGAAGAAGGTGTTGATGCCCCTGTACAGGTCATTGGTAAGGCCCCACTTGGATGGAGTATTGTTTTCAGTTTTGGAGACCGTATCTGGCGAAGAACGTAAGAAGACTTGAAGCGGTCCAGAGGAGGGCGACGAAAATGATAGGAGGCTTGTGCCAGAAGACGTATGAAGAGAGACTGGAAGCCCTGAATATGTATACCCTAGAGGAAAGGAGGGACAGGGGAGATATGATTCAGACGTTCAAATACTTGAAGGGTATTAACGTAGAACAAAATCTTTTCCAGAGAAAGGAAAATGGTAAAACCAGAGGACATAATTTGAGGTTGAGGGGTGGTAGATTCAGGGGCAATGTTAGGAAGTTCTACTTTACGGAGAGGGTGGTGGATGCCTGGAATGCGCTCCCGAGAGAGGTGGTGGAGAGTAAAACTGTGACTGAGTTCAAAGAAGCGTGGGATTAACACAGAGGATCTAGAATCAGAAAATAATATTAAATATTGAACTAAGGCCAGTACTGGGCAGACTTGCACGGTCTGTGTCTGTGTATGGCCGTTTGGTGGAGGATGGGATGGGGAGGGCTTCAGTGGCTGAGAGGGTGTAGATGGGCTGGAGTAGGTTTTAACAGAGATTTCGGCAGTTTGAACCCAAGCACAGTACCGGGTAGAGCTTTGGATTCTTGCCCAGAAATAGCTAAGAAAAAAAATTAAAAAAATTTAAATTGAATCAGGTTGGGCAGAATGGATGGACCATTCGGGTCTTTATCTGCTGTCATCTATTATGTTACTCAAGATTACAGCTAGCACAGTGCCTAATATTAGATTTGTGCAAACCCCCCCCCCCCCCCCCACAACAATAGAACTGGCCGTCCATGAAAGCACCTTTTATGGATAGTAGACCACCAAGGAAGACAAAAGCAAATGTCTTGGATAAAGGAGGAAGATCTTGCAGTAGGTCACACTGTAGATGGTGGTTGAGGTGTATCCTTGGCAGTGCGAACAGGGTAACTAGAACGACTGTCCTTTTTCTAAAACCATCATCTAATAAAGTATATAAAATTATGTAATTTTGCAGTACACATTTATTAGCTTAGAACACAAGAGAAGGATATATTTGTCTTCCTAGTATGTAAACCAAAAAAAGCCTATTCTGTCTTCTAACTTCTCACTTCTGGATTTACAGCAAGGAAACACAGAGGCATCAGTATTTGCTGCTCCTCTGTCAGTCCATTACCAGAATGTCTTGGATTTGCTTTAGTTTGTTCCTCTTATCTTCACCTCAGTAAACCTCAGGTTACTCATCTGGTTTGGTGTCTCTGTTTAGATATTAAGGCATGTCTTTATAACCTTTCCCCTAGTAACATAATTAAGGAACAATTCTCTGTGGTGAAAAAAAACAACAACCAACCATGAGTAATTAAGTCAGCCCTTTTGCATCGACTAGATGATAAATGTCAAACAAGTATTTCTCAGTATGTTTTAATGAGGTACTCGATCTCCATGCCTTGGGACAGCTTAAAACAAAATTCGGGAGAATATTCTCTGGCAGCTAATTTATCTGTAAATTTTGGGCAAAATTAACTTGGCTCTGCACTCTAATGATCTGTTTGGATAAGTTATCTTAAGAGCTTCTACACAATGAACTTCTAGGGCACAAGAGATAGTAGCTGTAGGAGCCAAGAAATGCTTTGTGCTCAGACTATGATGCATGCAAATAGTAGGCTTTGATGGGTGAAGATTCAAGATTTGGTTTTATTGTTGATATACCGCTTATCATACATAACTAAATAGTTAACAATGCAAAAAAAAAAAAAAAAAAAACCCACAAATAAAGCAGAAAAAAGTAGAGAAATTACATTCTATCAATTAGAAAAGGAAGAGAAATAAAGAGCAACAGCATGCTGCAAGACTTAGTAACACCCAAGGTCCAGAGCTGCTAGTCAATAATTGAGGCTAGTGTTAAGAACTATTTTCTCTTGTTAAAATATGATTAAGAGTGACTTAACTTTACTACTACTATTAATTATTTCTATAGCGCTAACAGACGCACGCAGCGCTGTACAGAGTCACAAAAAATAAGAAAACAGTCCCTGCTCGAAAGAGCTTACAATCTAAACAGGCAAGACAGACAAACAGGATGTCATGGATACAGTTAAGGGGACCAGTTAATCAGCTGGCTCACGCAGCAGCCCCCAGGTCATAGACCAGTGCTCTAAATGAGTCCAGCCTCACCTGCGTACGTTCCAGTTTAGCAGGAACTTGTCCAACTTTGTCTTGAATCTCTGGAGGGTATTTTCCCCTATAACAGACTCCGGATGAGCGTTCCAGTCTTCTACCACTTTCTGGGAGAAGAACTTCCTTACGTTTGTACGGAATCTATCCCCTTTCAACTTTAGAGCGTACCCTCTCATTCTCCCTACCTTGGAGAGGGTTAACAATCTGTCTTTATCTGCCAAGTCTATTCCCTTCAGTATCTTGAATGTTTTGATCATGTCCCCTCTCAGTCTCCTCTTTTCATGGAGAAGAGGCCCAGTTTCTCCAATCTCTCACTGTACAGCAACTCCTCCAGCCCCTTAATCATTTTAGTCGCTCTTCTCTGGGCCCTTTCGAGTAGTACCATGTCCTTCTTCATGTATGGCGACCAGCAGCATGATAACCTTCTCCGATTTGTTTGTGATCCCCTTTTTTATCATTCCTAGCAATCTGTTCGCCCTTTTCACTGCATAACTGAGAATCTGGATATCTGAAATTCTGTATGTTTAACCTGTAATCCATTCTGAGCTCTTTGGGGACAACGGGATAGAAAACAAAACGGGGGTGGTCGGTTAGCACGGCGAAAAGCTATACGAAGGGTCTAGCTTTCAGGGACTATTGTGGTCTAGCTTTCAGGGACTATTGTGCCAACATGTTTCACCCGAAGGGTTTTCTCAAGGCTGATATCCCTTCGTATAGCTTTTCGCTGTGCTAGCCAACCACATTTGGTGGTTGGTTAGCACGGCGAAAAGCTATACGAAGGGATATCAGCCTTGAGAAAACCCTTCGGGTGAAACATGTTGGCACAATAGTCCCTGAAAGCTAGACCACAATATAAGCTAAGTACTTTAACATCTTTCAAATTTAAGCGGTGAAAGTTAAACACTTTAAGATTAATTTAAAAAGACCCGGTGAAGAATTAGTATGTAAAGCCCGATACAATGAAACTACTGAGTATCGAGGTGGTACTTTTGAGGGTCTTTCATTATTACATTTCTTTGTGAGAGATTATGGTGGGTGATTTACATTGATGAACCCTCCAATTTGAGATATATATGGAATTATTCTCCCACAAAAATTTTTTTCATAATTTTGAGTGCTGTTCATAAATTAAGTTTCTTCTTAACATGAGAGTGCTCTGGCAGATGACTCATCTATTCTGGCAACTGGTTCCAAAGATATGGTCCAATGATGTTGCACTGAAAACAAACCACCGTACGTGAACTGTAAGGCCCTTGCAGGGCAGTAATATTCAATAGCGTGCCTCAAACACACTGAAATCAATCCAGAAACTGCCTGGAAAACTATAACGCCGGCATTCGTAGTGGTACTTTTATCAAACACATCCTACTCAAAATAAAACAGCAACAGCTTACAATTTTGTGGCCACAGTTTTTATTTTCATTAACAAACCATCCTTAACAAATCATCATTAGAATTTAGTCAATATAATGGCTGAACCCAGACTTGCAATATTATGTCCTCTGGAGCTACTCTGTGTCGAACTAGCTTGTAACATAGGACAGATAATTTTCAACAACATGAACACCAGCATGCCCTGAAGTGATGCCGGGCCACAATTAACTTGTGGCGTTGTCACCCATGAGCTATCAATTTTTCTTTACGTCTTAATCGATTTCCATATCCCTGCAGCATCTGGGTCCAAAGTTACATCCGTGCACCGAACAGACAAGATGGAACCACTCTTCTCCAACCTCAGAAACCAACGGTCTCAGACACAATAGCCAGCAAATTTAAATAGTGCAAATCAGAAAACAACAAAAACTCTCCACAATTAGCATAAGCATAATCCAAAAAAAGGGAAGGGAGGGGGAAAAATTATCACTTCACCTCCCCATGAAATTCCTAAAAACCCATTCTCCCACCAAAACCTTTCAGAGGATCCCTAAAGTAAAGTTTTTGCACTTCTAGCCAATCCTCCCACTTGTCTCCATGAATGGCCCTATCAACACTTCATACCAAGCTACCCTCACTTTACTGAACCTACCAACCTCCCATTTTTCCAAATTCTCACCCCTTCTCCCCTTCTGCACCCTTCTCTTTTAACCTTAACATGGTTTCTACCCTAAAAATCTCGGATCAGTTGATGTCATCAGCCCTGCAAATGACTCTGAGGGCTCCCTAACACCAGCATTCACACTGGTCCTTTTATCTCACTCAAATCACACACTCCCATTCCCAAAATAAGACACTAGCATCTTAAATTTCATCCGACAATAAATTTTCTGACTGCGGCTTTATTTTCATTGACAAACAATGATGATTTGTTGAAATTTTACATTCAATCAATACAATTGTTGAAACCAGACTGGCAGACTAAGGGCTAGATTCACTAAGCCCAGCGATCACCCCCCGACCCTGACCCGATTCACTAACCTTCCTCCCAAGCATATCCGCACCAGATCTGCGCATGCAAATGAGGAGAAATGGCATTCAAAGTAGGAAGAGCCTCAATTCAGTAACAAAATTCAGGCACACTGACTAGGCTGGCCGATCCAAAAGCAAGTGACTGCTGAGGACCAGTCGTTTGTGCAAAGCCCTGCTCTCTGCCCCGAATCTCCTGCTCTTGCCGCCCCGCTCTTTGCCTGACTCTCTTGCACTCTTCCCCCTTGCTCTCTGCCCTGACTCTTCTGCTCTTGCCGCCCTGCTGTCTGCCCCGACTTTCATCACCGGTCAAATTTGTTTTATTTTAACGGACTCCCATTAAGTACAAAAATACAGAAGATACCAGCAGACCATATAACATATCTGCCCCGACTCTCCTGCTCTTGCCGCCACACTCTCTACCCCGACTCTCCTGTGCTCTGCCGCCCCGTTCTCTGCCCCGACTCGTCTGCGCTCTGCTGCCCCGTTCTCTGCCCCGACTCTCCTGCTCTCTGCCCCAACTCTCCTGCCCCGCTCTTTGCCCTGACTCTCCTGCGCTCTGCTGCCCCACTCTCTGCCCCGACTTTCCTGCGCTCTGCTGCCCTACTCTCTGCCCCGACTCTCCTGCGCTCTGCTGCACCGCTCTCTGCCCCGACTCTCCTGCTCTTGCCGCCCCGACTCCGTGATTTTAACCCACGGGTTTAAAGCGGGCTGCACTATAGCGTGTTCTGTTAACACCACATCTTAACTTGGTGGGCAGCACCGCCATACCTAACTTGTGGCGGTGCTGCCCACGAGCTATCAGTTCTTCTTTCTTCTCAATCAATTCCCATATCCCTGCCACATCTAGGTCCAAAGTTACATCTTTGCACCAGAAAGCCTAATTTATGTACATTTTTATATCGTCTTATCTTTATTTTTGCATTATATTACTTTCCATGGGAATCATGCACTTCTAATATATTTGTATGTTTATTGCATTTATATTGTACTTTTTTTGCCTTGAATACATTGTTGCAGTCACATAATGTTAAAATTATAATAATACACAAATACTGAGAATGAGAGTTCATCCTACAACAGTTGTGACCGAGTTCTTTCCAGAAGGCAAAAAATCCAACGAAACTGCAGTGATGTGTCAAACAACGAACAAAGGAGAAAACTGCAGAGATGATGTACAAGATGCCAAGTCTTTAATCAAAAAAAACATTATTTTGAACAATAAGCAGTTTGTTTACAAAATATGGTCCAATTAGGCGATACTAGGACCCCTGAGGAAGGAGTGTTTTTTTCGAAACACGGACCATGTCGGGTCCCATTTTATCACCCAATTGGGCCATATTTTGGAAACAAACTGTTTATTTCTCAAAGTAATGTTTTTTGATTAAAGACTTGGCATCTTGTACATCATCTCTGCAGTTTAACTCCTTTGTGAGTTCTTTCCAAGCCATTTGGCAAGCAGGTGAACCATGTACAAAATCCTGTTTTCATTCACATGTACTCTATGACATCAAAAAGCTCAACCAGTTCAAAGAGGAATATCCTAAATTATGTGGGTGTTTTCTTGTATGTTTAATACATTGTAACTTATTTGGATATTTTTATTTGTCATAGAACATTAAAATATGATGGGTCCCGGCACTATAAAAGCAGTGAACTGGATAGGAAAGAACACAGACCTTTTTATCATGGTCACTTAACTGCTTCTCATTATCTCACATCATGTAATGGATGGCTCCATTAAAAACTTGCACTCAAACACACATTTCCGTGCTGCAGAGAAAAGTCAGGGAACTAATTCTCCAATGCTTGTTTCTCACGCTGCAACTGAGCACTAGAGATAAATGAAATGAAAAACATTGTTAGATATGATCCTTTTATCTGAGGTCTGTCTCACTGGCTCACCCAGACCCTTTCATCTTTTTGGCATGGTTGAACTTGGCACAGGAAAATAAAAAGAAAAAAAAAAGAAAAAAGTCAGCCACTCCATAATCTTGACCCAGTGAAAGCTTGTAAAGGAAGTTAGTGGCTGAATAAAACAAAGTGACCGTAACAAAGGCGGATTGTAGGGAAACAAACACTAAGCAAAAAGGAGCTGAGCTCAGCTACTTTCTATTTCAAATTTTTCACATTAATGTAACCAATAGATATTTCATTGCAGTCTAATAAGCTAAACTAAACTAAACTAAACCTTAGGTTTGTATACCGCACCATCTCCGCGTGTGCAGAGCTCGGCACGGTTTACAGAGGTTGAGAGGAAAGGAACTACAAGGAAAGGATATAGGAGAGGGACTGAGGAGATAGAGGGGGACAGGATACTAGAGCACGGGAGGTGATTAGGTTTTTGAAAAGAGCCAAGTTTTCAAGTGTTTGCGGAAGGATTGGAAGGAGCTAGAATTTCTGAGCGGGGATGAAAGGTTGTTCCAGAGTTCTGTGGTTCTAAAGGGGAGGGATGTTCCAAGTTTTCCTGCGCGGGATATACCTTTTATAGAAGGGAAAGATAGTTTCAGTTTTTGGGAGGATCTAGTCGAGAGCGGGTTTGAGGAGTTCCAGAAGAGTGGGATAACAGGAGGGAGGACGCCATGTAGAATCTTGAAGGCTATGCAGGCACATTTATAGAGGACTCTGGAGTAAACTGGGAGCCAGTGAAGCTTGGAGAGGAGTGGGGAAACGTGGTCGAACTTGCCTTTTGCGAAAATAAGCTTGGCCGCGGCGTTTTGAATTAGCTGAAGTCTATGGAGGTTTTTCTTTGTTAGGCTTATATAGATGGAGTTGCAGTAGTCCAGTCTAGAAAGAATGGTGGATTGAACGAGGATGGCGAAATGAGAATGATGAAAGCAGGATCTTACTTTCCTCAACATATGGAGGCTAAAGAAGCATTTTTTTACTAGGGAGTTGAGGTGATCGTTGAAGGAGAGAGAGGAATCTAAGATGATGCCAAGGACTTTGCTTGAAAACTCAAGCTGAAGAGTGGGGCCGGAAGATAGAGGGATGGAGGTGGGTAAATGGTCTAAGGTTGGGCCGAGCCAAAGTAGTTTGGTTTTGGACTCGTTCAGTTTCATTTGTACAGATTGGGCCCAGGATTGGAGGTTCGTAATACATGTGGAAATGTTCTCAGCGAGGTTCGAGAGGTTCGAGTCGGTTTCGAGGAGGATGAGGATGTCATCGGCGTAGGAGTAGAGAGTTTCTAGTGGGGATAAATGAAGGAGTTTCAGAGAGGACATGTAGATGTTGAAAAGGATAGGGGAGAGGGGTGAGCCTTGAGGGACTCCACATTTTGGCTTCCAGGCGGGGGATGAGGAACCGTTTGTGTTAACGGTGTAGGAGCGGAAGCGTATGAATTTCGAGAACCAATCCAGAACTGTGGAGCTTATGCCTATTTCGGAGAGTTGGAAGATTAGGATGTCATGGTGAACGACATCGAAGGCTGCGGAGAGGTCGAATTGAAGAAGAACAGCAAATTTGTTGCGAGAATGGAGTTGTTGCACCTTAGAGATTAGTGAGGCCAAGAGGGATTCGGTGCTAAAGTTGGGTCTGAAGCCGAATTGGTGGGGTAGGAGGATAGAGAATCGTTCTAGGTAGGATGAGAGTTGGGTGGATATGATGGATTCTAATAGCTTGGTTAGGAGAGGGATATTTGCTATAGGACGGTAATTTGATGGAATGGAGGGATCGAGGTCGGCCTTTTTCAGTAGAGGGGACAGTGAAATGTGTCCCATGTCGGGGGAGAAAAGGCCTGATGTTAGGGCAGAGTTTATAAGTTCGGTGAGGGAAGCGATGGCCTGTGTAGGGATATTCTCGAATAGGTAGGAGGGGAAAGGATCCAAAATGCACTTGCAAGTTTTTAGTTTGAGGCAGAGTTTGGAGACTTGCGGTTCAGAGACAAGCTCGAAGGTGGTCCAGGATCTATCGGCAGGAATGGATACCGGTAAGGTAGAGTTGGGAACAGTAGAGGTCAGGGAATTGTAGGAGACTGAGGGGGGGAAGGAGCATCTTAGGGTGGTAATCTTTTCATTAAAGAAATTTGCAAGGGCCTCGGCTGATAGAGATGGCGGAAGCAAAGACGGGTCTTTTTTTATAGTTAGGGAGCGCCAGATGTTGAACAGCGCACTGATCTGGTTGTTGGATCTGGAGATCTTGTCTCCAAAGAAGTTTTTCCTGGCTTTTTTTAATGTTGAATTGTAAAATTTAATATTAGCCCTCCAGGTCTGTCTATCAGAGGGGGATTTGGATTTTTTCCATTTGCGCTCCAAAGCGCGACACTTCTGTTTCAATTCTCTGTGAAGGGGTAGGTACCAGGGGGCCTTTCGGGGATAGGAGATGGTTTTGGTGGTTAATGGAGCAAGGGAGTGGTAGGTGGACTCTGAGAGGATGGTCCAGTTGTGCCAATGTGATTCGGGGTCTATAGGTCTAGGGTTGGAGGAGAGTTTGTTGAGAAATTTGGACCAGAATAGGTTGCTCGAGGTTTTTTTGCGGTAGGTTATGGAATGAGAGGAGTGGGGTGGGGAGTCAAGATGTGACATGAAGACGGGGAGACAGGTAGTCCCTAAGAAGTGGTCTGACCAAGGGACTTGTTCCCAGCGAGTGTCGTCGGTTGAGGTTTTGAAGGTGGTAAGATCAATGAAGGTGGTGAAGTCTAGAGTATGCCCTTTTTCGTGGGTTTGGGATGGGGTGGGTGAGGGGAAGCCAAGAGAGGTAAGGAAGTTGTTGAATTCGGATGTATCATTGTTATTTGTGTCGTCGAGGTGGAGATTGATATCACCAACAATCAGAAGTCTTTGGAATTTAAGGAAGGCATTTGTTATGGTCTCATAGACGAGATTTGAAGATTTTGCCCAAGGGGTGGGTGGCCGGTATAGTAATAGGATGCCCAATGGGTGGGTGCGGAGTTCATCATTGACTGAAGCAAGCAAATATTCTAGAGAAGGATGGGTGCCTGTCTCAAGGAGCTGGACGTCGAAGAAAGATTTGTAGAGGAGTGCCAGGCCACCTCCTTTTCGATTGGGTCTGGGGGAAAAGAGGCCTTGGTAACCGTGGGGGAGGAGTTCGTTTTGTGTGAATAGGTCGTCTTTGGCGATCCATGTTTCTGTGATGCACAGAAATCCAGGGTCGAGCTCGTCTAGAAGGTCTTTCAAGATTTGGGTCTTGTTGCACGCGGATCTGGCGTTGCAATAAAGTGTCGGGACTGGGGTGAGAGAGTCCGGGATAGTGTTGAGAGGATTGGCAGGGGGTAGGGGCTTTAGGGAATCTTGGTTGACTTTTCGGGGGTTTTTCTTGGGAGGGGAATTTCTGGTGCGTATCAGTGTGGGGATTCTGAGTCCGGGGCAGATGATATTGGTGTTAGCGGGGTCGAGTAGGTTGGGTACAAAAAACGAGCACAACCGGAAAATGATAATATGTAAAAAGCGTTATCGATTCTACATGACATGAAAAGATCTTCCTAAAACTTTGCTTATTCCATACAAACTTACGTAAATTTCATTGCCGTGTTTACACATTTTGAAATATATTAATCGAAGGCATTTTTTTTTTTTACTGAACTGTAACCAACTGGAGTTAATTGAAAATTATTTCATATTTTCAAACTTAGGGCTCCTTTCACAAGCTAAAGTAGAGGTTTCTACTGCGGGCCGGCTAGGTAAATGCTCTGAAACTCATATAAATATTTTAACTGGTTAAAATAATTTAAATCCAATTCTGTTTAATCCAAATCACACAAACAATGCAGTCTCAAAACATCAGTCTCACAAATGCTGGCATAAGGGGTAATAACATTCCTTTCTCCTCTTCTCGCAAACAATCATCTGTCAGCATAGCGCACTCAACACTAGTGCCATTAGAAGTGATCCTCCAAAGAACTAGTTTTATGGAGTTTTTTTTGTCGCTGGGCTTCCTCATCGGCTCACGTGTTGCATACTGCAAACTTTTAAATTTTTTTTCAAAATTTTCTTTTAAGTGCTTAAATGTATAGATAGCTTATAACTTATCTGTACAGTACAGCAAATTGGAACCTTCTCTTAGCCGCCTGCAGTGTTCAAAAAGTACCGCCACCAATGTGCATGTTTCGTGACACCAATCGCTGCTTCAGGGCGCAGTTATTTTTGCCTAATTCACTAAAAGATTATTTAAACATGGCAGGTACAAAATTCCCCACACTCTGTCGCATACATACTTCTTGTGATCCCTGGATTTATAGCAGTTGGGGGTTCTTCCCTCACCCTGTCTTGCATGTTAGAAATCCACAAGATATTCAGCTTTCTTCTTCCCTGCACCTCAGCTCTGGAATAAATCTCCCCACCGGACTTCGCTCCGAATCTTGTTTCCCCAAATTCAAGGCCCTCCTGAAACTCATTTCTTTGAGTCATTCCTTTGCCAGATGCCTTGAGGAGCCTCTGGCATGATAACCATCAGGAGAGAAGGAGTCAGTAATAGCCACAGGATGGTGGTTGAATTCTGTCTTATTCATTTTCTGGCGCTCCTTTCAGTATTAATTTTACCCTACTGCAGGGGTAGGGAACTCCGGTCCTCGAGAACCATATTCCAGTCGGGTTTTCAGGACTTCCTCAATGAATATGCATGAGATCTATTTGCATGCACTGCTTTCAATGCATATTCATTGGGGAAATCCTGAAAACCCGAATGGAATACGTCTCTCGAGGACCAGAGTTCCCTACCCCTGCCCTACTGCTTTGGTTGGCTGTAGGGTATAAAAGTGGTATATCAAAGAAACAAACATATTCGGCCCTTAAGCAGCCAGCTTTAGCATATAAGTGGGACTACATAAAAGTCCGTCCTACATTTATGTGCTAGCCCATGGCCGCTTAAGTGCTGAATATCAACTTAAGCAGCTATGCATTAACCAGCTTTAAAATAACTGAATATTCAAAGGCTGAACAGGTCCTGGCTTTGAATATCTGAGAATAACGTCATCAGCAGTGAGCAAAATGTTCATTGCTGCCAACTGAATATCGGATCCTATATATATATATTTTTTAAAGGGGGCACAGAGTGGTGTTCCTGCATCAGTCAAGTTACTGCAGCTACATTTCCACATCTAATTGTTTAGCACAGAAAAACCACGTGAGCCCCTACAGCTTACAAAATGATTGACAGAAAGTGCTCACATGGTAATTTTTTTAAAGAATGGCTGTGTGCTAATCATGTTCAACACCAAATCCCGAATATCAAAGAGGTAGTAAGCACTTTAATATACATAAAGGCCTCAGCCCCACCACTCCACAGCTATATATAACTTGATAACGGGAAGAATTACATGGTCTTCATCACCGGTCTATGTATATAGTCTTTATATTTTCATTTTTTAGTATTTTTAATAAACTTTTTAAAACTATAATAGTGCAATCTAATGCTTAAAGCCACTTATCTTTCAAGCTCACATGACTCGGGAGAGATGACCCGACATGTTTGCACTCCCGTGCTTTACCTCCCGCAGACTTCCCTGTCATCCGACTCAATGTTAAGGGAAGGCTGCGGGAGACCCTTGATAAAGCACAGGATAGCGAAACATGTCGGGTCGTCTCTCCCGAGTCATGTCAGCTTGAAAGATAAGTGGCTTTAAGCATTAGATTGCACTATTATAGTTTTAAAAAGTTTATTAAAAATACTGAAAAATGAAAATATAAAGACTATATACATAGACCAGTGATGAAGACCACGTAATTATTCCCGTTATCAAGTTATATATAGCAGTGGAGTGGTGGGGCTGAGGCCTTTATGTATATTAAAGTGCTTACTACCTCTTTGATATTCGGGATTTGGTGTTGAACATTGTTGATAATATTCCGAATTAAATACAGTTAAAAAAATTTTACATCATTATTTATAATGTGCACTAATCATTACATTACATTAGTATTTTCTATCCCGCCAATACCTTTCAGTTCTAGGCGGTTTACAAAGAGTTGGCCTGGGCATTCCCAGGGAGCTAAAAATGCAGAAAGCGGATCTTCTTAACTACAATCCAACCCAATCAATAAAGTTGATAGAGAGCTAATGGGGTTGCCAGATTTTTATGAACTACTTTATTCATTCAATTAGAGTCGACTTCCTCATGCCTATCAATTCATAAATCAATTTTTCTTATCCCACTGATCGTTTTATCTTACTCTTCATATGACACAAAACATATCTTAGTGCCTTAGGTGATAAACTAGGAGGAGGGTATATCATATATTGCTTGTTGTTGATGACTCTCAGTGCATCGGACCTCCCATAACCTACGTTATCTCAGGTCTACATTCTGCTTTCACAGTATAATCATTTGTACCATCTCCTCCTTTCCTTAATAATCAGAAATTCACTATTTAATAATTCTAATTTTTATTCACTAACTGTCTTATAATAGGCCTATTAGCTCAATCAATTCAACAGCAACACTTATCTTAAACAGCTTTCTGCTAATCCAACGTTGGTCATGGATATTATCTACTCGACGCTCTGTTTTCATTCGAGCGTTTCAGTCATCTGACCTTCATCGGGGAAATTCACTGTTGCTGTTATCGATGAAGGTCAGATAACTGAAATGCTCGAATGAAAACAGAGCGTTGGGTAGATAATATCCATGACCAATGTTGGATTAGCAGCAGGCTGTTTAAGATAAGTTTTGCTGTTGAATTGATTGAGCTAATAGGCCTATTATAAGACAGTTAATGAATAAAAATTAGAATTATTAGTTGCAGCACAATTCAGGGCGGTTTAGGATAGCACAATACTGTCATACCATTCATGGTCTATCACTGCAAAAATGTGTTCTCTATTATCAGGTTAACAGAAAGCATGTTCAAAAAGATAAGTTTTCACTACTACTCTGCCTCTCTACCCAGACTCAGGATAGAAAGAGGAAAGTGGATGGTAAAGGGAGGCGGAAGGGGGGGGGGAAGCTGCTCGCTTAAAGTAATAGAAAATGTTTGAAAATTCTCACAATCTTGAGGATGCCCTCAATGAAGAACGAAGGCAGCTTGAAGGGGATGAACATCACCAGCTCACACAAGTCAGCAATGTCTTGACCCCATATGAGAAGATATCTGGTGACTCTCCTTCAGCTCATTAGAATCCAACTTAAAAATTAATGGTCTACATTGATGTCTACTTAAGGAATACATTAACTATGTTCTGGAAGGAACAATAGTCTGTGGTCCCTGGTCAAGGACTAGTGTTCATGGCTAGACACAGATGAGAGGGGAACTCCTGGATAGAAGTGAGACTGAGCGAGAAGGACAAAGAACAGGAGGAAACTGTAGGCTAAGATAAAAACATTACCAGACCACATTTATTGCATTAAGGATGCACCAGACAAGAAACCTAGTGTCTGACTCATAACTTTGTTTCTGATGGAGCGTGTGCTTGGACAGATCAACACAGAACCAAATGTTCTTTCCTTCTTGTATTTATTCATCATATGGCAAAACTGTATTCTTGCCAACTTTATTGTAACTCAAAATACAAGTGAAACTTTTAGGGTAGACCACAAAATTGGTATTTTCTATCAGTCAAACTCAGTAATCCGTAATCATGCAATTTTGCTGCTGACAGATTTCATTCATGAATGCCTTCCCCTACCCATGTAAATTTCCTTTTGAATAACCATTTTCTATGTGCACAAAATCCATTACATGTGCAGTAGATTCATGGGATGTCTAAATGGTTTTATACAACAAGCATCACTGACTGCATGGTGGCTCCGCTGACTGACCTTTTCAATGCTTCTCTAGAGTCGGGAGTAGTACCAGAGGACTGGAGAAGGGCGAATGTGGTCCCTCTATACAAAAATGGAAGCAAGGAAGAAGTAGGGAATTACAGACCAGTAAGTCTGACTTCTGTGGAAAGCAAATTAATGGAAACACTTCTAAAACAGAGAATAGTAAAGTTTCTGGAATACTGTGGATTACAGGACTGGAGGTAACATGGATTCACTAGAGCAGGGGTCCCACACTTTTTTGGCTTGCGAGCTACTTTTTTTTTTAAAAAAATTATTTATTCAATTTTTAAACTATAGTTGTACACAATAATTAATACACTAACATAGAATATTAAAATTAAAGCACATTAAACTTAAAAGAATTCATTTAAAAAAAATGTATTTCCCCCACCCTTCCACCTATCAATAAATAAATACCTACAAGAACAATCTAAACATACCCCCTAAACCAGGGGTGCCCAATGCGTCGATCGCGATCGACCAGTAGCTCAGGAAGGCAACGTGAGTCGATCGCGGAGCCCATCCCAGGCTCCGTGATAGACTCGTGTTGCCGTCCTGATCTACGGGCCGATCAGCCTTCCTCTCCAGTGTTCTCCCTAGGGCCTTTTAGCTGGGCGGTCCGCCCAGCTGTCATCTGCCACTGCTGAACATTAAAAAAAACCCAAAAAAACCGGCTTGAAGATTTCAGCCCGTAGCGAACTTATGCTCCGGGCTCTAACGTGTGCGTTAGAGAGCCGGCTTCTTTTCCCTTCCCTCCGAAACCGGAAGTTATGTCTGGGGGGGGGGAGGAGAAGGGAAGCCGGCACGCACATGTTGAGAGCCCTGAAGCAAGCGTTCGCTACGGGCTAATGCGGGAGACAGGTTAGTGAAGCATTTGTTCTTCTTCCTGCCGGGTCCTGCCTACTTTCTGTTTCCGCGAAGGCAGGACCCGGCAGCATTTCCCCCAGTAGGTTGATCACGATCTTGGGCTGATCAGCCTTCCTCTTCCCGACGGCAGAATTGACGTCAGGGAGAGGAATGCTGGTTGGCCGAAGCAGGGAGAGCTTGGGACCTGTTATTGGTGGCGTTTGGGTCCTGGTCCCCGATGGCAATGGCAGGGCAGTGGCTTGGGGGAAGGCAGGGAGAAAGAAAGAAAAAGGGCAGGCAAGGAGACAGAAGGAAAGAAGAGAAACAGAAAAAAAAGAAAGGGAGGCAGAGAGAAAGAAAGGGCAGGGAAGAGGAAGGAAAAGTTGGGGGAAGGAATGAGGTCTGGAGGAGAGGAAGCATACAGGCTAAAAGAAGGGAAGAAAGATTGGATGCACAGTCAGAAGAAGAAAGTGCAACCAGAGACTCATGAAATCACCAGACAAGGTAGGAAAAATGATTTTATTTTAAATTTAGTGATCAAAATGTGTCTGAATTTATATCTGCTGTCTATATTTTACACTAAGGTCCCCTTTTACTAAACCGCAATAGAGGTTTTTAGCGCAGGGAGCCTATGAGTGTCGAGAGCAGCGCTGGGCATTCAGCGCAGCTCCCTGCGCTAAAAACTGCTATCGTGGTTTAGTAAAAAGGGAGGGGGGTATATTTGTCTATTTTTGTATGGTTGTTACTGAGGTGATAGTGCATAGAGTCATCTGCTTTGACCTCTTTGAAAAACCCTGGAATAGGAATGATAATTAACATTTTCTATGCGTACAGTGTGCTTTGTGTTTTTTTTTAATTTTATTGTTGGTAGATCATTTTGACTTGGTCATTTAAAAAGTAGCTCGCAAGCCCAAAAAGTGTGGGCACCCCTGCCCTAAACCAATTCTAAAATGTACCCCCCTACCCTACCCTCCCGCCCTGGATGTGTATGTTTAAAGAAACATCTAAACAGGTCAGTCCTTACAGTATTTAGTTAATGGTTCCCAAACATCCATAAATTTCTTGTAACTTCCCCGCTGAATGGCCATGAATAGCTCCATTTTAAAAATATAACAGAGGGACTCCCACCAGAATGTGTAATTAAATCTATCCCGATTTTTCAATTTTAAAAAAAATAAGCTGCATGGCAACCCCTGTCACTATAAAAAGAAGTTTGTTATTTCTCGCAGATAGTTGATTCTTCGATCTCATAAATGTACCAAATAAAATGGTATCATACGATAATGCCACTGGATTCTCTAATAAATTAACTTGATCCCAAATAGATCTCCAAAATTTCAGTATCAAGGGAAATAGTATAATAAATGATCCAACGTCCCAGCTTCGAGATGAAATTGCCAGCATCTATTAAACTCAGAACTATCTACTTTATGTAAATGGGGTCCAAAAAGCTCTGTGTAATAAGAAAAATGCAATGTCACCTCAGTAACAACTATATGAAAATAGACAAATATACCCCCTCCCCTTTTACTTAACTGTGATAGCGGTTTTTAGCGCAGGGAGCTGCGCTGAATGCCCTTTGCAGCTCCAGACGCTAAAAAACAGTATTGCGGTTTAGTAAAAGGGGGGGGGGGGGGCCATAGTGCAAAATATAGACAGCAGGTATAAATTCTGTATCATAGGCAAAAAACTCTACCAAGTACAAAATTCTGTTTTCAAAAATGGGTTAATCCACACCACTGTGCACAAGAAAACAATAGAAGAACGGTCTGTGAGCAAGGATACCAGATAGTGAAGATAAGTTAAGCATTTTTCCTGTTCTTCTGTTGTTTTCTTGTGCACAGTGGTGTGGGTTAACCTATTTTTGAAAACAGCATTTTGTACTTGGTGGAGTTTTTTTGCGTATGAGACAAAATTTGACTGGCTTATAACCCGCTGGGTTGCCATCTGATACTGAAAGCATTTTTTAAAATGCAGTTAAGGCTTTTTCTCCATTATTAGTAAAGTGCTTCAGTGGGTATCTTCACCAATAGGCTAATAACATTGATATATTTTTTGAGATTGGATTTTTTTGTTATATTATTTTTCTTGAGAGATGATTAAATACCTGCATGGCATAAATGCACATGAGTCATAGAAACATAGAAATAGACGGCAGATAAGGGCCACGGCCCATCTAGTCTGCCCAACCCAATGACCCTCCTCTACCTTTCTCTGTGAATAGATCCCACGTGTCTATCCCATTTGGCCTTAAAATCAGGCACGCTGCTGGCCTCAATAATTGAAAGGAAGCTCTGGAATGAGAGGGTATAGGATGAAGGTAAGAGGTGATAGGCTCAGGAGTAATCTAAGGAAATACTTTTTTTACAGAAAGGGTAGTAGATGCCGACTAGGCCTAGCTGCCCCTGTCCCAGAGTTTGAATGAAGGCAGTGGATACAGCTCTCAGTGCCTTCCCAAAAATGCACACTGAGAATTCTGTTGTGACACCAAAAAACCCCCACTTTAATTGGAAAATCCAAAACTCAAACAGGATGGTAAGTAAGGCACGAGCACCTACGGACTCTTTTAAGTCCTTCAATTATTTCTTATAGGAAAAATAAAGTTTCCCCAGTTCTACACACTTGAGCTGTAAGCACAATGTTCACCTTTAGCTCCAAGTATGTAAATTGAGTCCACTCTCAGCACAACCAATGCAGTGGATAGAGTACAACATTAAAAAAAAAAAAAACCTCCAAAACTTTTCTTCTGGCCTCACTAGCTAGCCTATCAAGAACAGTTCATTCAAACAAATATTTTTCCTTTTTAAGGTACACACACTGGCTGGAGCCCAGTTGGATAGAGCCAAATTCGCCAAACAGGCTGGGAGGAGATAGGCCTATACACCGCTGGTGTTGCCACCCTCCCAAAAGACAGGCACAGGTTTTATCCCTCATTCCCACAGCACACCTCAGAGCAGTGCACACCTGCTCCAAAATAAAACAAAAAAAAAGGCAGCTTCTGCTTCACAGTTCTTTGGGGTGGCTGGACATACCCCACAATGTCACCAGCACAAACACTCAGGCAGGCTTGAACCAAAAATATCAAAATGAAAACTTCAGTGAAAGGAAAAATAAACCGTTTTGTTTAATAGCCTACTGGCAATCCATCTGCTCCTCACTAAGATCAGGCAAAACATAGTCCTCTTGGAAATCCATTGTATAGTCCTCGGGCTGGGCTTCTGTACCTGGTTCAGCATGGCTTTCAGCAAGCTCCTTCATTTCCCAGTCAGCAGTCTCCTCGAGGGAACTGGCTTGTGCTGGCTCCTGCTGAGCTGGAAGGACTGGCCTCTGTTCCAGCTGTCTTCCTCCCCTGTCTAAACCTTGGCACCCAGCCACGCCCCCTCCTAGCAGGAACAGGCAAGATCTTAAAGGGCCCTGCACTCTGTCAGCCTGTATTCTAGGCATTCTTAAAGGGGCAGGCTCCTGCCTAAAGCTGTGCACAGGATTTTTATACACTGCATGATGTTTCACAGACCTGCTGACAGAGTTTTTAATGGGGCTTACAGGATCTTCCTCCATGTTTCTGGTAGGGCTAGCGGGATTTCTGTCACGATGCATGGAACAGTCTCCCGGAGGAAGTGGTGGCGACAGAGACTGTGTCTGAATTCAAGAAGGCAAGGGATGGTCACATGGGATCTCTTAGAGCACAGGTGTCAAAGTCGGTCCTCGAGGGCCAGAATCCAGTCGGGTTTTCAGGATTTCCCCAATGAATCTGCATGAGATCTATTTGCATGCACTGCTTTCAATGCATATTCATTGGGGAAATCCTGAAAACCCGACTGGATTCCGGCCCTCGAGGAGGGACTTTGACACCCCTGTCTTAGAGAGAGGAAGAGATAATAGTTACTGCAGATGGGAAGACAAGATGGGCCCTTTGGCCTTTATCTGCCATCATGTTTCTAAGACATGCAGTAGGGAAGCCTTGAGCTAGCCAAGCCAAGTCACATCTGCTGCTACTCTGACCTGGTTTCATCTTCAGGGATTACACAGGACCACTCTTGCTCTTCAAAGAGTGAGAACTCATGTTTCAGCAGTCTGTGAAAAATCACTCATACATTATTTTTCCTAAAAGCAATATTGGCCTGTAGTCCTAAAAAGATTCCCCGTCTCCTTGCTCCATTATTGCCTCTGTTGAACCTAATCATGTCTATTTTCTCCAAAAATATCATTCCCTACCACTTTGCATTTATTTTAATTCACCTATACAAGCAAACAGTGGGTATAACTTATACTATCCATTGTTTCATTTATTAATTTGGTATCTAGATCTGACCCTACTGACATTTATACAGTGCATCAGAGCAATGTAGGGTCAAGTTTCTAAGAACAGTGAGCCCCATACTTCCTCCTCAATGAAAGTAGGTGTCTATGCTCTGTTATAGCATTAACCCCTTTTATTTTGGCAGATCCAAGTAAACAAAGAAAGACACTGTGAGAAGTACTGATGACACAGGAATAAATTTTCCCCATCCCAGTGGGACTTCTCTATCCCTGTCCCTGAGAGCTCTGCCCCTGTCCCATTCCTGCAAGCTCTGCCTTATCTGCACAAGCCTCAAACACTTTAAAATCATAAGTGTTTCGAGCCTTATATAGTTAAGGCAGAGCTTGCAAGAATGGGACAGGGATATTGAGATCCTGCGGGAATCACTTTTTACTGCATCTTGATTGCCCACAGGTTCAGCAACTTGTGGTATCTTAGTCCTGCAAGTTGATGAATTCCATTTTAAAGGAATTACACTGCTTGCGAGTCACCCTGCAGGCGGTGTTATTCCAGCAACCCAGAATCATTGGGTCATAAAGCCACTGCCCAATGCTCCCGAGTCCACAGAGAAGGGTTCCCCCAGCTTTCAGGCACCTGCCCACCCTCACAGAGGAAAGGCCCTGCCAGGGCTGGCCAAAAGCTACCTGTTTACCGGCACTTCCCCTGTTCACCAGCTGCCGCTAGCTATATCATCAGGTGAGAGAGGGAGGAGGGAAGGGGTTGTCAGGATTGGCTCTGCTACTTCGGGAATGGAGGGAAGGAGGGAGGTAAGGAGGGGAGGTTATTGGATCAGGAGCACCACGTTGGATACTGTCTTAAGAGTGCAAGAGACTTTTTTTTTTTTTTTTTTGCTGACAATTTTTTTGCCAGTTGGTTGAGAGTGCCCAATTAATTTAACGCTGGTTAGCCGAGATTCTACTGTACAAGCAATTTGTGAAACGGACAAACACTCAAAATCAGAGAGAGGGGAAAAAGGCCAAACAGGCAAAAATTATTAGCCTGTACACATCCCTATCAGATGATACACTTAGCCTTAGGATTGTAGGGTCATGAAATGGTTAACTGTTGTTTAAAATATTGCTCTGGCCTACATAGCTGAAGAAAGTGTACAATCTATTGACTTCATCTGCCTAAAATGTATGTCCCTACCTTACCACATTGTAAGCTAAATAGATAAGAGTTTGAGCCATGATGTACCCTGCCTTTCTGTACATTTAACATTTAGAACTGTAAGAGTTAGATAAGTGACCTGCTAGTGTGAGCTTAGGACCAATAATAATTGTAGAAAAGTTATAGAAGTAACAAATGAAAATTGTAGTTTTTGCATATATTAGTTTGCAAAAAGAGCATAAAAGTCTGTGTATTTCCTGTTTCTGACACTCTAGTAGGCAGGCTATTAACTGCACTAGAGTCTGGTATACCGTAATAAATTTCTTGTACTTTCTTCACGCCTCTGACTTTGTGTGTCCAAGTGACCTTTCAGGATGAACTAGTATAAACTTTTAAAAAGCACTGCAAACTAACTGGGCCTCAAAGCATGGACAAAGCCAGACTATTGAACCCAAGACATTTACAGATGGAGCAAGCAGGTTATAAACCACTTAATCTTTATCTGAACAGAACTGGTGTTTTTAACAAGCTTCCTTTACATTTTAAAGGCAAACCAAATGAGTTCTCTCCAGTGAATAAACACATTTTATCACTATGTTGCTCTCACACTACTAAGTAGCATTGGCCTTAATTACACTTTTGGAAGTTAGTAAAAAGAAATTTTTTAAAAAAAGGAAAAAAGGTGATACTTTGGACTAACTCAATGCGTTTTATGATGAACTTTCGAATGTAACCCTTCTTCTTCAGATCATAAAAAAGCAATTGTTGACAAAGGAAAACATGAAAGCATTTCGGGGATTGAAAGAGGAAGAGGTGGGTAGGAGACAAAGGTGGCAGAGTAGTTTTAAATGTCTTTAAAGTGGGAAAGAAATCCCAGATCCCCAAGTTCTGTCTGGTAGGTGTCAAAATACCTTATTTCGATTTCAAAGATTTTACATTCTCAGATTATTTTAAAATTTCCCTTTTAGTATTCTCACCATAAAATCATTGGTGCAATGGTCAGTTTTTCCAAAGTGTTGTGTGATCGAGGCGACATCCTGGTTGGTATTGTATGTTGATTCTGGTCTTTAGCATTTGGCTTTTTTCACCAATGTAACATGCCTCTCTGCACTGAAAGATGTATACCACATTAGAAGACAAACATGTGAAGGATCCCTTTATGCTGAATGTTTTTCCCATATGAGTGACCGTGGGATCCTTTGAAATGTGCTTGCACAGTTTGTCACACCACAAGGATGCATGCCATTCTCGTCATGGGTTTGTGAGGGGAGTTTGCTTTTTACCAATTTTTGTTCCAAATTAGGTAGCTGACAGAAGTCCAGCACAGGTGGAGCTGGGAATATTTATTTTAGTAATTCATTTTCCTGGGGTAGTGTTTGTGGATCTCTTATAAATTTTCTTAATTTTTCCAGTTCTGGATTGTATGTCAGTACCAAGGGGGTCTTGTCCTTGTAGTGTAGTACAATTTATCTGGGTGTTTTAAGGGATGAGGCATTATTCTTGGAGACTATTTTAGGGTTGTATCTTTTTTGTTTGAAGGATTCAGTCAGGGTCTTTAGGTGTTTATCTCTGTCTCTTGAGTCAGTGCAGATGCAGTGCTATCATGTGGCTTGGCTGTGTATAATGGATTTTTTTTATATGTGAAGGGTGAAAGCTGGAATTATGGAGGTAGCTGTATCTTTTCTTAAGTTTCTTGTAAATAGATGTGGTGTCTAGAATACTGACTTTTTCTGGGGAATAGACAATTTTGAATTTGATTGTAGGATGGTATGTAACGAAAGAATTATAGAATTGAGAGTCTCAGTCCAAATCATAAAAATGACATCAATATACTGGTAGTATTTCAGGGGTAAACCTTCTTCAGGGGTCCTGATGAAGACTGGCATGGCGAAGACCAATAAAATGCAATAATGACCTAAAGTTGTTGTTGCACTGTCTCTGGAGTCAAGTATGAGTCCAGCAATGCCAATTTGGAAAACGGTTCAAATAAAACGTGGCAGCTGGTAGGAACTATCAGCGAGAAAGTTGAGGATGTGACAGATAGGAGGGATAAAGTTGGGAGAGATAGTGCCGAGTAGGTGGTTGGGAGTCAGATCAGAGGAGCAGGTGGTAAGTTTGGAGGAGGAGAGAAGATGTGCAGTTTCCTTTTCAGTGATTTCAGAAAAGGTGGCAAGGGTCAGATGGAAGGGAAGGTGGGGAGAAGGTGACCTGGTTAAGAACTCAATGTGTTGTAGAAGAATTTGGCCATAGTCTGGGGAGAATGTGAAGGGGAATGAGTGGAGGTGAGTTTCGTGTGGTAAAGAAGCTAAGAGAGTTAAGTTAAATAGGCATAGTATTCTTCAAGTTATAAAGCTAAGAGAGTTAAGTTAAATGGGCATAGTATTCTTGTTTGGCAAGTATGAAGGCAGATTGGAAGGATGTCAGCAGGAATCTGAAGTATATGAATTCAGCATGTGCGCATAATTTAAGTCAAAAGACATTCCAGATCAGGTATAGGGGTGCAAGTAGCAGGTGTTGGAGGTCAGCTAGGGATGGGGTTTGGCATGACTTACAGGATGTGAAATGGGAGGGACAAGGGTATCGAAAGCAGAGTAGAGGATGTGTTATAGGAGGAGACAGCTTCGTTGACAGACTTGTATGATATAGTAGTTGAAGGGAGGAATGAGACAGTGATGGAGGGGGCACCAGAGTCGATAGCCTGAAGGTTCCTAATAGAGAATAACATGGAGACAATTTTTTCCCTGCCCCATCCCGGCAAGTTTTTTCCTGGCCCTTCCCCATTCCTGCAAGCTCTGTCCTCATCTGCATAAGCTTCAAACACTTTAAAAACATAAGTGTTCAAGGCTTGTATGGTTAAGGCACAGCTTGCAGAAATGGAGTAGGGACAGCGACAAAACTCATGGGGACGGAGAAATTGAGTTCCTGCAGGGACTGAGAAAAAATTGTCCCCTTGTCATTCTCTAGTTCCTAAATGTATTGGTAGTACTAGAAGTTGGTATTGCATTATCTACTTAAGGATCATTTCCTTTGGTCTAAAACACATACTTACAATTGATTATGAAATCTCAGGAAACAGTCAATTAAAAAGTCTAGAAGTATTCAGGGAGGGCTAGGCAGTAGTGCTCAAACCTTTATTTAGACAAAACTCGCTTGTGGATTCCGTCATTTGTTTACTTCTCATTCCACAGAGGAAAGGAAGGGGATCCCACCCTCTGGCAACACAATACTCAGCTCAACTAGAAGGTGAAGAGGTGGGATAATGAAAATGCCATTTAAGTCACTGTAAGACCTTTCATTCTGCTGCTTTAGCAAGCATTCAGTTTGTTAGCAAACTTTAAAACATTTCTTGTTTACACATTAAAAAAATTGTATTGGCAGAAAAAAGGTGTCAAAGAAAAAGTCCAAAGATTAGGGAAAAATCAAATAAACCAAATTTAAGTTTTCCTCCCTGTTCAGATCCCTAGAAGATCAATAAACAAGTTACAGGTAAAACCTTCTGTTTAAAAACATTTGGAACTAGTTTATAAAGTTACTCGCCTCAGAATTAGATTTAACTTTAAGCGCCTCGAGCCACGGGGGTGTGGGTTTAGGGTTCCTCCTCCATGGATGCAGGATCACCAGTTGTGGCAAGGAGAAGCTGTGGGAAGAAGGGAGAGTCTCTCTCTCCACATGCTCCATGTTCAATGGGGCGCCTCCTCCATAATTCCAACAGTGCTTTCCCAGAAGAGTTGTTCAGATTGAGCCCCAGCGCCTCCACGAGACTTACCACTTGAAGATTCAGGTTAGGTCAGCAGAGATTATAATTTGCAAGTAAATGCTACCCGTGCATGATTCCCCTATGCCTTTTGAGAGGACTGGTAATGTTTTATTGGAAAGAATGCAGGGCAGAAGAAGCAGTGCACTTTTCAGCCTAGCGGCCTTATATCCAGATTTTTGTTATGTGAAGTAAGCAGCCATCAAACTCACCTGAAAGGAAATAAAATCCAACTTCTTTGTTTGGGAACAGCTTAGTATAACCACAGGTTGCTTCCTGCCTCTTTTCCTGAATTTGAATGAGTTACCATGTCCAGGACACTCATTAAATTTATTGTCTTCCATCATATCGTAGGGCTAGATTCATTAAGCAAGCCGATCGTGTACCGATCGGTTTGCGAGCCCTTTGCCACCCAATTTCCCTCCGACCCGATTCACTAACCTGTGTACCAATCTGATCCCAATCCGTGCATGCAAATAAGGGAAATTGGCATGCAAAGCAGGAAGGACGCAATTCACTAAACTTTCTTCTGGCTCACCGACTGGCTGGCCGATAAAAAACTAGCGACTGGTGAGGATCAGTCGCTTGTGCTAAAACCCTGCTCTCTGCCCCAATTCTCCTGCTTTGGCCACCCTGCTCTCTGCCCCACCTCTCTAGCCCTGCCTCTCCTGCCCTTCCCCGCAGTGCGAGCCTATGGTTTTAAAGCAGGTTAAAACCACAGGCTCGCGAAGTAAAAAAAAAAAAAAACCCAACAAACCTTAAAGTAAAAAAAAGAAAAAAACTGACCGGCACGAAGGACCAATGCATGCGCAGATCATCTACAGTCAAGGAAGATGGTCTGCGCATGCTCAAGGATCGCTCTCCAGTGATCCGTGTGGTCAGGAGGGGGGATGCCAATGATCGCCCCCATTTGCATGCAGGCCTTTAGTGAATTTGTCGGCCTGCCTGCAATTGGACACGGATCTCAGGTTAGTGAATCTAGCCCATAGTACTGAAACTGTTCTCATTGTGATTACCACATTGATAATAAGACAGTTGCACCGATATCTTTCAATCGGCAGCTTTTCATACACGAGCCACAATCTTTCTTCATAGTTTCCACAAAGTAGGTGTTTCAGGTACTGTTTTAGACTAGTTTTGCATTCCATATCTTTGTTTAGACCAGTGTCCTGCAAACATTTGGCACCACAACACACTAAACTCAGTACCCTGGCTGGAAGGTATACAGACGTGCACGGACGTCAGCGCAATGAAGTCACACTTATCGTTTTGCCAGTGGGGGATCCTGGAGGAGGGGACGTGCAGGGAGAGGAAGAGGAAGAGAAGGAGAGTCGTCGGCGCTGGCTGATTGCCTATAGGTGTCCTGTAAGCAGTCAGCCGGTGCCGGTGCCTCTCGTCCTTACCAGCATCTCGGGGCACACCTGGAATCTGCCACAGCATACAGTTTGCGATACAATGGTTTAGACCTATACAGTCTAATGGAACAATTCTACTTACTGGCCATACTTACAAGAGGCATAGAGAGATATGGGTGACTAAAATTACGCCAGGTGTACACCTGGCTGGGCCTCCGCGTGTGCGGATCGCCGGACTTGATGGACCGAAGGTCTGATCCGGAGACGGCAGTTCTTATGTTCTCTCTTTCTTATGGGGTTCCTCAAGGCTCATTGTTAGATTCTATCTTGTTTAATATTTTTCTGACACCATTCCTTTAGTGCAATCTTTCAGCAAACACATAAGGAGTTGGGTCTATGACTCAGATTTCATGTACCAATTTACAAGAGATTTAAACTCTGGCTCAACAGCTTGACCGATTGGCAGACTGGCTCAAATTGAACAGACTAAATCTGAATCCTGAGAAATCTAGTGGGGTATTATTTACCAGGTATGGTAGCCCTGATTTGTATGCACCTGTTTTAATGGTGGGAATCCCAATTAAATTTGGTGATAAAGTATTATGTGTGATTCTTAACCGACATTTGACTTTTCAGGCTCAGATCGCCAATGTAATACAACATAGCTATTTTAAGCCCAGATTGCTGTACTCAGTAAGGAATCTCTTTACTGTTTCAGCCCTCCGGGTATTAATTCATTCTTTACAAAAATCTAGCTGATTAATAATGAACATGCTTTGTTCAGACCTGTGGGCCGTCGATATAAACAATCCAAAGTATGGCCATAAAGTTGTTGATGAACTCAAAAGCGTTATCCAGTGACAATATTTCTTAAAGCAGAACATTGACTTCCTATCAATAGCCATCTAACATTTAAGTTTTATTTGTTTCTGGTCTATAAGATTTATCATAAAAGGATTCCTCTCATCTAGACCAGTGGTTCTTAAACTTGTCCTGGGGAAACCCCAGCCAGTTGGGTTTTCAAGATATCCCTAATAAATATGCCTGAGGCTCACTTGCACATTATAGAGGTGACAAGAATGCAAATCTGCCTCATGCATATTCATTAGGAATATCTTGAAAACCCCGACTGGCTGGGGTTTACCCAGGACAAGTTTAAGAACCACTGGTCTAGGCTACCGATTCCTTACTCACCTGCAAGATCTCCGAGATCTGCATCACAGATGCAATTGATGGTTCCGACACTGCATGCTCTTGGGTAGAGCTTAGTTTCTCAGAGGATTTTTAGTGATCTGGGGCCCTCACTCGGAAATGCTATAATCATTATGACTTTGTCAGGCTGATTCGGTGGAACATTTTATGAGAAGCTAAAATTTTAATAATTATTTTATTAAAAAATGTATGTGCCGCATACAACTATGCAGTTTCCATGTCGCATACATAAAATCTTGTTTCCCTGTGATTATCACATATAACATAGACATGTCTAAACAGCATCATTAATTATCCCTGTTATAAGCAGGAATAGAGCACAAATTTAATCAATTCAGAAACACAGTCACACTTTAAATCATACATTGCTGTCAAAAGAGCTCTAAAAGGCAGTTATCAACTGAAATATACCTTGGCATAAGAAGGCATGGGCAAATAATTGAGTTTTCAGCATTTTCTTAAAATTCATCCCCCCCCCCCCCACACACACACACACACACAAAACCGCAGGATACCAGGGAAGGCATTCCATAGTTCTACACCACCCACAGATATCACTGATGCTCCGATCCTAGCATGCATAGTCGACATTCTACCCTCCAAACTTAATTTCTATCCTATGAAGCCTATAGCGGTTGATAGGCATTAGTCTCTAGGTCCAGGCTCTTAGAATCTGGGCTAGGGTCTTGGCCTGGTTATCACCAGATGTGTGTATCTTTTTGGCCATTTGCTTAGAATTGTTTGAGCTGTGAATGCAGTCTATGCTTGTGCACGGCTTACTGCTCTAATTCTTTCATTATCCTTTTATGGTACTTTGGAGTTCTTTTCTTACTCTTATTTTAGATATTGTAAACTGCTCAGAAGGTTCGCCGATTGGGCAGTAAATCAATTTTTAAATAAACTTGGAAACTTGGACAGCAATATACCCCCACTGTTATTCTCTTCCCTTTCACACATGGAATATCTTTCCCTAAAGATTTTGCAGTGCATTGTTTCCTGAATTTTATCCTGTTTGTGCCAGAGGAACCTGAAAGCATTTTGGAAGGAAGAACAGGATAAATATAAAATAAAATAAGTTAGCCTTTGAAATCAAACCTTTTACTTATTAAAGCAAATATGATATTGGATAGTGTAGATAAAAAATATACCTCACCAGCAGCACGTAGTCAGAACACAAATATACTATCCAGATAATAAATTAAAAATAAAACAGAAAAAAAAAATCTAATATTGAAATGCATCATCAAGAATCATGTTCAGAAAAAATTTAAATTACAAGGAAGGAAAGCTAAAGCAATCAACCTACCCCTCTCCTCCCAAAAATAAATCGGAAAACAATTAAGAAGCTTAAATCTTTGAAGTCCTCAATATATAGAGATCTAAAAGTCAGGCAAAGAAAAATTCAGGGAAAAAGATGAAACTTGCCAAAATAAATCATGGAGAACCCAATAATCAAATTAAATTACTGCAGACTATTTGGCTTAAACAACTAAAAGACATTACAGCAAGTTATTTAGGGCTCCTGTTACGAAGGTGCGCTAAGAGTTTTAGTGCACACACCGGATTAGCGTGCGCTAGCCGAAAATCTACCGCCTGCTCAAAAGGAGGCGGTAGCGGCTAGCCCACGTGGAAATTTAGCGTGCGCTAAGGCCCTAACGCACCTTTGTAAAAGGAGCTCTTAATTTCAAATTTTGCCTTCATGGACAGCCTTATCACTCAGGAACAACTGGGCCAATACTCAGAAGTCAGTAGATTTTAAGGCACTAACAGCCATGGATAGTTCAATCTCAGATACTAAATGCTGGACCACATCTGGGCACCGGCATTGAATACCCGGGGACAGGTGTTGACCTGGAAGATATGCAAGGGCCAGCCAACATTCAGAGCCAGCACCAGCATTAGCATACCTAAGTGGGTAAAGATAGGATTGCTTTTTGTGCTGTCCTATCTGCTCAACTAGTTATGTGGACAACAGCACTGAATATGGCCAGTGCCCATGATAACTCCTCTCTGACTCAATCCCGGACTGCCCTGCAACGTCATGGCAGAGTCAATATTGAGCAGCACTGCCCAGTTAGTCTACCTGAGCCCATGCGTCACTCCCCCTTCCCTTGTTCAAAAGTAGGCTGCTAAAACCTACCTTTTCGAGATTACCTTCAACTCATAACCCTACACCCCATTGCTCGTCACCCTAACCAGCAATTTAACCATCCCCTGCTAACTAATTCCTATCCTGGCATCCTGTTTTGATTGACTAGATTGCGAGTTCATTCAAGCAAGGACTATCTCCTTTGTGACTCTGTACAGCGCTGTGTACATCTGGTACCGCTCTAGAAATAAATTAATAGCAGTAGTAATAGCAGAATATCGGTAGACGGCCTGCTCAATGTAGATTAAGCAGGAAGGAGCCTTTCCTGCTCCTTAAAATCACACTGTATATAACTGACTCAATTGCTAACTATGAAAGCTCAAAGAATACATATGGTACCCCTTGATATTTCACAAGACATTTACAGGATACTTTAGATAAACAGCAAGGCTCCCAACTGCATAAGCCTAGGTTTCATTGCGAGAAACTGCATACTCTTTTACTGAAGGGCACAAGCCACATCAGGAAACACAAATTTTCAAACCCCCCAAAAAAGGATAATCACATTATCTGAATAAGAGCTTCATGAGCTGATCTCAGTCAATACAGAATGATGAAACCACAGTTTGTGTTGATGAAACAGCCAGATGTGAATTGAAAATTTCTAGAAAAGCCGAGATGACTAGACTGTTTCTCTCTCTTCACCTCATCCCCGAGAGAGATAACAGTCCATCCTGTCCCTCAAATTTGTTCCTTCCTCTTAAATGCAGGCAAGTAGCATACACAAGAGGCCAGAAGGTTCTATGGATCGGTAAGATATTTCTTAAATCTCTCAAAGGCCTCCAAACCACATTTTCCAATGTTCAGCCTTTCCACAAAGCAAAAGACATCTAACAATACCCTCCTGGACATTCTCTAGCTTTCCTGTTTTAGTTTCCATCTTCTCCACTTGCCCAGAAATAGTTTTTAAATGGATTATATGCTCACTCAACTGCTTTTCCAATTTTAAATTTCTCTCAGAAATAGCTGCCAATTCCACAGGAAGGGATTGTTCCAAGTCTACTACCATTTTCCAGAATTCTTCCAATGCAAACAATAATGATTTAAAATTAAATTTGGAATGTGACATATCAGAAATTTGCAGGAAAAAAAACAAAACAACACCCTCCACTTTCAGCTTGTATCCATTTAATTTTTTTTTTCTCTCCACTGATTTCACACCTTTTCCTTATCATCCACTCCTCAATCCTCAAGGGGGAGAGTGTGGGAAAGTGCTTAAAGCTACAGCCTTGGCACCCTGAGGTTGTGGGTTCAAGCTCACACTGCTCTTTATAACCCTGGGCAAGTCACTTAATTCCTCTTTGCCCCAGATACATTCGATTTTAAGCCCGCCAGGAAAGACAGGGAAAAATGCTTGAGTTCCTGAATAAATTAATGTAAACCATTCTGAGCTTCCCTGGGAGAATCGTACAGAAAATTGAACGAATAAATGAATAAGATTTGGACATTTATCTCTGCAGTTTCACTATTGCCAGAATGTATGCTGTAGTGAGGTAGGCTTCACCAATGCTATGCACAGCTGTGAAGAACCTGCTAAACTATAGTAAATAATCATTCTTGCTATTAGTCAGTAAGAAAACTTAATGCATACCAATGAAACGTCGGAAAATACTGAGGGTGTAATTAAGAGGTCCTTGTACTAAGCTACAGTAAGCACTAATATGTGCTTAACACAGCTTAAAATGGCACTACTGCAGGGCACGCTCAGGCGTCCCCATTAGTTTTTGCGCATGCGCATACTACCCATGCTAAAAAAAAAAATGAAGCTTATTTTATCATGACTAGTGGCGTATTTGGAGATGGAGAGTAGGTGCAGCTAAGCTAATTGATTAGCACAGGGGCACTGCCAATTTATTTATTTACTAGTCTTTAGGCCCATTACATTAACGGGTGCTAGAATAGATGTGTGTCTTTGTGTTTCTTTTTTTTTCATTTTCTCTCCTTGGCTGCTTTCTGTCTATCTTTCTGTCTCTCTTCCTCCTGCTGTCTGTCTTTCTTTCTGTGTCTCTTTCCTTGACTGTCCAGCCCTTCTCCCTTCATTTTACCTCCCCCCTGCCCAGCAGCACCTGTTCCTCTCTTCCCCTGTCCAGCAGTAGGGCTCCCATCTTGTTACCCCCCTCAGCCTGTTACATTAACGGGTGCTAGAGTAATGTCTGTCTGTCTGTTTTTTTGTTTTGTTTTTTTCTCTCTCTCCTTGGACGCTGTCTGTAATTCTTTCGGTCTTTCTCCCTGGCCCCCTGTCTGTCTATCTTTATTTCTAACTCTATCCTCTTCCCTCACATGTGCCTTTTTTTCTTTCTCCTTCCCATTTCCTTCCAAGTCTGCTCCCCCTATCCCTCAGATTTCCATTCAGCAGCTGTCCCTCCTCTCCCCCACACTTCCATTTATTGTCTCTCTCCCTCTCTCTACTTGCTAGGATTAGTAATTCCTCCTAGTTCTCTCTCTCTCTCAACTCATACCCTTGGACAAACTATTTTTTTTTATATCTTTTTCACTTCAGCATTGTCTTCACATATCTGCAAGCCATGGCTTTAGGCCTTCCTCTCTGGCGGGTCCTGTGTTAATGAAAACAGGAAGTAGGCAGGACCCGCCAGAGAGGAAGGGCTGAAGCCGGCAACAGCAGCGAATTTTAAACACTGCTGCTGCCCGAAGAAGCCAGGCCTTAACCGCAGCCGGCAATGGTGCTGGGAGTGGAGGGTTTTCAAATGTTCAGCGGCGGCGGTGCTGGGGGGAAGAGGGGGGTTTGAAAAGCCGTCGGTCGTGAAGTATGCCGCCTGCATACTTTATGGCCGACGGCTTTTCACGACTTTAAAACTTAGCGGCGTAGTCTTTTGGTGTCCTATCCCCTTCCCGCGTTCTGTCCGTCTCCAAGCGGCTCCTCTCACGACCGCCGCCTGCGTCGGAAGCCTTCTCCGACGCAGGTGCGGCTCACCCTTACCGCGCTATCTGCCTGCCCCGGAAGTGTTAATTTTGGTTGTTTCGTCGCCGACTTGGGTTCGGGGCCTTGCGCTGTTGGAGGAGCGGAACGGGCTTCTGGAGGCGATCGGGAAGACTGACTGCGAGGTGCACTGGTAACGATCCCTTTCCGAAGCTGGAGAGGGGCGGGAAAAGCTAACGATCGTCTCTTTTTTCGCTCTCCTTCCCCTAAGTACCAACTCCTCACTCCCCGCCATCTAGCACATGCGCCACAGCGCGACAGATCAGCGCGAGGTGGAGAGCAGGTGGTGACGTAAAACGCGCGCATGCGCAGTCGTGTTTCCGCGACGGACCAGGGAACACGTTTTTTTTAGTGCGCATGCGCGGCCTATCATTTTATTATATTAGATTAAACTGACTGAAAGAATGGAAAACAAAATAGTGTCCAAATAATGATGTAATATGACAAGATTGATGGAACACTTATAGTGTATATAATGTGATTGAAATCAAGGGAGAAAAAGACCTCAAAATACCCCTAAAGTGTGATCAATGAAGTCACAAATATTTTGGGGTTAGGTATCATCACCGGTCAAAAACCCTTGAATTTTTAATGTTTTTTAATTTTCATTAATGTTTTTTAATTTTCATTAATTTTTAATTCATTCTTCTTTTATTTTAAATACCAATATGTATCAATTTAGTACTTAAATCTTTCCTTCTAAGTGATTGAGCAATCAAGTGACCAGCAACTGTTGGTTCAATATCATAATAATCATTCTATTTGTATTTAGAAAATAGTAAGCACTTATCTTTGATAACCCAACGGAGGCCCGGTCCGTTTCGCTCTAATGGGCTTCTTCAGGGGTAATGAAAGGCTTATGTGATTGCCAGTTAAATTTCCATTTTGCTCAAAAATCTTTAAACAGAAGGAAGAAATAAACAGATACATTATATACCAAATTTTACTGAATAAATCATTCATGAATTTCAAAGAACACCCAGTGCACTGCCATTGATACCATAATGAAATATATAATCATTTATGTAAATTTTCTTTGAATTTATATCATGTTATTAAATTCAAGTATGTCTAAGTTA
Source organism: Geotrypetes seraphini (assembly GCF_902459505.1). Taxonomy (NCBI): domain Eukaryota; kingdom Metazoa; phylum Chordata; class Amphibia; order Gymnophiona; family Dermophiidae; genus Geotrypetes; species Geotrypetes seraphini. Next base: position 171,272,583 of record NC_047089.1, on the reverse strand, counting down.
ATTCAATACATCCATTAATTGAAATATTGATACAAATGTTGCAATTATAACTGTTGAACTCAATATCTTTTTTGCAACAGTTTTAATATATCACAGTTAAATGAATGTGTCCATTAAATAAATGTGTTTTGAGTGTCACAAATGTGGCTACAAGCTCAATCTCTTATTTGCGACGTTCAGATATTCAGAGCTTTACAAGGCTTAGTAATATTTATATAAACGGCAGAGATCTAGAATCTAACTTGTCTGTAATTGAATGATACTTGCCGTTGCTGAGATTTTCACAGACTACACATCGGGTTGAAAAACAACAACAAAATGGCGCTGATATTTAAATAGAACGCCGTGAATTTATTGACCAATCAGAACACTGATACATGAATTACCATACAGCCGATTTTAAAACTTATCGGCACAAGCTCTAACTCTCATTCACAACTCATAAGTATATTAAAGTCTGACATTCACAGCAAATCTGACCATTCATCAACTCAATACCTGCCGTTAGTGAAACCTTCGTTCACTCTGCACCCGATTGTAGAAATCAGAGAACAAAATGGCGCTCGTATTTAAACTAAACGCTGTGAACCCATTAACCAATCAAAACACTGATGTGTAATCAATGTGTTTTTGTGATATTATTTTTGAAAAATTTCTTCATAAAAACACCGAAGGATGTGTCAAAACTTATTTTATATACGATGAAATCCTTTAAATTGTTTGCTTTACAATGTAATGAAAATGAGTCTGAAATAATGTGTTTGATCTCAGAAAAACATAAAGTTTGATTTAAAGATGACGCTATGTTTGAAAAGAGACTACAAAACTAACAGCCAATCGGATCTGAACATATTGGAAAACAAGTATTTAAACTTTATAATATACACTATATGTTTATATTAAAATCCGATGATATACCTGACTGAATGTATGTATAAAGAACTATAGATTTAATCATCCTTTATAGAATTGAAATAATACTTTGTTTTAAAAGAATGCATGCCATTCTATTTGGCTATTTAGTCCACAAGGCTCTAATGAGTGGAGTCTCGAAATCCAAAATTGTTCTCTTCTCAATAAAAATTGATTACGATCGCCCCCTCTGTTAGATTTAGGAACTTGATCAATAACCCAGCATTTAAGTTGTTGAAATTTATGTTGAAATTCATTGCAATGGGCTACCATGGGGGCTTCAATTTTTATTCTTTTGAGATTGGACCGATGTTCGTTCAATCTTATTTTCAAACTTCTGATGGTTTTACCAACATAAATCTTGTTACATGGGCATACAATGAGATAAACAACATGAGTGCTGTTACAATTACTAAAGAAATTAATCTTGTACTGGTTTGAATCAAACGGATTAGTGAAATTATCTGATTGTGTCATAATTTCACAGTTGGAACAATGTCCGCATTTGAAATGACCTTTCAATATTGGAGATTTCTTGGTACTGGATTTGAGCTCAGATGGACTTAAGAGTTCTTTAAGGTTCTTACCACGAGAATATGCATTTCTTAGATTGATATCTTTAAAGATGTCTAAGGTCTGCATTACTTTCCAGTGTTTCTTCATTACATATGAAATTCTGGAACTTGCATTGTTGTACTTAGAGACAAAGGTGCAAACATTTTCATTAGAATGATAATTTGAAACTGGATTTAACAAATATTGTCTGTTATTGAATTTTGCTCTTGTGTATGCTGCGTTGATGTTTTTTCTATTGTATCCTCTGTTTAGGAACTTTTCTTTTAATGATTTAGATTGATGTTTAAAATCTTTCTCATCATTACATATGCGTTTGTATCGTAAGAATTGAGAGTATGGTAAACTAGTTTTACATCCCAATGGATGACAACTGGTTGAATGTAGTAGAGTATTACGATCTGTGCTTTTATGATAAACTTTAGTTGTGAATCCATTTGTTGTTTGTGAAACTTCAACATCCAAAAAGTTTATCTTGTGATAAGAATATGTATATGTAAAGATGATGTTATCATTACATGTATTTAGCCATTTAAAGAAAAGAACAAATTCCTCAGTGGTACCAGACCATAGAAGAAAAACATCATCTATGAATCTGTGCCATGATTTAATTCTACTGTTGAATGGTGATGATAATATCCATTCTTTTTCAAAAAGATTCATAAAAATGCAAGCAATAGAAGGAGCAAATGTCGCACCCATGGCGACTCCAGACAACTGGATATACAATTTGTCCAGAAACATAAAATAATTTTCTTGCATCGCTAATCTTGTGAGCTGTATTAAGAAGTCTGTTGGAACAAAATGCGGACGTGGCCTGGATTCCAAAATTTGACGGATAGCTTCAATAGCTTCTAATTGAGGGATGGATGTGTAAAGAGAGCTGATGTCCAAAGTAACCATCAAAAATGAGGTGCCATCTACCATCTGTTCAGATATTGTATTCAAGATGTTCAAAAAATGTGTGGTGTCTTTAATATATGAAAAATGACTTTCAACATGAATTCTTAGGAATTTGTCGACATATGAAGATAATGCTTCTAGTAAAGATCCTTTTGCAGAAATAATAGGTCTGCCTGGTGGTTTCTCCATACTTTTGTGAATTTTTGGTAACAAATATAGAACTGGAATGGTTGGATTAACTACATTCAAATATTGATGTTCACGTTTTGTAAGATAACCGTTGGATAAAGCAATTTTAGTGATTTTTGAAATGATAATTTTTAATCTATGTGTTGGATCAAGATGTATCTCCTTGTAAATAGATGGGTTGCGTAATTGGGAAAGTGCTTCTTCAATATAGTCAGATCTATTCATAACGACCACTGCACCCCCTTTATCTGCACTTTTGATCACTAATTGATCATTTTTGCGTAGATTCTGTAAAGCATTGCGTTGAATCCTGGTTAAATTGTTGTTTCTAAAGGAAAACTTCATCTGGTCTATTTCTTGCAAAAGTTCCTAAACAGAGGATACAATAGAAAAAACATCAACGCAGCATACACAAGAGCAAAATTTTGTTTTCCATTCTTTCAGTCAGTTTATACTGTGTACACATTATGGAAATTTCGGATAAATCATGGACCTCTGGTCTCAGCTTTACATCAGATAAAGCTAATTCACTAATGAATGAATTTGAAACATTGAGCACCACTGCCTGCTCTACTGAGACATCAGACATTAATGACATCATTATCAAATACAAACGGATAGTCAGATTGGAACTCAATGGTTCAGCCCTAGTTGAATACTGCAGGAAGGAGCATATTCCACGTGGACTGAGGGTTCATCTTGAACCACAGATGTTTAAAGATGACACTGACTTCATTGACTGTTGGAATAAAATATTGAACAAATGTTCTTTAGACATCATGCTATTAATAATAGAACGCAGTAAAAGAGTGATTAATACACAAAAAGCTTCACTCGACACTGATCTTGTCAATTTAAAATCAAAATTAGGAGAACAGGAGTTCGATATTAAATTTAAAGACATTTCCAGTCAAGTTGACAAACATAAAGATTCTGTAAGAAAACAAAAAATGCGTAAACTAGCAAGAGATCAGAAAGACTATGAAACAGGTCGGGTATATCCTTGGATGTACAGAAAAAATGATGTAAACACCGTCGTAAGACCTTCAAGTGCCCAAACCACACAAAGTTCATCTATCAGTAGTGATTCTTCAGCTGATTTTTTAGCCACACGAAGACAAAACTATCGAAGACAAAGGGGTGGCAGGAACAATCGACGAGGACGACAACAAAGGAACCTGTATCGACCGTAGTGAATTTATCTTCATATCAACTTAACTCTATAGAAGAACACGTTTTGTCTTTAGGTTTATCTTTTGTACCGTCAAATCATTATAATGCTTTTCAATTTCGGATAGACTTTGAAAAATTCATACGCTCATTACGATTAAAAATTTTTTTCAAAGATAAAGATATCTCTGACCGTTCGGTGGTTTATAATAAATCAAGTTGGGTTCCACCAGGTCCTATTGACTCTACCTTAATTGTGTTTAAAGAGTTAGTTTTGCAAGAAATAGACCAGATGAAGTTTTCCTTTAGAAACAACAATTTAACCAGGATTCAACGCAATGCTTTACAGAATCTACGCAAAAATGATCAATTAGTGATCAAAAGTGCAGATAAAGGGGGTGCAGTGGTCGTTATGAATAGATCTGACTATATTGAAGAAGCACTTTCCCAATTACGCAACCCATCTATTTACAAGGAGATACATCTTGATCCAACACATAGATTAAAAATTATCATTTCAAAAATCACTAAAATTGCTTTATCCAACGGTTATCTTACAAAACGTGAACATCAATATTTGAATGTAGTTAATCCAACCATTCCAGTTCTATATTTGTTACCAAAAATTCACAAAAGTATGGAGAAACCACCAGGCAGACCTATTATTTCTGCAAAAGGATCTTTACTAGAAGCATTATCTTCATATGTCGACAAATTCCTAAGAATTCATGTTGAAAGTCATTTTTCATATATTAAAGACACCACGCATTTTTTGAACATCTTGAATACAATATCTGAACAGATGGTAGATGGCACCTCATTTTTGATGGTTACTTTGGACATCAGCTCTCTTTACACATCCATCCCTCAATTAGAAGCTATTGAAGCTATCCGTCAAATTTTGGAATCCAGGCCACGTCCGCATTTTGTTCCAACAGACTTCTTAATACAGCTCACAAGATTAGCGATGCAAGAAAATTATTTTATGTTTCTGGACAAATTGTATATCCAGTTGTCTGGAGTCGCCATGGGTGCGACATTTGCTCCTTCTATTGCTTGCATTTTTATGAATCTTTTTGAAAAAGAATGGATATTATCATCACCATTCAACAGTAGAATTAAATCATGGCACAGATTCATAGATGATGTTTTTCTTCTATGGTCTGGTACCACTGAGGAATTTGTTCTTTTCTTTAAATGGCTAAATACATGTAATGATAACATCATCTTTACATATACATATTCTTATCACAAGATAAACTTTTTGGATGTTGAAGTTTCACAAACAACAAATGGATTCACAACTAAAGTTTATCATAAAAGCACAGATCGTAATACTCTACTACATTCAACCAGTTGTCATCCATTGGGATGTAAAACTAGTTTACCATACTCTCAATTCTTACGATACAAACGCATATGTAATGATGAGAAAGATTTTAAACATCAATCTAAATCATTAAAAGAAAAGTTCCTAAACAGAGGATACAATAGAAAAAACATCAACGCAGCATACACAAGAGCAAAATTCAATAACAGACAATATTTGTTAAATCCAGTTTCAAATTATCACTCTAATGAAAATGTTTGCACCTTTGTCTCTAAGTACAACAATGCAAGTTCCAGAATTTCATATGTAATGAAGAAACACTGGAAAGTAATGCAGACCTTAGACATCTTTAAAGATATCAATCTAAGAAATGCATATTCTCGTGGTAAGAACCTTAAAGAACTCTTAAGTCCATCTGAGCTCAAATCCAGTACCAAGAAATCTCCAATATTGAAAGGTCATTTCAAATGCGGACATTGTTCCAACTGTGAAATTATGACACAATCAGATAATTTCACTAATCCGTTTGATTCAAACCAGTACAAGATTAATTTCTTTAGTAATTGTAACAGCACTCATGTTGTTTATCTCATTGTATGCCCATGTAACAAGATTTATGTTGGTAAAACCATCAGAAGTTTGAAAATAAGATTGAACGAACATCGGTCCAATCTCAAAAGAATAAAAATTGAAGCCCCCATGGTAGCCCATTGCAATGAATTTCAACATAAATTTCAACAACTTAAATGCTGGGTTATTGATCAAGTTCCTAAATCTAACAGAGGGGGCGATCGTAATCAATTTTTATTGAGAAGAGAACAATTTTGGATTTCGAGACTCCACTCATTAGAGCCTTGTGGACTAAATAGCCAAATAGAATGGCATGCATTCTTTTAAAACAAAGTATTATTTCAATTCTATAAAGGATGATTAAATCTATAGTTCTTTATACATACATTCAGTCAGGTATATCATCGGATTTTAATATAAACATATAGTGTATATTATAAAGTTTAAATACTTGTTTTCCAATATGTTCAGATCCGATTGGCTGTTAGTTTTGTAGTCTCTTTTCAAACATAGCGTCATCTTTAAATCAAACTTTATGTTTTTCTGAGATCAAACACATTATTTCAGACTCATTTTCATTACATTGTAAAGCAAACAATTTAAAGGATTTCATCGTATATAAAATAAGTTTTGACACATCCTTCGGTGTTTTTATGAAGAAATTTTTCAAAAATAATATCACAAAAACACATTGATTACACATCAGTGTTTTGATTGGTTAATGGGTTCACAGCGTTTAGTTTAAATACGAGCGCCATTTTGTTCTCTGATTTCTACAATCGGGTGCAGAGTGAACGAAGGTTTCACTAATGGCAGGTATTGAGTTGATGAATGGTCAGATTTGCTGTGAATGTCAGACTTTAATATACTTATGAGTTGTGAATGAGAGTTAGAGCTTGTGCCGATAAGTTTTAAAATCGGCTGTATGGTAATTCATGTATCAGTGTTCTGATTGGTCAATAAATTCACGGCGTTCTATTTAAATATCAGCGCCATTTTGTTGTTGTTTTTCAACCCGATGTGTAGTCTGTGAAAATCTCAGCAACGGCAAGTATCATTCAATTACAGACAAGTTAGATTCTAGATCTCTGCCGTTTATATAAATATTACTAAGCCTTGTAAAGCTCTGAATATCTGAACGTCGCAAATAAGAGATTGAGCTTGTAGCCACATTTGTGACACTCAAAACACATTTATTTAATGGACACATTCATTTAACTGTGATATATTAAAACTGTTGCAAAAAAGATATTGAGTTCAACAGTTATAATTGCAACATTTGTATCAATATTTCAATTAATGGATGTATTGAATTAACTTAGACATACTTGAATTTAATAACATGATATAAATTCAAAGAAAATTTACATAAATGATTATATATTTCATTATGGTATCAATGGCAGTGCACTGGGTGTTCTTTGAAATTCATGAATGATTTATTCAGTAAAATTTGGTATATAATGTATCTGTTTATTTCTTCCTTCTGTTTAAAGATTTTTGAGCAAAATGGAAATTTAACTGGCAATCACATAAGCCTTTCATTACCCCTGAAGAAGCCCATTAGAGCGAAACGGACCGGGCCTCCGTTGGGTTATCAAAGATAAGTGCTTACTATTTTCTAAATACAAATAGAATGATTATTATGATATTGAACCAACAGTTGCTGGTCACTTGATTGCTCAATCACTTAGAAGGAAAGATTTAAGTACTAAATTGATACATATTGGTATTTAAAATAAAAGAAGAATGAATTAAAAATTAATGAAAATTAAAAAACATTAATGAAAATTAAAAAACATTAAAAATTCAAGGGTTTTTGACCGGTGATGATACCTAACCCCAAAATATTTGTGACTTCATTGATCACACTTTAGGGGTATTTTGAGGTCTTTTTCTCCCTTGATTTCAATCACATTATATACACTATAAGTGTTCCATCAATCTTGTCATATTATATTAGATTAAACATTTATATCCCACTCTCCGGAATCTATGCGGGTTACAAGAGCACATTCAGAATGCCTAGAACTAACAGATTAGCGTAAAATTAGCACATACGCCCTTAGGCCCCGATGCTATAAAAGACACCTAAAGTTAGGTGCATGTAACCAATCTTGGTGCTTAACTTAATTTTAAAAAGCTTAATTGGCACTGATAGCAAGCAATTAGCAGTTCATAACTGGCATAAATTAAAACCGGGTGGTAGGAGCCTACCACTTTTAAGTGCCTAGCTCAAGGCGTCTAGCAGAAGTAGGGGTGGATCATGGGTATGTTGTGCGTGTAGGTGCCTAAAATGGACTTAAGCGCTGGTATTTAGGACATGAAAACCTTGGCATAAATAGGGTGTGCCTAAGTCCACTTTAGGCACCGCTAGGCCCAATTCTACAAATAGCACCTAACTGAAGATGCATGGGCAGCGGAACGCTGTCATGTTTTTTTTTTTGGGGGGGGGGGGGCCAAGGAGCTCTGCCCTGGCACCTGTGAAATCCTGCAGCATCTCTCCTGAATCACCAATCCACCTCCTCCCAGCACTGTGGTTTTAAATCTTCGGGCAGCTGCTGCACAGTGTCAAGGAACAGGCTTGCCCCCGGAGGTAGAATGAAGGGTTCCGGGGCAGTCCTGCTCATTGACGCTACGCGGCAGCTACCCGAAGATTTAAGGTGGAACATGGGGACATGGGAGGGCAGACACCACATTTGGGTGGAGGCCACATCTCCTGTGGCCTCCCCTGTTTTGACGCCTATGAACAGGTGCTATGCACTGTGCCTATATTTTAGGTACCATTTATAGAATCAGGCCTTACGGTATAGAAAATAAATGTAGTTAAGTGCTCATGGGCTAACGACCACACACTAATGTGAAAATTAGCGTGTGGCCGTTACTGCAAAAAAAGGAAATCTTGGCAATTCTTTATACAAAGGAATTACTCTAAAAGAATTAGAACGATTACAAATAATTCAAAACGCTGTGATAAAAATCATCACTAATAAGAAAAATTTGAACAATTTAACATCTGTCCTTCAGAAAGCACATTGGTTACCTATAATACATAGAATAATTACATACAATACAGCTTTACAGTGCTTCCCTGTGAATTTGCAGTCCATGGTATTTTCCGACTGTGAAGGGGAGGCAGGAGAGGGCAGCCGAAGCACTGGCAAATGAAGGAAATTACTCTCGGTATGCTCCGACCGCCTCTTCTTATACTAAAGTTCGGCCTCACCAATCAGGAACTGCGTGTCAAAGCAGCTCCTGATTGGTGAGGCCCGACTTTAATACAGGAAGAGGAGGTCGGAGCACACCGCGAGTGATTTCCTTCACTTGCCAGCTCTCCGGCTGCCCTTTCCTGCCTCTCCAGCTGCCCTCTCCTGTCTCCCCTGCCTAAAAACCATATTCGTGGGGTTTTTTTACATTCACGGGGGTTCCTGGAACGGAACTCCCACAAATATCGGGGGAGTACTGTATTAACCTTCAAAATACTTACAGCTAAAGCACCAATATTTCTAGAAAAATATCTAATTCCATATACTCCCATAAGAACCTTAAGATCAGAGGACAAAAATATATATATATATCTTCTTTCTATTCCACATTTGAGAATCATATATACACAACAGCATACTATTTTTTTGGTTAAAGCTCCACAAATATGGAACTCGTTACCAGCTCATATCAGGGAAGAAAGGATCCTTAATAGATTCAAATAAACACTAAAATGTTGGCTGTATAAAGATGCACTTGAAACTTTCATAAGGCTAGCTTATTTTTAATGGATAAAGATATCCCTTCCCTTTCTGTTTTTACCTTTTTTGCCCTTCTTTTCTTTAATTTATAATTCCACCCGTTTTCCTTTTGTACTTGTCTGTTTGGTCCACGTCTTATTGTAATTAATGCAGTCTGTTTTTCCTATTTTTAAATTGTACATCGCTTTGAAGTATGAAATTGCAATTTAATCAAATTTTTAATTAAACTTGAAACTTGAAGTGCTAAACGTGGCCGTCATACACAGAAAATACCTGCTTTGGGGCAAGCTCAGGCCACTTCTTAGACTTAAAGATACTTATGGGCCCTTTTACTAAAAATAGTGCTAAACATTACATAGCTGGTAAATTCCAAATATCTTTCCTGATTAATTTGATTAAGCTAAGATGCCCATCTTTATTTGCAAATAAAAATTAAAAAAAGAACAAACAAACAAAACTTAGGCAGTCTTTAAGAGAAAATATGTACCCTCTGCCGCAAGGCTTGTTTTATTCCCATGTACACTGGCCCAGCTTAGCAGTTTGTTGCTCATTGTTGTCAAGAGGAAAATGGCCGCTAAACAATTTACGCAGTCTGATTTCTGTGGAATGATTACAAATGAAAATAAGGTTTTCCATATCTCCAAAACATTCAGACTGCACTTGCATTTAGGGCTCCTTTTACAAAGGTGCGCTAGAGCCTTAAGGCGCGCTATAGCGCGGGGTAATTTTGTGCTTCTCAAAACCCTAGCGCACCTTCCATAAAAAGGAGCCCTTAATGTTGTGATGGCTGCACAATTACTGCAAAAATTAAAAGAAAATCCAGCCTTTGTTAGATTCTAAAATTAATAGACCTGTCTCCTAGAAACTTGTCCAAACATTTTATAAAAATTCAAATTAATATTCACTGGAAAAAAAACAAAAAACAATTTTAGATTCTGCTGCTGATAGATTATGTTAAATGTTATAAATGTACTCCAAGCCACCACAATTACATTTTTTTTTTTTTTTTTTCAAACAGTTTAGAGCAGTGTTTTTCAACCTTTTTACACCTATGGACCGGCAGAAATAAAATAATTATTCTGTGGACCGGCATTGGTCCGTGGATTGGCGGTTGAAGAACACTGGGCTAAGTCATGGGCCAGACCCCGCCCATCTCTACCCAATCTCCACCTCAGACCCCGCCCCCATAATAGTACTAATTGCACCTTGCATGTCGCGTGCCTCATTTGGAAGCCTTCCCTCTGATGTTGCAACATCAGAGAGAAGGCTTCCGGTTCAGGCGCAGGATGCCTGTAGGAGCCACTGAATCACTCCTGATTCCCGTAGGAGCCATTGGATGCCACTTTGTGCACTGAATCAGTTAGGAAGAAGAAGCTGGCTCGAAGATAACGCCGCATCGATCGCACCGTGGACCAGCGGTTGAAGAACACTGTTTTGGTCCTGATGTATGTGCTGGCCCTGTGGACCGGCAGGAAATTTCTGTGGACCGGCACTGGTCCATGGACCGGTGGTTGAAGAACACTGGTTTAGAGAGATTTAAAAGCCTCAGCCCCACCACTCCACTGCATCAAGTGTATCATAGCGGGAGCTTTATGTGGTAATATCCTCATCGCTCTTTTCTATTAATCATAAATTTTCACTTTTTCTAATTTTTATAAAGTGCACCATGCTTTGTGCTACATTAACTTCATTGATCTATCAAAATGTTTAGTGCTTTGTCAGTTAATATTTATCCCAGTTTATAAATATTTTAGAAATAAATTTATAATAGATAAATCTTTAAAAACTTAGCCTTCTGGCAATTTTTGAATTCAATTCATCACTCAGCATTTCATTGTTCTTTAGATAAGTAACTCAGTTCAGGAGGTTAGACCAGACATGTTTCGCCCATTGCTGTTTCAAGGGTCCTCCCACAACCACCGATGAGGATATTACCACATAAAGCTCCCACTATGATAAACACTTGATGCGGTGGAGTGGTGGGGCTGAGGCTCTTAAATCTCTCTAAACTGTTTAAAAAGAGAAGTAATTGTGGTGGCTTGGAGTACATTTATAACATTTAAACTGATTTCTGAACTCTAAGCATAATACAGAATCATATAATCAATCATTGAGATTAGTGTAGCTGATAGATTACGTAGCATATCCTTCCCTTTCTCATACTGATGAGAATAAATATCCCTTCCCTATCAACTTGCTCCATACAACTCATCCGCTATAATAAAACCCTTAGCACGCATGCACACGTCAATCTCTGGGTTCCGTGCCGCACATGCACAGTGCCTGCCTCAGCTGAACTCCTGCCCCGATCTCCTACGCCGGCTGACATCCTGCCTTCTAACTATGCTGCCAGGACGCCTCTTCTTCTCATCCCCAGACCAGCAGCAGCTGTGGGGCATTTGCTAGGCCGGCCCACTTCGATAATGCGAGGTGGGCCAGCCTAGCAAAAGCCCCAAAGGCTGCCCGGGCTAGCAGATGCTGGATAGGGAGGAGCAGGGAAGGGCTGCTGCTGGACAGAGAAAGAGAGAGAGAAAGAGAAAGAAAGGCCTCAGTGCCCCATTGTGCTAAAAGTTTACACATCTATTCTAGCACCCGTTAATGTAACGGGCTTAAACACTAGTGACATTATAAATATCTATTGTTGCCACAAAGTAGTTAAGTAGCTTTATTAACAGGTTCTACTACATCTTGCAAATATTTCCATTCTTTTATCTTTTCCACCCATCAGCTGCAGAAAACCAATATATTAGATCAAGCCCAGCTGTTATCACAAATGGAGAACATCAGCTAAGCCCACGGAACTGCTACAGTTAATGCATCATACAAAAAAAAAATCTCTCTCTCTCTCCTGTGAGGCTCTGGATTTTTATCTTTGTAACCGGCTTTGGTGTCTGGTTACCTAAAGGTCTCTCATTACTGCCCCGAAATTCAAACTATAGTGAACCACTTCGATACGTTATTGATTTGCAGTGTAGGAAACATGGGCTCTGAAAGTTTGGCACAATTAGAAAGCAGGATACAGAGTAAATATGGGAGGCTCTCTAAGAGCTGGCTTCTCCTCAGAGAGAAATGAGAGTACGACGAACACAGGAAGACTCAGGAATAGAGATTGTAAAGAGAATCCGAGATTAACAGTACAAAGAATGAACCTGGGTATGAAAATAAAATAACTGTCTCAAGCTATGAATAAGCCAAAGTACAAAAATATGATTATGAATTATATCATGCTGCCTTTGTTCCCAGTATCCCATCAGTTATTACTGTACAAAGATTAATCTTTTAACCTTCTTTTTGAAATACTCTTGTGGGTTTTAACAAGTCTCTCTTCTATTATTACCCTCGTGCACCCTACACCACCCTCTATCATAGTGTGTCAAATGATGATGGAAAAAAGTATTAGCTAATGGATCAAGCAGCCCGAGGATAAGACAGCAGACAAAACTGACAAAGAACTACTGAACTAAGAAGTCGTAGAAAATGAAAAGGTTTTATATAAGACATCTAGAAATAATATATGTACAGAATATGGATATCATAGGCAACAGCACTGTGAAAAGTACTACCTGGTATCACCTGGCTGACAAACAAACAAAACCTCCAAGAATTATACTTCTCATTATCACATGGCAATGAATCGACAACCTTCACTGAAACTGAAAGGGCCAAGTTGAGATTTAGGATGACTGTGTCCAAAGGCAGGTCCAGAAAGTAGTTTATCCCCCAGAGATCAGTGTGGTCTATAAGTAAAGGGAATCAGGTACTTGTTCACCCAGATATTTGGTGCATTATAATGTGGCACCCAAAGTGGCTGCCTCCACTCAAATTGGGGCCTAGAAAGATCCATGACTACTGGTACATTAACTTTAGGAATACTTGATGTCACCACGTTCTCCAGCATGGTGGCCCTCAAATCCTATTTATAGGCTCCCAAAAAAAGTCAATTTTCAGGCTAAACAAAAGTTCTTAGTCAACAGAGCCTATAACGGCTATAGAAACATGACGGCACATAAAGGCCAAATGGCCCATCTAGTCTGCCCATCCACAGTAACCATTATCTCTTTTTCTCTCTGAGAGATTCCTCACGCCCTTGAATACAGAAGTAGAACACAACAGCATCTGACTTGGCCCAGGGCACCTATGTCAACAAGATGTTTGACTTAGGGAAGGAAGTTTTGAGGTCTGTGTTGTGACTGCTGCTAAGATCTAAGAGATGGGGATAACTAGTGAAGTAATTACATCGCAAGAGGATTGGGAAACTAGATATCCCGACAGCAGAATGTGAGCAAATGCAAAATGATGCGTGTGGGAAAGAGGAACCCAAAATTTAGTTACCTGATGCAAGGTTTCATAATAGGAGTCACCGTGCAAGAAAAGGATCTAGTGTCATCATTGATACGTTGAAACCCTCTGCTCAGTGTGCAGCGGCGGTGAAGAAAGCAAAACAGAATGTTAGGAATTATCGGGAAAGGAATGGAAAACAAAACTCGAGTATTATAATGCTCCAAGGTGCGACCATATCTCAAATAGTCTGTGCAATTCTGGTCAATGCATCTCAGAAAAGACAGCGGAATTTGAAAAGGTACAGAGAGATAATGAAAAATGCTAAAGGGGACGGGACAACTTCTCTATGAGGAGAAGCTAAAGTGGCTAGGACTCTTCAACTTGAAGGGATGACAGAGAAGATATGATAGAGGTCTATAAAATGAGTGGAATGGAATATACAGGGCTCTTTTTGAGGGAGTACTCAGGAGGCATCTTTTCCATTGCTTGATAAAAATGGCCTATGTTGCCCAAGTATTAATGAAAGAGGTCAGGTTCTGCACACTCAGTAATGCCTTTTCATGGATTCTGTGACTGGTGGCAAGAGGTCTGGCTACTATGAGGTGGGTCCCTCAGTGATTTCCCCACTCCTGAAGAATGGTCTGGCATTTGAGTAACAGCACTCTTTTTGATAGAAAAAAATGCACTGGGAACTGGTAAACGTGAATTGCTTGTTTACCCTTTCCAAACAAAGAAGCTAAGTAGTAAATTTAAAGCAAACTAGAGAAAATATTCCTTCACTCCATGTGTAATTAAACTTTGGAATTCATTGCCAGAGAACAGGGTAAAAGTATTTAGCTTATCAGGGTTTAAAAAGGGTTCTGGACAATTTCCTAAAAGAAAAGTTTATACGCCATTATTAAGATAAGCAGTAGATTTTCCTATCTATTTCAAGGATAAGCAGCATAAAATTTGTTTTACTCTTTTGGGATTTTGCCAGATATTTGTGACTGGGATTGGCCACTATTGGAAATGGGATACTGGGCTTGATGAACCTTTGTTCTGTCCCAGTATGGCAGTACTTATGTTCTTATGTCTGTGAGCAAACTCAAAATGTTTTCAGGTGTGTCATTAGCTGTCTGATCATGTATTTTGGTAAACCCAGGATTGTATTGCAGTAATCAAAGATTGTAAGTACCAAGGATATTACTACATTGGACATTGCTTGGTGGGAAAGGTAGGATTTTAGTCCTCTAACCCAGTAGAGTTTGTCATAGGCGTTTTTGACCATGCGTTAGATCTGTGTTATCATGTCTAGGCTCGGATCCAGCCATACACCTAGGTTTCTTACCCCATTCTCATACGGTTCTACGGTATTGCCGTTTAGTGTTATTTGGAAGCCAGGGCCATTTCCTCACCATTTGTTTATGAGTAGTAGGTCTGTCTTTTCTTTGTTGGCTACTAGGCCGTTTGCTTGAAACCATCCAAAGATTTTCTCTAGGCCCATCTTGTTTAGTCATTGCATCCATGTCCTCAGCGGTATGTTGGACGTCACCTGCATAAATGTAACATTCCCACCCCAGGTTTATGAATTTTCAGAGCAGTTGGAGGAAGATGTTGAACAGCATGGGTGACATGGCAGATCCTTGCGGTATCACTATAGAAACAGAGTATGATGGCAGAAAAGAGCCGACGGCCCAACAAGTCTGCCCACTCAAGAACCCTCTCTCCTTTGAGAATCCATCTTTTAAGCATTCCTCTGGAGCGACCCCACCTGTCTGTCCCATCGTCCCTTGAAGTCGAGCATGGTACTGGCCTCGATTACTTGATGTAGAAGACCATTCCATCAATCAATTACCCTTTCGGTGAAGAAGTATTTTCTGGTTCCCCATGAAATCTCCCCCCCCCCCCCTCCGAGTTTTAGCAGATGCCCTTTTGTCATCGTAGGACCCGTAAGACAAAAGATTTCTTCCTCTACCTCAATGCGGCCCGTGATGTATTTGAATGTTTCTATCATGTCCCCCCTTTCTCTGCGCTCTTCGCGAGAATATAAGCGCAGCCTGCTCAAACGTTCTTCATATGGGTGTTTCTTTCCAGTTGCTGTTATCCCCTTGCCATTCTATTCTCATTAGTCTTTTAGATAGATAGGATTCTAATCATGCCATAGCTCTTCACTCAATGCCTACTTCTCTGCAACGAGATTTTAGCAGCGCGTGTTGGACTAGCCAATAGGTCTAGGAACCCCAGCAGCATGTCTTAACCATTTGCCTGGTGTTTAAGGATAATCCTGCACCGCTGCTAGCATGGTCTCCGTGTTCAGGTGTCTTTGGAATCCTGATTGAGCTTGGTTGAGTTTGGATGAGTTTTCTAGGAAATCTGATATTTGTCAGCACACTAGTTTATCTACTAGTTTGGATATCCATGGCTGGTTTGTTACTGGTCTGTAGTTGGAGAGGTTTTCTAGGTCTTTTTCTTTACTTTTTGGCATGGGTTTAATGATGGAGAGTTTCCATTTAAAGAGAACTTGTCCAAATAGTAACGAGTCATATATAGTTTGATATTGTCATCTTTTGCTCATACCTGGTCTGAAGAAGGCAGCTCTGTTTTTGAATGCTCGTCTAAAAATGTTTTGGTTTGTCCAATAAAAATGGTTATTGCTTTATTTTTCTCTCCTTTTATTTCTGGTTTTTATTGCTTTTAAAAAAGTGGACTAACAGCAATCGCACTGTTTAAACTAAGAATAGAGAAGGGTAACGAAAATGATAACAACCCTTTCAGACCAAATGAAAGTAGTTGCAGGAAATCCCTCTGTTCACTGATAAAAGTTTCATGAAGTCATTACCGACTGAAAACATTCATCACTTTTCCTTTGAAGTAGTTAATCTTGATAAGGTTCAAGCTTGCTAGGAATCTTTGGGAGGTCATATTACACTGCAAGCAGTGAATAGAAATCTATATCACGTACAGCACCTTCTAATGCTTCACACCCATATACAAAATTTAATTCAAAATGCATTAAGGTGTCGCTAATTTATACAAATTACTCTATGCTTTCAACATGAAAGAACAAGCATGGAAATGCTTGTTGCAGTTTTTCGGGTCTAGTCACATCTGGTCAGGTAGAACTGCAAACCTTACAGCATACCCTGAAGAAAAGCCACAGCATGATGGCTGAAACATTGATTTTAACTGATCAGACGTGGTGGGACCCAGAAAACTGCAGCAAACATGATGGCAGCCACGGAAGCCTAAGAGAACAAAGTATAGAATCATTCTAAAAGTAATAAGGACCTAAAGCAATGAAGACTTGTACAATCAAACCTCAACATCTTGGTGAAAACCCCTTTTACAGCAACAGCCATGAGCCCATGTTTTACTAACTCTGCACAGTGAGATGGTCCAGCTTTGTCTATTTTTCTTAGCTTTTGCAGGTTGGCTGGGGATTAAACGCAGATTGCAGACCTAAAGTAGAGCTGCACATTCAGGTCTGGCTTTTGCCAGAGCCACTCAAGGACATTCACTTTCTTCTCTCTGAGTCACTACAGTATTGCTCTTTTACTTTGTGCTTGGGATCACTGCCCTGCAAAAAAATTAATCTCCTCAGTCCCAGGCCACCTTCAGAATGAGTATGTTATCACTTTAGGGGATAAGATATAGATAGATATAGATATAGATATATAGATACTAGCTTTAAAGCCCGTTACATTAACGGGTGCTAGAATATATATGTGTGTGTCTGTCTTTATTTATTTCTCTCTCTGTCTCCTTAGCCGCTTTCTGTATTTCTGTCTTTCTTTTTTTCTTTCTGTCTTTCTTTTGGCTGTCCACCACCACCTCTTGCGTGCTCCCCCTGTCCATTCTCCCTTCCTTTTACCTCCCCTGTGTCCACCACCACCCCTTCACTGCTCCCCTTATCCAGCAGCAGCCCTTCTCCCTTTGTTTTACCTCCCCCCTGTCCATCAGCACCTCTTCCTGCTCCCCCTGTCCAGCAGTAGGCCTCCCTTCATTTTTCTGCCCCCCCTGTCCATCAGCACCTCTTCCTGCTCCCCCTGTCCAGCAGTAGGCCTCCCTTCATTTTTCTGCCGCCCCCCCTGTCCATCAGCACCTCTTCCTGCTCCCCCTGTCCAGAAGTAGGCCTCCCTTCCTACCTGAGTGCTTTAGCTGTGCTGCCTTGAAGGAGGGCCGCCAGCGCCGCTCTGTGAAGGCCTCCTCCTGGCAGCCGCCGCTCGCAGCCGAAACTGACTCCTCCTGTAAGCCGCTCCTGGCCCTGCATCTGCCGTCAGCCGACAGCCGCCTGCCTCAAAGCCCTCCTCCCGGCAGCCTCCGCTCCGTGTTGCATGAAATCGTGCGAGTTGGCGAGAGTCGGGGACCGTCTCAAGCGCTGTGTTGGGGGGGTAGGCAGGCGCGGGGACCGGGTTGCACGCTTTCGAGATCGAGTTGCCGGCATTTTGAAGATCGTTCTACCCTGTTCCTTGCCTTAGTATATTTTTAAGTTGAAAGACATGGTGGCGGCAGCTCCTCTCAAGATCCCCAACTGCATTGGACTTCCGACGCAGGTGGGGATCCTGAGAGGAGCCGCTGCCTCGTCTTTCAATTTAAAAATATAGTAAGGCAAGGAGCAGGGCAGATCGAAGAACAGCAGAGTCTGGTGCAGTTCGAGAGAGAAGCCGGTACCATGCAGAGTGAGAGGCGGGGGTGAGGAAGTCCGCCGCAGCTGAGTAACTTTTTTTAAAAAAAATTTGAAAGCCGCCCGCCGCAGCTCCTCTCTCAATCCTGGTGCAGTTCGAGAGAGGAGCCGGTACCATGCAGAGTGAGAGCCGGGGGTGAGGAAGGCCGCCGCAGCTGTGTAACTTTTTTTTTTTATTTGAAAGCCGCCGCCGCAGCCAGGGCCGCGCATGCGCACTTGTGTTTTCACGACGGATCAGAGAACACGACTTTTGAGTGCGCATGCGCGGCCTAGCATTTTATTATATTAGATATATATCTCAAACTTAAAACTTCTAACAGTCAATATTTGCACCAGAGACCTCTATAGTTCTTTTAATTAAATTATAAATCTCAGAGCAACCTTACCCCCTCCCCCTTTTTATGAAGTCACATTGGGGGGTTTTTAATCGCCGCCCACGGCAGTAAAAGCTCCGAAGCTCATAGAATTCCTATGAGCATCAAGAGATTTCACTGCTGCAGCTAGCAATAAAAACGCTAATGCGGCTACATTTTTGTTAAGAAAGATCTACTAGTTAGAGGGATAACCTGATAAAATTTGTGGTCTTGAGGGGGGTGCCAAATTGTTTCCACTCTAGTGGAATGATAGTTCCGACAATATTCTAGTAGATATTCAAACAAGTCAAAATTCTCTTATGAACCTTCCCCACTGTATACCTCAAAGTTCTTTTAGCAGGTCCAAGTTAGACATGTTTAGACCTTAGCTTCAAAACTTACCTCATCCACCAGTATTCAAATCTGATCAACTACTGTGACTGGACACAGGTGGATTATTCATATCATGGGCCTTAAGACAGCTTTTGGAAATGGAGTTAACCTGGTTTTCCTTTGGATAGTATTAAGACTTATACAATCAAGACTTTAATTTATTATTATCAACTACTTTTTTTAATATGTCTATACTTGTTCTTTCACACTGTTAACTGTAGCATGCACTTTTCACAGATGTGGAAAACAAGCTCCTATATTAATGCATTTTGATGCCAGATACCAGAGTGTAGAAGGGTGCGAAGACTTTTAAAAGGAACTACATTGCACCCAAAATAATCAAATATCTTTTTTTATCCCTTCTGAAAGAAATATAACTGCTACTATATTCCAGGAACAAATAAACTTCTTTCTTCTCGGCTATATTTCCACAAAAACTACTACTCTCCACTTAAATCTTCAAAAAGACATACAAGCCGAGCTACCACCCTAGATGAAAGAAAAAGCCTCGGGTTACAGCAGTGAATCTAAACAAGCTCTACCAACCATATCATAGGAGCACAGAAAAAAGGGGAAACTTCATCACAATCTGCTCAGCAAATGTGAAAGTCTGATATGCCCTGAGGAAGTGGTTGTATTACCATGAAACGTTGGTTTCTAAACACACGGACTAAAGTTTAGCTATAGTTTGAAGTGTTTTGTTGTTTTTTTTTAATCTATCTTTGTGTTGTTGCCCTGGTCCTTACCATTCAGATGGGTTTTTATGCTGATGATGTAATTGGAGGTTGGTAGAGCTTGTTTAAGTTCACCTGTAACCTGAGGGTTTTTCTTTCGCCTAGGGTGGTAGCTCAGCTTGGAAGTCTTTTTGAAGTTTTAAGTGGAGAGTAGTAGTTTTTCTGGATCATTGTTGTTTCCTCCACTCCTTGCTTTTTTTGTGATGTTCTTGACTATATTGCCATAAAAAGCTATACCTTTTTAAAAGTTAAAATTATCATTGCATTGCTAGTCCAGAAATAAAAAGATACTTATTCCTACTTTGCTACCTTCATTTGTAGGAGTTCACTAAAACCTGCCACTTCATCTTTATTATTACCAAAATCCAACTCTTCCTCTCTGAACACACTACCAAAACCTTATCCATGCTCTCATCAGCTCATGCTTAGACTATTGCAACTTTCTACTCTCAGGCCTTCTGCTTAGATATCTCGCTTCCCTCCAATCAGTCCAGAATTCGGCTGCACAACTCATGTTCCGTGAGAGCTGCTATACTCACGTTACCCCTTTCTTAAAATCACTTCATTGGCTTCCCATCTTGTTTCCAAATACAATTCAAATTCCTCTTACAAATGCACTCACTTGGCATCCCCTAGCTCTCTTTACTTATTTTCCATATGCCCCTCCTCACCGCGTGCTCAAATTAGCTATAAGTCCCTCCTGTCTATGCCCTTCTCTTCCTCCGCCAACTCCAGACTCCATCCCTTCTACCTTACTGTACCGTATGCTTGGAAAAAGCTGCCCGAAACCCTATGGTGTGCTCTGTCTCTGACAGTATTCAAGGTCCAGTTAAAAGCCCACCTCTTCGAGACTGCTTTCAGCGCCTAACTCCTCTCACCTTGGGTTCTGCTCCTAACTCCTCTCACCTTGGGTTCTGCATCCTTAACCTTATATGTCATGTCTGTGTGTCCAAATTAGATTGTAAGCTCTTCTGAGCAGGGTCTATTAAATGTCAAAATATACAGCGCTGTGTATATCTTTCAGCTCCATATGAATGATAAATAATAGTAATAGAGTTGGTACTCTAAGGGCTCCTTTTACAAAGGCTTGCTAGTGGTTTTAGCGCGCGCTTAGCGTGCGCTAAAATGCCGCTCACGCTAGCCGCTTCTGCCTTTTAAGCAGGCGGTAATTTTTCTGCTAGCGTGCACTAATCCTGGACGTGCGCTAAAAACGCTAGCGCGCCTTTGTAAAAGGAGCCCTAAATCTTTAACTGCTCTATATTTCTACCAGCTGACTGACTCCAGCTCCAACTCCTACTAACATTAGGCTTTACATTTTTTTTGTTCTAGATCTAAAAGTACTGTATTTACCCATACAAAGAGATTTTTTAAAAATCATTTTGTATTTATATATTTTAAAGTTGAAGTCGGTACATTTTTACCAACCCCGGATTCCACAGCCCTATTCATTTTATATACAAAAAGTTATGAAATATGAACATCCACAAAAGTACTATAGACACTAAACATGCTACTACTATTTATCATTTCTATAGCGCTGAGAACCATACATTTAATATTCAATAGATGGTCCCTGCTCGGAAGAGCTTACAATCTAATTTGGATAGACAGGACATCTCAGGATTCTAACAGAAGGAATGATACAATAGATAAAGGTGGCTGATGGTGAATGAGTTAAGAGTTGAAAGCAACTTCAAAAAAGCTGGCTTTTATAATAATAATAATAATAATAATAAATTTTCTTACATACCGCCCTACCAACAGATCTAGGTAGTTCACAACATTAAAAAAAAAAAAAAAACATTTCAGTGAAAAAATACAATTTCATAAAAACAATACTTCATACAGCAGTCAGATACAGCATTAGTTAAAATACAGTTGCAAATATTACTAAAGAGTAAAAAGTTTAGAAGAATAAGAATAGAACCAACATTGTAAAATTAAAATCAGCATTCTTGTTTTTCAAATAAATAAGTTTTTAATGATTTCCTAAGAGTACAATTCCCTCTCCATATTTGAAGGGGTTAGGGGAAGAGTCGGCCCGCAAATATTAAAAAACCACAAATAATATTTGGGCCGGTTCAGCCCCTAACCCCCACTTCCCCTGGTTATTTTAAGCCCTGAAAGCCCCCCCTTAAGCTTTACCTGGTGGTCTAGCGCAGGGGTAGGCAATTCCGGTCCTCAAAAGCCAGAGCCAGGTCAGGTTTTCAGGATATCCACAATGAATATGTACGATATGGATTTGAATGCACTGCCTCCTTGAGATGCAAATCTATCTCATGCATATTTATTGTGGATATCCTGAAAACCTGACCTGGCTCTGGCTCTCAAGGACTAGAATTGCCTACCCCTGGTCTAGCGGGTTTTCGGGGCAGGAGCGATCTTCCCACACTCCTGCCTGTGCAGATCACTCACAGGAAATGGCTGCCTTGAGCTCCCATAGTCTCTCGAGCCATTTCCTGTGAGCGATCTGCATGGGGCAGGAGCGTGGGAAGATCGCTCCTGCCCCGAAAACCCGCTAGACCACCAGGTAAGGCTTAAGGGGGGATTACAGGGCTTAAAATAGCCTGAAAAATGAAAATGCATTTTTGGGTTTAAAACCACGAATAAGCGAATCCGCAGATATGGAATTCACGAATACGGAGGGGGAAGTGCTTGGATTTGGACATTGCTAGAGACGGAGCCTGACTTATGACTCTGGCAGCCTGTTCCAGGCATATGGTGCGGCAAGAAAAGAAGGGACGGAGTCTGGAGATAAGACTGAGTTATCCGACGAACAGAGTTTATGGGGAGAGCACAGTGGGAGATAAGCGAGGAGAAATAGAGGGGCTACAGAGTAAATGCAGAAACGGATGAGAAGCCAATGAAATGACTTGAGGAGAGGGGTAATGCGAGTATGGCGGCTCTCACAAAATATGGGGGATTTGGTTGGAATTTGAACCTATGACCTCTGGAAGAAGAGCACAGAGCTTTTACTTATTGAGCTATAGCAGCTTCCAGGTAGCCCTGTGCTCCTCTTCCAGAGATCATAGGTTCAAATCCCAACCAGCTCCACCAGCACATATTTTAATTGTGGCATTCTATCTTGCAGGTGTACCTTGATGATCTCACAATGAGGTCACCATTGTGCAGCTGCAAACCTCCATTTGCAATGAAGTAGAAGCCATACTAAGGTCTGTATCTGGGTTTTGTTTTGTTTTTAACCTTTTGCAAATGAAGTTATGTATGCAATCTACATATTTTTGTCATGTGCTTTCTTTGCTTTAAAGAATGAGCTTATTGGAGCACTGTTTAGTCAGAAAAAAGGGTAGCTTCTTAGCAAGAAAATTAAAGCTATGTTTTTCATGTGCTGTACTTCAGGTAATGGATCTTTTCCGCTAATTAACAAATAGAATTGCTGTTTGTCCACAAAAATAGGTTTTGCATGTAATATCTTTGTATTAATGTGCCCTGTTTATGTGGTGGCTTATTAAATGTATTATGAGCTTAATAAAGCAAAAATAAAAACTCAGAGCTATTTAGCAGATTGCATTAAGCACATCCAAACTGTGCCTAAATTCCGTTCTTAGAACTCAGGTCGTCTATCTAAAGCCTAAACTATACTCAAAAGTAGACTTCTTATAATGCCAATAAGGCCTAGTTTTACAATTGCTATGCAGTTTGCTAGCTCACTCTGTAGCTCACTGGTTAAACCTACAGCCTTCTACCCTAATGTACCCTAAGTCATTCTGTGTGATGAAGAGAAATAAATAAAAGCATTAAACAGATCCAACTCTCAGTATTACAATTTCAATGAAAAACAGCATAAAATCACCATTCTAATAACATAATAAAATATTATAACATTAAGGACATTGTTTGGACATCTAAATCTCACCTAAAACCCAATTCTCTAAAAGACGCCTAAACAGTGCTGAACGCAATTCTACAAAGGACGCCTAACTTTAGATGCATTTTGCAGAATCAGGGCCAAAATGTCCAGTTTATAAAGGAGGTAAGATCTTCCGAAGATGGCCATTGAGAAGGCATTTTTTTCAAAACCCTACAGGCAGATGAAAAGTTCAGATGGATTTTTTTTTTTTTACCAATTCTTCCAAGGAAAGTAAGGACAAGGACATGAAATAAATTATTAATAATAATGACTGGGGTTGCCATTCAGCAAATTACATATAATTGGAAGGATTGGAAGAGATTAAATTATAATTTTTGGTGGAATTCTTTATGCCATATCTATAAAATGGAAAGATTTATTGCTTTACAAAGGGGATACTTTAAGAAGTTTCAGGATGTGTGGAAACCATTAACAAAATATTGTAAGGATAAGTAAAATTATTTCCCTTTTAATTATCAGTTCAGGATATAGGGAGGGGGTATTTTTCTTATTACATATATTATATAATAATGGAAGATATGGATGGGAGGGATGGGAAAGGGGAAGGGATAAAATTTATATAATGTACCAATGATTATTTATAAGTGATATGTTTATTGTTACTGTGAATGAATATATTTTACACTGCAGAGATTTATTTATACCTGCTTTTTTTGTGGATACTTTATCAGGTCAAAATATACATTACTGCCTTCGCTAACCTAACCCCCCTCAAACCCCCCCCCCAGGAAAGTTTCTATAAAAGAGATTTAGGGGGTTCCTTGGCCTACCTCTTAAGTGAACAGGGTGGCCACAGCAGTGGACATAACTGGATTTCATGCACTGATGAGAGATTGAAGTTTGAGCTCCCCACTCTCTCCTATGAATGCAGCAGCTCCTGAAAAAACTAGGCTTGCTCTAAGTAGGGAGAAGTAAGCCATTCATTTCCCAGGAAGTGGGAAAGCCTTGAATTAACCATCTAATAATTAGACAGGGATTACATGTACTTATTCAAACTTCCAAGACAATAAATGTTTAGGACCAACTATGAGTTTAATCTTGTTTCCAGAACATGCATGATTAAATTCCACTTCTTTGGGATGAACAGAAGTACAAAACAAAGAGACTTGGAGATGTGGACATAAAAGGATTAGTGGTGTATAAAGAAAATAAAAGCACAACTGTGCTTGAGTAACTGTGGTTGGGAAAGTTCACTTCGTACAGACTGAAGGTAAATTAAGAAGGCTTATAGCTTTGTTGTCTATCGAGACATTTCATTAATGGTCAGTCACGTATTATTAGTCATATATACTGTAGTCTGACAAAGAAGCTTCTCCCTGTAAAAGAACTTTCACAATGCTGTTTATTTGACTCTAAGCTTTTCGTACCACACTTCCATATTCTATTTCAAAGATATCTGGATAAGCATTCTTTGTGCTTTGCACAAAATGTCACATTACTATTAAAACATTATAGCATAACATTTATCTTTCTCTTTATCATTATTCATTATTACCTCTTCCTTTTAGGACCCCTGAGGAAGGCGTGTTCGCCGAAACACAGACCGTGTAGGGTTCGGTTGGATTTTTAACACAGTATTTTTTATCATTGTACTTTAACTGAATTTTCATGGTTTTATATGTCAGTGCTTAATAAATTATCTCCAGAATATCTGTATCCACAGTTTTTGTTTTCATCAGTATAATATTAATCCCATAAAATGCTTTCTCATACTTCAAAACCTCAGTTAGCAATAAACATGTCAATAAACAACAAAAAAGCAAATGACAATCCAATCAATAAAGAGTAAAATACTGCATTTTTCAGACCATAAGATGCACTTTTCCCACCCCCAAAAAGGGTGTGGAAAAGGGGTGTGTGTCTTATGGACCTAATACACTGCGCAGTTACTGATTGCAGCCAATCATAGAGCGGCACGGGACCAGGCAGGAAGCACAAAGGTCGCGCTCCTGCGTTGTGCGTTACTCTTCTAAGACAAAAGCAGTCATCCAGGAGACCGCGCTGGATCACCGCCATTGAAAGAGGTACTGGGAGGGGGCTGCGGGTGGCTTCAGGCGGCGGGCGGCTTTGGGTTGCGGGCTTCCCAGCACCAGACGTATCTATGTGTATGAGGAAGAAAAACCAAGGAAAAAAAAATTCTGAACCAAATTTTTTTTGTTGGTTTTTCCTCCTCTACAGATGGATGCATCTTATGGTCTGAAAAATACGGTAGATTTAAAACAAAAAATATAAATAAAAGCTCAAATACCTTAATCATAACAAATATAAAAGCTCCTTACTGGTAGAAATTTGAAGTGATGATCTTGTATAATCTACCAAGCAAACATCTGAAGTATGATATGAAGGGAAAAAATTGCTTGCTGACCACTCAGTACTCAGAATTTAAAAAAAACAAAACTGTACACTCTTAGCTTAAGCACCAGAGCTAAATGATACTAGTAATGATAAAGAAAACTAACTAAATTAGAGGGACCCCCTAAAGATTGAAAAAGGAAATAGTGCCAACTTTTATAAATTAAAAAGAATTTACTTACTATATATCCCTCCCCTTTTCCTAAGCCAAGGTAGAGGTTTCTACCATGACCTCGAGCGCTAAATGCTCCGACGCGTACAGAATTCCTATAAGCATAGAAACCTCTACTGCGGCACACCAAAACTTGTAGAAATGAACACTATCAAAAGAAAAGCTGCAAACAACCAACTGATGCCAATTTTAAGCTCTCTCTATGTAACAAATCAAAGAACTTTGTATGCAACATTTTCTTAACAAGCTGAGGGATGATGCAGAAACAGAATAGAAGATTTGGAAAGGAGTACAAGAAGAATGGTGCCAGAGCAATTGGAAGTGGTACCACTTGACATACTACTAGAATATATGAGCAGAACACACAAGGATAAGAGCAATGTTGGACAGGCAAGGACCATGAGTGAAAAGTAACAGCAGTGGAGAGACTGGGAGATAGAGGAGTTGGTAGTAGAGCTCCTGAATTATGTGAAGCTGGATATGCATGCTGGGATCCAAGAGAGAAAGAATTATCTATGTTATAATCGATACCAAGGGCCAGATTCTATAAACAGTGCCTAAAATCAGTAGGCACTTAGAAAAACAGTACCTACCGCATGTCAATCAGGCACCATTTGTTGTAATCGTGCTTACATCAACTTGGGCGCTGGTAGGCGTGTACATCTTAGGTGCTGGCATATTAAGCCAGATTTATTTAACCTAAAATACCAGCGCCTAACTGAATCCACGACCAAACGCCACCCCAAATCCATCCAAAGCCATGCCTACTTGCCGGTAGGCACCTTGGTGTAGACGCCTACATCAAAATGGTAGGAACCTATCAAATTAGGTGCCTATCAGCTAATTAATTGTTTTTTAATGGCATTTTCAATTATCAGAATAAATTAGCTATTTAGATTGGCAAGCCTAGCTCATCTTTTATAGAATCAGGGCCCAAAAGTAAAATGTATGCTAGGTAATATTAGTACATCCGTGATCTGAATATAGGAACCATATAGTGATGAAACAAGCCAAAACTGCAGATATGTACAACGATGTAGGCAAAATTTATTGTGACAACCAAACTATATATTAAAACTTTTTTACCACACAGGGGACCCAACACTGTCCGTTTTTAGAAAACCTTCATCAGGGGTCCATGGTAGAAAAAGGAAAAAACATGTGTCACAACAAATGTTGAAAAGTATATAATAAAGCCAAACTGATGTTATGTCACGCCGAGAGTCACTTTAAATAGTAAAAATCGCTATTTTGAATTATTCCATAGAGGGGAATGAGTGAATGAAGGAGGAGAGTGGGTGGGCACAGCTACATTACCATGCACCAATTAGCTTAATATTATAAGAACATAAGAATTGCCACTGCTGGGTCAGACCAGTGGTCCATCATGCCCAGCAATCTGCTTCCACTGCGGCCCTTGGGTCAAAGACCAGTGCCCTAACTAAGTCTAGCCTTACCTGCGTACATTCTGGTTTAGCAGGAATTTGTCTAACTCTGTCTTGAATCTCTGGAGGGTGTTTTCCCCTATGACAGCCTCCGGAAGAGCATTCCAGTTTTCCACCACTCTCATGAGCCCTTACCACATACAGAATAGGTCTTGTAAAGTGCTCACATGCTAATTTTCTTAATGGCCACGTGCTAATGGCCATTAATAGGAAAAATGGAAAATTGGCCATATTGTGACTGCAGTACAAATAGCCTTAGCCTTCTAGAGAAGAAGAATAGGAGGCACCAAATTCATCTCTGGTCTGCAAGATCAAACAAGAGCCCTTCACACCAAATGTATTTCTGAACTAACAACAGAAGCTCATTCGATCAGATGAGCTCATCTGCCTATCCTCCATTTTAAACCACTCAAACTGATTCACACCTCATCCAGCAAGGACAGTAACAATACTCTGTATTGGGACACCATGTTAAGCCATTGTTTCAAGTTTTATTGATTTTGATATACCAACCATCAAATTAATATCTAGCTGGTTAACAATCGAATTAAAAAGATAGGGAAAACTGAGAAAAATAAAAATGTGTGAACATATAATAAAATAAACAAACAAACGAACAAACAATTACCAGACGTACTGGAATGTGAGGGTAGAATAATGGGATGGGTAAAGTTACATATTAAAGAAGAAGAAAGGAGATAGTAGGGGTTGGGTAGTACATAAAGGGAGGGGTTGCTTTGTCAAAGAGATTGTTGTGAAAAGGAAGAAAAAGAATAATAGTTCTAATGATTATTAAATGCATCACCGAATAGGAGAGTTTTAAGACCAGTCTTAATTCAATCATCAACTACCTTGGAACAGAGAATGGATTCCATTTTTAGAACAGGTCTCAACCATATAAATATGAAGCAAAATCCTCTCTCAGAGGGAGAAGATGCTCACTCTCCCTCTGGATTCTCCTCCCAGAACCACCATGCTGCTTCACTAGCCCATGCGGCCTCATTCTGCTTTATCAACATATATCTTGTGCAATCTTATTGTCTTTGCTTAAAGATCTTATCTGTAAACTGCTTCTACCGGCTTGGTTGTAATTTTATACCTACTCTAAAATGAAAATAAACTTTCAGTTTGAATGTAAATGTTCTGGGTCTAGGTCCTTGAAAAAAAAAAAAAAAAAAAAAATATATATATATATATATATATATATATATAATTATTAATCAAGCAAGCTAAACTTCCCCCAAAATTAATATTTCTTTATGAAATATATTCTTCTCTATGAGAGTGATATATTTTATTGGTGGAGATTAATAATAATTTTTATAACAGGTTCAGCACTCGAACTTTGGTTATTCGCGGTTTTTACCTTGCTGGCTCCACATTTCGAATGATGTTGCCCTGGAGTGCCGAGAAAAGTTTGGCACGTCAGCATGGTCTGGCAAATGGCAGCTTGCAGAGAGAAAATTTCAGCATATGTTTCAGCGTGGCTGGGAAATCTAAAGGAGGTGAGAAAGCTTGTGTGGCTAATTAATCCTGCTGTTGTTGCTGTAAATATCAAAAGTAAGTTTTATGTCATTTTGACACATAATTGGTCAGCAGTGTCATGACTTCGTAAGGGAAGCCATTTGTTGGCTCTTTTTCAGCTCATTGGATGCAATGTGGCCCTAACTTAAAAATTAATGAAGAATCAGTTTGTGAGATAGATACCAGTGTTTTAGACTAAAATTTACTGCAAGCAAAATTATAATTTCATAAGCACTGAAGGTTCAATATGCTACACTTAACAGACCTTTTCCTTCTAGCTTCTTCAGGTTGGTTATAATGAGAGCTAAAACATTTTGTGTTGTTTTTTTTTTAAAAGACTAGAGCATTATCTTCAGCTCTTAAAGATCTCTACTGAGAATGAAAAATTTACAACTGCCTACATTATTGTATTTTTACATGCATCAATAACTACGTAGGTGCCATTTTTCCCACACATGACAGATCAAGCGCTTTTCAGATTCCGATGAAAAGGATGTGGTTTTTCAAGGTTTTAATAACCGCACAACATTCTCGATTCTCTCACCAAAAAGAAATGCAGCACACATGGCACACAGCAGGCCTGTTGTTCTTGAAAGGGAACGAGTGTGTAATGTAGTGCGTTATATAATGCAACATATCTTCTCCAAAGGAAATCATGCGAAGTGACACCCACCAACAAGTCCTCTCTGGAGCAGACCCTCCACATTCAAACACACTCCAATAAAGGTCTGTGTTACAAGAGTAATGCAAACCTAAGTCTGCTTCATATGAAGATTGTCTGAGCAGGCTGCGCTTATACTCGCTCGAGGAGTGCAGAGAAAGGGGGGACATGATAGAAACCTTCAAATATATAACGGGCCGCATCAAGGAGGAGGAGGAAATCTTTACTCTTACAGGTCCCACGGTGACAAGAGGACATCCGCTAAAACTTAGGGGAGGAAGATTTCATGGGGACACCAGGAAGTCCTTCTTTACCAAGAGGGTGATTGATAGATGGAATGGTCTTCCACATCAGGTGGTCAAGGCTAGCACGCTAGACTTCAAGAGACGATGGGACAAGCAGATGGGGTTGCTACAGAGGTATAAAAGGGGATAGTTTCTCGAGGGTGGGAGGGATCTTGATTGGGCAGACTCGTTGGGCCGCCGGCCCTTTTCTGCCATCTTATTCTATGTTTCTATGTCTTCCAAGATTGTAGTACAGGAAGCTACTAGCTAGCTAGTCACTCACACAAGGGCCAACATCTACTGCAAACATTTATTTTTCCCCATTTATGTTCTACCTATAAGCAGCAGATCACAATAAACAATCATTAAAAAATAAACATAAAAACATTATATTCTATCTTAGCAACATGATAGTATCTTAAACAAAAAAGGAATGCCGAATTACACTGAAGTAACTTTGCCCTCCACCACATCTGACCACTTTACTCATCGGGAAAATGCAATAAGACAGAAATACGTTTTCAAATGTTTCTTAAAATTGCACCAATGCACATAAACACTAATATTCAATAAATGCTCCATAGTAATGAAACAAGAAATAAACAGTGGAGACAAAAAACAAGAAGCAGGTGTGAATCCAAAAGATTGCTATATTCTCACATCTGACAGACCCAACTTGGGCCACGTTTCAACCAAAGGTTTGCCTCAAGAGGTGGCGAGAATATTCAACAAAGTAATAACATTCAAGTTGAAGATGCGCCTTGAAATTGCTTCAGTGGAAGATCAGTTCCTCAGTGATACATTACATGTACGTTACTACTTTGGAGAATTATTGTTTATTGCAGGGGTGTCCAACCTTTTGGCTTCCCTGGGCCGCATTGGGCGAAAAAAATGTTTCTGGGACCGCACAAATGCGCAAACGCTGCAGCAAGACAGAGGAGGGAGCCGGCAATACGGTAAACACCCGGGGGCAGCAGAGGAAAACGCTGCACAAAATACTTCACGGGGCTGCAGGTTGGACACCCCTGGTTTATTGCATATTCTCACCACAGAGGCGTTTGGCCCCCTGAGGCAGGCCTTTGGCTGAAACATGGCCCAGATCAGATCTGTTAGATGCGAGAATAATTTAAATCATTTGGATGCACACTGAGTCTTGTTGTTTTTTTGTCTCTACCATTTGTCTCCTGATTTTTTTTGTAGTGAGTTCTTCTTCCTGCTTTCTGTCCATAACAACAGATCAGCAACTGAAAAAGTAGCAGCTTTGTGTCTGCATTATGTACATAACTTTGAAACTGTTTGCATCTACTGACCTCAGGGTACATGCTGGTCGATAAGATTATCTGTCACAGGCGAAGAAGTTCTATTCTATCCTTTGGTGGCTGAAGAATGAATAAGTATCAAACTGGATTCTACCTATCACTGACCAGTGATGATACAGATTCTTATGGGGATGGAATGAGGGTAGCAACTTGTGGCATTTGTTTTGGTCCTGTGTGCCCTACCATCTCTTTTATCAGATGGTGATTGTCAATATCTACCGAATTTTGAGCTTGTATTTCATTTACATCAAATATTTTCTTGTCTAATCTTCCGCAACAGCCAATAACAAAAGGGGTATTTTATTATTATTATTCTTTATTCTTTATTATTATTCTTTATTCTTATATACCGCCATACCCAGTGAGTTCTAGGCGGTTTACATCAATTAGCAAATGATCTGCATTGAATAGCAGATTTACAACAAAATTAGAAGTAGGTTTACAAAATTAGAAGCAGATTTACAGCATAATTAGAAGTATTTTTAACAGCAAATTGCAGGCTGAATTACGATAAATTACAGTGATTTGCCGCAGTCAGCCGTGAAATTACAGCAATTCTTAACTGTCTGCAAAGAGGGCAGGTTTACAACAATATTACAGAAATTGCAGGTTTGATCGAGCTAGGTAGGGGAGGTAGAGAGTGGGGGAGGGAGGGACTGGTGAAGGAGGAAGGGGGCAGGGGTGGGGTAAGTGTCATGTGAGGTGAATGGATTATTAAGGGTCGTGTTTGCTGAAAAGGTACGTTTTTAGTAGTTTTCTGAATGATAGGTAAGTGGAGGCCTCGAGTATCATCTGTGCTAGCCATGGGTTCGACTTGGCTGCTTGGAAGGCAAAAGTTCTATCAAGGAATCTTTTGAGAGGACAGTGTTTAGGCGAAGGGAAGGCGAACAATTGAGTTCTCCGTGATGTCCTGTTGCTGCAGTAAAGGTTAAAGTGTGTGTTTATGTAACTTGGGGAGGAGCCGTTAACCGATTTGTAGCAGAAGCATGCAAATTTAAAAAGAATTCTAGATTCAAATGGTAGCCAGTGTAGTTGGTGATAGAAAGGGGTGACATGTTCCCATTTCTTTAGGCCAAAGATGAGGCGCACCGCGGTATTTTGGACTATTTTTAGTCTCCTGGTAGTTTTCTTAGTGGCGTTAAGGTAGATGATATTATGTGTTGCTACTAGCAAAAAAAAAAAAAAAAGAGCATTTTGGTACAATATAAACAGAACTCCATGACTGAATTTAGTCTATGTAGTGATAGCCTTAGAAAGATATGAGTTGAACTGGGTGGAAGCTGTGTACTTGGGCCAAGTTTCAAAAAATTCTGGGAGCCAGTGTGGATGTCTCACTGAGCATGCAGTTGGGTCTTAAATTATTACTAATCAGGAGAGGGGATTAAAATGGAGTTCCAAGGGAAGGGTGGATAAATAATTCTGAGTCTTAACACAGTCAAATTTGATGAGGTCAGGATTATTGGAGCATTTGGGAGGGGAGAGGAGGGTTATGCAGAGAAGGAAATACAGTTTAAAATAAAATATCTATTGCCTAAGTTGCGCTGTATCTTTGAGTCACTCACAATAGTTACTGTATTTGAATGTACAGTTTGTAGGCATTGTCTTCTTGTTTTTCTTGGCAACTTAATAGAAATATTATTGAACAAAAAGGGAAAGATCATAAACATGCAATCAGCAAGCTTACTGAAAAATGACCCCGGACACGGCTCAGTAATTATTCCGTGGCTGCACCCCAAAGGCTTGCTGAAAGAAGTGGGTTTTAAGTACTGTAGAACTGAACAATTGTGCTAACAGCAAGGACAATGGTAATTTATTCTAGAATCTTGGGGCTAAAAAATAGAATGTAGAATGTCTTGTAGATTCTAAATGAGCAAGTTTAGGGCCTGGAAAAACTAGCATAATTAGGTATGTATGTGCATATCTCTATAGTGTGCCTTAGTACGCCTACATTGTAGGCGTGCAGGTGCACGGTTGTCAATCAGCTACTTGCTGTGCACACTAGTGCTGCCTGATTCGTGATTCACTTTGGGCGAATCGATTCAAATCGGTTTGTTATTGCATAAAATTGGACTTACCGATTCGTTGGCCCCTTGCTACCACCGCAGACCCATTCGGGATTTCCTTCTGCCACCGGAGTCCTTGCTTCGATGTAACTTCCGGTTTTGCAAAAAACGGAAGGTACATCGAAGCAAGGACTCTGGCAGAAGGAAATCCCGAACAGGTCTCTGCATACGGATCGGGGCAGCAAGGCTCTCTCCTTCCCGGCAGCAAGGCTCTCTTTTCTCCTCCCTGGCCAAGCAAAAGCGGCGGTAGCGAATGCGACTCACTACCCTGCCGATACTCCGGGTGTCTTCTCTCCATTCGGCCACCCAAGCAGAAATAGGAAGTTTTCACTGAGGGCGGGCCGCAGTGGAGAGAAGACGCGAGGAGTGCTGGCAGGAATGGATCGCTACCGCCAGAGCAGATCTCTTACCAGATGTGTCCCTCCTGCCGGACTCTCTTTGGGAAAGGTGCGGGGGTGTGGTGGTGGTGGGGGCTTAGGAGATACAAAAAAATAAAAATAAAAAAAGGCAGATGGAGGGAGAGGGGAGATGGGGAGCTGGTGGACTGGAGGAGAGATGGGAAGAAGATAGATGGAGAAATGAACTTGGTGGAGGGGGGAGATTGGCTTGGGGAGATCATGGAGAGGGGAGATGAGGGGAAGGTTAGAAGAAATAAATATCTAAAAACAGGAGAGGGAGAGAGATGGTGGACAATGGGATTTAGGGAGGGAAGGAACAGAAAGGAAGAGAAGTTGGTCCCAAGGGATGGTGTGGAGGGGAGGGATAGATATACTGGAAAGGAGGGTAGTTGGGAAGAGAAAGGGAGACATGGTGGGCCCTGGGGTGGTGGGGAAGGAGAAAGATGAAGGATGAAAGGGTAATTCAGAAAAGGTGGATGGAGATGAAAAAAAGGAAAGATACCAGACCTTCAGGGGAGGGAAAGGAAACGGAAGGGGAGGACAGAGACAGAAGATGGATGGTTAACACGGAGAAAGAAGAAAGAAGGAGACCCTGGCAAGCAAGTTATCAGAAGACAACTGGAGCCGGGGACTGATAAGATCTGAATAATGATCAGACAACAAAAGGTAGAAAAATAATTTTATTTTATTTTGTGGTGTTAGTCCACAAACGTGAGCTAGGATTTAAAAGAGAGAGTTAAAGTCTTTTGTTTACACCACAGCGCAAGTGTAGGTAGGAGAGGGCAAAGTGGGTGAAGAGACTATAAAATAAACCCACCAGGATATTTGAAAAAAACATCCACGGGCAGGAAAATCAAACTGAAAAATCAATTCAATAGGCTGAATCGAATCAAATTTTTTTTCCTGAATTGGGCAGCACTAGTGCACACCTACAGTTTTGTACAGACGCGTGAAATGTAAGCCAGCATTTTGCAAGCCTACTTTTCAGAGGCCTACCTCATGCATCCAAAGGCACATAGCAACGCCCAAGACAACTTCTGGTGCAAATTACGCCTCCGCCTACCTTACATATGTTTAGGTGTCACTATGCACCTTTGTACGCCCGAGGTAGACACGTTAGTACAGCGTGCCTAGTTCATTGTTTAAACATTAGAAATACAGAATACTGTAAATTAGCGTATGTCAGTTACAGAAGTGGAAGGCCCTCCCTTGCTCTGCCATGTCTGCGCCCATCTGCAAAATGGTCTACTGAAGATAATGCAAGTATTTCAAGAAAAGCGCTTAAGCAGGTTTTCTGGTATGTACAAGCTTAGGTCCTCGCAAAGATACATATACAGGGCTGGCCAAACTATTTAGCATGACTAGGCAGTTGCCTAGGATGACAGCTTCTACAGGGCAGCAAAGGCAGCTGCAATCAGAGCAAGACAGTAAGGGCCAAATTCTATGTATGGTGTTGAAAAAAAAAAAAGCACTCCAAGTCGGGTGCTATTTATAGAACAGCATGCAGTACCAGGATCTGCGCCAAACTTTTAGGTGTGAGGATTTACATCAACTGAAACCCGGTATTGGGATAATGCGAGTACATTAGACGTAGACCTGCCCTATTCTGTAACACTACGCACAAATTCTTAGAATGCCCCTGATCCGCGCATGCCCCTCTCGTGGTCAGGCCCCCTTTTCGGATCCACAAGTTAAGAATTTGCAAACACATCTTTACAGAATGTTTAGAAATGTGTGCTGAAGAGGACTTCCAATTTTTCAAGATGTGCATAAGGGCAGTCACAAACATTGCATCAATTACTAAACTATACCTTCTGGTGGAATTCTTTGAGCATGTATCATAAATTTGAATCATATGCTTATGAAAAGAAAAATATAATTCGACTTTCCAAAAATTTGATACAATGTAAATCACCCTGGAAATTCCTGGACTCATATGTTCAATCTATTTCATAGACACTCCTCTCTTCTTCTTCTTCCTCTTCTTTTTCTTTACCTTCATCTTTTTTCCTCATTTTTTTTTTTTTTTCTTCCTTCAATTTCTCTTTCCTCTTATCTTTTCTTTTACTAATTTTTCATGAACAGTCCTAGTACTTTAGATCTTTTAAAACGATTCAATTCTACATTGCACAATGTAACTGAAAATTTGTTATACTAAATGTTTTGTTTTATATTTTGATACCATGTACTTGAACTGTTTCTTATATTTTTTCAAAAAAATCAATAAAAAATATTGAACTAAAAAAAAAAAAAGAAATGTGTGCTGAAACCAGCTAACTTGTGAGTTTTCCAGGGGCGGAGTCTACATTTATACGGTTAAATGCCAATATTCATCCCTTAACTGCATAAGATAACTGCACAAACAAACTGCAGTCTTATCGTTAAACGATTCAGCTTACGCAGTTAAGGGCTGAATATATAACACTGTCATTCGCACTATTTTATCATAACTCCCATCCCCTGACAACAATCACTTAGTGGCAAAAACTGGGCCGCAGCTTTATTCATCTTTTCTCAACAGTTCCATAAATCCATCGGTGATAACAAACATGAAAAAAACAGTGTAGCATAACAACAATCACAACCCCTGGAGCTATTCAGTGACAAAATAGCTCCCTTCACAAAATGTCCCTCAATTCCAATTCCCCATCCCAGCAAGGCTCGCGGTGCCGCAGAGCCCTGCCGCCACCCATGGCGGTGTCGCACATGAGCAGCTCGAAAAAACAAATCCCCCCTTCTTTCCATAGCTACACTGCCAAAACATCATATTCTCGTCAAGAAAACTGCGACTACCCTTACCACCCCTCTAAAACCAAAACCCCCAACCCCCCCCCAAAATGCCCAACCCCAAAAGAGGAGGGGAGGGGCATGAAACAACTTTCCCTTCAAATCCTCACCCTTCCAACTTCCCCCCAAACCAAAAATACTGCAATCCCGCCAAAATCACCTCTATATCCTCAATCCTCACCAATCCTCTCTCACACACAAAGCCCACCTACCTCCTCACTAACCCATCAATCCCGCTAAGCCCACCACTTCCTTCCAATCCCAGACCTTTTCTCCTCCCCTCCCGACTCCACCACCCTTCCTCACTGAATTAAATTAACCTTTACCCTTCCTACCCTATCAACTTACTGGCTCAGCCAGTGTTATATGCTCCCACTGGGAGCATAATTATACTTAATTGCATAAGTTTTAGCAGATTCAATGCTGGTATCTGCCACTGAATATCCTGGAATACAGCCAGCAGTGCACATAACAACTCTGACCATCTTCAGCTGATTATCAACCCCAATGTTTCCAGGAATCCAACAAGTGAAGGACATTGCTGCTCAGGTAACAAATAAGGCATCAGTCAAACAGGTGATGCACAAAATATGCAAGATACCTCCAGTATTTTCATATTCTTGTTGAACCATTTGCTTCACTCCAGGGTATCCCTTCTGCTTTTCCACTTCATTAAAGTGAATGTACTGACACCTAGCAGTATATCACTGCAGTACTGCTTTCCCAAAAATTTCAACCAAACCTAGCCAAATACATTCAGAGGAAAAATAGATTTTAAAGTCGGTTCTATTCATCTGCCCTATCATTTGAGTAGGGCTAGGTCTGAGATGTGTGTCCTATAAAAAGGCCACATAGCAGATCTGGGAGGGAGGGGGGGAGGGGATGCAGAATAAAAACAATGCCACACAGCCCTAAATTAAGCAGCAGCAAACTTTCTTTTGACACTCACAAAATTTAGTCCCCCGGAGACACACCTTGCCAAACAGGTTTTCAAGATCATCACAACGAATTTGCATAAGACAAATTATCATACGGCACGACACCCATTATATAAAAATCTCTCATATGCATAGTCCCTGCTGTAAATCAAAACCCCCCAAAAACCCAAGACACCCATTATATAAAAATCTCTCGTATGCATAGTCACTGCTGTAAATCAAAAACCCCCAAAAACCCAAATAGCAACTGTGCCTCCAGGAGGGAACCGAGAAGCACTGCCCTAGGCCTATATATGGGCCTGGTTTTGAGGCTCTTACACTGAATTTGAAACCTGTAAAGAATGAATTCCAGTCTGGACTGCTGCATACAGTATACACTCTCCAACAGCTGCACAACCGAGAACCCTCCCCCCCCCCACTAGCATTTCCTGCAGAATACTGAGCTCTTTCCTGGGGGGTGGGGTTCCCCAGTCACTTTTAAAAGTTTACTTTTAGTCTTTCTGAAATGTTAGAGCAACTTCAGGGAAAACAAGAAAAGAACAGCAAAGCATCTCCTCTCAAGCATTTTTTTTGTATTTAATTAGGTTCACAGCTCTGTCCTGGAGGACCACCAGCCACTTGGGGATAGCCCTAATGAATATGCATGAGAGAGATCTGCATATAATGGAGATGACAGGCATGCAAATCTGGCTAGTAGTCCTCCAGTTCAGGGTTAGGGACTACTAGTCCCTAATCCTGAACTGGAGGACTACTAGCCGCCACATATGGAAAATTGCTTGCCCCCCACAAAAAAAAACTGTATAATTATTGTTTTTATAAACACATATCCTAAATTTGTGGTTACTGAAAGTTCAACAATTTTTGAGATGTGTGCACAGGTTAGAGAACCAATATACATTCCGTTGCCATTAAAAAATATATATATACTAAAAAGTCGAATGGCAATGTGTTAGCTAGAAGTCTGGAAAAACAAAACAAAACCCAAAACATACCATGACACTAAATCATTATTCCTGCAAACAATAAAAGTCAGGGAACCCAGGTACATCAGAAAAGCGTAGTGACCTTAAAGCGCATAAAGTCAAGACACTGCCTTCTCCAACGCTTGCCCCATGGGCATCTTTTTCGCTCGCACGCGTTCTGTTTAAGAAGTTTTGGACGGGTGCGATAACTCGCCTTAACGCGGCGCGCTAACGCCCCGGTTTCAGGCGTAGCTAACTCAGCTCACCACCTACACACACATTGAAGGCAACTTTTGGAAATAGCTGGGGGGGTGTTAACCGCTGTTTTAACTCTTCCCAGGAGACAGCAATGGGTCTTTGCTCGTCGGGAGTGTTCGTACCTACCTAACACCCGGATCGTCCTGTTACCGCCTCGCAGCGACTTACTGCCGCCCCCACCGCTACTTATCGCTTGCACCCCGATGCAGCAGGTGACGGGCAGCGCCAACCACTAGGTACTCACCGCATAGGAAAGCTGCTTATCACAGAACACCGAGTCTCCCATGACCGAAGGCGTTGCAGAGAAATCCACACGCCGAGCTGCCTGTTGCCTCCCCTCGGCAAAACCGGGGCAGTGAAACGCCGAATCCTCCTACCGGCTCTGCAGGCTTACTGGAACCATCATTCCGTGACCTCCCGTTGTTCCTTTGCACTCCTCACCCCCCTCGTGGTGGTCTCTGTTATTGTTATTATTTCAGTTCTTGCGAAATCCAAGCCATAGCATGCTGGTATGCGGGGAGGAAGGATTCGGAAATAGCGGGCAATGGCAGCTCTGAGCTGTCCGGCTTATTTTAAACGCAGGACCTTCTTTTCCTCCTTAGGGAAGGGGCGTGGTGGAGTTGGAGCTGCCCCAGGACTCCCCTCCCTCCCCGAGCTTAGATAAAACTTCCTTGCATTATTCTCCTCCTCTTTATTTCTCAAGTTGCAATTGGGGGGGTTCCCC
Organism: Geotrypetes seraphini; assembly: GCF_902459505.1. NCBI lineage: Eukaryota > Metazoa > Chordata > Amphibia > Gymnophiona > Dermophiidae > Geotrypetes > Geotrypetes seraphini. Next base: position 171,232,984 of record NC_047089.1, on the reverse strand, counting down.
CCTTCACAAGAAAATTGTTCCTTTTTTTCAAAGAAGCAAGTTTTAGTGGCCGTTGTTGGGGGAGGGAGAGCCTAAAGATGTTTACCCTTTTGCTATCTTACCTCCCCCCCAAACCCCCTTATCACTGAAGTCCTAAAACTATGGCTAGAATTATTCCATTTTGTTTAGAGTAGCCTGGATTCCCTGCTGGGCTGAAATGATTGTCTTACACACCCAAAGCCTAGGGGTAATGCTTTTGTGTTTCCTATAGTTTTGTTTCCAGGCTGATAGACACGGTTTACTGAAGCACAAGGGGTGTGATTTAAACTTTTTTTCGTTGGTGGTGTTAACCAGTTTTTCAGAGAGAAAGAAACAACTTTTCCCTACAGAGGATACAGTTGGTAAGAGAGTTAGAAATAGCCACAGTCAAGCTTGAAAGCTAGGATTTTAGTTCTATAAAACAGGGTCAGTGCAAAGATATAGTAAGCCACTCTGCAATGATCCATCAGCCTTAAGTGCCCCACTCTCCATTAACATTCAGGCCCCAATGCGCCAACCCAAGGCATCATGCTTTTAAATACTTTACGGAGAGGGTGGTGGATGCCTGGAATGCACTCCCAAGAGAGGCCGTGGAGAGGAAAATGGTGACGGAGTTCAAAGAAGCATGGGATGAACACAGAGGATCTAGAACCATAAAATAATATTAAATATTGAACTAAGGCCAGTGGGCTTCAATGGCTGGGAGGGTGTAGATGGGCTGGAGTCGGTTTTGATGGAGATTTCGGCAGTTGGAACCCAAGCACAGTACGAGGTAGAGCTTTGGATTCTTACCCAGAAATAGCTAAGAAGGAAAAATTTAAAAACTTTTAATTGAATTAAGTTGGGCAGACTGGAAGGACCATTCGGGTCTTTATCTGCCGTCATCTACTATGTTACTATGTTAAATAGTAAAATGAAGAGGAAGAGGTAGAGGAAGGCAATTTCCAAAACTCATGAAATATTTGAAAAATTTTCACCTTCGCTGTAGTTAAAAGTAGGCATGATAGCTCCTTGTGTGGCTAACAGGATCTGTTATTTGGCTCTAACTGCAGCTGTTCATTGCTGCCTCACATAAGCTACTGCCCTAGGCGACCACCTAGTCTTGTATAACAGGCCATTCTTGCTAGGAAATATCCTTAATATTTTTCATCTTACCCCCTCTTTAACAAAACTGTGACAGAGGTTTCTAGTACGGGGAGCCGCACTGAATGGCCCGCGCTGCTCCCAATGCTCATAGAGTTCCATGCGGCTCCCTGCGCTAAAAACTGCTAGTGCAGTTTAATAAAAGGGGGTATTAGTGTTATGTCACTATTGGGCTATATGAATCCCCATTTCATTTCTAAGATAGCCAGGAAAGACTGTTCTGTTGCCTGGACTCAGAGAATGCCCTCGTCTCAGATTCCTGATAAAGCCTGTACCGAAATAATTCCTGCTACCACTCCTGACTTACTTTTTCATGGTCAGGTTGTTGTTTTTTTTTTTATTCAATTGTCATCTCTGGCGTGGTTGTGACATTATGGGAAAGTGATCTGTGTTCTTCTAGGAGCTAAAGTTGGTGCTATCGGTAGTGATTTCTTTCTTGACTATCTGTTCCAGACCCTACAAGAACGTAACTGATGCTAGTGAAGGGATTTAAATTTCATTTGTATTTGATGTCCATCTCTTCTGACAGTGTGACCAAAATAAGAAAGCTGTAAGTTCATCATTTGGGTTTTGAGTAGCATAGCCAGTTTGATCTCTTCGATTTGTAAGTTCTCATGGAGGTCCACAGCGTGCATAAAATTCTTCTCCTGCACCAACATAACATAATATAAAGCTCACTTCTATACCGCAAATACTGTTAAGTTCTATGCGGTTCACAAAAGATCATGTGTACAAAAAATGAGAAGAAAGGCAGAGCATGTCTAATTTTCAAAATATTCAGTAAAAAGATACGTTTTTTAAGACACGTCGAAATTGTAGATACGAGTCAGTCAACATAATTAAGAAACTCAAATCCTTATCCCATAGTGCCACTTGAAAGGACAACAGACGTTGAAATCTTTTAAATTTACAACCCTTGGCAGATGGAAAAAGAGAATAGTGCATGTGATTTCCTGGAATGTTTGGAGTTATGTAATAAATGATTTCTGTTCTATTCTATCCTGTCCCCCGGTTTTTGTGGGCTTAAAAAAGGATTTATGTATGATGAAATTATGTACTTTGATTGGAGATTTCTCTTTTTTTTCCTGTTATTAATGGATAATGTATTATTCAAATTATAATAAAACTTATTGAACTAAAAAAAAAAAAATGATTACAAGAGATATTTTGGAATTAAACCTGCCAGTACTTTATAGCAGAAACAACCAAACTTGAATTTAATCTGCGATTCAATCGGTAGCCAAAGCAATTGACGATAGTAAGGTGTAAAATGATCATACTTCAGATTGTAAATCAAGCGGACCGCTGCATTCTGAATAATGCGCAGTCTCTGTTGATTTTGGGGAGTTTCAGCAAGATGCATGATAGTACAATGGTCAAGCTGACTCAAACCCAGAGCTTGCACTAGCAATCGACTTGAGTTTAAGTCAAACTAAACTCTTATGGTTCTCAATTTCCAAAGATCAAATGAGTCAATCTTCTTTCTGTCTTATTTCCATAGTGTCCAGTTTTCGCATCCTTAACTGACCACTGAGAAAATGAGTGCGTGGACAAGTCTGATTTTCATTTGGATTGCTATTTCTTTGCCTTTGAATACTTTGTCAAGAGCCTGCATTGAAGAGCAACCAAGTGCTTTTCTGCAGACATCATGTTGGGGGAGATCAAAGGAACCAGGCAAAGAGAGCGACCTGCAAGCAGAGGAAATTGAGGGGGGGGGGATTCTTAGATGATTTTTAAATTTCAGCAGGATGCACTAATGCCATCTTGGTCTGGGGAAGAGCTGGAGTAAGGGATTGTTCACAAATGGTTAATGGTGAGTGAAGTTTATATTAAACTGTTTTATTATGGAGATATAGAGAATTATAAACTTAACTTGATGTGTCTCCTTTCAGGGGTATGTCCTTGAGAAAGCGACTAGCGAAACATGTCGGACTATAGGACCCCTAGCCAAGCAATGCAAAGTAGAGAGTTGCGCGAGGACAGAAATCCCTCCCATCCCCGCCCGTCCCCGCCAGGATCCTTTCTGCCCCCACCCGTCCCTGCCAGGATCCTCTCCGTCCCCACCCATCCCCGCAAGGAATTACCTCCATCCCCGCCCGTCCCCATAAAAAGCAGCAATTACTCCTGACAGGATCATCAATTCCAGTCTCTTGTGTTTGCGCTGCTGTTTTCTTTGTGGAATCTCTTTGGTGGAACCCTTTTTTTGTTTTCTGTTCAGGTAATTAACTTATAAACCCCCTCTTTTACTAAGGCTGACGTGTCCATTATATTATATGGACGAACCCTGCTTCAAAAGCCTTCCATCCCCGTGGGATGGAAGGTTGGCTAGAGGAGGGTCCCCGTGGGAGTCCTGTGGGACCCCCTCAGGAACCGCGGGATTCCCGCGATCCCCGTTCCCGTGCAGACCTCTAATGCAAAGTTTACTAAAGTTAAGTGCTTTTCTATAACTTTTTATAAAAGCATAATTTAAGTTGTTTGGAGTGATGAAAAGTATGTTATACACTGATAAATTGGATAAATAGTATTTAAAAGGGGACAAGTGACTTATATGATAAATAAAGCTTTAGTGCTATGAGAGTATTCGAGCACTGAGTTGTACCTGTCCTGGGAAAATATACTTGGTGAGATTTTGAAACGTGCAGGATTGATTGATTGAAGATTGCTCAGAAGCTGAAAAGAACTTTGGCAGCTTATTTGGTGAAGTGGAATCGCTAATAGAGATAGCTCAAGAAAATAATGAATTTGTTGGATACTCGGAAGAGCAGGTTCAACAAGTCCTCCATTGCCCAAGATACTAAAAACTTAGGCCCTCTTTTGCAAAGCCAATTATTGCAGTGGCCTGAGTTAATCATACTGAAGCCAATTGGGCTTTGGTGCTATTGCCACATGACTTTGTACAAGGAGTGGTTAGATTGTGAGGGTTCTTCAAAAAGTTTTTGCGCTTTCATATTTTGGCGGCATAAAGGGAGTCTTCACATGTTCACCTTCTAATATGGTATAAATCATTCAGTGCAAAGAGGCATGTTACATCGGTGAAACAAGCCAAATGCTAAAGACCAAAGTCAGCCTACATGGATATCATATTAAGAATTGCAATACCAACTAAGATGGCACGTCTGTCGAACAACACTTTGGAAAAACTGACCATTGCACCAATGATTTTATGGTGAGAATACTAAAAGGAAACTTTAAGATAATCCAAGAACGCAAAACCTTTGAAATCAAAATGATACGTTACTTTGACACCTGCAAGATAGGACTTAACAGACATTTAAAACTGATGTGCCCCATTTCTGTCTCCTACCCACCCCACCCCCTTTCCCTGTTCCTATCCTTGAAATGCTTTCATGTTTTCTTTATATACGAGTATACTGATGTTTGTCAACATTTGCTTATTTCTGCTGTGAAAAAGAAAGGGGATAGATTCCGTACAAACGTAAGGAAGTTCCTCTTCACCCAGAGAGTGCTGGAGAGCTGGAACGCTCTTCCGGAGTCGGTTGTAGGGGAAAACACCTTCCAGAGTTTCAAGACTAAGCTAGACAAGTTCCTGCTAAACTGGGACGTACACAGGTGAGGCTGGACTCATTTAGAGCACTGGTCTTTGACCTGGGGGCTGCCGTGTGAATGGACCGCTGGGTAGGATGGACCACTGGTCTGACCCAGCAGCGGCAATTCTTATGTTCTTATGTTCGAAAGCTCAACATAAAATGCATTGACTTAGTCCAATAGTAAAGGCATCAACATATTTCCTCTTGGGGGGGGCGGTTTCTTTATACTACTTTGGAAAGTGGACTAACACGGCTACCACTTCATTTCACTCATATTTTTGTAGGAAATGGTTGGGACGGGAGAAATGGTAAGAGGGTGTGTTAGTAGGATGCTGGGAAAAACGTATCACAAAACAGGGTGATTATATGGAAAAGTGATGTAATTTGCTTTTGAGATATTTAATAAATAGTGTTTAAAAAAATAAAAGTGTGGAAACTTTGTGAAGATCCCTTGTAACAAATGCAAACTTGCTTTGGTTGTACCACAGAAAGATGGTGTATCAAATCCATGACCCTTTAAGATTATCCTTATTAAATCAGGCGTCGCTTTCCCAGCATCAGAATTAAAAAGAATACAGCAAAGGAATTTTACATGTCTTGCAATGACATTTTTTAGTCAAGAGGCGACAGAAATCAGGGGTTGGATTCTAACGGAGTTGGTATTGGAGAGTTCTGCTCCAAACTAAGATAACTGACACCTGGGGCTCCTTGTACTAAGCTGTGGTAGCGGTTTTAGCACACGCTAGACACTAACACCACCATTGAGCTGGCGTTAGCTCTTGTCGTGTAGCGCAGGGGGCAGCGTGTGCTAATCCACAGCGCACGCTAAAAATGCTACTGCAGCTTAGTAAAAAAAAGTCCCTAGTTTAGAAGCAGTTCAAAGTAAATTGATTTGCCTGCTTTCCTAGGGTGTAGGCCAGTAAAATAGCTTTTTCATGTTGGTAAGTTCAAGGGGACAAATGTGGGATCTCAATATCCCTTTCCTGTCCCGTGAGTTCTGTTCATGTCCCATTCATGTAAGCTTCACCTTAACCGCACAAGCCTCAAATACTTATGATTTTAAAGTGTTTAAGACTTGGGCAGATGAGGACAGAGCTTGCAGGAATGGGGCAGGGACTGGGACAGGAACAGCTCGCAGGGATGGGATGTGAAATTGAGATCCCGCAGGGACGGAGACAAATTTGTCCCCATATTATTCTCTAAACAGTTTTGGTTTTGGTGTTTGTTTGGGGTTGTTTTTTTTTTTTTGGGGGGGGAGAGGTTTGGGAAGGGGAGGCTGGTCTTTTTATAAATCAACTGTTTGGCCTCTGATTAGATTATTTTTGAAGCTGATGTGGAACTCTATAGATTTATTATGCAATATTGTGATGAGCTATATGTATTTTATATAGGTATGTATATGCAGGTAGACTGATTATATATTATAGGTTGAAATAAGAAAGAAGATTGATTATAGTTTATGAAGGCTGTATTGAAAACCAACTCAGAAAACGTTAACTCTGTATAGTAACATCTTTAAAAAAAGCACAAGTATTGATTATGGTTTAATAATGTCTGTATTGAAACCATGCCAGGAAATGCAAACTCTGTATTGTAACACTATTACAGAAGCTCATATGACACCCCCAGTCATTAGTAACAGTATAGAAGTTTTCAATAAACAAAAACATCATTTTCTGGAATAAATTATGGGTCAATATTCAGCCCTTTTGTTGTCTGGTCATTTTATTATTCAAATCATGTTGGTCTCAGTCTCTGGTTTCTGTTTATCTTCTGTTAACTTGCTCGCCAGAGTCTCCTGCCCATTTGACGTTTTCGTTTTTCTCCGTGCTCACTATCCATCTTCTATCTCTGTACCTTCTCTTCCACTGCCACAGTGCACAGCTGGATTTATAGCATTCACACACAGGTGGGGCTGATTCTTTAAGTGTTGCCTGAAATGGTAGGTGCCTAGAAAAATGGTGCCTGCCACATGTCAATCATGTTTTGGTGGCACTTAGAGAACCACAGCTACTGCCGCCTACTGACAAACTTAGGCGTCAGTAACTTAGGCCAGGGTTTTAAAGGTTTAGATTTCTGGCACCTAGGTTCATCGTAGAATTACGCCAGGGATCTCAAAGTCCCTCCTTGAGGGCCACAATCCAGTCGGGTTTTCAGGATTTCCCCAATGAATATGCATTGAAAGCAGTGCATGCACATAGATCTCATGCATATTCATTGGGGAAATCCTGAAAACCCAATTGGATTGCGGCCCTCAAGGAGGGACTTTGAGACCCCTGAATTACACCTAGTGGTGCTTAGTGACACCTAAGGTCAACTCCATCCCTAAACAGGCATGAAACATCACTAAGCACTGCTAGGCACCTGGGTGTTAGCCGCCGGTCCTGAGAGGAGTCTAGTGGCGCTACTTAATGCCAATTAAAACAATTTAGTTAGGCGCCGGCAGGCGCTATCTAGGCACCTAACTGTGCTTAACTTTAAGCGGCCCTTACAGAATTTCCCTCATATGTGTTCACATACTGAATGCATCAGATATGCCAGTATTCTAGTCACTTACTGACACGTTTGCTGCACCTTTTTGTTAGGGTTACCACATGGCTCCAGAAAAGGAGAATGGATTGAGACAGCCGGGTTTTACATCCATTCCTTTCAATGGAAATAAAACCCAGATGTATCGATTCATCCTCCTTACTTCCATTGCTTTCAATGGAAGTAAACCCTGGATGTCTTAATCCATCCTCCTTTTACTGGAGCCATATGGCAACCCTACTTTTTGTAGATAATCCCCAACCCAAATTAATGTGTAATAAGTTAACTTAGGAAACGAGGACCTTAGTTCACAACGACTATGCTGGCTTTGTGAGAGACAGAGAGTTGTCAGTAAGCCTTTTAAATGCTATGTCAATCCAAACAAAACTTAAATCACCATTGTTTACGGTCTTAGTGAGTCTGAATGCTGAAAATGTGTTTGATGAGGTCACAAGGAATTACTTATTTTGGATTCATGATAAAATGATTTTTTTTATTTTTTTTTTGAATAGGTTAAGTTATTGTATATAATCTTGTTAGTTCCCCTTGTAATTAAAATAAAGAATGCTCAAAGACAACAGGGCATTTCCATGGGAAAGCAAGTATAAGAAAGAGATTTTTCCAAAGACATGCTCCTGTTTGCTAAAAATGCCAGAAAAATAACTTCAGAATGAATGGGGCTTATTCCATTCTTCAGGCCTTCAAAACATGTTTTGATAAATTAGAGACGCTTCCCTCTCTAAAAACTAGGAAAACTAGTTCCACCTTAAGGAAGCTGCAGGATATTTGAAACTTGTATGTGGGGCAAATTCTATAAATGGTGCCTCTAAGTTAAGAGGGGCAGATTCAAAGTGCCTACAGGCGCCTAAACAAAGGGCACTGGAATCATGCCTCCAGAGGCACATACTGGAGCCTCACACCACTATATGCTGGAAGTGGCGTTAAGTGTTGGTAGGCGATTCACGTCAAAGATAGGCGCTGGAAATGTAGGCCTGGAAAACCCTGGCCTATATATCTGGCGCCTATTTTTGCCAGGTGCGTGATTATCTATATGGCGCTGTTGCATGGTTGACACATGACCGGCGACCACTTTTAAGGTGGCCGCCAACAACAGAGCCAGTTAGAGAATCCAGGCCTTTGGGAATATACATGGCAAAAGATTCCTAAAAAGCCTATAGATCAGGAGTAGGGAACTCCGGTCCTCGAGAGCCATATTCCAGTCGGGTTTTCAGTATTTCCCCAATGAATATACATTGAAAGCAGTGCATGCAAATAGATCTCATGCATATTCATTGGGAAAATCCTGAAAACCCAACTGGAATACGGCTCTCGAGGACCGGAGTTCCCTACCCCTGCTATAGATTAAGGGGCTCTTTTACTATAGTGCAGTGTATCGCAAACTGTGTGCCTCTTGAGATCTCGCGGTGAGAGGCACGTCCTGTAGGCAGGCAGCCAGTGCAGATGACTTTCCTCCTGGCTGGCATCTCTCCTCCTCTCCCCGCACCTCCTGGATCCATCCACTGGCGGGTCGTGGCCAGATGGGCCTCTGTGCATGCGCGGCCATCGACACGATAACACCACGCACGCACGCACGCAAGAACGTGCGCTGGTAGGGCTAGTCTCAGTTAGGGTGATGGTCTTAGACCTCAAAAAACTGGAACAGATCTTCTACGACACATTCAGAAAGTGACACACTATCAAAGTATCAACTGCAAGAGAGAAGATTTTGGCCCTTGGTATTATAAAGAATGATTCTTTATGGAAAACTTGGGCCTTAAGTGTCCGGCGGTCGTGTCCGTAACCACCTTCAGTTCTCACCTCCTCCAGCACCGGACACACGCACGAGCTGCAGTACCTCCAATTGTTACCTTACGTTCTAGAACATTGCCCACTTCACGCAAGCGCTTTCCTGTGTCTGTATGCGATTGTGAGGTGGAGTGAAGAGGACAATCGCATACAGACACAGGAAAGCGCTTGCGTTAGGGCACAGCAGTGAGGCGGGCAACGTTCCAGAACGCAACATAAGAACATAAGAGGTTGCCTCCACTGAGACAGACCATAGGTCCATCCTGCCCAGCGGTCCGCTCCCGCGGCGGCCCATCAGGCCCATTGCCTGATTAATGGTCCATACCTATCTATACCCCTCAATCCCTTTTTCTTCTAGGAATCTATCCAAGCCTTCTTTGAAGCCACTTAATGTTTTCTTGTCTACAACAGCCTCTGGAAGTGCGTTCCATGTATCCACCACCCTCTGAGTGAAGAAGAACTTCCTAGCGTTTGTTCTAAACCTGTCCCCTTTCAATTTCTCCGAGTGCCCCCTTGTACTTGTGGTGCCCCATAATTTGAAAAATCTGTCCCTGTCTACTTTTTCTATGCCCTTCAGGATCTTGAAAGTTTCTATCATGTCTCCTCTAAGTCTCCGCTTTTCCAGGACACAGACACAACCACCGGAATCATTCTTTATAATACTGAGGGCCTCAAAATAGTACCTGGGCGGGCCGCGGGTTTGAGACCATCGGTTTAACATAATAAATAGGTGGGGTATACTGGAAATTGAAAGTAAGGTATTACCTTTGGAATTTCATTGCAAGCCAAGAAACAGAGATGATCCAATTCAAGCTTGTGGTTTACATTTGTGGTTTCCCACAAAAACAGTGGAGCACTAAGGCCACTTTTTCAGCAATTTTAGTAAAAGATGACCCTAAGAGAGGGCAATTTTCAGCAAACTAATTCACACATATAGCTCACGTTGAATGTTTCAGGGTTTGGATGGCATAAATCTTTATGGGGAAAAAAAAACATATATGCAAGCAAAGTATTCTGCAAAATAATTAAATAAACAAAAATATTGTGGGACCCTTTCCAGATTCTTAAATTTAGCCTTGACGGGGGAAAGCATCTCATCAGGTTTTTGCATGCACAGTTCTTTCCAGAAGGTATGGGAAACGAAAGCCAGCAGCAAAGGACACTGCTTCAGAACACATACGTAGCAGAATTATTAAACAAAACACTGGAGAAAGAGAACTCGCTATATGCTTGCCACTCACTGCCTTTTTGAAAATATTGCATAATATATGCATAGGGCAATTTATCAAAATATGAGGTGCTGGATAATAGAAAAATTGACTCCATCACAGAAAGGAGGAGATTTCAAACAGCTTTTGAGGCAAAGAGAGCAAAAATGGATCTTTAGATTGCAAACCTGCATTCCAAAAGGATTAAATGCCCGTATTGAGTGGCGTGCCTTTTTTTAAGGTCTGTCATTACTAAACTCTTTTGCTTTTTTGAGTTTTTTGACCTTGTTGACTTGCCGTTCCTTTTTTTAAAGTGATTTTGCTCTTTTTTGGCCTCGAGTGCTTGCCGTCCTCCTTGCCAATTAACTTTAGGTCAGCACACATGGATTTAAAGCTCTGGACTAATGCCGGGGTGCCATTTTCCCGTGGAAGATTTTTTGAAGCAGTTGCTCTCTTTCTAAAGGTAAAGTGAACTTTTAAAGCTTTAAGCATTATATATTCTTTATTATTAATTAATTTTTTGTCTTTTCAGATATTCCCCTGAAACAGGGCCTGTCGGGAATACTGAGTTCATTCTTTGAAAAGTGTGTCTGGTTTCGTATTGGAGCAACAGATATTTATTTCCACTGCTTGTGGGAGATGATTGGAAGATAAGTGCAAGTTTTTACAGTTTTTTGATGTTTTTTTGCAGTTTAACTTGTGTATTTTAAACTGTATCTTTATGAATCTTTTCCATGGAGTTTTTTAACCTGGGATGTGTTTTGTATGGCAGTTTATAACTGAATATATAGTTTCTTGGTTGTTTCCTTGAAACACTGAGGTCTTTTTCTCCATGTTAGTTACTTGCCTTTCAGCCTGTTTCCTTCCACTATTAGCAGCTTTATTCTGAATATTTGTTGATTATTTTTTTGATATGCATAGGGCAAACATATAACATATACCCCCTCTTTTACAAAACTGCGATAGCAGTTTCTAGCACAGAGAGCCGCACTGAATGGCCAGCACTGCTCCCGATGCTCATAGGAACTCTGAGTGTCGGGAGCAGCGCGGGCCATTCAGCGCAGCTTCCCGCGCTAGAAACTGCTATCCCAGTTTCGTAAAAGACAGGGTTAGTGTATCTAGATTTTCAGAAAGCTTTTGATAAAGTTCCTCAAGAGAGGCTCCTGAGAAAATTAAAGTATCATGGGATAGGTGGCAAAGTTCAGCTGTGGATTAGGAATTGGTTATCGGATAGAAAACATAGGGTAGGGTTAAATGGTCATTTTTCTCAACGGAGGAAAGTAAACAGAGGAGTGCCGCAGAGGCTGAACTGGGACCGGTTCTATTTAACTTATTTATAAATGATCTAGAAACTCGAACGATGAGTGAGGTGATTAAATTTGCAGATGACACTACACTGTTCAAAGTTGTTGAAACGCATGCAGATTGTGAAAAATTGCAGGTGGACCTTAGGAAATTGGAAGACTGGGCGTCCAAATGGCAGATGATGCAAATGCAAAGCGATGCACATTGGGGGTTAGCGCCCATGAAAATGATTTGGGTATCATTGTAGACAATATGATGAAACCTTCTGCCCAATTTGCGGCAGCGGCCAATAAAGCAAACAGGATGCTGGGAATGATTAAAAAGAGATGGTTAACAAGACTAAGAATGTCATAATGCTCCTGTATCACTCCATGGTGCGACCTCATTTGAAGTATTGCGTTCAATTCTGGTCTCCTTATCTCAAGAAAGATATAGTGGCGCTAGAAAAGGTTCAAAGAAGAGCGACTAAGATGGTAAAGGGGATGGAAATCCTCTCGTATGAGGAAAGATTAAAACAGTTAGGGCTCTTCAGTTTGGAAAAGAAACAGCTGAGGGGAGATATGATTGAAGTCTACAAAATCCTGAGTGGAGTAGAACGGGTACAAGTGGATCGACTTTTCACTCTTATAAAGACTAGGGGACACTCGATGAAGTTACAGGGAAATATTTTTAAAACTAATAGGAGGAATTTTTTTTCACTCAGAGAATAGTTAAGCTCTGGAACGCTTTGCCAGAAATTGTGGTAAGAGCGCAAAGCATAGGGTTTTAATAAAGGGTTGGACAAATTCGTGGAGGAAAAGTCCATAGTCTGTTATTGAGAAAGACATGGGGGAAGCCACTGCTTGCCCTGGATCGGTAGCATGAAATATTGCTACACCTTGGGTTTTGGCCAGGTACCAGTGGCCTGGATTGGCCACCGTGAGAATGGGCTATTGGGCTTCATGGACCATTGGTCTGACCCAGTAAGGCTATTCTTATGTTCTCTTAGAGTTGATAAATGGCTTCATTTTCATTATATCAGTCTGATCTGGCCCAGATTTTAGCACCCACAGCATAAGTGCCATCGTAAGGGTGAGCAGCACCTGGAGCAGTGGCTCCCCTCCCCTGCCTTCTTCCTTATCCCCCCTCCACTGTGCATGCCCCCCCCTTCCCTTTTCTCATACCTATTTAACATCTCCGGCTTGAGCGGCATGCCCACGTCGGTGTCGGCTCGCCCTTTGATGTTGCTTCCTAGGTGCGGGTCCTGGATGTGACGTCAGACGGGCCAACACGGGCAGCAACCTCACCCCAGGCAAATAAAAAAGGAACGGGGGAAGGCAAGGGATGCACACCCTCCCCCCCCCCCTTACTACACCACTGTGCAGCATATAGAGATTTATAGTCTTGCTGTTTTGGGAAATGAGCATTACAAATCCATACAATATAAGGGGTTAAGCCAGGACAAATCAATCAATCTGAGGAAAAATGGTGCCAGCCGGCAATGTGATAGCAATATATAACATCAACTTTCTAGGCAAAAATAAATAAATCAAAAACAGAAATCAAAACAAAGAATATATACTTTAGCATGTTCAGTCTCAGACTGGATGGTTCAGGTGACTATCTGCCGTCATTTGCTATGTTAATCTTTATCAAGTTCTCGTAGAGGAATGTACATCAGGTTTCAGGTTTTTATTTCTATTTGATGGATCGCTTATTCAAATTACTAAGCGATTTACAACTTCATAAAAGCGGGTTACAATAAGTAAACTACAAACACAAGTCTTAGAACTAACAATTTTAAGATGTACATGAAACGTTAGGATAAGGGGTAAAGTTACATCTTCATGGCTTAAGAAAAGAGAGAAAATAAGGGATGGAACAATGGGAAGGGGTAAAAAATCCGAGCCCTAATATTTGTATCTAAAGAAGAAGGTTAAAGATTAAACGCGTCTTTAAAAAGACAACTTTTTAGAAGTTTCTTAAATTGACTGAGGTATTTTTCTTCTCTGAAGCAAACAGTCTGCGGAAGCTAGAAAAACAATGCTTTATGGAAAGGAAAGTCGGCTTCCAACACGTCTGTGAATTTCTTCTGTGGCACAAACTTCTCTTTCAGAAAAGGAGCACGGCACTGCCTCTGGAGTGCAGCCCACGCCAAGGGAGGAGGTTATCACCTTAAGCATTGTTTTGTTTGAATGTCAGGTGTCCTCTTCATTGTGTTTGGAGAACAAATATTCAGGTGCTTAAGATGACTTTTTATGTAACCTGTAATTAACATTAGACAGGAGAATAACATTACAGTGTATTCAGATCCTTCAATCCAGGGGGATGGGAAGGGATGGATCACTGGAAATTTGATATGTAAACCACAAACATAAACCACAAGCTTGAATCAGATCATCTCTGTGTTTTTGGCTTGTAATGAAATTCCAAAGGCATTACGTATTCTCACAGTACTTTCAACTTCCAGCTTTCAGGGTATATCACACCTATTTGTTATGTTAAAGCGTTTCATGGCAGCTCTTTGTTTGCTGGGAAAGTGGAAACCAAGAATATGTTAGAACAGTGGTTCTCAAAAACAATTTCTCTGACACATTCAGCCGTTTAGGTTTTTAGCATAGCCAAAATGAGTAGGCAAGAGACTAAGGGGCAGATTCTTGAAACTAAAATCTGTTCCAGCAAGTTAAATGCATGCATGTAGTTTAGCGGCGGATTATCAAAATAGCTTACCAAGGTCTTTTCTGAATTTTCAAGCAGACTCCAATACTGCCATGCAAATGTAGTACAACCAAGGTCATTAATACTAAAATGATAACTCCGAGTGATCCTCTATCATCGTCGAGTGGTCTGAGCTGTCGTTGCCTTACTTTCTGATCAGTGCCTGAGTATGGTTTGACAACTCAGACCCCCTTCCCCATGCGAATTAAAATAATAATTTTTAAAAAATTTGAAGATTGGCAGGAGAGATGCCCAATCTCTCCTACTACATCACACAATCACCCGACACCCCCCACGTATATTAAAATGATTTTAAAAAACCAAAAACAAATTGAAGATCGGCAAGAGAAAGTGGGCATCTCTCCAGCTGTTGGGGAGGTGTCGGGTGGGGGGTTGCTTGACTTCGGTGGCTTGATTTGTTGGGTTTGTTTTTCTGCAATTTTTCTGCACTTGTGCCCATCACTATCACCAGCAATCGGCCCATGCAAATTTAGCAAACCTTCACTACTCTCCGCCAACCTCATTTGCATGAGCGTTTTTTAGAGAATGATTTGCTTTTTTAAAATCACTACAATAACGTCTGTGACAGTGGCCCATCGGTTTTTAATGAGAATTTTTGAGAATCTAGCCCTTAAAGATCTTCATACAGTGCAAATTTGCCATATATACTCGAATATAAATCAAGATTTTTGGGCCACCAAATGGCCCATAAATGAGGGTCTAAGTTTATAATCGAGCCACCACCTGTCCTCCTCCTGTTTCCCACTGAGCTCCTGCATCACTATCCTGCATGCAGGCCAACCTGACTCAACTTCACCCCACCCCCCGTGCCGCTATCCACAACACTCGCACCCTCCACAGAGCTGCTATCCAAAATATGGTACATGCCTCCAGTCGCTGACTTCCATACAGCTATTGGTGCTGCTGCTGCCAATCCGTTGACCACCATGCACAGGCCTGATCATTCCCCGGAGCCACCGACCTCCGTGGAAAGGCCCACCCTCAGAGCTGCTGACCTCCATACATTCCTGGTTCCACCACCGCAGATCTGCTGACCTTTATGTACCGATCCACCCACCCCCTAGAATTGCAGATCACCATGCTCCGCCTCGAAGTCACTTACCTACATGCATGGAGTTGCTCACCCACCCCACCCCTGGGAGCCGCTGACCTCCATATACCCATGGATGGTGCTGCTGTTGGCGATATGCTATATGTTTAACCAGTGGGGGGGGGGGCCTTGAGCATCTGCGCATGTTCAAGGTCTGCTGGCTCCCGCTCCCTCTGAGATTCTCAGAGAAGGTGGGAGCCGTCAGGCCTTGAGCGTGCGCAGATACTCAAGGCCCCGCACTCAATCAGCATGCAGAGTCATCGTCGACAGATGTCTTCGGTGCTGAAACATACCGTAAAGCTGTAATATACCGATAGATTTATAAACATGTGGTATTTAATTTGGGGCCTCTTGAAAAGTCTAACATTGCTTCCCCACCTTCGTTTTATGACGTCCTAAAATAGTTCTGTTGAAATAAATGATTGCTTTCTCACAGTCTGTAAATGATTGAGACTACATTTTGATTTCTGAATCCAATCATAAGTCAATTTAATGTGCTCATTTATTTGCTTGCAAGGTTGCAATGATTGAAAAAAGTAAATAAATATGAAAAGTGCTGTTCATTACACATGCCTACAGGATCATTTATTCATTTAAAGTATGGTATTCTTCCCTCTTCTTTTCCCTGTATGCTCACACTGTAAGTGCAAAGCCTTTGTGCTAAGTATTGGGGGGGGAGGGGGACGGGGTGTTCATGGGGTATTTTGCTCCCTGATCGGGTTTTTTTTGTGTTTTTTATATCTTTATTCATTTTTAAGCCATACATAAGTGCAACATAGTATACAATCATATTACACTATAAAAGCATTTAAAATCAATCAAATTATAATCTACTAGTTGTTTAGCCCATTACATTAACGGGTGCTAGCAGCCCTTCTCCCTTACTTTTACCTCCTCCCTGTCCAGCAGCACCCCCACCCATTCCCTGCTCCCCCTATATAGCAGTAGCCCTTCTCCTTTCATCTCCCCCTGTTCAGCATCACCCCATTTCCAGCTCCCCATATCCAGCAGTAGCTCTTCTCCTTTGCAGGAGCCCTTCTCCCTTCCTTTTACCCCCTCCCCATCTAGCAGCACCTCTTCCCTGCTTCCCCTATCCAGCAGTAGGCCTCCCTTCCTGTTACCTCCCCCCTGTCCAGAATCACCTCTTCCCTGCTCCTCCTGTACTGCAGCACCCCCTTACCTGCTCCCCCTGTCCAGTCCGTTGATCTCCAGCCATCAGGCTGTCTCCTGCAGGGAGTGTAGTTCCTGTCCGGTCCCCGCCAGGCGTGCGAGCCTGCTCCGCCCCCTCCCGACCTGCCGGGAATATTTGAATTAGACCCGACTGTTCCTGTTGAGGGAAGCACTCCTCACCGGACTCAGCGGTGAACTCCAGCCATTGGGCCGACATCCGCCTTATTTTGTTTTTTTTTTTAGTTGAAAGACGCGGCGGTGGCTCCTCTCATGATCCCCACCTGCGTCGGAAGTCCGAAGCAGGCGGGGATCGTGAGAGTAGCCACCACCGCGTCTTTCAAAGAATTGTAAGCCGCGCATGCGCACTTCCTATGTGTCGCTACAGCTCACGGAAAACCGGCGCACACTTAGGAAGTGCGCATGCGCGGCTTACCATCTGTTTTATTATATTAGATGACAACTAGATATATCACCCCCATACTCGTATTCAAAAACTGCACTCAAATTAAAGAATTAAAAAATATTTTCCAACTCTCCCTCCCACCCACCCTGGATGTGTATGACCAAAGGGCACAATTAACAATCACTCTTTGCAAAATTTTGTCAATGGCTCCCAAATCCTCAGAAACTTTTTGTAATGTCTCTGTTGTATAGCCATAATACGTTCCATTTTAAAATCCATTTTACATGGGATTTTTTTTAAAAGGGGGGTCTATTGCTGTAATTTTTATTGCAAAATATTTACTGTAATATGAGCAGTAACCTTTTGGTCCTGCCCCATTCTGCTGCTAATATTGCAAACCAATATGATTGGAAATGGCCCTTTAATGATGGCAGGCATCCTTAAATTGTTAACAAAAAAGTGTGGCACCATACCCCTTTATAAGCACCAGGTGGACTTTTTTTTGGTGTAGGTTAAAATAGGGTTGTTTATCTAAACAGATATTGTTTAAACTGCTGTTATTGAAAACATTTTGTGGTTTTACACTACTAAAAATATTTAACATTAAAAAAAATTGAGAGCATTGGAATAGAGGGTGAAATATTCACGTGGATTAAACACTGGCTAGCGGACAGGAAACAAAGAGTGGGGGTAAATGGGCAATACTCGGACTGGAAGAACGTCACTAGCGGGGTGCCGCAGGGCTCGGTGCTTGGACCCGTGCTCTTCAACATATTCATAAACGATCTGGAAATGCGTACAATGAGTGAGGTAATTAAATGTGCAGACGATACGAAGTTATTCACAGTAGTGAAGACGCAGGGGGATTGTGAATATCTGCAACGTGACATAACCACGCTCGAGAAAGGGGCAGCGACATGGCAAATGAGGTTCAACGTGGATAAGTGTAAGGTAATGCATGTCGGTATCAAAAATCCCATACATGAATGCAAGATGTCCAGGGCGGTACTTGGTGAGACCCCTCAGGAAAGAGACTTGGGAGTACTGGTCGACAAGTCAATGAAGCTGTCTGCGCAATGCACGGTGGCGGTGATAAGAGCGAACAGAATGCTAGGAATGATTAAGAAGGGGATCATGAACAGATCGGAGAAGGTTTATCATGCCGCTGTGCCGGCCATGGTACACCCTCACCTGGAATACTGCGTCCAGCACTGATCGCCGAACATGAAGGATACAGTACTACTCGAAAGGATCAAAAAAAAAGAGCGACTAAAATGGTTAAGGGGTTGGAGGAGTTGCCGTACAGTGAGAGATTAGAGAAGCTGGGCCTCTTCTCCCTTGAAAAGAGGAGACTGAGAGGGGACACGATCGACACCTTCAAGATAATGAAGGGAATAGACTTAGTAGATAAAGACAGGTTGTTCACCCTCTCCAAAGTAGAGAGACTGAGAGGGCACTTTCTGAAGTTAAAAGGGGATAGATTCCGTACAAATGTAAGGAAGTTTTTCTTCACCCACAGAGTGATAAAAAACTGGAGCGCTCTTCCGGAGGCTGTTATAAGGGAAAACACCCTCCAGGGATTCAAGACAAGGTTGGCCAAGTTCCTTCTGAACCAGAAAAAACGCAGGTAGGGCTGATCTCGGTTAGGGCACAGGTCTTTGACCTGGGGGCCACGGCGTGAGCGAACTGCTGGGTGCGATGGACCACTGGTCTAACCCAGCAGCGGCAATTCTTATGTTCTTATGTAAAACATGGCAAGAATGTCTAGTCTTTGTAGACAGGCTCACCAGGATTAACCAAATTTCTAATCTCGGTTTATATTCGAGTCAACCTTTTCTTTCCTCCTTTTCGAGAGAAAAAGGGTCTGCTCGGTTTATATTCAGATCAGTTTTTATTTGCATATAGACAGTATATTCATTGTGGCTATCCTGAAAACACAACTTATACAGGTGTGTCTCAAAGGCTGGATGAATCCACTGAGCTAGAGACAAGAAATGTTTGCCATGCTACGCTTGTATACATAATACCATGTTTGACATTCTACGTTTGCCATGCTTTGCTTATGTATATAATCAATGGCGTAGTAAGGTGAGTGGTACCCAAGGCGGTAGCGACCCTCCCCGCCCTCTTCCCCTCCCCCCTACCACGCATGTCCATTTCCTTTTCCTTGTACCTTTTTAACTTCTCCGGCGTGAGAAGCATGCCCATGTCCATATCGGCTCACCCTTTGATGTCACTTCTTAGGCGTGGGTCCCAGAAGTGACATCAGAGAAAGCTCCGATGCCAATGTGGGCAGCAACCTCGTGGCGGGAAAATAAAAAAGGTATGGGGGAAAGGCAAGGGGCACGCGTGCAGAAATAAGACGAGCGGGGGCGGAGAGGAGGATGGGTACCATGCCCTTAGGAAGATTGCTCACAGGGCGAACCACCCCCTTACACATCCCCCCCCTTACTATGGCACTGAGTAGGCAAGAGACTTAGGCCTCGATTCTTAAAACTTTAATGCCGTCGCTAAACTGTTTTCTGACGGTTTAGCCTGCAGGCATTTTAGCGGCGGATTATCAAAATGGCTTATCTCTGTCTTTAGTGAGGTTTCTAGCAGTCTCTGACGCTGACATGCAAATGGGCTCTTTAACATTGAAATGAGCACTCTGGTGGATTCTTAACAATTACCAAGCCATTTTCTAAGAGCAGCGTCAGCTTTTGGTGACAAAAATCAGCAACTGGTCCAGGGGTGCCGGGACAGTGACAGCACTGCTTAAAACTTCGGAGACTGCTAGAAAGCCAACCGACTCCCCACCCCCTAGCAGCAGAGATATGCCAATTCTCTCCCGCCACGAACAACACCCCCCCCCCTGCAGCAGCAACCGCCCCCCAGCAGTGGGACAGATGCCCACTCTCTCCCTCCCGCCACAAACAACCCCCCCTGCAATGGAATTCTATGAGCGTCAAAGCTTAACACCGTGCTACGGTTTTGTAAAAGGGTGGGGGTATATATATATATTTTTTTTTTTTTTAATTTAAAAATCCCCCACTGTTCCTTGTGATCCTGACCAAACGGAACAGAAGAGATATATGATAAAGGAGCCAACTGTAAATAAGAGCATAAGAACATAAGAATAGCCTTACTGGGTCAGACCAATGGTCCATCAAGCCCAGTAGCCTGTTCTCACGGTGGCCAATCCAGGTCACTAGGTACCTGGCCAAAATCCAAGGTGTAGAAATATTCCATGCTACCAATACAGGGCATGCAGTGGCTTCCCCCATGTCTTTCTCAATAGCAGACTATGGACTTTTCCTCCAGGAACTTGTCCAAACCTTTCTTAAAACCAGCTACGCTATCCGCTCTTACCACATCCTCTGGCAAAGTGTTCCAGAGCTTAACTATTCTCTGAGTGAAAAAAAATTTCCTTCCCTGTAACTTCATCGAGTGTCCCCTAGGATAGAAGTGGTATATAAATAATTAAAAGATAAATAAATATAATATAATAGTGGTGTCAGCATTTTACTGCATACAATTTTAATGTAACAAAAAAAACCAGCATAAAATTGCCGTTCTAATGATGTCATAATGCTAACACAAGATAACATTATACACGTTATTAGGACATCTATGCAATGCCTACAAAGCGATTCTGCAAAGAATGTCTAACAATATAGACACACTTAGATTCACTCACCATCGCTGAGCGCGATTCTCTATAGTGCGTCTATGCATTATAGAATCACGTTCATGGAGAGCCGATGCTGGTGCTGCTCATTCTGGCAAAGATATAGAGGTACGGTAGGGGGGGAGTGAAGGTGTGCGCATGGCGGGGAGAAGTGGGAAGGAGCGGGGGGACAGAGAGGAGGAAGGGTGCTTGTACTCTCACCATGACAGCGCCCGGGGTGGATCATCCCCCCTCTTGCTGCACCACTAGATGAACCTCTTCATAAAGACAGTTAAAAAATCCCAATAAATAAACAGATAATGTTCGCCTAAAGTAAGGGTACTTTTGCCATTTTCTCAGTTACTGCTTTGAATTTCTACACAAAATTTTACGTACTTCTTTACTTATTATACTAATGACATACGAGGGCTGTTCAAAAAGTATCAGACCTTAATTTTTCTTGCACAAACAAATAAAGCTAGGGAGGCATGGTTTGGTGCACGTATTTAGGCAACCCTAATGTGCATGCTTGAATTTTTTCCTATTCAACAGATGCAGTCAGTCGCCGGCAGACCGCCGATGAGTGAGGAAGTGTACGTGAGCGCCGTCCGATTTTCATTTTTGACAAAATGACAGAAAAGTTGAACAATGCTACTAGATTAAATTTAGTATAAAGCTTGGCGATTCCCAAGTGGAAATGATCTGCAAAATTCGACAGGCCTTCAGGGATGAACCAATGGGCACCACACAGATAAAGCAGGGGTACAACCGTTTCAGAGATGGCCGCACATTAGTGGAGAGTGAAGCACATTCTGGTAGGCCCTCAACATCCAGAATGAGATCTTCATTGACTAAGTGAGGACCCTGGTGAGGCAGGATCGTCGAATCACCAAGGGGTACTACCAAGAGGTTCTGCATCGTCTTCGTAACGCTGTGAGACGCAAACGGCTAGACCTGTGGGCAGTGGACAATTGGCAGCTCCATCACAATAACACACCTGCCCATTCTTCACATTGATATGGAGTTTCCTGGCCAAACAAAACACACCTGTGATTCCTCAGGCTCCCTACTCTCCCGACATGGCTCCATGTGCTCTCTGGCTTTTCCCCAAGGTGAAAATGCCCCTGAAAGGGACCAGATTTCAGTCAAGAGAAGACATCATGCAGAATGTGACGGACCAGTTGCGAGCAATCTCAAAAGAGGAGTTCCAGGGCTGCTTCCAACAGTGGGAGATCCGTTGGAAGAAGTGTATGGCAGCCCAAGGAGATTAGTATAAGATTGTTGTATCTGAATACGAGTATTTTTTATCAATAAAGGTTTGATACTTTTTGAACAGCCCTCGTATGTTGGCATTCCAAATTTAAGGGGCATAGACTGAAAAAATATTGTTATGTCTTGTGCTAATTATTATTAGTGACAGAATGGTTAATAGGTTTTGGTCAGAAGATCTTAATATGCAATGAGGTGAATATGGTATCAGTAGTTTATCTATGAATGATGGTGCATTTTATGATAGTGTTTTAAAGGGAAGGAGGATTATCTTATAGGAAATTCTATATTTGACCAGCAAGCAATGTGCCTTTGCTAGTAGAGGTGTTACAAGTTCAAATTTTTTGGTGTTGGCGATAAGTTTGATAGCTGTATTCTGAATTATCTTAAGATGCCGAGATTCTTTTTGGGTTATATTCATAAATAAGGAATTACAGTAGTCTAAATTGATATGACCAATGAGTGAATTTGAATATGTGTTAGGCTCTAAGAATTTGGATATCGAACGAATTATGCATAGTTGATAAAAAAGCAGGCTTTTACCACAATGCTTATGTGGTCATGGAATGATAATTTGTGCTCAATGATTATGCCCAGAATTTTGATGGTAGATACTTTCTGATGCCAAAGAGACAATGGAAGTTTGTTCCATTCTATTGAACCCATACATGAAAATGTGCTCCTCCTCATTGCTTCCAAGTGTAATTGTTTTTAAGAGGAAACAACCAAACCTGGAATAGCTGCAGAGTGCAATGGTCTTGGTGGTACATAAGACCTTAAACAATCCTGCAAGTATTTTGATGATTGCTGCTTGAGACTATGATAGACCATCAATAATAATTTATACTTTATACCAGTGGCTCTCAAACTGTGTGCCACGGTACAGTGGTGTACCCTGGAGAGATTTCAGAATTTTACTTTACTTTCAAAAACTTCCTTCATAAGTATATACTAGAATAGATGACATGTACCTTTCTTATTTCTAATCTTAATGTATATTTTCTGTAAACCGCTTAGAACCTAACGGATGTAGCGGTATATAAGAAATAAATTACATTACATGTACGTCATGTATTCAAGAGTCTCAATGTTATGAGCATCTGCGTACATAAGGATACAACCACCCAGACAAGCATCATTCTTTGATGTGATTGATCCTTGAAAACTAATGACAAGTAATTTTAGTTTTATTTTTTATGCAGTAGTTATCCTAACTTGGCAACAAAGCAGTCTACTACTACTAATACTATTTAACACTTCTATGGCACTGAAGGGCGTAAGGAGTGCTGTACATTTTGACATTAAATAGACAGTCCTTGCTTGGAATAGCTTACAATCTAATTTGGACAGACAGACATGACATAGAGCAGGGATTTCAAAGTCCCTCCTCGAGGGCCGCAATCCAGTCAGGTTTTCAGGATGTCCCCAATGAATATGCATGAGATCTATTTGCATGCACTGCTTTCATTGTATGCTAATAGATCTCATGCATATTCATTGGGGAAATCCTGAAAACTCAACTGGATTGCGGCCCTCGAGGAGGGACTTTGACATCCGTGACATAGAGGGTTGGGGATGCAAAACCTAAGGTGAGAAGAATTAGTAGTTGAAAGCAGTCTCACAAAGGTGAGCTTTTTACTTGGACATGAACACTGCCAGAGACTGAGCCCGCCATAGGGGTTCAGGCAGTTTGTTCCAGGCATACGGTGCAGAAAGACAGAAAGGACGGAGCTTACTATTTGGATCTTATCTTTGCAAATTTGGATTTTCAGCTCTGACAGAAAAGAGAACAATGGCAGATAGTGGATGAAGTGTGTGTTTGCTTGTCGACTATCAAGCCGCATTTTGAGTTCATTTGCACTCAAAAGCAAGCTTGTCCATCACATTGATTAGCAAGTCTATTCTTTCAACTTTGGTTTCACCATTGTTAAAATTACCCATACATTGTTGGTTTTGCAATTTTATAATGTCAGTTATAATTTGCCATGAAAAACATTTGCTCCGTTTAGTGTGCTGGAGCTAAAAAGGTTTGAGAGATACTGCTTCTTTATACAATATTCCATGGGGTGACGGGACAAAAGCGCACGAGACACCAGCGTGCTGACAATTGAGAGCAGACAATTCGGCGCAAGACACCAGTGCGCCATGGGAAAACTTACTTTTAAAGAGCTCCGACAGGGGGTTTGGGGGGGAACCCCCACACTTCATACTGTTCGCACTGCCGTTGGGGAGGGTGTGTGTGTGTGTGGGGGGGGGGGCAACCCCCCACATTAGAGAAAATTGAACTTTTCCTGAAAAATCAGAAAAAGTTCCGTTTTCTCTATAATGGAGGGTTCCAGTTCCCTCAAGCCCACCCCCCCCCCCCATGGCAGCGTGAACAGTATGAAGTAAAGTGGAGGGGGGGGGTTCTCCACTCACACCCCGCTTCGGAGCTCTTTAAAAGTAAGTTTTCCCACAGCGCACTGGTGTTTTGCGCCAAATTGTCTGTGCTCGATTGTCAGCACGCTAGTGTCTCACGCGCGAATGACTATGAACCATTCCATGGATAACCATTCAAATATGGAAAACAGGCTCAAATTTGTTAATCCCACACAATAACTATTATTTCATTATGTGCTACTAGTAAGTCACGCAAATTAGAAGCGGAAAGCCCTAAGAACACAATGTTACAATAATTAAGTCCAGTCAATACCAGGAACTGAACCACTTGTTTGAAATCATGCTTTTTTAAACAGGTACGACTGAAGCTTGCTCAACATTCTCAATTTAAAGTATACTTTCCAAATAACCTGCTGCAGATAGGACTTCAAATATAATTGTGGATCCAATATCACACTTCAATAGAAAATATCCAAACAACACACTGCAGTAGAAAAATAAGTACAGAAATATAGGCGGTAGCTTCAGGGTTTGGATCCCTTGAAGCAGGCAAAATATTTGTTTTTGCAACATTCAGTACTATTATCATTCATCCAGCTTTTGATGGTATCCAAAATATCATTCAATCTCTGCACACTTAATACTAAAGAACCCTCAACTGGAAAGAAAAAATTGTACAACACTGGGCCTTTGCAATAGTTACCTTTCCAAGGGGTGTCCGGCTCAAAGTTCCCTTTACAGACTTACCAAGTTATCTAGGTCCAGAATGGAGACTTTTTGGCCAGTCCTGGTTTTGAAATTACATCCCAAAATAGTATAGAATTTAAAGTGCCTGATCGTGCCCATTCAAATCAGGGGTGGTCAGAAATCCGGCACTGTCCAAAAACCTTCAGCTGGGAACTGAGCAACTTGACATCTCTGTCTTTATCCTGACTCCATCCACTGAATCAAATATGGGAATCTGTGCTGAAATAGGGGTTTCTTAGATTTTGTTAATATAGAGTTCAGTACTCCTCTGATTTTAATCTGGGCCATACTAAGGTAGAAGGTTTGATTTATGAAGGATTTTTCATTTGGGCACCTAAAATGGAAGAAACATGACATTAAAATTGGTCCCAAAAATTGATGTAGCTTAGAAGCTCCGACTTGCATTTTTTTTTCCCTTATCCTATTCCCCCTGGAGAGATGGTCTGGATTAAAATTGATCCATCTCTGATCCCTAATTTAAATCCATCAGCAAAGGCAGACAGAAGATAAAACCATTTGAACAGCTGCAGTTTGCAAATCTGCTCAATTACCGCAAGGAGTAAAACTTTAGATAAAGAAGCTAAGCTGAGACTCAAGGGATCAGTTTAATTGCTGGAGTTTAGTTTATCACAAACTGGAACTCGTTTCCTTAGTTGAAACGCATTTGAGGCCAGCATTTGAGCAGCTTTCATGATAATCCATAAACTCTTTTTAAAACATAATTTACAACCAGAAGAGATGTCATGTTTGCTTAACATGCATCTCTCCACGACAAATTGCACTACCTCATTTTGTTTTGCGGGTAATTTGATATTTCACATTACAATACAGAAGTTATTTTTAGTCTGTATTGGCATCCTTGGAATGTATTACAGGGTTTCCTTCACTCCGTCAACGCAAGGTATTTTGAGGAGGTAACTCCAGGCATGTGTGAAAAACTTTTGATGTAAACCATTTTTTTCTTCTGCTATTATTAAAAATGTATATATCTCCTTGCACACTGACATTTTTAGTATCTGTAGTTAACTTTGTGTGATTGGAGATACAAGGGGAATGCCATTTTCACTTCCCCCACCCCATAGGCTGCATGGAGCTGCATGCTTTTTTTATACTCTGCAACCAGAAAAAGATTATTTCAGTCTAAATATTACCACTATCAGACTTATTGGCTTGTTGTATATTCTGGCTTTAGCTGAAGTCACAGGACAGCTTCCAAACTAATGCTCTGATAGAAGTTTAAAGCAAAAAAATTAAAAAAATTTTTTTACACCAATCAAGAAAGTTCATTTCTGTAAATCCTGTACAAGATGTGGAAAAAAAACAAAAAAAAGAAGCCCCTTGAATTTTTTGCTATTTTCTCACCAACCACTTGGAATTTCAAAATGAAATCTTACAGATTTATTTGTTGTTACTATCTACACCGGGGGTGTCCAACCTTTTGGCTTCCCTGGGCCGCATTGGCCAGAAAAATTTTTTTTTCTGGGGCCACACAAATGCGCAAACGCTGCAGCAAGGCAGGAGGGAGCTGGCAAAATGGTAAACACCTGTGGGCAGCAGAGGAAAACACTGCATTGCCCTCAACCAGGGCCGCACAAAATACTTCACAGGGCCGCAAGTTGGACACCCCTGATCTACACTTTTGTGCTGAGTGGCCTCGAACAATTGCTTGTGCCCACTACCTATGTGGAATTCAGGAAACGCCTAAAAACACATCTGTTCCTGAAATACTTAGGAAACCAACCTATACAATCTCAGTCCTCAACAAATGATCGCTAGAATTATCAATAATTAAGTCTTTACTTTGTTTATTCCATTTAGTCTGTAACATTTCTAAAAATTGTAAACCGCATAGAACTTCACGGTCCTGCGGTATATAAACTGTTATTATAATTATTTATTAATATTATTATAATCTTTAAACACGGTGAAGTTATAGGGCTCCTTTTACGAAGATGCGTTAGGCCCTTAACGCGTGGAATAGCGCACGCTAAAATGCCGCACGTGCTAGCCGCTACCGCCTCCTCTTGAGCAGGCGGTAGTTTTTTTGGCTAGCGTGCGCTATAGCATGCGCTAATCCGGTGCGTGCGCTAAAAACGCTGGCGCACCTTTGTAAAAGGAGCCCATAGACTTTTTAGTGTGATTATTACATGTTCAAAAATGTTTGTACTGTAAAACTCTAAACCAAAATATCAATACTCCAAAATTTAACAAAAGTGAGGGGAGGTTATAATATAGTAGCACACCGAAAAAAAAGACCCACCCCCCCCCCCCCCCCCGCGTCTTATCAGTATATGTTCTAACTAAAAATTGATCTTTTAGTAGTTATTTTGTCTGGCTAGTGACTCTGCACATTAAAGATAAGTGACAATACTTACTGTTATAGCATCTTATTAAAAGTTGACTACATAATAAATTAGTAACAGTAACATTTAAGCAAAACATTAAGGAGGAGGTGGCGATAAGGGTCAATGATTAAGACTACAACCCATTTAGCTTTGATATTACACATTCAAGTGTTTAATCAAGCGGGTTTCTGAGACCCTTTACCCTCCTTCTTATATTTGACACTCTGAAGTAGGGTGACCTTAATAATTACCCAAAACCAAGTCCACCAGGGCCATATCCTATAACAAAAGCACCTAACAAAAGGCGCTCTGTAGGTATACCCTATACATCAGGGGTCTCAAAGTCCCTCCTCGAGGGCCGCAATCCAGTCGGGTTTTCAGGATTTCCACAATGAATATGCATGAGATCTACGTGCATGCACTGCTTTCAATGCTTATTCATTGGGGAAATCCTGAAAACCCGACTGGATTGCGGCCCTCAAGGAGGGACTTTGAAATCCCTGCTATACATCATATACCCCAGCTTTAAAAAAACTCGCAAAAGCGATTTTTAGTGCCGGTATGCTGAATGCTCTGTGCCGCTCCTGACACCGTGAGGCCGACATACACTTCCATTCCAAACAGCAGCGGCGTCCGCAGTGAACAGGCTGTGCTTCGCTGCCTTTGCTGCCAGGGCCCTTTCCTGTGCCGCCACGTCCCTGATGCAGAGCTACAGCCACAACACCCTGAGTTCACGGGTTCAAATCCATGCTGCTCCTTGTGACCCTGGGTAAGTTACTTAGGGCTCCTTTTATCAAGCCGCACTAGCGGTTTAATGTGCATAATAGCGCGTGTTAAACCGCCGGCCACGCTAGCCGCTACCACCTCCCTTGAGCAGGCGGTAGTTTTTTGGCCAGCGCGGGGGTTAGTGCGTGATGAAGCGTTAACCCCGCTAGTGTGGCTTGATAAAAGGAGTCCTTAATCTCCCATTGCCCCAGGTATATTAGACAGAGTGTGAGCCCACCAGAACAGATAGGAAAAAATGCTTGAGTACCTGAATGTAAGTAAGTGGTATATAAATACTAAAAAATATATATCTTAAATAAGATACAGAAAAAATGAAGCCAATGGCACTTTATCAGATATGGTATAATTCTGTCTCCTTTTTTCAATGCAAAGATTAATTGAATTCCAGTATTTTGAAAAGTTTGCAATGTGCGGCGGCGGCAAAAAGGGCAAACAGAATGCTAGAAATGATAAAGAAGGGGATCATGAACAGATCGGAGAAGGTTATCATGCCGCTGTACCGGGCCATGGTACGCCCTCACCTGGAGTACTGCGTCCAGCACTGGTTGCTGTACATGAAGAAGGACACAGTACTACTCGAAAGGGTCCAGAGAAGAGCGACTAAAATGGTTAAGGGGCTGGAGAAGTAGCCGTACAGCAAGAGATTAGAGAAACTGGGCCTCTTCTCTCTTGAAAAGAGGAGACTGAGAAGGGACATGATTGAAACATTCAAGATACTGAAGGGAATAGACTTAGTAGATAAAGACAGGTTGTTCACCCTCTCCAAGGTAGGGAGAATGAGAGGCCACTCTCTAAAGTTGAAAGGGGATAGATTCCGTACGAACGTAAGGAAGTTCTTCTTTACCCAGAGAGTGGTAGAAAACTGGAACGCTTTTTCGGAGCCTGTCGTAGGGGAAAACACCCTCCAGGGATTCAAGACAAAGTTGGACAAGTTCCTGCTCAACTGGAAAGTATGCAGGTGAGGCTGGGCTCATTTAGAGCACTTGCCTTTGACCTAGGGGCCACCACATGAGCGGACTGCTGGGCACGATGGACCACTGGTCTGACCCAGCAGCGGCAATTCTTCTTATGATGTATTCCTATTTTACTTCTCTTTATATTAATGCCCAACTATAGCTAGGAAAACTAAGGTAGGGAAAGCAAAGTGATTCAGTGGCACAAAGGATTTTAACTTCATCCCCAAGGGGTCTCCTAATTACTGATTTACCTTTCTAACCTTGGAATCATGCATCCTCGTAAAAGAAATTAATGTTAATGTGTTCAAGATGTTTAGTGAGTCCTTCATATGTTTTTAAAATAGTGTCCTGGGCTGGGAGTCAGAAAACCAGAAATGGAATCACTTCTCACGCTGGAGTTAAACTTGGCTTCTTTTTGAAGTATGTCACCATTTCCTCTTTGATCAGCTAATTCATGTCCTGTACGTACGATTTCAGTACTCTGGTGGCATCCAAGGGCAAAGCGCTTTTGATTCTTCTCTTGTACTATGCTTAAGTCATAGCTCCTGGTATCAGACGTTGCACTGAGTGTGAACAATGCAAACATGATCACCACTTAATACCTTTGACAGAAACTTGGCAAGTCTCAGAGCAGTCCGTGTGGACCTAGGTACCAAAACCTGCACTACAAATCTGTGTGTATAGTCACTAAAAATATTGGATGTGCATCCTAAAATGTAACTTAATGGACTATGCATTGAATTATATTGTGCAAATGAAATAAGGGGAATTCTATAAACAGTGTCCCAATTGTAGGCAGCGGTAGGCGTCCTATCTGCTGTCTAACCAGCCAATCAGGACGCACTTTTTTTTTTTTTTTTTTTTTTTAAACATCTGAGGCAGGCAGCTTACATTGTAGGTGTTTTTGTGAACCTAAGGAGGCGTAGGGCTGTTTAAGCTTGGACGTGTTTTCACTCGGAAGTGGCTTTAGGTGAGCTTAGGCAGCCCTAGGCATCTCCCTAGGGCCCTGATGGGTACCTGAAATGTAGCATTTAAAATAGATGCAGCCGCTGAGACGATCGTAGCAAGGGAATCTCCATGCCATGATCAGTTCAGTGGCTGCAGCAGAGAACCCATTCCCACAGTGAAGATGACCGGCAGGAGGGATGCCAACTCCCTCCTGCCAGAACCCCCGAAGCCCCCACCCCCACCCCTGAATGTCTATGGAAGGAGGAGTGCCCAATTCCTCCTACTGCCACCCTACTGAGATATTCTCCGGCAGGAAGGATGCCCAGTCCCTCCTGCTGAAACCTGCTCCCCTCTCCCCCAAAGATCACCGGCAGGCGGCATGCCCAGTCCCCCCTGCTGGAATAGCCCCTGAAGACATGCCCCAACCCGACACCCCCACCACAAGCCACCAAGACCCCACCAGTACCTATTTTTCATAGACCGGCCAGAGGGATGCTTACTCCCTCTGGCTGGTAGGCCCACTTCGGTGCATCCTGGGATGCACCAGGGAGGGGCCTAAGGCCATGGCTGGCCCAGGCGCCTAAAGACC
This sequence comes from Geotrypetes seraphini, assembly GCF_902459505.1. Classification (NCBI taxonomy): domain Eukaryota; kingdom Metazoa; phylum Chordata; class Amphibia; order Gymnophiona; family Dermophiidae; genus Geotrypetes; species Geotrypetes seraphini. Next base: position 171,202,378 of record NC_047089.1, on the reverse strand, counting down.
CTCCCATAAGAGGGGCCTTAATCACCTGGGCCAACCGGAATCTTATGCCACTCTCCCAGTGCATTCTGGGATGTGCGATTCTGAAAAGCCACTTAGGTGGCTGCTGAGACCGAGCCTCCTATACAGAATCTGGCCTCAAGTGTCTAATTTATACATGCCCATGGTCTGCAGATTAACCCATAAAACTATACCATGCATCTTGTCCCTATCGGCACTTGGCCCCTTGACTACATGGCAAAGGGCTCTTTATACTAAGCCGCGTTAGGGCTTTAACACGCAGAATAGCGTGCGCTACATTGCCGCGCATGCTAGACCTTAATGCTAGCATTGAGCTGGCGTTAGTTCTAGAAACGTAGCGCATGGTAATTTCCTGTGTGCGCTAACGCCAGCGCATCTTAGTAAAAGGAGCCCAAAATGTTTCATTGTATCTTTGGACAGCACTAACATGGCCCCTCACATGGACATGCCCCCCCTTTTTGGATCCATAGGGAAAAATTTACTGGAACATCTTTATAAAATAGTGACTATAAAGATGTACGTGCAAATCCCAATTATTGCCAATTGCCATCAATAATTGATACTTAGTGCCAAATTATTGGTGCTAATGGGCTCGTTAAGTAATTAAATTGTGCACTCGATAAGCAATTACCGTATTTTCGCGGATATAACGCGCGCGTTATACGTGATTTTACGTACCGCGCATACCCCTCGCGCGTTATATGCCTGAGCGCGGTATACAAAAGTTTTTAAACATAGTTCCCACCCCGCCCGACGCCCGATTCACCCCCCCAGCAGGACCGCTCGCACCCCCACCCCGAACGACCGCTCGCACGCGCTCCCACCCGCACCCGCATCCACGATCGGAGCAAGAGGGAGCCCAAGCCCTCTTGCCCGGCCGACTCCCCGACGTCCGATACATCCCCCCCCCGGCAGGACCACTCGCACCCTCACCCCAAAGGACCGCCGACTCCCCAACAATATCGGGCCAGGAGGGAGCCCAAACCCTCCTGGCCACGGCGACCCCCTAACCCCACCCCGCACTACATTACGGGCAGGAGGGATCCCAGGCCCTCCTGCCCTCGACGCAACCCCCCCTCCCTCCAACGACCACCCCCCCCCCAAGAACCTCCGCCCATCCCCCAGCCGACCCGCGACCCCCCTGGCCGACCCCCACGACACCCCCACCCGCCTTCCCCGTACCTTTGTGTAGTTGGGCCAGAAGGGAGCCCAAACCCTCCTGGCCACGGCGACCCCCTAACCCCACCCCGCACTACATTACGGGCAGGAGGGATCCCAGGCCCTCCTGCCCTCGACGCAAACCCCCCTCCCCCCCAGCCGACCCGCGACCCCCCTGGCCGACCCCCACGACCCCCCCACCCCCCTTCCCCGTACCTTTGGAAGTTGGCCGGACAGACGGGAGCCAAACCCGTCTGTCCGGCAGGCAGCCAACGAAGGAATGAGGCCGGATTGGCCCATCCGTCCTAAAGCTCCGCCTACTGGTGGGGCCTAAGGCGCGTGGGCCAATCAGAATAGGCCCTGGAGCCTTATGTCCCACCTGGGGGCGCGGCCTGAGGCACATGGGCCAAACCCGACCATGTGTCTCAGGCCGCGCCCCCAGGTGGGACCTAAGGCTCCAGGGCCTATTCTGATTGGCCCACGCGCCTTAGGCCCCACCAGTAGGCGGAGCTTTAGGACGGATGGGCCAATCCGGCCTCATTCCTTCGTTGGCTGCCTGCCGGACAGGCGGGTTTGGCTCCCGTCTGTCCGGCCAACTTCCAAAGGTACGGGGAAGGGGGGTGGGGGGGTCGTGGGGGTCGGCCAGGGGGGTCGCGGGTCGGCTGGGGGGGAGGGGGGGTTTGCGTCGAGGGCAGGAGGGCCTGGGATCCCTCCTGCCCGTAATGTAGTGCGGGGTGGGGTTAGGGGGTCGCCGTGGCCAGGAGGGTTTGGGCTCCCTCCTGGCCCGATATTGTTGGGGAGTCGGCGGTCCTTCGGGGTGAGGGTGCGAGTGGTCCTGCCGGGGGGGGGGATGTATCGGACGTCGGGGGGGGGCATCAGGCTTTCAGGATGGGGACAGACCTTCAAGGGGGGACAGGACTTCAAGGGAGGACAGTGCACGGAAGTCAGGGGGGGTGAACGGAGAGTCGGGACAGCGCACGGAAAGTCAGGGCGGGCGAAAGGAGAGTCGGGCAGCATGCGCGTTATATGCCTGAGCGCGGTATAGAAAAGTTTTTGTACATATCATCGTGATTTCTGCGCGCTATACCCCTGTGCACGTTTTACAATGGTACGCGTTATATCCGCGAAAATACGGTAAATTGTACGTCAAAATTTGCACACACAATTTTGAGCGCTATATATAGTATTAGGGAGATACTGTACTAGTCCTCCTGGCACTGTACTTAACATTTCAATTACTGAAGTTGCTGTTGATGCCCTCTCCCGCTTATCCCAATCTGTCTTGTCATATATGTGATACAGATTGTAGAAAACCGCCTGGCATTGTCCTTAAATTCCAACTACTGGAGTTGCTGTTGAAGCCCTCTCTAGACCATCCAAATTTGTCTTGCCATATATGGGTCATAGACCATAAAAGTGTACCTGGCAGGTGCATGTTCTCTGAATGACCTGAAAATTTAATTAGAAGTATGTAAGCCTTGATTAGTGTGTGGCAGCTATCTAGTTATCCAAAACACGGACCGTGTCAGGTCCCTTGGTTGGCTATAAGGTTGTATATGTTACTGCATTTATTAATAAACAACGCCTGCATCTTGTACATTATCTGCAGTCTGTTCGTTGTTTTCTGCTTGCTGTTTACTGCAGACTACGTTGGATTTTCTTTCTCCCTTTTGAGCTATCTAGAATGTTCCAGACCTCTCTCTTTAACGTCTTTGGGCTAGATTCACTAACTTCTTTTTTGTGCCTGATCCGTGCAGGCCCAAGAAAAAAAATAAAATGAGGGCGATCGGAGGAACGCCCTCCTCGGACCGCACAGATCGCTAGTGTGCGATCCCGACGCACGCGTAAGCCATCTGTAGATGGTCTGCGCATGCGTCTAAGAGCCACAACATTTTTTTTTTTTTAAAACTTTTACTAGCCCAGCGAGCCCTTGGTTTTAACCCACGGGTTAAAACCGCGGGCTCGCAGTGCAGGGAAGGGCAGGAGAGTTGGGGCAGCAGGAGAGATTCAGGCTGAGAGCAGGGCGGCCAGTCGGGGTGGCAGGCAGGAGAGATTTGGGCCGAGAGCAGGGCGGCCAGAGCAGCGATTGGGGCAGACAGGAGCAGGAGATTGGAGCAGAGAAGCAGGGCAGCAGAAGGCAGGGCAGTCGGAAAGGACCTCAGCGACTGGTCCTCAGCAGTTGCTTATTTTGTTTCGGCCAACCCAGTCGGTGATGTTTTTTTATTTTAGTGAATCGCGTCCTTCCTGCTTTGCATGCCGATTCCCCTCATTTGCATGCACGGATCGGGATTGGATCGGTACACAGGTTAGTGAATCAGGTCAGAGGGAAATCACGTCGCATAGGGCTCGCAAACTGATTGGCACATGATCAGCTTGCTTAGTGAATCCAGCCCTTAGTTCCTGTGCTGTCTTCTAGCATGGCTGAGGTAAACAAGAGACAGCTTATTTAATTCTAGCTATAACTTCTATGAACTTTCTGGAATGTGCCCCACGGACTGAAAATGGATAATATTAATTGGCAATGGTCTTGGTTTTTAAATGAGCCATTCACCCCTGCTTCTGGCAACTAAATGCCACAATGGCAACAAAAGGCAGGAAGCTGGACAGACAAAAAGACACACAAAAAAGCTTTTGAAAATAAGAAAGAAAAGCGCCTCTAGTCCAAACTAATAAAATTTACTACAATTTATCAAAGGGCGCTGCAGATGTGGAAAACTTTACAAACATTGAATTCCTGAATTCCCACTTAACTTCTTTTTTGTAATGTCTATTAAAAAGCAACAACAACAAAAAAGCTATATTTAAAACAAATGTGCCCTTTTCACACTTTGATGACGCATGTTTCAAACCTCTTAAAAGTTTAAAGCTCTGCTGTGGATTGTTAGTAAGAAAATATAGGTAGTGGCTTTAATTCTCTAAAATTCACTGCCCAGCTGTGATCTGAAAAAGGCTGGGTGGGGTGAGGAATGATGAAAGATAATGCAAATTTTATTATAGATTTATATAGTATCTTTTCACATTAGCATTGTTAGAAGATAATTCACAGGTTTTTGAACTTTCATTCTAGTGTGAACACATATAAAGGGATTCTTTTACTAAAACACGCCAGACGTTTTACCATGCGCTAAATGCTAATGCGTCCATTATATTCATAACGCGCATTAGCGTTTAGCATGTGCTAAAACGGCTAACGTACCTTAGGCCCTCTTTTACAAAGGCGTGCTAAGCATTTTAGCGCAGATTTAGCGTTACTCTAAATCAACACATGCGCTGCTAACGCATCCATAGGATAATATGCATGCGTTAGCGTTTAGCGTGCGCTAAAAAGCTTAGCACACCTTTGTAAAACATGGGGTTAGTAAAAGGACCCCAAAATCATTTAGCAGTAGTACTTTAGAGAGATTTCTGAACATGGTCAACTTGCCTAATTCGTTCACTTTAGTTTCCAGAAAGCACTTATAAACTCAGCGCAGTATGGAATGTATAAGTGCTTTTTGTCTAGAAAATCCAACAGCAATATTTTATAAGGAATGACTAGTTCAAGAAGGTAAAGGGGCACCTATGGTGATTATTTTAGAAGTTCTATTCTTGTTTTGGATGTCTGAAAACTAGCATGTAGAGGGCCATAAAACATGGACTTCCAAACCCAGTTTTACAAAGGCAGGATATGGACGTCTAACACTGCAATACGTCCATATGGCAAGAGGGCGTTGTCCGGGTGTCTTTTGAGTTGGAATAGGGAGGGCACAAAATGTGGATGCCCAGCTTCAATCACAGAAGAGGAAGGGATATCCAGGTCTAAAAACATGAACATTTATTTAAACCGGGTACTCGTCACATCTAGGTTACAGAAAGGTGTCCTAATTGAGCAGGGATTAATGCACCACACCTCCTTAATTCACCAGTGGTTGCTGTCCCTGCTTCCCAAACATGAAACTGGCAAGGGATACCAAGCTCTAAAACAGCTGCAGGTATTAAAGACATTCTTACCAGAGCAGCATGCAGGTCTGAGGAGTGGCCTAATGTTTAGTTCAGTGAAATGAGAAGCAAGGGACTGAGGTTTAAATTGTACTTTATACATATATAAAATTGTGAGCTCTTCATTGGCAGAAAAATACCTACTGTGCCTCTGTCCCATCCCCCCCTCCCCGTCATTCTCTACTGAATGCCTGAAGACTACTGAGGTGATATACGTACATTCAGGTACAGTGGCATTTTTTTGTTCCTGGAGAGCTTCCAATTTAAAAAAGAAATCACAACCAGCTGAAGTGGAATTTGAATATGGGACTCCAGATTCTCAACCCATTGCTCTAATCATTAAGCTATCCCGCTGTTCTGCATGGACTTCTGTGTGGCCCAGAAGGTTCACCCATGGAGCGGGATAGAAACTTTGTGTGCTGCCTCACAAAGGTCCATGTCCTTTGTTTTCCCCCTTCTCAATCTGGATATTTCAGCTTGTAAAATAGATGTTCCTGTTGGACATTTCCAGTACATGTGATTGGGACACCCATTTGTGATGTACTGACTTGGGCATCAATTTTTTGAGTTGTGGCGTCCTTTCTAAAATACCCTTCCATATGTCTTTATAAAATGCTACCAGAAATCACACTTGCATTGCAGGCATGGCCATTTACACATGTTCTTGCCTAGATTATCTAACCCAGTGGTTCCCAACCCTGTCCTGGAGGACCACCAGCCAGTCAGGTTTTCAGGATAGGCCTAATAAATATGCGTGTGAGAGATTTGCATAAAATGAAGATGCTAGGAATGCAGATCAGCCCCATGCATATTCATTAGGGCTATCCCAAAAACCTGACTGGTTAGTGGTCCTCCAGGACAGGGTTGGGCACCATTGATCTAACCGACACTTCCAGATTGAACGTTTCAGGAATGTCTGCATTTCTTTTATACAGGGACAACTGCCTGACTAGTGTTTAGGATTCTCTCATTTGGATGCCTTGGAGGGGGGATGCCAAAATACAAATGCAAAATATATTCCCTGTCACTTTCCAAAACTACTATGACTAACAGGGTTTTCCTGTCAGTTACCACCTCCAGTGTGCTCTCCAAGAAGGTTGTTAAGTCCATATCCGCCCCTTTATCTCCTTGAATCTCATTAGGGGTAGAAGCACCTACAGGACTTTTTAACTGTAGGTAATTAACTCTAAGTATAGGAGATAAATTATCAGGTGGAACACACAATATTTCTTTAAGATATTTTCTAACCAACTTAATAGGAGAGATCACAGAGGATTTAGGAAAATTCAAGAGTCTCAAATTATTCTTCCTTAACTGATTTTCAAAGCTCTCCATTTTTCTAGCCCTATAAGTTCTTTCTTTTAACAATCCAAATTCTATTTGTTTCATTTCAGAGAGCTTTGTTTCCTGTTTCTCTACTTTTTCTTTTTCTTGAGCAATATCCACACCCTGTTGCTCAACCTTGGAAAAGACGGTCCCATAGTCAGTAGATAATGAAGAAAAAGTTAACTTGAGATTAGCATCCATAACAGATACAGCTTGCCATAGTGCCTCCATGTCGACTTTTGCGGGTTTCTCCTACACCCCAAATTGTATGGTAGTTCCTCCCGAAGTACCTCTCACCTGTCTTAGTGCGGGGTATTTGCTGAACTTCTCCCTGCTCTCCCTCTGCCATCAGGGTCCGAGCGGGGATCCCTCCAGAGCCGAGAAGCGAAGATTCCACTCTGGGCAATGACACCTCCAGCTCTCCTTCCACCAGTGCACTTCCGGGTTGGGATGGTATCGTCTGCTGCTCAGAGATCAATGATGCCCTTTCCTCACGAGTTTGCCCAATGAAGACAGGCTCTCCCCCGAAATAAGTTGTACAGATTCGCCTGATCGAGAAAGCGCCTCCGCTATCATCGTCTGCACTAACCGCTTGTGGGTTGCCACGACTAGAGGGTCGACGCGGGGTGCTCCCTTTCTCTTCCCCATATCCTCAGGCAGAGGAAGGCTGCTCAGCGGTACCATCATGGCTCAACAGCGGAGTCTCCTCTCAAGCGTCCGCTTCCGACGCCATCTTTGATTTTCTCCTTGAGTATCTGAATTGTAAACCATTCTGAGCTCCTTTGGGAGGCCAGGCTAAAAAAAAAATCAAATAAATAAATAAAGAGCATGTGTGCACTGAAATGCACATGCGTTTGTGTGTGTTTCATAAACTAGGCATGTACTTTGTAACTCTGCCTGTACTCTGCCCAAACTATGCCCCTGAATATGCCTATGCATGGATCACATAACCCACCCCCCTTCTTTTCACTGAGTGTACATTTCATGTATTTGTGGTGGGGTAGGTTTATAAAAGCCCTTTTCTGCTTTTTTTTTTTTTTGTAGGTTGGAAAAATAAGATTATAAAATTATCCCCCTATTGTGTATGGATGCATGAAGTAATCATTAGCAACAGATATTTTGCAGTGACAAAAACATCTAACTCAAAAAGAGACCCGTAGACTACAACTAATCCAAAATACCTCAATCAAACTTATCTATAAGGCCAAAAAATATGATCATGTTACCCCGCTTCTTCGAGAGTTACACTGGTTACCAGTCTCCCACCGAACTACATACAAAATTCTTCTTTTAACTTTTAAAATTAAGACCTCCCACCTCCCTATTTTCCTAGACAAATATCTCATTCCACATACCCCTTCTAGGGTCCTTAGATCTATGAATCAAAACTTATTGACAGTACCATCAATCAAGGACCTTTACTACACTAGAAATTCCATTTTTTTCTGTAGTCACACCCTCGCCACTTTATCTCCGCAACAAAAATTCCCTAAATAAATTTAAAACGAATTTTAAAACATTTCTCTTTAAAGATGCCTATCAATAAGTGGAAAAAAAAAAGTTTTTAAGAAGCGCCATCCCTGTCTTCCTCTCGTTATTCCCTATCCCTCTATCCTTCCTTTTTATTGTAATTAAAACTTTCCTATCCCCCAGTACCTTTCATTTCTAATAAGTCTTAATTTGTCATAATTTAATTTTACCCTCCTTTTATTTTATTTCAATTAAATCTTAAATTTTATTAGATTTTTCTAATTTTTAATATTGTAAACCGTCCAGATACATGCGATGGTCGGTATTAGTGCTGCCCGGTTCACGATTCGACAGGGGGGGACAGGCCTTCGGGAGGAGACAGGCCTTTAAGGGGGCAGGCCTTTAAGGGAGGACAGGCAGGCCTTTGGGTGCGTGATCATGCAGGCCTTCAGGGGTGGGATGCAGGCCTTCAAGAGGGATGCAGGCCTTCAAAGGGGGGACAGGCCTTCCAGGAGGGGAGACAGGCCTTTAAGGGGGACAGGCAGGTCTTTGGGGGTAGGTTGCAGGCAGGCTTTCGGGGGGATGCAGGCTTTCAAGGGGGGGGAAGGCCTTCGGAAGTGGGATGCAGACCTTTAAGGGGAGGACAGGCCTTCAGTACACTGAGGGAGGAAGGGAGGGGGGGTTCAAAGAGACGTGCATATGCCAGACTTTGGGGGGGGGAAAGAAATAATGGGTCTGAAAATAAAGGAGAGGGAGAGAGATGATGGACCATGGGATTTAGGGATGAAAGTTACAGAAAGGGAGAGATGATGGACCCTGGGGTGGTGGGGAAGGGGTGATAGATATTGGATGATAGGGTAATTAAGAAAAGGTGGATCTGTGGAGGGAGACGAAAAAAGAAAAGATGCCAGACCTCCTGGGGAGGTAAGGGAAACGGAATAGGAGGACAGGGATGGCAGATGGATGGTTAGCACAGAGAAAGAAGAAAGAAGGAGACCCTGGCAAGCAAGTTATCAGAAGACAACCAGAGCCTGGGACCAACAAGATTGGAATAATGATCAGACAACTAAAGGTAGAAAAACTAATTTCATTTTCTGTTTTGTGATTACAATATGTCAGATTTGAAACGTGTATCCTGCCAGAGCTGGTGTTAGACCGCAAACGTAAGCTAGGATTTAACAGAGAGAGGAAAAGTCTTTTTTGTTTGTTTATTTTGTTTACACCACAGCGCCAGTGTGGTTAGGAGAAGGCAAAGGGGGTGAAGAGACTATAAAATAAACCCACCAGGATGTTTGAAAAAAAACTCCCAATTGGGCAGGAAAATCGAATCGAATCGAAAAACCAATTCAATAGGCTGTATCGAATTCAATCGAAATTTTTTTTCCTGAATCAGGCAGCACTAGTCGGTATATCAAGCCATAAATAAACTTGAAACTTGTATGTCAAGGGTGCTAGATGTACCCAAGAAGCATAAACTGGAATCATGGAGGAATATGAATGAATGGGTCATACATTATGAAGGGACAGGTGAGATAAGTAGACACTGATTTTATGATGTCATAGGAAACAGAGTAAAAGTCAGCTCAATCAAGTCTTACACAACTTATCAAACAACTAGAGTCTGCCTTACACAAACAATTAACATTGCTATCTGCATCTTTGTTGACTGCACTTGGTGTCTGCTACCCCAAAACATTTTATCAGTGCCAGATACTCTGTGTCCTCTGGACATTGCAAGGCTAAAGCTTACTTGAATTCCAGTGGGGATAAACTTCCATCTGTCGATGAACTGGAGCAACAGTCATTATGACATGGTGAGAATAATGATCCAGAAGGATTTCATCCTACAGCCATTTCAGGAAAATGTTAAAAACTTCTCTCTTCTCTCTGTCATTCTCATGATTACCATCCAATTGTAAATCCAGAACCTTACTGTAATTACAATGGAACTTCTGACAAATCTTATTGTAAGCCTAGGGTTACCAGATTTTCAGGAATGAAAATCCGGACCCATGGTCCTACCCCTAGGCCCACCCATTCCACCCAAGTCATCCCCATTCCACCCGCCACGCCCTGTTCCACCCCTCAACCTGACAAAGTGCTGGGTTTTGAAAAGTTTCAAGTTTATTTAGGTCTTGATATACCGCTTTTATATACAAAGCGGTTTCTAATTTATACAAATTATTAAAAGTTTTTTTTTTAAATATAAAATTGAGGGAACAAATTAACAGTTTCAGTAAAGACATAACATGATGCAGATGGGGAGGATACATTGCTTAAAATAAAAGAAAGGGGAGGCAAAATACAAAAGGACTAAAGGGGATCTATAATGTAAGACCTGATGTCTGAATTTTTGAATCAGGAAAGCTAAGTACAGATCTCAAAAGCATCTCTGAAAATAAATGTTTTGAGATTAGATTTAAAGTTGTTGAGATTCTTTTCTTGTCTCAGGGTCAGTGGTAGGGCATTCCACAGTGTGGGTGCGGTTACTGAAAAGATTGTTTTACGTGTTGTATCATAAAATAACTGACGAACTGAAAGTAACTGCTAAAAGATATTGTTGGGAAGAACGCAGTGTCCTATGCGTCTCATAAGGGATCAGCAATCTATTAATGAATGTGGGAATATGATTAGATTGGATTTTGAAAACAAGAAGTAGTATTTTAAAAGTAATCCTATGTGAAATAGGTAACCAGTGAGCTTTTCTGAGGAGAGGGGTAACATGGTTGAATTTCCTAGCGTTACAGATGATTTTTACAGCAGTGTTTTTAATGACTTGTAATCTCCTGATCTCTTTTTGAGTGATGCCCTGGTAAAGTGAATTGCAATAATCTAAGGCTGAAATTACTAATGAATGGATAAGAATATTGATTGAATTGGGGTTGAGTAGTGACCTGAGCGATCTAATCATTTTTAGTTTAAAGAAACATTTTTGTACCATTGAGCTGCTCTGAGATTTAAAGGATAATATATTATCAAGAATTTTAAATGGGAGCCCGAGACCCCCATGTCGATGGGTGGAATATAACACGGGGCTGGTAGCACCCTCGTGTTGCTCATCGGCTGGGGGGTAGGTGGGTTTAGCAGAGGTAGGGGGAGAGGAAAGTAAGCAGGGATTGGATTGGGCGGCGGGTCTGTCCGGTAGGAATTTTTAAAATGATTGTTTGAGGGGCGCAGGGGCGAGGTCTTAAAGCTGGGACCCTGGAGGACCCAGCTCCTTCTGAGGTCCTCCAGGGCGGCTTTTCCCACCCGCCTGCCCATGGTTTGGGGACAGATGTTGGTAGCTCGGGGGGCGGATCTCCCGAGCTACTGGGTCATGGGGCTCATCAGGTGATGAGCGTTGGGACAGCAGGGAGCCGTGCCCGGTGGGTCAGGTGACCCGGAAAAAGGGGCATGAGGGACATGCCACCCCTCTGACTCTTGCTGTGGTGGCGAGGTTGAGGGAATAAAACTCATTCATTTGATAGCTCGGGAGGAGCAATTTATAAAATGTTAATAAAGTTAATGAAGTTAAGATATGTTATTATGTTCATGGTTAATAAACTGAGTTACAGCTAATTTTACCAACCAGAAGACTGTAGTGTGTTTTTTGGTAAAGTAAAAGGGGAGGGTTATGAAGGAAAGTGGTGGGTTTGAGTATTTAGGCGGACAGCAGGGCCTATCCAGATCCCACTGTTATATTTGGTACAAAGTGAATTGGGATTGAAAATATACATATTGGTGATGCAAGGGTTTCATTTTAATCCTGCGAAAAAAAGCATACATTTGGTTTTTGACATATTAAGGGAAAGAAGATTTTGGCAGAGCCTGTCATACACAAGATGTAATTTTTGATTAATATCCTCAAAAAGAACCCTATGGGCTCCTTTAACTAATGTGCGGTAGCGTTTTTAGCACGCGCTGCAGATTAGCGCACGCTGCCCCCCATGCTACACGCCAAAAACTAAAGCCAGCTCAATGGTGGCATTAGCATCTAGCCTCGTGGCAATTCAGCGCATGCTAAAAACGCTAGCGCAGCTTAGTAAAAGGAGCCATATGTAAGCCACAATGAATCCTTGTAGAAACTTGTGGGATATATGAAAGTGTATAGTATTTCTAAAGCCACATGCGGCCCGCCAGGTACTATTTTGAGGCCCTCGGTATGTTTATCATAATCACAAAAGTAAAATAAAACAGTTTCTGGATCATATGTCTCTTTAGCTATAAATTACAATATTATTATTAAGACTTAGCCAAAAGGAAAGATTTATAAACTGTAAAGAGTTTTACTTCATGCAAAATTGTCATTTCTTTAATAAGACATTAACTATTTTTGCTGAGGCCCTCCAAGTACCTACAAATCCAAAATGTGGCCCTGCAAAGGGTTTGAGTTTGAGACCACTGGTCTAAAGGGCTGCAGAAGAAGATACTGACTGTACTTTCGTGATTGCCACATATAACATTCTTCTTCTACTCCTTGGATATTCTACCCCTCATACTGGCAATGCGGATATTACTGGCTGCCATCTTCTGCTTGATATAGCAAGCTTTCCTTTTGTATGCATGATTCATAAAAGCATTTGCCACAGACACAGAACAGAAGAAAACATCTGATAAATTAACTCCATTGTGTGTAGGCAGTAAATTGTATTGCACTCTAGAACTAGAGAAATGGCAGCCCTCCAAGCACGCCGTCAAGTTGTGACTACTTCACAGAATAGAGGTTTCCATCATTTTTACTTCTCTTTCTTCCACATCTATGCATGTGCCTAGAGATTTCAGTTTATCTTTGCCTTTGACAGGGAGTAGTGACCCTGATATACAACCAAAGAAATTAATTTGTCCTGTGAGTCACAATCTGAAATCTTTGATCCAGTCCAGAGATCCAGATTTAAAAAAACAAACAAACATAAAGCTAATACCATGTCATTATGCTCTTGGACTGCAAATCATGAAACCTGGTTCACTTCACTTCTAAACCGAAGAATCCCATGCAAGCATCCAATTTTTTTTTTATATATATACAGGGCGCGGGGGGGGGGGGGGAGGGGGCTGGCAACAGTTTCCTCTTGTTTCTTTGAACATTCAGCTCGATCAAAATGGAAACTTTGTTTACACCAAGGGCTATTGCAATGGGATGAACAAGCATGCCAGTCCCAAAAGTAAGGGAGGGTGCACAATAGCTGCCCCTTTAGAAAAAAAGAAAAGAAAAAAAAAGCAACACCCGCCCCCCCCCCCCATGCTGATGATAGCTCTCTTCAAGAACTGGCACCACGAAGTGCACCAGCGAAAACGGCAAGAGTAATGCCTGCTTCCTCCTACCATGCTGAACCCACTGACCTGTGAAAGAAAATTGGCAGCAGGGATGCGCATTCTCTCCTGCCTTGTCAACCACCTCCCCCCATGGCAGCAAAATGGCAAGACATATGCCCACTCCCTCCTGCCACCAAAGGCTCACACCTGCGCCAGGTGCCCCCCAATCATCCCCTCCCCTCCCCCTTCCCCCCACCAAAAAAAGGCACAAGGGATGTCCACTCCCTCCTGCCACCGGAGGTCTCCTGAAACCCCACCCTCTGAATTCCCCCATACCTTTTTAGAGAAGTTGAATAGGGTGGGAAGCTCAGTCCATCCTGCTTGTAGGCCCGCTCCATAAAAATGGCGGGCCTTTCCGTCCACGTAATACACAGGGAGAGGCCTAAGGCCATGATTGGCTCAGATGCCTAAGTCCCCTCCCCTTGGCATCTGAGCCAATCAGGGCCTTAGACTCCTCCCTCTTGTCTCCTGGAATATAGAGGTTTGTGCCTAAGGCCCTAATTGGCTCAGACACCTAAGGCCCCTCCCAGCAGAATTCTACAATGAAAAGAAAACAAATTACCTGGATGGCATAAAGTGGAATGATCCTATTCCTGGTCTTTCTGTGAGGAATCAGTATCAAGTAAGGAGTACCCAACCCTATCCTGTGCACATATCACAACTGGTCAAGTTTTCTGGATATTGTTAAGGAAAAGTGTGACATATCTGCATATGTTGGAGATCTTGCATATGCAAATCCAATTCATGCACTGTGGCTGTTCAGAGGACCAAACTAGATAGATGGATCTTGAATCCTGTGTTGAGATTACTTATCATAGCTGTATTCCTGGTGAAGCCTGGGAATCAAACTGACTGATCTGGGTTATTTCAATAACTCATGGCTTGAGATGTAGCTGCATATTAGCCATGTCAAAAGTTGGAATGAACTGGTGACTTTGCAGCTCTAGCTGTTCTACTGTCTAACAAAGTAAAGGGAGATAGGATTTAGGTGCTATGTTAAAGTGAAATATTCAAGACAATGAAGGTAGAGAATGATGACTCCACTACTGAAGCTGCCCTAGGGAAGATTATTCAAATACTTCTCTCATCCTTAGGGGGCATACATACCTTTGCAGAGTATTTAGATTAATGATCAAAATAATAGAGAGAAAAGATAATTTTTTTAAGAAGCCTGAATTGAGTCCAATTATAAAGAGCAAATTATAATAAGCTTCTGCATATTGCCTCATTACCAGAGCAATGGTTAATGTTCCTTTAAGAACCAGCAGTCAATAAAATTATCCCAATGCACTTAACAACCAAGTATTACAAAGACACCATGGGTAGACATGTTAAATTGCAATGGCTCTAGTGAGCTAATGCCCTCCATAGACAGCTGAAACCACAAACCTTCTTTGAATTAGCAACATTACATATTTTCCTCAAAATATCCCATTTCAATTTGCTGTACTGGCTTTGTTTCACCCTTTGTTGGCATTAATACCACTTCTCTTTTTGATCCAAACATATTTTGTTGTTTGAGGAAAGACTGAAAAGGTTAGGGCTCTTCAGCTTGAAAAAGAGATGGCTGAGGGGAGATATGATTGAAGTGTACAAAATCCTGAGTGGAGTAGAACAGGTACAAGTGGATTAATTTTTCATTCCGTCAAAAATTATAAAGACTAGAGGATACTCAATGAAGTTACAGGGACATACTTTTAAAACCAATAGGAGGAAATATTTTTTCACTCAGAGAATAGTTAAACTCTGGAATGCATTGCCAGAGGTTGTGGCAAGAGTGGATAGCGTAGCTGCTTTTAAGAAAGGTTTGGGCAAGTTCCTGGAGGAAAAGTCCATTTTTGTTATTATAATTTTTTATTGATTTGAATACAAATTCCAGTACCTTGTACATTCTCTGCAGTTCTTTGTTTGTTCTGCTGTGGGTTCACTATGAGCATTGGACCTGATATTCAAAAACAATCATGATGCTGATTTTCAGCAGCATTGTCTTTATAATACAGTACTCCCACAATATTTGCGAGGGTTCTGTTCCAGGAACCCCCCGTGAATCTTGAAAAACCACGAATACGGTTTTTAGCGGGGAAGACAGGAGAGGGCAGCTGGAGAGGCAGGAGAGAGCAGCCGGAGCGCCGGCGAGTAAAGGAAATCACTCGTGATATGCTCCGATTGCCTCTTCCTGCACTAAAGTTGGGCCTCACCAATCAGGAGCTGCTTTGACACAGAGATCCTGATTGGTGAGGCCCAACTTTAGAGGTGGTCGAAGCATACTGCGAGTGATTTCCTTCACTTGCCAGCGCTTCGGCTGCTCTCTCCCACCTCTCCAGCTGCCCTCTCCTGCCCGGTCATTTGCGGTTGGAAAATACCGCGAATGACTGGGATCGCGAATCGCGAATGGGGGAGCACTGTATTGCCATTACAGATAGCACTATCAAGATAGAACATAAGAACATAAGAAGTTGCCCCCGCTGAGTCAGACCAGAGGTCCATCTTGCTCAGCAGTCCGCTCCCACAGCGGCCCATCAGGCCTAGTGCCTGAACAGTGGTCCCTGATTAATTTTGTAACTTACCTCTAATCCCATCCCTATAATCTACCTTTACTCTTATCTGTACCCCTCAATCCCTTTGTCTTCCAAGTACCTATCCAAGGCTTCTTTGAACCCCTGTAGCGTGCTCCTGTTTATCACATCCTCTGGTAGCGCGTTCCATGTATCCACCACCCTCTGTGTGAAAAAGAACTTCCTGGCGTTTGTTCTAAACCTCTCCCCTTTCAATTTCTCTGAGTGCCCCCTTGTACTTATTGATCCCCTTAATTTGAAAAATCTGTCCCTGTCTATTTTTTCTATGCCCTTCATGATCTTGAAGGTTTCTATCATGTCTCCTCTAAGTCTCCGCTTTTCCAGGGAGAAAAGCCCTAGCTTTTTCAGTCTGTCAGTATATGAGAGGTCCTCCATGCCCTTTATTAGCTTAGTTGCTCTTCTCTGGACCCTATCAAGTACCTCCATGTCCTTCTTGAGGTACGGCGACCAGAACTGAACACAGTACTCCAGGTGCGGGCGCACCATAGCACGATACAGTAGCAGGATGACTTCCTTTGTCCTGGTCGTGATACCCTTCTTAATGATACCCAACATTCTGTTTGCTTTCCTTGAGGCCGTGGCACACTGCGCCGACACCTTCAATGTTGTGTCTACCATCACTCCCAGGTCTCTTTCAAGGTCGCTCACCCTTAGCGCTGATCCCCCCATTTTGTAAGTGAACATCGGGTTTTTTTTCCCCTATATGCATGACCTTGCATTGCCCTATGTTGAAACTCATTTGCCACTTTTTGGCCCATTTTTCCAGTGTTGTCAGATCTTTTTGGAGATCTTCGCAGTCCTCCATGTTATTGACCTTGCGACATAGTTTGGTGTCATCCGCAAATTTAATAACCTCACATTTTGTTCCTGCTTCCAGGTCGTTAATGAATATGTTGATTAGGAGCGGTCCCAGTACCGACCCCTGTGGAACTCCGCTCGTGACCCATTGCCAGTCTGAGTAATGTCCCTTTACTCCAACCCTCTGTTTCCTGTCCGCCAGCCAGTTTTTGATCCATCGGTGACCTCCCCTTGCACCCCATGGTTCCATAGCTTCCTTAGTAGTCTTTCGTGTGGCACCTTGTCGAAGGCTTTTTGGAAGTCAAGGTAAATGATATCTATGGATTCCCCTTTATCCGCCTGGCTGGTTACCCCCTCAAAGAAGCATTAGGGAGGCAGAGAGGGGAATTATCTTGATAATGGAATATGTAATGTTTCTAACCAGATAATAATCGCTGTGGGAACACTACTGTGTATGTTCTTTTGTACCCCATGCAGAATAGAAGGATGTTGTGAGCTATACATTTTAGAATAAATAAATTTAAACACTGCGGCTGAAATTTAAAAGAAATGTCAGCTGTAGTGTTGAAACATTGGCCCTCTTTTACTAAGCGCGCGCTAATCGATTTAGCACACGCTAAATGCTAACATATGCATGTTAGTCTATGGACACGTTAGCGTTTAGCGTGCACTAATTCGATTACCGTGTGCTAATCAGTTAGTGCACCTTAGTAAAAGAGGGGGATTGATTGAATAGTAATTATCACATGTACCTATGGGGAGGTCATGCCTTAAACCCTCCAGTGGTCTTCTTGCCAGTTTGGGCACCTTTGGGAACTTAGACCTGGTTTATATTTGTCTAAGTCCCGGCATATAAGTTCCGCCTAGGACATCCTGGGAAAGCTTTGATTATTGCTTCAGGACTTCCAGGTTGAAGCCTACCTGATGCCCACCCATAACACACCTCCCAACATGCCCCTTTGAGTTTTGGATGCACAGCAGCTTAGAAGTGCTGCCAAACGTCCAGAAAGTTGGTGTTGATTATCGACACTTGGACATCCCTGCTATTAGGACTTGGGGTGTTTTCTTGACATTTCAGTTTTGATTATGAGCCTCAAAGTAACCAAACCATCTCATTTGTGGAATTCAGACAATGAAAGTCTGTCTATTCATATTCTAATTAGAGATTCCTGTGTTCATCCCATGCGTATTTGAATTCCGTCAGTTTTCCTCTCCACTACTTCCCTCGGGAGCATATTCCAGGCATCCACCACCCTCTCCATTAAAAATAATTTCCTAACATTACTCTTAAGTCTACCATCCCTAAACCTTATTTTATGCTCTCTAGTTTTATCAAGTTCCCTTCTCTGGAAAAGATTTGGTTCTATATTAATACCTCTCAAATATTTAAATGGCTGTATCATATCACCTCTGTCCCTCCTCTCCTCCAGAGTATACATGTTGAGGTCACCTAGTCTCTTCTCATACTTCTTTTGGCTCAAAGCCCCTACCATTTTAATCACTTTCCTTTCGACCACTTCAAGTCTTTTTATATCCTTGGCCAAATATGGCCTCCAAAAAACTGAACACAATACTCCATGTATGTCTTCACTACCGACCTGTACAGGGGCATCAACACCTCCTTTCTTCTGCTGGTTACTCCTCTCTATATACAACCTAGCATCCTTCTGGCTACAGCCACTACCTTGTCACACTATTTCATCACCTTCAGATCCTCAGATTGTTTGCAGTTACTATATCAAATGGGCAAGATTGAAATTAATGCATTTATAAGATTTGAATAGCATTTCAGCCAACTGTTTGAGGGGCACAATGGAGGACTTTGGATGCTGAGTGTTAAAGACTACTGTCAAACTAAAATCTTGGTTGAATTGTTTGCCATGGTGCAGCTGCTATAAAACCTTGGGTCGTCTTGAAATGAATTGGGTCATAGCTTCAATATGAATGGCGAGCCTTGCTAAATAGTTCCAGCTGCTTCACCCTTTCATATGCCAATGGCTGCCAAATAAAAAATGCTGCACAAAACAAATTATATTTTACTGAAGAAAAAGACAGCAGAAAATGTTCTACTAAGGCCAACAGCAGGGGAAACCTCAACACATGCAGCCCACTGTAGATTTTCCATAATCTGAGTGCTTGGATCCTTTCCAAGTTCAACCTGTCTGTAACATTTGTACTCTGCACATAAATTAATCAGTTTTAAGAAATAGTTTTGGCAATGAGTAATTAAAAATGGAATATACATCGATCACCATGTCTGAAATGTACCATACCATGTTCCCCTCCCCCAACATAAATATAAGAGGATGTTTTGTCTGGGGGAAATGGCCTGAGTAAAAATTGCTGTTCTCAAATGTGCCCAAAAGTATGCATGAGTGCATTTAGCTGCATTAATAAAGAGAAGCACTTGTAGATGTCTTTTGGACACAGAAGGAAGAACTAGGGTCACCATATTTCGGGCCACAAAATCCTGGATACATGGCCCCAACCCATTCTGCCTCCAGCCCCGCAAACCTCTCTTCTTCCCCAATGAGCTCTGGCCACGTCTGGAGGGCCTGGAGCACGCACAGATGTGTATGACATCATCTGCTCATGGTCAGAGGCCCTTCAGATGCGGCCGGAGCTCATCGGGACTTTCCATAACCTGGACAAAAAGGGGCTCACAGTGCTATCTTTTGTTCTCTATACTAATAGTTTTCTGTAAATGCACAATCCTCACTTAATGACCAAGTTCTGTTCCTATGACTAGGTCATTAAGTGAATTGGTTGATAAATGAGGAGCTGCCACTTAAAATACCCACATCCCTCCAGTCCAAGCAGCATCTCTTTCCTCCCCATTCCAGGGCTCCTGTGGGAGTGTACCTTGTTTTCTCTTTTCAACCACTCTGCTCTGTCTCTTCAAAGGCCGCCACCAGCTCTCCCTATATGCTGCTGGTGGCTGACCTGGAAGCCTTCCTTTTGATGCAAAATGCATCAGAGGGAAAGCTTCACAGTCATCAGCATATAGGGAGAGCTGCCAGCAGCCTTTGAAGAGACAGAGAGCACAGCGGCTGAACAGAGAAAACAAGGTATGCTCCCGCAGCAGCCCCATAAAAATGAATTCCATCCCCTGGTCCGAAAGCTGGTCGTGAGTCCGTGCGGTTGTTAAATGGGTAGATCATTAAATGAGGATGATCTGTATGTATGCCAAGCCTGTCTTGATTACTCCAGTCTGTCAAGTTTTCAGGATATTCCCAGTGAACATACAAAAGATAAATGCATATACTGCAATGTATGAAATGTTTATATCTCAAGCCTTCATTGTAGATACCCAAAAAAATCCGACTGGATGGATTGAAATACATGCTAACAATCTGTGATAATAAACAAGTATTACTAGACCTGCCTGCAACCATCTTCAGACATTATTTAGGTCTTTCCTATCTACATAGTTGCCTTTCCTTTTCCAGTCACCCATGAACGTTATATTTTGCTTTGCAAGAGTCTAATTCACTGAACATATTTCCCACAGACATAAAATGGAAAAAAAAAAAAACAACCCTTTAGTAAATCAGGTGACAGGTCCTATGAAGTACAAGGCACAGGGAAATGGCTGGGCAGTGATTTAGAGGTATGTTAAGAGCATACTGAAGTAGGATTCAATGAGAGCTAGATAAGAAAGGAATGAGAAGCATTAAAGCGGAGAATGAACGCAAATCGACACATCTACATGAAAACTGATAACACCATTTATTGCCCATTTAGGACTTGCAAACAATTACTTGATCACATACAATCAGTGCTTTAAATGCAATAATGGCATGGGTAAAGCACACAGATATTCTATTACAAAGACTGAACAGAAAAAGGTACAAGGATCATTTCAGAACTCTACCTAGCCTAGTGTGCTTTTGTATTCATGATAATATCAATGTAGAGATGAGAAGAGCAATTAACCTTGGGTGTGATTGTATGTGATGATCTTAAGGTGGCCAAACAGGTTGAAAAGGTGACTGCGAAAGCTAGAAGGATGCTAGGTTACATAGGGAGAGGTATGGCCAGTAGGAAAAAGGAGGTATTAATGCCCCTGTATAAGACTTTGATGAGATCTCATTTAGAATATTGTGTACAATTCTGGAGGCCGCACCTTCAAAAAAATATAAAAAGGATGGAGTCGGTCCAGAGGAAGGCTACTAAAATGGTACGTGGTCTTCATCATAAGGCGTATCGGAACAGACTTAAAGATCTCAATCTGTATACTTTGGAGGAAAGGCAGGAGAGGGGAGATATGATAGAGATGTTTAAATACCTACGTAATGTAA
This sequence comes from Geotrypetes seraphini, assembly GCF_902459505.1. Taxonomy (NCBI): domain Eukaryota; kingdom Metazoa; phylum Chordata; class Amphibia; order Gymnophiona; family Dermophiidae; genus Geotrypetes; species Geotrypetes seraphini. The sequence goes on along the minus strand of NC_047089.1, from coordinate 171,181,461 downwards.
ATGCACATGAGTCGAGTCTCTTTCATTTGAAAGGAAACTGCAATGAGAGCGCATAGGATGAAGTTAAGAGATGATAGGCTCCGGAGTAAACTAAGGAAATACTTTCTTACAGAAAGGGTGGTAGATGCATGGAACAGTCTCCCAGAAGAGGTGGTAGAGACAGAGACTGTGTCTGAATTCAAAAGGGCCTGGGATAGGCACGTGGGATCTCTCAGAGAGAAAGGAAGAGATAATGGTTACTGTGGATGGGCAGACTAGATGGGCCATTTGGCCTTTATCTGCCATCATGTTTCTATGTTTTTAACCTTTCCCTTCCCCATCCCTACGTGTCCAGCATCACCCTTTTCCTCCCCAGGTATGTAGCAGTATCTGAATGTAATATGTAAACCGCTTTGGTTGTATCACAACAAGATGGAATATCAAGAAATCAAACAAAAACAAATCTTTCCTCTTCTTTTCTTACCCTTTGTTGCTGTTGAAGCTGCATTGTCACCAACGCCCTCCACTAGGCCAGCAATAAAACATACATTTCTTCTCTATCTCCAACTATACTGTATCTCCTTCCTTGCTACAACTATTATACTCTCGCATGCAAATACTCCTTCTGTCACCTACTGCACATCCCCCACTGTTCTAAGGACAACAGAGATGTAATATTGGTGACACCTAAACTGCAGAGTTTTGGTGACTTTGCCGAAAGGAATAAAATTGGATACCGAGGGGCTCATTTTCAAAAAAGAGCATAACGTGGCACTTGAATGTCTTACTAGCCAAGGTATCCAAGTAGTCATTTTCGAAACTGACTTTCTAGAAATCTTGATTCAGACGTTCAAATACTTGACGGGTATTAACGTAGAACAAAATCTTTTCCAGAGAAAGGAAAATGGTAAAACCAGAAGACATAATTTGAGGCTGAGGGGTGGTAGATTCAGGGGCAATGTTAGGAAATTCTACTTTACGGAGAGGGTAGTGGATGCCTGGAATGCGCTCCCGAGAGAGGTGGTGGAGAGTAAAACTGTGACTGAATTCAAAGAAGCGTGGGATGAACACAGAAGATTTAGAATCAGAAAATAATATTAAATATTGAACTAGGCCAGTTACTGGGCAGACTTGCACGGTCTGTGTCTGTGTATGGCCGTTTGGTGGAGGATGGGCAGGGGAGGGCTTCAATGGCTGGGAGGGTGTAGATGGGCTGGAGTAAGTCTTAACAGAAATTTTGGCGGTTGGAACCCAAGCACAGTACCGGGTAAAGCTTTGGATTCTCGCCCAGAAATAGCTAAGAAAAAAATTTTTTAAAAAAATTTAAATTGAATCAGGTTGGGCAGACTGGATGGACCATTCGGGTCTTTATCTGCCGTCATCTACTATGTTACTATGTTACTTCTTGTCTGCAGTGCATCCAAAGTTCAAGGGAGCATGTTGGAGGCATGTTATAAGTGGGCTTAGGGCATGCTTAGCGATTGGACATCTTGTGGCGATAATCAAACACTTACCAAGACGTCCAGGACACCATTTAGACAATTGGAGTCCTATTTTAAAAGCTGATAAGGGCCAAAAAAATCCCCCCAAATTGATCAGAAGGCCACTGCAGGAATTAAGGCATGACTTCCCACACTCCCCTAGTGGTCACTGACCCCCCTCCCACCCTTCAAAGATCTGAATGAAACAGTGCATACCTGTCTCTAGAAGAGCAGCACATGGTATGGGAAATCATAGTAGAGAAGGAAGCAGGTGTCTGGAGTAGTCACCAGGGTGTGGGGGGGGGGGAACCCACTCTAACTACTATATTTATGGTGGAAATTGTAAGACCACCAAAATCCTACCGTATGCCATATAGGTGATGCCTGTGGTTATAAGGGCTATTTGGGTGCTAGGCAGGTGGGTCCAGTAGATTTGGGGGTGTATTAAAGGGTTCACCATACATTGTAAGGGGGTTATGGTGAGATGTATACCTGGCACCCTTTATGTGAAATTCACAGTAGTGCCATCTAAGGTGCCCCTACTGTTCTGCTGGCATGTCTGTGTGGCTAGCCAATTAAATATGATGGCCCCCTCCTATATGCAAATGTCTTGTTTTGGATGTGTTTGATCTGGACATCCTATTGTTTGAAAATGGCCAATAAAGATAGACATCTTGCTAGGACAAGACGTCCAGCAAGTCATTTTGGAAAAAAAAAATGGCCATGTTTTTAGGCATCTTCTCAAGACATCCAGACTCAGACTTAGATATCATAAGAACATAAGAATTGCCACTGCTGGGTCAGGCCAGTGGTCCATTGTACCCAGCAGTACGCTTACGCGGCGGCCCTCTAGTCAAAGACCAGTGCCCTAACTGAGACTAGCCCTACCTGCGTACGTTCTGGTTCAGCAGGAACTTGTTTAACTTTGTCTTGAATCCCTGGAGGGTGTTTTCCCCTATGACAGACTCCGGAAGAGCGTTCCAGTTTTCTACCACTTTCTGGATGAAGAAGAACTTCCTTACGTCCGTACAGAATCTATCCCCTTTCAATTTTAGAGAGTGCCCTCTTGTTCTCTCTACCTTGGAGAGGGTGAACAACCTGCCCTTATCTACTAAGTCTATTCCCTTCAGTACCTTGAATGTTTGGATCATGTCTTCTCTCAATCTCCTCTGTTCGAGGGAGAAGAGGCCCAGTTTCTCTAATCTTTTACTGTACGGCAGCTCCTCCAACCCCTTAACCATCTTAGTCACTCTTCTCTGGACCTTTTCGAGTAGTACTGTGTCCTACTTCATGTACGGCGACCAGTGCTGTAAGCAGTACTCCAGGTGAGGGCGCACCATGGCTCAGTACAGCAGCATGATAACATTCTCCAATCGGTTCGTGATCCCCTTCTTTGTCATTTCTAGCATTCTGGTCACCCTTTTCACTGCCGCCACAATTGCGTGGACGGCTTCATCGACTCGTCGATCAGAACTCCCAAGTCTCTTTCCTGGGAGGTCTCTCCAAGTACCGCCCCGGACATCCTGTATTCGTGCATGAGATTTTTGTTACCGACATGCATCGCTTTACACTTATCCACGTTGAACCTCATCTGCCATGTCGATGCCCCTTCCTCGAGCCTGATTATTTCCTATTCATAATGGCTGTCCACGGGTCAAGGCCATTTGCCAAAGTGCATCACTGGCCATCTTTGACTTTTGCCATGATTTTGAGGTTCTAGAATGTCTCTAGTGTAAGGGACAATGTTTGAGAAACACTGAGATATCAAATACCCAAATTGGTTCAAATTTGCAGTGTGTTCATTCTTGAACAGACCACCATCTTCTTGCCTTTCCTAGCATTCTATGTACTTTGTTTATTCATTGTTATCAAAGTTATTGGGGAAAAAAAGAGAGCAACTACCACAAACATAGAAACATAGAAATAGACGGCAGATAAGGGCCACGGCCCATCTAGTCTGCCCACCCTAATGTCCCTACCTTCGCCCTGTGAATAGATCCCTCCCCTACCTTCGCCCTGTGAATAGATCCCATGTGATGATCCAATTATATTGAAAATTCCATATTGTGGAGTAATAAATTAACTTGATGAAAGGAATCTGACTCATTATTTGTGGGATGAAAAGTAAATATCTAAGAGATAATCAGAAACCAAAAGAAAAAAAATGAATACCAGTAAGCCATTATGGACTTTTCCAAGTTAACCCTTATGTACATGGTTCTCACATTTGCTTTCAGGAATACTTTCAATTACTCATCAAATAAAACTTGAACACCTTGGAAAAATTCAAGTTACCTGAAGAAACTTCCATGATAGGTTTATGTCAGAAAATCCTGATATAAATCAGTTACCATAAAAATTAATTCCCCGCCCATTTTACAAAGTTCCGCTGCTGAGCAGTGCAAGCTAAATGCCAAGCTGCCCATAGGAATAGAATGGGCGGCTTGGCATTTGGCTCATGCTAGTTAGCAGCACGGCTTTGTAAAAAGGGGAGGGGATAACTGAGTCATCCTTTACCACCTACTTGTTCATTCCTCTCTGCACAGTAACTCTGTTTACCCTCCAAGCCTAGCACCAACAACTATCTTTGTCTTCTTGCCCATTTGCATGTTCCTCATTCCAAGGGCAAACCTGTAATTGTTTCCTCCCTGCAACTATACACAGTCTTCCTGTACAATATTGTTATCTCCTCGTTCTGCACTCTCTGGGCAGCATCTTGCAACAATGTAACCTTCCTCTACAATGCAATGTAACTTCCCCCACGTCCTTGCACGGACCTTTTACCTTGTAAATCACCTTGAACCTGTACGGGATAAGTGTGATTCAGAAATTCTGATGAGATTACATCATTGATTTAGGGCTCCTTTTACTAAGCTGCGTTAGGGCATTAATGCGTGGAATGATCCTGACCAGCTCATCCACATGGAAATTAGTAATAGGATATCAAAGTTGTTCTAAGCTTCCCCAGCTTGTTTCCTGCATCGTTCAGTGTTCTGGCTCTGCTTCCGAGGCAGTGATACTCCACTCATTCCCATTTCTTCTCTAGGTTGACTTTCCAGCAGTAGCTCTATATACCTGACCCATCAGTGAATCTTCACCCTTGTTATAGGTTCAAAATCCTGAAGCATTCTTTCAACATATGTACAAATATTACCATCATCTGCCCATCTGATACAAATGTGGCATGGGGGCTGTTTCCATAACCTCCGTGGTGTTTCTCAGTTTTGTAGGGCCTGTTTTGCAAAGCCGCGTGGTAACGGCCCCGAAACCCACAGAGATTTAAAGGGCTTCGGGGCTGTTGCTGCGCACCAGCCGCTAGCGTGGCTTTGTAAAACAGGCCCGGAGTCTTCTGGTTTCTTTTTTGCCTAATTCCTGCATTGTTGAATTACAAGGGAATGTACTAGGATATTTAATGCTCCAGGACAGGGGTGTCCAATGTCGGTCCTCGAGGGCCGCAATCCAGTCAGGTTTTCAGGATTTCCCCAATGAAAATGCATGAGATCTATGTGCATGCACTGCTTTCAATGCATATTCATTGGGGAAATCCTGAAAACCCGACTGGATTGCGGCCCTCGAGGACCGACATTGGACACCCCTGCTCCAGGATATAATAGGTCTTGAATAGATTTAATTAATCTCAGTTTGACAAATGAACGTTTTACAACACTAGGGGCTCCTTTAACAAAGGTACGCTAAGCGTTTTAGCATGCGCTAAATATTAGTAACCACCCGCTGCTAATGCGTGTACGTTAAGTCTATGGACATGTTAGCGGTTAGCATGTGCGTGTATTTAGTGCATGCTAAAATGCACAGCGCACCTTAGTAAAACAGGGGGTAGATATCTGTGACTGGTAGGTCAATTTCAGGTCAAGAATAATCCGCAGAATTATTACAGTAGTCAGTATAGGCTCGACTATACCAGTTATTTTTATCTGACGAGATAGACTAAACTCATCAATGGTGAGAATATCATGGTTGATGACTGATCTGGGTTCAGTTTAAGTTGGTGTCCCTTCTCTGGAAAAGATGGGGTCCTATATTAATATCTTTCAAACTTTTATCCGAAGAAACAGAACATGTCTGGCAAATTTAAACATGTTTTTTTTACATTTAACTTAGCCTGCTGCTGGAGTTCTTCAGTACATGAAATGGTTGCACACACTGCTAGTGCAGGGGTAGGGAACTCCGGTCCTCGAGAGCCGTATTCCAGTCGGGTTTTCAGGATTTCCCCAATGAATATGCATTGAAAGCAGTGCATGCAAATACATCTCATGCATATTCATTGGGGAAATCCTGAAAACCCGACTGGAATACGGCTCTCGAGGACTGGAGTTCCCTACCCCTGCGCTAGTGCAATCATATTAAGTTAAATGTAAAATAAATAATAAAATATTGTTACCTAACCATTGAATCTACAACTGTCATCAGCTCTATTTCTTAAGCAAAGAAGAGCTCTGATATTCTTTATGATATTGAAAACAGTGAAAAAAAAAAATATTTTCTTTGGTTAAACTAAACCAACATTAAGTAAGCCCTTAATAATGTATAACATGCCTTTGTCAAAAAAATCAAAATTACTCAAGTGCATTTTTAGATTGTTTCACTGGGCTCTTGCTTGAACATATATTAACACCACTTAGAAGGGTCATATCAGATTTCTCTTAGGTAATGGCTAAGTGATAGCCAGCAATTAGGGTTCCTAGAACCGGGAATCAAAACAAGATGTTTCCACAATACATCCAGTTTCATCCTAAACACTGTGCCAAAAAAATTAAAATCTCATCTCGACTCTTGTTTGAGCACATCTGCAGTCCAGCGGTGGGATCCTACATTTGACACAGAGCAGGGCCCTGCTCTCCCTTCTGCCAATCTAGCTGTGCTGTAGTAAAGTCTTATTTCATAATGAACTCATAGCTAAGGAACGTATGTGAAGTAAAACCTTGTGTTTTTAAGGTATTACATAAAACAAAACAGTGCAGTCGAGCAGAACAGAGGCTCCCATTGTAATTGGCTTTATCTCAGACAAGTCCCATATACTGAAAGCCTATGGGCTCCTTTGACAAAGGTGCGTTAGGGCCTTAAAGCGCGGAATAGCGTGCGCTAAAATGCCGTGCGCGCTAGCCACTACCGCCTCCTCTTGAGCAGGCGGTAGTTTTTCGGGTAGCGCATGCTATAGCGCGCACTAATCCAGTATGTGCGCTAAAAATGCTAGCGCACCTTTGTATATGGAGCCCTATGTGTTACAGACTGTCCTTACTAGATTTTCTAGAACTACCAACCAGGATACCTCCTACATCAGATTTTCTGTAATCCTCCAGCATATGAAGAGGGCGGTTAGAGAATGGCACGGGGATAAACTTGTCCTCATCTCCATCCCCATCCCGTACCCGCAAGTTCTGTCCCTGTCCTTGCCTCATCCTTGCAAGCTCTGTCCTCATCTACACAAGCCTCAAACACTTTAAAATCATAACAACATTCTAGAGCTCAGATTGTGATGTCATAATGCCTCATTCCACCAATGCCTAAGCTCTGTCCTCATCTGCACAAGCCTCAAACACTTTACAATCATAAGTGTACAGGTCAGAGACAAGATGGCGACTTCAACGGACTTTTATGGTTTCTTGAATTTGCTCTTTTCGGTACTGAAAAGAAGAGGAAGGCTATATCCACACTGCACCAGACTGTAATAATTTCTTTTACAGTCCCATTGGCGTTGTACTGGATAAAAGACTCTCTGATAGGCTTGCATTATTTATTTATTTATTTGTATATGTTTTACCCACTTATACGCTTTTAATAAATTGATTGTCCTTGTGACTGATGTGCTGTGTCCCTTCCCCCACTTTCTTTTGTGTCTTGTGGGGCTGTGTTTTCCTTTTTGTTGTGTACTAAAGGCGCAAATAATGTGCATGATTGCCTTAACACATCTTAGTAATTAACTCCCTTGGCTCTATTTTAATGGTATCTGTACGAGGGGCCACTGAATAGTTCTCAGCCCAAACAAGAAGAAAATGATGTGGAGCCATGAAACTTACAAAGTTATTCTGTACTTCTTGACATTTTTTGTTTCATATCATCAATACAATTCAAAATGGAGAAAAGACCTCAGTGTCTACCATCATAGGAGTGTTTTTATTTCACAATGGGAAGTTGTATTTTGGGGGGAAAACTCCCCAAACACTCCTATTAGACACTGAGGTCTTTTCTCCATTTTGAATATAATCTATATGTATTTTTGAATGTAATGCTGGGCAAATTACTGGATGTATTGTATTGATGATATTATATTGACATCCTGTCTTGATTTTTGAGACTTTCTGTTTCATTTCATATCACTGAAATGAAAAGTATCAAGAAAAAACTGTAGAATAATTTGTAAGTTTCGTGGCTCCACACCATTCTCTTGGGCTAAGAACCTTTCAGCGGCCCCTCATATACCTGATTTACTAGGCTTTTTATTTATTTTATTTCTAAAACATTTAATAGACTGCCAATCATGAGTGGTTCTAGGCAAGAATACACAATATTACATGAAATAGTAAAGTACACGGACTAGCAATGATAAAACATATATCAAATAAAAAATTAATAAAACTACAATCAGATAAAACATTTAAACATCTCACAATTTAGCTGCAGAAATTGGAGACTTGGGTTGTAATATAGTTCCAAAGAGCACCATATCATATGACATAGGAATGGAAGTATCGAGATTCCGGAATTTGGAGGCTTGGTGGATGGCTGGCTAGCAGATGAGCTCCCTCCTCTGAGCATCATCTATTAAACTTTTAAGCAACAATTCTTCTTCTACTTAATTATAAAATCCTCTAAAATGACATCAACCAAGCAAAAGATGGAAGAGACTCCTGCCAAATCAACAGGAAAGATTAAAAGACTAAAGGAAGATCCACAGATCTGTTGATAATATCCTGGATTGGTTGTGGTTGGAATAGTATCTCATGTTCCCTCTGCGATTAGGCCATGTACTTAGTATCAAAATGCCTAGATTATATAAAGAAAATAGATTATTTGTAGACACATGGAAAACAATAAGATGTGACTAATTTAACACCTATTCCAATTAACAAATCAACAAATCAAACTATATGGCTGAACTCCAAGATCCTTAGAAGATGTTATTTCTAATGGTAAGCTGCTTGAGTTTTCACAGTTGCAACATAAATATGGCCTTAATAAATCACAAAATTTTAGATGGATGCGACTGAAGCAGGCCATTCAGGTGGGGTTCCCTGAATGGAAAAATCCTAATAATCAATATAGTTTGGAACTCTTATGCTTTCAGGTGGATTTTCTGGGACATCAGGCCGCTCAGTGGTACAAAATAATAGCTGGATTTATGAATAAAAAAACAAAGACTGGTCTTCGGGACATTTGGAGTATTGAGATTAAGCATAAAGTTACTGCGTCTCAATGGCCACAAATTTGGTCTTGGAGGATGAAATGTACAATGTCTGCATCTATTAGACCAGTGATTCCCAACCCTGTCCTGGAGGAACACCAGGCCAATCGGGTTTTCAGGCTAGCCCTAATGAATATGCATGAGAGAGATTTGCATATGATGGAAGTGATAGGCATGCAAATTTGCTTCATGCATATTCATTAGGGCTAGCCTGAAAACCCGATTGGCCTGGTGTTCCTCCAGGACAGGGTTGGGAACCACTGTATTAGACGAACATGGTTTTTCCTGTTGCATAGAGCATTCTGGACCCCTGTTCGTTTACAAAAATTAGATAGCTCTAAGTCTGATAGATGTTGGCATTGTCATCTTGAGGCAAGGACTTTAGATCATTTATTGTTCTATTGCCCATTTATTATGGATTTTTGGAAATCAATTTGGAGCCAAATTAATCGTTTATTATAAAATCATGTGGCATTACCGTATGACACAGTATTATTTGGCATGTCTATGAGGGTTAAGAGCCAAATTTCTTCCAAAAATAATAAACTCTTACTTATTTTAACAGGAGTTGCCATACAACAAATAACATGTAATTGGAAAAATTGGAATAGATTAAACTACAGTTTTTGGTGGAATTCAGTGTGTCATATTTATAAAATGGAAAGAACATTAGCTATTTAGAAAGGGAATTTTAATAAATTTCAAGATGTGTGGGGGCCATTAACAAAATATTGCAATGAATAGATATTATTTTCCTGTTTTGTACAAATGAAAGAATGGGGTGGGGGAAGGGGAGTTTATTATATGGTATATGTGTTATGAAATACTGAAGGGATGGGGAGAAAGGGATAATTCTATTTAATATGAAGAATGTAGAATTTCAAGTGATGTACTTAAGTTAAAATGGTGTAACTTTTTGACGCATTTGATGTAAGTTATAAAAATGAATAAAGAATTTAAAATAAAAAATAGGAATGGAAGTATCTAATATCCTATTAATTGTAACCCATATCGACTTACAGAAGCCTAATATTAAGGGGCAAAAGTACAACATGTGAACCAGCATCCTTATATCAAGATGACAGTGCCAGCATCTATTAGACTTTGAACTATCTACCAAACGAACAGAGGTCCAAACAATTCTATGTAACAGAAAAAACCAAGTCTGTCTCATAGATGCTGATGCTGTACATCTCATCCTCCAAGACCAAATACTACTTCTTGTAATGACTGGGATTGCTATACAAATGATCACAAAAAAACTGGAAGAATTGTGATAGACTGAATCATACCTTTTGATGGGGATCCCTGTGCTTATGTTATCGATACGAACGTATGTATTCGGAACTAAAGGGTCATGGTGAAAACTTCAATGAGATTTGTGGCCCATTAGCAAATTTTGTATCCACCAATGAATAGTTCAAGCCTTCCATTTTATTGAGTTTTACACACATCCGAGTTGGTGCCAATTGTTGTATGCACTTTGTATATGTTTTAAAATTAATAAAGATTTAAAAAAAATAAAATCTCACAATTTATCTCCCGAATCCTTGCAGAAAGAAAAAGGCCTTAACTTTCGTTTTGAAATCAATATAAAACTGACATTTTCCTTTGATCTGATGACAACTTGTTCCACAACTGTGGCTCCGCAATGGATGCCATATGGCACGTATAGTTCATGGAAGGAAGAGTGTAAAGAAACTGCAGAATAAGCATTAGTGAATCAGCTCCTTAGAGCTTCATCCATTTGGGTTTGTAGATGTAATCCTTAAGTTTGAAAACATGTTTTTGGGGTTTTTTTTTTATTACAAGTACTAATATGTGCAGCAATATAGCTTAGTCAAATTCTTGCTCTTAGTCAAGTCGTGCCCTTTGGGTATGTTCACTGCCACGTTATTCTTTCATTTTAGTAAATAAAGCCATTGCATTAGTGTGTAAACTGAAATAAAATCATCCATTAATCATCTGTATTATAGAAGTGCATCAGTTGTACGCTCTTTCACCAAGGAATTTCAGTGGTTCTGAAAAGTACAAAATTCCCATTAGAGAAACAGTGCAAGGAAGACAATTGGATTACATCCTCGCACACACGCCCGCTCTATGCCTCGGCTTTGTTTTGGAGAGCCAAATGTGGGGAGGGTCATGTATTTCCGTGCCAATTCAATTCTTGCTAATCCAAAGGGGTCAGGGAAGATGGTTTTTTAGTGACATGGCTACCACTGCACTGGGAAGTGAACTAAGACCACTAGCTCTTGAAAGAGAGCATCAATCAGCTTTTTTTAAGTTAAGAGCATTTTAAAAATGTCTTACAGGATGTCACAGCCAAATCCTTTTTGCTTATTCTAGCAGTGATTCATGTTAGGAAGGGCATGCACTGTCACTCAGTCCCTTGTTTAGGTTATAAGGTCTTAAGACTTGAGCAGACTCTAACTCATCTATACAGAGCATTCTCCGAGGTAAGTGCTCTGTTATTAAGTTTTAAATGCTGTATATAGTACAGTAAAGTCTTCATTTAATATACTGTCAAAAAAGCTTGAAATGCATTCCATCTGAGTTCTCCTTTCAACACATTTGCTAACATTTGTGTGACTCAAAAGGAATGCTTTGCAAATTCACTTGAAAGTTATATATGAGCTCTGCATACAGTACTTATTACCATGACATCAATAAAATGTCTTTAAAACGTGTTCTTGGAATAAGATAGTTCACATACTTAGATTGTCCCTTCCTGAGAAGTTTTACAGTTGTGTTTTTTTTTAATCAATCAATATCATATGGCTCCTTTCACAAGACTTGACCCCCATGAATAGCAGGGAAATGATGTGCGTTGAAATGTATCTCCCATTGCCAGTCTTGCTGGGGCAATTAAGGCAGACAATCAGGAGGACCTTAGGGCAACTAGAGAAAAACTCAGTAATCAACCCAGCTTACTTCTCAGTGCTTTAATGTTGCCTGGGCAGAGAACACAGCCTTCCTCTGACCCACAATACACCAGAGTATGCAACACTCCAGCTGAGAACCACTGCAGTACACCCACTGGAATACAATTAATTTTTAACATTTTGATATTCTCATCCTAGACAAGCAATCGAGGTTGGGTTCCAATAAAGTAAACGAAATACAAATATAATCATATAATAAAGCAATAAAATAAATCCACTTAGGGCTCCTTTCACAAAGGTGCGTTAGGGCCTTAACGCGCAGAATAGCGCACGCTAAAATGCCCCGCGCGCTAGCCGCTACCGCCTCCTCTTGAGCAGGCGGTAGTTTTTTGGGTAGCGTGCACTATAGCGCACACTAATCTGGTGCGTGTGCTAAAAACGCTAGCGCACCTTTGTAAAAGGAGCCCTTAGATATAATAGCCACACATGTTTATTTATTTAATTCATTTTCTATCCTGGTCCCCAAAGAGCTCAGAATGGGTTACAGGTCAAATGTACATAATTTCAGTGCAAGTTTACAATACAAGTTTTAATCCTAACTTGACACATACTAGGAGTCTAATATTAATACAGTACTCCCCCGATATTCATGGGGGTTCCGTTCCTTGAAACAGGTTCTTGAAACGTGGCCCTTGTTGGGACCCCGTTCATACCACAAAAGCTAAGTTACATGTATTTTTTGAATGATACAAAAACTTTCGAATAATCACTATATACCGTATTTTTTTGGACCATAAGACGCACTTTTTCCACCCCTAAAAAGGGGGTGGAAAAGGGGGGTGTCTTATGGACCAAATACACTGTGTGTGGCGCAGTGGTTGGATCTACAGCCTCAACATCCTGGGGTTCTGAGTTCAAACCCTGCGCTGCTCCTTGTGACCCTGGGTAAGTCACTCAGTCCTCCATAGCCCCAGGTACATTAGATAGATTGTGAGCCCACCGGGCAGATAGGGAAAACACTTGAGTACCTGACTGAAAAACCGCTTAGATAAACCTTGATAGGCCGTATATAAAACACCTAATAAACTTGAAAACACTGCGCCCTCACCCCCGGTACCTTTTTTAGTGGTGGTCCAGCGCGGTCTAGAGGATGGCTACCTATGTGCTTAGAAGAGCGACGCACAACGCAGGAGCGTGACCTTTGCACTTCATGCCTGGTCACACTACTCTGTGATTGGCTGCAGTCATTTATTGACTGCAGCCAATCACAGAGCAGCGCGGGACCAGGCAGGAAGCACAAAGGTCGCATTCCTGCATTACTCTTCTAAACACACAGGCAGCCGTCCCGGAGACCGCGCTGGACCACTACTAAAAAAAGGTACCAGGGAGCTGTGGGCTTCTGGCGACTGCAGGTGGCTTTGGGTTTCTGGCAGCTTCGGGCGGCTGTGGGTGGCTTTGGACTTCTGGTGGCTGCGGGCTTCTGGCGGCTTCAGGCTTCGGGCAGCTTCGGGCTTTGGGCTTCCCAGCACCAGATGCACCAGACCACCAGAGGCATGTAGAGAAGGAAAAACCAAGAAGAAAAAAAATTCTGAACCAAATTTTTTTTTCTTGGTTTTTCCTCCTCTACAGGTGGGTGAATCTTATGGTTCAGTGCGTCTTATGGTCCGAAAAATACGGTATACTTTATATTTATTGTCACCATTCCATACACAGTGATTGGGTGGTGGGTTTGGCTATAGGAGCTTCGGCTCTTGGTTAAATTATACAATTCTGAGTGTATGTGAATTACTATTTCCTTGCGATTGGAAATATGTGAATATACTGTATATATAGAGATCTTTTTTCTTTTCATATTGACTTTAGAGTGAAGCCAGAAGGGAAGTTAGATGGAAGATGAGAAAAGTGCCTGGGGAGAGGGAGAAAGAGGATCATACCAGTTAAGAGAATAAAAAGAGAGGGGTGGGGGGACTCGACACAGGATAATTTGACCCCATCCTTTCATCTCACTCCTAGGATTGACCCTTTTTCCGATATGTGCTTGCTAGGTTTGTACCATACAGTGGCAACCATTTTTAAAGACAACAGAGGCTATTCCCCAAATATTTCATTACATGCTCATTTCATTTAAAATAAAAATGTCCCTTTTTCTGGGCATGCTTAACATCTCAACATTGTTTTCATGGTTTTAATCTCTCTGGAATGTATCTCTCTTTCAAAGCACAGGGGGCTGAAAAGGAGAAACTCTAATATAGAAAGCAAAGTGGCATGTTAACTGCACATGTTTTTATTTATCATTGCTTTTTATCATTGCTATTTATCATTGCTTAATATTCCCCTCCCCAATCACACATGCACTCTCCCCAGCAAATAACACACTAGTCATCCCCTTGAACCTCATTTACCAAAAATATCCAAACTCCTAAATAAGCATCTCCCTTAGGTATCCATTTAACCTTCTCCTAAATAAGCATCTCCCTTAGGTATCCACTCAACTGATTCCTTCAAAGTTAGGTATCTTTCTTCAGTTGCCTATATTGTTTTCCCCACTGATCCTTGTAACTACTTGAACCCTGTCAAGCTATTCTATCGATAAATCCAGATATCTTATACTTGTATTTCTATACCACAACATGTAATTTACTTAAATCGTTGTAATGTAATTCTCTCGGTAATGTCCTGATCTCTTTTAACTGTAATCCGCTTAGAACCGCAAGGCACAGGCGGAATAGAAATCACAAATGTAATGTAATATAATGTAATGAAACAATCATCTTGTTTTAAAGACAGGTTAAAGTATATACAGAAAAGAGACCAGCCCATTGGCTAACTAGCTGTGTTATCTAGGGATGAGCTGTTTGCAATGACATAAGAAATGGTAACGACACATCCCATGTCACTAACAAATGAAAATGATCAGAAAAAAATGCATTACCCTGAATGATCTATATGGCACCAAAAGAATGGTTCTGTATCAACACTCTCACTATAAATGGGAGTATCAGAATATTTTATATCCAATTCCCTACTAATAAGTTAATACTTCTAGAAAAAAGAGAATTTGCTAATCTAAAATATTATCAAAATTTTTTTATATCATAAATATTATAAATAATAGTACTACTTTCGATGCCGAAGAGGAGAGGGAAAGGCGCTTCTGGAGCCTCGAGGCGCCTGGAGTCTCCTCTGCAGATGTCCATGGAGGATTTTTTACAGCGTTTGAACCAGGAGGCAGCAGTTGCATCGGGGAGTCGCCCGCTGGAATCGCCAGGGAGGAGTGAGGTCGCGGCAAGCTTCCCTGGGCTGGAGTCGACTCTGAGCCCCGATGCTAGAACCCCACCCCCTCAGCCGCAGCGTGCTAGCTCCCCACGGGAGAGTAGCCAGCCCGAGGAGGCAGACTTCGTTTCCCGGGAGGCTGGAATGGACGAAGCACTGGAAGAAGATGAGACTGCGGTGAAAACAACAAGGGGACTTGGAATGGAGCAAGGTTTCCAGAGAGAGAAGACTGCCACTGTAGTGGAAGCTGGGACAATGCAAGCAAGTATATTCTCTGTTCCTAAACCCATGAATGTTACCCTAGACTCAATTTGGGACTTGGTAATTACTCTGGGACAAACATTGTCACCACAAATTAAAGTATTAGAAGAGAAATATTTAGAACAAAGAAATGAAATAAATGGACTTAAACAGGAAAATATATCGATGAAAAATAATGTGGAAAAAATAGATAAAAAGATAATTGAAGTAACTCAAATCCAAACGACACTGATTAAGGATAATCTTAACCTTAGGAGAAAGGTGGAAATGATGGAAAATAATATGCGATTGAATAACCTTAGATTTTTGAACTTTCCAAAGATCCCTTCTTTATCAGCAAAAGAAGTTTGAAAAAGTACGTTTGTGAAGTTCTTAATGTTCCTAATGATGCCTTTCCTCCCTTTTCCAAAATTTATTATTTGCCAACATCAAAAAATTTGGAAGAACAGCGACCATCAGAACAACAAGGTCAGGGTGAACAAATGGATATAACATTATTATTGGAATCTTCAATGAGGGAGGTAGCTATTCCAGCTACCCTATTAGCTACGGTGGTTTTATCACCAGATAAAAATTGGATATTACAGCTTTACTTTAAGAACAGACATAAAGAATTTCTTGGACATAAAATTCAAATATTTCCAGATGTGACAAGGGAGTCTCAGAAACGAAGGAAAGAATTTTTGCTTCTTAAGCCTGGGGTCACTGCAATGGGGGCATCATTTCTTTTACGATATCCTTGTAAATGCATTGTAAAATATAAATCTTGCAATTATATTTTCTTTGAGCCCTCTCAGTTGACAGGATTTCTCTCTAGGAAGGGCCTTGAAGGGGATAAAAAAGATCTCAATGTATAAATTTACTCTTGGTCCACTCTCATCTGACCGCCTAAATTGCAATTTGAATTTATTCTTTTTCTTTTAATAATTCTCACTCAGGAACATCTTGGATCTCAATTTAATTTTGGGACTTTAATTATGATGAGTAAATAGTAATTTTGTCATATAACTGTTACCTCATTTGTTTTATATTATGTTGACTCACTCATATTCTGTACAAGAAGATTATTCTTGATAATATGTTTAAAATTTAAATAAAGATTTAAAAAAAATAAATAAATAATAGTACTCAATAAAAGCCAATGTGAACTATATAATATGCGAGCGCAAAGTTCTTTTAATTCATCAAGCTTAAGTCATCATTGCACTCCTCCCTCCCTCCCAATAAATAAAGCAGTTTGAAACCAGCAATAAATTAAGAGTAGAGGAGTACTTATCGCCGATGAAATACTTTATATCCTCCTGGGCTCAGCTGCAAATCCAAAAGTGCACAGTGCTCCCCATCAAAATCAAAACCAAAAACATAATCAAAAATCAAAAGTCACAAATCACAATAAATGTTCAAGTTCATTCATCCAAACAAACAATTCTTCTTATCAAAGTGAGGAAGTTTGGACTTTGATTAGAAGAATTGTTTGGATTGACATATTATAACTGGACTGTTTGGATGAATGAATGGATGAAAGTGTTTATCTTATCACACATTAAGTTTTCATAATATCTGGGTCATTAGTGGCCATTATTGTAGAAAAATATCCAAATCATAAGTCCACCCTAACCCCACCCAAAACATGTACCCCTTGAGATTTAGACACACTTCAGACAAATAGCATAGAAACTGTCTCAAAATGTGTTTCGAAAATTGCAGTTTGGATGTTTTCCTCTTTTGAAAATGAGCCCCTAAATCAGATTGTGGAATATGTTGCCAGAGGATATAGGGCTCCTTTTACTAAGGTGCGATAGGGCCTTAACACACGGAATAACTCGCACTAAATTGCCGCGTGTGCTAGCAGGGCAGGATTAATTCGTCGAGGGCCCCTAGGCACACAAGTTTACTGGGCCCCCTGCCCCGCCCCACCCCACCATGCGCCCAGGCGGAAACAGGAAGCTGCGTCAGAGGGAAGCTTTGGGTAAGCAGCACCACTTGCACAATTACAATTCCCATTGCCTTTCTTACCCGCGTTGCTTGCTTGTCTTACTTTCCGTCAATGGGGGGGGGGCCACGTTGCCGATTGGGGAGGGGGCCTGTGTTGTCGATCGATGCTGGAGGAGCCCATCCCTGTTTGGAAAAACCAATGTTGATGCCTTCCTTCATCGGACCCCCCTGACCATTCCAGGCCCTAGGCACATGCCTACTTGGCCTATTGTTTAATCCTGCCCTGCGTGCTAGACCTTAATGTCAGCATTGAGCTGGCATTATTCTAGAAGCATATCACGCAGTGTAGCATGCGGTAATTTCATGCGTGTTGTAGCCCACTGTAGCCCAGGACAGGGCTCAATAGCACTCCCAGTGGTTACCACAAAATAGCACACTGACGTGTGACCCAAAATGGAGTCACCCTGCAGGACTGGAGTTTAAACAGGAACAAAAATCACAAAGCACCACAATCAAAGTTCATTAAAAAAAATGATTCAACTTTACTCATTCCTTTCTTGAAAGTAAGTAGATCCTCATTATAACTTGTACACTTGTCAGAATTCTCCCAAAGCAGCAAGAAACCAAAATATCAAAAGAAACAAGTGAAAACAGTACAAAATAAAGTTCTGGGCTTGTTCCCAGCCTTAATTCAATCCTCGCTGCAGGTGAGGATTTAGCTCTCCCTAGAGCTAATACTGTCTGTGCCCAAGCAGGCAGTTTCAAAGAATACACAAACACAGTTCAAGGCATTTGTTCAATAGCTCTAGTGTCCAAAGTTCCATTAAAGCCTCTGGCCAGTTCAGCTCACTGCCAGGATAGGAGAGTGTCAGGTTTTGCAAAAGAAAGGCCTCAATACAGGCTTTCAAAATTCCCGCCCAGGATGATAGCAAAACCTCTCCTAAACAATACACACTCCCAGCTTACCAAAACAAAAATAGTCCCAAACAGTCCAGAGCAAAAATCACAACTCACTATTTGCTGGTAGAGACCCAGTCTACCTGCATAGCTTCAGAAAAATCAGGAGCGTACTCTGACAGACTTTCCTCACACTCCATGGGCTGTTCTTCTGGAAATAGCAGCTCCTCAGCTTGTCCAGCCTCTAACAGCTCCATGGGAATAGGGCGGTTGCTCCTGCTTGGCCCCGGGGACTCCCTAGGGAGAAAAGGTTTAAACCTTCTCCCTAGCTGACCTCCCTGTCTGTTCTCAACTGCAGGTTTAAATACTTTGGGGCAACGCCCTACTCTAGTTGAGTCAGCAGAGTAGCTGGGACCTCTTGGGCTCCCCCGGTGGTGGCTCGGGGATGAATCACCCAATTCTTCATCAAATAAATCAGGCTCCCTCTGGTGGTCACAAGATAAATTATCAGTCTCAGGATTTACATGCACCTTCCTGATTCCACCTCGGGTTTTCATTTTTACTTTTTTTTCTGAACTAACAGGGACCCTGGCAGGCATCGTGTCTGCCTGGTCACAGTGTGCTAAAAACTCTAGCGCACCTTAGTAAAAGGAGCCCATAGTCAAGGCATCTAATACAGCTAGGTTTAAAATGGGTTTGAACAAACAACTAGAGAAGATATCTATAAGCAATTATTAGCCAAATAGACTTCAGAATGCTACTGTTGGGAAGGAAGTGTAAGAAATCGATCTATTCTTTGGGATTTGCCTGATATTTCCTAGTAACCTGGATTGGCCACTGAAAAAGCTGAGCTTGAAGGTGACTCATTGGCTCCCTAGTCAACATCACATAACCTATAAGATTCTACTTCTCTGCTTCAAAATTTGCCAGGCCAACCTTCCTACCTTTCTTGATAAATTATTAATTCCATATATTCCCCTTAGAACTCTGCGATCCGTAGATCAAAACCTACTCACAGTGCCATCCCTAAAAATAATTAATACAAGACGCAACAAAATATTCACAGTGTATGCCCCCTCAGTTACGGAACTCCATGCCCTCTTTTCTTAGAAGCATGCCATTCCCAGACAAATTCAAGAGCACCTTAAAAACTTTCTTGTATAAAGATGCATTGGAAGAGTAAAACTCTGTTCGATTCCTCTTTTTTTTTCTTATGTTATTTTAAAAGAGACATGTCTAAATTCTGATGTAATGAGGCCATGCTTATTTCCCCTTAATCCCTATTGTATCTTCCCTTACATGTCTACTTTCCTCTAACCAATGTATTGGTTTCCCTTTTTTCCCTTCTGTATCAAGTTAGTCTTTGTCTATGTTGGTTTAATTTTTAAGCTGTAAATAATGATTATGCTTTTATTATGTACGTCGCCTAGAAATTTTATAGGCGATACAATCAAATTTTAAATAAACCTGAAACCTGAGATATAGAGACTAGGAGGTTCCTTTCTGTTAGCTTAGCCATGTAAATGTATAGTACTCTATCTTGGGAATAAGTATGTTTTCTTTATTCCAGCTCAATTAAAATCTTAAGAATTTCTCCGGGGTTAATGATGTTAGATAGAATGTAAATTGGTTCAGGAAAGTCAAGTATTGGCCTCACTTGTATGACATTGTTTTCCTTTTTTTCTCCCTTAAAAATGATCGCTCCTCCTAAATATGGTGGTCTAAGGCGGAGTCTTTTTATATTTCCTTTTTTCCATTTAATGTATACTTTTGGTTTTCATACTTCTAGATATGCTTTGGATTCTGTTTTTCTGTAGGCAAGTTTATTGCTTGTTATGTTGTTCTAAAATTAAATAAATAAATAAAAAAAAGCTGAGCTTGATAGACTCTTTGATCTGATCCAGAATGGTATATCTTAGTACAGGACTTGGTGTGAGAGGTGACAGTGTTGGAGCTGCATGGCAATAGTGATCATAACATGATCAAATTTGAGTTAATACTTGGAATGAAGACCTATAAAAATCTGCTACCTTAGCATTTAACTTTCAAAAGAGCTTCTAGGATACGATGGTCTGACCCACTATGGGAATTCTTATGTTCTCACGTTTTTAACTTCTGATGAAAGAAGACTGATGTGGTTTGGATATGTAGAAAGAAAGGCTGAAAGTTACATTTCCCAAAAGTACTGAACACACAGGTGGAGGGGAAAAGATCCAGTAGAAGCCTCAAACTCAAGAAGTGATCTTGACTAGATAGCATGCCAGAGAATGGTTGGGAATGTGGTAACATGCAGAAAAAAAAGAATCAGATCTTGAAATATTCTATGAGTTATTATCAAATTACATCACAGCCAATATAAGCAACATAACAGAGGAAAGTGAATCTTAGTTGATGTAAGCAGACATTGTGAGCAGGAGTTGAAACTAGGTTATAAGGACGTTTCTTTACTAGCAAGATTAAATTTTAAGAGTAAGTGTGCTTCAACACTTAGGGACTGTTGTGACAGTCACGCAAAGAACCAGTCAGGCTACTTTTTCTACTGTAAACAAGGATATGGCCTGTGAGCCAGCACAGTTTTAATTATAGCCAAAAGGGTGTGATATTTAATATTTGTATTATGACATTATATCATAATATAATCAAGCAAACGCAGTGTAAAAACATGAAGAACCCTTTCATGAACAGAGAATAGACAAAATCAAAATTACCTTCCACATTACAAAAGTGTTTCCTTATCTTTACCATTCATTTAGAATCCCATTTACTAAACTGTTCACAGGCTGTTTTGCTTAAAGCGAACCATGAGTGGATGAATGGAACCTTTTTGATGACCTGATGTGGTAACTCTGTGGCAGCACAAGCCATCGATGTGAGATGTGAACATTGGCTGTACAGATTGGTGCGGGCCAATTGGCATACTGCCATGGAGTAACTTACCAGGGGGCTTCCAGATGTGTATCCAAAATGACTGTGCAGTGACCCTAGTTGCAAATGGGGCTCCAGAGAAGATGGCTGGTGACTGTGCTCATGCTCACAAGGGTTTATCACATAAAATTTCTGCAATTTGTACAGGAGTACTGACATTGTACTTGTACTGACTGGCAGAGGGTTGCCTTCTCCAATGAGTTACATTTTAAACTCCATTGAATGGATGGATGTTGGCTTGCCAGGTATGAAACCACCGAGAACAAACAACCAGCAACCATTGTTGGATGTACACAAGCTGGTGGTGGCAGCGTTAAGGTCTGGGGAATCTCTCCATGCCCGCCTGCTCAATGGCCCTTTAAAGGGCTGGAGTTTGGGTCGGGACTTTTGGGGGTAGGGTCGGTGTCGTCACAGAGGTTCTTCTGGTGGGGCAGGGAGGGACAGATGGCAACCCCTCCCTTCTTACCCTGCTGGATCTCACGTTGAAGAGAGGCCCACCTGCTCGACTGCCCTTTAAATGGCTGGAGTTCGGGTCGATCTTGTTGGGGGCTGGGGTTAAGGTTGGGGTCAGTGTTGGGGTCAGTGTCGGCGTTGGCATGGAAGTTCTTCTTACATGGCATACAAAAGATCTATATAGACCCAATATATATACAATGTATCAAAACTACATTAAAATCATAATGGGGTAAATTCTTTAAATGGCATCTAAAAAGATAAGCATCTACCTCTTGTCAATCACACTTTAGGTGCCTATTACAGAACTGCATCTAACTTAATCTAGGCCAGGTTTTAAAGGCCTACATTATAGTCAGCTAAGTCCTTTAGAGATGCTTAGAGATGCCCAAGTTCTTCTCCGCCGATAAAAATGTCTAATTTGGAGTTAGGCACCATTAGGTACCTATCTTTTGTAGAATCATACCCAATGGCATAGTAAGGGGAGTGCAGTCTGCCCCGGGCATGGTCTTCATAAGGGTACGGTGGCACCCCTCCTTCTCTCTGCATCTTTGTTCGCTCGCCCGCACGCCCCTTGCCTTCTCTTTTTGATGTTACTTCTGGGACATGCACCTAAGCAATAATGTCAAAGGGCGAGCCGACACCAATATGAGCAGGGGTAAGGGAAGGGGAGGGGAACGCGTGGGGCAGAGGTGTGCGGGGCAGAGGCGCCACCACCCCAAGCACCACTCATCCTTACTATGCCACTGATCGTGCCTAAGAATATAGGCACCTATCACCCAATTAATTTCTATCCTTTTCAATTATGAGCTTGTTAAAGCTCATAATTGATGCCAATTTACTAATTAAGCTAGATGTCTAACTTTATGTGCCATACATATAATTAATAGTCATGGGACTCAGAGAAATTTAGCTCCAAAACCTCATATTATAAAAAAGGCATATCACCAGTAGTTAACTACCTGGTCAGTTGAGTAGTCTTAATTTACCCCCCCCCTACCCCCCTTTACAAAACCATAGCATGGGTTTTAGCACTGACCATGGCGGTAACAGCTCTGACGCTCATAGAATTCCTATAAGCGCTGGAGCTTTTACCAATACGGTTTTGTAAAAGGGAGGGTTGATTGCTACCTATTGAATAGAAATCCTTCCTATTAAAATGACAGCCTTTCATCATTTTGGAATACACTCACACCACTGGTGCATAGTAAACTCCTGAACACTTGAAACTTTTCTGTGAAGGGGGGAGGGGGGGTTTGAAAAGAGGGTATGTATGGGCATTAGAGTTCAGAGTGGTTTTGGATATATTGTACAAAGCTTATGAAGGCATGGTTTTGTAATTTTTTTTGTTAATAGTAAAATTAATAAACATGATTTAAAACAAATGTTAGCCTTTATACTATCAGTATTAAAAGTTCCACAAAAAGCCAATCTGTACAGGATCCGAGTTACATACAAATTCAACTTATGAACGGTTTAAAAAAACGGAACTCTTTCTTAACCTGGGGACTGCCTGTACCTAAAACAAAACACTTAACAATAAGTAAACTACTGTGCCCTCTTTGGAAAATGGGCACACTCTTAATGACATTGCCCCCAAAACGAATAAATGAAGACTAACCAAAATAAAACAAAATGAACAATGCTGCAAATGGCATGGGGAATAAACAAAATGAAAGTTTTTGAGTTGCCCTTCGTTAGTGCAATGTATTAGCAGATCCCCGATTCTCCTACCATGGTTGGCTGGGGCTGAGAATAGCATGGAGGTAGTGTTTTGAATTGATAGAAACATGATGGCAGATAAAGGCCAAATGGCCCATCTAGTCTGCCCATCCGCAGTCACCATTATCTCTTTCTCTCTCCAAGAGATCCTACATGCCTATCCCAGGCCTTCTTGAATTCAGACACAGTCTGTCTCCACCACCTCTTCCAGGAGACTGTTCCATGCATAATACCCTTTCTGTAAAAAAGTATTTCCTTAGATTACTCCTTAGCCTATCACCTTTTAACTTCATCCTATGCCCTCTCATTCCAGAGCTTCCTTTCAAATGAAAGACACTTGACTCATGCACATTTACATGAAAGAATATATCTCCTGGGGATATGCAATCAGTAACGCATCTTAAGAATGTTGTTGTTGTTAAGTGCCTTCAAGTCAATATTAGCTCATGGTGACCTTTTGGATTGTTCCCTGAACTGTGTTTGGTCTTCAGTCAGATGGCTAATTAGATAGGATAGGATGCAATGTTCTGTCGCAGATTAGGAATTGGTTATTGGACAAAAAACAGAGGGTAGAGTTAAATGGCCATTTTTCTCAATGGAGGAGGGTGAAAAGAGGAGTGTTGCAGGGTTTTGTCCTGGCATTGGTGCTATTTATTATATTTATAAATGATATGGAAATTGGAACAAGTGGGGTGATTAAATCTGCAGATAACACAAAACTATTCAAAGTTGTCAAAACACATGTGAACTGTGAAAAATTGCAAGAAGACCGTAGAAAACCGGAAGACCGGGAACCCAAATGGCAAATGAAATTTAAATGTGGACAAATGTAAAGTGATGCACATTGGGAAGAATAATCCATATCATAGTTACCTGATGATAGGATCCACCTTAGGAGTTAGCACCCAAGAAAAAGATCTAGGTGTCATCGTAGACAATGCACTGAAATCTTCTGCTCAGTATGCTCAGTGTTAGGAAGTGGCCAAAAAAGCAAACAGGATGCTAGGAATTATTAGGGAAGAGGTGATAAATAAGACCAAGAATATTATAATGCCATGGCATGACCTCACCTCGAGTATTGTATTCAGTTCTGGTTGTCTAATCTCAAAAAATTTGTAGCAGAATTAGAAAAGTTTCAAAGATGAGCGACCAAAATGATAAAGGAGATAGTACTCCTCTCATATCAGCAAAGACTAAAGAGGTTTGGGCTCTTTAGCTTGGAAAAGAGACAGCCGAGGGGGATATGACTGAGGTCTATGAAATCCTGAGTGCTGTAGAATGGGTAAAATTGAATCGATTTTTCACTCCTTTTATTGTATTGTTTCCTGTGCTTGTGACCTGCTGTTTTATTCAGGCATCCTGAGCCCTTCTCCTGCCTCAGAGCCACTGCAAATGGTGGCATCGCTTGCTTGAGCCCCTTCGTTAACCGGTACAGATCTTTATCGCCTAGCATGCATGCTCCTTTGTGCTCTCCTTCATGCCTAACATAAGAACTATGAAATTGCTGGTTTGAACACCTATTTAGTTTAGTGAATTTCTATTTTGTATTGTTTAAATATTGATCACAGAAGCACTTATTAGTGGGTTCACAATTATTATTTAAAAGCACAAGATGTACGCCTGTGATGGTGCTAAAGAGGCTTGAGACATGGCCCTTTACACACAGGTTTAAGCCTGGAATTCTGGTTTTCCTGAGTCCCGATTGCTTTTACTTTTGCACTGTGGGTACATCCATTAAAAATTTAGATATAGGGGTTATTGGACCTCAGTCTTATTACCCACCACTCTAAATTGGAATAGAGGGATTGTTAGCATTGTTACACTTTTATATCCGCCATGAAGACACTCTCTAACTTGGTATATTCTGCATTGTAAGTTTATGTTTAACTTAAGTGTGTTTTGATTTTTCTTTCCTATTTTTAATGGAGCTTCTTTTATTACTGCTATTGGATTATTTTGTAACCCACTTTTTTCTTATTTGTAGTTTAAGCAGTATATAAAAAGTTTTAATAAACATTAACTATCTTCACCCTCCAATGTTTTGTTTTGTTTTTTTACTTGATCTGTTTAGGACAGCCTATCCCAGTCATCTGGGGTTGCTTTACACCTCTCAACCCTCTCGCCCACACTGGCCACAGGTATGAGACACCTAATCTGAGTCTCGCTAATGCCGTCTACACATAGAAACATCTCTCCTCTGCTTCCCAC
Source organism: Geotrypetes seraphini (assembly GCF_902459505.1). Taxonomy (NCBI): domain Eukaryota; kingdom Metazoa; phylum Chordata; class Amphibia; order Gymnophiona; family Dermophiidae; genus Geotrypetes; species Geotrypetes seraphini. The sequence goes on along the minus strand of NC_047089.1, from coordinate 171,156,025 downwards.
GATTTTTCTTATAGGTTTGCTTAACATATGCTCTCTACAGGGCAAACACTACCTTATACATTACTTAATTCAGATTCATATGCTCCATATCTTGTGCATTACAGAAATGTGGTTCTCAGATTCAGACCTAGCCTATTTTCAGCCCCCTTCTTCATGGTTACTCCTACTCAGTCTGCAACAAAGATCATTGTCATGGTGGAGGTAAAGTCATAATCTATTCTGCTAACTTATCCTATGTTCTACCATGTTTGTCCCCACCTGTTGAGTCCATAAAATTCCAGCTAGAATCCTCACCCTAGATAGATTTCCTTCTTATATATCATCCTCCATCTCTCTCCTCCAAGTTCTTTTAACTCCTACAGCATTTACTAATAGATCACTGTATTTCATATAGTTCTATCATCTTAAGTGATTTTAACTTTCACCGTCCTAGACATTACTACTGCCCCTCTTACATCTAATATCTCTGCCCTCTTTTCTGACGTTGGCTTTATTCAACAAGCCACAAGTCCAACTCATACAGGTGGGCACATCCAAGACTTAGTTCTGTTTCTTCAACATTCAATCAATACAATAGGCCCCCTCTCTGTATTTCCTTTGCCACAGATAGATCATTCTCTTATCATTTTCTCCTTCACCCTACTTGCAACTCTGAATCTTCACAAACCAATTGCAGGGAGGACCAGAGAGATCTGAGTCTGGCATTCTCTATCAGGGAATGGGCAGTGACCTATCTGGCTCTCAATAGATTTTCTAAACTTGACCCTCACGATCAGGCACTAACCTGGCATACTTCTCTTTCAACATCCTTGAGCGCCATAAGAACATAAGAGTTGGCATACTGGCAACTCTGGCAAGATCCCAAGGAGAAAAACAGATTTTATGCTGCTTATTCTAGAAATAAGCAGTGGATTTCCCGAAGCCATCATAATAATTGCTTTTAATGGCTCTACTTATACCATTTAAACCGCACCAGGCAAAACTCAGTAACTCCCCTTGGTATAACAGACTCTTTGGCTGCATAAGTGACAAATTAAGACAAGTGTAACGTAAATGGAGACAAATATGCTCCCCATCTTCTCTTACCATCTATAAAACTACTGTTCACGCCTATAAATTGGCCCTTCTTGCGGCAAAAAAAAAAGCCTACTACACTACTAAAATATCCAGAGTGCAGAATACTTCTACTCTCTACTGCATTCTCAGGTCTCTAATCCCGCTGTGCTCATTACCTAGTAATTCTACTTTTTTTTCCAATAGTCCAGGTCTTAGCTGATCACCACTAAGCTCTCTAAACTGACTCATACTTTTCATCTGTCACCCCAACAAAGACTTTGGAACGCTCTTCACAAACCGTACTACCAGTTAGCTCCCTTTCCTAGTTTACTGTCCCCTCTCTGACTTAGATAAGCACTATTATCAACCACCTCTCATGACCCTATTCCATCCAGTCTAGTTAAATGTTTTCTTCCTGATTTGATCCCATCCCTTCTGCTTATGATTTCTTCTACATTCTCCCTAAAGTCAGTTCCAGACATGTGGAAACATGCTATCCTAGGACCAAAACTTTAAAATAGCTCTAAATCCCCTTCAGATTGAAACAATTATCGCTCTATTATAAATCTTCCATTCAACTTGTATATATTTAGTCTAACATATTGTCTTATTGCAGTTTGTAGCGCAGCTACTGTTCATACTTCTGTAATATCTAGCATTGTCTGAAGCTGTTCTGCTTGATTTATCTTTCTGCTGTGGGATATAGTCTTATCAGAAATGGTGCAAGGTGGGGGAAAGGGAGGAAGATGGTTTATAATATAAAACTGGATGACCATAGATGTACACTGTAATCTTTTTTTGATGTTTACTGAAATTTCATCAATTAAAATGACCCATATGCAGTTCTCTTAAACGATGCTTCCTCATATTCATTTCCCCTTCCCTCAGTTGTTCCCCAAGATTCTATACTTTCCTCGATGCTATTTAATACTTTTTTTAACCCACTTCTTACTCTCGCCATATCCCTGGACTTTACGCTTTTCGTATAAGCAGATGATATACAGCTACTCTGGCCAGTGGACTTAAGAAATACTAATATCATTCAATATTTCAGTGACAGACTACAGCAACTAACCGACTGGATTCATGGATAATAAACTTGTCCTCAAGCCACAAAAATTGTCCTGTGTTCTTTTCTCCAACACACCCTTAGCAATATAACAACAACCTATTAGACTCTGTTCTACTGCAATTCCACCAAGCTCCACTACAAGGATTTTGGGTATTATCTTAGATGAAATGTTATCATTCCATCCACAGATTTCAATGCTTGTTAAAAAAACGCTTATTTAAACTTCAACAAATTTGCTCCATCAGGTCGCTGATATATCCACCCACCTTTAATAAATTAGTCCTCTCCCTAATCAGTCAAATAGATTATTGCAATGCTTTATACAATGATCTCCCAAACAAGGATATGCGGCAATTACAAATAATACAAAACACTGCAATAAAACTGATTACCGGGGGTCTGAAAATTTGACCATGCCACCCCATTATTGAAGGAAGCCCACTGGCTACCTGTATCACATTCCATCATTTACAAAATCCTATTATTAGTAGTATTTAAGATTTCCCTGAATGAAGATCCTCCACCCCCCTTATCTTTCTTGAATGCTAACTCTCTATTCCACCCAGAGAACTTTAAGATCCTCCTCCCTACTTCTCATAACAGTGCCCTCCTTTTGAGAGATATTCCATGAACACACCAGGCAGACAATATTCTTAGTTCAAGGCCCAATCTACTAGAATCAGCTACCTCAATTTCTCCATGAACAAACCTCCCTGGCCAGTTTCAAAACTGGACTTAAAACATTTCTGTTTCACGATGCCTATACCTAAAAAAGGCCCCATATCCTACAGCTAAAATAGACTCCATATGGGTTACAACCTGTAAGCACCTTACAAGGGGCTACTGAAAAGTTCTCAGCTCAACTAAGAAGAGAATGATATGGAGCCATGAAACTTACAAGTTATTCCACGCTTTTCTTGACACTTTTTGTTTCAGTGAGGCACATGCATCTAGTAAATAGGGAAACCAAGCCATTGTGACATCACCGATAAAGTTGGCTCTTAGGCACTGGTGGAAGGAGGCATTATGACATCATAATACGAAGTGCAGATAAAAATTTCTCAGCCCAACCAAGAAGAGAATGATGTGGAGCCATGAAACTTACAAGTTATTCAAGTTTCAAATTTATTAAAATTTGTTAACCCGCTTATCACATTTCCAAGCGGCGTACTTAATAAATTTTTTAAAAAAAATAAAATCTGGGGGTTTCAATTAAACTTCAATAAACTGTAAGACGATATAACAATACCATACATACAAGGTAGGTTTTGGTTAGAGGTAAGAAATAAAATATTGATATGAAATGAAACGAAAAGTGCCAAGAATAGTGTGGAATAACTTGTAAGTTTCATTCTCTTTTTGGTTGGGCTGATAACTTTTCAGCAGCCCCTCATATATTTTTTAGTTTATGTTAACCTTTATTTCTATGCATTCAAGCAAACTAACAAGACAACCGCATTGTTGTATAATGGAAAAGAGCTCCTACATAGTTTAAGGGAAGAATGCGGCAGAAAGAAAGCTGTTTCCATTCAAATATTTAAGTGGTTACTGAATAAACATTCAAGGCCTTTGTAATTATACAAAAATGCAGAAGTTATAAGTTTGCTTTAAGGCTCTAGGAGTTCTTTCCAAAGACATTTCCAAATTTAGACTTGAATATGTTTTATTTACAGAAATACAAGCTTAAAAAAGAACTAAAAACAGTAAAAGTAGCTATACAATGAAATAAACAGTTTGATTTTTAAAGCGGAACATTCTCAGTATTATGACTTCATAGCTTATCAAAAATCTTTATAGAATAAATATTGGTGTTACTGTCTTCACAGATTTATGTAAGGAGTGAAACAAGTGATCAGGCAACGAGCTAAAGATCGTAAATTTCATGAATCTACTTCAGCCTATGTAATTGTTTTCAGGGGACAAAGACAAGAAATATGGGAAGACCATTTTAGTTATTTATTCTTAGCATTAGCAAAGGAATTCAGATATCACTCTATTTTAAATGACACCAAGGGGACCTTTTACAATGCTGCAGCCAAAAGTAGTCTTAGTACATCCTTACGTGGGTCCTTTCTGTTTCTACTGCAGCTAGAAAATGGCCATGCACTAATGCTGCCATTAATATCCAGAGTGGCGGTGTCTCAATCACTGCATGTCCACTTTAGACAAATTAACGCCTTTTAAGATTCCTGAAGAAGGGGTTTCCTTCCCTGAAACCAAGCTGGGTTGAACCAAAATTGTCTCATACATCAAAAAAGACATAAACTGCCACTTAAACCACTGGTCTTCTTGTGGAATCGAGGACGCACATTTTTACTAAGTTAAGATTAGTGCTCTTTTTGACACTCCTTTTAGCATTTCCTAGAACTTTGGCTGACATTTCTACGTGTCTCCCTAGGGCCGCAATAGGCGCCTGAAATTTAGGCCAACAAAAAGCCGGTCGACATTTCAAATAGATGCGGCCACTATGCAGACCGAGACAAAGAAATCTCACTACTGCAATCAGCTGAGTTTCCATGACAGGGAACTCACCTCCCTGTGAAGCCTAATGGCAGGAGGGATGCCCACTCCCTCCTGCCAACCACCCTCCTGAAGCATCCCCCAAAAGCATCCCCTGGCAAGAGGAGTGCCCAATTCCTCATGCTGAAACCCCCCAACTGCAATAGGCAAGAGGCATGCCCACTCCCTCCTGCCATAACCCAACTGTGATAGGTGGGAGGAATGCCCACTTCCTCTTCAAGTTTCAAGTTTATTAGGATTTTATATACCACCTATCAAGGTTATCTAAGTGATTTTACAATCAGGTACTTAAGCATTTTCCGTATCTGTCCCGGTGGGCTCACAATCTATCTAATGTACCTGGGGCTATGGAGGATTAAGTGACTTGCCCAGGATCACAAGGAGCAGCGCAAGGTTTGAACCCACAACCCCAGGGTGCTGAGGCTGTAGCTTCAACCACTGCGCCACACACTCCTCAGAAACAACTCCCCACCTGAAAATCACCCCTCCTCCCAGTGACCCCCCATTCACCTGACGATCTCCCTAAAGGGGAGACCACCACCCGCAACCCCAACCCCCCATACCTTGTAAACAGAAAGTCCAGCTGGAGGGAGGCATACACCCTCATGCCAGCAGACCCGCCACTGGAACATGGTGGGCTATCCCCTTCCAGGTGCATTCTGGGATGCACTGAGGAGCCTAAGGCTCCCATAGGAGGGGCCTTAGGCACCTAGGCCAACCAGAGTCTTAGGCCTCCTTCCCATCACATTCTGGGATGCTCTGGGAGTGGCCTAAGACTCCAATTGACCAGATCTCTAAGGCCACTCCCATGGACAGTGTAAGGGGGTTTGGGGGTGTTCCCTCCTGCTGCAGCTCAGCTGATTGTGGCAGGGATTCCTTTGCTGCAATCAATTCAGCGGCAACATAATTTTATAAACGGCATCTGAGACATGGACACTGGTTAGAGAATCAGAGTGGTTAGATGGGGTTAGGCACCTGTCCGTTAGGAGAGATGCGATTCGATAACGGACAGATGTGATTCTATATAGGATGCCCATGTGCGATTCTCAAAAAGTCATTTAGGTGGCTGCTGAGACTGGGCGTCCTATACAGAATCAGGCCCCCATTCTTTGCCCCCAGACATGTGTTCTCAGCTAAAATATAAAAAATATTTTTTAGGACTTCAGTAATGCATGCACAATTACAACGCCCTGGGGTATGCCATTTTAATCTGTGGTAAGCATGCGTAAGCATCTGTGGTATTGCAGCTTAGTAAAAGGACCTCCAGAAAAGAAAAATATGAACAATAAGATGACCCCCTACCCTCCCCCCCCAAAAAAAAAAACATGAGGCCCCCTCTCTATACTAGCTTGTAGCATCCTAAGACAATATTGAGACCACAGATAACATTAACTGTTTAGGAATGGCTATGGTAGATTAAATAAGAATTCCTTTCTTTGACTTTAGTCACTTCTTTGCTGTGGCATGAGCACTCCTGACCACAACATCAGACTGTGAGACAGAACTGGAAAAACAATCCATTTGCTGCTCCCAAGCCAATTAAGAGCCACCCAAAAGCTGAGATCAAAACGTAGCAAACAAAATCAAAGCATGTTAGGGATGTTTTAATGAACTTGCAAACCCCACAGTATTTACGAGGAGCAAGGGAAAGAATGATGCACTGAAAAGTCCCATTGACTCCAGTCACAACTCATTTCACTGAAAAGAAAGCACCAAGTTAATATGTACAACTCAAGCTGAGGCAACTTCCTTTGAACATGGCCAACTCTTCTTTAACAAGTTCTGTCTGTAGTTTTGATGAAAAGAGGATTCAAAATGACATTTGGCAAAAACGAGAGTGTGGGGGAACTGAGATATCTCCCAATGCCCCAGGTACATTAGGTAGATTGTGAGCCCACAGGGACAGACAGGGAAAAATGCTTGAGTACCTGAATAAATTAATGTAAAACCATTCTGAGCTCCCCTGGGAGAACGGTATAGAAAATTGAATAAATAAAAAAATAATAATAAAAATAAACCAACTGCATTCAATGTGGAATTCAACAGATAAAGAAACCAGAACAGGATGTAGTGGTAAAACAGAACAGATTATATCACACAATATAGTGTAATTATAAATAGAAAATACAAAAAGATCAATATTAATTCTGTCATTCCAAAATAATGATAAAGATCTAATTATACTAATGGACAAAGGATTGCTATATCATTAAGTAAAATCTACTAACCATAAAAATGCTGGTCTTTCTCTCTCTCTAAAATCCCCCCCCCCCTTCCCCCCCTAGTTCATGAAATAACTGCAAGAAGCCTAGATAAGTAAAGGCAGCTGGGTCAAAGATACCAGATTAAAAACAAAATAAGAAAATCAGCTGAAACAAATTGTTGTTTTAAGGTAAATGGTGGCAAGGTACCTAAATCAGTTACATGCTGAAAACGTCAGGTTTTGATACATTTATATGAGAAACAGTGGGTCCTTCATAAAGTGGTAATCTCTAGGTATCTGGCCCCCAATAGAAGCTTGGTTTCTAGCACTTGTTATCATCATCTGAAACAGAGCAGGGAATTTCAAATAAAAAATCATTGACCAATCCAAAGTGCGAGGTTTATGCATCGAGATAGTCAACCAAAGGGTTAAGGTGGCTTTGAAGTGAGCAAAACTTTATCTCCTGGATTCTATATACGAGGGTCCGCAGAAAAGTTCAGTCCACTCCACCAAGCTGGAACAGTCTCCATCAAGGGCTATACACTTAGTCCAGTGATTTTCTACTATTTTTGTTCCGGAGGAAAAATATGGAACGAAAAAAGTGGAAAATCACTGGACTAAGTGTGTAGCCCTTGATGGAGACTGCCTCAACTTTGTTGGCTGGGTTGAGAACTTTTCAGCGACCCCTCATATGATGCCCAGAGTTGCGTGCTTCCGAGATGTGATTGCAAATAAATTGGATAATTAACTCTGAATCATCCATAATTGGGTGCCAACAACCACATATTGACATTAACTGGCACTCATTATAATTTGTGTGCACGTCTCTCTATTCTATAAGTAAGGCATGGCGCCTAACTCACATGGCATGTTATCTCAAAAGGGGACATAACCAGGAGTATGTCAAGGAGTTCAGAAAGTTTGCACGTGAAATTGCAGAATACTGCCTCAGCATACCTAACTTGGACACTAGTATTTACAAACTGGTAGGGTGAAGAAAGCACTGTAATAGCTTGCAAAGTCAATGTTCAAAAGCACCAGGGGTACATAACCCCACACATGAAAAAAATGTGGCAACAGGGCCCAAAGGCACAGTGATCCGAAATCATAGCATTAGGCCAAAAAAACCACTTAGCTGCCAAAGTTCATCAGATATGTCTCAATCCAGCGTAGTAACACAGCAGCTAGAGTACCCAACGGGGAATCTCCCGTTTCGCCAGTTCTTGCTGCGTCAGGGGTATCCACACGGCTTCATCTGCCAGTCCACGGATCCTTCGGTGCTCCTCTAGTACACCCACCACGTCATGAATCACAAAAAAGGTGCAGGAAAAACAGTAAAGCACATGCGCTGAAAAAGCAGCACAAACTCCTCCCCTTGCTGACATCCACCAATCCAGTAACCTTCAGGACCCAAAGAAAGCCGCCCACTCAATCCGGGCATTCAATCCATCAGGCTGCACCGATTTTAATACGGCGATAACACGGAATAAACCACCTGCTCAATCACAGTACATTGTAAAGATCCAAAATCATGACAGAACTCCAGACATATCTGATGAACTTTGGCAGCTAAGTGGTTTTTTTTGGCCTAATGCTATGATTTCGGATCACTGTGCCTTTGGGCCCTGTTGCCACATTTTTTTCACGTGTGGGGTTATGTACCCCTGGTGCTTTAGAACATTGACTTTGCAAGCTATTACAGTGCTTTCTTCACCCTATCGGTTTGTTTGTGCAGGAGTGTATGTGAAGTGGAGTTTTTGCCAAATGAAGCTGAACTGAGGCTTTTTCTCCACTTCTTTTTTTGTTTTTTTCTGTTTGATTGAGTGTTTCTCCTGCTGTGGATGGTTGAGTGTATGTATGTTTAAGCCGTGTAGCGTTGCTGAGCAGGTTCGTTTGTTCTGTGTGGGGTTGTGTTTGAGATTGGATTGAAGACAAAGTTTTATTTTATTTTTCTTTCCAGCTTATGATTTATCTTTAATCTTACCTATTGTTTTGCATTTTGTCTTTGTTTTGTTCTATTTCTATCATTTAAATTTCTGCTTCTATTCCTTTCTCTCCTCTCTTCTACCTCCCAAAGTATTTAGATCAATACCCTCCAGGTACTTTAGTTAGATTGTGAGCCTTCGGGACAGTAAGGGAATTTTTCAAGTACCTTTCCTATTTCTAATCTTAATGTATATTTTCTGTAAACCGCTTAGAACCTAACGGATGTAGCGGTATATAAGAAATAAATTACATTACATTACATTACATATATTTATTAGATTTAAATCGCCCTTCTTTCCTTAGTGTACATAATTTAGTGAAACCACTAGTATTTACACCAGGTTTTATCAGGTGTAAGTCCAGTACTTAAAACTTAGGAGCAGCGTCTATACTAAACTGAGGCCTCATTTAGGCTTGCTGATGCCAAGCACTGGGCACCAATTCTATAACATCATCTGTGTTCCAAAATGCTGTTATAGAATACTGGTATATATAAGGCATGAGCCCTTTATAGTATAGCATTTGGTGCAGAATTTTTTTCAGCCCCCAAGTTTTGGTACTGTTTATTGAATTCCCTCCTAAGTACCGTATGTGGAGGATAGTTTTATAACAAGACAAGTAGACAAAAAGGTCCTAATTCTATCAATGATGCCTAAATTTAGGCACCTAGATCAGCACTCCTATCCATTCTAGGTGCCTAACTTAATTATTCATAAAGTTTAATTGGTGCTATTAATTGGCAATTAACAACTCATAATTGACATTAATTGCACTTAATTGGATGGTAGGTGCCTAACTTAGTAGGCACTATCACTTAACACTTTACTGCCTCAAGTAAATTGCTTTGATTTACAGAAAATGCAGTATATCAAGTCTCATCCTTACCACTTTGAGGTAGATGCCAAGTCCAAGGTGCCTACCAGAAAGTAGGCATGGTTAGGGGCAGACTGTGGGCACGTTGTTCATGTGGGCACCTAACTTAGGCACACTCATTTAGGCCAGAAGAACCCTGGCATAAATAGAGCGCGCTTAAGGTTAGGATGCTTATCGACGCCTAATACCACTTTAGATGCCACTAGATGTGATTCTATAAAGTGCACCTAAATTTTATAGAATCACACTTAGTGCCACACTATTCAGAGCCTAACGTTTAGGTGTCATGTATAGAATCGGGGACAAAATACATACAAACACATATGCCAGGGCAACCGCCCAATGTGAATGGTTGTTAGAAAAAGTGATCAATGATTATAAAGTACAAGGAGTCTCTCTAATAGCTATTCATAATCATGAAGGCTGTTTTAATGACTGTAATCATTATTGCATGGGAGACCTCCTATCATTTTTAGTCATTTACTTCCTTGGGAAGAAGTGCTTACTGTTTTGCCCAGGATATATTTTGTTGACCAGTTTAGCTTAGCTCTTCAACTTGGAAAAGAGACGACTTGAGGGGAGATATGATTGAAGTCCACAAAATCCTGAGTGGTGTAGAACAGGTACAAGATGATCGATTTTTTACTCCATCAAAAGTTACAAAGACTAGGATACACTCCATGAAGGTACAGAATAATACTTTAAAAACCAATAGGAGGAAGCTTTTTTTTTCACTCAGAGAATAGTTAAGCTCTGGAACGCATTGCCAGAGGATGTGGTAAGTGCAGTTCATGTATCTGGTTTTAAAAAAGGTTTGAACAATTTCCTGGAGGAAAAGCCCATAAATTGCTGTTGAGACAGACATGGTAGAAGCCACTGTTTGACCTGGATCAGTGGCATGGAATGCTGCTACTATTTGGTTTTTTGCCAAGTACTTATGACTTGGATTGGCCTCCATGAAGATGGGATACTGGGCTAGATGGACCATTGATCTGATCCAGTAAGGCTATTCTTATATTCTTATTCTGTTTAAGGGATCTATGATATTATTTTATTTTTTTGACTACATTATAAAGGCACAAAGATGAGAGTGGAAACGGACAATGAACACTCCACTTAAGATCACTGTTGTAGAAAGATCTGTTTATTTCATGGACACGTATACTGTATAAGCTGTGGACCCGACAAAGCAATGTGTTTCGGCGACTGAAAGACGCCTGCATCAGGGGTCACTGCAACATTGTAAGTCACAAAATAACAAGTCCAACATGTGAAAAGGGCCAAGCAATGAGAAGCTGTCGAAACAGTTCTAAAAAAAAGTTTTTTAGAACTGTTTTGACAGCTTCTCATTGCTTGGCCCTTTTCGCAAGTTGGATTGATCCAACCTTGTTTTAACAGAGTACTTGTTATTTGTGACTTACAACGTTGCAGTGACCCCTGATGCAGGTGTTTTTCAGTCACCGAAACACAGTGCTGTGTCGGGTCCACAGCTTACATATGTGGCCATAAAATAAACAGATCTTTCTACAACAGTAATCTTCAGTGGAGTGTTCACTGTCCGTTCCCACTCTCTTCTTTGTGTTTTTGAGCCCATGGGTTCCTTGCCCTGTTGGACTTTTGGTGTTCGTACATTATAAAGGCAACATTTGTGCCAATATATGCCTTTAAACACTACCTCCCTCAAAAAAAATACAGAATAGTACACGCTCCAAGGCATGAATTCTGTCTGCATATGTGTCAGTAGAAAGTAGTGTATGTACATGATTTTGTAGAATAAAATACTGTATGTACACCAGTGCCAATCATGCTCCAGCTCCACCCATTCTCTGACAGACACCAGTGTATAGAGTCCATAAAGGTATGTGTGGGTGTTCCCTTCAGCTACTTTATGCATGTATGGTCCTAAGGCAATTTAATGAATGTCTATTTGAGTGTGTAAAACACTTTTCTACATGTTTAATTCACCTATACAATTATTCCCTAAAAACAAGATTTTAAACCTATAAGCAGAATGTTAATGGAAGTCAATAAGAAGCTTTCAAATCACGGGAAATTATAAGGTTGGGTTCCAGTCAAGAAAAAGGCAACAGGATTTCTGGAAAGTTGAGTTCTTAAAGAGGACTGTCCCTTATCTAATGTAAATTATTTGATAAGTAGCGCCGCCGTGAATTTCTTCTTTTGAAACCAACCTTATATTTTTGGGGGCGACTTTTTATTTGAGACATCTGTGTAAATATATTGTGTGTTATCGTACTGTTAAGTATGTGTTCTTTGAACCATCTCAATTGACAACTTTTGTGGCAATGTCTCGTGTGGATGGAAGAAATCCTTGAGCCCTATAATGTGACTAATAGAAGACCTCACTTCTAATATAGATGAAAATATTGAGAGTACACCAGAACAGCTACATAAAGGTTTATCAAAAGTGAGTGGCCTTCAAACAATTTCAAATCAAAATATATGGGGCCTGATATTCAGCTGGCAATAATCAGCGTTTTGATGTCCACCGCTGGCGTTAAACCCGGAAATTCAACATCAGGCTATGTCCAGGCATGCAGGGCCGGATTAAAGGATAGGCCTAGTAGGCATGGGCCTAGGGCCTGAGATGGGCAGGGGGGCCCGCCGATGCGGTGCTATAGGGCCATTTTGGCATCTCCTTCAACATCGCTGAATTGGCCAGCAGAGGTGTTGGGCCCGGGCCCCCCCGCGTCATCGCCCCGACAAATCTACTTCCAGAAGCATCGGCAGCCGCAGCACTCTAGACAGGCTACTTTGCGGCCTTCTGCTGGTGATTCCCTCTGCCGCGTCTTTGATGACATCATCAGTGATGCGGCAGAGGGAATCCTCAGCAATCTCGTGGTGCTGGGCCGCCCTCCTCCCTCCCCAGCCTGGCCAACAGTGCACAGAGAGAGCTGAGAGAGGGAGGGAAGAGCTGCACGAGAGCAGCAACATTAGCAGCAGCATACGCCCTTCCCAGACCAGACCCACTGTCTCCTCCTTCTATCTGCTCCATGCCGAGGGGATCTCATAGTCCTAACATGGCCAATACCGCTTCAATGACGACTACCAGCTTTATGAGGAACACGGCAAGGGGGCCTTCTCTGTAGTGCGCAGATGTGGGAAGAAAAGCACCTACCAAGAATATGCTGCAAAAATTATCAACACCAAAAAAGCTGTCTTCCAGAGACCATCAGAAATTGGAACGTGAAGCCCGGATCTGTTGACTTTTGAAACACCCAAACATTGTGCACCTTAATGACAGTATTTCTGAGGAAGGTTTCCACTACCTTGTCTTTGACCTGGTCACTGGTGGGGAGTTGTTTGAAGACATTGTGGCAAGGAAGTATTACAGTGAAGCAGATGACAGTCACTGCATCCACCAGATTTTGGAGAGCATGAATCACATTCACCAGCATGACATTGCAAACAGGGATCTGAAGCCAGAGAACTTACTACTGGCAAGCAAAACCAAGGGTGCTGCAGTGAAACTGGCTGATTTCGGTTTGGCCACAGAAGTTCAGGGGGACCAATAGGCCTGGTTTGAATTTGCTGGTACTCCAGGTTACCTTTCCCCTGAGGTCCTATGGAAAGTTCTCTATGGAAAACCTGTGGTGATTTCAGCATGTGGGGTGATTTTATATATGTTACTAGTGGGCTACCCACCGTTTTGGGATGAAGATGAGCATAAATTGTATCAACAGATCAAAGCAGGAGCATATGATTTCCCATCACCTGAGTGGGACACAGTGACTCCAGAAGAAAAGACCTTAAATCAACCAGATGCTAACAATAAATCCTGCAAAGCGAATCACAGCCGATTAGGTTCTCAAGCATGTTCTACTATGGCCTCCATGATGCACAGATAAGAGACTTAGAATGTCTGAGAAAGTTCAATGCCTGAAGAAAGCTGAAGGGTGCAATCCTCACAACTATGTTGGTGTCCCGGAATTTCTCAGCTGCCAAGAGTCTATTGGACAAGACAGATGGAGTAAAGGAACCACAAACAACTGTTGTTCACAATGCAACTGATGGCATTAAGGGGGTCAACTGAGAGCTGCAACACCACCACTGAGGATGAAGATGTAAAAGTTGGCAAACAGGAGATTATCAAGATAACTGAACAGCTGATAGAAGCCATCAACAACCGAGAGAGAAAGAGATAATGGTTATTGCGGATGGGCAGACTAGATGGCCCATTTGGCCTTTATCTGCCATCTTGTTTCTATGATGCCAGGCCTTGGAGCACCCGCTTAGGAGCTGCACTGCCTACTGGGGATGGGGTGACATAAGGAGGAAAAGGAGCAGAGGGGGAGAGAATTGCTACACCCAACTGAAGGGAGAAAAAGAGGGGAAGGAAGATGAGGTTAAGGGAGGGAGGAAGAGATGCCAGGGCATGGAGGTGAGAGAGGGAGGGAGAGATGCCAGGGAAGGAGGAAGATATGCCAGACCAAGGGAAAAGGAAGGGGGAAATGAAGGAGAGAGATGCAGGGAATCAGGGAAGGGACAAAAATGCCAGAGCATAGGAGAGGGAGGGGTGACAGAGAGAGAAAAATGGAGAGGTGGCAGAGCTGAAATCAGTCATGTACAAAGGAGAACCGGGGCACAGGATAGACAGTTTATGGAAGGAGCATAGAAAGAGGGAAGATGCCAAATGGAACGGGAAGAGGGGGGAAGTGGATGAAAGGGGCAGAGAGAAAGGGCACACAATGGATGGAAGGGGCTGATGGTGTATGGAAGAGGACAGATGCTGGCTAGAAAGAAGAGAGTGAAGACAAGATGATTAAAAGCAGAAATGACAAAAGGTAGAAAAAATACTTTTTGGGTACTTTAGAATAAAATAGTAATGTAGTTGTATTGATAAAACTTTTATAAACAGAAAATAAGGTAAACCCTCTTTCTCAGGTCAGGACAGTATAATGTAAGAGCTATGGCCTCTGAAAGTTAGGGCCTCTTCTATCAAACTGCGCTAGCAGTTTGTAGCACGGTGAGCCATGCTGAATGGCCCGCGCAGCTCCCAATGCTCATAGAGTTCTTATGAGCGTCGGGAGCAGTGCAAGCTATTCAGCGCGGCTCTCTGCACTAGAAACTGATAGCTCAGTTTGATAGAAGAAGATCTTAATTGAAAAATGGATTAGTCCAATAAAATGGTGACGATGGCCATCTTGGAGGTGCCCTACATAATGTGTACATTCGAAGCAAATAGGACCCATATTATAAGATAAAGCAAATTCCTTCTTCAGCCACTTCCACAGCAAGGTAGGCAAATGGTGTTCCAGCAAATGTTCAGGCAGCTCCAGCGATTGTGAATTCCCCCTCTTTGAGCGATTCTCCAAATCATCCAGTTTAGCTGACTTTTGCAAGTTGTTCCACTAGTGCTGCAATGGTTGTGGATGCAGTTACAGTGCGATTATCCAAATCAGAAACTTGCTGCTCCAAGACATTTGTTCGGTTAGTAGGGTCTGCCAATAAAGATTCTACTACTGTTAAATGAATAGACAGATTTTCCAATTTTGGGTTCAATGCCTTACTCACAGCTAATGTCAGTTGCTCCATGAGTGCTGAGGCCATTTGGAGCTGAGGCTCTACCATTTTATCATCGATGCCTTGGGACTTTTCTTTTGTTGTTGTTGTTGTCTTTCCAGATATCTCTCTCTTTAGTTTAGTTACAAATCTGTCCATAAACAATTCCAACAGATATCTAATATTGATTAAAGTACCAGCAATTCCTAATAATGGAGATCTGAGTGTGTAATGAAGTACGGGGCCCAGGAGCTGCATAAATCTGCATCCTGCCATTATATAGACATTTTTTTAAACTGAAAATTAGCCAACAATGGAAAATTTCTCTCATTATGCCCCCTCTCATATTCACATGAACTCTCCCTGTCCACCTTCCCTAGGCCTACCACCACTTTTGTCTTTTCTCTTTCTCCAAAATTCAGCTCCTTCCTTCTTCTCTCCTTAAGCACTACCCGCCCACCCCAATATGGACCTAGAAATATATGGGCTGTAGATGTAGAAATGCAGTATTTGGGAGGCCAAATGGATGACAGTGATAGCAAGAAGTTTCATACCTTCCAGGGAAATGTCTTTAGATGGGTTAGCTCTAAAGTATGTATTCCATTCTTTTGCCTCACACAAGCAGACAAAAACTGAAATAGAAACTCCCTTCTCCTCCACCAAAGAAATCTAGACTCTATAAGCAGTGCAATTCTGTTTTTTTAAAAAATGCATTTTTTTCCTGTACTCTGCTAAAATATAAAAATTGAGAACCTTTCTCAAAATGGACACATTCCAATCATTAAAAAGAATTAATTAAAAATAACTTTTTTTCTACCTTTGTTGTTGGGCATTTTCCTGGGTTGGTCCCAATCTGTTCCACTTTTTGTGTTGGTCTTCTAAATTCTTTTTGGAGGTCTGCTTTCCCATTTCTTCTCTCGTACCTTGCCCTCCTTCCCTTCCTTTTTTGCATCCAAAGGCAGCACAAAGTTAGATCCTTTGTTTCATATGTTTCATGGACATCCTCATTCCGTTTTGTTTGGATTCAGGGTTCCCTTCATATTTCTCTGATTTCCCTAAAGTCTTCCTTCTATTGACCTACATGATCATTTTTTAGTATTTGATAAATCAAAGCTTGAATTTCTACTCTGAAATTCCTCACCTCTTCTCCTAGATGCAGTACCACATGAGTACTTTTATCCTTTCTCCTCTCATTAGTAAGAGCTTAGACTGAAAGTCAGCAGCAGCTCAACTAGTCTCCTCCACTACATCCTCTACTTCTTTAGACTCCAAACTCTCTCCTAACTTGGAACAAAAAAAACCCACAGCCTCTTTTGTCTCAGGAAAAAGAAGGATGACACCAGCTTGTGCTTTATCTCTCACTCAGATTCATGAGAGATAGGGAACACCACCTGCTTTGTCTCACGCTTCTCAAGAAATACAAAAAACAGTTGGCTACTCTAAATGAGACCACTTCAGAACTTCAGAACTCAATGGAATTTCCCTTGGGCTTGCTAGGTCACCCCTTAGATTCTAGCAATTCTACCATTCCTAAAAGGGAGCACCAGACCAATGGTCCAGCATACTCTATATTCTATCCTCTCCCCTTTATACTGCCCTGTAGGGAAGCCTAAACCACTATTAAGAGAACAAGGGTTCCACTAGAAGAAGCTGCAAATAATTCAGGTTAAAATTAACTCTAAGAGGCAAAAAAGAAAAGGGAGTCATGAGATGGGATAGTGTGAGATGCTATAGGTAAGATGCAGAGATGATGGTGTTGTAAATCATCGCAGCTTTGAAAAAGACCAGATATCAATGATGAAAAATGAGATAGGAAAGAAAAAAAGATACAAGTTAAAAGAAAATTAGGAAAGGGAAAGGTAATGAAAGAAGTAATTTGCAAAAACTGCTTTGAATGCAAGAGCTTAAACTGGACTAAGAAAGAAACTGAGAAGTAGTGGTGTGATGTTGCTATTTGGAATGAATGATGAAATGAGACATGGCATTTTGCCTGTTCCAAAGATGAAAAATTTGGGAAATGAGTCTAGAAAAACCAAAGAGCTGCAAATAACCCAGACTCGAATAAAGCACAAGACTTTTAGTGACAGCAAGCAAACTGTGAAATTTAAATGGCCTGTCCCATTAGTTAAGGTTAAATTCCAGCTCTTGAGATACATACCCTCCTACCTCTGGACTCTAAAGGCATTGTTAACATAAAAGAGACAACTCCAGCAGAAATGCCAAAACAGACCCCAGGCAGAAATCCTGCTTCCACCATTTCCTTATAACTATGGCTACTAGTACAACAACAACAGACATGAACATGAACCAGGTGGTCTGCATTTACAAGATGTCTACATTTAGATATTTTTATGGAGGCCCTATTTTTTTATTCTTATGCAGCAATTCCTGTTTAAGGAATTTTGCTGGGGAAAGGCTAAGGAAATTATCTGGCCTTTCACGGAACTAAAACGCATGACACAGCAGGCATACACAAAAGATGATTTGCAAAGATAACCAATATCAAAATTCATAGGTCAATGCAACTAGCAATTGGACTCTCAATAAACAGATGCTACCCCCTGAGGACACCCCTGAGTATGGCGTGGATAACATGAGGTGGGATCTGGTAAATAATATTTAATGCTAAAAAATGCAGGTTCATGCACTTAGACTACAATAATCCAGGAGAATAGTATAGTATAACAGGCAAAGCACTTCTGTGTGCAGAAGAAGAGTGAGACTTGAGGGTGACTGTGTCTGATGATCTCAGGGTGGCAAAACAGGTAGAAAAGGCAACGGTCAAAACCAGGGGGATTTTTGGGTGCATAAGGAGAGGAATGGCCAGTAGGAAAAGGAAAGTGATAATGTCATTGTATAAGTCTCTGGTGAGGCCCCAATTGGAAAACTGTATGCAATTTTGGAGACCCCACCTTCAAAAAGATATAAATAGGATGGAGTCGGTCCAGAAGGCTGCTACAAAATTGGTTAGTGGTCTTTGTCATAAATCATATGGGGACAGACTTAGACACCTTAATATGTATACTCTGAAGAAAAGACAGTAGAGAGGGGATATGATAAAGATGTTTAAATATCTTTGTGGCATTAATGTACAGGAGGTGAGTCTTTTTTCAAATGAAGAAACTCCAGAAGGAGAAAGCGAGTTTAGAAACATAGAAACATGATGGCAGATAAAGACCAAATGGCCCATCTAGTCTGCCCATCCGCAATAACCATTATCTCTTTCTCTCTGAGAGATCTCACATGCCTATCCCAGACCCTTTTCAATTCAGACACACCACCTCTTCTGGGAGACTGTTCCATGTATCTACTACCCTTAGATTACTCTGGAGTCTATCACCTCTTAACTTCATCCTATGCCCTCTCATTGCAGCGTTTCCTTTCAAATGAAAGCCAATCAGGACCTGCGGTCCCTCCCACTGCATCCCAAGATGCATAGGGAGGGGGAAGCCCCATCATTTGCAGCATGCGACCCTGTAGGCAGGAGGGAGTGAGTTTCCCTCATGCTGTTTGCTCTTTCAAAGGTATGGGGGGGGAGGTTCCGGAGATGTGGGAGGGGAGCCCAGGAATGTTGACGAGGTACGGGATATCAGGGAGATGTTGGGGAGCTGCAAGATGTCTGGGGGATATGGGGGATGTCAGGGGGAGGGGTGTAGGGCTCTGTCAGCTGATCCTGGCAGGGAGAATCCCCATCAGCTGAGCTGCCTAGAATCCACAAAACTGGCTCAGCTGATGGGGATTCCTTCTGCCGCAATCAGACAAGGTAGTTTGTGGGTACGTCCACAAAACTTGGTTTTGTACTTTTTTCACGTGGACATTTTTATTTTTGAAAATGGTCAAAAAAGTTAGACGTCCTAAGGACAAAAACTTATATCTAGCTCATTAGATAGAGTGTGAGTTCATTAGAGAGTGTGAGCCTGTCAGCCAGAGAGGGAAGATGCTTGAGTACCTGAATGCAAATCACTTAGACTCTAAGTGGTATATTTTATTTTATTTATTTTATTTCTTCCATTTGTGCGTCGCACATATCTATACAAGCTCTAGGCGACATTACAGAGGAAGGGGTTAGAAGAGGGTAGGGAGGACTATGGAGGGCAGGAAGGAGTGAAGAGGAGAGAAGCATGTAGAATATTTCATAGAAATTCCTAACTTTACAGATAGGAGCACCATCTATTTAAATGATATCTAAATGAATTAAAGTAATATATAAAAAGGAATAGAAGGGAGGAACCGTTAAACAATAGAATTCAGGGAAATTCAATTAATAAAATCAAAAGAATAGGGGTAAAAACAATGGAATAACATTTAAAATAATTCATAAACTGGAAAAAAAAATCAAATAAGTCTGACAGAAGTCCAATTTCCTGAAGCAGCTCTATTGCCTCAGCATATTTTAAATAATCCCAATGGTAAAAGTCCAGATGGGACAGATATCAGCTCAGGCATTTCAGCTGCTACAGCCCTGATGCATTGCTTCCAGGCAGAAGATGCACAGAGATAGAACAATCCAGCACCGGGCCACACTGCTCTCGGTGGGCGGCGGATGCTCATGGGCTGCTCCCGAAGAATACAGCACTCTGCCTCCATTGGCGGACAACCAGGATGAAGAGTCCATGGCACGGCCCCACTTCACGGATCTGGAGACACCACCAGCTCCTCCCCAATGAGAGAGCAGACGCCTCCCACATCCTAGGCAACAACTAGCAGCAATCAACCATGCCTCCATGGTCCCGCCTATATAAGTACTATAAATAAATACATTTTTAAAAATATATAAGATAGACGTTTGGCATCTCTGAAAATGAACATTTTTCCTGCTGGGTTTGTGGACATCTTGCACAAAACGTCCAACCTCAGACTTAGGCGCACTTTTGATTCTGCCCCTCCACATGTGTTGAGTATTAGTTTATTAGTAGGAAGGTGTAACAAAACTGAAATTACATTACAGTGCTAGTATATATCGTGGCTACAAAAAATACAAATGCAATAGGTGTTCAGTGCCTTAAAGAGGTTACAGTATAATTAGAAAGAATATGATGATAGGGAAAACTGTTGAATTAGGACTGGGAAATCACAGAGAAGGAAGATTTTAAGGGGACTGTGAAACAACCCTTTTGAAAAGTATAACTTAAGATGAAACACCTGGTATAAGAAAAAAAAAAAAAAAAAGGAGTGAGTCCTTGACATAATATAGAACAAAAGAAAAGATAGAAAGGAAAAAAATGGATCCTTGAAACAATAAGAACCAAGAGTAGTAATGTCTGGATGGAAACAGAAGTAGAGATGTTGAGAAAAGGCATCAGAATACAGGGAATTAAAAGAATGAGAAGCTTGAATTTAATGTAGAAGAAGAATCAGTTGTGTGACACATGGAAGGAAGAGGCAGATGAAAACATTTTGAAAAGCAATTTTTGTTGCTGATGCATGCTAGATAGATTGCACTTGGAGAAGAGAAATCTTGAGTGGAATGAAGACACCAGCCAGAAGGAAATGAAAGGAGGCAACAATGCAAGAGAAGAGCAAGTAATGGGTTAGAGTAGGGTTACCAGACGTCCAGACTCATCCGGACATGTCCTCTTTTTAAAGGAAATGTCCGGGCATCCGGACAACTTTTCAAAACCTGCCTTCCAAGAGGTAGCTGCATTTTGTCTGGGTTTTGAAAAGCTTCCACCTCGGGACTGAGTCGAGAGGGCATCTGTACATCCTTGCATGGATGTGTGCATGCGTGTGATGTCATCGTGTAACACCAGCGCATGTGCAGATGCTCTCCTGATGCGGCTCCAAGCATGAGAACAGGTTGAGGGGATGGGGCTGGCGGTTGAGGCTGAGGCAGAACGGGGCGTGACTTGGGTGGAATGGGGCAGGGCTGGGTAGTGTCACAAACACTCCTCAGAGCGGAGCTCATCTGTGACAAACCTTGTGCTCTGGTGTGTCCCCCTACGACCAGGGGTATCTTCAGGACTTTTGCTTGGCCCTAGGAAACTGCCTAGGCCTGGGAGAAAACAAGGTAAGTACTGGCTTTAAGTCACCACACCTCAGTCAGAGTTCTTCAAGAAAAGAATAATGGCTTTATTCTGACCTTAGTGGTCCAAAAAGGTGTAACCCAAAGGCACATATCTGCAGCATTTCACAAATTCCATCTTCAAAGCAAAATAAAGATACAAAAGAAAACCAAAATACAGCTTGTCTTGCACGAATTCTTGCACTCTGGCTCAGCAATGAATTTATACCGGCATTCAAAACAAAAAACTAAACTTTCTCTCAGCAGTATTTGTCTCAGAGATATGAAAGATAGATTTCCAGCCTTCATATAAAGTCCAGATAACTTTTACAGCAGCAAAGGTTATATGCCTGGTTAGGCAGCAAGCAATAGCACAGCTTTGCAAAGAGTTCACTATCACTGCAGCTACCTCTTGGAAGGCAGTTCAGCTGTGAGAGATCATGTAATTATACTACCAGCAAACGGCAGCCACAGTAAAGGTTACAAACTAAAAACCATTCATTCAGCTCCCAGGTTCTTTAGCCCCAAACTTTACTTCAGGAAAGCAAGTTATCCACATTCAGGTGAGTACACTTCTTGAACCAGAATAATGGTTAGCTCAAAGACAGGCAGCAAATCCATAAGGCATTTCTTGCTCAGAAAGAAAAGGGGAAAAAAAAAAACCACCAGCTGCTTCCCAGCTACTCACTGCCTTTCAGTTTGTGTCCATGAGTTCTGCCTGGCTTTCTAGCATAGGGCCAGCATCTTGCACTTCCATTCCTTCCATACCTTCAGGGATCTGGAAGTCAGAGGTGGGGAGGCTTTCTTCCACCTCCTGCATCGGCCAATCTGGATCCTCTGTCTCTGCTTCCTGGCTCCCGGCTCTTGCAATGCTTTGGGCTGCTGGAGTGACTCACCCTCGTCACTTTCTCCTCCCTCTGCTATTTGCTTCAGCCTGCTTTCAGCTCAGAGCCAATCCCCTTCAGCCTGTAGAGGGGGATGGGCTTTGGTTCCCATGCAGGCTTTCCCTGCCTGGGTTTTCTAGGTGCAGCTAATTTCTCTCTGGCTTTCCTAGCTGCCTTATAGACCAGCTGCTGCTGCCAATCTGCTTGTCCCTTATCCAGATCACCACTGCTCTGGTCGTATGGGTAAGGGAGGTCAGCCTCAAGTTGGTCAACAGAATTAACCTGGTCAGCTATTCTGCACCAGATCCTATTAGGGGCAAAACTAGTGCTGGTGCTAGGTTTGTCACAGTA
Organism: Geotrypetes seraphini; assembly: GCF_902459505.1. NCBI lineage: Eukaryota > Metazoa > Chordata > Amphibia > Gymnophiona > Dermophiidae > Geotrypetes > Geotrypetes seraphini. The sequence continues at coordinate 171,133,559 of NC_047089.1, read as the reverse complement.
GAACTGGGCGGGCATAGGGATGGGGCTATGGGTTTGGATTTTACAATAGTAAAATCTGGTAACCTTAGGTTAGAGTTTTAGCTGCAGTGGAGGAATTATGCCACAACAGCAGCAGCCTGAAAATGTTAAAAGCATGCAAACAAAGAGAAAGACATCAAGTTCAAGAAAGTGAGAGGAGTAAATCAGAGAGGGGCATAAAGAAACAGAGATAAGATATGGCAAGGAAGAGGTGATCTGTTGCTTTCTTAAAAGCTGTCCTGATATACAAATAGCCTCAGGTATTACTGCCATCTACTATAATAAAACCCTAAGTGCACATGCACATTCCTACTTGCGTGTTCCGTTTTCCGTGATCAGTAGGTCCCTGGCAGGTAGGAGTGTGCATGCGCGCTTAGGGTTCTGTTTTCCTGCAAGCACGCTCACGGACCTCAAGGTGCTGTTGTTTGGTCTGGCCTGCTCCCTGCGTGCCTTGCCGTAGTGTATTTTTACGCGGCAGCGGCTCCTCTCATGATCCCCACCTGCGTCGGAAGACAGAAAGACAGACATATATTCTAGCACCCGTTAATGTAATGGGCTTAAAGACTAGTTAGAAATATTATTGTAACTATTATCATTACACTCCTCTCTCCTTATTTGTGGTTTCAGCACCCGCGGTTTCGACTATTCGTGGCTTTCAGCGTGCTGGCTCCTCCCCCAAAATTACTTCATCCATGGCCAATTTATACAATTGCCACCAACACCTATTTTTTTTTATATATATAAGGAAATCAAGTAAAGGGGTGCAAAGAGGGCAGGGAATAATCTTGCAAACCTGCCATTACAAAGGGGTGGGCTAAAGCCTCATTTCCACCTGGCTAAGTGCAATCTCGGCTCATCTCTGCCGGGACCCTCGCAAGCCAGGTGGCGGCCACCATCACCCCCCTCGAGTTCCTATTGCCATGGCCCGGACTGGAGCGCTGCCCAGCCATTGTCTGAGACTGTCACATGAGCGCCGCTTGAATTTGGGTCCGCGGCTCTGAGGAGACAGGCCGGGCGCGAGGGTGAGCCGGAGGTAAGAGCGGTGGTTTGGTGGTGTGGGAGAGGTTAGAGCGACGCAATGGGAGTTTGCAGTGGGATTCTCTCTCTCCCCTGTTCTGTAGACTGGGCCAGGGTTAAGGAGAGACCTGGGCAGGCGGGGGGAGGAGGAGGCTAATAACTTTCTCATATGTTATTCGCAGTTTTATCATATTCTCAAGGATTTTTAACAGAAAACCGTGAACAACATATGAGAAAGTTATTCATGGTTTTTCTGTATTCGCGGCTATGTTTTGCCAGTAACCACCGCAAATACGGAGGGAGGAGTATACCAAAGTAGAAGAGGTACCTGGTTTAAGACCTTATTTGAAGTAACTGAGTTTTAAAAGCTGAGACTTAAAAAGGTAGCACCATTATAAATATACATCTTCATATGCCAAGGATATAAATATTGTATGCCATTCCAAAAGATTGTATAAATGTCATAAGAGTCTTGTGGAACGCACAAAATATGCACATCCCTGTTATGGATGAGGCAAGGATAGATGAAGCAGTGAAAGAAATCCAGGGCTGTGCACAAAGGTGTCAAAAGCACCCTGGCTCTGCCTTGCAAAGAGGTTCAAGGGACGGTTGTCTCCACCCATTCATACTGTGAGGGCTGAAACCATGAGAAAAGTAGCTGGGCTGATGGTGAGAGAGTGACCAATGAAACCTGGCTTAAATGGCAGTGCACTAAGCAGTAGGCTCTAAGAAAGGGAATAAAAATACCTTTGTGCTTTCAGGGGAAAAAAAAGATATTTTTACTACAATCCGTCATAAGGCAGCTTTCATAATGTTAGCTGGAAACAAATCAAAACAATGCTATAAACCACTGTTTGTTACATTGCAGGGCCGGCAAGATCTGATTGGGGCCATCGGCAGCGTCTGGGCTGCAACGGCGATGAGCGGCATCGGCGCTCCCCCCACCCTCCGCGACGCAATTCAAGTTTGGCAACGCCCTCCCCCCAAGTACTCAAGATCGACAACGGGCCTCCCCCCCTCCGGCGATGGCACTCAAGTTTGGCAACAGGCCTCCTTCTCTCCCCGGCATAAACACCACTTCAAATCGGCAACGAGGTGCTCAGCCCAAAGCTTCCTTCTGACTCAGCTTCCTGTTTCCGCCCAAAGCACACTGTACACAGAGAAAATGTTAATTATTTATATTCCGTGGGTTTTCAAAGAGATCAAGGCAGATGACTTTATGCAATGTCACCTCAGGAACAACTATACAAAAATAGACACATATACCCCCTACCTTTTACTAAACCATGATAGCAGTTTTTAGCGCAGGGAGCTGTGCTGAATGCCCCGCACTGCTTTCAATGCTCATAGGCTCCATGCACTAAAATCCACTACTGGGGTTTAGTAAAAGGGAGCCATAGTGCAAAATATAGACAGCAGATATAAATTCTCAAAACGGACACATTTTGATTGCTAAATTGAAAATAAAATAATTTTTCCTACCTTTGTTGTCTGGTGATTTCATGAATCTCTGGTAGCACTTTATTCTTCTGACTTTGCATCCAATATTTCTTCCCTTCTTTCAACCTGCTGTATGCTTCCAGACTTCATTCCCTCCCCCAACTTTTTCTTCCTCTCTCCCTGCCCCCCTCCCCTTTCTTTCTTTCTGTCTTCCTGTCCCCCCTTTCTTTCTTTCTTTTTCCCTTCTTTCTTTCTGTCTCCCTGCCTGCTCCCAAGCCACTGCCATCAGGGAACAGGCCTCCAAACCACCACCGCCGCTATCGGGGAACGGGCCTCCAAACCACTGCCACCCCAAGCTCTCCCTGCTTCCCCACACAAAAGCGTTGGGCCGACCAGATTTCCTCTCCCCAACGTCATTTCTGAAATCGGAGAGGAAGTTCCGGGCCAGCCAGGCAGCGATTAGCTGGCCCAGAACTTTCTCTCCGAAGTCAGAATTGACGTCGGGTGGGAGAAGTTGATTGGCTCGGTGCTTCTGATTCAGGAAGCAAGTAGAATGTAAAGGCAACGCGATCAACTCATGTTGCCTTTGCGATCTACTGGTCGATCGCGATCGACCTTTTGGACACCCCTGATATACATGATATACAGTTTACAGGTTACAATTTGCCATAGTTATTCCTTACAGTGCAAGTTTTCCAATGCAAGTTTTATCCTAATTTGACACACTTAGACAGTGTACAGGTTAAATTTGCCATAGTTACAGTGCAGGATTTTTCAATACAGTTTTCCTAATGTGACATATACTGGGATCCAGTACCAATATACATTTCTTGTAATTCATCGGTCATGGGCAGGGGAGTTAGGTAAAGAGGTATGTTTTTATTGCTTTCCTAAAGTTGAGGAGTCTTTCAAGGGATCAAATCTGCGAGGGCAGTCGATTCCAGTGGCATGGTATAAAGTGGGAGTAGGAACGTTTATTAGTAATTCTACCTCTCTTGATGAACAAGGCGATGGTTTGTTACATGGCAGTAACACTTCTCTCCTATAGCGTAAGCAATCTGATGATCTGGTTGCAGTTATGGGTGGATTAAGACAGTATGGGACAAGCTCAGAGTCTCTCACATCATGGTACTGTTTCTCTGAATGCCAGTGGAGGTTCCCAACAGTCCTTTCTGGTAAAAGCGCACCTGAATCTCTGATTTCAAATCACGGTGCTTTCTCTCTTTGTAAATTGCCATCCTACTGGCGCTACGTCCATGCCATACCATCAATTGCACAGTCACTACACTCTTTTCTCCCTCCAATCACACACACCAGAGAGTCTAATATGACATTTTTAAACTGTATTGTACTGAAAATACAAAACAAAGAAATCTCTAACTAACGCTTGCTAAAAAAGGACAGGAAAACTCAGCACAGCCTTCTGTTTTGCTCCCTCAAAATTTCATTCAGCTCAGGAAGTGTGATGTCATAGCATTCAAAAATGTTTTCTGTGAGGCCCTATTGTGCTCACTTGGGAGAAATAGTTCAATGTGCTTTCCTTCACTTCACCAAGTTTGAGCTCAGATTGTTAGTCATGGATGACATCTAAAATTGATTTGTGGACACATATTTGGCTCCGTTTTGTACCATGAACTTACTCCTTTATTAAAAAAAAAAAAAAAAAAAGAGTGCACTGCATGCCATGCCCAGACAACTGTTTATGAAGGTAACCACAACATTTCTTGCCTCTTGTAAATGTATTGTACATTTACAGGTGGCTTAACACAGATTCCTCTTGGAATGTGTAATGCCGTACCAAAAAAAAAGTTTCCAAAATATGGTTATCTACTGGAATAAAATAAAAGGGTATTAAAAGTCTAAAAAGTATATTTCTAGGATAAGCAGCATAAAATCTTGTTTTATTAGGTACTTGGGACCTAGTTACCGTATTTTCACCCATATACCGCACACCCGTGTAAAACACGCACACGGGTATAGTGCGCGGGGAACAGAAATTTATGTAAAAAAATTTTGCTATAGCGCGGACACACGTATACCGCGCATGCCGCCCCAACTCTCCTCTCGCTGCCCCGACTCTCCGTTCGCCGCCCCGACTCTCCTCTCGCCGCCCCGACTCCCCTTTCGCCCACCCCAACTCTCCTTTCTGAAGGACCGCTCACACCCCCACCTGAAGGACCGCTCGCACTCCCACAGCCTCCCCCCTCCCCCTCCCGCAAGGAGAAGCTGCCTACCGTTGTTTCCGGATGCCAGTGAGCCCAGCTGCTTTCTCTGCCGGCGGTCCCGCCCTTTCTCTGAGCCCTGCGCTACGCTGCTTCCTCTTCCGGCGGTCCCTTGCTGCTCCTTGTGACCCTGGGCAAGTCACTTAATCCTCAACTGTCCCAGTTACATTAGACAGACTGTGAGCCCGCCAGGACAGATAGAGAAAATGCATGAGTACCTGATTTTCAACCCGTTCTGAGCTCCTTTGAGGGGATGGCTAAAAAAAAAAAAAAATCTTTAAAAACATTTAGGGGTCCTTTTACTATGCCACACAAAAAAAGTAGCCACTGCTGTGTTTAGCCTGAGGGATTCTCACTGCTGAGGCCTCTTTTTAGTGTGGCTTTAATAATAATAATAACGGTTTATATACCACAGGACCGTGAAGTTCTATGCGGTTTACAATGATTATAGAGAATGTTACAAATTGAATAGAATTGACATAGTTAGTGTCTATTGTTTAGCAGATTTAAGATGGCCGATAGTGTCATTTTCTTATTAATTTGCCAAGCGCAAAATTAGCCCGTGTCCATTAGCATGTGAACCCTCAATGCCACCTATTTAGCAGTTGTTAAGGGCTTCCTTTCTCCTCCTGCACTAATCAGTCAGGATGCATCAGTGCCCACAAGCTAACCAATTACCACAGGGCATGCCTACTTTCCCCAAAACACACCCCTGTGCTATAGAATAAAATGTGCTTTTTTTAGTGTGGCATGCACCAAACCCACAGTTAACACGTGGCTCCTGAGCGTGTGCCACTAGTGACATTTTTAGGCAGCGGTAAGCACGTTAGCATTTACTGCCACTTAGTAAAAGAATCCCTTAATTTGAGGAGAGATTTGTCAATTTTGAGAGTTCGCTTTTAAATTTTGCATGCCATCTACATATTTTTCCATTTGCGTATTAATTAATTAATATTTATTTATTTATTTAAACATTTTAGTTCAAAATTTTTTTTATTGATTTTAACATTTCTAACCCGCTTAAACAGTTGGGATAATTTCTTCCCTGCCTCACTTGAAATCCAGCGATTTCTCCACGTGTGAGATTTATGATTACTGCAGATCACGAGATCTTTGGAAGATGGAAAGAACACCCACAATATGTGACTATCTCTGGAAAAAGGTGACTAAAGCTAACAGAAGCAAAAAGAGGTTTTAATGAATTTTGTCAGAGCAAACAATTTGTAATACAACAGTGCTCATCCTTTTATGATAAGCAGTATACTGTATCCATCAATAAATTAATTAATTCAAAGGACTGCCAGGGAGAGTCAAGGACCATTGTGGACCTGTAGGCTGCCTCTTGAATTCATCAAAGACACAGCGCCTGTTCACTGGAAAGAGAAAGCTTTGTGTTGCTATTTTTACTCACAAATACAATATCTAATCATGGCTGGAGGCTCAGAAACTATCAGTGTGTCAATTATCATTTGCCAATCTTTGTAATGGAAAAGTTGTGAAGAAGCAGGAAGGAGGAGCTGAGACTGCACAAGGAACTGGTAATTGTTGAGTGAGGAGGTAAAACAGTGGGATATATAGGGGTGAGACAGATAAGTGAGTGTACGGTAATTACTTCCAATGCAGTACTTGGAGAGACCCCCCAGGAAAGAGACTTGGGAGTACTGGTAGACGTCAATGAAGCCTTCGAAAGGGTCCAGAGAAGAGCAACTAAAATGGGTAAGGGGATAGAGGAGGTGCCGTACAGTGAGAGATTAGAAAAACTGGATCTCTTCTCCCTTGAAAAGAGGAGACTGAGAGGAGACATGATCGAAACATTCAAGATAATGAAGGGAATAGACTTAGTAGATAAAGACAGGTTGTTCACCCTCTCCAAGGAAGGGAGAACGAGAGGGCACTCTCTAAAGTTAAAAGGTGATAGATTCCATACAAGCATAAGGAAGTTCTTCTTCACCCAGAGAGTGATAGAAATCTGGAACGCTCTTCCGGAGGCTGTTATGGGGGAAAACACCCTCCAGGGATTCAAGACAAAGTTAGACTTACCTGCTGAACCAGAATGTACGCAGGTAAGGCTAGTCTCAGTTAGGGCACTGGTCTTTGACCTAAGGGTCGCCTCGGGAGCGGACTGCTGGGCACGATGGACCACTGGTCTGACCTAGCAACAGCAATTCTTATGTTCTTATGTTGTGTGAATATTTTCTCCAGTGTCATTTTAAATCTATTGCTTAGTAGCTTAATTGTATGCCCCCTAGTCCTAGTATTTTTGGAAAGAATAAACAAACAATTCACATCTACCCTGTCCACTCCACTCATTATTTTATAGACCTCTATCATATCATCCCTGAGTTGTCTCTTCTCCAAGCTGAAGAGCCCTAGCCACTTTAGCCTTTCATTGTAGGGAAGTCGTCTCATCCCTTTAATCATTTTTATCACCCTTCTTTGTACCTTTTCTAATTCCGCTATATCTTTGTTGAGATATGGTGACCAGAACTGCACACAGTATTCGAGGTGCAGCTGTACCATAGAGCGATACAAGGGCATTATAACATTTTCATCTTTGTTTTCCATTCCTTTCCTGATCATTTCTACCATCTCTCCTGCCGCGATCGTTGGGGGTGGTGGAGAGTTCCGGCAGAAGATATTGTGCATCTCTCCTGCCGTGGAACATTGGGGTGCGTTTGGGGGTTCCAGGCAGGGGGGGGACTGGGCATCCCTCCTGCTGTGCGATGTTCGGGGGGGGGGGGGGGTGTTCCTGCAAGAGGGATTGTGCATCCCTCCTGCCGGTAGTCTTCAAGGGGGGTGGAGACAGGTTGCTGCTAAACTTATCGCAGCAGGGCGATCCCTTGCCACAATAAGCTCAGCGGTAACCCGATTCTCTAACTGGTGTCTGTAACATGGACGTCGGTTAGAGAATCGGGTTCTTTTAGGCGGGCCTTTGTGTTTAAGATGTTAAATTTCCTATATAAGGGGCTGGCTTTTATCCAGAGTTTAGAACATATTAAGTCTGCCTTTAAGACTTGTGTGTTCTCATATATCGATATATTAATAAACAATTGTTCAACTGAGCACAAGGTAGTGTTTATTTCCACATTAGTGCTTACTGCAGCTCTGTAGACAGACCTTTAATTCCAAGTTTCTAAGTTTATTAGTTTTTAATATACCGACCATCAAACAAATGTCTGGCCGGTTAACAATAAAATTTAAAAAGGTAGATTAAAAATAGTAGTAGGTGTATAAAAATAAATAGAGTGAACATAGATGACAAAGACTAGACAAACTAGAAGGTGAGGGTAAAAGGGAAGGAAGGGGAAAAGTTACATAATTTAGAAGAGAAGGAGAAAGTGGGGTGGGGATAGAACGTAAAGGGTAAGGGCGCTTTCTTAAAGCAAATACTTGCTTAAAGAAAAAAGGAAGTAATAAAAGAAAAAGAGAATAAAAAAAAACAAAACAAAAACATGCACCATTATCTACAGGCCTGTTAGTGACACTTGGGTCACAAAAACAAAATAATAATACATACAATGTAAAAAATTGCACTGCTTCTTATAATGTGAAGTTGCTCCTTCGAGATATTTGTTGACAATGCAGTTGCTTTCGAAATTGCTTTAACAGCAAATGTTATCTGCATGTTCAAAGAAACCTAACATAAGTGCAGGGAAAATGGTGATGCATTATGTGGTGAGCGGGAGGGTGGAATCTCTGTCCTTGTTTCACTTTATGAACATTAAGAAGCATTCGCTCACTGGAAGCTGGCACAAGTTCAGATGAGACTCTCCTGCTTTCTGAATCAGAACCAAACTGGATCAGTCACGAAACCAAATATTCTGGTGGTCCCTCAGATTTCCCAGTTTGTTTTGGCTATTGAGTACACTGTGCGTGTGGCTTTATATATATAAACAAATTAATTAGAGTTAAAGATTAGTCATTACACAGCAATCCCTCAAGAAAGACTATAATCATAAAAATAATAATTTAGATTTATATGTATCTTTCATCCTAGCACCATCCAAAAATATTTTAAAATTATGTTTAAATTATGAGCAGCCATCTTTAGAGTGCTGACTTGGAAGCAATTTCTGGCAGTTAGACAACGTGGCAGCTTACTGTCTAGCTACAACTGAGTGGTAAAGACAGAACAAGCACTTGAAGTCATACCTTGTTAGGTTTCCTGATTTGTAGTTCCTGATAATCTGGTCTTTGGTATACAACCAGCCCGCCCTTCTTCCAATTTCCAAAAACAGATCCAGTGTTCAGGATACTCCAGAGTGTTCATGAGAAATAATTTTATCTAGCTACCTACTCCTTTTGTATACTGTAATTTGTTTACCCCAAATACCAGACCTGTTTGAGGACTGCATTTGGGGGACCCCTGCTGTGGAACTTGGACCCGTGTCTCCTTCTTTATGTCTGTAAGAAAATAAACTGGTATTATTCAGAGAAGGACCAACTGCTCAAGTATGCGCCTTGCCAATAAAAACGCTTCTGGCTTCCTTCTTAAAGGTCACTTAATGGAAACTGGATGTTAGGAATTCACTGCTGCAAAAGCCCTCCTTAGATCCATCTTACAGCACACGCCCTCACAGCTAGGCCAGGGGGGGGGGAGATGGAAAACAAATTGTGTTATTTATCAGGGACTCAAACCAGAAAAAAAAAAATAATCTTACTGCTGCATCTGGTTGTAGTCAAAGTTAGAGGGGGTTGGGGGGAGGGATTTGTATATTGCCTTTTTGTAGTTTTTACAACAATACTCAAAGCAGTTTACATACAGATACTTCAAGCATTTTCCCTATCTGTCCCAGTGGGCTCACAATCTATCTAATGTGCCTGGGACAGTGGAGGATTAAGTGACAATGAACAGCGCAGGATTTGAACCCACAACCTCAGTTTGGCAGGGCTGGCTCAGGAGGTTGAGGTGCCCTACGCCAACATGTGCTCTGGGGCGCCCTCCCAATGATATTGGAGGGAAAGGATTTTGGCATCATTTATCTCAGGTACCCTCAGCCAGGTACCTCACCTTGCTTATGGCTTAAGCTGGCCCTGGTTAGAGGTTGTAATTGCTAGTTTTCAAATTCATTCATTCATTTTTCAAATTTGCTATTCCATCTCTCATCACGGCATCAATAAAATAATCATAGCAGGTCAATATTCAGTGCAATTTAACTGGCTAGAAAAGGTTCCTGGCTGGTTAAATTGCCTGTTCGGAACTAACCATTCACTTAACATGCTGCTGAAAATATCTGGTTAATGTCTATCTCAAAATCATCTTTTTGGGGGGCATTCTGGGGATGGAGTCAGAGCTTGGCCAGTTATGTGCCTATATTCAGCATTTAACCGGCCATGATAGCCACATCATAGGACCACATAAAAGCCAGACCTGTCTTGATATGGTGCTTCATAGCCAATTAAGCAGAAATTAAATCCTGAAGCCAAGACATGGCCCAGAATTGAACTTCCAGGAATAACTCTGGTAGCGGTCAGTTAAAAAGAGGCCCTCTGGTCCTTCTAGTAGAATCCATGGATTAACAGAGCCTCCAATCAGGCTGGGGGGAGTGGTGCATTAGGGAGGAGTATACTATCCTATAAAAAGAGGGACGTGAGAGTGGAGCTCAGTCTCCCTTGAGGAGGCCAAGGTATAAGAAGCCAGAGCCTCATCAGAAGCTTGCAGCACTGTCTGAAGGTATGGCACGTTCTTGTTTTATCTGTTAGGTATTTTTGTTCTCCACAAGCAATGCTCCATCTAAGCATTGGCTGGGTGCATGTACATTTTTTTCTCATGTGATCGACAAGTTATAAAAACCAACAATTTTCCAGATTTTCAAATATTTTTACGAGTGATGGCTCATGTGCTCAGCATAGAGGGAACATAGCCCACAAGATGCTTTGTCTCTTTTGAGTATGTTTTGCTATAGACCAGTGTTTCTCAACTTTTTCAAGCCAAGTACCCCCTAAGCCTAACAAATACTGAGTACCCCCGCCCAAACTGAGTACCCCTGACTCCACATAAAAATAAAACCAGAAGAATTTACAACATAGTATTAATAGTAAAATAAAATATTCGCTGCTCCTATACCTTACACATCCCACAATTCTGTAGCTGACCCTCCGAATCGGGTGCCAAACTGGAGCAGTCAATGCAGATAGCACAGTGAATCAGGCCTTTTCTTCCCTCACACCACCATACAGAAAGAGAACAGAAAGTTTAGTTAAAATCAGGCCCATAACACCTAACTGTCATAATAACAATTCTTGCACTTCCTCTCAGGTCCTTCCAGCCTGGCACACCTCTTGCCCATTACCAATCGCTGCTTGGCTGGCCCGCAACTTCCTCTCCGACGTCAGAATTGACGTCGGGAAGAAGGCTTCTGGGTGGCAAGAAGCAGCAGCTGCGGCGGACCAAGGGGGGGGGGTGAATCGGCGCTGGAGGGAGGGAGGCAAGCTTTAGCACGGCAAGGAGGGGAAGCGATCACCGGTCCATTGTCCCTGTGCACAGTGTTGGGACGCTGTCCCTGAAAACGGGACATTTCGGCATCCCGAAACAGTGGATCGGGACAACGGGATGGTCGGTCCAATAATGGGACGGTCCCATTGAAAAAACGGGACGTATAGTCACCTAAGTATGTAGTTATACCAGACTATATTCTGTTCAGGAAAGACAGGTAGGAAGAAAAGGGGGTGAGTAGTGTTACATGTTAAATATCATATTAAAGCCACCCAATTGCAGGATCTGCAGGGCAACAAAGAGGCACTGTGGATCAATTTGGAAAGAGGGAATGGTGAATATATTTACACTGTTGTGATATACAGGCCTGTTTTACAGACGGAAGAAACATAGAAACATAGAAAATGACGGCAGAAAAGGGCTATAGCCCACCAAGTCTGTCCATTCCAAATACCCGCCCCCCTGACTTTACTCCCTTAGAGATCCCATGTGAATATCCCATTTTCTCTTAAAATCTGACACGCTGCTGGCCTCAATCACCTGCAGTGGGAGTCTGTTCCAATGATCCACCACTCTTTCGGTGAAGAAGTACTTTCTGGAGTTGCTATGAAACTTCCTCCCCTGATTTTCAGCGGATGCCCTCTGGTGGTCGATGGTCCCATGAGACAGAAGATATCATCTTCCGACTCGATACGGCCCGTGAAGTGGATAGAGAATCTGGAAAATCTGTAAATCCAGGCTGACCCAATCCCCGAGCAGTCTGTATTTGTGGACTTGTATTGTACATTGTTTCATGTATTTTGGAATTCTTTTGGACAAATTTTTATTTGTTGTTATAGATATTTGTGTGATGCGGGGAATTCATGCTGAAACACGATAGTGTTGAGTCCTTCTTTTGAATATTTTCTGTCTAGGGACCTAAGATAGGCAACTTGCAGGTCTATTTTTTATGAGTAATAAACTTTCAGTTCTTTATGGTGTTTTTCCCATATCAAGGTTTTTTTTTTATGATGATTCATTTGGTCCACCCCTGCTCTCTTTTGTTGTTGGTCATTTGTTCTTACGGGAACTTTTCTTTTTGTGGGTTTTTTTTTTTTTACTTTTATGATCATGTACCTTATTTGTGTAATCCAACTAGGTTTCATGTGGAATGTAAATAAAAAGTCAATAAGGTACTTGTTCAAATCCCTCTACTTATTTTCTGTGTATTTTTTTTTTTTATGGGGGTGGGGGGATAGTGGAACTCTTGTCTCCCCTTTCTTCAATTTGCTCAAAGTCCTAGCTGCAACTGTCACAAAGGAAACAAAACAGTGGAACACATCGTTAAAGACCACCCTTTCTGTCACTCTGGGGAACGTGGCCAATAGTCTCCCTAACTTGGCTTCAACATGTGGACACTGTGCTATGCTGCTACCGCTGCTGTACTCTAAGAAGACAAAGAGGTTATTACAACTGTTATAAGAAAATAATGATATTGTTCTTTCTCCCTTTAACTCTTTGGAAGCATTTGTGCCTACTGGATGCCAGAAGCTTGCTATAGGGCAGGGAAGGCCATCAACCCTGGAGGATGAAGCTGAATTGCTTGCATTGTTAAGAAGATTGGAACTCTGTTTGGATAAATGGTGCTACTGTTGTTACGTACTGCCCTTAAGAAATGCTGAGCTGTATGTCACAAAACCCATTCAGAAGCCTATCTGCAAAGTCTTTTATGTGGGTAAATAGTGATTTACGCAAGTAAATGCCTAGCTGAATATTTCTCTCCCTTAATGCAGCTGAAAGCATGCATCTTGTTCTAAACTCTTGGACTTGTAGCCACCCTTAGAGAAGATATTCTTTAGGGCGAGTTTAGGCTGAGGGGAAGATGAATGCACACTGCGAGATCTGTTTGTGTGCATTATTTTTCAGGAAAAAGGGCACACACAGAAACATGTGCAAACGTCTGCAAGTGCAGTATACTCAAGCCAAGTGGCAGGTTGAAATGTGCACACTTGGGGCAAAACAGGCTTTGTCCCAATTAAGGCAATCTGGAAACTGACCCTTCAAAGCTGACCTTATAAACACAAACGCTAGATATCAGTTCCAGGGGAAAAGTGCTCTGTGGTAATATGAATGAGGGAGGGTCCAGTGCCCAGATAAGACAGAGCCACACAGCAGTTGCAGGTAAAAGAAAAGAATATTTCTTACAGCTATTAGGTTAAGGGTCTTGTTCCATTCATAGATAGGAGGAAAAAGGCAACCTATAACTCCAGTTTTACGACGGCAGCATAAGATTTTGTCTATAATTCATCAGGCACTATGGGCTCCTTTTACTAAGGTGCGCTGGCGTTTTTAGCGCACGCACAAGATTAACGTGCGTTATAGTGCGCGCTAGCTGAAAAATTACCACCTGCTTATGCTGCATATGCTGAGAGGCTGGAGAAGCTGGGGCTCTTCTCCCTGGAAAAGTGGATATGATAGAAACTTATAAGATCATGAAGGGTACAGTGAAGGTAGAGAGAGACAGATTCTTCAGACTGGCGGGGGCAACAAAAACTAGAGGGCACTCAAAAAAATTGAAGGGAGATAGGTTCAGAACAAATGCTAGGAAGTTCTTCTTCACCCAGAGGGTGGTGGACACCTGGAGTGCGCTTCCAGAGGGGATAGTTAAACAGAGTACGGTTTTGGGTTTCGAAAAGGGATTGGACGAGTTCCTGAAGGGTAAGGGAATCCAGGAGTACAATTAGAGGGTTACTATACAAGACAAAATGCTCTTGAGTAATAGATCACTACAGGTCATTGACCTGGGGGGCCGCCGCGGGAGCGGACTGCTGGGCATGATGGACCTATGGTCTGACTCGGCAGAGGCAATGCTTATGTGCTTAAAAGGAGGTGGTAGCAGCTAGCGCGTGGGGCATTTTAGCGCGTGCTAAAACCGCTAGCGTGCCTTTGTAAAAGGAGCCCTATATGCTCCGGCTCCTTGGTATTTTAAACAGATGTTGAAACCATACCGTCCGGGTAGACCTTTAAGATCAGAGAAGAGGATGTTGATTTTGCCCGAATTTATGGCAAAAGTGCATTTTGCCTGAACGAAGGCTTCGACAATCTCAGTGGCAGGAGTGAGGTTACGGAATGAATTGCCTGGCCTTTTACATTTATATGGAAGCAGATGGTCTTTTAAGAGAATACTTAAAACTCAGCTTTTCTTTTTGCAGCTGCTTTTCTGAGTAATTAAACGGACTGCATTTGTAAGGAGAGTGTGAGAGTTGCGCAGTGAATGTTTTGTCTTATTGTTATTTATTGTTTTTATTATGTACTTTTATTGTGAACTGCCTAGATTTAGGCGATGTATAAATTCTTAAAAGAAAGAAAGAAACAAGTCTGTAAAAATAACATGTCCTTGTGTAGCCTCTCAATATAGCAGTACACTTTACTTGGCCCTGGCCTGGTTCCTCAAAGTTACCAGGGAAGCTTCTAGCAATTAAAGAACAACATTTGCAAAGTTCCAGGTGGAGCTGGGCTTACCTGAAGTAGCTGCAGGTCACATATAAATGATAGGTGCCAACTTTTCACAATGATTTGGGGTACTAAATGGAAGTAAACCCCTAATGTCTCAATTTATCCTCCTTTTTCTGGAGCCATATAGTAACCCTAAGCTGGCACCTATGGTTCCATCAAAATAGTTTCTCGGAACAGTAGGTCTATTTGTTCTGTGTATGTGTGTTTTTAATAGTTGCTTTTGTTTTTTGTATTATTAACAGAGAATCTATAATGGAATGGAAAGGTGGTATTTAGGCTTAATTTAAAGTTTTGACATGGTGGGACTGGATGGTCTCTTTCCACATACAGTTGATCAATTTAACACCCACTATAGCCTCATGAAGACTTAAGTATAGACTGTGGTCATTGCTCCATTGTTACTTTTCACAGAGGAACCCTGGACTATGGGAGGGAGTTTAATTGTGCCTGGTTTGGCAGTCTCTTTGCTTGACTTCCCATTAATTTAGAAGTTTTCCTGCTGACAGTGCTGAGGAGATTAGCCTACCTTTCCCAAGCTTCTTCAAAAGTGTGAAACAAGCAACTATTAAGCAAAGGGTGTGGTAAGGAAGGGATGGTTTAATTAATTGTGAGCTATTTCCCCCATTTAGATGTCTATGAAAACCCTTAGCCTCAGGCCTATATTGAAAGAGGCAGGGCTGATGGATTGGATTCTTCTAGAAATCAGTGAAATAAATAGAAATAAAGCAGATATAAAATAAAACAAGAAAGGAAAATATGACAATAACCCTTTTTTATTAGACTGAATACATTTTTGACAAGCCTTTGAAGGCAGAGCAAAAGATGACAATATGAAAATATATATGTGAGACATAAAAAGCATTGCAGTGACTGTATTGAGGGAAAGATTGGACATTGCATCAATGACCTTAGGGTCAGAATACTATGAGATAATTTTAAAGCCATCCAGGAAATTTAAGACCTTTGAAGTTAAAGATGATGGATTTTTTTGACATCCTCTTGACAGAACTTAACAAGGATCTGGATTGCCTATCACACTATAAGAAGAACACAAAGGAAGAACAAATCTCCAAAGTACATAAAGGGTACCACAAACAGCAAAGATTACCAAGAAGAACAATAGGATGTCAGAGATATAGTAACATAGTAAATGACAGCAGATAAAGACCTGAATGGTCCATCCAGTCTGCCCAAATAGGTACACATATTATAAATTTATGATTAAATTAAATTGGCTTTTTTCTTTGATATTTCCAAGCCATAGATCGTAGATGTCTGCCAGGTACTGTCCTTAGGTTCCAACTACCAGAGTTGCCATCGAAGCTCACTCCAGCATATCCAAACCATCCGAAATTACTGGAGTTTCCGTCGAAGCCCTCCCCAGCCTAACCCAAACCGAATAGCCATATAAGGGACACAGACTGTGCAAGTCTGCCCAATTCCGACTCTGGTTCTTCAATTTATGAGGGGGTGCTTGGGGCAATATGGGGGCTCATTTTCAAAGCACTTAGACACACAAAGTACCATAGGTTGCTATAGAACAGGCTGCCCAAGTCCGGTCCTCGAGATCTACTGACAGGCCAGGTTTTCTGGATATCCGCAATAAATATGCATGAGAGAGATTTGCCTGCACTGCCTTCTTGGTATGCAAATCTCTCTCATGCATGTTCATTGTGGATATCCAGAAAACCTGGCCTGCCAGTAGATCTCAAGTCACGGACTTGGGCAGCCCTGCTATAGAACTTTATGGCACCTAACTTGTTTGCACTGCAGTGCATGGTTGTCAGTTAACTGCTAGGCATCCTTTATAAAATCACACCTAGGATTACCATATGGCTCCAGAAAAAGGAGGATGGATTGAGACATTCAGATTTTATTTCCATTAAATGCTTTCAATGGAAGTAAAACCTTGGTAACCCTAGGGCAGTGGATCCCAACCCTTTCCTGGGGGACCACCAGCTCGTCGGGTTTTTGGGACAGCCCTAATGAATATACATGAGAGATTTGCATATAATGGAGGTGACAGACATGTAAATCTGCCCCATGCATATTCATTAGGGCTCTACTGAAAATCTGACTGGCTGGTGGTCCCCCAGGATAGGGTTGGAAACCACTGTCCTAGAAAGAGATGCCAGACCACGCACAACAGGGGAAGGGAAGGAGGGAAACAGAAGGTTACAGTTATTTTACTTAATATACCACCATTTTTAACAAAAAAAAAAAAAAAAGCCAAATCAAAGCAGTTAACAATAAATAAATCAATAAATCAATGGCAAATAATTAAAATTGATAAAATAAACACAACAGGGAAATGTACATTGTACAATTAACAATACAGAAGGTGGACTGCATGTGAGTATAATCACATTTAAATTTATAATCTCAATAAATCGTTAACACGTTACCTCCCCCCTTTTACTAAACCATGATAGCGGTTATTAGCTCCGGGAGCAGCGCTGAATGCTCCGTGCTGCTCCCGACGCTCATAGATGTTCTGATGAGTGTTGGGGGGCAGCGCAGAGCATTCAGCGTGGCTCACTGCGCTAATAACCACCATCGCAGTCCAGTAAAAAGAGGGGGGGGGGGTTGAGTTAGTGCGGTATTAATCAGAATTAATGTGCAGTCTTATTTTAAACATTACTTTTTCTGGTTAATAAATTGTCTATCTCTCATCCCCAATGAGAATCTTTATTTCTTGTATCATTTGTATTATCTAAACCCAGCCTCTCTTACCACAGAGGAAAATGTAAGTGGACATTTCAGCTCAGTCCATAATGGGATGGTATCTTTGTGCCCCACCCCAAAGGAGTGGGGGAGGGATGTCGGGCAGTCCTAAGTTGGTCCTAGTGATACAGAGGAGCCCAGGCAATTAACCCTGCCAATTTGGATGCCTGAGTTACAATCATACTTCTAAATGGGAGGAAGACCCACTTTTTCAAAACTGCACTGAAGTCTTAACCCTTCCAATTTGTAAAGCACCACATCTGTTTTTTATCCCCTCTGTAGCCCCCTTACCCTATCTACCTCTTCGCTCTTTGTTTTTTCCCTACATGAGCAGCATATATTGATCCACCATTTTTGTCCAGTGTGTCTTTCATAATTAGATCGTAAGCTCTTTTGAGTAGGGTCAGTCTCATGCATGTTTAATGTACAGCGCTGCATGTGTCTGGTAGCACTATAGAAATAATAAATAGTAGTAGCAGTAGTTCCAATCAGTTATCTAAGGGGAAAAAAAGACAGCTGTGGGTAAAGACAAATCCCAGATTCCCTAAAATTTACCCAGAAGAGCAGATGGACTGTATTTCTGTACATATAGATTGCTGAAAGTTGACCAGTTGTTTTTTGTCTTTTTTTGTATATTCTGAAAACTCTGTTTTTATCTTCAGTAAACATTTTAGTTTGGAGCAATGCTTTCTGCTGTGAGGCTGATGTAATAAGTCATGTGTTGGAACAGTGTGTTAAGGTTTTAGTGCAGTGCTCTAAAGTACACATAAAAATATTTTACTCCTGCCGCAGTAAAATTAATAGAACACAAATCACAGAACCTTCACTGCCAGATTCCCCCATACCTTCCAGGCACTGAAAAATTAGGCGTGAGTTGGTCTGAAAATAGGTTTATGAAGGTCCATTTTCATATCGCACAAATAGATTTAGGAGTAATGTCAGGAAAATACTTCTACAAGGATAGGGTGGTGGGTGCCTGGAATGCCTTTCCTCTGGAGATGGTGGAGGCAAAAATAGTGACAGAGTTCATTTTTTTAAAAAAAATTATCAGTTTAATTATTATCGTTTTATAAATAATAAAGAAAGGAAAGATTATAGAAAAATATGTAAATATTCTTAATTATAATTCACTATCTCCTCTAGTCCACATAACGGGAGAGCATATATACTATTTAAAACTATAAATGGAGACAGCCCAACCTACCTAAACGACCGCCTCATCCAAACCACCTCTACCAGGCATAGAAAAACACACCCCCCCCCCAATCATAGAAGTAAAACGGAAAAAACTATACAATGGACTACTGGCCACTCAGGCAGCGAAGATAGACAACCAAGTCTCCAACCTATTGACAACAACCCCAGACTACAAGATGTTCAGAAAGGAAATAAAAACTATACTCTTCAAGAAATCCCTTAATAAAGCTTAATACCATGATAAAGCTTAACCCCCCCCTCTTACCATCCCCTCCCTAACCCCAGATCCTACTTTTCCCTCTCTTGGAAACCTTCTCTGATCTAACGTTGTAACCCTTCTTCCATAACTCTTTTTGTAATCCGCTTTGAACCGAAAGATAATGGCGGAATAGAAATCTGTAATGTAATATAGAGTTCAAAAGTGAATGGGATAACCATAAAGGATCCCTAAACAGAAAGAGGATAGTTTTGACACAAAACTTGACAGATCAAAAACTATATCTTCATTTATGATGTGCAGGAGTGATGCTTAAATAGAAGCCCAGCAGCAGGGAAGGAAGATGATGCCAGACAGACTTCTATGATCTGTATCCCATATATTGCAAGATGGATCGGAAGGGGTCATTACGGCAACTCCAGCCAAGGGGCAATGGGAGGCGGTGTAGCCAATGCCAAACAGACTTCTACGATCTCCGTCTCGTATGCGGCACAAAGGATCAAGAGCAATTAAATTTTATACCACGTTCAAATCATCCGAGTACTAGTGAGAGTGAGAGGTGCCTGGGGTGGTGGCGCCCCTCCCCCGCTCTCTTCCCCACCCTCCCGCCGCACGCACACGCCTCTTCTCGTTACCCCGTACCTTTTTAACTTCTCTGCCACGAGCAGCATGCCCGCGTCGGCTCACCCTTTGACACCCTAGGCGTGGGACCCAGAAGTCAGAGAGAGCGCTGATGCCAACACGGGCAGCAATGTTGTTCGCGCCGAGGTTAAAAAAAGTTACGGGGAAGGCAAGGGGCATGCACATATGAGGCAGGGGGAGGAGAGGGGGCGGAGAAGAGGAGGGATGCCAGCGCCCCCTAGCAAGATGGCACCTGGGGAAGACCGCCCCCTCTGCCCTTCCTTATTATGCCACTGGTCTTAACTATCTGAGGGGAGGGGAGAGAGGAAACATCTTAAACTTAACAAGTAAAATGAGTAATTATGGATTTGTTGCCTTGAGAATAAATGTGACCGTTGGGCAGATTGGATGGACCACACAGCATCTGCTGTCATTTACTATATTACTAATAATCACAGGTCTGCAAAAAAAATTTTTTCAAGAGCTGTTTTGGTTATTCCACGTAATATTTATGTTTTTTGGTGTGCTGAATCTGAAAATGACTTCTATTTTGTCATAGGGCATCATTTTTCCTGACAATTTAGGTAACTATGTTAAATAAGGCAATACCTCAAAATAAATGGAAATAGATTTCTAAAATTAAAGTTTTATTACAATTATTTTCATGAAAATCCTTTTTTGAACTGAAATGAGCTCACCTACACACACTAAACTCAATTCTTCTTCCCTATGAGGCTCCTCTTGGTGCATTTACGCTTGTGAGTAGCATCTAGAATGTCTCTCTGAAGCATCCAACAGTAGTCTGCCATCATTGTAATGCTCCATTTTCCCTGGTATCTCCTTTCCATCTCTTTAATGTCTTGATGGAATCGTTCACCTTGTTCCTCAGTCACAGCTCCCAAATTTTCAGGAAAGTAGTCAAGGTGGGCCTGGAGGAAATGCACTTTCAAACTCATCAGGCAACCTAAAGCTTGAAATGCTTTTAGCATTCGTCTGACGATCTTTTTGTAGTGAGGATCTTTGTTATTGCCTAAAAATTTCTGTACGACTTCTTTAAATGCAATCCACCCTTCTTTTTGAGGATCCGTCATGGTATTGACAAGCTCTTGATCAACTATAAGCCTTCTAATGTCTGGTCCGATGAACATACCTTCTTTCAATTTTGCCTCCGACAGGCCTGGAAACTTGGTGACCAAGTATTTGAAGCATTCTCCATCTCTTGGAAGTGATTTTATGAATTGCTTCATCAATCCCAATTTTATCTGGAGAGGTGGTACAAAAACTTTATGGGAAGGTATCAAAGTTTCTCGGAGGACATTTTTTTCACCGACTGTTAGCACCCTCGGCTGCCAACTCTTCTTGGTCCAGTGATTTTGTCAGTCTCAACTGTCCCATAGACACAGAAAACAAGGGTATTTGGTATACCCAGCTTGTTGCCCGAGCAGCATGCACAAGACCTTCAAGTCCCCACACACTTGCCAACCATGGTCTTCATATTTAAGTTTACAAAGAACTAATTCCAAGTTCTTGAAGGTTTCCTTCAAGTGTACAGAATAACCTACAGGTATGGAAGTGTAAAAACCACCGTTGTGGAGTAAAACTGCTTTGAGACTTCTTTTTGAAGAATCTATAAAAAGACGCCATTGCTTTGAATCATATTGGATTTTAAATTGGCCCATCAGACCTTCGACATCGATGCAATAAACCAACTTGTCTCCCTGGGCAAAGTAAGGAACGAACTCCATTTCACGATGTCTGAACCATGAAGATGACACTCCTGGCAACAATAAATTCCTGCTTTTCAGCCTTCATCCGAGTAACTCAGCGGCATCTTTGGGAAGATTTAAGTCTCTTACCAAATCATTCTTCTCCCGAGAAAACAATTTTGGTCTAGTATCATCTTCAAAGTAAGGACTTGATTCATCTGGTTCAGGTATGACTTTACATTCATCGGAGCTAGGTATCTCTTCCAAGGTAGCAGGGGACTTGGGTACTGGTATATCTGTGCCATGGGGGATGGGACGAATTGCTGAGTGAAGATTGGGGTACGAAATGGAATGCTTCCATTTGGAATTAAACCCTATCACATCGCATGAACAAAAGTAACAGTTGTCACTATTGTTCTTTTGCTCTCGCCATACCATAGGAATCCCATAACGGAAATATTCTTTCTTACCCTTGAATCAGTTTTGGAGGTCCTCAACACACCGTTTGCACACTTTATGAGGCACCCAAACTTTATCTTGATCTTCAATTTTTAGTCCAAAGTACGTGAAGTATACTTTTTTCACAAAGTCTGTAATATTCTGCTGATGCTTCAACACTGTATATTCACCACAGATGAAACAGAAACTGTCTGGCGAATTAATACACTTTTGCGGAGCCATAACATAACGGTTGAAGAATGACGAGCTAACACGAACTATGATAAAAAAGTGTGAACAGCCTAGAACCAAGAACCTGATGATGATTCGTGCACAAGTGTGGATTGCAGGAGAGAGCAGCTCTTTGTCTTTATACGAGTCGTCATAGTGCTGGCCACGCTCCCCTGCATTGACTGGAGCTGCTGCTATCTGCCCTGAGTCTCCCTCCCACTGGATTCTTCTGGAAAGATTAACCCCTTCTACCATTAAAAGCACATACAGCATGCTGCTGTGTATCCCAGTAGTCAGATATGTCAGTCAGAGCAGCACTTGTATTCACCCCTTTTGCAGAGGGGAGGGGCAGATATTGTTTACCTGCAAATAACAACAAAGTGCCAAAAGAGAACTAGGGAAATGAGGAAATATAATTTTTTTCCTTAAAACTTGCTTAACTTATGTATATATTGATGACCATCAGATTTACAGTGCTATATTTTTTTTTTTTACCTAACTCGGACAACCCCTTTAAGGTTTTTTTTTGGCATTTTATATCTTAAATGCACTTATGTGAATTAATTAATAGTAATTTGGACTTTAAATTTGGTTAAAACCCATAATATAAAAAAATTTGATAAATTTGAAGACAATTTTGCATTTTGTGGCAAATCATGATATCTAGGATTTTTTTTCAATATTTTATTTGTTTTCAGCACACCAAAATACATAGAAATTAGATAAAAATAATCAAACAGCTTTTTAGTCGCAGACTTGTGTAATGTTTCTCATAAGAGTGTTCACTCACCTTCAGTGATACACAGCTGAAGAGCTGGCAGTCCTGTAAATTCAGTGTAGGCACACAGAGATCAAATCAGAGATCAGGGACTGAAATGTATTTATTTATTCATTCAATTTTCTATACCGTTCTCCCAAGGGAGCTCAGAACGGTTTACATGAATTTATTCAGGTACTTGAGCATTTTTCCCTGTCTGTCCTGGTGGGCTCACAATCTATCTAATGTACCTGGGGCAATGGAGGGATTAAGTGACTTGCCCAGGGACACAAGGAGCAGCGTGGGTTTGAACCCACAACCTCAGGGTGCTGAGGCTGTAGCTTTAACCACTGTGCCACACTCTCCCTCAATAACTTATTCAAAGACAGGACCATTACTGGACTGTAAATATGGCATATAAATGGGCACAGAATGTTCTGTTTCTAGTGTCTGCAAGATCAGTGTTCTTCAACCTTTTTACACCCGTGGACCGGAAGAAATAAAAGAATTATTTTGTGGACCAGCAAACTATTAAGACTGAAATTTTAAAAAACCATTTCCGCCCCATCTCCTTGAGCTCGGTCCCCGCAAACCATCTGATCCCATCTGCACAAGCCGTAGTTATGATTTTATATTGAACGTATTTTATTAAAGTATAAAAAGAAACAATATTCTGAACAATTGTGATTTTATAAATACAAATATACAGAGCACAGACCAACAAAGCCCCTGTCTCCCCTCCCCTTCACATATATCCCCTCTACTATCAAGAAAACTGAACAAGCCAAGTTATTATAGAATGCTACACAGAAATGTTATGCTAACAGAATACTGCAGTCCCCAGTTATGTCTCTAGCAGGATATATATTTCAAATCTGATATATTCTAATGACAAAATAGAAATAAAATTATTTTTTTCTACCTTTTGTTGTCTCTGGTTTCTGCTTTCATCTTCTTTGTACTCTTTTCCTTCCAGCGTCTGCCCTGTCTCTTCAATCCAGCATCTGCGCGTTCCATCCACTGTCTACCCTCTCCCCCTTCCACATGTATCTGACTTCTTTCTATGCCCCTCTCCCCTGTCCATCAAGCCTGTGCCTCCTCTCTCCTTTTTACATCATTCATCCCAGCTTCACTGCTTTCATTTTTATCTCTCCTACACCAGATATAGCATCTTTATCCCTCTCTCATTTCTCTGCTGATCCCCTTTCCAGCATCAATCTCTCTCCACTTTCTCATTCCTCTCTCTCCCTTTTCCCTCGTCTGATCTTTCCATTCCATCTTGACCCCCTTCCCCTCCTGTAATCTCCCTGCCAGCTGTTTCCTTCTCCCTTCCCTCCTCCCCCTATCCAACATTAACTCTCTTCCCATCCCTTTCCCTCCTCCCCTCCCAGCAGCAACTCTCCTACCTCCCTCCTGGTCCAGTAGCAGCTCTCCCTTTATCTAGCAGCTTCCCAGCCTCCTACAGTGGCTTCCTTTCCTTCCAACAGTTCTCAGTACTTGCCTGCAGCAGTGATTTACTTAGGCAGCCTTGGGTCCGTTGCCGCCTCTGAGGAAAGAGGAAGTTGCCGGTGAATCACTGCCCTGGCAAGTAGGAGAGCTGCTGGGAGAGGAGACAGCCACTGTCGAAGGCTCCCCAGGATCTTGCTCACACACGCTAACCATCTCCCTTGTACCTGCAGCTCTTTCCCTTCCACTTACACCTTCCCCGCGGCCCTCTTTAGCAACTCGGCAGGGGCGGCGATCAAGACAGGCTGCCTGTCTTGATCACCTGAGGCTGGGAGGAACAGCAGTCGGCAGGAACCGCAGTCGGCAGGAAATTTAACTGCCGACTCGATCTTGCCGGCCCTGCGCGGACCGGCAGAAATTTTCTGCGGACCGGCGGTTGAAGAACAGTGTGCTAGATTATTTCTTAACATTATCTTTTCATGATGTCATAATGTAGCACATTCAGGCCAATAAGTACATTGTTTATGAACTCGCATAATGGCAGTCATCATTCTCAAAGGTGTAAAACTGAATCCGAGGAGATTACAAAATCTGAAACATGCCACTGAATTATGATAAAACTACTATACCTTTTTTACATACAGCAGAGGTGTCAAAGTCCCTCCTCAAGGGCCACAATCCAGTCAGGTTTTCAGAATTTCCCCAATGAATATGCATGAGATCTATTTGCATGGACTGCTTTCATTATATGCTAATAGATCTCATGCATATTCATTGGGGAAATCTTGAAAACCTGACTGGATTGCGGCCCTCGAGGAGGGACTTTGACACCCCTGCCGTACAGTAAATAATGCTGGTAATCAAGTTATTCATATGGCTTTTAATCATAAGACATAGCGTGAACATGGCCAGATTTATAGCTTTTATAAGACAAGGTGGCATATCAAATTTTATTAAAAATAAACATTTAACCAATTAATTCCCTGTACTGCAGATACAGAGACAAAGGGCTAGATTCACTAACCTCCTTGATCGTGACCAATCCGTGTTCAATCCGGGCAGGTCTGATGGATTCAGAAACCAATAATATTCTAATGGGGGCAATCAGAGGAACACCCCCCCATCCGCCGACATGGATCGCTAGTGTGCGATCCTGATGCATGCGCAGACCATCTGCTTTCCCTGTAGATGGTCTGTGCATGCATTCGTGTTCATTTTTGCTGCATTTTTTTTTGTTTGTTTGTTTTTTGGGGCCCTGACTCTCCTGTCTCTTCAACTAAAATGTTGTCTTGAAGGGCGATCCCCGGCAGCAGCAGCCTCGACTAAAACTCCCCCTGTTCAAACTCGGGCTCCCTATGACAGAGACAGTCGATCAAAAAGTTTGCAACAGTTTGCTTCGGATGAGCACCAGGCACTCTCCATGCACAAGATCCCTTTTTTCTATTGCTGCTGGGTTTCATCTAAGTGATGGGGATTGGATAGGATGCTCGGCTAAAACTCACTGGCCCCGACTCTCCTGCTTTCTGCCGCCTTCCCTGTAGTTAGAGCCGGCATGTTTAAAGTGAGCTCGCACTGAAGGGAAGGATGCAGAGAACAGGAGAGTCGGGGCAGCAGAGATCAGTCTGGACGGCAGAGAGCAGGGGGAGTTTGGGGCGGCGAGGCTGAAAGTTGGGGCTAAAAGGCAGGAGAAGGGCAGAGAGTAGGGCGGCAATGGAGTTGGAGAGTGGGAAAGGACATTTGCGACTGGTCCCCAGCAGTCACTTCTTGGGTTGATCGGCCAACCCAGTCGGTTTGCAATATTTGTTTTGTGAATCGTGTCCCTGCCTACTTTGCATGCTGTTCCCCTCATTTGCATGCACGGATCGGAATCGGATCGGCAGAAAGGTAAGTGAATCGGGCTGGAGAAAAATCGGGTCGTAAACCGATCGGTACATGATTGGTTTGCTTTGTGAATCTAGCCCAAAGTATTCAGAGGCAGGGAGGTAACACTCCAAACGAAGATCAGACTTGTCCATGCACTCATTTTCTCAGTTGTCAGTTACGGATGTGAACGCTGGACACTATGGAAACAAGAAAGAACTCATTTGAGCTTTGGTGCTGGAGAAGGATTTTAGACATGTCATGGACCACCAGAAGAACTAACAAATCAATTCTGGAAGAGATCAAACTGGCTATGTCACTCAAAGCCCAAATGATGAATTTACGACTGTCTTATTTTGGTTACACCATCCGAAGAGAGAGATCACTGGAGAAGGACATCATGTTTGGGATGATCGAAGGAACCAGGCAATGAGGGTGACCTGCAATCGGATGGCTGGACACATTGAAAACAACCATGGGGATGACGCTGGAGGACCTTTCTGGACTAGCACAAAACCGATTTCTTTTTAGATCTGCAATTCATCAAGTCATTAGGATTCGAGCACGAATCAATTTCACCTAACAACAACGGCAGATACAATTGCTCTACTGAGAGTGGGACAACAAGCTCATTGATGCCAAGAACATCCAACATACATTCAATGAGCCAGCCTACATATTGTCTGACCTGCTAAATGGTTTTTCCCCTTCTGGATGGGAAATTTCAAGAAAATGATTCTGCTGTCTAAGCACTGTGGGACAAAAAAAGTAGAGTGAAGATGAGTAGCCATCATGCTTAGCTTCTAGTATTTTATCTTTCTTCGTTAAGATGGATAGCATTCTACTGTCCCATAAAATTGCCACTTCTCCATTACAGTGGAAAGAGAGAGGTAGTGGAGATGAAAATGGTGACGGAGTTCATAAAAGCGTGGGATGAACACAGAGGATATAGAATCAGAAAATAATAGTCAATATTGAAGAACTAAGGCCAGTACTGGGCGGACTTGCACGATCAGTGTCTGTATATGGCCATTTGGTGGAGGATGGGCTGGGGAGGGATTCGGTAGCTGGGAGGGTGTACTGTAGATGGACTGGAGTGAGCTTTGACGGAGACTTCAGTAGTTGGAACCTAAGAACAGTACCGGGCAGAGCTTTGGATTCTTGCCCAGAAATAGATAAGAAGAAGAAGAAAAAAACAACAACAAATTTTTAGATTGAATGAGGTTGGGCAGACTAGATGGACCATTCAGGTTTTTATCTGACGTCGTCTACTATGGGTTTTTTTTTTTTCCTTTCTTCTTGTTGGCCAGTCAATAGATGTTTTTCCTAAAACCTATATGTTCCTTTTTTTTTTTAACTGATCCTGATCTAGCCAAGCTAGTTTGTAGCAGAGGCAAGAAATTAAATCTGACCATCTTGATTAAATTGGTAAGATCCTAATTCCCAGAATTTCTTAATTTTTCACACACATCCAGATAGGGAGGGAGGGAGGGTACTTTGTTTTAATATTTGTTCAAATATAACTGCTGTTAATTGTTGTATCTGTATGCATATTTGTTTGCACTTTTTGTAAGTCTTGAAAATCAATAAAGATTTAAAAAAAAAAAAAAATCTGAGCATCTTTTCTGCCCAGCAAAACTGCTAAAAACCATTCTTTCAGAATAATCTTATAATAAAATTGATTTTCAGCAGCTGCATAAACATAGACGAAATCCAGGTAGCACTGTTGAACTGATCATTTACTTCTTCTTTGGTGCAGTAAAAATAGTCTCTAAACCTACACCAACCTGTATTATAGAAGTCCTCAAGTACCACAAGACAGGTTTTCAAGATGTCCAATATACATGAGATGCATTTGTACATACATAGATCTCTTGCATATTTAGTGCGGATATCCTGTCAACCCATCTGGCTTATGGCACTCAAGGAATGGATTGCTTACCCTGCTGTAATATCTTTCTTTCTTTTTTTTCTAATGATAAATTAGGAGTTACATAAATTTAAGGAGAAAGAAGATGGATCAAAACCTTACTGTTGAATTAGGGCTCCTTTTACGAAGCCGCGTTAGCGGCTTCAACACGTGCGACTTTTAATCACACGCTAACCCCCACGCTAGCCAAAAAACTACCGCCTGCTCAAGAGGAGGCGGTAGCGGCTAGCGCAGCTTAGCACGCGCTATTACGCACGTTAAACCGCTAACGCGGCTTCATAAAAGGAGCCCTTAATGTTGAACAACTGAGATGAACAATCAGATGGCCACTGGTTGAACCATTTTCCGTTAGTCACTGATAGATGACCAAAAAAGTCCTAGAGATACTTCAGGCATTTAAAACAGGACTTACGTAAAGTACAATCCACAAAAACAAGGTAAAACAACCCACATCAGATAAACCAGAACAAGAAAACAAGTGGGGAAGGGATTGTGCACATTAGTCATAGTCCATCTCCTTTGCTTCTGGTACGTCATAATTTAAAGGTTCAACTTCAGCATGTTTGTGCTCTTTATAGCATGGAAAGGTAGCTTGAATCCAGTCAAAAACAGGCATGCCAGAAAATCTTTTTTTTTCCCCCTTTTTTTGTCAATAAACTGATTCTACTCCTGGCAGTGATCCTGCATCCCAAAAATGTGAGCACGATGGGACGCAACTTGTTTCTGTCTTCCTGGGTGAGATAAAAGTGTCAATAGGATGTTAAGAAAGTGATTGTGATCACATTACATAAGGATGGCCTGCTTTGTAATGTAATTTTTTTTAAAAACCCAAAACAAAACAATACATTACTATTTTTTGTTACTGAACTCACAGCAACCTGTGCATGTTTCCTTGTTTACTCTTCAAAAGCATTCCAGGTATGTGGGCTAGATCTTGAAAGAACTCCAATAGCTGCTTTGCCGCCAGATGAAAACCTGGCCTGCTATGTCTACAGTTGCTTAAGTAACATAATTCAGGCAGCCATTAGCTCCCTCTCCCCCACCTCCACCCAAAATATCTACATACACACATTTCACTCTTGGGATACAAGGTCACAGCTTTTGGGGTTGTACATCCATGACCTCAGTACCCAAGTCAATTAAATCTATTAATCCTTTTGTATGTCGTCCCCCCCAAGCTTGTCATCTCTTACTAGCCCAGCTGGTGTAGCAGTAGGCACTGGTTTTGTAAGCCAGCCTGCCCCCTCTCTTATGTGTCTACATCTGGCTGACCATTGCCTTCCAAAGTGTAGCCCAATCCTCAAGGGTGGGGTTTAAGGCTCAGGAATCCAAGGCCACATCAAGCTCTTTCCTCACCACTCATGCCACATAATAGCCACATGGGTGAATGGGCGGGGAGTAGAAAGAGAAAACAGCTCAAGCCACCTAATTTACCCTTTTTTTTAACTCTACTTGCTGTTTCGCCTTCACTTTGACCCCCCACACTCTCGCCTTTCCCCTTGCTCTAGATACTGCTGCCCACTAGCCACAGTCCCCACTCTTTCATAGGAGAGGCAATGTTGCCTCAATAACTTCTCCTGGGGACTCTGGACCAGAGGCATTCTATAACTTTTTCTTCTCCTTCCCCTCATGATTACTATACGCAACACTTTGCTTTTGGGATACTAGGTTTTAGCTTTATTGGTTGTACATCTATGACTTCATTACCCAATCCGGTTAAATTAGTCAGTCCCTTTGCATGCCCTCCAGTTTGCCATCTATACCTAGCCTAGCTGATGCATCAGTTGATGCTGCTGTCCAATGCTAGCCCACACCCTCACACCTTGTTGACCAGGCGACACTTGTCAGTTGCATTCCATAGTATAGCCCAGTATCTCTTGTGGGTGCCTTAAGTCTTGGTTATCCACCATAGCCTAGGGGCAGTGCTTCCAACTTGCATCTAGGCCCTCCCAAAATGAAGCTGCAACCTTGTTGACAGTATCACTCCCTCAATCACATCCTGCAATGTCATATAGAATGTATTATTTCAAATATCTGACTGGTGCATACCATCCTCATGATATAACCCTTTAGTGTTCACAGTCATCAGCTAGTGATGGACAGCATCACTGCTTCTCTGGCGATGAAAGTGATAAACAGTTTGGGACGACTTCCCTATAAGAAAAGGCTAAAGTGGCTTGGGCTCTTCAGCTTAGAGAAGAGACAGCTCAGGGGTGATATAATAAGTTCAAGTTCAAATTTATTTGTTCTTGATGAATCGTCTATTTAAATTGCTAGGCGATGTAAAACATAAAAAAATATACAAATAAAATATACAAGTGAAAAATGTTAGTATTAACATGTAAAATAACTTTTGTTTGTAATAGAGTTCTATAAAATACTGAGTGGAGTGGAAAGGGTTCACTCTTTCTAAAAATACTAGGACTAGTAGGCATGTGATGAAACTACTAAGTAGTAGATTTTTTAAAAACCCAGAGAAAAAATTTCTTCACACAATATGTAATTAAATTCTAGAATTTGTTGCCAGAGAATGTGGTGAAATCAGTTAGCTTAGCGGGGTATAAAAAAGGCTTGGATAATTTCCTAAAAGAGAAGTTCATAGGTAATCTCAAATCCACTGCTTATTCCTAGGATAAACAGCATAAAAACTGTTTTACTATTTGGGATCTAGATAGGTACTTGGGATCTGGGTTGGCCACTGTTGGAAACAAGATACACGGCTTGATGAACCTTCAGTTTGTCACAGTATAGCAATTCTTATGACTTCCTGATGAAAACCAAAAAAAGTTTCATCTCCAGCATTTGCTTGCAGATGTATCGCTCCACCACATACCACAGGCACCAGTTTCTTTTGCACGTTGGT
This sequence comes from Geotrypetes seraphini, assembly GCF_902459505.1. Taxonomy (NCBI): domain Eukaryota; kingdom Metazoa; phylum Chordata; class Amphibia; order Gymnophiona; family Dermophiidae; genus Geotrypetes; species Geotrypetes seraphini. The sequence goes on along the minus strand of NC_047089.1, from coordinate 171,102,941 downwards.
GTGCTCCACTTTGTGTTCATTACAAAGCAATACCTGGGACCCCTGAGGAAGATGTTTTAATTGAAACATGGACCGAGTTGTGTCCTGGTTTCTCTTGTACAAAGGTGGACCACTTTAAAGAAACATTTTTTGATGCAATAAAATGCCTGCATCTAGTACATCGATTCTGCAGTCTTTTGGGGGTTTTTGTTTGCTCTACAATCACTGCTGATTTGTTGGATTCTGTTTTTCTTTGTGACTTCCTAATGGACTCATTCATGGTTGCTTTATGGGCCTCTGGGCTGGTATACTACCCATACAAATCTGATGGATGGATGGCTAAGCAGTATCATGTCGTTCTTGATGTCATGATCCAGGCTATTATAGGAATCTTAATGAGATCTTTGCCTTTTAAATGGACAATGATCCTTTCTGACCATGTCCACCTTTCCACTACCCTTGCCATTATTGGCAACAGCTGGTTCCATCACATACTTTCCATACCAAGCACATAGAACACCTCTAGTGGCTAGCATCAGGTGATCAGGTTCATACACTCAGCTCATTGCTCGTCCTCTGGATAAGCCCCATAATCCATGCCTCCCTTATCACTGCTGCACCTGCATTGAAAAAAATTCATATATTGATAGCATAGGGGTAATAATAACTTTATTTTTGTATATCACAATACCACAAGCAGTTCAGAGCGGTTTACAGAGGAAGAGACTGTACATATACAGTGATGTTACAGAAAGTATTGTCAGGTACATTGGTAACAAATTTCAAATTAAATTGGTGACCCAAGGGAGGTTAGGAAAAGTCCGTAAATATGTCAGAGGTACAGCAGGTAATATCAGTGATAAGCAAGGTGGGGAGGGTTCAGAGAAATTTATCAAAGAGATAGGTTTTAATAGATTTCCTGAAGGCTTGGTAGGAGGGTGCACTTGAAATGAGGGTGGTTAAACATTTATTCCATTTGCCAGCTTGGAATGACAGTGTTCTATCAAGGAATCTCTTATAGACACAGCCTTTCAGGGAGGGGAAGGCAAATAGGTAGGCGCAGGTGGTGCCTGGAAACTCAAACTGGTACGACAGGTAGATCGGGGATGAACCCGTTAAGGTTTTGAAGCAAAGGCAGGCGAACTTGAAGATGATCCTTGCCTCCATTGGCAACCAGTGAAGTTTTCTGTAGAACAGACTTACATGTTCCGACTTTTTGAGACCGTAAATGAGACGGACAGCAGTATTCTGGATGATTCTCAGGCATTTGATGGTTTTCTTGAAGGATCCTAGGTATATGATATTGCAGTAGTCTAAGGTACTTAAGATTAGAGACTGGACCAGCAATCTGAAGGAGAGGAAGTCAAAGTAGTGTTTAATGGTGCGGATTTTCCAGAGGGTGCAGAATAATTTTTTAACCTGAGCATTGGTATGGTCTTCAAAAGTCAAGCATCGATCCAAGATGACTCCAAGGATTTTAGTGGAGGCATTGATTGGGTAGGTTAACCCGTTTAATTTCAGAGAGGTATTCGTTAGTTTGTGGTTGGGACTTGCGAGGAAAAGTTTGTTTTTTTCTGGATTTAGTTTTAGTTTGAATTGTGTAGTACATTGTTCTACCATAGTGAGAACGGATGAGGTGAATTGTTCAGTCTGTTGTGTCAAGGAGGTTATGGGGATGATAATTGTAATGTCGTCTGTATATATGAATGATTTCAATTTTAAGGCGGATAACATATGCCCAAGTGATGCCATGTAGATGTTGAACAGAGATGGAGAGAGAGGGGAGCCCTGTGGAACTCCGCAGGGGTTACTCCAAGACTGGGAAAAGGTTCCATCGCTGTGGACCTGGTGGATGCGATTATTTAGGAAGCCTGTGAACCAGGTTAGTACCTGTCCCGAAATGCCAATAGAATCGAGGCAACTGATCAGAATGTCATGATCTACAAGGTCAAAGGCACTGCTTAAGTCAAACTGAAGTACCAGTGCGCTTTTTCCCAGAGAAAACAGATGGAAGAGGTGATCAGTTAACGCAGCTAAGACAGTTTATGTGCTGTAGTTGGTGCGAAATCCTGACTGGGAGTCATGCAGAATGTTAAATTTCTCTAGGTATGACATGAGACATGATTAACTAGGTATACCCTATTAATTGCGGCTATAGGATGACTAGTTACAAATGAGGCTGATCTCAGCACAGCTGACTCATTTTTTCCTCCTCATCCATCTTAGAGAAGTGTACCTTCACTTGAACCTTATTCCAACCCAATACCACATCTTTGTTACCAACCAGAGCAGCTACACTAGTCTTCTTTGGGGATTCTGGCACCAAATCACTGATCTGAATTGCCCAAAATGCTAGTACAGGCCAGCCCAATATGCCTAAAATGAGGAATCAACACACCCATGGCACTACATGCCTCAAGCCATTCTGAAATACAGCCATAACTAAATCCTAACATGGACGTCTCAGTTGCAAAATTCTGCTGCACAACATATATTCCGCGAAAGCCACCATACTCACAATACCCTTCTCCTCAAGTCATTTCAATGGCTTCCCATCCATGAATACAATTCAAACTCCTCTTACTGACCTACAAGTGCACTCACTCTGCAGCCCCTTATTATCTCTCTTCACTTATCTCCACCATGCTCCCTACCGTGAACTCCGGCCATCGGGCAAGTCCCTCTTAACTAAACCCTTCTCCTCCACTGCCAACTCCAAATTCCATCCCTTCTATCTTGCTGCAACGTATGCATGGAACAGACTGCCTAAGTGATTATTGTGTCAGGCTTCATCCCTTGCAGTATTCAAATCCAAGCTAAAAGCCCACTTTTTTGAGGCTTGTTGACACTGGTAAAAAGACCTTTTGTTGCACAGGAGTTAAGATATGGAACTTTTTGGTGGTCAGATACGGAATTGTTGTGAAAAGGGTATGTTTAGAAAATTACTTAAAACGCAGTTATTTGTAGATACCTTTTTTCTTGACATAACTTTCTTTTCTGGTAGAATTGATAAACTGCTTATGATTGTTATTATGCAAAGTTATGCCATTATTTTTTAGCCATGATTTTTAAGGTTGGTTTGTATGTTCATTTTATTATGTTTCTGTTTTAAAACTAAAAAAACTGTGGCATAAGTTAGAATGTTCCTTAAAGTCCAGTACTATCTCATATAGGCATTTATCATCTGGACTCTATATTGTTAACATCAGTAATAAATCTCAAAGGGAAGCCTTAGCCCCACCACTCCACCGCAAAGCCGCTTTTCAATTTGCTGGAAGCCTTACGTGGCGCCTCATCATTGGCTGTCACCTTCTTGATAGTAAACTTTTCTTTGTTCTGCTTTTTATGTGGTGAAATTATCTAAAAAAAATTTTGTTGCATAATAGCATTTCCTCTAATAAATATATATAAATATAAAGTGCTTAAATAGGGCATTTGTACTTAGCTTATATCACAGCCAAAACCTAGGACATGTAATAGACAGCACTATGTATGCCTTTTAGCGCTAGAGAAATATTAAATAGTGGTAGTATTAGTAACATATCATGTGCTACTGTGCATCTCCCATCCCATTGGGCTCGTCACCTCTTATGCATCCTCTGAAAGTGTTTTATGATGAAAGGCTTTTCAAATTTAGTTCATGTACAGACTTGCTTATCTTCACTGGTGGATTGGTTGTCCACTCACTTATTGGTAGTAAGTAATGAGAAGTCAGTTGCATGTTGGGTGACTGGAAGGAAGACTAGGCCAGAACTATCAGTAAAGTTGAACGGTACTGCTTTACTTATAGTAGATTCTTTTCGGTATTTAGGGGTAATTATTAACTCTCAAATAAATTTTACAGCTCAGGTGGAGTCTATAGTTCATCATTAAGCTTCCAAAATTGATTGTAGTACAGCACTCCCCCGAAATTCACGGAAGTTACGTTCCAGAAACCCCCGCAAATTTTGAAAAACTGAGAATACAGTTTTTAGGCAGGGGAGACAGGAGAGGGCAGCTGGAGAGGCAGGAGAGGGCAGCCGGAGCACCGGCGAGTGAAGGAAATCACTCGCTGTATGCTCCGACCGCCTCTTCCTGTACTAAAGTCGGGCCTCACCAATCAGGAGCTGCTTTGACACTGCTTTGACTCCGGCTGTCCTCTCCTGCCCGGTCATTCGCGGTCGAGACCTCAAACCACTGACCGCAAATTTGTGGGGGAGCACTGTATAACAAAATGTCTCAATTTTACTATGCCAATGCATTATTGGTGGGTATTACAAAAGATAACCTGAAGAAACTCCAGACTCTTCAGCATACTGCTCTTTGTGTTCTGGGTAGGGCTTCCAGTTTTGATCATATTACACCTTTATATGCACATTATCAGCGATTGCCAATATTATACAGGATCAGATTTAATTTGCTGGCCCTTACTTATAGGGCTATTTATGAGAAGACACCTTCGACTTTATTGTTACTGTTATATGTTCCACATCGGACACTGAGATCTTCCAGTAGTCTAACTCTGATGATCACATTGGTTAAGGAAACCCACCTGATGTCCACTAGAAAGGGGGCTTTTTCTACTTGGCACCTTCCTTATGGAACTCTCTCCTGAGTTCCTAATGGAAATACAGTCTTTTTCACATTTTAAATGACTCCTGAAAGCTTATTTCTGTGTAACAGCTTTTGCAGTTTCCCTTCTAGAGAGTTAGCAGGGACTAAGCCCAGAAGTATGTTATGATAGTAGAAGATTATGAATGTAAACTGTATCTCTGAAGTTTGATAGGAGATGTGTGTGGTCTTGTATGAGTGAAGCTTTCCTAGTTTAATTTGAAGTTCCTTTCTTTTTAAATGTGATAATGTTTTTGCATTGTGAACTACTGCGATTGCTGAATCAAGCCAGGCCCTTCTCCCGCAAGGACTACAGTATTTTCATGAATCATTGCTGGTTCGGGGATATTCTAAGGTCCAGGGGTCATCCTAGTGGGTCTGGGGTCTTCGGCAAGACCAATTCATAGTTGCGCCTGCCTTATGCTATGTCACCTTCAAAATGGCACCCTTAGTGAAAGTTTCTTGCAACTACCATGGGGGTCATATCTTCATATAAGAAAACATTTCCTTTTATGGAAATATGACCTTTAGCAGGAGTTGTGCCATTTTGAAGGTGGCACAGCACAAGACAGGAATGACTGCCAAAGACTCCTGGTCACTCCCCAGATTTCCTGGGCCCTCCTGGACCCCCAGGCCAACCCCTGAACCCCCCCCCCCCCAAGATCTCTAACCCCCCCAGACCCCCAATGATTTACGAAGATAGCCCATAATGGGGAGGGCCTTCAGAGGAGGGCTGAAGTTAGGGAGGTGCAGGGAGGACTGTGCGGGACCCTCTCCATGGGGCCCAGGAACATCAGACTGTGGCTTTGCAGTTTAATGCTCCCAGACAGTAAAATAACCCCAAGTTCTGAGGCCCTAATGTGACTTGCGATGTATCAACGCAAGTCACATGGGGACAGGTGCATAGTAATGAGATGCAAAATGTGCATTTGCATGATTGCGTAACCTGTGCTATTTTAGGTCAGGCAGCATTAGGGCCTTTAAGGCACATTAATGTGACTTAAGGCCCTAACCCTGCTTGAAGATTCCCCCCCCCCCCCCCAGGTCTCATTGCAAAAAATAGGACCTGTGCTAAAATAGCACAAATTAATGGTTGTCTAATAATCAGAAATAAATTTGAGCTTAACTGGTGGAGGTCTGAAATGCTGAGAAATGTCACGTACTGCAGCCTGAGTGATTTCAGTTCCATGGCAACCATCACATAAGAGCAAATGATAATTTTAGTTTCAGCAAAGTTAATCCCTTGTTTAAAGAAGACCGTAATATTGTTATTTCACATAAATTCCTCTTCTCCAAAGGAAGGCATAAACACTGTATTTTGGGGGGGCTTGACACTGTAAAATGCTCTCAGCAACAAGGTGCTCTTAGTAAGGAAATCTTAGGCACCATTAAGGTGGTTTAGCTTTTGATGCTCCAGCGCTCTGAGCCTCAACCCTGTCCGGGAGGCACACTTAAGCAGTCTGGTTTACAGGATGCCTGCTGTGAATAGACATGAGGCCGAGTAAGCAAATCTGACATAAGAGATGAAGCTAGGGTATACCAAACACCCTATCAAAAAAATAACCTTTGTGTACATAAACTGTGGAGAAAAAGAACCCAGCTACAAACAGAATAGGTCAGGGGTGTCCAATGTCGGTCCTCGAGGGCCGCAATCCAGTCGGGTTTTCAGGATTTCCCCAATGAATATGCATGAGATCTATTAGCATACAATGAAAGCAGTGCATGCAAATAGACCTCATGTATATTCATTGGGGAAATCCTGAAAATCCGACTGGACTGCGGCCCTCGAGGACCGACATTGGACACCCCTGGAATAGGTCATCAATCAAAGACTGGGTTCTGCATTATCAATCACTAGTCTTAAACAATCTCCACACAAACTTTTAGTTGCAGCATTTTAATGAGTCTTCTATAACAACATTCTATGTGAATAAAATAGCTTATAATGTTGCAATTACACTTCTCCCTCCGCATTTGCTGTGCTGTGATAGGGGATTAACAGGCCCGTGAATATAGAAAAACCGTGAATAACTTTTTCATATGTTATTCGCTGTTTTCTATTAAAAACCATCATGAATAAGTTTAAGTTTATTAGGATTTTATATACCGCCTATCAAGGCTTTCTAAGCGGTTTTACAATCAGGTACTTAAGCATTTTCCCTATCTGTCCCGGTGGGCTCACAATCTATCTAACGTACCTGGGGCTATGGAGGATTAAGTGACTTGCCCAGGGACTTAAGGAGCAGCACAAGGAGCAGCGCGGGGTTTGAACCCACAACCCCGGTGTGCTGAGGCTGTAGCTTCAACCACTGCGCCACACACTCCTCCATGGTGAATATGGTGAAACCGTGAATAACATGGTGAAGAAAGTGCTGGGATTCAGCGATTTTCTCTGTAAACGCTTGAAATCAGCGATTTATCTATGCAAACTGATGTAATTGGGGGGGGAGGAGCCAGCAAACTAAAAAACGCAAATAATCAAAACCGCGAATGCTGAAACCGCAAATACGGAGGGAGAAATGTAATCTTTAGTGGCCCTCTCAAAACATTGCTATCCCTGAAATCGTGTATTATTCACACACATGTGGATCGACCTGAACAGAACCCATATCAGTGTTTTCTATCAGTTTAGTAAACAAGAAACCTATTGGAAGCCAAACTGCGGCCGTTCAACACGTCTTCTAATGCCACTCAGATATTGAGCTTAACCACCATCCCAACAAGAATCTTTGTTTCCCTCTAATGATTGACTGAAAGGAAAGGGTGCTGGACTCACTGTGAAACAAAAGCAAAAACAACTACTAGTTCTACTTAGACCCTGACAACAAAAGATCCACAAAGCTACACAGTCAACTTCTCAATCATAATAACCAGAGCCGGCTCAACCTGTGGACCAGTTGAAGAACTGGCTCAAGGTGCTGGTGATTAAAGGGTACCAAAATCTTAGTTTGGTCTACCTTAACTCCTAAAGGAATCGATGCCAGACTTGAATTTTGATGCCCTTTATCGCCAGCCCCTGAGCCAATGCCTCATCTAGTCCAGCAGGAGGAAGGGACTTGAGAAAGAGGGAGAAATTTTGGATGACACGCTGGGTGTGTGGGTATAGAGATATCTGTTGGGGGGGGGGGGGGGAGGCGCTCAGGGCACTGCAATCCCTTGAGTCAGCCCTGATAATGGCCATTTTCCAAAAATGTGTATGATCTGAAAAAATAAATCCACTGCTTCTGACACACCAGCAATCTGCGGATGCAAATGGAAGGTAAATGAAATGCAGTCAGTCACTAAACACTGTAATTCTTCACATTAATGCTGGAAATATATGGCAGTAGGCCCCGCCTGGTGCATCCATAGAATATACCGTGCAGGGCACCACCATTTTCCAAGATGGCGGAGTCAGAGACAGGAGTGAGTAGGCATTGCTCCTGCCTTTCATCAAAGATATGGTGGGGTAGGCTCCATTCAGGTCAACCCACTGACTTTATAACATAATGTGTTTGAATAATACACATCTTCAGTGTTTACAGTGTTTTGAAAGAGCTATTGAAGATTGATTGCAACATTACAGGCTATTTTTTTTCACAAAGAATATCATTATAGAAGACATAAGATTAGTGATTGATATGCAGAACCTAGTCTTTAATTAATGACCCTGTGCTTCTGTTTGTATCTAAGATCTTTATTCTTCATAGTATAGATATGTATACAAGGGCTGTTGTTTTATAAGATGTCTGTATGCAATATTCCATATTTATTCATTATGGATATCCAGAAAACCAGAGTGGTTAGTTGGAATGTGCATGGAAACCTTTTGCAGTTCATTTTTAAAATGTTTTCATGATTTTCATTCTTTTTTTTTTCTCAATTCATTTTGACCTTTTCTGTTAATTACAAAAAAAAATTACATTGGAACTATTTAACAAGTACAAATCAACTTTATGTGTATTAATTTCTAGTTTAAATATGTTAAATTGATTTTACATGCGCTAATTATGGTGCACTAATAAACCAAATATATGCTAATGAATTCACATCCCCACCTCTTAGGTGTGCCTCCAGGACAGAGTTGCACTGCAGTTGTATGAGCAACACTTTTAAAAGAATGAGACAATTCTGGCTTACTGATCATGGTGCTGAGCAGAGCACATTCAATTTCATGAATCACTATAATACTCTATTGAGGGTGTAGCAGTGAGAGAGAATTATCAAAGTGCATTAAAAGGCGGACTTTTTCTACATCTTGATTATCCTTTATAAGGAAAGGCTAAAGCAGTTAGGGTTCTTTTGCCTGGAGAAGAGCTGGCTCAGGGGAGATATGACAGAGGTCTATAATATACTGAGTGGAGTGGAATGGGTAAATGTAAATCACTTGTTTATGCTTTCCAAAAACACGAGGACTAGGGGCATGCGGTGAAGGTACTAAGTAATAGATTTAAAACAAACTAGAGAAAATATTTTTTTCACTCAACGTGTAATAAAACTCTGGAAGTCGTTGCTAGAGAATGTAGTGAAAACAGTTAGCTTAGCGGGTTTAAAAAAAAAGGTTTGGATAATTTCCTAAAACAAAAGTGCATAAACTGTTATTAAAATGGACTTGGGGAAATTCACTGCTTATTCCTGGGATAAGCATAAAATATACTTTACTCTTTTGGGATCTTGCCAGGTATTTGTGACCTGGGTTGGCCACTATTGGAAACAGGATACTGGGCTTGATGGAACCTTCGGTCTGTCCCAGTATGGCAGCTTTTATGTTCATATATGCCATCATAAGGAAAGATGAGTCCCCTAGCAGTAGTACAGTAATCCTACCACTAGGGGCTGCTGGTGGCAGATTGGATCCCCACACATTTTTACACACAATTTTCACTTCAACGTTTGGTTCACACATTACCTTTGACTACTGTTCACTGTTCCATCATCATGCAATATCATGTATTGCTTATTCTACCATTTTATTATTATGCATCACTTATTTCAACATGAACACACACCACACCAGTGCCAATATATGCTCACAACTGCATTTTTAATACGTTGGGTCAATAACACTTTTCTCATCATCACATTATTGATTGCTCAACCATTGGTTGCACTCACCACAGAGCCCACATATTTTATCTATGTCTTTGCATAGTCAGTAAACACAAATTGTATTACATTCTACCATAGGACCCCTGAGGAAGAAGCATTATTCGAAACACGGACCGTGTCGGGTCCCGGTTTCTAACCAATTTGAATCATTTTTTTGGACAGCAACGATTTATTGTATTCAATAAAGTTCCCGAATCTTGTATATCATCTCTGCAGTCTTTTTGTTGTTGTTGTTGTTTTCCTTTAAGAAATGGCCCAGAAGCATCGGGCTACGGCTTAATGGCCCGATACTCCTGGTCAGTAAAACAGTAAAACAGCCTTTAGCAGGGATTTTTTAGGCTATACCTCAGCTAGCATGTGCACCCTGCAAGTCACAGTATGGAATTTACATAGTAATAAGCAGTCTTATATCTATTTATTAACTGCCTTTTTCATGAAGAGGCTCACTCTAGAGAATGAAACGGTGGCAGTTACCCGCAGCTAGCCACGGGTAACTTGCCAAAACAGTGGGGGGGGGGGGGAGGAAGTGCTCACTGCGGGCAAGGGGACAAGGTCCGTGGAGCAATGAATGGCCTTGTCCCCGCAGTTAAGGGAAGGAAGGCGCACGGTCACCGATTGCGCGTGGCCCCCTCCCTACCTCCGGCCACCATCTCCCTCCTTTCCTCCCCCTTACCTTCATGGCGCTTTAGAAAAAAAACTGAAGCCGGCGAAGCCTGCCTGTGCCGCCCTGCAGTCGCATGTGTGTGGGCAGGAGCTTCTCCTCTGATGCACCTTCCGGTTGCATCAGAGAAGAAGTTTCCGCCCACACACACATGTGACTGCAGGCAAAGGCAGGCTTCGTCGGCTTCAGTTTCTTTTCTAAAGCACCATGAAAGTAAGGGGGAGGGAGGGAGATAGATTTGGCCGGAGAGAGGGAAGGGACCGCACGCCTTCCCTCCCTTAAGTTTCTTTACGCCATGAAGGTGAGGGGGAGAGAGATTATCGAGCCACTGAAGGGCGGTGAGGTGGCGAGAGGGAAGGGTGGAAGCTGCGGGGACGGGGTGGTGAAGGGGATGGTGGTCCAGTGACGGGGCAGTGATGGGGACAGATTTTTTTCTCCCATGTCATTCTATAGTTCACTCAAAGCAGTTTATAATACACTGAATAATAATAAGATAGTTAGATGCCGTTGACTTGTGCTCGAGTCCTAGTGACTTGATGAATTACAGATCTGAAAAGAGATGGTTTTTGTGCTAGTCTGGTAAGGTCCTCCAGGGTCATCCCCATGTTTATTTTTTCAGCATGTCCAGCCATCTAATTCCAGGTCGCCCTCTTTGCCTGGTTCCTTCAATCTTCCCAAACATAATGTTCTTCTCCAATGCTCCAACTAGGAAGAAGTAAATTAATGGCGAGAATGGCAGCCAGTTGAAAGTTGGTGAGACTACACCCTCAATTTGATACTGAGTCAAAGTGTATTGTCGGTTCCCTGAAGCAGTATCGAAACGTGACACGTCGGTACCAACGAGCTTTAAGCTAAGTCTCATAATTTTCAATACATTCTTAAGTTATCAGCATAAGATATATAATCTATAGCCTGTGTGGCTTGCATAAGACCAAATAAGCACCATTATCACCAATTTGAATTCATATTGAACACTGCAATGTTTGGGTGGTGAGGCGGTGTTATCTGCCTTAGTTTCTCTGAGCAGAGTTCGATCAGTAGGTGTTACTTATTTGATTTAGTCTACTGTAATTTGATCTTCAAAGTGACTATTCTATAATAGTTCTAATATAAATTTGAGCACAGAAAGGGTAGAGCAGTCCTAGTAAAAAAATGTGTTTAGATAATGCAGTTGGCAGTCAGAACAAACAGATTTATAACATTTATCTTATTTTTTTAATCTTTACTTACGGAGTATTAGTAGCAAAGTGATAGAAAAAGCTGCCAATTTAGCTGTTTCCCACTATTATGTAAATTGAGGAACTGCTGTGCTGATCCTTATCTAGGCCTCAAAGGAGCACCAGGCTGCTCTGTGTAAAGGCAGAAGAGCAGATTCCAGTAAAGGGAATTTGACACTAAGGAATGTGTTCATAAAAAATGTGTGAAAAGTTTGACCCAACATTTGTAAATATACGGAGAATTCTGCAGATTGTCTTTGTCATGAATTATATCACTGTAAAATCCCTACACAAACTTTGAGAAATCAGCGAATTCCAAGATACCTGAGATCCCACCTACAATTGACAAATGGCAACATGCATTCTACAAACAATTCAGAGGAAATTGTGTTTTTGCTGCTTCTTTCAACGTACAATGTCAATGGACTAGATTCACTAAGCAAACCGATCGTGTACCGATCGGTTTACGAAGTCTTTGTGACCAAATTTCCCTCCAACCCCATTCACTAAAGCCTGTAGCGATCCGATCCCGTCCCTCCCATGCAAATTAGCAAACCTCATGCAAAATAGCCAAGCGATTGATTCACTAACAATTGCTTGGCTATTGTGAATCGGGTTTTACTATTGGCAAACCCGATTGCTGCAGACCTGTTGGTAACTGAGTTACCGATAGGTCTGCAGATTTTTTGACAGCCCTGCCTGTCTTTTTTATTCAATTTTTTCGCATAGTACAGATATTTTGCGTGTGTTACACACGCAAAATATCTGCCCCATAAAAAAAAAAAAAAGAAAAGACAGGCAGGCCTGTCAAAAAACAACTAAGGGCCGCCCTCCCCCCCGGTGACCCACTCCCTCCTGCAACCACCCGACACTGCCCTCCCCACCTGCACAAATATGGCATGCGACTCACCCCCCACCCCGACCGGCCCATTGCACCCCCAACCAGACTGGCCCACCCCTGGTCGAGCCTGGCTCAGTCCCTCCTTCTCCTTAGGCCACCCTCTAGCGCTGTCTTCCAGAGCAGGAGGAACTGCAAAGTCCTCCTGCTCCTTCGTCTCCTACTCTCCTGGATGACGCACTGCAAATGTGGGCCTTAGGCCTCGTCCCGGTGCATCATGTGATGCACAGGGAAGAGCCTAAGGCCCTGATTGGTTCAGGCGCCTCAGACTCCTCCTCTCTTGGGAGGGGCCTGTGGCGCCTGAGCCAATCAGGGACTTCCTTAGGGCTGAGCCTAAGGAAGTCCCTGATTGACTATTACTTGGACCAATCAGGGACTTCCTTAGGCTCAGCCCTAAGGAAATCCCTGATTGGCTCAGGCGCCATAGCTCCCTCCCAAGGGAGGAGGAGTATGAGGCGCCTGAGCCAATCAGGGCCTTAGGCTCCTCCCCATGCATCACATGATACACTGTGGCGGGGCCTAAGGCCCACATTCGCGGTGCATCATCCAGGAGCAGGAGGATACGAAGAAGCAGGAGGACTTTGCGGTTCCTCCTGCTCCAGAAGACAGCGCTGGAGGGAGGCCTAAGGAGCAGGGACTGAGCACCCCTCCTGCTCCCAACTTTTAGGTACAGGGGAGGTGTCGGGCTGGGACGGGCCAGGCCCGACCAGGGGTGGGCCAGTCCGGTCGGGGTGCGGTGGTGTGGCGCGGTGGGCTGGTTGGGGAGGTTGCATTCATTTGCATGGCAGGAAGGAGTTGGCATCCCTCCTGCCTTTTGTGGGACATCGGCGTGGGGAGGCATTTTTTAGGGGTTTGGAGAGGGAGGAGGCACTTCAGGAGGGGGACTATTTATTTATTTTTTTTAGTTCAATAGTTTTTATTGAATTTTAAAGTAGCTTTTTTATTTTTTAACCGAGCAGTTATTTTGGGTGTGTAATACATGCAAACTACCTGCCCGATTAAAATTAAAAATGAAAAAAGCCAGCAGAAGCCCTGACAGCAGTGACAGGAGGCTGCTTCTCCTGTCACTACTGTCAGGGTCTGCGCATGTTCCAGGATTGCTTTCTAGCGATCCTGGCCATGGGTAGGGGGCGTGTTAACGATCGGCCCCATTTGCATGCAGGCCTTTTGTGAGTTTGTCGATCTGCATGCAATCGGGAACGGATCTGACACGGAATCAGGGGTTAGTGAATCTAGCCCAATATGACAGTTTCAAGGGGAGACAAAGGGTGGATTGTACATGTGTGTGTGTGTGGGGGGGAGGGATTTTCCCCTTCATGATTCAGTGGGATTTGCATTCTAGCTTCTATTTGTGTGTATGTGTACAGGATTATTTTATGACAAAATGTTAAATTCTCCCTCCCCCACTCCTCCCTACCCCTTGAGGTTGCCTTTGGAATGCTTTTATGTTCTTTTATATATATTCTGATACTGTCATCTTTTGCTCATATTGTTCTAACCTAAGGCTTTGGTTTCCAAAAGCTTCTAAAAAAATATATTATTAGTTCAATACACAGCTACAACCTTATTTTCCACTTTTTAAAATTCTTATTTATTAACCTTTAAAGAGGACTAACATCTACCAATGCTTTTTTTATTAAGCAAAGATAAACATTTATGTAACATCAATGCAAGTAGAATTTGTTGACTCTGTGCCATATTTACACATGTTGCTAGTAACCAGATGAGCCTTTTCATTTCCAGACTGACAATAACCAGACAATCCTCTATGTCCTGCAAGGTACCAGAGCATTCTAATCTTACCAGTACTTGATGTGCTAGGGCAAAGTTTAAAAAAGACAATGCAGGGCACGGATACGGTTTTCTAAAATTAGGATTTCCACTTGCACATTACAGTTTGTTTGCTAACTACTTGAAAAGCAGAGCTCTCCAGGGAAACAATATGGCGGACCACTGGTGCAGATATTTCAGTGATGTGGGCACATGAAATGAAAGTAGGTCACGCTGCAAAGCACTCAATGTTTGTTTACTGAATAGTGAACACAAATTTCATATGCTTGACAGTCAATTCTATATTTTCTGCTGAATACTAAGGGGTCAATATTCAGCTGGCAGTTATTCCCGGGCCTTGACATTGAATGCCTGGTTTATGCAGAGCTGGTTAGGTTGATATTCAGGACTTATGTAGCTATGGTTACCTCATAAAGATAGGACAGCCTTTAATGCTGAATATTTAGCACTTAACTGGCCAAATGCTGACTCTAGCCCCAGAATGCCCTCCAAAGATAAGGTTTTCACGTGGAGGGCCATTTTTGATAGTGCATCTAAGGGCTCCTTTTATCAAGCCGCGCTAACGGTTTAACGCGCGTAATAGCCATGCATTAAACAGCCGGCCGCGCTAGCCGCTACCGCCTCCTCTTGAGCAGGCGGTAGTTTTTGGCCAGCGCAGGGGTTAGTGCGTGATGAAAAGTCGCGCGCGTTAACCCCACTAGCGCGGCTTGATCAAAGGAGCCCTAAGTCCGACTTTGGACGTTTCCTGCAAGAAGTCCAAAAGTCAAGGCAGAGAAACGTCCAGTTTTGAAACTGCTCGATGCCCAATTTTTTTTTTTTTTTAAATGACCTATTTGGACGTCTTGGCCCTTAGGACGTCTAACTTTTTTTTGCTATTTTCGAAAACCAAAACGTCCAAATTGAAAACATCCAAATCAAGCCCATTTGGATGTGAGAAGGACCAGCATCTTAATGCATTGGCCACACAGACATGCAAGCAAGGCAGCGAAGCACCTTGGGGGGGCACTGCTGTGAACTTCACATAAAGGGTGTCAGATACATATTTCACCAGAACCCTCTTTTAGTGTATGATGATCCCTCCAACCCCCCCCCCCCCACACACACACACACACCCCCAAGCCTACTATACCTACCTGTCTAGTACCCCAATAGCCCTTATGGCTGCAGGGACACCTATATGGCAGAACAGTAGGTTTTGGATCAGTTTTGGAAGCCTCCACATTCCACCATAAATGTAGAGTGTACGATGGGATATGGGCCTGGATCCCTCTCTCTAGGGTTCACTACACTGCCCACCAGGCTACTTCAGATATCTGCTTGCTGCTCTACAAGGATGTCTTATAATATATGGTTCCCCATAATCAGAAAAGGTAGACAGGGACAGATTTTTCAGATTATGGGGAACCACAAGTACAAGGGGGCACTCGGAGAAATTAAAAGGGGAAAGGTTTAGAACAAATGCCAGAAAGTTCTTTTTCACCCAGAGGGTGGTGGATACATGGAACGCACTTCCGGAGGCTGTGATAGGCCGGAGCACGTTACAAGGCTTCAAAGAAGGTTTGGATAGGTTCCTAGAAGATTAAGGAATTGAGGGGTACAGATAGGAGTAGAGGTAGGTTATAGGGATAGTCTGGGACCACTGCTCAGGCAATGGGCCTGATGGGCCGCCGCGGGAGCGGACCGCTGGGCGAGATGGACCTCTGGTCTGCCTCAGCGGAGGCAACTTCTTATGTTCTTATGTGGCAGTCATAGAGGCTGGTATGTACTGTTTCTTTCATATCTTAGGGGGGTGGGAAGGGGTCCGTGATCACTGGAGTTGGGCAGAGGGGCCATGCTTCCATCTCTCCACAGTGATCATCTGGTCAGTTTGGGTACTGGGGTGGGAAGATGTGGCTCACTGATAAAACTGCCGCCTCTGCACCCAGAGGTTGCGAGATCAAGTCCCAGTGTTGTTCCTTGTGACCCTGGGCAATTCACTTAGGGAAAGATTCTCAAAACTTTAACGTGGTTGCTAAACTGGTTCCAGCCGGTTTAGTGTTCATGTATTTTAGTGGCGGATTATCAAAGCGGCTTACCGTGGTCTTTTCCGAGCTTCCTAGCAGTCTCTGACTCTGCCATGTAAATGTATTACAATGAGGTCATTAATATTTAAATGAGCACTCCGGGCGATTCTCTATTATCACTGGGTGATTCCCTAACCTTGCTGTCCTACATTTGCAAGCAAAATTTTCTGGCAGGTCTGAGCTGTCCTAGCCTTACTTTCTGGTCAGTGCCTGAGCGCTGATTGGCTCAGGCATCAACAGGAAAATAAAGCTTGACAGGTCAGATATGCCAGAATATTTTGCTGCCGTCAAGCAACCACCCGATACCCCCACCCCCAGCAACAGGAAGGATACCCATTCCCTCCCGCTGCTGCCATTAAGTAAACTCCGCCAACTCCCTCCCCCAAACCCCCAGCAACGAGAGGGATGCCCATTCCCTCCCATCGCTGCTGTTAAGCAAATCCTCTGCCAGCAGCAGGAGGGATGCCCACTCCCTCCAGCTGCTGCTGTTAGCACCCCCCAACACCAGGAGGGATGCCAACTCTCTCACACTGCTGCCTTGAGCAACCCACATACACACACAAACCTGGCAGTGGGAGGGATGCCCACTCCCTCCCCCCACTGCCATCATGCCCAGAGGGGTATTTTGTTGAAAAATATCGCTGTAGAAATTCTCTTGTAGCTATGGAGATCACAAGAGAATTTCTACAGTGTTATTTTTCAATAAAATACTCCTCTGGGTAAAAAGCATTATATGATCTACGAAACACCATATAGAGACTCTTGACAAAGACACGTTTGCTGAAACACTGCCAGTATCGAGTCCATCTGTTTACACCGTGTTGTCTACCAATAAAGAATGCCTTGAATTACCCATCACTGAGTACACATCTTTTGTCTCATGACTCTCCTTTATGCATTGTTGCCCTCATCTGTGAGACCTGACCTGGCTTTAATCTAAGTGCCTTAAATAGTGGGTGGCAACAGAGGTAAATTTAGAGGGAGGAAATAACTTAGGATTTAGCACTGATTTTTAGCACTAGGCTTATACATTAGGCTCATAAACCTAGTCAGATAAATGGCAGGCCTAAAATTATAAGCGTGTAGCGGCATAATTAAAAAAAAAAGGTCTAAGTTTGTTTTGGGCCTAAGGCACTAGTTGCCCAAAGTCAGCAGCATCTAAAGTCCATTCTAATTATATGTCCAGCCTTTTGATCGTCCAGACCTCCAAGTCATCTTTCTTTATACCGCATTCTCATCCAAAAAATTGTCCAAGTCTCAAACGCCTAGAAAAGACCTTTTGGACATGGGAGGAGTCAGCAAAGTGATGGATTGGACACCCATACTTGGCAACAGAGTAGTGGGGACCTTACAGGGCACTGATATGAACTTCACAAAAAGGGTGCCACATAAATATCTCACCACAACTCCTTTGCAGGTCATGGTGAGCCCCCAAAACCTATTACAACCACCTGTCTACCACTCCAATAGCCCTTATGGTTGCAGGTGCCACCTATATGACAGTACAGAAGGATTTTGAGGGGTGCACATGTTCCACCATGAATGCAATGGTTAGACTGGCTTATGGGCCTGGGTCCTCTTTTCTATGGTTCACTAGCCCTCTCCCCCTCCCCCCCTCCCCTCCCCTCCCCCCTGACTACTTAAGACACCTCTGTGCAGCTCTACTAGGCTTTCCTATGCCAGGTGCTGATGTTCTGTAGAAAGGTATGTGTCTCTATTCTGATTTTTATGGTGGTGTGCGAGGACCTATACTTTGACCCTGCAGTGGTTATCTGGTCACTTTGGATACCTTTTTGGCACTTATACCTGTTTTTAGATTGCCTAAGTGACAACGTATAAGTTCCATCTAGGCAGTCACGTCAAACTTTCGATTATTGCTGCAGGATGACTAAGTTTGGTCGATCCACATCCCACATACCTCCTGCCCTAACCACTCCTCAAAAAATGTGCCTTTTTGCTGTGGGCACACAGCGGCAGTCAAAAGGCTTAAGCTACCTCTAGATACGTCTAAAACCCATTTCGATTATCGGCACTTGGACGACCTGTCTTTAGTGTAAATCATTTTTTATTATTGAACAGTACAAAATAACATACAATACCCCAGCATGAACAGCAGCCAAAAACAGTTCATATCTTTTACGTATTTTCCTTTCAATTATGTAGCTCATAACTTTTAATATCTTTGAATTTCCAGCTAATAATTTTTGCTCCTAAGTTTGGCTGAAAGTAGGGCAGAACTTTAGGAGCTTAGCAACTGTACGGTACACCATAACACCACATAAATTAAAATATATGTAGCAAAGTTTGTTTATTATTTATTTTTTGGGTTTATTAACCACCTTTATGAAGAAATTCACCCAAGGCAGTGTACAGCAGGTAAAATTCAATATAAAACTTACAATTTTGTTAACATAACAGTATTAAAATGACCAAATGCAGTATAAACATAAATACAATCATAGGCAGTGGAACGCTTTTTTGTATGGGGAGCTCAAAAGCTTTGCCCCAGACCTGCCCAAGCCCCGCCCCAAATCCACCCAAGGCCCGCCCTAGACCCCCACCTCCATAATAATAGTACTAATTGTAAATGCCATTTCTTCCATTCATTTTTTATATGCACACAATATAATCTTATTAACAATACACAATGGTAACCACAAAATGAAACTACACAAAGCACATTCTTTTCCCCTCCTCACCATTATACATCATTTTTTTCTCTCTCCTCCACCCCTATGTGCAACGTCTCCCTCTCTCATTCCCTCCCTTGCTACAAAGTGAGTGGGGTAAAAGAGAGAAAGAGAGTGATCCAGGGTACATCTCTCCCACCCCCTCTATTACCATATCCAACATTTCTCCCTCTTTTATCCCCTAGACCATGGGTAGGCAATTCCAGTCCTTGAGAGCCGGAGCCAGGTCAGGTTTTCAGGATATCCACAATGAATATGTATGAAATGGATTTGCATGCACTGCCTCCTTGACATGCAAATCTATCTCATGCATATTTATTGTGAATATCCTGAAAACCTGACCTGGCTCTGGCTCTTGAGGACCGGAATTGCCTACTCCTGCCCTAGACTCTGTGCAGCATCTTTCACCCCCGCCCACCAGCCCCCCCCCCCGCCCAACATTCCTCTTTATATCACCCCTCTCCAGCTCCATGCCACATCTCTTCCTCCATTCCCTCCACCAATATGTTCAACATTCCTCCCTCTTGCATCCCTTTTATCTGTCCCACTGTTCCCTCTCCAGCACCATGACCAACATTTCTCCCTCTCATCTCTCTCTACCTCACTTCTCTGCCATCACCATATCCAACAATTTTCTCCCTCACTATGCCCAACAATTCTTCTCTTTCTTCCTTTCTCTCACACCCAT
Source organism: Geotrypetes seraphini (assembly GCF_902459505.1). Lineage (NCBI taxonomy): Eukaryota > Metazoa > Chordata > Amphibia > Gymnophiona > Dermophiidae > Geotrypetes > Geotrypetes seraphini. The sequence goes on along the minus strand of NC_047089.1, from coordinate 171,083,276 downwards.
GCTCAACAATTCTCTTTCTATTCCCTCCCCACCTCAGAATCTCTTTCCCCCCTCCCTCCATCCTATGCCCCAAATTAGTGCCCCCTCCCTCCTTCCTTCCTTTGTCCCCAGTTCATGCTCCCTTCCTTTCTTCCATGTCTCAATGCGTCCCTCTCCCTCCCTCCCTTCCTCACATCTCTCCCTCCTGTCCTCATTTAAGTCTAACATCTCTCCCTTCCCTCACTCCTTCTCCCAAGTCCTATATGCTCCCTCTCTCCCCCAAATCTGAAATGTCAATCCGGTGGAAGAGGCACCTTTCTACCTGCCAGCGTGCCTGCAGGTCGACTTTCTCGACCATGTCTCCTCGCTGACTTCTACTCCTTTCCACCGTGCGTATACCTTTAATTTCTCATAAAAGTGCAGCACCGTCCTGACGTCGGCCCCCAGCATCTTCCCTCCACTGCAGCCCGCCCTCTCTGACTAAGTGTGGATAGGATCCTTAGAACAGATTTGAGAACCTCTGCAATGTAATTGGACCTTATTTGATTGTTGATTTTTTTTTTAGTTCAAATACTTTATTGAATATGTGAATGAAAATAACAGAATATAACATTGGGAATGGTGAATAAGATACTGTACAGTGTACAAACACAGTTATGCATCAATAATAATTGTAATTATCGTAAGGGTAAGTGTTCTGATTTTATCATTCGATATCACAACTGTCGTTTTATATGCATAGGGATTTACACCTTTATGATGTTGATTTTTAATTATTCTGGTTTTTGTTCACACTTGTTTTGGTTCAATGATATTTTTAATTTATTGTTTTTCATCTTTATTCTTTTCCATTTTATTATTTGAATTCTTAAGAGTTTTTGAAATATCTTTATTTGATTTTATTTATTTTTACTTCTTTCTCTGTAGAAACCGCTGGTTCTAACAGGTTCTTCGGCAGTAAGCATTCTACCTACCTTTTTGCAGCAGGGTTTATTGCTTAATATTGTTTTCTTCCATCATTTGTATACATCTCCTACCATTCATTTTAGAGGCTACTAGCATAGATTTTAGTCCTGTCTAGGAAAGATTGGGAATATCTATGGGTTGTGGTATGGTATGGTATTGTATTCTTCCTTATTGTATTCTTAATGTTAACAATTCCTTCCTTATTGTATTCTTTTGTACACTGCCTAGAACTGAAAGGCATTGTGTGAAATATAAATAAAGAATTATGCAATGTATATGGCAAATATGTGTTGTAACTTCCTCTACAGAAGTGAAAAGGAACAGGACTTTACATACTAATCCTGACCATATGCTAACATATTTTGAGCTTGCTCTGACACAGAGAACGACCCAATAGACAACAAATATGTTTCACTTAGCAAAGGTTAAACAAATCTACCATAGATTTTCATGTTACTTGGCACATTCCAATTTCCTATAAATTCTAATTTAGAAATCATGTAACCAAAGATGTTATAGACAGTGAAGTGATTTTATATTACTACACACAAAACTAGTATATTCAAAATGCATGTAGTTTTGCACTTATTTTGAAAACCAATAAAGATTTTGATAGGGAAAGAACAGATATTTATTGGAGAAATGAGAGAATCAATTCTGCCTAGGATGCCTCGATGAAAAAAGCAATGGCTCCCCCTACAGACCATCCCTGAACACAGCACTCAGTCAGAGGAAAAATGAGTATGATTCCATTCTTAGTTACGTGTACCTCAGGTGTTTTATTTGTATAATTTCTACTGGGAGATTTCACCCTTGTGCTCTAGTAATAGTCATTGCACTATTATATACCCAGTGTGGTCAGGTGCTAAGATATTAATGCCCTCAATATGTTTTATATATATATATATATATATATATATATATTTATATTTATTTATTTTATATATATATATTTTTTATGTATATATATATTTTATTAGGATTCGTACAGGTTCTTAATCTCAGCCACGGGACCAGTAAGACACCGTCCACAGCTCATGGCTTAGATATTATAAATTTAATCCTAGCCAAAGGTGATACCAGGCAGAGCTAAGGGTTTCTGGCCCCAGAAATATCTAAGAAAAAGAACCATTTAAATTAAATCATTAATTTATAGAGTGTGTTTGGTTGGGCAGACTGGATGGACCATTCGGGTCTTTATCTGCCGTCATTTACTATGTTAAGGAATCTATTACCCATATCCTGCACAGCACAGCTGTATTAGAAAGCCAGCTTGAGCAGCACATGTGTTCCTTGATTAGCATCTGTAGATAAAATCAACAGAAAATGAGTGTCAGAAAACACATGGAATAAAAAATGTGATCTTGCCATGTTGTAGCCTAGCATTGCAACATGGACAACAGAGTATTTCCTTCTGGTTGCTGTTTGCAAGCGATGGGATCATACTTCAGAAGGAAGTTCCATGAGTGTCTTCATAATAGCAAGTTGATACCAAACTCAATATATTCATACCAGTTGTAAGAATGTAGAGGTGGTCATAGAGTGATTCATCGCCTGTCTGAAATCTTCTTGGATGGTGAAAGACAGATTGATCTTCATCACCCCCAAAACAGCCATAGTAGCAATAGGGGCTCAGAGAACAATGGTTAGCTGGGTAGTATATAGAGGCCGACCAAAACAGGTGGTTTTGGTTCTAGATGAAACCAAATCTGTGGTTGATAGTCACTGCCCAGTTTTGGCCGGAATGGAACTGAAACCAAAAATGATGCCTTGTGGTTCTCCCGAGCAAGGCATTTCCACCCCTTCCCCCCATAAGAGGGCAGGTCAGCTGGCTGGCTTCCCGACCCCCAACCCCTTCACCCTCCCATCACTTCCCTACCTTTGCTTTAAATGGTCTGGTTGCTCCTGTTTATGCTGCTTGCAATTCCATTATGGCTGCTGGGATCTCCTATGGCAGTCTCATGAGGCTGCTGTGGGAAGTCCTGGTAGCCATTTTGACTGAGGAATCTACAGGAGCAAGAGTGAGTGGGAATCACTCTTGCCTAGAAGACGCTACTAGATCACCAGGTCATTTAATGAAAGGGTCAAGGAGGGTCTTATGGTGGTGGGAGGGCAGAAGGGTTTGGGGTCAGAGGCTAGCCAGTCCAGCCTATTTCCAAGGAGGGGCGACAGCAGTGGCAGAGAGTGATGGTGAGGAGGGGAGAGCTTCAATTTCAGTCAAAAATACACAAGCATTTTTGGCCGAAATCTCAATCTACGGTTGGTTTCAGTGCTAAATCCAAAACTGAAATTTGGTTGGCCTCTTATAGTCTATGTATGTGTGTATATTTACTTATCTATTTATAAGCAAAAAATTTCTGATCATTTGGTTTTAAAACTCATTTTACATATCTGCTCATTTAGAAAAAATCTGTCAAAAATTAATAATGCTGTACTGCCTGTTTCGCTTGCGAATGCAGTATGAGATTGTTGGTCCAGTTTTCTGGAATTCATTGCCACATTGTAAAAGGCAAATTGAAAATTTTTCTATTTTTAGAAAACAGGCGAAGGCCTTTTTTATTTATGCAAGCATATACTTGAATATGCAATGTTAACCTAAAATAAGTTGCCCTGTTCTAGCTAGTTGTGAAGGGTAATTGTTTCTTTATTTTCCTTTTATGTCTATTTTATTATATAGTTTTATGTAATGAAAATATTATGTACAGTATATTAATTGTGAGATGCCCAGAATTGTAGATGGTGCAGGATAGAGATTTTTTTTTTTTTAGCAACATAGACAGAAACATAGACACATGATGGCAGATAAAAGCCAAATGGCCCATCCATTCCGCAGTATCCACTATCTCCTCCTCTCCCTAAGAGATCCTGTCCTACGCTTTCTTAAATTCAAATACAGTATTTGTCTCCACCACCTCTACCGGGAGACCATCCCACACATCTACCACCTGTTCTATAAAAAAGTATTTCCTTAGATTACTCCTGAGCCTATCACCCATCTCATGCTGTCTCACTGTAGAGTTTCCTTTCAAATGAAAAACACTTGTCTCATGCCTTCTAGGCCCTGATGCTAGCGTTCAGATCCTTGCATGACATGGCACCAGGCTACATGACGGCTAAGCTCCCTCCATATGTGCTGAACTTGTCCCTCCGCTCCCAGGATGAAATATGCCTCAAAATGCCCCTTGGTCGTGCTCTGTAACTGGAAACTGCCAAACAACGTGCCTACTCTCATTTCATACTGAGCCACTAGAATCGACTGCCCCCATAGATCAGATCCCTCAACTTTAGGAAAGCAATTAAAACATATCTCTTCACCTAACTTCATTGACCATGACTAATGGATTACAAGGAAATGTATATGGGTACTAGATCCCGGTACGTGTCACATTAGAGAAAAACTTAAATTTAAATTCTTCCATGGTAACTATAGAAAATTTAACCTGTGAATTGTACATTAAGGGGTTCATAATAATAATAATAAAAAAAAAAAAAAACAATCATACAGAAAGTGGCCTAAGTCGGTATTTAGACGATCAAAAAGATTGATCGTCCAAGTACCGATAATCAAAGCTGGTTTTAGACCAGTGGTCTCAAACTCGCAACCTGGGGGGCCACATGCGGCCCACAAGGTACTATTTTGAGGCCCTTGGTATTGGAAAACTTGTGCCTTAGGTGTCTGGTGGTTGCTTTCTGGAACGTTGCCCGCCTGACTGCTGTAACCTCATGGAAGCGCTTTCCTGCATCTGTATGCGATTGTCCTCTCCATTCCACCTCACAATTGTGTGCAGATGCAGAAAAGCGCTTGCGTGAGATTACAGCAATCAGGCGGGCAACGTTCCAGAACCTAAGGTAACCATTGGAGGCAGTGTAGCTTGTGCGTGTCCGGTGCTGGAGGAGGTGAGAACTGAAATTTCAAAAATTAAAGTTTCCCAAATTTACCTCTCCAAACTTTTATAGTCTTTGGTGTTCATTTTCAAAGCAGATGAATGTTTTAAAATGCTTTAAATAAAACCCATCTGCTAAAAAATGCAAATCCTGATTTTGGAAAGTCATATTTTTGGACATTTCACACTAAAATTCATCCAGATAGCAAGGGGATATGTTGTGGGACATGTTTTGGGTGAGACTGGGGAGGGCCCAAAAGTAAGATATCCAAGAGAGATTTTCGAATGGGAAGAAAAGTCCATGTATGAAAAAAATGGGCATTTTTATCTAAACCTGTTTAAGTTATGGTCAGATTACAAAAATGGGTTCTAATTGAGTAGCTGAGCATTGGAGAGATTAAGGCCTTAACCTCCCAGTGGTTGCTGTAGCCCTCCCTCTCTCCTGAAATATGTCAGCAGCAGTTTTAATGGCCATTCTAAATAAAGCAACAAACAGGTCAGAGGAGTGTTAGTGTAATGGATGTTGAACCAAAGGAAAGAGGTTCAAATTAGAGAATGACACGGTGGCGGTTTACCCATGGCCACCGCATTTTAGCCGCGGGTCACCCGCCGAAAACGGGGAAGAAAACTAGCAGTCGCTGCGGCGACGGGGACAAGGCCATTCACCGCCCGCGGGGCGGTGAATGGTCTTGTCCCCGCAGTGAGGCATGAAGGATCGCGCGGTCCCCGCAGCTCACACCCGCCTGCCCAATCGATTCTAGTGTTTAGCCAGCTCTCTCCCTTCTCCTCACCTTAGTTTGTAGATTTTCTTTTTCGGCGACCCGCACGCTATCAGAGAGCCGCGCACCTGCTGCTGCTCAGTTTCATCTTCTGCTCTGACGCAACCGGAAACAGGAAGTTGCAGCAGAGCAGAAGATTGAACACTGAGCAGCCGCGCGTGCGAGGCTCTTTGGGAAAGCGTGCAGGTCGCTGAAAAAGAAAACCTATAAACTAAGGTGAGGAGAAGGGAGAGAGCTGGCTAAACACTAGGATCGATTGGGCAGGCAGGTAGTGGCTGCGGGGACCGTGCGATCGCTAGTGTTCCCATCCCGGCTCAAATTGGAAGGAGGGAGTGAAAGGGAAAAGGATTCTGGGCCAAGGGGATGAAGTCGGAAAGAAAAACCCACAGCAGGAAAGAAAGGGAAGGACTGGCAGGTGAGCCAGATGCTAGAAGCAGGGGGGGGGAAGAAAGAGGGAAAAAAGCTAGATGGGGTTGAAAAGAAGAGACACACTGGTATGGAAGAGGAAGATAGGGGAAATCTGGACACAGGAAGGTAACAGAAAGAGGGGAAATTATGTGCATGGGGCATAGGGACAGAGACATAAAGGGGACATGCCATGGGGATGGTATATGGACACAGGGGGGGGGGGGCAATGGCAGATACATAGGGGAGATATTAGAAATGTGGAAAATAGGAGCACAGAAGCGAGATGGTTTGTGGGGATGGGACAGGGACCGAGCTCGCAGGCTGCAGTGGCTTACACAAATTACATTGTAACGTGCCATGAAAATAAGAGGGAGAAAGGTAGATAGATAGGCCACGCGAGAGGAGCTGAAGGGTGGTAGAAAGGAACAGATGGTAAAGGAGGGAGGGAAGGGTGGTGGTGGAAAGGAATAGGACAGACATTGAAGGAGGGTGGAGAGGAACAGACCCTGAAGGGAAATGTGGAAGACAGAATGGGAAGAAGACAGATGCCAGACTATGGGGGAGCGGAGGGAAGAAGATGGGTGCTAGACCAATTGGGGGGGGGGGAGTGAAGGGAGAGGCACAGTAACAGCAAATGGAAGACGCAGAGAGAAGACACACAGTGGAAGGAAGGAATTGAATGAGAAGATGTGGAAAGCAGAAACCAGACAACAAAGGTAGAAAAAAAATTCTATTTATTTTTTGCTTTAGTTGTGTTGATAAAAATTTATAAACAAAGCCCTGCCAGCTGAACATCTCTTTCTCTAGTTCAGCAGCAGGAACTTTGATTTATAAGAAAGGAATAAGCTAAATATTACAGTACTAAGGCTTATATGGATGCAGCGGGGACGGTGACGGGGCGGTGAATGGGATGGCAGTGGCGGTGACGGGGCGGTGAAAGGGATGGCGGTGACAGTGACGGGGCGGTGAAGGGAACGGCGGTGACGGGGCGGTGCAGAGGATGGTGGGCCGGTGACGGGGCGGTGACGGGGACAGATTTTTTTCCCCGTGTCATTCTCTAGTTCAAATCTCACTGAAGGTTTTTTTAAAAAATAATTCTTTCATTGCTGTTAACTTCTACAAATTGGGAGAGCTTATGGCTTTCAGCTACAGGCAGTGGCGATTAAACAATTAATTCTCTTTCTTTACCACAGAGCATATTGGACCCCATACAAACTTTCTAAAGTCTCCTCAGAGTTAGCTAATATGTGTTGGTCTTGTACTACTCAAATAGGTACATTGGACCACATGCTGTTCCATTGTGTTCTATTACAATCGCTCTGATCAGACATATGGGCTACGATATGTGATATATTGCCTATTACTGAAAATATCACATCACAGGAGGCTTTGGTTTGGCATCATCACTTGATAGCCATAGCATGAAATTACTGAACTGCTTTCTGTTAATTGCTCTGAAAATAATATTATCTCACTGGAAAGACTTTTCTTCCCTCAGTTATAATGAATGGTGGAATACTGTTTGTTTATATGCGAGATATGAAAAATCAATTGCAGATAATAACCAATCTCATGGTTTCCTTTTTTCTAAGATGTGTTCTAAAGTCCTAGCATATGTTGTTAATACTCGTAATTTAATTTATCCCCACTGTTTGACACTATAGCTTCTGGTTCTGATTACAACATACTCACTCGTAAATATGTAAGGTAAAATTATGTAATTACCTGTTAATTTTCTTTCCTTTAGAAGCAGCAGATGAATCCAGAGACCAATGGGATAGCTCACATCTATCAGCAGGTGGAGATAGAGAAACTGATTAACAGGTGTACTTATTTGCTGGCACTCCTCCTGTCTCATCAGTATAGCTCCTTGCCCAAGCACATTTAACCATCAATAGGTATAGCATGTAAAAAACTTCTTTCCCAGAACATATCGCAAATAGCAATGATACAGAATACAATCATTAAGAACACCCAATCACTAAACGTCGCATACGAAACAACCGACAACCAAATACCAGAAAGGGTGGGGCTCTGGATTCATCTGCTGCTTCTAAAGGAAAGAAAATTAACAGGTAATTACATAATTTTACCTTCCTTAGCAAAGCAGCAGATGAATCCAGAGACCAATGGGATGTAGCAAAGCAATCCTCGATCTGGGTGGGAAGCAAACGCCGCCTCCGCAACAACCGAAGCACAAAACGCCCCTACCGTAAGTGCCCCCACATCCAAGCAGAAATGCGGAGAGAATGCACTCTCGTAAGACCAAGTAGACACGAGACAAATCTCCTTCAAGGAAAAACCCCTGGGCCGAGCCCCAGGAAGTAGGCATCGCTCCTGCAGAATGGTCATGAAGTCGTTCACCAACTGCTTCCCTGCCAGCAAGCAAGCATAAAGAATGTCCTCCTGGACCCATCGAGCGATGGAGGCTTTGGACGCCGCCATCTGTTTGAGGCGTCCCTTGAAGAATACCAAAAAAGGTTATCTTAACAACAAGAAGAAATTAGAAACCTTGCTCGCAGAGAATGCTACGCACTTTCAAAAAAACCAGTGAGGAAAAGTACGTCTCCCCAGTTCTCCTCCCAGGAAGAAGGAAGGCAAAGTGAGCATGTCATAAAAAAAAGGATGACACCTCCTGAGAAGTAATTGTGGTACCATCTGAACTGATACCCCAGATTTTGGAAATCAGAAATAGGCTTCCCCGCTGAACAAGGCCTGCAACCCGGAAAACTGCAGAGCCAAAGCAATGGCTACAAGAAACCCCGTGTTCTATGGCACAAGGACATGAAGCCTTCGGAACTGCGAAGAAGCACCTGAAAATTGCATTCCGGACTTTCTAATTGGTGTACAAATATACCGTAATCCGTTTAGGAACTGAACTACATGAAGCTGAGAAGTAATATACCTGGCTCTTGTCACCAACTAAGAACGGCACTAGAAGCGGAAGAGAATTGAACGCTAAGCCCCCTGCAATGCCCCTGTGCCCAAAAAGGAACTCCGGAAGGGTGCAAATATGGAGAAGTATCCAAGAAAGAAAAAACCTCCAAAGGGAAGCAGAAGCCACAGGTTAAGACGTCTGTAGCGCCTGGATAAGAGAAGAAACAACCTGCTTCGCATAACAGGTCCGTCATGACTATTCAAAAGCTAAGTCGTAATACCAAAGTAGCACGAATATCCATATTGAGCGGACCCTAGGTGAGCAAATCCGGACATACTCGTAAACTTCATAGTCCGGCTGTCGAAAGACTCATCAGATCCGCATCTCAAGGATGGCGCAGCCAAGCCAGAGATTCTACAAATACTGTGCCCGGAAGCGAGCTAGAGATAGCAAATCCCAGCTAAGATCAGCCAGGGGAAAACACTGAAAAAAGGGAGAAACGAGAGGCGAGAAAGAAACCCCGCTGCTACTCCCTCAGACTCCCCGTCCCTGTGCCGGCTGAAGAAGCTAGAAAGCTTGGAATTTTGAGACGAGGCCATGAGGTCCAGGACCAGGAGATCCCGCCTCCATAAAAAGAGCTGGAACGCCTGAGCCAAAATTCCCAATACTCAGATGTAGAAGATTTCACTGCTGACTGTCCAGCACCTCTTATTTGTATTCATTGATTCTAATTTGTAACTTATCGCTGACTGTCCAGCGCCTCTTGTTGTAAACCGCCTCGAACTACCCTGGCTTTGGCGGATATATAAGAGAATTCTTCTAGAGCGTACACAGTGCCGCACCTATTAACATACACAAATGGGCCATGCTCCGAAGGCACGGAGAGAAAGTCTATCTACATTCTTTCCTGACTCATAACATGAATCGCCAACAGAAGAGGAAGATGAGGGTCCACCCATCGAAGTAGAACCACAACAGTACCCGCCAACCGAGTACAGCACCTACTGCCCAGGCTGTAGAGAAACACCCCCCTCATAATACAGACTGAAAAGACCTACAGTGTCACTCCGGAAGAATGGTCTGAAGCTCCAGAAAGGTAGCCTGACCATGCTCCAGAGTAGACGAGCGAACAAGTCCTGAGTCGCCTATTAATACCAGACTCCTGGAGCTGAGGATGGAAGGTATCCAGCCCCCAACCCGACAGCCCGGGATGTGTGGTGACCATAAGCTAGTCCAGCAAAGACCGAGGCATGCCTTTGCCAAGAGAAATCTCGGTGAGCCACCCAATCCTACAGAGCTATGCTTGAGGAGCCTACCAAAGAATTGGAGCCCTGAGATATCGGGAACCACCGGAACAAAGCGACTGCTGGAGCAATCTCACGGGAAAGCAAGCCAAAGTTCCCAGTGGAATCACTAACCTAGATCTAAAAATCTGGACAGAATCCCATACGCATGTTCTAGGGGACTGAAGAAGGCAAACCTGATATCGTAATCTGTCGCCCCCGACTCTGGGAAGAACCCCAGTCCTCTCCCATTTGAACAACATCCCCTGATGTTCCAAGGATTCGTCCAGGAGAAATGAGCTCTTTGGAAAAGTGAAGATTCACATCCAAAGAATGGAAGAAAAGAAGGTCAAATAAAAGAGATCACCTGATCGTGTCTGACAAAGCCACCTGGCTGGAAGACATCCAAATCAATCAGTCTTCTAAGAAAGAAAATACCGGAATTTCCGGTCTGTGCCAAAACGCCACCACAGCCAACTGCTCTAATAATCAAAAATGGTCATGGAGTCGTGGCGCGGCCAAACGGCATCAGACAAAACTGATAGCGCTGCTCAAGGAGAGCAAAGCGAAGAGAGAGCAATTCAGTGCCCATAGCGAAAGTGTAAATACAAACTAATGTACTATAATGAGAGCCAGCTCCCCCATCTAAGGCACCAAGGAAGTAAATGGAATAACTTCCCTTAGTCTAGGCCAAAAGAAGTCTGCCGAAACCTAAATTGCTGCTCGAGAATAACCAAGCGCATATCCTGCCAATAAGGTGGCCAGATGTGAAAATTCAAGTAATCTCCCAGTTCCCTTTGGAAATGTTCAACTTCGAGAAATGAAGAGATTCATATGAAATCTAGTGCTAGTCTGATCAAGTCCCCCTTTTTAATTTTGGGCCTCATGAAGCAAAGGGAACCACTTCCCTCAGATCCGGAAGAGCTGAAACCATCGTCCCAAATACCGGCAACCCTGAAGGGGATCCCGCACCAGCGTCACCCCGGAATATTCAACACACAGGAACACCAAGAAAGAATCCGAAATGGGAGACAGGAACGCAAAGGCGCAAGAATTGTCAAAGTCCCGTGACTTGGCAATATTACAGCTTGCCGCGGAATTAACGGCCCCTACAAAGTGAAGCAGAGGTCAGGGAACGAGCTGGAGGAAAACCGTAAGCTCTGATCAGAATACAGGAACACTCCTGAGAACAAACTAGTCATGCAATTGAATAAGGACTATGAGAGAAGTCTGAAAAATAAGACTAAGCTTTGGCAGCCTGCGGAACCTGAAAACCGCCTGCAAGCTGCTCCAAAATCCAACCGTTCTTAACGGGGAACCTTTTTTTTTTTTTTAGTAATCAAGGCGGCCCAGGGAAGGCAACAAGGTTGAACACCCCTGCTGAAAACCCTGCCACACTAGAAACAGCAAAAGACAGTCATGTCCGCAGGAAAATGCAAAAGTCAGCATGCCCCATATGTACCGAAACAATTTCCACAACGCTACCAGACACACTCAGCGCTGCATAAAGGCACCCACATTAAGGAAACTGTCAGATCTATCTAGGCCCACCCTGTGGAGACAGCGATAGAGATTGAGGAGACACCTGAATAAAGCACCGGGTAATCGCCTATGACTGACATAAGTCGCACTGTGAGTTGCCTGCTACCGACCCAGAACGGAGGAAATCTGAAACTGGGTGGTGAAACAGAGAGTAGATGCTCCCTCTCTTCCAAGCGCCTGTAGAGACTCCCAAAGAGCCAACACAAACGGGTCAAAAAAGAAAAATCAACTCGGGAGACTTCCACACACCAAGCTGCACTGTCTCAGACATGTAGAGAACCGCCATAACTTCCGACGCATCTGCCCCAAAGGCACAGAAGCTGCGACAGACGCCAATAAAAGTCCACTGACAGAGAAACACACTGAACGCTGCGGTGCTTCCACCAGCGCCGGTGTACAAGCTCAAGCCACATGTTCCTTGCAAGACAGCGTCTCCTAGGAAACAGTTAAAATAACTGGCCAGCGGGATAAAAGAAGACGAACCACAGTAAACACTGACTCCCAGTCAGCCTCGTGGGGAATGCTAACCATGCTGCGGCGAACCCAGCAGAGCACGATAACAAGCGTGAGACTGTGCCGCGGACAACTGCTGGCCCCAACTAAACTCGCTGAAAAAACATAACCGGAGCAAACCGACATGGCCGGAGCCCTCATACTGGAAAAGCAATGTTGCTGAGACCTAGAAGGAAAGGATCAACCAATTTAAAAAGTTGGAGCCCACCAGGCGAAAATAAGTCTAAAACATGAGCAAACTGTCTCAAGTGCAGTGAGTCAGAAATCAATAATCAAGGTGGCGAACCACGCGACTGCACAGCCGCAGTTTCCACAGAATTCACAGCTCCAACCCACTAGGAAATATAAACCACAGTTCAAAAAGAAATACTCACAACCTTGTCAGCAGGGCTGGCAGACGTCGGCAGACACCGGCCGAGCCCCACAGGAAGGGCACATTCACATATAGTAAGTTCTGCAGGAATATCTGTATAGCCATATTTTTGAAAATGATACCAGACAAATGTTCATTTCCCTGTTTTTTTGTGGGAGGGGGGATGATTTTAGTATAAAAACATCCATCTCACAGCCATAATCAAACAGGAAATCTAGACATTGTAACTGTTTGGTTATGGCTGTGAGATGGACTTTTTTTGGACTTGAGACTTTTTTTAAAAAATGCCCCTCCATTTCTCTATTTGTAACCCCACTTTTAGTACTATATTTGCTCAGCAGGTCACATGACTGCATGCATGAGATATATTTGCCTATCCTACCTCCATTGTATATAAATTTATTTCATGTATATTCACTGTGGATATTCTGATTAACTGACTGGCTTGCAGTGTCTTGAAGACAGGGTTAAGAACCACTGTTTTAATTTGAAAATCAAAGGAATGCTATGATTTCAAATGCTTGTCCCGCTATTTGTACTGATTCAGAACTCAGAAAATGTCTAGTTTATTTTCAGACACTACAGCTGAAACAAAATATTAAGATGCCAAAGGTCAGAAATTAAGTCAGAGGCTATCAGAATTGTAAGTTAAGTCACCATGGGAGAATAAATTATCAATTTAATATTTGATTCACAGATGTCGATAAACTAAGCAGGATTCCAGATTACCACAAGGTGGCACTTTAGTGCTACTGGTATAGGCTAAAAGTTAGTGTATTCCTGCATGAAGAATTATTGAACAATATAAAATACAGTATTAGTCAAAATAAACTATTCTGTTTAATATTCTCATAGCATTCACACTACAAATGTTACTTGCCAATTGGAAATCAGAGAATTTATTGAATATAACATTTTGGTGGATGGCCACAGTCATGGTTTATAAATTTGAGCTCAAAGTGGCCAAATACTCCAGTAGACAACCTGTTGTAAAAAACAAACAAACATATGGTCTTTAATCAGTTCTGTTCCCTCCACTTGCCTAATAGTTAGTGCAGTGGCCCACTGTAGCTCCATGCAGTTCTAGGCAAATCATTTAGGCCCTCTTTTACAAAGCCATGATGGGGTACTAGATGCTCCAACACTGCTCCGACGCTCACAGGAATTATATGAGCGTTAGATAATTTTGCGCTCCGGGCTGTGGTAGAAACCTCTACTACGGCTCAATAAAAGGGGGAGAGGGGGGTTAACCTTCCATTCCCCCAGGATAAGTCCCTGTAAATAATATGTAAACTTCTTATATTGTAGCCATAGAACAGTGGCACTTGTATATCAAATCCCATCCTCTTCCCTTTGCACATTATGGCATAGTATATTACAATGTCAACACAAAGCATAGTAGTAGCTCAAGGCAAGGTGCAGTAGGCGTCTTATCTATTCACAGAGGTCCAGATTCTATAAATAGAGCCTGACGTTAGAAGCCAAGGTTGGCACACCTAACTGATCTAGGTGCCTAACTTACCCTCCTCCCCCCATTCTATGAAGCTGGTCGTGGCAGTAAAAGCTCCAATGTTCATAGAATTCCCATGAGCATCAGAACTTTAACCACTGGGGACAGTGATACAAAATGCTAATGCAGCTTCATAAAGGGGTGGGTGGGGGGGGTTAATTTTTAATTAGCTTAATTGGTGCTATTAATGACCAAAAATGAGCTCAAAATTGGCACAAATAAAAATTAATTGGGTGGTAGGTGCCTAACTCAGTAGGCGCCTATGACTTTCACATGCCTGCCAGAAAGTGTATAGGATGCCAGGTTTCAGCAGCCGCCTAAGCAGCTTTTCAGATTGCACACGGGCGGCCTATATAGAATCACATCTGTCCTGATGGACAGACGCCTAACTCCTCATAACCACCCAAGTGGCAGATGAAATTTAACGTGGACAAATGCAAAGTGATGCACATTGGGAAGAATAATCCAAATCATAGTTACCAGATGTTAGGGTCCACCTTGGGGGTTAGCACCCAAGAAAAGGATCTGGGCGTCATTATAGACAATACGATGAAACCTTCCGCCCAATGTGCGGTGACAGCCAAAAAAGCAAACAGGATGCTTAGAGGAGACATGATAGAAACCTTCAAGATCATGAAGGGTGTAGAAAAAGTAGACAAGGACAGATTTTTCAAATTATGGGGAACTACAAGTACAAGGGGGCACTCGGAGAAATTGAAAGTGGAAAGGTTTAGAACAAACGCCAGGAAGTTCTTTTTCACCCAGAGGGTGGTGGATACATGGAACGCGCTACCAGAGGATGTGATAAGCAGGAGCACGCTACAAGGCTTCAAAGAAGGTTTGGATAAGTACCTAGAGGACAAAGGGATTGAGGGGTACAGATAGGAGTAGAGGTAGGTTATAAGGATAGGATTAGAGGATTAGAGGTAAGTTACAAAATTAGTCAGGGACCACTGTTCAGGCGATAGGCCTGATGGGCCGCCGCGGGAGCGGACCGCTGGGCAGGATGGACCTCTGGTCTGTCCCAGCGGAGGCACCTTCTTATGTTCTTATGTTCTTAATTATTAATAAAGGAATGGTTAACAAGACTAAGAATGTTAAAATGCCCCTGTATTGCTCCATCGTACGACCTCATCTGGAGCATTGCATTCAATTCTGGTCTCCTTATCTCAAGAAAGATATAGTGGCGCTAGAAAAGGTTCAAAGAAGAACGACCAAGATGGTAATGGGGATGGAACTCCTCTCTTATGAGGAAAGACTAAAACGGTTAGGGCTCTTCAGCTTGGAAAAGAGACGGCTAAGGGGAGATATGATTGAAGTCTACATAATGCTGAGTAGAGTAGAACAAGTACAAGTGGATCAATTTTTCACTCCGTCAAAAATTACAAAGACTAGGGCAGGGTAGGGAACTCCGGTTCTCTAGAGCTGTATTCCAGTCGGGTTTTCAGGATTTCCCCAATGAATATGCATGAGATATATTTGCATGCACTGCTTTCAATGCATATTCATTGGGCAAATCCTGAAAACCCAACTGGAATATGGCTCTCGAGGACCAGAGTTCCCTACCTCTGGACTAGGGGGACACTCGATGAAGTTACAGAGAAATCCTTTAAAAACCAATAGAAGCTGGTTGGTGCACCATTTGGATGGTGATCCGGTAGTTACTGACCAGATCTCACTGCGCTTGACCCGTAGTATGGTTTTGCGGGAGTGATATTTTAGGGTGCTTTATCGTGCGTATTTAACACCTCAACAATATTTCTATTGTGGGGGAGCTCTCACTATGCTGTGCCCTAAGTGTGGGATGGGGGACGGGACTTTTGGGCATATGATGTGGGGATGTAGCCTTATTCAAATGTATTGACGGGAGATTCTGCATTATATGCGCAGTGTGCTTCATCTTGCCCTGGTTGGTTCCCCTGAACAATTTGTGTTAGATCTCCCTGGTGCTTGTGGGACGTTGGGAGGAGTGCGTCAACCTTTGTGTCGGAAGCTTTGTTTGGTGGCCCGGAAGGGAATTCTGAAATGCTGGACTTCTGCGGAGCCTCCTGGGTTTTGGCACTGGCATGCGGATGTGCATCAATTGGCCTGTTGGGAAGCCAGAGATGCGATAGGGTCTCGTAAAAAGGGGAAGCATTTTTTGCAAATTTGGGATCCGTATATTCAGCAGTTGCATCACAAGGGTAGTAGTCTTCTTTTGAATGTATTGGGTGAGGTGTGAAGAAGGCAGGGGGTAGTCTGGTTGGAGGGCTTAGGGGAGGGTTTCAGCTATGATTCTTCCTTACGAGGGGAGGTATGCTGGCTGGGAGGTTTTTTGTTTGTTTGTTTTCTCTGCTTGTTGGTGGGATGGGGGTTGGGGGGTTAGCAGTATTGGTGGAATGGGGAGTAGGGTACTCTGGGAGGTGGGGGGGTCGGCCTTCGGTCTGCTATGATAGTGTGTGGAAATTATCAGAGTACAAATTCCCAGTTTGTTTTGGCCTGGTGGTTATGCAGGTCCGGGGCTGGTTCTTCTCTTGTGGTGGCTGTGGGAGTTTGGGGGAAGGGGTTTGGGGGGCGGTTTGGGGAACTTGGTTTGTGTTGTTAATTGCTTATGTTTTGTTTTGCGAAATTTAATAAAAATGTTTCAACACTAAAAACCAACAGAAGGAAATTTTTTTCACTCAATGAATAGTTAAGATCTGGAACGCATTGCCAGAGATTGTGGTAAGGGTGGATAACATAGCTGGTTTAAGAAAGGTTTGGACAATTTCCTGGAGGAAAAGTCCATAGTCTATCATTGAGAAAGACTCTGGGGAAGCATGGAATGTTGCTACAAAAAGAAAAAATATGACCATGTTACTCCCTTGTTTCGAGAATCCCATTGGTTACCAGTTTCTTATAAAACAACTTATAAAATTCTTCTCTTAGCCTTTAAGATCAAGACTTCTCATCAGCCAGCCTTTCTAGATAAATATCTCACTCCACAAACTCCATCCAGGGCCCTCAGGTCCACTAACCAGAATCTAACAGTCCCCCAATTAAGGATATCTACTATACTAGAAATACGATTTTCTCTGTTGTTGCGCCTGTCCTTTGGAATGCAATGCCATCAAACCTTCAATCTGAAAATTCCTTAAATAAGTTTAAGACACTACTTAAGACATTCCTTTTCAAAGAAGCTTATCAAAACTCCAACTGAATCCAATCCCCAAATAAACATGGGAAAACAAAAACGCTTCTAGGAAGCGATACCCTGTCCTTTCCTTCTGTTTTATCCTCCCCTTCTTCCCTTATTTTTATTTATACAATGTAATTTACAAATCTTCCCCCTACTTCCATAGAGATTTTATTTTCTCCAATAGTTAGATTTAACTTTATCAAAAAAATTTTATTTTCTATTTTTATCTTTTTACTATTGTAAACCGACCAGATATACGTGATGGTAGGAATATCAAAATACTAATAAACTTGAAATAAACTTGAACTTGTTTTGGACAGGTACTAGTGACCTGGATTGGCCACCGCGAGAATGGACTACTGGGTTTGATGGACCATTGGTCTGACCCAGTAAGGCTATTCTTATGTTCAAACTAAATGTCTGAGATTTAAGTAGGGCAAACCTCCTTCAAAATGCTGAGTAACAATGTTCTAATCATGTGCACCTAATGTGATACACCTGTGTGTGATTTGAGCCACTTTAAGTTGGAGGATATGTGGGGGGTGTCCTAATTTATTCCTCAATTAGAACAGAAATTTTTGTAGATATCTTTTGTTTCATGAGTAAATTAAGGAAAAATTTTGTTCTTTACCTGCAATTACATCACTTTCTTTTCCAGAGGTAAATAAAAAAAAGATTAGACATCAATATGTGAACATTTCTTATGAAAGAACTTAATATTAAATGAGTATCCTAATTTTTTCACATGACCATATAGTGGGTTTGGGAGAGTTCACCAGACACTAAAAGGGGTTCTGGTGAAATATGTATCTGGCACCTTTTATGTGAAGTTCACAGCAGTGCCTTCTAAGGTGCCTCACTGCCCTATTGACATGTCTATGTGGCCAGTCCATTAAGATGCTGGTCCCTCCCACATCCAAATAGGCTTGATTTGGACATTTTGAACCTGGACATTTTTGTATTCAAAAATGGCCAAAAAGGTTAGACATCCTATGGGCTAAGATGTTTAAATTGGTCATTTTCACACACACAAAAAAGTGGATTCTTAGCAGTTTTGAAAATGGCCATTTTCCTACCCTGAATTTTGGACTAGAGGTCTGCACGGGAACGGGGATCGCGGGAATCCCGCGGGGGTCCCGTGGGAATCCCCCCCTAACCCACGGGACTCCCACGGGGACACCCCTCTGGCCCACAGGACTCCCACGGGGACCCCCCTCTAGCCAACGGGACTCCCACGGGGATGGAAGGCTTTGGAAGCAGGGTTCGTCCATATAATATAATGGACACGTCAGCCTTAGTAAAAGAGGGGGTTTATAAGTTAATTACCTGAACAGAAAACAAAAAAAGGGTTCAACCAAAGAGATTCCACAAGGAAAACAGCAGCGCAAACACAAAAGAAACTGTGGAATTGATAATCCTTTCAGAAGTAATCGCTGCTTTTTATGGGGACGGGCGGGGATGGAGGTAATTCCTTATGGGGATTGGTGGGGACGGAGAGGATCCTGACGGGGACGTGGATGGGTGGGGACGGAGAGGACCCTAGTGGGGACGGGTGGGGGATGGGTGGGATTTCTGTCCCTGCGCAACTCTCTATTTTGGACATCTTGCGGGAAATGTCTAAAGTCAGACTTAGACACACTCTCGAAAATGCCCCTCTGTGTTACTATAAGCACTTCTCCATGCCCCTGCTTCCACCCAAAAGCTTGGCATCCTGAATAACCCCATGAAAGTTAGTTGTGCTTTTTTAGGAGCTCTACACGTCTTATCTGGAATATATGCTTACTGTGCTGTAAGATTTTGAGTGTGTTGGTACTTACAATCACATATGTGTCACAAGGTACCAATTATTCTTAGCTTCTTCATAAGAAGAGCCTTACTGGGTCAGACAAGTGGTCCATCTAGCCCAGTAGCCTGTCTTCACTATGGCCAATCCAGATCCTGGCAAAAACTCAAATAGTAGCAACATTCTGTGCTACCGATCCATAAGAACATAAGAATAGTCTTGCTTCATTTAGAAATGAGCCCTAAAACTTGGATCGGGGACTGTTTGACTGATATAACACATGATCTTACCAAAATTGCAAAGTATTCAGCTTATGAAAAGATATAAAGATGCAGTTTGCTGCATATGAATTTTAATGAACTCAACTTATTGGGTAGACTTAATAATGCAATTTCTAAGACGTGGTATGAATTGAGACACATTATCAGAGCCTGAAACTTGATAATTTGTTGTATTATCACATCTTTCACACTGGTCCTAATGCAATTATTTTTTCCTTATATTTGTCTACTATTTTCATGTGTACAGTATATTCTAAGACAAAGCATGTACCGTATTTTCGCGGATATAACGCGCACCCGTGTAAAACGCGCACACGGGTATAGCGCGCAGAAATCACGATGATATGTACAAAAACTTTTGTATACCGCACTCACGGGTATACCGCGCATGATGCCCGACGCTCCTTTCGCCCGCCCTGACTTTCCGTGCGCTGTCCCGACTCTCCGTTCACCTCCCCTGACTTCCGTGCACTGCCCTGACTTTCCGTGCGCTGTCCCGACTCTCCGTTCACCCCCCCTGACTTCCGTGCACTGCCCTGACTTTCCGTGCGCTGTCCCGACTCTCCGTTCACCCCCCCTGACTTTCCGTGCACTGTCCCCCCTTGAAGTCCTGTCCCCATCCTGAAAGCCTGATGCTCCCCCCCCCCGACGTCCGATACATCCCCCCCCCCCGGCAGGACCACTCGCACCCCCACCCCGAAGGACTGCCGACTCCCCAACAATATCGGGCCAGGAGGGAGCCCAAACCCTCCTGGCCACGGCGACCCCCTAACCCCACCCCGCACTACATTACGGGCAGGAGGGATCCCAGGCCCTCCTGCCCTCGACGCAAACCCCCTCCCCCCAACGACCGCCCCCCCCCCAAGAACCTCCGCCCGTCCCCCAGCCGACCCGCGACCCCCCTGGCCGACCCCCACGACACCCCCACCCGCCTTCCCCGTACCTTTGTGTAGTTGGGCCAGAAGGGAGCCCAAACCCTCCTGGCCACGGCGACCCCCTAACCCCACCCCGCACTACATTACGGGCAGGAGGGATCCCAGGCCCTCCTGCCCTCGACGCAAACCCCCCTCCCCCCCCAACGACCGCCCCCCCCAAGAACCTCCGACCGCCCCCCCAGCCGACCCGCGACCCCCACGACCCCCCCACCCCCCTTCCCCGTACCTTTGGTAGTTGGCCGGACAGACGGGAGCCAAACCCGCCTGTCCGGCAGGCAGCCAACAAAGGAATGAGGCCGGATTGGCCCATCCGTCCTAAAGCTCCGCCTACTGGTGGGGCCTAAGGCGCGTGGGCCAATCAGAATAGGCCCTGGAGCCTTAGGTCCCACCTGGGGGCGCGGCCTGAGGCACATGGTCGGGTTGGGCCCATGTGCCTCAGGCCGCGCCCCCAGGTGGGACCTAAGGCTCCAGGGCCTATTCTGATTGGCCCACGCGCCTTAGGCCCCACCAGTAGGCGGAGCTTTAGGACGGATGGGCCAATCCGGCCTCATTCCTTCGTTGGCTGCCTGCCGGACAGGCGGGTTTGGCTCCCGTCTGTCCGGCCAACTACCAAAGGTACGGGGAAGGGGGGTGGGGGGGGCGTGGGGGTCGGCCAGGGGGGTCGCGGGTCGGCTGGGGGGGGCGGTCGGAGGTTCTTGGGGGGGCGGTCGTTGGGGGGGGAGGGGGGTTTGCGTCGAGGGCAGGAGGGCCTGGGATCCCTCCTGCCCGTAATGTAGTGCGGGGTGGGGTTAGGGGGTCGCCGTGGCCAGGAGGGTTTGGGCTCCCTTCTGGCCCGATATTGTCGGGAAGTCGGCGGTCCTTCGGGGTGGGGGTGCGAGTGGTCCTGTCGGGGGGGGGATGTATCGGACGTCGGGGAGTCGGCCGGGCAAGAGGGCTTGGGCTCCCTCTTGCTCCGATCGTGGATGCGGGTGCGGGTGGGAGCGCGTGCGAGCGGTCGTTCGGGGTGGGGGTGCGAGCGGTCCTGCTGGGGGGGTGAATCGGGCGTCGGGCGGGGTGGGAACTATGTTTAAAAACTTTTGTATACCGCGCTCAGGCATATAACGCGCGAGGGGTATGCGTGGTAGGTAAAAACGCGTATAACGCGCGCGTTATATCCGCGAAAATACGGTAGACAATTATTATAGTTTAATGGCTGTACTCATGTATATAGATCCTATTGTTCTGATGCACTTGGTTTAAAATGTAAGAATTAAACCTCCCCCCCCACACACACACACATTTTTTATGAAGTCACGTTAGGGTTTTTATATCACCAGCCACAATGATAAAAGCTCCAATGCTCATAGGAATTCTATGAGTTTTGGCACTGATATTGGCACAGCCAGTGTTAAAAAAACCCTAACACAGCTTCATAAAAAGGGGGGGGGAGGGGGTGGTAAATGCATTATTAGGATCATACCTGAAACCAGAGGTTGTCTCATTATGTTATCCCTTACAAGAAAAATTGTCTGAAAAAAAAAAGACATTTTAAAATTTGGCTTATTTACAGATGTCTGAAAAGCTGAAAACAGATTTTAAACAGGAGAAGTGGTTATTTTCAGTGACACAATCAGGTCAAGCCGTAAAGTTAATCTGCCTCCAAAATATTTAATGGGGATTGTCCTGTTCTATGACTTAACCACTTACATTAAAATGAAATAGTGAGCCAGACAGAAGAGATTCCTCCCCCTTTGATAGCCTGTGGGAAAGATGGTAGGTGTGCCAGAAGTACCATTCTGATATCCACTAGGATCTCAGTATTCCCTACCGGCAGACCCTGGTTTATCTCACAGAATCCAATTGCAAAGCTTGTGCTAGACTAATTGCTCTGCAACTGGAATTTGCATTGCATTTTGGGGGCCAGTTTTATAAACTGGGGCTAATTTTTAGGTGCACAGAGGGGCAGGCTTAGCAACCAATTGTATAACATCTTAAAGGCACGCCCTAGCCATTATAAAATACTACCGTCTTTCCCCGAAAATAAGCCCTAGTGCGTTTTTTGGACTCAAAATTAATATAAGACACTGTCTTATTTTCGGAATGTCTTATTTTTTTCATGTACAAGGATCATCTCTTCCTTCCTCTCCTTAACTTTCAGCTGTTCACCTCCTCGAACAGCCTCCTTCGCTTCCAGCTGTTCAGCTGTTCCTCTCCTAGATTTCAGCTGTTCGCCTTCCCCTCCCTAAAACTATGTCACTCCAAAAGATTCCTTGACAAAACCTTTGCCTTCCAAACTGCCAAATTGAACCCATGGCTAGCCCAAATGGTCCTTGAGGCCCCCACCTACCTCGGGTTTAGAAAATTACTCAAAACTCACCTATTCCATGGACAAGACCCCTAACGCCCCTCTTCAATGAACCATAACCTCCTCCTTCCCCCTCCACCATACTACCCAGCCTACCCACCCCAACCCTCTCCCCCCCTGACCTACTCGTCCCTTCTCTCTCTAACCTCAACTACTTTGTTGCTTCCAACTTTGTTCAATTGTTGTGAACCACTTGTAATTTTTGATAAACAAATGTGAATCGCCTAGAACTCCCTGGGTATGGCGGTATACAAAAATAAAGTTATTATTATTATTATTAACCCCAATTCTTCCTCTTTTCTTTCTTCCCCCCCCATGTGCAACATTTTTCCTCCCCTATCACCCATCCCCTTGCACAGCATCTTTCCATCCCTTCCTCCCATCCCCCCCTTGCAGCAGAACCTCACTGACCCTCCCATCCATCCCCCTGCGCAGCATCTTTCTATCCCTCCCTCTCATCCCACCTATGTAGCAGAATCCCGCCGACCCTCCCACCTATCCCCCTGCATAGCATCTTTCCATCCCTCCCTATCATCCCCTCATGCAGCAGAACCCCGCCGACACTACCACCACAACACTGACTTATCTCTGCTCCAAACAGCAGCAGCAGCAGCACTCTAAAAAGGCTGCTTTGCGACCTTCTCTGCCGGGGCCTCCCCTGTGCTGTGTGTTGATTTAGAGCCAATCAGGGTCTTTGGCCCCTCCCACTACATCCCAAGATGCATTGGGAGGGGGAAGCCCCTTCATTATAGCACTCGGACCTGTAGGCAGGAGGGAGTGAGCTTCCCTCCTGCCATTTGCTCTTCCAAAGGTACGGAGGGAGTTCCGGGGATGTGGGAATGGGACCCAAGAATGTTGGAAAGATGTGGGGGGGAGCAGAGATGTCGGAGGGAGGGTACGGGATGTCAGGGGGATGTTGGATGTGAGGGAGATGTGGGGAATGCCAGGGGGAGGGGTGTAGGGCTCTTTGGCTCAGCTAATCCTGGCAGGGGGAATCCCCATCAGCTTAGCTGCCAGGAATCCCCTGAAACTGGCTTAGCTGATGGGGATTCCTTCTGCCGCGATCAGCTGATAGGGAGCCTACAAGTTTTTGTTTTTAGTTTTTTATCACTCTTTGGGTGGTGGGAGGGGGTTCTGACCACTGGGGGAGTAAGGGAAGGTCATACTTAAATCCTTCAGTGGTCTTCTTGTCAGTTTGGGCACCTTTGTGGAGCTTAGACGCAACTGAAACAGGTCTAACTACCAGTGTCTAAGTTCCCTCTAGGAAAGCTTTGATTATGGCTGGGATACGTCGAGGTTGAAGCCCGCCCAATTCCAGCCCATAACATACCTCCCAACATGCCCTTTTCCTCTCTGGACACACAGCAGCTTAGAAATGCTGCTGCACATCCAAAAAGTTGGTTTTGATTATCAGCACTTGGATGACCCTGTTATTAGGATGTCCAAGTGCTGACAGGCTGATTATTTTATGTTTTAAACTTTTGATTATGAGCCTCCTAGGATCTACCCATAGTAATACCCCCTTACAGTTGCATACCACATGATTTAAGCACATTGATTGTAGAAAAGCACCAATTATAATTGGCACTACCCGTGTAAGTGCTAGTATTCTTATAAAAGCAGTTAGGTTAGCAGAGTTTAAAAAAGGTTTGGACAGGTTCCTACAAGAAAAATCCATAAGCTATTACTAAGATGGCCTTGGGAAAATCCACTGTTTATTCCTGGGATAAACAGCACAAAATTTGTTTTTACTTTTGTGGGATCTTGCCAGGTACTTGTGACCTGGAATGGCCACTATTGTAAACAGGATACTGGGCTAGATGGACATTTGGTCTGACCCTCTATGGCAATGCTCTTCTTATGTTCTATATATTTGGCAGTTCTGTTTGATGCATAGAATATTCTCCAAGTGGAGGTGAGGTAGTCAAAATGGTAAGGGTTTAAGAGTGCATGCAACTAACACAGAGGATCCTTAATGCAAGGAACCTATGTTCTTCACTCTAATCAGATGCAACATTCTTTTGCCTTTAGAGGAGAAGGACAGTTATGGTTTTATTTTTATCCTTCATTCTTAGGAGTAAAACCAGCTGCTTTGGTCACATAAGGAGTGGAGGAGAGGAAGGCAGTGCAACAAAGAGGGAGAAAGGAGGGGGAAATCCTGCATATGGTGGAGGGGAGGGAGACATGTATGGAGAAGAGAGAGGGAGAAATGCTGGACATAGGGTGGAGGGTAGGGAGAGATGGTGCATGGGGAGAGAAAAAATATTTCACATTATAATGGAGGGGAGGAAGGGAGAGATGTTGCATGGAAAGGAATAGAGAGGTTTGACCCAGGGCACAATGCACGGAGAGAGAGAAAGAGATGGTAGACAGTGGAAAAGAAATGTTGGATATGGCAGTGGAAGGGAAGGTACAGAGATGGAAGATGGATGGTACGGAGAAAGAAGAAAACATCAAATGGGCAGGAGACCCTGGCAAGCGAGTTAAAAGAAGACAAACAGAATGGATTCCAGAACCTGGAGGCTGAGTGAATGGCTGGCTAAAGACTGAGCTCCCTCCTCTGAGCATATGATACAAGAATTTAATATACAATAATTATTCTTTTTGTCTTGTTTGTGGGGAAAATCTTCACAGATGACATCTACTAAACAGAAGATACAGGAATTATCAACAAAGTCTGTAGGAAAAAAACAAAAGATTAAAGGAGGATCCACAGACATCAAATGGAAATTCATCATCTATAGATGCATTGGATGTTATAGACGTTATAGACAAATTGGAAAACATAAATTTGACTCTGATGGAGATGAGAAAGGAAATGAATCAGATGAACAGTAAACTGGATATAATTACCAACAGAATTGATAATATGGAAATCAGAGTAGGAAAAATAGAACATATACAACAAGAAAATAAAGAAGATCATGAGATGTTAAAAGTAATGCAGAAAAGAATGATAGATCTTGAAAATTGTTCTAGGAAACAGAATTTGAGAATTATAGGATTAAAAGAAGGAAGGGAAGGAAAAAACATGATTTCATTTTTAGAGGAAATGCTTCCAAAGGTTCTTTCACTCAGGATAAAAACACCAATAGAAATAGAAAGAGCTCATAGAATTGGAGCAAAAAAATCCCAAAATTCAGGTAAGCCAAGAACAGTAATTCTAAAATTATTGAGATTCCAACATGTTCTGGATATTTTAAAAGCGGCTAGAGAAATATAAAATATAGTATATAAAGACTCTAAATTGTTTTTTACTCCGGATTTGGCAAAGGAAACTGTTCACATAAGGCAAAAGTTTTTGCAGTTAAGGGAACCATTAAAAGAAATAGGAGCAAAATATGGAATATTCTATCCAGCACAAATGAAAATCGCCTATAAAGATAAGTTGTATTCTTTCGATGACCCAGAAAAACTTAAGGAGTTTCTATCTTCTCAAGAGACACCCATGAACTAAGAATTAAAATACTGGAAAGAGGAGAAATTTAGCTTGAAAAAAATTAAAAATTCAGATCATTAGATTTATATTAAGATTATATTTTTAACTTTAAATATGGCCGCTATAACTGACTTTTAACTATATTAGAATTGTTGGAATTATAAACATTTTATAACAGGAGAAGATTCCAAGTTTTAACAAAAATACCTGGTGATGTAATTAATTTATTCAAGAACATGCTGACATCTGAAGAATCTAAGATAGAATCAAAAGATCTTCTGATTCTGATGCCTTCATTTGATCTCTGTCAGGCAGGGGAGATATGTTGATTAAAGGGAGGATGTTTGTGTGAAGCCATCCATAGGAAATGAGTCAATGAAAGAGATCATTGCCGCCGATCGGAAGGTTCAGGAGAGAAACAGTTCATTGGACAGGGCTGTGATCTATGGGATTCAGCTGCGTGGCTTGGAATAAATCCACCGCCGCGGCACGCTTAATTGCCGACGAACTGAATCGGAAAAAGGCCGGGGTGGCTGGGAGATTGGAAAAAGGAGGCCAGGATGAAGGATGGCAGATCTGCAGCGTTTTGATTGGTTTCCTGGTTTATGCTCATGCCCCTCGAGCCGGAAGGTGAAAACGGAAGTTGCACAGAACATGGAAGGATTTTTTTGATGGCCCCCGGTAACTCAATATTTGAATTTATGATGCTAAAATGGTCCTCTCACCAGTCAGTCACTGAAGCTAAGCCTCAAAGTGCTCTTGAGGCTGAGTCGACGTTGCCTTCCCCTGACATTTGCAGGGTGCTTCTGACCAGAGTACTGAACATGGAATTGTTGGACACTGACCTGTTTCAAGGCAGGTATTACTGGTTTCCTGCTTCTTAGAGGCTCTTTGGGGAACAAAGCATGCGTCATACCCTGGTTGATTTCCAGACCCATTTCCTACACTGCTACTTTGTATGAGTATCTAAAAATTCCAGTCTTTTATCAAATGGATCAAACCCGCATTGGAAACAATTTATCAGCTTGCTTTTGTGAAGGTATTTAGAATGGATCGCCCATCCTCATCTTTCAGGCTTCCATTTAGAAATCTCAGGCGTACACCTTGAATCACCAGTTCCAAATGCCCTCGGTGCCACCACCAGAGCAGCTCCTCACCCGGGATATATCCTGTGGGGAAGAGCAGCTCCCGAGTGACACAGTCTTTGGGTGGGGGTTCCAGCTTTACCCTTGATACTGGGAAGCCACCGCAACGGCCAGTAAGAAAGAATAGAATGGCCTCCAATATATTTGGTCCCTTGAAGATGCATAGTCAGCAGACTTGTATACTAATATATAAGACTATTAGTGTACATGGTGAGAAGATTTGCTGTGTTGCCCTTGAAGATTTGATTTTGAGGCATGTTGCTCTATCTTATGTGTACATTCTCTTTTTAAAGGGAGAACTGAAATAATAGGTTTGTTTAATAGTATATTCCTGATTTTAATAATAAGAAATATCTTAACAAAATTAATTGATTATTTTAGATGGTTTCTAATTATACTTTATTACATCTATAAGCATGAGTATATTTCTGTTTACGATTCGTTTCCTTGAATGAATAAATAAAATGAAATGTATGAATGGTTAAGTTATATGAAATACATAATGCATGGAATGAAGATAGAATGAAATATTATAATGCATTTAAGTTTTATTTTATAAGATACTTTATTATATAATTGTTTCTTAAAATGAATACATAAAATGAAATGGAGGAATGGGTAAAATTAATATTTACATAAAATACTTAGTATATTGAATGAAAGATTGAAAGAATTTTATAAATTAATTAAATGGAATTCCTAGTTTTAAGAGATTTGATGTATTTTAATATTGTAATGCATTTATGGTTTGAAATTAATTTATTATTTTTAAAAGGAAGGGTAAAGGAAATTATAATGTATTTTTTATATTTAGATTGATATTGTAATCATAAGGTAATTTATATTATACATTTCTTTATTGAAATTAATTTTTGTAGATTTTATGTAATGGGTTTGGGATATAGTTAAAGGAATAATTAAGGGGGGTTTAATATATAGATTGATTGATGTGTATAGTGAAAAGAATAGTAAAATAGGATGCTTGGGGGAGGGGGTGTGGCTGGTCTAGAACCTTATGTCTTCAAGTTATCATAATATAAGGGGGGGTTATGGGAGGGTGAAGGGAAGGGATATTGCAATCTTATAAATATAAAATTTAAAGAATTAAGGGAAAGGGAGGATGTTCTATATTGTAAATTAGGGGAAAAGATTTTTATGCAGAAAAATTATAAAAGGATGAAGTATTTGTTGAAGTTCAGGTGTCATAGGAATAAATATTTTAATGGAGCTTAAATTATTTTCATTAAATGTTAATGGTCTCAACCATCCAATAAAAAGGAAGAAAACTCTTTTATTTTTAAAACAGCAGAATATAGATATATACTATATCCAGGAGACTCATTTATCAGCTATAGAGTCCAAAAAGCTAGGAGGTTGGGTAAAGCATTGCTTTTTTGCACCAGCTGTTAAGAAAAAAGCAGGTGTAGCAATATTAGTGAGTAACAAATGTAATGCGAAGCTTAAATTGATTGCCGCTGATCCTGCAGGAAGATGGATACATGTAGACATGAGCATGGGAAATACTACCATGGCGATATTCAATGTATATATGCACCTAATTCGAACCAGACTGAATTTTTAAAATCTCTACAACATTTGTTGCTACCACTGGCTGCTTATAAAATAATTGTGGCAGGGGATTTTAATGCTGTTATGGATCATTTAGTACAGGGGTGTTAAAGTCCCTCCTCGAGGGCCGTAATCCAGTCGGTTTTTCAGGATTTCCCCAATGAATATGCATTGAAAGCAGTGTATGCACATAGATCTCATGCATATTCATTGGGGAAATCCTGAAAACCCGACTGGATTCCGGCCCTCGAGGACCGACTTTGACACCTGTGATTTAGTAGATAAAAAACCTAGCAGAATTATGAAATCATTTGGATTAGATAATTTGGTACAAAATTGTGACTTGAAAGATATATGGCGAATATTTCATTTTAATGATCGGGAATTTTCATTTTGCTCCCATGTTCACAAATCATTTTCTAGAATTGACTATATATTTGCTTCAAATGCATTTAATTCAGCAAGTAACACAAGCCTCCATTGATCCAATTA
The DNA here is from genome assembly GCF_902459505.1 of Geotrypetes seraphini. Classification (NCBI taxonomy): domain Eukaryota; kingdom Metazoa; phylum Chordata; class Amphibia; order Gymnophiona; family Dermophiidae; genus Geotrypetes; species Geotrypetes seraphini. The sequence goes on along the minus strand of NC_047089.1, from coordinate 171,054,016 downwards.
TTTTATCTGATCATGGTGGGGTGTGGATTAAAATTAAACTAACTGATCAAGAGGATAGTAGACCTGTATGGAGATTTGATAATACATTGCTGGCGGAACCAAATTTTATAAAGGAAATACAGTTGAAAATAAATGATTATTTTCAAATTAATAATGTGGAAGATATCTCTATGGAAACGCTGTGGGATGCTTTTAAGGCAACCATGAGAGGTCAAATTATTTCTTTTTCGGCATACATTAAAAAACAAATTAAAAAACAATTTTATAGTTTGGAAAAATATATAACGATATTAGAATCAAAATTGATTGACAAATGGGAATACTCTACATCAGTGTTTTTCAACCGCTGTTCCGCGGCACACTAGTGTGCCGCGAGATGTTGCCTGGTGTGCCGCAGGGCCGCCATCAGGGCAATACTACCAGTCCTGCATTCAGGGGCCCGGAGCTGACAGGGGCGCCAGTAGCTCGCCAAGGCAAAGTGAGTCGATCACCCAGGACTCACTTTGTCTTGGCGATCTAATCTATCGAGCCGATAAGTCTTCTTCTCCCCGACGTCAATTCTGCAGTGGGAGAGGAAGTTTGGGCCAGCCAATCGCTGCCTGGCTGGGCGGAACTTCCTCTCCGATTGCAGAATTGACGTCAGGGAGAGCATGCGTCGGCATCGGCTTTGGGGCCTGTTATCCATTGGTGGGTCCTGTTCCCCGATGGCAGCGGCAGTGGCAGTGGCTTGGGGAACGGCAGGGAGAAAGAAAGAAAGGGGGCAGGCAGGGAAACAGAAGGAAAGAAGAGAAACAGAAAAAAAGAAAGAAAGGTCAGGGAGAGAGGAAGAAAAAGTTGGGGGAGGGAATGAGGTGTGGAGGAGAGAAAGCATACAGGCTGATAGAAGGGAAGAAAGATTGGATGCACAGTCAGAAGAAGAAAGTGCAACCAGAAATCACCAGACAAGGTAAGAAAAATGATTTTATTTTAAATTTAGCAAAGTGGAGGCAGTATTACCACAGTTTTCAAAGGAATTTGCCCAAATAACTTAATAGTTAACTGGGTAAATTCCCAGAGATGAAAACTTCCCTTCACTTACTATGCACAGTTCTGAATTTATATCTGCTGTCTATATTTTACAATATGGTCACCTTTTACTAAACCGCAATAGTGGTTTTTAGCGCAGGGAGCCTATGAGCGTCAAGAGCAGCGCTGGGCATTCAGCGCAGCTCCCTGCGCTAAAAACTGCTATTGTGGTTTAATAAAAAGGATGGAGAGTATATTTGTCTATTTTTGTATGCTATAAAAACCAAATACAGAGAGAGACTGAGAGCTGTTGACGAAGAGCTACGTGTGTGTCTTTCTTCGATTCCAGCCAGAATATCAGCTTTGTGTTCAGCCAAACAGGCCCAGGTTTTGCACTGAATAAAGTATTTTATAATTTTTCACTATTCTGTTTACTTAATATTTCATAATAAAGTAATTATAAAATACTTTCTTTGTGTTTATTTGATTCCTATTCAAGAGAATTACTTTATATATAGTCAATATAGGCACAGAGTTAAATTTTTTAACATTTTCTTATGGTGGTGTGCCTCGTGATTTTTTTCATGAAACAAGTGTGCCTTTGCCCAAAAAAGGTTGAAAAACACTGCTCTACATTACAAGATCTCTTGAAAGCTAAAGGGAGATTTCTTCTAAAATGATAAAAAAAAGATTTATTTTCTCAACAGGCATTGTATTATGCAAATTCAAATAAGGCAGGAAGATTACTGGCAAATTATTTAAAAGCAAAAAAACAAAAAACAAAAGTAGTGGCGATAAAAGATGAAAAAGGAAATGCTTTTACACAAATTGATCCTATTTTAAAACAATCTTTACATTTTTATAAATATCTGTATTCTTCTGTGCCTTATTTAGATAAAGAAAAGGATGGATTGGAATTTTTAAATTTAATTAAGGGGCCAAAAATTCCTGAGTATATAAAAGAAAGCTTAGAAAAGCCAATATCAATAAAGCAGCATTGAAGTCCCTTAGAGTTGGATCCGCTCCAGATGGAGATGGTTTTATAGTAGAGTTCTACAATTCATTCCAAATTACCCTATTACCATATTTGTTAAATTTATATTAGACCCAACTATCTAAAGGTTGTATTACGGGTACCATGGCGGAATCATTAACTATAGTATTGCCAAAGCCAAATAAAGATCCCACACTGGTTTCAAACTACAGGCCTATTTCTTTAATTAATATTAATGGAAAACTTTTAGCTAAAACATTGGCGATACCTTTGGCTAAAGCTCTCCCTTTTATTATTAGAATGCAACAATCAGGATTTGTTGCTCAAAGACATTCTTTTAACAACACTAGGCTGACCTTGTACATGTTGAATTTATCAAAAGCCTTAGAGGATCCGGCTTTTTCTGTATCCTTGGATGCAGAGAAGGCCTTTGATCGAGTTGAATGGACCTTCATGTATCAAGCGTTGAAATGGTTTGTTATTGGTTCAGGATTTATACAAATGGTTCAAACATTGTATAGCTCCCATGTTGCTAAACTGTACATTAATAATAATTTTTCAGAAGGTTTCAGATTGCAAAGGGGGGTTAGACAAGGCTGTCCCTAATCTCCTTTGCTTTTTGATACTGTATTGGAACCCTTGTTATTAGCGATTCAGCAAGAGAAGGAGATACAGGGTATTCTTTATAGAGATCGTGAATATAAGGTCTCGGCTTATGCTTACTTGAACTGAATGAATCAAATAGCCCATTGGTCAGTGGGCCAATGAGCCGCAGTTGCAACTCTTTCAAAAGTGGCCAGATAAGTTTCTGGGTCATTCACTAGGCTGGCCCTACCTTTGTTAAGGTTAATCCTTTTCTCCAGCCCCCTCCAACTTGCCCCACTCCTCCATCCCCCAGTCCCTCAGTGTTCAGTTACCCAACAGCCAGCCGGTTCAGTGCTTTGGTCTGGGCCTTGATCAGCTGTATCAACAATTGCTGTTGCTTTTACTACTGGTTCAGGGCTTGGAGGAAGTAATGTAATGTAATGTAATTTATTTCTTATATACCGCTACATCCGTTAGGTTCTAAGCGGTTTGAAGAAAAAACAAACAAAACAGAACAAATCCAAGTGCAGACTGACTATCTCCACTCCTTCTAAAACCACCCATTAAACACACTTGCCCTTAGCTAAGATACATTTGCTAGGACTGGGTAAAAGCGTTTTCCCTTTAAAGAAACTAATTCAGCTTTGTCTAATGGTTTCTGGATCACTATAGCAAAATGCTGGTTTGGTCCTTTATCTTTATGATCATCTCTAATCTGTTTACTGTGATCTAGTTTCTGCCCTTAGGCTTATTAAGAATTTAGTCAAAAACTAGCACCCTTCTCTTTAAGCATTGCCTGCAGAACCTAAGAAAACATAAAACAACCACTCTTGATATAATAGCCCAAAACAGTCCTTCCTCAAACCCCCTTTTCCTCTCAGGGTGAGGAAATTCTAGTAACTCAAAACTGGTGTCTCTTTATTTCCTTTCTTAGTTCCAAAGATTTGCTCCATTTTCATCAATTTCCCAGGTCACAAAAAGCTCCTAAGGCCTTTTAAACAACAGTTCTTGTCATTCAAACAATATACAAATCAATATGCAAAATAAGTAGTCTTCATTCAGATGTAGAAATCACTCCAACAATTCTAAGTCCAAGGGAATTATATCAAATCCTCGGTAAGGGATGGGATGCTCTTGCCACCTCCCATGTAGCTTCCCTAACATACTACTTGCACCCCCTGGCAGAGCGTTGAACCCCTCACCCCAATACTAACAGGTACCTATCAAGACATAGTCTTAGACCCAGATTTTCTTTCTTGAACTTGGTCTGGTTGTTGTGGTATTCTAGGAGTCTTTTCTTTCTTCAAAGAAATCCCTTATTCAGTATTAGTGTGTTTGTGCTACAGATCCTTAAATATGGTATCATTTAATTCAGTGTGACTTTTCACTAAACGTCTTTGTTTTTTTATTATACTATACCTCAGTAAATTGCACTCTACGGCAAAAAACTTTTTTGCTTTTCTACCCTTTTCTAAGATTCAATTTTCTTCATCTTGTTATTCAGTGTTTTATTATGTAGGCCCTAAACATTAGAATTATCTCCCACTATTCCTATAAAAACTTCTCAACCCTGTCTGAATTCAAAAAATCACTTAAAGACTCATTTGTTTCTACAGAGTTTTGGAAATTCACAAGATCACACCTGACGGATCAGTAATGCTGCTGCTGGGTCAGACCAGTGGTCCATCGGGCCCAGCAGTCCGCTCATGCGGTGGCCCTCTGGTCAAAGACCAGCACCCTGAGACTAGCCCTACCTGTGTACATTCTGGTTTAGCAGGAAGTTGTCTAACTTTGTCTTGAATCCCTGGAGGGTGTCTTCCCCTATGACTGACTCCAGAAGAGCGTTCCAGTTTCCACCACTCTCTGAGTGAAGAAGAATCTCCTTATGTTCATACAGAATCTATCCCTTTTCAATTTTAGAGAGTGCCCTCTTGTTCTCTCTACCTTGGAGAGGGTGAACAAACTGTCCTTATCTACCAAGTCTATTCCCTTCAGTACCTTGAATGTTTCGATCATGTCCCCTCTCAATCTCCTCTGTTCAAGGGAGAAAAGGCCCAGTTTCTCTAATCTTTCATTGTACGGCAACTCCTCCAAGCCCCTTAACCATCTTAGTCGCTCTTCTCTGGACCCTTTCGAGTAATACCATGTCCTTATTCATTTACGGACCTCAGTGCTGGAAGACGTACTCCAGGTACAGCAGCATGATAACCTTCTCCGATCTGTTCGTGATCCCCTTCTTTATCATTCCTAGCATTCTGTTAGCCCTTTTCGCCGCACATTGTGTGGACGGCTTCATCGACTTGGCAATCATAACTCACAAGTCTCTTTCCTGGGAGGTCTCTCCAAGTACTGCCCCGGATATCCTGTATTCATGCATGAAATTTTTGTTACCTACATGCATCTCTTTACACTTATCCATGTTGAAACTCATTTGCCATATTGATGCCCATTCCTCAAGCAAGATTATGTCAAGTTGCAGATCTTCGCAATCCCCCTGTGTTTTTACTAATCTGAATAACTTCGTATCGCCCACAAATTTAATCACCTCATTCGTTGTACCAATGTTCAGATCATTTATAAAGATGTTGAAGAGCACGGGTCCAAGCACCAAGCCCTGGGGCACCCCATTGGTGACGCTATTCCAGTCCGAGTATTGTCCATTTACCCCCACTCTCTGTTTCCTATGCTCCAGAGTATTTTACCCTTTGTGTGTGTGTTGCTCGTTATGTGTTGTTATAATGTATCATTGACGTGGCTTTATTATAAATTGCTGTAATGCCTTTTAGGCCATTTTGGTGGAATATCATGCACCAATAAATAATTTCTACCCAGCCAGTTATTCTATTTCTATCCAGTTTTGAATCCACATGATGTTTATTTTATTTTTTTGTCAGTGTTTAACTTGGCCATGGGGCTCATTTTCAAAAGAGAAATATGTCCAAAAAATGGCATAAAGTGACATTTGAATATTTTGGGCTCCTTTTACTTAATGGCGCTAGAGGTTTTTAGCATGTTTCAGTGAGGTAAATACTCTGATGCTCATTGGAATTCCTATGGGCATCGGAGCATTTACCTCACCAGCTTGTGCTAAAAACGTCTAGCACTGTTTTGTAAAAGACACACCCCAAAAATATGAATGAATCAGTACATGCTGGCCTGTATGATAGCTTCAGATGCTAGCTATGGCCAATCTAATTAGAGCATCAAGCAGATCTTTGGAGTAGGCTGGTGGTTGATACAGTGGACTGCAAAGAAGGGGACCCAGGCCCATATTCCACTCTAGTGCACTTGTGGTGGAAAGTGTGAGCCCACCAAAAACCTACTGTACTGACATATAGGTGACACCTGCAGGAAACTCCGCAGCTCCTCTTATCCAACTCTTCTCCAAAGTATGGTCTACCTCCCGCAGAACCCTCAGCAGAATACTTCTAAATCTCCCCTCCACAAAAAAATCTTCAATACAAACGTGTTTTCCACTCCAAGCTCACCTTTCTTGGTGTAAAAACTTGGAATGACCTTACTGAAGCAATCAGAATGGAACCTAACCACACCAAATTCTGGAAGAAATTGAAAACTCAGCTATTTGATACTTAATCACCCATATCCTCCCCCTCCTCCTCTCTTTGCCTCCCGCTGCTGCCGCTGTGAGAACACATCCATGATGCAGCAGCAGCGGGGGGGGGGGGTGGAGGAGGGTGACTCCTGTCTAAAGCACCGAGAGCGGGGGTAAGAAAAATTGCTGGGAAGGGCCAGGCGGGTGCAGCAATTGCACGCTGCCGGCCCAGAAACCTTACCCCCGACGTCAATGAAGAAGCAGCAGCAGCGGCGAGTGGGGTGGGACTCCTGGCTCAGCGCGGCACCTGGAATGGAAGGAGTTGATAGGAAGGGCCAGACGGGTGCAGCGATTGCACGCCACTGGCCCAGAAGCCTTACTCCCAACATCAATTCTGACGTCAGCTAGAAGGTCCACCGACATCAGAATTGACATCGGGAGTAAGGCTTTTGGGCTGGCGGCGTGCAATCGCTGCACTCGCCTAGCCTTTCCCTTCTTCTACTTTCAGTTGCAGTGAGTAACCAGCAGCAGTGGCGGCGGGTGAGGGGCGAGCAGTGGGGGCTGCCTAAATAAGATAAAGGGGGGATTGGTGTATTCGCTCCATAGGACACACCCTTTTTTCCACCCACTTTTTTGGGTGGAAAAAGTGCATCTTATGGAGCAAAAAATATGGTATATGTTTGGGGGCTAAACCAAACAAAGCCTTGAAACAGAAGCAACCAAACTTAAACTTCACCCGCGCCTCCATTGGCAGCCAATGCAGTACTCGATAGGAGGGTGTTAGTGATCATACTTCTTCAACCTAAAAATCAGCCTGACCGCCGCATTTTGTACTATTCGCAATCATTGCATATTATTCTGGGAAATTGCCAAATAGGCAATATTGCAGTAATTAAGCTGGCTTAGTATAAGAGACTGTGTCAAAACTCTAAATGATGAAACATCAAAATACGCCCTAAAGGACCGAAGCTTCCAACGAGTAAAGAAACCCTTTCTGACCAAAGAGTCCACCTGTTTCTTCATAGTCAAGCCCTGGTCCAGTATTATTTCCAAAACCTTAATGGTAGATTGAATAGGATAGCTGAATTTATTTATACTGTAATGCTATTTTAGTATCAAATGGGTGCAGTGAAGCTGCAAAAAACTTAGTTTTTTCTGAGTTAAGCTTCAATCTAAATTCAGTCATCCATTGCTCCATTAGACCTAATACTTCTGTTGCTTTAGGAATAACTTCAGAAAGAGAAATAGCAAATAATAATGATCGTAAAATAATGATCGTAAAATCATCTGCATAACTAAACAGCTTTATCCCCAGCTGGGACAATTACACACCTAATGATGACATATAAACATTAAAGAGCAATGGGGACAATGGTGAACCTTGTGGAACGCCAAATGAATTCTTGACCAAAATTTTGTCCAAGTCCCAAACGCCCAGAACAAGACCTACTGGATGTGGGAGAGGCCAACATTCTGATGGACTGGCCACCCATAGAGCAGCGGGGTACCTTACAAGGCACTGCTGTCAACTTCACAAAACATCTCACCAGAACTCCCTTATAGATTATGGTGAGCCCCCCAACTCACTATACCCTCCTGTCTACAACCCCAGTAGCCCTTATGGCTGCACGTGCCACCTATATGGCAGTAGAGTAGGGTTGGGGGGAAGGTTGGGGGGTGCACATGTACCACCCACATGTAGTGGTTATAGTGGCTTTATGGTTCATTAGCCCCCCACCCCCGACTATTTAAGAGACCTGTGTGCAGCTCTACTAGTCTTTCCTATACTAGGTGCTGATATTCTGGAGACAGGTATGTATGTTTTTATTCCAATCTTTGTGGGGGGGTGAGGGGGTCAGTAAACACTGGGGGAGTGTGTGTGGGGGTCTTTACTTTGTCTCTGCAGTGGTTATGTGGTCACTTTGGATACCTTTTGGGCCCTTACACCTGTTTATACATCACAACATATAAGTTCTGTCTAGAAAGTCTACTAAAACATTTGTTTACCCTTGCAGGGTGACTAATTCTATGTCTGCCCACATCCCATCCATATCCCACCCCAACCACTCCTTCAAATATGCCCCTTTCAGCTCTGGGTGCACGGTTCATAGACAATGGCGCGAAAGACAAAGGTGCGCGCCGACAACTGACCGCAAGATGGAGGCGCGCGCCGAAGAAAATTACAGTTTTTAGGGGCTCCGACGGGGGGTTTTGTTGGGGAACCCCCCCCCTCCACTTTACTTTATAGACATCGCACCGGCGTTATGGGGGCTTTGGGGGGTTGTAACCCTCCACATTTTACTGTAAACTTAACTTTTTCCCTAAAAACAGGAAAAAAGTGAAGTTTTCATTAAAATGTGGGGGGTTACAACCCCCCAAACCCCCCACAACGCCCCCACAATGCGGCGCGATGTCTATTAAGTAAAGTGGGGGGGGGTTCCCCCCACACCCCCCGTCGGAGCCCTAAAAACTGTAATTTTGAGCGGTGCGCGCCTCCACGCTGCGCTCAATTGTCTGGGCGCGCCTTTGACCCGGCGCGCTTTTGACCTGACACCGGGTGCACAGCGGCATTCAGAAGCCTAAAAAGTCCCTGGATATATCCAAAAAATAGGTTTGATGATCGGCTGGACGACCTGTCTTTTAGGTCATCCAAGTGCCAACTTGGGTGGGTTTTTAGACGTGTTTAAGTTTTAATCATGAGCCCCATAGTGGCCAGCCCCACAACTAAAATTTAGGCGTGACCATTTATGCCAACTAAAATATCCATGCCTAAATTCTGCATGGATTCAGTGTATTCTGTAACTGTACGTAATTTTTAGGAACATCCACTACCCATACATGCTCCTCTCATGGCCATACCCCTTTTGAGATCTGGGCATTAGAAATTACATATGTGCAGCACTATAGAGAATACACTTAGAAACAGGCACCAGAAATGTAGGCCCGGGTTTTCTGGGGCTACATTTCCGATGCCTATCTTCACATGAATTGCACCTATGTAGGTGCTTTAGACCGCCTAATACCACTTCTGGTGTTGACCATGCCTACTTAGGTGTTCAGCAGCCTTAAGTGCCTATGTAGGCACAATTATGGTGCTGAATTTCTGGGCGCCGGTATACGCCTTAAATCTCAGTTAAAAATGCCATTGGATGGTATGTGTGCCAAGAAAATTGGCACCAGTTTGAGAATCCAGGCCTTTATGCATAAAGAACAGGCATAGGGTATCTGTATTAAAAATATTGTTTATGAAGACTAAACAGCAACATTTAAAAAAAAAAAAAAAATTGCGGAGATGCATTGGATCAAAAATGGTTCCCTAATTGTATAAGTGGGGACCCAGATCTAAAAATTGCTGCACATACTAAAAAATCATGATCTCAGCTCAAACGCATGGCTTCTTTGCAGAATGTGAAGTTGGAAAACAGGAAGAGAAAGCAGAGGATCTGTCACATAGGCTGCATGGTTGGATTAGTGAAGGTTGGATAACTGAGACTGTACTGTACTGACCTAGTTAAGTACCTTCATAGCTAAGCTCTTCTGATGATTTTGGGAGCGTAAACAACAGAATTCTGATTGTTGTGGTTGGGTTTTGTTGTGCTAAGTGGAACCAATGTTTCAGCCATCATGCTGTCACTTATTTGGATGTGGCAAGACCCCGACCACTGCAACAACTAACACCCCAGCTATGGAAGCATAGGAGAACAACAGAATTCTGATTCCAATCAAAAGCATCTGAAAGTCCCTTGCGCAGTGGAACATCTCAGTACATGTCATTCTGCACTGAAGTAAACAAGGCTTTCACTCCTGAGTTATTAGCTAATTGCACTTTAAAAGCTTAAAGCAACTAAATATAGCTATAGTAGTAAAATATGCCAATGACAGGGGTAATTGAACAGCAAATGCAAGGTGATATGAAACAGAGAGAGAGACACTAACATGTGTTTTGCTTCTGAGTTTTATAATTTACTTTTTTCAGAAGGGGGACTCATAGTCTGCATTTTCCTTAGTTTAACTCTCATTTCCTCACTTCCAGATAGAGGGCTGGAATCAATCATGAGAATATAAATGTTGCCATACTAGGGCAGACTGAAAGTCCATAAATCCAGTATCCTGTTTGGCCAATCCCAGTCTCAAGTACTTGAAATATCCAAAAAGAGTAAAACAGATATTATGCTGCTTACCCTAGAAATAAGCAGTGGATTTTCCCCAAAGGCTTGGGGACTTTTTATTTAGGAAAGTATTCAAACCTTTTTTTATTTTAAGCCTGCTAAGCTAACTGCTTTTACTACATTCTCTGTCAACAAATTCCAGAGTTTAGTCACTTGTTGAGTGAATAAATATTTCTTCCAGTTTTGATTTAAATTTATTACTCAGTAGCTTCATTGAATGCTCCCTAATCCTTGTATTTTTGGGAAAGAACAAACAAGCGATTTATGTCTACCAGTCAGTATTTCTTAGACCTCTTATCATATTTTCCCTCAATCATCTCTGAAGATCCCTAGCATCTTTAACCTTTCCTTATAGGGAGGCCATCCCATCCCCTTTATCACTTTATGTACGTTTTCTAATTTCACAGTGCATAGTATTCAAGGTGCAGTTGCACCATGTAGCGATACAAGAGCATTATAATACTATATTCTCGTTTTTGTTTTATATTCCTTTCCTAATAATCCCTAGCATTCCATTTGCTGGGGATTTTTGCATTGGTCTTTAACCCTTTCAGGACCAAGGGACATATTTGTCTCATAACTTTAAAATCCTATAAATTTTGATTGGGATAGTCTACAGTTCTAAATTTGATATGTACGGATTCCATATGATACTGCCTTTATGTAAACAAACTGGTTCCGACATTCATTCATTAGCGTCGTTGCTAGACTGACGAGAAGATTCACTTGCCACACTGTCCATAAGCCAGAAGTGTGATTTTTTTAAATAAAAATAATGATATTTCACAAAAAAAAAATCAATTTTTTGGCATCTGCAAGCCCTTTTTACCATAAAAATGTCGTCAAAACCACAAAAATTGGCCTACGATCCTTATGGTCCTGAAAGGGTTAATAAGAGTGACACATAAACATAAAGCCAGGGGTGACTGAGGAACACCTTGGTTAGTCTATGTAGTTTAAGGCAGCAAACCCTACAAAGAAAAAAAAAAAGAGGTGCAAAAGTGTCAACCCTCCCTGTTGATTCATTACCACGTTTTCGTGGAGTTGTTAGAAAGGTCCAGAGTTTCGTAACTTATTAGGCCTTCACTTAATCAGGTGAAGACAATTTCACGGTTGAACAAACACAGTGACCCTCAGCTTGTGATTGCTGTTGAGCCCATTTTCAATAAACACAATCTCCTAAAGGCAGCTGTCTGAGTTGTTGAATATAAATATAACTGTGCATATAAAGCAAGGGAAAAACTCAAATTCTGTGGATGGGCAGACCAGATGGGCCATTTGGCCTTCATCTGCCATCACATTTTTATGTTTCTAAATATATTGAAGAAAAAAGAAGCAGAAAATACCCCCCCCCCCAAAAAAAAAAAAAAAAAAAAACCTTGGAAATATCTCCTACAAATAAAAGATAGCAGCAAAATAGCTAGAAATACAGAACAAAAAACTCAGTAACAGCACAATACCAAAAACATATTTGCCATACACCCAAGGTCAGTGTGTACCCCTTCAGGGAACCTACCTCGCACAAAAACTCTCACATTAATCCCAAACAAACCCTTCTACAAATGAAACCCATAAGAAATGAAGATAACCAAGTAACAAAAGAACAAAAGACACTTTCTCAAAGGACCCTCGGTCACAAGGGGACACCCGCTCAAACTCAGAGGAGGGAAATTTAATGGTGACACCAGGAAGTATTTCTTCACAGAAAGAGTAGTAGATCACTGGAACAAGCTTCCAGTGCAGGTGATCAAGGCCACCAGCATGCTTGACTTTAAGAATAAATGGGACATCCACGTGGGATCCCTGCGAGGGTCGAGATAAGGAACTAGGACATTAGCACTCAGACTTAATGGGGTGGGTCAGTAGAGTGGGCAGACTTGATGGACTATAGCCCTTTTCTGCCATCATCTTTCTATGTTTCTAACCCCCACCCCCCTTTTACTAAGCCGTAGTACAGGTTATTACCCTGGCCTGAAATGCTAAATGATCTGACGCTTATATAATTCCTATGAGCATTAGAATATTTAGCATCCCGGGCCACAATAGAAACCTCTTCCACAGCTTAGTAAAAGAGAGCCTAATTCTCAGCAAGTGAACTTTATTATAGCAGAAAATAAAACCAACCATCGAATAAGAAATCACTAAGATCTGTATGTACAGTATGTGGAATAGATTTCCAATATGTAAATGTCAATATAAAGACTATGTTAACTCACTGGTCCAAGCATGTAACAAAAAACATTCTCTCTTGTGCTTTATAAGGTTTTTTTAGAGATCCAAGATGGCCGCTGCCTATGCGATCGGGTAACGTGCATCCAACCTGAGCTCATTGGACTGTTTTACTTTATGCTGGTGACAGCTGTTTCCAGCTTAACTACATTCCTACCTGAACGCAATGCACGGTGCTCAGGAGGGCCGACTCTCGGCAACATCGAGGATTTGCTCCGGAGTATGTAGGGAGCTGCGTCTACAATTCTGGAGGCTAGCCCGCTGAGGATCCCGGGTGGGGGCGAGACCGGCAGGATTTCTCTTGGGCCAGATACTACTCTCAACCCGGAGATTAGAGCACTGCCTCCTCCACCACAGATAGCCAGTTCTCCCAGGGGCGAGGAAACCCCGAATGAAGAGGAGGTCCTGTCCCCAGAGGCAGATTCAACACCAGGGAGCCTGGGAATGGAGATCCCGGTTCGGGTAATCTCTGAAGCAGACTCTGTGGAAATTACAGCAGCAGGAGGAAGGAACAGAGTCATGGATATCTTAAGGAAGGTGAGAGACTGTGCACTTCAATACAAGTTTCTTTTTGGGATAGACCTGCTGAGGTGACCTTAGAAGCCCTTTGGGACCTGGTAGCAAATTTTGGGAAGAAAATTAGCCCCAATTTCCAACAAATTGAAAATAAACTGATTCACCATTCAGAAGAGCTAGAAAAATTAAAAATGGACATGACTTCTTCAAAAAATATACTTCAAAAGACCCAGCAAGACATGGCTTCAGTAAAACAACTTCAGGAAACTATAATTAAAGATAACTTAAATCTTAGAAGAAAAGTAGAGACATTAGAGAACCATGCGCGTATTAATAACTTGAGATTGATAAATTTTCCAAGAGTAATCATGGTTTCACCTAGAGACATGTTTAGGAGATATTTAACAGAAATTTTGGAAGTTCCGGAGGGAAATCTTCCACCATTCTCTCAGGTGTATCATCTCCCCAGCAACATTCCGCATCACCAGCAACCTGAACCTACTCAAGGACAAGCATTAAATATTACTAAAATTTTGGAGAAATCAGACACGGAGGTGGCAACACTAGCAACATTAGTTGTTACATTGGCTCTATCTATTGACAAGTCATGATTATTGAGATTATTTCTTAAGAATAAACAGAAGGAATTTATTGGTTGTAAAATTCAAATGTTCCCTGATGTTTCAAGGGAAACGCAAAAACGTAGGCGTGATTTCCTTCTTTTAAAACTAGGGGTCATCTCACTAGGAGCTACATTTTACTTAAGACACCCTTGTAATTGCATTGTTCGGTATCACTTAACTAAATATGTATTCTTTGAACCTCAACAATTGACTAATTTTGTGGCTATGTCCCGTCTGGACAAGGTTAAAATTCAATCTTGAGCTCTAAAAGGAAAATAGTAGCTTCGTTCCCGAAGTATAGAACAGCATTACTTTGATGTATTGATTATATCTCTTCTTATTTCTTGCCAATATAATTCTTGGATCTAAAGAGGACTTGAGCTAATTTCACCATAATAATTCTTCTTGTAATTTTACTTAACTTTTGTTAAGTAAGGATTTATTGTTTAATGATTAATATGCTTTGGTTAAATTTGCTTTCAGTACAAGTTATATTTGACAATATATTGAAATCAATAAAAAAAATTAAATATAAAAGGTTTTAAAAGAAAAATGTTATAAAATTAATGATTTAAAAAAAATCTTAATAAGCTGATGCTGAGCTCCACAACTCTGTGGTGTTACTTTTGGCTGTTATGGGGACATGATAAAGAACATGGGGCAGTATGATATAAGGAACTTGTCCAATCAAGTTTCAAATTTATTAAAAATTTCTTATACCGCCTAATCAGGCTTCTAGGTGATGTACAATACTAATAATCCATATAAAAGATACATTAAAACCAAATTAAAATTAACGAAGCTGGAAAATGTTTGTTCAACGAACTTCTTGACTAACAGACCTACACCAGACATAAGGAGAAGGGCAAGAACTACAATATTTGCAAAAAAGGACATAAAAGGGAAGAATGATAGGGAGGGAAAAAACCCAGATGAGACCAAATTTGTCCTTAGAAGGGCAGTTGTTATCCGAAAGCATCCTGGAACAAAAAAGTTTTTAGATTGGATTTGAATCGATCTAAAGCAGATATTGCCCGTAGGTAATTAGGCATGGAATTCCATAGGGTGCTGTAACGGTAAAATTGTTAGATCTCACGGTGTTAATTAACCTCAGAGATAGTATAGTAAGAAGATTCTGTGACATGGAGTCAAGAGCTTTCGATGTGCTGAAGGAACAAGGAGTCTGCCAATAAATTTGAGTTGGTTACTTTGACTGATTTTAAAGGTCAGAAAAAGGATCTTGTAACTGATTCTATGCTCAACTTCCATTCTGTTGGACCCAGGCAGGAAAAAACACTTGCTCTGATGGTTTGTAACCTAACTATTTTCTTGTTGGTATTGACAAATCACTATGCCCAGCAAAGCGCAACTTTGGAATTGCAGCATAATATGAGATGCTCTCAATCAAATATATGGGAGCCAATCCATAAAAGCTCAAATAAGTGGGTTTTGGAAGGCACACATAATCCACCATAACTCTACTGCTCTCTAGGCTACTCCAGGAACCTGACTGCTGTTATACTAGGACTGGCCAAAACATCTGATGCTATCAATAAAAGGGCCAATGGGCTCTTACCTTCAAACTTGAGTCTTCATCCAGTTGAAGAGGCTGCTGTGGGCCCTCCACAAATGGGAAGATGGATTCTATGCTTACTCTAGGTCAAGGGTAGGCAATTCCAGTACTCGAGAGCCGGAGCCAGGTCAGGTTTTCAGGATATCCACAATGAATATGTATGAGATGGATTTGCATGCACTGCCTCCTTGAGATCTCATTTATTCCTCAAACCCTAATATCACCAGATCCTCCCACAAATTAAAACTATCCTTCCCCTCGCTAAAAGGCATTTCCCACACAGGAAAGCTAGGAACCTCCCTTCACTTCAAAATCACTGAGCTCTGGAACAACCTTACCTCCCCTCTTTGGAACTTGAGCTCTCTCCAAGTTTTCTGCAAACATCTGAAAACCTGGCTTTTCTCAAAAAATGTAAGTCTCTCTCCAACTTAGGAATCAAGGGAACTCTTATATCTTGGCATCCCAAGTCCTCTAAATTTTCTTCACACTTCTACCTCTAACCCTCTGTTGTAGTTCCTTCCTATTTCTCCTACTGTAAACCGCGTCGAGCTCTACGAACGTGGAGATGATGCGGTATACAAATCTAAGGATTAGATTAGATTATTGTGGATATCCTGAAAACCCGACCTGGCTCCGGCTCTCGAGGACTGGAATTGCCTACCCCTGGACTAGGTGTTCAATCACATTTCCCTTTCCCCATAATATGGGACATGATTGCTAATAAAATAGGGGATTGCACGCTGGGATGGTGGCAGCTGAGGAAGCTGAGGATGGAGGCAGCTGAGGGATTGAATGCTGTGAATAATGCTATACCTTTTTCATCACATATGTCAAAATATCCAAATGCACATCCCATGAAGCATGCAATTCAAATTCCTCACTTCATGAACAATGCTGTGTTTTAAAGCAGTAGCATTTTACCTTTTTTATTGTACTTAAATTTTTGTGCCGTGCTTAAATTTTTCGGACCGGTCAGTGGTGCCTTGTCACCAAGAATATCCCAAAGGGTGAATCCAATGCTCATCAGATATCATCATCGGTCCATAAAAATACTTGTGAGCAAACATAACATGTATCTTCCATATAAGTTGACTATACTAAAGAAAACATCTTGTGATGAAATATATAGAAGAGTCATTACCACTGTAGACCCTGTAGATACTGGTCGCAGGATCCTAGAGAATGACACGGGGGACGGGTTCCTGTGGTAAACCACGGCAAACTATGGGAAATCTGCAATAACAGGAAAAATTGCAGCCAGTTTACCATGGGAATGGGAACAAGGCCTTTTACCGCCCCGCAGGAGCAGTTAAAAGCCTTGCTCCTGTGTTTAAAAAAAAAATTGCGCCCAGGTTAGCATCTCCTGCCCAGCTCTCCTCTAGCCTATTTCAGCTTAAGGAGCCTCAGCCATGTGACAGAAAAGACTCTTCAGAGGCCTGCATTGAGGTCTTCATTCAGCCGAATCCCTCCTTTATGTAACATCTCCTTTCCTTTTATACTTTAATAAAATGATTTCAATATAAAATCATAACTATTTGAGGCTTGTGTGGACGGGACAGGTTGGGGTTTGCAGGGACGGAGTGTGGATAGGAACAGAGTTCACTGGGATTGGGCTGATATGAGGTGGGGACAGGTCCAGAGTTTGCGGGGACAGTGCAGGGCCGGGGACAAACTTTGTCCCTAGCCCTGCACTGTCCCCACGAACTCTATTCCTGTCCCCATGTCATTCTCTAGGACCCTGTGACCAGTATCTACAGGGTCTACAGTGGTAATGACTCTCCTATGTATTTCATCACAAGATGTTTTCTTTAGTATAGTCAACTTATATGGAAGATACATGTTATATTTGCTCACAAGTATTTTTATGGACCGATGACAATATCTGATGAGCACTGGATTCACCCTTTGGGATATTCTGGGTGACAAGCCTCCATTGACCGGTCCGAAAAATTTAAGCATGGCACAAAAATTTAAGTACAATCAGCAAAAAAATTGTTATTAGCCTAGTGGTGGAGATACCCCATGAAAGTACATTTATAATAGGTGGAGAAAAAGCCTCAATTTATCAACAATATATGGACGGCAACCCAATGAATTCTTAAGCCAGTCCTGCTCTGTATCATAGGCAAAAAACTCCACACGTTTCAAAATGTAACTTTTCAAAACGGGACCAAAGCCACCACTGTGCACCGGGAGCCAGAAAAAGAACAAAACAATTCACTTATCTTCTAACGATGGCAACAACAGCAGCGAGTGGATCTTCCTGCTATAGCACTTCTCATGCTGAAAAAAGACAAGGAACTGGATGTCACCAACAAGGCTCTTGTTTCGCCGAACAACAGCAATCACATTCTCTCCTGCTCCGTCCCGTTTTGAAAAGTTACATTTTGAAACGTGGAGTTTTTTGGCCTATGATACAGAGCAGGACCGGCTTAAGAACTCATTGGATTGCCGTCCGTATATTGTTGATAAATTGAGGCTTTTTTTCCACCTATTATAAATGTACTTTCATGGGGTATCTCCACCACTAGGCTAATAATTTTTTTGCTGATTGTATTTATATTTTGTTATTGCGATTTGGATTCTTGTGAGACAAAAATTTAAGTACAATAAAAAAGGTAAAATGCTACTGCTTTAAAACACAGCATTGTTCATGAAGTGAGGAATTTGAATTGCATGCTTCATGGGATTTGGGTAAATAAGAAGAGCATTTGGTATATTTTGACATATGTGATGGCCCAAATAACTAGCTGGTGCCCTAGACGGTGTGTGAGTGAGCGAGACCATGGTTACAAAAATGGCACATGGGATAAAAGGATTTTTTTAAATGTAAATATGGATGATAATTAAGAGGGCAATGGCTATATACTGTATACTGGTAACCCATTGTATTGACCTATGGGTTATGGACCTAAAACTGGAGATTCTTTTCTTCCTCACATATCATTTTTTTGTGTAAATGAAAAATGATTTTACCATGTTTAGATACCTTCTGACAAAGTTAAATACAGCATCTTGTTGCAAATTCTAATATGTTTATTTGCAATTTTTGCAAATGGAAAAAAGGCGAATATGGCAAGTACAGAAATGTGGACACTTTCATCAATACTTTAGAACATCTCCTTTGGCAGAAATAACAGATGTGTACAAGAAGATACTACAATTCTCTTTGAATACTGATTAATCAGAGTTCCTAAAGAAACCCAAGAATAGGAGACCACACACTTGCAAAAATTATTTAGAAAAGCTTTCACGACACATCCCTCTTCTCTAATTACCAAATGATTCCATGTTAGTGTAACAATAACAGACTGAACTCCCTTGGGAAGAGTTATTCAAAGGGCAGGATAAGCATGTTTATTTTTCGGTCTATTATTAGAAAGGCACAGTGATAAACAGAGGAATTTTGGAGGAATGGTGGATATATTCCACAATGGGAGAATGTAGTCAGTAGAATGCTAGAAGGATTGGTTTCCTCGTTCAGCTATCTTGATCCTATAAATGAAGATGCAGACAAGATTGGACCTGCATGAAGGGTACAAGAATTGGTAAAGTGCCCTGAAAAAGTGCTTTTCATTTGCCTCTTCACTCCTGAAATTGAATTCTCTTACGAAGAACAGACGATTTCTCTCCAAAGCTGATCAAGAGAGGTGAAGTCGATTCTTTCATCTACGAATAGTACTGTACGTCTAATTAACTTGATACATGGTAGACATTTTCCAGACCTTCTATAAGAAAAACAATCCTCTCTTAGAGGAATCAATGTCATGTGATATCAATAGGTCAAAGCTCATTCTGTTCCTATCTCTGAAGCCTTTTTGAAGGGACCTCACTACAATAGTTTTATACTTCTACCATAAGCGATAGCTATGTGGGTGCCTGACCACTTCCAATAGTTTTGGGACCTCACATGACTAACACTGGCATGAAATCCAGGCATTTATTCCCCTTCCGGCTCATGTGGCATACCAAGGGATGCTCCGAGAGCCAGCATCTTGAATTTCTTCCAGCAACAGCAGCATTCATTATTTGCTGCTCTTGTCAGCTTCAGGCCTTCCTCTCTGTTGGGTCCCACCTACTTCCTGTTTCCATGAAGGCAAGACATGGCATAGAGAAAGGCCCAAAGCCAACAAGAGCAGAGAGTTGTGAATGCTATGCTGCTGACCGGGAAGAGGAGCGGATAGGGAGAGAATTGCTGCACCTGACTGGAGAGAGGGAGGGAGAAGGAAGACCAGGGAAAGGAGAGGCGAGGAAAGATAAGGAGGGAAAGGAAGGAAGGAAA
Organism: Geotrypetes seraphini; assembly: GCF_902459505.1. Lineage (NCBI taxonomy): Eukaryota > Metazoa > Chordata > Amphibia > Gymnophiona > Dermophiidae > Geotrypetes > Geotrypetes seraphini. The sequence goes on along the minus strand of NC_047089.1, from coordinate 171,034,487 downwards.
GGAGATGACAGACCATGGAGGGGGAGGTAGAGAAGTCAGGGCATGGAGGGATGAGAAGGAGACAGAGATGCCAGACCAAGGAGGAAGGGGGAAAAGGAAGGAGAGGAGATGCCAGAGCATGGAGGGGTAGGGGGAGATGGAATGGAAGGAAAGGAGAGAGATGCCAGGGCATCGGGGAAGGGAAGGAGACAGATGCCTGACCAAGGGGGAAGGAAGTAGAGGAGATGCCAGACTTTAAAGCGAGAGGGAGAGATGGAAGGGAAGGAGAGGAGAGAGATGCAAAGGAATGGGGGGGAGAGAAGGGAAGGAGACAGAGATGCCCGCCTGAGGGGTGGGGTGGGGTGGGAAGGAAGGAAGGAAAAGAGAAGAGAAGAGAGAATTGCCAGATCTAAATTTTATTTTCCAGAGGTCCCCGGCGTGGCAGCCATTCTCATAGGCTACTGGTGCTGTCTTGAAGCATGCTGTCTGCTGTGATCTGCTTCCCTCTGATGCAACTTCCTGTTTTCTCCTGGGCAGATCATGTCAGAATTAAAGCTTTGAGGCAGCGCCGGCAGCCTGTGAGAATGGCCGCCATGCCAGGGCCCCTCTGAAAAGTAGATTTTGACTTTGAAAGGAGACTAAGAAGGTGATGGGAAGGGAAGGAGGGAGATGAACAGAAGGGGAAGAGATGCCTGGACCGTGGAGTCCTCTGGAGCTGTTTTAAGTTAGCCCAGGAATGGTGAGGGAAGAGAGCAGTGGAAAATGCAGCCCTGGGGAGGGGAGGGGAGATGTTGCACTGCAAGGGACAGAAAGAAGGAAGGGAAGGAGAAATGTTACACTGGGAGGGCTGCAATCTGGGGGTGGGGCTGGGGGTGGAACAAGGCATGACACAGGTGGAATAGGGTGGAACTGGTTGGGCCTGGGGGCGTAGCCATGAGTCCGGATTGTCTTTGGGAAAATCTGGTAACCCTAAGGAGGGGATTGTGCTAGTATCTGATACCATAGTCTGAAAAATATCTTTAAAATTGCTTCTCTTTCACAGTTCTGAAATGCAGAGACCTATGATTAAGTCTCAAATTGAAAAGGGAATAGAGAGTAACACCATCTCCCTTTTTCACAAAAATAAAACAGTCATTTCTTTGCTATATCTTATGGGAGACAGCAGTGCTGGATTAAGTGGGCTCGTTATTCTGTATTGTCCCAGCGCCGGAATGGGGTTGGAGAGGGCAAATGGGGGCTGAGTGGGTGAAGAGCCTATAAAATAAACCTACCACAAAGTTTGAAAAAACAAAACAAAACCATAAAAACCCCCCCATACAAACCTCACTCGATTGGGCGTGAAAAGCAAATTGAATTAAAAAAAATTGATTCATTAGGCCAAATTGAATAGAAATATTTTTTTCCCAGAAACGGGCAGCACTACCTTGCAGTACTGCTACTTGGAGTCAAGCTGCCCTATAAGCAGACTGAATATGGTCTTTATTTGCCTTCATTTTCTGCATTTCAAAGACACACACACATACACAAATGAGGGCGTCTGAGGTATAATGGGAAAATAGCTTGGCTACTCTATGAATAAATTCTTTTTACCTAGCAAAGATTAGGTTTCTGAAACCTTCCTCACTGCTCAATTAACTGAGGAGTGCCACATATGAAGAGGGACTTAAAAATGGAATTATGAGTCAATACAGCAGCAATGTAGTTTTACAAGAGAGTACTGCCAAAAGTGACCATAGAGAGGCAAAGCCTGCATGTGCTTTTGCCAGAGTTCTCAAAGAGAAAGTACAGTATAAGCATGCTTTCTTTTTGAAAAATTTCCTGAGGGAAAAAAGTACCTGTAAAGATTTGCATCCACTCTTTCTGCAGCAGCTCCTTTCATATGAAAACATGTGTGGAACTAAATATGTTAATTAAGTGCATTGCTTCCCTCCTTGACCCATACATATCCTTGTGAATCCCTACTGCTTACTAGTAAAAGTATATATGTCAAGCTCCACATGAATCTTTATCCTGGTATGAGGTGGACAGCCAATATATCCAGGTGAATCAGTATTTACCCAGGGAAAAGTACCCAGTCTAACAAAAGGCAAGGGAGGCGTCTTTTCAACTAATAAAAGGAATCGACAAGACAGAGCAGGACAAAAAGTTATTTACGATGTCAAATGTGACTAGGACAAGAGGTCATGGACTGAAACTGAGGGGGGATAAGCCCAGGACAAATGCCAGGAAGTTCTGCGGGTGGTGGACACCTGGAACGCTCTCCCGGTGGAGATTGCTGCAAAACCATTCTAGGATTTAAGGGCAAGTTAGATGTACATCTCCTCGGAAGGCATATAGAGGGATACCGGTGACTAAGTTTTCGCCAGGTCGCACCTGGCTGGGCCTCCGCGTGAGCGGATCACTGGACTTGATGGACCCAGGGTCTGATCCGGTGATGGCAGTTCTTATGGCTCTTTTTACTAAGCTGCGGTAGTGTTTTTAGTGCACACTAACCCCTGTGCTACGCGGAAAAACTAACGCCAGTTCAATGGAGGCGTTAGCGTCTAGCGCGCGCACTAAAGCCACTAGCGCAGCTTAGTAAAAGGAGCAATAAGTGTTTATTTAAACCAGTGGTCCCAACAAGGATCCAAGTTTTGGTGTATAGAAGACGCCTTCCTCAGACGACACTATTGGAAATATGTAACACATAAAAACAACATTTAAAATCATGTAACATAATGAACAGGAATATCATAACACATACACATAGCACAAATAAAAACTTAAAAACTACCCAACATATATCTTCTGTGTAGCCCTATCCAAGGATTTCAGCATTGCAGGTCTATTTATTTACTGAATTCTGCTATCCTAAGAAGCTACTGCCGTGTTTGTTAATTCCTGAATACCTAAGAATAGGCACTAGACACCCATTGGGTCAATTTCTGAAAAACTATTATATAATGCACTGGAAATAAAGTAGCAGTTTTAATGGGGCTATTCCAAAGGAACATCTAGCTCCTCTTTCTAAATTTTTAAGTCCAAATCTGTTTCCAAGTCTTATATGCAATGCCAGTGCAATTCATGTACACTTCCAAAGAATTCCACTAGATGGGGCAAATCCCTTTTAACTGCAGCTACATGATAAAGATCAACAACAGCGCTCAAGCAACCGTATGTGAGACCATATAAGCACTGCTAAGAAGCAGCCCCCATGGATAGTTTCCCCAAGAGTGCCCCACAGGCAATTCTGTTATTTTGTTTGGAGCATGACCAGCATGAAGTCCTTGGTTTTCCAAAAATCAACATGCACTGCACAATGAACAAAGTGTGAATATCTCCATGTCCCTACAAGCCAACTTTGATAAACTGTTGTTCTATCTAAGGAATCATTCTATTTCTTTTCATTGACTCTTAATCATGGATCGTGTCCTAATGGTAAAATCATGTCTCATGAAAATTTCTTCTCTTATTCATCATCCCTTAGTTGAGGTCAGCCAAGGCATAAGGGAATTTACTTATTCAGCGAAAACAATGAAATAGGCACGTACCATTAATATAGTCAAAGGGCTCCTTTTACAAAGGTGCATTAGGGCCTTAACACGTGGAATAGCGCATGCTAGCCGCTACCTTTGTAAAAGGAACCCAAAAAGTTCACAATTTATATAAAGCAAAATGCTTTTAAAACATGAATGGCACCATAATGTTTAGCAGGTACATAAGTCTAAAAAAATGACTGCAAAATGGACCCGAAGCTTTTACAATTAGAGACATATAGGGATAATTTTATAAATTTATATTTTATATATATATTTATAAATTTTATAAATTTATAAAAAGGCTTTTATACAAGTATCTTATGGGATAGGTGTGTACTTTTACACCAGTGTTTCCCAAGTTGGTTCTGGAGTACCCCTTCCCAATCAGGTTTTCAGGATAGCCACAATGAATATGTATGAATAGTTTACCAAATGTCCGTATTTTACCTGGACATGTCCTTCTTTTAGAGGACTGTCCAGATGAGTTTTCGAAACCTGGCAATTTGTCCAGGTTTTGAAAAATGTTGAGCTTGGGGGCCTTGTCTGATGCACGGATGTGACACGATGATGTCACATGCATGTGATGTCATCATATAGCATCTGTGCATGCGCAGAGACCCTCCGGACGTGGCCCCAAAGAGATGAGGTTTGGGTGGGGATGGGGTTGGGGGACAGAATGGGGTTGGCCGAGGAGGAACTGGGCAGGGACACGCATCCTTTTTTATGAAGAAAAAAATCTGGTAACTTAATGTATGAAAGAAGTGTGCATATAAGGGAGGCAGTGCATGCAAATCAGGTTCATGCATATTTATTAAGGATATCCTAAAAACCTGATTGGCAAGGGGTTACTCCAGGACCAACTTGAGAAACATTATATTAGGTATGTTCTGAGGCACTGTTTGGGCCAGAACTTGGGCAGAGTGGCAAAGTAGGCACATACTTTCTAAAATATCTGTGGTCATGTACTGTAGATTGTAAGTACATGCATTTATACCAGCTTCGGAGCTGATGTACATATTTGCAGTTACTTTAGCCACAATTTATGCTTTTTTACCCTAGTGCAGGGGGGGTCCTCAAAGCCATTCCTCGATGTCCAAAATCCAGCCTGGTTTTCAGGATTTCCACAATAGATATGTATGAGATTTGTTTGCATTCACTGCTTCCATTGCATACAAATAGATCTCATATATTTTTATTGTGGAAATCCTGAAACCAAGCTGGGTTGTGTACTTCAAGGACTGGATTTGAGGACCCCTATACTAGTGTTTTATAAAGACATATAGGCAGCATTTATAGAACAGTCTAGAAATACAAGTCTTCTTGCCCTCGCAACCAAGGCAATGTGTGGCTGCACTTTTCAAGGCTGTATTGTTTGTTCCCCTGATGAGCTAAACATTGGTGAAACAAGGTCACTTGTTGGGAAGATTGGAGAAGACGTGACAGCGCTGGAGCTCAAGTCGTCTTTTGTCAGCTAAGTCCTTGAACGTGCCTCCGGGTGACTTTGCCCTTTTCTAAACCTGAGCTATTCTGTGAGGGAGTTTTTTTTTGCCAGTTAAAGTATCAAAAGCAGTTTTGATTTGTACCTTTTGGTTCTATACTGCTACATTAGTCTGAGGCTTTTTCTCTCTCTTTTTGGGTGCATGCTGGGTTTGAAGAGGGGGGTACCTTGGGGCCATGATCACACAACATTTTGATTCATTATATGAACATATTATATGTTGTGCATCCTCGTATAGTTTGTTAACACATAACATTAGCATTCACATTTCGTCATCTTCAGTCAACCCTTAAGACATTTACTCTAATAAATCACAGACACTCTTTTACTGGAAAATGTTTGGCCGCAGCTTTTATTAGAACCCCCAACTTTAACATTTCAACAATTAATTCTTATATTGGTAACATTTCATGACAGTAAACTCGGCTGAACCAGAAACCCCTCTTCCCCCCCCCCTTCCCCCATGAGCCATTCGATGACAAAACTAGCTCATCCCCTCAGGCAACTCCTTGCCACTTTACCCCATAGCATGACCCACGGTTTCGTCAGGTCACACACACCCCAACTCATGGCGGTGATGCCCATGAGTAATTCCTTTATTTTCCCCATCACATGTATTCAATTCCCCTTTCAGCCACATCAAACAATATCCCCCATGTTTTATGCACATTTCCCTTTTTTCAGCTGCGACTGCCCCACCCCCCACCACATCACTCCCTCCCCACCCCTTTTTACCCTATCCAAAATCAGCAGCTAACCCAGACCATCACAGGGAGGGAGGGCGGGAAACACTCCTTCCACCCCTCCTCCCTCACATCCACCCTCTCCTACCAAAACCTGAAAATGAATTAAACCGCCAAAAACCTTTTACCTCAAGATTCCAATCTCTACCCCTGTTAACCAATCCCTATGCTTCATTCCACTGTCTCCCTTTCCTAACAACTATTTCCACCAATCCCACACCACACCTATCTTTCCTATTAGTTCACCCTCCCCCCTCCTCCTCCCCCCCCCCCCCCTAACCATACCCTTTCCTTCTCTTCCTCAGTTCAGCTAATGTTATGACCCTGCCAGCTAAATCCGGCAGGGTACTCTTACTAATTTTAACTACAAATCTAAGGACATAATTCATTAGCACTGAAAAAAAAAAAAAAGCGCTAATGCTTCATTTCTGCAGAACCTTCATCAGAAGCAGGCTCTTTGGAACCAAAATGTGCTTTTTCAGTAGGTGAATAAATTCACTTTGCTATATTTAGACTCAAGTGTCTGGATTTTATCTTTCATTAACAGCAGCATTGATTTTTGAATCTTTACAGATGAGAATCCACAGGCATCAACATTTAAAGCAAAGCTTTCTAAAAATATATTTTCTAATAAACCATTTTTAGTAACAGCTGATATTTGTACACTTGATATTTAGTAATCAAGCCATTTTGCACAAACAGGCAATTTGTCTATGCTGCTTTTGAAAAAATAATGCTACAGCTATTTCAATCAATAGAGACACAATTTCTGGCAATCCATGCAGACTGAATGTTCTGTGTCTCCACAAATAAAAAGCATCAGTTTTCTCAAAATCTGATTATTACAGCATTTGTTTTGCAAAAATGTATAATCTCTTGTACAAAACAAGGGAAAAAAATATTTTGGTGAATAACAACGATAAACATTAAAGAGCAGACAGGTCAACAGTTCAAACTCTTTTTTTCTATCAGTAAATCAAACAAAATGACATTTTCAGTACAGTACAGATAGGAAGAAACAAGAAGAAAAGGTTTTCAGATGCAGAATATAAAATATTAGGGGAAGAAGTTATCATTGTTATCATTAAGATATATTATTTCATTGTTAACCTGGGTTATTAGTAAGCGGGTCTCACTGCATAAAATGTGACCTAGGTTACAAAATAACTTGTTGAGAAAAAATAACCCTCTTAACAGTAGCTCACATTGAAAATGTTCCTCTTAGTGGTCAGAGTTTTGTAACAAGGTCTGTGCAAGCAGTTTTGCCATGCATGGCACAAATATGGAGGGACACAAAAATTGCTCTCGGCCCACCATCTTCTCTCATTGATGGTGGCGAAACGAGCAAGGCGGGTGAACACCAGTGGGTGAGTTGCACAGTGCACAGCTATAGCTTAGTAAGTGCCTGAGAAGCTCTATTGGTCTGGGAGAAAAAGCTGAAGTCTTTGTAGGCTGTAACACCTTACAAATGACCATAAACAGATGGATTTTTGAGGGCACATAAGCTTCTTCTTCAGAAAGGACAGTGAAATCTGAAGAAGGGAACTGTGTGTTGGTCCTACAAAAGCTACAAATGTCTGCAGATATTTTTCTGGCAAATTAAACAAGCATGAAAAGGTGCTTTGTGAAGACCATTCTTACACATAGAAATATGAAGGCAGATAAAGACTATATCTAGTCTATGTAGTCTGCCTATGAAAAATTACTGCCTGCTTAAAAGGAGGCGGTAGCGGCTAGCGCGTGGCATTTTAGCACGCGCTATTCCACGCATTAAGGCCCTAATGCACCTTTGTAAAAGGAGCCCTAAGATCGGGGATTCTTAGATCTTGTTTGAGGTGATCCTGAAGTTGTGGGTGAGAGATATAGTCTAGATATGCATCAATATCAGAAGGCATAGATTGGGATTCAGATCTATAGAGAGTGGTATAAAATTGCTCAAAATGAAACGAGATCAAAGTTTGATCTGTCACAACTTGTCCTGTATCAGTCTGAATAGAGTTGATGTTAAACCGTTTCCTTTTAGTGTTGAGATATTTAGCTAGAGACTTTCCTATGATGTTATCTCCTATATAGTGTCCAGAGGCATAAACAAATAAATCTTGTCTGGCTTTATAAGAAAGTAAAGAGTTGTATTCGTATTTAAGTCTCAAAATTTAATAATAATTATCAGATTGGTGAAAGGAGTCATCCATATGTGTTTTCTCTAATTGTTTGCTGTAGATCTTTCTCCTTTTGTAAGGAAAGTTTTTTTTCTTTCAGGATGAAAGCTTAATAAGTTCCCCTTGCAATGTAGCCTTATAACCCTCCCACACTGTAGAAGAAGCTACTTTATAATCTTTTGAGTTTATTTGAAAAAAATTCAGTGATAAATTCCTTGATTTTGGTAGTAATATCTTCATCTAAAAGTAGATGATTATTTAGCCTCCAAGAGGAAGATTTTTTTAAATGAGGTGTGACCCAGATGTGTAGGGAAATGGAGGAGTGATCCGTTATTGCAATGAGGTGGATAGTAACATTAGTCAACAATTAGACATTAGAAAGAAGTCTATTTTTGAGTATGTACTATGTAGAGGTGAAAAATGAGTTAAGTCTTTACCTTTTGGGTTTAAAAGTTGCAATGGATCTATTAAAGAGAAATTGTCCAAAAGATTATGAATTTCAGCATAAGATTTAGGCTTTGAGAGTTTTCATGTAGATGATCTATCTAAAATAATATCAAGAATCTGATTGAAGTCTCCACTAATAATTATAGAGTTATTTGCATAATCAAGTAAGATAGTTTGAAGATCCCTAAAAAATTCTGGGTGGTCATGTACAGGGTCATATATATTTACATTACATTACATTAGAGATTTCTATTCCTCCATTACCTTGCGGTTCAAGGCGGATTACAAAAGAGATGAAAAACGTTGGGTTACAATGGAAGAACATTTATCCTTTCTAGAGAGGTAAAAGTAGGTTATGTAGTTTCTGTGTGGCAGGAAGAGGAGGGGAGGAGGACAGTAAGTTTGAAGTTAGGGCTGTTTCAGGAACTTCTTGAAGAGTATAGTTTTTATTTCTTTTCTGAACATCTTGTAGTCTGGTGTCGTTATCAGCAGATTGGAGATTTGGTTATTTAGTTTAGCTGCTTGAGTGGCCAGGAGGCCATCGTATAGTTTTTTCCGTTTTACTTCTTTGATCGAGGGGGGTGTGAATGGGTGTGTGTTTTTCTATGTCTGATTGAGGTGGTCTGGATGAGGCGATTGTTCAGGTAGGTTGGGCTGTCTCCGTTTAAGGTTTTAAATAACATACAGTAGAATTTAAATAGTATTCTTTCTTGGATTGGTAGCCATTGTGAGTTGATGTATGCTTCTGTAATATGGTTTTGTTTTCTCAATGAGTAGATGAGTCTCAGAGCTGTATTTTGGATTGTTTGTAGTTGTTTAGTCATTGTAGCAGGGCAGAGGAGGTAGAGGATGTTGCAGTAATCTAATAGACTTAGGATTAGGGATTGTACTATAAGCTTGAATTGTGTTTTTTTGAAGAATTTTCTGTCTTGTCTTAGGTTTCTCATAACTGCGAAGGATTTCTGTATTGTTTTATTTATTTGAGGTTGCATGGTGCAGCATCGGTCTATAGTCATTCCAGTAGTTTTATGGTAGTTTGAATGGGATAGTTGATTGTGTTAATTTCTATGTTGGTTATGGTTGGGACTTTGTTGTTTTCGAGGAGGATGAATTTAGTTTTGTATGTGTTGAGTTTCAGTTTGTGATCTTTCATCGAGGTTGCTACTGTTTCTAGTGTGTTTGTCATGGCGGTCTTTGGTTGATCAAAAGGTATGAGAATGGTAATGTCATCTGCATAACTGTAGGTGGTGATGCCTAGATTATCCAGGTATGTTCCGAGAGATGCAGTGTATAGGTTGAAGAGAGTAGGGGATAGTGGGGATCTTTGTGGTATGCTGCAGGGGTTGGACCAAGGTTCAGATTTTACTTTATCTGATTTTATTCCATATGTTCTGGATTTTAGGAAGCCTTCAAACCAAGACTATACTTTATCTGAGATGCCTATTGCATCCAAAATTTGCAGTAGGATGTTATGGTCTACCAGGTCAAATGCTGCGGTAAGGTCTAATTGTATGAGAAGCATTTTTTTTCCTGTGCTGAGGTGTTGTCTGGCTGTGTAATGAGGGAGCCTAGTAATGTCTCTGTGCTGAAGTTGGATCTGAAGCCAGATTGCGTAGGGTGAAGTATGTTATGGTCATCTAGATAGTTGGTGAGATGTTTGGCTACTAGTCCTTCTGTCAGTTTGACTTATAGAGGTATTGAGGCAATGGTCTGTAGTTGGATGGTTGGTCTGTTGGTCCTTTTGGTTCTTTTTGGATTGGGGTGATGATGATTTCACTGAAGTCAGTTAAGAAAAGGCTGTCAGTGAGCATGGTTTGTATCCATTGTAGAAGTAGAGTATGGAATTTTATGCTGGAGGTTGTAAGGAGATATGATGGGCAGTGGTTAAGGTCACAGGATGCATGGCTGTACTTTTTGTAGAGTTTATTGAATTCAGACCATTGTATGTTGGGGAATTGAGACCATGTTCTGTCAGCTGCAGTTGATTCTTTGTCTGTGGGAGGAATTGTGAGTTCATTTAGGTGGGATGAGGTAGAATTGAGGGTGGCTCTGGCATTTGTAATTTTGTTCTTGAAGTGTTCTGCTAAAAGGGTGGCTGAGGGGGGTGGGGGGGTGGGGTATTGTTAGTGGTCATGTAGGATTTGGTGTCTGTTAGGTCTTTTAATATTTGGAATAGTTTTTTGGTATCTTGGGTTTCTGTGCCTATTAGATTAGTCTAATGTGTTTTTCTCTTGTCCTTTAGTAGTATTTTGTATTGTTTGTTAGTTTTTTCCAAGGCGGTTTTCGTGTGATCTAGATTAGTTTTTCTCCATTTTCTTTCTAGTCGTCTGCATTGTCTTTTAAGTAGGAGTAGTTCATTGTCAAACCATTGATCTGATCTTCTGCTGATTCTAGTTTTGGTTTGTAGTGGGGCTAGTTCATCAAGGATGTTGGTAGTCAGATTGTTCCACTGTGAGATGAAGTCCTTGGGGTCACAGTCCTGGATTGTTTCATCTATTTTTGGCCAGAATTTGGAGGGGTTGATGTGTTTGCGTGAGGTGTAAGTTATTTTTGGGGGTTTAGGTATGGTATCGTTCTTGGTCCAGTTGATGTTGAAGGTGTATATGTAGTGGTCTGACCAGAGGGATGGGGACCAGGTTCCATTAGGTGTTTGAATTTCTGGGGAGGATGGTTGATGGGTCATGAAGGCTGCGATGTCAAGTTGGTGTCCTTTTTCATGCGTGGTTTGTGGGTTTAGGATTTGGAAGGATAAGGCATTGAGAAATGATAGTCAGTTTTCTGCTGGTTTGGATGCTTGATCTTCAAGGTGTATGTTTAGGTCTCCTAGGATGAGGTTGTATTCTGCTGTTAATGAGTTTTGGTATATGAAGTTTTCAAATTCAGGTCTTACTGTGGTCCAGTTTCCTGGTGTTATGTAGCTGAGCATGCAGTTTAGTTACTTTTTAAGAGTGGTGCTTGAGAGATGACAGGCAAGGAAGTCCATTTGTGGAGTGGATGTTTTTTTGAGTATATTTAGGGTTAGGGAGTCCTTGATTAAGATTACTAGTCCTCCTCCTCTTTTTTTCTCTCTGCAGGTCACTGTTATTTTGTATCCCTGAGGACAGACTTCTGTTATTCTAGGATCTGTTTCTTTGAGGAAAAGGCAGTCTAGGTTTTTGGTTTTTATCCAGTTTTTTATATGTTCTGTTTTAGGTCCTAAGGCTATGATGTTTAAGTAGGCACATGTTAGGGTGGTGATATCTGTTTGGAAATTGTGAGTTGTTTCAGGGTAGATGAGTGTTTTAGAAGGAGGTTGAGGTTTGGTCTTGGGAAGTGGTCTTCTTCTCCAGGCTAAGGTGACGGGATGTTGAGCACTGGTTTGGTGGTTTGAGCTTCTAACTATTGGGGTTCTCTTGTTGTGGTGTTGGATTTTGTTTGCAGTGGAGCATGTGGGTGGGGCTGGTAAGTTGTTTGCTACTGCTTTCCAACTGGTAATAAGGAGGATTATCAGTAGGGTGGCCAGAGTGTGTGTTTGTGGGATTAGCTTTCATTTTGGTGGGGGGGGGGGAGCTAGTAGTGGGGACGAGTAGTTGGCTGTGAGAAAGTTGTTCTTCTTGTGTTGTACCTGGATGGGTAAGAGTAAGAATTACTTTAGTGTAGATGCTGTAGAGAGCCTTGGTGGCATGTGAGTATATGTTGTGAGTGAAGACTGTGGTTGGGCGTAACAGTTGGGAATGAAAGCTATGGTTGAGAGTAGCAGTTGAGCAAAACCTGACGGTGCAAAGTCGAGGGGGAGGGGCGGAGCACGCTCCCACATCCTGAGTGCCTTCTGCACTGCTCCTGCTCTGCCTCTGCTGCTGCTCCTGGTCCAAGTCGGGAGATGGAGAGTAGAAGTTAACAGGTCAAGCGAAACCCGACGGTGCAAAGTCGAGGGGGAGGGGTGGAGCACGCTCCCACACCCTGAGTGCCTTCTGCACTGCTCCTGCTCTGCCTCTGCTGTTGCTTCTGGTCCAAGTCGGGAGGTGGAGAGTAGAAGTTAACAGGTCAAGCGAAACCCGACGGTGCAAAGTCAATACAAATTCTGTTGAGTGCAACATAGCATGAACCAGACACCACCTTCCCTCTGTGCCCGTTTTATAAATGATGGAAAGGGGTACTGTGGTTTTGAAGAAAATAGAAACACCTTTTTTCCCCCCTATTGTTTGCTCGGGAAAATATGTGTTGTAATATCCTGAAATGGAAAGTTTAAGATCTGTGGCAGAGGGAAGTTGGGTCTCCTGAAGAAAAATAGCATCCGGGCTTTTAGATTTAAGATAATTAGCAATCTTAGCTCTCTTAATCAGGTGGTTTAAGTCATTTACATTGAAAGAAATAATATGCAGATCAGCCATCTAAATCACAGTGCCATAAGATAATGCATAATTAGAACCTCAATCTTTCTATTGCAGAGAACCATGAAAGAAAGGAGAATCTGCTAGAAAATAAAGAGATGAAAGATAGCAGCAGCAAATGATAGAGAGAAAACCATATATTGTCAACACAGGGCATATCCATTAAGAGAAAGAACATGCTGTGTGCACAAAGCACACAATTTGTGGGTGTACCTGTAAGTACAGTTGAGTAACGCCATGGAGAGTTCCGCTATCTCCTAGAACAAACATAATAATCAGTATCATACCTTTGCATCATAAATGTGATGGTAATGATTAGTGATACGTAGTTAAAGCAGGATAAGATGTAAAACAATGTCACTGCATTTTAACGGAATCGAGAAAATTTCTGAGTTCTACAGGCTCAATATAAGTTGAGGTGCAGTTATTATAAGTGACTTTCATCCTAGCAGGATATAGTAATCCAAATTTTGCTCCAATGTCCTTCAGGTCTTGTCTCAGAGAGAGAAATTATTTGCGTTTAGCGGCAGTTGTCTATGCCAGATCTGGAATTATATAAAATATTTTCCCTTGGTGTAGCAGCTGAGGATGAAATTTAGCTACCTGCATAATTTGTATAACGTGCTGAAACCGCAAGATCTTTGTCACAATTTATCTCAGAAATTTTTGGGATGATGAGAGATGAGATGGAATGCGTTGTGCGTGCTTGAGTTCAAGTGGCTCTTTGAATTGAAGGCCCAAGGTTTCGGTAAGAAATCCACCAGAAAAGGACATTGGACCCTTCTGTGTTTTCAGGCAGACCTATAATTCTTATATTGTTCCATCTACTTCTATTTGATAGGTCTTCAATATCTCTCTGTAAGATGAGAATGGATTTATCATGCTTATCAAGAAATAAGAGCTTTGATTGCATCGACGCTGCTTGTTCTTCTAGCGCATCTAATCGGTGTCTCGCGTCTATAAACTGTGAATTCAAAGATTCAATTTCTACTCATATTAATTTTGCTTACTCCACTTATGCAGCCATTATTTCTTTAAACGATCTCACCTCAGCAATGAGTAAGTTAAGTTGAGAGTCCATGGTGTTTGACGCCATTTTTTCAGGTATGCTGGGGTCCGGTTTAGGCCTTTTCCCACTGGGTTGAGCTGTAGAGGTTTGTTCCACTTTATTATTTTTAGGCAGGGTCATTTGAAGTCAGTAGTCAAACCGGCACTGATGAGATCATTGTGATTAGGCAGCAAAGGTATGAGATAATCTATAAAATTGCAAATGTTCTGGAGGAACTTCTACTCCATGCGTCCACTCATTGTTCTTGCCAGGTTCCGCCCCCGACCTTGCATTTCTTAGCATGAAATCTTAGCTACTAAATTCTGGACCATTCTTCGCCAGGTCTTTCCTCATGTTATCCACACCATCAGGGGTGTCTACTCTATTGCAAATTTTGGTATCATCTGCAATGAGGCAAATCTTACCAGCCCTTCAGCAATATTGCTTACAAAAATGTTAAAAGAGAACATGCTAAAGAACCAGTGCCATTTTTGGTAAAATTCTTTCAGTGACAGGTTTTACTACTACTACTACTACTACTAATCATTTCTAAATATGTGCAGCACTGCACACTTTATAGGCAGGTACTTTTCCTGTTCCTAGTGGTATCACAATCTAAGTTTATTTGTATCGGGGCAATGGAGGGTTACGTGACTTTCTCAGGGTCACAAGAAGCTGCAGTGGGAACTGAACCCAGTTCCCCAAGATTTCAGTCCACTGCGCTCCATGGTGCAGGGTATTGAACTTGGTTTAGTTTCCTAATATCAATAGGTGGTTCTTCAATATGGATTATGGCTTTGTGAATTTTCTTTAGCAAACATTTTATATCAGGCACTAGCCGTTCCTTTCCTGTACCCCAGTGTATTTATCAATCTTCATTGCCAGGTCCCTCAATTTTCCAATCCAACTCTTCCTCTTCCTTCTTTCCTTGACCATTGGCCTGCCCCTCACTCTTCACTTTTCCTACAAAGCTCCATCCGCTGGCTGAACCACTTCCTTGCTCACCATCTTTTTCTATCCTAAGTCACTTTCTCCCTTCTACGCTACATTCTCATCCAAAACTCCCCCATTGATCCTTCCAAGCACTTTGAATTCTGGTGGCAACTTTCCTCCCACATTCCTTTCTGAATCTCCTTTCTCTCATTCTATTTCAGTATGCAGCATTGTTTAGCTGCTTTAAGTTATTCTCACTTAGATCTTCTCTTTTATATGTCCAGAGTTCTCATATTTGCATCAGTTGCCCCTTGCATCTTTTCCTTTGATATTTTAACTCTTCTTTTTGTTTTCTTTTTTTATAGGTGAGGAGGGCATCCATGATTAAGGCACCTTGCGGCAGCTAACCCAGGTGCCATTTATAGAATCAGGCCCTGATTCTCTAAAAGTGTGTCCCGATTTTAGGCAGCTGTAGACGTCCTACAGCTGTCTAATCAGCCAATCGGGATGCATGTTTTTAAAAAAAAAATGCTCCCCAGGCAGGCCTGAAGGCGCCTCCGGGAGCCTAGGGAGACCCGCAAGATGCCTAAGCTCATCTAAGGGCCTTAGGCGGGCCTTAGGCTGAACCTAGGCGGCCCTACGCATCTCCCTAGTAGATGAGAAGCTTAAAAATGTAGGCCAGCAAAATGCTGGTCTACATTGTAAGTAGACGCGGCCGCTATACTTATCGCGGCAAGGGATCTCTCTGCCGCTATAAGTATAGCGGGCCGTGGCCCCTGACCGATCACTGGCAGGAGGGTGCCCAAACCCTCCTGCCCGAAGACGCACCCCCCTCCCCGACACTACCGACCGCCCCCCCCCCGACATTACCGATCCCCCCTCGACAATATCGGTCGCTGGCAGGAGGGTGCCCAATCCCTCCTGCCCGAAGACGCACCCCCCCCCGGCGCTAACAACCCCCACTCCACCAAACCTGTTCTTACAGATGGGTCTTGCACGTCGAGCAAGCAGGCACGCCTCGTCGAAATGAGGCGGGCCCGCCCCTTCCCGGCCCATCCCGCCGAAGCCTAAGGCCTGATTGGCCCAGGCTCTAGAAGCCTGGACCAATCAGGCCTTAGGCATAGCGTGTCCGCCCATCCCCACTTAATCTAAGGCCTGATTGGCCAATCAGACCTTAGACTTAGTAGGGATGGGCGGACCCGCTATTCCTAAGGCCTGATTGGTCCAGGCTTCTAGAGCCTGGGCCAATCAGGCCTTAGGCTTCGGCGGGATGGGTCGGGAAGAGGCGGGCCCGCCTCATTTCGACGAGGCGTGCCTGCTTGCTCGACGTGCAAGACCCATCTGTAAGAACAGGTTTGATGGAGAGGGGGTTGTTAGCGCCGGGGGGGGGTGCGTCTTCGGGCAGGAGGGATTGGGCACCCTCCTGCCAGCGACCGATATTGTCGGGGGGGGGGAGATCGGTAATGTCGGGGGGCGGTCGGTAGTGTCGGGGGTGGGGCGGTCGGTAGTGTCGGGAGGGTGCGTCTTCGGGCAGGAGAGATTGGGCACCCTCCTGCCATCGATCGATATTGTCGGGGGGGGGGAGATCGGTAATGTCGGGGGGGGCGGGCGGTAGTGTCGGGGGGGGCGGTCGGTAGTGTCGGGGGGGGGGGGTGTGTCTTCGGGCAGGAGGATTTGGGCACCCTCCTGCCAGCGATCGGTCAGGGGGCCACGGCCCGCTATACTTATAGCGGCAGAGAGATCCCTTGCCGCGATAAGTGTAGCGGGCCGTGTCTAATCTAACCCGATTCTCTAACCCGCGTCTGTAACATGGACGCCGGTTACAGAATCGGGGTTTAGTTTAGGCCGATTCTGAATAGGACGCCTCTCCCGGGCGTCCTATACAGAATCAGGGCCTAGGTGTCTTGCGGGCCTCGCCTTCAATATAGGCGGCCTGCCTGGGGAGCATTTTTTTTAAAAAAACGTGCATCCCGATTGGCTGATTAGACAGCTGTAGGACGCCTACAGCTGCCTAAAATCGGGACGCACTTTTAGAGAATCAGGGCCTCAGTCTCATGGACCCTGATTCAGTAAATGGCACCCAAATTTAGGTTACCCAAAATATACCGGAAATAATAATTTATAAACCCTAGTGTGTTGAACTATAGATAGATACCACATATACATATAATACCACATATAATACTATACCATATTCAGAAATCACTTATTTGTGCTCAGAGAACCACTGTTAATAGAGACCATATGGTGAGCAAAGAATAGCCCACCACCTAAATGGCTCATTTCTCAATCACTGCACAAGTGCTCCTTTAAGGTGTTCAAAACTGGTTTTATTACATGAAATGCTTCAAAGTTTTAATAAAGTAACAAACATAGCTTTGGTGAAGACTCAATGAGGCGTTATACTATATGTCTGGGATCCTAAGTGGTTCTCTGATCACAAATAAGTGATCTCTGAAGATGGTGTAGCTCCATAAATACCTGGTGTATTATATGTGGTACCCAAATGTAGGTGCCAGAAAGATCTTCACTAAACTCTATAAAGGGTACTCCGCATCAACCACCTTATATAGAATAGCACTTAGCTTCAATTCCTGTGACCAACTTTGGGGACGAGGATTTGTGCCTGCTGAAAACTAATCCCAGTGCACAAATTCGGTGCACAACCCAGGAGTTCTATATTACTGTGTCTAAATTTTTGGAAGATCTCCGACTCACCCGTGCCCCTCCCCTGTCAATAATTGATTGTTCACATCTGATCATGCCCAAATTTGGGTGGCCTTCACAGAATCCAAGGTCTTTGGTTTTATAATAAAGATTTAGAAACAGTTACTCATCTCATCACCATCTGCACAATGGCAGAAAATTTCTATGTAGAAAGGCAAAATAAAGCGACTTCTCATCTGGTTTTTGTGACTACTGCAAACCACTCTGACATTTTAATGAAGGTGGGGTCTAAAAGTGCTGTATCAACATAAACATAAAGTGACATATATGATCCATTGGAAACTTTGTAAACACTACAGCATCGCTGTACCAAAAAGCATTAGGATCATGACCCTCAGAGAATTATGGAGAATGAAAAGGTTACGATAACCTGGGGCAATAAGACCCAGAAAGCTTGATGCAAGGACACCAGACATAGTGGTAAAAGATGGCATTTATCATAGAGGTGTCAGATCCAAGTAATTATTCTCCAAATCAGGCGGAGAAGTAGCAGATACTCAAAAACAAAGAAATACAGTCAGAGTTAAATAAAATGAGCCAGATAAACACAGAAATATTTCCCATTGTATTGGGAACCATGGGCTTGATTAAAAATAAAATTTCAAGCAAGTTATAGCTTACAAATCTTTGGCCTGATGCAAGTATTACAGCAAGTTTTAGCAGTAAATGTGAAAACCTGAGACTATGGAAGTGAGTTTTGTTGTCCCCTTTGGAGACATTGCCTCTAGAACAGATGTGTCAAAGTCCCTCTTTGAGGGCTGCAATTCAGTTGGGTTTTTAGGATTTCCCCAATGAATATGCATGAGATCTATCAGCATGCAATGCAGTGCAGTGCATGCAAATAGAACTCATGTATATTCACTGGGGAAATCCTGAAAACCCGACTAGATTGTGGCCCTCGAAGAGGGACTTTGATACCCCTGCCTTAGAAAGAACGTGACTTCAATTGTTTTGTGAGTTAAGAGAGACAGAATAAATGTCAAATGTTCTAGTTAAAGTTACAGTTATTTTATTTGATATACTGCCATTTTTAACAAAAAAAAATCAAATCATAGCAGTGTACTATAAATAAAAACAATGGGCTATATTTAAAGTAAAAACATAACAAGGGAAATGTACGCAAACCAATTAACCAAACTAAAGAGGATAAAAATGGCAGGAAAGGTTTTACAATATCTTAGTTCTTTTCTATAATAACACTGGCCAACACTCATTTTATTAGACCTGTTTCTGAGTATATTTGACCTGTTGATTCCATAAATGGCAAAAGAAATCGGATATGTGAAATATCAATAATGTAATGTGCCACACTCATTTTGGTGCCTAAAATATTAGACCTGTTTCTGAGTATATTTGACCTGTTGATTCCATAAATGGCAAAAGAAACTCGGATATGTGAAATATCAATAATGTAATGTGCCACACTTTCACAAAAAAAGTATTAATGTCATAAATAAGTGTAGGCAGTGCTGCTTTAGTTCAAGGGGGTGTATGTTTCACAAAACGGAGGAAAAAGCCTCAGGCAAATACCCTCCCACCACCACAATGGTGGAAAAAGGTGGTTGGGTGGTAATCTTCATTGGCAGAAAACCTCCATTGTACTCCCTGTTAAATAAACTATAAGCAGGGCTGTCTATGCAATCGATAGATGAAAAACTTTCAACTTATCTATGATCGGTACACCGACGATGGCCAGCGTTTCACCAACTTGCTGCCTCAGGGTGTAACAGAATCCGATCAACTTTTAACCGGGACGTGATTCTGTTACACCCTGAGGCAGCAAGTTGGTGAAACGCTGGCCATCGTCGGTGTACCGATCATAGATAAGTTGAAAGTTTTTCATCTATCGATTGCATAGACAGCCCTGCTTATAGTTTATTTAACAGGGAGTACAATGGAGGTTTTCTGCCAATGAAGATTACCACCCAACCACCTTTTTCCACCATTGTGGTGGTGGGAGGGTATTTGCCTGAGGCTTTTTCCTCCGTTTTGTGAAACATACACCCCCTTGAACTAAAGCAGCACTGCCTACACTTATTTATGACATTAATACATTTTTTGTGAAAGTGTGGCACATTAGATTCCATAAATGGCACCAGTTTTCTCCTATCAGCCCTAGGTTTAGAGATACAGAACATGTGCCAAATACCGCTCTTCACTCTGCTTGCCCATTAAAAAATCAGGATATTTTAATATCTTTTAAGCATGAAGGAAACATATTAAAAATTAAAAGAAAAATGTACAACATGAAAATCTACTTATTTCATACCAAAAGCACAAGTTTAGGATACAAACTTTCAAGTCATTTGACACACAAGAAGCTCCTTTTGTAAGGCTTCCAAGAGTGGGATCTGCCAGGATAATCCCGCATAAGATTTCAACAGTAGTCTGTCTTCATGTGTGCATCCCATCTTCCTTGGTATCTGGCTTCCATTGTTTTTATGTCCTGGCGAAATCTTTCACCTTGCTCTTTGCTTAAGTCTCCAAGGTTCTCTGGTAAGCGATCTAAGTAACTGTGCAGATAATGGACTTTAGCACTCATGTTACAGCAAGCCTGTTGAAATGAAAGAGCATATCTCTACTAATTGTGTGTAGTTGTCTGCCTTCTTGTTGCCAAGAAAGTTTTTCACAACAAGAACAAATGAAGACCAGGCACATGATTTGATTTCATTCACTGATGCTATGAAATGTGGGTCATTTATAAGTTGTCTGATCTGTGGACCATCACAAAATTACACACATACAATTTAGATTAAAATAAAGCCAGTTTAAATAATTTGGTAGAAAAAAAAGTAATCATGTAACTCCTCTCTGTAGTACCCCTAGGCAAATGTCTAGTGTCTGCTCAGAACTGCTGGGATGAGGGGGAACACATGCTTTTATTTATATTTATGGGACCAGAGCCAGGACTGGATTCCCCTAGTAGGTTGAGCGAGCATGCATGAGACTTTGCACTCCACTCAATAAATTCACTCCATACTGTTTTATCTGAACTGGCAAAATTACTCTTTATATTGATGAGCAAACATAAGTATGCAGTTTAAATACATAGCCAACTATTTACAGTATATTCTTTCCCAATCTTCCACAGCAGTAAATAAATTGGGAACAATATTCAGACTGTGGGATGCAGCACGACTCCCACCCATGGTCAGAGGTGAACATGTATTCAATGCCACCAAACTGGCCACCGAAAAAAATTAAAGTGCAGAAACTTTTTGAAGACTGGCCTAGGGACAATGTGGATGGCTTACCTTTGGAACCTAAGATATGTACGTCCTACACTGGACAAGTAATTTTTACTGTTGCCTGAAACCCCTTCCTTTTCATCTCCTAGGGACCTATAAATTCTGTGTTTGGTATGCTTCTATGCTCGGCTGGAATAAAGATCAGGAATTGGGACTGAGTACCAACTTCATATCTCCCACACAGCAGCACTATCAGTTCTGCTAGACAAGAGCCTGAACATTCCCAAAAGGCCTGAGTGCAAAATAAAGACACTGTACCTGCTAAGCTTTTAGTAGAGCGTGCAGCCCTGATTTATATTATTCATATCAATTCATCTTTGTCTGAAATGTTTATACAGTACCATGCTAAGAAATCCTAGCTAGATACTGTAGATAAATATTATATTTAATAAAAACCAATAAGGACATGGCCTCGGTACTACCGTTTCCACTGACCAGCTTCAAAGGTATATTCGCATGATGTCTAAACTTCATTTACCTGTTTCTCTTTGGGAGATACCATATTGTTTGCTCTATAAGACACACCTGAACATAAGACGCACCTAGCTATAGAGGAGGAAAACCCAAGAAAAAAAATTTCTAAACTAAATGGTGTACCCTGTCCCCCACACCCCTCTGTTGGTCTAGGGCACAGGGCGGGCAATGGGGCCTGCCCCAGAAGTCTTTTCACCTGTCAAACTGGGACAAGCAATGAAGCATGTAAGATACCATGACATTTTGCATTAATGGTATTCCTGAGGTACCGTAGTTGTGCAAAATCCTTTCCAGTCATCTTGAACTGCTACCTAAAAACTTTGCAGTGGACACTGGAAGCATAATATAAAGTAATTTTGCTCCAGGTATAGCCATCATCCTTATGTTGGCCTTTTGAATTCCTCCTGTTCAGTGCTGCAGTCTTTTACATGAATTTGAATGCTCATTTAAGAAGGCTTTGCCTGCACTCCCTCTCCTCAATCAAAGCTAAAGACCTTTTTACAGCCCTACAATTTTCTTGGGATGGATGCTGGTGATTTTAAGAAAGCAAGAAGCTAATGAAAATTACCATAAACCCCCCTCCCCCCATCCTGTACCTTTTTTTTAATCCCAGTGGTCCAGCGCTCCTGCTCTTCCCTCACTCTGCCTCTTGATCTCTTCTGACAGCAGCACAAGGCAGGCACAAGCTTTTCACAGCCTGCCTGGTCCCGTGCCACTCTCTGAATGGCTGCTGTCAGTTCTCGTGAGTCCCGCGAGAACTGACTGCAGCCATTCAGAGAGCGACGTGGGACCAGGCAGGCTGTGAAAAGCTTGTGCCTGCCTTGTGTCACTGCCAGAAGAAATCAGGAGGCAGAGTGAGGGAAAGGCTGGTGCGCTGGACTGCTGAGATTAAAAAAGGTACCGGGGAAGGGGGGGGGTGTTGTTATATTTGCTCCATAAGATGCACCCTTATTTCCACCCACTTGGGGGGGGGGATTTGTCTTATGGAGCAAAAAATACAGTAAGTTATAAAATGGATATGCATCTTTATTTTTCTCCTAGGCGAGTTTATCAGATGGCACTCCATCAGGATTCTTGTTGCCCAAAGTGCAAACAACCGAATGCTACCTTAGGTCACATGTTTTACTCTTGCACACCTATTCAGTCCTTTTGGAAGAGGATTTTGCATCATATTTCTCTCTTATGGCATGCACGTTGTATCTTGACAACTGTAGCACTGTTTTCTTAATGTACAGTCAGTGGCGTAGTAAGGGGGTGGGTGTTAGTCCACCTCGGGCATTGTGTTGGTGAGGGCGCAGGCACCCGTCCTCCTTTCTGCCCCCACTTAGCTCGTTCCCCCCTCCCCCCCCCCACCATGCGTATGTGCTGCTTCCCTTCTCCAGTACCTCTGCAACGTTCCTGATGTGAGCAACAACCGCCAATCTGCTGTCATGCCAGTGTCAGCTCTTCCTCTTGCATCACTTCCTGGACCCGCGCCTATGAAGTGACATCAGAGGAAGAGCCGACTCTGGCATGACAGCCAGTTGGGGGTTGCTGCACATGCCAGGAATATTACAGAGGTACCGGGGATAGGAAATGGAGTGTGCATGGAATGAGGGGGCAAGAAAGGAGTGTGTGGAGGTGGGGGAGTGGAGAAGAGGGCGGGGAGGGACACCACCGCCCCGGGTGGCTCTCACCCTCACTACGCCACTGTGCACAGTAGTGGCGCCTGTTCCTAAGGGCCTGTGGGATTTTTTGGAAACGGCTTCTATTTGGGGAGTGAAAGCCATTTTACTCTGTTGGTTGAAAGCAACGCCTTCTTTAGCTCAATGGAGGGCACTTACCCAGCACTTGCAGATGGAACAATGGAAGATATCCAATTTTGATTCATCTCAAGGAAAAAGATTCTAAGCTACATGGAAACCATTTTGGAACTCCTTAACCCTTAACACCTACTGCCAGAAGCCACTTGCTTAACATATGACTCTTATGAATATTTTAGCTTTCTTCCCATAAGTACTGTTGATTTCTATGTTTTGGGGTACAGGTGGGAAGGGTGAAAATTATAAAATGTATTTTTCTGTCATGTTCTTGTCATATGCATTTGCATTTGGTTATTATATTTGTTTGTGTATATTATGGATTGCTCTAATAAATATGTTTAAAAAATATTAAAGTATTTACAAGTACTTATCTGAGAGGTGTTATAGAAATTTTAGAACCTGAAAGAGAAAATTATACAGTAGTTATAATTTTAAGCTAACCCTTAACCTTGTTTACCTCATCTGAAAGAGAAAAATAATTATACTATTCAATATTTACTGTTGTTAGTATTTAATGCATGCCAGCTTAATTAACATCTTAATGTCTGAATAAAGCTGATTGAATTGAGAGGAAACCCCCATCCCCCCCCCAATATGGACAAGACTGTTAAAGGTTTGGCTTGCTGAAGTTTGGCAAGATGCTGCTGTACTGTATATGATGAAAATATTTGAACAGTGAATGTGTCCTTACCAAACAATGAAGGCTCTTATTTTAGAAGCCCTATTAGCAATTTCCCATGAAAAATACAGGCATCCATATATAAGCTGCCTACAGCCTACTCTAAAGCTTTTCCCTCTGGCTTGTCCTGCCTCCTCTGAGATTACTTCCTGTTTCTGCTTGAGTAGGATGAATCCCACATATGCAGAACTGTACATCAAAACATGGAAGAGACAGTCCCTTCTCAAAAGAGCTTACAATCTGGACAAGAAGGTGCATCACTACCCAGTGCTCAGGTGAGGGAATTACAGAGGGAATGATAAGATGGATATTGGTGCTTAGCAGGTGGATTGGAGTTTGGAATTGAAAGGTGGGCTTTTAGCCTGGATTTCAATACTGTCAGAGATAGAGCTTGATGTATCGAGACAGGCAGTTTGTTCCAGGCATACGGTGCAGCAAAGTAGAAGGGATGGAGTCTGGAGTTGGCCATAGAGGAGAAGAAAACAGATAAGAGAGAATTACCTGATCAGCAGAGTGCCCGGGAGGGAGTGTGGGGAGAGAGGAGAGATACTGAGGAGTTGTGGAGCGAATACACTTGTAGAAAAATTAGGTTCTTACTTTTACTAATCTTCTTTCTTGTAAATCCACACTTTCATGTATCCTCATTTACATAAACCCCAGCTCCTCCTCAGCACCGCCCTCTGATCCACCCCTAGCCGGCTCACATTTTGGGGGGCCAATCAGAGCTGATATTCAGTGTCACTGACTGGATTAGTGCTGCTGAATATCGACAGTTGGATAGCCATAAGCGATTTAAGCAGGCTAGAGCTTCTCTGACTTACTTAAATTGCACTGAATATTGGGCCCAGTGAAATTAGAACAAGTACTAAAGGTTTTGAATTCTATTGACAAGCTTCTAGACCCCATTGAGTGGTAACAGTGACCTGCTGGCCGACTTTGCAGGGGAGGGGGTCAAGGTTCCCTGCCACGGCCGCACAGCTGATTGCGGCAGGGAAAAATCCATGCTGCGATAAGGTCAGTGGTCACGCCTATTTGAATTGTAGGCCAGCATTTTGCTGGCCTACATTTCAGGCATCTATTGCAGCCCTAGGGAGACGCCTAGGGCCGCTTAAGCTCACCCAAGGCCACTTCTGGGTAAAACCACGCCCATACCCAGTCTTGGGTGAGCTTAAGTGTCCCAAAGCATCTCCCTGCACCCATGACAGATGCTTACAGTGTATGCAGCTTGCCTTGGGGTGATTTTTTAAAAAACATGTGTGTCCCAATTGGCTGGTTAGAAAGTGGTAGGACGCCTACCACTGCCTACAATCGGGATGCCATTTATAGAATCTGCCCCTGTTTGTTTATTATTTATTTGGTTTTATATCCCATCCTATATGCACATAGGCCCGGATTCTATAAAAGAAGTCTAAAGTTAGGTGCCTAAATTGGTGCACCTAAACGATTCAGACACTTAACATTTAATTTGCTTAATAAGTGCTAACAAGCTTAATTGGCTCAATAATTGGCTTAAATTAAAATTAATTGCCAGTTAGGCACCTATACCAATAGGTGGCTATCGATTTCAGGTAGGCGACTAGCCTGAGGCACCAACCAGAAAGTGGACATAGTTAATGGTGGATTGTGGGTGGATCTTGGGCATGTTTTCTGTGTTTGTGCTGGTATTTAGGCCAAGAAAACCCTGGCATAAATGGAGGCACCTAAGATTTTGATGCCTATTGGCACCTGTGCAAATTAGGTGCGTCTAAGCGCAATTCTATAAACAGTGACTAACTGAAGATTGACAACCGCTATGCACCATATTCCTTGTGCTTATTTTTTAGGCACCATTTATAGAACTGAGGCCATAGTGCATATTTTCCTTACAGTGCATGATTGTGCCAAATGTTCACACATGCATAAAGATTTGCATATGCATATTATGCCACCACCGGTCACTTCCGTCTCAGGACAGCTGGGCGTGCACGTGATTAGCTCTCAAAACTAAACGCAAATTAATTCCCAGAGAGCAAAACCACAAATAAATTGTTAGAACGGCCAAAATAAACTTGTGTCATTACAGTCCAAAGCTTATTTGGAAAACAATTCACTTTATTTCTTCAAAACAATTCACTTTATTGTCTCAAAACAAAAATCAAGGATCACTTTCATCGGAATGGAGACATTATCTCTTCAATGCATTCATCAAGCACAGTGGCTTCAGTTCAGCCAAAATAATGGACCAAAACAAAACACTAAAATTGTGCACAGTTCAGTTAAGGTTTCACAATACACACTGCAATGCGCTGCTACTTTAAGAAAAAAAAAAACAAAAACACCACCACACCTTTCACTTTGTAGTTCAAACAGTCCCGTTCTTGAGAGTTCACTCTCCAAACAAACATTAGCAGATAATCCTAGTATCTCAGCTTGTGTAAACGTTTGGTAGAAAACACTTTGCCCAGATTCTCAAAATTTTTTTTGGGGGGGGGAATTCACTAAACGGACCTACCGATCTGGATCCTATCCGGGGGACTGATTCACGATGCGTCCTCATGCAAATAAGGATGCACGGAATCACGCCCCCCAACCGACTGCCGGGATCGCTGAATTGCGATCCCGATGCATGTGCTTACCATCTGTAGATGGTCTGCGCATGCTTACAGAGCAGCGACCTTTTTTTTTTTTAACTTTTTTTGCTTCTTTTTTTCTTTGCGAGCCCGTGGTTTTAACCTGCTTTAAAACCACGGGCTCGCAGTGCGGGGAAGGGCAGGAGAGTTGGGGCGGCAAGAGGAGAGTCGGGGCAGGAGAGTAGAAGAATCTAGGCAGAGAGCAGGAGATGCAGTCGGAAAGCAGTGAGCAACTGGTCTCCAGCAGTCGCATTTTTTGTTGATTGGCCAGCCCAGTCGGTGTTCCAGATTTGTTTATTTTGCCTATATTTGAATTTCCTTTCCCCCCTCCCCCCCCCCCCTCATTTGCATGCGCGGATCGGAGGATGATCAGGACAGAGGTTAGTGAATTGGGTCAGAGGAAAATTGGGTCGCAAAAGGGTTGCTAAGTGGTCGGGACTTGATCGGTGTGCTTAGTGAATCTAGCACTTTAACGCCATCGTTAAACTGTTTTCTGACAGTTTAGCCTACACGCATTTTAGCATTAGAGATGATTCCTTCTTACAGAATCTAGGCAAGAGTGGCCCAAATGGCAGGGCAGCTTTAAAAATGCTCCATGGTATTTGAATATGTTCTGACTTCCGAGATCACACCTGAATTGAACTGACCTGTTTACTTATAAGAAATGAATAAAAAAATACTGAAGGCGTTTTAAGTGTTAGGAGCACTAAGGACTGAAGGAAAGTGTGAGCAAAGGGTCATTAGCCTCTTTAATGTGTATGTTCCAAATTTTAATGAAAGTGGATAAATATTTCAAAAGTTATTAGAGTTGGACAAAATCATTTGGGAAAGGGGGGGCAGAATAGTCACAATAATCTTGTATGGTCATTTACCATATGAGAAAGTAGGCTAAAAATTACAGTTCTCAAATTTTGGGACAATTAAGCCATCGTTTTACAGAACTCCAAATTGCTGCCAATGCAAACACTCAGATAAACAGATTCCACATCCAGCTGCAGGAGCTCTGGCCCACACTTCATTATATGTCATTTTCGCAATGATTGTGAATGAAAATAACTAGGCAAAGACATGGGTTCCTTTGGTGAAGGCTCTCTCTCCTTCCATTTCCTCTTCGGCAAGCATAGTTGAAGGGTTACTATATTCAATACAAAAAAACAGCCATCTAATATGGTTAAAAAATATTTGGATCTGAACAATAAAAAGGAAATTGTCTTTTTCAAACACTGGGGGGATTACACAGGGACTCTTATCTGAATATATATATGGATCTTTTATTTTAAAAAAAAACACAAAAAAACCAACCCCAAAAAACAGCCACTTATTCAACAGGAAATGCCGAAAGTAATCTCATTCTTTATAATAGCACACTGACCTACTTCAGAGTAGCCCCCTTCTAGAGAAATCACCCTGACCTTTTCTCTTTCTTTTTTTCCTCCTCTTTTTTTTTTTTCTACACTGCTTAAGATGGAAACTAAATCCATGACATGGAGAGGAGAATACAACAACAAAAAAAATCACAGATATACAGCGACTTAGAGGGGCATAATCAAAACATACGTTTAAGTCCGATTTGGGCGTATGGTGCTAGATGCGTCTAGAATATATATATTTTCTAATCGACCATCTGAACGATTAGGCTATTGTTCGTCCAGACCGCCAGGACGTCTATCTTTATACCACATTTTCAACCAAAATTTTGTTCAAGTCCCAAATGTCCAGAACAAGACTATTTGGAGGTGGGAGGGGCCAATCTTGTAATGGATTGGCCACCCAGACATGGCAACAGAGCAGTGGGGCATCTTACAGGGCACTGCTGTGAACTTCACAAAAAGGGTGCCACATAAACATCACACCAGAACTCCCTTATAGGTTATGGTGAGCCCCCCCAAACCCACTATACCCACCTGTCTACAACCCCCAATAGCCCTTATGGCTGCAGGTGGTACCTATATGGCAGTAAAGTAGGATTTGGGGTTTTTTTTTGGTGGGCTCACATTTTCCACCATAAATGTAGTGGTTAGAATGGCTTATGGGACTTGCTACTCCTCTTTATGGTTCACTAGCTCACCTACTAGGCTACTTAAGACACTTGTGTGCAGCTCTACTAGGCTTTCCTATACCAGGTTCTGAAGTTATGGACACAGGTATGTACATTTGTATTTTGATCTTTGTGGCTGTGAGGGGGGTCAGTGAACACTGGGGGGAGTGTGTATGTGTCATTACTTTGTCTCTGCAGTGTTATATGTTCACATTGGATACTTTTTGGGCACTTATACTTGTTTTTACATTGTCTAATTCACAACATTTAAGTTTCATCCAGGATGTCTAGTAAAATATTTGATTATCCCTGCAGGATGACTAAGTCTAGGTCAGTCCCCATCCCGCCCACATGCTGCCCTAATCACACCTCCAGATATGCCCCTTTCAGCTCAGGGCACACAACGGTATTCAGAGGCATAAAAAGTCTCTTAGATACATCCAGAAAGTCGGTTTGCTTATCGGCACTTGGATAGCCTGTCCTTAAGGCGGGTTTTTTGATTTATTTATGTTTTGATTATGAGCCCCCTAGTCACATGAGAATCTTTGAGAGTGACCACAACATGACATTTCAATAGTTAAGCCCCAGTACTACGGTTCTGGTGTTTCTGCATCGTAATAGTCAAAATTTATATGAAGTAACCACAAAACGTCTGCATTAACTAGGTACAGAGTGACACTGATCTGGGCCTCCAGGCAATAAGGGTTATAGTCCCTTAACCACCTATCATAAGTGATTTAACAAGATGGAGGATAGGGGTAGGGTAACCATATGGGTCCAGTAAAAGGAGGACGGAATGAAACATCTAGGTTTTACTTTTTTTCTGGAGCCATATGGTAACCCTAAGTAGGGGAGAGTGCCCCTACTATTAACTACCATATTTTCACTTATATATCGCGCACCCGTGTAAAACACGCACATGGGTATAGCGCGCGGGAAACTGTAATTTATGTAAATAAATTTTTATATACCGCGCACACCCGTATACCGCGCATGCCGCCCCGACTCTCCTTTCACCCGCCCCGACTCTCCTCTCCCCCTTGAAGTCCTGTCCCCACCCTGAAAGCCTGATGCCCCCCCCCGACATCCGATTCACCCCCCGCAGGACCGCTCGCACCCCCACGAATGCACGCAAGCACTCGCACCCCCACAGCCTCCCGACCCTCCCCCATCATGTAGAAGCTCCTACCATTGTCCTGTTGTTTCCTCTGCCGGCGGTCCCACCCTTTCTCTGACATCAGAGAAAGGGCGGGACCACCGGAAGAGGAAGCAGCGTAGACGCAGGGCTCACAGAAGGGCCGGGACCGCCGGCAGAGGAAGCAGCAGGACAACGGTAGGAGCTTCTACATGATGGGGGGGGGTCAGGAGGCTGTGGGGATGCGAACGGTCCTTCGCGGTGGGGGTGCGAGTGCGTGCGAGCGGTCCTTCGGGGTAGGGGTGCGAGCGGTCATGCGGGGGGGTGAATTGGACGTCAGGGGGGGAACTATGTAAAAAAAAAGTTGTAAAACGTGCTCATGCGTATAACGCGCATGGTTATGCACGGTTTGTAAAAATCGTGTATAACGCGCGCATTATATGCGTGAAAATACGGTAATGTGGGTGTTTCCCAGCATTTTAGAAAGTGCTGCAGTTAACACAGAGAAAATGTCACTACTGCATGTTAGCAGCATGGCCATTTAGCTACACCTCAGTGGGTTAACTGCTCTGAGTTATCTGTCATGTTAACACTTAGGGCCTGATTCTGTAGCACAGTTTTTAACACTGGCCAAGGTGGTATTAGCTCTGATGCTCATAGAATTCCTATAAGCGTTGGAGCTGTTTCTGCCACGGCTGGCGCTAAAAACCGCGCTACGGTTTGGTAAAAGGAGGGGTGGGGGTCTGTGCATAACTTAATTTTTTTTAATTAGTTAATTGGCATGGTAATTGTCCACACCATTAAAAACAGATTTTATGTTTAAACAATTTTTTATTGGCAATCCCGCCCCCCCTAAACATGAACAGCAGGTATTGCCAACAAAATACATACAATTCCAAGCCGAAAAGAAAGCATACAGTTCAAGCTTTGCAAAAACAAAGCAAAACTGTGAGTCCCCCCAAAACCAGCATAACAAAAAAACCACATTTAAAAAAAAATGGAAAACCGACCGACACCCCTAAGCCCCCTAAAAACAGATTTTAAAAAATTACCTTGTGAAATAGAGTTACAACATGGATATCCGTGCCATGCCTAGTGATGCCTAAGTCCAGATGCCCTCTGACACCTAACAACACCTGAAAAGTATGCATGGCAGTCCAGAAAGACTGGAGAGGACACTGCCAGAAAGCATGAGAGAATGTGTTGGGACTCTGAGCACATTTAAGGCAGGAAGGAGAAGTCACTAAGCCCACATGAAAGGCCTGCACTTGCGTAAAATATACCCTATGTAGGACTCTATAAGTACACTCCCGCCACAAAGAACCTGTGATAATACTAGGAAGACGGTGAATGGCTTGACTGAAATCCGCACGACATAAAGAGAACCCCCAGCTCCACACTCCATTTCTGCAAGATCCCCACGTAAGCGTGGTCCGGGAGGAGTTGCCACCACTATTTATGCAAGAGAGATACTGAAATCATAAGGTGCTCACACTGATTGAAAAAGGTAAGGAGCCAATCCCTGACTCCACATGAGAATCCCAACCGACATAATTTTGCCACGTAATGGGCTAATTGCATACACACACACACCCCACCCCCTAACAAAAACAATTTAAAGTATTATTCAAAAAATAAAATGGAAAATAAAACTGAGAGTATCATTATGCCTCTGGAGTCTGTACAGGCCCATGGTGCAACCATACTTTGAATACTGTGAGTAGACCTCCTTGGACTCTTGTCCCATAGTATTTTGTATCTCCCTTCCGTAGTCTAAATACCCGTTACCTAGAGACACACACCTTCCCCTGATTGGACAAACTGCATTGGCCACTGGGTAGTTTCACAATCCCACCACAAAACGTAAGTGGATGTTTCTGGTTACTCTGGCCTTCTGGTATCTCTAGTCACTTCTGGCCCTATGCTGGCTTTACTGGTAAATCTTGTCCTTAGGCCATACTCTAGCCCAGGGGTGCCCACACTTTTTGGGCTTGCGAGCTACTTTTAAAATGACCAAGTCAAAATGATCTACCAACAATAAAATTTAAAAAAAAACACAAAGCACACTGTACGCACAGAAAATGTTAATTATCATTCCTATTCCAGGATTTTTCAAAGAGGTCAAAGCAGATGACTCTATGCACTGTCACCTCAGTAACAACCATACAAAAATAGACAAATATACCCCCCTCCCTTTTTACTAAACCACGATAGCAGTTTTTGGAGCGCAGGGAGCTGCGCTGAATGCCCAGCGCTGCTCTCGACGCTCATAGGCTCCCTGCGCTAAAATACTCTATTGCAGTTTAGTAAAAGGGGACCTTGGTGTAAAATATAGACAGCAGATATAAATTCAGACACATTTTGATCACTAAATTTAAAATAAAATCATTTTTCCTACCTTGTCTGGTGATTTCATGAGTCTCTGGTTGCACTTTCTTCTTCTGACTGTGCATCCAATCTTTCTTCCCTTCTTTTAGCCTGTATGCTTCCTCTCCCCCAGACCTCGTTTCCTCCCCCAACTTTTCCTTCCTCTCTCCCTGCCCTTTCTTTCTCTCTGCCTCCCTTTCTTTTTTTTCTGTTTCTCTTCTTTCCTTCTGTCTCCCTGCCTGCCCTTTTTCTTTCTTTCTCCCTGCCCTCCCCCAAGCCACTGCCACTGCCATTGCCATCGGGGACCAGGCCCCAAACCGTCACCAATAACAGGCCCCAAACTGCCACCAATAACAGGCCCGAAAGCCGACCCGCCCCAAGCTCTCTCTGCTTCGGCGACCAGCATTCCTCTCCCCGACGTCAATTCTGCCGTCAGGGAGAGGAAGGCTGATCGGCCCAAGATCGCGATCGACCTATTGGGGAAAATGCTGCCGGGTCCTGCCTTCGCGGAAACAGAAAGTAGGCAGGACCCGGCAGCAAGAAGAGCAAATGCTTCACTAATCTGTCTCCCGCCTTAGCCCATAGCGAACGCTTGCTTCAGGGCTCTCAACATGTGCGTGCTGGCTTACCTTCTCTCCCCCCCCCCGGACATAACTTCCGGTTTCGGAGGGAAGAGAAGGGAAGCCGGCACGCACACGTTAAAGCCACGGAGCATAAGTTCGCTACGGGCTGAAATCTCCAAGCTGGTTTTTTGTTTTTTTTTTTAAATGTTCAGCAGCGGCGGCAGCAGCAGATGACAGCTGGGCGGACCGCCCAACTAAAAGGCCCTAGAGAGAACACTGGAGAGGAAGACTGATCGGCCCGGTAGATCAGGACGGCAACACAAGTCTATCACGGAGCCCGGGATGGGCTCCGCGATCGACTCGCGTTGCCTTCCTGAGCTACTGGTCGATCACGATCAACGTGTTGGGCACCCCTGCTCTAGCCTAATAGACTAATAGCCAGCATACATCTCCCTGTTACCTTGAGAACTCAGGTAACTCTCACTGACAAGAGTATCAGGTATCTTGTTGGAAGGATCCTCCTTAACTCAGGGTGAGTGTCTTTACTACCCTTCTTGCCTCCGAGGGGTAAGAGAATCTCATTTCTTCTAGTGCTCCAGTGTTAGTCTTGTCAGATAATTCCTCTCATTTCCTCATTCAGTGGTGTTTCTTAGCCTTAGTTGTGCTTGTTCTCTTCCATGCAAATAAGCTCAGTTACTGTTCCCAGGTAATTATTCCTTGCTGCTATACCCATACAGTCTTTTGAAAGGATTTGGTCGAAAGGGCTTCTTCTGCATTTCTCATGATGGGGTACATATCCCATCACAGCCTGTAAGCTCTATATAGGAAGGACTGTCTTTTACATACATTGTATAGTGCTTCATAAGTCTAGTACCACTATGGAAAAATAAGTAATATTTTCGGCTTTCGGCTTTATCCTTGTATTAAAATATCTCAGTTTTTAACCTCTCTATACTGATCAGGTTTAATTGAATTATTTTGATTTTGTTATGCGATCCATTACTTCATTACACTCTATGACTGCAAAAGATGTATTATGCATTTCAGATTTAGCTTGCTGGATAGTGGGAGTTGTAAAGCAATCAGAAGTATGGACTCCATGGATTTTTCATTGACTTTCCATTAAGCCATATTAGTACTCTAGTTTTAATGCTCTGTTAAACAGGCACCTTCCACAAACACTAAATTCACTTAAAAATAACAAAGTAAAAACAGAAAAAAAAACAAAGAACTATCCTGTGTGAAGTTAAAATAGCAGCTAGAATTACATTCTTCTTTAATGTCATCCATGAAATATCGATTCAGAGCTCAGGAATGGGAACAAAATCAATTAGGAAAAGAGAAAGCATCCTAAAAATAACATTATGTGTTGAAACTAAAAGGCCACAGTGAAAATAAAGTGAAACGCATACACAAAACTTTCCAGTAAAGGGCCATATTGCAAAAGCTCTTCCGTCATCAAGTTTGTTTGTTTATAAGGGATGAAACCTTAATAAATCAGCCTCAAGACACATTGTGCTTAGGGTTATAATTAATGAGGGTCTTCCATCAGAAAATATCTTATTATTTTATTAAGTGCCAATTTGCAGAAACATAATTCTGTTTTGACATTGTTTGGGCTGATAACTTTTCAGCACCCCTTTGTAACTGATTACCTTAAGCTGAGTGTTTAAATTTAAATGAATAAGCTCTATTTAACTAGCCAGTGTCATTTCTGGTCAGTTAAATAGCACTGAATATCAGCCAGACAGGCATAAATATCTACTGTGTCCTAGAAATTTTTCTTGACTGTTTGTCTCCCGTTTGTCTAAATTCCAAGGGGACATGTTGAAGGCATGTTTTGGACTGGCTTATGGCAAGTTTCAAGTTTTATTTAACTTTTATGAATCGCTTATTTAGTTTTACTAAACGAGATACAAAAATTAATAAAATATAAACCTACCCACTCTACACCCTTAATATACTCTAAAAAGCTTCTAACTACCCAACTAATGCTAAAATGCCTCTATTTACCCAACACTTACCACCTTAAGATCTCAAAATCTCTTTGGTAATTCTTATTACCCAACATTTATCACCTTAAGATCTCGACAACTCTTTGGTAATTCTTATGGAACTCTTATGACATCTCTTATGCCATTCCTGTAAACTTTTAAGTAAACTTTTATGTAATCTGCCTTGAACCGCAAGGTATTGGCAGAATAGAAATCACTAATGTAATGTAATATATTTTTACACACAATTTAAAATTTAAAATAATGGGGTAGACAATTAGACATACAGACCAACTAATACAAAAGGGAAGAGGGGATAGAGCTACAATTAAGTATTTTTAAAGTTCAGGGAAGAGACATATATGGTAAAAACCAATAGGATGGGGAATCTAAAAAAGAAAGGAAAGAAAAGAAAAAAAAAAAGTGCAATTAGAAAAGGAATTTTATATAAAAACCGAACAAATTTTAAAGGTTAAAAGCAGGGGTGCCCACACTTTTTGGGCTTGCGAGCTACTTTTAAAAAGACCAAGTTAAAATGTTCTACCAACAATAAAAAAATTTTTAAAAACCCACAAAGCACACTGAAAGGCAGAGAAAATGTTAATTATCATTCATATTCCGGATTTTTTTTCAAAAAGTTCAAGGCAGATGACTCTATGTAATGTCACCTCATTAACAACCATACAAAAATAGACAAATATACCTCCTCCCTTTTTACTAAACCGCGATAGCAGTTTTTAGCGCAGGGAGCTGCGCTGAATGCCCCGCGCTACTCTCGATGCTCATAGGCTCCCTGCGCTAAAAACCACTATTGCGATTTAGTAAAAGGGAGCCATAGTGCAAAATATAGACAGCAGATATAAATTCTCAAAACGGACACATTTTGATCACTAAATTGAAAATAAAATAATTTTTCCTACCTTTGTTGTCTGGTGATTTCATGAGTCTCTGGTTGCACTTTCTTCTTCTGACTGTGCATCCAATATTTCTTCCCTTCTTTCAGCCTCCTGTATGCTTCCTCTCCTCCAGACCTCATTCTCTCCCCCAACTTTTTCTTTCTTTCTCCCTGCCCCCTTCTTTCTTTCTGTCTCCCTGCCTCCCTTTCTTTTTTCTTTCTCTCTCCATGCCCCCTTTCTTTCTGTCTCCTTGTTCCCGCTTTCTTTCTGCTTCTCTTCTTTTTTTGTTTCCCTGCCCCTCAGTTTCTGTCTCCCTACCTGCCCTCCCCCAAGCCACTAGGTTTGCCACCGCCATCGGGGAACAGGCCCCCAAGCCACCACCGCCCCAAGCTCTCCCTGCAGAAGAGTCACGCTGACCAGCATTCCGCTCATCAATTCTGACATCTGAGAGGAAGTTCCGGGCCAGCCAGGCAGCGACTGGCTGGCCCAGAACTTCCTCTCCAATTTCAGAATTGATGTTGGGGAGAGGAATTTTGGTCGGTTTGACATTTCTGCAGGGAGAGCTTGGGGCGGCGGTGGGGGACGTTGAGGAGAGGAAGGCTGATCAGCCCAGTAGCTCAGGATTGCAACACAAGTCTATCACGGAGCCCAGGATGGGCTCCGTGATCCCTTCCCGATCTACCGGTTGATCACGATCGACGTATTAGGCACCCCTATAGCGGGAGGGGCCTTAGGCGCCTGGACCAATCAGGCCCTAGGATCCTGTGGGTTGGGCAGTGGAGGGACGGGCCCGCCTCATTTGGATGGAGGTGAACCTGCTGGCTGGAAGGTGCGAGGAGCCGTCCGGCCAACTTGTAGGTAAACCCAAGGGGGGTTTCGTTGGAGGGGGTCAGGCAGGAGGGATTGGGCACCCTCCTGCCGGCAATCTTAGGGGGGCGTTGGGGGGTCTGGCAGCAGGAGTTGGACACCCTCCTGCCAGCGATCTTCAGGGGGGGGCATTGGAGGGGTCCGGGGAGGGGGCTTTGGGGCATTTTGTGTGTGTGCGCACGCCCGTCTGCTTTATCAGCTACCCTTAAAAACTGTCTTTTCTTACCCCTCCCCCAAATTTGTAAACTGGTGCCTGGGCCTCATCTCTATCAGGCTCATGCAGTTGTGTTGTTTTAGATATGGCAGGAAATAGGCATCGGAAATCAGCCAACTCTCAAATCCCGATTCTGTAACTGGCATCTGCAACATGGACGTCAGTTACAGAATCGGGTTAACTTTGGGCTGGTGTAGGCCCGATTCTTTATAGGACGCCATTGAGATTGCAATGCTTTTTACAATCCAGCACTACACTCATTCGGGCACTTGTTTTTTCCTTTAATGCTGTTTGTTGCAAAACCTTATCTACCACGGACCCCTGAGGAAGGTTTGTTGTCCGAAACACGGACCGTGTCAGGTCCCTCGGTTGGTAATAAGGTGGTATATACCATTAGAGTTTGAAATAAACAGTGCCTGCATCTTGTACATAGTCTGCAGTTGTTTTTGGTTCAAACTCAGACTTAGGCATCGTATCAAAAATGACCCTCCATGTGTCTTTATAAAGTAGGTTGTGAATAAACACCTGTATGGTCTTCACACATAGGTGATTTGTTACAACTCACCCTCAAGGGATGCTCCTAAGATTTTAAATGTGTTTCTTGTGAAATGGCAGATTGAACCGGTACCGACAAAGTGGAAGCCGATAAAATAGGGCGTTCCACTGTTGGTACCGGTGGCTCAGACCGGACCGGGACCGGAAGGCTCGGTGCCAAGAGTGAAGGAAGAAGGTGTTGCAACTGTTCCTTAAGCTGTACTTGCAGAACAGCAGCTATACGTTCTTCGAGTGAAGGCACCGGTACCGCCTTTTTCTTCTGCGGTACCTGCGGTGCTGCTCTACGCCCCGAGGATGAGGAGCCCGATGTCGAGGGGCTCACCTCTATTGGGGCGGAGCGCTTCCGTGGGCGCCTCGAAGTCGGCAGGATTGGGCTCGCTGCCACCGAGACCGGAGGACGCTCCAACGGGGAAGGCTTCTTAGCCGGCTTACCTGAAGCAGTCGACGCCGACGCGGTATCGCGTGGCGTCGATGAGGTGGGTGCCGACTGTGCCGGAGCCGATGTCGGTGCCGGTGTCGTAGAGTCAGACATCTCGGCACCAAAAAGCAATCTCTGTTGGATTTCACGATTTTTCAGAGTTCGCTTTTTTAGAGTCGCACAGCGGGTGCAGGTAGAAGCTCGATGGTCGGGACCAAGACACTGTAGACACCAATTATGTGGGTCAGTGAGTTAAAATTGGTCGTGCACACCGCTGGCACTTCTTAAACCCGGGTTGAGGGGGCATGAATGTAAAAACGGCTTCAGCCAAATCGAAGGCCGAGGCTTCGATGGTGGCTAAAGGCCCCGCCGGGGCGAATCCGAAAAAAGAAGAAAAGAAAAACAAATGTTGTTTTTTTTTTTTTTAAAGAAAGAAAATAAAGAAAAAAGGAAGGAAACAATATTTCCTTTAAAAGTTTACGCGAGCGGGAAGTCAAAAAGATTTTCTCACAACGGCCGTTGAGAGAAACGCGTCTTCTTAGGTCCGCGGAAACTAAGAAACTGGGGACCGCGCGCCTCTGTCAGGCGGGAAGGCACTCGCGCGTGCGCGGTGCGGCCTACCAGAACTTTCCAAGTTCTTAGAGTGCAATCACTCTAAAATTGTCCGTACCGGGGCTCCGTCGGTGCCGTCACCCATCAGTCAAGAATATGCTGCCTGCTTGTCCTGGGATAATACATATTTCCCAGCATCTTTAAAATGTATTTTACAAAAGGTTTTGTGTTCAGCTTAATATTTTGTAAAATACTTCAGAAATTAGGAACATTTTGACTTGAACAGCCTGATTCCTACTACACATTCTATGCAAACCAGGGCTTGGTGGCTTATATACTGTTCGTTCAATTTTGTTGCATTTACGTTCTTCATGTAAGAAATGAGAAAAAGTTGAAAACAACTATTTTCATAAGTGTTTGTACCTTATATTGGTATCCTTTTACAAAGGTGATTAACCCGGTGGGCTGAGGTAATCGCTTTGACACCCATAGGGATTCAATGGGTGTCAGAGCATTTGTAGGATGGCAGCCACTACCGTACCTTTGTAAAAAAAAAAAAAAAAAAAGGAGGGGTGGTATATGTTTTCATCTTGAGGTTTGAAACAGCAGTTTAAACATCGGGAAAATACCTCCTATGTTTTAACAAGAACTTTCATCCTAAGTAAACCTTGCTCTATTTTAACAGCAAATATAAAGCCTAGCATAATTTTTTCATGTTTTCCAAGACCAGCCAAATCTCAAACAAAAGCAAAACAAAAAAAAGCAATAAAAACTGATCTGCTTTCCAGTTCTGCAGGAGTCACCACAAATGTAATGCTTTAAAGTAGAAACTGTTAACCCTTTTCTGAATCAGAAAAAAAAAAATAAATAATGCAGCAGAGAAACTGTATAAATTTTAGGTTATTTCTAGCTTTCCTCACCCTGAAACCACTCTAAAGTTCTGGCAAAATTGTAGGATGTGTCATACCACAGATTCATATCACTCTGTGGTAGATGGCAGTTTTTGACATTTTACCCTACCCCTAACATGTTCTCTAAAAATGAAGTTTTTCAGATTTTCAAATTTCACAAACAGAATTATGACTCAGTGTTGAGTCCTAACCTGAAGGCTATGAATTGTTAAACTGTTTAATTAAGAACATAAGAACAGCCCCACTGGGTCAAACCAATGGTCCATCAAGCCCACCAGCCTGCTCCTACAATGGCCAATCCAGGTCAATCGCACCCAGCCAAAACCCAAAGACTAGAGGCCAAGAAATAAATAGTATGCTTTAGATACAGCCATAATTTTGAGATTATATGTAACACTGGGTTAGGTTTGAGGATCAGATGGACTACACAAATATAAATATATATATATTTTTTAGAGAATAGTTGAAAGTCAAGGCTGGAGATAGCATAATGAGAAAGCTGGTATACCACACTTCTCACTAGTGGTATAGCAAGGGTAGGAGGTGCCTGGGGCAGTGGTGCCATGTGCTCTCCTCTTTGCCCCTTCCCCCTCCTCACTCCACACACACCACATTCGTACCCTCTCCGCAACCCAGAAGTGATTTCAGAGGGAGCCAGGCCAACGTGAGCAGCAGGCTAGTAATTGCTCATACTGGCAAGATTTTAAATAGGTACCGGGGGGGGGGGGGACCAGGGAAGATAGGGCATGACCATGGCATGGAGGGATGGAGAGGTGCTGGCGCCTCCACCAAGATGGCATCTGGAACGCTCCACCCCCCTGACCCCCCCCTTACTATGCCACTGTTTCTCACAATCAGTCCATTCAGTTTAATGTGCTCAAAACTATGGAGGTTTACTAAACTTGGATAGTCGATTAACAAGGCAAATGTTTCCATCAACTATTTATATCTTATGTATTTTTCAGTAAAACTAATTACAGAAAAAGGTAGAACCTAAAGTAAGCGGTTAAAAGACAAGTCTTCCTTATCTTCCTTTGCTATTCACAGTATGAAGGTATAGTGGGTTTCTTTAAGAATAGTCTTCCTTACTAGACTTATTTATTGTATTTCCTTCACCTCCACACCTCCTCTGGGCAGTGTCCCAGAGGGAAACTCATCTGTTAGTTTCTGTTATAAGAACACAAGAATAGCCTTACTGGGTCAGACCAATGATCCATCAAGCTCAGTAGCCCGTTCTCATGGTGGCCAATCCAGGTCACTAGTGCCTGGCCAAATTCCAAGGAGTAGCAATATTCCATGCTACCGATCCAGGGCAAGCAGTGGCTTCCCCTTGTCTTTCTCAATAACAGACTATGGACTTTTCCAACAGAAACTTGTCCAAACCTTTCTTAACCCTTTCAGGACCAAGGGACATATTTGTCCCATAACTTTAAAATCCTATAAATTTTGATTGGGATAGTCTACAGTTCTAAATTTGATATGTACGGATTCCATATGATACTGCCTTTATGTAAAACAAACTGGTTCCGACATTCATTCATTAGCGTCGTTGCCAGATTGACGAGAAGATTCACTTGCCACACTGTCCATAAGCCAGAAGTGTGATTTTTTTTTAAAAAAATAATGATATTTCACAAAAAAAATCAATTTTTTGGCATCTGCAAGCCCTTTTTACCATAAAAATGTCGTTAAAACCACAAAAATTGGCCTACGATCCTTATGGTCCTGAAAGGGTTAAAACCAGCTATGCTAACCGCTCTTACCACAACCTCTGGCAACGCATTCCAGAGCTTAACTATTCCCTGAGTGAAAAAAAATTTCCTCCTATTGGTTTTAAAAGTATTTCCCTGTAACTTCATCGAGTGTCCCCTGCTCTTTGTAATATTTGGCGGAGTGAAAAATCGATCCACTTGCACCTGTTCTACTCCACTCAGGATTTTGTAGACTTCAATCATATCTCCCTTCAGTCGTCTCTTTTCCAAGTTGAAGAGCCTTAACCATTTTAGTCTTTCCTCATTCGAGAGGAGTTCCATCCCTTTTATCATCTTGGTTGCTCTTTGAACCTTATATAGCGGCACTATATCTTTGTTGAGATAAGAAGACCAGAACTGAACGCAATACTCCAGATGAGGTCGCACCATGAAGTAATACAAGGGCATTATAACATTCTTAGTCTTGTTGGTAAGCTAGACTCTCTGAACCTCTACTCACTGAGTCCCTGTAGGCTGTCCCTTCTTTCCTGGAATGCAGCTTCTGGATTCCCACCCATAACACACCTCCCAACATACCCCTTTAATCTCTGGACGCAAAGCAGCTTAATGTTGTTGTTTTGATTATTGGCACTTGGACGTCCCTGCTATTAGGACATCCAAGTACTGAATTAGGCTGGTTTTCAGACGTTTTAAAGTTTTGTTTATGAGCCGCATAGTATATAGATGAAGTATATACGTGGATTCGACTATACTGTATATTGTAAGTTTTAGCTACAATTTAAACATTTTATACTACACTATCTATTCTATATGTATAAATGAAGCATTTAGGGCTCCTTTACAAAGGTGCGCTAGGGCCTTAACGCACGCAATAGCGCACGTTAAATTCCCGAGCGTGCTAGCCACTGCCGCCTCCTTTCTAGGAGGCAGTAGATTTTCGGCTACCGCACGCTATAACGTGCGGTAATTTTGTGCGTGCGTTAAAAAACCCTAGCGCACCTTCGGAAAAGGAGCCCTTAGATTCTCTGTTGTCAGTTTATCTAGATTTTATGGTAATAGGTAAAAATAAAACAAAAAACATAAAGGAAAAAATAATACCTTTTTTATTGGACAAACGTAATGTAATTTATGATTAGCTTTCGAAGGTAACACCTTCTTCCTAACATGGCCACCACACCTTTTCACTCTGGATTTTATAAATGCTGTACATAAATATTGGGGTTCTAACAAATATGTTTATGTTTATTTTTGTTTCTTGATATTCCGCCTAATTCAACACCTGGGTCAAAGTGGTTTACATAAATTAAAAAAGGGAAATATTCAGGAAAGGAACTCCAATTAAAAAAAACAGGGAAGCACACATGCACTCTTTTATTACAGTGCGGTAACCAATTTAGCACGTGCTAAACGCTAATACGTGCCAACGCGTTCATTATATCCTATGGACGCGTTGGCAGGCGTTAGCATCTGGCTTGCGCTAAATCGGCTAGCACGCCTTAGTAAAAGAACCCCTAGGGGAGGTCATACTAAATATTCAATTAGATTTAGCCTTGAATATACAGATAGTCCGGGGCTCCACTGTGCTAAATCCTACTGAAATAAACACTTTGATCTCTGATTTCATGTTGCTTATTTTAATATTTACTATGTTAAAACTCAATGTCCAATATTTGTATTTGTATTCTGCTGAATAATATTTCTCAGTACAATATTCATATTCAGCTGAATAGGACAATATGCTATTTGGTACAGCTCTAATATATATAGATTTCTGACAGAAATTAAATTAAAAAAAAGAGAATGACTGTAGATAGTGGATGATGAAATGCGTATTTGCCTGTTGACTATCGAGCTGCATTTTTAGTTAATTTGCACTAAAAAAACAAGCACATCCATCAAATTGATGAGCAATTCTATTCTATCTACTTTAGTTTCACTGTTGTCACAATTACCCATACATAGCTTAAAGAACTCTAAATAAATAACTTTCAAATTTTAATTTTTTGTTGGATTTGCAAATTTATAATTTCAATTAAAATGTGCCATGAAAAACATTTGCTCCATTTAGGGCTCCTTTTACTAAGGTGCGCTAGCCTTTTTAGCGCACGCAGGATATTACCGCACGCTACGTGGCTAGAACTAACACCAGCACAATGCTAGCGTTGAGGTCTAGCGCGCGCTATTCCACGCGCTAATTCCCTAATGCAGCTTAGTAAAAGGAGCCCCTAGTGTGCCAAGAAAACCATTTGCTCCGTCTAGCGTGCCAGGGCTAAAAAAGTTTGAGACACTGGTGCTGAATTGGATCCCCTCCTCTCACTGCTAATATGACCTTCCTACTTCTTGCCCCCAAGCAAAGCAGGGAAACTACATCCATATGGCTGTCAATGTGAAAACCCTATGAAAATAATATCTAACAGATCAGAGAAGGTAAACCATATTTCATCCTAAAACTGTACAACACTGATTACTGCAGTATTTTTAGTTAGATTTCTAGATCTGTACAACAGGGCACTTTTGAGGAAGGAAGAGGAAAGCAGCCCATATAAAAAGCTGAATGAAGATAAAATATAAAACTGCTCTAGAGAAATGTACAGTATTTATTATTTGTATAACACCTCCTTGAACCTCCATGAAACACCTAAGATGGTTTAATTAAAAAAATAAAAGAAGATGAATGAGCCATTTCTTATGCTAAAACAATTCAAAAAGAAAATGCATGGACTTTTGAGTTTGCATGGGATACCAGGGGGTGCTGAAAAATTCTCAGCCCAGTCAACCACCAACTTCCTAAATTCTGAGGTTATTTTGCCACTGTGGCTGAAAAAGAGTGTTATCTTATTTTGGTAAGTGCCAGCTGGCAGACACAAAATGCTATGCTTTGACATTGTTTCAGATCACTGTTTGAGCCGTATCCACGCCATTCTCATCTCGGTTGGGCTGAGGACTTTTCAGCCCCCCCCCCCCTCATATTTCTTCAAATGCGGTATATTGCGGGGTAAAGTCACAGGGAATACATTTAAGCATGCGTCATTACTAATTGACTGAAGAAAGAAAATAAATAAGGCAGGTGAGAAAAGAGTCACCTCCACAGTTAAGCTTTCCATTAACAAACCGCTCTGTGCTTGCTCAGGCATCCAACTTGCCCTGAGTTTTTCACCTCTTTGTGACTGCTAATGAGCTTATAACTGAGTCAAACAGTAGTTAATGTATGGGTACAAGCGGCAGTGGTGTGACTTGCAGATATTAATGCACCTCAATGGCTTCACATTAGAATGTAAAACATGACCTGCAGCATGTCTCCGACTATGGTCAATACCAGCTCATTTTCAGCTGTCAAGAGTTATTTTTAATGAAGCACTTTATTTCCTGGCTCAACCTAGCCCATGGATTGATCAAACTGAGGACTCTACCTCTCTCTAAATAATTATTAATCCTAAGAAATCTTCCTTCCTGGCATTACAAGTAATAGATAATTACGAGGGGCCGCTGAAATGTTCTCAGTCCAACCAAGAAGAGAATAATTGTGGAGCCATGAAACTTACAAGTTATTCCACACTTTGACACTTTTCAAGAGCAATGGGTGTGAGTTGCTGCTCACTCCTGGCAAAGAATTGAAGGTTTTAAAAGTTACTAGGGGGGGAGGGGAATGGAGGGAAGAGACCTCTCCCCTCCCTGATC
This sequence comes from Geotrypetes seraphini, assembly GCF_902459505.1. Taxonomy (NCBI): domain Eukaryota; kingdom Metazoa; phylum Chordata; class Amphibia; order Gymnophiona; family Dermophiidae; genus Geotrypetes; species Geotrypetes seraphini. Next base: position 170,990,353 of record NC_047089.1, on the reverse strand, counting down.
AGCTGGGGGGAAGAGAAGGGGGAAAAGAGATGAAGTTACAGGAAAATACATTTAAAACCAATAGGAGGAAATAATTTTTCACTAGTTAAGCCGGTGTGCTGATCAGCAGAAGATAAGTGGATTTTTCTTCCATTAGTCTTTTAAATTTTGAGTGAATTACAGTTAGAGGCTTAAATGTCCAAATTATATTGAAGGGTTTTTTTTGCCAATGAGGTTATCGCTTCACCACCTTTACAATCCACTTTGGTGGTGGTGGGAGGGCCTGTTCTGAGGCCTTTTCCTTCATTTTTAATTGGAATATAGCCTTGACTGTCCTTATACTACATTATAGGACATCACAGTAGTCTACATTGAAAGTGTTTATTATCTCATGCATTTTGTTTTCATAGTATCTGAGTTTTTTGTTCATACCTATCATATGTGACACCTGGAGCTGATAATTTTTAACACTCCCTCCTCTATATGAAAAACAAGATTTTTTTTTTTTTAAGTAATAATCCACAAGTTGCACAACAAGAATGTACCTAGGAAAAGGCAGTATCATACTCACTGCAGTGAGCACTGGAACATCAATACACCCAGATTAGCACAGATCGATCCTGCACATCAGTCCTAATAGAAAAACCATATCTTTCATACACAGAAACACCCTTGCCCAGTATAGAATAAGTAATCACAAACTAAAAATAGAAATATGTAGACAAAAGTTAAATTGAACCACCAAGCAGCCAGACTCTGCATATATAGAGAGGAGGCGGATCCAGACCCATAATGCAACCACATCTATGGTATTAAGTATGAGCCCATCAAAACCCTCCCACATCCTACTATATTGACCTATAGATACCACCTGCAGCCATATGGGTTGTTGGGGTGGTGCACAGGTGGGTATAGTAAGTTTGGGAGGGGGGGCTCATCATAAATTATAAGGGGGTTATGGTGAGATATACATCTGACACCCTTTATGTGAAGTTCACAGCAGTGCCCCCTAAGGTTCCCCATTGCTCTGTTGGAATATCTATGTGGCCAATCCATTACTATGCTGGCTCCTCTCACATCCAAATGGTCTGGATTAGGACATGTTAAACATGGATGTTTTTGTATTCAAAAATGGTCAAAAAAGTTAGACATCCTAAAGGCTAAGACATCCACATAGGCCATTTAAAAAAAAAAAATTTGGATGTCTAGCAGTTTCAAAAATGGATGTTTCCCCGCCCTGATATTTGGACAGACAGACTTAGATGCAATATTGAAAATGCCCCTCCACACTTAACTTATTTTTGCTCTATACCACTTTGAGTGAATTTCTTCAAAGAGGTGGTAAGTAAATCCCAATGAAAAAATAAATCAAATTTACAGCTTGATGCACTGGTTTGTTTTACTATTGTTCTTCCCTTCCCCCCTCAATAAATTATTTTGAGTAGGCCTTCTGATCCAACCCTCGCCTCCTAGCAAGAGACCAACTAATCTAGTCTAATCTTCTATTTCTACGTCGCACTTACCTAAGCAGGCTCAAGGCAATTTACAAAGAGAAGAGAGAGGAGTGAAGAGAGTAGGGATGGAGAAAATGGGAAATATGGGGCAAGGGAAGATCTGAGAAGTTTAAGTGTCAGAGAGGTTTTCAGTTTTTTCCGGAATGTGGTGTAGTTGGGTTCTGTTCTGGTCATTTCAGCAAGGTCATTCCAGGTTTTCACTCCGAGGAAGGTAACATAGTAACATAGTAGATGATGGCAGATAAAGACCCGAATGGTCCATCCAGTCTGCCCAACCTGATTCAATTTAAATTTTTTAAAAATTTTTTTCTTCTTAGCTATTTCTAGGCAAGAATCCAAAGCTCTACCCCGAACTGTGCTTGGGTTCCAACTGCCGAAATTTCCGTTAAAACCTATTCCATCCCATCTAAACCCTCCCAGCCACTGAAGCCCTCTCCAGCCCATCCTCCCCCAAACGGCCATATACAGACACAGACCATGCAAGTCTACCCAGTGCTGGCCTTAGTTCAATATTTATTATAATTTTCTGATTCTAGATCCTCTGTATTCATCTCACGCTTCTTTGAACTCAGTCACCGTTTTCCTCTCCACCACCTCTCTCAGGAGCGCATTCTAGGCATCCACCACCCTCTCCGTAAAATAGAATTTCCTAACATTGCTCTTGAATCTACCACCCCTGAACCTCAAATTATGTCCTCTGGTTTTATCATTTTCCTTTTTCTGGAAAAGATTTTGTTCTACATTAATACCCTTCAAGTATTTTAATGTCTGAATCATATCTCCCTTGTCCTTCCTTTCCTCTAGGGTATACATATTCAGGGCTTCCAGTCTCTCCTCATACGTCTTCTGGCGCAAGCCTCCTATCATTTTTGTCGGCCTCCTTTGGACCGCTTCAAATCTTCTTACATCCTTCGCAAGATACGGTCTCCAAAACTGAACACAATACTCCAAGTGGAGCCTTACCAATGATCTGTACAGGGGCATCAAAACCTTCTTCCTTCTACTGGCTACGCCTCTCTTTATACAGCCCAGCATCCTTCTGGCAGCAGCCACTGCCTTGTCACACTGTTTTTTCACCTTTATATCTTCGGACACTATCACACCAAGGTCCCTCTCCCCGTCCATGCATATCAGCTTCTCACCTCACAGCATACACAGTTCCTTCCGATTATTAATCCCCAAATGCATTACTCTGCATTTCTTTGCATTGAATTTTAGTTGCCAAGCATTAGACCATTCCTCTAACTTTTGCAGATCCTTTTTCATATTTTCCACTCCCTCTTCGGTGTCTACTCTGTTACAAATCTTGGTATCATCTGCAAAAAGGCACACTTTTCCTTCTACCCCTTCAGCAATGTCACTCACAAACATATTGAACAGGATCAGCCCCAGCACCGAACCCTGAGGGACTCCACTACTCTCTTTCCTTCCTCCGAGCGACTTCCATTAACCACCATCCTCTGGCGTCTGTCCGACAGCCAGTTTCTAACCCAGTTCACCACTTTGGGTCCTAACTTCAGCCCTTCAAGTTTGTTCAAGAGCCTCCTATGAGGAACCGTATCAAAGGCTTTGCTGACATCTAAGTAAATGACATCTGGCATATGTCCTCAATCCAGTGCTCTGGTCACCCAATCAAAAAATTCAATCAGGTCCATTTGGCACGATTTACCTTTAGTAAAGCCATGTTGCCTCGGATCCTGTAACCCATTAGATTCTAGGACGTTCACTATACTTTCTTTCAGCAATAGTTCCATTATTTTTCCAACAACCGAAATGAGGCTTACCGTCCTGTAGTTTCCGGCTTCATCCCTGTGACCACTTTTATGAATAGGGACCACATCCACTCTCCTCCAATCCCCAGGAACCACTCCCAACTCCAGAGATTTGTTGAACAAGTCTTTAATAGGACTCGCCAGAACCTCTCTGAGCTCCCTTAGTATCCTGGGATGGATCCTGTCTGGACCCATCGCTTTGTCCACCTTCAGTTTTTCAAGTTGCTCATAAACACTCTCCTCCACGAACAGTGCAGAATCTACTCCATTTTCTCGTGTAACTTTGCCAGACAATCTCGGTCCTTCTCCAGGATTTTCTTCTGTGAACACAGAACAGAAGTATTTGTTTAGCACGTTTGCTTTTTCCTCATCACTCTTAACATCTTCCCAGCATCTTTTAGTTTAGCAATTCCATTTTTCATCTTCCTCCTTTCACTAATATATCTGAACAAATTTTTGTCTCCCTTTTTTACATTTTTAGCCTTATGTTCTTACACCTGTGCTTTCGCCAGATGTATTTCTCTCTTAGCTTCTTTCAGTTTCACCCTGTAGTCCTTTCTGTACTCCTCTTCTTGGGTTTTTTTATATTTCACGAATGCCAACTCTACAGCCTTTATTTTCTCCGCCACTAGTTTGGAGAACCATATCGGCTTCCTTTTTCTCTTGTTTTTATTTATTTTCTTCACATAAAGGTCTGTAGCCATTTTTATTGCTTCTTTCAGCTTAGACCACTGTCTTTCCACTTCTCTTATGTCCTCCCATCCTAACAGCTCTTTCTTCAGGTACTCTCCCATTGCATTAAAGTGCGCATGGAGTGAAAGATTTGCTTGTATTGGAGATTCTTTGTTGAAGGGAGGTTCAGTAGTATCCTGTTAAGGGTTCTGTGGGAGGTAAACCATGCTTTTGAGAAGAGTTGCATGAGTGGAGCCGCCGAGTTTCCGTGAATTATTTGGTATGTGATGTATGAAGTTTTAAATTTTATTTGTGATGGGAAGGGTAGCCAGTGTAGTTGCATGCATGAAGGCTGATATCGAGTCGTATTTTTTCCAGGTTGAAAATTTGTCAAAGCTTTCATTTCTGTTTTATTTAATTCTTCAAAAATAATTCCATATATTTTCTTGACCATTTTATAATCTATTGTACAGTAAAAAAAAAAAAATGTAATTGAATCCCTGCAAATATCAACCGCATCTTTTTCCTTTGTCTTATATGCTGAACTACATTGGACTCCTTTTATTGTCTCTAGATTGCATACTCACTGTTAGAGAAGAAGAAAAAAAGGAATTAACCAACTGTATTGTTTCTGACCTAGCCATTACTTTTTCAGAAAATAGAAAATTTGCATTCGATAAGCGCAAACTATGTAGATAGAATCTTTAACTGCCCATTTAGCTAATGTTACACTAGGGACAGAATCGGAAGACTGTGAAAAGATAGTGCATGCAGTAAGACATTGAAAGCTAATTGCAAGTTAAAGATAAGTGAATAATGAATCCTGAACAGTCAATTAAGAGGAAGTGAGTGGGTCAGTTTATTGCTGAAACATTTTAAGGAAATGTAGTCAGAATCTGGAGTCAATAGTTCTAGTAAATCGCTGGAATGAATTGATACCATTAGGCCTTTCTTGGCGACACTGCTTCAAGGACATGCCAGACATACAACATAGATGGAGGGGGGGGGAAATAATACAACATTTGTCACCCAAATTCGGGCAGTATTTTAGAACAGCATCTGCCGATGTAGAGCCTTTCTAAAACGCATGCAAGAATACACACGTGTGCAGCAGAAGCAACCATTATACAAGTTTCAAGTTTTATTAAAATTTGATTGAACACTTATCAATATTTCTAAGTGATTTACAAGTAAAATAAGGAATACAGTAGTATAAATAATTAATGTCACATGTACAAACAGAACAAAAATGACTAACCGAAACAAAAGGAAAGAGGGAGGAACTACAATTCATCATAGGACAGAAGACATATATGGTAATAACATCGGGACGTTGGAAAAAAAAAATGAGGGTTAAGTTTAACATCATAAGAATGATTGCCGATCAGCTGTCTTATTAGTCTCCAAAAGCGTTTCTGAAGAGAAAACTCTTCTGTGAACTTTTAAATCTTTCTAATGAGGATTCCTCTTGTAAGTACATAGATAGTAAGTTGCAGATTTGAGGGGCAGTAACCGAAAAGATGCCAGTGCTTCGTGTGTTGATAACCTTCAAAGAGGGGATGGATAACAGGTGCTGTTTGTTTGATCTCAGAGATTTCAATGGATTGTAAGGAATTAATAACTTATCTAGAAAGGCTGGTAGATTTGAAGCTCTGATTTTAAAGATTGTTAAGGCTATTTTATACGTTATTCTATGTGTGATTAGGAGCCAATGTGTGTTTTTCAAGAGAGGTGTGACATGGTCAATTTTTTTTTGAATTTGTAATGATTTTTATTGCTGAGTTCTGGATTATCTGTAACTATCAATGTCTACAATATCAATGGAGGCAACTGAGCAACATATATAGAGCTAAGTGTTGGCACTTACCCAGGTAGATTGATATTGACACCTTGCCATGTCTAAATGCTCCCAATTAAGTACAGAGCCTGCAATCATTCAGCACAATCAACTTTCGGGGGAAAACTGGGGAATTAAGGGGGTGAACATAAGAAATGCCTCCGCTGGGTCAGACCTGAGGTCCATCATGCCCAGCAGTCCGCTCATGCGGCGGCCCAACAGGTCCAGGACCTGTGCAGTAATCCTCTATCTATATCCCTCTCCTATATAGCCCTGCCCAAATGCACAGTTTTATAAAATCTATACGTATTTGGAAGCAGCTGTAAATCCCAACATTGGTCACAGTAATCGTTGATGTGTATTTCCCTTTTGAAATGAGGAATTAATGTCCCATCCTGGTTCTGCCCTATCCCACCAAAAGCATGCCCCTGCATATGCCAGAAATATCTTAGAAAAGGACCATAAGAACATAAGAACATAAGCAGTGCCTCCGCTGGGTCAGACCACAGGTCCATCCTGCCCAGCAGTCCGCTCCCGCGGCGGCCCAAACAGGTCACGACCTGTCTAAATCACCAGAAGGTGCCCCCATGCCTCCTTGGTTTCCTAATTGAGTCCTATCTTCCTATCAAAGTCCTAGCCCTCCGGTCTTGCACCTGCACGACCTGGTTGGGTTTCTACATTTATTTTCTGGTTAGCTTTCTCAGTATCCCACGATCCCTTTATCCCTCAGGAATCCATCCAGTCTCTGTTTGAATCCCTGTACCGTACTCTGCCTGATCACTTCCTCCGGTAGCGCATTCCAAGTGTCCACGACCCTCTGGGTGAAAAAAAACTTCCTTGCATTCGTTTTGAACCTATCTCCCTTCAGTTTCTCCGAATGCCCCCTCGTACACGTTGTCCCCTTCAGCCTGAAGAATCTGTCCCTATCCACCCTCTCTATGCCCCTCATGATCTTGAAGGTCTCTATCATATCACCCCTGAGCCTCCTTTTTTCCAGAGAGAAGAGCCCCAGCCTATCCAACCTCTCAGCATATGGGTAGTGTTCCAGCCCTCTTACCAGTTTCGTTGCTCTCCTTTGGACTCTCTCAAGTACCTCCATGTCCTTCTTGAGGTACGGCGACCAATATTGAACGCAGTATTCCAGATGCGGACGCACCATCGCTCGGTACAGTGGCATGATGACTTCCCGCGTCCTGGTAGTTATGCCCCTCTTTATGATGCCCAGCATTCTGTTGGCTTTTTTTGAGGCCGCTGCGCACTGTGCAGATGGCTTCAGTGATGCATCCACCAGCACACCCAAGTCTCTCTCAAGATTGCTTTCTCCCAACAATGCCCCCCCCAATTTGTAGTTGAACCACGGGTTCTTTTTCCCTATATGCATAACCTTGCATTTTTCCACATTAAAGCGCATTTGCCATTTGTTTGCCCAGTCTTCCAGCTTCTCTAGGTCCCTTTGCAGGTCCTCACACTCCTCCCTGGAGCTAACTCTACCGCACAGTTTGGTATCGTCTGCAAATTTTATAACCTCGCACTTTGCCTCCTTTTCCAGGTCATTGATAAATATGTTGAAGAGTAACGGCCCCAGCACCGATCACTGCGGCACACCGCTCGTGACTCCCCGCCAGTCAGAATATTGGCCCTTTACTCCAACCCTCTGCAGTCTACCCGACAACCAGTGCTCGATCCATCTGTGCACATCCCCTCCCACCCCATGGTTCCACAGTTTCCTAAGCAGCCTTTCATGTGGTACCTTGTCAAAAGCCTTTTGAAAATCGAGGTAAATGATGTCGATGGGTTCCCCAATGTCCACCCGACTGCTTATTCCCTCAAAGAAGTACAGAAGGTTCGTTAGGCACGACCTTCCCTTACAGAAACCGTGCTGGCTTGTTCTCAGTAGGCCATTTCTCTCAATGTGCTCGCAAATGCCGTCCTTTATCATAGCTTCCACCATCTTCCCTATAATTGAAGTCAGGCTCACCGGCCTGTAGTTCCCGGGGTCACCTCTCGATCCCTTCTTGAAGATAGGTGTGACATTCGCCAATTTCCAGTCCTCTGGTACCTCTCCAGCTTTCAAGGATAGGTTACAAACATGCTGGATTGTGCCTGCTATTTCTTGTCTTAGTTCCTTCAGAACCCTTGGGTGGATCCCGTCCGGACCCGGTGATTTGCCACATTTTAACCTGTCTATCTGTTTGAGGACATCCTCCTTACTTACCTCTATGTGTTCCAATTTTTCAGCCTGTTCCCCACTCATGAGCTCCTCTGAGTCCGGTATATTAGATGTGTCTTCTCTCGTGAAAACCGACGAGAAGAACGTGTTCAACCTCTCAGCTACCTCTTTATCCTCCTTAATCACTCCCTTCCTATCCCCATCGTCCAACGGCCCCACCTCCTCTCTCGCTGGTCGTTTCCCCTTTACGTAACTGAAGAATGCCTTGAAGTTTTTTGCTTCCCTGGCCAGCCCCTCTTCGTATTTCCCTTTTGCTTTTTTAACCTCTCGGTGACATTCTTTTTGGCATTTCCTGTGCGCCTGGTGATTTTCCTCTGTTGGATCCTTTTTCCATCTCCGGAAGGATACTTTTTTGTCATTTATTGCCTTCTTTACTTCTGCTGAGATCCAAATCGGGTCCTTTGACCGCTTGTTCTTGCAGCCTTTCCTGAAACTGGGGACGTATGTTTTTTGTGCTTCCTGCAGGGTGTCCCTGAATAGGGTCCAGGCGCTTTCCACAGTCTCCATCCTAAAGATGTTTCTGAGCTTCCTCCCCACCATTTCCCTCATAGCAACATAGTTCCCTTTCTTGAAGTTGAGCGCAGTTGTTGCGGTTCTCCTTACTATGGGTGTCCCCCTTTCCAATGTGAATCTGATCGCATTGTGGTCGCTGTTGCCTAGTGGTCCTCCCACTTCTACCCCTCTTGCAGGCCCCCCTAATCCGTTCAGGATGAGGTCAAGGGTAGCACTCCCCCGCGTCGGTTCCTTGACCAGTTGCTCCATGAAGCAGTCCCTCACAGCTTCTACAAATCCTGTTTCCCTAGTGCAGTTGGAGTGACCCGTACTCCAGTCTATCCCTGGGTAGTTGAAGTCCCCCATCACTGTTACACTTCCAGCCCTGCACTCCTGTCTCAGTTCAGCTTCCAGGTCGTGTCCGAGTCCTTCCGGCATGCCAGGTGGGCGATAGTACAGCCCCAGTTTTATGCCTGCACCCTTGTTTCCCGGCAATTTGACCCATAGCGATTCCAGCCCCTCTGCCTTCGTTGCCATATCCATCCCGACCGAGTAGATAGAGTCCTTTATATATAGTGCTATGCCTCCCCCCTTCTTGTGGGTCCTGTCTCTCCTGTAGAGCTTGTACCCCGGCAGCGCCACATCCCATTGATTCTCCTCTGTCCACCATGTTTCTGTAATTCCAATTATATCCAGGTCTTCCCCCTTGGCCACGACCTCTAGTTCATCCATCTTGGCCATGAGGCTTCTTGCATTTGCGTATAAGCACCTCAGGTCCCGTCGTTTTTCCTCCACCTCTGCATTCATCTCTGCAATCACCTCTGCATTCACCTGGGCCGCCTCTCCTGCTCCCTGTACTTCTGTTTTGCCCTTTGCCTTTACCCTCGTAGCTTTCAGTTTCTCCACATTTCCGCCACCCCACTTCCCCGCTTTTCCTCTGGGTTTTCTTGCCCCCTCCTGGGCCCCGGCCTCTGTTCGATCCCCCTCGCCTTGTGTAGCCCCTATAATGCCCTCAGCTTTCGCCCTCTTGCCACCCAGTCCCCCTGTGTCTCCATGCACCTTAGTCTCCACACAGCAAGCTCCCTTTACCTGTTGTTTCCCTCGCTGTCTGATCCTGAGATCCACTGGTCTCTCTACTTCCTCCGTGCAGTCAGCCCGTTCAGCATCTGTTCTGGATACTGTTGTCCGAAGCGTCAATATCAGATCAGCTGTCGGCTTTCCCCCTCTCCTCAGTTTAAAGCCCTCTCGATCTCCTTCCTCACATTGGCAGCCAGTAGTCTAGTTCCCTCTGTGCTCAGGTGCAGGCCGTCCCGCCGGTAGAGCTTACTCTTTCCCCAGAAGGACGTCCAGTTCCTTACAAAGTGGAAGCCCTCCTCCTGGCACCATCTCCTCAACCATGCATTCACAGCCTGGAGGTCTGCCTGCCTTTTTGCATCTGCTCTCGGCACAGGCAGGATCTCTGAGAATGCTATCCTCCGGGTACTCCGCTTCAGTTTTCGTCCCAGGACCCTGAACTGGTCAGTCAGCGTGGCCATGCTGAAGTTCCTCCGGCTCACATCATTTGTTCCGACGTGGATTATCACCGCAGTCTCCTCTGTCTCTGCTCCGTCCAGGATCCTCTCGATCCTATCAGTGACGTCTCGTGTCTTGGCCCCTGGGAGACAAGTCACTAGCCGATCCTCCCTTCCTCCAGCTACGTGACTATCTACCTCTCTCAAGATCGAGTCTCCCACCACAATAGCAGACTTCCCTTTCCTCAGCAACCTCCTCTGCCTCAGGTCCGTGTCCTCGGTGTAGTGAGGTGTCTCACCCTCGGGGTCTCGGTGACTCATGGTCTCCTCCTCTTGTGTGGTTCCTCCGCTAGGTCCTTCCCCGGTGTCGCCTTGTGGATCCTGGGTCTCGTCTGCCGACATCTGTCTGTGCAGCTGCTGGTCCTGTCCTTCCGCCTTCCTATAGGCCTCCTCGATGAATCTCTCAAGGTCCCTCACCTGGTCCACAATGAGGCCTGCTCCATCTGTGTCCTTGGTTAATTTATGGAGCATGTATAGTTGGGCAGACTGGATGGACCACTCGGGTCTATATCTGCCGTCATTTACTATTTTACTATGGGCTCCTTTTACTAAGCTGCGATAGCGTTTTTAGCGTGCGCTAAACCCACGCTTTACGGCTAGAACTAACGCCAGTTCAATGCTGGCATTAGCGTCTAGCACGCGTGGCAATTTAGCGCGTGATAAAACCGCTATCACAGCTTAGTAAAAAGAGCCCTATGTTACTATTACAGATTTATACTCTAAAATTGAAGGGTTGATCTTCATTGGGATTTATACTACCACTAATCATTTGTGTAGTGCTACTAGGCCAGGGGTCAGCAACTTTTTTAAAGCAAAAAGCTATTATATCCTAAATGTTTGACCCAGGATTTACAAAGAGCTTCAATGGGTAGAGGTGGGGGTTTCAAATATAATTTTTATGTGATATGGGTATGGCTTTTAACACAAAATCAAGACTTCAAGTACTTACAGAAAATAAAGAAAAACAATTTAATGAGACTTTTGACACCATGTTTCCGCACAGAGTTGTTTCATGCCCATTTCTCCCTCTCTCCCCATGCACCACCCCTCTCTTCCCTCCACCCCTTGTCCATATCTCCCTCTCTCCCCATGCACCATTTTTCCCTCCCCTCTACCCCTATATCCATATCTCCCTCATTCCCCATGCACGATCTTTCCTTCTCCTCCATCTTTATGTCTATTTGTCCCTATCACAGCACTCTCATCCCTCCTGCAACATATTTCTTTCCCCTCCAACCTCACTCACAAATATACTCTTTCTTGCTTCAGTGGATCAGTGGTGATTCCTACAGCTGCCTGCCGCTAACCCGGAAGCCTCTCCTCTGTCGTGTACCACCAGACAGAAACAGGAAGTTCTGACAGAGGGCAGAATGTGGCAGAGGAGAGGCTTCTGGGTTAGCGGCAGGCAGTTGTAGAAATCGTTATCGCTATCCCGTTGAAGGAAGAGAAGAGCTGCAGCCATGGGATAGAGCCACATGTGGCTCGCAAAAGCTGCAGGTTGCCAATCCCGGTACTAGGCATATGCAGCATTGTACACATTATATGCAGGTACTTTCTCCATCCCTAGTGGGCTCACAATCTATGATTTTATTTACCTGGGCCGATGGAGAGTTAAGTTACTTACCCAGGATCACAAGGAGCTACAGTGGAAACTGAACCCAGTTCCCCAGGCTCAAAGTCCACTGAACTAATCACTAGCCTACTCCTTCAGCTAGGATCACTCCTATCTAGTTAAATTCTGCTGATCAGCTCTGCTGTTGATACTCAGTGGTACTGAAGTGAACTGGGGTGTCTCCACACTGGATATTCAGTGGTAGTACCCAGTTAGGGGCATAATCAGTTTATAGTAATCATGCATTTAGAAAAATGCTGACCTAGCCCAACCACTGCAAATTGAATATTGATGGGTGGGTTTTCAGCATTTTTTAAAAGGACATATGTAAATGCTTATATTACAGGTGCAAATTGTGAATAAGGCTTCTAAAATAGGGGCCTTCCAAGCAGGTCAACTGAATGATTGGCTGGGTAACATTATCACGCAATCCTCATCCTACCTACGTTTCAGAAAACTTGTAAAAACAAACTTGTTTAACCGATTTGTAATCAAGTCCTCTCAAGCCTTTCCTCTCCAACCCTAACCGAATTGTTCCCAAATTCTCTTACGCCTCACCTCTGTATCATGCTCTCCTATATTTTTTGATGATCTTACACTGTACCTGTATTCGCTGTTTGTCCAGCTCTTCTATGTTGTAAACCGCCTCGAACTACCACGGCTTTGGCGGTATATAAGAATAAAATTAGTAGTAGTAGTATCTAGCTTATCTAACTGTGAGGTATTTCTGGTAGAAATGTATCATGATTGGTGGCTAAAACTGGCACAGTGAGATATAAGGCTCCTTTTATCAAGGCGTGCTACGGGGGTTAGCGCATCAGACATTTCATCACGCGCTAACTCCCGTGGCAACCTAAAATCCTAACGCTTCGTCAATGGAGGCATTAGGTACTAGCACGGCAGGCGGTTTTAACGTGCAGTATTCCGTGCGATAAACCGCTACCGCGCCTTTATAAAAGGACCCCATAGTCTAATATGCTAACTGCAGAGTACATATGGTGTGGCATCAATAGGACAGGCTGTAGAAACTAGATGGAACAAAATTTTATATATATTTTATATTTTTTTCAATTAAACTTTGTAATCTTTGCTAACAACATAACAACTGATATTAGTATATATTCCAGGGGTTAATGTCATTAAGTATAAAAGAGTTTATTTAATGTTTTTATAATTTAAAAACACATAGTTAAAGATTGATACTGACATATGAGGCGGTCAATGCTAATTTTAAAAAGTCCATGATACTAGATCTCAAGTTCTTGTTCCAGTTGAGCTGAAAGTATAAAGGAGAAGCAGAAAGCTTACAGGTCATAGAAAACCATCTTGATTTTAATGCTTTCTCATTTGCCTTAATTTCTAGGACTCCTCACCTTTACTTAACATAGGCTCTTATGTACTAATGCTTATCACTTGGCAACAGCTCCAGAGAGCGTAATAGGGCAGAGTACGGTACTGGGGTTCAAGAAAGGATTGGACAATTTCCTGCTGGAAAAGGGGATAGGGGGTATAGATAGAGGATTACTGCACAGGTCCTGGACCTGTTGGGCCGCTGCAGGTCTGACCCGGCGGAGGCATTGCTTATGTTCTTATGTGAAGCCCATTTTATGCAATGAGCTTAGTGGCAGATAATACATGACAACACTGTCATCACATGCTAAGCATTAGTAAATAGAAGTCATGGTTTAAGTCTTACATATTCACAGCATTAGAATTAAAAGGTGAGGTTTGCATTCTTTATAGAGTGCCAATATCAGCGGCTGCCTAAAAAGTGGCTGCTGATCGCTTGTCAATCATGCAATGCATTCTTTAAACAGCACCAATTTTTTAGGCTGCCTAATGCAATTGTGGGCGTGGCTAACACTAGAAGTGGCATTAGGTGGCCTAAAGCACCTAAGGAGGCACGATTCATGACAAAGATAGGCACCAGAAATGTAGGTCTGGAAAACCCTGGCCTACATTTCTGGTGCCTATCTTTCATGGAGGCATTATTCTCTATATGATGTCATTGCGTGATTGACATGCGATCAACGGCCACTTTTTAGGGTGTGTCAATTTTGTAGATGTTATCATTTAAAAACAAAATAGTGAAAAAAAGGCACAATTTCATGTGGAAAATCAACAACTTTTTTTTTTTTTTAAACCTTTATTGATTTTCAAATCTGGAACAGTGCTTTCAAATAATACATAGAATTATCATCAGAGATAGAACTTACAATCAATCAGAAATTAATACAAAATAATTATCCCCTCTCTCTCTCCCCCCCCCCCTAGATTGAGAACAGAAAGAAATGCTTTAAATTATACATGAAATTAAAATCTCAGACAACACTTGTTAAATATATAACCCCCCTCCCTCCCTCCCATCCTGGATATGCAATCTAAAAGGGAAAATCAAGGTATTGTCAATGGACTCCATATTAATTTAAACTTCTTATTATGGCATGATGTTTCAGAATAAATTTTCTCATATTTTAGTATAAACATAAAAATTCTCACCAAAAGGTAATTTGGAGTCTGTCACAATTCTTCCAGTTTTTAGTGATAAGAACATAAAAACATAAGAAGTTGCCACCACTGGGTCAGGGCTGTGACCTATGAAGTGGTTCCTGACCATTTCTGTAACCTACCTCTACATCTATCTGTAACCCTCAATCCCCTCATCCTTTAGGAACCTATCTAAACCTTCCTTGAAACCCTGTAGTTTGCTCTGGCCTATCACAACCTCCGGAAGCGCGTTCCATGTGTCCACCACCCTCTGGGTAAAAAAGAACTTCCTCGCATTTGTTCTAAATCTGTCCCCTCTCAATTTCTCTGAGTGACCCCTTGTACTTGTGGTTCCCCACAGTCTGAAGAATCTGTCCCTGTCCACCTTCTCTATGCCCCTCAGGATTTTGAAGGTTTCTATCGTGTCTCCACTTTTCCAGGGAGAACAGCCCCAGCATTTTCAACCTGTCAGCGTATGAAAAGTTTTTCATACCATTTACCAGTTTAGTTGCTCTCCTCTGGACCCCCTCAAGTATTGCCATGACCTTCTTGAGGTACGGCGACCAGTACTGGACACAGTACTCCAGATGTGGGCGCACCATTGCACGATATAGCAGCATGATGACTTCCTTCGTCCTGGTCGTGATACCCTTTTTAATGATACCCAACATTCTGTTCGCTTTCTTTGAGGCTGTCGCACATTGTGCTAATGCTTTCAATGTTGTGTCCACCATCACCCCCAGGTCTCTTTCAAGGTTGCTCACCCCTAGCAGCGATCCTTCCATTTTGTAGCTGAACATCGGGTTCCTTTTCCCTACATGCATGACCTTGCATTTCTCTATGTTAAAACTCATCTGCCACTTTTTTGCCCACTCTTCCAGTCTCGTTAGGTCTCTTTGCAGGTCTTCGCAGTCTTCCGTGTTTCTAATCCTGCTGCAGAGTTTGGTGTCATCAGCAAATTTAATAACCTCACATTTCATCCCCGTCTCCAGGTCGTTGATAAATATATTGAACAGGAGCGGTCCCAGCACCGACCCCTGTGGAACTCCGCTCGTGACCCATTGCCTAATCTGAGTAATGATCCTTTACTCCAACCCTCTGTTTCCTGCCTGCCAGCCAGTGTTTGATCCATCGGTGGACATCCCCCTGCAACCCGTGGCTCCACAGCTTCCTAAGCAGTCTTTCGTGAGGTACCTTGTCGAAGGCCTTTTGGAAGTCAAGGTAAATGATGTCTATGGATTCCCCTTTATCCACCTGGCTGTTTATTCCCTCAAAGAAATACAGTAAGTTTGTGAGGCATGACCTTCCCTTGCAGAAGCCGTGCTGGCTCGCCTTCAGTTGTCCATTGTTTTCTATGTGTTCGTAGATTGTGTCCTTGACCAGTGCTTCCATCATCTTTCCCGGAACCGAGGTCAAGCTCACCGGCCTGTAGTTTCCCGGGTCACCCCTTGATCCCTTCTTAAAGATGGGCGTGACATTGGCTATTTCATTTGCATGGCTATCCCAGTCATAATCATAAAGAGCCTACTGCTATGCCTATCTAACGAAGGTTTGGTCTGTAATGATGTCCCAAATATTACCATCTCATAGGTCAATGGAATTAAGGATTTCAATATCAAGTTGATTTGCTCCCATATAGATCTCCAAAAGTTGAGTATCAAAGGACAATAGAATAATAAATGATCCAGTGTCCCTACATCAAGATGACAGTGCCAGCATCGATTAGACTTGGAACAATCCAACTTTTGTAAACAAACAGGAGTCCAAAAACTTCTATCTAACAAATAAAACCATGTTTATCTCATAGATGCTGACACTGTACATCTCATCCTCCAAGTCCAAATCCGTGGCCATTGAGTAGCAGAAATCTGCTGCTTAATCTCAATGCTCCAAATGTCTCTCAAGCTTGTTTTTGCTTTTTTATTCATATAATCAGATATAAGTTTTTACCACTTGGCTGCCTGATGCCCTAGCAAATCTGTCTGGAAGCATAGGCCCAGCAAGCTATACTGATTAGTTAAATTATGCCACTCAGGGAACCCCTTCTGAATGGCCTGCTTCAACTGCAACCACTTATATGCTTAAGATTTTGCAATACCAAATGATTGTTGCAGTTGTGAAAAATCCCAGCATTTTCCCATTTGTTAATACATCATCTAAAGTACGTATACCTGCCTGCAGTCAGTGCTTCCAGCAACTAACTTTAAATTTTGTGCAATATATTATTTACCTACCTCAGAGGGGAAAAAAGAGGGAAGAGGACATTCTCTTTCTGGGAGGACAGGAGAGGAGGATACACTTCCCCCTCCCCATTCGCGGTTTCAATAATCGCAATTTCACATATTCGTGATTTTTTGGGGAGGGGGAAAAAGAAAAAAAAAACATTGTTAAGTCTTCCCCCGGCATCCCGGCCTTACCTGGTGGTCTAGCGCAGTGATTCCCAACCCTGTCCTGGAGGAACACCAGGCCAATCGGGTTTTCAGGCTAGCCCTAATGAATATGCATGAGAGAGATTTGCATATGATGGAAGTGATAGGCATGCAAATTTGCTTCATGCATATTCATTAGGGCTAGCCTGAAAACCCAATTGGCCTCGTGTTCCTCCAGGACAGGGTTGGGAACCACTGGTCTAGCGGGCTTTCGGGGCAGGAGCAATCTTCCTACGCTCCTGCCCCAACTACGGGAACTCACAGCAGCCATTTCCTAATGGCGATCTGCACGGGGCAGGAGCGTAGGAAGATCGCTCCTGCCCCGAAAGTCCGCTAGACCAGGTAAGGTTGGGAAGGCGGGAGGGAGGCGGGGGTGGGTCAGAACCGGATATTCGCGGTTTTTCGCCATTCGCAGTCCGGCTATGCCCCTATCTCCCGCAAATCTGGAGGGAGAAGTGTACATCTTTCTGAGAAGAAAGGAGTAGAAGACATATCTCTGGGTAGATGTACATTATTTTGCTAACGCAGTTAACGCCTGTTTATGAATTCCCCCAACTGCATGAATGACATTTTAAAGACAATTATGTGGCTACAGATGTAGTTCAGATTATTTGTACGTTCAAATAAGTATTACTTAATTTCAACACACTGTATTTCAACTGTGATTTGATATAGGTAAGACTCACTTTAAGTAGTTTCTGAAGATTTTAGATTTTAGCATTGTGAACAGTCAGGCTCTGTGCCTGCTGTGGTCCCTGTCATTTTCCTAGTGTCCACTGGGGAAGCCCTTGAGAGACCCAGGTGAGATCCATCTCAGCCAGGGTAGGTTGTGGCTCCCCACATGAAAAGCCAGTAGATTTTGCTACTCTGTTAGAGAGGTTAGGGAGAAACCACAGGTCTCTTCCTAAGGTTTGTCTTTTCAGGGAGAAGTTTGCTAATAACTGGACGGGCATTTTGGAAGCTATTTTGGAAAAGCTTTTAAAGGCAAACTTGAGGCAATTCTCCTGACCCCCAGCACTACTGTGAAAGCTGGAGGCTTCTATGTTTTGAATGCCTGACAAGTTAAGGTTGATAAACTGAACTTACCTGTGTCCTGCTCTGGCAGGCCATGGAGAGTGTTTGCAAAAAGAAACTGTTTAGATGGAAAAGTATAGTTTTTGGTTTTGATTGAACTGTGTAAGGAAATCCTGAAAGCTATACAGGATTTTCCCCTGAAGTTTTTCTTTTCAGAAATTGCATTTTGCTTTTGGTTTGGCACATTCTGACCATTAAACTATTTTGAGAACTGTTGCAGTAAGAATTTTGTGGTTTGATTTTTATAGTATTTCAGTCCCTGCAGGGCTGACTCCTTTCTGAGTCACACACCTAGATCAGTTTTTGCTGTGGCCACTAGGGGCACTGTTGTTCCCTGCTTAGAAACCCTGGTGGTGGCTAAAGCATGCAAATAATTTGGTCATTAAGGACTCCTTTTATCAAGCAGCGGTAAAGCCTTTTACCATGGACCGGTGAGATAAATGCTTCAATGCTCATTCAATTCATCTCGCTGGCCCACAGTAAAAGTTTGAAAGCAGTATAAAAAAAGTCTACCCTTAAAATTGATATGTTCAACTAAACAGGTTCAGTATTTATGAGTCCCTTGTCAGCTGTTTGTGCTGCATCTATCTTTGAAATGTGATGCTTGCAAGGGATTCTGATGAAAGCCAGTACACCATATCACTAATTTACTTTAGAGTGAGGATAATGGAAGAGGCTAAGCTGGGGAATTTGCAAAAGCTGTAAGATCAATAGAAGATGAGATATAGATAAAAGCAAAAAAAAAAAAAAAAAAAAGGAGATCTAGGGCTAGATTCACTATGCTCACCGATCGTATCCCGACCAGTTTCACTAACCTTCTGCCCGATCCGATCCGCACCAGATCCGATCCGCACATGCAAATGAGGGGAAATGGCATGCATAAGTAGGAAAGCAGCGATTCACGAAACAGAAGATGGAACACCGATTGGGCTTGCCGATCACACAAGAAGCGACTGCTGAGGATCAGTCGCTCACATCCTTGCCGATTACCCTGTTCTCTGCTGCCCTAAAATCCCAGTATCAAAAATAAAACCAATCAAAATAAAACAACTCCCATGTGCAAAAAGCGCCTTGCTCTCTGCCTCCCTGCCTCTCTGCAAGCCTGTGGTTTTAACCCGTGGGTTTAAAGTGGGGCTGCACTATGGCATGTCCTGTTCTGTGTTGTTCCAGTCTGGCTACAAAGTGTGTTCTGTTCCTTTGATTCTCATTGGGCCAGCGAGTGCAGCCAACCCTCCCCCTTTCGTTTTGACCTCAAGCTTATGCGGAGAGCAGGCGCATCTGAGGATCACATCTACAGACAGATAGGATGGTCTGCGCATGCATCTGGATCGCTCTGCAGTGATCCATGGGGTTGCTAAGAGATGTGCATCCAATCACTTCATTTGCATGAGGATGCTGTAGTGCAGGGGTCCCCAAAGTCCCTCCTTGAGGGCCGCAATCCAGTCGGGTTTTCAGGATTTCCCCAATGAATATGCATGAGATCTATGTGCATGCACTGCTTTCAATGCATATTCATTGGGGAAATCCTGAAAACCCGACTGGATTGTGACCCTCAAGGAGGAACTTTGGGGACCCCTGCTGTAGTGAATCGGTCGCCTGGCAAGACTCGGCCATGGATCGCCCAGATCGGTGAGCTTTAGTGAATCTAGGCCCTAGTCTTTCAAGTTTACTTGTGAAATGAAATTACCTCAAAATATTTTGCTTCTGCCATTTTAATATTCCTTAATAGAAATCACAATTGAAATGCAGACGCTGGTGGTGGGGACTCACTTCAGTACCCTTGAGTTTTCAAAGAACTCTGGAGTATTAACCAGGTTCTTCAGTTTTCCCTGCCTGGCTGGAAATAGAGGCATATTGCTTTAAAATTCAAAAACAGCCTGCAGGCAGCTATGGACAGTTCATGGAATGGATTCTGTTAAACCAAGTCAGTGAAAGTCACAGAAGTTGCTTGCTCACTGAGCAGTGACAGAGTTAACAACTGATTTGAACTCTGCAGTTTCTGATACAACTAGTTCCTTTGAGATTTGAGAAAGAATGAAGAAAGAGACTGGAAGTAGTACAGTTGGGTTGCAGATTTGACCCCTATTTCCCAGAGGCTTCAGCAAGTACAGTTCAACTGCTATAGGGCTTCAACCAAAAGAAGAGGTATTTGCCTGATTGGAAGCACAGTGACCTCTCTGGGTACAGAACTGAACCCAATCCCAAGCATTGCCAGTCAAAAGGCAAAGGTTGGCACAAAACTTAGAGCATGAACAAAAGTTGAAGATTCCATCACTTTGATTTTTCCCACTCATTTGCCATGCACTTTCCAATCTCTTTCCCAGATCTGTGCTGATGAATTGCAACAGACATGCTATTACTACATCAGTCTGAGGGAGGAACAAAAACACCTTCTCTTCATGTTCAAAGGGAATACGGCGTGTTCTCGTTCTCCACATGTTCCTTATTCATGGATTTGCTTCTTTGCGAAAAATAAAGTGTAACCTATTTTTCCTAGTAAGGGCATTTTTGCTTATTCACAGTCATGCATAAGGATGATGAAAATAATTGAAGAAAAGTGTGTGAGAATTGTTACACCAAAAGATCATCTTTACAAAAAAAAAAGTGTGTATAAAATACATTTATAAAATGCAGAATAATAATAAGCAAACTGTTCTTTACAAAAAAGGGTACACAAAATGATAACTTTATGGTGTTAGATAGCAAAAAAGTAAAACTAGGCAGGGTCACACAAAAATCTAACCCCCTTTTCCCATAGGATTAATAGTTCCGTATTTGCATTTTGGGTATTCACGGGGTTTTCTATGAACTTACCCCCAGCAAATAGCAAGAACGTACTGTAGTAGGCGTGGAAGCAGTATCATACTCTTCCTCTGACATCACTTCCTGGACCCGTGCCTAGGAAGTGCTGCCGCTTGGGAGTTGCTGCTCACGCCAAGAATGTCACAGAGGTACAGAGGGAAGCGGCACGCTCATTCAGCAGGAGTGGGCGGGGCAGAAGCGTGTGGAGGTGGGGGGGGTGGAGAAGCACCACTGCTCTGAGCGCCGTTCATCCTTGCTATGCCACTGCGTGGAAGGTGCAGTTTATAATCTCCATGTTTAATTCTCTCTAATAATCTCAAGGTAACCAATTCCAAATTACTGCAATGACTCAGCAACAAACAGGAGATTAATATTGAACAGAGATAGGGAGATCTCACATTCCAAGATAGGCAGAGTGAAACTTTGGAACGTCTTAGCAAGATCTTTGCATTTATGTGCACTTAGAGTTGGCTTTCAAAAATTGCTGAAGCCACATTTGTTTGTGAATGCTTTTATGCAAATTAATATATGCACAAGAGATGAGAAGTGTAGTACGGTGGGAACAGAAATGGTTCTGTAATGATATATGCAAATTTTGCTCCTGGCTGTTTAAAAATATTAAGGATTTATTTCAGTGGCGTACCTAGGGGGGGGCGGGGGGGGCGGGCCGCCCCGGGTACCAGCCCTAAGGGGGTGTTCCCGGCCTTGCCGTTCAGTCCCCCGCCACCCCCGAAGGACCGCTCGCCCCACTGACCTTCCTGCACCACCTGTGAAGCAGCCCGCAGCAGGATCGCGAAGTCAGCGTCAGCATCCCTGCGCTGCTTCCTGCGCCGCGATCCCGCCCCTCCTCTGACGTCAGAGGAGGGGCGGGACCGTGGCGCAGGAAGCAGCGCAGGGATCGCTGACGCTGACTTCGCGATCCTGCTGCGGCTGTTCATAGGTGGTGCGGGGAGGCCAGGGGGGCGAGCGGTCCTTCGGGGTGGGTCGGGGCATCAGGCCTTCAGGGTGGGGCGGGCGGGCAGGCAAGCAGGCTTTCAAGGGGGAGGGGGTGACAGGCAGGCAGGCAGGCCTTCAAGGGGGGACAGGCCTTCGGGGGGGGGGTGCAGACCTTCAAGGGGTGCAGGCCTTCAAGGGGGGCAGGCAGGCCTTCAGGGGGGTGCAGGCCTTCGGGGGGGGGTGTAGGCCTTTGGGGGGGTGCAGACCTTCAAGGGGGTGCAGGCCTTCAAGGGGGGAAAGGCAGGCAGGCCTTCAAGGGGGGGACAGGCCTACAAGGGGGGGGGGACAGGCCTACAAGGGGGGGGACAGGCCTACAAGGGGGGGGACAGGCCTTCAAGGGGGGTGCAGGCCTTCAAGGGGGAGACAGGCCTTCAAGGGGGGGAAAGGCAGGCAGGCAGGCCTTAAAGGGGGGACAGGCCTACAAGGGGGGGACAGGCCTACAAGGGGGTGGGACAGGCCTTCAAGGGGGGGACAGGCCTTCGGGGGGGTGCAGACCTTCAAGGGAGTGCAGGCCTTCGGGGGGGGGGGTGCAGTCCTTCAAGGGGGTGCAGGCCTTCAAGGGGGGGAAAGGCAGGCAGGCAGGCCTTCAAGGGGGGGACAGGCCTACAAGGGGGGGAGAAGCTACAAGGGGGTGGTACAAGCCTTCAAGTGGGGGACAGGCCTTCGGGGGGGGTGCAGACTTTCAAGGGAGTGCAGGCCTTCGAGGGGGGTGGTGCAGGCCTTCAAGTGGGGGACAGGCCTTCAAGTGGGGGACAGGCCTTCGGGGGGGTGCAGGCCTTCGGGAGGGTGCAGACCTTCAAGGGGGGGACAGGCAGGCAGGCCTTCAAGGGGGGGACAGGCCTACAAGGGGAAGGGACAGGCCTTCAAGGGGGGTGCAGGCCTTCAAGGTGGGACAGGCAGACCTTTAAGGGGGGACAGGCCTTTGGGGGGGGGACCATGATTTAGAAGTACACGGAGGGAAGGGGGTGTTCAAAGAGACATGCATATGCCAAACTTTGGGGGGGGGGAAGAAATAATGGGTCTGAAAATAGAGGAGAGGGAGAGAGATGATGGACCATGGGATTTAGGGAGGGAAGGAACAGAAAGGGAGAGAAATTGGACACAAGGGATGGTGTGGAGGAGGGATAGAGATACTGGATAGGAGGGTAATTAGGAAAAGAAACGGAGAGATGGTGGACTCTGGGATGGTGGGGAAGGAGGGAGAGATGCCGGATGAAAGGGTATTTAAGAAAAGGTGGATCTGTGGAGGGAGATGAAAAAAAGGAAAGATACCAGACTTCCTGGGAAGGGAAGGGAAATGGAAAGGGAGGACAGAGTTGGCAGATGGATGGTTAGCATGCAGAAAGAAGGAGACCCTGGCAAGCAAGTTATCAGAAGAAAACCAGAGCCTTGGACCAACAAGATTTGAAATATAACCAGACAACAAAAGGTAGAAAAATTAATTTTATTTTCTGTTTTGTGATTATAACATGTCAGATTTGAAATGTGTATCCTGCCAGAGCTGGTGTTGGACTGCAAACGTGAGCTAGGATTTAACAGAAAGAGGAAAAGTCCTTTTTGTTTCTTTATTTTATTTACACCACAGCGCCAGTGTGGTTAGGAGAAGCCAAAGGGGGTGAAAAAGCTATAAAACCCACCAGGAGTTTTGAAAAAAATCACCCAACTGGGCAGGAAAATCGAATTGAAAAACCAATTCAATAGGGCTGAATCGAATCAAAATTTTTTTTTCCTGTATCTGGCAGCATTAGTTTGCGCTACTGTCTTAGACTTTAGGACCTGGGATTGGGGAGAGATGGCATCCTCAGTACTTTATAATGCAAGTGAAATGAGGATTTGGTCAGACTTTTGAAGGGTCTGCAGAAAAAAAATATTGTATAGGCCGGGGACATGAGACAGCAGGAAATGGGAACTTTTCTTCCTTCTATTTTTGTGAATGGAAAGGCTGAGGATGTCAGAGAGGTCAGTTAAAATATGTGCTTTATAAGAAAATATAATAATGTGTTTTATAAAGTTTATAGCATAGCTGGCCTACCCAGTGAGGTGTTCCTAGTGGTGATGGTGGCAGCGTGTCAATGTGTTGAGAGGAAGAGGTGGTCTGGGAAATTCTGCTGAGCAAACTCCGGGCCCATTTCCACCCCCCAGTTAGTCCACTCCACTCAACTGATTCACACACTGAGTGGGTCTTTGGGTGTTGTTTTGGGATCTCTTCCAGTGGTTTATCTCCTTCTGGTCCAAGGAAGGAAACTTTGTTATCCTTAGCATTGACCTACAGAATATGTTTGTAACAGCGCTGCTTGTGTGGCATTAGGCTATGTAGTGATCGAAAGAAAAAAACAGACCTTTGCACATTTTTGCACTATATGGTGGGTGTATGAGGAGATTCACATTTCCTGCACAGCTAAGTCCATGTGAAGTTACCTTGTGCTGTATTTGACATCTAGCAAGGTCTCTGTTTGAAAGGAAAGATCTAAACTTAAAAATGAAGTGGCCAGAAGTTATGGTAAAAGCAGATAGTGTAGCTGGTTTTAAGAAAGATTTGGACAAATTCCTGGAGGAAAAGTCCATAATCTGTTATTAAGACATGGGGGAAGTGTCTGCTTGCCCTGGATCGGTAGCATGGAATGTTGCTACTCTTTGGGTTTTGACCAGGTATTAGTGTCCTGGATTGGCTACCATGAGAATGGGCTACTGGGCATGATGGACCATTGGTCTGACCCAGTTAGGCTATTCTTATGTTATGTTCTCATCTGTAGGGGCCTTTGTTTTCACTTCTTATTTTAATGTATTTTTTTTCTGGGAACTTATCAGTGTTTTTTATAATGGGAACAAAAATGGAAGAGAATTAATGTGTGTGGAATGGGGGGTAACTAATTTCTTCAGCTAAATAATTCAATTCACTTCAAACAGACATAGGAGAACTTGTGCACCATTCACACACCCTCCAACCAAAAACGTCAAAAGAAAAAAACTGTTCGACAACCTCCTAGCCATTCGAGCTGCAACACTCGACCCCCAACTCTACAACCAATTGATATCAACCACAGACTGCAAAACCTTCAAAAAGAAATAAAAACCCTTCTATTCAAAAAACACATAAAACCGAACTAACACAATCAGAACTGTCCCAAGCATCACCTGCAACTACTCCATATGTACTTCTAATGTCATGACAATTTAGACATAATTTATGTTATGTTATGTTTGGAATAATGGTTACATATATGAGGTTCAATAAAAGAAAATTTTCACTGCCTGTTTCTATTCTGACCATTTATTCCATTTCATGGTTATTGCAAAAAAAAAAAAAAAAAAAAACCCAAAATTTTTTACATGGGGGGGGGGGGTGTCAAAAAATGATGGGCCCCGGGTGCCACATACCCTAGGTACGCCACTGGATTTATTTGATTGTCGATCTTATAGTAGGGAGTTGTGGGGTAGATGTGATTTTTAGATGTTATATGTAAGTCATTTTTATATATTGTGCATGTTGTCATGTAAACTGCTTAGGTTTTTAGGCGGTATAAAATTTTTTAAAATAAATAAAACAGAATTTACAATGATAACAACATTATAAAAAAAATGCAGCAGTAACAAAGGAAACATAGGGGGTCTTTTACTAAGGCGTGCTATCCGATTTAGCACGCGCTAAATGCTAACGTGCCCATTATATTCTATGGACGCGTTAGTATTTAACGTGCGCTAATATTTAGCATGCGCTAATATTTAGCATGCGCTAAATCGGCTAGCGCGCCTTAGTAAATGACCCCCCCATAATAACAAAGAAGCAGGAAAAGTGAGATGAAAAGGTAAGACATAAACATAAACATAAGTAAGACATAAACATAAAAACAACATAAAAACTCACTTCTATACCGTAAATACCACTAAGTTCTCAGCGGTTCACAAAAGGTAGAGAATAAAGAAATGAATACGGTAACGAGATATGTCTAATTTCCGAAAGAGTCAATAAAGAGATGCGTTTTTAAAGCTTTATTTAAGCCAAGTCAAGAGAATAAGAATTACTGGCCATATTGAGGTGGAAGAAGACATCTTTTTCCTCACAGGACCTATGACTACAAGAGGGCATCCGTTAAAAATCAAGGGTAGGAGATTTCATAGTGACATCAGGAAGTATTTCTTCACCGATAGGGTAGTTGATCGTTGGAATGATCTTCCACTTCAGGTAGTTGAGGCCAACAACATGCTCGATTTTAAGAAAAAATGGGACAAATGTGGGGTCACTTCGAGGGAGGGTTTAGGGGCAAGGGTTATTCGAGTGGGCAGACTTGTTGGGCCGATGGCCCTTTTCTGCCGTCATACTCTATGTTTCTATACCAAAATGAAGAACACATTATAATCTACCACTATTAGTTTCCCAAAGCTAAAAATATGGAAAAACTCCTAGGATGTCATCCAGGAAGATATGTGTGCTTTTCCTGCTAACCGGCTGCTTTTTACTTTTCAGTAGGCCCTAACATACTCTTTTAATGCACTGCTCTATTTCACTATCTGGCACCAAAGCCTATCATACTACTTCTGTCTGCCAAATTATAGTGTCTTCTAGGGTGCATCATCCCATCCTTTTTAAGTCAAGAAATCAGCTTTATTAACATTTACAGTCCAGTTCTTCGACGTCATACTACTTCCATAAATAAAGATTCAAGTTTATATAAAATGTTCTATTTTTCTCCTTTCTCCCCTCCTACCTTCCCCAGTTCAACCACCTTCTCCTCCTCCTCTCTGCCTCTCTTATGACTTCTGGCAAAGGAAAAAGGAATAACTATTCTTTCTCAGTTCACAATGTCAGATTTACCTTTGTGAACTATACAAAGTAACTAACAAGTTCTTTCCCAACCATTTTAAACGGGACATTGTAAACATGCAAACTGCTTTTCCCTGGTGAGCTACATTTATTTATATATTCTGTTTATTTAACAAAATGGTAGCAGTAAAGCAAATACAATCAATTAAACAGTATAATGAACTATTTTTTTGCTGGCTTCAGGACTGGACATATAACCAAGGAATTCATTTGGCCACCGTGAGAACGGGCTACTGAGCTTGATGGACCATTGGCCTGACCCAGTAAGGCTATTCTTATGTTCTTATAAAGAGTTTCAACCTGAACAAAAAAGAAGAGCCTTTTGGTCCCTCTTTTGGTTGAAACAGTGAATATCTGTAACCAGGATTCCTTGGGTCCTTTTTTCACTCAGTCACCCCTAATGCCTTTCTACATATGTCTTCAGGTCTAGTCCAGGTCCATCATTTGCACCTACTTAATTTGCCCATAAGGGACCCTGTTACTAAAGGGTGTTAAACATTTAAATTGTGGTCAACACACAGAAACAAGCTACCACACAACCACAGTTGTGAGGTAGTTTGCCTGTTTCTGCAAATTAAACCATGCATTACTGAAATTTTCTGTCAGGGGGTGTGGCATAAAATCATTAGTCAGCTGGGGCATTGCACGCGGTGCACTAAAGGGGAAATTTTGTAAATTACATCTAAAAAGATAGGCGCCTATCTCTTGTCAATCACACCTAGGCACCTATTACAAAATTGCTTATCAGTACACATGTATTCCCTAAGTCAATTTTTCTCAAGTCAAATGATATTAAACTTGTGTTTTTCCTCTGGGCCTCAGCGATACCACTCAGCCGCTCAACAAAAGCTCGCCACAGGGGGAGCAGGAAGTGAGAAAGAAGTGTTGACATGTGGGAGGAGTTAGGAGAAGCAAAGAAGTGGTAATCACTGTGAACAGATGAGGTGGGGGAGAAGGCAAAATGCTGCACACCAAGGGGAAAGGGAGAAATGCAGGATACCACAGGGTAAGAAAGAATATACTTGAATAGAACCCCCTTCCCCCAGCATATATTCAAGTTAACAGTCCCCCATCCCCAACCCACCCCCTTTTCAATGGGAAAACAAATTGGCTTATACTTGGATAGGCTTATATTCAAGTATACCTGTATATGTACAGTATATTGGTAGACATAACTTGGGATTATTTAGTACTTTTCTACAGCAGGGGGCACCTATGAGCAGTGTTTTGAGCTCCCAATGATCATGAGTTCCATCACTACAGGAAGGGAGTGAATCGAGCTGAATGTTTAGACACACCCATTTGGGCGCCCAAATAGCAATGCCCAAATGGTGATGCCCAAACATCCTACTTCCAATCCTTGGTAGATCCTGGCAAGGTCTTCAGGTGAGGGTTTTTTTGCTGGGGGGGAGGGCGAGTGCACAGACTCTGAAGTTCTAATGACTGAGAGAAAAGGTTCAAAGGGTGAGAGTGAGGAAAACTTTAAATGAGTGTGACACACTCCTAATGAATGAGACTTGGCATCTCTGCAAATAAAACATAAGAAAGTAACTAAATCAAAGATGGAACCATTGAAACTTAGCTCATTATACACAGAAATTCAATTAAGTACCAGCTTAATGTAAATGAAATCTAGAAAGTTAATAGTCAGTGAAAATTGGATGCAACAGATAATTTAGAGGCTAGAAAAAAAATATAAGGTAAAGCATTCTAGTTAAACTTAAAGCTCATCCCAAACTTTTAATTTTCATTTCATCAAAACACACCACAGCAAATAAAGCTTAAAAACAGCACATTATTGAGTCACTGCATTAGAGCTGCATCCACATTGAATATGCATAAGGTATATCTACATACAAAAGGAAACAAAAGACAAGAGAGATGTCTTACTCAACCAATATTCAAACTTTATTATGGAAAAAGTCCCAAAATCCATGCAAGATTTACACCCTAAATGGCGAGATGTTAACAAGAACTGAAGCAGAAAGAGACTTAGGGGTGATTGTCAGGGAAGACATGAAGTCTGCAAACCAAGTGGCAAATCATAGGTCTGCAAACCAAGCAAGGCAAATCATAGGTTGCATACGCAGGAGTTTCGTCAACCGTAAACCTGAAGTCATTATGCCACTGTATAGATCCATGGTGAGACCGCACCTGGAGTACTGTGTGCAATTCTGGAGGCCGCATTACCGCAAGGATGTGCTGAGACTGGAATCGGTCCAGAGAATGGCCACCAGGATTGTCTCGGGACTCAAGGAGCTCCCGTACGAGGAGCGGTTGGGGAAATTGCAGCTCTACTCACTCGAGGAACGTCGAGAGAGGGGAGATATGATCGAGACATTCAAATATCTCACGGGCCGCATCAAGGTGGAAAATGACATCTTCTTCTTCAAGGGTCCCGCGGCAACAAGGGGGCATTCGTGGAAAATCAGGGGCGGGAAACTGCACAGTGACACTAGGAAGTTCTTCTTCACTGAAAGGGTGGTTGATCGCTGGAATAGTCTTCCACTTCAGGTTATTGAGGCCAGCAGTGTGCCGGATTTTAAGGCCAGATGGGATAGACATGTGGGATCTATCCGCAAAGATAGATAGGGAGGGTCACTGGAGTGGGCAGACTTGATGGGCCGTGGCCCTTATCTGCCGTCTATTTCTATGTTTCTATGTTTCTAAGGATCCAAGTTTTGGCATCAATGATGCCTTCATCAGGGAACACTAAAAACTAAAGATAAATTAACATATGTATCTAAATAAACAAAGTAATTGAAAGACAATAAATAAGACACAAAGGATAAAAGTATAAAAGCATAATTTAAAAAATGCAAACATAGGGCCATAAGCAATCTAATGAACATGTGCAGTAAATATATTGTAGTCAAAAAATAAGATTATCAAAACAAAGTGTGGATACATCTTAGAGTGTGGCCACATGTTGAAAGTACAAAGTTAAAGTACAAGCAGTGCTATATCTACGCATGTGCTTGCAAGAGCATAAAAACATATAGACAACCATATTAAAACCATAAAAGTATATATAGGGTGAAGTTAAGGTCCATGGGTCTATGCTTGACCAAAGGTAAACAAAAAAACAGTTGTAGTAACAGCCAAAAGAGAACATGCTCACCCAATAAAATCCCATGTACATAAACCAAAACTTAGGGGTCCTTTTACTAAGGTGCGCTAGCGTTTTTAGCACACGGACAAGATTAGCACATGCTATAGCATGCGCTAGCCAAAAAATTACCACCTGCTTAAAAGGAGGTGGTAGCGGCTAGCGTGTGCAGCATTTTAGCGCACACTAATTGCATGCTAAAACCGCTAGTGCGCCTTTGTAAAAGGAGCCCTTAGGTATGTAAAATGACAAGTGGCCAAGTGGACTGTATCAGAGTCATAAACGTCAAGGGAGGCGAGGAAGCCAAACATGAAATTAAGTGTCATACACATAAGTTAGTGCCTGTGCTGAAAAGGATGACATAGTATGTATACCTGAAAAACATCTTGAACGGAACAAGAGACATACAAAAGGAAAAAGAGATGAAAAATTGTAACATGGTATCACAACCCTAAGCATTAAAAAAAGACAGATATACGCCAAGAAAAACAAAAAGGTACTTACAAAGATAAGCGTAAATGAAGCTTGTAGCGTACAGCATAGGCGGTAGCTCAGGAAACTGAAAGTGAAACAGATGTTGACATGGTGCTCCTCCTATAAACAGGAACGTGCCGACGCATACAAAAGTAGACAATGTATGCAAATGAATCTCATGCATATTCATTATGGTAATCCTGAGAACCAGACTGCTTTTAACTCTTCAGGACTGGCTGTAGGAACCCCTGCACTAGACAAAAAATTGAACCCATCAATCCATAGCTCTTTGGCTAGCATGAGTGCTCTGACACAGAACTATTCATTCTTAATAGCACGAAAGTAATACATAACAAGCAAATATAATAGAGCTATGACCACTGATCAGCTCTCGGTGTTCATGAAAAATAACGGTATGAAAGGGTGCAGAATCTATGTTCTGTCACATAGCTTGCAGCTTAGTATTGCATTGACTTTTATATACATCAGAAGCTGAATAAAGATATGTTTTTATAATCACTATTGAAATCACTATTGAAACCAGACTGTTCAGCTAAGATACCAGTTTTTAGTTCAATAATTTTATTAGTTATTAACAAATTAACAAAATTAACAAAAGATGGTCACAATGCCTGTTGGGCCTGCAAATCTTCTGTTTGAACATTGGATCAAATGATCTTCTATTGCGAGTATGTCAATGCGTTTTGGTGTCATATCTGGGAAACTGGGCTCCTTTTACAAAGCTGCGATAGCATTTTTAGCGCGCGCTAAACCCTCGCTACGTGGCTAGAACCAATGCCAACTCAATGCTGGCATTAGCATCTAGTGCACGGGGCAATTTAGCGCGCGCTAAAACCAATAGTGCAGCTTTGTAAAAGGAGCCCTATATGTGACATCATGGATATCAAAAAGGAGCTCACCTTGGGATACCAGTTTTGATTACAACATATATTTATTGAGATTTATTAACCTCCTTTATGAAGAGATTTCACCCAAGGCAATGTACAACAGGTATAATTTAACATAAAACTTACAATTTTGTTAACAGCACAACAGGAGTAAAAAGACCAAATTTACAGTACTCCCCCCAAATTTGCAGGGGTTCCGTTTCAGGAACACCCATGAATTTTGAAAAACCGCAAATGCAGTTTAGGAGTTGATCAAATATAGGAGAGGCAGGAGAGGGCAGCTGGGGCGCCGGTGGGTGCTGGAAATCATTCGCAGTATTTTCCGACCACCTCTTCCTGGTACTAAAGTCAGGCTACACCAATCAGGAGCTGCTTTGACACGTCAGATAGCATGTTAAAGCAGCTCCTGATTGGTGTAACCATGACTTTAGTACCAGGAAGAGGCGGTCGGAAAATACCACGAATTACTGAGTCCATGATTCGCGAACCACAAATTCATGGGGATTTACATAAATACCTGAACCTTCATAAATAACTCTTAGTTACTGGTATGACACTCACTTTAAAAATTGCAAACTTATATGTATGGACATAGGAACAGGTTTATCAGGTGGCAAGAGGCTGGTCTAGTGTTTGGGCAATGGCGTTATCTAAGTCAGGGGTGTCCAACCTTTTGGCTTCCCTGACCCGCATTGGCCAAAAAAAATGTATTAAAGGACTGCACAAACACACAAACCCTGCAGCAAGACAGAGGAGGGATCCAGCAAGATGGTAAACACCCCGGGGCAGCAGAGGAAAACACTGCATTGTCCTTGACCAGGCCATACAAAATACTTCACGGGGGCCGCATGCGGCTCTTGGGCCACAGGTTGGAGACCCATGATCTAGGCTTGGGCCCTCACTTCCTTGGTCTGGTCACTGTCATGAATTTCAGTCTAAGACTATTTTTCTGACTCAGATATTTTGCAACCTTCCTCCTAGACATTATTCTTCAGGAAACACTGGAATAATCTTTTACTTTCCAGAAAATAAAAAGTTGTGGTAAATGGCTGAAAACATTTGCATATCATGTTCAGTCATCTTCCAAGGGCATTTCCGAAATGCTTGAATGAAACCTTACGACTCTGTAATAGAGATACACATTTGGCCAGGCTCTTTCTTGATTACAGTGTAGCTTTTTCTTACATCCAAAAGTATTTCCAAAACCATGCTGATACAGCCCCATTGCCTTGCATCTCATTACCAAAGTAATGCAAATGCATCATTTTTTTTTTTTTTGGGGGGGGGTCCATTGCCATAATACAGCACTGATGATTGTGTTGCAATGTGTCCCTTGGCATTCAGCCATATTCACTCAGTAAATCACTTTATCAAAATGCCAAATCTGAAAGAAAGTAACAGAAGAATTTATCTTTTTTTGTCCTTAAAAATAAAAACATGGGGCCTCAATGTCTTCCATTATAACATCTCACTCTGAGGGCCGGATTCTGTATAGGACACCCGGTCTCAGAAGCCGACAGGCATCCTGTATAGAATCGGGCCTAAGGCCCAATTCTGTAACTGACATTCATGTTACAGACGCCGCTTAGAAAATAGGGTTATTGTAGACACAGCCGCTAAGCTTATCGTGGCAAGGGATCTCTCTGCTGCGATAAGTTTAGCAGCCGCAACTGAGGCCGCCAGTCACCCCCCTTTCCGAATAAACATGGTAGGAGGGATGCCCAATCCCTCCTGCCAGGAACACCTCATCCCCTTTCCTCTTTGACGTATTTGATAAATTTTTAGTTGACAAATAAGAGACTAGAAGATATTCTTGTCCAATTATTGTTTTCCTATGTTCTTTTGGGTTTTTTTTTTTAATTTTATCTTTATTAAATTTCAAATTTAACATAATCCAAAAATATATCATATACAGAAATAAACAGTCTCGGCAACAAAAACATTTAAAGGAAATTGTCAAATAATAATTAGAAAGACATCTTTGTTTTGCCTAGTGTAACCCCCTCCTTCTCAGACTGAGGTAAAAGGTATCCCTCTTGAAATAAGATTTGTTTTGTAGTCGTGCACACCGAGGGTTAAATTGATACCTTTCCCCAGGAGAAGGGGTGAATTACATAAACAAAATAATAATATATAATAATATGGTATAACCTTGAAATAAAAATAGTTATTAAACATATAATAAAATAAATATAAAGAAGCACTAAGGATTCAGAATTTAAAATAGAAATAATTTTTAATAAACAAATGCTGTAAATCAAATCTAAACAAAGAGATTCTACTTCCCCTCTATAAAGTTCTTCTTTTTCCTCAGATTTGGGTATTTGAGGCTTTATGTTCTTGCTATGTAGGGGTACCACGTAGGCGCGCTGTTGCTAGCAGAATCTCTCTTGCTGAAACCCACCTACTACTCTGTCTTAAACAAATCAATAAGGGAAAACCCTATCCTAATCTAATAACCCCAAATTGCCTAAATATACTTTCTAAGCTAGAAAAAAAATAGATAATTAATGTTCCCTACATTTTTTCCCTCCCCAGAATTTCTTTTTTCTAAAATCACTCAAATTTCCTATATCTCAAATCACTCAGATTCTCTTTAAACTTTACAACAGATATTCACAGAAATAGGTTTCCAAAGCAGTTTATCAATTTTCTTTTATCAATATTCTCTTACAACATTCACAGGAATCTGTCACATGATCTCTCATAAAAATCTCCTCCAAAAATCAGCACCACAGAAGTCACTCAAAAATCCTCTCAAACATTTCCCAGAAGAGTCTCACAGAAGAGCAGACTGAAACTTTCCTCAAAAAATCAGCACAATAAATTTCTCACTTATAGAATCTCTCAAACACTTCTCAGAAGATTCTCACAGAATATCAGAATATCAGACTGAAACTTTATGCAGAACCCAGAACCATATATTTCTTAGTCAGGGAATCTCTCATACATTTCCCAGAAGATTCTCGCAGAACATCACAAAAAACATCACTCTCTTTAGACTCTCAAACATTACCAGCATCAATACCAAACTTCAGACCTTATCCAGAATTTCACAATCCTTCACAAATTCAAATAATAACCACCATAATTACCTTCTCACCAGGCACAGAAACCAAAACACCTCCACACAGATCCAAGTCACCCTCCCAAATGTCAAATCTCACAGTTAGAATGTTCAGACAGCTTATGCTGATCTCTGCATGAGGACAGCAGACCTGTGCAAGAGATCAGCAACAGAAAACCTCAAAACTGCACCAATATAAACAATGCACAAACCATACTTCTCAAAAATAAAAACACACAGATATCTCCTTCCAGATCCTCTCTGCTTCATTAAACCCTTTAAAAACTTCTTTAAACCCTGTTTTTTTTCACTCAGTATCTTTCAAACTTTTAACCCTGGTTACACTAGACCGTAAATTAGTATTCTATCAATGGAGGAGGAAATCTGAAATGTACGGAATTATCAAATTTAATTAGTAATTAAAGAAAGAAAATGAGGGGTCCTGAAGGTTGACCTGGTCTGTCTATTTCAGCTTTATTCAGATTCAGGCACCTTTAAAACCTCAGAAAGATATCTCTTAAACAAATCAAGGGCAGAGGCTGTAGGCTCCTATACTTTCTAATTTTTTCGCTTGGTCCAGGACTTTAGCCTCTAATTTCCCCAATTTCTGTTGTAATTTAGATGTCGCTAGGGATGATCCCGAAGTTTGTATAGCTAATTTTTGAATTGAAGTCCCGAGGGAAGACTGTCACACAGAAATTGCTTCCCATATTGAATCCAAATCAACTACTGGGGGGTTCTTCAAAGGAGAAATAGAAAAGGAAGTTTCAACCTCACTAGGCAGATTCCTGTAGATCACTGATCAAAACCACGCTGTCAGTTGATGGTAAAAACAATTCAGAGGCGGTGGAAATTCTCTGCACTGCGAGGTCTTCACTCTCCTTGCTACCCTCCAGCATTGCTGCTTCGCTCTTCTCTGACGAAAGTCGGGAGCATGGCTGTTACGGCGATCTCTGCTCCTCCGGAGAGAGGCTGACTGCCTCGGGGGAAGCTCGAGAGTGCTTCGTCTCACTTTCTTTTCCAGCCAAGGACTTCTCATCCGGTTTCACCCCAGCGCCTTGCTCGACAAATGCATCTATCGGGCCGGATAGTTGAGGAACTGACCCGGGTTCAATGAGGTAAACCCAGGCCTTAGATTTCCTTTTCACCATTAAATTAGAACAAAGGGCACGACAGCGTTCTGCCGAGATTCTTCAGGACGCCATCTTGGTGAGGCTCCTCCCCCAGCATTTCCTTTGTACTTTTGAGCTAACTTTGTTAACCGGTTTAAGTCCCATCTGGGAATGACCCGGTATATAAGACTAAGGATTGGATTATTTAATTTAGTATTTATACACCACTTATAGTCTCAGTGGTCTACATTCAGGTACTTAAGCATTTTTCTCTATCTGTACTGGTGGGCTCACACTCTACCTAATGTACATGCGGCAATGGGGGGATTACAAGGAGCAGCATGGTATTTGAACCCACAACCTCAGGTTGCTGAGACTGTAGCTCTAACCACTGTGCCACACACTCCCACATTTAAAGCTGACTTGTCTTGTTTCATTACTCCTCACATCTTTTTTCCCCCCACTAATCACATGATGTTTCTCCCTGGTATACCATGTGACCCATTGTTTCTTTGTGTGAGATACCCGATTCAGGTATTTTCCTGCATGATATTATGAGCTCACTTCCTGTTTAGCTCAGAACACTCAGGAGCTACATTTCCCAGTAATTTTATGAGCTCCTCCTCTCTCCTATGCTTTCTGGAGCACCTTCTAGCATCCAGCTGACATAAGCTGGCATGCTTACCATTATGTTTATCTTAATATAAGATAAGATACAAATATGAATGAAAGTTTAATATTCAACCTCCCTCCACCCCCCCTTTTACAAAACCATAGTGTGGTTTTTATTGCTGGCCATGGCGGTACCAGCTTTGACACTTATAGGAATTCCATAAGCGTCAGAGTTGTTACCGCCATGGCTGGTGCTAAAAATCATGCTATGGTTTGTAAAAAAAAAAAAAAGGTTAAGATTATTACTGTACACTACTTTATTGTTATGCAATAAATATTGCTATTCCCCCCAAAATTGCAAATTTCAATAGTAATAGTGGCTGTTTCCAAAAACTGCAAATAACAGTTGAAAAGTTATTCGCGGTTTCAATAGTAAAAACGCTGGCTGTTACAAAAAACCCACAAACAACATATAAAATGTTATTCGCGGTTCTTCCATATTTGCGGCTATGTTCCGCCCGCATCCACCATGAATACGGAGGGAGAAGTGTACTTCATAAGATGAGTTGTGCAGTATCTTGGATCTGAAAATCTGTACGTACCAGAGACTTTAAATCCTGTCCCCAGGTGTATACTAGAAAATATGAATCAAAGCCATAATATTATTTACTATGTTCTCATGTACATATGGTATGGACTTTCCACTCTAAAAAAACAGATTGGTTCAGCATAGGAGTCAGATGAATACTAAAAATATACAAGCTCTGATGATGTCTTATTGTGTAGATAAATACCCATAACTATATAACTCAGCTGACGTTTATTTGAGAATGTAAACGTATCTTGGCATTTTTCCAGCTGTAACTCTAAGCAAGTCACTTCTCCCCTCCCTTTACAAAACCACGGAAGCGGTTTATAGCGCAGGACGGTATGCTGAATGCTCTGCACTACTCCCGATGCTCATAGGAAATCTATGAGGGTCAGGAGTAGCACAGATCATTTGGCGTGCCAGCCTACACTAAAGACTGCTTTTGTGGTTAACCCTCTATTGCCCAGTGTCACAAGGAGCTGCAGTGGGAAAAAGAAACATATTTTTAATCATGTGATTGTGATTACAAATTTTAATCAAAATGCAGCCCTAAAAATTTAAAGAATAAAAAGGTAAGATATACAAAATACACATTGAAAATTACAAATAAAAGAATCTAAAACAACATGCAGAATAGCTATACATAGCTTTACAGTTTTCACAGTCTTTTACAGAAATTCTTATTGGTTTTATCTTTCTTTTAAAATTGTTTTGGAAGTATTTTTCATAACAAGCACAAATTGAGAAACACCACTCTACTGATTTTGAAAAGCCAGTGTTCCTCTGAAGTAGATGAATATTTGAAACATTACTAGTGCTAGGACCCCTTAAACTTATAACTTCAGATGATTTCCTTACTTTTACATACATATTAAAAACACCAAAAAATATATCCCCTATCTAGCTGAAAAATTAGTAGACAGATTTTTTTTTTTAGGGTAAACCTCCACAGAGCAAACTAACTACAGCTCTGTTGTATATTATGATCTTTCTCTCACATTTGAAAGCCATGCAATATTTTATTTTAGGAGATTATCCATTAATAGGTATGTGATATTCTCCAATGAATATAATATGGAATCATTCCCCCACCTCCTTTTTATGAAGCCGCGTAAGGGTTTTTTTTATTGTAGGCTGTGGTGGTAAAAGCTCTGTCACTAAAATGGTCTTCTTGACATTTGGAGCATCGAGATAAAGCAGTATATTTTTGCGTCTCAATGGCCACAAATTTGGACTTGGAGATTGAAATGTACAGTGTCAGCATCTATGAGACAGACATGGCTTTTTTTATTACATAGATCTTTTTGGACCCCTGTTAGGTTACATAAGTTAGATAATTCTAAATCTAATAGATGCTGGCACTGTCATTTAGACAATGGGACACCGGATCATCTGTTGTTCTATTGTCCTTTGATACTTAGCTTCTGGAGATCAATATGGGGTAGAATAAATAACATTTTGAAATCATCAATTCCTCTAACGTATGAGGCAGTTATTTGTGGTACAATATTACAGATCAATATTATAGATCAATATAAAAGTCGTCTTTTCTTTATAATGACAGGGATAGCCATCCAGATGATCACTTGAAATTGGAAGAAATGTGATCTTTTAAATTTTTCATTCTGGTGGGCAAGTCTTTGCTCTAGTTATAGATTTGAAAGAATAAATGCTGAAAATTTAGGATAAGGTAATATATTGAAATTAATATGGGGCCCATTAGCATCTTATGTTACCTCACTGTAATTATTTGTTGAATGTGATTCAGTTTGTTCGTTACTATGGTACATATCCAGGGCAGGGGGGAGAGGAATTCTTTATGTCATAAATTGATTTTTGAATATTTATAATTGGGATGGGTGTGAAGATATCATTATTCAGAATAGATAGGATATTTATGATAATATATATTTGTGTTATATAGAATGATAATTGTTTGGGTGGATGGGTGGGTAGGTGGGTGATTGAAAGGATGATTAAGAACATGAGAAAGATGAATGTGCTTTTATTGTATTATTATGAGTTGCATTGGTTGTTTTGCACTGTTGTAGTTTTGAAAATTAATAAAGAATAAAAAAAAAAAAAAAGCTCTGACACTCATTGAATTCCTATGAGTGTTGGAGCTTTTACCACCATGGCCTGCGATAAAAAAGCCTTAATGCATTTTGTTATTGATATTTATAAACTCTTTGTTTAAATCAGAACTATCCACAAAGTTTGCCCTTGAAACTGCACAGTTATAATGCCTCCTGTCTGAAAATGTTTCTCTAATAGCACAATCAGTGAAAGAGTATAAATAGCTTTTAGTATGCCAGAGGGTCACCTGCATTTTAGAGAGGCAAATGGCTACATATATCTGAAACATGGAAGTGCTCCTTAAATATGTGTATGGCAGTGAGTGATTTTCTATTTAAACTGAATAATTCTGCTTTCAAAATTCAGTATATTTTTACCTTAAATCAGACAAGCAACTTGTGTTCCAAGTTGTCCTTCTAAAGGAATGTGTTGTAACAGTGGGTGATACTGTGTGTTGGGGACATTTTTTTCTACAAAGTTAATAATCTACCAGTTACTAACAGAAGGATATCCTTAATATCAGTATATTTCTACTAGGCCATTAACCTGTAGGGTTGGAATGCTGTGAATCTACCTGTACTGGCAGCACTTTCTGGCTGGTTCTTCATCCTCAGATAATCAACTGATTTGCTTTCAAGAACCACTGATAAAACAAAAAAATGTTTGCTTCTTCTGCCAGTTATCTAGTATAAACTCTATTTACCCTGGAAACCAAGTGTACATACTAGGAACTGGGAATAGTTTCAAAAAACTGAACAGGTAAAAGCACCCAGCCTTGTGTCACTAAATAATACCTCTTGATGTGTGAAAATTCTATTTTTATTGATTTTGAAAAACATACAGAAAGTGCAATCAAATACAATAAACTAATCTCATAGAAGCACTTATATATAACAAATATTGATTAGAATAAACCTATCTTATAATCCCTGTGGTTCTATATCAGTGGTCTCCAACATGCGACCCCGAAGTTCCTCCATTGCGGCCCTCAAATAGTTGGCTGAAATGCTCTTCAAATCCTGTAAATGCATTACTTTCAATCTTGTCCATTTGATGAAGTAACTGTAAATAGTCTCTTAAGTGAGTTACTCAGATGTCTCATTTATGGAATTTGCTGCTGTTGACAATTCAAAATAAAGTGGGTTTTTAAAATATATTCTTGAAGTGTTGTAGAATCAGTATAAGTATTAATTTTTAATGTTTAATACTCAATCTGAACAAGCAGCTCAAGGTGCTTTACAAAATTGGTAGTATGCGTATGCTTAGATCATAAGAACATAAGAATAGCCAATGGTCCACCTAGCCCAGTAGCCCGTCTTCACAGTGGGTCAATCCAGGTCACTAGTACCTGGCAAAAACCCAAATAGTAGCAACATTTCATGCTACCAAGCCAAGCAACAGTGGCTTCCCCTATATCTGTCTCAATAACAGACTATGGATTTTTCCTCCAGGAAACTGTCCAAACCTTTCTTAAAACCAGCTTCGTTAACTGCTCTTACTACAATCTCTGGTAACACGTTCCAGAGCTAAACTATTCTGAGTGGAAAAAATATTTCCACCTATTGGTTTTAAAAGTATTTCCCTGTATGTTCATCGAGTGTCCCCTAGTCTCTGTAATTTTTGTAATCAGATGGCTGGACACATTGAAAACAACCATGAGGATAACACTGGAGGACCTTATCGGACTAGTATAAAACTGATTTCTTTTTAGATCTGTAATTTAAGTCACTAGGACTCAAACACAAAGCGATGGCACCTAAAAACAACAAAAAAAATTGATCCATTTGTACCCATTCTACACCACTCAGGATTTTGGAGACTTCAATTATATTTCTCCTCAGACGTCTCTATCCAATCTGAAGCACCCTAACCTCTTTAGTCTTTCCTTATCCTGTAGCTAGGACCTGCCCACCAGGGGATGCAATATCCTCTCGCACTGAGGATGTGTCTCCAGGGGCTTCTGCTCAGGAGGGAAAAGTTAGGACAGTAGTTGTAGTTAGTGATTCGATTATTAAGCATGTAGATAGCTGAGTGGCTGGTGGGCATGAAGATCACCTGGTCACTTGCCTGCCTGGTGCGAAGATGGCGGACCTCACACATCACATAGATAGGATTTTAGATAATGCTGGGGAGGAGCCAGCTGTCCTGGTACATGTAGGTACCAATGACATAGGAAAATGTGGAAGGGAGGTTCTGGAAGCCAAATTTATGCTCAAGTAGAAAGCTGAAATCCAGGGTTGCAGTTTCAGAAATGCTCCAAGTTCTACGCACAGGACCCAAGAGGCAGGTAGAGCTCCAAAGTCTCAATGTGTGGTTGAGACGAAGGTGCAGGAATGAGGGATTTGGATTTGTTAGGAACTGGGCATCCTTCTCGGAAAGGGGGAGCTTGTTCTGAAAGGATGGACTCCACCTTAACCGGGATGGAACCAGGCTGCTGGCGCTAATGTTTAAAAAGGAGATAGAGCAGCTTTAAAACTGAGATGTAGGGGAAAGCCGACAAGTCGCCCAAGAGTAGATGGTTCGGTGTGAGGTATCCTTGGAGGATACTATTGAAGGAGGATATTTAGGGAGTCCCAGTACAGAGGTTCCAATAATGGTGAAAGAAAGCCAGGAGAGTTTAAGAGGAAGAGAGTAAAAAGACTCAAATTTTCCCTATCTTCTCAGCAGACTGTAGTTGCAAGGAAAAAACACAATTTGAAGTGTGTGTATACAAATGCTAGAAGCCTAAAAAATAAAATAGGAGAGTTAGAGTATATAGCACTGAATGATGAGATAGATATAATAGGCATCTCGGAGTCCTAGTGGAAGGAGGACAATCAATGGGACACTATGTTACCTGGGTACAAATTATATCGTAAGGATAGAGTAGATCAAATTGGAGGGGGGTTACGCTATATGTTAAAGAGGGAAATGAATCAAATAAAATAAACATTCTGCATGACATAGATAGCAGTGTGGAATCCTTATGGATAGAAAATCTATGTGTGAAGGGAAGGAATATAAAGGTAGGGTTGTACTACCGTCCCCTGGGACAAAATGAGCAGACAGATGAAGAAATGTTTTCAGAGATTAGGAAAGCTAGAGAATTGGGCAACTTTATAATAATGGGTAATTCCAATTACCCCAACATTGACTGGTTAAATATTACATCGGGGAGTGCTAGGGAGGTAAAATTCCTAGATATCATAAATGACTGCTTCTTGGAGCAACTGGTCCAGGAAACGACAAGAGGGGTTGCTATTTTAGATTTGGTCCTTAGTGGAATGCAAGACATAGTACAGGAGCTAACTGTGTTGGGTCCGCTGGGAAACAGTGATCAAATTTGAGCTGATACCGGGAGTAACGTCGCAAAAGAAATTACTGTAGAGGTGTTTAATTTTTGAAAGGGCGACTATGATAAAATGAGGAAAATGGTTAAAAAGAAGCTAAAAGGATCCGTTGCAAAGGTTAGGACTATAATTAGGCATGGATGTTATTTAAAAATACCATAGTGGAAGCCCAGACCAGATGTATTACATGTATCAGAAAAGGTGGAAAGAAGAGGAAATGAGAGCCGTCGTGGTTAAAAGGTGACGAGAAAGAGGCAATTAGACCCAAAAAAACA
This sequence comes from Geotrypetes seraphini, assembly GCF_902459505.1. Classification (NCBI taxonomy): domain Eukaryota; kingdom Metazoa; phylum Chordata; class Amphibia; order Gymnophiona; family Dermophiidae; genus Geotrypetes; species Geotrypetes seraphini. The sequence goes on along the minus strand of NC_047089.1, from coordinate 170,948,513 downwards.
TCCTTTAAAGAATGGTAAAATGATCCGAATGAAGAAAATAAGAAGAACATAACATAAGAACATAAGCAATGCCTCCACTGGGTCAGACCCGAGGTCCATCGTGCCCAGCAGTCCGCTCACGCGGCGGCCCAACAGGTCCAGGACCTGTGCAATAGCCCTCTATCTATACCCCTCTATCCCTTTTTCCAGCAGGAAATTGTCCAATCCTTTCTTGAACTCCAGTACCGTACTCTGTCCTATTACGTCCTCTGGAAGCGCATTCCAGGTGTCCACCACACGCTGGGTAAAGAAAAACTTCCTAGCATTCGTTTTGAATCTGTCTCCTTCCAACTTTTCCGAATGTCCTCTTGTTCTTTTATGTTTTGAAAGTTTGAAAAATCTGTCCCTCTCTACTCTCTCTATGCCCTTCATGATCTTGAATGTCTCTAGCATGTCTCCTCTGAGTCTCCGCTTTTCCAGGGAGAAGAGCCCCAATCTCCCCAATCTTTCGGTGTATGAAAGGTTTTCCATGCCCTTAATCATTCGTGTCGCTCTCCTCTGGACTCTCTCAAGTATTGCCATATCCTTCTTAAGGTACGGTGACCAATACTGAACACAGTACTCCAGGTGCGGGCGCACCATTGCCCTATACAACGGCAGGATGACTTCTCTCGTTCTGGTCATAATACCCTTCTTAATAATACCCAACATTCTGTTTGCCTTCTTCACGGCTGCTGCACATTGTGCTGTTGACTTCATTGTTGTGTCCACTAGTACACCCAAATCTCTTTCAAGGTTACTTCCCTCTAATACTAATCCCCCCATTTGGTAGCTGAAATCGGGTTCTTTCTCCCTATATGCATGACCTTGCATTTCCCTACATTGAAGTCCATCTGCCATTTATTCGCCCACTCCTCCAGTTTGTTTAGGTCCCTTTGTAGGTCCTCACACTCTTCCGCATTTCTAACCTTTCTACAGAGTTTAGTGTCATCCGCAAATTTGATAACTTCACACTTCGTCCCCGTTTCCAGGTCATTTATAAATACATTGAACAGCAGCGGTCCGAGTACAGACCCCTGTGGAACTCCGCTCGTGACCTTCCTCCAGCCCGAGTAGTGACCCTTCACTCCAACCCTCTGCCTTCTGCCTGCTAACCAGTGTTTGACCCATCTGTGCACGTCCCCTTCCACAAGCACTGGCAAGTTAGATGCAAAGCACTGATAAAGACAGCTAAGAAAGAATATGAAGAGAAACTTGCAAAAGAGGCAAAAACCCATAACAAATTTTTAAGTACATCAGAAGCAGAAAACCTTTGAGAGAATCTGTGGGACCGTTAGATATTCAAGGAGCAAAAGGGGCACTCAGGGAGGATAAGGCCATAGCGGAAAAACTGAATGAATTTTTTGCTTCGGTCTTTACAAAAGAAGATGTAAGAGATCTACCTGAACCGGAAATGGTTTTCAAGGGTGATGATGCGGAGTAACTGAAAGAAATCTCGGTGAATCTGGAAGATGTACTAAGCCAAATTGACAAGTTAAAAAGTGATAAATCGCTAGGACCCAGGGTACTAAAAGAACTCAAACATGAAATTGCTGACCTGCTGTTAGTGATCTGTAACCTGTCGCTGAAATCATCTGTAGTACCTGAAGATTGGAGGGTGTCCAATATTATGCCGATTTTTTTAAAAGGGCTCCAGGGGAGATCTGGGAAATTACAGACTGGTAAGCCTCACTTCACTGCAGGGCAAAATGGTAGAAACATTTAAAAAAAATAAAATTGTGGAACACATAGACAAACATGATTTAATGAAACGGAGTCAGCATGGGTTCAGCCGAGGGAGATCTTGCCTCACCAATTTGCTTGACTTCTTTGAAGGTGTGAATAAACATGTGGATAAAGGTGAGCCGGTTGAAATAGTGTATCTAGATTTTCAGAAAGCTTTTGATAAAGTTCCTCACGAGAGGCTCCTGAGAAAATTAAAATGTCTTGGGGTAGGTGGCAAAGTTCAGTTGTGGATTAGGAATTGGTTATCAAGGATAAAAACCAAAGGGTAGGGTTAAATGGCCATTTTTCTCAATGGAGGAGAGTAAACAGTGGAGTGCCATAGGGGTCTGTAATGGGACCAGTGCTATTTAACTTATTTATAAATGATCTGGAAATTGGAACGACAAGTGAGGTGACATTTGCAGATGACACTAAACTGTTCAAAGTTGTTAAAACGCATGCAGATTGTGAAAAATTGCAGGTGGACCTTAGGAAATTGGAAGACTGGGCATACAAATGGCAGAAGAAATGTAATGTGGACAAATGCAAAGTGATGCACATTGGGAACAATAACCTGAATCACAGTTACCGGATGCTAGGGTCCACCTTTGGGATTAGCACCCAAGAAAAGGATCTGGGTATCATCGTAGACAATACAATGAAACCTTCTGCCCAATGTGCGGCAGCAGCCATAAAAGCAAACAGGATGCTAGGAATTATTTACAAAGGGATGGTTAATAAGTCTAAGAATGTTATAATGCCCCTGTATCACTCCATGGTACGACCTCATCTGGTGCACTGCGTTCAATTCTGGTCTCCTTATCTCAAGAAAGATATAGTGGTGCTAGAAAAGGTTAAAAGAAGAATGGCCAAGATGGTATGGGAAAGACCAAAATGGTTAGGGCTCTTCAGCTTGGAAGAGACGGCTGAGGGGAGATATGATTGATGTCTACAAAATCCTGAGTGGAGTAGAATGGGTACAAGTGGATCGATTTTTCACTCCGTCAAAAATTATACAGACTAGGGGACACTCAATGAAGTTACAGGGAAATGCTTTTAAAACCAATAGGAGGAATTTTATTTCACTCAGAGAATAGTTAAACTCTGGAATGCATTGCCAGACGATGTGGTAAGAGCAGACAGCGTAGCTGGTTTTAAGAAAGATTTGGACAAGTTCCTGGAGGACAAGTTCATAGTCTGTTATTAAGAAAGACATGGGGGAAGCCACTGCTTGCACTGTATCGGTAACACGGAATATTGTTACTACTTGGTTTTTGGCCAGGTACTAGTGACCTGGATTGGCCACCGTGAGAACAGGCTTCTGGACTTGATGGACCATTGATCTGACCCAGTAAAGCTATTCTTATGTTCTTATCATCTTGGTTGCTCTTCTTTGAACCTTTTCTAGTTCTTCTATATCATTTTTTGAGATAAAGTGACCAGAATTGAACACAATTACTCCAGGTGGGGTTGCACCACGGAGAGATATAGAGGCATTATATCATTCTTAATCTTGTTAACCACCCATTTTAAAATAATTCGTAGCATTCTGTTTGCTTTTTTGGCCACCACCGCACATTGGGCAGAAGGTTTCAGTGTATTGTCTACAATAAGACTCAGAGCTTTTTTGGGGGTGCTAGTGGCCCTCAGAGCTTTTTCATATTCATACTGTGTCCTTTATATGGAAAAGTTTGAAGACCACTGAGCTATATAATCTTGAACACCTGCAGGACATCACTCCTATCTAGTTTCATAAAAGCAGGTCTTAAATTCCAGAATTTGAGGAATTCTTCTAACATAGAGTGTATTGTCTTGATCATTATTTTATGATGATGAAGATGATGATGACTTCTTAGAGCTGATAGAGCAATTTAAGCAGGTCAGAGAGGCTCTTACTCACTTAAATTTCATTTCACTACCTAAAAGAGGGGACTGGTCAGAGGGGGCCAAGGGGCAGTGTGCCAAAATGTGTCAAAGGGCACGGTCTTGGTGTGATGTTGATGCATGTGGATGACCAGACTGAGGCTTGTCTACCACTGAACCCATCACATTATTCTTTTGTACAATCTTTACTACCACGCTGTGACTGCAGCCAACTTTGCTGGCAATCTAGTGGTATGAAAATCCTTCCTCGCTCATCACTCATGCTCCTCCAACATCATGTTCAGAGTCTTCTTCATGGTTGATGCAGAAAGTGTATGAAACCCACAAAGCCTGCACTTTTTATATCTGCCCTAGATGTCTGGACTGTGTTTGGCTGACGAAAGCAGCCTCCTGATTGGTCAGAAATAACGTGTGCTGATTGGACAATCTCAATCCAGTTTTGAAGCATGATCTGTAAAAATTAGAGTAGCTATGTTCCAGTATCAATAAAATTAGAAACAAGTGATCTTAAAAAGTTGATTCTAATAGCCAAATATATCTCTTATAATGTGGTACACAGACAAATCTATTGGGTCAACAAAGAAATTAAAATAAAAGGTCAGAAAGTTGAAAGAATGCAAAATTCACAAGTGGTTCCAGACTTTTGTACACTACTTTATGTTTTTGGCTTAAACCAGGCAAAACTTTGAAGTCTCCTAAAAAGCAGGAGTCAGCTTGGCCAACTTCTCAATCAGCAAAGGAAATACTTAATTTTAATCTCAAAGCTTTTATTACTATGTTGGTTTATAGAAGGTGAGTGCTCCTCTTCATCAAGTGAGATTTTGAAGTGCTACCGCCGCCACGGATGTATGCTAAGTGGTATCTGTTTAAATGAGGGCAACTTCAGGACTTTTTAAGAATATCATCTTAAATGAATGCTATGATAATGCGAAGCAAGTCTGGAAGCAGGCTCAGATTTACAATGACGATCCCAAACTGTTTTAAACATAACACTAGCTGTAATGGGATCTTTGCACTTATGGCACTGCAACCTCCCATATGAGGCTACATTCCTGTCATGACATCACTACAGCCCCACAGATGGCACTGCATTCCTACAATGACATCAGCAGCCCTCTTACATCTGTCACAGTACTGCTGGAATCAATTACATGTACTATGTTAAAAAAAAAAAAATGCTAAAAAGAAAAAGGGATGAGTGCTTTTTTGAAATATCTCTTCCCTGAAACCACAGAATCCTCTAGTGAAATGGCTACAGAGTGGTTTTCCTATAGGGTTACAATACTAATTCTACTTCACTGTTGAAAAGGATTAAAACCACACAAAGAGCAAATAACAATCTATCTGCAATGGTAGCAGGTGGAGAAAAAGAAAGCCTCAGAATAAAGTGACAGTCATAAACATAGGTAGTATAGTGCTGTCATGAAATCAGTCATTCAATAATTTCAACCAATAGTATAACTTTCTATCAGTTAACTTGCATCCCTTCACTTTTTAACTTATTTAGAACCTCAGCGCCACCATTCAGAGCTCAATTGGATTTCATTGCTCTAAGCTTTATGTGCCAGCCCCTCATCGGTTCCTTAATTTTAATATCCGTTTTTTATTTTTATTTTTAGTGTATTAGCTTTTGTATAATTTATTTTACAAATTATACAAAATAAATAAATTATACAAAATATACAAATTATACAAAATAAATAAATTATACAAAAGCTAATACACTAAAAATAAAAATAAAAAACGGATATTAAAATTAAGGAACCGATGAGGAGCTGGCACATAAAGCTTAGAGCAATGAAATCCAATTGAGCTCTGAGTGGTGGCGCTGAGGTTCTAAATAAGTTAAAAAGTGAAGGGATGCAAGTTAACTGACTGAAAGTTATACTATCGGTTGAAATTATTGGTTGATAGTTGAAGCTCCCTTTAACTATAGTCAAAGCTGTGCACTAGAGGATTTAATGAAATCAGTCATTGGCATAAAAAAACTCAAACCTGTATAACCAAATCTTGCAGCATGGTTGAAACACGCACAGCATTAGAGGTCACTTATGGTCCTGTAAATCCAGGTTTCTTCTCACAGCTATATAGCTACCAAGCGCTGCCCAAGGATCAGTTCCATTCAGATGAAAACCTGTTGCTACCTTTGCAGGTAGATTGTTATTCACTCTGTCTGTGGTTTTAATCCTTTTCAACAGTAAAGTAGAGTTAGTATTCTTATTCTGTTGAAACCCTTATTGTTTGCGGTTTTGTCCTATAGGGTTACCATATGGCTCCAGAAAAAAAAGGAGGATGGATTGAGACATCCGGGTTTTACTTCCATTGCTTTCAATGGAAGTAAAACCCGGATGTCTCAATCCATCCTCCTTTTTCTGGAGCCATATGGTAACCCTAAGTATGCATAACTAAAATGTGTGGTCTCTCTTGGACCATATAAATAGTACTAGCTCCATTCCTAACTTGCTTCTGGTGATCATGGACACATACTATAAATTTTTAAAAAACCACATTTTAAAGGCAGTTTTATAAATTGCCACCTAGAGATTGGTGTCAATTGGATGCATAAGTTATAGAATAACAACACTTCTGTGCCTGGCATTGAATATCTGGGCTCAGTGCTGACTATGGGAATCAGTCCAACTCACTCCCACGATCTGGTCACTTTGGATACCTTTTTGGACTTATATCTGTTTTTATATCATCTAACTCACAATGTTTAAGTTTCATCCATGCTGTCTAATAAAACATTTGATTATCCCTGTAGGACTACTAAGTCTAGGTCGGCCCCATCCCGCCCACATACTGCCTTAACCACTCCAGTAGATAAGCTCCTTTTAGCTCGGGGCACACAGCAGAATTCAGAGGCTTAAAAAGTCCCGTGACACGTTCAGAAAATCAGTTTGATTATCAGCACGGACGACCTGTCTTTTAGGTTGTCCAAGTGCTGACTTGGGCAGGTTTTTAGATTATGAGCCCCATAACATTCTATGACACACCCTCTTATCACTTTTACTACTCCTTCTCCTGCTGCTTCTGCACCCAGAGGTTGTGAGATCATATCCCAGTGCTGTTCCTTGTGATCCTGGGCAAGCCACTTAATCCTCCAGTGCTCACTGCTTTGAAATGCCAAAAGCCACAAAAAGGCAGTCCCCCATTCTCTGCGAAAATATGAAAGTGCAGAAACTTTTTGAAGAACCCTCGTCTTAGGTGATAGAGGCTAAGGGGCTCATAATAAAAAAAGAAGAGGTCCAAAAAGGGTCTAAATCGGTACTTGGACGATCAAAAAGCCAGATCGTCCAAGTACTGATAATCAAAGCTGGTTTTAGACGTATCTAAAATCAGCTTAGGCCTTTCCCCTGCCTCTAAACGCCTTGAACAAAAAGAGGCGTTTTTAGGGGAGGGGAAAGGGCGGGAGGTGGGCCGACCTAGACTTAGTCGTACAGCAAGTATAACCAAAAACTTAAGCAGGTTGCCCAGTCAGAACTTATACGTTTTGACTTAAACCAAGTCAAAACAGGTATAAGTTCCAAAAAGGGGCCGCTGAGCTGATCGCGGCTGCCGCAATCAGCTCAGAAGCCCCGGCAACCTGCCCATCCCCCACCACAACGATCGCGGCAGGAGAGATGCCTCATCTCCCCTGCCGTGATCGCCCCACCCCCAAAACTGCTGCGACTTGCAGCATGAGAGATGCCCAATCTCTCCTGCCGCGGTTCGTGCCAGTTCGGAGGGAGAGGTGATTGCGATCGTGGCAAGAGAGATGTCCAATCTCTCCTACCGCGATCCAACCCCCCCACCCCTGAACCAATACCGGCAGGAGGGAGCCCAACCCCCTCATGATCTCCCGCGATCCCCACCCCCTTAAAATACAGGCAGGAGGCCCTCCTGCCCATGACACATCCCCAGGACTGTTCAAACCGAACCCCCAATCACCCCCCACGAACACCGTGACCCCCCGACACCCTCCTCAACCCCCCTCACTTACAGTCAGTTGGACAGACGGATGGGTCCCAAGTCCATCCGCTCAGCAGGCCCGCCATCCTCCGAATGGTGGGCCTTAGGGCCTGATTGGGCCAAGCACCTAATGCCCCACCCACAGGAGGGGGCCTTAGGTGCCTGGGCCAACCAGAATTGGCCTCCTTCTGTGGGCTTTAATCTAGCTGTCCTGGTTAACTGACACATTTTGGGAAATATGGATCCTTTCCTAATCCAGTTCAAATCCAGGGCTGGATCTGGAGTTATGTGTATACAATTTACTTGCATAATCACATCCAATTTCAATATAGCAGCATCATAATCAAATATAGCAAATGCCTCCAGGGACTAAGGGCTCCTTTTACTAAGGTGCACTAGAGTTTTTAGTGCACGCTTCATTGCCACGTGCGCTAACCCCGTTCTACGCACCAAAAAGTAATGCCAGCTAAAGCCAGCTCAATGGAGGCGTTAGCGTCCAGCGCGCGCTAAAACCGCTAGCACAGCTTAGTAAAAGGAGCCCCAAGTGTTTGGGTTGTTCCAAGGAACACAGGAGTGACAGTAGAGACCTCATCTTTCCTTCTTTAGTTGGGTCCTAAGGGGCTGGAGAAAGACTGGATTCAAGGACCAAATTCTATACACACTAAGGACTGGATTCTGTAAATGGCAGCAGAAGTTAGGCATCGGCAGGTGCCCTACTAGCGCCTAACTTAATTATATTAATCAGCGTGCTAATTGGCCGAGCCATTTAAAACTGATTTTAAAAACTCATTTTTATAACATTTTATTGAAGGAAATATAACATAATACAAATAGATTTTCATTTCAAATAGATTCACAATTATGATATTTTCATACATATTTCTATCATTCCTCCAAAATATATTTCCACATGACCCATATCAATCCCCCCACCTCCCTTTCCCCTTCCTCCTTCCCCCCTCCTATTCAGATTGTATCGAAGTAATTAATCATTTTTAAAAAGTAGGCACTAGAGTCATATGTACAGCATGGTATCTAGCGACACCAAAGAAAGCGTGATTAGGGGCAGAGATGACATGGGTGCCGCTATGCGTGATTCTCTGTAAAACTTAGGCACTTGAAATGTAGGCCTTTAAAATCCTGGCCTACATTAATGGCACCTACATTTTTTCTTAGGCGACGGCAAAATGTTATTTGAAACTATTCTTTGTAACTTTCTCTGTAACATTCTCTGTAACATCGCCTCTGATATACTTATTACACCCCTGACACCAAAGTAATTCGAAACTACTCTCTGTAACATCGCTGTCTATGCACAGTCTCTTCCTCTGTAAACCGCTCTGAACTGTTGGTGGTACTTGCGGTATACAAAAATAAAGTTATTATTATTATTAATGGCACCTAAGCATGATTTGACCCATAGCCAGCATAATTTTTGTAGGTGCCAGCCGATTCAGGCGCCGTTTACAGAATTATATAAAAAGTGCAAATTTGGACATGTTCTCATTTTGTGCACACAATTTAATTGAAAATGAGACAACAATTATTGGCACTAATTGGAATAAATTAAAATTTACATGTGGTTCCAAAAAGGGGGCATGGCCATAAAAGGGCCATAGGTGGATCAGGAGTGTTTCTGAAATTTATGCGCAAGTTTATAGAATAAGGGTGGAGGATCTGTACCTAATGTAGGCAAAAGAATTTGCACCATGTTTCAGCTTGCAAAAATGGCCAGGCAAGATTCCCAGCATCAAGCTGTATTCTATAGATGGTACCTAACTTTGAGCGCTGTTTATAGAATAGCTCTGAGCTCTATTTTTCCAGTGCCAATTTTTTTTAGCTGTCATTTATAGAATTTAGTCCTATGGGCAAATTTGTATTTCTGTTTCTATGAATGGCATTCTGCTTTGTTTGATACAGTTGGAGGTAGTGTTGAGGTTTTCGAGAAAAATCAATTTATCTATGGCAGGGTTAAACTTTAAACCTAACTCAACACTGTCTCCCAATTTTAAATGTTCCTAATGGTTTAATAAAAATACAGCATGTGACTCAGGTGCTGAGTTCCTTTCAGAGAGGCCTTTTTTTTTTTTTTAATCTTTATTGATTTTCCAAATTTCAATAGTGCGATACATAAATGTATCACATATAATAAGTCAATATAAGCACATTTAACTTACAAATATATATAACCAACCATTTTCTCCCACCCACCCACCTAATGATAATTTAATAAAACATAGAAGCATAGATTTCCCCAATAACCTTACCCTATTCAATTAGTCATATCCTTCCATCCTCCCACCCATCCCAAGTGTAAATATTCAAAGATCAAATTATGACAGAAATAACCCCTCCCCCCTTCCCTGGATGTTAACTAAAATAAACAAAAACTGACTCACAATCAAAGACCTATTATAGTGAGGTAATATAAGATGTCAACAGACCTCCATACTAATTTAAATATATTAATAAAGCTTAATAAAGCTTAATACCATGATAAAGCTTAACCCCCCTCTTACCATCCCCTCCCTAACCCCAGATCCTACTTTTCCCTCTCTTGGAAACCTTCTCTGATCTAACGTTGTAACCCTTCTTCCATAACTCTTTTTGTAATCCGCTTTGAACAGAAAGGTAATGGCGGAATAGAAATCTGTAATGTAATGTAATGCAATATTACCATGCCCCAAACTATTAGCGTTCATCCTTTCAAATCTATAGCTGGAGTAAAGATTTGCCCACCAGAAGGGAAAATTTAAACGATCGTAGTTCTTCCAATTACGGGTGATCATCTGCATGGCTATCCCAGTCATGATAAAGAAAATCAGCCTTTATATTGATCCATAGGGGGCTTAACATGTAATAATGTTCCACATATGACCGCCTCATACGTTAGTGGAATTGATGATTCCAAAATGTTATTAATCCTACCCCATATTGACCTCCAACAGTTAAGTATCAAAGGACAATAGAACAACAGATGATCCAGCGTCCCAGAATCTAGATGACAGTGCCAGCATCTATTAGATTTAGAACAGTCTAACCTGTGTAACCTAACTGGGGTCCAAAAAGATCTATGCAATAAGAAAAACCATGTTTGTTTCATAGACACTGACACTGTACATCTCATCCTCCAAGTAAAAGCCAGCATTCATTTGTTGTCTGTGTCTATTTCAATAGAGCTCATTTCCAAAAAAGAAAAATATCCAAAAAGTGGCATAAAGGGTCAGATGGATGTATTTCTCGCCAAACCTTTCCAATTTGCTATTTTAAAAACCTATTTCCTAGATGGATTTCTTTGCTGTTCTTCTGCAGTTGTCTAAATCTCAAGGGGATGTGTTGGGGGCATGGTATGGGCTTGCCCTTCCTACATCCCAATGGCTTGTTCTGTGTTTTTGTTTTTGAACATATCATTTTTTGAAAATGGTTCAAAAAGATAAACGCACCAAGCATAAACATATCCATTTAAAAACAACAACAACAAGATAAACATTTTGCAGTTTTGAAAATGGGCATGTTTGGTACTAGATTTTTGTGTGTGGTCTGCAAAACGTCTAAACTCAGATTTAGACATCACATCAAAAATGCCCTTCCACATCAACTGGGCAAGATGGAAATTAACACATTTACAGGATTTGAAGAGCATTTCAGACAACTGTTTGAGGGTTACAATGGAGGACTTTGGGGGCCGCACTTTGGAGACCACTGCATTAGCCCAACCTTTGGGGTCCTTTTATTAAGGCGTGCTAACTGATTTAGTGTGCGCTAAATGCTAAGATATCCATTATATTCTATGGGCGCCTTAGCATTTAGTGCGCTAATCTTTAGCATGCGCTAAATTGGTTAGCACGCCTTAATAAAAGGACTCCTTTATTAGTAAACTCCCTTAGCAAGCACTTTGCTCTATATGCCTTATTTTGCCACGAAAATGTAATCTTCACCAAACACTATTTTGCTAAAATAGATCTTAATTGTCACTCTCTAAATGACATCAGTTTGAAAACAGGGATCATCCTGCAGTAAATCCTGTCAAAATAACAGAAAAATTTTCTAATAGTAGATTTGTTTGGCATTATTTGGAAAAATGTTGGGGGGGCCCCATTTTTTCCAGATATCATGTAGGTATAGATATGCATGCTACTTGCACTGTCTCATTTTATTTATTTATTTTAGCAACCTCAGTATAAAGCATTTAATGAGATTAGGTGCATAGGAGTCTTTTCTTTAGGCTCTACCAAAAATTATTCTTCTTTTAAAACAAAGTGGTTCTTTGTATGACATTGTAGCTTCACATATGGTTTGTGGTACTTTCCTAATTCTTTGGTTGGTGAGATAGTTGTGGGTTGTACAAAATTCCTTGGTAAGAGTTAGATTAAATTACCTATGCAAGACAAATTAGAAAAATGCCTCTGTGGTGGAGGCACATGCACACAGACACTCAAAAATAAGACTGAAAGATGAATTAAGGCTAATGGTATTATTGCTCCCTGGAGGTCACATTTTTATCCCAAAAGATAATATTTACATGGTTTTTTTTTTTCTTTCTTTCTTTCCGTTATTGTCACTTTGGCACAACAGGTTCCTCTTGTTTCTTTGGGCTTAGTTCAACTGGATCTGGCCTCTGCAGAACAATCACAGAGTCATTTTCGAGCATAAAAAGTATTTCCCTGTTTTTCTATCCTTCACCATCTCAATTGTTGCAGTTATAGTCTTTGCTCATAGGCCTCAGCAGCATCCCTAGCTCCAACTGGCCCAGACAGTGAAAAATCAAGCCCAAGACAGCACTGGTGCTGAGCCAATAGCTCATTCTGGATATTTTTCACTGTAATCTAACAAAGTTCAGTCCATATCTGTTTCCTTACACCCAAGATGGACTGGATAAACAACAGACTGATTTGATATTTTGAGCTCTGCTTACTAAGCTAACTCTGCTGCCCATGATAATCAAGATGATATTATGCAAGGGTAGATAGGGAACATGCTGGGGATCGAAATAGTTATTCCACTATTAAAAGTCGGGTTATTAGTCCAGATCAATAAGCTATCACTGAGCTACAGCTGGTTTGACCTGGTTGTAGCTATTGATTTTTTGGCTTACCTTTTGTAGAAACACTGGAATTCTTAGTTTATAACATATAATTCTACCAGCATCTACTTTATGGCCATCTTGGAAGCCACAATTCAGCAATATCCTGGTTGCATCTGCTTAGAAAACCTAGTCTGGGAGAGCAACCAATAGGTCCTCCTAGAACAGTGTTTCTCAAGTTGGCCCTGGATTACCTCCTTGCCAGTCAGGTTTTCAAGCTATCCACAATGAATATGTATGAAAGAGATTTTCATAAAATGGAGGCAGTGTATGCAAATCAATCTCATGCATATTCATTGTGGGTATCCCGAAAACCTGACTGGCCAGGGGTATTCCAGGACCAACTTGGAAAACAATGTCCTAGAATTTCCTCAGGCTAACTCCTGGTTCAAGCCACGCAATTTTGCATTCCCTGCCTCCGGCAAAAGGATTTGACATTAGGCTTCATGGAGGCCAGCCCTTACTACCCTCCAGTGGAACAGCCAGATGGATGGGTCTTAGGGCATATATGATCCCATACTCCTAGACCAGTGGTCTCAAACACGCGGCCTGGGGGCCACATGCGGCCCGCCAGGTACTATTTTGAGGCCCTCGGTATGTTTATCATAATCACAAAAGTAAAATAAAACCGTTTCTTGATCATATGTCTCTGTAGCCATAAATGACAATATTATTATTAAGACTTAGCCAAAAGGAAAGATTTATAATCTATAAAGAGTTTTACCTCATGCAAAATTGTCATTTCTTTAATAAGATATTAACTATTTTTTCCGAGGCCCTCCAAGTACCTACAAATTCAAAAGGTGGCCCTGCAAAGGGTTTGAGTTTGAGACCACTGTGCTAGACTATCCATCAAGTACCTTCCACATTTGTTGGAGAAAGCCATGGTTTGAAAAGAGTCTACAGAGGGACATCTGGAACCAGTGTCAGGAGTGATTTAAGCAGCAAAACCAATACTGCTCCTGGAAATGGAAATGGTATTGATATAGGAATTTATAAATAGTTTCATGAAGGTTTTGATTTATTTATTTATTAACTGGGAGGGTGGGGGAAAATTTCTTTGTGCAGTAATATTTGTAAGGTTTGTTGCGCTTATTATATAATGTACAAATATGTGAATCATTTATTGCGCATTTGTAGTTTGAAAATCAATAAAGATTAAAAAAAAAAAAAAAATACTGCTCCTGGTGGTCCCCACAAACATCTAAGGTAAGGGTCTTCCTTTAAGATGGCCAGAAAGTAGATGCTGAGTGAAGAAGGACCAAAAGAAGGTGCCACAGAGCATACCTTATGCTCAGCTAAGACCAAAGAAATAAGATCCTTGAGAAAAACTACCACCTTCATGTGTGCTTACAACTGTTACTGCTGGCAATTATCCATATTGCCGCTTGTGGGTCACACCATGAGGTTAGTCTCCTCTTATAAAGATCCATGTAGTTTACAATGAGTAGCACTATCACTATCCTTGTTCATAAAGCCAGTCTTCACCCAGTGCTTCTAGCTAGCAATGACACTCCTGGATTGTTGACATGCCTTTTAGCACAGCGATTGTCGACCAGTCATCAGGGATCATCACCTGGCCAGCCAGGTTTTCAAGATATCCTCAATGAATATGCATGAAATAGATTTGTAAGCACTGTCTTCTTGGTATGTCTCCTTCATATTCATTGTGGACATCCTGAAAACTCGACTGGCCAGGAAGACCCTGAAGACCGAGTTGAAAACCACTGTTTTAGCAAGCAGAATCACCCTTATTCAGTGTGGGATCTATGAGGTGCCTCGACCAGCCATAGCCACTTTCTCCCTCATGTCACACAATCTGTTTACTATAAGGTTCCCTGCTAGTGAGTTTAAGATATCAAGTGAAACAGTATTAAGCTAAATACCTACTGTATCCAGGGCCAATAGAGTTAGGATAACTCTCTCCTACTTATTTTAAATAATGTTGGCTTACAGGATTGTTTTACATAGAACTGTACAACTAAGCAGAGCAGTGGAAGCAATTAAAACTGATAATAACAAGAGGTATACTCGTATAATTCTCCTCTTCTGACAATGACAATTCTCAATCATTTCTGATGTTTATAAACTTCAGAATACTGTAGTGGAACCAGAAATTATGGAATTTTCTCCTTGGATATATTAATAGCTAAGAGTGAGTGGAAGACAAATGGATTACTGACTGCAAACGTAAGCTTGACCATGAGAACTGTGCCCAGAAACTTGTTTTTGCATCAGAAAGAAAAATGCTCCTCTTCATTCTGGTAAAAAAAATACCCCCCAAGTACTGACTATTCTGCTACTAGGAACCTTGAGAAGAAACATCACTGTAGAATCAAAATGTAGCCTGCTTTATGTATGGTTAAGAATTCCCGCAAAATCTCAGCCACTAGAACAGTTTGTCAACAGATGTTTTTTTTCATAGCCCTACAATGTTACCAAAGTAAACACATTTACAAAACTGAGGTATGTAGCCAAAATGAGTGATTTCCTATTGATTACATGTGAAATCTTATGAAACTTTTCCTTACTGCATCTTTTCTTTCCCAATGAATTCAGAAATTAAGTTAAACAGTTGGAAATTCTTGACATGCAAGAATAGCCTGGACTTCCTAGAACAAATGATGGTTTCTCTTGCTCACACCTCAGATATTGTGTGCAAATACATCCCTAAAAATATGTAATGGAATTAGAAAGGGTACAGAGTGGGGCAACAAAAATAATAAAAGAGATGGGATGACTTCCCTATGAGGAAAGGTTAAAGTGGCTAGGGCTCTTCAGCTTGAAGAAGAAATGGCTCAGGGGTGATATGACAGAGGTCTATAAAATACTGAGTGGAGTAGAAAGGGTAGATGAGAATCACTTGTTTACTCTTTCCAAAAATGCGAGGACTAGGAGGTATGCGATAAAGCTACTAAGTAGTAGATTTAAAACAAACTGGAGAAAATATTTAATCACACAACGTATAATTAAGCTCTGGAATTCATTTCCAGAGAATGTGGTGAAATCAGTTAGCTTAGCGAGGTTTAAAAAGATTGGGATAATTTCCCAAAAGAGAAATTCATAGGCCATTACTAAGATGGCTTGGGGAAATCCACTGCTTATTTCTAGGATAAGCAGCATAAAATCTCTTTTACTACTTGGCATTTAGCTAGGTACTTGGAACCAGGGTTGGCCACTTTTAGAAATAGGATGCTGGGCTTGATGAACCTCCTGTCTGTCCCACTGTGGCAATTCTTGTTATTTTTAAAATTGCAGTTCCATGTACTGTACAGTATCAACTAAAAGCTACTTTAAGCACTGAGCATACCTACTGTATCCATATATCAAAAGGTAAGAACATAAGAGATGCCGCTGCTGGGTCAGACCAGTGGTCCATCGCGCCCAGCAGTCCGCTCACATGGCAGCCCTTTTGGTCAAAGACCAGTGCCCTAATTGAGACTAGTCTTACCAGCGTACAACCTTGTTCAGTAGGAACTTGTCTAACTTTGTCTTGAATCCCTGGAGATTGTTTTCCCCTATGATAGCCTCTGGGAGAGCGTTCCAGTTTTCCACCACTCTCTGGGTGAAGAAGAACTTCCTTACGTTTGTACGGAATCTATCCCCTTTCAACTTTAAAGAGTGCCCTCTTGTTCTCCCTACCTTGCAGAGGGTGAACAACTTGTCCTTATCTACTAAGTCTATCCCCTTCAGTATCTTGAATGTTTTGATCATGTCCCCTCTCAATCTCCTCTGTTCTAGGGAGAAGAGACCCAGTTTCTCTAATCTGTCACCGTACGGTAGCTCCTCCAATCCCTTAACCATCTTAGTCGCTCTTCTCTGGACCCTTTCGAGTATTAATATGTCCTTCATGTATGGCGACCAGTGCTGGATGCACTACTCAAGGTGAGGGCGCACCATGGCCCGATACAGCGGCATAATAACCTTCTCCGACCTGTTCGTGATCCTCTTCTTAATCATTCCTAGCATTCTGTTCGCCCTTTTTGCCGCCGCCACACATTGTGTAGATGGCTTCATCGACTTGTCGATCAGAACTCCCAAGTCCCTTTCCTGGGAGGTCTCTCCAAGTACCGCCCCGGACATCCTGTACTTTTGCCTGGGATTTTTCTTACCGACATGCATTATTTTACATTTATCCACGTTGAATCTCATCTGCCATGTCGATGCCCATTCCTCGAGCCTGGTTATGTCATGTTTCAGATCTTCGCAATCCCCCTGTGTCTTCACTACTCTGAATAACTTTGTGTCATCCGCAAATTTAATCACCTCGCTCGTCGTACCTATATCCAGATTGTTTATAAAGATGTTGAAGAGTATGGTTCTGCATGGAATGCCATTCTGAAAGTACTCCAAAGGCAAAGGTAAAGGTTTAATTTATTGTGCTGCTTATAAAAATTAATTTGCAATGTGTCAGTGTTCTTCCATATTGATTTTAATACTGTTTCATTTTGATCGTTGTAGTTGTCCAGGTCTCGCTGCGTCTGGGTAGATAGAACTGACATTTCAGCCATCATGCTGTGGCTTTCTTCAGGGTATACTGTGAGGTCTTTATATACAGTGGGTCCTCTAACCTGATTGGCTGGGGTTTGAGGTGATTGAGGCAGGAATTTGTCATG
This sequence comes from Geotrypetes seraphini, assembly GCF_902459505.1. NCBI lineage: Eukaryota > Metazoa > Chordata > Amphibia > Gymnophiona > Dermophiidae > Geotrypetes > Geotrypetes seraphini. The sequence goes on along the minus strand of NC_047089.1, from coordinate 170,931,236 downwards.
AATTTGAATTTTGGTGGGAAAGTTTGGTCACAAATTTGAAATTGGTGAGAAAAATCGTTGGTCACAAATTTGAATTATGGAGGTAAAGTCCATTGATCACAGATTTGAATTTTAGTGGGAAAATTTGTTGGTACACCAATTTGAATTGTGGTGGGAAAGTCCGTAGACACAATTTTAAATTCTGGCGGGACAATCTGTTGGTTACATTTTAAAATTCTGTCAGAATAGAGGCTGGAAACTGAGATGCAGGGAGGTGTTTGTCCTCGGCCCGTCCTTTTTGTATTAAATTTATTTTAGAAGAGCACTTGCTTTAGGTAGATTTATGGGTATAACTAATTAGTGCTACATGAATAAGTCAAGTGCATATCTCGTATCTAGGATACACCATAAATATATCCACGGGTTCGGTATTTTGCCAGTTTATACTAAGACAGAGACCAAAGCTATATAAAATATTTTATTATAGATATAAAAGTATAATTCACAAGCCAGCAGTAAATAACTAATTATTTGTACACAATATATCTGTATACATACATACACATATATATATATATATTGTCACAAACCCGACACCAGAGTGAGGTTTGTGACAGAGAAGGGACAAAAACCCCTGACTGTTAGGAGAGCAGACCAGTACAGCAGCCCTCCTACAAACAGTTCCCAGAGCTCAGTCATTGGCAAGGGTGCCCTACAACAAGAGGACTGGGGAGGGAAAGATGAGAGTGGGAATAGCCCGGTGCAGCAGGAGGTGCCTTTGATAAAAGAACAGCCTAGGAGGCAGGCTCACAACACAGCCAAGGCACAACTGCTGAGCCCAATTAGGGCTAATCAGAAAGCCCAGCAGAAGCTACAGATCGTCCCTCCCCCCTGTAGGTTAGGGCGTGTCCAGCTTAGGGCTTTAGAGGCACAGCTCAGGAGAAACAAATCAGTCTGTCCTGGGGCAGCCCAGGAAGGAGGCTCAAGGGACTGGGCTCCTGAACCCTCTCAGAATCAGGATGTGGAGATGGCAGATGTTACCCCTGTCTCTGAAGCCAGCCAGCCAGACAACCCAGAGGCCATGGAATTTATGGACACTGCCATGGATTCAGAAACCACTGCAATGGATGAAAGCTAAGTGCAATTCCTTTACTGTTTGCTGTGCTTAGTTTTGTGGACTGTTGGGGATTTTGAAAACCTGCACGTACCTGTGTGGAGACGGTGAGCAGTGCTGGGCTCACACTGCAAAGGTGCCTAAACCTGGAAGTCTCAAATCAGGTTTATTTTGTTTGAAAGTTTTTTCTTTGTGTTTGCCTTTTTTTGGAGGCTGATTGAGACTGCAATTTGGACTCTATATAGGGGTGGTAGATTGGGGAGAATCCACACAAGATCCTTGGTTGGGATTGTGGGGCCAATTATGGCATACTGTTTAAAAGCAGATTTAAATAAGTGGATTCAACTACTCCCCTCTCCCACCAACTGTTTGTGAGTTGGTTGGGACAGGCCTGCTTCAACCCAGGCCTGATTGCAGCACTTCCATTCCACAAAGAAAGTGCATAATCTTATTCCTGCCTGCTGACTAAAGGCAGACTTATTAAGAATGGACTAGCACAGACTCTGGAATTACTCACCTGTTATACCTGCAAGGAAGGTGTAGGTTGTTTGTTTTTGCAACCCAGTTTTTCTTTCATGTTTGCTTTTGTTCATGGAAAGAATGAACTAAACCCTGTCCAGGGTTTGTGAACTCAATAAATTGGGACTTTATTTTACTTTGAACTTCATTGTTCCTGACCATTTTTGTGCTTCTTTATTGAATATGAAACCAGAAGGACTTCCAGCCTCTTCTGGAAGCACGTGAGACGCAGGCTATTCTGGGCGCTGACCGGGGCCATCGTACAAGCCGGCACCGGCAACGCCACAATATATATGTATATATATATATATATATATATATATCAGTACATAATTATAACACAGTAGTTACTAAGTAAATGAGTAAATACAACTAATTCTTACACACTAGGTAATTCCTTATAATAATAAATCCTGATTTTAGCAGCAATCTAAAATAGCTTATCACCAAAGGAGCTTAACATTCTTTATCCATAACCAATGCTCTTCTATAGCCAGCTGATAAAATATATAATCCCTTTTCTCACCCTATTGATTAGGCCTCAGCTGACCAGGGAGATGGAATCCATCTGTTATCCTCAGCGCAGCAGATGAGAAAATTCTTCTGGTCAGGAACAGTCTGTTAGTCACTGGAAAAGCTGTAATTTATATCTGCCAAAGTTCCTTATGCGATAGAAACCAGATCTGTTTAGAAAGCAGTTCTGTGTTTTTCACTCTCATCTGAGAGTAGGTCATAAGAGGTAACTTATCAGTTCTTATTAGTAAGGTGTGTCAAAAAACCTACGTGTGGATCCAAGCTCCCTTACATCCCAGCATAGACTAATTCTTAATTAGACACCTTCTCCTTAGTTTTTGTCAGATGACCCCTCTAGGACCAATCCAGAAACAGAAGAATCAATAGCCTTTCTGTGTATGTTATTGTATAGGCCTTGAGAGAGAGGTGCCTCCATAGATAAGAAAAGAAACACACATCATAGCAGCTCATACCTCCTCCAGATTCACATGGGCTGAGCATATAGGCATAGTCAAATGTCCTTGGCTAGAAACATAGTTCTTGTAAACAAATCCAGAATGCATCTGGCAGGCAGCAGAGAGCAAAGATGATTTTTCTTTTCTTGCAAAAGATGGTTCAGGTTCCTTGACATCAGAGAGGCCTAACCTTAAGTGTGAGGAAGGAATCACCCCTACATTGCCATTCCTTTATCTCCAATGGAGAAGTTATTGGGGTATCTTGATATCTCTGTTGCCTCTTTGAATCTTCTCGGTCATCAGCGGTCTTCTTTCTCCAGGACTTTTGTGTTCTCAGATCTAATTGTATATCTAGTTTCTTTAGCATGGAGGGCTACAGATGATTTTTTTTGTTGTTGCATAGTTTGTAGTGTCTTGTGCTCTTTCAGCCTTTCCTCTGTTGCATCCAGTTTCACCAATGTAAGATTGGCCACAACTGCATGGGATTTCGTACACTCCAAGGGTTTGATGCAGAGGTAACTGGTCTTTCATATGTGTGAATGCAAGTTTCTGTGCTGCCCTGTAGGCTATTTTGATGTTATTTTTCTTTAGCAGTTTCCCTATGTGATCTGTTTCTCCTTCGACATAGGTGAGCACTGCCATTTTTTTGTTCTGTTGCAGCGTTGTTCTCTAATGGTTGTTGGCCGTTGATTTCAAGAGTCAGGTTGTCCATGAGTTTTAGGGCTAGAGAGGTAGTCCTTTTGCTGTAGCCATTAACAAGAAATGTGTCCTTTTTTTTCTGAAGACTGCTCCCCTTCCCGGCATCTAATGCTTTCACATTTCTTCACCTAATCAGCATTTTCCCATTCTAACCCCCCCCCTCAACACACACACACACACATACACATCTACCTTTAGTTTTCTGTAAATGTTGTCAGGCGACGGTAGCGATTACCTAACATTGGTCCCTGCATCTTCTCTCCACTGTGGCCCACCCCAGCAGAAACAGGAAGTTTCATAGAGGGTGGGCTGCAGTGGACAGAAGATGCAGGGACCGGCGGCAGCGAATCGCTATTGCCTCCTAATAGATGCAGGGGGTAGAATGGGAAAAATGCTGATTGGGGAGAGAAGAATGAAACCATTAGATGCCGGGATGGGGAGTGGCAGAGAGCCAACCAGCAGGTAAGCTGACCAGCAGCAAGATGCCACTCCCTCAAGCGTGCTGCCTCAGTTGCCCTCATTATAGAACAGCCCCTGGCTGGCTGTTTATGTGTTTGAGAGGAGGGAGTAAAAAAAAGATGGCAAATAAGATGCTTTGAGTGTTGGGGGAGGGGGCAGGCTGCACATGAGCATGGGGGGGGAGAGAAAGTAATGGTTTTATTTTCCTACTTGTAAATCCTGCTTGGATCTTATACTCTTCTCCAATATCTCTACTCTTTTAATATTGTGCATTTTAGTTTAAAGTGCATTTTCTGACACTTCAAAGTTATGTAGCAAAGTGGCTAATGATTAACAAATATGACAATTTAGTGAAATTTGGTTTGGTGTGCCATGAGGATCAGGCAAGCCAAAAGCATGCCCCCCAATTTTTTTTTTTTTTAAAGTTGAGAACCACTGATTTAGGTAGGGTATTTGTTTTGGAAGTTAATGCTGGCATGGTAGATCTGATCTAGATTTTGAGTGACTTTTTTAAAGAGTTCTATTACACCTGGGAATGAGAGAATTTGTATTGATGTTAGCGACAATCCAAAATGTTTTAGTATGGTAAGTTTTATGAGGAAATTTTCTAGTTCTGGACCCATTGTTGGGGGAGGGCCAAGGAATTATTTGGTTTTAATACCTTATTGGGGAAACATATGTTTGCTGCTGGGGGGTGAGGCTGTGCCTTTTTGCTTCACTTATGAAGGCAGTGGATATGAAAGGTTATAGAGAGAGTGAGGAGGAGGAGAGAAAGTCAACCACTGGGAGAGGGAGTGAGGACAGAGACCTGACCCAACTGAAATGACCATGGGGGAGGGGGGAGGAAGGAGAGAGAGAAAGGGGTGGGGGATATAGTGGACTGCATCAGGTGGTGGGCAGAGACAGCCACAGGTGAAGGCAAGAGGTGATGGTGGCAAGGCAGTGGGAGCAGTGGGGGTGGAGCAGTGACAGCAAGCGTGGATCTTGGAGGGGGGCAGTGATAGCAAAGCAGACATTTTTGGGAGACAAAAGGTGCAATTTAGAATGTGGGGTAGGGGGAGAGAGCCATGCTGGATGGGCGCAGGGGGGAGAAGAAAAATTGTGTTTAAAGCTTTTAACGCAGTTAACCATTTAACATGTTAATCGCGCTATTAAAGCATTAAATGTACAGTCCTAGTCTAATTAGACCATTTCTGGAAAAAGAAAGATAGATGTCTAGTGGTTTTGAAAATGGATATTTTTGGCATATGAATTTTAAGAATATATGAATAACCTTACTGGGTCAAACCAATGGTCCCATCAAGCCCAGTAGCCCATTCTCACATTGGCCAATCCAGGTCCCTAGTGGAGTGCAACATTCCATGCTACCGATCCAGGGCAAGCAGTGGTTTCCCCCATGTCTTTCTCAATAACAGACTATGGACTTTTCCTCCAGGAAATTGTCCAAACCTTTCTTAAAACCAGCTATTGAAAATCCCCCTCCATGGGGGTTAATGTTATAAGATGGCCACAAAGTTATCCAGAGTGGAGGAATAGCCTAATGTTTAGAGCAGTGGGTAGGCTATTGAAGTGGTGCACATTAAGGTAAAGTAGTTATTTTTCTTTCATTGAAATGCTCACCATTAAAAAAAAAAATTAAAAAAAAATCACAAAGCTTCATGGTATTTGAAAAGGTTCTCAGCCCACTTCTTGAACCAGTAGGCTATTCTACATGGATATCGATGTAAAACCATTTTCTAAAGCTTCATAAATGCCAAACTAAAGTGCTTTGGTTCAGCTATTCATCCATGATTATTCCATCTAGTTTTGTGCTATGTTCAGGGGAGCCTATTGCAATTGAAAAGTCTCCTAAAGTTTTGGGTATAATACTTGACTCTAGTTTATCTTTTGCGTCACAGATAAATAAATTTGGGCAGGAAAATATTCTTTAGACTGAAGAAACTGTGATCTATGCAGTCTTCTTTTCAAGGAACTCATTTAAGAATGATTGTTCAGGCAATTATTCATTCACAGCTTGACCACTGTAATTTACTTTATCTGGGTACTTCTAGATTGTTTTGTAAGCTTTAGTTATTACAGAATATGGTTGCCAAATTAATTTTTAACTTGAACAAATATGGTGAGTTACATCACTATTGATCCAACTCAATTCGTTGCCCATGGAGGCATGAGTTGATTTTAAAAGGCTTGTTGTCATATATTTATTTATTAGGATTTATTTATTGCCTATATATAAATCCTTACAAGGTTTTGTTCTGAATACCCTATGAAAGGGAACTCATCAAGATTTTTGACTTTATTAATGCTGAACTATCCATCCATTTTGCATGTTAATTTTAAAAGGTCGTGGGAGAGTGCTTTTACACTTCAGGAAAGTAAGATTATAATTATAATTACAATTACATCAGTTCTTATAAATTACTAATATACCCCAAGCAAGTATTCAATGCAATTTAAAGCAATTAAAGAGAGCTGGGCATTTTTTAATTTTTTTTACTTATTTGTGTATTGAATTTCACAATATTCACAAGTATTAATCTTGTTCCATGTAATACAGAGAAAAACAATTCAAAACAAATTTTTCAGCATAAGCAATATAAATTTTACACCTTCCTTAGACCACAATGCGGAGAAGTGGTAATCACAATATAATGGAGATAAGTAGAAGTATCACACTCAAAAAGAAAAGGCTTAATGGACTATCAGTTACATTATTCTAACTTAAAAATCCATTCCTTAATCAATCCTTAATGATACTTTTAACTTTTAGAAACTCCCTTAAGTGGTCTGGAGAATAAAAGGTATATTTAATTCCCAAATACCTAACCAGGCATTTACAGAGGCATACTAGAAGAAATTTTAAGTCTCTTGGCGTAAGGAAAGAAAATCTTTTCTTCTCTCTTTCATAACCTTCAAAATATCTGGGTATATCCAAAGTCTTTGATCTCCAAATAGTTTTTGAGAATTTTTGAAATATAATTTTAAAATCATATTTAGATTTTGTTCAAAGATGAAAGATACTAAGAGAGTAGCTCTTTCAGTGTCTGCAGACAAAGTTTGTTCCAAAAGAACAGAGATCAATCTGTTTGTCTTCTCCGTTGTCTTTGTTATCTTTTCCCTCCTCTTTTTGAGGAATCTTTTTATTTGGAAGGTAATAAATTTTATTCAATGGAGGAATATTGTCAAGGGGAATTTTTAAATTCTCAATTAAATATCTTTTAAAGAAATCTATAGGTGGTATCCTGGAGATAGTGGAAAATTCAAAATACAGAGATTTAATCTTTGGTTATAATTTTCAAATTGTTCTAATTTATAATGTATAGAGGAATTGTCTTTAATCATTGCTACCTTAAATTGTTGTAGCTGCTGTATATCCTCCTGTATCTGTCTGGCTTGATCTGAAAGGTCTTTTTTCACTGAGTCAACAGTTTAAGTTAAGTTATCAAATTTAGAAGTAATACTTGTTACCTCTTCAGTAGTTTTTGTCAGTTTAATCTCCAGCTGTTGAAGGAGAGTCCAACTGGCTCCTAAGGAAGCCTCCGTGGGAATGGGAAGAATTCCCTTTCTCTCCAGTTGATTCTTCAGTTCCACTGCCTGTGCTGGTTCTGCGTCCTCACCGGGAGACCCCGCATGTCCACTTCCGTGATTACAGGTCTGCAGCAAAGCCTCGGCAGTGGCTGGACACGCAGGATTGGAAGGAGCCGGAGGGGATAATGATGTCTCAAGTCCCGAAAGGTGGAGAGGCTCTCCAAAACCTCTCACCGAAGCCGGGTCACATCCTCTGGAGTGTTGTGCAACTGATGGTAATGCCGCAAAAAAGCGGTCTACGGTTTGCTGAATGAGTGTGAAAGGGCCGGTGAGGGTTCAACCCTAATCACCCCCTTCCACTTTGAATGTGGCATATCCACTAAGAAAAGCAATAGACCACAATGATAAGGTAGGAAAATTCAAATGGAAGGAACCAGCAATCGTGATTTTCTTCCGTCTCTCTAGCGGCTTCTCACACCGCCGCCATGTTGCCACTCCCCCGCCAGACTCAGCTGGTCATAACCAGGAATTACAAAGAAGGAAATATATTATTATTGCATTACATCAATATTTATGGATCGCTAACATATCCCAATATGTATATTAGAGATGAGCTTCCGTACTTCTACCATCTCTTCTGGAAGTTTCTTTATCTTGGCACTCACACAACAAACTTTAGTTTACATTGTATTCAATGATTTGATCATTTTGATACAGTGTTTTCTGCTTCACATGTGTGTTGGTTGTTTCTGATTACTGCTGCTGATACTGCCTATAGAAGTGGACATAGTTATTTGTTTGTAAGTTATTTCAAGTTGGCATAAATAAAGTGGTTTAAAAAAAAACAAAAAAAAAAAACCTACATTTGGAAATTCTGGCATATTGGTTCACATCTACACAGCATTCAGAAAAAAATGGGACTCCTTTCATAGTTTCAAAATACTTTGCAATATTGCAATATTCAAAATACATTGTAATACCAATGCCTGCACCAATTTGATGGTCTTTAATTTTCATAATGTAAAAAAGCACTTTTTCACCACCAAATTTGTATGTTCTACCAAAGTTAAATGGGAGTCTAAAGTGACTCCTAGTATTTTTACAGATTTTAAAATTGGGTAATCATGACCATTAAGGTGAAGCGATGTCTTAGTTATTTTGTCATTTGGGCTTGCTAAAAAAAATTTTGTCTTTTCTGTATTCAATTTTAGTTTAAAATTGGTTGTCCATTGTTCTAATTCAGACATGATATGAGAAATTTGTTCTAAAATTTATTTTGTTATGTTATTCAAAGGAATCAAAATGGAAATATCATCTGCATATATATAAAAGATTAAATTCAACTTCTGCAGTAGATGTCCTAGAGATGAAATGTATATATTAAATAGCGTGGGCGATAACGGGGAGCCTTGAGGTATCCCTGAAGGGTTACTCCAAGAATGGGAGTATTTCCCATCACACATCACTCGATAAGAACTTTTTTTCAAGAAACCCTGAAACCAATTCCAGGTTCTTCCCAAGAGCCCCATTGCATCCAAGCAGTGTAGCGTTATTTCATGGTCGACCAAGTCGAAAGTACTGCTAAGATCCAATTGCAAAATTAAAGCACCAGGTGTCTGTGCTAAAAAAAAACATAAAGGTGACTTAAAATTGGAGCTAAAACTGTCTCGGTACTAAAGCCTTTTCTAAATCCTGACTGGTGTTCATTAAGAATGTTAAATTTATCTAGGTAATTCACCAGTTCTAGATCAACCAATCCCTCCATAAGTTTGGTAAATAAAGGGATGCTTGCTATGGGTCTATAATTAGATTCTAGAGCAATTGTATAATGGCTTATATAATGGCTTTTTTTATTTATTTATTTTTAGTTAATTCATAATTTATGTTCAAAGTGTCCTCTTTGAACCTTGATATATTCATGAAGTCTTCAACTCCACTGAGCTATTGGCTCGATGAATTCTGGGGGTTTAGTAATTAAGAGCTCAACTGTTTTGTGAGCTCAATGCACTGGATATCCATCCTGTTGAGAAAAATAAAGTATTCAGAAATGATGAATTTCAGGCAGATTTTTGCTGCAGTAGAATGTTTTGGGGTTACTTGGAAATGTTGAGGTCCCTTTTTTGCTGGACAAAGAGTATATTATTAACTAAGAGAGGAATAAAGAAATTTATCCAAAAGATATCTCCATCCCTGTAATTAGCACAATTTGGCACAGCACCATATATCCACTCCTGTACCCTGTACTTTTTCTGGTAATGTCCAACTTATATCTTTTGTAATCCGCCTAGAACTGCAAGGTTAAGGCAGAATATAAATCACTAATGTAATATAAATAATTTATTTAAAAATAAGAGACATAGCTATTGTCACAAGGTCAATGGACTGAATTCATTCCCTGTATAGATTGCTCACACTGTCTACTGGGGCCCTGTCAAAAAGGCTCACATGTCACTGGATCTACCCCAAAACCCAAAGATTTCCCTCATTTTCGGGCATACCACATGGTTCGTGGGCCATAGTAATAACTTTTCTCTTAAGGGTCTTTCGTGCTTTGGTAAACAGATTCTTGCAACTGATGACAAAAATGCTGTTTATAAATTTCATCTATGAAAAAAGCCTAAGCCTGAATCTTGAACTTTCTTGCCCCGTTCTAGGGAAAAGCAAAAGGCTGCCACACGGCTGGCGCTCTCTTTATTACTAAATGTAGCCAAACAGCACTAGAATAAGTTGATGGGGCGATGAATTGCTTCACTTCAGATCCTGAAAAGGCACTGCCATTGTATAACTTGGAAAGTATAACTAGAGAGACACCCTCCCGACTGCAGGACATAACAGTGCAGTAAAATGTTTATCTAAAGTACAAAATATATAGATGTATATAAACCATCTGTCATGTATAAATTAGAGGTTTATGAAACAATAACATTCATAACTACTGTAATCCAAGCATTGCAAACAAATTCATTTCTTACATATTTTAAAACAGAACAAGACATTAAAAAGAATTTGAGACAGGAAGACCAAACAGCAGTTTTACATTTGAAGATGTGATTGAAAATATAAGCAGACATGGCAGAGAAGGGATAAAGGCCCTAAATTATAAAGATTGCTAGAAATGACATCAGTTCTTTGGCCTTCTGTCCTGTTATGGCATAAATTTACCGAGGATATCTTTTTGATCTGGACTGGAACAATTATCCAGTTTTGTTTTTTTTTAAATGTATTATGACCAGTGGTCTATTGTAGATGGCTACCGTATTTTCACGTAGATAACGTGCACCCGTGTAAAACGCGCACACGGGTATAGCGCGTAGAAAACACAAATTTATGTACAGAAATTTTTATATACCGCGCACACCCCTATACCGCGCATGCTGCCTGACTCTCCTTTTGCCCGCCCCGACTCTCCTCTGGCCACCCCGACTCTCCTTTCACCGGCCCCGACTCTCCTCTCCCCCTTGAAGTCCTGTCCCCACCCTGAAAGCCTGATGCCCCCCCCCCGACGTCCGATTCACCCCCCCCGCAGGACCGCTCGCACCCCCACCCCGAAGGACCGCTCGCACGTACTCCCACCCGCACCCCCACCCTGAAGGACCGCTCGCACCCCCACAGCCTCCCGACCCCCCCCCCCATCATGTAGAAGCTCCTACCGGTGTCCTGCTGCTTTCTCTTGGCGGTCCCGGCCCTTCCGTGAGCCCTGCGCCTGCGCTGCTTCCTCTTCCAGCGATTCGCCCTTTCTCTAACGTCAATCCCTCTTGCCCCGCCGACTCCCCGACACGATCGGGGAAGAGGGAGCTCAAGCCCTCTAGCCCCAGCCAACCGTGGCACCCCCGACACGATCGGGGCAAGAGGGAGCTCAAGCCCTCTTGCCCCCCCAACACGATCATGGCAAAAGGGAGCCCAAGCCCTCTTGCCCCGCCGACTCCCCAACTCCCCGACAATATCGGGCCAGGAGAGAGCCCAAACCCTCCTGGCCACGGCGACCCCTACCCCCACCCCGCACTACATTACGGCAGGAGGAATCCCAGGCCCTCCTGCCCTCGACGCAAACCCCCCTCCCCCCAACGACCGACCCCCTAAGAACTTCCGACCGCCCCCCCAGCCGACCCGCGACCCCCCTGGCCGACCCCCACGACACCCCCACCCCCCTTCCCCGTACCTTTGTGTAGTTGGCCGGACAGACGGGAGCCAAACCCGCCTGTCCGGCAGGCAGCCAACGACGGAATGAGGCCGGATTGGCACATCCGTCCCAAAGCTCCGCCTACTGGTGGGGCCTAAGGTGCCTGGGCCAATCAGAATAGGCCCGGGAGCCTTAGGTCCCTCCTGGGGGCGGGGCCTGAGTCACATGGGCCCGACCATGTGCCCAAGGCCCCGCCCCCAGGAGGGACCTAAGGCTCCCGGGCCTATTCTGATTGGCCCAGGCACCTTAGGCCCCACCAGTAGGCGGAGCTTTGGGACGGATGTGCCAATCCGGCCTCATTCCGTCGTTGGCTGCCTGCCGGACAGGCGGGTTTGGCTCCTGTCTGTCCGGCCAACTACACAAAGGTACGGGGAAGGGGGGTGGGGGTGTCGTGGGGGTCAGCCAGGGGGGTCGCGGGTCGGCTGGGGGGGCGGTCGGAAGTTCTTTGGGGGGGCGGTCGTTGGGGGGAGGGAGGTTTGCGTCGAGGGCAGGAGAGCCTGGGATCCCTCCTGCCCGTAATGTAGTGCGGGGTGGGGTTAGGGGGTCGCCGTGGCCAGGAGGGTTTGGGCTCCCTCCTGGCCCGATATTGTCGGGGAGTTGGGGAGTCGGCGGGGCAAGAGGGCTTGGGCTCCCTCTTGCCCCGATCGTGTCGGGGGTGCCGCCGTTGGCAGGGGCAAGAGGGCTTGAGCTCCCTCTTGCCCGATCGTGTCGGGGGTGCCGCGGTTGACTGGGGCAAGAGAGCTTGAGCTCCCTCTTGCCCCGATCGTGTCGGGGAGTCGGCGGGGCAAGAGGGCTTGACGTTAGAGAAAGGGCGAACCGCCGGAAGAGGAAGCAGCAGGCGCAGGGCTCACAGAAGGGCCGGGACCGCCAAGAGGAAGCAGCAGGACACCGGTAGGAGCTTCTACATGATGGGGGGGGGGGGTCGGGAGGCTGTGGGGGTGCAAGCGGTCCTTCAGGGTGGGCGTGCGGGTGGGTGTGCGTGCGAGCGGTCCTTCAGGGTGGGGGTGCGGGTGCGTGCGGTCCTGCGGAGGGGGTGAATCGGACGTCGGGGGGGGGAACTATGTAAAAAAAATTTTATATAGCGCGCTCACACGTATACCGCGCAAGGTTATGCACGGTTTGTAAAAACACGTATAACGCGCGCGTTATATGCGTGAAAATACGGTAATTTTGAGTGGGCCTCAAAATATAAAAACCTTAGCAGTGTCCCTGAGCTGTTGACGCCAGCCATCTCATGCATGCTCAGTTTTGCATCAGGATACCAGAGTCAGTGGCCCAGGGATGTTGTCACCAAATGCATACTTGGTAGAAGGGAGGACTGGCCACTTTAGAGGAGATCGTCAGCTGGCAGGGCTTAGGGATGCCTGCCAGCTACAGCAAAGGTAAACTGTTGCTGGGTGGGCCCCTGCCCACCCAAGCCTACACACGGCTATGCCACTGATTATGACTGGTTAAAATCAGTGTGATACTCATTTCAATTTTACTAACCATGTGGATTTCCAACAAGATTATTATTATTATTTTGTAAAATATCAGGATTTTAGCCACTGGTAATCATCTGATTCTATTGACTTTCAGGATAACTTAGTCCCTTACATCACTCACCATCCCAAAAAGGTACAGAATAATATTCCTGTGGGACAATTTCTGTGCTTATGCAGATTCTGCACCACTACATTGGATATTAAGCAACTACGTGTATCAGAAGGCATTCAATTTTTCTCTTACGAGGTGAAGCTGGTTAGAAAAGTTTGTAAAAGAACACCATGGGGGAAAGTAGGCAAGGGAGAAGTCTTTGGGGAGTCATGAAATACATACATGGAGGGACATAATCAAAAGAAATGTCTAAGTCCGTTTTGGGCCTAAGTCGCAAGTCGCCTTAAGTCGGACATGGGAAAAGGTCTATTTTCAAAAAATATGTCCAACATTTTTTTTTTTCCAAAAATCTTCTAATTGTACGTCCAGCCGTCTGATCATCCAGGCCGCTAAGTTGTCCATCTTTATACCCCATTTTCGTCCAAAAATTCATCCAAGTCAAAAATGCCTAGAAAAAGACCTTTTGGATGTGGGCGGGGTTAGCAAAATGATGGGCTGGACACCTAAACATTGCACCAGAGTAGTGGGGTACCTTACAGGACACTGCTCTGAACTTCACACAAAGGGTGCCACATACACATCTCACCACAACAAACTTATAGGTCATAGTGAGCCCCCCAAAACACCCCCCCAGAATCGATTAGACCCACCTGTCTACCACCCCAATTGCCCTTATTGCTGCAGGTGCCACTTATATGGCAGTACAAAAGGGGTTTGGGGATTTTTGGGGAGTACACAAGTTTCACCATGAATGCAGTGATTAGAGTGGCTTATGTACCTGGTCCTCCTCTCGATGGTTCACTAACCCACCCCCAAGACCACTTAAGCTACCTCTGTGCAGCTCTACTAGGCTTTTCTATGCCAAGCTGCCAGGTGTTGATGTTCTGGAGACAGATATATAAAGTTGTTATTATGATTTTTATGGGGGGAGGGGGTCAGTGATCACTGGGGCAGTGTGAGGAGGTCTGTATTTTGTCCCTGCTATGGTTATCTGATCACTTTGGATATCTTCTGTGGACTTAGACCAGGTTTTAGATGGCCTAAGTCACAATGTCCAAGTTCCGTCTAGGCAGTGTTGTAAAATTTTCGGTTATACAGGCAGTACGACTAAGTCTAGAACAGCCCATGTCCCGCCCTTGACACTCCTCCTGAAATGCCCCTATTAGCTCTGGGCTTACTGCAGCACTGTGAAGGCCTAAGCCATTTTTAGATACGTCTAAAACCCGGTTCGATTGTGTTATTAATCGTCCAAGTGCCAATTTAGGCCAGTTTTTAAACGTATTTCTGTTTCGATTATGAGCCCCATAGGTTATAAAATACAAACGTTCACGCATATTTTAGCCACAAACATTAATACCAGCTCCCACATTCTAGACTTGTTTATGATTGTTATGGTGTAAGCATTGGAATAGAAGGGAGGGCTAGTTGAAAGATTATAAATGGCATTCCATAGACCAGGGGTAGGGAACTCCGGTCCTCGAGAGCCGTATTCCAGTCGGGTTTTCAGGATTTCCTCAATGAATATGCATATCTATTTGCATGCACTGCTTTCAATGCATATTCATTGGGGAAATCTTGAAAACCCGACTGGAATACGGCTCTCGAGGACCAGAGTTCCCTACCCCTGCCATAGACAAACTTGAACATACAGGGTGAGGCAAAAAAAAAACCCACAAACAAAACCCTCAAGAGGTTGCTGTTGTTTTTGTTATTTTCTCAGCAACCACTTGACATTTCCATGTGAAATTTTACAGCTTTATTTGTTCTTATAATCTACATTTATGAGTCAAGTGGAATGAGATTATCTTTAAACACGATGATTGTTATAGATATTTTAGTGTGTTTTACCCAGGAATTTTCATGCATTCAAAAAATGTTTGCACTATAAAACTAAAATCCCAAACTGATAACTCAACCAAAAAGCGGCTGAACACACCTAGCAAATTCTGTTATAGGAGGAAAAAACCACAAGTGCTCCAGACATAGGGCTCCTTTTACTAAGCTGTGCTAGCGGTTTTAGCACGCGCGCTAGATGCTAACGCCTCCATTGAGCTGGCATTAGTTTTTCCGCAGCGCACGCTAAAAACACTACCGCAGCTTAGTAAAAGGAGCCCATAGAGAATAGAAAAGACAAATGATAGCTCCTGATTATAGATATAAGGCAAGAATTGTTTCTATACCGTATGTCTGGAGCACTTGAGGTCTTTTCCTCCTATAACTTTTTGAGCCCATGTCCTGCACACAGCTTCTACGGAACAGTTTATTTCCGACTGGCATTTTTATCCATGTATCTTTACCATAGGACTTCATAGGGACCCCTGAAGAATACATTCTGTCGAAACATGGACCGTGTTGGGTCCAAAGCTTTTCAGCAGATTGCGTCCTAGAAGTTCTTATGTAGTTTGCCAAGTTTTAATATTATTTTAATATTAATAAAGTTCATCTCAGGAACATCATTTCTCCACTTTGTTTTTTGTTTGTTCAATTCCTTTCCGCAATCTGGGTGTTGCAGAAATCCAAACACTTTTCTGAGCACATGCTCCTCCCACCTTAGAGAGAGTTAGAGCACCCTGTAATTTCAATTTCTGCCTTCATTCCGTGTAGAAGTCTTTTGGATATGCTCTGCATCTTTTTCTCATTTTTTTGCTTAAAGCTCTTTTTTTTTGGTAGATTAAGTGCCTTGAGACCCCGTGTGGTGTCCTTTGCTGGAATAAAGGATGCAGTTCTGCAGAGCCGGACTGCTGCTTCACAAAGAAGCTTCAGTGGATCTGTGGAGCCAGCCTACTTGTACCACTCTTTTCAGACTTGGGGTCCATTCCCCTGGGAGCACATGCTCGGAAAAGTGTTTGGATTTCTGCAACTCCCAGATTGCGGGAAGGGATTGAACACATGGAGGGGCATAATCGAAAGGAACGTCTAAGTCCATTTTCGTCCAAGTCACAAGTCGTCCAAAGTGAAAAATAGCTTAGGACACATTTTCAAAAAATACGTCCAAAATTTTTTTTCGTTTCAAAAATCGTCTAACTATACGTCCAAACCGCTAAATCATCCATCTTTATACCACATTTTCGTCCAATTTTTCGTCAAAGTCAAAAACACCTAGAACAAACCCTGTTGGACGTGGGAGGGGTCTGCAAAGTAATGGACTGAACACCCAGACAAATAGTGGGATACCTTACACGGCACTGCTGTGAACTTCACAAAAAGGGTGCCATGTCTTCATCTCACTACAGCTCCCTTTATAGGGCATGGTGAGCCCCCCCCCAAACCATCTCCAGAATCCCCTAGACCTACCTATCTACCACCCCAATAGCCCTTATGGCTGCAGAAGTCACTTTATATGCTAGTAAAAAAAAGGGATTTGGGGGTGTATAGGAGAGTGCACATGTTCCAATATCAATGCAGTGATTACAGGGGCTTATGGGCATGGATCTACCTCTCTATGGGTCCCTAACCCACCCCCAAGATGGTTTAAGACGCTTCTGTGCAGCACGACTGGGCTTTCCTATGCCAGGCTGCCAGGTCATGATGTTTTGAAGGCACAATTTTCAAGTTGTGTTTAATATTTTATGGGGGGGTCGGTGGTCACTCGGGTAGTGTGTGGGGGTCTATATTATGTGTTTGCAGTGCTTATTTGGTCACTTCAGGTGGGTTTTTGTGACTTAGTCCAAGTTCCGTCGATCCTGTGCTGTATAAAACTTTCAGTTATACATGCAGTACGACTAAGTCTAAGCCTGCCCACGTCCTGCCCTCGACAGTCCTCCTGAAACGCCCCGTTTAACTATGGTCGTTCAGCGGCACTATGAAGGCCTAGGTCATTTAGAAATATATCCAAAACTTGGTTTGATTATCGGCAATTGGACGTTTTTGGCTGATGATCGTCCAAGTGCCGACTTAGGCCAATTTTTAGATGTTTTTCTCTTTCGATTATGAGCCCCCTAGCGTACTAAATCCAGAAGGGGTGTAATCAAATTAAACGTTAGGTGCCCCTAAACATCATGCAATAAGTCACTGCCTTTTATAGAATCGGGTAGGTGCCTATCGCCCAATTAATTTTTTTTTTTTTTAATTATTAAACCTATTAAGGGAATTTTGCCAATTAAGGACCCCTTTACTAAGCTGTAGTACAGGTTTCTACCTCAGCCCTGGGCGCTAAATGCTCCAATGCTCTTAGGAATTCTATGAGTGTTGGAGCATTTAGTGCTCCGGGCCACCACAGAAACCTCTTCAGCAAAAAAAAGGTCCTTAATTGGTTGCTGCCCGTGTCAGCATCAGCACTCCCTCTCTGATATCACTTCCGGGACCCATGACGTCAAAGGGCGAGCCGACTTGGGCATGCTGCTCACAACAGAGAAGTAAAAAAGGTACGGGAAAAGGGAAGGGAGCATATATGCAGTTGGGGGGGGATCAGGGAAAAAGTCAGGGAGGGGCGCCATTGCCCCGGCGCTGCTCACCCTTCCTACAACCACTGACTGTTGTTATACAAAGCTGTGTTTTCTGTTGTAGAGGGTCTTGTCAAAGGTTGCAAACAGTTTATCTTGTTTTTAGCGTGAGGATAGGAATTGAGAAACCATACTCTGTCCCTTCCACTTTAGCCCAAAGCCTGGTACACATTTCTTTATTATTTACATTCGATTGGTTTGGAACAGATTCTTTTTGACACTCAGTTTGATTTCATCCAGAAGATCAGCTCTTTGGTAGCTTCAGGGCGTGATTTCATCTTTCAGGAATGGTTTGTTGCTAGGTCATTATTGTATTAAAGCTTCAAAAGTATCACCCTCCTTGGATTTCCTGGAGTCAAGGTTATTCATGAAATCACTTCCTTATGCTTCAACACTGGAATTTAACTATAATAGAGCTAGTGAATATTGTCAAAAATCTCTTTAGAGATCCTTGTCAAGAATATATATTTTATACACTCATTGGTGCATCACCAATGACTCCAAATACTAAGGGAACAATTATATAACTGGGCATCGAGATGCAGACACCACAATGTGGGGCATTTAGCACTTCCCCCCCTCCCCCCCATTCTGTATATGCCGTCATAAGTTGTGCTTGCAAGTTGGTGGGCACAGCTGATTTGTGTGCATAAAATAATTGATTGGCCCAACAGTACCGCTAATTGGCAATTAACACTTCATAATTGATGCTAATTGGCACAATTAAAAGTTACGCTCTCAGCTTGAGAAGCACAATTCTATAAAGAGTATGTGCCAGTTCTAGTACGCAAATTTGAAGAGAGCACGGTCAGTGTAGGGCCATGGACATATCCTGCATCATCTACCATGCCCTTGACACCAACTCTCCTGAACAAATAATTCACGTGTTCTCCAAATCCTCCTTCGCATCACTCAGAATCAGCAACACTTGCCAACTGATCATCTCCTCATCCAAGGGAGTAAAATACAAATAAATATTCAACACCCTGTTCACTTAAACAGCCACAAGAACCTGGAACAGCCTTCCCACATCTATAAGGACTGAGACAAACTGTCTCACCTTCAGGAACAGGCTGAAAACGTATGTACTTTGATAAATTCCTTACAACTCAGTACCTATGGGAGGGGCCTTAGGCCACTCTCACTGCATCTCAGGCACCTTGGCCAATTGGAGTTATAGGCCTCTTCCCAGTGCACCCTAATTGGCTCAGATGCCTAAGGCCCCCCCAAAGGAGGAGCCTTAGGCACCTGGGCCAATTGGAGTTTTAGGCCTCCTTTCCAGTGCATCCTGGGATACACTGGGAGTGGTCTAAGACTCTGATTGGCCAGATACCTAAGTCCCCTCCTATGGGAGGGGACTTAGGCATTTGAGCTAATCAGGGCCTTCAGTCCCTTTCCAGTGCATCCCAGAATGCACTGGGATAGGGAAGGCCCACTATTTTGGAGTGGCAGGCCTGCTGGCCAGAATTTCTCCTACAAGGTACATGGAATGGGGGTGGGGTTGTCGGGTAGACCTAGGGGTGCAGGGATACTGGTGTGTGATTCTTAGCTGCTTCTTAGGAAGCTGCTGAGACTGGCATCCTATACAGAATCTGTCTGTTGCTGCCTACATAATCTGTTTTAGTGGCATGCGCTAATGGCAAAATTAGCACTTGGCCATTAATACGAAAAATAAGAAATTCAACCATTTTACCCCCGTGATAAAAATGGCTTTAGCACACAAGAAAGACCATTTTTTACTGCTGTTTGATAAAAGAGCTCCTGTTATTTTGATCTGCACTATATAAAATAGTTTCTAGCACTAACATGCGTAAATACCAATTATTCATGCCAACAATGCATATAAAGGCTAGTAGTCTATAATCTATGCATATATTTGATGCCTATCATTGGGCACCAGCTTATAGCCCTGCCCGTCATAGGTATATTGGAAAAACAGCTCTATATTAAGATATGCAGTAACATGACAAACAAATCCTTTTTGGAAAAAGCATTTTACATAAATCCTGCTAAGAGTATATTGGCAATGTTCCATTGGATTTGCTAATTAAGGCCCTCTTTTACTAAGCCACAGTAGAGGTTTTTATCGTGGCCCGGAGTGCTAAATGCCCCAACGCTGCTCTGACTCTCTTAAGAATTCTATAAGTGCCAGAACATTTAGCGCTCCAGGGCGCAATAGAAATATCTACCATGGCTTAAATGGGGGAGGGGGGAGGTATGTGACCTTAAAGAAATAGCTCCCATTGTATAGCTTCCAGGGAATCTCAGAATAAAATGAAGTTAATTTGGAAGGAAGCACCTTGTTGTGTGTTTTTTGTTTTTTCAAAATTGAACTGTCTAATTTTGGGCTCCCTTTACAAAGCCCCGCTAGCAATTCCAGTGTGGCAAATGCAATGAAGCTCATAGGAATTGAATGGGCTTTTGTCACATTTGCCACTAGTATGGCTCTGAAAAAAGAGCCCTTTATGAGACTTTTGAATTCAAAAATTTTAAAGGATAGCACAGCTAATCTTTCCAAAATGTAGAATTTCATTGTGCATATAGGCAGAAATGAAAGGTTATCTAACAAGTTGTAGCAAAACCTTTTTTATTGGGCTGATTTAATACATTTATAACCAGCTTCCAAGAGGACAATATATTAAGTCAGTCTGAAAAGAGCATCGCCTATAATTGTTTTCTTTACTTTTAGATATCCAAGTGTCTGTACTTTGAGTACTGTGTGCTGTTCTGGTCATGCTTTCCCAAAATAGTGGATCTATAAAAGGTTCTGAGAAAGGCAAGAAAAACAGGATGGAAATACAACACCCCCCCCCCCCCCAACGAGCTTATGATACATAGAATTTTATAAAATCACAAACAAGGTGGAGGAGTTAAATAGGGAATGGTTGTTTAACCTTTCAAGCAACACACAAACAAGAGGACATTCCATGAAGCTAATAAGCAGCAGAGGAAAAACAAATTGTATAATTTTTTTTTCCTTATGCGGTGTGTAATCTGTTACTAGAGAATATAGTTAATAGGACCAACATAGCAGGATTGAAAAGAGGAATTAATAAGTTCTTAGGGGAAAATTCTATAAAAAATTATTGGTCAGGTAGGCTTGGAAAGAGCCACTGTTCATTCCTTGAAAATAACTATGGGAATTAGATCTCTTTTTGAGGATCTGATGAGTACTCACAAGCTGGTCTGACCACGGTCGGAAAAAGGATCCTGGGCTTGATGGATCTCGGTGTGACTCAGCTTGGATTTTATTGACATACCAAGGGCTCTACTTTTTTCTTTGTACATATCCAAAATAAAGTAAATCTAGAAGAAGCAGGAGGGATATTAGGAAAAGTTAAGAAGGAGCAAGTTAAGAAGTAGCCTGGCTAAACTAGGATCACAATATACTGATCGGTGCTGGTCCTGTGGCTCTAATGGGGCCACGTTTAAACATATGATATATGACTGTATATTACTGAAATCATTCTGGGATTCCGTATGGAAAAAGATCTCTTCTATGCTACATGTACATTTTCCCTTGTCATTTGCAGTTGTGATATTTGGCGCAGGGGTACTCCCTTCCCCTCTCCTCAAAGTACCTCAGTCTTTACTCTTACAAAGCTTAATTCTGGTTGCAATTAAGGAAATTCTATCTAACTGGAAATCATTCCACTTGGTATCCTATAATGCTTGGTAGGCTTATGTTTCTCTTATTGTCAAATATGAGCGTATATATGCGGAAAAGTGTGATTCTCTAGCAAAATTCCATGACATTTGGGATCCTGTATTTGAATTTCATAATTAAAGTGTTATTTATTACATGCACTATATATATGCTAGATTTTTTTGGTAACTTCCTCTTATTATGACATGCTGCTTTTCTTTTCTTTTTCTTTTTTGTCATGTACACCTGTGTATTATATATTATATTGTTATAAGTAATGATGACTTCTATTCTTTATGACATGTTATCCCACTTTCCTTTGTTCAGAATTAGGTCTATTACAGCAATGTTGCTATTGTTACTTCCTCTGTTCATGATCTTTTTCTGTTTCTATTTTGCTATAAAATACCAATAAAAAATTTTGAACATAAAAAAAAAAGAAGTAGCCAGTCGAGTTCTTCGTGCTATAGATGTTCAGCCTAAAGGATCATTAGCTAGGCGTGTCATTCATCTGTGCCCAGGAAGGCTGCAGGTGCATGAGTACTCTGCCCAGAGATTTACAGGCTGTCTTTCAAAGGGAAAAATGCATTAGAACATTTTGGGATCAATATTCAAAGTGATCTAACCAGTTAGAAATGGCTCCTGGCTGGTCAAATCACTTGTTCAGGATATCCACTTGTCCAGGATATTCATTTTATACCCCACCCTCCCCAGAGAGCTCAGAACGGGTTACTATATAATATTTGGACAAACGACTTACATTTGTCAAATGAGTTACAGTGACAATTGTATAGTACAGTTTAACTTCCTAGAATAATACTTGCATATCCAGAATTTACATTCATATCCTAAGTTAACATGGTTTGATCATTCTATATCAGTGGTCTCCAACTCGTGGCCCACCAGGTACTATTCTGAGGCCCTTGGTATCCTCTATAATAAAACCCTAAGCGCGCATGCGCACTTAGAAGGCCGTGATCCCTGCCGCCGCGATGTGTGCCTCCATGCCGAATTCGATTTGAGGCGCGTGGGGCGGCTTGCGGCACGTGGGGCAGAAGGAGAGTGGCGACTTTCGTTCAGCGGTTTCCGCATGCGCAGTAGAGCTTGCGGCAGTTTCCCCATCAGTAGGAGCCTGCGGTGGTTTAAACACTGCCTTTCTTCCATGACGCAGTGACCCCGAAACCACTGCAGACCACCATGAAAACCGGGTAAAAGGTAAAATGAAGGGAGAACGGCTACTGCTGAACAGGGGAGCAGGGAAGAAGTGCTGCTGAACAGGGGGGAGGTAAAAGGAAGGGAGAAGGGCTACTGCTGAACAGGGGGAGCAGGAAAGAAGTGATGCTAAACAGGGGGGAGGTAAAAGGAAGGGAGAAGGGCTACTGCTGCTGGACAGGAGGAGCAGGGAAGGGGTGCTGCTGGACACGGGGGAGGTAAAAGGAAGGGAGAAGGGCTACTGCTGGAAAGATGGAGCAGGCAATGGGTGGTGATGGGCAGCCGAGGAAAGAGAGAGACAGAAAGAAAGACAGACAGACTGCGGCCAAGGAGAGAGAAAGAAAGAAAGAAAGCCTGACACATATCTATTCTAGCACCCGTTAATGTAACAGGCTTAAAGACTAGTGTTTATCATAATCACAAAAGTAAAATAAAACATTTCCTTGATCATATGTCTCTTTAGCTATAAATTACAATATTATTATTAAGACTTAGCCAAAAGGAAAGATTTATAAACTTTAAAGAGTTTTACCTCATGCAAAATTGTTGCAGGAACAGTAATAAGCTGCTTAAATAACTGGGCATGTGATGGAAGGATGTTACAGTTGAAGGCAAAACAAATTGCGGTAGACCCGTTTCAGAATTTTGAGTTCACACCTGAAGACGTCTACAGCGAGCTGACAAGGCTCAAGGAGAACAAGGCCATGGGACCGGACAATTTACACCCAAGAGTGCTTAGAGAATTGAGAGATGTTCTGGCGGAACCGTTGGCCGTGCTCTTCAATCTCTCACTAAGCACGGGGAAAGTTCCATTAGACTGGAAAACAGCCAACGTTGTTCCTCTGCATAAAAAGGGATGCAAGGCTGAGGCTGCGAACTATAGACCGGTGAGTCTCACTTCAATAGTGTGTAAACTCATGGAAACACTAATTAAGCATAAATTAGATACGATCTTGAATGAGGGGAATCTCCGGGACCCTAGTCAACATGGATTCACCGAGGGTAGGTCCTGCCAGTCCAATCTTATCAGCTTCTTTGACTGGGTAACAAGAAGGCTGGACTCGGGAGAGTCCTTGGACGTCGTATACCTTGACTTCAGCAAAGCTTTTGACAGCGTCCCACACCGCAGACTGCTGAATAAGATGGAATCGATAGGGTTAGGAGTAACACTAACTACATGGGTTAAAGATTGGCTAAGTGGCAGACTTCAGAGGGTGATGGTTAACGGTACCCTCTCTAAAACGTCGGAAGTGACCAGCGGAGTGCCGCAGGGCTCGGTCTTGGGTCCACTTCTCTTCAACATAATCATTAGGGATTTGACTCAAGGGCTTCAAGGTAAGGTAACCTTATTCGCTGATGACGCCAAACTATGCAATATCGTAAACGGCTACAATCTACAGGATACTATGGAACAGGACCTCCGTACTTTAGAAAGTTGGTCCTCTATCTGGCAGCTGGGCTTCAACGCCAAGAAATGTAAGGTCATGCATCTTGGAAATGGAAATCCATGCAGAAATTACACCTTGAATGTAGAAACTTTGACCAAGACTATGGCAGAACGAGACTTGGGAGTGTTCATCAGTGCAGACATGAAGACTGCCAATCAAGTGGAGAAGGTTTCATCTAAGGCACGGCAGATGATGTGTTGTATCAAGAGAAGTTTCATCAACAGGAAGCCTGAGGTCATGATGCCATTGTACAGAGCCATGGTGAGACCTCATCTAGAATACTGTGTGCAATTCTGGAGGCCACATTACCGTAAAGATGTGCTCAGAATTGAGTCGGTTCAGCGGATGGCCACCAGGATGGTCTCGGGGCTAAAAGGTCTCTCGTACGAAGAAAGACTGAACAAATTGCAGCTCTATACTCTCGAGGAGCGTAGGGATAGGGGAGACATGATTGAGACATTTAAGTATGTCACGGGACGGGTCAAGGTGGAAGATGATATCTTTCTTCTCAAAGGACCCTCGAACACAAGAGGACATCCGCTCAAACTCAGGGGAGGGAAGTTTCGTGGAGACGTCAGGAAGTACTTCTTCAGGGAACGAATGATAAAGCATTGGAACAAGCTTCCAGTACAGGTGATCGAGGCCCGCAGTATCCCAGACTTCAAGAATAAATGGGATACCTATGTGGGATCACTGCAAGGGTCATACCAATGAATAGGGTCGCTAGGATATTGACTTAATAGAGCAGGTCAGTAGAGTTAAGGGGGCCAGTAGACTTATAAGGGTGGGTCAATGGTGTGGGCAGACTTGATGGGCTGTAGCCCTTATCTGCCGTCATCTTTCTATGTTTCTATGATCAGCACCCTTTTGTTGTCATATCAAAGGCAGATAAGACCCAAAAATGATGTCATTTAACAGTAATTTAAACTTTTTGCTAAACCATCCTTCAATAATATGTCAGAGTTGGATACAATATCAAAATATCAGATTATAGCTTAGTTAGTTACAACTTAGCCATACATACACACAATAGATTAAAAATATAAACATTTACTTTTAACTGATTTAACTTATATTTTGCAGAGAGGACCAACCCACTTTAGCAATCCCCCTTCCCACACGCCCCGTGGCCTTTTCAAATAAATATGTTCTTAATTTTTTCTTAAAATATGTAAAGAGGGTTCCTACTGCAAACTTACAGGAAGCTTGTTCCAAAGCTCAGGAGCCTTCCAGAAAAATGCCTGTTGTCTTGTAACCATGTTGGGGTAGATCTATAGTTTGAGAGTCTGCAGATCTCAAGGCCCTTCCAGGGATATAAACATTTAGATTGTGGCTCCTTATCATATAGATTTCTGTGGAACTTATATATACCAGTAGGTCTAAATTCCAGTAGCAACCAATGAAGACATACAGGTGCATTTTCTGGAAGTGAATGTCACAGCTGTCAACATTTCCATGAACCCCCCCTCACCCCCCGAGAAAGCCATTATTGATTGGTGAAATGGGACCCGTTGGGTGAACACTTCATTGCATAGCATACTTTGCACAAAGGCACTGAAGCACTTTGGAAGAAGTTTTAAGATAAGTGCAATTTTGGGCTGATATTTATTGAGTATGATAGATTCACACAAGCTTTAAATGAATGAGTGAGAGGTTTTGGTCGATGAACGATAATCCACCCTGCATTTGTAAATCCAATGTTCATTCATTGAACGAAGCAGGATATCTGAGACCTTTCCTCTCAACATTGACATAACTTTTAAGTTGTGGCACAGAAACCTGTTTTTTGGGTTTGAATATTTATTCTGAGAGGTTTCTAGCTCTTTCTAGAAATTTACAGTTTTGAACTAACCCATTTACCCAGAGAATGACAGTGATATTGGGGGGAGTAAGACCAATGATTTCCCTAGGGCCCTAATACCATTACACTGATCCTGCCTGGCAAAGATAGCAGGTACATATGTAAATGTAGAGTGTGCAGTGCAAAATCCTTCACTGAAGTACAGGCAAAGAATTAAAAATACTCTCTACACTTCTTAAGTAGGATGATCCCAGCGCCACCCCCCTTTCCCTGCAAAAGAAAGTATACTTGCTCAGTTTGTGTTGATATCAGACCCCTCTAGAATGTTGTGCTAATCTTCTAACTTCCTCAAAGTCTCTTCCACTACTGCAATTCTTTCACTCACCATTTGTTTTAACCTCCCCATTTACTAAGCAGTGGTAGAGGCACAGAGATCTAAATGTCCCAACCCTGATCCGACATCCATAGAATTCTTATGAGCGTCGGAGCGGTGTCAGAGCATTTAGCGCCCCAAGCCAAGGTAGAAACCTTTTCATTGGCTTAGTAAAAGAGGGCCTAAATCCACTAACGCTGACCAAATTGACCCCAAAGTTACTGTAGCAGGTTTCACCAGAACTGACACTCACCAGGCTAGAATGTTGTAAGCTTTTGGGAACTCTTTCAAGACACACCATTGAAGCTGCACCCTCTTTAAACTGATTCTGACCTCTCGGGAAACTGTCAGCATTTTTCTGGGGTTCAGGATGAGCAAAATCCGATACATTCTCCGCTTGCTCCAGAGTGGTCACAGCTACCACTCCACCACTCCCTAAAAGTGCTGCTTGATTCTCCATTGAGGCAGAAGACAGCCCCAACGGAGGAGGTGGCACACGGTCATCAGGCATGATGACATCACATGCATGCGTGGGACATCATCGTGTCAGCATCCACGCATGTGCCTACATCCTCTAGACACGGATTTTGTGGGGGCAGGCCTGGGGGGAGGAATAAGACGGGAGGTGGATTGGGACAGGACTGGAGGCATAACAGGGTGGGACCATGTTTCCTCTTTTTTTTTAAAGAGGAAATCTGGTAATCCTACCACATTGGATATGCATGAGATTGATTTGCATACACTGCCTCCTTAGTATACAAACCTGATTGGCTGGGCTTCCCCCAGGACAGGTTTAGGAATCACTGACATGCACATGGACAGTAAACACTTGGCACCCCCTCCCATACTGTATATCCACAAACAAAATGCACAGGCGCATGAGTGCACTCACATGCGCACAAGCAGGGAAGTTTGGAATGAATTCCATTAGCCATGCTCCCCCTACTTCCCCCCTTATTTAAGTTCTATTTTATTTTGTATTCATGTTCTATTTTCCAGTGATTGATTATCTTCCACAACTATATGCAATCCATTCTAGGAACTCATCTCTATACATAGAAAAGCACTGCACGTATTTTACAAGTAATTAAGTTTAATAACACTGCCTTTATTCTTTTTTTAATATATATAAGTTACAAGACTGTAAAATAATAATTTACAAAGATCACATAATCTATGTTGAAAATTGGATGGTTAAAGCAGCTGTATTAAGACTGTTTATAAGAAATTTAATTTCACTTTCCTAAATTTTTTTTTTCATACTTGCAGAACATAAACTTTCTAAAATATCATTAGCTCATTATTAATATTAAATCTTAAACCTGCCTTACAGGCATCACACATTGGAATATATTCACTATGAAAATTTTGTGTCCCTCCAAAGTTTATAATTTTACAGCAAGGCCACTTTTTGCACATAACTGTGCACTTTTGCTATAACGACATGTGGCTATTGTCGATCTGCAAACTTACGTACCAGCTGATGAGCTCTCTCCAGTCTCATGAGGCCCATTCCCTCCGGTATAGGCAACTCCGCGTGCAGCCATTGTTCAAGGATAGAGATCAAATGGCCATCAGAGTTAGACTCCGGCAATCCCACAAATTGAATATTATCTCTGCGGGAGCGATTTTCTAAATCTTCGATCTTATCAGCTTGTACCCTCAGCTGCTCCCGTAAAGACTCCATTGCTTCCAACATCGCAGTCATGGTGTCTTCGACCGCTGCCACCTGAACCTCCAGCTCACCAGTGCGCCAGGCTACATCAGATATCATTGCTTCCTGATTTGAAACTTGCCTCGGGGATCCAGAACCTGTACTGCGGAGGTGAGCTCTTTTATGTGGCTAGAAGAAAGAGACGGAGCCGCCTTCCCAGAGGAGCCTGTCATCTTGTCATTAGATTATTTTGGGTTTTCTTTTTCTTTCTTCTTGTTTTTCTGAAGAGAATTTGCACTCATATTTAGATCACAGCGAAGGAGAAATATGTCCATAGAATATTAATAAAGTTGCTAGCTTCCACTGGTATATTTAAAGGTTCGATGGAGGGGGATGAGATCTAGAGGTCAGAAGCCCAGCAGAAACACATCCCGCTGCTCTCACCACATCACGTGACTCCTTTTCAACACTGTTTTTAATGCCGTACAGTAGTAGTATCTTTGTTGGATCAACTGATTATATGAGAGGCTTTAGGGTTTGTGAAAACATATTGAGTTTAAACACATTAAAAAAACAAGGACCCCCTGATGCAAGCCCTCATTGAAACATTATCCCCCATGGCCATCTCCACTATTTGCTGTTTCTATTTTCTATGAAATGTTCTTGTTCTGTTTCTCTTCTGGGTAGATGGTGACCACTATGGTCCATCAAGTGTGTCCAGTAAGGTGGCTAGGGTGGTAATGGCCCCTCAATGCAAGTTACTTCCCCCAAACCTTTATATATATAGTGATATGGAAGGTGTGCCTGCTAGGACTGTCCCTAGTATAAAGCCCATGTCCAGAGCAGATAGTTCCCCTGCTGCTCAGTTTAAACCACAGTGTAGCCTTTTGCCTGCCGTTCCTCCTGTATGCAGCAGAGGGAGCCCTAGTGCCAGACTGCAGGTTTCCCTTCCCCCTCATAATCAGGAAAAGAGAAACAGGATATCCGGTACACCTGAGCGTTTGGGGCGTGGTTGCCAGCTCCTAAACCTCAGGTCTGCCCTACTGGAAAGGCAGAAGGAAAGCTGGAGTGAACCAAGGCAGTTGCAAAGCTCAGGGCTGGGAGCTCTGCCAAGCTGTTCTGTACCTGAATGTATGGAACTGGTAGAGGCAGGAGTAGAGACGCCTACAGTCCCTTTGGAAGAGTTCCAGGCCATGGAACTGGAGTTGGAGCCGGAGCCACTTACAGGGATACCTTCCAGTGAGCAGCCCATGGAAGTCTGTTAATCCAAGGCAAGTGCAAGTGGCCATAAACTCTTATGCTGGATTACAAATATCCAGGTTTTTCTGGAGGGACTATTTTTGGTAGTACAGACTGTTTTGTAGTCAAGGTGGTGGGGGTTAGCCCCACGTTAAAATTGGAGGGATAGAGGGCCATATTTTGGTAACATTCCATCACGTGGAGCACACCACCTTGTCCAGCACTACTGCGGCTGGAGGAATCAGTGCTGAGGCACTGGTTCAGGCACAAGTCTTTTTGAGAGAAAATAAGGACTTATGCTGGGACTATATTTTGGCTATACAGAAAAACCTTATTGTTTGGAACTCTGACTGACCGAAAAGAATCCCTTTTTGTGGAGACGTGGAGGGACATAATCAAAAAAAGCATCTAAGTCCCCTTTTGGCCTAAGTCCCTAAACGTTCAACCCAGAAGCAAGGAAAGTGTCCATTACCAAAACAAACGTCCATGTTTTGATTATGGCCTTCCCCTGCCTAAACGCCCAATCTCCACTACGTCTAAAAGTACCCCCACAGCACGTCTACACTTTTAAGCCATAATGAAACAAAAAAATGCCTAAGCCAAAAACGTCAAACAGAAGGGCTTTTAGGCGAAGGAGGAGCCAGTCCTTCGCCTAAAAGCTGGATTCTGTAACCGGTGTCTGTCAAAAACAACACCGGTTACAGAATCCCCCCCTCCCCACAACCATCCAGGCAGGAGGGTGCCAAGCCCTCCTGCCATGGCAAACCGCGACCCCCCCCTTCCCGACAACATCGGGGCAAGAGGGAGCCCAAGCCCTCTTGCCCCGTTGAAGCCGCGACCTCCCCGACTCGATTGGGCCAGGAGGGAGCCCAGGCGACCCCCCCTACACCCCGACACATTCGGGCCAGGAGGGAGCCCAACCCCTCCTGGCTCAGGCAACCCCCCTACATGTTCGGACCAGGAGGGAGCCCAAGCCCTCCTGGCCCAGGCGACCCCCTTACCCCAACCCCCCACTACATTATGGGCAGGAGGGATCCCAGGCCCTCCTGCTCTCGACGAACCCCCCTCCTCCCCAACTTCCGCCCCCCCCCCAGAACCCCCGATCGGCCTCTATTCTGATTGGCCCAGGCGCCTTAGGCCCCACCAAATTGTTAATTCTAAAAAGAATTCTAAAACCCTAAACTATATGGTTAATAAGAAAGACAAAGACATAAGTTCCAAGAAACACACAAATTAATCTTTTGAGAATTTTAGCATTGATGAGGTGGTATAGACAAGAATGTAACAGAGTTCACAATAGCATGGGATAAGAACAGAGGGTTCTCAATTCCAAGGAAGTGCAGAAAAAGATTAGGGCCAACTGTGAGTTATGGCTAAGGATTTGAAAACCCCTCTAAGCCTTATTTGCTGGGAATGAACTTCTGGCCCTTCTTTCCTTTCTTTTTTTTTTAAATTCTTTATTTATAATTTTCTAACATTTGACAAAATTATCAGTCAAAAGCAAAATACAATGAAATGAAAATATTTTCATCATAAAGGGCCAATGACACTTGATCCCTACTTTTAGGATAATAAACATTATCAAAGTATGGTTAGTCCACAATTACGGAGAACGGAGCTGAATAACTGAGAAACATTATAAGGGTAACAAAAAAGAGAAGAAAATAAAGACTCAGCTTGATAGCCCCAGAACCATTAATTCCTGAGCAGATCTATTGGGTTCAATCCTTACGGTGAGGAGGTTAATTGACCTTTAGTAACAATAAATTTAGACAGCTGCTGTGGCTCATAAAAAACATACCTATTCTGTTGATACACTAGTACACATTTGCAAGGGTATTGCAGAACAAAAGTTGCTCCTAACTGCAAAACCTGCGGTCTCAAAAGTAAAAACTGTTTACTTCTTTTTTAGGTAGGCTTAGATACATCTGGGTACATCCTTACTTTATATGTCATAAAGGAAACATGTCTGTATCTAAAAAAAAGTTTTAATAACCATTCCCTATCTGAATCAACAGGAAATTAGTCAAGTCCAAGCAATCAGCAAAAAGATTCTGTTGACTGGGACTCTGAGATATTACCTTCTTAAGCAAGTAATAAATTTTTGATAGAGACGGATATGATGTCTCAGGCACTTTCAAAATTTCACTTAAATACCTTTTAAACATATCCAATGCAGAAACAGACACTACTTTAGGAAAATTAATAACCCTAAGGTTATACCTTCTAACTACATTTTCCAACATTTTATACTTGAAATGCAAATTTCCGCTATCTTTAACCCAGACTAGGGCTTGCGCCTCCAAAGATTTCAGCCTGGCATCACAGTCCACCGACTTGCTTTCCAGGCTTGAGATTTTGTTCTTTACACTTCCCCCTCTGAATCCGCAGTTTCAGCATCTGCGGATTTACTTATTCGCGATTTTAAAACAACAAAAATTTTTTTTAATTTTTCGGGCTATTTTAAGCCCTGTAAGCCCCCCCCCCCCCCCCCTTAAGCCTTACCTGGTGGTCTAGTGGGTTTTCGGGGCAGGAGCAATCTTCCCATGCTCTTGCCCCATGCAGATCGCTCATAAGAAATGACTGCCTTGAGCTCCCATAGTCTCTCGAGACTACAACGGGAGCAAGACAGCCATAATCAGCATAAGCATCAGCATAAGCAAATGGGGAATGTGGAATGTGGAAGTGCACACCGCCAACTCATCCTTGTGCAGCTATCTCATTCCATTTCTCTACTGCCCCATACTCTAGGTGTGCTTTGGGATGGACAAGAGGTTGGTCCCCTCTCTAAATTTTGCAGGTATCCATGCTGAATTGGTGCTGCTCTCTCCACTACTAATAAGATTTCTTATCCTTTGCCTTCCTTCCCCACCCCTAAAAGAAAGCAAGCAACTTGCAACTATATTCCCTAACTTCACTCCTAACCCATGCACATGCAGGCCTCTCATACCTCCTCCTGTCTCCTCATAGCCCTCTTCCTCCTCCCCACTTCTTCTCCTCTCGCTCCCTTCTACCTCCCCCTACTCAGCTATCTTATTGTCTTCTTCTCCAGATCCGAAACCTTTCATTTTTTACCTCATCGATCTGTTGTTGTCTCCCAAATTCTAATCATGGCCAAAAATGTTTCCTTACCCCCCTACTGCCCAGGTCCCTGCTTTGTAGTAAAGTTCCTTCCTTCTACTCTCATATGCCACTACCAGTACCACCACTGCCACAGCCACTTCTTCCTGGTGTTTTTGCCAGTGCCTGGGAAATTGCTACCACTACCACCACTGTCTCCTAATGAGGTCCAGTTAAAGCAAAGACACTGATCCCCCCCCCCCCCCTCTCCCCAGTTACAAGTGGGCAAGAGGAGTTTTGAAATTCTGGCTATGAGATTGCAAATGAAAAGAAAATGAGCATAGTATATGGCTCACACACTAGATTTCCATAGAGTCGTCTGCGTCTCTGTTTCCTTTTCTTTGCTTAGGATAAGTGAGTAGTGGCCAGGAAAGGTGAGCTGGAGTCTCCCGCTTTGTGCATTAACTGCTGTTCTATGTCGTTGGGCAGTCTAATACTCCATATTAAAAATAATTAGCTTGGCTTCATTTAATACTTCACAGCGGCATTCATGTCAATAAAAGCAAGACATTAAAAATCTAAATGAAACAAACGATTCCTTGTTGCTTTTGCTGAACATCCAAAAAGAAAGATTAATTTGTCATGCCACAGTGACTTCCAGCCTGATTATATCTCAGCTACTCTTATTTCTACTAAGCCCTCAGAACATCTTGATAATGTCCATGAGTGTACAAACTCCTTTCCCAGGTCTTTGATTCTTAGAGCGGCCAAGCAATGCGGATTCAAAACCTGAAAATGTTCAAGAGACACATTGGACCAAGGACGCAGGATGCTTGGATGGGCAGTCGCTGAAGCCAATGGAATTCACTCTGTGTCTCTCACTCTTCACAACTTACTTGAAACCAGCTTCTCGGGAATAGCAAACAATGGAGAAGATAGCTTGCTGCACTCCTACAGCATGGAACTATTATTTCAGTTAGGCTTAATGGCTAGGGTTACCATACTTTTGACCTGAAAAAAAAAAAAAAAAAAAAAAGAGAGAACATATAGAAATACAGAAATATGACGGCAGATAAAGGTCAAATGGCCAATCCGCAATAACCATGATCTCTTCCTCTCTCTCCGAGAGATCTCACGTGCCTATCCCAGGCCCTTTTGAATTCAGACACAGTCTCTGTCTCCATCACCTCTTCCGGGAGACTGTTCCATGCATCTACCACCCTTTCTGTAAAAAAGTATTTCCTCAGATTACTCCTGAGCCTATCACCTTTTAACTTCATCCTATGCCCTCTCATTCCAGAGCTTCCTTTCAAATAAAAGAGACTTGACTCATGCACATTTACATTACATAGGTATTTAAACGTCTGTATCATATCTCCCCTCTTCCGCCTTTCCTCCAAAGTGTACAGATTGAGCTCTTTAAGTCTGTCCCCATACGCCTTATGACGAAGACCACGCACCACCCTTGACTCTACCCTCGTACCACCCCTGGCCCAGCCCCCCCCCCCAGAAGCTAGTTTAGCAGAACCAGCTTACAAGGAATCCTGTGGCTTGTCCCCTCTTACCTGCTCAGGGCTGCAATTCTATTTTCTTTGGGCTGCCAGGAGCTCACTGAAGTGAGCCTGCTGCCGTCAGGCTGCTCCAGAAACCACCTCTATGCGGCAACTTCCTGTTCCAGCAGAGGCAGGACCTGCAAAAGAGGTGGCTTCTGGGGCAGGCCGATAGCAGCAGACTCATCACTGAGCTGCCGGCAGCTTGAAGAAAATAAAATAGAATTGCAGCACCAAGGAGGTTAAGAGGGGGAAGAGCCACCGGATTCCTTGTAATCTGACCCTGCCAAACCCGAACAGACTCCATAATTTAAAAATCTGTCCAGATACCTGGACAGTCCTTTAAAAAGAGGGTATGTCTTGGTTTTCTGTTACGTATGGCAACCCTACTTACTGGTAGAGTTTAGTTCTTATTTTAACTTAACTAATGAGCTTTTCTTTTATAAAAAGTAACTGTTATAAGACATTTGGGTGAGGAGTGGGGGGGGGGGGTGTTATAACGGTGAAGTAAAAATCGAGTCACAGATATCTCAGTACGGCACGTTGCTGACTCCCAAGTAAAAAGATTAACGCTGCTTGTGAGCCACCCTGCAAGCAACATCATTGCATCAGCCAGGGCCACATCTTAAAGGGGCCAGTAACTTTAGGAAATAGGTGAGATCATAACATTCTCCCCAAGCACAGCTCCTTGATGCTTAAGTCAGTCAGAAATTACCATCTGTTTAAGAAACAACTGAAGATATTTTTGTTTGCTAAGTTTGCAGCTCATTATCTATGAATCGTGAATCATGGTTTTGCTGCTATCTTGTGACATTCTAGGGTAGTGACAGTGGCGTACTAAGGGGGGGAGGCAGATCGTTCAGGTTCCCTTCTTGGTGAGGGCACTGGCACCTCTCTGCCCCCCCCCCCACCCCCGCATGCCATACTCGTGCCTTACCTTCCCCGCTCCCATACCTCTTTAAAATCTTTGCCAATGTGAGCAACTACTTGAGCCAACTGTACGAGCCGGCCTGGCTCCCTCTGAAATTATTTCTGAGTAATGAGGCCAGGAAGTGATGTCAACGGGAAAGCTAACATTAACTCGAGGTGCAGGCCAGAGAAGCTTCTTGCTCTGGCAAAGATTTAAAGAGGTACGGGGGAGGGGGAGAACCGATTGTGGTAGGAGTGGGGGGCAGAAAAGAGGGTAAAGGGGTTGGCGCAGAAGGAGCGGGGTGGGGGGGACAGAGAGGAGGGCACAGGGATCTTCACTAATTTTTAACCAGGAGCCACTTTGAATCCAAATGAGCTGAAGGAGAGCTACAAAATATCTTCCTAGGTGAGGCCAAGACACTGCTTACTAGCAAGTGACAAGGACATCTATCCCTTCAAGCCTACTCTTAAACTTTTCTTTGGAGGCATCCTCAAGGATTGGTACCTATCCTCTTGAGAAATGCTATGTCCTTAAATCATGCAGCCCTTCCCCAATCCACCACCTGCTTTCTGTCACAAGCTTGCGAAGAGGGTCCCCCCGGAGTTCTCCAGGGGCTGCCACTGGCCCAGGGTCTTGCACTGTACAATGTAGACCACTGTCCTAGAGAATGCTCTAGTTCAGGGGTAGGGAACTCCGGTCCTCGAGAGCCGTATTCCAGTCGGGTTTTCAGGATTTCCCCAATGAATATGCATGAAATCTATTTGCATGCACTGCTTTCAATGCATATTCATTGGGGAAACCCTGAAAACCCAACTGGAATACAGCTCTCGATGACCGGAGTTCCCTATCCCTGCTCTAGTTTCTCTTTTGCTACCTGCACTGAAGTGTATGAGGACTGTTTAAAAAGTATCAGACCTTAATTTTTCTTGCGTAAACAAATAAAGCTAGGGAGGCATAGTTTGGTGCATGTATGTAGGCGACCCTAATGTGCATGCTTGAAATTTTTCCCGCCTATAGAAGCTGTCAGTCGCTGGCAGACCGCTGATGAGTGAGGAAGTGTAAGTGAACGCAGTCTGATTTTCATTTTTGACAAAATGACAGAAAAAGTTGAACAACGCTATTGCATTAAATTTTGTGTAAAGCTTGGCAATTCCCAAGTAGAAATGATCCGCAAGATTCAACAGGCCTTCGGGGATGAAGCAATAGGCACCACACAGATAAAGGAGTGGTACAACCGCTTCAGAGATGGCTGCACATCAGTGGAGAGTGAAGCATATTCTGGTAGGCCCTCAACATCCAGAAATGAGATTGTCATTGACCAAGTGAGGACCCTGGTGATACAGGATTGTCGAATCACCAAGGGGTACTACCAAGAGGTTCTGCATTGCTTTTGTAATGCTGTGAGATGCAAACGGCTGAACCTGTGGGCAGTGGACAATTGGCAGCTCCATCATGATAATGCACCTGCCCATTCTTCACATTTGATATGGAGTTTCCTGGCCAAACACAACACACCTGTGATTCCTACTCTCCCGACATGGCTCTGTGTGACTCCTGGCTTTTCCCCAGAAAATGCCCCTGAAAGGGACCAGATTTCAGTCAAGAGAAGACGACATACAGAATGTGATGGACCAGTTGCGAGCAATCTCAAAAGAGGCGTTCCAGCGCTGCTTCTGACAGTGGCAGAGCCATTGGAAGAAGTATGTGGCAGCCCAAGGGGACTATTTGAAGGAGATTAGTACAAGATTGCTGTATCTGAATACGAGTATTTTTTATGAATAAAGGTCTGATACTATTTGAACAGCCCTCGTATAGGTATATTCAGGCTAGAAGACTAACAAGTAATGAATAATGCTGCTTGCAAGATGGCTCACAAGCAGCATTATTCTTTTTGCATTACTGAGATACTATCCCTGCAATATTACATAATAATGAGTTGCTCTATGCACATTTGCATCTCATAATTAATGTGGGGGACCCTAATAACTCTTCTTAGGGCACCTCAACCAAGGTTGGAGCTCTTCATCATGCATTAAGGGGTAAATAACAAACGTTAATGCCCTAATGCAGCTTGATAACTAAAAAGTTATCAAAGGGAAGGTACTGCTTTTTTATTTTTAAAAAAAAAGGTTATAAAGGTTAGGACTCTTTAGCATAGAGGAGACATGACTGAAGGGGTATAAAATAGGTTTATAAATCATGAATGGTTTGAAACAGATTAGCAGGGGCCACTTATTTATCCTCTCAAATAGGGAAGGATTCAATAAATGGTGCTAAAAAATAAGTATAACAGTTATTTCAATACAAGCTAAATATCTTCAAGAAATATAACCACACCAAAATAATATTCATCCACTCTTAATATCGGAAAAAGTGTGCCATATATTCTTCAACTTATAGAAGTGGAAGTGCCATGAAAAATCCATGCTCAGCGCTATTTGATAAAAAGCACTCCGGGTTCCACATGCTTTATGTGGATTACATAAGAACATAAGCAATGCCTCTGCTGGGTCAGGCCTGAAGTCCATCTTGCCCAGCAGTCCGCTCATGCGGCGGCCCAACAGGTCCAGGACCTGAGCAGTAATCCTCTATTTATACCCTTCTATTACCTTTTCCAGGAGGAAATTGACCAATCCTTTCTTAAATCCCAGTACTGTACTCTGCCTTATAACGTCCTCTAGAAGCGCATTCCAGGTGTCCACCACACGTTCGGTAAAGAAGAACTTCCTGGCATTTGTATTGAATCTGTCCCCTTTCAACTTTTCCGAATGCCCTCTTGTTCTTTTATTTTTTGAAAGTTTGAAGAATCTGTCCCTCTCTACTCTCTCTATGCCCCTCATGGTCTTATAAGTCTCTATCACAGTGGTGTACCTAGGGTATGTGGCACCCGGGGCCCATCATTTTTTGACACCCCCCCCATGTAAAAAAATATTTTTTGTAATAACCATGAAAAATAAATGGTCATAATAGAAACAGGCACTGAAAATTTTCTTTTATTGAACCTCATATATGTAACCATTAATCCAAACATAATATAAATTATGTCTGAATTGTCATGACATCAGAAGTACATATGGAGTAGTTG
This sequence comes from Geotrypetes seraphini, assembly GCF_902459505.1. Lineage (NCBI taxonomy): Eukaryota > Metazoa > Chordata > Amphibia > Gymnophiona > Dermophiidae > Geotrypetes > Geotrypetes seraphini. The sequence continues at coordinate 170,893,774 of NC_047089.1, read as the reverse complement.
CAGGTGATGCTTGGGACAGTTCTGATTGTGTTAGTTCGGTTTTATGTGTTTTTTGAATAGAAGGGTTTTTATTTCTTTTTTCAAGGTTTTGTAGTTTGTGGTCGAGGTCAATAGGTTGTAGAGTTGGGGGTCGAGTGTTAGGAGGTTGTCGAACAGTTTTTTTCTTTTGACGATTTTGGTTGGAGGGTGTGTGAATGGTGCGTGAGTTCTCCTATGTCTGGTTGAAGTGGATTTAATTATTTAACTGAATAAATTAGTAACCCCCCCCCCCATTCCACACACATTAATTCTCTTCTATTTTTGTTCCCATTCTAAAAAACACTGATAATTTCCCAGAAAAAAAATACATTAAAATAAGAAGTGAAAACAAAGGCCCCTACAGATGAGAACATAACATAAGAATAGCCTAACTGGGTCAGACCAATGGTCCATCATGCCCAGTAGCCCATTCTCATGGTAACCAATCCAGGTCACTAGTACCTGGTCAAAATCCAAAGAGTAGCAACATTCCATGCCACCAATCTAGGGCAAGCAGACACTTCCCCCATGTCTTAATAACAGACTATGGACTTTTCCTCCAGGAATTTGTCCAAACCTTTCTTAAAATCAGCAATGCTAGCTGCTTTTACCATAATTTCTGGCCACTTCATTTTTAAGTTTAGATCTTTCCTTCCAAACAGAGACCTTATTAGATGTCAAATACAGAAAGAACAAGATAACTTCACAAGGACTTAGCTGTGCAGGAAATGTGAATCTCCTCATACACCCACCATATAATGCAAAAATGTGCAAAGGTCTGGTTTTTTCTTTCGATCACTACATAGCCTAATGCCACACAAGCAGCGCTGTTACAAACATATTCTGAAGGTCAATGCTAAGGTTAACAAAGTTTCCTTCCTTGGACCACAAGGAGATACTGACAAACCACTGGAAGAGATCCCAAAACAACTACCCAGGCACAACACCCAAAGACCCACTCAGTGTGTGAACCAGTTGAGTGGAGTGGACTAACTGGGGGGTGGAAATGGGCCCGGAGTTTGCTCAGCAGAATTTCCCAGACCACCTCTTCCTCTCAACACATTGACACGCTGCCGCCATCACCATCACCATTAGGAACACCTCATCGGGTAGGCCAGCAATGCTTATAAACTTTATAAAACACATTTTTATATTTTCTTATAAAGCACATATTTTAACTGAACTCTCTGACATCCTCAGCCTTGCCATTCACAAAAATAGAAGGAAGAAAAGTTCCCGTTTCCTGCTGTCTCTTGTCTCCGGCCTATACAATATTTTTCTTCTGCAGACCCTTCAAAAGTCTGACCAAATCCTCGTTTCACTTGCATTATAAAGTACTGAGGATGCCATCTCTCTCCAATCCCAGGTCCTAAAGTCTAAGACTGTAGCGCAAATTAATGCTGCCCGATTCAAGAAAAAAAAAAAATTTGATTCGATTCAGCCTATTGAATTGGTTTCTCGATTCAACTTTCCTGCTCAATTGGGTGTTTGGGTTTTTTTTTTTCAACTATCCTGGTGGGTTTATTTTATAGCTTTTTCACCCCCCTTTGGCTTCTCCTAACCACACTGGCGCTGTGGTGTAAATAAAATAAAGGAAAAAAAAGGACTTTTCCTCTCTGTTAAATCCTAGCTCATGTTTGCGGTCTAACACCAGCTCTGGCAGGATACACATTTCAAATCTGACATATTGTAATCACAAAATAGAAAATAAAATTAGTTTTTCTACCTTTTGTTGTCTGGTTATTTTTCAAATCTTGTTGGTCCAAGGCTCTGGTTGTCTTCTGATAACTTGCTTGCCAGGGTCTCCTTCTTCCTTCTTTCTGCATGCTAACCATCCATCTGCCATCTCTGTCCTCCTCATTTCCCTTCCCTCCCCAGGAGGTCTGGCATCTATCCTTTTTTCGTCTCCCTCCACAGATCCATCTTTTCTTAACTACCCTTTCATCCAGCATCTCTCCCTCCTTCCCCACCACCCCAGGGGCCACCATCTCTCCCTTTCTTTTCCCAACTACCCTCCTATCCAGTATCTCTATCCCCCCCTCCACACCATCCCTTGTGTTCAACTTCTCTCCCTTTCTGTTCCTTCCCTCTCTAAAAACCATGGTCCATCATCTCTCTCCTCTATTTTCAGACCCATTATTTCTTCCCACCCAAAGTCTGGCATATGCGCGTCTCTTTGAATCCCCCATTCCCTCCATGTATTTCTACACCAAGGCCCCCCTCCCTGAAGGCCTGTCCCCCCCTTAAAGTCTGCATCCCACCCCTGAAGGCCTGCACTCCCCCCGAAGGCCTGTACCCCCCCCTTGGAGGCCAGCACCCTCCTTGGAGGCCTGCCTGCCTGTCCCCCCCCCCTCCCTTGAAGGCCTGCCTGCCTACCTTATCCCCTTGAAGGCCTACCCCCCCTTGAAGGCCTGTCCCCCCCCTTGAAGGCTTGCCTCTCCCTCCCCCCTTGAAGGCCTGTCCCTCCCTTGAAAGCCTGCCTGCCTGTCCCCCCCCTTTAAGGCCACGTCAGAGGAGGGGCGGGACCACGGCGCAGGAAGCAGTGCCGAAGCAGCTCAGGGATCGCTGACATCGCGATCCCTCTGCGGACTACTTCATAGATGGTGCAGGGAGGCCAGGGGGGCGAGCGGTCCTTCGAGGGTGGGTGGGACTGAACGGCAAGGCCAGGAGCACCCCCTCAGGGCTTGCACACGGAGCGGTCCGCCCCCCCCCCCCCCGCTCTCCCCTTAGTACGCTACTGCTCTATCATATCCCCTCTAAGTCTCCTCTTCTCCAGGGAAAAGAGACCCAGTTTCTCCAATCTCTCAGCGTATGAAAGGTTTCCATCCCTTTTATCAGACGTGTCTTACACCAACTGAAACCTGGTATAAATACCGGAAAACAAGTTGGGCTCACAGCCCCCAAATTCTGTAAGCATGTGTGTAGCTTGCTGGAACACCATTACCCGTCCATGACCACGCCCCCTTTGGGTTGTGCGAGAAGATTTAGGTGTGGTTTTTTATAGAATTGCGCATAGGCAATTGCATACCGAACTCCAAATTAGTTGCAATTAACAATAATTGTTAATGACTAACTACCGTATTTTTACGCATATAGGCCCTGATTCTCCAAAGTGCATCCCGATTTTAGGCAGCTGTAGGCGTCCTACAGCTGTCTAATCAGCCAATCGGGATGCACGTTTTAAAAAAAAAAATGCTCCCCAGGCAAGCCTGAAGGCGCCTCCGGGAGCCTAGGGAGACCCGCAAGATGCCTAAGCTCGTCTAAGGGCCTTAGGCGGGCCTTAGGCTGAACCTAGGCGGCCCTACGCATCTCCCTAGTAGAGGAGAAGCTTAAAATGTAGGCCAGCAAAATGCTGGCCTACATTGTAAGTAGACGCGGCCACTATACTTATCGCGGCAAGGGATCTCTCTGCCGCTATAAGTATAGCGGGCCGCGGCTCCCTGACCAGGAGGGTGCCCAAACCCTCTGCCCGAAGATGCACCCCCCCCGACACTACCGACCGCCCCCCCCCGATACTACCGACCGCCCCCCCCCCCCCGACATTACCGATCTCCCCCCCTCCCCCCGACATTATCGATAGCTGGCAGGAGGGTGCCCAATCCCTCCTGCCCGAAGACGCACCCCCCTCCCCGGCGCTAACAACCCCCAAACCTCCACTCCACCAAACCTGTTCTTAGATGGGTCTTGCACGTCTTGAGCCGGCAGGCACGCCTCGTCGAAATGAAGCGGCCCCGCCCCCTCCCGGCCCATCCCGCCGAAGCCTAAGGCTGATTGGCCTAGGCTCTAGAAGCCTGGACCAATGAGGCCTTAGGCATAGCGGGTCCGCCCATCCCCTCTTAATCTAAGGCCTGATTGGCCAAACAGACCTAAGGCCTGATTGGGGGGGGGGAGATCGGTAATGTCAGGGGGGGGGGCGGTCAGTAGTGTCGGGCGGGCGGTCGGTAGTGTGGGGGGGTGCGTCTTCGGGCAGAGGGTTTGGGCACCCTCCTGGTCAGGGGGCCGCGGCCCGCTATACTTATAGCGGCAGAGAGATCCCTTGCCGCGATAAGTTTAGTGGGCCGTGTCTAATCTAACCCGTTTCTCTAACCCGCGTCTGTAACATGGACGCCGGTTACAGAATCGGGGTTTAGTTTAGGCCAATTCTGAATAGGACGCCTCTCCCGGGCGTCCTATTCAGAATCAGGGCCTAGGTGTCTTGCGGGCCTCGCCTTCAATATAGGCGGCCTGCCTGAGGAGCATTTTTTTTTAAAAACATGCATCCCGATTGGCTGATTAGACAGCTGTAGGACGCCTACAGCTGCCTAAAATCGGGACGCACTTTTAGAGAATCAGGCCCATAATGCGCGCGCTATACACGATTTTACAAACCGCGCAATAACCATGCGCGTAATATTTGTGAGCGCGTTATACAATTTTTTTTACATTGCTGATACCACATTCGACGACACCCATACAGCAGAGACGGCATTTGCCGCCCCGATAATGCCGCCCCTGCCATATGGGTAATGTTAAATGCCGCCCGACTTTTAGTGAGAAAATTTTTTTTCGTTTTTTAATTAACTGCAAAATTTTTATTCTGCTGCCCCAATCGTCAGATTCCCCCTACTCCTCAGTCGTCGGGTTGTCGGATTCTCTTCCCCCTCCGGTTGGGCCCAAAATACATAATTCCGGCCCTTCCCAGTCCCAATGAGCCGACTTTATGAATGTAAGCGCCCCTATTCACCCGGTCAAACTCAAATTGCCCTGCTAGGATAGAGTTGAGACTAAGTTTTTCAATTCAGAATTTTTTATTTGGCAGATTTTAATATTTAATCAGCAGTCCAGCGGGTTACTTATAGAACATTCAAATCCCCTTCACACAAATGGGGTGGCGGGAGGAGTTTCTAATAATGAGGAGCATGCGCAATATACGCGTGGGTGCGCTATAAGGAAATTTTTTTACATAAATGCTTTGTTCCCGCGCGCTATACGCGTGGGCGCGTTATACACGTATGCGTGTTATATGCATACAAATACGGTAATTTAGTTGCATGCGCAACTTAGGATCATGTTCAAATTTGGGTGACTTTTATAGAATTTTGAGGATAGTGCCAGGGGGTATTCCATGAATCTAACCGATAGAAGAATTAAAATACATTCAAGAAAGCACTTTTTTTTTCAATTGAATTTCATAATTAAGTAGTAGAATTTGTTGTTGGGAATGTGATTATATTTAGTGGTTTACAAAATATTTTTGAACAAGTTATTAGCCAGAGGGATCACTACCTCTTCTGGGAATAAGCAACAGGAAAGGGATCGTTCCAACAAGACAGTGATCTACCAGATACTTCCAAATGCCCTGGAGCAACCCTGGCATAAGGATTCTGGCCTCAGAACCATAGCCGTAATGACCAGAGAGAACGCTGGTCTGAGCTAGCAGGGTACAGCTTACATTCGTAAGTGCAGACATGCCTGCAAAAGAGGCAGGATAAGTGCACGTATTTGTCAAAGGAGTTACAAGGAAGCACGCCAACTATGTTGAAAGGATATCCAATAATCCCCTGGATTCATTACAGACTTTAGTGGAAGGAGATGGAATGAGTGCAGCACAAACAGGAGTCACCATCAAAAACCGAGAACAAAGAAAGGTCTTATCAAACTGAGGAAACCGTTTCGCAGCAATTGTCTTGTTTTATTATTTAGGATGGATTGTTCCGTTACCATTTGTAACTACTGCAAAATCATTATTAAAAGAACTGTTAGTGCTTTGATTCACTTATGGAATCTTCCTTGGAGCTGTGCCTTCCCTTTGCTCTAACCCCCCCCCCCCCTTCCCCGATGGTATCTATGTGCAAATGTTAGGGATCAGTTTAAATATGGAAGTTCATACCCCCCCCCCCCCCCCGGCAATGTTTTGAACTGCATATGCAAATTTGGGCATGCGCCCAATTTGCGCATGCAACTTAATTGAGTAAACAAGCCAATCAGCACCGATAATTAGCAACTAAACAAGCAATTATCATCACTAATTAGACTTTACAAGTGCATCTTTTTAGGCGTATTCTATAAAGAGGTGTGTGCAAATTCTAGTACTTGGGAGTAAAAAGAAGTGTAGCCATGGGAGGGGCATTGGCAGGTTGTGGCCATTCTAAATATTTATGGGTAGGTGAAGGATTTATATTGCATTTTAGCACTGTGTGCATATGGTAGCGCTATAGAAATAATAAATAATAGGAGTTTTAGTTGGTGTAAATGGTCATGCCTAAATTTATTCATGGGGCCCAGTGCTAAGTGCTATTCTATAAACTGTGTCTAACTTTAGACATAGGTTATAGAACATAAGAAATGCCTGCACCGGATCAGACCTGGGGTCCATCCAGTCTGGTGATCCGCACACTCGGAGGCTCAGCCAGGCATACCCTGGCGAATACATTAGTCACTCGTATCACTCAATGTGCCCTGCAAGAAGATGTGCGTCCAATTTTCCCTTAAATCCTAGAATGGTGGTTTCCTCCACCATCTCTTTCGGGAGAGAGTTCCAGGCGTTCGCCACTCGTTGTGTGAAGCAGAACTTCCTGACATTTGTCCTGGCTGTGCTAAGTGGGTTTTTCTTCTACGCCCGATTTTTGAGCACCATATAGAAAATTTCCCAAAATATCCAGGAATTGCAAAGGGGCGTATTATGAGTGTGGTTTAGGCATGGCCTCTGCAAGTCAAAGTAAACACATGTATAGGACCTATTATTTCCATGTGGGATTTACAGCTACTCCCTGGCATGAATAGGTTTTAAAAAAGTGTTTATTATAGCCTGCCCTGCACTGGAAGGTATAAGGGAGGTATCCTTCTTAATCCTTATTGTTTATTTCTCCCTTCAAACTGAAAATTAAGATGTATTTAATTAGCAGCATTCACTTGTATAAGTTTCCAAAATGGTTGACATGTGAAGCTGACAGGTTTTCTTCATGTGTATTTGTAAAATGTATGCTCTCGCTGGGTGTGTTGGAAAGTACATGTGCACTCCTGCAGGTCTTTTAGAAAAGGCGATAGACAGCTAATCATTTTCTAAAACAGCACTGGAATTGAGCAAATCCCTACCTGAATGTCTCAATTCCAGTCTCTATGTCAGGGGTGTCAAACTCAAATACACTGTGGGCCAAAATTAAAAACTTCGACAAAGTTGCAGACCAAACAAAACAAGTGCTGTGGTCATATCCATGTTTAAGGACAAGGTTCGGCAAAAGAAACTAAAAGAGCGTAAACATAAAAGTGGCCAAAGAAGCATTGCGGGCACATAATAAACTAAAACCCAACAAAAAAATATAATTAATATAAATAGTGAAAAATAAATAATAACAAAACCTTGCATACAGAAAGGTTTAAAAATGCATTAAAAAAATGTCTCTGCTGTCCTGCACTAACAAACTTTGCAGTGTGGCAATAGACTTTAGAAAACATAAAAACCCATCAGCTAATATTTTATGGGAACTTAAGATAACTTAAAATAACTATGGGCCTCTTCTATCAAACTGCGCTAGCAGTTTGTAGCATGGTGAGCCGCGCTGAATGGCCCACACTGCTCCCGATGCTCATAGAGTTCCTATGAACGTCGGGAGCAGCACGGGCCATTCAGTGCGGCTCTCTGCGCTAAAAACTGCTAGTGCAGTTTGATAGAAGAGGCCCTTTGTGCAAGGTTAAAAATAAAAAGGAAGAATGAAATAAAGCCATGGTGGCTCTTACCTAGTAGAGACAATCTGTAGTGCTCTGAGCTGAGCAAACCGAAAGTAAAACCAGCTCAAAAACGCCGGCAATTTAAAAAGGGAGGTCACATGACAAGTGCCGTAGTCACAACCGTAATCATAAGCAAAAAGTGACACGAAAAAAATGCTAAAGAAAAATCGATGGTCACACGATGAATTATAACCCAATTAAAAATAATAAATAAAAGTGAAAGGACTAAAAACAACTGACACACATTGTGAAGATAGTATAGCTCTAGTAGGCATTTGGTATTTTCTCACAGGCCAAATATAATTACAGTGCGGACCAGATTTGGCCCGCGGGCCTCAGTTTGAAACCCCTGCTCTATGTTCTATGTAAAATGGTGCTTTATGTATGGCAGGGAGTAGATACTTTAATAGGCATACTGTTTACTAGTCAGGCTGAGAGAATGAAAGGGACTGGCTTCTAGTTTGATGAATGATGGGGGGAGGGCATAAGAAGACTGCTTTTCTGTAGGCAAACTGATATACAGTGGTACCTCGGTTTACGAGTGCACCAGTTTGCGAATGTTTTGCAAGACGAGCAAACATTCACAAACTTAATGCCTGGTAAACCGAGCTTGCCTCGCTGTACGAGCGCCCCCCCCCCCCCCTCCGCGATCCGGCATCTTAGAGTACAATGATAGTTCCTGGAGATTCCATTCTGCCTGTCTCATTCTATATACCAAAATAAATATATTCATCTCTTCTGTTTTTCATAAAGCACGCTTCTCATTGTAAGTAAGAAATAGAATCTTTTTGACATACTTGTTCTTACAGCGGCGGAACAAACCACAAAAAAATAAAACACAAAAATAAAATTTATTTCAGTGCAAAGTGCTCTCAGTACTACAATTCTAGTCTGGCAAACAAACGTATGTTACTCATTACGAGGGATGGGAAGCATATGTCAAGGAAAGAATATGAAGCTGTGACTCAGAACTGTGGATTACTCTTTCATCCCTTGTATTCCATCTTTGCTTAAGATGAGTAAAATTAAAGCTTCTCTCTCTGCAGACTTGATTCACTGAGGGAGAGTGTGGCACAGTGGTTAAAGCTACAGCCTCAGCACCCTGAGGTTGCGAGTTCAAACCCACGCTGCTCCTTGTGACCCTGGGCAAGTGACTTAATCCCCTCATTGCCCCAGGTACATTAGAAAGATTGTGAGCCCACCGGGACAGAGAGGGAAAAACTGCTTGAGTACCTGAATAAATGCATGTAAAGTACCATTCTGAGCTCCCCTGGGAGAACGGTATAGAAAATTGAATAAATAAAATAAAATAAAATAAGGGCCCGTTTACTAAGCTGCTTTAAGCACTACTGTGTGCCTAATGCTGCTTGAAATGGCATATAGAAACAAAAAAAAGAGACTTGTGGAGGGTCGATGTCCAAGATGAAGGCTTTATTGAAACAACTTAATAACCCATATGGAGATGACTAGGACCTAATACACCGAGAGAATTTGGACCCAACACGGTCCGTGTTTCGACACTATGGTTTTCCTCAGCAGTCCCTGTAGGTCCTATAAGGAAACTCATGGATTTTATATATTAAAAACAAACTATGAAACCTTGGACATCGACCCTCCACAAGTCTCTTGTTTTGGTTGGTTTCTTTTTTTGTGGAGGAACTAGGGTCAACTCTTTTGTTCGACATAGAAACATGATGGCAGATAAAGGCCCAATGACCCATCCAGTCTGCCCATCCGCAGTAACCATTCTATGAGGGGCCCAATCTGGTGTCCTGTGGTAAGTGACATTTTAAAAATGAAAATGAGGCAGGACCCGTACACATCAAAGATAGATGTATTTTTTACATTATCACCTGCACTCCTGAAGCAGGCTTCCTCCGTGGAGCCGAAACACGGACTGTGTCGTGTCTGGATGGACATACAAGACACATTGGTTATTTTAGATGTTTCAATATTTTTTGATATTTGATTGTATTTAATAAACTCGACTTCATCTCTGGTTGGTGTGTACGGTTCCTGCCCTGCCTTTCTCTTCATTGTACTTTCTCCGTGGGGTTGTTTACCTTGTTGTTGTTATTTTTTTTTAATTGTAAGTGACATTTTGGCATGCATTAATCCATTCACTAAAAAATATTTCTCTTTTGGAGGGGGGGGGGGGGTGTCGTGGGCAATGAGTGGGTGTTCCATGCCAGTCAGCACAGCTATATCTTGAATTCAGATAGTTTTCATCTCCACCACCTTCATTAGGAGTTTGTTCTCAAATTCACCACCCTTGCTATAAAGAAGTATTTCCTAAGGTTGCTTCTGACTCCATCCCTATCTCCTTCATCCTATGTCTCCTCATTTCAGAGCTTCCTTTCAATTGAAAGAGACTTGTCTCCAGTGCATTTATGCCTTGTAGACGTCACTATCATATCAAGTTTCAAGTTTATTTAAAATATTTGATATAATCGCAGTATCCAAACCAATGCGATTTACAAAATTAAAAATAGAAAAAATAAAAATTTCCAACAAACAGGACATTAAAGACAATTATGACGTAAAAACAATGATGAAGAGGAGAAGGGAAAAAATGGATTAAATACAATTCAAAAATAAATAAAAAGGAAGAGTAAGGAAACAAAAGGTTGGGGAATGGTACCCACTTAATTTCTACTTAACAGTGTTCCTTGTCCAGATAAATTCCAAAGTATACATATTAAGATCTTTCAGTCTGTCCCCATACGCTTTATGACGAAGACCACCGACCATTAGCTGCCCTCTGGACCGACTCCATCCTGTTTATATTTTCGTTGACGGTACAAACTCCAGAAATGTAGACAAGGGTTCTTTTACTAAGCTGTGGCATAAAGTGGCCTTAGCATGCCCTTACACAGACCTTTCCTGCACTCTAAGGCCACTTTTAGCTGCAGCTGTGAAATGACTGATTTTCCATTTTCCAGTTTAATAGCTAAGCATTAAAGTTGCTATTAGCACGTGGCCATTAACAAAACATCAGTAAGGACTCATATGCTAATCTTGCGCTACTCAGTTAGTGAGCGGAAATATAACTGCTTGCTAAACAGATACTCCCAGACAAGCCTGTTCAGTGAAAAAAAAAAAAAAATTAACATGCCTAAAGCGTGCACACATGTCAGAAGTACCACCATTTTAAACTGCAGTGAGCAGCTAGTTAATAGGCAGGCTATAAAATGATTAAATAAATAAATAAATAGAATGAGTCTCATCAGAGTCTTGAACAGGGGAATCATCACCTCTATTTTCCTCCTGGCCATTTCTCTCCCTAATAACTGAAGCATCCCTCTAGCTTTTGCTGTTGGCTTAAGATCATCACATTTATTTATTTATTGGGATTTAGCAACCACTTTTATGAAGAGATTCATCCAAGGCAGAGTTTAACCTAAAACTGACTATTTTGCTAACAGCATAAGAATAGTAAAATGACCAGATATAAACATATAAACACAATATCAAGCCTGAAAGTGTGGGCTGGTGTAATAAATGCACTGAAGCCAATAAGGATTTAAAGAGTTTGGGGACATTTCCCACGGCAGCATCACTACCACGGCTTCTAAAAGGTAAACTTGAAAACAGGACTACCATGAAACAGTGTAAAAAAATATACACAATTTAACAGCACTGCAGAATGACCATGTAACAGACATATTATAAACGTCAGCACAATACAATAACAAACAGCATGGAAGAACATTCAAATAACATAAATATAATACGATGTCGGCATAATACCAGTGAAACACCTACTAAGCATGCATTAGAACACTCAATTAACATAAATATGATGCTAATGTTTTTCTACAACACAGCTTACAATGTAACTGAGGGGCCAAGAGCAGATATTTACCGGTAGATGGAGACAAGCTGGGTAGCACAGAGTCAGTTGGGATAGATAGATGGCTGGCTAAACTCCATATCCAACATTTCTCCCTGTCATCCTTCTATTCCCCATGCATCTCTACCTCACTCCTCTCTAGGCCCAATTTTCCTCTTCCTTTCCCCATGTGCACCATCTCTTTCCCTCTCACTCACGCACTCAGCCCAACAATTGTCCCTTTCTATTCCCTCCCTCCTTCCTATTTCCCAAGTTAGTGCCCCTTCCTCCCTCCCTTGTGTAAAATAGCCACATTTACTGTTTTTCCTATTAATGCCCCCTCCCTTCCTTCTGTGTCCCGAGTTCTTGCCCCCCTACCTCTCACTGCCTTCCAGCCTTTGTCCCCCCCCCTCTCCAAAAGTCGACCCACACAGAAGCCTGCCTGCCCCCAAACCGACCTGCCGCTACATGCCAGCATCATTCAATTATCCCCCACCGCTCTCCGGGAAGGGAAGGGCCAGGCACGTGCAGCGATTGCATGCCACTACCATTTGGGTTTTGCCAGGTACTTGTGACCTGGATTTGCCACTGTGGAAACAGGATACTATGGCTATTCTTATGTTCTTATGCCATATTTTTAATGGTTGTAATATTTAAGAAGCACAGTGGTCTTCTGAAGCAGGATTCAAAACAAAGCTCTCTCATGGAACAAGTGGCCAAGAAAGAAAGAATGAAAGAGAAAGTTATCTACCCAGCACTTCCAGCCTGTCCAAGGTCAGCGTCAGGTTGATGACTGGGGATAGTACCGATGCCTCCCGGGAAAAGAGGGATTTGAACGTGGGCAGCAGGGCCGGGGAGCCCTGGCCATCAGTGCCACTCCACTTCACGTCCAGTGGGAACTGGAAGAGACAAGAGACATTAAGGAAAAAGGGAGGGATGGAGAGGAGCCGCCGGAAAGGGCCACAGAGCTGGCACGCATGGGGCCAATGCCTACCAATGAGGCAACACAAATCAAAACCTTGCAGGACATGTGGTGTGTCTGCAGGGGAGAGTACGGAAGAATCCTCCACATGCCTAACACATACGGACTAGGACGAAAAGGGGACCCCAGGTGGTTAACGTAGGGAGAGGGAATGCATGCGCAAAGCTGAAGCCCGTGCATGAAGAAAGCAAAGAGTGGGGAACTTAAAAAAAAAAAAAAATAGGGCCTATGCAAACATACAAATGGGAAAGGTACTGAAACAGTGGGAGAAATAGCCCGCACAAAACACCATGAAAATTAGGCAAGACTGTTAAGGTAGAAATTATAGGTCCCGTAGTCTGACAAAGATTGCTGAGATCACCAAACCCTTCAAAGCAGTACAGCCAATTGTTTTACTCCCTTCGAAACACTTCCAGTAGGAGCATATAACCTCCAAGTGGAGACAACACACTACCACTAGCAGCCTCAGCTTCCTTTCATTCGGCATCCAGTGACGTTACGCTTTCTCCCGCGAGTCACTGACCCCTCTCAGCATCCAGCCACTCTCACAACTGCGCCCAAAATCTGACACCACAACCCGTGACAGCCAATCTGCGTGAAAACTTTCTTTCCCTGCTTCCAATAACAGAGAAGGGCCAGGCGCGTGCAGCGATTGCACGCTGCCGGCCCACAATCCTTCTTCCTGACATCAATTCTAACGTCAGCGAGAAAGTCCAGGACAGCCAATCGCTGCTTGGCTAGCCCGGATCTTCTCTCTGATGTCAACTGACGTTGGGGAGAAGGCTTGTGGGCCGGAGCAACTTTCCCTTACCCGGAGTTGCCACAGCAGCGGGGGATAATTGAACAGAGTTGTCAGCGACAGGGAGGAATCGGCAGTCAGCCCGGGCAATTTTTGGGGAGGCCATGGCTCCTGTGGTCACCCCCGTTCTGACGCCTATGCCTCAGCAGTTACCTGTCTTTCCTATATCTACATTCAGGCTTGTCCACAGTAGTTTCTGTCCTCTTCCAGATGTCATCACTGAGGCTGGTTCCACAGCTACTGAGGTTATCCCATGACTCTACTACCTGAATCTGTATTTAAAATCCATTACAGATGTCTTTGAAAACTGCTCTGAACTGATTCCCCAGTTATTAGTAGCGGTATAGAAGCTGCCAATAAAGATAAAGATAAAAGGACTGACACAAATCTAGTGCTGTGTTATTCCCAGCCTGGAGTGTGGTAATAAATCAGGGGTAGGCAACTCCGGTCCTCGAGGGCCGGAATCCAGTCGGGTTTTCAGGATTTCCCCAATGAATAGACATGAGATCTATTTGCATGCACTGTTTTCAATGCATATTCATTGGGGAAATCCTGAAAACCCGACTGGATTCCAGTCCTCGAGGACCGGAGTTGCCCACCCCTGTAATAGATCATAGAAATGGGTTCTGTAAGCATGACTGAACTAAGAACAATTGAGAGTAAGGAGCCACAAAGAATATAGATCATATATTGTTTAATGTTTATTGAGAGCTTCTATACCGCTAGTAATGACTTGGAAGTTAATTCAGGGTGGTTTATATGAGCCTCCATGATGGTGTTACGATACATGAGCTTCAGTAGTGGAAAGACTAAAAAGGGCTCTTCAGCTTGGAAAAGAGACGGCTGAGGGGAGATATGATTGCAGTCTACAAAATCCTGAGCAGTGTAGAAATGGGTACAAGTGGGTCAATTTTTTATTCCATCAAAAATTACAAAGACTAAGGGACGCTTGATGAAGTTACAAGGAAATACTTTTAAAACCAATAGGAGGAAATATTTTTTCACCTAGAGAATAGTTAAGCTCTGGAACGCATTCCCAGAGACTGTGGTAAGAGCGGATAGTGTAGCTGGTTTTAAGAAAGGTTTGGACAACTTCCTGGAGGAAAAGTCCATAGGCTGTTATTGAGAAAGGCATGGGGGAAGCCACTGCTTGACCTGGATCAGTAGCATGGAATGTTTCTACTCCTTGGGTTTTTGCCAAGTACTAGTGAACGGGCTACTGGGCTTGACGGACCATTGGTCTGATCCAGTAAGGCTATTGTTGTGTTACTATAAATGAGGTACAATTTATGATCTCCTAAAATGTCGTTACAATTCATGAGCTTCAGTAATGGTGTTACAATTTATGAGCTTCTATAATGTTACAATACATAAGCTTTAGTAATGGTGTTATAATAGTTGATATATATGAACTACTATTTATGAGCTATATGATACACAAGCTTTAGTGATGGACATACTGGAACTTGATTATTCAAATGGACTTAGGTGGTTAGCAATGGATGTTAATGATACAAGTCCTTTCATTATTTAGTAGGATTTATTAATAGTTTTTATGAAGAGATTCACCCAAAGTGGTATACAGCAGTTATAACTTGACTTATTTATTTATTTTATTTATTTATTTAGATTTTTATCCCGTCCTCCCAGTAGCTCAGAACGGTCTACAAGTGAACATACACAATGGAGAGTAATTTGACATATAAGAAGTACAACAGGTTTAAATGTTTGGACTATAAGAATGTGATGTAATTTAAATAAAAGGAGAATAAGCAAATTAAGAGTAGACTTTACATATAAGTAGTTTAGTTTAAGAACAGTTCTATGAGTTTAGATACAGTTTGTCAGTGTAAGGACTAGGAGAGGACTATATTGAAATTTAGGGAGAAGATAGGCAGGGGAGAGAGGAGAGAGGGGGTTTAAGGGGGGGAGAAGACAGAGGGTGATCTTTAGTTGAAGAGGAGGGTCTTTATCAATTTGCGGAATGTTAATAATGAGTTCTGTTGTCTGAGTTGAGGGGGGAGTTGGTTCCAGAGGTGTGGAATGAAGTGGCTGTAGGACCGTTTGCGGGCAGTTTCTGTGAGGAGGGACCTTCCGGGGGGGGTGCATAGGCGTATCTCCGATTTTGTTAACAGTATAAATAATAGTAAAATGGACAAATATAAGTAATAATACAATCATTAAGGTAGTTGTTTGCTGAAAAGAAAATATAACCAATGACCTGGAGCCTCTTTAATATGGTGCAGGGGAAGTTCAGATCTGCACACTCAGCTGATGTATAACAACCTTCATGTTGACGCCAAAAGGCCCAGGTTAGTTTGTAAAGCTGCTTAGATCATGACAAACCTTCCCACCCTCCTCTTTGTTTGATGAGCTTTGCAAATCTGAGTTAGCTCCCATAGAAAATTTGAGCCAGCTGGCATTGCAATGTGAACCAGCTCACAAAAAAATGTGATATTCATGAGTCCCTGTTGGGTTTTGATTTCAATGAGGGCTGCATCTAACATCAAAACCAAGACAAAATTTGTATTTATACTTCTGGGGGAATTGTGTGCAACTGTGCAATGCAGAATTTGTGCAAAATTGCCCCCCCCCCTGTGTAGAATTCACAGGCATTAGTGGTGGCTATCAGGGTTCCATCTCCCCTCCTCCCTTCCCTCACAACTAGGGTTACCAGATCTCCTCTTTAAAAAAAAAAAACGACATGTGGCCCTGCCCCATTCTGCCCTCATACAAACCTTGTGTCTCCTTCCCTGAGCTCCATGTCTGGAGGGCCTCCGCACATGCGTAGCTGTCGGTGATGACATCATGCATCAATGCATGTGATGTCATCATGTCAACAACCACACATGCAGAGGCCCTTCAATGCAGTTCGGAGCTTGGGGGTTTCAAAAACCTGAACAAACTGCCAAATTTTGGAAATCCCTTCGAGCACCCAGTCAGTCCTCTAAAAAGAGGGAACGCCTGAGCCTTTCCGGATGTCTGGTAACCCTACTCACAACGCAAGTTGCTCTCTCATGGAACCAGAGGAGAAAGAAAATGGCTGCAGTGGGCTGTGTTTTCTTTCTGTGCCTCTCTGGCCTGATGGCTGATTTTAACCACAAGGGACACTATACAGCTGCATTGGATAAAGTCAGTCTAATTCCTGGTGGCAGAGGAGCAAGATGCAGCCCGACATGCAGTCACTGTTCTCCTCCTTTTGCCTCCTGATAGGACATGCAAGGGTAAAAGAACTAGGGTTACCATATGTGTTCTAGCAAAAAAAAGAGGACATGTAACCTACCTCCAGCCCCGCCCTGTTTTGCACCAGCCCCACCCCTGCACAAAACTCTTTTCCTCTCCTTCAGTGAGCTTGGGGCCAAATTTGGAGGGCCTCCAAGCATGTGCAGATGCAATGTGATGAAGTTACACGTATGTGCACATGCTTGGAGGTCCTCCAAATGCGGCCCCAAGCTCCTAAACCCGAACATATTGCCGGGCTTTCAAAAGCCACCCGGACACCTCTAAAAAGAGGATATGTCCAGGGAGAGATGCCAGATTTCCTCTTTAAAAAAGGAAGAACCTGGCCCTGCCCCATTCTAACCCAGCTCCGCCCCATTCTGCCTCCATCCCCACTTGAACCTCCTGTCTCCTTCTCTGAGCTCAGGACCCCCCCTGGAGGGCCTCTTTGTATGCACGGACTTTGACACGATGACATCACATGCATACGTGTGACATCATCACAATGATGTCTGCACATGTGCAGAGGCCCTCTAGACGTGGCCCTGAGCTGGGGACAAATTGCCAGGTTTTGTGAATCCCTCCGAGCACTTTGACAAAAGAGGACATGTCCGGGTTTTTCTGGATGTCTGGTAAACCTATGTCCGGATAAATCCAGACGTATGGTAACAGGTAACCCTAAAAAGAACTCAAGATAAAATAGAAGGAGACATTGCAAGATAATATGGTGACAGAAAGAACTGGAACCTGGATGAGAGGGAGGGACAACTGGGTAGGACGAGAGAAAGCTGGGGGTCTTGCTGAGGGATGGGTAGAGAAAGAGAAGGAAAGAAAGAAGGAAAGTTTGAGGTGGAGCAAAAACAGAGAAAGCTGGGGATACAGGAGAACAATTAGGCAGAGAGGGGAAACTGGAAGATGTCCTCTATTGAGAGGGAGCAGAAAATGCTGGGGGGTTTAATGTATTTGGGGGCAGAGGTGCTGCAGAAGAAAAGATATCAAGTATAAGAAGGGGTTCATGCTATGTTGGCAAGGATGAGACCTGGACACAGGGCCGGCATTAGGGGGCAGCAAAGAGGGCAGCTGCCCCAGGCCCCATGGCTCTAGGGGGCCCCCGTGAGCGGGCATATCCTCCCCTTGAAGGACCTGCACCTCAGCGCGACTGCCGGACCACCCCCTCTGATGTACTTATTCTGGAGCAGAGTCGGCAGCCACGCTGTAGTGCAGGAAGGTCCCGCGATGACTGCATCTGCTGGCTCTGCTCCAGAAGAAGTAGCTGACATTGGCGGGGATTGACCGGCAACCACAGTCATTGCGGGACCTTGCCACAACTCCCTGTGTCTGTCGGTCCACCTCCTCCGACGTCACTTTCTTCATCCAGAGCAGAGCCAGCAGACGCAGTCGTCGTGGGGCCTTCCTTCATGGCATTGGTTTGGAGGGAGAGAGAAAGGAGCATAGAAGGGTGGTGGAGGAAGAGAAAGGGGGTAGGGTGGTATGGAAGGGCGGTGGAGGGAGAGAAAGGGGGCAGGGTGGTATGGAAGGATGGTAGAGGGAGAGAAAGGGTGGAGGGTGGAATGGAAGGATGGTGGAGGAAGACAATGGGGACAGATACTGATGGAACTGGTGTGCAGGGAAAGGGGAGAGAAACATAAGGGGGAAGGATACTGGATGGAATTGGGTTGGAGGGAAAGAAAAGGGGCAGATGCTGATGAATTGGTGTTCAGAAGATAGACATGAGGGGGAAGGATACTGGATGGAATTGGGTTGGAGGGAAAGAAAGGGGGTAGATGCTGATGGAAGGGGGGAAAGGAGAGAAGAGAGTGAAATACCAGACCATGGGGGTGTGGGAGAGGGAAGGGGAGGAGAGAGATGCCAGACCATTGGAGGAGGGAAGGGAAGAAGATGGATGCCAGACCAATGAGGGTGAATGGAGAGATGGAAGGGGGAAGCATACAGTTTCTGGAAGGGGCATAGCAGGAGAGAATATACCATATAGAAGGGGCAGAGAGGGTAGACAGTGGATGAAAGGAAGAGAATGATAAGAAGATGAGGAAAGCAGAAACCAGAGAAGACAAAGGTAGAAAAAAATTTCTATTTATTTATTTGCTTTAGGGGGCATGCATCGCTGTTTCTGTGGTGTTGCATTGTATGCGGAGTCCAGCTTCTTGTTAGTTCAATTTAACCATTGTCTACGTATTTCTATTTTAACTCCCCCCCACTCCCCCCTTTTACAAAACTGTTGAGCATTTTTTAGCACCGGCCGTGGTGGTAACAGCTCTGATGCTCAGAATTCTATGAGCATCTGAGCTGTTACTACCGAGGCTAAAAACCACACCACTGTTTTGTAAAAGGGGGAGGGGTTAGTTTGTGATTACATATTCCATTCTAAGCGAAGGGTGTTTTCTGTGTTCTGTGTGTTCGAAAGACATGGTTTTCTGTTAAGATTAATTTGTACTATCTGGCTTGTTTTGTTTTACAATGGGTGTATTGATGTTATACTGCTCACTGCAGCATGTAAGATGCTGACTTTTTCTAGGTACACTCTTGTGTGACGTGTGGATTGTTACTAAAAATCATGTTTTCCATATAGATGGGGGGTGTCAAAAAATGATGGGCCCCGGGTGTCACATATGTGTGATGAAGTCATTTAAAATTGCTTTATATGTATATGGTAGTAATGGTGGGTATGGAAATTGGGAGAGCGGCCCCCCCTCCTTAATTTCTGCCCTGGGCCCTAGCATGTCTAAAACGAGCCCTGCCTGGACAGTGAGTCTGCTGGAGAGGTTTGAGCCTAAGGAGTGAGAAAGCTTGGCAGGGAGACAGGCCTATGATGTGGGAATTCTGCATATAAAATTACAAATCAATGTATGCAGAATTTTCAAAATGTTTACACAGAATCCCCTCAGGAGTATATTTAGAACAAGCCATCCAAGTTTGAAATCAAGTCAGAGCTTAGTTCCAAATTATCTTAAACAAGCCAAGCAATCTGGTAAATTTAAACTGTTCCGTGGTGTCAAAAACTGCAAACAATATGCTAGGATCGTTTCTAAATTTGGGAAGCCAGGTAATGTAGGTTTCAATTCCACTCAAGTTGTAAGGCTCAAATAATTACAACAATAACAACAATTTATTATTTCTATAGCGCTACATACAGAGCTGTACATTAAATACGCAAGACAGATGAAATACAAGTGAAATGCCAGCATAAATAGGCCGAGTGGGCTATGTAAAGATTTCAGTTTAAAAAAAAAAAACAAAAACCCAAAAAAGAATTGGAAAGGTTTCCTGATTTTGTAGTAGACCAATGCATTGAAACTGAGGTACTGAAAAGCAAAATCATCCTTTAGCTTTTTACTTTTAAAGGTTGTATTAAATAACTTACATATGGTTCATTGCTATTTAATTTTCTGCCAATATTGCTAGATTACTTACAAAGTGAAAAATAGGTACAGCAACCAAGTTTCCTTAGACAGCTTATATTGGCTTACATCATATATTTTCAACCCAATCTTTGCTCACACCCATCTTGGACTAGTGGTGTAGACACAGGTGGATCCAAGTGGACAGGGGTCCATTCACTTTGGGCTCAGGTCCATCCAGCAGCAGAGAACATCATCTAGCTATATGGCAGAGATTCCCAAGCTCCTGCTAGATGAAGGTCTCTTTTGCCAGAACCATCAGGCCATTTGAACTAGAGAACAACATGGGATGAATTTTTCCCCGTCCCCCGGAAACTAATTTTCCCATCCCATCCCGGCAAGTTCTTTTCCTGTCCATGCCCCATTCCTGCAAGTTCTGTCTTTAAAATCATAAGCGCTGTGCAGTTAAGGCAGAGCTTATAGGAATGGGGCATAGACAGGGACAGCAACAAAACTCACGGGGACAAGATGGGGAAATTGAAATCCTGTGGGGACAGGGAAAAATTTGTCGCCACGTCATTCTCTAATTTGAACACAGTGACACTCGGCAGCTACACTCCCAGCTTCCGACACCTATGCCCCCCCCCCCTCAATGCATGTTCTGTTCTTGTGTAAGACCTGAACATTAGCAGAGGTGAGGGTTACTGGTAGTGACTGAGAATATGGTTCATAGACAACCGCGCAAAAGACAAAGGCGCGCGACGACAACTGAGCGCAAGACGGAGGCGCGCGCCGAAGATAATTACAGTTTTTAGGGGCTCTGACGGGGGGTTTTGTTGGGGATCCCCCCCAGTTTACTTAATAGAGATTGCGCCGGCGTTGTGGGGGGTTGTAACCCTCCACATTTTACTGTAAACTTAACTTTTTTCCTAAAAACAGGAAAAAAGTAAAGTTTTCAGTAAAATGTGGGGGGGTTACAACCCCCCACACCCCCCACAACGCGGCGCGATCTCTATTAAGTAAAGTGGGGGGTTCCCCCCCACTCCCCCCCGGTCAGAGCCGTAAAAACTGTAATTTTCTGCGGCGCGCACCTCCGCACTGCGCTCAATTGTCTGCGCGCGCCTTTGTCCCGGCGCGCTTTTGACCTGACACCGAGAATATGACCACCAATTGCCTCAGTGTTCAGGTGGTCTGGGGGATTCTAGCAAAGAAGATATTCAGCTGGTAGGGCATGGGGATCCCTGCAAGCCAAACTATTAACCTTTAGTGAGTGGCAAATAGAGGGAGGGGCAGTGGGTGTGAAGAGAAAATGTGTGAAACCACCCATTCCACCCTGGGCCCACCCAGAAATTGTTTTTTGGTTATGCCACTGTCCTGGACTGGCTTTTAGACTGTTCTTACTGAATATGCATAAAAGACATATTTGCATATACCAACTTGGTTCTTAAATCCAATGAGTACAAATATTTCTTGAGCACACTCTTTATGGAAACAAAGAAATCTGGACCAGAAAGGTGACTGGGAGGAATGGGTTCAGAACCACTAAGGGCCAGATTCACTAAACTCCTCTACCGATCTGATCCAGGTCCGATCCGTGGAGCTGAGTCATGACGCGTCCTCATGCAAATGGGGATGATCAGAATCACACCCCCAACCGACTGCACGGATCGCTGAATAGCGATTCCGACACATGCATACACTATTTGTAGATGGCCTACGCATGCTTACAGAGCAGTGTCCTTTTTTTTAACTTTTATACTTCGCAAGTCCGTGGTTTTAACCTGCTTTAAATCCACGGGTTAAAACCACAGGCTCGTACTGCAGGGAAGGCAAGGAGAGTTAGGATAGAAGCAGGGTGGCGATCGGGACAGAAGCAGGGTGGCGAGTCGGGGGAGAGGGCAGGACAGTTGGGGCAGAAACAGGGTGGCGATTCAGGGCAGAGAGCAGGAAAGAAGGAGAGTCGGGGCAGAGAGCAGGAAAGTTGGGGCAGAAACAGGGCGGCGATCGGGGCAGAGAGCAGGAAAGAAGGAGAGTCGGGGTAGAGAGCAGGAAAGTTGGGGCAGAAACAGGGTGGCGAGTCAGGGTAGAGAGCAGGAAAGAAGGAGAGTCGGGGCAGAGAGCAGGAAAGTTGGGGCAGAAACAGGGCGGCGATCGGGGCAGAGAGCAGGAAAGAAGGAGAGTCGGGGCAGAGAGCAGGAAAGTTGGGGCAGAAACAGGGTGGCGAGTCAGGGTAGAGAGCAGGAAAGAAGGAGAGTCGGGGTAGAGAGCAGGAAAGTTGGGGCAGAAACAGGGTGGCGAGTCGGGGCAGAGAGCAGGAAAGAAGGGGAGTCGGGGTAGAGAGCAGAAACGAAGGAGAGTCAGGGCAGAGAGCAGGAATTTTGGGGCAGAAACAGGGTGGCGAGTCGGGGCAGAGAGCAGGAAAGAAGGAGAGTCGGGGCAGAGAGCAGGAAAGTTGGGGCAGAAACAGAGTGGCGAGTCGGGGCAGAGAGCAGGAAAGTTGGGGCAGAAACAGGGTGGCGAGTCGGGGCAGAGAGCAGGAAAAAAGGAGAGTCGGGGCAGAGAGCAGGAAAGTTGGGGCAAAAACAGGGTGGCGAGTCGGGGTAGAGAGCAGGAAAGAAGGAGAGTCGGGGCAGAGAGCAGGAAAGTTGGGGCAGAAACAGGGTGGTGAGTCGGGGCAGAGAGCAGGAAAGAAGCGGAGTCGGGGTAGAGAGCAGGAAAGAAGGAGAGTCGGGGCAGAGAGCAGGAAAGTTGGGGCAGAAACAGGGTGGCGAGTCGGGGCAGAGGGCAGGAAAGAAGGAGAGTCGGGGTAGAGAGCAGGAAAGTTGGGGCAGAAACAGGGTGGCGAGTCGGGGCAGAGAGCAGGAAAGAAGGAGAGTCGGGGCAGAGAGCAGGAAAGTTGGGGCAGAAACAGGGTGGCGAGTCAGGGTAGAGAGCAGGAAAGAAGGAGAGTCGGGGCAGAGAGCAGGAAAGTTGGGGCAGAAACAGAGTGGCGAGTCGGGGCAGAGAGCAGGAAAGAAGCGGAGTCGGGGTAGAGAGCAGGAAAGAAGGAGAGTCGGGGCAGAGAGCAGGAAAGTTGGGGCAGGAAAGAAGGAGAGTCGGGGCAGAGAGTAGGAAAGTTGGGGCAGAAACAGGGTGGCGAGTCGGGGCAGAGAGCAGGAAAGAAGGAGAGTCGGGGCAGAGAGCAGGAAAGTTGGGGCAGAAACAGGGTGGCTAGTCAGGGTAGAGAGCAGGAAAGAAGGAGAGTTGGGGCAGAGAGCAGGAAAGTTGGGGCAGAAACAGGGTGGCGAGTCGGGGCAGAGAACAGGAAAGAAGGGGAGTCGGGGCAGAGAGCAGGAAAGTTGGGGCAGAAACAGGGTAGCGAGTCGGGGCAGGGAGCAGGAAAAAAAGGAGAGTCAGGGCAGAGAGTAGGAAAGTTGGGGCAGAAACAGGGTGGCGAGTCGGGGTAGAGAGCAGGAAAGAAGGAGAGTCGGGGCAGAGAGCAGGAAAGTTGGGGCAGAAACAGGGTGGAGAGTCGGGGTAGAGAGCAGGAAAGAAGGAGAGTCGGGGCAGAGAGCAGGAAAGTTGGGGCAGAAACAGGGTGGCGAGTCGGGGTAGAGAGCAGGAAAGAAGGAGAGTCGGGGCAGAGAGCAGGAAAGTTGGGGCAGAAACAGGGTGGCGAGTCGGGGCAGAGAGCAGGAAAGAAGGAGAGTCGGGGCAGAGAGCAGGAAAGTTGGGGCAGAAACAGGGTGGCGAGTCGGGGTAGAGAGCAGGAAAGAAGGAGAGTCGGGGCAGAGAGCAGGAAAGTTGGGGCAGAAACAGGGTGGCGAGTCGGGGCAGAGAGCAGGAAAGAAGGAGAATCGGGGCAGAGAGCAGGAAAGAAGGAGAGTCGGGGCAGAGAGCAGGAAAGTTGGGGCAGAAACAGGGTGGCGAGTCGGGGCAGAGAGCAGGAAAGAAGGAGAGTCGGGGCAGAGAGCAGGAAAGTTGGGGCAGAAACAGGGTGGCGAGTCGGGGCAGAGAGAAGGAAAGAAGGAGAGTCAGGGCAGAGAGCAGGAATTTTGGGGCAGAAACAGGGTGGCGAGTCGGGGCAGAGAGCAGGAAAGAAGGAGAGTCGGGGCAGAGAGCAGGAAAGTTGGGGCAGAAACAGAGTGGCGAGTCGGGGCAGAGAGCAGGAAAGTTGGGGCAGAAACAGGGTGGCGAGTCGGGGCAGAGAGCAGGAAAAAAGGAGAGTCGGGGCAGAGAGCAGGAAAGTTGGGGCAAAAACAGGGTGGCGAGTCGGGGTAGAGAGCAGGAAAGAAGGAGAGTCGGGGCAGAGAGCAGGAAAGTTGGGGCAGAAACAGGGTGGTGAGTCGGGGCAGAGAACAGGAAAGAAGCGGAGTCGGGGTAGAGAGCAGGAAAGAAGGAGAGTCGGGGCAGAGAGCAGGAAAGTTGGGGCAGAAACAGGGTGGCGAGTCGGGGCAGAGAGCAGGAAAGAAGGAGAGTCGGGGTAGAGAGCAGGAAAGTTGGGGCAGAAACAGGGTGGCGAGTCGGGGCAGAGAGCAGGAAAGAAGGAGAGTCGGGGCAGAGAGCAGGAAAGTTGGGGCAGAAACAGGGTGGCGAGTCAGGGTAGAGAGCAGGAAAGAAGGAGAGTCGGGGCAGAGAGCAGGAAAGTTGGGGCAGAAACAGAGTGGCGAGTCGGGGCAGAGAGCAGGAAAGAAGCGGAGTCGGGGTAGAGAGCAGGAAAGAAGGAGAGTCGGGGCAGAGAGCAGGAAAGTTGGGGCAGGAAAGAAGGAGAGTCGGGGCAGAGAGTAGGAAAGTTGGGGCAGAAACAGGGTGGCGAGTCGGGGCAGAGAGCAGGAAAGAAGGAGAGTCGGGGCAGAGAGCAGGAAAGTTGGGGCAGAAACAGGGTGGCTAGTCAGGGTAGAGAGCAGGAAAGAAGGAGAGTTGGGGCAGAGAGCAGGAAAGTTGGGGCAGAAACAGGGTGGCGAGTCGGGGCAGAGAACAGGAAAGAAGGGGAGTCGGGGCAGAGAGCAGGAAAGTTGGGGCAGAAACAGGGTAGCGAGTCGGGGCAGGGAGCAGGAAAAAAAGGAGAGTCGGGGCAGAGAGTAGGAAAGTTGGGGCAGAAACAGGGTGGCGAGTCGGGGTAGAGAGCAGGAAAGAAGGAGAGTCGGGGCAGAGAGCAGGAAAGTTGGGGCAGAAACAGGGTGGAGAGTCGGGGTAGAGAGCAGGAAAGAAGGAGAGTCGGGGCAGAGAGCAGGAAAGTTGGGGCAGAAACAGGGTGGCGAGTCGGGGTAGAGAGCAGGAAAGAAGGAGAGTCGGGGCAGAGAGCAGGAAAGTTGGGGCAGAAACAGGGTGGCGAGTCGGGGCAGAGAGCAGGAAAGAAGGAGAGTCGGGGCAGAGAGCAGGAAAGTTGGGGCAGAAACAGGGTGGCGA
Organism: Geotrypetes seraphini; assembly: GCF_902459505.1. Taxonomy (NCBI): domain Eukaryota; kingdom Metazoa; phylum Chordata; class Amphibia; order Gymnophiona; family Dermophiidae; genus Geotrypetes; species Geotrypetes seraphini. The sequence goes on along the minus strand of NC_047089.1, from coordinate 170,868,473 downwards.
GTCGGGGTAGAGAGCAGGAAAGAAGGAGAGTCGGGGCAGAGAGCAGGAAAGTTGGGGCAGAAACAGGGTGGCGAGTCGGGGAAGAGAGCAGGAAAGAAGGAGAATCGGGGCAGAGAGCAGGAAAGAAGGAGAGTCGGGGCAGAGAGCAGGAAAGTTGGGGCAGAAACAGGGTGGCGAGTCGGGGCAGAGAGCAGGAAAGAAGGAGAGTCGGGGCAGAGAGCAGGAAAGTTGGGGCAGAAACAGGGTGGCGAGTCGGGGTAGAGAGCAGGAAAGAAGGAGAGTCGGGACAGAGAGCAGGAAAGTTGGGGCAGAAACAGGGTGGCGAGTCGGGGCAGAGAGCAGGAAAGAAGGAGAATCGGGGCAGAGAGCAGGAAAGTTGGGGCAGAAACAGGGTGGCGAGTCGGGGCAGAGAGCAGGAAAGAAGGGGAGTCGGGGTAGAGAGCAGGAAAGAAGGAGAGTCGGGGGAGAGAACAGGAAAGTTGGGGCAGAAACAGGGTGGCGAGTCGGGGCAGAGAGCAGGAAAAAAGGAGAGTCGGGGCAGAGAGCAGGAAAGTTGGGGCAGAAACAGGGTGGCAAGTCGGGGCAGAGAGCAGGAAAGCTGAGGCAGAAACAGGGTGGCGTGTCGGGGCAGAGAGCAGGAAAGAAGGAGAGTCGGGGCAGAGAGCAGGAAAGCTGGGGCACAAACAGGGTGGCGAGTCGGGGCAGAGAGCAGGAAAGAAGGAGAGTCGGGGTAGAGAGCAGGAAAGAAGGAGAGTCGGGGCAGAGAGCAGGAAAGAAGGAGAGTCGGGGTAGAGAGCAGGAAAGAAGGAGAGTCGGGGCAGAGAGCAGGAAAGAAGGAGAGTCAGGGTAGAGAGCAGGAAAGAAGGAGAGTCGGTGCAGAGAGCAGGAAAGTTGGGGCAGAAACAGGGTGGCGAGTCGGGGCAGAGAGCAGGAAAGAAGGAGAGTCGGGGTAGAGAGCAGGAAAGTTGGGGCAGAAACAGGGTGGAGAGTCGGGGTAGAGAGCAGGAAAGAAGGAGAGTCGGGGCAGAGAGCAGGAAAGTTGGGGCAGAAACAGGGTGGCGAGTCGGGGTAGAGAGCAGGAAAGAAGGAATGTCGGGGCAGAGAGCAGGAAAGTTGGGGCAGAAACAGGGTGGCGAGTCGGGGCAGAGAGCAGGAAAGAAGGGGAGTCGGGGTAGAGAGCAGGAAAGAAGGAGAGTCAGGGCAGAGAGCAGGAAAGTTGGGGCAGAAACAGGGTGGCGAGTCGGGGCAGAGAGCAGGAAAGAAGGGGAGTCGGGGTAGAGAGCAGGAAAGAAGGAGAGTCAGGGCAGAGAGCAGGAAAGTTGGGGCAGAAACAGGGTGGCGAGTCGGGGCAGAGAGCAGGAAAGAAGGAGAGTCGGGGCAGAGAGCAGGAAAGTTGGGGCAGAAACAGGGTGGCGAGTCGGGGCAGAGAGCAGGAAAGAAAGAGAGTCGGGGTAGAAAGCAGGAAAGTTGGGGCAGAAACAGGGTGGCGATCGGGGCAGAGAGCAGGAAACAAGGAGAATCGGGGCAGAGAGCAGGAAAGTTGGGGCAGAAACAGGGCGGCGATCGGGGCAGAGAGCAGGAAAGAAGGAGAGTCGGGGGCACTGAGCAGGAAAGTTGGGGCAGAAACAGGGTGGCGAGTCGGGGCAGAGAGCAGGAAAGTTGGGGCAGGAATAGGGCGGCGATCGGGGCAGAGAGCAGGAGATGCAGTCGGAAAGGCGGTGAGCGACTGGTCCCTAGCAGTCGCTTGTTTCTTGATCGGCCAGCCCAGTCGGTGTTCCAGTTTTTTGTTAGTGAATCGCTGCCTGCCTACTTTACATGCCGTTTCCCCTCATTTGCATGAGTGGATTGGATCAGAGGATCCCATCCCTTATACTAAGCAGCAGCAGCAGACGTTTATACCACATCCCTAGGCGCTAAATGCTCTAACGCTCATAGAATTCTATCAGTGTCAGAGCAGCGTCAGAGCATTTAGCACCCCAGGCCACAGTAAAACCCTCTACCGTGGCTTAGTTAAAGAGGGTCTTGATTAATTACATATCAGCATAGGCATTGGAACGGGGGAGGCCACAGAGGCCATGGCCTCCCCCAAATTTCTCCGTCACTGTGGTTTTGGCCCTCCAGTTCACCCTTCTTCTGGTGTTTGCTTAAATCTTCAGGCAGCCACCGCGAAGCGTCAAAGAGCAGATCTAACATAGTAACATAGAAGATGACGGCAGATAAAGACCCGAATGGTCCATCCAGTCTGCCCAACCTGATTCAATTTAAATTTTTAAATTTTTTCTTCTTAGCTATTTCTGGGCAAGAATCCAAAGCTCTACCCGGTACTGTGCTTGGGTTCCTACTGCTGAAATCTCTGTTAAAACCTACTCCAGCTCATCTATACCCTCCCAGCCATTGAAGCCCTCTCTAGCCCATCCTCCCACAAACAGCCATATACAGACACAGACTGTGCAAGTCTGCCCAGTACTGGCCTTATTTCAATATTTAATATTATTTTCTGATTCTAGATCCTCTGTGTTCATCCCACGCTTCTTTGAACTCAGTCACCGTTTTCCTCTCCACCACCTCTTCATTCTGCTTCCAGGGGCAGGCCTGCTCGTGGATGCTGCATGGCAGATGTTGAAGATTTAAAACTAAAGCACCGGGAGGAGGTGGGTGGGGGACTCAGAAGCTGTTTAGAGATTTTGCTCCAGAACAGAGCTCCTGTGCCCCCTCCCAAAAAAAACCCCAAACAAACCACAAAACAGCATTCCGCTGCCTATGCATATTAGGGCTCTTTATCTTAGAAAAAAAAGGAGTGGATGAAGAGAGATAGGACTGGGGTCTATAAAGTCATGGGTCTGTTTCTTTTGTGGGTTTTTTTTTACTTTTTCAGAAAGCAGAAAGATTAGGGGATGTTCCAGAAAGTTGCTGGGAATCACATTTAAAACAAATTGGAGAAAATAATTTTTCATTCACTGCACAATTAAGCTCTGGAATTTCTTATCAGATGTTGTATTAAAAGCTCTTATTAAATCATGGCTTTCAAAAAGGCTTAGACAATTTCCTGGAGGAAAAGTCCATAAATTTAAGGTAAACTTAGGGAAAACCACTGCTTATCTCTGGGGGCAAGCAACATGGCCTCCATCTACTTTTTGGGATGCTGTCAGGTTCTTCTGACCTAGTTTGGCCATTGGATCTTTAATCTGATCTAGTATAATATTTTGTAATTAACTTTTTATTGAACAATACAGTGGATAGTTATATCAAATTGTACAAAAAAAAAAAAAAAAGTTGGCTCAGCAGTCATACCGCCCCATATCATTGATTAATGTAGACATTACAGCATTGATATTCATTATGATTTAACTGGCAGGAGAGGCTCCTGACTGCTTAAATTGTGCTGGGTAGGCCAGGATCCAATATGCTCCCCTTCAGTCTTGGCAACAATTTCCACCACCACCCTCTTATTCCTAAACATATACCGTTGAAACCTGAAGTATTGCAAAGAACTTCCTCACTTTGTTGTACAGCAAATGATTCAGAGCCTTTCATGCTCCATTTAAAGCTCAGAGTTGTTTTTGGGTCATTTCCATAACATGCATAGCTTGCTCCTGATTCACTATTCTGATTTGCAAAATAAATGCCTTTGATTGTAACCACAGAAAGGCAGTACATCAGATCCCATCTCCATCCTTCCTGCCATCACCCTACTTGGCCTTAAGAGTTCCCGATCCTGGGTCTTCTTTTAAGCCATACACACTATTCTCTCTCCCCTTATCATCACTTTCCCAGCTTCCCAAAGCAATACTAGTGATACTTCCTCACGTTTATTAAAATATATGCATTCTTCTCATTTCCTCTGCAGAGCTTCATGAAACTGGAAATTGTGACACACACCTGGACACCATCTCCAGCTTCTATATTCTCCTAGACCGCCCCATTTCATCTCCAAAATTAAAAGCACTTGATTATATGATAGCCACACCCCTCTGTAAGCTGCTGACCTCACTGGGAACCACCACTCTGACAGTAGCAAGTATTCAATCCTGGTGTAGTTGTAATGAGAGTGAGAGTAAAATGTCACTTCCAGCACAGCCCCTAAATTCAGATCTTTCCAAATGTCCATCAACTCTGTTCTACAACCAGTCCTACCACCAGCCATTTTTAACCTTCCAGGCTTACGGTCTTTACTACTATCCACCTAAATCCTTTCCCTCCCCCATAACAACAGATAAAGGCCAAACGATACATCAAGTCTGCCCATCCGTAGCATCCACTATCTCCTCCTCTCCCTAATAGATCCCACATGCCTATCATCCCATACTTTCTTGAATTAAGACACAGTCTTTGTCTCTACCACCTCTATTGGGAGTATTTCCTTAGATTACTCCTGAGCCTATCACTTCTTAACTTCACCCCATGCCTGCTCACCCTGGAGTTTCCTTTCAGTTGAAAGAGATTCAATTCATGCATATTTATGCACATGTAGCTATTTAAACAGCTTCATCATATCTCCCCTCTCCCGCCTTTCTTCCAAAGTATACATTTTGAGATCTTTAAGTCTATCTCTGTACACCTTATGATGTAGTTCCACCAACCATTTCAGTAGCCTTCCTCTGGATTGTCTCCATCCTTTTTATATCTTTTTGAAGGCGCGGTCTCCAGAGTTGTACACAATATTCTAAATGAGATCTCACCAGAGTCTTATACAGGGGAAACAATATCTCCTTTTTCCTACTGGAAATTCCTCTCTCTCTATGCACCCAAGCATCCTTCTAGCTTTCACTGTTGCCCTTTCAACTTGTTTGGCCACATTAAGATCATCACATACTATCACACACAAATTCCGCTCCTCTTTCGTACACAAAACTTCTTCACCCCCCTAAACGGTACCGTTCCCTTGGGTTTTTGCAATTCAGATTCATGACCTTGCATTTCTTAGCATTAAATCTTAGCTACCAAATTTCAGAGAATTCCTCAAGCTTCACTAGGTCCTTCCTCATGTTATCCACACCATCAGGGGTGTCTACTTTATTGCAGATTTTGGTAACATCTGCAAAGAGGCAAATCTTACCCAACAGCCCTTCAGCATAAATTGCTTACAAAAATGTTAAAAAAACAAGACCCAAGAACTGAACCTTGAGGCACATAATTGGTATCATCCTTTCCTCAAAGTGGTCTCTATTGACCACTAACCTCTGTCGCCTGCCACTCAACCAGTTCCTGACCCAGTCCATTACTTTGGGGCCTCTACCGAGAGCACTCAGTTTATTTATCAGATGCATGTGTGGAACACTGTCAAAGGCTTTACTAAAATCTAAATACACCACATCTAGCACACGCCCTCTATCTAATTTTCTGGTCACCCTGTCAAAGAAATTGATCAGATTTGTCTGACAAGATCTACCTCTAACAAATCCATGTTGCCTCAGATGCTGTAAACCACTGGATTCCAGAAACTTCACTATTCTCTGTTTTTAAAGCATTTTCATTAATTTACTTAACACAGAAGTCAGATTTACGGGCCTGTAATTCCCTACTTCTTCCTTACTTCCACGTTTGTGGAGAGGGACCACATCTGCCCTTCTCCAGTACTCCAGTATCACTCTAGAAAAGTATTGAAAAAGTCAGCCAGCGGAGCTGCCAGAGAGTCCCTAAGTTCTTTCAGTATCCTTGGATATACATTATCCAGCCTTATTACTCTGTCTACCTTTAGTTTCGCTAGCTCCTCATGAACACCATCCTCTGAAAATCAATGGTCCACCACACCTCCAGCCCTATTTGCTTTTCTCTTCTGTGGTCCCACTCCCAGTGCTTCAGTTGTGAACACAAAACAGAAATATTTGTTAAGCAATTCAGCCTTATCTTTATTAGCTTCTACATATTCCTCCTCTTCACCTTTGACTCTCACAAAGCTACTTTTGCACTTCCTCCTATCACTAATATACCTAAAATATGTCTTGTTCCCCCATTTTTCTGTGTCAGTTATTTTTCTTCCATTTGCATCATTTCTTTCCTGACTACTCAACCAGTCTGTCTTAACTTTTCCAGATATGTTTGCCTTTCTTCCTCTTTCTGCGATCTTTTATAGTCTATGAAAGCTAACCTCTTTTTCATTACCTTCTCAGCTACTACTTTTGGGAACCAAAGCAGCCTTCTTACCTTTACTTACTTTCCTTACAAAATGGTTTGCTGCCCTTACAATAAATCTTTTCAGTTTTGTCCACTGGTTTCCTACTTCTTCCAGATGTTCCCATCCAGACAAAAATTTGTTTACATAATCCCCCATCTGAACAGTTAGTTTTTTTTTTATTTTCTATAACCTTCACTTTCGAATGAACCCTCTCTACACCTGTCTTAATATTAAACCACTTAGAAAATAAAAAAGACAAAAAAATCAACTACAAAAGTGGGGAATATGAAGATCAATTTTTTTCAGTATCAAATATCAAAGATCAAAAAGGTCCAAAATTGTTGTATCAAAAACAGCAATAATGTGTCAATGAAATGCTGACTAAAAAAAATTACTTAACAAAAGGAGGAAAAAAGACCTCAGAACCGTTTAATGGCAAGTAAAACAATACATGCCTATTGTCCAGGGTAACATCAATCACCGGTCCTTATAATTTTAAATTCTAATAAAGATGTGTCTTCAATATAATTGCATTAATAAAGAACTCTTTGACTTTAGTGAGATCATCCCTTGCTGCTGAAAACTTGAGCTATGAGCCAAACAAATTAGTAATAGCCTTTCCTTTGTTATTAGTTCCTTATCAAGAGTGGAAGGTCTAAATCACATTAGTCCTGTTTTCCAGCTACCTATGTATAATTTCATAAGCCTTTCCTTTAGGTCAGTGGTCCCCAACCCTGTTCTGGAGGACCACCAGGCCAATCGGGTTTTCTGCATAACCCTAATGAATATGCAAGGAGCAGATTTGCATGCCTGTCACTTCCATTATATGCAAATCTCTCTCATGCATATTTATTAGGACAAGTCTGAAAACCCGATTGGCCTGGTGGTCCTCCAGGACAGGGTTGGGAACTGCTGCTTTAGGTCATAATGGATCCCCAGTCCACCATGCACTACATGGAGGATTTAATCCTATGGAGAAATTTTATTAGAACAAGGAAGAGCTTTGTACCTGTGAGCTGTGGGTACTGTGGTACTTTTAGACACTGCACCTGCTTTATAGAAGTATAAAGTCTGTGCTATTTAAAGCAGTACCGTATTTTCACGCAAATAACACGCACCCGTATAAAACGCGCACACGGATATAGCGCGCAGAAATCACGATGATTTGCACAAAAACTTTGATATACCGCGCTCACGGGTATACCGCGCATGCTGCCCGACGCTCCTTTCGCCCGCCCTGACTTTCCGTGCGCTGTCCCGACTCTCCGTTCACCCCCCCTGACTTCCGTGCACTATCCCCCCTTGAAGGTCTGTCCCCATCCTGAAAGCCTGATGCCCCCCCCCCGACGTCCGATACATCCCTCCCCCCCCCCCGAAGGACCGCCGACTCCCCAACAATATCGGGCCAGGAGGGAGCCCAAATCCTCCTGGCCACGGCGACCCCCTAACCCCACCCCGCACTACATTACGGGCAGGAGGGATCCCAGGCCCTCCTGCCCTCGACGCAAACCCCCCTCCCCCCAAGAACCTCCGACTGCCCCCCAGCCGACCCGCGATCCCCCTGGCGATCCCCACGACCCCCCCACCCCCCTTCCCCGTACCTTTGGTAGTTGGGCCAGAAGGGAGCCCAAACCCTCCTGGCCACGGCGACCCCCTAACCCCACCCCGCACTACATTACGGGCAGGAGGGATCCCAGGCCCTCCTGCCCTCGACGCAAACCCCCCTCCCCCCCAAGAACCTCCGACCGCCCCCCAGCCGACCCGCGATCCCCCTGGCGACCCCCACGACCCCCCCACCCCCCTTCCCCGTACCTTTAGTAGTTGGCCGGACAGACGGGAGCCAAACCCGCCTGTCCGGCAGGCAGCCAACGAAGGAATGAGGCCGGATTGGCCCATCCATCCTAAAGCTCCGCCTACTGGTGGGGCCTAAGGCGCGTGGGCCAATCAGAATAGGCCCTGGAGCCTTAGGTCCCACCTGGGGGCGCGGCCTGAGGCACATGGTCGGGTTGGGCCCATGTGCCTCAGGCCGCGCCCCCAGGTGGGACCTAAGGCTCCAGGGCCTATTCTGATTGGCCCACGCGCCTTAGGCCCCACCAGTAGGCGGAGCTTTAGGATGGATGGGCCAATCCGGCCTCATTCCTTCGTTGGCTGCCTGCCGGACAGGCGGGTTTGGCTCCCGTCTGTCCGGCCAACTACTAAAGGTACGGGGAAGGGGGGTGGGGGGGTCGTGGGGGTCGCCAGGGGGATCGCGGGTCGGCTGGGGGGCGGTCGGAGGTTCTTGGGGGGAGGGGGGTTTGCGTCGAGGGCAGGAGGGCCTGGGATCCCTCCTGCCCGTAATGTAGTGCGGGGTGGGGTTAGGGGGTCGCCGTGGCCAGGAGGGTTTGGGCTCCCTTCTGGCCCAACTACCAAAGGTACGGGGAAGGGGGGTGGGGGGGTCGTGGGGGTCGCCAGGGGGATCGCGGGTCGGCTGGGAGGCGGTCGGAGGTTCTTGGGGGGGAGGGGGGTTTGCGTCGAGGGCAGGAGGGCCTGGGATCCCTCCTGCCCGTAATGTAGTGCGGGGTGGGGTTAGGGGGTCGCCGTGGCCAGGAGGGTTTGGGCTCCCTTCTGGCCCGATATTGTCGGGAAGTCGGCGGTCGTTCGGGGTGGGGGTGCGAGTGGTCCTGCCGGGGGGGGGGGGGGATGTATCGGACGTCGGGGAGTCGGCCGGGCAAGAGGGCTTGGGCTCCCTCTTGCTCCGATCGTGGATGCGGGTGTGAGCGCGTGCGAGCGGGTCGTTCGGGGTGGGGGTGCGAGTGGTCCTGCCGGGGGGGGGGGGGGGAATGTATCGGACGTCGGGGAGTCGGCCGGGCAAGAGGGCTTGGGCTCCCTCTTGCTCCGATCGTGGATGCGGGTGCGGATGGGAGCGCGTGCGAGCGGTCGTTCGGGGTGGGGGTGCGAGCGGTCCTGCTGGGGGGGTGAATCGGGCGTCGGGCGGGGTGGGAACTATGTTTTAAAACTTTGGTATACCGCGCTCACGCATGTAACGCGCGAGGGGTATGCGCGGTAGGTAAAAACGCGTATAACGCGCGCGTTATATGCGTGAAAATACGGTACTTCTCAACTCAGTGTTCATTGCACAGCCAGCTAGTCAGGTTTTCAGGATATCCACAATGAATATGCATTAGAGAGATTTGCATACCAAGGAGGCATTGCATGCAAATCTATCTCATGCGTATTTGTTGTGGATATCCTATAAACCTAATAGGCTGAGTGTGCCCTGAGGACAGGGTAGAGAACCCCTACCATAATGCATGCATTTAAATTTCAGAAAGAAATCTGTGCATTCTCTGCTGGTCTGCTCTTGCCCGTTCCCTTTAAAGCATGGAATAAAAGTAACCAGGCTGGACAAATGTAGATAGAGAGGGAGGTCAATTTTCATCCCCCAATTTTGAATGGGTAAATGCTTAGAGGTGCATTTTCAATAGGATCTCTAAGGGCTCCTTTTACTAAGCTGCGATAGCGTTTTTAGCGCGCGCTGAATTGCCGCGGGCACTAAACCCACGCTACAAGGCTAGAATTAATGCCAGCTCAATGCTGGCATTAGCGTCTAGCACGCGGGGCAATTCAGTGCACGCTAAGCACGTGCTAAAACCACTATCGCAGCTTAGTAAAAGGAGCCCTAAGTCTGAGTTTGGATGTTTTCAGAAGGACGTCCAGAAATCCAGTAGAGAAAAGGTCCATTCTCAAAACAGCAAGATGTCTTTTTTTTTTTTTTTTTTAATGACCTATGTAGATGTTTTGGTCCTTAGTATGTCTATCTTTTGGGGCCATTCTCGAACATAAATACGTCTAAATGAAAAATGCACAAAAGCAAGTTTTCTTCTAGGCGTTCTTAGCAAACTGTTCAGACAGCTAAGCAGAGTAGAGGGGCTCTTCTAAGAAGTACTGTAGTGGATTTCACATTAAAAGCCCCAGGTACAGATGTCACTTTAACTTGCTTCTATCCAAAACCCACCCAAAACTTACTGTACCCATCTGTACACCACAACAATAGCCCTTATGCCTGCAGGTGTCATCTTAATGTAGTTATAGTAGGTTTTGGAGAGCTCATCATGCAATAGAAGCATGTTAAAGTGACATCTATACCTTGGACTTTTAATGTGAAATTCACTACAGTACTTCTTTAGAAGAGCCTCTCTACTCTCTGGGTTCAAATGTCTGTGTTAACATTTGAAGCTGCTTGGGCTGAGAACTTTTCAGCACCCCCTCCTAATACAGGCTAGAATGTACTATATTTTTAACATCTTTGGGTAGTGAGAGGGGATTGGTGGCCTCTGGGGGAGTAAGGAGGGAGGATGGTCATGCCTTAATCCCTCCAGTGGTCACCTGGTCAGTTTGGGCACTTTTTTTAGCACACCCAAAACGCACCTCTAATCTCCCCCCCCCCCTTAAGATTTGGATGCACTGGAGACAAAACAACCAGAAAGACATCTAGAAAGTCTGTTTTGAGAATGCCCACTAGGACGATTTGACTAGTAAGACCATCCCAAGTGCTGGTTTATGCTGCTTTTTGGATGTCTGTCTTTTTTGAAAATGAGCCCCTTATTCACCTAATCAAATCTTTTGAGAGCTAGTTTTTAAGTACATATGAAATTAGTTAGGACAAATACTTCATGAAGCATAATGAGACATAATTAAAAACTGGGCATTGTCAATTGCAGTTTTTCATCCTAAGCCTATTCTGTCCAAGCACAAATTTCTGGTTTTCATACACTGAAAAATCAGTTCTGGATGTTAAGTATTGCAAAATTATATATTTTATTTCAGCAATTCTGAAATGAAATGTGTGCTAGTTCTACCTCTAAATAAGCAATTTTTAACTTCACTTTGTTTTCATTTACATCTAGACACTATATAAAAGCTTGTATAAATCAATCAATAAATAGTGCATAAGCAGCCCTAACAGGTGTGAGGGTTTGGGAGGCCCAACATGGGAATGAAACTGAACATTCTACATGGCACTACATAGCACTGCCTTTGAGCCACCGGGCCATCCCTCTTTTCTTCTTTAGAAAAGGGATTTACATATTCATATTTACTGATTCCAACAAATATTTCTCCAGTAGAAATGATTCTTAAGCCCCAAAATGGTGGAACTCTAAGTTGTCTAAAAACAGTTGCTTCAAGGCAATAATTATTCTTTTTCAAGGTAGAAATAAGGATAAAAAGGCTTAACATCCAACAAAGGGCTCCACCAAAAAAACAGCAACAAAAATTATGGACATTCAACAAGTCCTTTAAGTCAAGTGTGAAGGAGTCTATAGGACACTACAACTCCCTCTGCTTGATACACCCTCACAGTGTCAGTGACACCTTAATAAATGTAGCTCCTCCTTAAGAGAAAGTGACCCAGGAAGGGTAGCGTCAGGAAGCAGCTACTAGAAAGTATAAGAGGCAGAGCCAAGGGGTATAAGGGGAGTATAAGGAGGCCCAGGGGAGAAAGAGGAAGAAGTGACTACAACCACTAGATATTCTGTTTGTCTGAGGTAAGCCAACCTTTCTTTTGCTGAACACCTTTGAGTCTTGTTCTGAGTTCTGGCTGGTTCCAGACCTTGCTACCTGGCTTGAGGAGAACTTTTGCAGACTGTGTTTGGGGCTTGGCAGTCACAAGCCACAAACTTATTCAGGACTTTTGCTTATTGAATAAAGAGACTGTTCCTTGGTGACCCAGCCCTGTGAAGTAACAGGACTCAGGATTTTTGAGTTCAAAAAGAGTTTTCCTTTACCTTTTGTTCTTTTGTCTGGCTCATTGTACACAGGTCCAACCCCAAACCCCACTTGCACTGCTACATCAGGTTTTAGTGGATATACAACTCTTCATGCTGTAATCTCCCCAGTTAGGGCATTCCAGATTCTCCAAGGAGACCATGACTCCCACTTGCAATAAGTGTTAAGACCTGCTGTAGCCAACTTGGATACCATGGACAACTCTTGAAAATTCATGCCCATAGTATGGGACAAATATCTGAGCTTATTCTTAGTTCATGCTCACTATGCCATCACTATAACCACATTAATTTTCATAAAATGTTCTATAAGGGTAATTAGATGATGCAGTGTTTGTTCACATATATTGAGGATTTTCACCATTGGTTTTTATCTTTTTGTCAACATCTTGCCAAAGTGATAGTTTCCACCTCTTTGGTTAGTAGGTCATTTCATCTTCAACTTGTCAAAATTAAGTCCTAAATTTAGGCACAGGACAAGACAGAGGGAGATACCAGCATATAGGTACATTAAAACAGAAAAATAAGTGCAGTAGACCAGAAGTAATGAAGGAGGCAATGTTTATTTGTAAAGGAATCTTGAAATAGTCAGTATTTTGGCAAATAGTTGCCTACCTCATTAGTTAAATATTAACCTCCTCAGTAAGTAGAGATTTAGAGTAGTGGTCTCCAACGCACAGCCCCTGAAGTCCTCCATGACAGCCTCAAACAACTGATGAAAATGCTCTTCAAATACTTGATATATTAGCTGCAAACCATCTTTAAGTGTGTTCCTTGGGTGTCTCATTTATGGAATTTGATACTTTTGACAATCCAAAATAAAGTGAATTTTTAAATATATTCTTGAAGAGTTGTAAAATCAATATTATTATTAATTTTTAATACCAAATCTGAAGAAGCAGGTAAAAGGTGGTTTATAAAATTAGTAGTATGTATAAGCTTGATATCTTTTGGTGGCCCTCAGAACTTTCTCATATTCACACTGTGGTCCTTTACACGCAAAAAGTTGGAGATCACTGGTTTAGAGTGTCACAATTAGTACTGTTCTGGTGTGTCAAACTCGCTTCAGACTTGGACGTTAAGCTTGATCATTCTAAAGTGTTTTGACACAAAACAGAACTGTGCTAATTATGACACTGTACAACTTTACTTAACAGACTGAGGAGACTAATATTTAACCCCTGAGACAGGCAATTATTTGCTGAAATGTTGACTGTGTCAGGTTTTTTATATATATATATATATATATATATAAACATTGTCACGTACATCATTTCTGGCCTACTGAGCCTTTTTTCTGTTTTGTACAGAACATAGATATGACATGAGAAGCCACTATGCATGCAGTCTTCCCCACAAAACCCTACCACTGTGCCTCAATCACTTCTAAGAGTCAAAGAGTAAATCGTGTCTCTGCAGTCTTTGACCTTGCGAAGTGGACCGAGACAAGTAATTAATCTCACATAAACCGTCACATGGTAAAACAAAGTAATGGAGAATCCTCAATGTCTTTGGATAGTAAAGCCCAGCTAGTGTCTTATTTGAAAAGGACATTACTCTATTCTCCCCTGGATTCTATTATATGGCACCCAGATTTACATGCACAAAAGTAATTGAGTAATAAGCCCTTAACTATCAGCAACTGAGTGCTAATAGCCAATTATTGATGTTACTTGGTACTCGTTAAAATTTGCATGCTTGTCTGGTTACATGCTAGTAAGGCAGTGTTTCCCAAGTCGGTCCTGGAGTTCCTACTTGCCAGTCAGGTTTTCAGGAAATCCACAATGAATATGCATGAAAGAGATTTGTAAACAATGGAGGAAGTGTATGCAAATCAATCTCATGCATACTCATTGTGGATATCCTGAAAACTTGACTGGCAAGTAGGAACTCCAGGAATGACTTGGGAAACGATGCAATAAGGCATGGCGCCTAAGGGGACGTGGTCAAAGACATATCGGGGACATATCTGAAAAGTTGCAAACATATTTACAGAATACAGCCTCCATGTGTCTAACTTGGAAGCCATCGTATATACCTAGGGTTGCCAGATTTTCCAATTGGAAAATCCAGACCCCCTAGACCCACCCAGTTCCGCTCATCCTTGCCCTGTAACGCCCTAATCCCACCCCAATCCCGCTCTAGCCCTGCTGCCTGCTCTTGTCAGGCACGGAGGAAGTCCGCACATGCGCGGTTGTCACATGACATCATTGCGTGGCATCCACACATGCGCTGACTTCCTCCCTGCTCAATGCAATTTGAGGAGGCTTTTCAAAACCCAGACAAAGTGTCGGGTTTTGAAAAGGAGGACATGTCCAGTGAAATCCGAACATCTGGTAACCCTATACACATTTTCTCCATCTGTATTCACGGTTTCTGCACTCACGGTTTCGCTTATTCGTGATTTTTGGGATGCTGACTCTGCCATCCAAAATTACATCATGAGTAAAGTTCCTTTTCTTTTACTGTACCAATAAAAAAGTTTAGCGCTTACCAACATTCACTCTGAAAATCGCCGCTTAAAATCTTTCACCCTCAAAATCACTGCTTCCCAGCAACTCCAACACAGGCAGACACCCAGATCAGTCACTGTGGATAGTGGGTGCAAGCGGTGGGGTCCTGACATCCCCTCCGCCCCACCCACCCCCCACTTCCTGATCATCAAACATCCTTTCAGACTTGGGGTTGGGAGGGAAGCTATGTTTTTTGCTGCGCTAACAAACCTTGCCTTTGCGCTTCCCAGCACTGTAAGTGATTTGGCGTGACAAGGAGGAAAACACACATTTCTCGTCTTCTTGTGCAGCCGCCAAACTGCGGAGAGCGCGCTTAGGCACGCACCACTACACCACACAGGGGGGTGGTCAGGGGAGAGTGAGCTAGAAACTTAGCGAGAGCCGTTCTCTTCAGCTTTTAGCATTCACTACCTTTAGGTTCAGGAATTGTTGTCTTCGTATACGTTTTCTTTTTTTCCATTGTTTGGTTTAATGGGGTACATAAATTTGGATAAAAACTTTTGCTTCCCCTCCCACCACCACAAATAGTAATAATAGTGGCTTAAAAAAAAACAAAAAACCTGCAAATAACAGTTAAAAAGTTATTCATGGTTTCAAGAGTAAAAACGATGGCGTTTACACAAAAAACATATAAAAAGTTATTTGTGGTTTTTCCGTATTCACGGCTATGTTCCGCCCAGATCCACCGCGAATACGGAGGGAGAAGTGTACCCCTGATTTCAGCAGGTGAAATTCTGGTACCTAATCTAAGCATGAGAAGCGATGGTAAGTGTGGGTGCCTTTTATAGAAATTGCACATAGCACAGATTTTTTTTGCACCGAATTTTGAGAACCAATTACTGAATCTAGCCTTCTATGTCCCTAGAAAAACATTTTTATTGAATAAGGCTTTTCCTACCATTAATGGAAGACTTGCAGTATTCCATAAAAGAAAATAGATTTTGCCCTTTCTATTAAATGGTCCCTTCATAAGCAAATAAGGTTGTTATGATGAGGAACACACAAACCGGAAGAAGACATTATCATTGCAAGACGATAGCTTGCCCAGGCAAGACCTAAAGCAGCTCGATTCTGCTACTGTGGAGCAAAACCGTAGGAGCATTGTAGGCAGTCTGAATTTTCAGCTTCATCCTTTTTATGCAGGAGGATTTCATAAAATTGTGGCCACCAGAAATCTGATTGTACCTTGCTCAAAAATAGCGTTAACTTTGAGATCTGCAAGACTCTGTTCTGCCTGCTCAGTATGGGAATATGATTCATGAGCCATACTCTATAAATTACAAATAAAACCTCCTAAGGGAAGGAAGAGACATAACAGAATGAAAAACATTTCCTGTAGGAATATATTTATAACTTGAAAAAAAGAGAGAGAAAGAGAGAAATGAAAGCCGGACACATCAATGCTGACTGCTTTCTCACCAAATTACTCCCAATAGAATCCAAATAAAGAGAAATGGTCTCTCATACAGGAAAGAGACAGTACACTGTGCTTTATTTCCTCGGTGATAGAAGGAAGCCTCTGACGTTTCTGCAAACTATCTTCAAGCCTCAGTATCATAAAATGATAATTTAAAAAATAGTTTGGGGCCAAGGGAACTCAAAGTCATAGATTATTGACCCAAAATTCAAAAGCACTTATCTGTATAGTGATGGCTGCAAAACAGATAAATGCCTTATCACTAAATCTTCAGAGGCACTCCTTGAATAGTACCATTGAAAATTCTTACAGATTGCTTAGGCATTATCTATATTTATTTAATTTTCTATACTGTTCTTCCAAGGGAGCTCAGAACAGTTTACATGAATTTATTCAGGTACTCAAGCATTTTTCTCTTCCTGTCCGTTGGGCTCACAATCTTTCTAATGTACCTAGGGCAATGGGGGGGGGGGTTAAGTGACTTGCTCAGGGTCACAAGGAGCAGTGTGGGCTTGAACCCACAACCTCAGGGTGTTAAGGCTGTAGCTTTAACCAATGTGCCATGCTCTCCCCTTATTGACACTTAACTGGCCAAGTAACATAGTAACATAGTAGATGACGGCAGATAAAGACCCAAATGGTCCATCTAGTCTGCCCAACCTGAAGCCCACCCCCGCCCATAGTGTCGACTTTAAATTCAGAACACCCCCAAAATAGAGAGTTTTCATTTTGGTGCTTAAATTCTATACATGGCACCTAAAAATCAGTACCCCCTCCCCCCCCCCCAAAAAAAGCGCTATTCTATAAGCCACACTTGAAGTTAGGCACAGTAAATAGAATAGCGCTTACACTGGAGAACCATGCCTAACTTTAGGCTTGGTCATTTACACCAATGAAAATATGGTGCAAATCCTTGCGTCTAAATTTAGGCAATGATGCCCTTATTCTATAACTACCCACATAATTTAAAGGATACCTCCCCCCTCCCCGATCCACTCATGACCTACCCGTTTCTGTTCCCCCTTTTTTAAATTCATGTGTTAAAAGTTGCAGATCAATTATTTCTACTTAGCACCAATAATTGCTTGTTAAATTGCCAATTATTAGTGTTAGTCACTTGTTATTCAATTAAATTGTGTAAGCAAATTTGGGATGTTTCAAAAAATCGCATTGGCCATGTGATTTTAAATATTGACTCTTAGGAGAGGTTTAATCCTCTTGGTTTGATCAACATACAATCTATTTATTTTATTTGTTCAATTTTCAATATTTTCTCTCAGGGGAGCTCAGAAGTTTCCAAGTTTACCGTCTATCAAGAGATACCTAAATGGTTTACAATACTTTTAGAACAGTTTACATCAATTTATTCAGGTACTCAAGCATTTTTCCCTCTCTGTCTTGGAGGGCAATGGTGGGATTAGGTGACTTGCCCAGGGTCACAAGGAGCAGTGTGGGTTTGAACCCACAACGTCAGGGTGCTGAGGCTGTAGCTTTGACCTCTGCACCACACTCTCCCCTAGCAGTTTTGTGTCCTCACTGGGGTTTGGCAATACAGTAGCAACTTCTCCTTCACTTCCCCCTTTTACTATGCAGGATTTTAAGCTCAGGCTAAGGGCCAAGAAACTATCCTTAGTTTAAGGCTTGCAATATACACTTGATCTTATCGAAAAAGGAGAGTGAATGTACTGATCCAATGTGCGTAATAAGGAGTTATCAATCTATATCAATGTCTCGCAAACTTTTTATTAGCTCTGGCACACTAACGAAGCAAAATGTTTTTCATGGCACATAAAAAAAAGGATAGATGGCCCCACTCCATTCTGTCCACAACCCCACCCCGCTCCACCCCCAGCCTTGCCCCCACACAAACCTCATCTCATCTTCTTTGAGCTCGAGGCCATGTTTAGAGGGCCATGTGCAGATGTTGACGCGATGACATTGCACGCATGCGCGTGACATCATCATGTCGACATCCGCACACACTTGGGGGCTCTCTAGACGCAGACCTGAACTCTCATATCAGCCTATCTTTCTTTATCATCTCTTCACCTCAACTCACCATTGGACAGAAGTATTTTGGCTGTCAAGCCTGCAATCTCAAAATAAAACGAAGCATGGAACCTCTGAGCTGCTGCAGAAGTCAAGACCCGGCTGCATTTCCACCTCCTCCTCTGGTGTAGGCTTTGAAAGTATATGCTAAAGAAGGGACAGGGAATGTGTTAGGCCCCATGCTTCTCTCTTCTTCAACCACAGCTACAGGATGGCCTTCATATTTATGCTGCTTGCTCTCCTCTAGTGCCAAATCCCATCATCATTGTCACTTAGCATCAGGGCCGCTGCCACGGGCAGGCCTAGATGGGCTTTGCCCGCCTAGTTTGGGCTCAGGCCTGCCCACCCAGCAGCGGTTCCTACACACTGCTGGCAGCTGACCCGGAAGCCTTCCCTCTAACGCGTTTGCATTTTGTGTCAGAGGGAAGGCTTTGGGGGCCAGCCGCCGGCAGCATGTAGAAACCGCTGCTGATGGCCTGAGAACAGAAATGCTGGGCTTTCGGTGGTGGATCCTGCTTGGCAGCTGCTAGACCCGAGCCTGGACGTGCACGCCTTCTTCTTCCACTTCAATAAGCGCTTCTTCTGGGAAAACACAGCAGGTGAAGTGTTCAAGTTAAATTTATTTGATTTATTCGATAATATAAAACCGAGGTAAAAATCTCAGTGGTTTACAATTTTTTTAAAAAAAGGAAGTGGGGGGACGACGAACGCAAACAAATAAACGATATACCAACTGGACAGACATAACTTGAAACATTAGGAAAGGAAAGTAGGGTGAGTTACATTTGAGTAGTGGAATAAGGACAGGGTAAGAACATATAAGGAAAGTGTAAAGATATAACCATTTACGATTGCTGCCTTCTCCTTCAGTATAAGTAGAATGCCAGAGAATAGTAGTACAGTAGTATGCCTGAGGTTGTGCCTTAAGTCTCAAAAGTGAGCTGTCTGTGCAGAGACAGTGAAGCAGAGAAATCTAAATAGTTATGAGCAGAATGCCAGTGAAAAATAATATGTCTTTAATTGTGTCTTGAATGTCATAAATGAACTTTCAGTGCGGAGATGGTAAGGAAAAGAACTCCAGAGGGTGGGAGCCATGACAGAAAATGAGGAGTTCCTGTGAACATCAAGGAATGCTTGTCGAAATGAAGGAACAACTAATAACTGTTGTTGGGATTATCGAAGAGTTCTTTACGGAGGGTATTGAAAAGGAAAACTACTAGATAATATTTAATGAGAAAGTATATTGTATTTGAAAAGGATGACACTGTGAGTATACTTCCCCCGCTGCTAATCTGTGGTGTTTTACAGTTGCCAACTTGATCAACTTGTCGAGGTAATCCTATCGGGCAAAGATGGAGCCAATGGACAGACCTAGTGGCATCTTTAGAAACTTTATTAAAGCTACCTTTGGGCTAGGCTGAGGGTGGGTGGGAAGGGAGGGAAAGAGACAGGCTGTACGAACTGGTGAAAAGGGAGGGAAAGAGAACACCTGCTGCAAGGCTGGGAGGGGGAGGAAGGGAAAGAGAGAGATGCTCATCATTTTTGGGCTTAGGCCCATCCAAAATTGGCTGTCTGGCTATGACGCTGCTCAGCATACCAGGGTATATCCAAATGCCTGATAAGGTAATCCACCCTTGGTCCACATGTACCTGCGAATCCTAAAAACACTCTCCTATCAGGTGTCCTGAAAACTGTGTTTGGGTAGCATATGCTAAGCACAAAAGTTATGAAAGACATACCTACGCACACAAAAACAACATTCTCACCAGGACGGGGAAGGGGTAGTGGCCAAAATAGTGGCAGTTTCTGTGTCAGAAGTTTTTGCTGGTATTTAACTCCATTTTTCTCTTCCTTGCCTTATGCCACTAAAAGAAAGGGGTTGTCGGGGCTGTTCCCTCATCAGCCAGGACTTCTTCCCCTGTCCAGCAAAAGATGGACTGGAATACCACCAGAATCCCACTAAAGAAAATCAGAGTTATACATGAAGGAGCGTTCAAGTTCCTGAGACCTAATACATCTCTTTCGCCTCCGGTTACCCACCCTGTACTGTGTTCAATACTATCAGCAGCTTTGAGCACAGGGACTCCTGCAGTGAGAGACACTTTACAGAGCGCTCTCGTTGACGGATCCATGCTGAGGGAGAGATGACTGGAACTGGAATGGATATTGAGGCTTCCAGGGTGGTTATATTGGAAAGTATTGGAAAAGCTCTTCAAAAACTTGGTGCCACTGTTGTTAAATCTGCAGAAGTGACTTCTCTTATAAATAACATGGATTTACTATCTAAGAAAGTAAAATGGATTTACTATCTAAGACTGTGGAAGGAGTTAAGTTTGATTGTTTGAACAAGTACAAGAAGCTATTAAATCTCTTCAAGAGCTTTCTGCAACTATTGTGAAAGACAAGTTAATGCTGTATAGAAAGATTGAGCAAACTGAAAATTTTAACTGGAGACCTAATCTTTGTTTACTGAATTTTCCTAAATCGCTCGGGACATCACCTAGAGATTTATTTAAGAGTTTAACATTTTGAAGGTTATCCTGGAGTTGTTTCCCCCTACCCCACCCACACACCCTTTTTATAAAATGTACTACATTCTGGTTTCTAGAAACAATTTACCAGTGGAGACTCCAGATGATCAAATTCAGGAAGGAAAAATTGATGTGAACAACTTATCAGCCATTCTGGAAGAATCTACTGGATTTTTTTACTAAGCTGCGGTAAGCACTCCCACAGTAGTTTTCAGATTGGCGTGTGCTTCCCATGCGCTAAAAAATAACTTTATCTTTTTTAACACGGGGGGGGGGGGGTTGGGGGTGGAGAATAAGTGTGCCTAGTGTTAAATTGTTAGCCCAGCTGCATTGCCACACACTAACCGATTAACCCGTGGTTAGCACGGGGGAACCCTTACCACCCAGAAAATAAGTATCAGTAAGGGCTCCTGTTCTAATAGATAATTGGGAAATTAGCACATGGCCATTAATGGAGAGAAACGGGAAATGCAGCTGGTTTACAGCTGTGCTAAAAGTGGTCTCAGTGTGCAGGAAACCTACATACTGGTCTTAGCGCAGGCCACTTTTAGCACAGCTTAGTAAAAGGGCTCCTATATCAGAACCAACTGAAAGAGCCACTTTTTTGGTTTCTTTTATCTTCGATAAGATTTAAATGCAGTGGCACTGTCATCTCGAAGTTGGATCATCTATTGTACTATTGTCCCTTGATACTTAAATTTTGGAGATCCATCTGGGATCAAGTGAACAAAATATTGGAAAATCCAGTGGCACCGATGCACGATACCATCCTATTTGGTACGTTAATGAGGGCTAAAAGCCAAATATCTGCTCAGAATAACAAACTTCTCTTTATAATGACAGGGGTTGCCATACAACTTATTTTGAGGAACTGGAAAAACTGGGATCGGTTAAATTACACTTTTTGGTGGGAATCTCTGTGTTACACTTTTAAAATGGAACATTTGATGGCCTTACAACAGGGACATTATAAGAAGTTTATGGATATTTGGGAGCCATTGACAAAATTCTGCAAGGAGTGATTGTTGATTTCCCCTTTTGATAATACACGTCCAGGATGGGTGGGTGGGAGGGGGGTGGGAAGGTACTCTTGGAATTTTTGGATATGTAGATGGGGTGGGGGAGGGATATGTATGCATGTACTGTAATAGAATATAATTTTGACTTATTTTAAGTGCTGTTAAAGAGTAAAATGTTTGTAAAGTATGTTGCACTTATTTTTGGCTTTAAAATGAATTAAGAATTTAAAAAAAAAAAAATTTAAATTCTGCATTAAGACTCAATTTAGGAAATTCTCACTCTTTACTTTATGGCCAAAAGATTTGGATTTACCCAACTGTGACTAAAAATATACAAAAGAGAAAGAAGGCCTTTTTAGTCATGAGACAGGAAGCTAGAAATCGTGGAGCAACTTTTTTGCTCAGTTATTCATGTAAATAATTAGTTGGGTATGCTGGATTATAACTGAGATGTAAAGATCTCAGAAGGAAATATGTAATTATTTTCTTCTGGTTGGTTATGAATGTTACAATGAGGATAAGTTTAAGCAAAGCTTTTCTGTCATAATAAGCAACTTTGTAACTTTCTTTGATTTGATTTACTTATCTTATTCCCATTTCCTCCTTTTAATTGTGGTCTAATAAAGAGTAACTAATGTTTGTACTATCTTTTTCTACTAATATAATCCACCCCCCCCCCCTTTTACAAAACCATAGCGTGTTTTTTTGTAAAAGGGGGGAATATACTTGTGTTGAAGTTGCTAAAAATAATTAAAAAATAAAGTTATAAAACCCTAGCAATCTCATGAGCATTATTCCCTTCAGAATGTAAGCTAAAATTATAAATAAAGATAGAGAGAAAATTTGCATGCATGGTTTATTTTATTCCTCATAAAGATGTGGAATGCACACTAAGAAACTTGTTAGACAATGGAAAAGTTTTGTTTTATTATGATTTATAATTATTTTCAAACGTGAGCCCCTTGATAAGAAATTGGCAGCATATCACTAGTACAGACACATGGACGAATGTGCAAACAGTTCACTTGGCAAAGGAAAGGCAGCTGTAAAACTTCACCACTTGCTCCAAATCATTGTCCACACAATCCTGTCTGTTCTTGGCAGCCAAATCATTTGAGAATCAGTATGGAAACAAGCTAAGAATTTATTTATCCATATGTGAATTAAAAAATTTAGGACCCCCTTTAACAAGGCTGCAGTAGCGATGCTGATACAGTAAATGCACCGAAGCCCATTCAATTCCTTTGGTCTTCAGTGTATTTACCGTGGCAGCATCACCACTGTAGCTTTGTAAAAGGAGCCCTTAGAATCATCATTAGCCGTCCAGGATAACGGAAAGTTCTAGATCAATAAATTAGAATGTGAGCAGTATTAAAAGTCCCTGGGTACCAGTGATGTAGTGAGAGGGGGTGGATTGCCCCAGGCGGGGATGCTGGCACCTCTCTTCCTCTCTGCCCACCTATCACTTCAAAATCTTCGGCAGCAGCAAGCAGCATTAATGTCAAAGAGAGAGAACATAAGACTAACCTTACTGGGTCAGACCAATGGTCCATCAAGCCCAGTAGCCTGTTCTCACAGTGGCTAATCCAGGTCCCTAGTGCCTGGCCAAAACCCAAGGTGTAGCAATATTCCATGCTACCAATCCAGGGCAATCAGTGGCTTCCCCCCTGTCTTTCTCAATAACAGACTAAGGACTTTTCCTCCAGGAACTTGTCCAAACCTTTCTTAAAACCAGCTACGCTATCCGCTCTTACCACAACCTCTGGCAATGCATTCCAGAGCTTAACTATTCTCTGAATGAAAAAATATTTCCTCCTATTGGTTTTAAAAGTATTTCCCTGTAACTTCATCGCATGTCCCCTAGTCTTTGTAATTTTTGATGGAGTGAAAAATCGATCCACCTGTACTCGTGGCTGGTACGAGCAGCAGCTAGGAGGTGCTGCTTGTTGCCATTGAAGATTTTGAAGAGGTATGGGGGGCACGTGGTATGATGATTTCAGGCACCCAGCCACCTATGCCGCTGTTGGGTACCTCAGAGAACTGTGGAAACCACAAATTGTTTAGGAACTATATTATTGACAGAATTTCAGTCTTGTACAAACTCTTGAACCATCATTGAGCAATAAACTATTTTTTTTGTTTGTTTGTTTGTTTGTTACAGTTTTGTGCAATCTTTGATGCTCAGTCTAAATGAGGTTTTGGTTTTCCTTACACAAAATGTGTCAGCGAGCAAAGAATTAGAGTTTCTTACACCCATTCAATCCGCTATATCCACCAATAGCAAGACTCATCATCTCTAACCCTTCCCCCCTAATCTATTATTTAAGGAACTTCTTTATTCTGATACCTATGAAAACAGACACAGTTTTTGCTGCACCATTTCATTATCTTGTTTTCCCAGATCAACAAAAGTGAATTGTAATAACATAATAATAATATGGATTGATTGTCTTGTATCCACACAGGATCCTAACTGACTATATTATTTAATACATTAGAAATACACATTCACTTCTAGAATGGATGGCCTGCCAGTATATGTTTGCATAACAGCTACCAAAGAGTGTGGGGGAGGGATAAACCATAATTCTATTAGTGTCATTACCCAATAACAGTCATATAAACTGAAGCAGAAGAAGATAGACCAGCCCAGGGTCACAGAAAGAACCAGCACTACAACTGATCTAAACTCTTATCCTACCTCATAATTCAGT
The DNA here is from genome assembly GCF_902459505.1 of Geotrypetes seraphini. Taxonomy (NCBI): domain Eukaryota; kingdom Metazoa; phylum Chordata; class Amphibia; order Gymnophiona; family Dermophiidae; genus Geotrypetes; species Geotrypetes seraphini. The sequence continues at coordinate 170,844,350 of NC_047089.1, read as the reverse complement.
ACTCTAATAAAATTGCATCCCTATAGCTAACTCATATTACCTAAGGGGCCTTTTACTAAAATGCATTATAAAATCAGCATGTGGAACTTTCCCACATGCTAAGCCCATTGCTAGTGTCTCCCTAAAACTGGGCTTTTGATTTTTTTGAAGGCACTGAGCTAATTTTTATATTAGCACATGAGTCTTGCAACCCTCCTCCCCCTCCTTTTTTTTTTATTTTTTACAAAACCGTAGTGTGGTTTTTGCGCCAGCCACGGTGCTAGCAGCTCCAACGCTCATAGGAATTCTACGAGCATCAGAGCTGTTACTGCCACGGTCGGCGCTATAAACCATGCCATGGTTTTGTAAAACGGGGAGAAATCAGGCCCTAATTCTATAGAGTCTGCTTAAAATTAGGCGCCGATATCCACACCAATTCTACATAAAAGACAAAAACCGTAGGTACCCATTATAGAATTATGCTTAGCATCATCTAAGCATGCTTGGGCGGTGCTCAGCATCCTAAAATTTAGGCGAACCATATTTATGCAAGGGTTTTCTTCAACTAATGTTGGGCGCCAATACTGAAGCCTAATGGCAGCTAATTCACAGAGACGCCTAACTCAAAAACACACCCATGAGTTAGGTGCTTAGGCCCCAATTCTATATAGGATGCCTAGATTAGGTGTCACTGGGCCCAAATTCTGTAACCAGTGCCTAAAGTTAGGCACCTATTTCAGAGGCGCCCATCTAGATAGGCGCCTATCTAAATTGAATTACAAGCCCAATTAAGCTTTTTAATCAGCACTGATTGAAACATAGGCGCCTATCAAGAAAAACGCGATTCTGTAACAAGGCGCCTCTAAAAATTTAGGCGGCCTTCATAAAAAATAGGCGCTATGCATGTTAGGCATGGGCGTGGCTATGCGTTAGGCGCCTTCTTACAGAATCACTGCTCTTAAGCGCTCAGCTAGGCGCTTAACTTTTAATTGTGCCTAGAGCTGGCCTATTTAATGGGCGCCTCCAAAATAGGTGCCACTCAGCGTGATTCACTAAACAGCACCCAATTTTACTTGAATCGCGCTGAACAGTGCCTATATAGGCGCCTAACTTTTGGGCGCTTTTTATAGAATTTGCCCTCTAGTGATGCCTAAGTTCAGGATCTGTGCCTATTTTTTTTAATTGGCCTAATCGGTGTGGTAATTGACCAAGCTGGTTTTCAGCCAATCAAAAAAACAAAACAAAACCCATTACAGTAATTAATCAATTTAAGAGTTCAGCACCTAGCGATACCTAAGTGGAGGTGCCCTCCCATGCCAAAGGATGCCTAACGACATCTATCTGAAAAAGTAGGTGTGGTTAGGGACGGAGAATAGGTTGGATGAGTTAGGCATCATTAGGGGCTCCTTTTACTAAGGTGCGCTAGCGTTTTTAGCGCACGCAGGATTTTAGCGCATGCTGGCATTAAGATCTAGCGCGCATTATTCCATGCATTAAGGCCCTAATACACCTTTGTAAAAGGAGCCCTAGATGTCTGACATAGGTGCTGCCAAATTAGGTAAGGGAAAAGCTGACCTAATGGAACAGCACCTATGTCTAGGAAGCCTAGTGATTCCTAAGTCCGCTTAGGTGCCGCTAGGCATGATTCTATAAATGGTTCCTAGCAGTTGATTGACAACTGCTCCAAGCGGTGTCCAAAATGTAGGCGCCATTTACAGAATCTGGCCCTTAGTGCTGATATCAACATCAATTAAGCCTATTGACCAATTATGATACGCGCCAATATCAGTGCCTAACTTTAGGCAACTTTATAGAATAAGGGCCTTACTACTTCCTATTTTGGAAGAAAATGCGCTAGCTGGTTACTACAGACACACCTGTTCTCCATCCAAACAGTAATTGCAAAATTACCACAAAATGTGGTAAAGCGTTTTGGGGTAAGTGTTTTCCCATGAGCTGAGCACTCATTAGAGATTAGCAGAACAAAATTAAGATCGTGAATGTGGGTGAGGAAGTCTGAAGTTGAAGTGTTGCTAGGATCATCAAAATGAAGATTAAAGTCCCCCAGAATGAATGGAATTTGTGAAAGAGTGGCAAAATCAGCAGTGGAAAATAAGGTGACTTTGCTCATCACCACATGCATCCACGGCAGAAGCAGGATTTTAAAAACAGATCTGTTGGTTTCCAGTCTGTAAGCTTAATCACAAGACTTAGCATAGACTTTTCAGTGTTCTTGTCATTTTCAAACAATTTCCTCAAGGGGCATCAGCGGTATCAACCCTGCCACCATGTGCCTTCAAAGGAAACATCACAGCCACTGGGGTCACAGCGTAACATATTTCTAAAGGATGATGGTCCTTGTTTCAGCAGCACATTCACTGTCTATTTTTAGTGCTGGCATACTGTTCTATTTCATTCTAGAATGCTTAAAAATCTCGTCAATCCTCCCTCTTCCCTCCATCACAGCTGAAATGGAGCCAGTGGAAAACTCATATGCAAAGTGTTTTACAGCCAAGAGATGACCATACTTGATAAGTTTCTGAAGCAATTACAGCAATGCCAAAAAAAGTCCTCCACTACCACATCCTTCTTGACATGTCACCAACCCATAAATGGGCAAATATTTACATTATTGTGCTAGATTAATTTTTGCAATATGATCACAGCTTCTCTGATTTCTTAAAGACACAGATAAACGCATGATAACTTGGAGAATAATGTTAAAATGTTGATGCCCTGCTAGATATCCCCCGATGAGGATACTGGAAGGGCTTGAGAGTGAGGGAAGCCTGTGTTCAGTGGAGCAAATTGAATATTCTGTATTTCTCAAACATCATTTTCCAATAAAACAGCTCCTTGAGAAAACTGGGAAATGCAGAGAGCCTAAAATCTGCTCACAAAGGGATCTGCCTGTCTTAAAATGTTTTGGCATGGAACTAGACTGGAAGAAGCTTCTTTGATAAAAAATAAAAAAATAAGAGTCCAAAGCTAGCAACTGTTGAAAGGAAAACTATTTTTATAGGTTTTCCTGGTGAATTTAGTGCCTATGAAAAATGCTGGAATGAGATAGAAAATGAACAATGACAGATACAGACCACCATTCCCTCTAATTCTATGTCTGTCCTAACAATTGAAAACACAATTTTGAAGCTCTACTCCCAACTGGCAGAAATCCAGTTTCACCCAGCGGGTTTTATCAAGGCTCATATCCCTCCACTAGCTTGGTGGTTCGATAAGACGGCGAAAGCTAGTTGAGGAATATGAACCTTGAAAAAACCCGCTGGGTGAAACATGTCGGCATAGATGTCCCTACTAACTGACCACCTAAAGGCAAAAAGGCTAAAAGCTAAATACTGTGGTTAAAAACAGTTGTTGACAAAATGTTTAAGAATTATTTAACTAAAAAGGTTAGAGAAGTATGACCCGGTGAAGATATGGTGCGTGAAGCCGGATACAGTGAAACATTTTGAGTATCATGGTGGCACCTCTGAGGGTCGGTGAACATTGAAGAAGCTTTTGACAAGTGTGAGTCTATTGAAAGGGGTGTGGAGGAGACATCCATTTCTTATTTTTATATGTACAAATCTACTTGCACAAAAGTTTATAATATAATGTTATAGTGCAATTCTCCAACATACTGTATAAGCATCCCTGACAGTTGAATACTAAACAATTTAGGCGCGCTGCTTATAGAATAGAGCTTATATTTATGCACTTGAGCATGTAAATGCCAATTATTGGTGCTAATCACGTGCTTAAGAGTTAGTATTCTATAAACTGGGTGTCATGATAAGCAATTCAACAGGCAATGAACTGTATCAAGTCCCTGAAGCAGCAGTGAATTAAACAACCGTGAAACGGAGGCCAGCAGTGTAAGACTAGAGCAAAGTCCGAGTTTACGGGAAACTTCTATTAATTTAAAGATATTCACTTTCTGAGATGTTGTGATACAAATGAGAAACGAATGGAATGTGAGGAATATTAATATTGAGTGAGATTGCCTTGGATACGTGGCAGTTGTTACAGGGAAAACACAAGTACTATGAAAACAAGTCGTAAACACATACTGATTGGTGATCACAGTAGCACATCAGCTCAGCATGCGATTAGCACGAGTCAGGCTAGGTGTTTTTAACACATGCGGATTGGTAATCACAGATCAGCATGCGTTTAGCACGCGTCCGATTATCCAACCCAAAAGGAGGGGATGGGTAAAAAGTACAATATAAATGGTGTTTTCCCTGAAAAAAGCTAGGGACTTTTCCACTGCTGACGAGCTGTGTGATGACATATTGAATAAGCCTCCTGATCGCGGTCCCCCGACGGAGTGATGATGCAATAACCGGTAACGTATTGATTCAAACTCTGTACTTAATTAATGATTATGGCTAAGAATACTATAATTATGTAATAAAACTTAATTTGTATACTATTTCGAACTCCTGGTATTCTTCCCAGTGAGGAAAAGTGACTGAAGGGTTTGTTGTTTTTTTTGAAAACCCCTTTTAAATAGTAATACAGATGTAGAGAAAACTTGAGGACATGTATTGTGTGCATTTCTGAGAACATGAGAAGCCCACAGGACATACCAAAAGGTTTTTTTTATGCCAATGATCAAATGTGTAGAACTGACGCAATGGCTTCAAAATCTCCCAGGCCTTTTCCTTCCGATTCTGTCTCGCAGGGTTCCTTTTACAAAAGGGCGCTAGCGTTTTAGCGTTTAGTGCTCAAGAGGAGGTGGTAGCGGCTAGCGCGCGCTCTATTCCCCGCGTTAAGGCCCTAACGCACCTTCGTAAAAGGAGCCCTTAGTCCCCACCCCAGTAGGCCATTTCAGACGCAGCCATCTTCATCTTTGCTTTCCACAATGAAGTCTTACATTTATTCACCCAACACCCATCTAACATGGCACATGCAAGTTTTCCCACACAGACCTCCAATGTGCTTCAACCACCTCTAAAAGTGAAAAGGCAAATCAATCTCTGTGTTTGTGCAGTCTTTTGACTTCTCTTTCCTGAGACTACGGACTACAGTAACAAGCAATCCCAAACTGCTATTGTTTGGACTCATCTCCCCTGGTAAATGGACTAAGATAACCCAACTCATTTCACATACGCCACCCCACCAGATGACATTAGCCGATAATGAGTTTTGATCACCATCGAGCTGAGCTACATTTGAACCGGTGACTTCAAACTGAAAAGCTCTCTAATCCCATGCCAATTCACACAGTCATTCTGTGACCTATGGGAGATATATTTTACCATACTGTAAGTAAATATGCAATCAATCTATTTTCTAGAAACCAAAACAATACCTCACAAGAGTGTGTTGTAATCCCAGTCTTGCAAATTCAGTGCAAACACCTATTTACAACTTTGTCCCTCTGAGGGAAAACACATTTTAAGGATCCTTGCTTCTTCACCACAGAAGCGATTGTCCAGCCTATTTAATGTTCCTCTTGGCATAACCCATCATTTTCCTCTTACAATGAGGACAAACATTTATAAATAGAGAACAAAACTGGTACAGTTTGCAGAGGAACACTTGTGTGGCATTAGTATCCACAAAACATTTGTAGAAAGAACTGGTGCCAATTTTGCATGCAAGGCAGAAAATGTTCACATACTAGTCCAAGAAGGCTTTGTTGTGGTATTCTGATACTAGTAAGCTATTTACTGGAATAGAAGATAAATAATATTTGTATAGTCGGGGAAAAAAAAAAAGCATTGCTCACTTGCTTCCAAATACAGGTTCTACCAGAAATAAAAATCAACAAGCAGGAAAATACCAACACAAGGAAACCCCTTAAAAAATAAAGGCTCTTTAGCAGACATCTTAGCATATAAAGGTTCCTGAGGTATTTCTCAGCTTCACTGCCAGCCCACATGTTGAACTGAAGCAATACAGTTTGCAACCAATTTCCCCTGTACTGCAAAGGGCATCAGCCACTCCAGCTCCATTTCTTTTTCTTTTCTTATATCTGTTTATCGACAACATAGAATGCCATGAAGTGCCATAACAACAAAATGCAATAGGCAACATTTCTAGTACCTCTCCGGCATTTCAGCTTAAAAATCCATCACAATTACTTGTCAAGCTTTATCTGCAAATATACCATATATACTCTAATATAAACCGGGATTTTTGGCCCAAAAATGGGGGTCCTGTTTTATATTCAGGCCAGCATCCAGCGCACACCTGCCCCCTTCCCAGACTTTTTGCAGGCCTTTGCCAGGCCACCAGGCTCTGCATCTTGTCCCCCCTCCTTGCCCTGTCCATCTTACCTCCTCTGCCACTGAAATCCCTGGTGGTCCAGAGGTATAGCGGGCAGGAGCAAGCTTTCAGCCTCCTGCCCCCGCTGCTAACCCGGTCGGCTGCTACTGTGAGTTCCGGCTTCAGCCACTGAGCGGCACCTAGTGGGAGTGCGCCTTGGCATTGCTTCTCAGTGCTGAGCGGCTTCATGAATGGCTTCTGAGAATTCACGCAAGAATTTGCGGGAGCTATTCAGGAAGCCGCTCAGCGCTGACCAGCAGCACCAAAACGCGCTCCCGCTCGGTACCGCTCAGCAGCTGAAGCCGGAATTCGAAGCAGCGACAACCAGGTTAGCAGCAGGGTAGGAGGTGGAAAGCTCACTCCTGCCCGCTACACCTCTAGACCACCAGGGATTCCAGCGGCAGAGGAGATACAAAGGACAGGGCAGGGAGGGGGGACAGGGTGGCAAGCCTAACAGTGAGGGAAGGGGGCTGTGTGCAGTGCCTGACAGGGAGGAGGCTGGGTGCAGAGCCTGACAGAGGGAAGGAGGCTGGGTGCAGTGCCTGGCAGGGGAGGGAGGGAACACTGAGTATAGATCCTGGTAGGGCAGGGCACTTGAATATTAAGCCGCCCAACTTATATTCGAATCAACAATTTTTCCCCCTTTTGGGGGGAAAAATGGGGGTCTCAACTTATATTCAGATCAACTTATATTTGAGTATATACGGTATGCATACATGTAACTCATAAATGGGTCCTTTTTCTAAGCTGCATTAAAAAGTGACCTCAGTGTACCTTTAAGCAGGTCATTCCTACATATTATAGCCATTTTTACCACAGCCATAAAAATGCCTTTTTTCCTTTTGTTTTGTTTTTTTTTTTCTTTGCATTAATGACCATGTGTTAATGTTGCCATTAGCACACAGCCATTTTTTTAAAATTAGCTTACAAGCACTTACCACTGCCCATTTTGTAGGTGATTAAGGCTCCTGTGTTATCTGTGCATTAAACCAGTTAGTCCAGTGGTTCCCAACCCTGTCCTGGAGGACCACCAGCCAGTCAGGTTTTCAGGATAACCCTAATGAATATGAATGAAAGAGATTTGCATGCAATGAAGATGTTAGGAGTGCAGATCTGCCCCATGCATATTCATTAGGGTTATCCCGAAAACCCGACTGGCTAGTGGTCCTCCAGGAGAGGGTTGGGGACCACTGAGTTAGTGCATCGTAATGTAGGTATATTAACTGGTTAACACAGGGATGCCCAATTTCTACCCCCGACATGCCCCCTCAAAAAAAAAAAAAAAAAATTAGAGTGAGGTTAATGCATACAGATGTTAAAGCAGGATGCCCGAATGTGATCCAAGTTAAGAGACTCTATTTTTTTTGTTGCGTTAGACCAGGGGTGTCAAAGTCCCTCCTCGAGGGCCGCAATCCAGTCGGGTTTTCAGGATTTCCCCAATGAATATGCATGAGATCTATTTGCATGCACTGCTTTCATTGTATGCTAATAGATCTCATGCATATTCGTTGGGAAATCCTGAAAACCCAATTGGATTGCAGCCCTCGAGAAGGGACTTTGACACCCCTCTGTTAGACACATGATAGTGCCTACTGCAGCTTAGTAAAAAGGACCCCAACATGAAGCGAGAACAAAACTGGCAGAAGCTCATACATTACAGTTTCCAGGATCATGCAACGTAGACTAATATTTTTTTTCTAGTGATCTCTACCAGTATTTCATCTCTCTCAGTGAAATATGACAAAGCAGCAGCTGCCAACCCACTAATTACTGAAAACGTTTCAGGCATTCACCTTTTCACAGGACCAGAATAAGCCACCTGTTGCCAATGCAAAATGATTCATCTCAGTCACAAAAGTAAATACAGTATATGCCTAATACAGAAACAATAAGACGTTCAATCCAAGCATTCCTGGCACTTGCTATGGATTCATTCTGCTCAGCCAGGGCCAGTGCAACCTGGAACAAGGCTGGCTCAACTAAGGGGTCCTTTTAATAAGCTGATTAGCACAGGATTAGTGCAGGAGCCCTTACTGCTTATACAATAAGTGTCAGTAAGTGCTCACTAGCTAATTTTTTTTAAATGGCCACACATCAATGGCTCCATTAGCTCATGGCCAATAATAAAGAAAATCGGCCATTTTCTAGCTGTGGTACAAATGGCCTTAGCATGCAGGAAAAACCTGCGTAAGGGCATGCTAAATCCATTTTCTACTGCAATTTAGTAAAAGGAGCCCTAAGTTTGTTTTAATAAAACCCTGAAACAAAAAAAGAACAGCCATTTGAATCTAGAGCACAGAAATCACTATATACTGCAGGGGTGTCAAAGTCCCTCCTCGAGGGCCGCAATCCAGTCCTGTTTTTAGGATTTCCCCAATGAATGTGCATGAGATCTATTAGCATACAATGAAAGCGGTGCATGCAAATATATCTCATGCATATTCATTGGGGAAATCCTGAAAACCCAACTGGATTGCGGCCCTCGAGGAGGGACTTTGACACCCCCGATATACTGGGTTCAGCAAAGAAGCCTACTTCTCAAAACCAGTGCAATCAGTCTGAATGGGAAAAGGTGAGCAAGAATTTAAGAGACTGTGTGACCTGCTGGCCATCTGGAGACCCCCCCCCAAAAAAACAATCCTATTATCATTTCAGTTTTCTCCACCTCTACAAACAGCCAGGTTCAAACTGCTCCAGAGTCGACTCATCAAACATCCCTGGCAGAAAAGGACTGAAACCCAGTGTCCTACCTCAGATTTCCATACAATGTAGGAGTGGCTGCTGGGGGGCTGTAGCTTCCTCTGCTGGAGCCACTTCCTAGGGGAGAAGATGCTGTTAGTGCTACTGCTGGGGGTGAGGGTAGAGGGGCTCCGAGCCAGAAACGGCAGGTCCCAGGCCGTGTTTCTTTTCACGCCCCTCACATCATAATCGAAGTGGAAACTAGAGGAGGGCGATTTCTCCAGAGGGGTGCAAGGCGTGGAGAAGGATCCCAGGAGCTGTTGCCTGGAGCGAGCCGGGCGGGGGCCAGCCAGGCAATCGGCCGAGCTCAGGAGAGTCCCGTAGGGGCCGGGGCTCCCTGCCCGGCCGCTCCACCTGCCGCCGCGGGGCAGCCGGGGGCTCTCCCCTGCCGCCTGCTCCGCGCCGTCGCTGCCATAGTTGCGGATGATCGCCGGATCCAGGCTCCGGGTCTGTCGCAGCCGCCGCTTGGACAGACTCTTAGAGTTGGGCGAGGAGCAAGAGAAAACACTGGTGAGCAAGTTTTGGGCGGACATGTCTCTCTCCTTTCACTCTTTCGGTTTGTGTAACAATTCACTTCTTCCTTACAGCGGCTGCTCGTCCTGCCTCCAATCCCCTCCCTGCCCAGTGCTAAAGCCCGCAGAGTCCTAGAACTTTGGAACCGCTTGAAATCATAGCCCGGAGCGAGAGCTCTTTCCCAGTCTCAGGAGAGAGATGCGGCGATCTGGCTGCCCGTCCCTTTCCAGGACTCAGCAGTAATGTGTGGAAAAGAAAAAAAAGGAGGGGAGGAGGCAACAGGAAACTTACTGACCTGAAGAGTCACTCCCCCCCCCCCCCCATTAAACAGTTGAGTAAAGGCTGTTCGCAGACAACTTAACACTTTCCCCTGGCCTGCAAAAGGCATCGGCCACTCCAGCTGATTTCTACAACCTGTCCAGGAACACTATGGAAGCACCGGAGTTGCAGCCCTTCAGAACACGTAACGATACAAGTAAAGCAAATACATAGGTGCATATACAGGATGTCATTATGTGAAGTGAGAACAAAATGGATTGTTCGCATATTCCAGTTTCAGGGACCATGTAATCATGTGCACTAATATTTATTTATTTTTTCTAGTGATCTCTACCAGTACTGAACATCTCACAGTTAAGCAAAACAAAATAGAGGCTGCCAAGCCACTAATTACTGAAAACACTTCAGTCATTCACCTTTTCACTGGACCAAAATAAGCCACCTGTTACCAGTGCAAAATGATTCATCTCATTCACAGAAGTAAATATGGGGAGTAATATTCAGCTGCTGGTGGTGATGGGGGGGGGGGGTCTGCATTTTCTTTAAACACTAACCACTGCGAGCTGAAGTAGGCCTCATTTTTCAGTGCTAACACCTTCCCGAGTTAAGTTTTCAAGTTTCAAGTTTATTAGGATTTTATATACCGCCTATCAAGGTTATCTAAGCAGTTTTTACAATCAGGTACTCAAGCATTTTCCCTGTCTGTCCCGGTGGGCTCACAATCTATCTAATGTACCTGGGGCAATGGGGGGATTAAGTGACTTGCCCAGTGTCACAAGGAGCAATGCAGGGTTTGAACCCAAAGCCTCAGGGTGCTGAGGCTGTAGCTCTAACCACTGCACCACACTCTCCTCCACTGAACAATATGTGGGCTCTGACCATGCCCAGAATATAGCCAGCCAGGAGCAATATTCAGCCTGCTGTCCAAGCAGTTAATTGGAAAGCTGACTAAATATCAACATAGCTCCTTCTGCCCCCTTTCCCACCCCCTCACATGATCTTCTCTTCTCTTTGACTCTCTCTTCCACCAGTAGCTCTTATCCTGGATTATATGCATGAAAGAAACTTGCATATAACGGAGGCAGTGTATGCAAATCAAGTTTATCCCTATTCATTGTGGATATCCTGAAAACCTGACTGGCAAGGGGGTACTCCAGGACCAAGTTCAGAAACTGGTCAAGTGGGTTGTTAAGATAGGATCAATCCCCACCTGCTCCTAGGTTGACTCTGAGATCAAAATGACTGCCATGACCTCTAGTGGCAGTCTTGCGCTATTTCCGCTAGAAGTAACAGCAGTCATTTTGAACTCAGAGCTTGCATGTGCAGGAATGAGTGAGGATCATTCCTCATTAGGTCCATGCATTTTCACAAGCATTCTGCTGAAGATGTCAATCACAATGTTTCAGCTCCTTCTCCTTGGTGTCTGCTGCCCCCTTCAATTCATACCAAAGCTAACAACAGCTCTATAGAAGAAGACAGGAGAAGGAGGAGTAAGGAAAATTCCTAGAAACTAGGTGACTGATCTGTTCAGATGAATTTCAGAAACAACCACTGAATGAACAGTAATGTAGTTAAAACATTAACAAGCCTCAAAGAGGAACAATATATGTAATAAAATACAAGTTAATAAGAACATAACAGCCTGAGCATATATGCAGCTCAACATTCCTCCCTTTCAATCATATAAACAGACTTCATAATCCAATAGTCTGACTGACAGGAAAAATCTAGCTCTGAAGCTATTAAGCTTGAGACAGAAAGCAGGCACATCAGATAAATTGCTGGGCGGAGAGGGGTAGTGGTGGTTTCAGTATACCATCCCTACCTACTAGAAAAGATATTATCAAGGTAAGAATATAATCTCTTTTTCCAGTGCAATAGAGTTGGTATGCTAAACCAGTGTTTCTAAATACGCATACCCTTAGGGGTACATAGGCGCTTGTTGGGGGTATGCAGCCTGGCCACCACGGAGGATATTCCCGCACATCTGTAGAAGCTGCCACAGGGGATCTCACCTTCCTACCCACCCCCTGCCAGGGATCTCGTCTTCCTGCCTGCCCCCTGCTGCTGCCAGTGACCCATCCCTGCTCACCCGCCCCTCCCCCTAAAGCTGACCCAGTTCATGTTCGAGCCACACTCGCTCCTTCAGTCTTCAGAGGCACTCCTTGCAGGGATGGCACAGGCAGCGATTTCCACGCTGCACGTAACTGGCCCAGAAACCTCTCCGAAAACAGAGGGAAGGCTTGTGGGTCATCCACGTGCCAGCCACGGTGGGGCAGCCATGGTGTGCCATGTCACTGATGACATCATCAGTGATGCGGCAGAGGGAAGGACCCAGTGAGAGACGACCATGATGTAGCCAGTTTAGAGTGTTGCTGACGCTGTTGTTTGGAGGGAAATATGCCGGTTTCACGGTGTGAAGGTCGGCGAGGTTCAGATGGGAGGGAGAGATGGAAAGATGCTGTGCGGGGGGATGGGTGGGAGGGTCAGTGGAATTCAGCTGTATGGAGTGGAGCAGGGGGGGGAGGGAGCATTGCTGCCAGTGAATCCAGGGATGGAGTCAGAGAGTGTTGGAGACATTCGGGAGGGGCTTCATGGGTCGATATAACTAGGGCTTATTTTGGGGGTAGGGCTTATATTAAGACCTACCCCAAAAATCATGCTAGGTCTTATTTTTAAGGAAACACGGTAGTACTTGTTACTGATGGTATCCTGCACTCTAAAAACACTAGAGCAGTGTCTCACAAACTGTGTACCACGTCAAGATTCCGGGTGTGCTTGAGGCATCATTTTATTTGAAGTTTCCTTGTAAATGTTTGGTTAAGATACAAGACACTGAATTTGTTTTTTTGGGATCCCATTCAACTGCAACGATTTTTGGTAGCTCGTGAACAGAAGTGAGATTTCTTTTCTTTTTCATTTACTGATGAGGAATTAGGGTAGGAATGTCTAAAATGTCCTAATTTAGTTGGGAATGATTTGGGTTCATTGGAACTCAACCCATTTCTTTGTTTTTCCTTAAATACTTAGTTGGTTAAATAAGCAATATGTTTCCCCTTTTAGTGGGCTTGTAAAGGATTGTTTTTTGTATTATTTATTGTACTGAAAACTTGTATGGAAACCTTTTTTCCCTTGATATCTTTATGATATTGTAAATGTATTAAATCCAATAAAAAAAAAAAAAATTCCGGATGTGCCATGAGCGATACGTCATATACTTGAGTTTTTCACTGCTGGCACCAGCACTAGCACCTCTCTTCCTCTCTGCCCCCCGGCGTACCTTTGTAAATATAATTTTAGGGTTACCAGATGAAGAGATTTCCAAATCCCGGCCATTTATAACACTTTTCTCCAACCAGTCCCTCTTTCCCCTCAGTCTATCTACACCACACTCTATTCCCCCAATTTTTTCATTTTTCCCTAATATCATCTCCCCCTTCCATCTTCCCTGTGTACTTTTGATTTTTTTTTCCCTCCTGCGTAGGCATAATTTGATGCTTCATATTTGACGAAAGGAAATTTAATTTCTCCTGGTCTGCTCTGCTCCCTAAATCTTTGTAATCTGTTCTGCTTCTCATTTTCCCAGCTTTCTATTTCTCTCCGCTCCCCAGCAAGGTCCAATGTACTTTTCCCTAGACAGTTGCCATTCCACGCAGGTTTGACTCACCCACCCCTTTACTGATTCCCACTTCTCACTCTCCTCTACAGGTGAGACTTCCTTTTCTTGTAGATTTGACTCATCTTCAGTTTGTGACTTCCTAGAACCATAGGCTTGGATCATTTCCTGGCTCAAGGCACATTTCTGTTTTCTGGGACTAGTTCCCTACTCCCTTTTGCACTTACCCTGACACTCGCAGATTCCAGACCAATGGCCACCTTCCTGCCTGAAGAGTCCACATCAGATTCTTTGCCACATGCTCACTGTGAGCTTTGGAAGTCCAGCAAGGATCACATGTTCTAGCAGCTCAGGGCATAGGAGAATGCACTCATACTAAGCCAATGTTTTGGGCTGTCTGCAAGATATTGCTTTGGTAGCCAAGGAACAAACATCCAGCTTATAGAGCTAAATTGAGATTTGGGAGATGGTTGTGGAGTTTCACCAAGAGCAAAGAGGGGAGCAAGAATTCAGCAGTTAAGCAATAAGAAAGACAGTGGGCCAAACCAGGAAACACACAGATTGTTGTGAGGCAGCAAATCCCTTCTACCAGCACTGCCAGTGGTCTCCTGCCACTTCATTCTACTATTGCTATGCTACTTCTTTAGGCTTACAAAGCCCAATGCCTAGGTTTACCAGATTTTCCATTTGGAAAATTCAGATCCCTAGACTTGCCCCCAGGCCCATCCAGTTCCACTAATCCCCCCCCCCCCCCCCCCGCTGCCTGCTTTCGTCAGGCAGAACGTCTGCACATGTGCGAATGCCCTCCTGCCCGACACGATGTAGAAGAAAGCTTTTCAAAACCTGGTCAAAGTGCCAGGCTTTGAAAAGCCGTACAGACCCCGGATGTCTGGTAACCCTACCAATGCCCCCACCATTTCTACCTCCTGTGGCACATAATGGGGAAAAAAATTTTAATTTTTGTAGTAATGGGAACAGTACTACTCTCCATTCTCCATCTTTTTGACCATAGCCCTCTCAATATCAGAGCTGCTAAGAGAAAGGGAAATTTTCAGTTCATGGTATTCCATGCTTCCACAACCTCCTCCCCCCTTTCCATCTTTATACTGAAATACCTTATTGACCCCAGTGACTACAAAGTTGGAAGAAAAAGGCAGATACTAGCAACTACCCAAAACTTACCCAGTCTAATAAGTGATTCTTGGGTTCACTCAGTTGACAGATTTGAACTGTGAGCACAAAAATCTAAAAATTATCTTGTTGTTACTTGTTCTTATTTTTTTCTTCATAGTCTCTCCCCTCCTACCACTTCCATCCCTTTATTCACCCCTTAGTGCTTCTTCCCTGCAACCTGATTTCAGAACTTTTTTCAGCTGATCTTCCTTATCAGCCTCCTCCTCTTTGAAACCCACACACTTCCTCTCCCAGTCCTCATCTGTTTTTTTCTTCAGTCTATCCCTCACTCACTTCTCTTTGTATCACAGCCCATGCCCCCCCCCCTCAGCAAACATTCACGTCATATCTGTTCTCTCACAATCAGTGCCTGTGTCTAATCTTTTCTTTCCCTGCTTCTTTATCACTGCCTCATTCCTTTCCCGGTGGCTCCCTCAACATGTTCTCCCTGGACAGGGATCTTACAGCCACACAAGTAGGTGATGTCCCCTTGACGGAGCCGACCCGGCAGTCTAAGAGCTGCAAAGCTAAAGAGCTTTGCGCATGTGCTAGCCCTCCCCCCCTCAAGTAGCCCACCTGGCCCCTATATAAGACCACCCCCAACCGGCACACCCAGTTTTAAAAGTTTCCGCGATACAACCCGACTCGGTAGTCTGAACGGGTCCACCCGTTCTCTTATCGCTTCAACTTTTATTTACTTTTATTTCATTACAATATGCCTGAAAAAGCCAAACCTGGCTTTAAACGCTGCTCCACATGCGACCTCAAGATGTCGGCGACGGACCCGCACGCCTCCTGTATCCGCTACCTGGGTCCCCTCCACAGGACGTCTTCATGCGCTCACTGCGCTCAAATGAACAAACGATCGCTCAAGATTAGAGCGCTGAAAATAAAGGATTTCATACTCCCTACCGCGGCCTCCGCTCTCTCCTCCGCCTGCCAGCAAGGAGCATCGGAGCCGCAGGGACCGCCACCCAAGGTGCCAAAGCTGGTGCTTCGGAAAACACCTCAGGCACCAGTGTCTCCTGCGTGTGTCTCATCGGTGTCGATGACGTCACACGCAGGGACACTGCCTATTGGATCCCTGGCTCCTCTTCTGCCGATTGGCTCAGTGACTGCTCCCACTGGCCATTCTCTTCTCTATGGTAGACCAAAGACAGGAAGACTGACCTACACTGTTGCTCTCTTCTGCTCCCTTCCATAAGCCCATTGCCGGGAGGCAGCACAAGTAGCATAGGAGAAGTAGACACCAACCATCTGTCCTGCATTCCCCTATTGGCTAGCTAAAGACATCCGACCAATTGTGTTTCCTAAGACAATGGTCCTGCCTCCTTTGCAGCTTATTGGCTGCAGGGGGAGGTGGAAGCAATAGCCGCAGAGACACAGCCTTACTTCCTGCTTTCCTCTGCAACTCTATATCTGGAGATTTCAGCTCTGATATCTCTGAGCAGTGATGCAAAAAAATATTGGGGTGCTCTAGCACAGTGTTCTTCAACCACCGGTCCATAGAAATTTCCTGCCGGTCCACAGGGCCAGCACGTGCATAAAGCCCAAAACAGTGTTCTTCAACCGCCGGTCTACGGTGCAATCGATGCGGCGTTATCTTCGAGTCAGCTCCCTCTTCCTAACTGATTCAGTGCACAAAGCCACGGGCAGTGGCTCCTACAGGCATCCTGCGCCTGAGCCAGAAGCCTTCTCTCTGACGTGGCAACGTCAGAGGGAAGGCTTCCAGATGAGGCACAGGACGTGCAAGGTGCAATTAGTACTATTATGGGGGTGGGGTCTGGGGTGGAGATTGGGTAGAGATGGGTACGGTCTGGCCCACGACTTAGCCCAATATTCTTTAACCGCCGGTCCACGGACCAGTGCCGGTCCACAGAATAATTCTTTTATTTCTGCCGGTCCATAAGTGTAAAAAGGTTAAAAAACACTGCTCTAGCACCCATGATCCCTCTATTCCCACTTCCAGGCAGAATCTCCCCCTCTTTTCAGCTAGCACCTCTCCCTTCTTTACCCCTTCTCTAGCATTTCTGTTCTCTACTCTCCAGCAACCTTCTTCTCCCCCTTTCAATGCAGCATCTCCCTATTTCTTTCCACCCTTTCCACAGCAGCATCTGCCCTACATTTTTTTGGGCTAGTTCCCCCCTTCTTTTTACCCCATTCCAAGTAGTTTCTTCTTTCTTCCTTCTTTCATTTATCAACTCCCCCCTTTCCATGCAGCTTATCCCTCTTTCTTTCTCTCTACCCTTTATATCTAGTTTTTCTCCCATGTTTCCCTCTTCCAGCAAGCATCTATTTCCTTTCTCTGTTTCTACCCCCTTGCAGTGAGTGTTTCTTCTCTAACTCCCCATTTCCAGCCTGTGTCTCTCTTTTCCCTCTCTCTCCCCGTCCCCCCTTGCAGCCTTCTCTTTTCTCTCCAATAGTGCTGCCCAATTTAAGGAAAAGTTTTTCGATTTGATTCAGCCTATTGAATTGATTTTTTGATTTGATTTGCTTTGCCTGCCCAATCGGGCATTTTTTTTCTTCAAATGTCCTGGTGGGTTTATTTTGTAGTCTCTTCACCCACCCCCCACTTTGCCCTCTCCAGCCCCAGTTGTGGTGTAAACAAAATAAACTATCACTTTATGAATTACACTGCACAGAAGTTCACGCTGAAAGGACTTATCTTTGCTGAACTAATGGCATCTTTGCCAAATGTCGGCACTCGGAGAATAAGATGTGAAAATGCCTCATTTCTCATTAAATTTTCAGCATTCTAAATAGTTTCGGTTTCGGGATCACCCCTTCATCAGGAACTGTAGGATATTTTCAAACTCTGCCTGAGAAAATACTTTAATTTAAAAAAACAAGAACACTCCTTTTGAACAGCCAAGATTCTGATGCACAGGTTCCAAAATAGAAACTAAGCAGAATGGACTATACATCAGGCCTACCTCCATGCACTTCATGCTAACCCTGAGTTGTTATTACAACCCCAACCTTTTTGCTGCTGCTGGAGATTCTTAAGTACAGATTTTATGAATTATATGGCTGTTTGGTTAATACCTTGTGAATTAGGTGAATATTATTAATTATGATAAACTATTAAAAATATATTTTTTCACTATTTGCACATTAGACAAAGAAGGAGGGTTGTTTTTTTTCCAAATGATAACACCATTGTCCCCATAAGTGCCCTTGAACCAAGCCATGAGTTTTGGGCACAGGATCATTTGAAGTCTTTTCCCCTCCATAGTTGATATTTCTTTCCATTTTTGTGTTCATTTGTTGTGTGTATATTTTTTTTAGCACAATATTTCCTTCACTTTTTTGAATGATTATATATATTCACATTGGGTTTTATACCAGTTCAAGGCAAGCATAGGTTGTACAAAAGTGCTCTCATTTAGGCCAGGGCTTTACACAAGGGATTATGGGAGTCATTCTTTTTCATTCCAAGTACACTTCTCCCTCTGTATCCGTGGTTTCCGTATCTGCGGTTTCACTTATTTGTGATTTTTCAGAAGCTGACTCCGCCCCCCCAAAATTGCATCATCATTAAAGTTCTTTTTCCTTTTACTGTACCGATAAAAAAGTGTATCGCTTACCATTCACTCTGAAAATTGCTACTACCATGCTTTCTCCCACAAATTTGCTGTTTCCATGCTTCCCAGTGTGCACTGAGAGAAACGCTGCTTCCCATCATCCATAGAGAGAAAGGCTTCTTCCCAGCATGCCTGCCCAGAAATCGCTGCTTGCCTGCCCTGAAATCGCTGCCTGCCTGCCCAGAAATCGCTGCCTGCCTGCCCAGAAATCGCTGCCTGCCTGCCAAAAAATCACTGCTTGCCTGCCCAGAAATTGCTGCTTGCTTGCCTGCTCAGAAATCACTGTAGAAAAGTTATTTGCGGTTCCAAAAATAAAAACGGAAGGCTTTTTCTAAAAACTATGAATAACATTTAAAAAGTTATTCACGGTTTTTCCGTATTCACGCCTATGGTCCGCCACATCCCCCGTGAATACGGAGATAAAAATGTAGTTTATTTGTACCTCTAAAATGACACCAAGTTTAAATTGTAGCTTTACTATTTAATTGGTGGCATTTACATGTATAGGTTTTAAAAAAGGGCAGCTACACATGAAAGTGGCACAGCTTACACAATGAAGTTGCAGAATCATCACACCTCCACTAGGAAGCATCAACACCTCCATGTGGATGTTGTCAGATCTACACCATTCAGCTTTTTTTAAATGTATAATTGTAAAATAGTTGCTTTCACTATAGCTATTGCTTACATGTGCACTCCTGCAAGTATTTAAGAAAAGCCTCTATATCAGCAAATCTTTTTATAGAATACCACTCAAATTGAGCACATCCCTTCCTAGACATCGTAATTCCAATCTCTCTGTATTATGTACAATGGAGCTCCACATGTCTCACCAGGACATAAAGTTCCTAGATGTCATTAGTAGCTGCTTCATGGAGCAGCTGATCCCGAGACTGATAAGAGAAGAAACAACTTTAGATCCAATTCTCAGTGGAACACAGAGCTTGGTGCAAGGGGTAGTAGTTTTGGAACTATTCCTATTTGAAGATAATGATCTTAGCATGGCCAAATTTGACATAATCACCAGATGGAGAGATGGAGTAAAATTAGTGTAGTAGTTTTCAACTATAAAAAAGAGAGAGACTACTATAATGAGGAAATTATTTAGGAAAAAAGGATTGGTTGCAAGAGTTAAGTTTGCATAAAGTGTGGCGATTGTATAAAAGATGTCATCTAGGAGTACCAGATTACATATACAGTATTTCATTAAGAAAGATTTAATAGCCAAGTGACTGCCAGCATAGTTAAATGGTAAGGTGAAAGAGATCATTCAAGATAAAAGGCATCTTTTTAGATATGAAATGGTTTACTTTTAATAACTTTGGACAAGTGTCTAGAGGACAGTCCATTAAAAAAATACTTGTAATTAACCATGTAGATTTAGCAAGAATCTGATCAGGGAAAAAGCTGCTTTATCATCTAATAGACACCCAAACCCTCCCCTCCACCCCCACCCCATAAAACAAAAGCAGCTCTTTGGTTTCAAAGCTGAAAATTTGGAGGTTACAAAAAATTCACTTTTAATTAGTCCTGTTTGTGAATACAAAGTACCTTCAGGACTGCAAATTCATCACAGTTTCCTTCTGAAAATCTAACTAGTATGCACAATACAATACAATTTTTATTTGTATATCGCAAATACCTCAAAGGAAGTTCAAAGCGGTTAACATAAAAAGATAAGACAATATTCAATACAATAAAAACATTAAGAAAATTACCACTTTTTTCAAAACATGTTCCTTAAACAAATGAGATTTCAAGGCCTTTCTAAAGCTCTTATAATCATTTGTTGAACTACCGTAATCTGATCTGGCAAAGTTCTCCAGAGTATGGCAGCTTGATAGGCTACAGTGGAAGTAAACATTTTGGTATTTTTTAACCCTCTTACCTCCACAAATCGAAAGGAAGTGTATTATCTCAGGATATGGGGTCCTTTTATTAAGGTGCGCTAACCACTTTAGCACACGCTAAGGGCTCCTTTTACAAAGGTGTACTAGCACTTTTAACGCACGCACCAGATTAGCGCGTGCTAGCCGAAAATCTACTGCCTGCTCAAAAGGAGGTGGTAGCGGCTACCTTGCGTGGCAATTTAGCGCACGCTATTCCGCGTGTTAAGGCCCTAGCATGGCTTTGTAAAAGGAGCCCTGAATGTTTATATCCTTTATATTCCAATGGGCATCTTAGCATTTAGCACCCGCTAAATCGGTTAGCCACCTTAATAAAAGGACCCCCCTTTTCCTTTGGTAAATCTCAGTAATTTTCAGCTCTGTCTCCATATATATAGATTGTGGACTAATATAATATTTGCCTGATATATATGATTTGGATTTTGTATTCTTTATTTTCTTTGCATCGTATTTTTTCCTCTTTTTTGACTGATGTGAATGTCAAAAATTATAAAAATTAATAAAGAATTTTTATTAAAAAATAAAAGGACCCCTATATAATGTAGTATCTGAATAACACAACAATAGGGGCATATAAGATGGTACCTCCCCTTGACGTATGTTAAACATCAAACAGAAAAATATTAACTGAATCCTAGCTTCTACAGAGAGCAGTTGCAGCTTTAACATATATGGTGTAATTCTGTCACTTTTTTGCAACCCAAATATCAGCCTAATAGCTGTATTTTGCAGCTTTTGTAATTTGTGCAGTATTATTTTAGGACAATCCAAAAAAAGTGATATTGCAATAATCTATTAGTGATAAAAACAAAGCCTAAACTAATAGACAAAATTGACAATGATCAAAATAATTCCTAATTCTCCTCAATTTCCAAAATAACCCATTGGATTAATTTTATCAATTTAGTGGCATGTGGAGTCAATGGCACAAAGTTGCTACAAAAGAAAAATATGCATTTTAGTGTTCAAAGGGGTAATAAATCATGAGTAAAATCACCCCATGGACTAAATTAATCATGAAAGTTCCAAACTGCTGTCCAAATAGCAAGGGGTGCTGAAGATCGAGACTCAGCAGGCCAAGGCACAGCTTTCCAGATAATGGTAATATTCAGACCTCTAGCTGGATAGTTAAAGCTTTTTTAGCTCTAATTGTATTCATATAGTTATCTGGATACCAGTTTGCATTTGGCTGTACTGCATAACTTGCCATATTTGCTCAAATCATGCACTGCCCTAGTACCGCCCATTTAGTGCCATAGAATACCTAATGGATAGCAGCAACCAGTAAAAAATCTATATAGCAGCTAAGGCTATGAAGATACTTACTTTTAACTATCAGCCCCTCATTTTTAGCAGCACTAAAGCCAGGTAGGCTTTTAATTACTGATCTCATGACATATACTAACTGTGATGTGCTTTTCATAAAATTGTCAGTATCTTATATAGCTACTGGCTTCACTCCTTCTCTCTGAATAATGAATTTAATTCAGTTTCTGCAGTAAAGCTCATGTGAAATTTATATTTAATCTCCTTCAGACATTCTGAGAAAGGCTGCTGAAATGACAAACGTAGATTTCAAAATGAGTCAAATACAAAGAAAGAAAAATGTGAGTTTAAATTAACCAGGAATATCTTACCTGCTGGCATTCAAACTTGGAAAAAGGTAATTTCATTGGCCGTTATCCGCCCCCCCTCCCCCCTTTTACAAAACCATGGAAGCGTGTTTTAGTGCAGGCTGCTGCGCTGAATACTCTGCCCTGCTCCCGACACTCATAGGAACTCATTAAGAAGGCATTGGGAGGGGGAAATCCCATCATTTGCAGCACGCGGCTCTGTAGGCAGGAGGGAGTAAGCTTCCCTCCTGCCATTTGCTCTTCTGAAGGTAAGGGGGAGGGAAGTTCTGGGGATGTGGGAGGGGTGCCCAGGAATGTTGGGGGATGTGTGTGATGGGGGGGGGGGCGGGGAAGTCAGGGGATATCGTGGGAGCTATGGGATATCAGGGTGATGTCAGGATGTGAGAGGGGATGTGGGGGATATCAGAGCGATGTTGGGATGTCAGGGGGAGGGATGTAGGACTCCATGGCTCAGCTGATCCTTGCAGGGGGATCCCCATCAGCTGAGCTGCCAGGAATCCACAAAACCGGCTCAGCCAATGGGGATTCATTCTGCCATGATCAGCTGATGGGAAGCCTACAGGTATTTTATTCACTCTTTCGGGGGGGGGGGGGTCATGACCATTGGAGATGTAAGGGGGCGTTAGGCCTTAAATCCTCCAATGGTCTTCTTGTCAGTTTGGACCCCTTTGTAAAACTTAGACGCAACTCAAACCTGTCTATCTGCCACCATCTGAGTTCCCTCTAGGAAAGCTTTGATTATAGCTAGTGTATGTCCAGGTTGAAGCCTGCCTGACTCCCGCCCATAACACAACATGCCCTTTTGCTCTCTGGATGCACAGCAGCTTAGAAGTGCTGCTGCATGTCCAGAAAGTTAGACATCCAATTGCTGACTTAGGCTGCCTTTTGGACATTTTAAAGTTTTGATTATGAGCCCCATAGTCCGGTAATTTTCTACTTTTTTCATTCCGTCAGAAAAATACAGAACAAAGAAAGTGGAAAATCTCTGGACTAAGTGTATAGCCCTCGATGGAGACTGCCCTAGCTTTGTTGGTTGGGCTGAGAATTTTTCAGCGGCCCCTTGAAATACTATGATAAGCCAATGGCTGCTACAGTAATCCATCCAACAGATACCTAATGCATTTCTCATAAGGGCATTAAAAGTGACAATTCATGTATTTATTACTCCCTTTTTTTTTTTTGTCCACATTGAGTGCCTCAGGCATAATGTCAAATAACTAATGACTCTAATTTGGGGGGGAAAATTCATTGGTAATCTTGGGTGATGAATATTTGGGACTGGTTCTCAAGGACATGTTTATTTCTCTTTTATTTTTATATCTGTTATTATATTAAAGCCAGAAATGCATCAGTTTTTATTACAGTGATTGTTACATATTGCAACGTGAAGTTTATATTTCTATCCTTGTAAGAATGGTCCAACATCTACCAAATTAAACTTTATTGTCTGATTTTCATAATCTGGTTTCTCATTTTCTCATAAGTGATAATATTACAAAAAAAAAAAATATATATAATATAATAAAACGGTAAGCCGCGCATGCGCACTTCCTAAGCGTGGGACCGTTTTCTGTGAGCTGTAGCTAGGAAGTGCGCATGCGCGGCTCACCCCCTGCCCTCTCCGTCGTCTCCCGGCTCCAGCGGCGTCACAGTTCTCAAAGAGGCGCGGGATTGTTTCAACGCGGACCAACAGCAAGCCGTTAAAGCTCCTGGCGCTGACTCCCAACGGTGGAGGAGAGGCAAGGTAGAAGAAGATTTCCGCCGCCCCCCCTTCCCTTACCGCGGCCCCGACTGGCGATTTAAGCAGCGTGTCAGCAGTCTTCACACACTGCTTCGGGCCCTTCTACTGCCCTGATATGCTCCGGATGTGCCAGAGTAAATCAGGCCAGTAGAAGGACCCGAAGTAGCGTGTGAAGACTGGTGGACACGCAGCTTGAATCGCCATGTGTACTCGGACCCGCGGGAAGGAAAAAGAAGGGGGGCCGCCGGCAAAGGACTCGGGCACAAGTTTGTAGTCGCGACTGTGGGAAGGGAAAGGGGGTAGAGGAAACAATAATGCTGCTGCACAGGGAACTGGTGTGGGGGAAGGGAAATGGAGGGGGAGGGAATGCTGCTTTGGACACACAGACAAAGGGAGGAAGGGAGACAGAAAGACAAGAAGAAAGACACAGGGGCAGGTGCACAGGGAACTGGTGTGGGGGGAGGGAAATGGAGGGGAAGGGAATGCTGCTTTGGACACACAGGCAGAGGGAGGAAGGGAGACAGAAAGACAAGAAGAAAGACACAGGGGCAGGTGCACAGGGAACTGGTATGGGGGGAGGGAATGCTGCTTTGGACAGACAGACAAAGGGAGGAAGGGAGACAGAAAGAAAAGAAGAAAGACACAGGTGCAGGGAGATATACAGAAAGACAAACAGACAAAGGGGGCCAGGGACAGAGACAGACAGAAAGAAAGACAGCGGGAGTCGCGTCAGGAAGGGTGCGGGAAGCCGCAGAGGGAACTTTTCCAATGGGTGCAACTGGGCGGCTGTCGGGAACCTCAGATCAGGGGCAGAGCAAAGTAACTGTATCATATGGATAAGAAGGAGGAGGGGGGGAGAAAAAGGAAGGGACGCCTACTGCTGGACAGGGGGAGAAGGAAAAAGGTGCTGATGGACAGGGGGGTGGGTGAAGAAAAAGGAACGGAGGCCTAATGTTGGACAGGGGGAGAAGGAAGGTGCTGCTGGACAGGGGGGAGCTAAAACGGGGGTAGCTAAAAAGGGAGAAGGGCTGCTGCTGCATAAGGAGAGCTGTGAAGGGGTGGTGGTGGACACAGGGGAGGTAAAAGGAAGGGAGAATGGACAGGGGGAGCAGGCAAGGGGTGGTGATGGACAGCCAAGGAAAAAGAAAGACAGAAAGAAAGAAAGCGGCTAAGGAGAGAGAGAGAGAAAAATAAATAAAGAGAGACACACACACATATATTCTAGCACCCGTTAATGTAACGGGCTATAAGACTAGTATATATATATATATAAAATCCAATCAGCATTGGCAGCACATCATTTTTACACATCTTCCTAAAAATGCTTGCTTTGGGCCAAGAAAACAGATTGAGCTCTCCTAGTGGAACATAAGAACATAAGAAGTGCCTCTGCCGGGTCAGACCAGAGGTCCATCCCGCCCAGCAGTCCGCCCCCGCGGTGGCCCAACAGGTCATGACCTGCCTTAATCACCAGAAGGGGCCCCCTTGCCCCCTAGGTTTCTCATCGAAGTCCTATCTTCCCATCAATGTCCTAACCCTCCGGCCTTGCACCTGCACGACCTGGTGAGCTGTCTATACTTATACAACACCCCAGCACCTCCCTCAGTACCCCACGATCCCCTTTTCCCTCAGGAATCTGTCCAATCCCTGTTTGAATCCCTGTACTGTACTCTGCCGGATCACTTCCTCCGGGAGCGCATTCCATTTGTCCACGACCCTTTGGGTGAAGAAAAACTGTGTTAAGTCTAATGTGCATTTAATATATGGAAAAAAAGATAATATGCCCGTCAGCACATGCTAATCATATGCTATTTATTGTTTTTGTTATTTTTTTTCAGGAGGGTGGGACATGGACAAAGATGCATTATCTAGCTAGCAGTCTTAATAAAGGAGTACTTATGGCCTCCTAATATGCCTTCTACATGCTTCCAGTGTTAATATTTTTGCTGTTCTCTAATGCTAATGGAAATATTAACATGGTATATGCAAACTATAAAAGGCTCCATGGCTCCTAGAGCAATGAGTCTCTAAACTGTAGCCCACACCCGGGCCACCTTTTCTGGCTTCCCTGCCACAGAATTGAGAAAGTGGTCCTGAAAGAGCCGGTAGAATTCTAGCTTGTACTCCTCCCAAATGACCTCCAGCACCCAGTGATCTGAAGAGATCTGTGTTCAAGCCTTCCAGTTCTCTGCCAGCCTGCCCCCTACCTTTGGAGGAACAGAAGAAATCCTGGTGTCACTGCTGTTTTTTGGAAGCCGAAGAGGAATGGGATCTGGACCCTTGGAGACACTGGTGCTCTCATACTTTTGTCTCTGGTCCCGGAATGTCCTCTGATTGGAGGATGCTCACAAATACTAGCAAAACCACCAGGAATCACAAAGATTTCCCCTTGCTTTCTGGGTTCTGCTATCTGGTAAGGATTTCGGCATGTGATCCACCGCACTAGCCATTAAATTGTCCTGACCTTTGCCAAAGAGCAACTGTCCTTGAAAGGGGAATTTGCTAAGAGAGTCTTCCACCCATTACTTGATCTAGAGCATTCTGTAAGTAGAGACGACATAAGCTGAGACCTTGCTCAAAACCCTGAAAAGGTCATGCAGAGCTTCCACAACATAATCAACACCCTCCAAGAGAAATTGGGGTTAGCGTTTTTGTCCAGATCCATAGCCCAGCTTAGCCAAGAGTGGCATGTCTGAGCAATATAAGACACTGCCACTGCCACTTTCTGATCCAGCGCAGCAACCTTGAATTGTCTTTTGAGGACAAAATCTATTCTGCGGTCCTGTGTGTCCTTGAGAACTATTCCCCTTTCACTGAGGAGTGAAGTGCACTTCGTAACTTGCACCACCAGCAAATCCAATTTAGGTGTAGCACATCACTGCTGAAACTCAGCATCCATCATGCAGAGCTTAGCCATGGACTTAGCTACCATACAGGTCCCTTGGAAACATTCCAGTGATCTTTTAGCATCTTAGTAATCTCTGGATGTGAGGGAAAACAGGCATTCTATTCTTTGGTGCTACTCATGAGCAAGCACTGAGCTGTGGAGGCTTGAGGCAGCTCAACTTTAGCTCCTGGAGTGCACCCGCCATTGCACCTTGCAGGCCAGAGGATTTGAATAACCTTCACACCCTCAGATCCTCTCCAAGATCCAGGGCTGCCACTTGATCATGGTCAGATCCTCTCAGCTGAGATGCTGAATCTCCCAGAGCTGAGGACCCTGAATGAGAAATTAAAGGCATGAACTTTGAACCTTCACCTCTGAGTCCACCAGAGATTGGGTCCCCATGAAATCGGCATGGCTTCTTATGGTGGACCCTGCGCCTTTTGCTAAAAATACTGGCACTACTTCTTCTGAGGCTCCGGTGGGGTTAGGTCAGCTTTTGAAAGGCTTCATAAATCATGTGTATGAATTCAGAAGTGAACTACTGCCCATGTTTCCCAGAGGGTCCTGGCAGGGTCCACCGTACAAGCTTCTGGTGTTTGTCCACCAGCATGCAGCTGTGCTTTGCCAGGGACACCAAGTTTGCTTTATCTGGCTCCTGCCGGAATTTCTGGCCCAGAAAATGCTCCAACTGAGCACCTAAGCCATGAGAAGCAGAAGGGAAGGCGAAGCCCAAAGCTCCTGCCCCCTCACACACCGCATGGCACATGGAACAACGACCCCTTCAGATAGACATCTGCCGCAAATCTGACATGAATCCAAAGAATCTCCACCTGAAGAATCCATCTGTACTGTTTTCTGTTGGAAATAAGGGGTACTGGGGTAGATGGAGGCTTTTAAAATAAAATTGGAAAATCCAAGATGGCCACTGCAATAGTGATTCTAGTGCCTAAAACGGTCCGTGGAGAAAAATGTCAACACAAAAAATGCACAGAAGGGGTTATGGGTCGTGGAAGACCTGATCCCAAATCCTCAGATACCTTCAAAACTAACTTTTAAGGACCTCCTACCTCCAATTTTCCCCATAGGCTGTAATAGCCTTACTCACTGTGCCATGCGGCTGTCCTGGAGCTGCATAGGGAAACCTCAAATCAGAGATGAGTGAAGATTTCTGTCTCTGACAACCCTGGAGTCCAACAGATGGCTTGTTTCTTTGGACTGCCATCTAGACTCCGATATGGGACTGGACCTCAGACCCCCACCGGAACAGCACAACATCATAGGATAAACCACCACAGGACCCACTTAGTCTATGTGCAAGCCCACTGTGGACAGAACCTGGGGAAAGCCACTTAAGCCCACTGTGGATGAACCTGGGGTGAAATTGCTCCCAAGGGTATGGACCCTGAGCTCAGAGAAGTACTGATGCAGACTGGCCACACAGGAATCATATGAGGCATGTGCCTGTGGGCTACAGACCTCAGCCCTGAGAGTCTGTATCATCTTGCAGCCAGAGATGCACCGGGGTGACTGGGATCCTCTGCAGCACAAAGCCTCCAATCGGATAATAAAAACAAACAAAAATAATAAAGATTAAACGCAAGCAGAACAGACAAGCTCTCTACTCCTTGCTTATAGAGAGTAAGACTGAGTTGGTGGAGCATGGAAACAAACAGTGGGCTCTCTACAACCTTAGCAACTACTGGGGGGTTTAACCCAAGGATCAAGACTAGCAGTGCTGTTGCACACACACACACAAAAAAAAAAAAAAAATAATAATAACAGTTTATATACCGCAGGACCGTGAAGTTCTATGCGGTTTACAATGATTCGAAATTCTACAAATTGAGAAGAATTAACATAGTTAAAATCTATTGATTAACAGCTCTAGAGTTCAGTTATTGTGGGAGAGATTGTGCAAATCAGCTTCCTATGTACTTTAGGAACAGATATGTTTTTAGGTGTCTCCTATACTCTTATCCTTCAATTTGTATGATGAAAAATCTATGAAAGAAAAAAATATTTTGGTATACTAAAAAGTATAAACGTATTTAATGTGTGCAGATCTGAAGAAAATAAACCGAAATGATAGCAGTGCTGATGGAAGAAACCTGCCCTTGTTTCTTCAGATGTGGAGATCTTGAGTATGTCTTGCCTTTAGTATGGGGTTTATACTATAATTTCCAAGCTATTTTGGAAACTAGATTAGGAGGGTGACAACTACCTGCTGGGGGCTACTTCCTTCCAACACCCTTATTTTCCAGACTGAATGATGAATTTTCCTTTGCTTTCCTATCGTTTCCATAAACAAAGACATGATAAACTACTGGGAACTGAGCCTTCATTTATTTCAAGTCTATGCTTAGGTAACCTTTCTTTTCTTTTTTTTTTTCTTTTTGAAGATAATTCTATCAGCCGTTCTTGTCACTTCCTTAGTAACCAAATATGATGAATTATAAGGTTAATCACCTTCCACACATAACACAATAACTATCTTCAATCACTCCCCCATCTCAGTTAAAATAGTTGCTGAATCAGCTGAGAGATTTATTTTTTTCAAATTCAAAGTGCTAAAGTGTGTACCATATTTAAAAAAAAATTCTCAAAAGGCCAGACATAGAGGAGTGTTTTTTGGAAGACAGATTTTAATATTACAGAGTTAAGGTTTTGACCTGTAATAAGAACTAATGTATTATGATAGTTGTGACTTATTAACCTTGTCAGCTTCAAAGTTTTTTTGAAAGATAACCTGCATGATCTATTATAGCTTTATGACTCCCTCCATTCAGGACCATCACGAGAGTAATGTGAGTGGTGCAGTGCAAAGGGCACAAGAGAAAATGAGGCGTAAAATAGAGGCTGACCGAATTTTGGCTTCGATTTTGGTTACAGTGCAAAAACCAGCCCAAAATCATTCTTCCTAGTAAATTCTGTAGACCGGAAAGTACATTCCACTTAGAAAGCACATGGCTACAATCATAGCAGTACACAACTCCAGCCCAAATATTCAAAGCAGAGCTCCATTAATATGCCAATACACTAACCAATTTGTATAGATATGCCCTCTCGCTGCCCCCAGACATTCCCTGTGCACCAAGAAATACATTTTATTTTTTAGCACATGGGCAGCATGCACACATGACAAAATTATCATGGAATGCCTCAGCACATCCTGCGATATGCCATTTTTGCTGTGGTGAGCATGCTTACTGCAGGTTAGTAAAATTACCCCTAAATGTTGTAAAAACAAGGGAGGCCCTATAATGAGGCCAACTGAGGTGGCAGCCTCAGGCAGCACTCTTGAGGGAGCAGCATCTTGCTGCCGGCCAGTCTACCTACTGGTCGAGTCTGTCTGCTGCTTCCCATCCCGGTATCTAATGCTTTCACCCTTCTTCCCCCCAATCGGCATTTTCCCCATCTCCCCCAAGCATCTACTTTCAATTTGCAGTAAAAGTTGCCGGGTGGTGGTAGCGATTCACAGAGCTACCCTGCCACCGGTCCCAGTATCTTCTCTCCACTGTGCCCGCCCCAGCAGAAACAGGATGTTGTCAGAGAGGGCAGGCCACAGTGGAGAGATCCTGAGACTGGTGACGGGGTAGCTCTGTGAATCGCTACCACAGATAGCAGAGGGGGGGGGGGATTAGAAGGGTGATAGGGAAAGATGAACTTGGGGAGGTCAGGAGGAGAGTTGGCCTTGGGGAAGGACAGAGGGGGCAGGAAAGGGATAGATGTCATAAGGGGTGAAAGGGGGTCAGGGAGAGATGAAAGAGGGTGTGAAAGGGTGAGAGAGAGAAAAAGACTTGGTGGAGGGGGAAAATTGGGCGAGAGAGAGACATGGACTTGGTGGAGAAGGGCAAATGTTTAAACTTAAAAAGATGTGTCAATGAAAGTGAATCGAATCAAAAAATTGATTCAACAGGGTGAATTGAATCGAATCATAAAATTGTTCCCTGAATCAGGCAGCTCTAGCACAGAGGACAGACATGTGGTAATGGAAAATAAATAGGAATAGGAGGTTGGGAAAGGGCAAGATGGGAAATAGGAGAGTTAGGAGGTGAGAGGAGATGGAAAGTTGATAGGTAGGTGAAAAGTAAAAAGAAGTAGGGCGAAATTTGAGTGGATAGGCAAAAAACAAAAAAAGAAAGGAAAGAGCTAAAAAGGAAAATACAGTTTGTCAGAGACAGATACTATATATCGAGGGAACAAGGCAGGAGGAGAGAGGAGAATTGAAAAAGAGCCAATAGTCACTGGAAACAGAAGAAAGACAGGAAAACAGACAAGTAACTGGAACCAACATAATAGAACATGAGACCGTCCAGAAAACAAAGGTAGAATAAAGTGTTTTATTTGGAATTTACTGCATTAATTGAAATACGTTAGCTTTGGGAAAGATTAATTGTACTGTATTCAGTACAAAATATAGAGCCCCAAACTTTTATTCATTATGTCAGGGGTTGCCATACAGCATATTATGAAAAACTGGAAAAATTGGGACCGTCTGAATTACAGTTTTTGGTGGAATTCTTTGGGCTCCTTTTACGAAGGCACGGTAGCAGTTTAACGTAGGTAATAGAGCGCACTAAACTGCCGGCCGCGCTAGCCGCTACCACCTTCTCTTGAACAGGCGGTAGTTTTTTGGATAGTGCGGGGGTTAGTGCATGATTAAAAGTCGCGCGCGCTGAAGCCACTAACGCGGCTTCGTAAAATGAGCCCTTTGTGTCACATCTTTAAAATGGAAAGGGTAATAGCTATACAACGGGGGAATTTAAAGAAATTTCAGGATGTTTGGGAGCCATTAACTAAATATTGTAAAGAATGAATATTACTTTTTCCCCTTGAATACACACATCCGAGTTGGGGGAGGGGAGAGGGTGGGGGTATTGGATCTGAATTGGATTTTGATAGATTATTAAGTGATGTTAAAGTATAAACTGATTTTATCTTATGTTGCACTTATTGTAAGTTTTTTAAATGAATAATGAATTAAAAAAATATATATAGAGAGAGAGAGATCCCCTTGTCAGGTTTTGTATTTCACAATGTGCTTGGTAGTGGAGAGCTTTGTGTTAATATTGCTCAGATAACATGAAAATCTGGATTTTTTTGTTTTTATGGTGACTTCCATGGAGAAATGTTTTAGTTCTGATCTGCACGTTGTGGGGAGATAGAATATCAGCTCCTATATAACTAATTCCCTCCCCCCTTTTAGAAAAGTGTAAAAGGGGTTTTTACCTGCAGCTGGCGCTGGATTCTCTGCACTTCTCTGACGCTCATAGGAACTGTCTTCTTCGTGACTGTACAGTGCTGCATACGTCTGGTAGTGCTATAGAAATAATTAGTTGTAGTTGTAGTAGTTAGTAGTTTATTATGGTGTGTTAAACTGAGCTTTTCTTTCTCATTTTGCTCCTTGTTATTTGAGCATCATATATCTCCTTTGTGTTTTTGCAGAAAAGCAGGTTAAAATATGTGTGGCGAGAAATATGGCTCTTTGAGTTTATCTGGCAGGATCTATTGTTTTGCTTTAAACGTGGGTGACCTGGGCCTAAAAGGAGTGGTGTCATTTACTGTGTTATTGAAGCTACTACCCTCTAAGAAGCTGGCCAGTCTTGCCTAATAGTTGGGGCAGTCCTTACTCCACTCCCATTTTGGATGCTTGGGGGCGGGGGGGGGGTGGGGGGCACCAGCTCATCCCTCGCCTCAGGCAGCAGATTGCCTTGAGCCACCCCTGGGTAAACATATGCTAAAATCATTTAGTCCAAGTTAAAATGATTTAGCATGTGCTAAAATTAAGAAATATGAGTACATTTTATTGCTTTCTGTTTAGTTTCAGATTAGAAATGCCCCAAATTGAAATTGATTTTATTTCCATTTCATTTTAAAGTGAAAGCATATCCTTATTCTAATAACTGTTAATGAAATGTCTTATGATTATTGGAAACCTAGAGGAAAATTTAAATAAATCTAAGGTAATAAACACATCTTTTTCAGAACTAAAAGATGTACTTGGGATAGTGGATAGCCCTGAACATGTTTTTATTCTTTTCATCCTGAAAGGAATTTTGGAAAGAAAAGATACACAAGAGATTATCTGTATATGTGTCTGGGAGCAAAATAACTCTCTTAAAATGTATTGGAACACGACCAATTTTGGCATGGGGGAGCAATTGTGAAAAGACACATTGACTTGCTAGGGATTCCAGAGAAATGAAGTCCCCCCCACCCCCCCTTCATCTGTATGAGAAGAGTTCCTGCTCCTGCAGCACCGAAACATAGCAGTTAGAGAATTGCTACTTTCAAACTGTCTCTTCCCTTTATTCTGCTCTCCTAGTGACAGACACACACACAAAAAAAACACAGAACTGGAAATATTTCCATGAGGCATGCATGCTCCATTTGCTTTTCCCATCACATTACCTCTCCTTCCCCACCCCTCCCCAAGCTGCATTTTAGTGAATCATAAGTGCATTTGAATGTTTTATGAAACTTAGTGATCGAACCCTATGGGGCTCATAATCAAAACTTAAACACATCTAAAAACCTGCCCAAGTCAGCACTTGTCCAAGTGCCGATAATGAAACCTATTTTTTGGACGTATCCAGGGACTTTTTAGACCTCTGAATGCCGCTGTGCGCCCAGAGCTGAAAGAGGTATATTTGGAGGAGTGATTGGGCGGGATCTGGGCGGAATGTGGGACAATTTAGACTTAGTTGTCCTGTAGGGATAATTGAAGGTTTTACGAGACTTCCTGGATGGAACGTATATGTCATGAGTTAGACGATGTAAAAACAGGTATAAGTGCCCAAAAAGTATCCAAGGTGACCAGATAACCACTGCAGAGATAAAGTAAAGACTCTTCCCCCCCCCACACACACACACTCCCCCAGTGTTCACTGACCCCCCTCACTTCCCCACAAATATTGGAATAAAAACATACATACCTGTCTCCAGAACATCAGCACCTAGGATAGAAATCCCGAGTAGAGCTGCACACGGGTCTCTTAAATAGCTGGGTGGAGGGGTTAGTGAACCCTAGAGAGGAGAACCCAGGAGGACCATAAGCCACTCTAACCACTGGAACATGTGTGCCCACCAAAACCCCCCAAAACCCTACTGTACTGCCATATATGTGGCACCTGCAGCCATAAGGGCTACTAGGGCTGTAGACAGGTGGGTATAGTGGGTTTGGGGGGCTCACTATAACCTATAAGGGAGTTCTGGTGACATGTTTATGTGGCACCCTTTTTATGAAGTTCACAGCAGTGCCTTGTAAGGTGCCCCACTGCTCTGTTACTATGTCTGGATGGCCAATCCATCACAATGCTGGCCCCTCCCATGTCCAAATGGTCTTGTTCTGGGCGTTTGGGACTTGGGCAAAATTTTGGTCAAGAATGTGGTATAAAGACAGATGTCCTGGTGGTCTGGATGAACAATAGCCTGGACGTCCAGATAGACTATTCTTAAAAAAAAAAAATTTGGACATATTTTTTTGAGAATGGTCATTTTCCCGCTGCCAAGTTTGGGCATCTAGTGCCAAACGTCCAAATTGGACATAGATGTATCTTTTGATTGTGCCCCTCTATAGCATTCTCAATGGTTACTATATACAATGCCACCTACATCTTAATTCTATTAAAAATGCTAAAAATTGCATGCAAAATTTGGGTATGCTCCCAATTTGTGCAAACATTTAAATTGAATAATGAGCTAATTAGTGCTGATAACTGGGATCTTAAGCAATTATTGACTTTGGACTTATGTATGTGCATATTTTTAAGCCCAAGATCTGTGCGTAAATTTTACATGCGGTTCCAAAAATGGAGCGTAACCATGGGCGTGCCATGCATGGATCATGAGCATTCCTTCAATTTATGCACATGATTATAGAATAAGGGGGGGAGGGGTTTCCATGCCTAATTTAGGCATTAGAATTAGCACCACGTTTTAGCTGGTGTAAATGGCTAAGCCTAAAGTTAGATGTGATTCTTGCTACCAACTGCTACTCTATAAACAGTGTCTAATATTGAACACCATTTATACGTAGAACAGAGCGCCATGTTTAGAATCTAGTCCCTAGTCATGAGCAGTTTATTTCTGGTTGTGCTTTGTACTGCCAATGGCTGGTAGAAAGTAAAGCAACATACTGTATGTAGCTGTGGGACAGTAGTGCCATATGGTTAGCAGTAAAATACAACCTTTGCCATTGGCTAATAGTGACATCTAGTGGTTCTATGTATTATTCTTTATTTCGTTAATTTTCCAAAACAATGGAATGATTCAGTACCAAAATATGAGGTCAAAGTACTTAAGTAAAAGTAAAAATAAATGTGTATTGTAATACTTAAGTAAAAGCAGAGTGAAGAACATATTAAAAAATGTACTTAAAAGTAAAAATGTTATTGCCTAATATAATACTTTTGAGTAAAAATTAAAAGTACTGCAACTACAATGAATGCAACTATTGTTAATGTTTTTTTATCCAAACAACTTTATTTCTCTACAATTCAATCCACTTTGAGGGGCATAATCAAAAGGAATGTCTAAGTCCGTTTTCGTCTAACTCGCAAGTCGTCCAAAGTAAAAAACAGCCTAGGACACATTTTTGAAAAATATGTCCAAAATTTTTTTTGTTTCAAAAATCTTCTAACTATACGTCCTGCCGATCTGATCGCCCAAGTCGCTAAATCGTCCATCTTTATACCACATTTTCGTCCAACTTTTCGTCCAAGTCAAAAACGCCTAGAACAAGCCCTGTTGGACGTGGGAGGGTCTGCAAAGTGATGGACTGAACACCCAGACATAGCACCTAAATAGTGGGGTACCTTACAGGGCACTGTTGTGAACTTCGCAAAAAGGGTGCCATGGCTTCTCCTCAATACAGCTCCCATATAAGTCATGGTGAGTCCCCCAAACCACCTCCAGAATCCCCTAGACCCACTTAACTACCACCCCAATAGACCTTATGGCTGCAGGAGCCACTTATATGCCAGTACAAATGGGTTTGGGGGTGTATAGGGGAGTGCACATGTTCAAGTATCAATGCAGTGATTATCCCAGGACAAGCAGGCAGCATATTCTTGACTGATGGGTGACGGCACCGACGGAGCCCCGGTAAGGATAATTTTAGAGTGATTGCACTCTAAGAACTTGGAAAGTTCTAGTAGGCCGCACCGCGCACGCGTGAGTGCCTTCCCGCCCGACGGAGGCGCGCGGTCCCCAGTTTCTTAGTTTCCATGGAGCTAAGAAGACACGTTCTTTTCAACGGCCGTTGAAAAGCCCTTTTTTCGCCTTCCAACTCGCGAGATTTTTGTATCGGAAGAGTTTCTTCCTTCTTTTCTTTTTCCTACTTTTTTTTGTCAAAAAAAAACCAAAACAAACTTTATTTTATTATTCTCGGGTTCGCCCCGGCAGGGCCTGTTGCCATCATCGAAGCTTCGGCTTTCGATTTGGCAGAGGCCGTATTTACTTTCTTTGACCGACCCGCACAATTGGTGTATACAGTGCCTGGGTCCGGATCATAGGGCTTCCACCTGCACCCGTTGTGCTACCTTGAAAAAACGCACGTTGAAAAATCGACAAATTCAACAAAATTACTTTTCGGTCCCGAGATGGCTGATTCTGCGGCATCGACACCGGCATCAGCTCCTTCGCAATCGGCACCTACTTCCTCGACGCCGCGTGACACCGCTCCGGCGTCGCACCAGTCAGGTAAGCCAGCTAAGACGCCTTCCCCGCTCAAGCGCCCTCCGGTCGCTGTGGCAGCGAGTCCAGTCCTGCCGACCACGAGGCGCCCACGCAAATGCTCCGCCCCTATAAAGGTGAGTGCATCTTCATCTGCCTCCTCATCCTCTGGGCGTCGAGCAGCACCACAGGTACCGCAGAAAAAGAAAGCAGTACCGGTGCCTTCTTTGGACGAGCGTATTGCAGCCGTCCTTCAGGTGCAGCTTAAAGAGCAGTTGCAGCAACTCCTCCCTGCTCTCTTGGCACCAAAACTTCCAGTTCCGGTCCGGTCTGAACCACCGGTACCGCCAGTGGAACAACCTCTATTGTCCGCTTCCACTCTGTCGGTACCGGTCCATTCAGCTTCCTCAACTTCCATGCCGGTACTGGCACCGGAACCGAGAGCTCTTCATCAGGCTGTCCAAACTTCGGCACCATTGCAGCCCTTAACCTCTCCCGGTACCACTTCTTTGCGGTCGGGCAAGTCGGTGCGTAAATCCCGACACCTTGAGCCCTCGACACCGGATTCCCGAGATCGAAGTTCTCAAGTTAGGGATCCTGACCTCTGGGGTGACTCTAAAGAGCCACTACACTCTGAGGGTGAGTTTTCTTCTGGTGAGGAGGATCCTTCTATACATGATCCACCCTCTAAACCAGACAATTCCTCCTTTACTACTTTTCTGAAGGAGATGTGCGAGTCTCTTTCAATTCCCTTGGAGGCTGAGTCCAAAAAATCCAAGGCATTCCTGGATGCATTGGACTTCGACCAGCCTCCAAGGGAATTTCTGAAGTTGCCCCTCCATGATATTTTACGGGAGACTTTCTATAAGAATCTAGAAACTCCCTTAACTATTCCAGGGGCGCCTCGTAAGTTAGACTCCTTATACAAGGTTATCTCCATCCCTGGGTTTGATAAACCCCAGCTCCCGCACGAATCCTTATTAGTGGAGTCTACTCTCAAAAAGTCTGCGGAATCTAGTGTATATGCCTCAGTCCCTCCTGGCAGAGAAGGAAAGGCCATGGACAAATTTGGAAAAAGGTTGTACCAAAATGCTATGTTGGCAAATAGATCAGGTAATTATGCCTTTCATTTCTCTTTTTACTTGAAGCACCTGATTCAGAACTTAGCTTCTTTTGAGAAATACTTACCTGACCGCAAACGATCTGCTTTTCGTCAGTGTTCTTCCTCCCTTCTCCAGCTTCGGAAATTCTTGGTATGTTCAATCTATGATACATTTGAACTTACCTCAAGAGCCACGGCAGTGTCTGTTGCCATGCAGCGCCTGGTTTGGCTGAGAGTATCGGAACTTGATGTCAACCATCAAGATCACCTGGCTAATGCTCCGTGCCTAGGGGATGAACTTTTTGGTGACTCTCTTGACTCAACCACACAAAAATTATCAGCACGTGAGACTCGCTGGGACACTCTTCTTAAAAACAAGAAGAAGACTCCACCTGCCCGGCCTTTTCGGCAACAATCAGCCTATCAACGCCGTTATGTTGCTAGACCCTTACCATCGGTTCCCCAGCAACCTAGACGCCAACGTCAGCAACAACGTCAACCACATCCTGCACAACAGCAACAACAGGTGAAGCCTCCTCCTCAGCAGAAGTCTACACAACCCTTTTGACTGCATTCTCCAGGACATAGCCAGTATTCTACCATCCGCCCATCTGCCTCAACCCATAGGAGGACGTCTTTCTCTGTTCATCAGCCGTTGGGAGATCATCACCTCGGACCAGTGGGTCCTCAACATCATCCGCCACGGCTATTCTCTCAACTTTCAGACTCTTCCTGCCCAAAGTCCTCCAAAAGAGTCTGCTTTGAACACTCCTCAGTCCTCCCTCCTCCTTCAGGAGGTCCAATCCCTTCTTCTTCTGAACGCAATAGAGGAAGTTCCTCTAGATCAGAAGGGGCAGGGATTCTACTCCCGTTATTTTCTGGTTCCCAAAAATACCGGAGATCTCAGACCCATATTAGATCTTCGCGATCTCAACAAATGCTTAGTCAAAGAAAAATTCAAAATGCTTTCTCTGGCCACTCTTTACCCTCTTCTCACTCAGGGCGACTGGCTATGCTCCCTCAATCTCAAAGAGGCATACACTCACATTCCGGTCGATCCGGTCTCCAGACAGTACCTCCGCTTCATGATCAATCACTGTCACTACCAGTACAAGGTGTTACCCTTCGGTCTTGTCTCCTCTCCCAGGGTGTTCACCAAATGTCTCATTGTGGTGGCTGCTTTTCTCCGCTCTCATCATCTTCAAGTCTTCCCCTATCTCGACGACTGGTTAATCAAAGCCACTTCCTCTCATGTGGTGCTACATGCCACCAACCACACCATCCTATTTCTCCAACTTCTGGGGTTCGAGATCAATCTACCCAAATCACATCTCATCCCCACTCAGAGACTTCAGTTCATAGGAGCGGTCCTGGACACAGTCCTCATGAGAGCGTTTCTTCCGTCCAACCGTCTTCAGACCCTTCAATATCTCTGTCAGCAGGTACTTCCACTGCGCTCCATCTCTGCCAAGCAAATGATGATACTCTTGGGTCACATGGCCTCGACAGTTCATGTCACCCCCTTCGCATGTCTTCACCTGCGCACTCCTCAATGGACCCTAGCTACCCAGTGGTCCCAAGCGACGGATCCTTGCTCACAACATATATCTGTGACATCATCTCTTCGTCAATCTCTACAATGGAGGTTGACATCTTACAATCTCTCCAGAGGCCTCCTGTTCCATCTGCCTCCCCATCAACTAGTCATCACCACCGACGCCTCCCCTTATGCCTGGAGAGCTCACTTGAACGAATTCCAAACTCAGGGCCTTTGGACTGCTCAGGAAAAGAAACATCACATCAATTTCCTGGATAACACCTGTTACGGTAAGTAACTGTGCTTTACAGGGGCTTATGGGCATGGGTCCTCCTCTCCATGGGTCCCTAACCCATCCCCAAGATGGCTTAAGCCGCCTCTGTGCTAGACGACTAGGCTTTCCTATGCCAGGCTGCGAGGTGATAATGGTCTGGAGGCTGAATTTTAAAGGTGTGATTACGATTTTTCTGGGGTTGGTTCGGTGATTATTGGGGTAGTGTTTGGGGGGGTCTGTATTGTGTTTGCAGTGCTTATCTGGTGACTTTAGGTGGATTTTTGTGACCATGTTTTAAATAGTCTAAGTCACAATGTCCAAGTTCCGTCGATCCTGGGCTGTATAACTTTTGGTTATACATGCTGTACGACTAAGTCTAAGCCGGCCCATGTCCTGCTCAACTTTGCCCCTCGACACTCCTCCTAAAACGCCCCGTTTAGCTTTGGTCATTCAGTGGCACTATGAAGTCCTAGGTCGTTTAGAAATACGTCCAAAACCCGTTTTCATTATCGGCACTTGGACGTATTTGGACAATGTTCGTCCAACTGCCGACTTAGGCCGGTTTTTGGATGTTTTTCTCTTTTGATTATGAGCCTCTTTGCGTTTAGTAAAACTAAATTTTTGAAAATGACCATCATTCATGTGAGTGTGTTTGTGAGTCATTATTATCAGATTTATCAATTCTTAACAAATTGTATTCTGTAATTCGCTATTTTTTTTCTAAAAGGGCTCCTCTGAAATTCTAAATGAACTGTATATTGTAATTCGCTGCATTTTTAAGAT
The DNA here is from genome assembly GCF_902459505.1 of Geotrypetes seraphini. Classification (NCBI taxonomy): domain Eukaryota; kingdom Metazoa; phylum Chordata; class Amphibia; order Gymnophiona; family Dermophiidae; genus Geotrypetes; species Geotrypetes seraphini. The sequence goes on along the minus strand of NC_047089.1, from coordinate 170,804,654 downwards.
TCTGCATACTGTAATTTCACTGACTATCTGCATATTGTAACTCGCTGATTGTCCAGCTCTCATCGGTGTGAACCGCCTAGAAGTCGCATGATTGTGGCGGTATAGAAGAATAAAGTTGTTATTATTATTATTATTAATCCAGTACAGCTAAAAAGGTGTTGTTTACAATTATTTTCAGTCATATCCTTTTTCCATTTTCTGAAGGATTCTCTTTTAGCTCTAATAACTTCCATCACCTTACTTGTTAACCACACTTGCTGCCGTTTGTCTTCCTTCTTCCTTTTTAATACATGGAATACGATCGTATACCTAGTCTGGGCTTCCAGGATGGTATTTTTAAATAACATCAATGCCTGATGCATATTTTGACCTTTGCAGCTGCACCTCTTTTTCATTTGTACTATTCTCCTCATGTTATCATAATCATCTTCTTTTTTTAAAGTTAAGTGCTGTTGTATTGGATTTCCTGTGTAAACATATTCCAGGGATTATATCAAATCTGATCAAAGTGACAAAACATTTACTTAAGTACAATAACTAATTACATTTATTAGTTACTAAAGTTTATTAAACAACTACAAGGAAGTCGGCCCCTACCCCTGCGGGTCGAACCCGCGCACCCTCGAACTAACGGCAGCTCCCTCCCTACCTCCAGCGCAATCGCCGTTCGGGCGGCCGAACGGGATCGCCTGGGAGGCAACGCTCGACCCACCCCCGCAGCCGCACTCACCGGAGCAGAGTCTCCTTCATCAAAGGAGTCGCCCGCCAAGAGGGACAGCTCCGCTGCATCCGCAGTCGAGGCAGGAGGAGTGCGCGCCATCGAGCAGCCCAAACGATGCACCGACAGAGGAAGCCCCACAGCAAATCCGACCCGACCCGAATTAGTAGGCCGCGCACTCAGATACAGACCCGCACGAGGTGAGCAAAGTTGTCTTGGAGGACCAAACCGTTTCGGTCCTCCAAGCACGTTTCCTATTTAACCCCTCCCACCCACAATCCCCCTCGGCCGCGACAACCCAATGCAAGGGGAAAAGGGATCCATCGACCATGGACCGCCCCCTCCCCCGCCCCCCCCCCCTGCTCTCTTAAAACTTTCTATTCTGCCTCCCTCTAGCCTGGCTAGCCCAACGGGCGACTCAGCGGGCCACCCAGCCCCGTGTTAGGGGCGCCCGTCGAGACAAGCTCTCGGGCTTACTTATTCAGAGCAGAGGTAACAAGGATACAAATATGCAGACATGCTCCCACTCACATGCAGGTGGGATGGAACGAATTCCATGAGCCATGCTCAGCATGCTTTGGTTTTCAGATCTATGTTTGCAGCAAAGATATACATTAAGCAAGTATAAGAGGCTACTGCAACCCATGAGTGAACTTTTCCTTTGCAATCAGAGGGAGTCAGACTGGAATATAATGCAATTTATAACTCCCATCTTGAACAGTTTAAGAAAAACATTTCTCAAACTATCCAGATATTATCAAGAAGTTAAGAACATAAGAATAGCCACACTGGGTCAGACTAATGGTCCAGTATCCTGTTTCCACAGTGGTCATTCCAGGTCACAAGTACCTGGCAGAAACCCAAATAATAGCAACATTCCATGGTATCAATCCCAGGGCAAGCAGTGACGTTGGAGGAGAGCTAACGCTGATGTGAGCAGCAGGTTGGAGTTGCTATTTGTGCTGGCGAAGAGATAGAGGTACGGGGGAGGGGGGAGTGAAGGCTCACATGCATGGTGTTGAAGGAGTAGGAAGGAGCGAGGGGGGGGGGCAGAGAGGCGGAATGGGGGGCCAGTGCCCTCACCGCCCACCACCACCCCTTACTATGCCATTGCATCCCCCCCAAGCAGCATGTATTTTTTTACTCTTATTCTCATTTATTACTCATTTATAGCTCTTTTATTGCTGTGTTTAAACCTTTTCATCTTTTTTTCTTTTCTTTATTCATTTTTATTTCACTTATTGACAGAGTGGTCATTATTGATTTTTAATTAAGTTGTTTCTATCTCTTTAGTTGGTACCATTTGCTGTTATAATGCCCTTGTATCTCTCTATGGCAGGGGTGACCACACTTTTTTTGGCTTGTGAGCTATTTTTAAAATGACCAAGTCAAAATGATCTACCAACAATAAAATTTAAAAACACAAAGCACACTGTACGCAGAGAAAATGTTAATTATCATTTGTATTCGGTTTTTTTTTTTCAGAGATCAAGGCAGATGTCTTTAAAATACATACAGTGTCACCTCAGTAAAAACTATACAAAAATAGACAAATATACCCCCTCCCCTTTTACTAAACCGTGATAGTGGCTTTTAGAGCAGGGAGCTGCACTGAAAGCCCCTCGCAGCTCCCGACGCTCATAGGCTCCCTGCGCTAAAAACCACTATCACGGTTTAGTAAAAGGGGGCCATAGTACAAAATATAGACAGCAGATATTACATTACATTACTGACTTCTATTCCGCCCGTACCTTGCAGTTCTGGGCGGATTACAAAAGAGACATCTGGACATTTCCAAGAGAATTACAAGACAATTGGAGAATTACAGTTTTGGGAATAGGATACAGCAAGGAAAATTGGGCTATTCTAGTAGATTTACAATTTGGGGAGCTGTACAAGTAGGAGATAGTGCAGTTCCAGTATATATACAGTTTGGGAAGCAGTTGACATGCTTGAGGCTTTGAGGGGTAGGATAACTGGGGAAGGGGAGAGGTTGAGGAGAATCAAGGGTTAGAGCTAAGACATCTGGATAAATTTTTTGAATAGTTGGGTTTTGATTTATTTATGAAAAGATTTGAAGTCGCTTGTTGTTATCAGCAGGTTGGAGATGGTATGGTCCAGTTTTGCTGCTTGCGTCGCTAGTAGATTGTCAAACATCTTCTTGCGCTGGGTGCCTTTGAGTGGGGGGTAGGTGAATGGAGTCTTAGTTCTTCTTTGTCTAGTGGTGAGGTTTTGGTTCAGGCGGTTATTTAGGTAATTGGGGGCTGTGCCATTTATTGCTTTGAATAATAAACAGTATAATTTGAATTGAATTTGCGTTTGTATTGGTAACCAGTGTGAGTCTAGGAAGGCAGTGGTGATGTGGTCAAATTTTTTTAGCGAGTAGATCATAAGAACATAAGAAGTTGCCTCCACTGGGTCAGACCGAGGTCCATCTTGCCCAGCGGTCCGCTCCCGCGGCGGCCCATCAGGTCCGTGACCTGTGAAGTGGTTTCTGACCACTTCTATAACCTACCTCAAGTTCTATCTGTACCCCTCTATCCCTTTATCCTCCAGGAACCTATCCAAACCCTCCTTGAACCCCTGTACAGAGTTCCGGCCTATCACATCCTCCGGAAGCGCGTTCCATGTGTCCACCACCCTCTGGGTAAAAAAGAACTTCCTAGCATTTGTTCTAAACCTGTCCCCTTTCAATTTCTCCGAGTGACCCCTAGTGCTTGTGGCTCCCCACAGTTTGAAGAATCTATCCTTATTCACTTTCTCTATGCCCTTAAGGATTTTGAAGGTTTCTATCATGTCCTCTCTAAGTCTCCTCTTCTCCAGGGAGAACAGCCCCAGCATTTTTAACCTGTCGGCGTATGAAAAATTTTCCATACCTTTTATCAGTTTAGTCGCCCTCCTCTGCACTCCCTCGAGTACCGCCATGTCCTTCTTGAGGTACGGTGACCAGTATTGAACACAGTACTCCAGGTGCGGTCGCACCATTGCGCGGTACAGCGGCATGATGACTTCCTTCGTTCGGGTTGTGATACCCTTTTTGATGATGCCCAGCATTCTGTTAGATTTCTTTGAGGCTGTCGCACATTGCGCCGATGGTTTCAGTGATGTGTCGACCATCACTCCCAGGTCCCTTTCCAGGTTACTCACCCCTAGCAGTGTTCCCCCCATTTTGTAGCTGAACATCGGGTTCTTTTTCCCTACATGCATGACCTTGCATTTCTCTACGTTAAAACTCATTTGCCACTTTTTTGCCCAGTCTTCCAGTCTCGTTAGGTCCCTTTGCAGGTCTTCGCAGTCTTCCGTGTTTCTAACCCTGCTGCAGAGTTTGGTGTCATCAGCAAATTTGATAACCTCACATTTAGTCCCTGTCTCCAGATCATTAATAAATATGTTGAACAGTAGGGGTCCCAGCACCGACCCCTGCGGAACTCCGCTCATGACCCATTGCCAATCTGAGTATTTGCCCTTTACTCCAACCCTTTGTTTCCTGCCCGCCAACCAGTGTTTGATCCATCGGTAGATATCCCCTTGCACCCCGTGGTTCCACAGCTTTTTAAGTAGCCGTTCGTGAGGTACCTTGTCGAAGGCTTTTTGGAAGTCAAGGTAAATGATGTCTATGGATTCCCCCTTATCCATCTGACTGTTTATTCCCTCAAAGAAGTACAGCAAATTCGTGAGGCATGACCTTCCCTTGCAGAAGCCATGCTGGCTCTCCTTCAATTGTCCATTGTTTTCTATGTGTTCGCAGATTATGTCCTTTACCATTGCTTCGATCATCTTTCCTGGAACCAAGGTCAAGCTCACAGGCCTGTAGTTCCCCGGGTCACCCCTTGATCCCTTCTTAAAGATGGGCGTGACGTTTGCTATTTTCCAGTCCTCTGGGATCTCCCCAGTTTTTAGGGAGAGGTTACATATTTGGCGAAGTGTCTCTGCTATTTCGTTTCTCAGTTCTTTTATTACCCTTGGGTGGATGCCGTCCGGGCCCGGTGATTTGTCGCTCTTTAGTCTGTCTATCTGTCTGAGGACATCCTCTTTGCTTACCTCTAGTTGTACCAGCCTTTCGTCGTGTTCTCCGTTTATAATCTCCTCGGGTTCTGGGATATTGGATGTGTCCTCTCTGGTGAAGACTGACGAGAAGAAATTGTTTAACCTGTCAGCTATCTCTTTTTCCTCCTTTATCGCTCCTTTCCTGTCTCCGTCGTCCAGTGGTCCTACTTCCTCTCTGGCTGGTTGTTTCCCTTTCACATACCTGAAGAAGGGTTTGAAGTTTCTTGCTTCTCCTGCCAGTCGTTCCTCATATTCTCTCTTTGCTTTCCTGACCTCTCGATGACATTCTTTCTGGTATCTTTTTTGCTCTTCCTGGTTTTCCTTTGTTGGTTCCTTTTTCCATTTCTTGAAGGATGATTTCTTGTCGCTTATCGCCTTTTTAACTGCAGTAGTTATCCATGCTGGGTTTCTAGTTCGATTTTTTTTGCACCCTTTCCTAAACCTTGGGACGCACAGGTCTTGTAGTTAAACTATAGCACATTTTGAAACCTTTCTTAAAAAGTTTAAATATTAAAAGCATCTTTAAAAGATAAGATTTTAAAGATTTTTTGAAAAATGTGAGATCTTTTTCGTTTCTAATATATTGTGGCAGAGAGTTCCACCATTGAAGGCCCATCACAGAGAACATGTCCGATCTTCTTATTCCTATAATTTTCAAAGAAGGAACAGAAAGGAGATTTTGGCTAGATGAACGAACTGGGCGTTGAGTACTGTGTGGTATTAATAATCTTGATATAAATTGGGGTTCGTTGAATGCTAGAGTTTTAAATATAAGCAACATTATTTTAAAAATGATCCAAAGGCCAATTGGAAGCCAATGGGCATCTATCAACAACGGTGAGACATGGTCATATTTCCTAGAATTGTATATTAATTTGATTGCAGTGTTTTGTATTAACTGAAGTCTCCTTTTTTCTTTTTGAGAAATATTGAGGAGAAGTGCATTGCAATAGTCAAGTTTTGCTATAATTAGAGAGTGAATTAGTATTTTGATCGAATTTGGGCTCAGAAATTTGGCAATTGATCGGATCAAACGTAACTTAAAAAAGCAATTTTTGACAGTAAGAGAGATATGTTCGTGATAAAGCAGTCTATCGTCGATTATTACCCCAAGGATTTTAACAGAAGAGACTAGGTTTAGTGGAGTATTGTTAAGAATAAATGAGGTTTTCAGGGTTATATCTTTTTTCCAAGTGAATAGCACTGATTTTGTCTTATTTATATTTAATGCCAATTTGTTTGTGTTAAGCCAGTTTTGTATTGTTTCTAGTTTTTTATTGATAGATGAAATATCATTATTGTTTTCTGGGTCCAATGGGTGAATGAGTTGAATATCATCGGCATAAGAAAAAGGAGTGAAGCCGATAGACTGACAAATGCTTAGCAATGGAGAGAGAAAGATATTAAACAAGAGAGGGGACAAAATAGATCCTTGAGGGATTCCAAAAGAAGAGGAGTAAGTTTTAGACAGTTCGTTATTAAACCTAACTAATGAGGTGCGATTAGCAAGATAAGAGGTAAACCAAGAAAGAACTTTCTCATTTATACCTATCGATTCTAGCCTATTTAAAAGTAAATCATGGTCTATAGTATCGAAGGCGCATAGTTAGAAATGCTTTCTGGGTGGTCTTGTTGATTTGGACCTGCATAGTGCAGCATCTATCTATTGTTACTCCTAGGAGTTTAAGGGTGGGTTGTATAGGGTATTTGGAGGTGTTTATTTTTAGTTCTGTGATGGAAGGGTTTTTGTCCTTTTCGAGCAGTAGAAATTTTGTTTTGTCTGTGTTCAGCTTCAATTTGTGGTCTGCCATCCATTTTTCCACTGCTTGTAGAGTTTTTTCAAATTTTTCTGTAGAAGTGGGGTCAGGTGAATCGAAGGGTAGAAGTATGGTGATGTCGTCAGCATAGCTAAATGAAGTTACATTTAAGTTATCTAGGGTAGAACCAAGAAAAGATAAAAAGAGGTTAAAGAGAGTAGGTGAGAGTGGTGAGCCTTGAGGAACTCCACATGGGGTTGGACCAGGGTTCTGATTTAAGATTGTTTGGCTTTACTCTATATGTTCTGGATTTAAGGAATCCTTGGAACCATTTATGTGCCCTGCCTGAAATCCCTATGGCTTCTAGTATCTGTAGTAGAATGGTGTGGTCAACCAGATTGAATGCTGCAGATAGATCAAGTTGAATTATCAGCATCCTTTTTCCTTTGCTGAGGTGCTGTTGGGCTGTATCTAGTAGGGTTACTAGTAGAGTCTCCATGCTGTGGCTGGATCTGAACCCCGATTGAGAGGGATGGAGAAGATTGTGGTTTTCCAGGTAATTAGTGAGGTATTGTGCAACTAGTCCTTCTATTAGTTTGACATATATTGGTATTGAAGCAATGGGTCTATATTTAGCAGGGTTATCTATTAGGCCTTTGTGATCTTTCACAATTGGAGTGATTATGATTTCTCCTAGGTGCTGCGGGAATTGACCTTCAGTGAGTGTAATTTGGATCCATTGCATGAGGCTGGCTCTAAATTTGGGGGTAGCATTGGCTATCAGATAAGTGGGACAGTTGTTCAGGTCACAACATGGCTGTATTTTTTTGTAGAGTCTGTCCATTGTCTGTCCATTGTACTGCTGGAAATTCTGTCCAGATCCTGTCTGCTGCAATGGCTTCTCCTATTGGTGGGTTAGTTATTATCTCATCGAGGTGGGGGCGTGTGTTATTGAAGATAGTCCTGATCGTTGTAATCTTGTTTTTGAAGTAGTCTGCGAGTTGAGTGGCTGTTGGTGGGTGCTTTCCTTGAGCTGCTAGGTAAGGTTTGGTATCAGTGAGGTTCTTTACTAGATTGAATAGTTTTTTAAGAGTCTATAGACTCCAAGCCTACCAGGTTGGAGTAGTAATCTTTTCTTTTTTCCTTGAGTTTGGTCTTGTATTGTTTGATTAGACTTCTCCATGCTATTTTGGATTGATCTTGATTATTTTTTTTCCAGTTTCTTTCCAGTTGTCTCAGTGCCTTTTGAGTTGGAGAAGTTTGGAGTCGAACCATTTGTCATATTGTCTGCAGATTTTGTGCTTTGTTTTTATTGGTGCTAGCTCATTTAGGATTGTTTCGCTTAATGTTTGCCATCGCTTTATATTTCGCTTAATGTTTGAATTCTTTGGGGTCTGCTTTGTCCCAGAATGTGGTTGGTTCGATTTTTGGATGGGTTTTGATGGGGGATTTGTGGGGTTTATGTTTATAATTGCATTGCGCCCAGTTGATATTGAAGGTGTATTTATAATGATCTGACCAGAGGGAGGGGTTCCAGGATCCGTTTGAGATGTGGATTTCAGGTGAGTGAGGATGTTGGGTCATGTATGCAGCGATATCTAGTTGGTGGCCTTTTTCGTGTGTGGTTTGGGGGTTGAGTATTTGGTAGGTTAGTGTTTTGAGGTAGGCGAGTATGCTTTCAACTTGATTGGAGGAATGGTCTTCCAGGTGGAGGTAGGTTTATGTCTCCTAGTAGCAGGTTTTAGGTTGATGTTAGAGAATTCTGGAAGATTAAGTCTTCAAGCGAATGTTTTGTAGTGCTCCATTTTCCTAGGGCTATATAGCAGAGAATGCAGGTTATGGTGTCTTTGAGTGTATCGCCAGATAGTTGGCAGGCTAAGAGATCCAGATCGGGGGTAGTGTGTTTGTCTAGGACTTTTATGTTGAGATTGTTTTTGGCTAGGATTGCTAATCCTCCCCCTCTCTTTTTTTCTCGAAAGACTAGCTCAACTTTATATCCCTTAGGGCAGAATTCTGTTATGCAAGGGTCAGAGCCAGAGGTTAGCCAGATTTCAGTTAGGAATAGGCAGCCTAGTTGTTCTTTAACTATCCAGTCCTTTATGGGCTTATCGATCTTATGTTCATATATGCGCAGGCTATTGAGGTGTATGTTGTATAGGGATAGTAGGTACAGTTTGGATAGAGGAGGCTTCTTGGCTGAGGATGGGTGTTGTGAGCTGTTGTTCTTGGCTTGGGAGGTGGCCTTTTTCCCCAACTGGGGGGGATGGTAGGGGTTTTCTGGGATGTTGGATATGTCTGTTAGATTCTGTTAAAATTGGGATGGGGGAGATGTGGTATCCAGCTATTTTCCAATTTGTTAGGAGCAGGAAGAGTAGTAGGAGGGCGAGCAAGAGTTTTGTTGTGCAGGGTGTCATTTTTTATTGTATGTGGGGGGCGGTTCTTCTTCAGAGTGAGATCTATATGTTGGGGTGGGGGTCCTTTAGAAGGGCTAGAACTATAAGGGGTTGGTTGGTGTGCGATGTAGGAGCTTTGGTTGGAGTGCCGCAGTGCTCTTATTGGTTGGAATGCTGCAGTGCAGTGTTCTCCCCAGCGCTTGTCAGCCGGGCGCAACGCCCAGCAAATTTAGATGCCCGCCCGGCTGTTATCTGCCGAATCCTGCTGCCAACACTGCTTAACGCGCAGCCTGAAGAGCCGCCGAAAGACGCGCCGGACTTTAAACAAAAAACCCCCCCCAGCAAGCGACTCGAACCCGGTTTCCCTCCGAAACCGGAAGTTATGTCGGGGGGTAGAGAAGAGAAGCCGGCACGCACCATTAGAGTCCTGGAGCATGCGGGAGATAGGCCAGCCACGGAGGGAAGCTTACTTGCTCTTGCTTACTTCAAGCCTTTCTCGCTGCCGGGTCCTGCCTACTTTCTGTTTTCGCGAAGGCAGGACCCGGCAACGAGAAAGGCCCGAAGTAAGCAAAAGCAGCAAGTTGTAAGCTTCCCTCTGTCGCTGCCCTTTGGGAGATAGGTCAGCGACCAAGGGAAACTTGCAACTTGCCTTTGTCTGTAGCGAATCTACCGGGTGTGTGAGACGGGGGGGGGGGGGGGCGGGAATGGGAGGAGAAATGCTGCTGTACCCAATTAGAGGGGGAGGGGGAAGAGAATTGCTGGTGCTTCTGCTGTACCCAATTAGGGGGTTACGAGAAATGCTGATGATGCTGCTGCTGCTGTACCCAATAGGGGGAGGGGGAAGAGTCATGCTGCTGCACCCAATTAGGAGGGAGGGGGAAGAGTGTCACAATCCTATCCCTAGGGTTCAGCTTTTGCCAGGACAGGTTTTAGCTAAACCCTGCCCAGTTATCCAGAGAGCTGACCACGGGGATAGGATTGTGACCAGAGTTAAGGAGAAGGCTGTTTTTCCCTTGGATGCAGATTTTACTGATCTCGAGGGAGGAGAGGAGTGTGAGCAGAACAGCCCACAACAGCCCCAGAGGAATCTCCCTCCCTCTGGTTGATCCCAGCTGAGGGGAATAATTAAAGTCCCAAAGAAAGTTAGGCAGATTTTGCAGGTAACTCCTCCCCCTCAAAGGGCAGGGCGTATTCACCTAAGTACTTTAGAAGCTGCTTTGGGAAGGAGAAAGGCAGTCTATCCTGGGCCAGCCCAGGAAAGGGTCTCTCCCGGCTGTGCTCCTGAGTCCCAGGACTTTGAAATGCAGGAGCCAGACACTGACCTTTCTGCCAACCAGCCAGCAACGGAAGAACCTATGGAGTGTTTGGAAACTCCCAGTCTGCCTGAAGACATCTTGATGGAAGACAGCTAAGTGGCAGGGCTGGGAAGTTTGGGGTTTATTAGCCCACTGTGTAGGTTTCTGGACTGCTTAAAAAGGGTGCTTTCCTTTATAAGCTGATTGGGACTTGTGCTGGCTGGGGCTGCCCTGCTTGAGTGAAGCAGGAGGAAAAAGAAAAAAAAACGTTTTTTTTTTGGTTTAAAGTTTCCAGCCAAGTTAAACTGGCGGGGACTGTTACTGCTTGGGAGTGTGTGAGGGAAGTAATAGTGGGGAGAATCCACTGTCCAAACAGGTTGGGTTAGTGGGGCCATTAGTGGCATTCTGAAATTCAGAAACTTTATTAGTGGATTCGCTTACTCCCCTCCCCCCCACCAACTCCTTCTGAGCTGGCTGGGGTCAAGCCGGAATAACTTAAGGCTTGTGCACCGAGCTTTTGGAAAGTACTGTGAAAATTGATTTTGTCTGAAAGTAAAGACAGCAGCATTTTTGCTTTTGTGATTTTTCTTTGTGTTTTTACTTACCTGGACTACCTGTTTAAAGGCTAGAGCGGGAACCTACTCTTTTGAGCAGCTCTAATTTTGGTTTGCTGACATGGACTGATTTTTGTGGTTTTTGAGCTTGGACTATCTGTATGTCAACTCTTGACCCCTTACCACTGAATAAAGGGGATATTGCAGGATCAGTAAAAGTGACTCTTTGTGTTTTTTTATTTCCTGCCTAGAAGGTGAATGTTGTACAGCAGGACTTCCTTCCTTCAAGGGAAGCACGCCAGAGCAGCGCTAATGTAAGCGTGAGCCGGACCTGCTTGAACCACGGGTACCGGCACCGCTACAAGAGAAATGCTGCTTCTGCTGTACCCAATTGGGGGGGGGAAGAGAAATGCTGATGATACTGCTGTACCCAATGGGGGGAGGGGGAAGAGAAATACTGCTGCACCCAATTGAGGAGAGAGAAGGAAGATCAGGAAAAGGAGGAAAGAGATGCAAAGACCATGGGAGGGAGGGAAAGGAGATACCATACCATGGTGTGGAAGAGAGATGTCAGGGCATATGGGGGGGGGGAAGCAGGGCCAGATTAAAGGATAGGCCCAGTAGGCACAGGCCTAGGGCACGAAATGGTCAAGGGAGGCCCGCCAGTGCTGTGCTTAAGGGCCTTACCCTTGCTGGATTCGCTGACAGCTGCAGCAGCCTCATCATCATCCCGGGCGCCCCCCAACCCGATCTGACCCTCCTATCTCTCCCTCCTTCCTTCATCAATGACGTGCCAGAGGGAATCACGGCAGGAGAAATCCCTGAAGCAGCCTGATTAGAGTAGAGCAGTGCTGTTTAGAGTCTCGTGATGGGAGGGAGGGAGAGATAGGAGGGTCGTGGGGGGGAGAGTAGCAGTCTGCCCCGGGTGCTCGGCCTGACGTCATGAACTTCTTCGGCTAGCAACAGCATTTACAATTTACTGCTGTTGCCAGCTTCAGGCCTTCCTCTCTGCCAGGTCCTGCCTACTTCTGTTTCCATGAAGGCAGGACCCGACAGAGAAGAAGGCCCGAAGCTGGCTACAGCAGCGAATTGTGAATGCTAGTTCATGACGCCAGGTCTTGGGTGACAGAAGGAGGAAAGGGAGCAGAGGGGGAGAGACTTGCTGCACTCAACTGGAGGGAGAAAGAAGATGAGGGAGGGAATGAAACGAGATGCCAGGGATTGGAAGGGAGGGAGGAAGAGATGCCAGGGCATGGAGGGAAGGAGGAAAGTATGCCAGACCAAGGGAAAAGGAAGGGGGAAAGGAAGAAGGAGATGTCAGAGCATGGAGGGGGGAGGGAGAGATGGAAGGAAAGGAGTGAGATGCCAGAGAATCAGGGAAGGGAAGATACCAGACTGTGGGGTGCGAAGGAAAGAAAGGAGAAGAGAGAGATGCCAGAGCATAGGGGACGGGGTGGTGACAGAGAGAGAAAAATGGAGAGGTGGCAGAGCTGAAATCAATCATGTACAAAGGAGAAGAGAAGGGGCACAGGATAGACAGTTTATTGAAGGAGCATAAAAAGAGGGAAGATGCCATATGGAACGGGGAGAGGGCGGACAGTGGATGGAAGGGGCTGATGCTGCATGGAAGACAGAGCGGACAGATGCTGGCTAGAAAGAAGAGTGAAGACAAGATGATTAAAGCAGAAACGACAAAAGGTAGAAAAAATTTTTTTTATGGCTTTATGTAGAATCAAGTAGTATTGTATCTATTGATTAAAGTTTATAAATAGGAAATGGAAATAAGGCAGTTTTTTGGGGACTAAACCCCTTTCCTCAGGTCAGGACAGGATACTATAACAGCAGGGGTGGCCAAATGGTCGAGCGCGATCGACCAGTAGATCTCAAAGGCAATGTGAGTCGATCGCTTTGCCTTGGCAATCTTTTTCTTCCTGCCTCCCTGAGCCAGGCCAGGCACGTAGAAGCGCCGGACTCACAAGACTTCACTTCCGACGTCAATTCTGACGTCAGAGAGGAAGTTCTGGGCCAGCCAATCGCTGCCTGGCTGGCCTGGAACTTCCTCTCAGACGTTAGAATTGACATAAGAGGTGAAGTCTTGTGAGTCTGGCGCTTGTACATTCCTGGCCTGGCTCGTGGAAGCAGGGAGAAATCAGCATGGTGGCTTAGGGGGTAGGGAAAGAATCGGGGAAGTGGAGAAATTGGCGCGATGGCTTGGGGGGGGGCAGGGGGAGAGAGAAAGAAAGAGAGACAGAAAGAAAAGGGGAGGGGCAGAAAGAAAAAAATATTGGATTTATAGTCAGAAGAAGGAAGTGCAAACAGAGACTCATGAAATCACCAGACAAAAAGGTAGGAAAAATGATTTTATTTTCAGTTTAGTGATCAAAATGTGTCTGTTTAGAGAATTTATATCTGCTGTCTATATTTTGCACTATGGCCCCCTTTTGCTAAACCGCAATAGCGTTTTTTAGCGCAGGGAGCCTATGAGCATCAAGAGCAGCACAGGGCATTCAGTGCATCTCCCTGCTCTAAAAACTGCTATTGCGATTTAGTGAAAAGGGAGGGGGTATATTTGTCTATTTTTGTATAGTTCCTGAGGTGACATTGCATAGAATCGTCTGCCTTGACCTCTTTGAAAACCCGCAGAATATAAATGATAATTAACATTTTCTCTGCGTACAGTGTGCTTTGTGGTTTTTTTTTTAATTTTATTGTTGGTAGATCATTTTGACTTGGTCATTTTAAAAGTAGCTCGCAAGCCCAAAAAGTGTGGGCACCCCTGCTGTAGAGCCATTTCTTGTATGACTGGATGAGCTATATTTATCTTTTTTTTAGTTGTTTAAATTCATACAGAAATAAATGGCTAGATTGAACCTAATGACTTCATTAACGCCTGTCCCCCTTTTTAACCTCTATACCATTTGAAAAAGGGCAAATACTTCTTAAATTTAGTAAAAATATTCTGGCACAAGTGTCAAACCTTAAAAAAGGAAGTCATATTGAGCATTGGAAAATAATAATAATAATTAACTAATAAAAATAGTACACATTTAGGGCTCCTTTTACTAAGTTACAATAGTGGTTTTAGCATGCGCATAGCGCGCATAGGAATTGCCACGCGCGCTAGATGCTAACGCCAGCATTGAGCTGGTGTTAGTTTTCCCATGTAGCGCAGGGGTTTGCGCGCGCTAAAAATGCTAGCGCACCTTAGTAAAAGAGGGGGTTAATTTTCCCCACCACCAAATTTCCTCATCCCGCCCCACCCGGATACTTTTTCATGCCACCTGGCTGGAAAAAATTTCTGGGGAGAACACTGCAGTGCTCTTATTGTGAGTGCAAGCAGGGAGGAGGACTGGCGGTGTTGGGCCTGAGGTGGGTTTTAGTTTTGTGATTAGGACTTGAAAGGAGAAGAGCATAAGTTGTCTTCTTACCTCTCTGCTCTTCTGGTGGTGTTGCGGTTGGGTTTTCTTGAGGGTAGGACGGTGTGTTTGCTGTTGGGAGAATCACGTTAAGTTGTTTAGCGTCCTATTTCTCTTTGCGAAGTTGCTTCGCAAAGGCGCGTGCTAAGACGCACGAGTCTTTGTCATGCGCCTTCGTTGGCGCGCTGTTGGCGCTGAAATCTTTAAGCAGGATCTCCTGCTGGTTCGGGGGGGGGGGGGGAAGCAGTGCTCTCACGCTCCGGTGCCCCCGATAGTGTGCTGGATGCTGGGTTTCGGTGCATGCTGAGATCTTTAAGCAGGATCCCCTGCTGGTTCGGGGGGGGGGGGGGGAGCAGTGCTCTCACGCTCCGGTGCTGGGCCCCAATGGTGTGCTGGATGCTGGGTTTCGGACACATTTTGATCACTAAATTGAAAATAGAATCATTTCTCCTACCTTTTTGTCTGTTGATTTCATGAGTCTCTGGTTGCACTTCCTTCTTCTGTAAAGCCAATATTTCTTTCTTTCTGCCTTTCTTTCTCTCTCCCCCCTGCCCCCTCTTTCTTTCTGCCTTTCTTTCTCTCTCCCCCACCTGCCTGTCTTTCTTTCTCTCTTCCACTGCCCCCCTCTTTATTTCTGCCTTTCTTTCTCCACTAGCCAACGCGCCAATTTCTCCACTTTCCTGATTCTTTCTCTACCCCACCAAGCCACCAAGCCGATTTCTCCCTGCTGTTTCCCCGAGCCAGGCTTGGCGTGTACAAGTGCCGGACCCACAAGACTTCACCTCCGACGTCAGTTCTAACGTCGGGGAGGAAGTTCCTCGCCAGCCAGGCAGCAATTGGCTGGCCCAGAACTTCCTCTCCAACGTCAGAATTGATGTCGGAGGTGAAGTCTTGTGAGACCGGCGCTTGTACATGCCAGGCCTGGCTAGGGGAAGCAGCAGGAAGAAAAAGATCGCAAAGGCAAAGCGATTGACTCGTGTTGCCTTTGCGATCTACTAGTCAATCGCGATCCACCATTTGGGCACCCCTGCTCTATGGTATGGCTGCACCCCAAATACTTTGTGCAATTCTGGTTACCATATCTCAAAAAAAGATATAGAGGAATTAGAAAAGGTACAGAGAAGGGTGACAAAAATGATAAAAGGGATGGGATGCCCTCCTACCCAATGAGAGCAGGCAGCGGGGAAGGGAGCTGGGATGGGATTGGGGGGACTGGGGCATAATGAGCTGGGGATGGGTGGAACTGGATGAGCTTGGGGGGCGGTTCTAGGGCAGTGTTTCTCAACTTGGTCCTGGAGTATCCTTCTTGCCAATCAGATTTTCAGAATATCCATAATGAACATGCATAAACTTGATTTGCATACACTGCCACCATTATATGCAAATTTCTTTCATGCATATTCATTGTGGATATCCTGAAAACCTGACTGGCAAGGGGGTACTCGAGGCCCAAGTTGAGAAACACTGGTCTAAAGATCTGGATCTTAAAGTAAAATTTGGTAACCCTAGGCTTAGGGAAATCCACTGCTTATTCCTGGATAAGCAGCACAAAATCTGTTTTACTGCTTGGGATCTAGCTAGGTAATTGGGAACTGGGTTGGCCACTGTTGAAAACAGGTTGCTGAGATTGATGGACTTTCGGTCTGTTTCAGTATGGCAATTCTTAAGTTCTTATGGCATTCTTCAGTTTTTGTTTCAATTGGCTTTCCGTAGTCTGACACAGACTACTGACATCATCACACTTCCTGCTCACCTCCCTGTCCTTTGTTTATCGGACTTGCCAGACAGCTGCCGGTCCTGTGCTGATGTCTTGTACTTATTCAGCCAAAGTGAGTACTTTAGTTTTCCAGTTTCTCTGTCCCCATTGTTTGTTTTCGGCTCCACTGACCGAATTTACATATGTTTAAAGCTTGTGTTTAACTCCCTCTTCCCCTCCCTAGTGTTTTTCATGTATTTTATTGCCGGTTGCTGCAGAGTGCTTTCATATTGCACTACTTTAGTTTCCGTGTGTTCTTAGCTGTTCTAGTTCTGTTAAAACGTGTGCTCATTTCCGTAGCTTTTTTTTTTTTAATTATTTTTATTTCAATATCGGTTACTGCAGAATGCTATCATCTTTCTCTCTTAAGTTCAAGTGATTTCTTTGCTGTTCTAGTTTTGCTACTCTTATTGGTTTTACTTTTAAGCCGTGTTTTAATGTTCTTTCACAGTGTTTTATACTTTTTTTTGGGGGGGGGGGTTGTGTGTGTGTGGGGGGGGGGAGGATCTTCTCCTCTTTGAAGTGGCATCTCCACATATGAGCTTGTTGTAGCTCATATTGAGCATTTCTTGTGCTGCACCGTGCTTTTTCTTCGCCCAGCTCACATTCTCCTTGTGCTACTTCTTTAAGGATTCCATTGTGTACATTGTGCTTTATATACTATACTTGTAACTTAACACATTTCTCACAGATGTGGTTGATTTAACTTTTTCACGTTACCTTTTCTTCTTTTTTAAATAAGTGACTCGTATGCATTTACTCCCAACATCTTTTTAATAATGCCATGTGCAAACCTATGCATTCACCATTGCTATTGTTTAGTAATGCTAAGTGTAAATTCACTAATACTTTTTTTCTTTTAGCTTTTAAACATTTGCACAATTGCAAAACTGTTTTGACTTTCCAATTGATGGTATTATTATCATACGGTGCTTCCAACTTGATATGTATTCAGCCATCATACCATTGTACGACAAGGAAAGTGAGAATGATTACACATTCACACACCATCATGGAGCTTTTAACCTGGTTTGCACCTAGTCATGACACACTTTTGTAAATGAACCTTTCACATCTTTTTCTGTCTCATTCTACATCTACATATGTCATCCATATTATCACAATCAGCACTTAGGGCCTGATTCTGTATAGGACGCCCAGTCTCAGCAGCCACCTAAGCGGCTTTTGAGAATCGCACATGGACATCCTATATAGAATCGCGTCTGTCCGTTAACCACCCTGATTCTCTAACCGGTGTCCATGTCTGGGCCTCTTCCTGATTGTCTGCTAGATTCTTTTGCAATTGGGTTGACTGTCTGTCCTTATATGGATGTCCTTTCAAGTTTGCCTGGGGACCTGCCCCAGACGGGTCTGGCCACATTGTACTTCAATCTCAAGCTACAATAGTCACTTGGTTTGTGGATGGGCCCATGTGAGGCCTTCACTTTTTCCTTTAGGAAGGCCTGTAGTTCTCTGCCGCAGTTCTCTATCCTGGGTGCTGGTTAGGTATTTTGAGCCTTCTGGTGGCACTCGGTGTTTAAGGGTCTTAGGAGTCTAAGGTGGTTACCTGGTCTGGCTTTGGAATCCCTTACTGGTTTTCGGCCTGGGTAGGGCTGGTTGCCTATCATGATATCTTCCCCAAGTTCGGTGATCTGTCTCATTAACAACAACAATAAAAAAAGACTAAAGCACATGCGGACTTAATAGCCACAGTGCCCTTTCATATTCATAAATCCCTGGCCAAACTTGAATGAGGACAATGTGTGGTATATCCTCATAGTGGGACTAATTCCAATTGGGGACTGGTACTATTCTGGTGGTCACTTTCTCCCTATTCTGAGTGGGCTGCTCCGTTGAGCGCTGTTCGGTGCAGTTTCTTTTCTGGATAGCTTCAGTCTATGGTCCAGCTCCCCTTCTCAAGGGACAGCGTCGTGCCTATCTCTTGTATGGAGTCCAGTTTTATCTTCAGGAGGTTGAACATAGCACTTCCAGTTCTACCTGGCCCCTTATAGGGTCCAGTTTCCCATATACAGGCAACGCCTCCTACCTGATTGGTGCGACTCCATGTTTAGGACCAATGCAGTGCAGTTCCACCTGTGGTTCAGCACAGCTTCATCTATGGCTCAGCTCTGCATAGGGAGCCTTCAGCCCATTCGACAGGGCCCCTTTGCTGGCGGTGCAATATAGCTGCAGTCCCATTGCTGGCAGTGGAGCACAGCTCTGGTTGCAGGTCTTCCTTGACCCTGTGGTTGGATGGGGGCTGTGGCCCCTTTGATAACTCTGGATGGGAAGCGCAGCTCCAGCTACATTGGTGCCACGGTTCCATCTTTGGATGAAGAGTGCTGCTGTGGTGGAATTTGGGCCACATTCTGTCACTGGATGTGGAGAGCAGTGGCTCCGGCTGCATTCGTGCCATGGTTCCATTGCTGGATGTGGTAAACAGTAGCTCTGGTGCCATTTGTACCATGGTGACATTGCTGGTTGCAGAGAGCAGCAGCTCTAGCTGCATTTCTGCTGAAGCTCCATTGCTGAATGTAGAATGCAGCCCTGACTGCATGTGGGCCCATGCTTCATCTCTGGATGTACAGTGCGGCTTTGTCTACTGGGTTGCACCGACACCCAGTCTTGGTACAGCTTCATCACTTGGTGTACAGGACTGCTTCAGTTACATGTTGGGCACTGCTGCTCTGGCTGTACGGGGCTGCTTCATCTCTGGTACTATTTTCATTTTTAGATGCACAGAGTGGCTCTGTCTGCCTATCTGGCACTACTCCATCTAGATGTCCAGTGCAACTTTGGCTGCCTGTCTGGCACTGCTCCTTCTCTGGATGAGGACAACAGCTGACACTGCCCCCAGCTTTATGGATATAGAGGGGCTTTGGTGGCCTATCTAGTGCTGCTGCTTCTCTGTTTCTATAGAGTAGCTTCGGCTGCCAATTTGTCCTTGCCCTGTATACAGAGGGCCTTCAGCACCCTGTCTGGCTCTGCCCCAGCTCTGTGTGTACAGGGGATGGGGGGCTTCAGTTTCCCGTCTAGTATGGTTACATCTCTGCAGGCTTTGTCTGCCGGGTTGTCATGGCTTTCTCGCTGTACAGAGACCGCTCATTGGCCGATTGGGTGGTTCTACTCCCTCTCAGGTTGTAGAGCGCTTTCTCCTTTAGCTTTGGTTCC
The DNA here is from genome assembly GCF_902459505.1 of Geotrypetes seraphini. Classification (NCBI taxonomy): domain Eukaryota; kingdom Metazoa; phylum Chordata; class Amphibia; order Gymnophiona; family Dermophiidae; genus Geotrypetes; species Geotrypetes seraphini. Next base: position 170,785,547 of record NC_047089.1, on the reverse strand, counting down.
TCTGCAGGGCTCCATCTCTGCATGGTTCCCTCTTCGCCTCTAGTGAGAAATTGATACGCCTCCCTCTTGGGATACTAAGTGTGACTCGTTGCAGAGCATGAAAACTACATTAATGTCACTGTGGCTCCCTGGCTGCTAGCCTGATGCTTCTCCTTTGTCCTATGTGCTACGCACCCCCAGGGCTTCTGGATGGGTGCGTCCAACTCAGGCCGCTTTATCCCTACCTATTGCGCGCACTTCTAAGCCGTCTGCCATGCAGAGGAAGGAAGGGAGAATGAAAAAAGGAAGGAAACAGCTAGCAGAGAGATTAGAGGAGGGGAAGGGGAGACACAGGCATGAGAAAGTAGAGAGATTGATGATAGGAAGGGGTCAGCAGAAAAATAAGCAGAGAGGGACAACGATGATAGATCTGGTGTAGGAGAGATAAAAATGAGAGCAGTGAAGCTGGAATGAATCATGTAAAAAGGAGAGAGGGGACACAAGCTGGATGGAAAGGGGAGAGGGGCATAGAAAGAAGACAGATACCATATGGAAGGGGGAGAGGACAGACAGTGGATGGAAGGGGCAGATGCTGGATTGAAGAGACAGAGAGGGCAGACGCTGGAAGGAAGAGAGTGAAAAGAAAATTGAAAGCAGAAACCAGAGATGACAAAAGGTAGAAAAAAATAATTTTATTTCTATTTTGTGATTAGAATATATCAGATTTGAAATATATATTCTGCTAGAGCTGGTGTTAGACATAACTGGGGACTGCAAAACCCAGGCAGTGCTTCTTTAGCTTCCAGGTGGCTTAGGGCACTCTCTGACCAGGGGGCAGTTGCCCTAGTTGCACTCCCCTAAAACTATTCCTGTCATGTGTGACTGCAGTATTCTGTTAGCATGATATTTCTGTGTAGCATTCTGTAATAATTTGGCTTATTCAGTTTTCTTGATAGCATAGGGGATATATGTGAAGGGGAGGGGAGACAGGGGTTTTGTTGATCCTTGCTCCGAATTATTTGTATTTATAAAATGACAATTTTATAAAATGACAATTGTACAGAATATTGTTTCTTTTTATACTTTAATAAAATACATTCAATATAAAATCATAACTGAGGCTTGTGTGGATGAGATCAGATGATTTGTGGGGACTGAGCTCGCAGAGATGGGGCGGAAACGGGGTTTTTAAATTTTAGTCCTAGTAGTTTGCCGGTCCACAAAATAATTCTTTTTTTTCTGCTGGTCCACGGGTGTAAAAAGGTTTGAAGAACACTGGCATAGAATGTTTCTACTGTTTGGGTTTTTGCAAGGTGCTTGTGTCCTGGATTGGCAACTGTGGGATAAATGTTGGGTTGGATGAACTATTGGTCTGGCCCAGTGTGGTTATTCTTATGTTCTTATGAGTTAATCTGATTAACACATGACCTACAATAAAAAAGAAATTAGTGTGAATGCCCCTTCTTGATGCAGTTTGGGCTTGCAGCACATTAAAATTATATGTTTATAGCATATTAAGCCCCAAACTTAATATCTTTTAGTAGAAGGGCCCCTTAGTTACAAGTTTTGGAATAATTCTTGCAGCACTGAAATTAATCTTATTGAATGTCTTTTTGTTGATGGGAATGTGGGATGGAGATGTATTTGGTTACTATTAGTAATGAAGCAATCTCATTTCCATTGTCCTAAAATAGGTATATTTGGGGTACCATAGGTGAGATTTGTCTATTCCAAATTGAAGATGTTACATCAACTATATACAGTGTTGGTGGAACTTTCTTTTATTTCTTTGATCACTTAATAGAAATTCTAAAATTGACAGACTTAAGCTTTTCTCTATTTTGTAATTTAGCAGTATATTTTGTAAATTTGCTTTTTTCCTTAGGTAACATGTCTGTTTCCCAAAAGAAGAACACAAATCATTAAAGCTTGACTTGGCTATGGCATGTGGAACAGGAGAAAGAGAGACGTTTCCAGGGACTAAGAACTCTTATAGCGTCAACTGTGGAAAGCAATCATTGTTGGGAGCTCATTGTATATGCATGGTTTCAGATTTTTTTTATCCAAATATGGGAGGAGTGGAAAGTCACATTTATCAACTATCACAATGCCTAATTGAAAGAGGACATAAAGTGATCATTGTCACCCATGCATATGGAAACAGAAAGGGTGTCCGCTATCTGACTAATGGCCTCAAAGTTTACTATTTGCCTTTGAAGGTGATGTACAATCAATCTACAGCAACAACACTCTTCCACAGTTTGCCTTTGCTCAGATATATATTTGTGCGTGAGAGAATTAACATAGTCCATTCCCATAGCTCTTTTTCTGCCATGGCCCATGATGCCCTGTTCCATGCCAAGACGATGGGGATCCATACTATTTTTACAGACCATTCCCTTTTTGGATTTGCTGATGTCAGTTCGGTGCTAACTAACAAGCTTCTCACTGTGTCCTTGTGCGATACCAATCACATAATCTGTGTTTCCTATACGAGCAAAGAAAACACTGTCCTCAGAGCAGCACTGGATCCTGAGATAGTGTCCGTCATCCCCAATGCGGTGGATCCTGCTGAATTCATGCCCGACCCAGACAGAAGGAACAGCACCGCGATCACCATTGTTGTTGTCAGCAGGCTTGTTTATAGAAAAGGTAATATATTTCTACTGAATATTTGCTTTCATTTGGACTGTATTTTAATTATATGTTTCCTGTATTGTTAAATTTATTAATTCTGACTATTAAGGGGTATTGAAAAAAAAAATAGACAATACACAGAGGTTTGTAGATGGTTTTCATCATTGTCAGAAGTGAGACAGGGATTTTGAATTCAGTGATGACATTACAAAAATATACTTATAGGATATTTGCTGTTTTGAAAAGGTAAAGAGTTGCTTTACATTTGAATTTTCTTTGCAATCAAAGTTGAAACAAGATCTTTCAAGGAAAAACATCTTCGCCTTGGACTCCATTCTCTAAAATTCTGTCTCGGGGCAATTTTCAAATGGATTTCTGTAGGTAAATGAGTGTTTAAACAAGGAAAATAACCCTTGGATAATTATGCTCATATTTTAACCTGTGTGGAAAAGAAATAAAGCCAAGATCAGCCGATTGACCTACACACTGAGATTCCACTTTGAAATCATCTTTTAGCTAGCATGTGCTGTGGACTATCTAGTAATTACTGCCTCAATGAAATTGTATTCCCCCCCCCCAAAAAAAAAAAAAGATATGGATCAGCTTGGAGCATATTTAGCTCTTCCTGTAAAGATTTTACTCTTTTTCCAAATCTTTTGTGAAATTAATAGCACATACTGCACATCTTGTTTATAGAAGTCCAGTGTTTTCCCCAGGGCCTTTTAGCCGGGCGCTGTGCCCGGCTAATTTAGATGACCGCCCGGCTGTCATATATCGCAAATCCTGCTGCTGCAGCCGCCGCTCAACATTAAAAAACAAACAAACAAAAAAATCACCTCTCACCAGCTTGGAGACGCGAACTCATGCTTCGGGGCTCTAAGGTGTGCGTGCCGGCTTCCATTCTCTTCCCTCCGAAACCGGAAGTTACGTCCCGGGAGGGGAAGAGAAGGGAAGCCTGCACGCACACCTTAGAGCCCCAAAGCATGAGTTCACTACGGGATAAGGCAGCTGCCTGTGAAATAAATACAAATCACTGCCGATTTATAAGCATGGGAGGGCACATCAGAAGCCGATCTGAAGGGCACTCCTCAAGTTGCCTCCAGTTTTGCTCGGGAGGGTTACTGAGCTATTTTGCTGTTTCTTTAACCAGGCTCTGTCCTCTGATTGGGTATGTTTCCCTGTCTCCAGAAAGCAGAATAATCCTGCTGCGTTGAGTGTAAAACCATCTCCCACCTCCACAAAGCTGCTGGTAATGCCTCTGCTCGCCAGGAGATTAAAGACTGTCAGATTGTGTGATTGCAGTGAGTCTGGGACTCCTCTGGGAGAAAAAAAAAGGTGTCAAGTTCCCTTCAGTTCCTGCAAGAAGGGAGATCAAGACCACTGCCTCGGGAAAGTTTAGTTTTTGGTCTCTTGGATTGTTACTCGGTTTGTAACGTCATTTTTTTCTTGAGAGGGAGCAGAATCCGAGTTGTGCCTCTGCCACTTCAATTTCTTGGCGAAGGAAGGTGGTCAGTTGCTCTGATCTTTCCTAAGTCACAGCAAATGCCCATCGACCCCCAAAAGAGGCAGGACCGCAAGTCATTATTAATCAGTTGTATGTATCTATGGGTAGCAAAGAGAGTTTTCTCACTGGGTTTCAGTGCTGTTTGCTATTTGAACTGCAGTGCTTAACGTGTGCAGCTCAGAAGAGAGGTGGTTTTTTTGTGGGTTAAAAAAAAAATCCTATCCCTTACAATACAGGGAATTAATCTTGGCAAATCATCAGATGAGAGCTGCTACTTGAAGCTCCTACGATGGTATGATCTGAAGTGCAGGGATTTTCATTGTTTGCATTGTGCACCGATGTTGGTATGAGTTAATAATCACGCAAACAGGGCTATGTGCACGGCTGCTGTTTCCAAGTCCTGCAGGAAGGTAGAGTTGTAGTTCCATGACAGAAATCGAGTTTTCTCTGGGCTGTTTTCAAAACTTCAGGCCAATGAAAAGTTTGTGGATGCTTTCACTTTGATAACTGGTACACCACATCCATCATGAAACTAAGAGCACTGAGCACTTTCTCTTTGAAAAAGTCATCCAAGAACATAAGTATTCCCATAGATTTAAACCTTACTTTTCTGGCAAACAGCATCTGGGTAAATAGCTTAAAAAATTGCTCTCAATGCATAGACTTTCCTAAGCTTAGGGAATGGGTAAAATAAGGATCGCCTGAATCCCACAGACCTCGCACATCTCTGTGGCATGGGGTCTGCAGGGCATTTTAACACCCGCAGACCTCACGGTTCCCGCTCACCCTTGAGGTAAGCAAATTTTTAAGGATGTGAGGTAGAGATTCGCGAGGTTTATGGGGCCTGCAAAATCCTCGTTTTACCAACTCCTCTAGGTTTGGGTGTTGTCACTATGCATGTCATGCACAAAATACATATATTTTTGTGGTGTTTTGGGGGACACGAGTGACTAATTATACTTTTCTTGGGTCTCTTTTTGGTATCAAAGTTGTTCCTTAAGGATCTTTTTCCTGTACATGTTCTTGCCCTAGATGGAAACACCAGGGATGGACTGTCATAGGAAAGGAAGGGCAGAGAGAGTGGACAGTGGATGGAAGGGTCAGAGAGAGGGTGGACAGTAGATGGAAGGGGTAGAGAGAGAGAGGACAGAGGCTGGGTGGAAGGGGCAAAGAGAGATGATAGATGTTGCATGGAAGGGAGTGAGGACAAACGCTGAATAGAAAGAAGAGAAGATAATTAAAGCAGAAATGACAAAAGGTAGAAATTTTTTTTTGTTGCTTTACGTAGAATCAAGTAGTATTATAACTGTATTGATTAAAGTTTATACATGGGAAATGAAAATAAGGCAGTTTTTGGGGACTAAACCCCTTTCCTCAGGTCAGGACAGGATACAATACTATACGGTCTTGAAGAAAGATTTGGCCTCTGAAAGCTAATTGAAAAATTGATTAGTCCAATAAAATGGTATTTTCTTATTTCTCATTATTTTATTTCTATTTGTTAAATTGTAAAGTGGTGATTGTTATTTAGCAGTTTTTTCAAATTTACATCTACTGTCTTTATATTTTGCACAGTATTAGAGGACGTGTCACTGTTTCTGTGGTGTTGCATTGTATGCAAAGTCTGGTTTCTTGGTTCAGTTTAACTTTTGTCTACATATTTCTATTTTTAGTTTGTGATTATTCCATATTGGGCGAGGGTGTATCTGTGCTTTATGTGTCTGAAAAGGACATAGTTTTCAGTTGGCATTGACTGTGCAGGATCAATCGACTGTGTAGGATCATGCTTGTTTAGTTTTGCAATATGTGTGTTGGTGTTTTAATGCTCACTGCAGTGTTTAAGATGCTGCCTTTTCCTAGGTACACCCTTGTTGTGTGACTCATGGATTACTAAAAATAACTTTTATATAGAGGGGGTTGTTAAAAAATGATCAGCACTGGCTGTCATATATACTAGGTACACCACTGGATTTAATGACCCTATTCTAACTTTACTTTTGATGTAGGTGTTGTCCCCCCCCCAAACACACACACTATAAAGAATTAAATTAAAGTTGTATTAACATCAAGCAGTTTTCAAATGACATTCTAAGCAAATACAAATAAAATATTGTTACTACATTGCTAATTATTACCTGCATTTTTACCTAAACTGTTTTTCCCTAGCTCTCACTTTGATCTTTATCTGCTACTTTTTTATTTTGCTGTAGTGCAATCATACAGGTCTCCTTCAAGGCTCAGTAACACCTCTCCATAAATTAGGTGGAAGAGGTTTGGAAGTGGGGATCACATCTATTTCATATCCTTAGTGAGACCTCAGGAAAGAACCTAGTGATCAAAACATTATTAGAGGTGCTGTAGAGCCATTTCTTGTATGACTGGATGAGTTATATTTACCTTTTATCCCAGGACAAGCAGGCAGGTATTCTCACTAGTGGGTGATGTCATCCGACAGAGCCCCGATACGGACATCTTGCAAGCATGTCTTGCTTGAAGAAACTCAGAAGTTTCGAGATGCCCGCACCGCGCATGCACCAGTGCCTTCCCGCCCGATGGTCCGGGCGTGTCTCCTCAGTTCTTTTTCTTCCGCGGAGCTGAGAAGTCTATCTTCAATTTGCGCCCATTGAATCTCTTTTTTGCCTTCTATTTTGCCGTGGGTTGAGTTCTTTTGGCTCTCCTGTGCATTTATTTCTTTCTTTGATTTCTTTTTTCAAAAAAAAAATAAAAAAATTTTTCCTTCCGATACCGGGTCGACCGCGTGGCTGGGGCCCCGCGCCTTCGACCTTGCGGCGGAGCTTTTCCGGCCTATGTCCCGGCCAATTACCGGTTTTAAAAAGTGTAGCAAGTGCCAGCGCGCGATTTCGCTCACGGACCCTCATTGACGCTGCTTACAGTGTCTGGGACCGGATCACTTCCCGAAATCATGCCGGCCTTGCTCCACTCTGACGGCGAGAGCATTTAAGCGCCGCTGTCTGCTGTGGGAGTCCATGTTCAAGATGGAAGCTTCATTGGATCCTGCAGCTTCGACATCGACATCGACGGGTGCTTCGACTCCTTCCGCGAAGCCCTCTGCCTCCCCGGCTGCTTCGGGCCTCCTGAAACCGGCATCGTTCACACCGGTTTCGGCCCCGGCTTCGGCGCCGGTGCCTTCCTCCGTCTCCTCGGAACAGGTATCGACCCCGACAGTTCCACCGGTGGTGCTCAAGGTGCCGAAGACTGGCAAGCAGAAGCACGCAGCACCGAAGGAGCGCGGAGACCGTGCGGAAGGGCCCCCTTTTGGTGCGGATCCCTCCATATCGGCTTCGTTGCGGTCCCTTCTAGAGGCTCAGTTCGTGTAGCTCGTGCAGACCATGGGGCCTCGGCTGATTGCCACCATCCAGGGTGACCTCCCAGCTTCGACTTCGAGGGGCGGACCGCCCCCTCCTCCTCCTCCTCGCCGCACGACCTCGTTGCTCGGCGAGGAGGAGCGGCGAGCGGTGTCCGGGTCCTCGAGGAGGTCCTCCGTTAGTGCTGTGTCTCCTTTGGAACCGATTCCCTCGAGGAGGGCCTCCCTTAGTGATATGCCTCCCTTGGAGCCCATCCCCTCGAGGAAAGCCTCGTTTAGTGACCTGCCTCCCTTGGAACCGATTACTCCGCCCCATGACTCAGTGTGGCGTCCACCTTCGGGGCCACCCAGTCCTGGGCATAGCAGGACGCAGGACGAGTTCTTCCGAACCCCCTATCAAGCCTGGGCAGCGTCGGGGGAGGCGCCGACTCTTCCGCCTCTGCGATCGACGGCATCGAGTCCGATCTGCTCCTTGGAGGCGTCTGACCCAGTTTCTCACAGACGAGCTCGATCCCCTTCCAGGCATCGAGAGGGGCATCGATCCAGACATTCTTCGAAGCATTCCTCTCGGCACTCGACCGTCTCGCCTCAGAAGAAATTGCCTCGGTTGGGATATGCTGCTTCGACTGGGTCTCCTCCTCCGGGCCCGGAGTTCGAGGACCCTGAGGTTTTCTACTCGTCCTGTTGCTCGCAGGCCTCTCTGGAGCCTGAAGCCTCTTCTTCTTCTAGTCCGTCTTGCAGACCGGCGACGGCGGACCAACTGTCCTTTTCATCGTTCCTCAGGCAGATGGCAGATGACATGGACATTACTCTCGATGCTGGGTCTCGATATTCCAAGGAGTACCTCGATACCATGCACTTGCCCCGTCCTCCGGCAGAGTCCTTGCGGCTTCCCCTGCACAAGCTCCTCGACCAGACCTTCATGCGATGCTTCGAGTCTCCTTACTCTATCCCTGCGGTCCCTGGCAAATTGGATGCGCGGTACCGCACGGTGCATCATAAAGGCTTCGAGGGTCCTCAGCTTTCTCACCAGTCCCTCCTGGTCGAATCCTCGCTCAAGCGGTCTCATCCTGGCCAGGTCTATGCTTCAGTGCTTCCAGGCCGCGAGGGCAGAACCATGGATAAGTTTGGTCGACGCATCTATCAGAATTCGATGATGATGTCTCGAGTCCTGAATTACAATTTCCACTTTGCAGCCTACTTGGAATTTTTTTCTACCTGTGCTTCGGAAGTTCACACCCTACATCGAGTCCCAGGCTAGGTTTGAGTTTGAGGAAGTGGTTGCTTCGCTGTCCCAACTTCGGCTTCAGTTAATGCAATCTGCCTATGATGCGTTCGAGCTCTCAGCCCGAGCAGCGGCCTGCTCGGTGGCGATGCGCTGGTTGGCCTGGTTGCGGACCATTGATATGGACCCGAATCTTTAGGACCGCCTGGCGAACGTCCCGTGTGCTGGGGCGGATCTTTTTGACGAATCCATCGAGACTGTCACGAAGAAGTTGTCTGACCACGAAAAGTCCTTCCAATCTATCCTTTGGCCGAAGCCCAAGCCTCAGCAGTCTCGACCTTCTCGCCCGCCGTTGATTTATCAGCGGCGTTATCAGCCGAGGCAAACTCCACCAGAAGGGTCAGCCTAAGTCTCAGTCGCCTGCTGTCCCTAAGACCACTCAGCCTTTTTGACTGTCTCGTCGAGGGCATAACCAACCTTGTTCTGCCTCCCCCTGTTTTTCCCATCGGAGGGCGCCTCCATCATTTTTATCATCGCTGGGAAGCCATAACAACCGACCTCTGGGTCCTTACTATCATCAAGGAAGGATACTCTCTTCATTTCCATTGGGCCCCTCCAAGAGAGTATCCTTCCAACTTGACTCAGACCGCCCTTCTTCTTCAGGAAGCTCAGGCTTTGCTCCGGCTTCGTGCCGTAGAGCCGGTCCCGACGGACCAACTGAACCAGGGGTTTTACTCCCGGTACTTCCTTGTTCCGAAGAAGACGGGCGACCTGCGACCCATTTTGGACCTCAGGGTCCTCAACAAATTCCTAGTCAAAGAGAGGTTTCGCATGCTGACACTTGCTTCTCTCTACCCCCTCCTCGAGCAGAACGACTGGTTATGCTCTCTGGATCTCAAGGAGGCCTACACTCATAGTAACATAGTAACATAGTAGATGACGGCAGATAAAGACCCGAATGGTCCATCCAGTCTGCCCAACCTGATTCAATTTAAAATTTTTTTTTTTTTTTCTTCTTAGCTATTTCTGGGCAAGAATCCAACGTTTTACCTGGTACTATGCTTGGGTTCCACCTGCCGAAATCTCTGTTAAGACTTACTCCAGCCCATCTACACCCTCCCAGCCATTGAAGCCCTCCCCTGCCCATCCTCCACCAAACGGCCATACACAGACACAGACCGTGCAAGTCTGCCCAGTAACTGGCCTTAGTTCAAAATTTAATATTATTTTCTGATTCTAAATCTTCTGTGTTCATCCCACGCTTCTTTGAACTCAGTCACAGTTTTACTCTCCACCACCTCTCTCAGGAGCGCATTCCAGGCATCCATTACCCTCTCCGTAAAGTAGAATTTCCTAACATTGCCCCTGAATCTACCACCCCTCAACCTCAAATTATGTCCTCTGGTTTTACCATTTTCCTTTCTCTGGAAAAGATTTTGTTCTACGTTAATACCCTTTAAGTATTTGAACGTCTGAATCATATCTCCCCTGTCTCTCCTTTCCTCTTGGGTATACATATTCAGGGCTTCCAGTCTCTCCTCATACGTCTTCTGGCGCAAGCCTCCTATCATTTTCGTCGCCCTCCTCTGGACTGCCTCAAGTCTTCTTACGTCTTTCGCCAGATACGGTCTCCAAAACTGAACACAATACTCCAAGTGGGGCCTCACCAATGACCTGTACAGGGGCATCAACACCTTCTTCCTTCTACTGACTACACCTCTCTTTATACAGCCCAGAATCCTTCTGGCAGCAGCCACTGCCTTGTCACACTGTTTTTTTGCCTTTAGATCTTCGAACACTATCACCCCAAGGTCCCTCTCCCCGTCCGTGCATATCAGCTTCTCTCCTCCCAGCATATACGGTTCCTTCCTATTATTAATCCCCAAATGCATTACTCTGCATTTCTTTGCATTGAATTTTAGTTGCCAGGCATTAGACCATTCCTCTAACTTTTGCAGATCCTTTTTCATATTCTCCACTCCCTCTTCGGTGTCTACTCTGTTACAAATCTTGGTATCATCTGCAAAAAGGCACACTTTTCCTTCTAACCCTTCAGCAATGTCACTTACATACATATTGAACAGGATTGGCCCCAGCACCGAACCCTGAGGGACTCCACTAGTCACCTTTCCTTCCTTCGAGCGACTTCCATTAACCACCACCCTCTGGCGTCTGTCTGACAGCCAGTTTCTGACCCAGTTCACCACTTTGGGTCCTAACTTCAGCCCTTCAAGTTTGTTCAACAGCCTCCTATGAGGAACTGTATCAAAGGCTTTGCTGAAATCCAAGTAAATTACATCTAGCATATGTCCTCGATCCAGCTCTCTGGTTACCCAATCAAAAAATTCAATCAGGTTCGTTTGGCACGATTTACCTTTTGTAAAGCCATGTTGCCTCGGATCCTGTAACCCCTTAGATTCAAGGAAATACACTATCCTTTCTTTCAGCAACACTTCCATTATTTTTCCAACAACTGAAGTGAGGCTCACCGGCCTATAGTTTCCTGCTTCATCCCTGTGACCACTTTTATGAATAGGGACCACATCCGCTCTCCTCCAATCCCCAGGAATCACTCCCGTCTCCAGAGATTTGTTGAACAAGTCTTTAATAGGACTCGCCAGAACCTCTCTGAGCTCCCTTAGTATCCTGGGATGGATCCCGTCTGGTCCCATCGCTTTGTCCACCTTCAGTTTTTCAAGTTGCTCATAAACACCCTCCTCCGTGAACGGCGCAGAATCTACTCCATTTTCTCGTGTAACTTTGCCAGACAATCTCGGTCCTTCTCCAGGATTTTCTTCTGTGAACACAGAACAGAAGTATTTGTTTAGCACATTTGCTTTCTCCTCATCACTCTCCACATATTTGTTCCCAGCATCTTTTAGCCTAGCAATTCCATTTTTTATCTTCCTCCTTTCACTAATATATCTGAAAAAATTTTTATCTCCCTTTTTTACATTTTTAGCCATTTGTTCTTCCGCCTGTGCCTTCGCCAAACGTATCTCTCTCTTGGCTTCTTTCAGTTTCACCCTGTAGTCCTTTCTGCTCTCCTCTTCTTGGGTTTTTTTATATTTCATGAACGCCAACTCTTTCGCCTTTATTTTCTCAGCCACTAGGTTGGAGAACCATATCGGCTTCCTTTTTCTCTTGTTTTTATCGATTTTCTTCACATAAAGGTCCGTAGCCATTTTTATCGCTCCTTTCAGCTTAGACCACTGTCTTTCCACTTCTCTTATGTCCTCCCATCCTAACAGCTCTTTCTTCAGGTACTTTCCCATTGCATTAAAGTCCGTACGTTTGAAATCTAGGACTTTAAGTATCGTGCGGCCGCTCTCTACTTCCCATTCATCCAGCCTCTCGCAAGTTCCTCAGATTTCGGGTGGGACATCTCCATCTGCAGTATCGAGTGCTTCCATTCGGCCTGTCTTCGTCCCCCAGAGTCTTCACCAAATGTCTGGTGGTGGTGGCCGTGGCCCTCCGGAACAAAGGTCTTCAGGTATTCCCCTACCTCGACGACTGGCTGATCAAGGCTCCCTCGGCCTCAGGGGTCATCTCAGCGACCCTGTCAACGATTCTGTTCCTGCAGAGTTTGGGATTCAAGATCAACTTTCCCAAGTCTCATCTACAGCCAACCCAGTCTCTTCCCTTCATCGGGGCTGTCCTGGATACCGTACGTCTCAGAGCATTCCTTCCTCCTCAGCGCATGGATGCTCTCCTTCATCTCTGCCAGTCTGTGTCTTCTCGCCAGACCATCTCAGCGAGACACATGATGGTCCTCCTGGGCCACATGGCCTCTACAGTTCATGTGACGCCGTTTGCCAGACTCCACCTCAGAATTCCTCAGTGGACCCTGGCATCTCAGTGGACTCAGGTGTCGGATCTGTTGACTCGACACATCACAGTCACTCCTGCTCTTCGGCAGTCTCTACTCTGGTGGATGACCTCTTCGAATCTATCCAGAGGTTTGCTGTTTCATTCTCCTTCCCACCAGAAGGTTCTCACAACCGATTCCTCGACCTATGCCTGGGGAGCGCATCTGGATGGGCTTCGCACTCAGGGATTCTGGACATGTGCGGACCGACTCCATCAAATCAATCTTCTGGAGCTCAGAGCCATCTTCAATGCTCTTCAAGCTTTTCAACATCTGCTTCACGACATGGTGGTCCTCATTTGCACCGACAATCAGGTTGCCATGTATTATATCAACAAGCAGGGGGGCACGGGCTCGGCCTCCCTCTGCCAGGAAGCTCTCAGAGTCTGGGATTGGGCGGTTCGCCACAATGCCTTTCTCAAAGCTGTCTACATTCAGGGGAGGGACAATGTATTGGCGGACAAACTGAGTCGTCTTCTCCAGCCTCACGAATGGACACTCCATTCCAAGCCCCTTCATCAGATCTTTGCTCAGTGGGGAACGCCTCAGATAGACCTCTTTGCAGCTCCCCACAATTTCAAGCTGCCTCAGTTTTGCTCCAGGATCTACACTCCTCATCGCCTCGAGGCAGATGCTTTTCTGCTGGATTGGGGGAATCGCTTTCTGTATGCGTTTCCGCCATTCCCTCTCATTCAAAAGACTCTGGTCAAGCTGAAGTACGAACATGCCACCATGATTCTGATAGCTCCTCGGTGGCACAGGCAACCTTGGTTCTCCCTTCTACTTCAACTCAGACTTACTGGCCTGTAATTCCCTACTTCTTCCTTCTGCTTTTGTGGAGAGGGAACACATTCTACTTCAACTCAACTTATACTGTCAGAAACCAAGTGCCATACACTATTCAATTTGTGAAAACGGTAAAGACCTCAGTGTTTTTCAGGAAGAAACCTGTGAAACCATCTATGACAATAATGATACTGTCATAGAGAAATACATCCTTGGTCTTATGTTGTACCGTTATGCATTCACCATTTATATTAATTTCCTTTTTCCTTTTTAACTTTTTTTTTTTCTTTGAGAGAGAATCATGGAAGCAGTGTCTCGTAATTTAAAATAATCCCCTGATGTAGCCGTAGGGTGAAACAGGGCCTGTCGGGATATTTCTATTTAAATAAGAGTGAATTGAAATTCTCCAAGAGTGGTGGATTGATACCGCGCTAAATCGTAAACTGCAACTGCGGTGATTTTGCACTGTCGGAAGGAAACATTAAGATAAGTGCTTACTTTTTCACAAAATTTTAAAGAATAGTAAAAAGTTAAAAGGAAAATAATATAAATAGTGAATGCATAACGATACAACATAAGACCAAGGATGTATTTCTCTATGACAGTATCATTATTGTCATAGATGGTTTCAGAGGTTTCTTCCTGAGAAACACTGAGGTCTTTACCGTTTTCACAAATTGAATAGTGTATGGCACTTGGTTTCTGACAGTATAAGTTTATGAATATCAACTTGGTGTGGTTATAAATTTTGAAGATATTCAACTTGTATTGTGAATATTGATTGGAAATATTACCAACCCATATTAACCAGCAATCTAATTTTAAATGTTTCAAAAAAGACCTAAAGACCTATCTTTTTCAAGAATTTACTAATAATTCCTAAATATTGTAACAGTAGTTTTTTATTTGTATCACCATAATTGCTTATGTAAACCACTGTGAACTTCATGGAGGTATTGGCGATATATAAATAAAAATTGTATTGTATTGTTATCACAAACACACCTCTCCTCTGACCATCCAGTGATTAGGAAAGTTATCTGTGGCAGCTAAGCTTTTCTAAAACCGGAATGACTAAAGGGTTTTTTAAATTTTTTATACAGGGATAGACTTATTGGGTGGCATAATTCCAGAACTGTGCCAGAAATATCCATATTTACATTTTTTAGTTGGAGGTGAAGGGCCAAAGCGACTTGTTTTGGAAGAGGTTCGAGAGCGATACCAACTTCATGACAGGTAATCCAGTCTGTACTGTTCGTGGGCTGACTATATTTGTTCTTTGATAACTTATGGCTCCTTTTACTAAACTTATGCATATTGTGGGATGTGCTCCGAAATCCTGTGGTAAATTTAAGTTCTGTGTATGTATGTGTAAACCACGTGCTAAAAATGTTGAAAGCTTTCTCCACAGAGGGGGCATGGTGAAAGAGAGTAGGTATTTTTTCACTAATTAGCGCAGCTATCGTACCACTACCCAATTAGCGCAGGATTTGTGTGTGGATCCTTACCGCCTACAAAATAGGTGTCTGTAATTGCACATGCACTAATCTTTATTAATGGCCATGTGCTAATGGCTAAATTAGTGCAGGACTATCCATTGAGAACATGAAAAATTTTCCCATTTTCTGCCTGTGGTAAAAATGGCCTTAGCACACAGGAAAGACCCTCGGGTAAGGGAAACACATTTTCTGCAGCTTGTTAAAAGGGCTCTTAGAGCACTTCAACTTTTTGCCACCTATGGACCGGCAGGAATAAAATAATTATTTTGTGGACCGGCACTGGTCTACAGACCGGCAGTTGAAGAACACTGGGCTAAGTCATGCCCATCTCCATCCCAGACCCCGCCCCCATAGTAGTACTAATTGTAACACCATTTTTTCCATTCATTTTTCATATATACACAAACACAATATAATTGTATTAACAACACATAATGGTTAACCACAAAATGAAAATACACAAAGCACACTGTATGCTTTTCAATATTTATTCGTACCAGAAAACAAATAACCCCATGCAAATGCAAGACCAAAAACTAAAAGTACTAATATTTACAAACAAACCCTAAGAAGGGCTAGACCCTGGAAGCAGTACAACCCCAGAGGAAAAGAAACAAATGCATTTCTTCCTGAACAGACAGCAAATATAAATCAATCACTAAATAAAAAAAATAAAAGCATTCCCCCTACCATTGTTGTCTCTCTCCCTCCATGCTGCGCCTTGCCTTCTGGCCTGCCCCCTGGTATTATCTTTGGGCCGGTCCACGGTGCAATCAACGTGGCGTCTTCGGGCCAGCTCCCTGAGTGCTGCATTGCACAAAGCTGTGGGCAGCGGCTCCTCGCGTGCGTCCTGCGCCTCATCTGGAAGCCTTCCCTCTGACATTGCAACATCAGAGAGAAGGCTTCCGGTTTAGGCGCAGGACACGCGTAGAAGCCTTTTCCCACGGCTTTGTGCACTGCAGCACTCGGGAGCCATGTTGATTGCATCATGAACCGGCGGCTGAAGAACATTGTCTTCTGCCCGATGGATGTGCTGGCCCTGTGGACCGGCAAAAAATTTCTGCGGACCAACACTGGTCCACGGACTGGCAGTTGAAGAACACTGTTTTAAAGGTGTTACTTGGCTTGCTCTGTTAAACTGTAACAAAGGATGTAAACATTAAATCTCTTTGTGGCACTTCGTACTACCTCATAATCTTTACATAAATAAGGATCGATAATTGATGCCTGCCTCACACTTCCATCTTAATATAGTAGCCAGTTATTAGTGATGATGTTTAAACTTTTGTACTTTACCACTCTATTTATCATGCACTGTTATGGCCTTATATGTTCTTTTGGCCTATAAGATGATGTCTTTGTAGATCTTTGGATGTACCCTCTGTGAAGGTAGGAAGGGCAGAACTTGTGTTAGAGCAGGCTGTGGTGGATCATCCTCCACTGCCATCTTGGTGTACCTTGGGACGCTCTCCTGGAATCACTTCTTTTTTCCCATCTACACTTCTTCTCTTGGTGCTCTAATCTCCTCCCATGGCTTTCAGTATCACCTCTATGCCAATGACTCACAGATCTATCTACACCTGGAATCTTGACAGACATTCAGTTCTGGGTTTCAACTTGCTTGTCTGACATCGTTACCTGGATGTCTCACCGCCATCTAAAATGAAACATCCCAAGACTGAACTCCTTATCTTTACACCTAAACCTGTCTCTCTTCCACCCATTTTCTATTTCTGTATCTTCATCCTCTTAGTCTCATCGGCTCGCAATCTTGTGGTAATCTTTGACTCATCTCTCTCGTTCTCGTCACATATCCAACAGACTGCCAAATCCTGTCATTTCTTTCCCTACAATATCACTAAAATCGGACCCTTTCTTTCTGAGTGCACTGCCAAGACCCTCATCCTTACCCTCATCACCTCTTGCCTAGACTACTGTAACCTGCTTCTCACTGGCCTTCTGCTAAACCTTCTCTCTCCTCTTTAATCTGTTCAGAACTGTGCTGCATGCTTCATATTCTGCCAATATCACTATGCCCATGTTATCCCTCTCCTCAAGTCATTTTTTAGCTCCATGTCTGTTTCCGTATACAGTTCAAATGCCTTTTACTGCATTCATATATTCATTCTACAGCTCCTCAGTATCTCTCCCTTCTCATCTCTACCCACACTCCCCCCACCCCCAAGGCAGTCCACTCATCGGTCTCTCATGTCTTTACCCTTCTTCTCTATGGCCAACTCCACACTCCATCCCTTCTACTTTTCTGCACTGTATGCCTGGAATAAACTGCCTAACTTGGCAAGTTAAGCTCCATCTCTGGCTGTGTTCAAGTCTAGACTCAAAACCCACTTCTTTGAAGATGTTTTTAGTTTCAAACTCCAATCTGCCTTCTAAGCACAAGTCTTGCCATTCCCTCTGTAGTTCCCCCACCTGAGCACTGTGTATTGATGCACTTTCTTGTCCAGGTTGTTTGTCTTGACTAGATTGTAAGCTCTTTTGAGCAGGGACTGTCTCTTTTTTTATATGTAGCGCTGCATATGTCTAGTAGCGCTATAGAAATGATTAGTAGTAGCAGTAGTAGGAAGGCACTCACGCGTGCACAATTGGGGCCTGCCAAAGGCTTCTAGATCTAATAGAAGACTGGGCAGCATATGCACCAGGGCCCTGGGGATGACGTTACTCACATATGAGAATGTATGTCCTGCTGTCTTTCGAGTTTAGGAGCAGGGTGGGAGTGGACACAAATAATTATTCAGATATTGGCAATATATGACTGTTCTCTGGATAGTGCTGAGTTGGTGGTCATATTAGCTATATATAGATATAGTGACACTGAATATATGGATTGAGTTTTAAAATGAGTGCATGCCTAAGGCCTATAAGCCTTTTCACTTCCATAAACACTGGAGATAATATCAAATTATGGGCATGGTTTACTGAAACTTAAGATGAAATTAGTCAATAAGTAAAGTTTATGTTAAGAAAATCAAACAGTTGGCCATTGAGCAACAGATGAACTGTTAGAATTACATCTACCTTTTGGCAGGACAAAATTGTTCAGTTTGTACCTTTAGATTTTTGTTCTTGTATTTTGTTATCACATACAGAGTTCGCCTCCTTGGGGCTTTGGAACATCAAGATGTTCGAAATGTTTTGGTGCAGGGACACATTTTTCTGAATACCTCGCTCACGGAAGCTTTCTGTATGGCAATTGTGGAAGCAGCCAGTTGTGGTTTGCAGGTAAATGACTTCTTTGGATGTAGAATTTGGAAACATGATCACATTATGAGAACAGAGAGGCACCATGGATTTGTTTTTTTTAGAGTACAGTGTTCCCCCACAAATTCGCTGTTTGCGAATCACAGACTTGCTCATTCGTGGTCTGCTCCGACTGCCTCTTCCTGTGACAGCCCTAGATCAGGGAGAGGATCTGCCGCTGCACAGATATTTAAGTTGACAGATTTAACTGAGGCTATTACAATTTCTCTGTGGGAGTTGGATTTAGAATCTCCGCATGTTTCTACTGCCCAGCTTTCGTTGTTAAGGAGTACCAAGTCACATTCCACGTGCTTCCCTTCACACCCAGAAATTATCAAGATGATAACGGAGCATTGGGAGATGCCTGAGGATCCTCTGACAGGGGCCAGGGTAATGATGAAATCGTATCCCTTAGCTTCTCATTTCCAGCAGTAATTTACTTCATCTAAGGTGGATTCTATGGTGGCTCAAGTTACTAAAAGAACTTATCTGCCTAGTGAAGGTGGAGTAGTCCTGAAGGATTCTAAGGATCACAGGGTGGACTTAGTCCACAAAGGGCAATTTGAGGCATTGGCATTAGGCCTTAAAACTGCAGCTGCGGCTTCCTTTATGGTGTAGGCCTGCCATAAGTTGCTACGCCAGAATCCGACCGCAGAGGAGGTGGGGTTCCCTCCTATGGTACTGGCTGGGGTGGACTATGTGGTGGACTCTGTTTGACACACTCAGGGTCATGAGTGAAAAGCATCAGCATATTCAATCTCTGCCCAGAGAATGTTTTGGATTAGACGGTGGGTGGGAGATACTTTTTGGGAAAGGATTGGATGACTTGATGACCAGCGTGATGGATCATTGTCCTTGCCAGATAGTAAGTCATGAGGTATCGGGAGTTTCAATCGTGGTTCCTTTCGCAGCTACAGAAAACTGTGTTATGGGTCTGTGGGCTCTTTGTCCCAAAGGTCTTTCCAGGACTCTAGACAAGTTTGTGGACTTCAGAAGAGTCTCCACATCTGGCTCTCGCACTGTTACAAATTCTAAGAAGTCCCATTGACAACAGGTTGGCCTTAGAGATCCCCCACATAGGAGGGTGACTGTCGGAGTTCTGGGAGACTTGGGTGCAGATTTCATCAGACCAATGGATACTAGACATCATTCAAGAGGGTTACAAACTCGAATTCTGTCATCCTCTGTGGGACATCTTTCTGAACTCTCCAGCAGGAAGTTCAGAGAAAGCACGCACTAAATGCTAACGTGTCCATTATATTCTATGGACGCATTAGTATTTAGCATGTGCTAAATCGGCTAGCGCCTTAGTAAATAAGGGGGTCTATAGGTTCAATATACCAGCTTACACATATTCCTGTAAGTTTCCAGTAATGTTTTTATATTAAATGGCACTAGTTGTATTTTCTGTTTGACACATGTGCTATCTTTTTTTCCCTCAAAGGTGGTAAGCACAAGAGTTGGTGGAATCCCAGAGGTGCTGCCAGAGAACCTCATAATTCTTTGTGAGCCATCGGTGAAGTCTCTGTGTGAAGGATTAGAAAAGGCAATTGTTCAACAGCAGTCAGGAAGATCACCCAGCCCTGAATCGATTCATAATACAGTTAAAACTTTTTACACTTGGAGGAATGTTGCTGAGAGAACTGAAAAAGTAGGTTCATTTGAAGCCAGACTTGAGTTTTATCATCAAGTGCATGGAAATTATCATAACAATGGTAACAATCTGATATAGTATAGTTTAGAAGTTGTTTTTTGTTTTTAAAGTACACAGGTGTTTCAGAAAAGCTTCTTTTCTGCCGTCATACTCTATGTATTATTCTATGCTCCGGGGAAATGCTTAGGGGAGGGTTCTTTTAGGGGGAGGGTTATTTGAGTGGGCAGACTTGTTAGGCCGTCGGCCCTTTTCTGCCGTCATACTCTATGTATTCTATGTAAAAACCAGCTTTGATATTCAAAGCACCTTTAACTGACCAGAAATGGCTCCTGACTGGTTAAGTCACCTCTTTGGGGCTAACCATCAATTTTCAGTGGCACTTAACTGATTGGTGCTGCTGAAAATAATCAGTTAGGATAGGACTGAAAACTGACCATTTTGGGGATGGAGTGACACTTGGACGGTTAAGTGCCGATATTCAGCACTTAATCGGTCATGCTAAATGTATAAATAGGACCGCACAAAACTCAAGTCATGTTTTATGCAGTGCCCCATAGCTGGTTAAGCAATGAATTTTTCAATTAACCAGCTCCACAAACTCGAAAGTTCAGTGCTGGTGCCTGGACGTGGCCCAGCATGAATTCTAGGTTTAATGCCAGCAGTAGTCAGCAAAATGCCGATAGCTGCTGACTGAATTTTGGGCCCCAGGTGTTCATGATAACTTGCAGCCATTGATTTTCCTTGTCTATACCTCGACACCTCTTTCCACTGTAGGCCTTTTGATGCAAAAGGCTTTCATTTCTACGAGATCTTTTGTCTTTGTGTTTCTGGTGTGCTTACATTCCTAACTTTCTCCATGGATAAGCAGGATCACAGCAGCCATACTTGTAGGGGTAACATCTCCAATCTGACGGAGCCAAGCTGATTCTCAGTACCAGAGCTCAAAAACCATTTGAAAAGTTGTCTGAGCCTATGCTAGATTTCCTGTGCAGCAGCTTGTCACAGTGAACTCGTTTCTTTTCAACTGCCTTAGTGGACAGTCGAGTCAACTATCCCCTCATCCTTATAAGTTGAGAAGAGATTTTTCACTGTCACAGGATGCTAGAGGCTTCTTGAGATTATATGCCCTCAGGGCATACAGAAGGTGCCAAAGGAATTGTCCTTGTCTAAAGAGTTCTGAAATATTTAGCTATCCCACGGGATATTGTTATGCTTCCAATTCATTAAATTCTGAACCACTGGATTTAGCAGATTCAAAGTTTCTTTCTTGGAAGACATTGTTTTTAGTAACTATTGGGGAAAAATTTGGGACTTGTATACCACCTTTTTTGTAGTTTTGCAACCACATTCAAAGTGGTTTACAAACAGGTACTTCAAGCTATTACATTTGCTCATCAGATTAGTGGGTTGCAGGCATTTAAGTGCTATATTTTTCGGAAAAAAAATTTTGTTCTTAATTTTCTCACAAACTTGAAAAATGTTAACTTGTGTCTGCATAACAATTATACTTTATGGGCCGGAACTAAAGAACATACTTTTTGAAGTACCTGGCCTCTACCTTTGGTCAATTATCTGACAGATTTAAAGACTGGAATATCAATTTAGGAAAATCAGCACCCATCACCTACCTTTGAATTAAAGACTTCTCTGTCCACTCAAGGGCGTATTCTTTGCCACCTTTTAAGAAGAATATATCTGATGACCTGGTGGCTGATGTATCCCAGATTTCATGTTATTGAACATTTTAGAGTTACTTAAGGATTTGGGGAATGCTGCTGAAGTGCTAATTGTGGATTTTTGTATTTGACCTTGATTGAGATTTGAAGTTGAAATTATTTTTCTGGAAGGTAAACAAGTCCTTTATGAATATAAAAATAAAATAGGGTTTTTTTGAAGATAGGTAGAGCAATTCTTAGATAGATAGAGCAAATCATAGTAAAAGTTTTTGTTACAACCTGCATTTTGGTGTTAATGGTATGTAGAATTTTTTTAATGTGTGCAAGAAAACAATGGAGCCTGAGACACAGCCAGCACACAAACAACATAATTAAACAACTGATTAACAGTTTATTAAATATATCATTTATTAGAAAACACATGAACCAGTTAGCCTGCAGCAATGGTCTGCAAAAATAGATATAAAGCATACTTTTACATACAAACACAAAAAACAGAAAACAATGCCAAATATAAAACAGTAGTAAGAGTACATTAAAGGCATATTGCAAGACATAAAATCATAAAACAATATTAAAACAATACAAGAAAAAAAAAGTCAAAATTATGAAGAGAAGATTTAAAACAAAAAAATGAGTGCTATCATCTAGATCAGGGGTGTCAAACTCAGTCACATCAAGGGGCCGAAATCTAAAACACAGGCTAAGTCGTGGGCCAGACCCTGCCCAATCTCTGCCACAGACCCCGTCCCCATAATAGTACTAATTCTAACACCATTTTTTCCATTCATTTTTCATATATATACACACATAATAGAATCTTAACAACACATAATGGTTAACCACAAAATTAAACTACACAAAGCACACTGTATGCTTCTCAACATTCATTCCTACTAGAACACAGATAACCCCTATTCAAAAACTAAAAGTACTAATATATACAAACGAAAGTCGTAAGATTCAAGACTCTGCATGCAGTGCAACCCCAGAAAAAAAGAAACAAATGCATTTCTTTTTTTTTATAAATCTTTATTAATTTTCCATTCAAAAAAACAGTGCTTTTAAAATATACATACAACTAGCTTCAAGATAGCACTACAATCTATCAAATACATATTACAATACATTCCCCCCAACCTAATTCATATGTAAATTCTTATATTCATTTTAACCCTTTTAATAAGTGAAAATATTAAAGAAGACATTTTACATGTTAATCAATACTTAATATCCTTTCATGACTTAAACAGAGTAATATCCTTCCCCCCTACCCCACATTAATCAATCAAATTATCATTTGATTCTCAGAACTTATAATAAATACCCTATAACAAATATATTCATATATTAAACATTTATGATCATTCAGAAACTGTTATCAGAACCCCATAAATATCTCCCCCCTTTCAAACCATCAGAAAATATAAGAATTCATTTAAAACCTGTTGAGGTAGATAGGCCGCTGTCTAGGCCTACCTCGGTAATGAAACTCGAACACTATATACTGGTTTCAATAAGTATATATTTATTTAGTCAATCAATAACAGCTTACAAGAATAGATCATATAGTATATAGTGTAACAGAAGGTGATGACCTCCAGGCCCAGAGGTCCTCTGAGTCTGTTCTGACCTTTCCTTCCTAAAGGCCTGGTTTTTATACATTTCTTAGTGGCCAACACCACGTTGGTTTACATCACATGATACATCCTTATTGGCTATTTACTTCCTAACTACATTCATTTATTGGCTATTCTTACCTACGTCATGTTACATGTCTGCTCTGTTTTCCGTAAAGCCTACCTTTTCCCCGAAATGCCTGTTTCCCCACCATATTAGTATTTCCGAGCACAAGCCCCCCTCCCAACTCTAAACATCCCCGATACTTTCCATTAGATGATATTTCTTATGAATTCTTCCTTCTGAGAATTCTGTCTTCTGACCACAGTCTGTTTATCTCTTTATGGTATCTGGCTGGGTGGGCCTTGGTGTAAAACCACAGCTAGCCCACAACCTCAGGACCTGTTGCTTTTTCTCTAGTTTTATTCCTACAGTAGCTAATTGAACTCATAAAACAGTGTATTTCTCCATCTTTGCATGTTCTTCAGTTAATGGTGAAATATCTTTCCATAGTTAATCTACTGTTTCTATCATCTGCAGAGATAGATAAGGTAGATGTCAGTTGCAGGGGGTGAGAGCAGATTTTCTGTAAAGAGCAAAGTGATCTTTGTCCTTTTCCCATCCCCCTTCACCTGTCCAATGCCAGGACTTATCTTGGGATGTATCTCACTTCACCTGGCTAATGCCAGGACTTTATCGGGATCAGAGCCTCCATGCTGTATTCTCTCTCATCCCCTCTTCAAAGCCCCGCCAGGTGGCTTTGACCCCTGTTCATTCGATGAGGAGTTAGTTTGTATCAGAAACTGTATATTATGGGCCGGGGCTATGTGCTAGGAACTACCCATGGAAAAGGAAAGAGACAAGTACCCACCCTTGCTATGCTATCGTGAACAGAGCAGTATAACATGTCGTAGTGTACTTATTGCTTATAATACTAGGCTAAGCAGTAAATAATTCAGATATTTGTGTAAAGCAGAAATCATGGGCATTTAAGCTTCAAATAAATGACTTATACCTGCCGGGCTGTGATAGAAACATCAGCATAAATTACTGATGTAGTGGGGATAGGTGGTGACTCGTGGGAGGGGAAATCAGCTGCTGGTGTTTCATAGGGAGGTACATTAAAAATCAGCCAAGTCAAGATTATCAAAACTGTTGTGTATGGGTCTGTGTAGGGGTCTCTATTTCAACATTTGGGATAGTTCGGGCAACCAGGTATCTGCAGGGGTTCATAATTTAACCTGATACATTTTAATATATTCTCTCTTTATGGCTTCATCCTGTTATGAGCATACTACATCCAAAAGGGATGGCGGGATAAATTAACAAGTTAGATTATTTCCATGCTCTTCCAAAACAGCTGGGATCGGTGCAGACTCGGCTGGGTCCAGACGCCAGGGGTGAAAGTCCAGGTAACCACATCAAATCTTACGTCATCATCCTTCAGCTGGGCTCATCGCTTCTTCTTCACTGCAGTTCTCCTCAGCTTAGCAGCAAGAAAGAGAATGGAAAGAATCCAACTGGAGGGGAAAATAACTAGGGAGCTATTGTGGGAGTCAAAACAGGATGAAAATGCATAAAGTCACAATCAAGAAAAACACATGAACTTGCAATAGGGCTGTTAGAAATAATCATCAACACATGAAAATATATATATGTACTAATACTGCATGAGTCCATAAAAGAGTTAAAGTGCAAATTAATAAGTCCATAATTAAAGCTGTAAAAGTTCAAGGTCATAAAGGTCATCCCGTCTTTGGTAGCAACAGTCAGGAAGTCTTCGCTGGTAAGTCTCGGCATTTATCCAGTTTCTTCTCCGGTAGCAAGATCCTTCCGTTGGGGCTCATCCGTCATCGGGGTTTCCTACGGCCGAACATCTTTCTTCCAGCGATGATATTTCGAATAGCATTAGTCCATAATTATGCAAATAAGTCCTTAATAGACATTAAAAGGATGTAAACACGGATTCTCATGTAGCATACAGCTTCCTCTGATAGGCAATTGTCTTTGTGAAGTGATCCATAATTAATAAAGCAAAAATATCTGTACTGTATATATCATTTAACTTGTTTCCAACAATACCTGAGCAATATTACTAACAGGATAAGTACAGCGTTAAAAGATGACATACAAAAGAAAACAAAAACTTATCTGCTTTAATTCAGATAGGCTAAGGTCTAATATATGTATTGGCTGAATTATATTTGTCAGCCTAAGGGAGTTATAGTTACAATGGCATATGATGTTCAAAGGACAGGAGTAATATGCTAAACATAAATATGAATTAGCAAAGAGTCAAACCCAAGCAAAAGGATGGCTAAGATATAGCCTTAAACATATTAACACCTAGGTTATATTGAAACATACTAAAATAAAGATGATAAACCCTAAATATTACAATAAAATAGGATTTATGGGAAAAATGTCCTTCCCATGGGATTCTATCAAGTCATGGGTTCAATTTTGTTTCTTTCACTAATATTCTGAATGTCAATCAGCAAAAAGACCTAAACTACAGTATTTTGAATTCCAATCAATAGGACTGGATATTTCCTTCACCAACTTATTAGAAAAGTTCTTAAACAACAGTTAGAACCATTTTTTTTTTTTTTATAAAGCCAAACGCTAATTGCATTGTGTTAAACCAAAAAGTATTTCTGCGTGTATCAGAGAATATGTAAGAAAAAGAAGAAGTAACATTTCTTTTACAAGTTCCAAGAAAAGGCAGAGAGAGAAAGACTGCTAGAAGTTTGTTGTTTTTTTTCCCAAAACTATTATGATAAGTAAAGGAACAATAGTTTCCCTTTTATATTGCTGTTAACCGTGCAATGGGTTAACAGTACAGTACATGAAGAAAGCAGAAGTTACTTTCGCTTCGGTGTGTTAGCACGACATTAATTAATATTAGCATTTGGGATAGAAGCGGATCATAAGAACCCTATGCAATATGTTCATGTTATTGTAGAGACATGAATAATGAAAAAACAAAAAGAAAATAGCAACTGATAATTTCAAGTTAAAGAAATAAAGCACTACATTTCCCAGTGTCCCTAAACATAGACACATCAACCAGGAAGTAGCTCGGTATGTTTGTGTATCGGAAAAAAAGAAGAAGAAGCATAACTCCTTTCTTAAACTTTGATCACAGACAAAGAATAAGGTTTGAAATGGTTGTGGTGAGTAGTAAAAAAAATTAAATCTTCTTTCATTATATTGGTAATTATAGTGAGCGCTCATAAATAGAAATCCACTCGTATTTCCATAAACACTGACATTAACACAGGGCACAATACAACAGATAATGACTCATAGTAACATAAAAGACTGTAACGCTGAAAAATAGACAGACATTAATTGCTAGGAAGTATTAAAGGAGTCCCCCCTCTTGTATAATTTATTTCATTTTTGTTCTATTTAGAGTATTAGCATTAGGTGTTCTCTTCGAGTGCACTGTAGTTTTTCCTAACTCTAGAAAACAAATGATCATTAGTAATGGGAAAAAGTGAGGTGATGGGAAACGCCCATAATAAAAATCCCAGACCTAGAAAGACAAAGGGTGCGTTTATTTTTATATTGTCAGTTATACTTAATGCCTGTCAGTTATTTGGGTAGACATAAACACTTGTCACGAATCCTTCCTATTTACGTACACTATCCTTATATATTCCCTTCATTTCCACTCCAACATAACACTTTCTATTGAAAACGATAGTGATCCAAATCATTTCTGTAATTGCGTTTTTCTCTTTCTCAAAAACAATCCTTTATAATCCAGCAAACTTATATGAAATAAATAATTGTTTAATGAAAGCTTATGGTAACATTGAAACGCAGTTAAAAATATATACTTCCTCTTTCAGTCTCATTCACTCTCATCCCCCTCACCTCCCCCAATTTTTTTTTTTTTTTTTCGGTCGTGACCACAAAAGAACAGGAAACAAAAAACCCACGAGAGCAATGCTTTCGCTGTCTCACAAAGCGCCATATGTTACACAGGTCAGTACACAAGCGACAGCTAGCATAAACGAAAGAATAAAGGAAGCCTGTAGACAGCATGACAAGCTGAAAATATTACAGTAAAACACAGACTCAGAGCTATGCCAAGGCTAGAAGACCCCTCTTGTTAGTAGCAAAGAAATAAACCCATAAAAACAGAACTAATAAACCAAAACCCATACAAAATAGTGGCCATACATGATAATACTATATCATAAGGGGCTAGGTAACACAAAGCACAATGCAGAGAAGAGGTGTATACTTTCGGCTCAACAATGGTAGGAAATATGGGGGCAAAAGGAGGAACAGGATTGTCTTAACAGATCAAGAGGGAACAGGCAATTGAAAGAGAAGCTAGGGCCAGGGGCACAAGAAAAATAACTCTGGCTAGCACTGGCAGCCAGAGAAGTATAAGACAAGGGGATTCCTAAGGTCATATAGAACAGGGGGAGAAATCAGACATAGCGGGCTCCCTTGTTCAAGATGGGGGGTTCTGAGACAAGAACGTTACTTAAGCACAGTTTCCTGGAAAGTGGGGGAAGGTGGGGAACGGGGTGCATTGCTGTTCAATAGTTTCACAGATAACATCTAATGCCTGAGAGATAGTGGCCCACGGGACAGGGGAGTAACGACCAGTATGTGTTGTAAGAGTGCGATCTGCCTGCCATTGCACTTGGTGTGCAACGGGAGGTAGAGAGACAGGGTAAGGGTTAGGAGTATACGCTGGGGAGAGAAAAGGGGCAGTTGCCAGTGGCAGAGAGTGATACAAACAGGAGGACTGAGACGCTAGCAGCAAAAGCGGCAACATGGGAGAAATAAACAATATATCCAACTACAAAGTGTACAAACTAATGAGTCTAAAAATAAAACTAATAAGAATACTTACAAAATGATGCAATGTGATCACAGAAGAGCAGGTACCTTCGTAGCAATAACTCAGGTGTGGCCAGAGACCACAGAAACAGCATAACCACCAGTCAAAGCTGGTTCAACATAACAGTGATAGTTTAATCTAGCAGAGGAAACGTCAGGCTTGGCTCAAGACCACAAGAAAGAAAGAAAAGAATTTAACCAGCAAACGAATCAGTGTCTGTACCAAAAAAAAAGAAAATCAAGGAGTGTAAAAAGAAGGCATATAACGGAAGTGTTAGTGGGTGACAACACATATGCACATCAACTACGCCCTGAACTAGAGGCTGACTACACAACCCGCCAACCATTCTGACTCTTATCCTATTCTGACTCCTATCCTAACCTATGGACTGACTACCACCCGCCAGTCATAAATATATATATATATATCCTAGTTCCTAAACTATTCCTAAGCTATGGACTGGCTACCACCCGCCAGTCATAAACATATATACATATATCCTAATTCCTAAACCATTCCTAAGCTATGGACTGGCTACCACCCACCAGTCATAAACATATATACACATATCCTAATTCTTAAACAATTCCTAAACTATGGACCGGCTACCACCCACCAGTCAATTCTTAAACAATACCTAAACTATGGACTGGCTACCACCCACCAGTCAATTCTTAAACAATACCTAAACTATGGACTGGCTACCACCCACCAGTCAATTCTTAAACAATACCTAAACTATGGACTGGCTACCACCCACCAGTCAATTCTTAAACAATTGACTACCTAAGCTATCGGCTACCTAAGCTATCGGCGGACTACTCGACCCATCCGCAAGCAAATATATCATCTTATGAACTATGGACTGCCTACCACCGGTCAGTCCTACTAACTACCCAACGCGCTAGTCTATACAGGACCCGTAGGACAGCTAAGGATGGTAGCCCGGTCCTGGGCGAATTGACGTGAATTCCTGCTCCAGGGTCCGGGATCCTCCAAAGTTGACGCCACAGGGCCTGTGTAACGACAAACAAACAGGATTAGTAAGGAAAGAGAAAGCAGTGTTTAAGGCAAACCACATTCCATTGCTGGCTTTAAACTAGAAAAAGAAAGAAAAAACCCGCATAAAAGGGGAAGTAAAATAACACAGCAAATCTGCAAGAAAATAAGGAAGTTTAGGTAGAGACACTGCATAAGTACAAGCAGGCAACCCAGAAACACACTTTTGGCCAAAAGTAATGGAGAGGCAATCTGACAAGCAGAGTATAGGCCTTCAATCCAGTGAGGTCTCTAAAGGGGCGTGTTCCCTTTATTTCAACGTCGGGGTTCACCACTGAGGTAGATAGGCCGCTGTCTAGGCCTACCTCGGTAATGAAACTCGAACACTATATACTGGTTTCAATAAGTATATATTTATTTAGTCAATCAATAACAGCTTACAAGAATAGATCATATAGTATATAGTGTAACAGAAGGTGATGACCTCCAGGCCCAGAGGTCCTCTGAGTCTGTTCTGACCTTTCCTTCCTAAAGGCCTGGTTTTTATACATTTCTTAGTGGCCAACACCACGTTGGTTTACATCACATGATACATCCTTATTGGCTATTTACTTCCTAACTACATTCATTTATTGGCTATTCTTACCTACGTCATGTTACATGTCTGCTCTGTTTTCCGTAAAGCCTACCTTTTCCCCGAAATGCCTGTTTCCCCACCATATTAGTATTTCCGAGCACAAGCCCCCCTCCCAACTCTAAACATCCCCGATACTTTCCATTAGATGATATTTCTTATGAATTCTTCCTTCTGAGAATTCTGTCTTCTGACCACAGTCTGTTTATCTCTTTATGGTATCTGGCTGGGTGGGCCTTGGTGTAAAACCACAGCTAGCCCACAACCTCAGGACCTGTTGCTTTTTCTCTAGTTTTATTCCTACAGTAGCTAATTGAACTCATAAAACAGTGTATTTCTCCATCTTTGCATGTTCTTCAGTTAATGGTGAAATATCTTTCCATAGTTAATCTACTGTTTCTATCATCTGCAGAGATAGATAAGGTAGATGTCAGTTGCAGGGGGTGAGAGCAGATTTTCTGTAAAGAGCAAAGTGATCTTTGTCCTTTTCCCATCCCCCTTCACCTGTCCAATGCCAGGACTTATCTTGGGATGTATCTCACTTCACCTGGCTAATGCCAGGACTTTATCGGGATCAGAGCCTCCATGCTGTATTCTCTCTCACTGTATTCCCACCCTCCCCTTCCCCTGGATATGCAAATATTACGTCAACAAAAACAAACTATAATAATTCTACAAAAGACATCAATGGGCCCCATATTAATTTGAAATTTTTTGTGTTTCCTGACAAATCAGCATTCATTTTCTCATATTTATAGATTACATTCTGGTGGGCACATTTATGTTTAAAGTTAAGTCGGTCCCAATTTTTCCAATTTCATGTGATCAGTTGTATAGCTGTACCCGTCATAATTTTAAAAAGTCATCTTTTATATTTATCTAAGGGATCCTTAACATATAACACAGTACCACAAATCACTACTTCATAAGTCAAAGAGATCGCAACTTCTAGAATATTATTAATATGTCCCCAAATCGATTTCCAAAAAATCAGAATCATAGGGCAATAAAACAATAAGTGATCCAATGTTCCCATGTCTAAATGACAGTGCCAACATCTATTAGACCTTGAATTATCTAACTTATTCAAACTAACGGGTCCAAAAAGAACGATGTAACAACAAAAAAAAAAAACAAGTTTGTTTCATAGATGCATTTCTTCCTGAACAGTGCAAAATATAGACAGCAGACGTAATTTCTCAAAACTGACACATTTCAATCACTAAATTGAAAATAAAATCATTCCACATAAGCACATAAGCAATGCCTCTGCCGGGTCAGACCTGAGGTCCATCGTGCCCAGCAGTCCGCTCACGCGGCGGCCCAACAGGTCCAGAACCTGCGTAATAATCCTCTATCTATACCCCTCTATCCCCTTTTCCAACAGGAAATTGTCCAATCCTTTCTTAAACCCCAGTACCGTACTCTGCCCTATTACATCCTCTGGAAGCGCATTCCAGGTGTCCACCACCCGCTGAGTAAAGAAAAACTTCCTAGCATTTGTTTTGAATCTATCCCCTTCTAATTTTTCCGAATGCCCTCTTGTTCTTTTATGTTTTGAAAGTTTGAAGAATCTGTCTCTCTCCACTTTCTCCATGCCCTTCATGATCTTGTAGGTCTCTATCATGTCTCCTCTGAGTCTCCGCTTTTCCAGGGAGAAGAGCTCCAGCTTCTCCAATCTTTCAGTGTATGAAAGGTTTTCCATGCCCTTAATCATTCGTGTCGCTCTTCTCTGGACCCTCTCAAGTATTGCCATATCCTTCTTAAGATGCGGTGACCAATACTGAACACAGTACTCCAGGTGCGGGCGCACCATTGCCCGATACAATGGCAGGATGACTTCTTTCGTTCTGGTCGTAATACCATTTTTAATAATACCCAACATTCTGTTCGCCTTCTTCGCGGCTGCTGCGCATTGCGCCGTTGACTTCATTGTTGTATCCACCAGTACACCCAAATCTCTTTCAAGGTTACTTCCCTCTAATACTAATCCCCCCATTTGGTAGCTGAACATCGGGTTCTTTCTCCCTATATGCATGACCTTGCATTTCCCTACATTGAATTTCATCTGCCATTTATTTGCCCACTCCTCCAGTTTGCTTAGGTCTCTTTGTAGGGCCTCACACTCTTCCGTAGTTCTGACCCTTCTACAGAGTTTAGTGTCATCCGCAAATTTTATAACTTCACATTTCGTCCCCGTTTCCAGGTCATTAATAAATACATTGAACAGCAGCGGTCCAAGTACAGACCCCTGCGGAACTCCACTCGTGACCTTTCTCCATCCCGAGTAGTGACCCTTCACTCCAACCCTCTGTCTCCTGCCTGCCAACCAGTGTTTGACCCATCTGTGTACGTCCCCTTCCACTCCGTGGTTCCACAGCTTCCTAAGTAACCGCTCATGGGGTACCTTGTCAAAGGCCTTTTGGAAGTCAAGGTAGATGATGTCTACAGGTTCCCCTTTGTCCAAATGGCTGTTTACCCCTTCGAAGAAGTGCAGTAAGTTTGTTTGGCACGATCTTCCCTTGCAGAAGCCATGTTGGCTCGCTTTCATCAGCCCATTTTTTTCTATGTGCTCACATATATTTCTTGTTTTCCTCCCTCCATGCTGTGTCTCAACTAGGTGCCTCCCTCCGGTAGGTGTCTTACCTTCTGGCCAGCTCCCGCCTGGCCGTTTCATGTGGCCCGCAGTGCGATGCAGCATTTTCATTGCCACCCCGGTGTTATCTTCTGACTGACTCCCTCCTCCTCACTGCCGCAGTGTGCACAAAGCTGTGGGCGGTGACTCCTCGCACGTCCTGCGCCTCATCTGGAAGCATTCCCTCTGACGTTGCAACGTCAGAGAGAAGGCTTCAGGTTGAGGCACGTAGGGCCGTTGTCCGCAGCTTTGTGCACACTGTGGCAGTGAAGAGGAGGGAGCTAGCCAGAAAATAACACCGTGGGCTGCAATAAAAACTATGTATTGTATTGCGGGCCGCATAAAATGGCCAGACGGGCCGGATTTGGACCACGGGCCTTGAGTTTGACACCTGTGATCTAGATGTAATATCAAAGGAGTATCTAGTACCAATAATATCAAAATTCCATGTAGGAAGGGGCAAATAATATAAAAATATATTTAAAATGATTATAATATCACATTTGTGATTTGACAAAAGTATATTTATTAGTAAAAAGAAAACTTTCTGAAAGAAAAAATAGTTAAGAGATGTGTTGTTATATGGATCACTTTTACACCATAATTAGCTCTCAGAATTGATGACATGGTCTTGAACGTTCAATCCTTTTCTGGGGATCCCAGGGGGTACTTTTGACTCAGAACTGTGCTTCAACATATATTATAGATCTCATCAGTTGTGAAGGCCTGTTTTTATACTGGTTGTCAGATCATAAGAACATAAGAACATAAGAAGTTGCCTCCGCTGAGGCAGACCAGAGGTCCATCTCGCCCAGCGTTCCGCTCCCGCGGCGGCCCATCAGGCCCATTGCCTGAGCAATGGTCCCAGACTATCCCTATAACCTACCGCTACTCTTATCTGTACCCTTCAATTCCTTTATCCTCTAGGAACCTATCCAAACCTTCTTTGAAGCCTTGTAACGTGCTCCGGCCTATCACAGCCTCCGGAAGCGCGTTCCATGTGTCCACCACCCTCTGGGTGAAAAAGAACTTTCTGGCATTTGTTTTAAACCTGTCTCCTTTTAATTTTTCCGAGTGCCCCCTTGTACTTGTGGTTCCCCGTAATCTGAAAAATCTGTCCCTGTCTACTTTTTCTATACCCTTCAGGATCTTGAAGGTTTCTATCATGTCTCCTCTAAGTCTCCGCTTTTCCAGGGAGAACAGCCCCAGCTTTTTCAGTCTGTCAGTATATGAGAGGTTTTCCATACCTCTTATCAGTTTAGTTGCTCTTCTCTGGACTCCCTCAAGTACCGCCATGTCCTTTTTGAGGTACGGCGACCAATATTGGACACAGTACTCCAGATGCGGTCGCACCATTGCACGATACAGTGGCAGGATGACCTCCTTTGTCCTGGTCGTGATACTCTTCTTAATGATACCCAACATTTTGTTTGCTTTTCTTGAGGCTGTGGCGCACTGTGCCGACGCCTTTAAAGACGTGTCCACCATCACTCCCAGGTCTCTTTCAAGGTTACTTACCCCTAGCAGTGATCCTCCCATTTTGTAGCTGAACATCGGGTTCTTTTTCCCTACATGCATGACCTTGCATTTCCCTACATTAAAGTTCATTTGCCATTTTTTGGCCCATTCTTCTAGCGTCGTTAGGTCCCTTTGCAGATCTTCGCAGTCTTCCATGGTTTCAACCCTGCGGTAGAGTTTGGTGTCATCCGCAAATTTAATAACTTCGCAATTTGTTCCCGCCTCCAGGTCATTAATAAATATATTGAACAGGAGCGGTCCCAGCACCGACCCCTGCGGAACTCCGCTCGTGACCCCATGCCAGTCTGAGTAATGGCCCTTCACTCCAACCCTCTGTTTCCTGTCTGCCAGCCAGTTTTTGATCCATCGGTGGACCTCCCCTTGCACCCCGTGTCTCCACAGCTTTTTAAGCAGTCTTTCGTGCGGTACCTTGTCAAAGGCTTTGTGAAAGTCAAGGTAAATGATGTCAATGGATTCCCCTTTATCCACCTGTCTGTTTACCCCCTCAAAGAAGTACAATAAGTTTGTGAGGCATGACCTACCCTTGCAGAAGCCGTGCTGGCTCGACTTTAGCTGTCCATTGTTTTCTATGTGTTCACAGATACTGTCCTTAATCAGTGCTTCCATCATTTTTCCCGGGACCGAGGTCAAGCTCACCGGCCTGTAGTTCCCTGGGTCCCCCCTTGAACCCTTCTTGAAGATGGGTGTGACATTTGCAATTTTCCAATCATATCATTAACATCTCTCATGGACAAAGTGATACCTTGGCTATATGAATTCATTCTTGGTTAGAGGGAAATGCAACTATTGTTTAATGGACTTCAACAATCTGGACTCAAAAAGCTTCAGTTTATTCTAATTATAGCTGTTCACATACTGCACAACCTTAAACTCGCTGATCATTTTAACATTCAAGTTTATTTTGATATACTATAAAAGATATTATAAAATATCTAAGCTGTTCAAAATATCAGTTAACATTGGGTAATAGGTTTAATAAAATGGCAAGACAAAATAAGAACAAGCAAAAGGAAATGCAAGGGGAAACAGTAGCCCCCCCTCCAAAAAAAGGTAAAATATACAATATCATAGGGCAGGGGTATCAAAGTCCCTCCTCGAGGGCCGCAATCCAGTTGGGTTTTCAGGATTTCCCCAATGAATATGCATGAGATCTATTAGCATACAATGAAAGCAGTGCATGCAAATAGATCTCATGCATATTCATTGGGGAAATCCTGAAAACCCGACTGGATTACGGCCCTTGAGGAGGGACTTTGACACCCCTGTCATAGGGGATTAGGAACACTTTATTTGCAGAATTGCTTTCATGGTGCAATGCATATTGAAAATTGGTATACAATAGATTGAATTAAATCTAAAAAAATTCATATGCCCAGGAAAGGTAGCATACCTGGAATAGCCTATCTGGAAGAGGAAACTACACATCCCATCAAAGTTGGCATATATATATCTAGTGGCATATAATATATTTAGTGTATCAGTACTGAACATCTAGGCTCAACAGCTACCTAAAGATTCTATAAATGGCACCTGAAGTTAGGTGCCTAGATCAGCATGCCTAGCTAATCTAGGCACCTAACTTAATTATTTAAAAAGTGTAATTGATGCCGATAATGAGCTCATGATTGGCAAAATTTTTAATTAATTGGCAGGTAGGCGCCTAACTCAGTAAGCACCTACCGTTATTGGATAGGGGCCTCCCAGAAAGTGGGCATGGTTGGAGCAAATCTTGGGCATGTTTTATATGTAGGTGCCCAAATTGGACTTAGGCGTCACTATTTAGACAAAACCTGAAATAAATAGATTTGAGGTGCCTAAGGTTTTGATGCCTACCGGCACCTAAGACCCATTTAGGTACCACTAGGTGTGATTCTATAAATGTTGCCTAACTCATAAGAACATAAGAATTGCCGCTGCTGGGTCAGACTGGTGGTCCATTGTGCCCAGCAGTCCGCTCACGCAGCGGCCCTCTGGTCAAAGACCAACGCCCTAACAGACTAGCCCTACCTGCGTACAATCCAATTCAGCATAAACTTGTCTAACTTTGTCTTGAATCCCTGGAGGGTGTTTTCCCCTATGACAGACTCCGGAAGAGCGTTCCAGTTTTCTACCACTCTCTGGGTGAAGAAGAACTTCCTTATGTTTGTACGGAATCTATCCCCTTTCAATTTTAGAAAGTGCCCTTTCGTTCTCCCTACCTTGGAGAGGGTGAACAACCTGTCGTTATCTACCAGGTCTATTCCATTCAGTGCCTTGAATGTTTCGATCACGTCCCCTCGCAATCTCCTCTGTTCGAGGGAGAAGAGGCCAAGTTTCTCTAATCTTTCGCTGTACGGCAACTCCTCCAGTCCCTTAACCATCTTAGTCGCTCTTCTCTGGACCCTTTCAAGTAGTACCATGTCCTTCTTCATGTACGGTGACCAGTGCTGGATGCAGTACTCCAGGTGAGGGTGCACCATGGCCCGGTACAACGGCATGATAACCTTCTCCGATCTGTTCGTGATTGACATGGACTATGCACTGCGTTCCTCGGTACCTATCATTTAGGCACTGTTTATAGAATTGGGGCCTAAGTGACTCAGTATGGCTGATCTTTGTGCACTTTCACTCTTCTTTTTCCATGTTTTACCCTTCCTTAGTCATCTTACTCTTCGCTCGAGCATTCCCCTCTTCCAAGCAGTGGGAAGGTGTATGTATCGTTCATGGGATTGCGGTCTGCCTGTGCATGACCATCAGCTCTGCTAATCTCCTGCCCCAGAACAGGAAGTTGATGTCAGATGGGGTAGGGACTGGTCAACTGCAGATCCACAATTGCTCCATTATCTCCCAAGATCCCTGCACCTGAGGCAGACCAACCCCTGCCCCACCCTTGGTATGCCACTGCTCAGGCCTCAAGCAGGATATCTTCACTGCCTTAATCTTGCCCTCTGCCACACTGTGTCTGCTCAGCACTAGTTGGGGTGGGATGGGGATGAGATTGGGGTAGGGGGAGGTGAGGATTGTTGGTCAGCTGCTTTCTGCTCTCAGCCAAGCCAGGTGTGCTTCAGCCTCTTTGTCTACTCACTGGCAGCCAAAACCAACTTGCTAGCATTAAACAGACAAATCCATTTTTTAAACTTGGCTCTTTTTTTACATTGTTCTGTTTGGAGCTGTGCATATAGTACATACGCAGGAACTAACTGAAAGAACTAGAAGTAAGTCATTGACATGAGGCAGTATATGAAATAAGGAGTTAGTGCTGAAACAAGCCAGACATGCAAAGCTCAGGGCAATGAGTCTTATGTCACTAATATGAATATTTGTGTAAATTGAAAGGAAAACTGGGATTGATGTCAGTGTAGTGTACTTTTAATGTGGGGAAAATTGATTTGGTGTAAACCCATATTGGCAGGATCATGTACAGTGCTGACAGGCATAATGTTTGCCCCAAAATTTGTCAATAATGTGCTTTGGGTAAATTTGTTTGCAAATTGTCACTGGTCTTGTTTGAGTAATTAAGTAAGGGTAAATTCTAACACATGATTGGACTTTTCATATTTTAATCTGATCAGCTTACTGAAACAGATTTTATTGGGTTGCTGGACAAATGGACCAATTTGAACCACTGCTCAAAAGCCTGTCAGAAGTGTTTGCAAGGTGTTACAGATTTGACTGTATGCTTCTGTAACTTGTCTTTTTCCACTTTATCTGAATTGGTTACATTTTGGATTTATAACAGTTTAATGATGTCATTATTAACTTTCCCCTCCCCCTTCACCCTCAAACTCATGCTCATATCTGTAATTTGTCCACTTAATGTTCACATTTCCCCTTCCCCCATAATAATTTATTTTAACCTTTCCATTTTTAGCATTGTAAACCAGCCAGGTGCAAGTCGATGGTCGGTATATTACTATTTATTAAACTTGAATTTGAACTCATGCTGTAATTTTTCTGTTCTTTTATAGGTGTATGACAGGGTATCAGGTGAGACCGTACTGCCCATGTGTGAGAGGCTGGAGAGACTGATTGTACATTGTGGGTCCGTCACTGGGTACTTCTTTGCTGTCTTTGCTGTGGTCAACTTCCTCTTCCTTCTCTTTCTGCGATGGGTGACTCCAGATTCTGTCATTGACATTGCAGTTGATGCCACAGGTCCAAAAGGAGCTTGGACACGCCAACACATCTCAATGGGGGAAAAAAAGGGAAAAAGGACAGAAGCTTAATATATTTGATAATTTAAACAAAGAAGAAAGCAGCAATGTGGATGTATTTTATAGGTTTTATTAATTAGCAATTTTGAATTCTTCTTTTTTTTTTTTTTTTACCATGCTCTTGAATGGATTTCTTAATACACATATATTGGCAGCAGCTGGTATATGAACCTGTTTTATTTCTGAAAGGAGATTTTTAAAGAAAACTAAGGAGTCCCATTTGACCATTGAGATACTCACTGCAAAATCTGGCACATTTTCTACTGTTTACCTGTAACTAAAACTTAGCTGTGTCAGATTAATGTGGAAAAGCCCATACAGGGGACAGTTTCATAAGTGAATGCCTCCTTTTAGGTGTCTTAATGCTGTGCAGTAAGAACCTATTCTATAATGCCTTCTAGGTACCCAGATTCTATTATAGCAGGGGTGGGCAACTTGCGGCCTGCAGGTTGAATGCAGCCTGCTGTTGAATTTTATGCGGCTAAGAGACAATGGGAAGTATACACACAACACTTCGATACCAGAGTTTTGGTGATTTTAAATATTGCAGTTCACAATTATTATCAGAATTGCCACTATAGGAGTTTGTTTCCACTATTTCTAGTTAAATATTTGTCACAGAAGTGCTGTGGAGCTATGTGCATTTCCAAATTTGACAGTGCGTAATCTTGCGGCCTGCTAGGGATGCAGCCCTCGGTGTATAAAGGTTGTCCACCCCCTGTTATAAATTACTAACAACCCAGCAGTGTGCGCTTAATTGCGGTCTCGTAAATGCAGCAGGAGCATGCACAACTGATGATATTTTGTAAATTACGTGCATAAATGGCAGCCCTCCCTTACGTTTACGTGCTGTGCCACTTATGTGCATATTGCAGAATAGAACTTAAGTCTTCTGCTGCCACTCACATTACCTGCGAAAGTGTTAGTATTCTGTACATTTACAGTATGTGCTTCAGTGGCTTGTAGGTGCAGGTGCCCAGTTGTAGAATTGTCTTTGTGCTAGCATAGTCATTTTTTGGAACTATTTAAACGGAAAGATTTAAGGAATTGTGGCACAAAAATGTTTGGTATGAACCAGAGAGTATTCTCTATCTGATATATATTAGGGGGGAAAAATCCAAGCATATCCTCTGTCTCAGTGGTTTTCAGCTGTGGCTTGCCCAAGTTCGCTTCATGTGCTCAAAAAATGAGGAGAGCATGGCCTAGTGGTTACTGCGGTGGGCTATCGATTGGGAAACCAGAATTCAGATCCCACTTTTACCACTGATGTGTCTTTTCACCTTATGAAAAATCTCTTCATCCCCCATTGCCTCATATTCATATAGATTGTAAGCTGTGTGGGATAGGATTTTATTGTACCCCAACATTAACATGAATTCTGGTGAGCTAAAATTGGAAATAGTTCAGAAATCCAAAAACATTCTGGCCCTTAGCCCTATTTCCTTTGCCTTCTTCAGCTCCTGCCCCCCCCCCCCCCAATAAAAATAAAAGTGGTTTACAGGGCACCTACAGTCAATTTGACACATAGGGCTTGATTCACTAAGCAAACTGATCGTGTACCGATCGGTTTGCGAGTCCTTTGTGACCCGATTCACTAACCTCTCCTCCAATCCAATCCAGATCTGTGCATGCAAATGAGGGGAATTTGCATGCAAAGCAGGAAAGACACGATTCACTAAACTTATCCACTGGCTGGCCGATCAAAAAATTAGCGACTGGTGAAGACCAGTCGCTTGTGCTAAAACCCCTGATTCTCCTGCTCTGGCCGCCCTGCTCTCTGCTGTCTGCCCTGATTCTCCTGCGTGCCGCACTGTTCACTTCTCTCAGCCCCGAATCTCTCCTGCCGCCCCAACTCTCCTGCCCTTCACCGCAGTGCAAACCCGTGGTTTTAACCCACAGGCTTAAAGCGGGTTAAAACCACGGGCTTGCAAAAAAAAAAAAAAAAAAGCAAAAGTTTCCTACTGAGAGCTTGCGCAGACCATTTACAGGCAAGGTAGATGGTCTGCGCATGCTCAAGGATCGTTCTCTAGCGATCCACGTGGTGGGTGGGGACATGCCAATGATCATCCCCATTTGCATGCAGGCCTTTTGTGAATTCGTCGGCCTGCATGCAATCGGGAATGGATTGGACACAGAAAGTAGGTTAGTGAATCTAGCCCATAGGGGCTGATTCTTGTTAGGCCACTGAAAGTTAGGCAGCGGTACGCATCCTACCACCACCTAACTTAATTGTTTTAATTGGTGATAAACAATGCAGTATTTGACTGTCATTTAAATCCAATTAAAAGGTTGTTTGTTTGTTTTTTTTAAAAATGCTGCTGCTAAACAACCTCCCCGAACAGTGCCTATCTCCCTGGGAGCTAGCCACGCATAGTGATGCTGGAGCTGGGAGAGGGTGTGGTTAGGGGTAGGCCTGGACTTTGACATCAGTATGCGCCGCTGCCGTGTTTCTGACATGATCCTAGGCACTGAAAATATAGGCCTGGCCTACATTTCCAGTGCCTACAGTCCTGTCATGCCACAGTTCGGGAAGTGGCGCCTGTAAGTGATTGACATTTGGCAAGTGCCCGTTTTGTAAGCGCCTGCCATGGCAGGTGCTGCTTCCAGAATCAGCCCCATTGTTCCACTGATCATTATAGCAACTCTGATATCAAAAGAATGAATTTTGATACTCGGAAACCATTACAACAGAACCCAGACAAGGGGCTTTGCACAATAAAGTATTTCTCCATGATCCAAGAATGGGGACAAGCCTTTTTGAATGGTAAAGCATCTTTGGCCCTGATTTCCTATTGGCATTTTCCTATTACTTTTTTTGTTCTTTATAGGCTACACCTTGAGTAAATGATGCCAGTGGTGAAGGTGTTTAAGGGGAAGGAGTGAGGCAATGGATAGGGTGATCTAATACATCACAGGTGATTTTCTTTGTTTAAATTATGTTTATGTCATACGACAGCCAAAGATACAGCAGTATTCACAATAGGGGACCTAGCCATTGGCTGTCCTACGTAACTTGCCATGGAATTATGCAACAGAATGCTTTGTCTGGAATTAAATTTTGTATATTCTGGATCCTTCAGCAGACTTTTTTTCCATTGCAGTGTGGGAATAGGTGGACCAAAACTCCATACACTCCTATTCAAAGAATCTTTGAATAGGAGTGTATGGAGCTTCTACTGAACTTGAAGTTTGACTGTTCCCCAGTGAAAAAGACAGACATTCACAAGCTCTGAACGGAGAACCTACAGTTCTTCCAGCACTTAATTTTTTGGGGGGTTCCTGCCACATTTTTTCACTGATTTAAAGAAGCCCCACCGCTAGGAGATTGTGAACTCTAATCTCCATCTCTGCTCATTGGTATAAGTACAGGTTTGCACACAAGAAACTTTTTTTACATATGGAAGCAATCCTCCAGAAAATGAACAAATGTTTTTCATTATTTTAAGCTGCTGCACTTTTGGGGGAATGTAAAATGATTATGCAGCTATACTTCATTTTTACTTTTGTAATTCAGTATGCATGCCAAATATTGCCAACAGTGATGACTGAGACAATGAGATAACAAGATAAACTTGCCAAGATATATTTCTTTTAAAAAAAGTACTTATGGAACCCTATTTTTCTACAACAGATGTTTCAAACAAAGCTGAATTTTGATTGTACTGTACATCTCTCATTACTATAGTGTTTGCTTTGCTTCTGTACCTCAGATATTGCACTGCTCAAACTTGCCTTAAATTGTCCTTGGATTCTAATTGCTAAAGTCTTTCAAGCCTATAATCTCTAATATGAATGCGGTAACTTGGTAAGACGTCTGGTTATGCAATGTGTACAGATGCATAGGACATTTAGGGCTAGTTTTACTAAATGGTGTTACCACATAATAACATGTATTAAAGCACACACAAGTCTTTTATGCAGTGAGATCTGTTTCCTAATGTGCATTATCAGGGTTAGTAGATGCTAATGGAATATCACACATTGATAAATCTAGCCCTTACTGTAGTTTTCAAGTTTGTGTTTAGCAGAAGCAAAGTCCCTGATAAGTGACATTGCACTTATAATCCAGGCAAAGAAAAAATCAATTAAAAAAAATGTTACTTTAAACTACCGTATTTGCCGGCGTATAAGACTGGGCGTATAAGACGACCCCCCAACTTCTAGTTAAAATATAGAGTTTTGTTATATACTCGCCGTATAAGACTACCCCTTCTTCCGCACACCTTCTCTACCGCCCCGGGTGCAGCACAGCCGGCCAGGTCCCCTTACTTTTGTGGCACTTCCCCGACCGACCGACAACAGCCCCGGTCCGACAAACCTCCCTGCCCTTAACCGCGAATCTAAATTACCTTCTTACAGCTGCTGTAAGAAGGTAATTTAGATTCGCGGCTACAGGGCAGGGAGGATTGTCGGACCCGGGCTGTTATCGGTCGGTCGGGGAAGTGCCACAAAAGTAAGGGAACCTGGCCGGCTGTGCTGCAACCGGGGCGGGGCGGCCGCCCCTCTCTCTTGGTACCGCGAGGCTACTCTCCTTCTCCTTATCTGCCCTGCCTGCAGCACAGAGCCGAACGGAAGTCTTCCCGACGTCAGCGCTGACGTCGGAGGGAGGGAGGGCTTTGTTTAAGCTTTGTTTAAGCCCTCCCTCCCCTCCGACGTCAGCGCTGACGTCGGGAAGACTTCCGTTCGGCTCTGTGCTGCAAGCAGAGAAGGTAGGGAGAAGAAGAGCCGCGTACATCCAGAAGACTGAGCATCCAGCCCCGCAGGAGTCCCGCGACCCTCGGAGGCGTCCCCATGGGATCCCCGCGACCCTAGGGGGCGTCCCCACGGGATCCCCGCGACCCTAGGGGCGTCCCCGTGCAGCTCTCTAATGTAAAGTAAGGGCATGTAAACAGTACCCGGCGTATAAGACGACCCCCGACTTTGGGGAGGATTTTAAGGTACTGAAAAGTCGTCTTATACACCGGCAAATACGGTAGTTTTTAAAGTATATAGCTACAGTTTGGTTGTAAGGATATCTGCAGTGAATATTGTTCACATTCATTTGCACATATCTGTCTTAAAAAGCTGGTTAAGTTACATCTTGCATTAGCCTGAAACATGGAGCTGGGTACCTTGAGAACCAAAAAGAAATAAACCCTGTAGTAAAACATTGACAGCTTAGCTTATTAACCCTTTAAATGGCAGATGGTGAAATGTCTGCTTTAGGTAACTTCATGTTGAACGAGAGCAACAGTGCTGAGATAACAGGCATTTGGAAATGCAGATCTCCCATAAAAGCCAGAAACACATATTGCTTCTGAACAACAGTGCCAAATAAAGGGTTAAATACTAATGTTGTGAGAAATAAAGATATTTAAATCATAGTCATAAATATAACATTATGGGGTGTGATACTCAAAGGATTTATGCTCCTAACATTGGTGGGCTTTTACAAAGCTGTGCTGTCAAGCAGCACCTGCTAAATGAATGGACCTCTGAAAATTTACTAGGGCTGAGTGCACAACTTCATATCCAAAATTATTTATTTCCTAAATTTAGGCGCATACAAAGTGGGCAGAAAAAAGAACAGATTTGGGGTAGATAAATAGTAGGATTTTGGGCACTGATTTTCTGTTCTAGGCTCCTAAACCTAAACATATGAATGGCAGGCCTAAATTTATAAGCATAACTTTTAAGTTTGTAAATTAAGATCAATTTTCAGCCAAAAACTTAAGCTCATAAGTTTGATTGAAAGTAAGGAACAAATTTAGGCACAGAACAGGTTACAAAAAAAGACATACAAAATCAATTAAAACAAATGCAGTAAAAATCAAACATCCAAAAAACAAGTAAAAACAGCTAATTAGATTTCTTATAATTTTTAGGGCTCCTTTTACAAAGCCGTGCTAGGGGCTTAACGCGCGAAATAGCGCGCGCTAGCTGCTACCACTTCCTTTTGAGCAGGCGGTAGATTTTCTGCTAGCACGCGCTAATTCGGTGCATGCATTAAAACCGTTAGCACGGCTTTGTAAAAGGAGTCCTTAGTTAAACAGTAACATTTTAACAGCTTTCCTGAATCAAAGTAGCTCATCAATCGATCTTCAAAAAGAAGGGATTTTATTCCAAGAGAAAAAAAAATAGAATAAGACTATGCATAGGAACATTAGTGCTGCCCGATTCAGGAAAAAATATATCGATTCGATTCAGCCTATTGAATTGATTTTTCGATGTGATTTTCCTGCCCAATTGGGTGTTTTTTCCAA
This sequence comes from Geotrypetes seraphini, assembly GCF_902459505.1. Classification (NCBI taxonomy): domain Eukaryota; kingdom Metazoa; phylum Chordata; class Amphibia; order Gymnophiona; family Dermophiidae; genus Geotrypetes; species Geotrypetes seraphini. The sequence goes on along the minus strand of NC_047089.1, from coordinate 170,741,404 downwards.
ACATCCTGGTGGGTTTATTTTATAGCCTCTTCATCCCCTTTGCCCTCACACTGGTGCTGTGGTGTAAACAAAATAAACAAACAAAAAAATACTTTTTCTCTCTCTGTTAAATCCTAGCTCACGCTCGCAGTCTAATACCTGTTAGGATACAAATTTCAAATCTGACACATTGTAATCACAAACAGAAAATAAAATTATTTTTCTACTTTTTGTTGTCTGGTAACCTTGATAGGCGGTATATAAAAACCTAATAAACTTGAAACTTGGTCATTTTTCAAATCATGTTGGTCCCAGGCTCTGCAACAAATGTCTTCTGATAACTTGCTTGCCAGGGTCTCTTGCCCATTTGTTGTTTTCTTCTTTCTCCGTGGTAACCATTCATCTTCCATTTCTGTCCTCCCCTTCCCTTCCCTGGAGGTCTGGCATCTTTCCTTTTTTCCATCTCTATTCCCATAGCTGTAGCGATGAACCCCCATCATCCCTAGATCCACCATCTCTCCTTTTCTCAACTACCGTTTCATCCAGCATCTCTCCCTTTCTCTTTCTAACTACCCTCCTATCCAGTGTCTGTATCCCCCCACACCATCCCTTGTGTCCAACTTCTCTCCATTTCTGTTCCTTCCCTCCCTAAATCCCATTGTCCACCATCTCTCTCCCTCTTCTGTTTTTAGATCCATTATTTCTTCTATACCTCCCTCCTCCATCATTCATCTTCCCACCTCCACCAAGTTCACCTCTCCCATCCATCTTCTCCTCATCTCTCCCTCTCCAGTCCACCAACTCCTCCGAGTCCATCTCTTCCTCTCCCCCAAGTCCATCTACCATCTCCCCCATCTACCTTTATTTTGATGTTATAACATGTTGCCGGTAGCGGTAGTTATTTAGCGATACACTCCTGCCACCACTCCTTGCGTCTTCTCTTCATTGTGGCCCGCCATCAGTGAAAACTTCCTGTTTCCGCTTGGACGGTCGAATGGAGAGAAGACGCCCAGAGTAGCGGCAGGGTAGTGAATTGTATTCACTATCGCCGCTTTTGCCTGGCCAGGGAGGAGAGGAGAAAGGAGAGAGCCTTGCTGCCGCTGATCTGCACACAGAGACCTGTTCCAGTTTTCCCTCTGCCACCAGAGTCCTTGATTCGATGTAACTTCCGGTTTTGCAAAACCAGAAGTTACATCAGAAGCAAGGACTCCGATGGCAGAAGGAAAGCCCGAACAGGTCTCTAGGAAGGGGGCTGACAAATCGGTAAGTTTGATTTTTTTTTCAAAAACAAATCGATTTGAATCGATTCACCCGAAGTGAATCGATGAATCTATTCAAATCGTGAATCGGGCAGCACTAATGCACATTAGGTGCAGTGATTCAGCTGGAGGACTATGACAAAGTCTTTCTACATGTGAATGCAAAGGATGACTAGGCACATAAGTCAAAACCTTACTTTAAAAAATATCCAGGAGCAACCGCATGAAAAATCTTAAAAACAAGAACCAATACCTTAAAAAGATGTTTCTCAACAGGCAACTAATAATATGGTGTAATATGATCATGTGGCCTTGAATTAGTCAAAAGTTGTGCAGTGTCATTTTGTGCCAGCCTTAAAACAAAGTATTACAGTAGTCAACCTGTGATATAATGTAGGCTTAAAGCAATTTTGTTAGATAGCCTGGGTAAAATAGGAGGAATTTCATCAGCCGTAAGCCTGAAGTCATTATGCCATTGTATAGATCCATGGTGAGGCCCCACCTGGAATACTGTGTGCAATTCTGGAGGCCGCATTACCGTAAGGATGTGCTGAGACTGGAGTCGGTCCAGAGAATGGCCACCCGGATGGTCTCGGGACTCAAGGATCTCCTGTACGAGGAACAGCTGGATAAGTTGCAGCTGTACTCACTCGAGGAACGCAGAGAGAGGGGTGACATGATCAAGACATTCAAGTATCTCACAGGCCGCATCGAGGTGGAAGAAGATATCTTCTTTTTCAAGGGTCCCGCGACAAGGGGGCATCCGTGGAAAATCAGGGGCGGGAAACTGCACGGGGACACCAGGAAATTCTTTTTCACTGAAAGGGTGGTTGATCGCTGGAATAGTCTTCCACTTCAGGTTATTGAGGCCAGCAACATGCCTGATTTTAAGGCCAAATGGGATAGACACGTGAGATCTATTCACATAGAAAGGTAGGAGAGGGTCATTGGGGTGGGCAGACTAGATGGGCTGTGGTCCTTATCTGCCGTCTATTTCTATGTTTCTATGAATCCTAGGCACTGACACAAAACAAGTAAAACAAGAACTAATCACCCATGAAAAATGACTTTCAAAAGTCAGGCTAGCATCTAGCTCTACTAAACTATGACTTGATCTTTTACCGTTATGATCACTCCATCCCAAGACAAGCTAGGATGAGGATTAGTACAACTGTCTTTATGAATCCTCAAAAGGATTCAACTGTAACCTGTTAAAACTATCCAACTCGAGCAATATGTCAATTCTCCAATTGACTATGAGGAGCAGAATCCAATGGAATGTACAACTGTATATTGTCAGTGAAAATATGAACATGAATCCCATGATTCAATGCTCTATCAACAGATTTCACGTAAAGACTTAAACATAGGGGAGACTAAAAACTAAAGGTGAAAAAAGAGCACTTTGAGATATTCCAGATAGCAGAGGTTTGTTTTTTGAAATATCAAATCCCAACAAAACACATTGATATCTATTATCCAAAAATGATCTAAACCCGACAAAGCAGCATCCCTTATTTCAAGCTGAGACAATCTGTTCAGTGAAATAGAATGAGCAATAATATCAACATAAGAACAGCCATACTGGATCAGACTAGGGGTTCATCTAGCCCAGTGCCCTGTTTCCAACAATAGCCAGTCCAATTCACAGTACCTAATAGAAACCCGCATAGCAGCAACGTTCCTTCCATGCTACTGATCCAGGGCAAGCAGTAGCTTCCTCCATGTCTTTCTCAATAGTAGACTATAGACTTTTCCTTCAGGAAGTTGTCCAAAGCTTTCTTAAACCTAGCTACGCTAACTGCTGTAACTACTTTCTCTGGCAATGAGTTCCAGAGCTTAACTATTCTTTGAGCAAAAAAAAATATTTTCTCCTATTTATTTTAAAAGTATTCCCATGTAATTTCATTGAGTATCCCTTGGTCTTTGTACTTTTGGAAAGGGTGGAAAAAATCAATTCACTCTTTCCCATGCTGCACCACCTAGGATTTAGGAACTTCAATCATATCCAATACCAGGAGAACACCCATACCTTTATCCAAATAATTCCAGCAATTATCTACAGTATCTTATAATAGTCTCATTACTCTAAAATTTCCTGAAACCAGACTGATAAATCCTGCTCATCAACAGACTTCTGCAACTGAACTACCTTCTCTAATACTTTTGGCAAAAAAGGTAAATTTTAAAGATTTATAATTTTCTGGTTTAGTGGAGTCAAGTGTGGGTTTAAACAAATAAGACAAACAGCTGCTGTTTTCCATAATCATGGGACTATATCATGTTTTTAAAATTATTTATTTATTTTAGTATTTATACACTGCCTAAGAGGTTTACATTCAGGTACTCCAGTATTTCTCCCTATCTGTCCCGGTGGGCTCACAATCTGACTAATGTATATAACCAATGGTAGGAACATTTGAACTCCTAAATTATCATCAACAATCTTCAGCAAATTAGAAGTACAAGGATCAGAAAAAAAGGGAGAGGATGACTAGAATAGAGGCGTCAAAGTCCCTCCTCGAGGGCCACAATCCAGTCAGGTTTTCCCCAATGAATATGCATGAGATTTATTAGCATGCACTGCTTTCATTGTATGCTAATACATCTCATGCATATTCATTGGGGAAATCCTGAAAATCCGACTGGATTATGGCCCTCGAGGAGGGACTTTGACACCCGTGGACTAGAATCAACCAAATTACAAAGTTCTGACAAACATTTTAAAATTCAGTTATAGTTATAACAGCTACCTCTTAATTTGAAGCAACAGATGATTGAGCATCACTTTGTTCTCTAAATCTGAACAAGTTCTCTCACTTTTTTTCAAGGAAAATAAGAGAAAATATTTTGCTATCTAGAGGGTAGCAAAATAAAAGTAGCAAAATAATAACCACTCCTAGTGGTTATTAACAACATTCTAGTGAATGCAAAATATACCTTGACCTATTAGGTGATAATTGTAACAGTTGAGAAAAATAGGCCACCTTATCCTCAAGAATCATAAGTTTATAATCATGTGCTTCTTTCTTCCATACACTTTTATTATCAGAAGTCTTAGCTTTACCCCAAATTCTTTCAGCCTCCAACAGCCCTTTTTTAAAACTTGAAGCTGATCGTTAAAAACTACAGCAAGGAAGATTTCAAAGAGACTTTAATTACTGTTTTAGAAGCCAAACTCTCATATAAGATTTGTACTTCTAGATTACAATTTTCCAACTTTCTCATCAAGTGTCTGGATTACTAAATCCAAATTTAGGAAGGACCAAGAGCAAAAGCAGTAGGGTCTACAGTGTTAAGGATTCCAGTCTGTTAACTGAGTATTCACCTAGAGAATGAGCCAATCCATTTGACATTGGGTGTTCAAAGAGAATTTAAAAAATGAGCAGACCATGACACTGATTTATCTCATTCCTCCTCTGGAAGAATTAAAAAACAAACCAACCAATTTTCACAGTATTCTGGCTCAGGGTAAGAACTTATTAATGAGAATAATCGAGAACTTGGAAGACTTGAATAAATTTAAATTAAGACATCTCCAACAAAGATTTGTTCATTTGGTTTTTGAAAAAGGGTCTGGGATATACTGAATTTGTATCACCTCCTCTGCAAAAAATTTTATTGACTCAAATGGGTACAAATTCTGCTCCATTAGATGTGTACAATACTGGAGTTTTTGGAGAAATAGATTTCAGGTAAAACTACTTTGTTAGTTTTGTTTGGTTTTCTCCAGGATAGAGTCAATATTAAGACTCTCCCCCCACCCCCTTTACAATGCCGCAATAGTGGCAGCTGCTGCAGTAATCACTCCGATATCCATATGGAATTAATGGACGTCAGAGTGTTTGCCGTGCGGCTTTGTAAAAGAAGCCCTTTATTATTGTGCTGGTGATAATTAATTTCCTTGGAGGAAAAGTTCAAACTTTTATTAGATGTTTCTACGTGGATGCAGTCTAGGAGGAAAAAATTTATTGAATTAAGATAGGCTTTTTGTCTCTCTCAGGGCAACCTTCCCAATTGAAATTTCCTTGTAAATGTATACTTTACCATGTGAAATATTCGTTATATTTTTATTTTCTATCAATCATCACAACAGACATTTTTTTCTAGAAGGAAAATATATATATTTAAGCCTATTATGCTTCTATATTATTTCTGGATTAGTGCTGTCTGATTCAGCCAAAAAGAATGCTTAAAAAATTAATTTTTAATTCAATTTAGTTCTGTTCATTAAGGCTACTGTCAATAAATAGAAAAAAAAAAGTCATTTTCTACCTTTGTTATAATTGTGTTGGTCTCTGTTTTTTTGCTTTCTTCTGTCATCTCAACTTTTTTACTAGGGTCTTCCTGGTCTGTTTGGCATTAGTCCATATCTATTATTCAACTCCTCCCTGTGTCCCTGCCCTTATCTTCCTGCCATGTTGAGCATCTCCCCTCTCTGTACCCTTATTCGTGCCCTGTTCAACAGCATCCCTCTTTGAATCTACCCCCCTCCTCATGTCCAGCACTGCATCTCTATGTCCCTTTCCCTCCTCGTGTCAGCTTCACTTATTGCTTCTTCCCTCCCCCTTGTCAAGCATCACCCTTTCTTCTCTGTTGTCCTCCCCACCCACCCAGTGTCTGTCCTCTTTCTCTCCTCCTTTCATCTACTGTCTTCTCTCTCCATTGGTAAACTGCTCTCGTTCTCTTCTCTTCAATCCAGCATCTGACCCCTTTCCATCCAGTCTCTGCCTTTTCTCTCTCCAGTCCCCTCCTTTTCTATCCAACTTCCATCCCCCAAGCCAGCATCTATCTCCACTCTGTTCTTCCCTCCTGCCTTGATACCCATGCTGCTGCTGTTACTTCTCGAGTAGCAGCAGTAGCAGTGATGGGCAAAAAAGCTACTCACTGCAGAACTAGAGTCAGCATTTGCACAGGCTGCTGGTTCTACCCCGGAACAAAGTGATGTCCAAAGGGCCAGGACTGGCAGCCTGTGCAAATGCTGTCTTGGGCTGGTAGTGAATAGCTTCTTTAGCTGCCACCGCTGCTGCTATAGAGAAGCAGTATCAACTGCAGTTGCTTGAGTGACAGCAGGAGCGAAGTAGGTAAAGTTACGATTTTTCCCCAAATGAAATGATTCAAATCAATTTGACCAAAATAATTCAGCAAATAAATTCAAATTGGGAATCAGCACTATTCTGGACATTAAAGATAAGTTTATTACAATTTCCTGTTTATATTCTTAACTACCATCTTTCCTTGTTCTGTGATTCTTGATTCTTCTCCCCTTCCTTTTTTGTGAATGATCGATTTATACAATTTCTTCCCTGGGTTTGGATGTAGTTTATTCCCGTATAAAACTCTGGTGAGACCTCATTTAGAATATGGTGTACAATCCTGGAGACTGCACCTTCAAAAAGATATAAACAGGATGGAGTCAGTCCAGAGGAAGACGACTGAAATGGTTGGTGGTCTTCATCATAAGGTATAAGGGGACAGACTTAAAGATCTCAATATGTGTGCTTTAGAGGAAAGGCGGAAGAGGGGAGATATGATAGAACCATTTAAATCAAAAACAGATGTAAAAAAATGTCACTCGCCAGCAGTAGACTAAGGGGCTCATAATAACAAAAAAATTTTAAAAAGTCTAAAAAGTGGCCTAAATAGGTACTTGGATAATCAAAAATCCTGATCATCCAAGTACCCATAACCAAAGCTGGTTTTAGACGTATCTAAAACCAGCTTAGGCCTTTCCCCTGCCTCTAAACGCAGAGCGAAAAGAGGCATTTTTAGAGGAGAGGAAAGGGCGTGAGGTGGGCAATAAAAGATAACTTTTCAACTTTTCCCGCACTGTGTAGAAAGAAAGCTGTTCTAATTGTGCAGAAACCCTGAGGCAGCAATACAAAAACTTATACTGCAAAATGCTGGTTGCATTGGTGACGAATGAAGTGGCTATTGTCATTTATATCAGAAAAGGAGGCGGAGGCACAAGAGAATGCACTGTGAGATAAACTGAGAGTATATGCTGTACTGCTAGAAACAATACCATGCTCCAGATAAATACAATATAGTTTGGACTTCCTTTATCAATTTTTCTCGTATGTTGAGTGTCACAAAATCTAGCAAAGAAAAGGAAACTGACTTTGCAGTAGGTGGACACAAACAATTTGTAAACAGAATTTTGCTATAGAATTCTGGATATAACATACAAGAGAAAAGAAGAAATAAAAAGGTTAAAGAGAAAATTAAAAGGAAAATAATTATTTAGTAGAATAGATAGGATGGTGGTTTCTGCTGATGATTACAATCAGGAGCAAGAACTGAGATCATACATAAGACACCAGATGATGCATGTGCTCTAGATCTGAGGCTTTTTTGGGAAGGGGTAAAATGTGGACCTTTCAGATCTAAAACTGTACGTCCTTAAAAAATCTGAGGTCCGTACATTGACAAGTCCGCCTTTTAGCTTATTCCACCACTTTCCCTGCATGCTCAGCTCAGGCCCCTGTCTCCGCCTTCCCTAATGGCTAAGGAGGGAGGAGGCACACCGTGGCTTTTGCTAATTAGGCCGATCGTCCCTTCCTCCAGATCTCTCCATCCGCACTGATTCCGAGAGCCCCCGCGATATGACACTGGATGGCAAATAGCTGGGTTTTGGGGGGGGGGGGGGGGGGGTGGTGGTAAAAAATGTGTGCATAGGTCTGCAGTGCATCTGACCTCATGGATCTGAACTGCACATCCTTAAAAATCAGGTCCCCGCCACATTTAGGGCGTTTTACAAAGCTGCGTGGCAACAGTTCCGAAGTCCTTTAAATCTCTATGGGCTTCGGGACCGTTACCTTACTGCAGCCGCTAGTACGGCTTTCTAAAACAGGCCCTTAGTCTCAGCATAGGTTAGAATCCATCAGAGCTAAATTATCATAGTTGTCTGTCAGAGCCAGAGACTACAAGTGACATGGACTTCAGATTTTTAAGGACATGTGGTTTTAGAACTGTAAGGTCCGCATTTTACCCCTTCCCGGCTTTTTTCCACCAAAATATAGGAGGTTAATTATGATATTAGAAGCGTTTCAATATTAAAAAAAGATGCTAAAATGGTATTTTGATTTTGTGCCACTGTTATTCAGTGGATAATGAAAGTGTTTTTTAGTAAGTCTAAATAGTTTAACCCACTGTTTGTGAACTGAATATAGTTTGCTGATTGCAAAATAATTTCTACTTTTTTTTGAAGTCATAAATATGGTAACCCTAGCACAAACATAAAAGGGACCTACAAGCCTTACATAGGAACGTTACAGCAGACTCTGTTTTTACAAAAAGCTCAACTTTATACTTTTCAATGCCTGTTTATATATAAGAGAGAAAGATAAAGCCAATTAAATCAATGCAAAAAAACCCCCCAAAAACCAAACCAAGACTATCCGGTGGTCTTTACTTTCTTGAAACGTTTACATCCAGCAACTCCAGTTTTCTTTGCTACACTTCTGAAATAGCCAACAGCATTTGTCTTGTTCAGAAGCCAATTCAATCAACGCAAAGTTCTGAAAAACACACAAACTAGGCGGCGACGCCAGAGTGAGGCTTGAACTAAGCTAGGTTAAAGCACCAGAATGAGGCTTGAAATACACTGAGAAATGCTATTGGAGCACCCAACTGAAGTTTGGCAGCGAGCGAGAACACCAGACTGAGGCTTGGAACGCTCAGTGGTTAAATAAGTAAATACCGTCCCAAAAAAAACTGCACGCACTAAAGAAAGTAAACCCCCAAAACCTGTAACTGCAAAACTATTCTCGTAGCCGCTCTTCAGAACCCGGAAAACCCGCCTAACTGGCAACACTGCTGAAAAGTAACCCACACAACGCAACGGTTTAACTTTCCGGCAAATAAATCCAGACCAATTGCGCGAAAAAGCAGCAGAAACAGCAACCCTGTTCTCACCGGCTACTTCTCTCTTGCGTAAGCCCCACCTGTGGCTGTGACATCAGGCTCCGCCCTCAGCGCCGGCCCTCCTCTCCCGCTCGCCATGATGAACAAATGAACTCCCGGGGAATGAAATTTAAATTCCACAAAGGGGAGAAAGTGCTCTGCTTCGAACCAGACCCGACCAAGGCTAAAGTGCTGTACGATGCCAAGGTGAGGAAGCGTAGGGTAGGGCTGCGGCATCATGACTAGGGCCTACCTGCAGGATAGATGCATCTTTCTCAACTGAGTACTTCCCCCCTCCCCATTTGTTTTCGTGTCCCCTCTCTGCTGAGTGACTTTTGTCTTCCTTCCCCTATCCCTTGCTGAGTGGTGTTCTCGTAATTTTCTGTTGTTTTTGTGTTTCTCTCTCTCTCTCTTCTGAGTGGTGCCTTCTCCACTTCTATCTTTTGTTTATCTGGACATATTGCATATTAATTTGCGTTCCCTTTCTTTGCTGAGCGTTTCCTGTCTCTACTTTGTGTCCCCTTTCCTTTGGTTCAGCCTCACATAGTGTTGAATGTTACCCTAGGGGTATGTTACAATTATTACACATCATAAGCATACTAAAAATAGGCTGAAAACCACTGATCTAGAATGATATAATTAAGGTCTATCTAGTCCTGTTTTTTCATTCTTAAATTGATTTACCAGGTCTAACAATTAAGTTCCTGAACTTGCCACCATTCATGAACTGTGTGCCCTGGAGGATTCCAGGTATGCCCTGAGATGCTGGCAAGGAGGAGAAATGCTTGCTGACTGCTTACAGCATGTGCCTCTTGCGGCGAGAGGCATGTCCTGTAGTTAGTCAGCCAGTGCCTCTGCTCCTCGCCTCGCCTTCTGCAGCCCTCCCCCCTCCTTACTGGTGGGAATAGGAGGATCAGGGACACGGCGGGAGGACATCGGTGCATATGCGGGCATTGACATGATGATATCTCGCATGCTAATGATGTCATTGCATCAATGTCCACGCATTTCCGGATGCCCTCCAACCACAGCCCCGAGATTAGTGTGCCAGCAGTTTTAAAAGTTTGCGACGTACTGCTATAACCTCGGAATATCGGTGTCTCACAGCTGTGTTCATGTTGACGTGTTGCATATTTTTGTGTGCCGTCGCAAGAATGTCGGAGCTTGAATTAGAGCAACGAGAAAACATTTACATTTCTTGTTAAACTTGGCAAGAGTAGAAGTGAAATCAGAGATGTGTTAGTCCAAGTTTATGGGGATAATGTCATGAAGAAAATAGCAGTATACAAATGGAATAAACGATTTTCTGAGGGGAGAGAAAGTGTCACTGATGAAGAGAGGTCAGGGCAGCCAGTAATGAGCAGAACTGATAAAAAATTGCAAAATATTTGTTGAATTGTGCATCAAAACCCCATCGACTGACTGTAAGAAGCGTAGTAGACCAAGTAAACATCGATAGAGAAACAGGAAAATCTTGGTTTGAGAAAGGTATGTGAAAAAATGGTCCCAAAGGAGCTCACCGATGAACAAAAACAAATGAAAGTCGAAGTTGCTAAGACCTTTTGGAGAGGCAAGATGATGTTTTGGGCCATGTTATCACTTGTGATGAAACATGGGTGTACCAATACGACACTGAAACAAAGCATCAAAGTGCATAATGGAAGGAGGCCAATTCTCCATGACCAGAAAGTTCCTTCAGTCCAAATCAAGAGTCAAAATGATGTTGCTAACCTTTTGATATCGGAGAGATTATTCATTATGAATTTGTACCAACTGAACAAACAGTTAACCAAGTTTACTATTTGGAAGTGCTGAAAAGACTGTGTGAAAAAGATGAAAACAACCTTAACTTTTTGCCAACAACTCTGGCTCTTGCATCATGACAATGCACCAGCTCACATGGCACCATCTGTGGGATTTTTTAGCCAGTAAACAAATAACTGTATTGGAACACCCTCCTTACTCACCTGATCTGGCCCCCCAATGACTTTTTTTTTTGTTCTTTACCCGAAGGTAAAGGAAATATTGAAAGGAAGACATTTTGATGACATTCAGGACTTCGAGGATAATAATGACGACAGCTCTGATAGCCATTTCAGAAAAAGAGTTCCAAATTTGCTATGAAGGACGGACAGTGGTCTCAAACTCAAACCCTTTGCAGGACCACATTTTGGATTTGTAGGTACTTGGAGGGCCGCAGAAAGAATAGTTAATTTCTTCTTATTAAAGAAATGACAATTTTGCATGAGGTAAAATTCTTTATAGTTTATAAATCTTTCCTTTTGGCTAAATCTTAATAATAATATTGTAATTTATAGGGAAAGAGACATAGGATCAAAACAGTTTTATTTTACTTTTGTGATTATGATAAATATACCGAGGGCCTCAAAATAGGACCTGGGGGGGCCGCATGTGGCCCCCGGGCTGCGAGTTTGAGACCACTGGACTAGATTCTGGCGTTGGTGCATAGCTTTCCGAAGGAAGTACTTCGAAGGTGACCATAGTGATATTCAGCAATGAAGTATGTAGCACTTTTTCTAGGATGAGTTCATGAACTTAATTGTCAGACTTTGTATGTGGTGGTTTTAAGTTTTTAAATTTAATTTATGCTGATTTTTAAATTGTATTAATTTTAATTATATAGATGGCTCACAGCATGAACAATGGTAAATATCAAATACTATCTTTTTGGGAGTGGGGAGGAAATGTATTTATTGCTCCTCTACAAGAGAGCTGTCAGGTTACTTAGCTCAAAGGAGAAAGTTTTAGGTCAATCCTAGCTTTCTGACATGATGTGTTATGGACCTAAAAAGCATAGGTTTTAATGTGTAGAAACTACTATATATAAATCACACACTACTTGATGTGTAAGTTCAAAGCCAGGTTTAGTCAAAAATTATCCCTCCCTAACTTGGCAGCTTTGGGTATATGTGTATTAGGGTGATCCATTGTAGTATGCAAAAAAAAAATCAACCTGGTCAAATCTTGTCTCCTCCATAAGGCTTATTTTTGTCCACTTGGTATGTCTTACTCGTGTCAAATTTCAGCTTGATTAGACAATATTTAGAGATCACCCTAGCATGCACTATTTGCTTGTGTATCGTATGTGTAGGTGATTGCACATAATTTGTATGGTGTCTTCTAGTTTGCAATTTTCATCCAAAAATTGGCTCCTTGGTAAGTTGGTCTGTCAGCTGTCAACTGCTAGACTGGCACATGGACTGGATGTTCTGCGACTGGTCAATTTTAATCACTATGATGAAGGAAAACCTTTACCAGAAATCTATAAGTTAGTGTGTGAGTTATCGATGGCGGTATGGGATTCTGTCAGGATACTGACACAGTGCATAGTGTTAGGAAGTTGAAGAAACTACACAAATAAAACTGTTGCTCACAATCATTTCCAAACATCTATGGTTTCTGTCTGAGCACCTAGCAGCACTTGCCTTTTTAATAACAGAATCGCACCAGAAACAAATCTATGAATGGTGCAAAACTTACAGCATCTACCATTTCCAGACATTCCATGACGTCTCTTGCATACAGATGAAACAGGACCTGTGATGTTTGAAAGTCTTGTAACTTAGAGAACAGTCATTATCCCAGGACAAGCAGGCAGGTATTCTCACTAGTGGGTGATGTCATCCGACAGAGCCCCGATACGGACATCTTGCAAGCATGTCTTGCTTGAAGAAACTCAGAAGTTTCGAGATGCCCGCACCGCGCATGCGCCAGTGCCTTCCCGCCCGATGGTCCGGGCGTGTCTCCTCAGTTCTTTTTCTTCCGCGGAGCTGAGAAGTCTATCTTCAATTTCGCGCCCATTAAATCTCGTTTTTTGCCTTCTGTTTTGCCGCGGGTTGAGTTCTTTTGGCTCTCCTGTGCATTTGTTTCTTTCTTTGTTTTCTCTTAATAAAAAAAAAATTTTTTTTCTTCCGACACCGGGTCGGCCGCGTGGCTGAGGCCCCGCGCCTTTGACCTTGCGGCGGAACTTTTCCGGCCTATGTCCCGGCCGATTACCGGTTTTAAAAAGTGTAGCAAGTGCCAGCGCGCGATTTCGCTCACGGACCCTCATCGACGCTGCTTACAGTGTCTGGGACCGGATCACTTCCCAAAATCGTGCCGGCCTTGCTCCACTTTGACGGCGAGGGCGTTTAAGCGCCGCTGTCTGCTGTGGGAGTCCATGTTCAAGATGGAAGCTTCGTTGGATCCTTCAGCTTCGACATCGACATCGACTGGTGCTTCGACCCCATCGGCGAAGCCTGCTGCCTCCCCGGCTGCTTCGGGCCTCCTGAAACCGGCATCGTTCACGCCAGTTTCGGCCTCGACTTCGGCGCCGGTGCCTTCCTCCGTCTCCTCGGAGCAGGTATCGACCCCTACAGTTCCACCGGTGGTGCTTAAAGTGCCGAAGCCTGCCAAGCAGAATCATGCGGCACCGAAAGAGCGCGGAGACCGTGCAGAAGGGCCCCCTTTTGGTGCGGATCCCTCCATATCGGCTTCGTTGAAGTCCCTTCTGGAGGCTCAGTTCGTGGAACTCATGCAAACCATGGGACCCCGGCTGATTGCCTCGATCCAGGGTGACCTCCCGGTTCCGGTTCCGAGGGGCGGATCGCCCCTCCTCCTCCGCCGCGCCGCACGACCTCGTTGCTCGGCGAGGAGGAGCGGCGTGCGGTGTCCGGGTCCTCGAGGAGGTCCTCGGTTAGTGCTTTGCCTCCTTTGGAACCGGTTCCCTCGAGGAAGGCCTCTCTTAGTGATATGCCTCCTTTGGAGCCCATTCCCTCGAGGAAAGCTTCGCTTAGCGACTTACCTCCCTTGGAGCCTATTACCCCGCCCCATGACACAGTGTGGCGTCCACCTTCGAGGCCTCCCAGTCCTGGGCATAGCAGGAAGCAGGACGAGTTCTTCCGAACCCCATATTAAGCTTGGGAGGCGTCGGGGGAGGCTTAGACTCTTCCGCCTCTACGATCAACGGCATCGAGTCCGATCTGCTCCTTGGAGGTGTCTGACCAGGTTTCTCACAGACGGGCTCGGTCCCCTTCAAGGCATCGAGAGGGACATCGATCCAGACACTCTTCGAGGCATTCCTCTCGACACTCGACCGTCTCGCCTCAGAAGAAGTTGCCTCGGATGGGGTATGCTGCTTCGGCTGGGTCTCCGCCTCCGGATCCGGAGCTCGAGGACCCTGAGGTTTTCTACTCGCCTTGTTGCTCACAAGCCTTTGTGGAGTCCGAAGCCTCGTTTTCTTCCAGTCCTTCTCGCAAACCGGCGACGGCGGACCAACTGTCTTTCTCCTCATTCCTCAGACAGATGGCGGATGACATGGACATTACCCTCGATGCTGGGTCTCGATACTCCAAGGAATACCTCGATACCATGCACTTGCCTCGTCCTCCGGCCGAGTCCTTGCGCCTTCCTCTGCACAAGCTCCTCGACCAGACTTTCATGAGGTGTTTCGAGTCTCCCTACTCTATCCCTGTGGTTCCTGGGAAATTGGATGCTCGGTACCGCACGGTGCATCATAAGGGCTTCGAGGGTCCTCAGCTTTCTCACCAGTCCCTCCTGGTCGAATCCTCGCTCAAGCGGTCTCATCCTGGCCAGGTCTATGCTTCAGTGCCTCCGGGCCGTGAGGGCAGAACCATGGATAAGTTTGGTCGACGCATCTATCAGAATTCGATGATGACGTCTCGAGTCCTGAATTACAATTTCCACTTTGCAGCCTACTTGGAATTCTTTCTGCCTATGCTTCGGAAATTCACACCATACATCGAGACCCAGGCTCGATTTGAGTTTGAGGAAGTGGTGGCTTCGCTGTCCCAGCTTCGTCTTCAGTTGATGCAATCTGCCTATGATGCGTTCGAGCTCTCGGCCCGAGCAGCAGCCTGCTCGGTGGCGATGCGCCGACTGGCCTGGTTGCGGACTATTGACATGGACCCGAATCTTCAGGACCGCCTGGCTAACGTTCCATGCGCTGGAGCGGATCTTTTTGACGAATCAATCGAGACTGTCACGAAGAAATTGATCATGAAAAGTCCTTCCAGTCTATTCTTCGGCCGAAGCCTAAGCCTCAACAGTCTCGACCCTCTTGCCCACCATTGATTTATCAGCGGCGTTATCAACCGAGACAAGCTCCACCTGCGAGGCAACCGGCGAAGCGACAGCCTCCTCAGAAGGGTCAGCCGAAGTCTCAATCGCCTGCTGTCCCTAAGGCCACTCAGCCTTTTTGACTGTTTCGTCGAGGGCATAACCAACCTCGTTCTGCCTCTCCCTGTTTTTCCCATTGGAGGACGCCTCCATCATTTTTGTCATCGCTGGGAGGCCATAACATCCGACCTCTGGGTCCTTACTATCGTCAGGGAAGGATACTCTCTTCATTTCCATCGGGTCCCTCCGGACCACCCTCCAAGAGAGTATCCTTCCAACTTGACTCAGACCGCCCTTCTTCTTCAGGAAGCTCAGGCTTTGCTTCGGCTTCGTGCCGTAGAGCCGGTCCCGACGGACCAATTGAACCAGGGATTTTATTCCCGGTACTTCCTTGTTCCAAAGAAGACGGGCGACCTGCGACCCATTTTGGACCTCAGGGTCCTCAACAAATTCCTGGTCAAAGAGA
The DNA here is from genome assembly GCF_902459505.1 of Geotrypetes seraphini. Taxonomy (NCBI): domain Eukaryota; kingdom Metazoa; phylum Chordata; class Amphibia; order Gymnophiona; family Dermophiidae; genus Geotrypetes; species Geotrypetes seraphini. The sequence goes on along the minus strand of NC_047089.1, from coordinate 170,725,657 downwards.
GGTTTCGCATGTTGACACTTGCTTCTCTCTACCCCCTCCTCGAGCAGAACGACTAGTTATGCTCTCTGGATCTCAAGGAGGCCTACACTCATATTCCCATTCATCAGGCCTCTCGCAAGTTCCTCAGATTTCGGGTGGGACATCTACATCTGCAGTATCGAGTGCTTCCATTCGGCCTGTCTTCGTCCCCCAGAGTCTTCACAAAGTGTCTGGTGGTGGTGGCCGTGGCACTCCGGAACCAAGGTCTTCAGGTATTTCCCTACCTCGACGACTGGCTGATCAAGGCTCCCTCGACCTCAGGGGTCATCTCGGCGACCCTGTCAACGATTCGATTCCTGCAGAGCTTGGGATTCGAGATCAACTTTCTCAAGTCTCATCTACAGCCGACCCAGTCGCTCCCCTTTATCGGGAGCTGTCCTGGATACCATACGCCTCAGAGCATTCCTTCCTCCTCAGCGCCTGGCTGCTCTTCTTCATCTCTGCCAGTCTGTGTCTTCTCGCCAAACCATCTCAGCGAGACACATGATGGTCCTCCTGGGCCACATGGCCTCTACAGTTCATGTGACGCCGTTTGCCAGACTCCACCTCAGAATTCCTCAGTGGTCCCTGGCATCTCAGTGGACTCAGGTGTCGGATCCGTTGACTCGACACATCACAGTCACTCCTGCTCTTCGGCAGTCTCTACTTTGGTGGATGACCTCTTCGAATCTATCCAGAGGTTTGCTGTTTCACTCTCCTCCCCACCAAAAGGTCCTCGCAACCGATTCCTCGACCTATGCCTGGGGGGCTCATCTGGATGGGCTTCGCACTCAGGGATTCTGGACCAGTGCGGACCGACTCCATCAAATCAATCTTCTGGAGCTCAGAGCCATCTTCAATGCTCTTCAAGCTGTTCAACATCTGCTTCACGACATGGTGGTCCTCATTCGCACAGACAAACAAGTCGCCATGTACTATGTCAACAAGCAGGGGGGCACGGGCTCGGCCTCCCTCTGCCAGGAAGCTCTCAGAGTCTGGGATTGGGCGGTTCGCCACAACGCCTTCCTCAAGGCTGTCTACATTCAGGAGAAGGACAATGTCTTGGCAGACAATCTGAGTCGTCTTCTCCAGCCTCACGAATGGACACTCCATTCCAAGCCCCTTCATCAGATCTTTGCTCAGTGGGGAACGCCTCAGATAGACCTCTTTGCGGCTCCCCACAATTTCAAGGTGCCTCAGTTTTGCTCCAGGATCTACGATCCTCATCGCCTCGAGGCGGATGCTTTTCTGCTGGATTGGGGAAATCGCTTTCTGTATGCGTTTCCGCCATTTCCTCTCATTCAGAAGACTCTGGTCAAGCTGAAGTCCGAACATGCCACCATGATTCTGATCGCTCCTCGGTGGCCCAGGCAACCTTGGTTCTCCCTTCTACTTCAACTCAGCAGCAGGAAACCATACCTACTTCCAGTGTTTCCTTCACTGCTTACTCAGCATCAGGGGTCTCTGCTTCATCCCAACCTACAGTCTCTCCACCTGACAGCTTGGTTCCTCTCAACGTAACTCCTCACCAGTTTTCCTAAGCGGTGAGGGATGTCTTGGAGACTTCCAGGAAGCCGGCTACTCGTCAATGCTACTCCCAAAAATGGACTAGATTTTCTTCATGGTGTATTTCCAATTCTAAGGAGCCTCAGCGAGCCTCCCTATCCTCTGTATTGGACTATCTTCTACATTTGTCTCAGTCTGGTCTCAAGTCAACATCTATACGAGTCCACCTGAGTGCTATTGCGGCTTTCCATCAGCCTCTACAAGGGAAACCTCTCTCTGCTCATCCTGTGGTTTCCAGATTTATGAAAGGACTTTTTCATGTCAGTCCTCCTCTAAAACCGCCTCCAGTGGTTTGGGATCTAAATGTTGTCCTTTCTCAGCTTATGAAACCTCCTTTTGAGCCTCTAAGCAAGGCTCCACTAAAGTTTCTCACTTGGAAAGTGGTTTTTCTGGTGGCCCTCACATCTGCTCGCAGGGTCAGTGAGCTTCAGGCCTTGGTGGCGGACCCACCTTTCACAGTATTCCATCATGACAAGGTGGTCCTCCGCACTCATCCGAAATTCCTTCCTAAAGTGGTCTCTGAATTTCATCTCAACCAATCCATTGTGCTTCCAGTGTTTTTTCCAGTGTGAACTGAGCTCTACACACTCTGGACTGTAAACGTGCTTTGGCTTTCTACTTGGATCGCACCAAACCACACAGAGCTGCTCCTCAACTTTTCGTCAACCAAATAAGTTGGGGACGACCTGTATCGAAGCGCACCATCTCCAACTGGATGGCGGCTTGTATCTCTTTCTGCTATGCCCAGGCTGGACTATCCCTTCCCTGTAAGGTCACAGCCCATAAGGTCAGAGCAATGGCGGCCTCTGTAGCCTTCCTCAGATCGACACCGATTGAGGAGATTTGTAAGGCTGCCACTTGGTCCTCGGTTCATACATTCACCTCTCATTATTGTCTGGATACTTTCTCCAGAAGGGATGGACAGTTTGGCCAAACAGTGTTACAAAATTTATTCTCCTAAGTTGCCAACTCTCCCACCATCCCATTGAGGTTAGCTTGGAGGTCACCCACTAGTGAGAATACCTGCCTGCTTGTCCTGGGATAAAGCATTGTTACTTACCGTAACAGTTGTTATCCAGGGACAGCAGGCAGCTATTCTCACGTCCCACCCACCTCCCCTGGGTTGGCTTCTCTGCTAGCTACCTGAACTGAGGAGACACGCCCGGACCATCGGGCGGGAAGGCACTGGCGCATGCGCGGTGCGGGAATCTCAAAACTTCTGAGTTTCTTCAAGCAAGACATGCTTGCAAGATGTCCGTATCGGGGCTTTTTCGGATGACATCACCCACTAGTGAGAATAGCTGCCTGCTGTCCCTGGATAACAACTGTTACGGTAAGTAACATTGCTTTTTTTGATCTCATGATTGAAGGAGGATCAACAAAAACAAAAATATTCCTGACGAAATATCCCAGAGTGGATTGACAATCCAGTTTTCAAGGAACTTTGGAATTGGGCATCCAAACTGACTGTTAATGATGCAGCAGAATGAGGGATAAGCTTCATTGAAAAATACAATGATACTTTGACAAAAAATGAACAGAGGCAATTTGTTCTTTGGCTAGTGGTCAGCCTCCGAAAGAAGTTTCTTTCTACATCAAAGGCAGCTCTTATGTCGGATCGTTGATTATTTGTCCGAGTGCACAAGAATTATAATATACTTTTAAGCTTAGCGATATTCTCAAATAAAAACAGTGAGGTGGGGCAATCCCTAAGGGGTTCATAATTTAAAAAAAAAAAAGTCTAAACAGTGTCCAAAATGGCTACTTGGACGATCAAAAAGCCTGATCGTCCAAGTACCCATAACCAAAGCTGGTTTTTAGACGTATCTAAAACCAGCTTAGGCCTTTCCCCTGCCTCTAAACGCACAGAGAGAAAAAAGGCGTGTTTAGAAAAGGGGAAAGGGCGAGAGGTGAGCCGAACTACACCTAGGCGTGCTGCAAGTATAACCAAAACCTTAGGCAGGTTGCCTAGTCGGCACTTATACCTTTTTGACTTAGACGAAGTCAAACCAGGTCTAAGTGCCGAAAAAGGGGACGCTGAGCTGATGGCCGCTGGCGCGATCAGTTCAGCAGCCCAGCAACCTACCCACCCACCGCAACCATTGCAGCAGGAGAGATGCCTCATCTCCCCTACTGCGATGCGATCACCCCTCTACCCGAACTGCCGCGACCCGCAGCAGGAGAGATGCCCAATCTCTCCTGCCGCTGGTTGTGGCAGTTCGGGTAGAGGAGTGATCGCATCGCAGCAGGGGAGATGGCCAATCTCTCCTGCCACGATACATCACCCCCCCCCCCCCCGACGATATCGGGGCAAGAGGGAGCCCAAGCCCTCCCCCGGCAGAGTACGATCAGGCCAGGAGGGAGCCCAAGCCCTCCTGGCCCCGGCGCCCCCATCCCCCACTACAATACGGGCAGGAGGGATTCCAAGCCCTCCTGCCCTCAACGACCGCCCCTGAACCCCCGATCGGCCCATGTGCCTAAGGCCCCGCCCACAGGAGGGGCCTAAGGATCTCGGGCCTATTCTGATTGGCCCAGGCGCTTTAGGCCCCACCTGTGGGCGGGGTTTCAGATGCCTGGGCCAATCCAGCCCCATTCCGGAGCTGGCTGGCTTGACGAACGGGCGGGCTTGGCACCCGTCCGTCCGGCCAATGTTGAAGGTACGGGAAAGGGGGGGTGGGGTGGGGTGTTCATGGGGTCGGCGGGGGGGCGATCGGGCATTCGGGGGGGGCGGTCGTGGGGGGGGGGGGGGTTGTGTCGAGGGCAGGAGGGCCTGGGATCCCTCCTGCCCGTATTGTAGTGGGGGGTAGGGGTCGCCGGGGCCAGGAAGGCTTGGGCTCCCTCCTGGCCAGATCGAGTCGGGGGGGGGGGTCGCTGGGGCCAGGAGGGCTTGGGCTCCTTCCTGGCCAGATCGAGTCGGGGGGGGGGGTCGCTGGGGCCAGGAGGGCTTGGGCTCTCTCCTGGCCAGATCAAGTCGGGGGTGGGGGGGTCGCCGGGGCCAGGAGTGCTTGGGCTCTCTCCTGGCCAGATCGAGTCGGGGGTGGGGGGGTCGCTGGGGCCAGGAGTGCTTGGGCTCCCTCCTGGCCAGATCGAGTTGGGGGGTGGGGGTCGCCGGGGCCAGGAGTGCTTGGGCTCCCTCCTGGCCAGATCGAGTTGGGGGGGGGGGGTCGCCGGGGCCAGGAGGGCTTGTGCTCTCTCCTGGCCCGATCGTACTCGGCGGGGGCCACGATCGCCGGGGCAAGAGGGCTTGGGCTCCCTCTTGCCCTGATATCATCGGGGGGTGCCGTGGGTACCCGGGGCAGGGGGGCTTGGGTTCCTCCTGCCCCGATGTTGTGTGTGTGTGTGTGGGGGGGGGGGTTTGGTGTGGATTCTGTAACCGGTGTTGTTTTTGACAGACACCGGTTACAAAATCCAGCTTTTAGGCGAAGGACTGGCTCCTCCTTTGCCTAAAAGCCCTTGTGTTGGACGTTTTGGGCTTAGGCGTTTTTTTTATTCAATATGGAGTATAAGTGTAGATGTCGTTTGGGTACAAGTGTAGACGTGGTGGTCTGGGCGTTTAAACTGCTGAATGTAGAGGCAGGCCATTATCAAAACAAGGACGTTTGTTTTGGTTATGGACACTTTCCCTGCTTCTGCTTTCAACATTTAAGGCCTTAGGCCAAAAAGGGACTTAGACGGTTTTTTTGATTATGCACCTCCACACCTTTATTTTAAGTAAAATTTTGTGTTTTTCATTTTTATATAAAGGAATAAAATTAGTCTTGTGGACAAACAAAATGTGCTATTTTTTGGACATTCCTAATGTGTACGTTCATTGCTAAGCTATCCTGATATGTCTTCTCTTTGCTGGCTTTGAGTGTAAATATTTCTTTACTGCCCTATTTAAGATCCGCTTTCTTATTAGCAGGGATTTTTGTTAACAAGGGCTTTTTATCCTGCTGGTACATTATACTGTATACTGCCATTTGACTCAGAATAGCTGTATAGGAAATGTAAATATTGCTGAATCTGAAGATCACAGGTTTGAGGCGGGGAGATTTTGAGTGAGAAATATGATGGGGTGGATGGGACACATTTTGAAACGTATGGGGGGAAAAAAAGTGCTGGTACTCCATACTGGTGCATACTAGCTGAAAAAAAAGCCTTGCTTATTAGTAGCGTTAAAAAAAAAAAAAAAAAAATCCTGAGCAAATGCCTGATGAGGAGTAGAAATATGGCTATAGCCAGGACTGTACCAAGCTACATTAGAACCTTGTGTGACTTGCCCACTGGCGCTTTTCTGCTGCCTTGCTTGCATTACCACTGCCAATGAGAGGAGATGATGGGCTGAGAGCAGTTTTTGTACCCCTCTATATTTGAGCCATGTATGGCCATACCACTTGCATGGCGCTTGGTATGGTGTTAGCTGCACCTTTTGGGTGGGGGGTCTCCAAGCTTTTCACTTGATGGGCTACATAGGACATCTCAAATCATGGAGAGGACTGGATAAGTGGGTGAATACCACTTTGAGGAAGAGCTAAATGATGTGGGGGAAAGGAGCTGTGTCTGGTCTTCACATGATTATGAATATTGAAGAAGGAAGGGGGCAGGTTCAGGTTCTTGCTATAGAAAAATCCACTTTTGTTTGAACCCCTGCTCTAACATAAAGAGATAAGCATGGAAAACATTTGTTGAGAAATCAACTGGATCACTCATATTTCTTTTTTTTGAAATTCTTTATTCATTTTATAATTCACAACAAGTGTACAGTAAATATCAAACAATTAGAATACAATATCACTTGAAAATCTACCATATCATACAACAAAAAAGATATAACCCCCACCCCCTCCCCCTCCCGCTTCCATATACAACAAAAAATATACCACATAAATATAATATCTTATCATTCATATATATTATTAATAGAAACCCAACCCCCCCCAATCCACATGTAAGAATTAAAATTGGGAAAAGTGTAAATTATTCATTAGATTATTATCACTCATATTTCTTGTCCGACCATCACTTTGGTGCCTTGGTTCTATTAAGGTGCCTAGGAGTTCTCAGGGCCAGATGTAACTCGTGTCTTTAATGCTGCCAAACTCAGTATTGTAGTTGTCAGCAATATGGAAGTAAAACTTCAATAATTGGCAACTATTTTGTGATTTACCATGGGATATTCATGTAAAATTACATTTGTTTGCTTTCCTGGTCAGGTTGTCGATGTTATTCTTGGAAAAGATGAGAAGGGCAGAAAAATCCCAGAATATCTGATCCATTTTAATGGTTGGAACAGAAGGTATGTTGTTTTTAACAGTTTTCAGAACATTGATGACAGCCTCTTCAGGATAGTTGAACATTTTATAACTATTATAAACTCTGAATAAATGCTGCAGGGTAGTTTTTCTTTCAGGTAAGAAAATTAAGAAGATTTGAAATCTATATCTCTTATTTCTGAATACTAATAGTGCTAATTAATAACCTATGACTGGAAAGTATGTTTTATAAACTCTAGACTAGGGCATGAACGTAGTGACACGAGACATCCTAGAATATGAGGTTTATTAGTTGTTTTTGTGTGTGTGGGGGGGGTTGGTTTGTTTTTTAGCTTCATATGAAAAGCACAATGAGCTTTCTTCATGATGGATGTTTTACCATATATACTCAAATATAAGCTCACCTGAATATAAACCAAGGTAACCTTATCCCCCCCAAAAAGGAGGAAAAAAGATTGATTTGAATGTAAACTGGGGGGTTTAATATTCAAGTGTCCTCCCATTCCTTACCCTGCCTGGTTCTGCACAATGTCCCCTCTCCCTCCCTATGTCCTGTAGGCCTCTACTGGGCCTGCTGTATGATCTGGTGGGCCAGGCCAGGAGGGATTCCTCCTGTATCTTGTCCCGATCATCTCCGGCAACCTTTACCTCCCTCACGTACCTTTCAAATTCTGAATGACTGCCATGCGGTCTCACGGGAACTTGCGAGAACTCATAGTAGCTAATCAGCTAGTGGCTCATTATGGGGCAGGAGCACAGGAAGCTCACTTCTGACCCGGATCACCACTGGACCACTATCTCAATCAGCGTTCCAAACCACAGGGTCAAAAAAAAAAAAAGGACCAGATTCTGAGAAAGCTTATGTGAAGAGAAACCTGTTATGTTATCTAGAGGTTACTACTGAGTTCTGACTGTCGGACTATTTCTTTGTGCTCACCAGTGAGGCTAGATGCTGCAGATTGGTGTCCAAAGCTACCATTGCAAGATGGATATGAATGGCCATTTTGTCAGCATATATTGCCTGTGGCAAGAGGTCACCGGTTTTCTTGAAGGCTCATTCGACCAAAAACATGGTTTCCTCATGGGTGGTTTCACCTGAGGAGATTTGTAGGGCAGCATCCTGGTTCACACTGCATATGTTCTCCAAGTTCTACAGCGTAGATGTGGCAGCACAGGAGAACACCAATTTTGGGTCCTGAGTGTTATAAGAAGGCGTAGAGGTCCCCTAGATTTCTGGGACTGTTTTTGAATGTCCCTACAGTTCAGAATGACATACCTATTACATTGGATAAAAGAGATTAGGTTCTTACCTTGCCAATATCTTTTCTAGTAGATAGATGTGCTATTCTGGAGGCCTTCCCAGTCAGTTATTACTCCGCCTGCCTTCTGTTTCAATCAGAAAGCTCTGTTCAAAGCTGAGATCTCCATGTTAGTCTGATCTCAAGGGTATGAAGAATAATTGCTATATCACGTTTGGGGCTGTTTGAGCTCCATAAATGTTCTGATAGTATTTCAGTCTTTGATTGTTCAGTCAGAAATGTATTTTTGGGGGTGTCTCCCCATACCTCTCCTTCTTATTGTATTCTCGATAGGGCTATCACCTGCTTTGGTACAAACTGAAGGGCAGCAGAGCCCTCTGGTGACAAAGTTGAAATCCTGGAATGGATTCCTTCTGCACTGCTTGCGAGCACTGGGAGAATACTCTACAGTCCAGAATGACACATCTATCTACTAGAAAAGATATTAGCAAGGTAAGTTTCACAAAACAAGATTAGGTCCTTATCTATAATGCCAGAAACTTATTGTAGTTCCCCCCTCTCCACACACATCCATTTAATATGAATAGCATTGGTTGCCTGTGCAAAGTAGAGGGTTCATTATAAGATCTTGTTTTTGAGCCATAAAGCCCACTTTACTGGTATTCTCATGTATCTTGGATACTTGCTGATTCTATACTGCCTATCTAGATATGACAAATCAAGTGGTCATCCCTTCTCTTAGAAAACTGACTCTTGCATCCTCTTGAGATTCAGCATTTTTCTGCATGGCCTCTACTCTGAAATTTATTACCAGAGAACTCGGCACTATAAAGCAAGGAAAAAGTAGAAGAGATGACCAGAGAAAATGAATGGACTGGGTACAGTAACCAATAAAACAATTTAATAGTTAAATCAAGGCTTACATTTTATGCAATTTGTTTAAAAGCACAACTCGACATGGCCATGTTTTGGTGCACCGAGCTGCATCAGAAGTCCACAATAAGTTAATGAGTTGGTGAGTACAAAGCTATAGATAGCTCACCACAGTGTGTGTTTTTTGCTTTCATATGATATGTGTAATTAATCCTAAATAGTTCTACCATGTTGAAATGGGACACCAGCACTGTTAAACTTCTGTTTACCTGTTCTAGTATTAATTAGCTGACCAACGTACTGAGTGTGGAGAATCTATGTCCTAGTCCACTTTAATAGTGCACAGTAATCATGAAAGCAGCTTGAATATTTATAAAGGATTCTTTTTATTTCTAGTTCTAGATATCTGACAAATTACTCACAGACAAGCAACTAGATTTTGATCTCATGTAATAAGACTGTAGGTTTCATAATCAAAACTTAAACACATCTAAAAACCTGCTAAAGTTTGCACTTGGTCATCCTAAAAGACAGGTCATCCAAGTGCCAATAATCAAAACGGCTTTTGGGATGTATCCACGGACTTGTTAAGCCTCTGAATCCCTCTGTGTGCCCAGAGCTGAAAGGAGCATTTCTGAAGGTTAGGGAGGGATGTGGGTGAGCTGTGGGCTGACATAGATTTAGTTGTCCTGCAGAGATCAAATGTTTTGACAAGACTACCTAGGCAAAACTTATACGTTATGAGTTAGACGTTGTAAAAGCAGGTATAAGTGCCAAAAAGGTAGCCAAAGTGACCAGAAAACCACTATAGGGACAAAGTAAAGACACACTCCTCTAATGTTCACTGACCCCTGTTGCACTCGCACAAAGTTCAGAATAAAAATGTGCATACCTGCCTCCAGAACATCAGCACCTGCTATAGGAAAGCCTAGCAGAGCTGCACAGAGGTGGTTTAAGTAATCTGTGGGGTGGGCTACTGAGCCATAGAGAGGAGGACCCAGGCTCATAAGCCACTCTAACCACTACATTCATGGTGGAAAATGTGAGCCCCCAACCCTTCCCCTCCAAACCTTACTGTATTGACATATAGGTGCCACCTGCAGCCATAAGGGCTATTGGGGTTGTAGACAGGTGGGTAGGGGGGTGTTTTGGGGGGGTTCACCATATCTTATAAAGGAGTTCTGGTGAGATGTTTGTCTGCAGGTGAAATCTGAAAACAGAGACTGATAAACACATGTTACCCATATGGTTTCAACTGAGTAATGTGTTTCCAACATTGCTGGTTGTCAGGCATTAGAATTTGGTAAAGGCTTGGGTCTAGGGTATCTGTTATCAAATACGGTCCATCCCATTTTTCTTTCCCAAAGGGAAGGTTTGGTCTGGGATTCAGGAGCATGACTTTACTCACGACCTTGAGGGGCCTTAAATCAGAACCTTTTGCATGTATTTCCTGCAAATAATCCCTAGACTTTTCCGTGTTAGCCAGCATAGTGGTCTGTATTTCTTTCAGGTGTTCTTGCAGGGATTTCATCCACTCATTGGCAAGAATTACTGTCTGGTCCTCAGGAAGGAAAGGACACAACAGATTTTCCCATCGTGGCATTGGACTTCCCATTAAGGCTTCATAAGGTGCAAAACCTGTGGACTTACAAACATTAGCTCTGATACGCATAAGGACCAAAGGGAGTACCTGATCCCAGTTTTTTCAATCAGATTCAGCATAGGGCTAAGATGGGCCTTAATGGTCTGGTTCATTCTTTCTACCTGCCCTGCTGCCTGGGGTGGTATGGGATCTGCAATCTCTCAAATGGACCGCGTGGTGGGGCTCTCATCAACTGTCCCCTTTTCTTTTTAGGCTGCCTCCCAAAGGAGGCACAGATTATACAGGAGGAAACATGATCCTGTATGTCATGTTTCATTTCCGGCCACCATACCAACATATCCAAGATAGACAGCATTTCATCAGCTTTGGGGTGTCCCATGGGACCTGCACCAAGAACCCAATGCATCCAGTCTTTACTTTGAGCTCTGGGGATAGCTATAACTAAGCCTGCCTCTCTTTTCACACATAGAATGTCTTTCTGTGTAGTGAGTGTGATAAAGGGTGTGTGCTGGTATATGTTATCTGTGATATCTTGTATTAGCTTCCTCAGATTGGAGAGTTCAGGGTCATTTTTCTGTAGGGCTATGAAATAGTCTGGCGGTACCACATGATTGTAATCTGCGGAACGGGTGGCAATGGCTACCATATGAGTCTGTTAATTCCAGGGCCATATAGGGCCTACATGACATGCTTCTTTGGCTAGCGAGTCAGCTAGTGTGTTGCTCTTTACTAAAGGACCTTTCTTTCTTGTGAGCTATCACTTTAATTAAGTGTATTCTCTGAAACTTCTTACTCAATTCCCGTGCCATAGTCCACAATGATGAATGTTTTACAGATGAACCGTCAGTTGATTTAAAGTTATTAGCTAGCCACTAAGGCAACAATGCAACGGCACTTCTAAAAACATAAAGGATCTGCATTTCTGAGTGGGATTCCTAGTATTGCTACAGACATGCTACAAAAGCAGCCAGTTCACAGTACTGTGCCGAAGCAGAACCACATGAATACTGTCTCTGCAGAATCACTTGGTTAGCTGGGTCTAGTTGTAACATTGCAAAACCTGCTAATCGCCTGCCTCCCTCACTCTGGCTACTGCCATCAATATATACTGTAGGAAGAAAAGGGGATATTTTGTCCACTACTAGTTCTTTAAAGATCATGTGATTAGGGGCACTGGAGGAGGACTGACACTCATGTGGTTTCCCCTCCAGTAGGATTCCTGCAACCTGTACATTAGGCTGTTTCAGCAGTTCAAACTTTACATTCTGTGCCTGCAACATTGGGGTCCACTGGACTATTCTCTCAGTCCTAATCTTGCAGCATGCTAACTTACCCTACACAATGAATTTAAGTGGGTTATGATGGCTGCATATGTATGTAGTTTGAGCCTCAACGATGTATGTAAATTTCTGCATGGCAGCATATGCAGCCAGTGCATGCTTTTCACAGAGACCCATTTTTAGTTCTGGAGAAGTGAGAATTCTGGAAAAGAAAGCAATTGGACGATACCTTGTTCCTAGGCCCTGTGTTAATGCTGCACCTACACTATTCTCCCCAACAACAGGATAAAGGAAAAAATTTTGTGTGTGATCTGGGTTGGCAAGGACAGGAGCTGAGGTTAAAATGTGCTTTAGCTTGGTGACAGCATCTGTATGCACCTCCTCCCATACATAGTCTTTACTTTTCAGCAGAGAATAGAGTGGGGCTGCTACCTCAGCATAACTATGCATGAATTCACGGCAGAACCCTGTGAGCCCTAGAAATGACTGTGAGTGATTTCTGATCTGTAGGAAGTGGTAAGTTCTGAATCAGTTCTACCCTCTGAGAATCTATAGACTTACCATCCTGGCCAATGGATACTCCCAGAAAGGAGACTTGTGATTTGCATAGCTGAGCCTTGGCAGTATTAACTTTAAGGCCAGCTTCTAAGAGGTTAGAATCTCTCTTACATGTGCCCATGTGTAGATTCATTCTCAGACTGAATTAAAATGTCATCAACATATTGTATCACATTTTCTCAGCATGATATACGTGCCAGGACATTGTACATGTATTTATGAAAAACTGCTGGTGAATTTTTATATCCCTGGGGGAGGACTGTCCATGCATATTGTTTATTCAGCCATTGAAATGCTGTTTTGTTCTGGCATTCAGTGGCCAAGGGCAGACTCCAAAAGCCATTAGAAATGTCCAAGACAGAGAAAAATTTGCATTTGGGGTTCAATTTAGAAATCATTTCATAGTAAGAGGCAACCACTGGTACCACAGATTTGGAATCCTGATTTAGGGCCCGGAAGTCTATAGTGAGCTTGAAGGAGCCCTCTGGTTTGACTGCTGGCCATGCTGGAGAATTGCACATTGAAGAGATAGGTCTGATCAGACCCCTCTCCTCTAGTACCTGTACAATCTGAGTTACTGGTTCTATTGTCAGGTTTTCAGGATTTCCCCAATGAATATGCATTGAAAGCAGTGCATGCACATAGATCTCATGCATATTCATTGGGGAAATTCTGAAAACCCGACTGGATTGCGGCCCTCAAGGAGGGACTTCGAGACCCCTGCTCTAACAGAATTTCAGCGTGCATTCTCCTACAATCTAGTTTGTCTTGTGCCCAAACTGAAATATCTGCCACCTCTTAGGGAATACCACTAAGGTCATGCAGCTGAGCTGCCTTAGTGCAAAATGCTGGCCTACATTGTAAGTAGACGCGGCCTCTATACTTATCGCGGCAAGGGATCTCCTTGCCGCGATAAGTATATCGGCTGCCTGTCCGATCGCTGGCAGGAGGGTGCCCAATCCCTCCTGCCGGAATGCCGCCGCACCCCCCCCCCCCCCCGACACTCCCAATTGCCGGCAGGAGGTTGCCCAACCCCTCCTGCCGGAAAGCTACACCCCCTCCGGACTCCCAAGGCTAACGCCCCCCGCGCTACCACATCCCCCCCCAAGATGACCCCCCCCTAACCTCTCCCCAACTAACCTCCCCCCCCCCCCAACTAACCTCTAAATTGTTGGCCGGCCGGCCGGGTCTTGCCGTCCAGCTGGCAGGCCTGCCTCGTCCGCTCCTTCCAGGCCCATCCCCACTAAGCCTAAGGCCTGTGCCAATCAAGCCTTAGGCTTAATGGGGATGGGCGGACCCGCTATGTTTAAGGCCTGATTGGTCCAGGATTCTAGAGCCTGGGCCAATTAGGCCTTAGGCTTAGCGGGAATGGGCCTGGAAGTGGTGGGCCCGCCTCATTTCAATGAGATGGGCCTGCCGGCTGGACAGCAGCAAGACCCGTCCAGCCAGCCAACAATTTAGAGGTTAGTTGGGGGGGGAGGTTAGGGGGGTCATCGTCGGGGTAGCGGGGGGTCTGGATGGGGTGCGGCTTTTTGGAAAGAGGGGTTGGGCACCCTCCTGCCGGCGATCGGACAAGCGGCCGCTGTACTTATCATGGCAGGGAGATCCCTTGCCAAGATAAGTGTAGCGGCCGCGTCTACTCTAACCCAATTCTCTAACCGGCATCTGTAACATGGACGCCGGTTACAGAATCGGGGTTAGTGTAGGCCCGATTCTGTATAGAATGCCCCCTTCCAGGCGTCCTATACAGAATCAGGGCCTTACTGCCTACAAAATAAGTGCACTAAGTGCTCATATAGCAATTTTTAAAAATGGCCACACGCTAATGCTGACATTTTAGTGTGTGGCCATAAATGAAATAGAAAATAGCAGTTTTTTATTGCCACAGTAAAAATGGCTTGGCATTGGCACACCCTTATGCGGGTCTTTCCTGCTCACTAATTCTTGCCATAGCTTAGGGCTCCTTTTACGAAGGCGCGTTAGCGATTTAACACGTGCTAAACTGCCGGCTGCACTAGCCGCTACCACCTCCTCTTGAGCAGGCGGTAGTTTTCTGGCTAGTGCAGGGATTAGCACATGATAAAAAGTCACGCGTGAAAGCCGCTAACGCGGCTTCGTAAAAGGAGCTGTTAGTAAAAGGATACCTTGATATCCTGACAGCAATATTTTCTAGATGTCCCAAATGTGCTTTTTTGCCCAATCACTTTTTTGACACATCTAAAGAGTCGCTGCCTAACCCATGCCAGTACCCGATTTGCATACTTCAAGCAACTGTTGCATTGCGTATTCACTTGTGAATTAGCTATGTTGTGCTATTTTTGCTTTTTGTTTCCCTAGCTGGGATAGATGGGCAGCAGAGGATCATGTTCTTCGTGACACCGATGAAAATCGCACACTACAAAGAAAGTTGGCAAGAAAAGCTGTAGCTCGCATGTAAGAAATAGTACTTTTTTAAATTTTTTTTTTTTTTAATTATAATTTGAGAATGGGGAATTCCCTTATATAAGATAAGGCATTGAGCAAATCCAACAAGGGTTCTCTTCCTTCTGTTTCGAATGTCTCTTTTTCATGTATATGTGTATGTTTGTGTGTATGTATATATGATAGTGGTAGACACTGGATGCTGGATGGAACCTGGGGGGGGGGAAAGATGGGAGATGATGCTGGATGAAAGAACACAACCCAACAGCTAAGCATTCATCTGTCTTATCATTCCCTTGGTAATTCCCTGTCTGAACACTTGTGTATCCTACCTTGACAGAACCTTCATGTTCCAAGCTAACCGACAGCAATCCTGGCTAGGAAACTACATAAATAGAACCAGACAAACTTACCATGAACCGCTCTGTTTGACAAATTCACCACCTAAACAGACCATTCCGCGCTCTCTACGCTTTTTCCCCCTTCAAATCCCTAAGCAATTCTTCAGGCAATTCCTACCCCCCTCCCCTTACTTTCCCTCCCCTACAACCCTTTTCTCCTGTAACTTTCCCCTCATGCATTTGTAATTCACTGAATGTCCAGCCTTCTCTTAATGTGAACCGCCTAGAAGTCGACTGACTATGGGTGGTATAGAAAAATAAAGTTATTATTATTATTATTATAGATGCATCTTTTTTTTTTTTTTGGTCCAGTTTGTGTCATAACTAGATTGTAAGCTCTTTTGAGTAGGGACTCTTTTGAGTAGGGACAGTTATAGTAATTATGTGTTTTGGTGCATTAATTTGAAACATTATCCATGTTTTCATTTTTTTTCTTAACTGGGATTGAGGGGGAATGTGAGATTTTAGGTCTTTTTCATATGTCATTACTAGCGTACACTTTTCCATTTTGTGAAAGAGGGTGTCTTCTCAAAGTTAATGTTTCTACAATGAAAAATCAGGGTGGAAAACCAAAACAATAACAACAAACTTCTAGAAATATGACACAACTTTTGGGCTTTTATTTCTTTATTTAATTCAGTTAGATTTCTATCCTGTTTTTCCCAAAGAACTCAGAACGGGTTACAAGTTGACATACACAATACACAATTAACAGGTAAAATTTGCCATAATTACAATCCAAGTTTTTATTTGACACCTACTAGGGATCTAATACCAAAATACTTAGTATACAGTTTACAGGCTACAATTTGCCATAGTTACAGTACAAGCTTTTTCAATACAAGTTTTATCCTAACTTGACACATACTAGAGATCTAGTACCTATATACATAATATGCAGCTTAAAGGATAAATTTGACATAATTACAGTGTGAGATTTATCAATATAAGTGGGTTTATCTAAAAAATCTTAACCTAATACAAACCGAGGATCTAGTATCAATATACATTAATATTTCTTTGTAATCTGTCGGCCTTAGACAGGGGATTTAGGTGAAGAGAGATGTAATGCTTTTCAAAAGTTGTAAAGTCCTTCAAGGGATCTGATCTGCAGGGGCAGTCGATTTCCAGTGACTTGATATGAAGTGGGAGTAGAAACATCGTTTGGCGATTTGCAGTTGGCGAATACGACAAGGGGGCGTTTTGAGGCATATTTCAATCCTTGGAGCAGAGGAACCTGTTCGGCACGTACAGAGGAAACTTAGTTGACATATAGCCCGATGCCATGTTGTGCAAGGTTTTGAATGCTAACATCAGGCCCATGAAGACGCAACGTTTGCCTACGGGCAGCCAGTGAGCCGATGATAGAGTCTGGGAGACAGGGTCATGGGCACAGAGGTTTTTTAGAAGTCTGATTGTTGCATTTTGTACACACTGGAGACGTATGTTCTTCGCCATGAGACCGTTGAATAGGGCGCTGCAGTAGTCCATGCAGGAGAGGACAAGGGCATAGAGTAGTTGGGTGAAGTCAGACTCTGTAAAGTAGTTCCTTATTTTTCAGAGTTGACGTAGATGGTAAATTGAGGAAGATACCACTGGTCGCCGTACATGAAGAAGGACGCGGTACTACTCGAAAGGGTCCTGAGAAGAGTGACTAAAATGGTTAAGGGGATGGAGGAGTTGAAATACAGTGAGAGATTAGAGAAGCTGGGCCTCTTCTCCCTTGAAAAGAGGAGACTGCGAGGGAACATGATTGAAACATTCAAAATACTGAAGGGAATAGATTTAGTAGAGAAAGACAGACTGTTCACCCTCTCCAAGGTAGGGAGAACGAGAGGACACTCTCTAAAGTTGAAAGGGGATAGATTCCGTATAAACGTAAGGAAATTCTTCTTCACCCAGAGAGTGGTAGAAAACTGGCACGCTCTTCCGGAGTCTGTTATAGAGGAAAACGCCTTCCAGGGTTTCAAAACAAAGATGGACAAGTTCATGCTAAACTGGTGAGACTGGACTCATTTGGAGTACTGGTCTTGACCTAGGGGCCGCTGCGTGAGTAGACTTATGTTCTTGAAAGATATGGTTGGAAAGTGACAGGTTGGAGTCGAGGAGTATTCCTAGGCAGCGTGCTTGGTCTTTTGCAGTAATAGTAATTGAGTCCCAACGTAGCGTGGGATGGGGCAGTTACAGTGTTCTTTGCAGATCTAAAGGAGTTCCATTTGGAGGTACACTTCCCCCTCCGAATCCGCGGTTTCAGCATCTGCGGATTCAGTTATTTGCAATTTTAAAACAAAAAAACCCATTTAAATTTTTTGGGCTATAAATTTTAAGCCCTATAAGTCCCCCCCCCCCCCCCCTTTAAGCCTTACTTGGTGGTCTAGTGCAGTGGTTCCCAACCCTGTCCTGGAGGATCACCAGGCCAGTTGGGTTTTCAGGCTAGTCCTAATGAATATTCATGAGAGAGATTTGCATATAATTGAAGTGATAGGCATGCAAATCTGCTCCATGCATATTCATTAGGGCTAGCCTGAAAACCCGATTGGCCTGGTAGTCCTCCAGGACAGGGTTGGGAACCACTGGTCTAGTGGGTTTTTGGGCAGGAGCGATCTTCTCACACTCCTGCCTCGTGCAGATCTCTCACAGGAAATGGCTCGAAAGACTACAGGAGATCAAGGCAGTCATTTCCTGTGAGCGATCTGCAAGAGGCAGGAGTGTGGGAAGATCGCTCCTGCCCCGAAAACCCGCTAGACCACCAGGTAAGGCTTAAGGGGGGCTTACAGGGCTTAAAATAGCCAGGTGGAAGCGGGGGTTAGGGGCAGAACCGGCCTGAATATTATTCGCAGTTTTTTTAATATTTGCAGGCCAGCTCTGCTCCTAACTCCCGTGGATATGGAGGGAGAAGTGTATTTAGTTGCAATTTGTTGATGGTCATCCAATTTTTGATTTCCGAGAAGCATTTTAGGAGTTTCATGATCTGTCATGGGTTTCTCCTGGTGGTAGGTACAATTGGATGTCATCCACAAAGGAGTGAATCTGTATTTGGTATTTGTGGGCTATGTCTAGGACTGGTCTAATGTAGAGATTGAATAATAGGGGAGGGACAGTAGAGCCCCCCTGCGGAACACTGTATTTGATCATTCGGTTTCGATAGCGCATCGAGCAGTACGTCTTGAGATCTATTTTTTAGGAAGGAGGTGAACCATCGTAACGCTGTATCTCTGATTCCAATTTCAGAGAGCTGTGCAGCGAGGAGAGGATGGTCAATAGTGTAAAACGCTGCACTGAGATCCAGCAGCACCAAAAGGTCATCATTTACCCTTATCCGTGAGTTTTCAGCAGACGTAGATGATTTCGAGAAGGATGGTTTCCGTACTGTGGAATTTCTTGAATCCTGTTTGGAAGGTGGATAGAACTTTGTTTGTCAAAGGAGTGTAATTGGTTTAACACTGTTTTTTCCTGATGTGTAATATGTGATGGTTTTATTTTAGAAGATAGGGTTATTGAATTTGGAATTAGAGCTTTCTTTAAACAAATGTGTTTCTGTTCTAGCTACTCTAATAACAAGGGAGGGAGTGTTTGTAATGTAATAGAGCTGTAGGCATAAATAGGTCTTGCCTACAGTGTTACTGCATCCTAAGGGAGAACGGTGAAACGAGGAACATAAATGTGTGTAATGGAATTTTGTTTAGCACTCAAAATTAATTTATGATCCCCAGTGATCAGATCTGAATTTTCAGCCCCTGAACAATACTGATAAGCAAGGACGAGCTAATTATTATAATAATAAAAATAAAGGCTATTTATTTCATGCAAGTGTAACAACCAAACATGAAAACACAAGTGACTTAGGATAATATGCAAAATAGCTTGGGAAAATGAGACACACATTCTTATTGGCACACCTCTCTGTTCACAAGTTCAGGTGATTTTTCCATGTTTTCAAACTAGCCCATTGTGTGCTAGCTCTTTGAGGTTTGGGAGTTCTTTTAGCTAATAAGTGTAATTAAGTAGTAGTTTCAATCGAAAAAAAACAGCAAGAAACTCTTATTTGCTCAAAATACATTAGCAATGTGATATGGTACTCCGAATATGATAGAGCTGTAAAATTATTTCAGTTCTCTAAGGAAACCCATTTATGATCAAATTATTTGAAGGAATGATGAGGTCCAAGAATTACAATTCTGTGGCTTTCTTATGCAGTTTTAGCTTTCCACTTTATTTCTGTTATGAAACAGGAATGTAGCTTAATCAAGTAGGGACAGGAAACAAAGCTACACTTAACTCCATGCACTCATTTCAATATTTTTATATTAGTGTCTTTATGGCTACCTATTCTGTGAAGTTGCACAGAGTCGGTTCAGAGATTGACCACTAGGATGGTCTCAGGACTTAAGGATCTCCCATATGAAGAATGTCTAGGTAGGTTGCAGCTATACTCTCGAGGAACGCAAAGAGAGAGGGGAGACATGATAGAGACGTTCAAATATGTTACTGGCCGTATGGAGATGGAAGAAGACATCTTTTTCCTTATAGGACTTACGGCGACAAGAGGGCATCTGCTCAAAATCAAGAGTGGGAGATTTCATGGGGACATTAGAAAGCATTTCTTCACCGAAAGGGTAGTTGATCGTTGGAATGATCTTCCACTTCAGGTAGTAGAGGCCAACAACGTGCTCGCTTTTAAGAATAAATGGGATAAACATGTGGGTTCACTTCGAGGAAGTGCTTAGGGGGGTGGGTTATCCGAATGGGCAGACTTGTTGGGCCGTCGGCCCTTTTCTGCCGTCATTCTGTATGTTTCTAACAAATAGAATCCCCTTGTACTGTGTACCTGAACTTTCTACCTCTCTTACAGGAGAAGGAAAGGAAAGAAGAAGAAACGTTGTAGATTGCCTGGGGTAGACTCCGTTTTGAAAAGCCTTCCTGTTGAGGAGGAGGAGGAGGAGGAGAATGATGAAAACTGTAAGTTGAATGTTTATATTGTAGCCACCACCAGAGTCTCTAAGCAGGACTCAACCATGCCCCTAGTGGCCACAGCCAAAATAGATCCTGGCGTGTGACTCAGAAAGGAGTCAACCCTGCAGGGACTGAAAATATTATATAAACTTCTCACAACTTCCAACAGCAATAGTTCTCCAAAAAGAATAGTTTTAATAGTCAGAATGTGCCAAGTCAAAATGAAATGTAATTTCCAAAAAAAAACCAAACTTCAGGGGAAAATCCTGTGTATCGCTCAGGATTTCCCTACACAGTTCACTTAACTCCCAAAACTGTACTTTTTTACTCAGTTTCTTTTCCAAAATTCTTTCCCCAGCCTGCTCAATGCAGGTCCCAGGTAAGTCTAGCTTCTTAGCTGTAGCAGTTCAAGCATTCAAACAGCCCAAACACAAAAGTCTCCAGCTAACACAGCACTGCTGGGGCCTGGAGAATTGCCTCAAATTTGCATTATGTAAAGCACAAAAACAGCTTTCTAAATTCCCTCCCAAACCTCTCCCACAAGACAATCTTGACTTCTTTAGCACTCTCCAGACCAGTAGAGGTTAACTTTACGATTGGTATATATCTAATCATGACCAGCAGGTGGAGACTGAAAACAAAACTTTGGGACAGTATATCCTAGCCCCTCCTCTCTATTTCCCTCAGTCTTCTTTCAGTCTCCAGCAGGTGTTGAGTGATCTGTACCCATCTCCCTTGGTAGGGCTGTTGGAATTTGTTTAGAGGTTTATTGTCCCTGTTTTTAGCCGGACGGAGCTTGGACGGACTCTGTTTGGGGGTTCGTCCGACCTCGGGGGTGTCAAACCCGGCGGGTCACGAGCGGGGTCCCTCCCCCCACTTCCTCCACCTCCCCATATTTTTTTAGAGGAGCCTCAGCAGTAAGCCTTGCCCCCTAAATCAAGCAAGGCATATTGCTTCGAGAGCCTGTGGAGTCTGTTCTGTAAAAAAAAAAAAAAAAAAAAAAAAATCCTGAGGTAGTGCTGGTCTGGAGGGTTGTATCCCTTTAAGAAAACTGTATTTTACTGTATTTTTTCAACTAACCGGCACTTTTTTACAGCTAGGTCGCGTATGGAGCAATGAGCACTTCTAAAGGGAAAAAGTGCTCATTGTGCTCCAGACGCGAGGCACTCGCGGCCGGCCTGTGCAAGCGGTGTTCAGGCCGGTGCGGTGGAGGAGCTCCGTCGGCAGCGGCTGCAGGCGCCCAGAGCTCCCCGCCGATGGTGCCTCGCGAGTCGGCAGGGAACGGTGGAGAAGCCCGGTCTTCTCCGTCCGCCCACGGAGGGATTCCCCGAGCCGCCGACGGTCGGGTTTTAGAGGATTCCCTCTCAGCTGATATTTTGACAGCTGATGCCGGCTTGCCTGTTTTAGCGGCTGAGACTATTCAGGTCTCTCAGCCGCTTCAGGCTGTGGAGGGAGCTGTTTTGGCGGGAAAGACGCCATCTTCTCTGTCTGGCCCCTCCATTTTGTCTTCCACCTCAGGTGACCTTCCCCCTGTTTTGTCTAAGCAGGGGCAGGTTTCTGCTGGGTCCCCTGCTGTGGCAGGGAGTCCCTTGGGACCCTCGGGGGGTTTTTCCCCTGATTTTTTCTTTTCATTATGCAAAGCCTATTTTCAGGCGGCTGGGGGTCCCGGTTGCGCCCAGGGGGTCTCGGGGGGTGGGGTTTCCTCCGCGCTCCCTGCGGCTTTGCCTCTCTCGTCTGACGTGACGTCCCCTCCGCCGCCTCTCTTGTCCAAGCGTCCGCGGGTGTCGTGGGACGAGGATTTGTGGTCGGAGGAACGTGTCGGTATGGAGGAGGACCTGGACCCTTCTGAGGAATTCCAGGACCCTCTGGAGGGGACGGAAGCTGGCGGCGGGTTGTCGGGTTTCCCGTTCTCCAGTGACGAGGCGTCCGTGGTGCGCCTTTTTCAGAGAGATGAGCTGCCTGACCTTATTCAACAGGTTTCTTCGGCTTTGCGTTTTGAGGACGCGCCGCCGGAGACTCCGCGTGTGGGGGACCCTCTGTTACGAGGGATCCGTTCCGTTTCCCGCTCTTTTCCTATGCATCAGGATATTCGGGATATTATTCTTGAGCAGTGGAAAACGCCGGAGACGCCGTTTCGGCTGGCGCGCAGCATGGCTCGCCTGTATCCCATTCCTGAAGGGGATCGGGCTACGTTAGCTTCGCCAGTCGTGGATGCGGTGGTCTCGGCTATTTCCAAGCGGCATACCGTGCCTGTTGAGGGCGGTTCTGCCTTGCGGGACTCTGAGGAGCGCAAATTGGAGAACATCCTTAAGCAAAATTTTCAAGTCTCTGCTTTTGGGGTCCAGGCGGCTATTTGTGGGGGACTGGTCGCTCGCGCCGTGTTTCGGTGGGCGGAGCGGGTCTTGGATCGAGAGTCTGACGACTGGTCTCTGGTGGATCAGGAGGTAGCAAAGATTGAGATGGCTGCCTCATTCCTCTCGGATGCTCTGTATGACTTGGTGCGGATCTCGGCTAAGTCCATGGCTTTTGGCGTGGCCGCAAGGCGTGTGTTGTGGCTGCGCGCTTGGGCGGCGGATGCTGCGTCCAAAGCTAAGCTTACTAAATTTCCCTTTCGGGGGTCGTTTTTATTTGGAGAGGACTTGGATAAGTTAATTCAGACTCTGTCGGACTCGAAAGTTCCCCGTTTGCCGGAGGACCGTGCCCGCCCGGCGTCTCGGGGGGGTGCGGCCCGGGGGCGTTTGCGGGAATTTCGCAAGTATCGCCCTGGGCGTGGGGCTGCTTCTTTCCAGTCTCCGGGGTTTTCCCGGGGTCGGTTCTTCCAGCGCATGCAGCCCTTTCGGGGGGCCCGTCGGGGGGCAGGGAACCCCTCCGCCGGTTCCCCCGCTTCCCGTCCTGCACAATGACGCCTTGCCGGCGCCCCCCTTGGTTCCGGTGGGGGCCCGGCTGCGCGACTTTTTTCCCAAATGGGCCGAGATCACGTCCGATCAGTGGGTCCTGGAGGTGGTGCGGGACGGTTATGCCCTGGAGTTCGCCCGCTCTCTGCCGGATTTTTTCCTCGCTTCTCCGTGTCA
The DNA here is from genome assembly GCF_902459505.1 of Geotrypetes seraphini. Lineage (NCBI taxonomy): Eukaryota > Metazoa > Chordata > Amphibia > Gymnophiona > Dermophiidae > Geotrypetes > Geotrypetes seraphini. The sequence continues at coordinate 170,702,399 of NC_047089.1, read as the reverse complement.
GACTCCGGGGAAGAAGCAGGCTTTTCGCCAGACCCTTCAGCGCTTGCTAGATCTCAGGGCAGTAGTTCCGGTGCCCCCCCCGGAGTGGGGCACGGGCAGGTACTCCATTTACTTTGTGGTGCCCAAGAAGGAGGGGACTTTTCGGCCCATCCTCGATTTGAAAGGGGTCAACAGGGCTCTCAAGGTTCCCTCTTTCCGTATGGAAACGCTGCGGTCGGTCATTCTGGCGGTTCAGCCGGGGGAGTTTCTCACTTCTCTCGATCTGACGGAGGCCTACTTGCATGTTCCTATTCGGACCTCTCATCAGCGTTTCCTGCGCTTTGCGATCTTGGGTCGGCACTATCAGTTCTGTGCGCTTCCCTTTGGGCTGGCCACGGCTCCCCGGACGTTCACCAAGGTGATGGTGGTCGTCGCGGCAGCCTTGCGGTCGGAGGGCATTCTGGTACACCCCTACCTGGACGACTGGTTAATTCGGGCCAAGTCGTTGCAGGAAAGCTACCGGGTTACGGCTCGGGTGGTGGAGTTTCTCCGGTCGCTGGGCTGGGTGGTCAACCTTTCCAAGAGTCGGTTGGTTCCGGCTCAGCGTCTGGAGTACCTCGGGGTGCTGTTCGACACCTCCTTGGGGAAGGTCTTCCTCCCAGAGGCCCGGGTGAGCAAATTGCAGTCTCAGATTCGCCTGCTTTTGGCGTCCCGGTGTCCTCGGGCGCGAGATTTCCTCCAGGTCCTGGGGTCGATGGCGGCGTCCCTGGACGTGGTGAGGTGGGCGCGGGCCCACATGCGTCCTCTTCAGTATGCTCTGCTCCGGAGGTGGTCTCCCCAGAGGCACGGGATGGATGTTCCGGTTCCCCTGCGAGGCTTGGCGCGCTGCAGTCTGCGTTGGTGGCTCCGGACCCCTCACCTAGTTCAGGGGGTGGGTCTGGATCTTCCGCAGTGGACGGTGCTCCTTACGGATGCGAGTCTCCTGGGTTGGGGGGCCCAGTGTCTGGGTCACTCTGCTCAGGGAACCTGGTCCACGGAGGAGGCCTCCTGGTCGATCAACGTGTTGGAGACCAGGGCGGTCCGGCTGGCGCTGTTGGCTTTCCACTCCCTTTTGTTGGGCAAGTCGGTCAGAGTCCTGTCGGACAATGCCACGGCAGTGGCTTATGTCAATCGTCAGGGGGGCACCAAGAGCACTCTGGTGGCGCAGGAGGCGGCTCGGCTCATGGTTTGGGCGGAGTCGCATCTTCTGGACCTCTCGGCCTCTCACATTGCCGGGGTAGAAAACGTTCAGGCGGACTTCCTCAGTCGTCACTTCTTGGATCCGGGAGAGTGGTGTCTCGGCGCCGAGGCGTTTCAGTTGCTAGTGCGTGCTTGGGGGCAGCCCCTGATGGATCTGATGGCTACAAGTGGCAACGCCAAAGTACCCCGCTTCTTCAGTCGTCGCAGGGACGGTCTGGCCGAGGGTCTGGATGCTCTGGTCCAACCGTGGCCAACGGAGGGGCTGTTGTATGTGTTCCCTCCTTGGCCATTAGTAGGCAGAGTACTGCTTCGCATTGTTCGCCATCCGGGGCTGGTGGTCTTGGTGGCTCCGGATTGGCCTCGTCGTCCGTGGTATGCGGATCTGGTGAGGCATCTGGTGGCGGATCCTCTTCCTCTGCCTCTCGAGTGCGATCTTCTGACGCAGGGTCCCATTCCCATGTTCGACCCGTCTCCCTTTTGTCTTACGGCTTGGCTCTTGAAAGGGGCCGCCTGAGTAAGAAGGGATATTCCGACAAGGTGATCTCTACACTTTTGGGGTCCCGGAGGCTTTCTACCTCTCGGGCTTATGTACGGGTTTGGCGTCTGTTTGAGGAATGGTGCCGAGCGCGGGGAGTGGTCTCCTTTCGCGCTTCTCTGCCTAACATTCTGGAGTTTTTGCAGGATGGCCTGGATAGGGGCCTGGCCTGGTCTTCTCTTCGGGTTCATCTGGCGGCCCTGTCGGCTTTTCGGGGGCTGGTGACAGGTCAGCGTTTGTCAGCCATTCCTGATGTGATTCGCTTTCTTAGGGCGGCCAAGTTGCTCAGGCCTCCCATAAGGCCCTCGATTCCCTCTTGGGATCTCAATCTGGTTCTCTCTGTTCTAGTGCGCCCTCCTTTCGAGCCGTTGGATGGCTGTTCGTTGAAGGACCTTACGCTGAAGTCGGTCTTTTTGGTGGCCATTACTTCCGCTAGACGGGTGTCGGAGCTACAGGCTTTCTCTTGTAGGGCTCCCTTCCTGGAGTTTTCAAAGGAGCGGGTTGTTTTGCGGCCTGTTCCTTCCTTTCTGCCGAAGGTAGTTTCTCCTTTTCATGTCAATCAATCGGTGGTCCTCCCGGTCTTGGGTAGTCGGGAGGGTTCTTCTGAGCAACGACAGCTGCGCAAGTTGGATGTCGGTCGGGTCCTCCATGCTTATGTGCAGCGGACCCGGGATTTTCGGAGCTCCGATCATCTCTTTGTGCTTCTGGCGGGTCCTCGTCGGGGGGCTGGCGCTTCTAAGGCTACTATTGCGCGCTGGATCAAGGAGACGATCGCTTCCGCTTATCTTCTGAGTCAGAAGCCGGTTCCGGAGTTTCTCAAGGCTCATTCCACTAGGGGTCAGGCGGCTTCTTGGGCTGAGTCGTCGCTCGTGCCTCCGGTGGATATTTGTAAGGCTGCGGTTTGGTCCTCCTTGCATTCATTTGTTCGGCATTATCGGGTAGATGTTCAGGCGCGTCGGGACGCGGTGTTCGGTGAGCGTGTTCTGGTATCGGCCCTTCGGGGGTCCCGCCCGTGAGAGGGACTGCTTTGGTACGTCCCAATCGTAAAGTTAACCTCTACTGGTCTGGAGAGTGCTAAAGAAGGAGAAATTAGGTTCTTACCTGCTAATTTACTTTCTTTTAGCTTCTCCAGACCAGTAGAGGTCCCCACCCTGTCTGTTGTTGTTGTTGTTGGGGCTGTTGCGCGGGCAGTTTTTGGTTTTTGCTGCGGGTTCTAGTATTTTTCTAGGGCCGGGGAGAATTGAAGAACAGCGGCTGTGGCTCGGCTGGCTTAGCTGGCGAGCTGTGGGGACCTTCTTCCTTCGGGAATTTCTCCTCTGCATTTTCCAACAGCATTTTTTGGGTATGTTATTGGTTACTCCTTTCGGAGTATTGTTTTTTCTCTCTGTTGTTTCCAGTTCTTGGTTCTGCTTGGCTATTCGGCAGACTGAGGGAAATAGAGAGGAGGGGCTAGGATATACTGTCCCAAAGTTTTGTTTTCAGTCTCCACCTGCTGGTCATGATTAGATATATACCAATCGTAAAGTTAACCTCTACTGGTCTGGAGAAGCTAAAAGAAAGTAAATTAGCAGGTAAGAACCTAATTTCTCCTTCCTGCAAGCATGGGCTGAGAACAAAAGACAGCAATCAAAAACCCCACAGTTCTGGTAGTAAATAAAAAGGCAAAAAGATATCCTCAGCAAAATCAGCAGCAGTCAAAAGAAAAAAAAACCCAGTTTCATTCAAATGTCTCCAAACACAGAAAAATAAAAAAAAACCTCACAGCTCTGCAATCAATTCTGCTTGGCAGCCAAATCCACATCCATCCCTTCTGGTTCTTGGAACAGCTCCTGTGGAATCAGTGTTTCCTGGAATTCCATCAGCTCCTCCTGGGCTGGAGCTGCAACTTCACTGGAAAAACCTGCCTCCTCCACTTCCATCGGGTCTGGCAGCATATCCTGGCTTAGGCTGAGGAGCTGTTCCTTGGGGAGAGGCTTGTTCCTCTTCCCTATCCTCTCTAACAGCCTAGTCAAATCCTCAGGTTTTTCAGTGTGAGAGCCATGCCCTGTCCTAGCTGAGCCTGCTCTCACCTGGGCACCCTTGGGCTCCCCCGGTGGACACCAGGGAAATAGCATTGCTCCTTCCTATCAGGAATATGTTTAAAACCTATGTCTCTAGCTCTGCTGTGTGGAGGGTAGTGACTGTAGGGTTTCCCTATCCCCCCATTCTGGGTCTGTGACATCATCAAGCTGGTCAGACTGGTACTGGGAGCTGGTGTTGGAATTCGGGCTTCTTGCCACCCTTTCTCCCAGTTTTAACAGTGATCATGGCAGGCCCGGAGCCTTACTGGTCACAATATGGGTCCCAGATGTTTTCTGGCAATCCAAAACTGGAATGCCAAACCCTAAGACAGGACTCGCTTCTCTGAAAATTCTTAAAGTAATTGAACCTAAATTGAATCGGGTCACTCCACATGGCATATTTGAAGCTTATGATGCTGCATATGGCAGTGTGAGCCTCTGCTGTATGCAGAAGTTTTAATTGTCTTTTGACAACTGTTTAATACCTACAAACAGTATTTCTTGCTCCATAAAACCCACTTTTTTCCCCAAAAAAAGTGGGTGGAAAAGTGGGTGCATCTTATGGAGCGAATACAATTTTTAAAATACCTCCTTCATCACCCGGTACCTTTTTTTTAAAATGCCAGTGTTCCAGCGCGATCTCGCCAGGAGCTTTCAGCACTCCTGCTGAATGGCTGCATCCTTTCTTGCTGAAGAGCAGCGCATAAGGCAGGAGCGCAAGCTTTTTGCTTCCTATCTGGGCCCGCGCCACTCCATGAATGACTGCTGTCAGTTCTTGCAAATCGTGAGAACTGATTGCATCCATTCACAGACCGTCGCGGGACTAGATAGGAAGCGAAAAGCTTGCACGCCTACCTTATGCGCTGCTCTGCAGCAAGAAAGGAGGCAGCCATCTAGCAGGAGCGCTGAAAGCTCTTGGCGAGACCGTGCTGAACCACCGGTATTTAAAAAAGGTACCGGGCAGGGGGCTGCCTACCACCAGACGCACCTACATGTAGAGGAGGAAAAACCAAGAAGAAAAATTATGAACCAAATTTTTTTTTTCTTGGTTTTTCCTCCTCTACATGTAGGTGCATCTTATAGTCAGGTTCGTCTTATAGACCGAAAAACACGGTAAATATGTAGAGCCATTGCTGCTCAAAGTGCTTAATTTTCAGGTCCCACTTGTGATAAATTCTTTTATTCATATAGTTTAGTGCAGCTGATAAATAATTGTATGACATATTATTATTCTATCTGTAATTTCATGAATAAGCTTTCTACATTTATGTCAAAGTTAAATTCAAGGATTTCAAACTGAACATGCCCTACACATTCAGTAAATCTGCGGTATTGCGGTATATAAGCTGTTATTATTATTATTATTAAAGTTGTTCACTTTTAATGATTTTATTTAACATTTAATTTTTGAGATTTTTGATACGCCACCTTTTTCTAGTGCAACCAAATGGGACTTAGCCTCAAATTACTGCAGCAGTATTAATGATCTCGGAGGCAAAATAAATTCTGTTACATCCCCTCTGGATTCAGTACGCTAGGTGTTCAATCCCTTCCTGCAATCTGGGAGTTGCAGAAATCCAAACGCTTTTCTGAGCACATGTTCCTCCTACCTTAGAGAGAGAGTTAGAGCCCTCTTCAGTTTAAATTTCTGTAGGCGATCCATGCAAAAGTCTTCTGTTCTGCATCTTTTTTTGTGGTGTTGTGTTTTTTTTTGTTTTTTTTTATGGCTTGAGTGCCGCGAAACACCTTGTGATGGTTTTGCCAGAGGAAAGGATGCAGTCCCGTGGAGCCAGATTGCTGCTTCGCAGAGAAACTTTGGTGGACCTATGGAGCCAGCCTGCTGTGTGCCACCCTTCTAAGCCTCGGGGTCCATTCCTCTGGTAACTCGCTTGCCCTCTGACTTTCTCAGGGGGTTTAAGTGCAGGCTGTATACCTCCTGAGTAAAAATCCCTCTGGGTTTCGGGGCGCTGGCTGCATTTCCCTTCCCCGGTCGTGTAGAGAAGTTCCGTGGGGGCTGAGGGTACAGTCAGGGTCCATTCGACTGGCAGTCCGAAGATGAAGATCTTGAAGGTCACTTTGGAGCAATTCTGAGGCAGAAAATCTTTTTCCTCCATTCAGCTGCAGTAAAAAGAGCTGACAAGCAAGGCACTTCAGTGACTGTGAGTATACCTTTATTATATCCTATGGGAGCTTCGGGGGTGATCTTTGAAAGACTATAAAATTCATTTTTATGAGTTTCTGTGGGTAGGGTTCAGGGCGCCCACTTTCCCAAACCCCAAATCGTTTTTTTTCTATTTTTGGATTTGCTTTATTTTTGCCGGGTTTTTTTTTTTTTTTTTTTAGCACAAATTTACTGGCAGTGGCCACATTGGATATTTATTGATCTTTTTTTCAAAGTTTGATTTCTGCCTCGAACCCCCTCGATTTGGTTGGAAATCAATTGTGATGGACTCCTCAGCCCCTAATCTGTTGAGTACAAATGTGGATTGTGCCAGATTGGCACTGGAACAGCGTCCGTGTACCATATGCCGCAGCATGATGGGAGAGGGGGTGGGAGCTTTGGGCTTCGCCTCTTATGAGTCCTCCAGGGCTGGAGAGCCAACCATGATTTTATCAAAAAGTCCTTGCTAGGGGCCGTTCTGGAGATTGGCTCCTTTGGCAGAGCGCAAGTGCTTCAGTAGGACACTGCAGTGACCAAGGCATGTGACTTTCCCCTGGATTTTATTTGGCTCCTTTGTTGAGCTTATTCTTCAGACCCAGCTCGTTTGCCACAGCCAGTGTCCATGTCTCTTCCTTCCAAGCAGGTTGCTCCGGTGCCGGTGGTCCCTGTGCTGGAGCCCTCTTATCTAGCTATGTCTGTTCTGGATGGCATTTGTTGTCATACGGATATTATGCCTATCCTGTCTCCTGACACTTTCTATTTTGGCTCTTGTTAATACCAAGTCCTGCACCTGGGAGAATGGTCCCTCTTACAAAGAGCCTTCCATCTTATCATGCAGTGCTGTAGCCTGCCACAGCTAGACTTGATGGCTTCAACCAGGACCTTGTAGTCAGGTACTTCTTCAGTCGCACTATAGAGTGTGGAATTTTAGGTCTGGATACCTTGGTTCTGCCCATGCTGGCTTACGACCTCCTTTATGTGTTCCCTCTGTGGCCTCTGGTCGGTCGATTCATCTGCTGGATAGCGTCACATCCCTGCCTAGTGATTCCAGTGGCTCCAGATTGGCCTAATTTTCCGTGGTATGTGGATCTTGTATATCTTCAGTGGGACTGGGAACGAAAACACCCTCTTCTTCGCAACCTTCTCTTTCGGGGTCTGGTGCCCATGGGGCCCGACAGTGCTTTGGTCTTTTGGCATGGCTCTTGAGCTCTCAGCCTTGATGGAGTACAGTTATTCTGATGTAGTTGCTTTGACTTTTTTGAAATCTAAGAAAACCTCTAATTTGGCCTCTTATGCCACAGCCTGGAAGGCTTCCCAACAGTGGTGTGCCAAGGACCCGGTAGGGCCTGAGCAGACTCTCTTTCCGGTGGTTTTGTCTTTTCTTCCAGTGAGCTTGGATATGGGTTTAGCTGTGGCCTCCCTTAAGGTTCAGGTAGCGGGCTTTTCATGCTTCCAAACACATAGGGGTTCTAGTTTGCTTACTGCTCATCACGATGTGCCCAGGTTTCCCCTGTGTGGAATCTTTACCTTGTACCTGCAGGGCCTTAAGGAAGATCCATTCGAGCTACTGAAGGATGCATCTCTTCTTAATCTGGCTATCAAGTCTGTCTTTCTGGTCACCATTATCTTGGCACAATGTTATTATCCCAGGACAAGCAGGCAGCATATTCTCACGTGGATGATGTCATCCAAGGAGCCCTGGCACGGAAGGTCCCAAGTACATTGCCACTTTAAGAACTTTAGAAATTTTGCGACCGACTGCACCACGCATGTGCGAGTCCTTTCCACGCAATGTAGGCGCACAGCTCCTCAGTTCAGTGTTTTCTGTGGAGCTGTTCAGTCCCGTTGTTGAACATTCGTTCATTTTTGTGCTTGCCTTCCCGCTTGCGTGTACTTTTTTCCTTTTTTTCTTCTTGTCTTTACTGTTTTTCTTTAAAGTTAAAAAAAAAAAAAGACATTTCTTTTTTCATTTGCCTTCGGGCTTTCTACGTTGGGACCTTTCTTCCCTCCTCAGCCTCTTGCGTTTGATTTGGTTGAGGTGGTATTCCCTAACTTAATGTCTCGGCCATTATCCGGTTTTAAGAAGTGCAGCAGGTGCCAACGGACTATCTCAGTGACAGACCTGTATAGTTGATGCATAAAGTGTCTAGGAGTGGAGCACCGCATCAACTCGTGCACGCGTTTTTCACCTTAAAAAAAGCGCACCTTAAAAAGCCGCCTTCTACAGTAAAAACAACTTTTCGGTGCCAGTATGGAAGGGGATCATTCTTCACCTTCAACTTCTATGGCACTGCCTACAAAGGTGCAGCAGTTTGCGGCACAAGTAGTAAAGGCACCATGTTCCGCGACATTCCGGTAAAGGTACCACTTTCAACAGCACTGCCAGTGAAGGCACCATCCTTCAAGGTGTCACGACCTTCCTTGGCATCGTCTTCTACTCCGGAGTCGCAACCTCTTGGTCCTTCAGGTAAGCCAGCGAGGAAGTCACCAGTCTCCCAGGTGGGGTTGGCCACTAAGGCATTGAGTCCAGTCATGCTGGCCAAACGACGACCCCTTTTGCGACTCACTCCAAAATCTAGGGGTTTCTCCTCATCGGAGTCATCCTCTTTGGAGCAGGTCGCGGCACCGATGGCACCGGCGTCAAAGCCACGTGTACCAGTGCCGTCTGTGGAGCAAGTAGTGGCACCGATGATACAGATGACAATGCCACAGGTACTGGTAGCTACTTTGAAAGAACAATTTAAACAGTTCTTTCGTGCAGAGTATAGTCACATATTTAATATTTTGACCCCTGCATCGGCTCTGCTGGTACCGGCCCAGCCTGATAGTACCAACACCAGGGCTGTCAGTACCATTACTCAGTCTTTGTTTCTGTCTCCTGGACTTCAGCACCATCTATCATCCAGGCATGTATCCAAGACTACAGCTTCCAGCTGCAGCTCTTCCAAGCATTCGCCTTCTCCTTGATGCTCACATTTGAGTAAGTATTCTCACAAATCCAAGCATTTCTCTTTTAAACATTCAGAAAAGCGTAAGCATCAGACCCCTTCTCCTTCCCAGACTCGGTATCGATGTTGCAAGAGACATAGATCTCAATCAACAGTAGTGGACTCTGATCTTCACCTTAAATCTTCTCTTGGTGCTTCTCCTTCAACAACAGAAGTTGATGACTCTTCTGAGGGATCTTCACCTCTCTCTCCTAAAGAGTCATCCCCTCCAGAGACTATTTCTTTCTCTCGTTTTATTAGAGAACTTGGTAAAGACATGTCTCTTAAGCTGGAAGCTGATTCTAAATATACACCTGAATACATGGAAACTATGGACATCAAGCAACCTCCAATGGAGGTGCTCAAGCTTCCTCTTCATGCTATTTTGAAAGATACTCTTTATAAAAATTGGGAATCTCTGTTATCAGTGCCAGTGGTGCCTAGAAAGCTGGACTTCACTTACAAAATTGTTCCAACTGCAGGATATGTCAAACCTCGGCTTTCTCACCAATCCTTAGTGGTAGAATCTACACTTAAAAAAATCTACCTCCTCTAAGGTGTATACCTCTGTTCCATCTGGGAGAAAAGGTTGCACTATGGATAGATTTTGGCATACGCCTCTATCAAAATTCTATGTTGAATAGTACAGTGAATAACTGCATTTTCCACTTCACATGCTATTTGAAGCAGTTGTTGAAGCAATTGCCTATGTACCAAAAATATCTTCCCTCTCATTATGATAAGGGGTTTCAACAATTGGTTTCTACCCTTCTACAGTTACAACATTTGGTTCAGTCTGCCTACGATTCTTTTAAGCTGTCTTCTCGAGCTTCTTCTATGTCTGTGGCCATGAGAAGGCTGGCCTGGCTCAGAGTGGTTGACATTGATGTTAATCTTCAAGACATACCATGTCTTGGTGATGTGCTTTTTGGAGATATAATTGAAATGCCACTCAAAAAGCTCATCGCTCATGAAAAGTCTTAGGACTCATTAGTTGAACCTAAACTAAAGGCTTCCACATCACGTCCATTTAAACCATCTACGTCCTACCAATGACGTTATGCTCCTAAACCATCTTCTGCTTCAAGACCTCAGCAGAAGAAGCGAAAACAGCAGAGGTCTCAGAAACCTCAACAGTCTGCTTCTGCTAATTCTACTCAATGCTTTTGACCACTTACTCGAGAACATAGTTTCAATCCAGTTGCCTTTGCCTCTAACTCAACCCATCGGAGATCACCTACAACTTTATTCTCATTGTTGAGAGCTAATTACATCCGACCTCTGGATTCTCAACATCATCTGGGACGGGTACTCCCTTCATTTTCTCACTATACCACCAGATCATCCTCCAAGAGAGTCTGTTTCCAATCTCCTTCACCCCTCCCTTCTTCAGGAGATCGAGAATTTACTCCTTCTCAATGCCATAGAGAAGGTTCCTCCGGAGCAAGAGAACATGGGTTGTTTTGTTGGGTTTTTTTTTTTTGGGGGGAAGAGGTTACTCTCAAAATTTTCTTGTCACCAAGAAGACAGGGGGTCTTTGACCTATATTGGATCTCGGAGCTCTTGTCAAATTACTGGCCAAAGAAAAATTCTGAATGTTATCCCTAGTAACGTTGTATCCCCTACTGAATCACAACAATTAGCTATGCTCTCTAGACCTAAAGGAGGCCTACATTTATATCCCAATTTATCCGGCTTCCAGGAAGTACTTCAGGTTTTGGGTGGCACAACACCACTACCAATACAAGGTTCTACCTTTCGGTCTGGCATCCATTCCCAGAGTCCCTATCAAGTGCCTGGTAGTAATGGCAGCGGCCTTGAGATCTCGGGACCTTCAAGCCTTTCCCTATCTGGACGACTGGCTCATCAAGGATCTCTCTTACAAAATGTACTTTCAGCGACACACCGGATGGTGTTTTATCTTCAAAGTTTGGGATTCGAAATCAACTTCCCCCATATCTCAACTTCAACCATCTCGGCAACACCAATTCATTGGTACTCTCCTAGACATGACTCAACAACGTCAAGACACCCTTGCTCAACTCTGCCATCAAATTGTCCAGCTCCAGTCTCTGTCGACAAGACACATGATGGTTCTCCTAGGCCACATGGCTTCCACGGTCCACGTGACTCCATTTGCGAGACTCCACCTGAGAATCCCTCAATGGACTCTGGCTTCTCACTGGTCACAGTCTCTGGATCCTCTCTCCCAACATATTGTTGTGACCTTATCTCTTTAACAATCATAATCTTCCAATCTTTCTAGAGGTTTGCTTTTTCAAACATCTCCCCATCAGAAAGTTCTCACGTTGGATTCATCAACCTATGCTTGGGGGGCTCATCTGGGTGGCCTACTCACTCAAGGTCTATGGACCTCCAGAGTCCGACGCCATCATATAAATCTATTGGAACTCGGAGCGATTTTCAGTGCTCTCAAAGCTTTTCAACATCTCATACAAGATCAAGTTCTCCTTGTCCGGACGGACAATCAAGAAACAATGTATTATGTAAACAAGCAGGGAAGAACAGGGTCTTTCCTTCTCTGTCAGGAGGCTCAAAAAATTTGGAATTGGGCAATTCCTCGCAACATCTTTCTCAAAGCAGTTTACATTCAGGGGGAAAAGAATTCTCTGGCAGACAAGATCAGTCGCATTTTCAACCTCACGAATGGATCCTGAATTCAACAATTTTCCATTCCATTTTCTCCCAATGGGGGGCACTGTAAATAGATCTCTTTGCGTCTCCCCACATCACAAGCTACCCCATGTTTGCTCCCAGCTCTACTCACATCATCACCTAGAAGTGGACACTTTTCTCCTGGATTGGACGAACAAGCTCCTTTATGCTTTCCATCTTTTCCTCTTGTTCTCAGGACACTTGCCAAGCTCAAGCAGGAGTTTGCCACCATGATTCTGATAGCTCCTCGGTGGCCCAGACAACTGTGGTTTTCTCTTCTACTTCAACTCAGTGCCAAGGAACTAATCTCTCTACAAATTTTTCCATCTCTTCTCACGCAGAGTCAAGGTTCTCTTCTTCCCAACCTTCATTCTCTACATCTGACAGCTTGGTACCTCTCGGGCTGAGTTTTGCTGATCTTCACCTCTCTCAGCCTGTTTGTCTTATCTTAGAAGCCTCCAGAAAACCGTCCACTCAACAACGTTAACACCAAAAGTAGATAAGGTTCTCTTCGTGGTGTCGTTTTAATCATGAACAACTGAAATCCATCTCAGTTTCTCGAATCTTGGATTATCTTCTCCATTTGTCTTATTCTGGACTCAAATCTACATCTGTTAGAGTTCATCTCAGCGCTTTCATCAGTCAGTGGATGGTAAACCTCTCACTGCCCATCCTCTCATCTCCAGGTTCATGAAATGACTTTTCAATGTCAAACCACCTCCTGTGGTATGGGATCTTAATGTGGTTCTAGCTAAGTTGATGAAGCCTCCATTTGAACCAATGTCTGACTCACCTTAAATAGCTTACTTGGAAAGCCGTCTTCCTCATGTCTCTCACTTCTGCCAGAAGGGTGAGTGAACTTCCAACATTGGTGGCGGATCCACCATTCACATTATTCCATCATGATAAGGTTGTGCTTAGTACTCATCCAAAGTTCTTATCAAAGATTGTTACTGAATTTTATCTCGATCAATTGATTGTGCTTCCAGTATTTTTTCCAAAGCCTCATTCTCATTCTAGAAAGACAGCTCTTCATACTTTGGACTGCAATCGAGCATTAGCTTACTATTTGCAAAGGTCTAAATCACATAGGTCATCTCCCCAGCTTTTCGTCTCCTTTAATTGTAACAAGTTGGGGCATCCTGTTTCCAAGAAAATGATATCCTACTGGCTGGCCGCATGCATCTCGTTCTGTTACGCTCAGGCTGGGCTGCAACTGGAGAGTCGGGTCACAGCCCATAAAGTTAGAGCAATGGCAGCTTCAGTAGCTTTTCTCCATTCCACACCTATAGAGGAAATCAACAAGGCTGCCACTTGGTCCTCAGTTCATACATTCACCTCACATTACTTCTGGAATCTTTTTCCAGACGGGATGGGCACTTCGGTCAAACAGTATTACAGAATTTATTTTCCTAAAGAAAGGCCAGCACTCTTACCATCCCATTCTGGTTAGCTTGGAGGTCAAACCACACAAGCCAAATGAGAAAAAGAATGCTATAAACCCCACACTCAAAAAATTCACAGCACAGCAAACATATGAACCATGAAACACAAACGGAGCTCTCTGGAAAATATATATGTGTATATGGTATATTCAAATACCCCAGGTTCAACGCATTCAAGATTTTTACTGTAAAAATTACCTCGAGGTAGGAAAAAGTCTTGGAGCCCCTCCTCCACCAACCAAACAACAAAGGTCGTGAAAAAGTGGAGGCTATCACGGGGTAAAGGTAAATCACTGGCATAAAAAACCTCCTCGTTTAATATTTTGCTAGAAAAAAGCCTTGTGCAATGCAAACCTTAAAGGTATCTGAATTTGCCATGAAGTTAATGCCTATAGCACCTAATACTCTTCTAGCCACAATGAAAAGAATATACTTATCTGAAATAGGAAATGAAAAACACACCGCACATCGATTTATCTGTCTGTGCAAAACCCGGATCCATGGGTTGTGTTTGAAAATTCATCCCTTTGGCATAATCAGCTTCATCGTGTTTGAATTTTTATATTTTTGTAGCCCTGCACTAAAGTTATTGATTTTCTTCTTTATTTCACCAAGTTGTGTGTCGAAATCCCCAGGGTCCAGTGTGCTCTTTAGCTCCCCCAGTTTCGTGCCTAATTCAAATTGAATTGACTCTGTAGCAACCCTTGTTCATTCAATAATAAGGACCATTAGATCTAAAGAACAGTTCAAAATACCAACCTATTTAGAGAGAAAATCCTTATCATTGACAAATAAAGTCAGTGCTTTAAGAATCCTTAACTCTCTCTGTATATACTCTTTTTTTACAATATTCAAACAGCTTGGTGGTCACCTACATGTGAGAATATGCTACCTGCTTGTCCTGGGAATAATGCACAGTGACTTACTGTAAAAGGTGTTATCCAGGGACATCAGGCAGATATTCTCACAACCCACCCACCTCCCCTGGTTGGCTTCTTACCTGGCTATCTTAACTGAGGAGACACATGTTTATGTTGGGTGGGAAAGCGCATGCGCGGTGCGGGCGGTCTCGAACTTTCTAAAGTTCTTAAAGTGGCAATGTACTTGGGGCCTTTCCTTGCTGGGGCTCCGTGATGACGTCACCTACATGTGAGAATATCTGCCTGCTGTCTCTGGATAACACCTGTTAAGGGTAAGTTAACTGTGATTTTTGGAGCTTCAGGCTCTTTCGAGCAGTGAACCCTTTCTACAGATCACGGAAGTGGGGGTGGTTCTCCATACAGTACCTTCTTTTCTATCGAAGGTGTTTCCGATTTCCATGTCACTCAGGAGGTACGTGTTTGCCTGTATTTCACTTCACGGGATTGATGTGAACAGATCAGATCTTCCAAAGCATGGACTTCAGGTGAGTCTTACTCCACTATTTGGAGAAGATTAATGACTTTTGGCAATCTGATCATCTCTTTGGCCTGACTAATCCATCTTGGCCAGGTGAGCCGACTTCTAAGTCCTCAATTGCCCGTTGGCTTTGTATGAGCATTTCTGTGACTTACATCGCCTGCGGTAGGCAGCCGCCGGTTTCTCTTACTGCCCACTTGACTAGATGTGTTGCTGCCTCATGGGTGGAGTCTTGAGCGATTCATCCAGATGAAATTTGCAGAATGGCTACTTGGTCCTCTTTTTATACCTTTACTCAGTTTTACCGAGTGAATGTGGTGGATCGCTCTGTTGCTGCTTTTGGGACTTCGGTGTTGTGGGCAGGCTCTTCTGTCCTCCCTAGACACTGCCATTGCTTTGGTACATCACCTAGAGTATGGAATCCGGAAGGGATGTAACAGAATGGAAGATTAGGTTTTTACCTTTGATAATCTTCTTTCCGTTAGTCCTTGTAGGATTCCATACGACCTACCCTCTTTGTGTAAGCTCCGTTGTTTAGAAATCACCGGCCTCAATTATTCTTATAGGCTTCAGGATCTTCCAGCAAGTCGACAGATCTAAGGGCAGTTTGCTCTTCTGTGAGTATGCATCATGCCGATGGCTGTTTCATGTGGGTGCTTGTTGCACATAGCAGGTTCTACATTGTTCCTCAATGTCTTTTCTATTACAGTTTGCCTGTTTATCACTTGTTTTTATATTTTGCAGAGCTGATCTTAAGAGAAATTGTTTGTTGCTGGGTAGGTTCCCCCAGGCCCCTTTATTTATCATTGAATTGGTTCCAGTATGGTTGCTTGGCTTTGAGACTGAACTGTAGGGGGCTCTAACTCACTAAGTTTTTGGATTTCTGCAACTCCTGGATTGCGAGAAGGGATTGAACACCTAAAGTATAGAATCCTACAGGGACCAACAGAAAGTCGAAGGTAAAAACCTAATCTTCCATTATTACACGTAGTTTCATAAATGCTTTGAGAATGAAGGGGTGGGGGAGACTTTGCTAATGGCTAAATGTTTTGTCCTTGATACAGCATTGAGTAGTTCTTCAGATGACAGTGATGAAGAATCGGATGAAGAAATAAAAAGTGAAGAAAGTGATATTGATGAAAAATCAGAAATGGTACAAGATGTATTTTTATTTTTTAAAATGATACATAGACTTTTTTGAAATAAAGCAGGATTCACATAGTTATTGAACAAAAATATGCCCATATTCTCATGACACCAATAATGTTGTCATATTTTTTTAGTGAGGGTTTCTGTTACTTATACATAGGAGTTCATATTTTAGCTGTTGATTCCCACTTTATGCAAAACTGCAGAAGGATATCACTTTGATCTTGAACTCCTCCCCTTCTGCAGTAGAGAACAGCTCTCCTTCAGTTTTTCCTTTTGCAAGCAAACTTAGAAGGTGTGTTCTGATCTGCTATGCCTCTTTTTTTGTTGCAGTTATTTTTCCATATGATTTTTGTTTGTAAATATTTATTCATTTTCATCTCTTACAACAAGTGTATAATAATCAATCAAAATAATTTCCATATGATTTTTAAATTTATTTGTGGCTTTGGTTCTTGGAGGTCCCCTTCTTAGACTTACTCTGCTGGGGAAAGGACACTTCCTGCATGGGTGGAGCCAGCCTACTTTGTGTCCCTTCAGGAGCTTGGGGTCTGTCTCACTGGGAGCGACTCACCTGTTGATTTCATCAGAGGCTTGAGGGCAGGCTGTGTGGCCTCTGACTAAGAACCCTCTAGATATCAGGGAGCTGACTGGGTAGCTTCTCCCCCCATCGGAATCTCAGGGGTAGGAGTCTCAGGGGTCGTGATCCATCCAACCTGCAGCCAGAAAATTTCCTTTGACGGTAGAGGTCTGATAATTTCTGAGGCAGAAATCCTTTACTTGCAAACAGGCTTATTCAGGGAAGCAGGCACCAGAAGTCACAGTGAGTACTCCCATTATTCTCTATAGGGAACATCGGTGAGGTGGAGGATCTGTAAATTTCATTTTTGAAGGTTTCTTGGGTTAAGATTTGGTTCTCCCTGCTCTCCCAAAATTTTAAAATTGCTTTTTTTTTTAATTGATCTGGCTTGAGAGCTGGAGCTAGGTCAGGTTTTCAGGATATCCACAATGAATATGTATGAGATGGATTTTCATGCACTGCCTCCTTGAGATGCAAATCTATCTCATGCATATTTATTGTGGATATCCTGAAAACCTGACCTGGCTCCGACTCTCGAGGACCGGAATTGCCTACCCCTGCCCTAGACCATTCTAGTCACAGATCCTGCGTTTTTTACACAAGAGTTGCCTTTTGATTGGTATGTTCCATGTGTCACAGGACGCGAGAGGAAGGGGCAAGAGCTTCAGGCTCTGCCCCTATCAAGTCTTCTGAGGCCTTAGAAACCCTGAAATCCCGGAAACTCTGGCCTAAGGGAAAGAGATCCTTCTCAAATGACCCAAGCAGCGATGGGGCGTAACACAAGTACATGGTGGTGGATGAATCTCCTCTTCCCCAGTCTGGGATTGTGCAAGGAGCCTCAAGTCCCCTGATGCAAGGCTTCTCTGATTTTTGTCAGCCTCTTATAGAAAACCTACTTAACAGGACCAGGAAGCACTGCGTGGCCAATGGGCGTGCTGGCTCTACCTCAAGGGAATCCTCCCAGGCAAGCATCCCCACCTCATACCATACCAGCTCCCAGCATTAGTGATCTTTCAGAGTAGGACTGTGATAGAAGCATAGAAACACGATGGCAGATAAAGGCCAAATGGCCTGCCCATCCGCAGTAACCCTTATCTCTTCCTCTCTCATGCTGCCTATCCTATGCTTTCTTGAAATCAGATACAGTCTCTGTCTCCACCACCTCTACAGGGAGACTGTTCAACGCATCTACCACCCTTTATGTAAAAAAAAGTATTTCCTTAGATTACCTCTTAACTTCATCCTATGCCGTCTCATTCCAGAGCTTCCTTTCAACTGAAAGAGACTCGATGCATGCACATTTACGTCACATAGGTATTTAAATGTCTCTATCATTTCTCCCCTCTCCTGCCTTTCCTCCAAAGTATACAGATTGAGATCTTTGTCTGTCCCCATATGCCTTAAGATGAAGACCGCGCACCATTTTAGTAGCCTTCCTCTGGACCTACTCCATCCTTTTTATATCTTTTTGAAGGTGCAGCCTCCATAATTGTACACAATATTCTAAATGAGGTCTCATCAGAGTCTTATACAGGAGTATCAATACCTCCTTTTTCCTATTGGCCATACCTCTCCCCATGCATCTAGCATCCTTCTATTTTTCGCCATCACCTTTTCAGCTTGTTTGGCCACCTTAAGATCATCACATACAATCACACCCAAGACCCACTATTCTGTCATGCACATAAGTTCTTCACCCCTAAACTGTACCGTTCCCTCATGTTTTTACAGCCCAAATGCATGACCTTGCATTACTTGGCATTAAATTTTAGCTGCCAAATTTCAAACCATTCTTCAAGCTTTGCCATGTCTTTCTTCGTTATTCATACCATCCTGGGTATCTACTCTTGCAGATTTTGGGTATCATCTGCAAAGAGGCAGATCCTACACAATAGCCATGCAGCAATATTGTTTATAAAAATGTTAAAAAGAACAGGCCCAAGAACAGAACCTTGAGGCACACCACTGGTAACATCCCTTTCCTCAGAGCGATCTCCATTGATCACTACCCTCTGTCGCCTTCCACTCAACTATTTCTTGACACAGCCCGTCACTTTGGGACCCCAGTTTATTTATTAGATTTCTGTGTGGAACACTGTCAAAGGCTTTGCTAAAATCTAAAAACTAGCGCATTCCCTCTAGTTCTCTGGTCACCTAGTCAAAGAAATTGATCAGATTTTTTTGACAAGACCTACCTCTAATGAATCCATGTTGTCTCTGGTCCTGTAATTCACAGGATTCCAGAAACTTCACCATTCTCTGTTTTAAAAGCATTTCCATTTATTTGCTTACCACAGAAGTCAGACTTACTGGCCTGTAATTCCCTATTTCTTCCTTCCACTTATGTGAAGATGGACCACATCCGCCTTTCTCCAGATCTCCGGTACCACTCCTGACTAGAGACTTATTGAAAAGGTCAATCAGCGGAGCTATCAGAACTTCCCTAAATTCCTTCAGCATCCTAGGTTGTACACCATCCGGCCCATCACTTTGTCTACCTTTATTTTAGCTAGCTACTCATGAACACAACCCTCTGAAGATCAATCAAGGTCTATTACTCCTCCATCCCCATTCATGTTAGTCTTCCAAGTTTATTATAAGTTTTGATTAATCGCCTATTCTAAATTCTAAGCGATGTACAGTTAAAAATTACAAAATCGAGGGAAACAAACATGACTAACAAAATTATTACTAAACATATTAAAATTTCAATAAATACATAACATGACATACCATAACTAACAAAACCATATGCGCTTTAACGTGGAAAAATGCAAGGTCATGCATATAGGGAAAAAGAACCCGTTGTTCAACTACAAATTGGGGGGGGCATTGTTGGGAGAAAGCAGTCTTGAGAGAGACTTGGGAGTGCTGGTGGATGCATCACTGAAGCCATCTGCACAGTGCGCAGCGGCCTCAAAAAAAGCCAACAGGATGCTGGGCATCATAAAAAGGGGCATAACAACCAGGACGAGGGAAGTCATCATGCCACTGTATCGAGCAATGGTGCGTCCGCATCTGGAATATTGTGTTCAATATTGGTCACCGTACCTCAAGAAGGACATGGCGGTACTCGAGAGAGTCCAAAGGAGAGCAACAAAACTGGTAAGAGGGCTGGAACACTGCCCATATGCCGAGAGGTTGGATAGGCTGGGGCTCTTCTCTCTGGAAAAAAGGAGGCTCAGGGGTGATATGATAGAGACCTTCAAGATCATGAGGGGCATAGAGAGGGTGGATAGGGACAGATTCTTCAGGCTGAAGGGGACAACAGGTACGAGGGGGCATTCGGAGAAACTGAAGGGAGATAGGTTCAAAACGAATGCAAGGAAGTTTTTTTTTCACCCAAAGGGTCGTGGACACTTGGAATGCGCTACCGGAGGACGTGATTGGGCAGAGTACGGTACAGGGATTCAAACAGAGACTGGACGGATTCCTGAGGGATAAAGGGATCGTGGGATACTGAGAAAGCTAACCAGAAAATAAGTATAGAAACCCGACCAGGTCGTGCATGTGCAAGACCGGAGGGCTAGGACTTTGATGGGAAGATAGGACTCAATAGGAAAGATAGGACTCAATAGGAAACCAAGGTGGCATGGGGGCCCCTTCTGGTGATTTGGACAGGTCGTGACCTGTTTGGGCCGCCGCGGGAGCGGACTGCTGGGCAGGATGGACCTATGG
Organism: Geotrypetes seraphini; assembly: GCF_902459505.1. Taxonomy (NCBI): domain Eukaryota; kingdom Metazoa; phylum Chordata; class Amphibia; order Gymnophiona; family Dermophiidae; genus Geotrypetes; species Geotrypetes seraphini. The sequence continues at coordinate 170,682,512 of NC_047089.1, read as the reverse complement.
TCTGACCCGGCGGAGGCACTGCTTATGTTCTTATGTTCTTAAACATATTAAAATTCAATAAGTACGTACAAGGTCAAAAAGAGGGAAAGTTAAGAGAAGAAGTACAATTCAATTCAAAAATAACGATTGGGAGAGGGGAGAGACATTCATTATAATATAAGGAAGAATTAAAGGCATAGGCAATTCATTTAATCCTTGAATGCATCTTTAAAAAGAAAGGCTTTGCTAAAATGAGTCTTCTGCATTCCTGCTCCTGGCGCGTTAGCCGTGAATACACAACAGAAATATTTGTTAAGCAAATTCAGCCTTTTTTAAAATCAGATTCTACATATTCCTCCCCTTTACTTTTTGAGTGTCACAATGCCACTTTTGCACTTGTTATCACTAATATATCTAAAAAAGTCTTGTCTTCCTGTTTGACCATTTCAGCTATTTATTCTTCTTCTGTTTTCTGTGATCTTTTGTAGTTTATGAAAGCTAACCTCTTATTCCTTACTTTCTCAGCTACTACTTTTGAGAATCAAAGCGGCCTTCTTTTCCTCTTACTTTTACTTACTTGCCTCACAAAAAGGTTTGTCACTCTTACACTCCTTTCAGTTTTGTCCAGTGCATTCCACTCCTTCCAGACGACAATTCCTTGATGTAATTCCCCATCCGAACAAAGTTAGTTTTTTTTAAAGTCTAGAACCTTTGCTTTTGAATGATCCCTCTTAATATTAAACCATATTTGAATTATCCATCTTAATATTAAACCATACCATGCAGTGATTGGAAGTCCCTTTCCATGCGTTTATTGCAGGGCTTTTTTGTGACGGTGGGTGATTTGGGATCCTTAACGGGGTCCAGTAGCCAGGGGGCAGGAGTAGTGGTGGATCACAGTGATGATCCCTTAGTAAGTCGCCTGTTCCCAAAGAAGAATCAGGATCAAGCAGATACTCTTTATACTTCATAGTGTCCAAGAAGGACACAGAAGATTGGAGGCCCATTTTGGATCTGAAATCTGTAAACGAGGCGCTTTCATATGGAGATGGTCTGCTCCGTCATAGCAGTGGTGGCTCCTGGAGAATTCCTTGCCTCTGGATTTGCTGGAGGTATATCTTTACATCCCCAACTTTCCAGATCACAGGATATATCTGAGATTTCACATTCTGCAGCAACATTTCCAGTTTGTGGCACCCCCTTTTGTTTTGACCATGGCTCCCTACACCTGTTCCAAGGTGATGGTTGTAGCAGCCCGCCTGTGCAGGATCGGGATTCAGATGCATCCTTACTTAGACAATTGGCTGATCAAGGACCTCTCTCTGGAGAATGGTGAGCATGTGGTTCACCAAATGGTGATTCTCTTGCAGAGAATAGTCAGCTTCTGCAAAAGTCAGCTGCAGCCAGCTCGGTGTTTGGAATTTCTAGAAGCCACGCAAACAGAAGCTCAGGAGGTGGATCATGGAGCTCTTGGCTCTTCTGCATTATCTGCATAGGCTCAATGGCGACCTCCTTGGAAGTGGTTCCCTGGACGAGGGCTCATATGCGCCCACTCCAGTATTCCCTTTTGTCCAGATGGTCTCCACAATGTCACTTCCTGCAGATGCAGCTCCCCTGGACTGTGGAGGCAAAGTGCCACTTGTGCTGGTGTCTCCAAGGGTGAAACCTTGGTGAGGGATACACCTCTTGGAATCTACACGAGGTGACCCTTGTGACTGACGCCAGCCTCAACAGCTGGGGTGTTCTCTGCTATGGTTCAGCCCTCCAGGGCAGGTGGTCCCCAGCAGAAAGCAAGAGGTCCATAAATCTTCGGGAACTGAGAGCCATTCAGTTATCCTTGCTGCAGTTGTAATCATTCCTGACAGGGAAGGCTGTCGGGGTGTTTTCAGACAATGCCATTGTGGTGGCTTATGTGAACGGACAGGGAGGCACCAGAAGCGCTTCCCTTCGCTTGGAGGCACACATGTTATTCCAGTGGGCGGAACTTCACTTGCAGGCTCTCTCAGCTGCCCACGTAGCAGGGGTAGAGATTGTCCAGGCCGACTTTTTCAGCAGACATTCTGGATCCTGAAGAGTGGTTGCTGTCCCAGAGAGTGTTTTTCCTCATTGTTTAGACTTGAGGTAGACTGGACATGGATCTCATGGCCACAGCCAAGAATGCAAAGGCAGTCTGCTTCTACTGTACAGTCAGAGCAGAGTGAAGAAGTTCAGGGCTAGACTCCCTAGTTCAGCCCTGGCCCACAGAGCAGCTCCTTTTTGTATTTCTGCTGTTGATCATGGTAGGTCAGATCATCAGCAGGATAGTAAAACTTATCAGGGGCTGGTGATCCTGGTGGCCCTGGACTGACCCCGTGGGTCTTGCTATTTGGATCTGGTATTTCTGCAGAGGCAGGTTCCTGAAACTGCCTGTTCATCCAAGTATTCTCAGTAAAGGCCCAGTTCCGATGGAGAAGCTGGAATGCTTTGATTTTATAGCATTGCTCTTGAGCGTGCAGCCTTGATTCAGAATTATTTAGAGGTTGTGGTTTCAACTTTTCATAGTGCAAAGAAGCCTGCGCCAGTCATGGCTTACTCTAAGACTTGGAAGACCTTCCAGCTATGGTGTGCCAAGGAGCAGGTGGAGCTGGAGTGGGCGCCCCTTCTGGTGATATTTGCTTTCCTGCAAGCTGATCTTGAAAAGGGCCTTGCAGTTTCATCTCTCAAAGTGCAGATAGCCGGTATCTCGTGCTTTCATGCTCAGAATGGCCTACGGTCTCTGGCCTCTCACCAGGATGTCACTTGGTTTTTGAGGGGGTCGTGCAGATTTAGATCCCCATTTTGCAGACTGTTCCCGTCTTGGGAACTTGATGTGATCTTGAAGGGCCTGACCCATGCTCTGTACAAGTCTCTTTATGGAAGTTTCCCTGCTAGACCTTTCATTTATGACTATATTTTTGGTTGCTGTAGTTTTGACAAGAAGGATTTCAAAATTGCAGGCCCTCTCATGTAGGGAACCTTTTTCTCTATTTCACAGAGTTAGTGTTTTCTCTGCGCACAGTTCCTTCCTTTCTTCCAAAGGTGGTTTCCTCCTTCCATATCAATCAAGAACTTTGCCTGACTTTCATCCTACAGATTCCGCCAAACAGGACAAACTTTGTGCAAGCTGGATGTGCACAGAGATCTGCTTATCTACCTGGAAAGGACTAATGACTCCTGGCTTTCTGATCATCTTTTTGTGCTGACCAGTCACTGGAGATGGGGTAGACCAGCTTCCATTACCAGCTGGATCTGCATGGTGATTTCTTCTTCCTACATTACCTACAGGAAACAGCCCTCTATCTCTCTTGCAGCATTTTCAACAAGAAGCATAGCGACTTCCTGGGCGGAATCCCAGGCTGTTTCACCTGATGAAATCTGTAGAGCAGCTACTTCACTACTTTTCACACTTTTACAAAGTTCTACAGAGTGGATGTGGTGTCTCGAGAGGATGCCCCTTTTGGGTCCTCAGTTCTATGGGCAGGCACATCTCTCCCTCTCTAGACATCTGGCACTTCTTTGGTACATCAGCCAAAGTATGGATCCTGTGTTAATCTAATCTAATCTTCCATTTGTGCGTCGCGCATACCTTTGCAGGCTCAAGGTGTAATAGAATGATAGATTAGGTCCTTACCCCGATAATCTGGGTCCGTACTGCCCTCCCTGTGCGGACTTTTGGTTTGCCTGATTTCTGCCTTGAGCATTGCCAGTGTCCGTCTCAGGACCTCTTCTACTGTATCTACAAAGATTAAGCAGAAACGTTACAGGAACATAGGGTTTCCTAATATTTTTTCATTTGGAAGATTCTCTAGCCCCTACTAGTTGGCTCTTAGCTACTCATGTGCATGATTTATTGTTCACTGTTTGCTTGTTAAATGCATATTGATCGTTCTGTTTCCTGAGTTTCAGAGAAGAGCAGAATATGTTTTTTGCTGGGGAAGTTCCGCATGCTTCTCCTTTCTTATGCTTCAGTGGAGTTCGATTGCTTTGGTACCAACTGAAGAGGGAGCTGGTCTCCATTGCAGAAAGGGAGTTGTTGTTCTGCAGTTTTGCAGGAAGTGGAAATCAACAGCTAAAGAACGGACTCAACAGAGCCCAGGCTATCAAGGTAAGAACATAATCTGTCGTTTAGTATTATATAATGGTAGCAGTATATAAATTCAGCTTAACTTCTGAATAATAACATTCATGAAGAAATAGATCAGATCTTTAAAATCTGGATAATAACATTACCTTCATTGTAAAGCTGATCAATGCTCTTAAGCCATTCTGAGGTTCGCTTCATTCATTATGAGTTACTCTGTGTTCCATAAATGGCAATGATATACTTTTTTATTCTGATTATTTTTCCATACATAGAACATGACTCGGTGTTTAGGACTTTGTTTTTGAAAATAAAATTGTTAAATCGGGTAATGTAAATTCTGTAAGGAGAAAGAGTTACTCATTATATAGCTGCTGCAGAGTTCTGATGGTGAAAACCTCTATACAGAAAGGCATAATAAAGTGCATATCTCATCCACTGGAAATTTTTATAAATGCTATAGAATCTCTACTGAAAAAGCATTGGATCGCAACTCCAAGAGAACTGTGGTGAATGAAGTGATCAATGGGATATTTCTATTCCAAATAAAAAGTTTTATGAAGGCAAATTAGACGCAATGAATGGTAAGGAGAAAATGGCATTGAGAATAATTACTGGTACTAATGCTTCTATTTTATGTATTGTGGGGAGAAAGAAAATCCTCATGGATCAGGAAGTGTATTCAAAAGACCAAGGAAATGTGGCAGAAAGATAGTTATATTTCCTATTGCATTTTATTAGGCCTGTGATACCCAATACAATCTCCAAGCACCTGATTGTTTCCTATACTGTACATCCTATATCTTATGAAATCGGAAAGAAGGGTTTTTTTTGTTGGGGTTTTTTTTTGTACAGTTCGAGTACGATGGTGATTGTGTAAACAGTAAATTTGAGATCCACATAATCTGGTTTAGGAGTGCAATTCATTATGATTGTAGATTGCACAAAATTAACTTCATTTATTCTGAACCACTGATATTTCCTGAATTTTCCCACATGCAGAAAAAGGACCTCAATGAACAAGAGACCCAGAACAAAATACTGGGAATCCTGAAAGCTCAGCCATTACTAGTCCTTAAAAAAATTCTTAAGTACTTTAATACTAAACACTTATTTACTTTTTTCTATTAAAAAAAAAAAAAAAAATACAACTCCCAATAGCTTTCAAAATCATTTACAATTTTCAAGCCCACAACAGTAGCTATGTTTAAACAAATGCACTTATCTGTGTACAAGCCCTGGCAAAAATTCAGCATTGCTTTGCAGATAAAGACTGCAGCTCAAATGAAGTTTTACAAGAGAGGCTGCCACATTATCAGGAGTCCTGATGAAGATATTTTGTTTTTGCCCACTTTGGGCTTCTTCAGGGGACTTGCAATAAAATAGTATAAAAAATAAATTATTCCAGGACAAGCAGGCATGATATTCTCACATGTGGGTGACGTCATCTACGGAGCCCCGATGCGGAAGCATTTTCAAGCAAACTTGATTGAAGATTTAAGTTTGCTCTGCTGCTCCACGCATGCGTGCCTTCCTGCTCCACTAGGGGGCGCATCCCCTCGTGGTCTCCAGTTCAAAATTTTCCGCTGAGCCTAGAAGTCGTGTTTTTTCAGGCTCTGCCCCAACAGCCTTCTAGCACTGCGATTTTTTTTTTGTTTTTCCTCGTTTACGTCGCTGTGCGCGAAATTCTTCTTCAACTTGATTCCTGCTTCGTTTTGACCGACCCGGAGGCTTCTGGGTCCCCTTGGCCGCGTGGCTACTCGAACCGCGGCCACTTTCGAATCTATGTCCCGGCCTTTGACCGGCTTTAAAAAGTGCACCCGGTGCGAGTGGCTTCTTTCCATCACAGACCCGCATCGCCGGTGCATCCTTTGCCTGGGGGCCGCTCATCCAACCGACTCCTGCCCCCAGTGCGCTACTTTCCAGAATCGGGCCCTGCGTCGAAGGAAAGCCCGCATGGCGGATCTTTTCGCCCCAGACCAACTCTCTACCTCGGCCTCGAGGTTGGCCCCGGCCTTGACCTCGGCCCCGAATACCTCGGCATCGCCTCGAGACTCGACTCCGAAGTCCTCGGGACAACAGAAAGCCTCGGCTCCGGGTAAGTCCCCTCTTCCCTCTTCAGGTTCTGTACCAGCGAAGAAACCAACCTCGGGGACACCGGCGACGCATGGCGGAAGTCCCATGCTTACAGCCCCGGCGAAGCCCTCCAAGCCTTCGGGCCGTGCCTCCACCACACGGGAATACTCTGATACGAGGTCGCCCCCGGTGGAGTGCACAGAGGCAGGTGACATGCCTTTGATGCTGTCCGTGCCCATCTTCCAGGACCTACTCCGAGCAAAGATCTCGTCGGAGCTGTCCGCTGCAATGGCCCATCTACAACCAGCCTCAACCTCGACCTCGACCCCGCATGTGCCAGACCAGCCTGAGCCTCACGTCGAGCCACCTAGGGGAAAAGTGCGCAAACTTCGCCGCATCTCATCCTCCTTGGACTCCTCGCCGAGGCGCTCTCCTCCCACAGACCGCCACAGGGCAAAACGTCGTGCTAAACCGACAGAAACCTCGAACCGCCGTACCTCCAAGAAGGCCCGGGGTTCCCCCACTCTACGAGGCCGTTCCCCTACACTTCGTACGGGACCGCTCAGGGTGGCGGAGTTATCACTCTCCAACCCGCGCATCCTCCGAACTCCCCCTCGGACCGGGGCTCCGGTCCGAGGTACCAGGCTTTCACCGAGGGAGTCCGGGTCGAGGTCACCGATTCGACAACGATCGGTACCCCGAACCCCGGCATCGTCTACGAGGGGCTCCTCGAGACGTCGGAGATCCCCGACCCCGGAACACTACCACAGTGCTTCCCCGGTCTCGGAACGTGGATCGGAGCAGGAACCTCGATACTCGAGGGAAGTCTCCCCGTCCTTCTCCACCTGACGGATGTCTCGTTCACCGACCCCACATGGGGCCTCGGGAACATCCCGCCCATCCTTCACTCGCTTTATCCAGGACATGGGCCACGCCTTTGACTTAGACCTCCAGTCCGACTCCAGATACTCAAAAGAGTACCTAGCGGAGCTGGACATGCCATCACTGCCCAGAGAGTCACTTCGTTTACCATCTAATCCGGTACTCCAACAGGCTTTCTTCAGGAACCTGGAGACCCCCTATATGGTCATAGCCGTCCCCTCCAAAATGGAGGCCAAGTACCGTACGGTACCCTACCCGGGGTTTGAACAACCGCAGCTCTCCCACCAGTCGCTGCTGGTAGAATCGTCCCTGAAAAAGGCTCACCCCTCCCGGGTCTCAGCCACGGTCCCCCCAGGTCGGGAAGGCCGAACCCTGGACAAGTTCGGCAGGAGACTTTATCAAAATGCGATGATGGCCTCTAGGGTGCAAAGCTACACTTTCACCTTCACATCCTACCTCAAACACCTCATCGGACTACTGAGAGCCTTTGAGACTGACTTACCAGCCTCTCGCCAAGGAGCGTTTAGCCTGCTTGTAGAGTCCCTCTCCAACCTACGTCTCCATCTATTCTACGCGGCCTACGATGGCTTCGAACTCTCCTCCAGAGAGGCAGCCTTTGCTGTCGCCATGCGCCGACTAGCTTGGCTGCGCCTGGTCGACATGGACCCCAACTTACAGGACCGGCTGGCTAACCTCCCCTGCGTGGGAAAAGAGCTATTTGACAACACTATAGAGGCGGCTACAAAACGCCTCTCTGAACACGAACGCTCATTTGCCTCCCTCGTCCGGCAAAAGCCAAAACCGCCCGCGTCCAGGCCGTTCAGGGCCCCTCCGCGCCGCTACCTGCAAAAATCCACTCCCGGCCTCCGCTAAGGCGTCCACAAGCCCACCATCGGGCCCCACCCAAATCCCAACCGCCTGCAACTACCAAACCATCCCCATCCTTTTGACAGAGTCCCAGGCTCCCTGCCCATCAGGGGCCGCCACGGAGCTTTTTACCCTCACTGGGAACAACTCGCGTCGGACGCATGGGTCCTTGGCGTGATCTCATCAGGATACTCTCTCAACTTTCGAGCCATTCCTCCAGACAGCCCCCCAGGGAAGTGCCTTCCCAACCGCACGCTGCTACCCCTACTCCTCTCAGAAGCTCGAGATCTGCTTCGCCTGCGAGAAGTGGAGGAGGTTCCCCCCAACCAACGGGGGAAGGGCTTCTACTCCCGTTACTTCCTGGTACCGAAGAAAACGGGAGCCCTACGCCCAATATTAGACTTGAGACGACTCAACAAATTTCTGGTACGGGAAAAATTTCGGATGCTTTCCCTACCGATCCTCTATCCCCTGATCGAAAAAGGTGATTGGCTCTGCTCCCTCGATCTGAAGGAGGCATACACACATGTTCCAGTGCACCCCGCTCACCGCAAGTTCTTGCGTTTCCAAGTAGGGGACCTGCACCTACAATACCGAGTCCTCCCCTTCAGCCTAGCATCGTCACCCCGGGTCTTCACCAAGTGCCTCGTGGTGGTCGCAGCTGCCTTACGCACCCAGGGTCTTCAGGTATTCCCCTACCTGGACGACTGGCTGATCAAAGCACCGTCCAGGGAAGGGGTTTTCTCAGCGACCCAACAGACTATTATCTACCTACAGAGTCTGGGGTTCGAGGTAAACTTTCCAAAATCCCAACTGAGCCCCTCGCAGTCCCTGCAGTTCATCGGGGCCACGCTGGACACGGTTCGCCTCCGTTCCTTCCTCCCCCCTCTGCGTCTAGAGGCGTTAGTAAATCTGAGTCGAAGGATCTCTCTGCTACCCTCGGTATCAGCTCGACAGATGATGACTCTACTAGGCCACATGGCCTCCACCGTCCACGTCACACCATTCGCCCGTCTCCACCTGAGAATCCCTCAATGGACCCTAGCCTCCCAATGGCGTCAAGACCGGGACTCGATCGATCGCCCCGTGACAGTGACCCCTTCCTTGCAACGATCGCTCCGCTGGTGGGCCGACTCTTCAAATCTTTCCAAAGGTTTGCTCTTCCTCGCCCCCCCACACAACAAGGTACTCACCACGGACTCATCGGAGTACGCCTGGGGAGCCCATCTGGATGGCCTACGCACTCAAGGGATGTGGTCAGCAGAGGACCGTCGCTGCCACATCAACGTGCTAGAGCTTCGGGCCATCTATCTCGCAGCTGTAGCTTTTCAACATCTGCTCCACGACCGGGTGGTTCTCATTCGAACCGACAACCAGGTAGCAATGTACTACGTAAACAAACAAGGGGGAACAGGGTCTTGGCCCCTCTGTCGGGAAGTCCTGCGCCTCTGGAAATGGGCAATCTCCAACAACACCTTCCTTCGAGCGGTGTACATACAAGGAGAACAAAACTGTCTGGCGGACAGACTCAGCCGCCTCCTCCAGCCACACGAGTGGTCACTGCACTCTCAGACCCTACGACAGGTGTTCGAACAGTGGGGGACACCTCAAATAGATCTGTTCGCATCCCCCCACAATCCAAACTGCCTCTCTTCTGCTCCCGGATGTACTCCCCGGACCGGCTCGAGGCCGATGCCTTCCTCCTCGACTGGGAGGGAAGGTTCCTGTACGCGTTTCCGCCGTTACCTCTGATCCTGCGGACGCTTGTCCACCTGAAAACAGTACAAGCCACCCTGATCCTGATTGCTCCTCGCTGGCCACGCCAGCCTTGGTTTTCCCTTCTACTTCAACTCAGTGTCAGAGATCCACTGCCTCTGCCTCTGTTTCCCTCTCTACTGTCACAGGGTCAGGGTTCGCTGTTACATCCCAATCTTCAATCTCTTCATCTGAATGCTTGGTTTCTTTCCCCCCGACTTCTCTCCCCGTGTCTCAATCAGTCAAGGAGATATTGGAGGCCTCTAGAAAGACCTCGATGAGAACCTGCTACTCCCAAAAGTGGACCAGATTCTCAACCTGGTGCTCCTCCCACAGCCAGGACCCGGTGTCGGTCCCCGTCCCTCTGGTCCTTGACTATTTACTTCAATTATCTCATTCCGGCCTAAAGACCAACTCCATTCGAGTACACCTCAGTGCGATTGCGGCCTTTCATCAGCCCCTGGAAGGGAAAGCCCTCTCGCTCCATCCCTTAGTCTCTCGCTTCATGAAGGGTGTTCTGAATGTCCACCCTCCTCTCAAACCCCCTTCGGTGGTTTGGGACCTCAACGTGGTTCTGGCTCAACTAATGAAACTTCCATTTGAGCCCCTTGACAAATGCCATCCAAAATTCCTCACTTGGAAGGTAATTTTCCTGCTTGTGCTCACTTCCGCTCGGCGGGTTAGTGAGTTACAGGCTCTGGTAGCGGACCCACCCTTCACGGTATTCCATCACGACAAGGTGGTACTCTGCACCCATCCAAAGTTCTTGCCTAAAGTAGTGTCTGATTTTCACCTCAATCAGTCCATTGTCTTACCTGTGTTTTTTCCCAAGCCCCACTCTCATCCCGGAGAGGTGGCGCTCCATACGCTTGACTGTAAGAGAGCGTTGGCCTTCTACCTCCAACGCACTCAGCCACACCGGAAAGTCCCACAATTGTTTTTGTCCTTCGACCCAAACCGGTTAGGTCACCCAGTCTCCAAGCGCACCTTGTCCAACTGGTTGGCCGATTGCATCTCCTTCTGCTACGCTCAGGCTGGTCTCACACTGCATGGTCGAGTAACAGGACACAAGGTCCGAGCGATGGCAGCCTCCGTAGCGTTCCTCAGGTCCACACCTATTGAGGAAATCTGCAAGGCTGCCACGTGGTCTTCGGTTCATATTTTCACCTCCCACTACTGTCTGGACTCACTGTCCAGGAGCGATGGCCGGTTCGGCCAATCCGTTTTGCGAAATCTATTTGCTTAAATTGCCAACTTCCCTCCATCCCTTTTCAGTTAGCTTGGAGGTCACCCACATGTGAGAATATCATGCCTGCTTGTCCTGGGATAAAGCACAGTTACTTACTGTAACGGGTGTTATCCAGGGACAGCAGGCATATATTCTCACAACCCGCCCACCTCCCCGAGGTTGGCTTCTTTGCTAGTTAAGTGAACTGGAGACCACGAGGGGATGCGCCCCCTAGTGGAGCAGGAAGGCACGCATGCGTGGAGCAGCAGAGCAAACTTAAATCTTCAATCAAGTTTGCTTGAAAATGCTTCCGCATCGGGGCTCCGTAGATGACGTCACCCACATGTGAGAATATATGCCTGCTGTCCCTGGATAACACCTGTTACGGTAAGTAACTGTGCTTTCTTGTGCAATGTGTTTAGTGGTCCTGAACCATAGGGTCTTGTATCTGAACCTGCAAGTTGCTTGTAAAAAAACTGTCAATCGTGTTTTCAACTTCACCTCCTTCCCAGGGAGCTGCTCTTGCTCCCTCATTTTCATTTCTACAAGTAAGTTGCTTGGAAATGTTTCTGATCTGCTTTGTGGTTTTGGGGTATTTTTGCTCAGTATTTGTTTGGAGACGTGATGCCCAGAGGTTTCCACTTGTTGAGACCTCTACCTGGGATAAGACACAGACTTCTGCCGCTAGCAGAATCAGCCCCTTGGGGACACCTAGCCAGCCAGCCAGCCAGCCTTCTGGCATTTTTTATAGCTCAGGGTTCGTCCCCTGCGTAACTGCTTGCATCCCTGATTTAGTCAGGAGCTTGAGCACAGGCTGTTTGGGCTCCTTTTCGGCCCAGATGAGATTAATAGTGTGTCAGCTGTGTGGTCCTCCTGCCCTTCCTCCCCACCCCGTTTCATGACTAGGTTTTCCAGGGGGTTGAGGGACTTGGGGGTAATAGTGGACAAGACAATGAAGCCGTCGGCACAGTGTGCAGCGGCCTCTAAGAAAGCAGATAGAATGCTAGGTATAATCAAGAAGGATACTACAACCAGAACAAAAGGAGTTATCCTGCCGTTGTATCGGATGATGGTGCGCCTGCATCTGGAGTACTGCGTCCAATATTGGTCGCCGTACCTAAAGAAGGATATGGCGATACTCGAGAGGGTTCAGAAGAGAGCGATACTTTGATAAAAGGTATGGAAAACCTTTCATATGCTGAAAGACTGGAGAAACTGGGGCTCTTTTCCCTGGAGAAGCGGAGACTTAGAGGGGATATGATAGAGACTTACAAGATCATGAAGGGCATAGAGAAAGTGGAGAGGGACAGATTCTTCAAACTTTCGAAAACTACAAGAACGAGAGGGCATTCGGAAAAATTAAAAGGGGACAGATTCAGAACCAATGCTAGGAAGTTCTTCATCCAACGGGTGGTGGACACCTGGAATGCGCTTCCAGAGGGCATGATAGGACAGGGTACGGTATTGGAGTTCAAGAAGGGTTTGGACAATTTTCTGAAGGAAAAGGGGTTAGAAGGGTATAGATAGAGGGTTAAATACAGGTTTCTGGACCTGATGGGCCGCCGCGTGAGCGGAATGCTGGGCATGATAGACCTCTGGTCTGACCCAGCAGAGGCACTGCTTATGTTCTTAGTCCAACATTGGTCTGACTGGCAACTCGAAGACCAGGTTCATCCAGCGAATCTGTGAGGCAGAGTTCTTCTCCATTTATTCCAGCCGTTCCAGTTCTGAAGCAGGCAGGCACCTCATGGCATGAGTAAGGCTATTATATGCAGGATCCCTACTCCATCAAAGTCTACGTTCCTTGGCACTCAAAGCATAATATCTATCTCCCAAGAGGTAGATGGCTTTCCCACTTTTGGCACCAGTGTCGGCCATCACTGAAGCTTCTAGAAACCTTCTACACAATGTTGTTATTGCTTTAAGTGGATTTGTTTCACAGTATGGTATAATACAGATTCATTAGATCCAATCACTTGTCCTCTCTCATTAGTCTTGGACTATCTCCTACACCGCTCTAACTCTGGTCTCAAAACTACTTCAGTCTGAGTTCATCTCAGTACTATTACAACTTTTCATACCCTTCTGATTAAAAAAAAAAACTGTATCAGCACATTCTTTAGTTTCCAGATTCATGAAAGATCTTTCTCAAACCAAACCACCAATCAAGTCTCATCCAGTTGCTTGAGATCATAGACAAGTATCAACTTGCATAAGGATTGGAAATTAAAATCTTAATCACAATGATTAACTACAGTAAAAGAAAAGGAAGAAAAAAACAACAATATTATTTAGTCCACAATTTGATCCAAGAACAAGGAGAAATTAAGTAAAAAAACTTAAGATGATACAAAAATTAAGCGGAGTAGAGTGCTCAAATCTACCACCCAGACAGATGATTCATTTAAACTACAGAAGGAGATGTCGCACCTAGAACCACCCCTCTTCCTTCTCTAGCGATTTATAAATTCAGATAATTGCTTTGGTTCAAAAAATAGAAAATTCTTCCCATCAGTAGAAGCATAACGTTGCTTGCGTTCTTAATGTTATACTTTCAACCCTGATGAAGCCTCCTTTTGAACCACTTGCATCTTCATCTCTCAAACATCCCACTTGGAAAGTAGTATTCTTAGTGTTCATCACATCTGCCTGTCGAGTCAGTGAACTTTAAGCACTTGTATCAGATCCATCTCACTCAACATTCTACCATGATAGGGTAATTCTTCATATTCATCCGAAGTTCCTCCCAAAGGACGTCCAAATAGCAAATGAAATTTAATGTGGACAAATGCAAAGTGATGCACATTGGGAAGAATAATCCAAATCATAGTTACCAGACACTGGGGTCCATCTTGGGTTCTAGTGCCCAAGAAAAAGATCTGGGTGTCATTGTAGACAATATGCAGAAACCTTCCACCCAATGTGCAGCAGTGGGTAAAAAAGCAAACAAGATGTTGGAATTATTTTAAAATAAATAAAAAAGGGATGGTTAAGAATGTTATAATGCCTCTATCGCTCCATGGTGCAATCTCACCTTGAGTATAACGTTCAGTTCTGGTCACCTTATCTCAAAGATATAGCAGAACTAGAAAAGGTTCAAAGAAGAGTGATAAAGGTGATGGAACTCCTCTCATATAAGGAAAGGCTAAAGAGGTTAGGGCTCTTCAGCTTGGAAAAGAGACTGATGAGGGGAGATATGATATGATATGATTTAAGTCTACAAAATCTTGAGTGGTGTAAAACGGGTACAAGTGGATATATATATATTTTTTTACTGTGTCAAAAATTATAAAGACTAGGGGACACTCAATGAAGTTAGAGGGAAATATATTTTTTTAAATCAATAGGAGGAAATATTTTTCACTAAGAGAATAGTTAAGTTCTGGAACGCTTTGCCAGAGGTTGTGGTAAGAGTGATTAACGTAGCTGGTTTTAAGAAAGGTTTGGAAATTTCCTGGAGGAAAAGCTCCAGGTATTGAGACAAACATGGGGGAAGCCACTGCTTGCCCTGATTTTTACCAGATGCTAGTGACCTGGATTGGCCATTGTTGGAATCAGGAAGCTGGACTAGATAAACCATTAGTCTGATCCAGTAAGGCTATTATGTTCTTATGTTGTCTCGGAATTTCATCCAAACAGTCTTAGTTCTTTCTGTCGTCTTTCCAAGACCACACACTTATCCTGGTGAAGCTGCATTCCACACATTGGACTGTAAAGTTGCTCTTGCTTATTACTTAGATCACACCAAACCTCATAGAAATTCTACTCAACATTCCTTTGATCCTAATAGACTTGGAAACCTTGTCTCCAAGAGGAACTGTCTTTGGTTAAGTAACTATCTTTTTGCTATGCTTTTGCTGTTATTGCACATAAGGTTTGAGCAATGGTAACTTCAGTAGCTCATCTATATTCAATTCCCGTTGAAGACGTATGTAAAGCAGCCACTTAGTCCTCATTTCATACTTTTACATCCCACTACTGTTTGGAGAATCATTCCAGATGGGATAATTGGTTCGGCCAAAGAGTTCTTCAAAACTTATTCTCTATTTAGATTCCAACTTCCTTCCAACCCTTTTTGATTTCACCAGGCTCAGAATTATGATCCTAACAACTAGGGAATCTCACTTGTGAGAATATGCTGCCTGTTTGTCCTACACAGTTACCTACCTGTAAGAGGTGTTATCCGAGGACAGCAGATATTCTCACCACTAGTGCTGCCCAATTCAGGAAAAAAGATTCAGCCTATTGAATCGATTTTTCGATTCGATTTTCCTGCTCAATTGGGTGTTTTCTTTAAAACATCCTGGAGGGTTTATTTCATAGCCTCTTCACTCCCTTTACAGCCTCTTCACCCCCTTTGCCTTCTCCTAACCACACTGGCGCTGTGGTGTAAACAAAATAAACAAACAAAAAAGACTTTTCTTCTCTCTGTTAAATCCTAGCTCACGTTTGTGGTCTAACACTAGCTCTGGCAGGAAACACTTTTCAAATATGACACATTGTAATCACAAAACAGAAAATAAAATTATTTTTTTTACCTTTTGTTGTCTTGTCATTATTCAAATCTTGTTGGTCCCAGGCTCTGGTTGTCTTCTGATAACTTGCTTGCCAGGGTTTCTTTCTTTCTTCTTTCTCTGTGCTAACCATCCATCTGCCATCTCTGTCCTCCCCTTCCATTTCCCTTCCCTCCCCCGGAGGTCTGGCATCTTTCCTTTTTTTGTATCCCTCCACAGATCCATCTTTTCTTAACTACCCTTTTATCCAGCATCTCTCCCTTCTTCCCCACCACTCCAGGGTCCACCATCTCTCCCTTTCTGTTCCTTTCATCCCTAAATCCCATTGTCCACCATCTCTCTTCCTCTCCTCTGTTTTTAGACCCATTATTTCTTCCCCCAATGTCCTGCATATGCACATCTCTTTGAACCTCCCCTTCCTCCCTTCGTATACTTCTACACGGGCCCCCACCCCTGAAGGCCTGCACCCATCCCCAAAGGCCTACACCACACCCCTGAAGGCCTGCCTGTCCCCCTGAAGGCCTGTACCACCCCCCCCCCCCCCGAAGGACTGCAACTCCCCCCCCCCCCACCTGGAAGGCCTGCATATTCCCCCTGGCCTCCTGGCATCAATTTATCTAATTTCAGCAGCCTGCATAGGATTGCTGGTGCTAGCGATCTTTGTAAACTGCCATAGGTCTTCGAAACTGTTTCCTCTGCCGCGGTCCTGCCTCTGATGTCAGAGGAGGGGCGGGACCACGGGAGAGAGAAGACAGCTCTAAAGACTTATGGCAGCTTGCAAAGATTGCTAACACCAGCAATCCTATGCAGGCTGCTGAAATTAGGTAAATTGATGCCGGCAGGCCAGGGGGGAAGCCCGACACCAGCACTTCCCGACTGACCCTTGCCCTCTAAAGCAGGAGCGGCAGCGGCTGGCCAGCAAGAGGCAGCGCTGCTGCTCCTGCTTTAGGGGGGAGGGTCAGTCACCGAATCGGGAGGCCAATTTTTTGTCGTCGTGAATCGATTCGATTCGAATTGGGCAGCACTGCTCACAACCCTCCCACCTCCCCTAGTTGGCTTGTTAGCTTTTTAAAAAATTATTATTGAACTGATGGTCCTGCAAGCTGACGTCAAGTGGGAAAGCACTGGTGCATGTGTGGTATGGTCAGTCCTGAGAGTTTGAAAAATTTTTAAAGTGACAGTACACTACCAGACTCCATGGATGATGTCGCCCATATGTGAGAATATCTACCTGCTGTCCTTAGATAATACCTGTTACAGGTAAACGTACTAATTTTATGAAAGAATTGGGAATCTGTTTTTTTACAGAAGCTTATCAGAGAATCGCAATTGGAGAGCCTTATGGAGTTAATGGTATTGACAGAGAAGTCTGCTAAACTAACTGGGAGAGTTACTCTGCTTCCATTTTGGAGAAGATACTTAACCCTGTATTAGGACCTGCTCTTTAGTTTGTTTTTTTTTCCCTGCCCTTTTGCTTCCTGGAAGCAAAGTAACAAATTTACATTCCTTTTATTTTTTTTTATTTGCAGTCATCTGAGATTATATATTTTTTCCTAAATCTTGCAGAAAGAAGAACAAGAAACCTATTGTAAAAGAGAAATGGAAGAAAGAACAATCACCATTGACATACCAGAGGTTTTAAAACAGAAGCTGGAAGAAGACTGCTATCACATTAACAAGAGAAAACGGGTATAACAGTCTCTTATGGTAGTTTTTTGGGCTGTATCTCTGCCAGATTTTCAGGATTTCCATGATGAATATGCATGAAAGACAATGCATGCAAACAAATGTTATGTACAATTACTATGGGAGTCTTGAAAATATGAATAATAATAATAATAACTTTATTCTTGTATACCGCATTACCATGGAAGTTCTATGCGGTTAACAGAAGAAGAGACTGTACATTTACAGCGATATTACAATTTCGTTAATATTAGATTTACATTTTGGAAGATACATATTCGGTCAAGTTACCTTTACATTTTTGACAGTAAATATCCTGTGAAGTTAATTTGGCGGCTAGGTTAGTTAGATACAGCAGCGTTACAGATAGCAGTGTTGCATGAGGCGGTAAGGGTCTAGGGGGGAGGTCAGGAGGGAAGGGAGGAGGAGGGAGGGTTAATCAGAGGAACTTGTCAAAGAGATAGGTTTTGGTTAGTTTCCAGAATGTTTGATAGTGGGGGGAATTGGAGATGAGGGTAGAGAGGCATTTGTTCCATTTGCCCGCTTGGAATGCTAGAGATCGGTCAAGGAATTTTTTGTAGAGGCAGCCCTACAGGGAGGGGAAGGAGAACAGGAAGGTGTTTCGGGTGCGAGAGGGGCGTGCAATTTCAAGGTGTTCAGATAGGTAGATTGGTGAAGAGCCTGCTAAGGTTTTGAAGCAGAGGCAAGCGAATTTAAAGGTGATTCTTGCCTCCACCGGCAGCCAGTGGAGTTTAGCATAATAGGGGCTAACGTGGTCGTATTTTTTGAGGCTGAAGATGAGGCGGACGGCGGCATTTTGTACTATTCTTAGGCGTTTAATGGTGTTTTTGTAAGCTCCTAGGTATATGATATTACAGTAGTCCAATATGCTTAAGATTAATGATTGGACTAGTAAGCGGAAGGAGAGGTGGTCGAAGTGGTGTTTGATAGTGCGAAGTTTCCAGAGGGTAAAGAAGCATTTTTTGACCTGGGCATTGGTATGGTCTTCGAAAGTTAAGCATCTATCTAGGATGACTCCGAGTATTTTTATGGAGGGGTTGATAGGGTAATCTAGGCCGTTCAATTTTATGGAGGTGTTTGATATTTTATGGGTAGGGCTTGCTAAGAAGAATAAGCATTGATCCTCATAGGCAGAATTTGGGATTCAATATAAAGACAATGGAAGCTGGATATTAAATGGTGCTCAGTATCTCTGGATCTGAAATATGTTTGTCTCTTTCTCTGTCTCTCTCACTCTATGTTTGTCTCTGTCTCTCTCTCTCTCTCTCTCTGTCTCTCTTTCTATGTTTGTCTCTGTCTCTCTCTCTATGTTTGTCTCTGTCTCTCTCTCTCTCTATGTTTGTCTCTGTCTCTCTCTCTCTCTCTATGTTTGTCTCTGTCTCTCTCTCTCTCTCTCTATGTTTGTCTCTGTCTCTGTCTCTCTCTCTCTATGTTTGTCTCTGTCTCTCTTTCTATGTTTGTCTCTGTCTCTCTCTCTATGTTTGTCTCTGTCTCTCTCTCTCTCTATGTTTGTCTCTGTCTCTCTCTCTCTCTCTATGTTTGTCTCTGTCTCTCTCTCTCTCTCTCTATGTTTGTCTCTGTCTCTGTCTCTCTCTCTCTATGTTTGTCTCTGTCTCTCTCTCTCTCTCTCTATGTTTGTCTCTGTCTCTGTCTCTCTCTCTCTATGTTTGTCTCTGTCTCTCTCTCTCTCTCTCTATGTTTGTCTCTGTCTCTGTCTCTCTCTCTCTCTATGTTTGTCTCTGTCTCTGTCTCTCTCTCTCTATGTTTGTCTCTGTCTCTGTCTCTCTCTCTCTCTATGTTTGTCTCTGTCTCTCTCTCTCTATGTTTGTCTCTGTCTCTCTCTCTCTATGTTTGTCTCTGTCTCTCTCTCTCTCTCTCTCTATGTTTGTCTCTGTCTCTCTCTCTCTCTCTCTCTATGTTTGTCTCTGTCTCTGTCTCTCTCTCTCTCTATGTTTGTCTCTCTCTCTATGTTTGTCTCTGTCTCTCTCTCTCTCTCTATGTTTGTCTCTGTCTCTCTCTCTCTCTCTATGTTTGTCTCTGTCTCTCTCTCTCTCTCTCTCTATGTTTGTCTCTCTCTCTATGTTTGTCTCTGTCTCTCTCTCTCTATGTTTGTCTCTGTCTCTGTCTCTCTCTCTCTCTCTCTCTCTCTCTCTCTATATATATATATATATATATATATATGCTTGTCTCTGTCTCTCTCTCTCTCTCTATGTTTGTCTCTTTCTCTGTCTCTCTCTTTCTATGTTTGTCTCTGTCTCTCTCTCTTTATGTTTGTCTGTCTCTCTCTCTCTCTATGTTTGTCTCTGTCTCTCTCTCTTTATGTTTGTCTCTGTCTCTCTCTCTTTCTATGTTTGTCTCTGTCTCTCTCTCTTTCTATGTTTGTCTCTGTCTCTCTCTCTCTCTCTCTATGTTTGTCTCTGTCTCTCTCTCTCTCTATGTTTGTCTCTGTCTCTCTCTTTCTCTATGTTTGTCTCTGTCTCTCTCTCTCTCTATGTTTGTCTCTTTCTCTGTCTCTCTCTCTATGTTTGTCTCTTTCTCTGTCTCTCTCTTTCTATGTTTGTCTCTCTCTCTCTCTCTTTATGTTTGTCTGTCTCTCTCTCTCTCTATGTTTGTCTCTGTCTCTGTCTCTCTCACACTATGTTTGTCTCTCTCTCTCTCTCTTTATGTTTGTCTGTCTCTCTCTCTCTCTATGTTTGTCTCTGTCTCTCTCACACTATGTTTGTCTCTGTCTCTCTCTCTCTCTCTATGTTTGTCTCTGTCTCTCTCTCTCTCTCTCTCTCTATGTTTGTCTCTCTCTCTCTCTCTCTCTATGTTTGTCTCTGTCTCTCTCTCTCTCTCTCTCTCTCTATGTTTGTCTCTCTCTCTCTCTCTCTCTATGTTTGTCTCTCTCTCTCTCTCTCTCTATGTTTATCTCTCTCTCTCTCTCTATGTTTGTCTATGTCTCTGTCTCTCTCTCTCAATGTTTGTCTCTGTCTCTGTCTCTCTCTCTCTGTTTGTCTCTCTCTCTGTCTCTCTCTCTCTATGTTTGTCTCTGTCTCTCTCTCTCTATGTTTGTCTCTGTCTCTGTCTCTCTCTCTCTATGTTTGTCTCTGTCTCTCTCTCTATGTTTGTCTCTGTCTCTCTCTCTGTTTGTCTCTCTCTCTGTCTCTCTCTCTCTATGTTTGTCTCTGTCTCTCTCTCTCTATGTTTGTCTCTGTCTCTCTCTCTCTATGTTTGTCTCTGTCTCTCTCTCTCTATGTTTGTCTCTGTCTCTCTCTCTCTATGTTTGTCTCTGTCTCTCTCTCTCTATGTTTGTCTCTGTCTCTCTCTCTCTGTTTGTCTCTGTCTCTCTCTCTCTATGTTTGTCTCTGTCTCTCTCTCTCTATGTTTGTCTCTGTCTCTCTCTCTCTATGTTTGTCTCTGTCTCTCTCTCTCTCTATGTTTGTCTCTTTCTCTGTCTCTCTCTCTATGTTTGTCTCTTTCTCTGTCTCTCTCTCTGTTTGTCTCTGTCTCTCTCTCTCTCTCTGTTTGTCTCTGTCTCTCTCTCTCTCTCTGTTTGTCTCTGTCTCTCTCTCTCTCTATGTTTGTCTCTTTCTCTGTCTCTCTCTCTATGTTTGTCTCTTTCTCTGTCTCTCTATGTTTGTCTCTGTCTCTCTCTCTTTCTATGTTTGTCTCTCTCTCTCTCTCTATGTTTGTCTCTGTCTCTCTCTCTCTCTCTATGTTTGTCTCTGTCTCTCTCTCTCTCTCTATGTTTGTCTCTGTCTCTCTCTCTCTCTCTATGTTTGTCTCTGTCTCTCTCTCTCTCTCTATGTTTGTCTCTTTCTCTGTCTCTCTCTCTTTCTATGTTTGTCTCTGTCTCTGTCTCTCTCTCTTTCTATGTTTGTCTCTGTCTCTCTCTCTCTCTCTATGTTTGTCTCTGTCTCTCTCTCTCTCTCTATGTTTGTCTCTGTCTCTCTCTCTCTCTCTATGTTTGTCTCTGTCTGTCTGTCTCTCTCTCTTTCTATGTTTGTCTCTGTCTCTCTCTCTCTCTCTCTCTCTCTATGTTTGTCTCTGTCTCTCTCTCTGTCTGTCTCTGTCTCTCTGTCTTGTGTCTGTCAGCTTTCTTTGTACTTATCCCATTCTATTTTGACATCTGTTATATTAGTGTCTACCACATAATCCAGTAGGGCAGGGCATTCCAAGCATCCACAACCCTCCTGGGAAAAAAATTCTGGTTCTATCTCCATAGTATATGTCCTAAAGAATTTTAGATAAAATTGCAGGTCTTAACTAGCACACCCTGCATTTTTTTAAATTAGAAATTGAATCCTATGCTTACCAGTTAACAGCAGTTTTTTAGCTGATTTGTGCTTTTGGAAGGGAACCTGATCTCAGATTGGCAAGTGTGATTAATTGTAAATTTGTGTATGTTGTTATAAGAGTTATTAAAACCTGCTTTTGAATAAAAGCATGTAGAGGTTATTCACTGCAGCTTCTATGCTTTTTCAGTTCAGGAAGTTTTTTTTTTTTTTTTTGGTTTTTGAACTATGTATCCTACTATAAAGTTGAACTTTTTGCAATATTTAAGATGTTATTGTATGATTCCAAATACTGCAATTGGATCTTAAATTGGATGTTTTTATCCCTAGCTAGTGAAACTGCCATGCCAAACAAATATCATAAATATTTTGGAGTCCTATGTGAGACATTTTGCAATTAATGCTGCTTTCTCAGCCAATGAGAGGATCCGGCACCATCAGACTAGTTCATCTGGCAACATGAATCTGCATTACATCCCACCTGAGAAGAAGTAAGAAATGAAAAAGTTAAATTTTGGATTTTTCTCATTTTGCTTAAGTATGATTCTGGAGGTTGTTTGGTAGAAGTAAATGGTTTGGGTAACAGGATAACCCTTTTAAGATTATTACTCTGGTACCCAGAGTAATAGCTGGTGGTAACAATATCTTATAATGTGCAATAAAGAAGCACCATCACCTCCTTCCATGACAAATTTTCTAGGGTGATAATCCTAAAGACGTTCCTTGATAGGTTAAAAATACCAATGTTACTTTAAAAGACCAATTTGATTTCTTCAGTTGACCCATCTGTACTTGGGAAGAGTCAATTGAAGAGGTATTATTATATGTAGAGCAGTGGTCTTGCTAATTTTTTAAGCAAGGGCCATTTTGGGTCCAAAAGGGGTGAAGGAGAGCCGACAAATGCCATGATACAAATAATATTTCTTGACATTCATTCCTACTAGAACACCTGGCTTTGGTCACACATGCAGAACACAGATAAATCCTATGCAAATACAGAACCACAAACTAAAAGTCCTAATATACACAACAAAACCATAAGAAGCCAGACTTCATGCAGTACAATACCAGAGAAATAGGAACAAAGGCATTTCATCCTGAACAATGCAAAATACACTCATAAATTGAAAATAAAATCATTTTTCCTTCCTTTGTCGTCTGATAACTTTTTTTTTTTTCTCCTAATCATCTTTTCCCAGTCTCTGGTTTCACTTCCTTCTGTCTGTACTCTTAGATCTTTTTCCTGGGCTGCCTTATGCATTTGCTGTATTTCTCTCCTTCACTTTCTGCTCTACATTTGTCTTTGGCATTAACTTTTAATTTTTTTTCCTCCAATTTTTTTGCTTCCTTCTCAAATCTATCTACTTTTCCATGTCTTCGCTTCCCTTCCCATCTAACCTTATGCACCATCTCCTCCCTCTTTCCTCATCCCTAGTCCCATCTTTTGTTAAACATCATTTCTTCCATCTCTCTTTCCTTCTCCACCCCTCCTATCCCTGTGCACCATCCCCTCCCTCTCTCTCCCTATCTACTCCATCCTTGTGCAGCATCTCTTCCCTCTCTCTCCCCCTGTAGTGTTCTGACATCTTTCTTCTCTCTCTCCCACAGTCTGGCATCTCTCTCCCCTCCTTCCCTTCCCTCCTGCCCCTTTGTGGTCTGGCATCTCTATGTTCTTCCCTTCCCCCTCTCTCTTACCTTAGTCTGGAATCTTCTCTTTCTCCTTCCCTCCCCCTCCAGTAGTCAGACATCTTCTCTTTCTCCTTCCTGTGGTCTGACATCTCTGTCCCCCCCTCCCTAGAGGTCTGGCATATTTTTTAAATTTTATCCCTATTCCCGCAATCCAGCATCTCTCTAGTAACCCCCTTGACCCCCCACGTGATCTGGCAGTTGCTCACCCTTCTCAGCAGTCGCTCTTTCACTCTTCAGGCTGCTGACAGTGTGAGTGAGTTAAACATGCTGTCTTCGGTGTCCCGGAAACTTTCCCTCTGCTACTGCTTCCTGCCTGTGCAGAGACAGGAAACAGTTGCAGAGGGAAAGCTTCTGGGCTGCAGAGGCAGTATGTTTATTTCACTCATGCTGCTGGCAGCCCACAGAGTGAAAGAGTGGTTGCAGGAAGAAGACATATTGGATGCCGTGGGGGGATGGAAACCCAGACCGTTGCATGGGCTGCCGAGAAGGTATCCGCAGGCTGCCATTGGTTCACAGGCCTTGCAATGAAGACCACTGCTATAGAGACTTAAAGGTGCAACTTATGCATCTGTGTCTTGGAGAATGGGTGAAAGATATGAACATTTAGAACAAAGGAACCTTACATGTACAGCCTTTTCAACAGGCCGGAAAAAAACTTTTAGGAAATATTAAGTGCCATTTGAAATTAAGATTCATAGAAACAAGCACTATAAAATAATTTTTCTATCTGTTTGTTTGGATTTTGAGTTTTAAAATTCCCTCCAACCTCCCGCCTTCCACCAGTAAAAGCTCCTGGGCCTGGCCTTTGAAACAAACACCAAACTGCCCTAGTGCCTTTTACCAACCTTGGCCATACTGTAGAATCTCAGTTTGCCAGTTGGTTGAATACTGGTTTTCTCACCCAACCTGCAAAAAAATTGCCAGGGGAAAAAAAGAGCCCTGAATTGGCAGTGGTCCTGAGCTGTGAACTCCGCGGGCCTCAAGCCCCAAAGCAGTAGAATTGGTGGCAGTCCTGAGCCACGAATTCTACCTCCCTCCTGACCAGAAGCACCAGCGTGGCAGAGGTCCTGAGCCACAAACCTCCCCCCCTTAAAGCCCCAAAACAGTAGAAGTAGCGGCAATCCTGAGCCGCAAATCCCACCTCCCTCCTGACCCAAAGCACCGGCGCAGCCTTTCCTCTGACAGGCCAGTAGTGATGCGTCAGAGGAAAGGCCCTGCTGGGACTGGCTGTGAGCATTCTGTTTTGAGCACTGCCTCCTACTGACCAGCTGCCACTTTGGGGAAGGGAGGGAGGGCAGGGGTTCACGGCTCAGGTCCACTGCCTGCTTCTACTGCTTCTGGGCTTGAGGGACAGAGGGAAAGGGGTTGTGGCTCAGGACTGCTGCCACGCTGGTGCTTTGTGCAGGAAGGAGGAAATTGAGATCTGGCAGACACTCCTTGTACAGTACTGTATTATACAGCAACTTTCAGGCAATCGGAAAAACCGTTATCCGGCATCCACCAATCCCCATGGGTGTCGGATAACTGAGATTTTACTTTATATACATGGCTAGAAAAGCTTCCCAGGTTGCACATTACTGTACTGCTTCCTACCAAAAATGTAATGGTATTCAAAATGTACAAGGAAATGTCAGGGAGAAAAAGAAGCATTTTTGTTTTTCAAAACTCCAACCTTTTATAACTACTGAGTAGAGATTGACATGGGAACAAATTTTCCCCATCCCCACGGGAACTCATTTTCCCGTCCCGACAAGTTCTTTTATTGTCCCTGCCCCATTCCTGCAAGCTCTGTCCTCATCTGCACAAGCCTCAAACATTTTAAAATCATAAGTGTTTGAGGCTTGTGCAGTTAAGACAGAGCTTACAGGAATGGGACTGCGACAAGGACAGCGACAAAACTCATGGGGACAGGATGGGGAAATTGAGTTCCTGCGGGGACAAATTTGTCCACGTGTAATTCTTTACTACTGAGTGAAACCCAAATAGAAACCTATAATTTTCACATTCGTAAAATCTATTTTTAGCAGCTGTTTGACTTGTCCAGGCATTAAGGAAAATGATGAATCAACTAAAATTGATCATTTTATAGCATTTTATACAGCCACATTAGTAATTAGCATGAAGTTTGTCTGTGACAGTGTGCTTTGTAAATCCATGTACTGTGTATACTTGAATATAAACTGAGATATCTGGGCCCCAAAAATGGCACAAAAATGGGGATCTCTGCTTATATTCAGGTCAGCACCCACCTGCCTCCCTCCCAAATCTTCTGCAGGCCTTCGCTGTGCCTGCCGTAAGACCTGGTGGGCCGGGACACCTCCTGTCCCCGCCGACTCTGAAAACTTATACTTTCCTCCCGCTGCCCCTGAGTACCTTTTGAATTCCCTGGCAGTCTTGCGGTGGGCTGGGACAGAAGGGATCCTTTCCACCTTCTGACCCCACCGACTGTGATTTTTACCTCCCGCCTCCCCCGCATACCTTTAAATTCTCTGGTGCTCCAGTGGTGAACCGAGCAGGAGCGCAATCTTCCCATGCTCCTGCTTGATGCAGAGCCGCTAGCTGAATGACTGCTGTGAGTTCTCATGGGACTTGCAAGAACTCACGACAGTCATTTAGCTTGTGGCTCTGCGTCAAGCAGGAGTGCAGGAGAATCACTTCTGTTCAGTCCATCACTAGACCACTAGGGAATTGAAAGGACGCAGGGGAGGTGGGAGGAAGTTAAAAATTGTCACAGTCGGCCAGGACAGGAGGTGGGAGGCCCACCACGAGCCCGCCAGGGAATTCAAAAGGTACGCAGGGGAGGCGTGAGGGAAGTAAAAGTTTTTAGAGTTGGCAGAGACAGGACGCGGGAGTGATCCCTGCTGTCCAGCCCACTGCTGGACCACCAGGTCTTACGGCAGGCCTGGTGGAGGCCTGCAAGGCTATCGGGAGTGAGGGAGGGGGGAACAAGGTACAAAGCCTGACAGGGGAGAGAGGGAGGGAGGGAAGGGGGCTGGCTGCAGGTCCTGGCAGGACACTTGAATATTAAGCCTATCCCCCCCAGCTTATATTTGAGTCAACCCTTTTTCCTCCTATTGGGGGGAGGGGGAAGGGCTACCTTGGCTTATATTTGAGGGTATATGGAAATATCTGGTGTGTTTGTATCCCCTCCCAGTGTGGAGCTTTGTAAAGAGATGGTGGATGGACTCAGAATAACTTTCGACTTCACGCTGCCATTGATTTTACTCTATCCATATGAACAAGCTCAGTTTAAGAAGGTGACTTCCACCAAATTTTTTCTTCCAATTCAAGAAAGCACTCCCTTTGTGAACAGGTAAGTTGATCTGTTTTATAGCATTAGGGTAGTGCTTTTTTAACCGTACAATTGCCTAATCTTGGCTTTGTTCTATTACACAAGGCAAAAAAAACTTTTTTGGAATCTGACAACAGAGCACATTTTTCTAAATCAGTTTTTCACGCTGATTTCAGATCTGTTAGTTTTTTTCAACCACGTAAACTTGTTTATAACGTTTTAGCATATAGTGTTTTAAGAATTGCAGCATCAACTTAAAGAAATGTTGCAGTATCTTCGGTCCAAAGTCAAATAAGCACACAGTATAGCATAATTATACTGGACTGTGTCACTTAGCAACCAATATTTCTTCAAAAATGCTTAGAGTATGATTTCTTTTTGTGAGTTGTGTCTGGATTGTCACCGCACAACATCCAGCAGTAGTCGGCCATCATACTCTCATTCTAGAAACCTTGGTAGCGGTGCTCCATTAACTGAATGTTCTTTAACTGAATGTCCTGGTGAAAAGATTCTTCTTGCTCGTCACTCACCATACCAAGATTTTCTGGAGAAAAAGTCAAGATGTGAGTGCAAAAAGTGTATTTTTAATGACATGCGACAGCCAAGTTTCTGATACGAGTCAAGGAGATTCTGAACTCCTTCCTTGTATGAAGGAGACTTATGGTTGCCCAGAAAGTTTTCCACTAACCACTTGAATGCCTCCCAAGCTTCAAGCTCAGCTGTTGAGTGATTGCTTAAAATCTTCATCCTGCATAATGGACTTGATCTGTTGGCCTATAAATATACCTTCCTTCAGTTTTTGCAGTGCTGATTTTTGGAAATTTCTTAATAAGATATTGAAACCTGGTGAGTTTGTTTTACCCGGTTCTTTATCAACCACAGCTTGATATGAAGAGATGGAAGAAATATTTTTATGAGGAGCCACCAATGGCATAAATTTCACACTGCTTGCCCCTGGGTTATAGGTATCCCTCAGCTACCAGACACACTTGACATAATGTTCAGCTGTAGATCTGCTATCCCACAAACACAGGAAAAAGCAATATTTAGTGAATCCTCCTTGCATTCCCATTAGTATGCAAATGACCTTCAGATCACCACAGATGTTCCACTGGTGTGTTTTATAACTGATTGCTTCTAGTAAATTCTTCATATTCTCATAAGACTTTAGATGAGCAAAATGGGCAATTGGTATACAGTGGAACCTTGGTTTACGAGCATAATTAGTTCCAGAAGCATGCTCGTAAACCAATTTACTCGTATATCAAAGCGAGTTTCCCCATAGGAAGTAAGGGAAACTCGCTTGATTTGTCGTCGTCTTCCCCCCCTCCCGAGGTGACTATTGCTGCTCCACCTTACCCCCAGGACACCAGCGCTGCTCCACACCCCCCACAATCTGGCATCCCCCCCGCTCGCATCACCACCCCTTCCCCCCCCTCCCCTGCGATCTGGCATCCCCCACTCACCCACCCACCCAAACACAATCTCTTTCCCCGATCTGGCACCAGCACCAACACACAGGACATGCCGGTGCCCGAAGATCCTCCCTCTTGCTTGGGCTGGGCCTTGAGCATCTGCACATGCTTAAGGCCTTCTAGTTCTCGCTCTCTCCGAGATTCTCGGAGAGTGAGAACTATAAGGCCTTGAGCATGCGCAGATGCTCAAGGCCCAGCTCAAGCAAGAGGGAGGATCTTCGGGCACCAGCATGTCCTGTGCGTTGGTGCTGGTGCCGGTGCCAGATCGGGGTAAGAGATTGTGTTTGGGTGGGTGAATGGGGGATGCTGGATTGCGGCGGGGGGGCAACGCGAGCGGGGGGTGGGGATGCTGGATCGCGAGGGGGCTCACAAATTGAGTCAACACTCGGTTTGCGAGGCACGATTTACGGGAATGTTTTGCTCGTCTTGCAAAACACTCGCAAACCATGTTACTTGCAAACCAAGGTTTGACTGTACTTGTTTTGGAATTTCCATTGTGCAGTAACACTGCTTTCAAGCTTCTCTGTTAAGAATCAATGAAGAGAAGCCATTCATCTAGTCAATGTACTTGTGACAAGCTGTTGAAGAGCCCGTTGATGTTGTGACAAAAGCACAATGAGCCATTTACAGTGAAGAATGTTGTTAAGTTATGATTCCTTTTCTGTAATGAGTTATAGTAGCATCTTTTGATTCCTTTTCTGTAATGAGTTATAGTAGCATCTTTTGCAAGCAAGTGCTTTTGCTTTTGCTTAAGCCTTGAAGCAAGAAGTTCTGTTTTTTCTTTTGAAAGATTTAGATCACGAATAAGATCATTGAGCTCAGCTTGTGTAAAGTTATCCGGTTCTGGATATTCATCATTCATATCAGGATCAGATAATTCTGGATTGTGACCAGCTGCTGCATCATCATCACATTCCTCATCATGATCCACAGAAGCAAGTCCATCTTGTGGAGGGACAGGCAGTGAGTCATCATGAGGAGCAGGCCTAATAGCAGAATCCAGAGTAGGATATATAATTTTGTGCTTAGTTTTAGCTGAGAATCCATTTGTGTTCACAAGGCAAAAGTAGCAATCTTTAATATGGTCTCGCGGTTCCCACTATATCATTGGGATTGCAAATGATATCGCTGCCTTTTGTCGAATGAGCCAATCACGAAGTCCATAGGAACAACTGGTACAGATGATATGTGGAGCCCAAGACTTATCCTGGTCACCCAGTGGACAGCCAAAGTACAATTTGTATACCTTCTTCAGATCTACGGTAATTGGGCGTCGTTGTATTTTCATTGTGAATGAACCACAGACGTAACAGAAACTATCTGAATGATTAGTACAATGTCTTGGCATGATAAAGACTGATATTAATCACCATAAATAATGTCTAGCATAAAAAAACAAAGCTAACTGTCATTAACCCTTCTTATACATTTATCCTATAACGCATGATATATTGTCCAATTAATGTTTATAATTATATGTAATGAGCCTCATCGCAAAAAATGTGACGTACTAGTGAAAAACTAAACACAGATTTGAAATCAGCATGAAAATACTACAACACCCACCCAACATTAACTCTGATGAAAATGATGTGTTGACCTGTGTTATTTTTACTTTATTTTCTAGGCTTGTAAAAAAATTGACTCTTTTTTTACAAATGGTTTTTACTATGTTATTAATCTGTGGCTTGGAAGTACAGATCAGATATTTTCTCATTTTAATTTGCTTACCTGTTTTATAGTTTTTTTGATATTCTATCTACGCCATACATCTTATTTAAGCAAGTTGTATTTTGTTGTACTATATATATGAATGGAAAATTTAGGTTCCCTTTTACTCAGCTGCGCTAAGAAATAGACCTACAGAGTCCTTACACAGGACCCTTCATGTCCATGAAAAGTGCTTTTTTTCTATTCATTTATTTTTTAATATATATGGCCATACACTCCACAATGAAGACAATTCTTTCTGAGCTTGAGGATCCAAACAATATATTCTCATAAACTCCACAAGCATAAACTAGATTTTAATTAGTCTACCCAGGACCTCAGCAATACAGCTCGGGGCTCAAATTGCTTTCACAGCCCTAGAGCTTTAAGTATCCAGTTGTCACTGGTCCACTGTTTTAACACATTACTTTTTTCTTTTTATTACTCTTTTTAATAGAAAGGTTATAAATAATAAACACTTAGCTTTAGAAATATTGTTTTACTCGGTCAGGGGTCCTATTGTCCAACATGTTTCACTAGTTGCTTTTTTCAAGGACATACCCCTGAAAGTAGATACAATAAATTCAGATTACAATTCATGTATCCACTATCATATACACCACTATTATAAATACTAAATTTACAATTAACCTTGTGAACACCCTCTCACTCCAGTACTTCCCCAGACCAAGATGGTGTTGGCACGTCTATTCTTCGTTTAAAGTCATCAAAAATTCTCTTTTATCTTCCTCCAATCAGGTTAAATTAGGATGACCCATTCAATCTCCATATTCGATCCTAATAGTGATAACCATCGACATGCTAGCTGACTAGCACATCCATACATGGGCTGAACGATGTGGGGTTTGTTTTGGCTCTTCAGGTGGATGGTTACCTGTTCATCTGGTTAATTCTTATATTAAAAAATAAAATAAAATAAGCTGTTCTGAAGAGACTCCTGAGACAAAAAAAAAGGGAGCAACATACAAAGATCATTAACCTCGTCTTCTAGTGCACTAGGCATATCATTCTTGAACACTTGGGTTGTCGATCCCTGGTCACGAGATCCTATGTATGAGCCTCATTTACATTTTTCCACTCTGCTGTCTTCACTCTGGGCTGTCCTGCAATTCCTCAGTTTTTCATTCTACCTACTTGTGAGATGATAGGAACCTGTTTCTTCTACTCGTTTATTTTTCTTTAATTTTGGATTTTATTATCCGGTTGCGAGGCTTTTTGGTGTTGTAGGGGTTCCTGTTTCCAGGACATCTCTGGCTGCAGAAGGATGCAGACTCTAAGAATAGTAGTCTGCAACCAAGGGGCACCCTGCTTTGCAAGTCACTTGCTTAGCCAGCCTGCATTAACAGTCTAGGTGCTCAGGGACTATTCCCTTAGGAGCAAGACTTGTCCCAAGTTTTGTCTGCAAAGGGCTTGAGCACAGGCTCAGTAGCTCTATGGAGGTTTTTAGCCAGAATCAGGGCTCCTGCCCTTCCCTCACTGGATGGGTTTGTTGTGGCAGACTAAGAGCAGCACAGAAGGCAGGCATGAGCTTTGCGCGGTCCTGCCTGGTCACACACCGCTTCCTGAATGGTGTGATTTACCATGCTAAAGACCAAAAATTCTAAAGATTTCACGAATGACAGGTTTTATAAAAGGAGCCTGAGATGAAAATGGAGTGAAACACTGAACTCAACATGCAGTGAACCAGGCATGACATCATCAACCGCAGTTCTAAACATCACAATGGCTACTCACAGTTCGGCTTCAGCGTGCCCGGTGTGACAAAAAGACAGCAGGAAGCTTATTTGCATACTGGAGCAACTTTGCGCAATGAACTGCTGGCAAGTTGCCGGATGCCTTTCTTTTCCCCCAGTCAAGCTCATTGGAATTCTGTCATCTGGAAGTTAATACACCAATCGCAAAGGTTGTTCCACAAAAGTGGGCGTGGTTCTCCAGTTGTGTAGTTGGCATGGCGCAGGGGGTCTCTGCAGAAAGTTTTATTCCACCAACAGATGGTAACTCTCTGCTGGAGTCAGGTGGTAAAGTAGAATGAATGGAGCGGCTTTTCCTAACTTTGATTCCAAGGAGCGAGCTTTGAAACTGGGAGAGAGTTTCGAGACAGAGCCACGGTGCGGGTTTCATACTATTCGATTTTAAGGTTCTGTCCTGGTTTCTTTTCAGCATGGGCTCTTGTGGTGGTTGGGAAGTTTGGACAGTGGGAAAAAGGCTGGTGGAGAGCGCCCCTTGTGTTAGAGAAAGGCTGGACGTTGCCTCGTTGTAGGGGATTCCAGATGTTCATATGTGTTCTTTTCTATTCGTAGCTTATTCTAGAGCAACTAAAGAAGCCTTCAAAGTTCCAAGACGGTGATGTGAAGCTAATTTTGTGTGTGGCAGCTCCAGCCAAGTTCTGTATATGTTTT
Organism: Geotrypetes seraphini; assembly: GCF_902459505.1. NCBI lineage: Eukaryota > Metazoa > Chordata > Amphibia > Gymnophiona > Dermophiidae > Geotrypetes > Geotrypetes seraphini. The sequence continues at coordinate 170,650,542 of NC_047089.1, read as the reverse complement.
ACACATTACCGTAAGGGGTCTGTGCCTTGGCTAATCTGGCGAGGGAGTGGTTGGAGTGGTTCAGCACTGGACCAAAAGATTTTTAAAAAGGTGCCGGGGGTATATTCGCTCCATAAGACGTACCTACATGTCCACCCACTTTTTGGGGTGGAAAAAGTACATCTTATGGAAGGAAAAATACTGTAAGTTCCAGCCTTAATCATCTGACTCTCACCCTTTGTAAATACAGTAGACTCCGCTTAAGTGCAAGGCCTCCGGACAGGATCACCACGTGCGCTTAAACTTAATAGGAGTACCACTTTTTTGTCAGGCGGTCGTTTAGCCAGTATCGGCAGGTATCTGGGGTGATGGTGGCAACAGCAAGCAGTGCTGAGAGGAAGATGCTGGGCGCGCTGGCGTAGGTCTCCCGTCTACTTGCTGCCTAGGACAGCTCGTGATGCTGTGACGTTCCATGGATGGGGTGGGGGATAATAAATGTGCAATAAATACAGAGGCCCCCTGATTGCATTTAACCGGAGTCAACATAATGTGAAAGAATAGAGGTGGGACCTTTGACATCAGTGCACATAAGCGGATTGTGTGCTTATCAGAAGTGCATATATCCACAGTTTACGTCCATTGACTTTAATGTAAAAAAAACCCGGGATCTTGGATGTCAGGTGCGGATAACCGGAGCGTGCGCTTATCTGACATGCACGTAGGTGGAGTCGACTGTACCAAATTCATAACAGTGAAAAAAGTCTTTGCAACTGAAAAAAAAGTTTTAACTTTTATATAAACTCATACAAAATCCAAATATAAAATAGGTGACCACTTATCTTTGTCCAGCAGGACTTCAGCATTGGCTTTTATTGATATTCCTAATGCTCAGTGTTAGCTAGCAATTCATACTCCCAATCTTTGCTGACGAACATTTCAGTACATCAGACCTGCCTCGGGGGATTTATGTCACCAAAAATCTAAAAGAAACAAAACTACATTACTACAAAATAGCGTCAAACAACTGAACTGGTGACTAGCCCATCTGAAAACTATCTCCCATAACATGTCCCTCTGAAGGTTGCTCTTAAATAAATCCACCTCCTATTCAAGTTCAAAAAGATTCTAAATTACACATAAACAAAAAACACAAATTCTCCTGATACTCATTCACAATAACTTTGTAGCATATCTGCACGCCAGCAGTCAAACAGCAGACTACTCGACACTTAAACCTTTAAAAATCCACGTATAGTGACGGACCTGCTGATTGGCTCAAGCTCCATCTCGTATCCAATCATGTACGTTACTCTATAAGAATACTAATTATTGGCCACCACACAAACCAAAAACCAAATAACAAACCTCATTCTTACCACACTCAACTCACAAACAAGATCTCATAAAGTAACACTCAAACATAAAACAAAAATGAAAAACTACCACACAACCACTGCTCAGTCTACCCAACAGGTGGTCCCTCCCTTAATATTTCCACACATCACTCTTAAATACCCAATCCACTGATTAAAAGTCCCGACATTATCTACACACTCAGAAGACAAGCCCATACACATAAATACCCCAAAGCCACCAAACAAATGACCATATTAAACATCAACACTCCTGATTTAAACTGGGAGGTGTCAGGTGGTTAGAGTCTTAGGAATGTCTCAATAGTGTCTCATTGTTTATCTTGTTGAGATTACAGTGTTCAATTAACCGTACTTTGACTGGTTTGACTAGCCCACATAGACTAGACCACATGGACACCAAATTGCATAAATCACTGCAGGAGTAGTAGTTAGTAAATTCCTTTAAATGAATCACATATTTATTCAAAGTCAATCGACAGACTGCTAATGACGAACCTCATACTCTACGTTGACCACTCGGAAAATGTACACATCCGGAAACCGTAGGTGGGTTTGTCTCCATAGCTGGTAAATATGAGGAAATGTCCTTCAAATTCCTCCCTCATTTATAAACAAAGAAGGGATGCTGCGAACAGACATGAAGTGAACCAACATGCCAATATTTTAGAATCCACTGTCGTACAACATAAATGGACTGAGAAAAAGGTAATATGCAATCACCGTGTCCTTTGACTGTCTAGCGCAGGGGTGCCCAACGCGTCGATCGCGATCGACAGGTCTTTCGCTCAGGCGACCCCAGTCGATCGCACAGCAGGTTCCCTTCTTCCCTTCTCTTTTTTTCCCCTCCTGACTGGCCCTCCTCTTAAAGAACGCTGGCCAATCAGAGTGCTGGAAGGGCGGGATGAAGGTCGGTGGGGGACGGAGCTCAGCGCATCACAAGAAATAGAAGCGCCTGTAATGATTGAGGTAAGAGTGAGGCCTAATGCTGCCTGATATACAATTTTAAAAACCCCAAAATCGGCCTCCCAATCAGTGGCGTACCGAGGTGGGGCGGTCCGCCCCCGCCCCGGGTGCACGGCTTGGAGGGATGCACAGCCGTCCGGGTCCTTCTGCCCTTCCTTTCCACCGGTCTGCGCACGGGGCTCGCACCCGCCGCCCAAATGGTGCTGTTGGTTATCGCGAAACTCGCGGGAGTTGACGGTACCATTCGAGCGTCGGCGCGGGACCAGGCAGGCGCAAGCCCCGAGCGCGGACCGGGGGAAAAGAAAGGCAGGATGACCCGGACCTGGCCGGCTGTGCACCCCTCCAAGCAGTGCACCCGGCGGATCGTCCCCCTTCTAAATCCATTGTACTTGTCTTTTATTCAGTTCCACTAATGAGCATTGTGACAGGCAGTTCTTATGGGGCAGTTCTTGGAAGTATTTCTTTGTTTTTCTGTGCCTAAGTATTCTATTAATTTAACTTCCTTATTCCTGTGGGGATCTCCAAAGGGGACGAATGGGAGACGGCCGGTGGCAGGTGGTACTTTAGCAATTCTTACAGGTTGCCATAGGCCTCAGGAGCTGTCTTCCCTCTGCCGTGGTCCTGCCCCTCCTCTAAGTCAGAGACAGGCTTGGGGCAGAGGGAAGACAGCTCCTGAGGCCTATGGCAACCTGCAAGGATCGCTAAAGTACCAGCGATCCTCTCTGCAGACTGCTCCCTGCTGGAATTAGGTAAATGGATGTGGGGAGGGTAGGCCTTCGGGGGGGGGGGGGAGTGCAGTCCTTCAAAGGGTAGTGCAGGCCTTCAGTGGGGGAGTCAACCTTTGAGGGGGAATGTGCAGACCTTCAGGGGGGGTCAGGCCTTCGGGGGAGGGGGGCTGTATAATAAAAAAATATTTGAACATAAATACAAAGTACTCTCGGTGTGTGTATATATATATATATATATATATATATATATATATATATATATATATATATATATATATATATATATATATATATATATATATATATATGTTTAGCATTTTTATTGTTGGTAGATCATTTTGACTTGGTCATTTTAAAAGTAGCTCGCAAGCCCTAAAAAGTGTGGGCACCCCTGGTCTAGCGCATGGGTCTCAAAGTCCCTCCTTGAGGGCCACAATCCAGTAGGGTTTTCAGGATTTCCCCAATGAATATGCATGAGATCTATGTGCATGCACTGCTTTCAATGCATATTCATTGGGGAAATCCTGAAAACCCAACTGGATTGCGGCCCTCAAGGAGGGACTTTGAGATCCCTGGTCTAGCGGCAATCTCATGGCAGCTATTTTGAGATTGGAACCACTATGAGCCACGCTGAAACGAAACAAGGCCAAACGCAAATTTTGGGCTGGTTTGGACACTAAAACTGAAATTTGGTCTGCTTCTATTTGGGAATGCATTCCCTTCTCTACCTTCCCAAATTGGCACTGTATTCAGGCTGTTTTCCTCTCTTTAATTTTCTGGCAAAAGTGGCATTTCTACTGTCCTCAGCTCTATGCACCACACTTTAGTTGTAACACTAAGGGGGAAAGTTATAAATGTGGGTTCATGTTAACCCAATTTGTGGTAAAATTTAACCCAACTTATTGTAGCACATTTTATGCCATTTTATGCCATGTGACCCTGAGGTAAAATAATTAGACTTGATAGTAATCCATGTTTATAACCTCAACCACCACCCAACCACCCCAAAATGGCAATGTTACTTGAAAATGGTCTAAAATTGCATGGCAACTTCAAACATCAGGACATGTGTGTGTCTTCCAATTATTCATGGATGGGTGGTCACGAGGGCAATCAAGGTTGATTGTGTGCGCATTTCTCTTATCTCCCACCTTATCCTCTCATGTGCTTTCTTTCCTACTTTCTGTTCTGCAGACAGCAGACAATGCAGTGGACAAATGCAGATTTGTTTTGGCAGATACCTGGTAGAAGCAGAAGAGAATTTGGGTTCCATGCCACCCTCTGAGATTCTCTCAAACTAGGCAAGCCAGCACTTAATAGGTTCATTTTTCTTGACTTCTGCAGTGCTGCCACTTCCATCTGTGACGGTGTCAGACAAAACAAACTAGAAGTGCTTCTTATAAGCTTAAAGCATACTAAGAAATAAAAAGCTTGTTAAGGATTTAGATTTTGTATCGTAAGTATATTTATTCTAAAATGTTTCCTTAGTTGATAGTCTTATAGCTTTTTGAAATTGTCACACTAACATAGAGTCAATATCTAGTTTATGTCTGGACTTTGTTATAATATTGAACACATGCAGCTGACCTTGTTTAGATTTTGTTTTTTGACACTAGTAAGTGTCTATAATGCTCTTAAGAATTACATTCTCTAATCTCAGAAGTATACTTTCCTTGGTATTGGAGATAGCTATGTAGGATGAGCAATTAATTGTCAGGAAATAGCACTTTTTTCCGTCATTGATGTTGTGATGAGAAGTTACCACTTTCTATAAATATCACCTGTGTTAGACTCAAAGGTGATCTTTTTAGATGGTTTTGCAGTTCTGGAAGCGTGCTGTTAGAAATTTCTGTCTCTTGAGTGTGCAAAGCGAAGCAGACTTGTGTTTTAAGACATTTAAAACACAATCTAAGCTCCTGTATGGACTGCTGGTTGGCACAGCAGAAGCAATGCTTCAAGTTACTTGTACAGTAAGTTCAAGAGTGGACCCCTTCCCCACCTTAGGTCTAAATTAGAAAGACAAAAGCACTGTAAAATCAGACTGAAAACCTAAGAACTACCATACTGGGTTGGACCAAAGGTCACATATACCCTGGCAGAATATCAAAAAGTAGCAAGATTCCATGTTATTTAGCTCTCGGGAATAAGCAATAATTTTCCCCAATTCTGTCTTGCTGGTTTACAGTCTACCTCCAGAAATCTGTCCAAACTCTTTCAAATGTAGTTTATATTAACTGCTTTTAGCACATCTTCTGGTAATGAGGTCCAAAGTTTTAAGTATATACTGAGTTAAAAAAATGTTACCTTAGTTATTAAGCATCAGATTACTGCATCTCAATGGCCACGTCTTTGGTCTTGGAGGTTAAGATGTACAGTTTCAGCATCTATGAGACAAACATGGTTTTTTCTTTTGCATAGAGCTTTTTGGACCCCTGTTCGTTTACAAAAACTTGATAGCTCTAAGTCTAATAAATGCTGGCACTGTCATCTTGAGGCGGAGACATTAGATCATCTTTTATTGTCCATTCATATTATTATTTTGGATCAATTTGGCCTCAGATAAATAGGATGTTGGAGAATCCAGTAGCCTTGACATATGATATGATTTTATTTGGCACAGCAATGAGAGCACATAGTCAAATTTCTTCAAATAACAACAAACTTTTATTTATATTAACTGGAATAGCAGTTCAACAAATAACATACAATTGGAAAAGTTATGACAGGTTAAATTATAACTTTTGGTGGAATTCAGTATGCCATATGTATAAAATGGAACATACATTTGCAACACAAAAAGGTTATATAGATAAGTTTAAGAAGATTTGGGGACCATTAATAGATTTTTGCAATGAATGATACGATTTTCCCATAATAAGATATTGATAAGAGGGGGGTGGGTGGGAGGGTTTATTTTATTCATCTTATAATATAAATAATTTATCAATATATCTTGTAGTATTATATGCAGTTGCCAAAGGAAGGGGAGGGGATGGGTTTATAATTGAGAAATAGTTGGTATACTTATTAAATATTATATACTGTTTCAAAATTATAGTAAAAGATTATATAATTATATAATGATACGTTATATATATAGTATAGTAATGTATGAAGGAATATCGAGTGTGTATTTAATGAAATTATATAAATTTAAGTGGTACACTTGTTGTTATATGAAAAATGAATAAAAAACTTAAAACAAAAACTGAGTTAAAAAATCTACTATTTGTTTTGTTTTAAATGCGTGACGCGTTTAGTAATTTCATGGCATGTCCCCTAGTCTTTGTACCTGCTGGAAACAGTAAACAATTCATTGTTACTCCAGGATTTTATAGATCTCTCATTATCTCCCTTTGGCCATTTCTTCTCCAAGCCGAAGAGACACAACCTATTCTTAGCCTTAATTGATAAACTAGGTATTAATTGGTTCTAACAATTATTAGATTTAATTTCTGCTAATTTGTAGCAATTTGAATTTATGTTCAACTGCACTTGGTTGTGATTCTAGTTCTAGAGTGATGTGTCTAATAGTCCTGAATGTTGGGGTTATGCATCTGAACTTGCAAGTTGCTTGCAGAATGAAATTACTAATCTTATAACTCCACTTCCTTCCCAGCAGACTTGCTCCTGCCCCTTCAGTTTTTCTTCTGCAAGCAAGTTGCTCAGTTGTTTTTGATCTGCTGTGTGGTTTTATTATTTTGTACTATCAAATTCTAGCTGTTTGGGAAAGCTGGCTTCCATCTCAAGATAGATTTGTAGGGCTATTTCTTTTGAGGGCACACTCCTATGAGAGGTGTGACTTCTACATGGTAGGGTGGCAACAAGGTCCACCCTCCATACTTTCATAAAATTTAAGAGGTTGAATATGGCGGCACAAATGGACGCTGTTTTGGGGTTTGGGACCTCGATGATAGCAGCAGTCTCATTTGCCCCACCCTAAACTCAGGGGACTGCGTTGGTATATCCCACTGGTTCAAGACTCGTATGTCTTTTGCACTAGAAGGAAGATTATGTTCTTACTTTAATCTTCTTGCTAGTAAAAAGGCATACGAGTCTTGAAAGTCCACCCTGTTAGATTTTGATTTGGCCTGTTTGCCGTCTCAGACAAGTGTATGTTTTCTAGATGCTGGCCCTTCTCCTATTCAACAGGTCTGAAGAGTGATGAATATCCGGAAGGTCTCCACAGTATCCAGAGATATCCTCATCGAGAGAAGAGTTTGTAGATAACTCTTCTGTATATTAAAAAGGGGGGAAAAATAGCAGATGAGAGACTGCGGAAACTACATCAATTTTAGTGCCAGTTGCACTCCAATAGGTGCATTGTTGGGTTCCACTTTGTTTTTATGTTCCTATTTGACACTGGTTTTATGTAATTGTATTTTTGGTTAATAACAGAGTAGACTTGGCTTAGCTGAGGAGTTCTTGTGTTCCTCTTCTTTCTTTTTCCTTTGGTAGTGGTTCTCAACTGTTTTGGTACAAACTGAGTAGCACAGAATACAGAGCAGGGAATGAGTAGGCAAAGTCGAAAAAGATAGATGACGCCTTCTACACAACTCGCGATTAGAGGTGAATAACCCACTGGTTCAAGACTTTTTTATGCCTTTCTACTAGAAATATTATCAAGGTAAGAACCTAATCTTCCCTTCTAGTGCTATTTATTATCAGCTAAGATTGTTTGAAGATGTATTTTATTTCCTTACATACAGGAACAACAACAAGAAGTTAATTATCTTACTTCCTCCTTTCCCAGAAACCAAGAGGAAGTGTCCCCAAGTCCTCCTCTCCTGAATCCACCAACCCCACAGTCAGTAGACAGTCAGTCTGCAGCTGGAGAGTCAACCACGCCCAAAAGACGAAAAACAGAAGCAGAAGCTGTACAATCCTTGAGGCGCTCTACGCGTCACACCTCCAGCTGTGATCGGATGTCAGAGAGTAGTGCCTCTCCCCAGCCTAAACGGAGACATCTTGAGGCATCAGCTTCCATGCCTAAGCTCTCTCTCTACCTAGACAAGAGTAGGTTTGTTTTGAATCTTATATTTGTGTTTTCTAGTTTTGTTTATGGTTTCGTCAGAGTAGTGCCTCTCCCCAGCTTAAATGGCGACATCTTGAGGCATCAGCTTCCATGCCCAAGCTCTCTCTTTACCTAGACAAGATTAGGTTTGTTTTGAATCTTACATTTGTGTTCTCTAGTTTTGCTTATGGGTTCATCTTCATCCTGTACAACAAAATGTGTTCAGTATTGCTATATCTGTGGCAACAGAATATTTGCAATTATTTTACCAATAATGGAAGTATTAAAAATAAAAAGTAACCTTAAACTTATTCACTAAATGGTGCCCAACTCATATTCAACACATTCAAGAAACTAAATATTATACAGTTATATTCATATATAAATGTTCTGCAACCCTATGGTTACAGTGCTTTGGAACAGTAGCTTTAGAGAACCATACCAACAAAACAGTGTTCCCATAGCAAATAATATTTTCTAACAGTAGTATGTGAGTTCTCTTCAGGATTTTTTTTTTTACCTACTGAAGGAGCACATAGTGAAACTCAGCCTGAGTTAATGAAAAGGAGTATTTATTTTGAGGCCTTGTTTGGGGAGATTTCACTGTGGTGTGTTTTAATTTTAATTTTGTTTTTTTTTAATGAATGATTTTTGGTTAAGGTCATGCGGGTCAAGCATAACATCGTGACGCAAACTTTGCACGAATGGTGACATGATTATAATTGTTTCCATTTCTATAACCAAGATAAGAACTTTGCGGTTTGTTTTGAATCTCTTGTTAGAAAATATTTGCTACGGGAACGCTGTGTTGCTGTGATGGTTTCCTAAACTGCTGGTCTGGAGCACTGAGCACACAATTCATTTTATATATGAATATAGTTGTATAATATTAAGTTTATTGAATGTGTTGAATACGAGTTGGGCCCCACTTAGTAAATAAGCAATAATATTTACACAACAAGCTTGTTCTGATGACATCTGTTCTGTCCTTTTCAAATAGAAAATTAATTAGTTAAGGAGGTCCTTCTTTATGACTTATTTCCATGTATAGTGTATTTTCCCTTGTTTATGCTCTTGGATCACAATGCCTCTACAAGAAATGGGAGGAAGTTAATAACTGGCTATTTCTTGCATATTCAGTTGTAAGCGGGTTTTTGGGGGTTTGGTTTTATTTTTTTTTTCCGGAGTGGAATTTTTTTCTCAGTCGGTTAGCTTTTTATAAAATACTGAAAGCTTGCTTTTATTTCTTTGACATCTGTTGAAACCAGCTAGAGCTTATAGCACTGTGAGCTTATAGTCCTTTCCCACATCTTCTCCCTCTCCAGTACTAAGACCCTTTTTACAGCCATTACAGCAATAGTGCTGTGGCTCAGACACACTATAGCTCTATCTTGACCTTGGCATTCAAATACTTTTAGCCAGATGTCTTGTTTTTTAACAGCTAGGATTCTCTCCCTCCCTCTTCTCAGGGACTGTGAACACGATCTTGAACTGTCCTGAGAGAAAAAATACTTTTGGGAATGAAGACAGTAGGCAGGCCCCTAAGAAGACAGCTGCTATCTTGCTTCCTGCTGTGTGTAATTCCTGACTGATGGTAGATGGAGCACAGATAAGGAGGCAGCAGATTGATTTTGATTTCTTGGTCTTAGATCAAGCTTTTTAGTTTTGGAAAAAATAATGCAGAATTTTGTTTCTCGATGTGTTAAGTTTGTAGTTTTGCAGTAGACAGATTTGTGTATAAGACACTCTGGCTGGTAAAAATGGCTGTGGTTTGGCTTACCTCTGCAAAATTTGCTATGGAGAAGTGGATGCCGCGTACTTGTCCTCCATCGTCGGCGGCCCTGAGGCACCTTGTTCAGATCATTCCAGGAGCGTTGACCCAACAAGTGACTGTTGCGGTGCCAGCACCAGGAGGTATGCTGGATGTAATGACTGACCTTAGTGTTGACTGGGCTTCATTGAGTCCAGATCAGAGACAGACCTACCCCCTTTCCCAACCTGGAAGCATAACCTCTGCAGAAATGGCTGGAGGTATGCTTTCCTATGAGGAGTTAGCATTAGTCAGCCCTGGGTTATCAGTGGTGAGACGGCTCTTGGAGGAGCGCCACTCTGAGGCTATGGGGTCACCATCCTGCATTGAGGGTGGAGGAGGAGAGGTTTCTGAAGGTAAAATCTTGCAGTTTGGAGAGATGGTTAAGCCTGCTATCATTAATATGAATGCCCTGTGGAAGACTTTTGAGGTCCATTGACTCTAACCTTAAGAAAGCAGTTACTGTATTGAGAAGTGATTGTGGAACTATCTTCTCCAGTGGGAATACACAGAGATCTTGTGGGGGCATGGTGTGAGTACTGAAAAGCATGAAGAACAGCTAATACAACTGAAACAGCTAGAAATTGATATTACATAGTAACATAGTAGATGACGGCAGATAAAGACCCGAATGGTCCATCCAGTCTGCCTAACCTGATTCAAGAAAGACATTTCATTCAAAAAAAAGTTTGAATTATCAGAGGAAGAACAATGTGAGATTTTTGAACTTTCCTAAGTTATTGATCATAGCAGTGGAAATGGTCCAGAAATACCTTCCTGAGGTATTATTGATTCCATCGGCGAATATGCCACCAGTAATAAGAGCTCAATATCTTGCATTAGAAGAGGACCAGAAAGTTCAGTTCCAACTGATATTGTTGGGGTGTGCAAGAAGAGATGAATTTGACAAATTTTTTTGAAGAACTTTTTTGGGAAGTTGTTGAAAGAACGACTCTCATTGTGACATTTGCTTTGGAGTTTGATAGAGATCTTATTCTTCATACTGATTTCAGATATATAAATGAACAATTTCTTAGTTGAATTATCATTTGTTTCACAGAAAAGGAGAAAGGACTTTTTGGTATTTCAGTCTGGGTGCCACTTTTATATTGAAATTTCTCTTGGTGGTAAAATTTTTATTTTCTTTGAACCAAAACAATTGTGAAATTTTATAGTGACTAGAGAAGGTGGAGGAGTCATTAGTTCTGAGACACCTTCCTCAGAGTAACACAAAATGGCTGTCGATACTTGCTCCTGAAGCCGCCTCTTATGGACTTTCAATTGTTTCTTTTAAGTTTTTTATTTCTTTGGCCCCCATATATGATTGTAGACTAAATAATGATTAATTTTCTGATGGCAGTTCCATCTTAGTAGATTTTTTTTCATTTTCCTTTTTTAATTTAATCTGTATTCAAGTAATATATCTTGCTTGTCTTTTATGTTTAAAATCTATAAATAAAAAAAGACACTGACCGGTGTTTAGAGTTGACTAGATTCAAGGTATGGGGAGAAATTACAATTTATCTGATCTGGTTCTACAGCAAAATAGGCCTCCATTTTGCCCTTCTCAATTTTTTAGTATTTTTCTATGCAGCATTTCTGCCTTGTACATTTGTACATCAGAGAGTATCTTAAATATGTATTGTACTCTTTATCTTATGAAGAGACAAGTAGCATTTAAAATCATTGGTTGCATATATTGTGACTTACTGCTGGACTTTTTGTTATTGATCTTTTACACTTGATTCTCAGTTTAGTAAGACATGGACTGTCTTGAATGGTGTAGCTTCCTGGCTGTCAGATGCTTGTTACACATATTCTCTCTGTAATCAAATTTGCCTTTATATTACAGTGATCTTTTTTTAGAAAGTCATATTTACAGTGTTTATGCTTCACAATTTCTCATCTTTTAATAGAAACACCGGTTCATAGTGGTTCATCTTCACCTGTCACTTTAACTCCAAGCAAGGAAGGAAGTAGTATCTTTGCTGGTTTTGAAGGTAGAAGAAATAATGAATTGAATGAGGTAAGAATCCGGTGTTCCACACTGAATAATTCTGTAACCTGTTTTAAAAAATAGTTGAAGAACACTGATCATGGTCTAGCAAATTCTATATAGTTTGCTTAAAGTTAGGCGCCTACACCAATGTGCCTAGCTTAATTGGTTAATAGGCTTAATTGATGCCAATAATTGGCACTTAGCACCTAATAATTGTTATTAATTGAAAGTTAGGCGCCTAAGTAGAAAAATGCAGACAGTTTTCACAGCAATCTGTGAACTACTATCTTTAATGCTGGGCCTCTACAACCTCTCTCTTAGAACCAGGCTTACTGAGGGTTAGCCACTAGGCCTGCATTCTTTCCCTCAAGAGTCACCTGTGGTGTCTGATCTCTAAGAAAGTTCTCAGAGTTCAGTCAGAAGAGTGTTTCTCCTCTATTTGGAAAAGACCAATGACTTTGATCTCTCAGACCATCTTTTTGTTCTAACTAGTCAGGCTAGATGAGGCAGACCAGCTAGATGGGTCCATATGACGATTCTGTTGGCATAGATTGCTGTAGCAAACAGCCACTGATCTCGCTGAGAGCACAAACTACCAGAGGTGTGTCCTCTTCATGGAGATATGTAGGATGGCTGCATGGTCTACTCTCCATACCTTTACAAAGCTCTACAGAGTGGACGTTGTGGCTTGAAAGGATGCCGTGTTTTGATCCTCAGTAGAGAATGACACAGTGGCAAAATTTGTCACTGCTCCCGTCCCTGTGGATAATTATGGGAAACTATCTCCATGTCATTCTTTAATCAGCAGAGAAAAAATATTTGAAACTATTGATTTGGGATGTAAATAGAACCCAGGGGAGCCTCCGTTTGCTGCACTTGAGCATGAATAAAGACATATCTGCTTTCCAGATCAATAATTATCCCTAAAATTAACAGAAATTGATTTTCTATTTAATATAGCTTCTCATGCTCTATATATTCCTAAGGATGCTGCGTAGTCTGCTCCCACCCAACTCCTTTTCAATCTGCATTGGGCAGATTTTCATGCCTGTCGTCTATTATATACAAATCTCTCTCATGCATATTCATTAGGGCTATCCTGCAAACTTAACTGGCTGGTGGTCCTTAAGGATAGGGTTGGGAACCACTGATCTAAATCATCTAAATACTTTTCCTGTGGAAAGCAGACATGAGAAGTATAAAATATTGCAAATTTGAGCCTTATGCTATCTTAATTGGTGACCCAATTCCACAAATATCAACATAAGGACCCAGGTATTTAACAAATATTTCTGTTCTGTATTCACGGCAGAAGCACCGGGAGCGGGACCACAGAAGACAAACATGAATAGGGATGGAGGAGTGGTAGACCCTAATCGATTTCCAGAGGGTTGTGTTCATGAGGAGCTAGCTAAAATAAAAGTACACAAAGCGATGGGGCAGGATGGTATACATCCGAGGGTGCTGAAGGAACTTAGGGAAGTTCTCGTGGCTCCACTGACTGACCTTTTCAATGAGTCTCTAGAGTCAAGAGTGGTACTGGAGAAGGGCAGATGTGGTCTCTCCACAAAAGTGGAAGTAAGAAAGAAGTAGGGGATTACAGGCCGGTAAGTCTGACTTCTGTGATAAGCAAATTAATGGAAAGGCTTTTAAAACAGAGAATGGTGAAGTTTCTGGAATCCTGTGGATTACAGGACCAGAGACAACATGGATTCACTAGAGATAGGTCTTGCCAGACAAATCTGATCAATTTCTTTCACTAGGTGACCAGAGAATTGGATAGAGGGAGTGCGCTAGATGTTGTGTGTTTAGATTTTAGCAAAGCCTTTGACAGTGTTCCACACAGACGTCTAATAAATATATTGAGTGCCCTCGGGATGGGTCCCAAAGTGATGGGCTGGGTCAAGAACTGGTTGAGTGGAAGGCAACGAAGGGTAGTGATCAATGGAGAGGAATGGTATGTTCCCAGTGGTGTGCCTCAAGGTTCTGTTCTTGGGCCTGTTCTTTTTAACATTTTTATAAACAATGCTGCTGCAGGGCTGTCGGGTAAGATTTGCCTCTTTGCAGATAATATCCAAAATCTGCAATAGAGTAGATACCAAGGATGGTATGAATAACATAAAGAAAGACCTGGCGAAGGTTGAAGAATGATGTGAAATTTGACAGCTAAAATTTAATGCTAAGAAATGCAAGGTCATGCATTTGGGTTGCAAAAACCCAAGGGAACATACAGTTAGAAAATGACACGGGGATAAATTTGTCCCTGTTGGAACTCAATTTCCCATCCTGTCCCCGTGAGTTTTGTCGCTGTTGCTTTCCCTACCCCATTCTTGTAAGCTCTGCCTTAACTGCACAAGCCTCAAGCACTTATGATTTTAAAGTGTTTGAGACTTGGGCAGATGAAGATGGCACTTACAGGAATGGGGCAGGGACAGAAAAAGAACTCGCAGGGACAGCACGGGAAAATGAGTTCCCATGGGGACGGAGAAAAATTTGTCCCCGTGTCATTCTCTACGTACAGTTTAGGGGTGAAGAACTTATGTGCACGACAGAAGAGTGGTACTTGGGTGCGATTGTATGTGATGATCTTAAGGTGGCCAAACAGGTTGAAAAGGTGACAGTGAAAGCTAAAAGGATTCTAGGGTGCATAGGGAAGTGGTATGGCCAGTAGGAAAAGGAAGTATTGATGCTCCTGTATAAGACTGTGACGAGACCTCATTTAGAATATTGTGTACAATTCTGGAGGCCGCACCTTCTAAAAGATATAAAAAGGATGGAGCTGGTCCAGAGGAAGGCTACTAAAATGGTGCATGGTCTTCGTCATAAGGCATATGGGGACAGACTTAAAGATCTCAATCTGTATACTTTGGAGGAAAGGTGGGAGAGGGGAGATGTAATAGAGACTTTTAAATACCGACATGATGTAAATGCGCATGAGTCGAGTCTCTTTCATTTGAAAGAAAGCTCTGGAATGAGAGGGCACAGGATGAAGTTAAAAGGTGATAGGCTCAGGAGTAATCTAAGGAAATACTTTTTTACAGAAAGGGTAGTCGATGTGTGGAACAGTCTCCCGTTAGAAGTGGTGGAAACAAAGACTGTCTGATTTCAAGAAAGCCTGGGATAGGCACGTGGTATCTCTTAGGGAGAGATAATATGGTTACTGTCGATGGGCAGACTGGATGGGTCATTTGACATGCCTATGGCCACACCCCTTTTGAGTTATGTGCTAGTAGAGCTAGGTGTTATTGGAGAATGATGTGGGGGGATTAATTTGCCCCCGTCCCCGCAAATCATCTGATCCCATCCTCACAAGCCTCGACTAGTTCTGATTTTATATTGTACTTATTTTATTTTATAAAAAGAAACAATATTCTGTACAATTGTCATTTTATAAACACAAATAATACAGAACAAGGATCAACAAAACCCCCATCTCCTCTCCCATTAACAAATATCCCCTCCACTATTGAGAAAAATAAACAAGTCAAATTACTGCAGAATGCTACATAGAAAAATCAAGCTAACAGAATACTTCAGTCACACATAATATGAATAGTGTTAGGGTGTGCAACTAGATAAACTACCCCCTGGTCAGACAGAGCCCTAATCCAGCTGGATGCTAAAGAAGCAAGGCCTAGACTTTGTGGTCCCTAGTTATGTCTAACACCAGCTCTAGCAGGATATATATTTCAAATCTGATATATTCTAATCAAAATAGAAAATAATTTTTTTTCTACCTTTTTGTTACCTGGTCATTTTATTTTTCACATTACTTTGGTCTCAGACTCTGGTTTCTATTTCTGTCTGTCTACTCTTAACTCACTTGCCAGGGTCTCCTGAAAATTTTACGTGTCGTCTTTCTCCATGTTCACCATTCATCTTCTCCCTTTTTTTCCCCCCCCATGTTCAGCAAGCATCTCCCTTCTCTATCTTCTGTTCTTCCCTTTCTAGTATTTCCCCTGTGCCCATCTCCCTGCCCATCTCCCTGCCTTCTCCCTGGTACTCACCAACGGAGACAGTGTCTCGGAGGTTTCAGTAGGAGACACGCTGGCCTCCAGTGACCATAACATGGTATGGCTCAACCTCAGGAAAGGTTTCTCTAAATCAAACACAGCGACGAGGGTCCTTAACTTTAGAGGCGCAGACTTCGACCACATGAGAGATTTTGTCCATCGGGAGCTGCATAACCAAGCAAAAACTGACAATCCGGAAACTATGTGGTCAACTCTGAAATCCACCCTGAACGAAGCAACAAACCTCTACATAAAAATAGTAAGCAAGCGCCAGAGAAACAAAAAGCCACAATGGTTCAGTACCGAAATTTCGGACCTCATTAAAAAGAAAAAAGAAGCATTTATCACCTACAAACATCTTGGGAAGAGAGAGGCAAAAGAAGACTATCTGGTCAGATCTAAAGCTGTCAAAAAGGCAGTCAGAGAGGCCAAGCTCAGAACAGAAGAAGATCTAGCATGGAACATTAAAAAAGGGGATAAATCCTTCTTCAGGTATATTAGCGACAGGAAGAGAAACAAAGATGGGATAGAACGCCTTAGGCAATCAGACGGAAAATACGCAGAATCTGATTCTACCAAGGCAGAACTACTAAACGAATACTTCTGCTCAGTATTCACCTGTGAGGCGCCGGGAGCTGGTTCACAACTACAGACAAGAGACAGCCAAAATGACCTGTTTTAAGATTTCTAGTTTACGCCCAGTAGCGTCTACTATGAACTTTCAAGACTCAAAGTAAACAAAGCCATGGGACCAGACAACCTACACCTCAGGGTGCTCAGAGAGCTGTGTGAAGTTCTGGCGGAACCACTATCCGCGCTCTTCAATCTTTCCCTACGCACGGGAAGAGTCCCCCTGGATTGGAAAACAGCTAACGTAATTCCACTCCACAAAAAGGGCTGCAGGACAGAGACAGCAAATTACAGACCGGTGAGTCTCACATCCATTATGAGCAAACTCATGAAAACACTGATCAAACAGAAACTCGACAAAATCCTAGACGAGGAAAATCTACGTGATCCCCACCAACACGGATTTACCAGGGGCAGGTCCTGCCAATCTAATCTGATTGGCTTCTTTGACTGGGTCACTAGACAACTGGATGCTGGGGAGTCCCTGGACGTGATATATTTGGACTTCAGCAAAGCTTTTGATAGTGTCCCACACCGCAGGCTGTTGAACAAACTAAAATCGCTGGGATTGGGGGATACACTTACTGCATAGGTTAGGGATTGGCTAAGCGGTAGACTTCAGAGGGTGATGGTAAACGGTACCCCTCCAAAACATCAGCCATGACGAGTGGAGTACCACAAGGCTCCGTCTTGGGCCCGATTCTATTCAATTTATTCATAGGAGATATGACCCAAGGGCTTAGAGGAAAAGTATCACTGTTTGCCGACAACGCCAAACTATGCAACATAGTAGGTAAAAGCAGTGAACCTGACAGTATGACGCAGGACCTACTACTACTGGAGCAGTGTTCATCGACTTGGCAACTAAGCTTCAATGCTAAAAAATGTAAAGTGATGCACCTAGGTAAAAAAAAATCCATGCAGAACTTACACACTAAATGGTGAGACCTTGGCCAGGACCACGGCGGAACGTGATTTAGGAGTGATCATTAGTGATGATATGAAGGCTGCCAATCACGTGGAGAAGGCTTCGTCCAAGGAAAGACAAATGATTGGCTGCATCCGTAGGGGTTTTGTTAGCAGAAGACCTGAAGTCATAATGCCGCTGTACAGATCCATGGTGAGATCTCATCTGGAGTATTGTGTTCAATTCTGGAGACCACACTACCGGAAAGATGTGTTGCGAATTGAATCGTTTCAGCGAATGGTCACCAGGATGGTCTTGGGGCTCAGGGATCTCACGTATGAAGAAAGGCTAAATAAATTACAGCTGTACTCACTGGAGGAACAAAGAGAGAGGGGAGACATGATTGAGACGTTTAAGTATATCACGGGACGTATAGAGGTGGAAGATGATATCTTCTGTCTTACAGGGCCCTCAACCACCAGAGGTCACTCGCTGAAAGTCAGGGGAGGGAAGTTTCATGGTGATGCCAGGAAGTACTTCTTCACCGAAAGGGTGGTCGATCATTGAAACGAGCTACCTCAACAGGTAATTGAGGCCAACAGCGTGTCAGATTTTAAGAGAAAATGGGATATTCACGTGGGATCTCTAGGGGAGTAAAGTCAGGGGGTGGGTCATTGGTATGGGCAGACTTGATGGGCTATGGCCCTTTTCTGCCATCATTTTCTATGTTTCTATTCTATGATATCCTCCTCCTGTGTACAGTGTCACTCCTCTATATCCCTATGCCTCCTGTCCAGCATATTCCTTCTGCGTTCTTATTCGCTTCCATGTCTAACCATCTTCTCTCTGTGTCCATAAACTATCCCCAATCAGCATGCCCCTTTTTGTCCCTGTTCCTATGCTCCCATCCATGCCCACCACCTCCCCTCTTTTTGTATATCTTCCTGTGTCCAGCTTCTCCCCTCTTACTCCCTTACACCAGGGGTATGCAATTCTGGTCCTCAGCCGGAGCCAGGTCAGATTTTCAGGATATCCATAATAAATATGCATGAGATAGATTTGCATCTCAAGGAGGCAATGCATGCAAATCCATCTCATACATATTCATTGTATCCTGAAAACCTGACTTGGCTCCGGCTCTTGAGGACTGGAATTGCCTACCCCTGCCACACACCAATGTGTGTCTCGCACTCTCTCTTTCCTCCCTCCCTCCCTTCGCTATGTTCAATATTTCACCCACAATTCTTTCATTCCCTTGGTTCAGCTTTTCTCCCTGCAGATCCTGCACCTCTCCCCCTTACCTCTAGCCCCCTTCCCATGGGTCTAACACCTCTATCCCCCTCCCTTCAGTGCCCAGGTATGGGTCTGGCACCTTTCCCTTTCCCCCAATCCCAAGACTAGATCCAGCACCTGTCTTACTTCCCTACAGCTCCAGCCGGTCCAGCAGCCCAAGCAACACCTCCCCCCCTTGCAGATGCAGCAGCAGCCCCCCACGATCATGGGTCCAGCAGCCCCCCTTCCTCACTCCCTCCTGATTGTGTGTCAAATGGCAAAAAAAAACCCCAACCTCTGCAACACCTCTACCGTTTTGACCCCTTTGCGCCTCCTGTTCCGGACCTACCAGCCTTGTAAAAGCTTCATTGACGAAGAAGCAACATCCAGCTGAGTCTCTCCTTCCGGTTTTACTGGTATGCTCGGGGCGGGAGGTGCAAAGGGACTGAGCCGATCAGTGTTTTTTTTTTTTTGTTTTTTTTTTGCTTCTTGACCCGCATTCAGGAGGGGGTGAGCTGCCAGACCCACGATTGCGAGGGGGGCTGCTGGCTGGGAGGTGGAGAGGGAGGTGACTCGCAGCAGTCAAATTATTTTCTGTGGGAAGAAGTCCCTTTATTGCTCCCATGGGGCAGGCCTTGTTCCTGAACCTGCGGCAAATGGCTGAATTTTTCCCATTCCTGCAGGTTTGCCATGGGAAACAGTCACCATGTCATTCTCTAGGTGCTGTGCTTTTATAGAATATAACTATTAGAAGGTGATTTATTATTAATCCCCTCCCATATTCTCACACTTACAACAATAGTGTTCGTATTTTCAGTGCGACAGACCCTCTGAGGTACCACCAACGATACTCAAAATAGTTTCATTGTATCTGGCTTGACGTACCCATTCCTCACCGGGTCTTATTAGGTAAATCTTAAATTTCAAATTTTATCATAAAAGTATCCAGGTACTTAGCTTGGTGAATTATAGTGGTCTAATTCTCCGGGATTATCATGCCGACATGTTTCACCCGAAGGGTTTTTTCAAGGCTAATATCCCTTAATTTAGCTTTTCGCTGTGTCTAACCGACCATAGGCTTAATTAGTTAATTAATTAAGCCTATGGGAGGGAACCTTCTAATAGTTATATGTTATACCGTTCTCTCACAAGAAATTCTGCATATTACTATCATAGTGCTGTTTATGAAGTGTTTTTTATAGAATAGCATGTATCTGACTGTATGTGCCAAGTAACTTAAATAATTTGGTTGCTAGCGCCCAGTTATTGATAGTTAGAGGCTTGTTACTCAATTTGCATGTGTACATCTTGGGTGTGGAAGTCTGGCTGCCATATATAAAATCTGAGGTAAAAGTGTCCATATACAGTAATTTGAGCCCATTATTTGCCTGAGTTGATGGGGGTGAAATAGCGCCCGCACAACCAAATAGATATGTTATTTTTCTTCCCTTGCCTAGACATGCCCACAGAAGCAGCACCTTTATTCTTTCCCCACACCTACAATTGTAGGTGCTTTTTTTCTGCCTGGTATCAGGCAGCAAAAAAAGCAGCTTTCTGTCTAACTAAATGGGCTTAGAAATTGAGATATAAACAATGCACTTTTATAATTAAATTGACTGACTAGTTAGATCAGAGGTAGGGAACTCCGGTCTTTGAGAGCCGTATTCCAGACGGGTTTTCAGGATTTCCCCGATGAATTTGCATGAGATCTAGAAAAGACCTCATCAAAGAGAAGAAAAAAGCATTCATCTCTTACAAACAATCAGGGACACAGGACTCTAGAGTAGAATATCTGGCCAAGTCAAGAGCCGTCAAAGCAGCAGTTAGGGAGGCCAAATTCCGCATGGAGGAGTCTCTAGCAAAGAACATCCAGAAAGGAGATAAATCTTTCTTCAGGTATATCAGTGACAGAAATAAGAACTCGGGCGGGATAATACGTATCAGAAAACCAGACGGAGACTATGTGGAGACGGACTCGGAAAAAGCCCAACTGTTAAATAAATACTTCTGCTCAGTCTTCACCCGCGAGGCGCCGGGAATCGGCCCTCAGCCACAGACAAGGGTTAAATCAGTTGACCCGTTTAGTAATTTCAAGTTTACACCCAGCAGCGTCTACTGCGAGCTGTCAAAAATCAAGGTCAACAAGGCAATGGGGCCTGACAACCTACACCCTAGGGTGCTCAGGGAGTTGGGTAAATGTCTTGGCAGAACCGCTATCCGCGCTCTTCAATCTCTCCCTTAGTACAGGTAACGTCCCGATGGACTGGAAGACGGCTAACGTCATTCCACTCCACAAGAAAGGCTCCAGGATGGAGATGGCAAATTACAGACCAGTAAGTCTCACATCAATAGTGAGCAAACTAATGAAAACCCTAATCAAACGCCAATTGGATAAGATCATGGACGAGGAGAATCTACAGGATCCCCGCCAACATGGATTTACTAAAGGGAGATCCTGCCAATCCAACCTGATCAGCTTCTTTGACTGGGTGACGAGGAAGCTGGATGCTGGTGAGTCCCTGGAAATCGTCTACCTGGATTTCAGCAAAGCATTTGATAACGTACCACACCGCAGGTTGCTGAGCAGGATGAGTTCTTTAGGCTTGGGCGACACATTGACCAAATGGGTTGGGAACTGGCTTGGAGGTAGGCTTCATAGGGTAGTGGTGAATGGCACCCCCTCCAAAATGTCAGAGGTGATAAGTGGAGTGCCACAGGGCTCCATCCTGGGCCCGATCTTGTTTAACATCTATATAAGAGACTTGACAGAAGGGCTCCGAGGTAGAATAACATTATTCGCCGATGATGCCAAACTAAGCAATGTAGTGAGCAAAAGCACAACAAACAAAAATTCAATGGTAGACGATATGATGCATGACCTACTTCTACTGGAGCGCTGGTCTAGGTCCTGGCAACTCAGTTTCAATGCCAAAAAATGCAAAGTCATGCACCTGGGAAACCGAAATCCATGCAAGGTTTACACCCTAAATGGCGAGATCCTGACAAGAACTGAAGCAGAAAGAGACTTAGGGGTGAATGTTAGGGAAGACATGAAGTCTGCAAACCAAGTGGAGCAAGCTTCATCCAAAGCAAGGCAAATCATAGGTTGCATATGCAGGAGTTTCGTCAGCCGTAAACCTGAAGTCATTATGCCACTGTATAGATGCGACCGCACCTGGAGTACTGTGTGCAATTCTGGAGGCCGCATTACCGCAAGGATGTGCTGAGACTGGAATCGGTCCAGAGAATGGCCACCAGGATGGTCTCGGGACTCAAGGAGCTCCCATACGAGGAGCGGTTAGGGAAGTTGCAGCTCTACTCACTCGAGGAACGTAGAGAGAGGGGAGATATGAACGAGACATTCAAGTATCTCACAGGCCGCATCAAGGTGGAGGAAGATATCTTCTTTTTCAAGGGTCCCGCGGCAACAAGGGGGCATCGGTGGAAAATCAGGGGCGGGAAACTGCACGGTGACACTAGGAAGTTCTTCTTCACTGAAAGGGTGGTTGATCGCTGGAATAGTCTTCCACTTCAGGTTATTGAGGCCAGCAGCGTGCCATATTTTAAGGCCAGATGGGATAGACATGTAGGATCTATCCGCAAAGATAGATAGGGAGGGTCATTAGAGTGGGCAGACTTGATGGGCCGTGGCCCTTATTTGCCGTCTACTTCTATGTTTCTATGTTTTCAATGCATATTCATTGGGGAAATCCTGAAAACCGACTGGAATATGGCTCTCGTGGACTGGAGTTCCCTACCCCTGAGTTAGATGCTCATATAGATTTTGTTTTCTGTAGGTTGAAATTTGTTAATTTAATAGTTAGGTGTTAGTATTTTGTCTTCGTTTTGTTTTATTACTAGCTACTAGAAAAGTACTATACTCAGTGAAGGTATATTTTGTTCCATATAAAGTGGTACCTTGGATTACGAGCATAATCCATTCCAGGAGCATGCTCGTAATACAAAATGCTCGTTTATCAAAGCGAGTTTCCCCATAGGAAATAATGAAAACTCGCTTTGATACGTTCCCCTCCCCACGAGAACTGGCATTACTCCCCCTGAAGGCCCCCCCCTGTGATCCGCCACATCATGCTCAAGGCCCAGCAGAGGAGGAGGACGATCTTTGGGCACCAGCACCAAGCACAGGATATGCCGGTGCCCAGATGACTGTAAGAAGTGGTGGGGGAGTGCCAGATCGCGGCGGGGGGGTGCCGGATCACGGGGGGGGGGCGCTCGTAAATCGAGCCACGCTCGGTTTCCAAGGCGCTGATTTTGCAAATGTTTTGCTCGTCTTGCAAAACACTTGCAAACCAGTGCACTCGTAAACCAAGGTACCACTGTACCTTGTTCAAGAGCTGGGCAAATGTTTTCTTATTTAACATAAAGACAGAAAAAAAAATTCTCTACTTCCTCTAAAGCTAAGCTACTCAATTGTGTATATGTCATTTTCTTTTCTATCTGACACTTGAAATCCTTTTTTTTTTTTTTTCAATGGCACGGGTTATTTACCTAAGATTGATAACTTGATTCAACTATATTAAATGTGCCTTACGTAAACTTCATTACCTTTTAGTGTTCTCCCCTTTTGAAAGTCAACATTTTTGTCTCTGTATTAGACTGGGTGGGGTGGGATGGAGAGGGATATACCACCAGAAGTTTAATCAAATTTCTCTCTTGACATGGTATGTGTTTGTAACTTCTGAAATATTGCTTCCAGGTACTGTCATGGAAATTGATGCCAGAAAACTATCCTCAAAGTGATCAAACCCCTCCTCCCTCTTACATCTACGGATCACAGCATTTACTTAGACTGTTTGGTAAAACCTTTTTTTTTCCTTTCTTTCAGTGTATTGTTGGCCTTTATATATTTTAAATTGTCTTCCAGAAGATTACTTGGCAGAATAAAAGCGTGATAGCTATATTGGCCCTGAAGAGAAGTGCAGCCTTTTTATAGATTATGATATTTTTTTATTGGACCAACAAATAAGACATGTATGGGCTTTCAAGCCCGAATACAGTGGCGTAGTAAAAAGGTTTGGGGGGGGGGTGCGGACCGCCCCAGGTGCCATCTTTGTGGGGTGCACCAGCACCTTTCCTCCTCTCTGTGCTCTCTACACGTACTTCTTGAAATGTTCACCAGTGTGAGCAGTATCTTCCACTTGCTGCTCATGCTGGCCTCGACTCCCTTCTGACTTCACTTCCTGGGTACGGGACCAGGACGTGACATCATAATAATAATAATAACTTTATTTTGTATACCGCCATACCCAGGGAGTTCTAGGCGGTTCACATCAATTAATCAAAGTTACAAACAATGAAGTCGTTGAAGGAAAGGAAAGTACAGGTCATTTAAGTTAACAGGTTAGGAATGTACAATAAGAAGGAGAGGATGGAGTTCAGTTCAATGATGGATAGGGTGAGGGAGGAGGAGAGGGGTATTAAGGGTTCTGTTCGGGGAATAGGTGGGTTTTGAGTTGTTTTCTGAAGTGGAGGTAGGTGGGGGCATCGAGTGCAATTGGGGCTAGCCATGGGTTCAGTTTGGCTGCCTGGAAGACGAAGGTTTTGTCGAAAAACCTTTTGAGATAACATAGTTTTAGGGAGGGGGAAGGCGAACAGATGAATTCTGCGGGAGTTCTTATTGTTGCAATTTAAATAGAAGTGAGGGTTGAGGTAGTTTGGAGATATACCAAAAACTGTTTTGTAGCAGAAGCAAGCAAATTTGAATAGGACTCTGGATTCAAATAGTAACCAATGTAGTTTGTGGTAGAAGGGGGTAATGTGTTCCCATTTGTTCAGGCCAAATATAAGGCGGACGGTGGTGTTCTGAATCAGTTTTAGTCTCCTGGTGGTTTTTTTTCGTGGAGCCCAGGTAAATGATATTGCAGTAGTCCAGGATGCTGAGAATGGAGGATTGTACCAGCAGGCAGAAAGAGGTGTCATCAAAGTATTTTTTTATGGTGCGGAGTTTCCAGAGCACTGAGATGCTTTTTCTGACTGTTAGGTCGGTGTGTTTCTCGAGGGATAGGTGTTTGTCTAGCGTGACTCCCAGTACTTTTAAGGTTTGTTCGAGGGGGAAAACCGATCCCTTCACTTGTATTGTGGTATCTTTGATTTTGTCGTTGGGGGTAGCTAGGAAGAATTTAGTTTTGTCAGGGTTTAATTTTAATCTATAGGATAACATCCAGAGTTCTATCTGATTAAGCAAGCTTGACAGGGAGTTGAGCAGCTCCGGTGTGAAACTGGTTAGCGGGATGACAATTGTAATGTCATCTGCGTAGATGAAGAATTTGAGCTTGAGGCTTTGCAGGAGGTTTCCAGGGAGGCGAGATAGACGTTAAACAGGGTGGGGGACAGGGGGGAGCCCTGTGGTAGAGTGCCAAGGCAAGCATGAGCAGCAGCTGGCGCCGGTGTGAGGTACGCAGGCGGGGGGCACTCAAGCAACGTGGAAGAGTGGGGTGGTGCATGGCACTGCGATGCTGGGCACCACTGCCCTGGGTGCCAACCTCTCTCACTATGCCACTGACCAAGCAGATACAGATTTCATAAGAGAATTAGACCCGAGTGGCCTCCAAAGCTCACATATTACGGCTTTGTTCAATTGCCCAATAAAAGGTACAAAACTGCACAGCTTCTAGTTGTATTGTTTAGCCTTTGAGTCTGCTCTGTGAGGGCTCTGATTATATATAAGCTCCCTATACAAATACATTCAGGTTTGCATTGTTGCCCCATTTTATGACTCACTGTCACCACTTAATTAGAGAGAATGGTCTGTTTTACACCCAACATGAATTGTAATTACTTTTCTTAAGAAGCTTGTTCAGAGGCTCTCTGTCTAGAGCAGGGGTTCTCAGAGCTCGGGACACACCCAGCCAGTCAGGTTTTCAGGATACCTACAGTGAATATGCATAGATAGATCTACATGAATTACTTTCGTTGGATGCAAATATATATCATGCATATTCATTGAGGGTATCCTGAAAACCTGACTGGCAGGGTGTGTCCCAAGGACCGGGTTGAGAACCCCTGGTCTAGAGCATCCTTTTGGTATACTGTTTGACTCTTTTCTAGCACAGAAACAAGGAACTGATGCATTTACAGAGCCTGTTCAATTATGCAGTGCTATTGCAGAAGCTTTAGCAATGAATAATTGGTTTGTAAAATTTCCTGTATTGACACAGCTATCAATTGTATTCTTTTGAAATGCTACAAATGCCAATATTTATCCTGCAGATTTAGAGAGTAGAATGGCTGGTTGGATTCTTGAATCATCTGTGTTAACTCAGGCATAAGAGAACACATCTGGGCTTGGTATCTGCTTCAGGATAATGCCTCAGCCAAGTACTTGTAGAAAAAAAAGTTCCATACCTCCTCATGAGCATTCTTGAAGCAAGCCACTTGCTGAATTGCTTTGACATGAGACTAGTCCAGACATGGACGACTCTGGTTCTCGAGGGCCAGAATCCAATCGGGTTTTCAGGATTTCTCCAATGAATATGCATGAGATCTATTTGCTTGCCCTATTTGCATTGGGGAAATCCTAAAAACCCGATTGGATTCTGGCCCTCGAGGACCGGAGTTGTCCATGTCTGGACTAGATGTAAGAGCATGGAGGTAAGATAGTATATCTGCTTCAAGTGGCTCAGTCTGATAATAGGGGCCCCAGCACATGCAGAACTGCACATGACAAGCTTTGACTTGATGGAAAAATTCCCAGTGCTCTGCAATAGACACACGACAGCTTTTTCTTCCATTTTTATTCATTACTAGTCATTAAGCCCGTTACATTAACGGGTGCTAGAATAGATGTCTGTCTGTCTGTGTTTCTTTATCTCTCTCTCCTTGGCCGCTGTCTGTATCCTTCTGTCTCCCCCTGCCCCCCGAGCAAAGCTGTCTGCCCCCAGTACCCACCTCCCCCCAAATGTCTCTCCATGGCCCTCTTCTTTCTTCCCACCCCAGAGCAAAGCTGTCGGTCCCCAGCACACCTCCCCCCAAAGCAGCCCCCTTTCCCTATCTCTCCATGGCCCCTTCTGTCTCCCCCCAGCACACCCCTCCCCCCAAAGCAGCCCCCTTTCTCTCTCCCCGTCTTTCCATGGCCCCTTCTGTCTTTCCCCCCAGAGCAAAGCTGTTTGCCCCAAGCACACCCCTCCCCCTAAAGCAGCCCCCTTTCCCTCTCCCGCTGACTCTCTCTCTGGCCCCCTTTCTCTGGCCCCCTTTCCCTGCCCCTGTGTCTTTCTTTCTTTCTGTCTCCCTCCCTCACGCTGTCTGTCTGTCATTTTTCCCCACTTCCCTATGCAGCAGGAACAGCATTTCCCTCCTATTCCCCCCCTTTCCTGTGCAGAAACAGTAGCAGCATTTTCCCCCACCCCCCTTTCCCTTCTCTTACCTTCTCTTCCCTGCTTCGTTCGGCCCCCTCCCCCTTCTTTTACTGCTGTTGTCCTGCTCCATCCGGCCTGTTCCTGACCCTCCCACCGCCGACAAACCTCGGGGTTCCAGCGCGTAGGCAGCACTTTAAACACGCTGCTTCGCAACCTTCTAGTGCCGATTTCCTCTGCCGCGTCTGTCTCCGATGATGTCATCAGAGACGCGGCAGAGGAAATCGGCAGTAGAAGGGCGCAAAGCAGCGTGTTTATAGTGCCTACGCCACTGGAGCCGGGAGGTTTGTGGAGGGTCAACGGTCGGAGCGGGGCTGCTGTCCACCACTCGGTTGCTGCCACTGGTGCTGCCTACGCCGCTGGAGCCGGGAGGTTAGGAGAGAGAGAGAGCACAGTCGCGCGCCTCCAGCCCCCGCATGCGCCCTGAGGTTTAGAATGTTGCCACAGAAGCACACCTCAGGGCGCCAGCGCTCACGAATTTTCAAGAGCGCATGCGCCTCTAGCATTTTATTATTATTGATGCCTAAGCTGCTTGCATCTACATGTAGATGGCCCCTTTTAAATAATTTCTGGAAAAGGAATCTAATAAAAATGCATGTATCAGTAGAGCCTATGGGGTTCTTGCTGGCTATCCTAAAAGTGAGAAAGTGAGAAGCAAAATAAGGGGACATCCTCTTGGCCTTGGATTGGGGGGGGATGGACTTTGCCATATTCAGAAAAAGGGATTCTTAATAAAATCATAGCTTAGTAAGATGTTCTTACACTTTGTGTAGTGGGGGGAATGTTTAAAGAATTGGATCTTTTGGTGATGAAACTTCATAATATTTCAATAGAGGTAATTATGGCTTCAAAACAAATGCCTGTTTGAACTGACCATACTACACACGCAAAATATCTGCCCGATTTAAAAAAAAAAAAAAATTAACCTCCCCTCCCTGAACATCCTTCCATTCCCGAACCCCCCCCCAAAAAAATTTGCCCCCCAGCCGTTGCCACCGTTTAAAATTATGGCAGGAGGGTTTCCACTCCCTCCTGCCATCAGTCCCACCCACCCAACCAAAAACTAATGGCAGGAGGGATGCGAACTCCCTCCTGCCACCCCCCCCCAGACGCCCCCTCCCTGTTCCTTTAATGGAGCAGGAGAGATGCTCAATCCCTCCTGCTCCAGTGCTTCCCGTGATGAGTCTGAGGAATTAGACCCCACCCCAGTGCATCATGCGATGCATGGGGCGGGGCCTAAGGTGCCTCAGCCAATCAGGAACTTCCTTAGTGTGAGTACTTACTAAGGAAGTCCCTGATTGGCTGAAGCACCTCAGGCCCCCTCCCAAGGGAGGAGCCCGAGGTGCCTGAGCCAATCAGGGCCTTAGGCCCCGCGCATCACATGATGCACTGGGGCGGGGCCTAAGGCCTCAGACTTGTCGCAGGAGGCATTGGAGAAGGAGGGATTGAGCACCCCCTCCTCCGTCAAAGGTATGGGGAGGGGACATCTGGCGGGTGTCAGGAGGGAGTTGGCATCCCTCCTGCCATTTGTTTTTGGGTTGGTGGGTGGGACCGATGGCAGGAGGGAGTGGGAGCCCTCCTGCCATAATGTTAAAGGTCGGCGGCTGCGGGGCACATTTTTTGGGGGGTTTGAGCACTTGTTGGTAGGGTGGGTTTAATTTATTTTTGGGTTGGTGTGTGGGGAGTCGGGAAGCATTGGAGCAGGAATGATTGAGCACCCTGCTCCATGGGGAAGGGCAGGAGAGTCGGGGCTGAGAGCAGGAGATGGAGCAAAGAGCAGGAGATCGGGGCTGAGAGCAGGTTTTTTTTTTTTTTTGCACAAGTGACTGGTCCTCACCAGTTGCTTGTTTTTGGATTGGACAACCAGTCGGTAAGTTTTGTGAACTGTGTCCTTCCTACTTTGTATGCCGATTCCCCTCATTTGCATGCACTAATCGTTGGAGAGATTAGTGAATCGGGTCGGAGGGAAATCGGGTAATTTGGTGCTTAGAGCGATTGTAAAGCTCTGCTTGTATGAGAATTCACAGACTTAGCTCTGTAGCTGACAGGCTGATCCCACTGGGTACCTGTTAGCCAGCCTGCATAGTTTTCTCTTTAGTTCAGGGCCATCCCTGAGGTGGTCTCACCTTCTGTTAATTAGGGGTCGAGTGCAGGCTGTTAGGCAACTTGGCGGTGTCTCGCACTTGGAGGTTGCGCCTCCGCCCATTCCAGTGTGTATCTGCTGGTCCGCAAGGGTGGAGGTGTAGTTAGACATTGGAGTCTGACTGGCAGCCCGAAGATCAGCTTTATAGTAGCATTCCCAGCATTGTGGCAGTGAATATTCTCATCCAGCTACTGTGAGAGAGCTGAAAGCAGGCTTCCAGCACTTCTAGCACTGATCCTGTCTGATCACAATGAGTACACAGGCTGGTTGAGAACTGACAGCAGTCATTCAGGGAGCTGCGCAGGCCCAGGCTGGAGCGTGAAAAGCTCGCTTCTGCCTTGTGCGCCACTGGCCCTGAGATAATGAGGCAACCGTCCAGTGAGGGAGGGGCAGGAGTATAGAAAGCTCACTCTTGCTGATACACCGCTGGACCAACAGGATTTAAGGAAGATTAAAAAGGTATGACGAGGGGAGGGGATTTAAAAAGGGGCACAGACATTTCCACCTACTTTTGGATGCAATCACTCTTAGTTGTCTTTGTTAGTAATTTTACTTCATACTGAATCTTCAACGAAGGTATTGAACCCGGGACCTGGCGGATTGTAAGGCCGCCTTTGCTTCAACATTACCCCTCCAAAACCTTAGAGAGAACAATTAGATTTCTTCCAAAACCCTGTTCATATATGGTAAAGCACAACTTACCCCCCTCTTTTACTAAGGTGCGTCCATTGACTAACATGCATGTGTTAGCGTTTAGCGCATGCTAATTGGTTAGCGCACCTTAGTAAAAGAAGACCTTAGGGGTCCTTTTATCAAGCTGCGGTAGGGGTTTAACACATGTAATACCGCCTCCTGCGCTAGCCACTAATGCCTGCATTGAGCAGGCATTAGTTTTTTAGCCGGCCGCGGGGGTTAGCGCGTGATGAAATGTCCGATGCGCTAACCCCTCTAGCGCACCTTGATAAAAGGAGCCCTTAGTCTTCCATAAAAGTTTAAAAGTGTATTTATTTAAACAAGCTTTTCCTGAATAGGGTGATACCAGCACTCTAGTGAGAACATGCAATTTGCATTTTTGATTTTTTGTTTGCATGATTTATGTATTTTATCTGTACCCTGCTAAAACTTGATAATGTGGGTTATAAGTATACTTCTTTTCTATTTTTGTGGAATTTTGCTATCCCTTTTAAAGCTTTTTGACTTTTAATTTAATTTAATTTGTTTTTGGGTTGATATGTGGGGAGTCGGGGTTGACTTTTTAATATTCGATAGGAAGAGTACAAATGATTTTATTATATTGTATGTATGAACTGATATTAGTATGGTGGGTGACAAGGGGATAAATTTTATTTTGGAAACGTGTGGTATTTCAAGTGATGTATTAAGTTAATCTGTTATTATTTTCTGTAAACTTAATGTAAATATAAAATGAATAAAGAATATTTAAAAAAAAAAAAAAGATTTCTGTGCATCAGTATAAGGGATCCTGTGAACACAGGTAGTACAATTTTTGTTGGTCGTTTCTAAATATATCATATCCACTTAAACCAAGGTTTCTCCCAGGTCAGCGTGGGTACTAGAACTCTATACTAGTTTTTGGAAAAGATTTTTTATTTAAGTTAATTCCTAAAATCTTGTGCTTTTGTCTCCATTTGCAGTAAAGCTTCCAGAAATAATGGGGAAGATGTATTTTTCTGACAAAAACCTGAAGGCTTTGTTAAAGCATTTTGAGCTTTTTTTAAGGTAATGTACATGATAATAAAAACTTTTAGCGGGAGGGGCCTTAGGCACTTGGGCCAATTAGGCCCTAAGATCCTGTGGGTTGGGCAGGAGAAGGGTGTGCCCGCCTCATTTGGACAGAGGCAGGCCTGCTGGCCGGACGGTGCAAAGATCCATCCGGCCAACTTGGTGGTAAGCTTGAGGGGAGTTCCAGGATGGGGGGTCCGGCAGGAGGGGTTGGGCACCCTCCTGCTGGCGATCTTCGGGGAGGCCGTTGGGGGGGCCGGGGAGGGCGGTTAGGGCATTTTGTTTGGGAGGGGACCGGCAGGAGGGGTTGGGTACCCTCCTGCCAGCGATCTTTGGGGGGGCGGGTTCTTTCAGCAGGAGGGGTTGGACACCCTCCTGTTGCGAACTTCGGGGGGTTGGGGAGACTGGCGGCTGTAGCTGCAGCCACTATACTAATCGTGGCAAGGAGATCCCTTGTCGCGATAAAGTATAGCGGCCGTGTCTACTTACCATGTAGGTCAGCATTTTGCTAGCCTACATGGTAAGCATCTCCCGCTCTGCTAGGGAGACGCGCAGGGCTGCCTAGGTTTGCCTAAGGCTACCGCCTAGCCTTAGGTGAGCTTAGACAGGCTTGTGGGCCTCCCTAGGCTCCCGGAGGTGCCTTCAATATAGGCGGCCTGCCTGGGGAGCATTATTTTGGAAAACGTGCCTCCTGATTGGCTGATTAGACAGCTGATTAGACACCTACAGCTGCCTACAATCGGGACGCACTTTGCAGAATCAGGGCCTAAATGTATGGTGGTATGATTATTTTTTACCCTCCGTATCCAGGCCTATCCTTTTTTCCACTCCATTGTTCCTCTAATTTCCTTACATTCTCCCCACCCTGTGTTCCTGCTGCTTTACATATTATCCCCTTTTCTTATTCTCTATCACCTACTGTCTTCTATGAGATTTTAATACGTAAGTTGATACACGATTTGTCAGAATTTATTACATCTCGCAATAGAATATTGAATATTGTAGAAGACAAAACCAGAGATTCTGTTTATTCTTTAGCACGCTCCAGACCGGTAGAGGTTAATCTTTACGAGTGGGTATATATCCCAATCATGACCAGCAGGTGGAGACTGAAACAAAACTGTGGAATAGTACATAAGAGATACCTTCCCCTATTCCTATCAGTCTTCTTTCAGTCTCTAGCAGGTGTTGAGTGAGCTGTACCCATCTTCCTTGGTAGGGCTGTTGGAATTTGTTTAGGGGTTTCAGGTCCCTGTTTTTGGCTGGATTGATCTTGGGTGGGCCCTGTTTGGGGGTCCGTCCGACCTTGGGGGTGTCAAACCCAGTGGGTCTCGAGCGGGGTCCCTCCACCCATTTCTTTCACCTCCCCACATTTTTTTTTTTTTTTTCGAATTTAATATTTATTGAATTTTTCAATATATTCCCCACATTTTTTTTTAGAGGAGCCTCAGCAGTAAGCCTTGCCCCCTAATTCAAGCAAGGCATACTGCTTTGAGAGCCTGTGGAGTCTGTTCTGTTAAAAAAAAAAATCCTGAGGTAGTGCCGATCTGGAGGGTTGTTTCCCTTTAAATTTACTGTATTTTACTATATGTTTGCACTAACCGGCACTTTAAATCTAGCTAGGTCGCGTATGGAGCAATGAGCACTTCTCAGGGGAAAAAGTGCTCATTGTACTCCAGACGCGAGGCATTTGCAGCCGGCCTGTGCAAGCAGTGTTCAGGCCGGTGTGGTGGAGGAGGTCCGTCAGCAGCGGCTGCAGGCACCCAGAGCTCCCCGCTGATAGTGCCTCGCGAGTCAGCTTGGAGCACGCTTCCACTGCCCACGGAGGGATTCCCTTGACCGCCGACAGTCAGGGTACAAAAGATTCCCTCTCAGCTGACTTTTTAACAGTATGCTCTGCTCCGGAAGTGGGCGCCCCAGAGGCACAGTTTGGATATCCCTGTTCCTCTATGCGGCTTGGCAAGCTACAGTCTTCGTTGGTGGCTCCAGACCTCTCATCTGGTTCAGGGGGGGGTGAGTGGATCTACCACAATGGACGGTGCTTCTCACGGATGCCAGTCTCCTCAGTTGGGGAGCTCAGTGTCTAGGTCACTCAGCTCAGGGCACTTGGTCTACAGAGGAGGCATCCTGGTTGATCAATGCGTTGCACTGTTAGCCTTCCGCTCCCTTTTGATGGGTAAGTCGGTCAGAGTTCTGTCGGACAATGCCACGGTGGTGGCTTACTTCAATCGTCAGGGAGGCACCAAGAGCACTCAGGTGGCGCAGGAGGCGGCTCGTCTCATGCTCTGGGCAGAGTCACATCTTCAGGACCTCTCGGCCTCTCACATAGCCGGGGTGGAGAATGTTCAAGTGGACTTCCTCAGTTGTCAAACCTTAGATCCCAGAAAGTGGTGTCTCAGCCCCATGGCCTTTCAGTTGATAGTGCAGGCTTGGGGTCAGCTCCTGATGGACCTGATGGCCACGAGTAGCAACGCCAAAATGCCCCACTTCTTCAGTCGTCACAGGGACGGTCAGGCCGAGGGTCTGGATGCTCTGGTTCAACCATGGCCAACGGAGGGGCTTTGTATGTGTTCCCTCCGTGGGCAGAGTTCTTCTCTGCATTGTTCGCCATCCGAATCTGGTGGTTCTGGTGGCTCCGGATTGGCCTCAGTGTCCGTGGTATGCGGATCTGGTGAGACATCTGGTGACTGATCATCTTCCTCTGCCTCTCTTGGATGACCTTCTGACGCAGGGTCCCGTTCCCATGTTCGATCAGATTCCCTTCTGTCTTACGGCTAGACTCTTGAAAGGGGCCGCCTAGGTAAGAAGGGGTATTCAGATAAGGTGATCTCTACTCTCTTGGGGTCCCAGAGGCTTTCTACCTCTCGGGCTTATGTGAGGGTTTGGCGTCTCTTTGAGTGGTGCCATGCGTGGGGAGTGGTTTCTTTTTGCGCTTCTTTGCCTACCATCCTAGAGTTCTTGCAGGATGGCCTGGATAGGGGACTGGCTTGGTCTTCTCTCTGGATTCAGCTTGCGGCCTTGTCAGCCTTTCGTGGGTTGTTGAAAGGTCAGTGTTTGACTCATTCCTGATGTGATTCGCTTCTTGCAGGCGGCTAAATTGCTCAAGCCTCCCATGTGACCCTCTGTGCCATCTTGGGATATGAATCTGGTTCTTTCGGTGCTAGTGTGCCCTCCCTTTGAACCGTTGGGCGCCTGCTCTTTGAAGGACCTTACTCTTAAAGCGGTCTTCTTGGTGGCCATTACTTCTGCTCGACGTGTTTCTGAGCTGCAGGCTTTCTCTTGTAGGGCTCTCTTCTTAGAGTTTTCTAGGGAGCGGGTTGTCTTGAGGCCTGTTCCTTCCTTTCTGCCTAAGGTAGTTTCTTCTTCTCATGTCAATCAGACAGTGGTCCTCCCGGTGTTGGGTAGTCGAGAGGAGTCTTCTGAGCAGAAGCAGTTGCGTAAGTTAGATGTCGGTCGGGTTCTTCGCTCTTATGTGCAGAGGACCAAGGAGAACAAGAAATCAGATCATCTCTTTGTCCTTCTAGTGGGTCCTCTTAAGGGGGATGGAGCTTCTAAAGCTACTATTGCGCGATGGATCAAGGAGACTATTTCTTCTGCTTATCTTCTGAAAAAGAAGCCTGTTCCAGAATTTTTCAAGGCTCATTCCACTCAGGGTCAGGCAGCTTCTTGGGCTGAGTCTTCGCTTGTGCCTCCAGTGGACATTTGTAAGGCGATGGTTTGGTCTTCCTTGCATTCCTTTGTCAGAAACTACCGGGTAGACATTCAGTCATGTCAGGATGCGGTATTCGGTGAGTGAGTGCTGGTATCGGCCCTTCGGGGATTCCACCTGTGATGGGGACTGCTTTGTTACGTCTCACTTGTAAAGATTAACCTCTACTGGTCTGGAGAGTGCTAAAGAAGGAGAAATTAGGTTCTTACCTGCTAGTTTACTTTCTTTTAGCTTCTCCAGACCGGTAGAGGTCCCCACCCTGTCTATTGTTATGTTCTTGTGGCTGTTGCGCGGGCAGTTTTTGTTTTTTTGCTGCGTGTTCTAGTATTTTTCTAGGGCTGTGGAGAATTGAAGAACAGTGGTTATGGCTCAGCTGGCTTAGCTGGCAAGCTGTGGGGACATTTTCTTTCTGGTATCTCTCCTCTGCATTTTCCAACAGCATTTGGATATGTTAGTTATTACTCCTGTTCAGAGTATTGTTTATTCTGTTTCCAGTTTTTAGTCTGTTTCCAGTTTTTAGTTCTACTTGGCTATTCGACAGATAGGAATAGGGGAAGGTATCTCTTATGTACTATTCCTCAGTTTTGTTTGTCTCCACCTGCTGGTCATGATTGGGATATATACCCACTCGTAAAGATTAACCTCTACCGGTCTGGAGAAGCTAAAAGAAAGTAAATTAGCAGGTAAGAACCTAATTTCTCCTTGTTCTTGTAACCTGTAGTTTTCAGCTGACTGGCATACACTACATCTACTTCAGAAGTTTATACTGCAGAAATGTTAGTGTATTAAGTGTGTGCATATTATTGCTATGGACACTGTGGCTGTTCATAATAGCTCCCGTTAGCACATACTTAACATTTTGTAATATGGTCCAATATACTGATACTGTAGATACTTTACTTTGGTATAATAACCTTAACTATTTGAATTTCTTACAGATTTCTTGCTGAATACCATGATGAGTTCTTCCCAGAAACAGCTTATGTAGCTGCATGTGAAGCCTACTATAGCACCAAGAATCCTCGAGCGGTTTACTGAGGATTATAAACTTTTTTTTTTTTTCCATGATCAAATTCTGCTGCTGCTTTTGCCCTTTAAACCAACAGTGGAAGATGAAAAGAAAAAAGTGTTTTTCTTCATGGAATGCCTTGTGTGGAACCTCAGTGTGATAGAAACGGATCACTTTATTTATTTATTTTTTGTCAAGAGTTGTATAGAGATTAAATTCTTATTCCTTCCTGGTGTCGTATTTTATTTGTATTTGAAGAAGCTTTACAGCAATTTTGAACATATTGGACTGCGTAGAATTGTATTTAAAAACAAAACAAAACTGAACAAAAGCCCACATTCTTTAGCAACAAATTTAATAATAAAAAAGCCACTCCATGTGGCTTTGATTCATAGTTAATTTACCTATTCCAAACCCATGTTCTAGGTAAGTTACAATCGTGTAAAAGTTATTTCCCTGCCCAAATAGATATATAGTCTCTGCTCCTGAGCCAATGACTTGCCCAAGGTAATAAGGAATGTCAGTTGGAGTACCTGGTTCTTTCTTGCTACTCTGATTAGGTTATTCCTGCAGAAAATTTTACAACTTGAAAAAAAAAAGAATGGACTTTGGAAAACATTGGTGTCTTGTCTTGGTTATTGGGAGGCTGTTGTAGCCTAATGTTTTGTATATAAGAGTGACGGAATTTTTATGATCATTTTGGTGGTTCAAAATGTGTTGTTTTTTTGAATTTTCAACAAAATCTGGTTTCTTAGCCAGCAATGTTTTAAAGATGCAATCATTTCCGAGATCTTGATGTAGCTGGTAATTCTGGTATTTTTGTTTAGGTTGGTGTTTTTTTGCTTTTTAATTGCACTTGCTTATTTTCATGTCAGCTTGTATTTTTAATGCAATGTCATTCCTAATGCATTTTGAAATTAGAAATAAAAGTTAAAGAAAATAGATTTTAAATGTTGCCAGTGGCTCTTATTAGATCTACATGTTACCCCCAATTTGATTTCTGGAGAATTGTCATTTAATATCACCATTTTTAACATCTCTCCACCTCAAAGGGAGGGGTGTTTGAAATGGGCATTTTGCATTCACCTCAAGGATCATATTATTATTCTTCTTTGGTTGTTCGGTAGTAGAGGTTATCTTTCATAGATCAAAAACCTTCACAATCAAATGACTGTACACTTCTCCCTCCGGATTCACGGGGGATAGGGGCAGAGCCGGACCGCAAATGGTGAAATACCGCAAATATCTTCTGGTCCGGCTCTGACCCACCCCCACCTCCCTCCTGCCTTCCCCCCGGCCTTACCTGGTGGTCTAGCGAGCTTTCGGGGCAGGAGCGATCTTCCTACGCTCCTGCCCCGTGCAGATCGCCAATAGGAAATAGCTGCCGTGAGTTCCCGTAGTCTCTTTAGACTACGACAGGAACTCCCCACAACCATTTCCTATTGGCGATCTACACGGGACAGGAGTGTAGGAAGATCGCTCCTGCCCCGAAAGCCCGCTAGACCACCAGGTAAGGCTGGGACGCCGGGGGGCAAGGCTAAACTGTGGGGACTTTTCCTTTTTTTCCCCCTTCCCCAAAAATTGCGAATATGTGAAATCGCGATTGCCGAAACCGTGAATAGGGAGGAGGAAGTGTATAATTTAAACGTGAAGAAACCAATGAATTTTGGTGAAACAGGTCCTATCGGACACTCAGCATGAGTACCAGTAAAGATTTTAAGCTGTTTTGATTACACGGTACATGCAGTTCTGGCATTATACCCTGCAACTTCAAGTACAAGATAAGTGAAGTTTTGTGCTTTTTGTGTCTTTAAATTAAAAAACAAAAATTCCTTTAAAAAATGTATTTATTTATTTAGTCATTTATTTAGCCCGTCCTCCCAAAGGAGCCCAGAACGGGTTACAAGAGTACATTCATAGTATGGGTAGGACATACTTTAGTGAGAAATACAGAGTTTACATAATTTACAGTATAGATAAAGGATCTTAGATTTTAGCTTTTACAATGTGGACATAACATACAGACATAGAATATAGACTTAGTGGACATGGAGGTAAAGTAGCTTTTCTTAGCAGGTGGGTGCATCTTTGATTTTTGAGAATGTGGTACTAATTATGGTTATATTTGCGGTGTCAAGTGAGTTTTAGTGAGATTCCGTTTGGTGTATTTGGTGGTGTCTGTGATCCATCTGTCAGGGATGTGGATGCAGGTCGTTAAGGAGCTGGGTTTGTAAAGAGGAAGGTTTTCATGGCTTTCCTGAAGTTCCAAAGACTGTCTAGAGATCTAATGGATGGGGGAATGGTGTGCCATAATTTAGGTAAGTACCGTATTTTCGCGGATATAACGCGCACCCGTGTAAAACGCGCACACGGGTATAGCGCGCAGAAACCACACTTGTATGTACGGAAACTTTTGTATACAGCGCTCATGGGTATACCGCGCATGCTGCCCGACTCTCCTCTGGCCACCCCGACTCTCCTTTCGCCCTCCCCGACTCTCCTCTGGTTGCCCCGACTCACCGTTCACCAGCCCTGACTTTCGGTGCACTGCCCCGCCTCTCCAGACCACCTCTTCCTCTCAACACATTGACACGCTAGTGGGTTTATTTTATAGCTTTTTCACTCCCTTCGGTCTGCCTGTCCCCCTTGAAGTCCTGTCCCCCCTTGAAGTCCTGTCCCCCCTTGAAGGTCTGCCTGTCCCCCTTGAAGGTCTGCCTGTCCCCCTTGAAGGTCTGCCTGTCCCCCTTGAAGTCCTGTCCCCCCTTGAAGGTCTGTCCCCATCCTGAAAGCCTGATGCCCCCCCTCGACGTCCGATTCTTCTCCCCCCTCGGCAGGACCACTCGCACCCCCACCCCGAAGGACCGCCGACTCCCCGACAATATCGGGCCAGGAGGGAGCCCAAATCCTCCTGGCCACGGCGACCCCCTAACCCCACCCCGCACTACATTACGGGCAGGAGGGATCCCAGGCCCTCCTGCCCTCGACGCAAACCCCCCTCCCCCCCAACGACCGCCCCCCCCCAAGAACCTCCGACCGCCCCCCCAGCCGACCCGTGATCCCCCTGTCGACCCCCACGACCCCCCCACCCCCCTTCCCCGTACCTTTGGTAGTTGGCCGGACAGACGGGAGCCAAACCCACCTGTCCGGCAGGCAGCCAACGAAGGAATGAGGCCGGATTGGCCCATCCATCCTAAAGCTCCGCCTACTGGTGGGGCCTAAGGCGCGTGGGCCAATCAGAATAGGCCCTGGAGCCTTAGGTCCCACCTGGGGGCGTGGCCTGAGGCACATGGTCGGGTTGGGCCCATGTGCCTCAGGCCGCGCCCCCAGGTGGGACCTAAGGCACCAGGGCCTATTCTGATTGGCCCACGCGCCTTAGGCCCCACCAGTAGGCGGAGCTTTAGGATGGATGGGCCAATCCGGCCTCATTCCTTCGTTGGCTGCCTGCCGGACAGGCGGGTTTGGCTCCCGTCTGTCCGGCCAACTACCAAAGGTACGGGGAAGGGGGGCGGGGGGTCGTGGGGGTCGCTAGGGGGATCGCGGGTCGGCTGGGGGAGCGGTCGGAGGTTCTTGGGGGGGCGGTCGTTGGGGGGAGGGGGTTTGCGTCGAGGGCAGGAGGGCCTAGGATCCCTCCTGCCCGTAATGTAGTGCGAGGTGGGGGTAGGGGGTCGCCGTGGCCAGGAGGGTTTGGGCTCCCTCCTGGCCCGATATTGTCGGGGAGTCGGCGGTCCTTCGGGGTGGGGGTGCGAGCGTCCTTCCGGATGATGAATCGGGCGTCGGGCGGGGTGTGAAATATGTAAAAAAAAATTTGTATACCGCGCTCAGGCATATAACGCGCGAAGGGTATGCGCGGTACGTAAAAACGCGTATAACGCGCGCGTTATATCCGCGAAAATACGGTAATTAAAATAAGAGCATCTTCTGGCTGTTTCAGACTTAGTGAACAGCCAAGTGGCAGGATCAGCTGTTTTTCTGTTTGGGATTTCAGTGATCGGCTGGGGACATAAATTTATAGTTTTGATGCGATGTAGTTTGATGTCATTTTGTGGAAAGTCTTGAAGGCTAACACCAAGGCTATAAAAGCGCATTGTTTTTGGATAGGCAGCTAGTGCATGGAAATTAGTACAGGGGTGACATGGTTGCGGAAGCCCAGGTTTTTTAGGAGTCGGATTGCAATGTTTTGCACCCCTTGGAGACAGGAGAGTGTTTTTGCTGATAGGCCTACTAGTAGAGCATTACAGTAATCTAGGCAGGATAATTCAAACGCATATAGTAGCTGGGCAAAATCGCTTTCTGAAAAATGGGCGCGGATGCACTTTAGTTGGCGAAGGTAATAGAAGAATGAAGACACTAATTTTGATACATGGTCTGAGAGTGACAGGTTTGAATTGAGAATCACTCCTACGCTGCGGATGTTGTCTGGCTGTGAGGGTGTCATTTCCAAAAGAAAGAGATGGTCGGGGGTATGCACAGGTGTCCTTGTGTATCCAGAGAAGCTCTGTTTTTGACGCGTTGAGCTGTAGTTTATTTGCAGTCATCCAGTTTTTTTATTTCTGATTGTGTGAGTAGAAAAGATATGTTAAATAAGACTTTTTAAATTATAAGGTCATATGATTGTGATAGTTTTTGATCTATGAAAGATAACCTATACCATCAAACAACCAAAGGAGAATAGCAATATGATCCTTGGGGTGGTCATCTGAGATCTTTTCTTTCACTTTAGGCATTGAACCATTTACAGTAGTTAGCCTTGTGAGGATCTGTAGTTGTGTGGTTAACACATTTTTCACATTCCTTGACATTCTGCATTCACTACACAAAAAAAGAGAGTTGTCCAAATAAAAAAAAATTCTATAACTGGCACATTGGCCCAAACACTGTGTGACTGCCTTCTTATTGCAGATATACGTACCTGGCCGTCCTTTGAAATCACAAGTTAGAGACCTCTTGGTTGTTCCCCCACTTTGTTTGGTCGCTAAAGTTGTAAATTGATCCCAGATGTTTCAGGTGGCTGGACCTTTATTATGGAACTCAATTCCAGATTCTATTTGTCTAATTTCTGATTTCTTGCTATTCCAGAAAAGTCTGAAAGGTTATTATTTCCATTTGGCAATATCCCTTTTTAACTTTAGAGAGTGCCCTCTCGTTCTCTCTACCTTGGAGAGGGTGAACAACCTGTCTTTATCTACTAAGTCTATTCCCTTCATTATCTTGAATGTTTTGATCATGTCCCCTCTAAGTAGCTTGTCAGTAAATAAGGAGGGACAAAAAAAATCAACAAGTTACAAAGAAAGTAACTATGATGATGACATGGGTGGAGAAGAATCTGGAAAATATTTCAGCAGTACACACTACAGGTGTTCAAAATATGCAGGTGGATTATCTAAGTAGAAATCTCATAGATTTGAAAGAATGGAGTAATGTAATGTAATTTATTTCTTATATACCGCTACATCCGTTAGGTTCTAAGCGGTTTACAGAAAATATACATTAAGATTAGAAATAAGAAAGGTACTTGAAAAATTCCCTTACTGTCCCGAAGGCTCACAATCTAACTAAAGTACCTGGAGGGTAATAGAGAAGTGAAAAGTAGAGTTAGAGGAAAAATAAAAATAAAATAAACATTTTAACAAGACAGCATTGATTTAAATACTTTGGAAGGTAGAAGAGAGGAGAGAAAGGAATAGAAGCAGAAGGGGGAGCCGTTGAACAGTAGAATTCTGGAGAAATTTAAATGATAGAAATAGAACAAAACAAAGACAAAAGGCAAAACAATAGATAAGATTAAAGATAAATCATAAGCTGGAAAGAAAAATAAAATAAAACTTTGTCTTCAATCCACGGTTTCAGCGTCAGTGATGAAGTGGAGCAAGTGGAGTGTATCTATTAGCCAGCCTTCCTGATAGTGGTGCAACATGGGATTTTCTTGTGATGGATGTAATGGTGACCTTGCTAAATACAAAAGTTCCCCGCCGCTTGAGCAGACTGCTGGGCACGATGGACCACTGGTCTGACCCAGAAGCAGCAATTCTTATGTTCTCTTACAGAAGGTTCCTCAGGTTGGTGGACATAGATGCCCTACAATAGTTCAACCTTTTATATAATTCCATCTTGGCCTCTGATAGGATCTAATTCAGAGAATTCAAAGACATATGGGACTAGTAGTGGTCATAGCTCCAGATTGGCAGAGGAAACACTGGTATAGGAATCTGATAAGACTACAAATGAAGAACCACTTTTGTTGGGCAAGGAGCAGTTGTTAGTCCAAGATTCGATCAGCATGCAGGATAATGTATCTGTTTTGTTTTATGGCTTGGCTCTTGAAAAGGCAGAGTTGCCAGGGCAAGATGGAAGATTGAGCAGTTGGGAGAGCAGAACGCTATGTTTGTGCTCCAGACTTTCCGAGGGGACCATAGGAGCCCTCCAATATTGAGGAAACTCCTTGGGTATATCTAGGGATCAGTAATTTTCATTAGGTTTAGCACCCGCAATCATTTTCAAAAGTTGGTCTCTATGGGGAGGGGGGGGTGATCAAGGTTTAGCGCAAGGGGAAGATTCATACATACCCACCGGCTGTTGCATTATTCCCTACCCTGGTTCAATAGTTGATAACTGGCTTTGTCCTCCCTGGAGGTGTGTTGAAATTGGGGTGTGCTGATTTGGAGCTAGGCAAAGGAACACTTTTTCCATCAACATTGCACATCTTCATGAATGCTGGCCCACTCATATCTAAGATTGATAGTTTTAGAGGGGACTTGTTCTTTTCAATCACAGGTTGAATCTCAGGGCCAATCTTGAATTTCACAGGAACAGAAAATTAAAGATCTTAAAAGTTCAAGAGACTCTGTTAAAGATAATATATCAACCTTAAGGAAGCTTGATCTAAAGGCTTCTGAATTTGTGCTTCCTGATTTTCCTAAATCTACATTTTGGTCACCTATGGAGGCATTGAAGAAATACTTTAAGGAGATTTTAAAGAGAAGAGGGATGACCTAGTGGTTAGGGCTACAGCCACAGCACCCTGAGGTTGTAGGTTCAAGCCCAGCACTGTTCCTTGAGACTCTAGGCAAGTCACTTAACACTCCACTGAGCCCACCGGGACAAACAGGGAGAAATACTCAAATGCCTGAATGTAAACCACTTAGGCTATAAGTGGTCTATAAATACTAAAATAAATAAAATTCCATGTATACTATGTGAGAGGGGTGACTCAACTCTATAGGGTGGTAAGAGAAGGGGAATCTCTGAGAGCTTTTGAATTTGATGGAGTTCCCAGAATCTTCTGAAATACTAACTAAAGCGACTCTGATTGCCACTTTTGCCTTGGACCCCAACAAAATTTGGGTCATTCGTCTTTATTTCTGCTCAAGGGAGGAGAAAGGCCTTTTATGCTTATAAACCCGAACTATTGGCCATGGGAGGGACTTTCTCCTTTAATACACCTGCAAATGTATTGTGAAAATTGACTCGAAAGACTTTTGTTTTTATGGATACTATTCACTTGAAGAGCTAGCCTCTGTTCTCACATCTCAGCGTTGGATCCATATAACTAGTTTCCTTTTTGAAATAGTATATACACTACCTCTGCTCTGGGAGAGATTTCTTGCTGTTGTCTTATTAATGGTAAATTTATCCTACCATATCATTTTTCCTAAGCCCCTTTGTTTTATTGCTTTGTTGTTAGGTGCCATCGACTCATGCCCAAGTCCTATTGACTTAATGAATTGCAGATCTAAAAAGAAATTGGTCTTGTGCTAGTCCAGAAAGGTCCTCCAGCGTCATCTCCCATTTTCAATGTGTCCAGCCATCTGATTGCAGGTCGCCCTCTTCGCCTGGTTCCTTTGATCTTCCCAAACATAAAGTCCTCCTTTGGAAATGGGGTTAATATACCTAAGTGTATTTTAACTTAAGAACATAAGCATTGCCTCTGCCGGATCAGACCAGGGGTCCATCGTGCCCAGCAGTCCACTCCCGCCACGGCCCCCCAGGTCCATGACCTGTAAGT
This sequence comes from Geotrypetes seraphini, assembly GCF_902459505.1. Lineage (NCBI taxonomy): Eukaryota > Metazoa > Chordata > Amphibia > Gymnophiona > Dermophiidae > Geotrypetes > Geotrypetes seraphini. The sequence continues at coordinate 170,606,873 of NC_047089.1, read as the reverse complement.
GATCCTTTACCTAAACCTTTTATTCCTTAATCATTTAATATCCTGTGTAGTAATCCTCTATCTATATCCTTCAATCCCCTTCTCCTTCAGGAAATCATCCAATCCATTTTTGAAATCCAATATCGTACTCTGTCCTATCACCTCTTCTGGAAGCGCATTCCAGGTATCTACCATCCTCTGAGTGAAGAAGAGCTTCCTAGCATTTGTTCTGAATCTGTTTCCTTTCAATTTTTCTGAATGCCCTCTTGTTTTTGTTGTCCCCGCTAGTCTAAAGAATCTGTCCCTCTCCACCTTCTCTATGCCTTTCATGATCTTATAAGTCTCTATCATGTCCCCTCTAAGTCTCCGCTTTTCCAGGGAAAAGAGCCCCAGCTTCTCTAGCCTTTCAGCATATGAAAGGTTTTCCATGCCTTTTATCATCCTTGTTGCTCTTCTCTGGACCTTCTCGCGTATCGCCATATCCTTCTTAAGGTACGGCGACTAGTATTGGACGCAGTACTCCAGATGCGGGCGCACCATCGCCCGAAACAGTGGCAGGATAACTTCCTTCATTCTGGTCGTGACACCTTTTTTGATAATGCCCAACATTCTGTTTGCCTTCTTTGAGGCCGCTGCACATTGTGCCGCCGGCTCCATTGTTATATCCACCAATACCCCCAAGTCCTTTTCTAGGTTGCCTTCCCCCAGTACCATCCCTGCCATTGTATAGCTATACATCTGGTTCCCTTTCCCTATGTGCAAGACTTTACATTTCTGTACATTGAAGCTCATCTGCCATTTTTTTGCCCACTCACTCAGTTTGTTCAGGTCTCTTTGTAGTTCTTTACATTCCTCAACAGTTCTAACCCTACTGGAGAGTTTTGAGTCCGCAAATTTTATAACGTTGCACTTCGTCCCTGTTTCCAGGTCATTAATGAATATATTGAAGAACAGTGGTCCCAGTACTGACCCCTGTGGGACACCATTCATGACCCCTTTCAAGTCAGGGTAGAGTCCCTTTACTCCTACCCTCTGTTTCCTGTCCACCAGCTAATTTTTGATCCATCTGTGCACGTCCCCTTCCACCCAGTGGCTCCACAGTTTTCTTAGTAGGTGCTTATGGGGTACCTTGTCGAAGGCTTTTTTGGAAATCCAGATATACGATGTCTATGGGGGTTACCTTTGTCCAATTGTTTGCTTATCCCCTCAAAGAAGTGCAGTAGGTTCGTTTGGCATGATCTTCCTTTACAAAAACCATGCTGGCTTGTTCTCATCAGTTTATTTTTTTCTATATGCTCATTGATACTGTCCTTGATCAATAATTCAGCCATCTTCCCCAGAACTGAGGTCAAACTCACCGATCTGTAGTTCCCCGGGTCGCCTCTCGATCCTTTTTTGAAGATAGGTGTAACATTCGCTATCCTCCAGTCTTCTGGAGAGAGTGTATTTGCTTTGTTCAAGTGTGTGTGGTTTTTTTTTTACTTGTATGTATTAGAAGTTATGCATAATAAAAAATAAAAATAAAGAAAAGGCAAAGTTGAGTAAGAAGTTATACCTCTTGTGTAGTTAATATTGTTGTACTCTAGAAAGTCATTAGTTTATATCAGAGTTTGGAGAATCTTTGAAAATTGGTGCCAGTCAAGGAATTTTTTTTCCCTGTGTTCCTCTATTCTGGAAATTTTAGAATTTTTGTAGGATAATATGAAGGAGGGGTTAACGCTAGCCTTCTTGAAAGTTCTGGCAGCTTTATCCTGTTTGAGATCTCATTAAGGGGAAATCTTTATGTTCCCATTTGGATGTGGTATGTTTCTTCAGAACAGTTAAGCTGATAGTTTCTCCTTGCATTGCAGTAATCCATGCGGGAGAGTACTAAGGCAAAGAGTAGTTGGGCAAAGTCAGACTGAGCAGTAGTTCCTTATTTTTCAGAGTTGTTGCAGGTAGTAAAATGAGGAAGATACCACCTGAGAGAAATGGTCGGAAAGCGACAGGTTGCAGTCAAGGGCTATTCCTAGGCTGCACACATGGCCTTTCGCAGTTATAGTAGTTGAGTTCCAGCGCAGTAAGGGATGGGCATGGTCGCAGCATTCTTTGTGGATCCAAAGGAGTTCCATCTTTGGAGGCGCTTAGTTGTAGTTTATTGACGGACATCCAGTTTTTGATTTCCGAAAGTTTAGGAGTTTCGTAATCTGGGCATCATGGGCTTCTCCTAGCAGTAGGTACAGTTGGATGTCATCCACAAAGGAGTGAATCTGTATTTAATATTTACGGGCTATGTCTAGGACAGGTCTAACATGCTTTGGTACGTCCAAAGTGTCTGAACTGGTCAGATGGGGAAGGGAACAAGAAGTAACAGTAAACTAGAACTTAGCTGCTAATTTCTTGCCTTGAGACCATTTTAGGCCAGGCCAGCACTGACTGTTCTCTGTTGAACTGGTAATGAGATGGGGGTACATTTTCTGCTTTAACTGTATATATAAATTGTTTATAATTACCGTTCTCTTTGGCTTATTGCAGAGTTTTTTTAGTTCTCATGGGAGTTCCTACTTTTCAGTTCTACCTACTGCTTTGTTCTAAAAACAATACTGACTTGTTACAGATCTGCACACAATTTTTAACTAGTGACATCATAAGGCCTCTTTTACAAAGCTGTGGTAGCAATGCTGCTATGGTAAATGCACCAAAGCCCATTCAGTTCTTATGAGCTTTGATGCATTTACTGTGGCAGCATTGCTACTGTTGCTTTGTAAAATAGGCCCATAGGATGGCATTTCTTAGTGTTCACTTGCTGATAGGACAGCGTAATTCGTGTATCTGGACTGATGATTTTTCCTTGATCCCACTATGTTAACAGATCTAATTTATCCTTACAAACCATGTCAAATATTGTCAATGCACAGAAGTCACAATAGGGGCCAAATATTTCTGCTTAATGGGAAAAGTTTAGCCGATATTAAATGATACTGAAGGATAAGAAACTGCTGAACTAGCATGGCCCGCCAGGTCACATCGTTGACTGGTGACAATTTAGATAAATTTTTCTTACTTGATGGGGGGTATATGATTCTGTATTGCTTCAATACTCAACTAAGTAGGCAACATCTAATATACCTGAGAACATGTCAAACTAATCTGCTATAACAGCGGTTCTCAAACTGTGGGTCGCGATCCCTTTGGGGGTCGAATGACCCTTTCACAGGGATCGTCTAAGACTATCGGAAAACACATATTTCCGATGGTCTTAGGCAGTGTTCTTCAACCGCAGGTCCACAGAAATTTTCTGCCAGTGCACAGGGCCGGTACGTCCTTCGGGCCCAAGACAGCGTTCTTCAGCTGCCAGTCCACGGTGCGATCAACGCAACGTCTTCGGGCCGGCTCCCTGAGTGCTGCAGTGCACAAAGCCATGGGAAAAGGCTCCTACGCGCGGCCTGCGCCTGAACCGGAAGCATTCTCTCTGACGTCGCAACGTCAGAGGGAAGGCTTCCAGAAGAGGCGTGGGATGCGCGCGAGGAGCCGCTGCCCACAGCTTTGTGCAGTGCAGCACTCAGGGAGCCTGCCCGAAGATGCTGCGTTGATCGTACAGTGGACCGGCCCAAAGATAACACCGTGGGGCAGGCCAGAAGGCAAGGCACATGGAGGGAGAGAGACAACCGGTAGGGGAAATGCTTTTATTTTATTTATTTATTTATTTATTTAGTGATTGATTTGCCTGTTTTTTTAATTTAATGATTGATTTGTCTGTTCAGGAAGAAATGCATTTGTTTCTTTTCCTCTGGGGTTGTACTGCTTGCAGAGTTTTGCATCTTAGGGTTTGTTTGTAAATATTAGTACTTTTAGTTTTTGGTCCTGCATTTACATGGGGTTATCTGTTTTCTGGTAGGGATGAATGTTAAAAAGCATACAGTGTGCTATAGAAGATGACGGCAGAAAAGGGCTACAGCCCATCAAGTCTGCCCACTCTGCTTACCCAACCCTGTCTATGCCCTAATGACCCAATTTCCTTATCTTGACCCTCGTAGGGATCCCACATGGGTATCCCATTTATTCTTAAAGTCTGGCACGCTGTCTGCCTCGATCACCTGCACTGGAAGCTTGTTCCAATGATCAACCACTCTCTGTGAAGAAATACTTTCTGGTGTCGCCATGAAATTTTCCGCCCCTGAGTTTGAGCGGGTGCCCTCTTGTGGCCGAGGGTCCCTTGAGAAAGAAAATATCATCTTCGACACGTCCCGTGAGGTACTTAAATGTTTCGATCATGTCTCCCCTCTTCCTACGTTCCTCAAGAGTGTAGAGCTGCAATTTGTTCAGTCTCTCTTCGTACGAGAGACCCTTGAGCCCCGAGATCATCCTGGTGGCCGTCCGTTGAACCGATTCAATTCTGCGCACATCTTTACTGTAATGTGGCCTCCAGAATTGCACACAGTACTCCAGATGAGGTCTCACCATGGCCCTGTACAACAGCATTATGACTTCAGGCTTTCGGCTGACAAAACTTCTATTGATACAACCCAATATCTGCCTTGCCTTAGATGAAGCCTTCTCCACTTGATTGGCAGTTTTCATGTCTGCACTGATGATTACTCCTAAATCTCGTTCTGCTGAAGTGCTAGTTAAAGTTTCTCCGTTCAAGAAGTACGTCCTGCATGGATTTCCGCTTCCGAGGTGCATGTGTATTTTAATTTAGTGTATTTTGCTATGTGTATTTTAATTTTGTGGTTAACCATTATGTGTTGTTAATACAATTATATTGTGTATATATATATGAAAAATGAATGGAAAAAATGGTGTTGCAATTAGTACTATTAATGGGGGCGGGGTCTAGGGGCGGAGATTGAGTGGAGATGGGCACGACTTAGCCTTCAACTGCCAGTCCGCGGACCGGTGCCAGTCCTCAAAATAATTATTTTATTTCCGCCGGTCCATAGGTGTCAAAAGTTTGAAGAACACTGGTCTTAGGAACCGAAACACCGCTCCTCTAGCTGTCTCCAGGCGGGTCCGCCCACATGCAGATATGCTCACATACATTTATTTGTAATTAGAAATAAATATTTCACAATATATAATTACATATTGTTTTTGTGATTAATCACTAAGCTTTAATTATGTTCAATTTGGAACAATAAAAATACGTCCTGCATATCAGATATTTATATTACGATTCATAACAGTACCAAAATTACAGTTATGAAGCAGCAACGAAAATAATTTTATGGTTGTGGGTCACCACAACATGAGGAACTGTATTAAAGGGTCACAGCATTAGGAAGGTTGAGAACTACTGCGCTTGAAAGATGAATCTCCTTTGTTTGATCATGCTCGGTTGCGAGAGGCTTGGTCTCGCGAACTTGCTGTTGACTTGCCCTCTGATGTGCTCCTTCAGGCTGTCCGTCGATTGGCTGCTTTTCGCAAATATTCTACCTTTTGGGAACAACATTTTAAATTGATTTTTCGTTTATACATTTCTCCCAAGAGGGCTTATTTGTCCCATTTCCGTCTTAACGTTGCTTGCTTACGTTGCCAGGCTTCGGAAGCGGGATTGGGACACATGTTTTGGTCCTGCCCCAGGGTTCAACTTTTCTGGACTGCTGTCTTTACTTTTGTTGAGCACCTTTGGCACGTCACCATTCGCAGCTCTCCTCTGCTTTTGTTTGGGACTGTTCCTCATCATTTCCCCCGCTCTAAAGGAGTTGCAACTTTCCTCAAGTGGACTGTCCTGATTGCTCTGAAATGCATCTTGCTGAAATGGCTTGAGGCTGAAGCTCCGGACTATTCCTTGTGGAAATGCCACATGATTTCTCTCCTGATGTGGGAGCGGAGGGATGTGAAAGATCTGTCTTCTCACCAGGGCCACTCATTTCAGAATACTTGGGAACCTTTTTGGACTACCTTGACCCCTTTGGCTCGTAGTTGGATTCTTAACTGCTGATTCTTCTTTTGTATTTTTCTTTTTATTTGTTTCATGTCTTAATTCTTTTTACTCCTTGGTTACTGTGTTTTGGTAGGAGGACCCGGGGGTGGGAAGGTGGGGGGAGGGGGTTTGGGTTGGGTAGGGGGGGTTCTTTTGGGGTCATTTCAAAAACTGTTGAGCTGGTTTTGTACATTGTTGCTCGTTCTGTTTTCTTTTTTCTGTTTGCTCAATAAAATATATTTGACTATAAAACCCTTAGCATGCATGCGCATTTCAATCTCTTTGCAGCCGTGATCCGTGACTCCGTGCCCCCCGCGTGCACAGTAGGAGCCTGCGCCGGTTTGCGACGTGTGCGGCGGTTTCCCCAGTAATGTTCCTGCCCCGAGAGGAAAGATGCGGTGTCAGATTTGGCGGTCTCTTCCTCCGTCGCTGATGCCTGGCCCCACTCTGTCACTCCCACAGAGCTGTGCAACCAAAGGGCATTTTCTAGACGGGCCCACGGTCCAGTGCTGCTGGACAGGGGGGAGCAAGGAAAGGGTGCTGCTGGACAGGGGGAAGGTAAAAGGAAGGGAGAAGGGCTACTGCTGGACAGAGGGAGCAGGGAAGGGTGCTGCTGGACAGGGGGGAGAGACAGAAAAAAGACAGGGCAGGGAGAGAGACAGAAAGATAGACACACAGGGAACCAGGGAGACAGACAGAAAGAAAGAAATGCCTAATTCTACAAATCTTTTCTAGCACCCGTTAATGTAACGGGCTAAAAAACTAGTAGTTAAACAACTTAGACCAGTAGTTTTTAAATCTGTCCTGGGGGAACCTCCCAGCCACTCGGGTTTTCAAGATATCCCTAATAAATATACATGAAAGAAATTTGCATGCCTACTACCTACTTTATAGGCAAATCTTTCTTATGCATATTCATTAGGGATATCTTGAAAATCCGACTAGTTGGCAGTCCCTCACTGAGGACAGGTTTAAGAACCACAGACCTAGACTATTTGAGACGGAAAATGAAGATGGTTAATATTCTTAGCTCCCAATTCAGGTAGAAAGCTAAGAGTGTAGATGTCTAGGTTGAATAAATTAGTGCTGAGTTCTGTCCACTATGACAGCATTTCTATCTAATTTGCAAACCTCTTTTACTAAGGTGCGCTAGCATTTTTAGCGCACGCTGCAGATTAGCCCGTGCTGCCCCCTGCGCTGTGCGCAGAGAACTAACTCCAGCTCAATGCTGGCGTTAGTGTCCAGCACGCACGCTAAAACCGCTAGTGCAGCTTAGTAAAAGGAGCCCAAAGGTCTGTTGTCCTGGATTTCTTTTGCATAGTAGGGAGACAACCATTACTGATGTACTTATGCTGAGGGACACCCAGGGTAACTGGAGTCACTATCTTTAAATTGCCATTATATTATAGTCCCAGTAGATAATAAAATTCTGTCCACTTGAATAAGTACATTTTTTTATATGTACTTCAGCAAGAAATTGCCACTTGAAAGCCTTAGTTACATTTTCTAGGCTAGTATTGAGCCTATTATAGGAGGAACACATAACTAGCCTTATCCCTGAGGAGTAGGAAGTGCTTGTTAAGGTAGAATTTGGTTCTTCTGATTTTGAGTGGAAAGAAACTTCTCCGATATGTCAAGTAAGTAGATTTTTTTTTTCTTGTTTCAGAGTAGAGAATGACACGGGGACACATTTTTCTCTGTCCCTGTGGGAACTCAGTTTCCTGTTCTTTTCCTGTCCCTGCCCTATTCCTGTAAGCTCCATCCTCATTTGCACAAGCCTCAAACAGTTTAAAATCATGTGTTCGAGGCTTGTGCAGTTAAGGCAGAGCTTACAGGAATCGGACAAAGACAGTGACAAAACTTGTGGGGATTGGACAGGGAAATTGAGTTCCTGCGGAGACAGGGACAAATTTGTCCCCATGTCATTCTCTATCTCAGAGTAAAGCTAGTACCATTCAGAAATGAATAATATGATAGCCATAGGTTATGTACTGGAATTAATTACCTGGACTCCTTAGATCTTCTTCCACATGCCAATGCTTGAGAGTTTAATATGAATAAATTTAGAATGATGCATTTGTGGTGTAGAAAGCCAAAGGAGCTACATGCAATAGGAGGTGAAAAGCTGATATGCATAGATCATGAAAGAGACTTCAAGCTGTTAGGGGCTGAGGATCTTAAGTTAGTGAAACAATGTAATAAGGTGGTGGCCAAGACCATAAGGATGCTTGGCTGCATTAAGAGGGGCAAAACCAGCAGAAAGGAGGAGGTGATAGTACCCTGTACAAGCTGTTGTTGAGACTACTGTTGGAATACTTTGTTCTGTTTTATAAGCTGTATTTTGCCACTGATCTAAAAAGACAGAACGCCATTCAGAAGACATCAACCAAAATGGAGAGATAGGGAACATATTCTTGAAAGATATAAGAGAACAAAGATGTTAAATTGCAAGAGGACCTTGGGAGACTGGGCACCAAAATAGCGGATGACGTTTGATGTGAGCAAGTGCAAAGTAATGCATGTGGGAACATAAGAACATAAGAAGTTGCCTCCGCTGAGTCAGACCAGAGGTCCATCTCACCCAGCGGTCCGCTCCCGCGGCGGCCCATCAAGCCCATTGCCTGAGCAATGGTCCCAGACTATCCCTATAACCTACCGATACTCTTATCTGTACCCCTCAATTCCTTTATCCTCTAGGAACCTATCCAAACCTTCTTTGAAGCCTTGTAACGTGCTCCGGCCTATCACAGCCTCCGGAAGCGCGTTCCATGTGTCCACCACTCTCTGGGTGAAAAAGAACTTTCTGGCATTTGTTTTAAACCTGTCTCCTTTTAATTTTTCCGAGTGCCCCCTTGTACTTGTGGTTCCCCATAATCTGAAAAATCTGTCCCTGTCTACTTTTTCTATACCCTTCAGGATCTTGAAGGTTTCTATCATGTCTCCTCTAAGTCTCCGCTTTTCCAGGGAGAACAGCCCCAGCTTTTTCAGTCTGTCAGTATATGAGAGGTTTTCCATACCTCTTATCAGTTTAGTTGCTCTTCTCTGGACTCCCTCAAGTACCGCCATGTCCTTTTTGAGGTACGGCGACCAATATTGGACACAGTACTCCAGATGCGGTCGCACCATTGCACGATACAGTGGCAGGATGACCTCCTTCGTCCTGGTCGTGATACCCTTCTTAATGATACCCAACATTTTGTTTGCTTTTCTTGAGGCTGTGGCGCACTGTGCCGACGCCTTCAAAGACGTGTCCACCATCACTCCCAGGTCTCTTTCAAGGTTACTTACCCCTAGCAGTGATCCTCCCATTTTGTAGCTGAACATCGGGTTCTTTTTCCCTACATGCATGACCTTGCATTTCCCTACATTAAAGTTCATTTGCCATTTTTTGGCCCATTTTTCTAGCGTCGTTAGGTCCCTTTGCAGATCTTCGCAGTCTTCCATGGTATCAACCCTGCGGTAGAGTTTGGTGTCATCCGCAAATTTAATAACTTCGCAATTTGTTCCTGCCTCCAGGAACCCAAACTATAGTTATATGATGCAGGGTTCTATGTTAGGAATCACTGCCCAGAAAAAGGATCTAGATGTCATTATTGAGTATCTGTTGAAACCCTTGGCTCAATGTGCCGAGGTGGATAAGAAAGCAAATAGAATGTTAGAAATTAACTGGAAAGGAATGGAAATCAAAGATGGCGGGAGAGGGGAGATATGATAGAGACATTTAAATACCTATGTGGCATAAATGCACATGAGGTGAGTCTTTCATTTGAAAAGAAGCTCTAGAATGAGTGGGCATAGGATGAAGTTAAGAGGTGATAGGCTAAGGAAATACATTTTTTACAGGTAGGATGGTAGATGCATGGAATAGTTTTCTGATAGAGGTGGGGGAGACAAAAACTGTTTGAATTCAAGAAAGCGTGAGATAGGCACGTGAGATCTCTTTGGGAGAGGATGAAATATGGATGCTGTGGATGGCCAGACCTGTATGGGCCATTTGATCTTTATCTGCCTTCATGTTTCTATTTTTTACTCCTCTGCAGTGAGACTTTCTTTCCTTGGTAGATATTAACTCATCTTCAATTTGTGGCTCCTTATTGACCATAGGCATGAATAATTTCCTTGTTCTCCCTGGCTTCAAGCACATTCCTGTTTTCTGGGATTGCTACTCTATCCTCTGTTGCACTGCAGTACTTCTCCGGGTACTCACAGATTCCAGGCCAATGACCAGCCTTCACCTATAGAATCTACATGAGATTCTTTACCACATGTGCACCCTGAGCTCTGGAAGTCCAGCAAGGATCACAGTTTGAAATCTCAGAGATTACATGTTGAGTGGTATAACATAGTCCAGCAGCCCAGGGCATAGAAGTATGCACTCATACTAAACCACTATGTTTGGGCTGCCTACATGATATTGCTCCAGTGGCCAAGGGACAATGATCCAACTTAGGGAATCGAGCTGAGATCTAGGAGATGGTTGTAGTATTTTTTTTAGGAGCCAAGAACAAGGACTTAGCAATTAAACATGAGGAACGTCAGGGAACCAAACCAAAAAACATACAGAGTGTGCGAGATATGTCCCTTCTCCTCCTCCCTCCAACTTTGTCAGTGATCTGCCCCATCTTCCTACTGCTGCTCTGTGCTACTTTTTTAGACTTACATTGCCCAGTGCCCATTTTTACCTCCCTGTGGGATATAATGGGGAATAATGTTTTTTTTTAATTTTTGTGAGGAATTGGAACAGTGCTACTCTCCATTCCCCTTCAATTCAATCCCTGACCATAGTCCCTCTCAATACCAGAGCTGCCAAGAGAAGGAAAGTTTTAAAAGGGAGAGATCTAGTTCATGGAATTCCATGCTTCCACAACCTCATTCTCTATCTCCATCCTTCTAATGAAATACCTTATTTATCCCTGTGACTGCAAGGCTGGAAATAAGAAAAGAGCAGATACCCAAAACTGACCCAGTTCATTTAGAGATTCAGTACCTCCACTACCTAGCTGACGGAACTCATGCCACTCACAGTATAACTTTAATGAAATTAAAGTATAACACAGTATAACCTAAATGTTCTACCTAACTTAAATGTGCGACCAGATGCCATTCCTAATATAACTTGTGTGCTACCTAATGTAATGCAGATGCTGTATTATAAACAATGGTTAGGCCTGTAACATAGAAGCTGAACTATCAACTATGTCATGTCTGTAACAGATTCTGCATTATCAACTATGCTATGTCCATCATGACTGTATTATCAATTGTCATGTCCTGACCTATATTGTGAATGTACTCTTGTAACCCGTTCTGGGCTCCTTTGGGAGGATGGACTAAATAAATAAATAATACATTCCTACCCAGTGATTCTTGGGCTTGCTCCATTGTGGGGAGCAGCTGAAATATGTTCTTTCCTTGTTCTTGATTTTATTTTCTTCCTAGTTTCACCTCTCCCATCCCTCCAACCTGACCTCAGAACCCTTTTCTCAGCTCCCTGCTCTTTGAATACCACACACCTCCTCCCCTTGTCGTCATCTGTTTTCTTTCTTTAGCCCATCCCTCACCCACTTATCTTTGTATCACAGCCCATTCTCTCCCCCCAGCTTGCAATCACATCAGCTCTGATCCCCCTTTCATAGTCCATATCTCTTCCCTTAGCCTCTCTTCCTCATTCTTCTAGCTCCCAGTGTCTGGGCTACTTTGTGTCCTCATTCCTTTCCCCAGAGCCTCCCTCAGCAATTCTCCTCCTCTCTATGGTAGACCTACACTGCAGCTCTTCTCTGTTCTCTGCTATTAGCCTATTGGTCAGCTATTCCTTAGCCAACCAATAGGCTGCGGGGAAGGTGGGACCTGTAGCTTAGAAGACACTACCCTTCTGTCCTGCTTTTCCCTGTGGCCTAGTCACTGGCTAAAGAATGTCTGAACCAGAGCTCCCCCAAAACACTCCCAAAACCCCAATATCCCTAATGGCTGCAAATGATACCTATACGGCAGTACAGTACAGTTTTGATGGGCTCAAATTTTCCACCATAAATGTAGTGGTTAGAGTGGCTTATGGGACTTGATACTCCTCTCTATGGTTCACTAGCCCACCCGCCAGGCTACTTAAGACACCTGTGTGCAGCTCTACTAGACTTTCCTATACCAGGTGCTGATGTTCTAGAGACAGGTATGTACATTTCTATTCTGATCTTTGTGGGTGTGAGGGAGTCAGTGAGCACTGGGGGAGTGTGGAGGTGTCTTGTCTTGATGCATTCAATGGTCATCTGGTCAGTTTAGGTACCTTTGTGGCTCTTAGACCCTTCTAAAACAGGTCTAGTTTCAAACGTATAAGTTCCGTCCAGGATGTCTTGCAAAATGTTTGATTATCGCTGCAAGACATCCATGTCTAACCCACCCTTGAGACCGCCCAAATCCCACCCATAACACACGTCTTGTGCTCTGAATGTACAGAGGCTGGAACACCTCGCTACAGAAAGATGTTTTTGATTAGGATGTTCAAGTGCCGATTTAGGATGCTTTTTGGATGTCTGTTTTTTATTATGAGCCTGTTAGTGTCCAAGATGAACAAAAACTTACAGGAAAATCTTGTTTAATTTAGTAAGTTTAATGAAGAGACAGTGATAACACTTAATGATCAGGATTCTAAATTAGTGCAGTTAGGTAAAGGAAATAGAAAAATTGTTAATCAGGCTCTCCAATGTTAGTCTGCATTGGCAGCAACTACGAAAGATTGTCTGATGATTCATCTGCAATTGGAGACTCAGGTGAATAATGCCAAAGCCTCCAATGTAAGATTTTTGAGCTTTCCTTTTACTCACTTTCTCTCTCCTATTGAAATGATTAAACAATATTTTAAGCAGATATTGCTTTTGAATTTTGAAGAGATGGGGTTAAGAGTGCTTATTAGATTTCTAGGATAATGAGATTGCAGAAAAGTGAAGGTGAAGTTGATGTATTAAGTCCACCAGATAATTTGAATTTGTCTAATTTTCTGGAATCTTCATAGGATAATATTGTTAAAAAAGCAACATTACTGGTCTCTAATTTTCTCTGAAAAAAAGAGGTTAATATAGAAGACTTTTTTTTTTTTTTTTCTAAGAACATGGTACTTTTTTGTGGGCAGACAATATCTGTTTTTCCAGACCTATTCAATTACAGCGTATGGCTGAAGCCTAAGGTTTTAGAAGTGGGAGATACTTTCTTTCTAGAATTTCCTTGTAAATGTCTGGTAACTAGTGGAAATAATTCTTACATACATATTTTTGGATCCTACTCATCTGGAAAGTTTCCTTCACAGTAAAGTACCTTAAAGATTACTTTTTGGCTTTTGGGGAGTAAAAAATAATTACCTGGTGTTCTAGAAAAGTAAATTTAAAATAACTTATCTTTTTCTTTTGGATTATTTCTATCACTTGATTGGTTCTTCATAATGTGGACTAGAATGCTTTGTGTTAATTTTTTTTTTTTTTTTTTTTTATTAGAATAAGCTTTCCTGCAATTACTTTGGAATGTTATTTGTAATATTGTTATAAGAAACTTTAATTAAAAAAAAAAAAAAAAAAAGAATTTAGGACAAAAAAACCCCAAACAGAACAATTATGGAATATTGTATTAATAAAAGCTCTCCACTTTCCAAAACAAAAGAGGAAAATCAAATTGCCAGGCTAACATAAGAATTGCCATCTCCGGATCAGACCTTCGATCCATCAAGTCCGGCGATCCGCACACGCGGAGGCCCAGCCAGGTGTACACCCATATCCCTCTATGCCTCTCATAAGGAGATGTGCATCTAGTTTGCTTTTAAATCCTAGAACGGTGGTTTGCACAATAACCTCCTCTGGGAGAGCATTCCAGGTGTCCACCACTCGTTGCGTGAAGCAGAACTTCCTGCTATTTGTCCTGGACTTGTCCCCCCCTTTAGCTTCAGTCTATGTCCTCTTGTCCGTGTAACAGTAAAACAGAAAACACCACCACCCAACAAATATGAAACTGCCTACAGAACTGGGACAAAAATGTACTTTATTTCACAATATATGACCCAGAAATATGAATTTCATTTCTGGGTCATATATTGTGAAATAAAGTACATTTTTGTCCCAGTTCTGTAGGCAGTTTCACATTTGTTGGGTGGTATTTTCTATTGTACATTTGGACTCCCTTTCTTTGTATGCTGTATACACTAACAGTAAAAGAAATTATGTCTAGTCTATGTTTTTTTCTTTCTTGGTGTTTTTCTACCATGGTAGCAGCTCTTATTCCATAGCTCCTACAAGAAAACAACTCCCCTCTAGTTACTTAGGGCTTGCAAACTAATTTCCCCCCCCCACCCCCACCCCCTACTTTTACAAAACTGCAGCCAATCACAGAGCAGTACGGGACCAGGCAGGAAGCGCAAAGTTTGCGCTCCTGCATTGTGCGTCACTCTTCTAAGACAAAGGCAGTCATCCAGGAGACCGTGCTAGACCACTGCTACTAAAAAAGGTACCGGGGGGGGGGGGGGGGGGCTGCGGGCTTTGGACTTCCCAGCACCAGAACACCAGATGCACCTACATTTAGAGGAAAATACCAAGAAGAGAAAAATTCTGAACCAAATTTTTTTTTCTTGGTTTTCCTTCTTTACAGGTGGGTGCGTCTTATGGTCCAAAAAATATGGTATATCCCTGTTTCCTGGTTACTCATTACTTTACCAGTAATATGTTGCCAGTAATATTACCAGTAATATATTACTGGTACAATTACTTTTCCTATCCTTTCAATTTGTTTCTTTTCCCTTGACAGTTGGCATTCTTTCCTCTCAGATCTAGATTTATTGCCTATTTTTCACTGCTTTATCTCCTCAAGAAAGGAAATATATTAAATGATAATAACAATAAACCATAAAATATTACTCAGTAATATATTTCCATGAAATTTTTAATTTAATTAACCTTTAGGTCTTGAAATAGTTGCTTCTAGAAGCAATACATAAAAATAAGGCAAATGACATTATTAATACATGTAAATTGAATGATGTTTTCACTCAGAAAATAGTTAAGCTCTGGAATACATTGCCAGAGGATGTGGTAACAACAGTTAATAAAGCTGGTTTTAAAAAAGTTTGGACAGGTTTCTAGAGGAAAAGTCTATAGTATGCTATTGAGACAAAGAGGATGCTACTACTTGCCCTGGGATCGGTAGCATGGAAGTTGCGTCAGAGGAGAAGCTTCCGCCCACACACACGCGACTGCAGAGCGGCACAGGCAGGCTTCACCAGCTTCAGTTTCTTTTCTAAAAAGAGGGAGGGAGATTTGGCTGGAGATAGGGAAGAGGCTGCGCGTGCGATCGGTGACCGCGCGCCTTCCCTCCCTTAACTGCGGGGACTAAACTAAACTAAACCTAAGTTTGTATACCGCATCATCTCCACAGAAGTAGAGCTCGGCACGGTTTACAGGAATTGGTATAGAAAGGAACTACAAAGAAAATAGAAGGACTAAGAAGAAAAGTTTAGAGGGACTTAGTATATCGATGAGGGGGAGGTCATTGCATTTTGGAGAGAAGGCTATTCACCGCTCCATGGGGCGGTGGATGGCCTTATCCCCGTGCCTGCAGTGAGCACTTCCCCCCCACCACCGCCAACACCGTTTCGGCGGGTTACCCATGGCTACCCGTGGCTAGCTGCGGGTAACTGCCACTGTGTCATTCTCTAGCACAGAGTCAATCTAGTGTTCTTATGTTATTAAGCCTTCTTTATGTGCATATAGTTTTCTGAACTCAAAACCAAATGCACACTCTTAGCTATTCTTTAATCGAAGAAGGGAACTATCTATCCAGATCTGTTCCACTTACCTACAAGTAGACTAGTGTTTTGGCTTCTGATTGCAGGCAATACATTTATCTCAGCAGGCATAAATGATGCTGATTTACAGGCAATGCCCTGATCCAAGGGTTAAATGATCTTGGAGACAAGCAGAAAAATTACATCCTGTGACATAGTTCACTTCAAAGAAACAATTGAGCTCTCAGATTTATGCTGGTTTAAATATTGTTAATCTAGAAATGTCAATTCTTTTGGGAGGCTGGACAAAAATGCTGCTTTGGAATGGGTGCAAAGTATTTTGATTGGATTGTTAGAGGGCAGCACAATTTTAGCATTTACAATTTTTTCTTGTCTAAAAAAGCTGACCTGTGCGTGTGGAACCTACTGCTAGATGGCAGCATAATATAGGGAGCCAGCATCAAAAATTCATCTAGCAACTATTTCTCAAGACTATTGTTTCTTCATCCGTTCATTATAATGAAATGCAACTTAAACTTTAACCAAGGCTCTACATAATGCCAAGTATAGCATACAAAATGGATATAACCATACAGCACAATTGGATTTAATGTTGTGCCCAAAGGGCTAACTTTGTAAGTTATTTCTTTGGTTGTTATATAATCAGTTTGCTTTGGAAGGAAACTGGTGGTGAAATAAATGCAGTTACAAGTCTGTATTTGCAGCCCTGCAGTTTTCAGCATTGTAGTAGTAGATTAATGCACTATTGTGCATATCAACCTGGCTTGTGCCCCATTTACACAATTTTAAATGGTGCAGCACAGGATACACAAACTCCGGAGGAAGGTATAGGCTGCTGAAACACGGATCGTGTTGGGTCCTTGGTATATCCACTCATCTGGATTTTACTGCCTTATTTTTTTATAATATTTTTAATAGTGATTTTATTTTGAACTCCTTTCTCTCATCCTAGTAAATTGTGGCCTTTTCACTCTGCATTCATAGGGCTCCTTTTACAAAGGTGCGCTAAGCGTTTTAGCGCACGCTAACCACACACTAAACGCTTTTAGTCTATGGACGCGTTAGTGGTTAGTGCGGGCTAAAATGCAAAGCGCACCTTAGTAAAACAGGGGGATAGACTCAGAATCAGTAATTTTGTCTTTAAGAATTCCTATGAGCGTCGGAGCTAATAATGCCACGGCCAGCGATATAAAAGCCTAACGCAGCTTTATAAGGGGGAGGGGTTAATTTCTTGTATATGTTGTATGTAATCTTATATCCCTTGGTTTGCAAGTGTTTTGCAAGACAAACAAAACATTTTATTAATAACTTGATATACAATCAATGTCTTGCAATACAAGTACAGTGGAACCTTGGTTTACGAGCATAATTTGTTCCAGAAGCATGCTTGTAAACCAAAATACTCCTATATCAAAGCGAGTTTCCCCATAGGAACTAAGGGAAACTCGCTTGATACGTCACCCCCCCCCCCCCCCGAGAACTGGCATCGCTCCCCCCCCCCCCGGCGCGAACCAGCACCCCCTGCCTGAACAACTTCAAACTTACCCCCCCATCTGGCACCGGCACGCAGCCCACAGGACGTGCCGGTGCCGCTTGAAGAAGTTCCTGCCTCTGCTGGGCCTTGAGCATGCATCTGCGCATGCTCAAGGCCATCTAGTTCTCCCTCTCGCTGAGATTCTCGGAGATCTCTGAGAACGTCAGCGAGAAGGAGAACTAGATGGCCTTGAGCATGCGCAGATACATGCTCAAGGCCCAGCAGAGGCAGGAACTTCTTCAAGCGGCACTGGCACGTCCTGTGGGCTGCTTGTAATCAGATGGGGGGGTGGGGGTAAGCTTGAAGTTGTTCAGGCGGGGGGTGCCAGTTCGCGTGGGGGGCCTGTGTGAGCGGAGGGGGAGCGATGCCGGTTATCGGGGGGGAGGGGGTGCTCGCAAATCGAGTCAACACTCGGTTTGCGAGACAAGATTTGTGAAAATGTTTTGCTTGTCTTGCAAAACACTCGCAAACCGAGGTTTGACTGTATATACAGTATACACACATCACAACTGAGCTGATGGTTCTTCTCTCTCTGACACTGCAAGAGTGCAGTGATTATTCTAAACAAGCAGTTTTGCAATCCGAATACATACAGTGTACACGCATCACATCATCACAACAGAGCCAATGGTTCTCTCTCTGACGCTGCAGGAATATAGTGACTGTTTTAAATGAGCGAGGTCTTGCAATACAAGTATGTATAGTATTTTGTATTAAAGGTTTTGGGTTGTGGAACGAATCGTCTGAGTTTCCTTTATTTCCTATGGGAAAATTCACTTTGATATACGAGTACTTTGGATTACAAGCATGCTTCAGGAACAAATTATGTTCACAAACCAAGGTTTTAGTGTAAAGTAAAATTCTGAAATCTCTCATGGCATACCTGAAATCTCTTTGGGGCACACAGTTTGAGAGACATTGGCCTAGGGCAGTGTCTTTCAAACTTTCTCGAGCTGGGGCACACTAAAAGTAGTGGCCAAGGCTCGAAGCACCCAGAAGTGCATGGATGTCACCATGATGACATCACCCGCATGTGTGATGTCATCACGCTGACATCCACGCAAGCACAGAGGCCCTCCAGACAGGCCCTGAAATGCCAGTAGGGCGTGCCAGCAGGGAAGTCTAACAAATATCAATTGAGTACCCCAACCACAGACCTCCCTAGGCCCACCCATCCCCTTTACTAATTGTAATGCAATTTTTTCCATTCATTTTTCATATACACACAATATACACAGCAGATATAAATTCTCAAAACTGACACATTTCAATCACTATATTGAAAATAAAATCATTTTCCTTACCTTTGTTGTCTGGTGACTTTATTTTTCTGTGCTTTTAACTATGTTTCCAGGGCCTTCTTAGCCACCGACTGTTTTTCTCTCCGTCTTCATTTTCTGCCTTGCAGCTGTAAAACGTGGATATTATCAGGGCCGAGCTTAACATTGCTGAGCACTCTACAAAGACCCGCAGAATATCCGAAGATAGGTACTGAGTAACTCGCAAGTTTTTGAGTAGCATTTTGGATAAGTTGATAACATTAGTACTGTTTAAGGCACATTTTGAAAACCTTTGCTTTATGGTCATGCATTATTTAGTGCACGTATGTGGGCCCATGATGGTGCACAAGGGGGCTTGAAAAATTGCTCCCTTTTAAGTTGTTGAAGCCTGGAACCCTGGTTTGCCAGGTGTTCATTAGCTTTCACCTATACACTGAGCCCACCTATGTAATTATAATTATTAGTTAGTTATATATCCCCATTGGGAGTATGTTAATGTTATCAACTTCCCAAAATTGCATTAGGGGATTATATTGTATTAGCATTTATTAATATTCCCATTAAGGTCTTTTTCCAGTGTGAAATTGCAGCCATCTTTGACATTAACTTAACATTCAATATTCCCATTTTTCTGCTTCTCAAAATCTACTTTTCCATGTCTTCCCTTCCTATCTCTCTCTCTTTCCCTCCCTATTTCCATGGTCCAACATCTCTCCTTCCTTTCCCCCCTTCCCAGTGTGCCATCTCTCTCCTCTGCTACTATTATTATTTCTTTAGCGCTACTAGACTCCCCTCCTTCCCTTCTATGCCCTGGTCTGATATCTCTCCCTTCCTTTAGTCATTTCTCCTCCTCCCCCCAGTGTAACATTTCTCTTTCCCTTGCTCCTTTCTGCCCCCTGCAGTCTATCTCCCCTCCCTTCCCCCTTTTTGGCTCCCCCTCCCAGTCCAACATTTCTTCCTCCTTTCCATCAATTCAACATTTTTTCTCTCTTCCTTCTGCATACTTCTCTGATCCTCCTTCCCTGCCCCAACCAACATATCTCTCTCCCTCCCTCCATGAGTCCAACTTTTCACTCTCTGCCCTTTCCCAGAGTGTAACATTTTTCCTTCCCTCCTTTCTGTCCTCCCCATCCATCTCGCCCTCTCCATGAGTCCAACACTTTCTCCATTTCACTAATCTTTCTTGTCCTTACCTCTTCCCTTGAGTGGCATCCCTCCTTCCCACCCCCAACCCAATATGCTCCCTCCCCATGCACCATCTCACCCTCCCCTCCAGTGTGTAGCACCTTTCCTTTCTGCCAGGTCAAGCAACACCTCTTCTCCCTTTTACCTCCCCCCTGCCCAGCAGCACCCTTTCCCTCCTCCCCCCTTGTCCAGCAGTACCACTTCTCCCTTCCCTCTTTCCCTGCCAAGCATACCTCTCCTCTCTCTAGGCTAGAGGCAGCTCACTGTGTGATTTTAACTTAGCCACATAGCTGCCGCTAGGATTAGTTTCATCAGGCAGCCTCGGGGCTTTTGCTAGGCCTACCCACCTCACATCATTGAAGTGGGCTGGCCTAGAAAAGGCCCCGTGGCTGCCTGAAGAAACCAAGTCTAAACTAATGCTAGCAGCAGCTGTGTGACTTAAGTTAAAATTACACTGAGCTGCCGCTGCTGGTCCAGGGGTGGGGAGGGAAGCTGCTGGGGCTCCTGTTTCCTTGCAACTTCCTGCCTTCTGCTGCTGATACTCCTGCTTTCCTTTTTGTATCGGCAGCAGAAGGCAGGAAGTTGTAAGTTAGCTGACGCCAGCGCTTCTCTTCCTGCCTAGTGTGCCGTGGCACACTTAAAATCTCAGAAGGCACAGTCGTGTGCCGTGGCACACAGTTTGCGATACACTGGTCTAGAGGGTAGAACATTAACCTTCACTAGGAAATCAGAAAGTTGTAGAGAAAGTGTCTTCTCTATAGCTTTAGACACAAATGGAGGTTTAGAACCTGGGTGGGGCATTTAAATTGGGTAGAAGTGGAAAAATATCAAAAACAAACACTAGAATATCCCTCTCTTCCAGAAAGGCAGAAGGACTGCTGCAATATGTAAAAGTGGAGAAAAATACCTCAGTATCAACTGCACTCTAATAATAACTTTATTTTTATATACTGCCATACCACAAACAGTTAGCATAAAGCTCCAAATTAGTCGGGCACTGCTTAATCATAGGTTCCAAAAAAAAACACAGAACCACTTCCAAAGCCACTGTTTAATTGTTACCGCAGGCAGTCGCCAGCCAACTTCTGGGAAGGATTTACAAAAGGAATTTTCTCACACATCGGCTAAACCAGGACATAACACAGTACTTAGCTTGCAGAGAAATCTTCATCTCTCATCTTCACAGCATGAGTCTCTCGCATCAAAATTCAGCAAGTCAGTCCCAAAACCCGATAGGAGTATACCCTGTTCTGCAAAAATTGCATCATCAGGAGAAATAGCAGGAAAATTCAAACTTGCGGCTACTCGCATGTGGCGCTTCACCTGCAAAAATACGGAAACTTCAAGCATCTTCGTGGTGATGTTGACGGCAATGGAACACTCACTGAAGCGATGACACCTTTGTTATCACCCAATCCAAACCAGAGCGGGAAAAATCAATAAAATGCTCTCCATTCAATTGCTGAATTAAATCTATTCAGCTGCAAAGTTCATAAAGAAAAAAGGTTCAGTGCCATTTATAGAATATCCCCCTAAATGCACATAAAAGTATGTACAGTGCTAGGAACATAAAGAGTTGCCATAGTGGGACAGACCAAAGTTTCATCAAGCCCAGTATACTGTTTCCAACAGTGGCCAACTCCAGTCACAATTACCGAGCAAGTTTACAAGAAGTAAAACTGATTTTATGCTGCTTATCTTAGGAATTAGCAGTGGATTTCTCTAAGTCGGTTTTAATAATTGCTTATGAACTTCTGTTTTAGGAAATTATCCAAACCTTTTTTAAACTCTGCTAAGCTAACTGCTTTCATCACACTCTCCGCTAATGAATTCCAGAGTTTAATTACATGTTGACTGAAGAAATATTTTCTCTGTTTTGTTTTAAATTTACTATTTAGTAGCGTCATCATATGCCCCCTAGTCTTAGTATTTTTGGAAAGAGAAAAACAAGTGCTTCACATCTTCCTGTTCTACTCCACACAGTATTTTATAGGCCTCTATAATATTTTCTATTTATATTGAATGTGTAGCATATGCCAAAGACAAAACTACTGTAGGGGTTCCTGAGCATACCCCATGGTGGTGGATTTTAACCTGCAGTAAACATGTATTAGTGCTTACTGTAGGTTAGTAAAAAAGACCTCTAGGTGACACTTGGGCTTTCAACAAAATCTTCAGTGCCTCTTTATTTTAAAAGCACTCTGATATCAAGTACTTTGGGACTCTCATCACTGCAGACATCTAGCTGGGCACACGATATGATCGTTCAACTTCAAAGGGTACTTAAAACGCAAGTCGAGCAGCTTTGGAAGCTCATCTTCTATGAATTCCACCATGTTGATACTTTCAGCACCTACAGGTAAATCAAGGATCCTGATATTATTCTTCCTACGCTTGTTATTAGTGTCTTCTAGTTCTTGCTTGAGTTCCAAAAGCTGTTTCTGATCCTGTGCATATTATATTGCATCTCAATTTCTATCTCAGAACAGTTGTTCATCTGTATAGTATTACCAGATTTAGCATTTTGAACTGCAAGGTAGTTAATAAGAACATAAGAGTTGCCATAGATCCATCAAGCCCAATATCCTACAGTATTTGCAACAGTGGCCAACCCAGATCACAAGTACCTAGCAAGTTATGTTACTGGTAATCTCTAGAATCAAAGCTTTAATTGTATTAAGTTCTACCATAATTGGCTCCAAAGGTTCAGCCAAATCTTGATAGATACATTAGAGTCCAATAAGATCTAGAGAAAAATATTGATTGATGGGGGTAAATCATGTTTTCAGGCCAGTAATATAAGGTTGATGAGAAGTGTCTCTAGGTGACCATCTTGGTGCGGTGCCAAGCTCCATCACTTTTCTATTTGTTTTCATTTAATGTCATCCAATTACACTGCATATGCATTTTTGGCATTTCCTATGTCTTTTCAAATAACAGCTGATCCCTACTGAAAATATCCTTATCCTCATCAGACTGAGCTTAGGTTCAGTAAATTCTACTTCCATGTTTGGGTTTCATCTTAGCTCGGCCCACTCAAATGAAAATTTTCATGTCTTCAGCTAGACTGATGGATTCTATCACCCATAACTACTTTTCTGCCATATGTTTAAAGTGTTAAAATACATATATATAATTATATTAATTTCCCATTTCATTTTTTCCCCTACTTATAGTAGTATGGATGTTTTCCATGCATAGGGGAGATCTGCTGTTTCTCTTGACTTTGAAGCGTCCCTAAGGATTGGCAAAATTTTAGTACAAAAACAGAAAGAAATCTCAGTTGACATTATGTGCACGCACATTCCATAAATATAAGTGACAGGAATTTAGTCTCATTAAAGATGCCATATGTGTTGCTCTTTTCTAGGATGTTGAAAGGGAGACATTTAACGCAGCATGGTGTGAACAAGGAAATTACAATTGCCCAGTTACTGTAATTTATTAGTGCTGCAAAATGTACTTGACATTAGTTGAAAGTGTATTTCTCAACTGAAATAATGATCATTAAGGGATGCAGATCAGATTAATCCTTATTTGAAACTTGCTCTTATGATGTGTAATACCAAAATTCAGTTGACACTTTTCAAAGACTAATTACCTTATCAGATTAAAGATTTTTACTTAATTGTTGGCAAAATCAAATCTTTCCTCTTCTCAACCTTATTAGCATTTGTGTGTAGGAAAAAGACATAACAGGTAGCTCCTATCAATCTAAAGATAACTGATGGCTGGGAACTTCTCCAGCTGCAATCAAGTGATTAACAGAATATGCCTAACCTTTCTCTTGGATTTTTATTATTTATTTATTTTTTTTGCAAGTAAAGGCCATTTAAAGGGCTTTTGTAAAATTACTTCAAGGGAGTAACAAGAAGGTGTGTGATCCATTTGTAGACATGTTTAGGGACACATTTTCACAATTTGCGTACATATGTTTTAAAATATTCATATTGTTTAAAACAGAAAATCAATATTAAGGAGTGGAGGAAACCTAACATAAACGCTAAATTTAAGCCTCTCTACCAAAAATACTCTAAATAACCACTGTGAACATTCTCGTAGCAGAGCAGGAAAAAGCCTCAGATCATGGAGTGCCAACAACAATGGTTCTACCACACACACATATCACAGGCATAAAACCTTCAGTGCTCCTTCCTCTCTTAACTTTTTGTGGGTCGGATGACAGTAGTGTCCAAAGGGGACCCTTGAAAAAGCACAATGGTGCGAAACATGTCGGGTCAATCTCTCCCGGATCATATCAGCTGTTAAGATAAGTGGCTTTGAAAGGAGTTTGTAATAAAAATATAAATATTTATTTATGAATTAAAAGGTATAAAAAGAAAAGTAATTATTAAACATTATCTTAAGGCCAATAATGAAGGTCCACATAATTCTTCACGCTATAAGATTATAACAGTGGAGGAGTGGTAGGGCTGAGGCCAAAAGATATAAAGAAAAATATATTCGGAGTGTTTTGAAGATTGGTTGATAACTTTAGATGCGAGCAATTTAGACCATGTCAAAGAGTGGTGTAAATTTTCACGCCTAAATGATGTCCCTTTCCAAGTGTACAACTTATCCTTGGATTCTATAAAGGTCACCCAAATTTGGGCACTCAAAATAATTAGTCAAAGGGCTCCAAAGATTTAATTATTGGAGCAAACAAGCACTCGGTGCTAATTATTGTTTGGATGCCAATCTGGCTACATGCTGTTCGATAACAACAGGTGCATAAATTGGATCACGCGCGCTTCAAAAGAGGGCATACATAAAGATTTGCACAGTGTTACAGAATATACTAAAACGAGCCGCTGTAGTCAATTGATCACAATGGAATGCCAACTATAACATACTTCAGTCATATAATAACAGTGAATGAAACCAAAATTAAATATTAATGGTGAATATAACGTGCTCTCAGTGTGAGGGAGTAAGCAGTAAGGAGCTGCAACAATGTGACCATTCCAGCGTTTACCAACAAGAGCTGATTAAGAAGGAGATTTAACTCGCTTCCAGCCACACACCATCATAGGGCCCATCAGTGTGCATATAAATCAAACAGTGATAATAAATGCTTAAATAAATTATTTTGAAAAACTAAGGGCCTGTTTTACAAAGCTGCGGTAATGGCCCCGAAGCCCATAAAGATTTAAAGGGCTTTGGGGCTGTTGCCACGCGGCAGCCGCTAGCGCGGCTTTGTAAAATAGGCTGGAAGGCCTCCTTATATGAAACTGTGATAGCAGTTTCTAGCGTGGGGAGCCTAAGGCGCGTGGGCCAATCAGAATAGGCCCTGGAGCCTTAGGTCCCACCTGGGGGCGTGGCCTGAGGCACATGGGCCCAACCCGACCATGTGCCTCAGGCCGCGCCCCCAGGTGGGACCTAAGGCTCCAGGGCCTATTCTGATTGGCCCATGCGCCTTAGGCCCCACCAGTAGGCGGAGCTTTGGGACGGATGGGCCAATCCGGCCTCATTCCGTCGTTGGCTGCCTGCCGGACAGGCGGGTTTGGCTCCCGTCTGTCCGGCCAACTAGCAAAGGTACGGGGAAGGGGGGTGCGGGTGTCGTGGGGGTCGGCCAGGGGGGTCGCGGGTCGGCTGGGGGGGCGGTCGGAGGTTCTTGGGGGGGGGCGGTCGTTGGAGGGAGGGAGGGGGGTTTGCGTCGAGGGCAGGAGGGCCTGGGATCCCTCCTGCCCGTAATGTAGTGCGGGGTGGGGGTAGGGGGTCGCCGTGGCCAGGAGGGTTTGGGCTCCCTCTTGGCCCGATATTGTCGGGGAGTCGGCCGGGCAAGAGGGCTTGGGCTCCCTCTTGCTCCGATCGCGGGTGCGGGTGGGAGCGCGTGCGAGCGGTCGTTCAGGGTGGGGGTGCGAGCGGTCCTGCTGGGGGGGGGGGGGAATCGGGCGTCGGGCGTGGTGGGGGTAGGGGGTCGCCGTGGCCAGGAGGGTTTGGGCTCCCTTCTGGCCCGATATTGTCGGGGAGTCGGCGGTCCTTCGGGGTGGGGGTGCGAGTGGTCCTGCCGGGGGGGGGGGGCAGGGCAGGGCGGGTAAACGGAGAGTCGGGACAGCGCACGGAGAGTCGGGGAGGGCGAAAGGAGAGTCGGGGTGGCCAGAGGAGAGTCGGGGCGGGCGAAAGGACAGTCGGGCAGCATGCGCGTTATACCCGTGAGCGCGGTATACAAAAGTTTTTATACATAATATTGTGGTTTCTGCGCGCTATACCCGTGTGCGCATTTTACACGGGTGCGCGTTATATCCGCGAAAATACGGTAAATCAAGAACAAAACGAGGGAAACTGCAGAGAAGATGTAAACGATGCAGGCACTTTTATTTAGTCATAAGTCTGTATAATCGCTCAATCCACATCTTCTTAGAGAAACTGGGACCCAACACGGTCTGTGTTTCGATTATAAAATCTTCCACAGGGGGTTCTATATATCAGTGATTGAAACCCATGTGAAAAGCTAGGTGTGTATGTGGTATTCTTTTAAGGTTACCACGCTGGAAAATACATTAATTTATTGACTATAAACAAAATTTAATGAAATTTAGCACCAACTAGAAAAATCTGGTATTTATAAAAAGAAAAATATAAAAAAATATAAAAGTACAAAAAAAAAAAAGAAGAAAGGGGAACTGAAAGGGACCAATGATAGTTTGCATCAAAACTATATTGACAGACCAGTTCTAAAGTCATAATAGCTGCAAACACTGGAGGTAATTTTTCTCCACACTAACGGCGCCTTTTACTAAGATGCGCTAGCGTTTTTAGCGCACGCTACATTGCCCCGCGCACTAACCCTACGCCAGCTCAATGGAGGCGTTAGCGTCTAGCATGTGCGGCATTGCAGCACGTGCTAAGTGTGCGCTAAAACCGCTAGCGCAGCTTAGTTAAAGGAGCCCTAAATTATATACCAGAATGGCTGTTTAAAGAAATAATAGAGAGATATCAAATGCGAGGAGGAGGAACCCATTCATGTAAAGTCCATCTATTTTTGATAGGGTGATTAGTCAGTGACATTCTTTTGTGAAGGGTATTCTGTGTGTAAACAGCCTGATAGAAACGGTGCAATAAATTAGAAGTGGTGGGAGTAAAAAAAAAAGGGGGTTGATGAACCCAATGGGAATGGGAATAATGTTGGATGGGAGTGATATTACGGAGCAAGAAGTATGGATAATTTACAGGAAATGTGAACTTTCATTATGATTTGAAATGTTGGGGGAGGGTTCCATTCGAGTATGTATACACTTTTTTTAAGTCCTTGCATTATCATCTCCTGTGCCATGTGGCGCCATCTGTTTTTATGCACATCCCTTCATGCCCTGCCCAATCAGGGTTCGTTTACACAGTTTCTGTTTCTTCTAATGTGGGTCAGTTCTGTTCACTCACCCAACATTTCAAATCATAATGAAAGTTCACATTTCCTATAAATTATCCATACTTCTTGCACCATAATATCACTCCCAAGCAACATTATTCCCATTCCCATTGGGTTCATCAACCCCTTTTTTTACTCCCATCACTTCTAATTGATTGCACCGTTTCTATCAGGGTGTTTATACACAGAATATCACATACACACCTAGCTTTTCACATGGTTTTTCAATCATTGATTTATAGAACCCGAGAGGAAGATTTCGTAATCGAAACTTGGACAGTGTTGGGTCCCAGTTTCTCTATGAAGAAGTGGATTCAGTGATTATACAAACTTATGACTGAATAAAAGTATCTGCATCATTTACATCTTCTCTGCAGTTTCCTCTGATTCTATAAATGGCATCTAACTTGTAGACAACGTTGAGCGCAGTTGTCAATCATCTGCAAGGCACTGTTTATAGCAGTGGTTCCCAACCCTGTCCTGGAGGAACACCAGGCCAATTGAGTTTTCAGGCTAGCCCTAATGAATATGCATGAAGTAAATTTGCATGCCTATCACTTCCATCATATGCAAATCTCTCTCATGCATATTCATTAGGGCTAGCCTGAAAACCCGATTGGCCTGGTGTTCCTCCAGGACAGGGTTGGGAATCACTGGTTTATAGAATCACACCTAACAGTGTCTAAGTGGTCTCAGGTGCCGGTAGGCCTTGAAACCTTAGGTGCACGCCCACTGATGCCAGGGTTTTCTTGGCCTAAATGAGTGCAACTAAGTTAGGCACCTACTGGCACCTAAGTCAAACATGCCCCAAATCTGCCCCAACCATGCCTACTTTCTGGTAGGCACCTTGGACTAGAGGCCTACCTCGAAGTGGCGCCTAAGTCAAAACAGGCCCAAAATCTGCCCCAACCATGCCTACTTTCTGGTAGGCACCTTGGAGTACAGGCCTACCTCGAAGTGGTAGGCGCCTACCAGATAATTAATTTTTAAAAAATTGTGTGCTAATTACTTTTTAATGGTGTTTTTGAATTATCAGCACAGATTAAGCCTAATTGAAAAATTACCGAAAACACTCAAATATACACCGAGGAGACCTTTTTTCCTCCCAAAAAGGAGGAAAAACATATAGACTCAAATATAAACTGAGATTAGAAATTTGGGTGATCCTGGTGAACCAATCTATAAAATTATGGGAAAATCCATTGCTTTTTTTCTAGGATAAGCAGCATAAAATCTGTTTTACTTTTTTAGGATCTTCCCAGATAACTATGACCTAGATTGGCCACTGCTGGAAACAGGATACTGGGCTTGATAGACCTTCAGTCTGTCCCAGTATGCCAACTCTTATGTTCTTATTAAAGAGAATAGGCAACAAGATCTGATGTCCATGTGTACTACGAGTATGAAAAATAGATCTGAATTCTATACTTACAAACACTGATTTACATTGAGGGATGATCACCTAAGAGTAAAGAATAAAATATATTGGGAAAAAAAAACCCATATCAAAAATCTTGTTGTACATCATGCTGGTTTCCTGGGGGACAATAGGAAAATTGGGTTTTCAAAGTCATTTAATATGTTTTGATAGTCATTCAGTATTTCACAGCACACGATCTCTAAATTTGGAATTCTTTTAAAGACTTTTTTTCTGTAATTGGTGCCACCTCATTTCCTCTTTGTCCTTCCACTCACAAGCAAGTTCCTTTTTATTATAAACCATTCTGGCATTTACATAAACATATTTCCCCACCCCCAGCCAGTATCATGCTTACCATTGGTACTGAAGAAACCTGCTGCTAATCACCAGCATGGCTATCCTCCATACACGCCCCCCCCTCCGATAAACATCGGCGCCACGTCCCCGCAGCGACTGCTATTTTTCATTCCCCGTTTCGGCGGGTTACCCGTGGCTAAACGCAGTGGCCGCGGGTAAACTGCCACCGTGTCATTCTCTAGCCACTATCCTCTGTGCACACAGTTCCCCGCCACCGCCCTCCTTCATGCATGCCCCCTCCCCAGCATCGTGCTTACCATTGATATTGAAGAAACCCACTGCTATTGCCAATGCTGTATTCTGATCCAGTGCAGGGCCTTTAGCATCTGAGCATGTTCAAGGTCTGCCAGATCCCGCCCCTCTGAGATTCTCAGAGAAGGCGGGAGCTGGCATTGCATTTCACATTTATGTGCTGGCTGCTGTAGTATACTACTACTGTTGTAATCGACGTCAGACTTCAAGGGATTTAGGGGGGAATTCATCAGTACAGGCTAATCATTAGCAAATGCTAATGAATTCCCCCTTTAGTGGAATATAAATACCAGATTAGATTAGTGTGCTGGATTCTGTAAAGGGTCACCAAGGTCTGCGAAAAGACTGTAATGGCTGAGGCACACAGGAAACAAAGCGGAAGCTATGAATGAGGGCTCATGGTGATTCATCTTCAGATTAACCCTTCACTCGCTTATAGATTGCTGCCAGTGGGACTGAACCTAGGGCAGCTTTGGATTGGGCTGAAAATTCAAGTTTTGAGAAATGTGAACTAGGTGAAAAAGGGGTATGGGGAGGAGGGAAACAATCCTTACTTGAATAATGTAAGGAAAATGGCCTATCTGAAATTAACAAAGTTAATGCATTTCCTTTTCAGGCTTCACAGCTATGAAAGTTCTTTGTTGTGCCATTCTTGCGGTCTCAGAAAGAGGCTGCAAAAAGCAAAGCAACCTTTTTACAGGATATTATTTAAGCAAGGTGTTTAGACCGTTT
Source organism: Geotrypetes seraphini (assembly GCF_902459505.1). NCBI lineage: Eukaryota > Metazoa > Chordata > Amphibia > Gymnophiona > Dermophiidae > Geotrypetes > Geotrypetes seraphini. The sequence goes on along the minus strand of NC_047089.1, from coordinate 170,577,085 downwards.
CCCATCTGTAAATGGACACACCGAACAGTCCCTTCATCAAGAAAAATTCATCTACCGGTGACTACAGTAATTATATATAATTCAAATTGAAATTCATTGCGAAGGTACATTTGAAGATTTTATTGTGTGCAATGGTGTTTCATGTTATAATTCCGTATGCTTTTTTGAAATTAAAAAAAAAAATGTCAGGTAACGAAAAGACCAGTCACAACCATGTGCAGTTAATGAAAAACACTACGTTCTCCTATGTGCAGGATACTTCACAAACAGATCGGAGAAGGTTATTATGTCATGGTACGCCGCCACCTGGAATACTGCGTCCAGCACTGGTCGCCATACATGAAGAAGGATACGGTACTGCTCGAAAGGGTCCAGAGAAGAGCGACTAAAATAGTTAAGAGGCTGGAGGAGTTGCCATACGATGAGAGATTAGAGAAATTGGGCCTCTTCTCCCTTAAAAAGAGGAGACTGAGAGGGGACATGATCGAAACATTCAAGATAATGAAGGGAATAGACTTAATAGATAAAGACAGGTTGTTCACCCTCTCCAAGGTAGAGAGAACAAGAGGGTACTCTCTAAAGTTAAAAGGGGATAGATTCCGTACAAACATAAGGAAGTTCTTCTTCACCCAGAGAGTGGTAGAAAACTGGAACGCTCTTCTGGAGGATGTTATAGGGGAAAACACCCTCCAGGGATTCAAGATATTTATACAAGTTCCTGCTGAACCAGAAGTTGTTGCAGAACCCATCGTTCTTGGTTTTAAGGGCAAGTTAGATGCATATCTCCTTGAAAGATGCATAGAAGAATATGGGTGAGTAAGATTTTTTTTTTTTTCTTTCACCAGGTTACACCTGGCTGGGGCTCCGCGTGAGCGGATCGCTGGACTTGATGGACCTAGGGTCTGATCCGGAGATGGCAGTTCTTATGTTCCTGTAATGACGAAATGGCCAAACAAAAAGGAATAAAACAAGTTTCAAGTTTAATTAAAATTTATTATACCACCTCATCAGCCTTCTAGGTGGTGTACAAAATCATAAAAGAAAACAATAGTTAAAATACAAATTTAAAAAGATGGGGGGCGACAAAGACTTTTGGAGACATAAAACCATAACAGGTGGAAGCAAGAGGATAATAGGCAAGAAATACAATTTAAAAAAGAAAAAATAACAATCTAAGTGAAAAACAGTAGGAGGGTAAATAAAAATAAAATCATTCTAAGTCGCCTTAAAAGGGCAGTTAAATCTCAAAGGCATCGATGAAATGAAACGTCTTTAGCTTTGTCTTGAATTGATTGAGTTGATTCTTTGCGTAAATAAGCTGGAATACTATTCCAGAGAGAAGGAGCAGTCTCATAGGGCTCCTTTTACTAAAGTGCGCTAGCGTTTTTAGTGCACACAAGAAATTACCGCACACTACACCGCACGCTATGTGGGAAAACCGATGCCAGCTCAATGCTGCCGTTAAGGTCTAGCACGCGGGGCAATGTAGCGTGCGCTATTTCGCACATTAAAGCCCTAATGCAGCCCATAGTGTTTATGTATTTTTGTGACGAAACAGAGAAAAGATTTTGAGCTGATGATTTAAGAGCCTTAGAAGGGTTATATGGGATAAGAAGATAATTAATGAATTCTGGTTGGTTATTTTGTCGGATTTTGAAAGTTAACAAAAGTATTTTATAGGTGGTTCTGTGTTCCCGGAAACAATATTGGAAATGGTATAAAAGGAAACATTTCTGGCTGCCCATCCCTAGTGTTTAGAGTCGTGCAAAGAAGAAAAAAAGTGTTTTTTGCTATTATGTTACTTCATTTACTATTTATGCTATTTACATGATTTCATTTACTACCGTGTTTCCCCGATGATAAGGCAGGGCCATCAAATAAGACAGCCCCCCCTTTTTAGAAAAAAATGTAAAATAAGGCACCCCCCCGCAAATAAGCCACCCACCGATACCTGCGCTTACCCGAATCGGGTGGTACGGTGGGTGACTCCGTGTGGTCCCTCCGTCTACCGTATTTGCCTCCTTGGCTGCGTGCCGCGCCTCGTCATGAAGTGAAGAGGAGGAAGTGACAGGACTGCAGCGCGCGCACATGACTCCGCGCAAGGAAACACAGGCAGCTTCCCTCATCCCTCCCTAACGGAGACTGCAGGAGTTTGTTCACGGCCAGAACATCCAAAAGTGAGACACGCAGACAGGTTTCTTTTGCTGTGAGCAATACCACTTACTGTATATAAAGCCTGTTTAAAATGCATACGGTATATAAACAATGGTTTCACATTGTCAAGTCCCCTCTGATGCTGCACTACAGAATAATCTCTTTACTGTGTTTCCCTGATGGAGAACATTGGGGACATTAAATGGTACAATATATGGTATGATGGATAAAGCTGGCCATACACGGTACGATTTTTCGGCCGACCGATTCTTCAGCCGACCGTTTTCTTCCTCCAACGAACGCATTGCGAACGTACCTATCGCGAACGTAATAAAATTCTGTTTTTTTTCAACAATAACTGTGTACTGTAGTCTTCTTCATGGGTAAATAAGGCATCCCCCCGAAAATAAGCCCTAGAGCATATTTTGGCCTTCCAAAAAAAATAAGACAGTGTCTTACCATCGGGGAAACAGGGTATGTATGTTAAGAACATACATAGAATTGCTCTACTAGGTCAGATCGAAGGTTTATCTAGCCCAGTATTCTGCTTCCAATAGTGACTAAGCCAGGTCATAAGTACTTTGCAGAATCCCAAAGAGTAGCAAGATTTCATGCTACCAATCCAAGGGATAAATCGTGGCTTTCCACATGTCTATATTAATAGCTTTTTGTGGAATTTTATAACCCAATAAAAAGTAATTACGTTGTGTGCAAATTTTAGTTAGGTGTCACTAGGCACCCATGGTTAAGGTGCCTGGCGGTACCTAATGTAGACACCATTTATAGAATCAGGCGCTTAATAATAAAAAAATGTAAGGTCATGCATGTGCATAGCAAAAACCCCAGGGGGCGGTACAGTTTAGGAGGTGAGGTACTTTTGTGCATAAAAGGGGAGTGGAACTTGATTGTGGTCATATGTGATGATCTTAAGGTGGCCAAAAAGGTAGAAAAGTTGATGGATAAACTAGAAGGATACATGGGTGAAAGGCCAGTATGAAAAAGGAGGTGATAATGTCTTTGGTGAGTCCTCATTTTGGGGCCTTTTTACTTAAGCGGCAGTAAGCACTAAGGTGTGCTTAATACCGCTTAAAAACAGTGCTAGTAGGCTGTACTCCGGAGCTGCAACCCATATGCTAAAATATACATTTCATTTCTTAGCTCAGGGGGTGTATTTGGGGTTTGGACAGTAGGCATGCCCTATGCTAATCAATTAGCATGTGGACATTGGTACATGCTGACCAATTAATGCATTACCTATAAAATACCACCTATAAAATACTGTATATACTTGAATATAAATCTAGATTTTTGGACCTAAAAAATGGCCCCAAAATGGGGTCTTGGTTTATATTAGAGTCTTACCACTATTACTTATCATTTCAATAGAGCTGCAAGACATATGCAGTGCTGTACATTAAACATGTAAGAGACAATCCCTGCTCAACAGAGTTTACAATCTAATTAAAACAGACAAACAGGACAAATAAGGGTTAGGAAATTTCTCAAAGAGGGAATGATAAAACAGACATGGACCCACCGCAAGCCTCTGTCTGGGCCTACTTAAGCCCTGATGGTCCAGTGGTGAGCCAGGGCAAGAGTGATCCTCCTATACTCCTGCCCTATGCACTCTCGCTACTCAAAATGACTGATGCGAGTTCCCACAGTAACCTCATGAGACTGTTGCGAGTTCAGTTTATATCTGACTCAGCCTTTTTTCATCCTTTTTTTGAGGGGGAAAAGGTTACCCCGGTTTACATTTGGATGGGTTTAAATTACAGTATTTACAGTAGGTAACGATAAAGGCTCATGTGCTAATTTCAAAATCTGAGTGTGGCCATTTTAGAGCTGAGCTAAAATGTGGTAACCCATAAGCACGGGACACTTTTTTAGCACAGATTAGTAAATGGGCCCCTTGGAATACTGTGTACAATTCTGCAAACCCCACCTTTAAAAAATATAAAATAGGATGGAGTTCCTCCAGAGGTTGGCTATTAACATAGTCATTGGTCTTCATTATAAAGATCTCAATATGAATTTTTTGGAAGAAAAGCAGGAAAGGGGAGATATGATAGAGATGTTCAAATACCTATGTGGCATAAATGCACAGGAGGCAAGTCTCTTTCAATTGAAAGGAAGCTCTGGAATGAGGGGGCAAAGGATAAAGTTGAAAGGGGACAGTCTTAGGAATAACTTGAGCAAACATTCCTTCATGGAAAGGGTGATGAATTCATGGAATGGCCTTCCGTGGAGGTGAAAGAGATGAAAATTGTATCTGAATTCACACAAGCTTGGGACAAGTAAGGAACAGCAAGGGATGGCAGATGGTATGTATGGACTGAATAGGCCATTTGGTCTTTATGTTTCTAAGTTATAGTGACATAATGAACAAGAAACAGCAGAATTTTATATTACATAAGACCTGATGGGTTTTTTTTTTTTTTAGTTCAAACATCTTTATTGAATTTTGCATTTTATAACAAACATCCAGCAATTGACCAGTGATCTAGCAGATAAAGTAAAAATATTGGTATATAGTGTCAATCACTACAACATGTTGAAACAGAAGTAGGAAACATCCTACAACAAACCCAACTAAAGAACTGGACAGATGTATATTATACTGTAGTTGATAAAATGAGAATATTGTTTATATGTCACATCTCGTACTGATGATGTATCTATGCAAAAGAGGGGATGACAAATATTTAAAGTTACACAGCTGCCAGTGAATGAAATATGATGAATTTCAGAGAGATATTGGCTCTGTGAAAACAACCCCCCCCCAAAAAAAAAACCCCAAATAAAACACCCCCCCAAAAAAATAAAACAAAGCAAAGTTCTTTAATTTTATTGCTCTTAAGTTATAGAAAAAAAAATTGTGCCAGAGGTTTGTATAACAAAGTGAAGGAAAATATGTGTATCCTTCAATCTAGCTTGAAAACAAATTAAGTTTATATGTGTGGAGAACATTGCTCCCCAAAGGATTTCAAGTTTCAAAGATGAATTGAGGAACAATATATATAACAAATTGGCTGAATAAAACAGAATTAATAACAGCTACCAAACGTGCTGAATCAAATAACGGAGCTCCAGTACCTCAACTATTAGTTTCTGCCTCAGTAAACTGTGACTCTCAAAAGCAGCTTTCCGCTTTTATGGTTTCTTCCTGTCTCTTACCCACTACATATTTTTCTTGCTCTTTCTTTCTCTCCCTCTCTCTCATTGTAATTTGTCCTACTAATGCAACACCACCGCTGGGTCTTATTTCCTAATTTTAATTTGTTTTCAAGTTTAGCACTGTGAAGCTTCCTGCAAGTACTCTCCCAGGCCTTCTCCACTAGGCTCTGTAGGGAACTATCCTGGTATGCTGTTTGTTTAGAGCAGGGGTGCCCACACTTTTGGGCTTGTGAGCTACTTTTAAAATGACCAAGTCAAAATGATCTACCAGCAATAAAATTTTAAAAAACACAAAGCACACTACGCAGAGAAAATGTTAATTATCATTTATATTCCGCGGGTTTTCAAAGAGGTCAAGGCAGATGACTTTATGCAATGTCACCTCAGGAACAACTATACAAAAATAGACAAATATACCCCCTCCCTTTTTACTAAATCACGATAGCGTTTTTTAGTGTAGGGAGCTGCGCTGAATGCCCTCCGCTGCTCTCGATGCTCATAGGCTCCCTGAGCTAAAAACTGCTATTGCGGTTTAGTAAAAGGGGGCCATAGTGCAAAATATAGACAGCAGATATAAATTCTCAAAATGGACACATTTTGATCGCTAAATTGAAAATAAAATCATTTTTCCTACCTTTGTTGTCTGGTAATTTCATGAGTCTCTGGTTACACTTTATTCTTCTGACTATGCATCCAATATTTCTTCCCTTCTTTCTGCCTGCTGTATGCTTCCAGACCTCATTCCCTCCGCCAACTTTTTCTTTCTCTCTCCCTGTATCCCTCCCCTTTCTTTCTGACTGTCTTTCTCTCTCCATGCCCCTTTCTTTCTGTCTTTCTGTCCCCTCTTTCTTTATGTCTCCCTGCTCCCCCTTCTTTCTGTCTCTCTGCCTGCTCCCAAGCCACTGCCGCTGCCATCGGGGAACAGGCCTCCAAACCACCACTGCCGCCATCGGGGAACAGGCCTCCAAACCACCACCGCCCCAAGCTCTCTCTGCTTCCCCACACAGAAGTGCCGGGCCGATCATATTTCTTCTCCCCAATGTCATTTCTGAAGTCGGAGAGGAAGTTCCGGGCCAGTCAGGTAACGATTGGCTGGCCCGGAACTTCTTCTTGTAGTCTCGTGAGACCAAGGGAACTCACAGCATGGCTCTGCACAGGGCAGGAATGTAGGAAGATCGCTCCTGCCCTGTGTCACCGCTAGACCACCAGGTAAGTCTGGGGGTGGGTCAGAGCTGGCCCAAAAGTTATTTGCAAATTTTCCATATTCCATATCCACATCTATCATAGAAATAACTTTGTGAGCGTGTTCCTTCTTTCTCACCGATTGCTCTGATAGAATAAGCTTCTCTAGCCCCTGTCCAGAGCCGGAACCCGCACTCTGTTGAGTCGGCATGAGAATGTCCTGGGCCGGCTTTCTCTCCAACGCTCCTTCTGTTGTCTCGGGATGAATTGGTGGACTGCGCTCCTCCGAAGACAAGGTGGCGCCCTCGAAAGAGAGATTACATGCCTTAGCCTACGCATCTCTCCACGCCGAGGATTTTCCCTCCGGTTCCTGTGTTCAAGTCCCTCACTGTAGAAAGGCATCCATCGGTCTGGTTAAAATACCGGATTCCTTTGGCATAACCCAGGATTTAGGGCTCCTTTTACTAAGGTGCGCTAGCATTTTTAGCGCACGTACAAAATTACCGCACGCTACACCACGTGGTACGCTTCTAGAATAATGCCAGCTCAATGCTGGCGTTAAGGTCTAGTGCTCGTGGCAATTTTGCATGCGCTATTCCGCGCGTTAAGGCCCTAACGCACTTTAGTAAAAGGAGCCCTTAGACTTTCTCTTTACCATAAGGTAAATATAGAAATAGTTTAAAAAAAAAAAAAATCTTTATTCATTTTAAATTTTACAACAAGTGTACAAAAAATCATTCAAATAATATACAATTCCACTTGAAATAGTTTTAATGGAAATAACCCAACGGTGTCTCCATGCAGACCTCAAGCTGCCATCTTAGGTGAGCTCCGCCTCCTATTTCAAGTTTCAAGTTTCAAGTTTATTCAATCTTTTGATGGATCGCTTATAACAATTTCTAAGCGATGTACATAATATAATACAAAGAAATAAGAAACTTAACAAAATAGCTATATTAACATAACATAAAAACATTTAAAACTTACTTGAGGGGAAGGGAAAAAATAAAAGTTACAATTTCGGGTTTCGTAAGAATAAGGGGAAAGAACAAGAGGTAGGGTAAAAGAGGTAGTACAAGGTGGCTCAAGCACACTTCATAAGCAATAAAACCAAAACATAAGAAATTTAAAAGAACTGTTAAAAATCAAAGGCATCTTTAAATAAAAATGTTTTTAAAAGTTTTTTAAATGTTGTAATATTTTTTTCTATTCTAATAAATTGAGGGAGTTTATTCCACCTTTGTGGACCAGCGACAGTAAATATATCTGCTCTTCTAGTGCCTATGATTTTTAGAGATGGAACAGCTAATAAGCATTGATCAGTAGAGCGAAGAGATCGATGAGGTTTGTATGGGATTAGAGATTTGGAGATGAATTGCGGTTCATTGGATGTTAGAGTTTTGAAAATTAGGAGCATTAGTTTAAAAAAGATCCTATGATTTACTGGTAACCAGTGTGCATCTATCAGTAGTGGAGACACATGGTCAAATTTTTTAGAATTATAAATTAATTTTATTGCTGTATTTTGAATTATTTGTATTCTTATTTCTTTTTGTGTGATGTTTAGGAATAGGGCATTACAGTAATCAATTTTCGCTATTATAAATGAATGGATTAGTATGTTTAGAGAAGAAGGACTGAGAAATTTGGCAATAGATCTTATCTGCCGTAATTTAAAAAAATTTCAACTCCCAAAGTTTACATCCTTTGAATATCAGGTCCAATGTTCATATGTAAAAAAAGAAAGAAATCCCAGCACATGGGCATAATGTATGCTTCTGCATCACTAAGTGCTAATACAATTTTTTTGTGTATAAATACAGATGATGCTGTTAGCACACACCCATGTGCAATTTTTCACCTTCAGCTTACAATTTTGACTCTTGCTACAATGCTATTCATACTAACATACCCCTTACTTGACCTCGCTTATCACGTCTTATTCCTTCTCTCACCTATTTTGTTCGTTATCTGTCCAATCATCTTCCTCATGCACTACAGCTGAACCTTCTTCTAATTTTATAAAGGCCTTAAAACCCTACCTTTTTAGTGAAGTTTTTGACCATACATAGCCCCCAGAGGCAGGGCAGGATTAACCAATAGGCCAAGTAGGCACGTGCCTACAGCCCAAAATGGTCAGGGGGGCCCACTGAAGGAGGGCATTAACATTGTTTTTTCCAAACGGTGATGGGCCCCTCAAGCATCGATTGGCAACGCAGACCCCCCCCCGATAGGCAATGCGGGCTCCACCCCAATCGGCAACACGCCCCCCCCCCCCCATCGACGGAAAGTAAGACAAGCAAGCAACGCGGGTAAAAAAGGCAATGGGAACTGTAATTGTGCAAGCGGTGCTGCTTGCCCAAAGCTTCCCTCTGACGCAGCTTCCTATTTCCGCCTGGGCACATGGTGGGGTGGGGCGGGGCAGGGGGCCCAGTGTACTTGTGTGCCTAGGGGCCCTCGACGAATTAATCCTGCCCTGCCCAGAGGAGACCAAGCCACCGGATAATTGTGTCTTATTTTCTTTTGTTTATCTTATTTTTTTCCTATTGGTTATATGACATTCCTTTTTGATTTCTATTTGGTTTTTAAATTCCATCGCATACAGTTCAAGAACTTGTTGCTGACCTACAAGTGTGTTCATTCTGCTGCCCCTCAATATCTCTCCTCACTTCTCTCTCCTTATACACCTCCCAGAGAACTCCGTTCCTCAGATAAGTCACTCTTGGTGTTACCCTTCTCCTCCACTGCCAATTCCAGACTTCATTCCTTTCATCTAGCTGCCCCTATGCCTGGAATAAATTACCCGAGTTTGTCCGTCAAGCCCCTTCCCTTGTTTAAAAGCAGACTGAAAACCCATCTTTTTGATATAGCTTTTTTTTTTTTTTTTTGTAAATTATCTTTATTGACAACTGCAAAGGAACACACAACCACGAGTGAAACAATCAGAAAACAGAGCATCCAGAAACAGTACAGGATATCAGAACAACAAATAATAACCCAACTCCTCTGCCCTCCAACCCAACCCACTGATTAAACATTCCTCTTAATTGTATCCATTACATCCTGTTTGTCTGTCTTGCCTGTTTAGATTTTAAACTCTTTCGAGCAGGGACTGTTTTCTTCTCTTCGTGACTCTGTGCAGTGCTGCATGCGTTTGGTAGTGCTATAAAATTAATTAATAGAAATAGTAGTAGTAGTAGTAAACCTCTTTGATTTGTTTAAGAAAGATGATATATTAAATAAAAGTACACATAAGCGTAACCATAACCATACGTGCATGCTTCCAGTACTGCACAAACTTTATTTGGTTGAGCATTAGGTACAAAATATTTTTCCTATGCTCTAGTATATGGCTCTAACAAACAATTTACTGCATTAACTGCACCAAAAGAAATCAAGGGATTCCCTTTATTTCTGTTAGATGATTAGCTTCAGCTGACCTTGTAAATGGAAAACTGAACCCAGATCCATGCCAGTAAACTATCAGGCTGGCTTATTCCAAAGGTATTCTTTCAATCGCATTCTAATTTTAAGAACATAAGAATTGCCAAGCTGGGACAGAATTAAGATCCGTTGAGCCCACTATCCTGTTTCCAAAAGTGACTAACACAGGTCCTAAGTACCTAGCTAGATCCCAAGTAGTAAAACAGATTTTATGCTGCTTATCCTAGGAATAAGCAGTGGATTTCCCCAAGCCATCTCAATAATGGCCTATAGACTTCTTTATAGGAATTGCCATACTGGGACAGACCGAAGATCTGTGGCATGCGGTGAGGGCACTGCTCTGAATTTGATTGGCTGAGCAGGCGACAGGCAGAAGCTGCTCCATCAAATTCAGATCAGTGCTGTCAGGGACTTCAGGGGGTTCAGAGAATCCCCAACCCAAGAGCCCTGCTTGATGCAGTTTGACTGGTTGAACAGGCTGCCTACTCAACAAACCAAACTGCAACAAGCAAAAAGTAAACAAAAAGTAAAACAGCAGGGCTGTAGAGCTGGGGATTCACTAAATCCCCTGAAAGCCTTCTCTGCACACATCTTCCGAAGGTCCATCAGTTTTCATAATGTGAATCGCTACTTTTTTATATGTGAGGGGGAGCAAGAATTTGCTTACTTGTGAGAAGGAAAAATCGAGTTTGTATGTTTGTGTGACAAAGAAGAAAGAGTTGTGGGTGGTTCTTCTTGTGAGAGTGAAACTGAGGCTATGGGATTCATTTTTGGAAAAGAAAAACGTCCAAAAAGTGGCATTAATGGGTAGATGGATTTTTTTTTGCCAAATCCTTCCAATTTGCTATTTATAAAACCCATTCTCTAGACGGATTTCTATAGTGATTGCAGTACATGGTTTTGGCGGATCTAGGGCGGGCTTATGATATGGACCTTTTTTTCTGCAATAATTGAACATTTTAGAAAACATCCAGGGCACAATTTGGATGTATAGGGTTAGACTTTTTTTTTTTAACAATGAATAAGTGCCAAAAAGGTGCCCAAACTGACCAGATGACCCCTGGAGGGATGAAGGCATGAACCCCCCCACACACTCCCCCAGTGGTCAGTGACCACCTCCCATCCCCAAAGATATGAATTAAACATTATATACCTGTCTGTATGACAGCTTCAGATATTAAGGTGTTGCATATAGAATCATGCTTAATGGCACCTAGGCATCCTTATGGTAGGTGCTGGTATAATAGGCCAAGGTTTTCCTAACCAAATTTACTCGTGCCTAGCACAAATACTTAGTGATACCTAAAGTCAACCATGCCTATTCTGTGCCCCTACCCATGTCTACATTTTAGGTAGGTGCCTTGACTTAGGCATTGCTAGGCCATGCAGTAATCTGTGTGCAACCCTAATTAAGTAATTTCTAAATTGATTTTTTAATGGCACGGTCAATTGCCACACCAATTAAGCCAATTATAAAGAAAATTATGCACAAATTTTAGTTGGGCATTGCTAGGCAGCCGTGATTGGGGTGCCTAGAGGTGCCTAACCTAGGCATCTTTTATAGAATCAGACCCTGTGTGTTGAACAGAGTATGTGTGTATTGTTGCTAACTTCCATCTATGGCTGTGAAAAAGGATTCATGCTTCACTGTATAAATAGTGATGGCATAATTGAAATGTCATTGAAAAGTTCATTGATATACAAGGCACTTGCTACATGTGCTATAATTAAATGAACATTTGAGTCCTTTAATTGATTGCTTATCAAGTAGATGATAATTCTGGCATATACCAAAGCTCCAGTACTCTCTAGTTAATTACAAAACAAGACAACAGATAATGGAAAGGAGAGGGAAATACTTTGAGCATTCCCCATTCTTTATTCCCTAAAAATGGCTAAGTACTTTACACAGAAGAAACCGAAGCTAATTTCCACTTCTCCCTTGCTTGCTCCATGGCAAAAACAGCAACAATGAACAGATGAACTCCTCTTACCTTGGATTTTGCATCCCCAACCTTATATGTCATGTACCGTCTGTCCAAGTTAGATTGTAAGCTCTTCCGAGCAGGGCCGTCTATAAATGTCAAAATGTACAGCGCTGTGTACGCCTTTCAGCGCTATATAAGTGATAAGTAGTAGTAGTATTACATGTATGTTAGAAAGAACTCCAGAAGCCCCCATGCCTCTGAATACATTTCATCCCTTGCTCGACTAGAAAATCACAATTACTATCCCCCTCCCCCCTTTTACTAAACTGTGGTAGAGGTTTCTACTGTAGCACAAAGCGCTAAATGCCCTGACACTGCTCTGTCATTTATAGAATTCCTATGAGCGTCAGAGCATTTAGTACTCCAGGCCATGGTAGAAACTTCTACTGCGATTTAGTAAAAGAGGGTCATTTAATTGGGGGGAGGGGGAGAGGAAGATTTCTCAATGAAATATGGAATTTTAAGATGACTATTGTTAAGAAGGAACTTATTATATGCTTTTATGTGATTTAAAAATTGTTATGGAATGGGAGGGAGGGGAGAGATAAGTTTTAAGATGGATTATTGGAGAATATTAAATGTTGTATTTAAGTTAAAATGTTATTATTTGTTGTCACACTTATAAGTTTTAAAAATTAATAAAGATTAAAAAAAAAAAAAGATGACTATTACATTTGCCTCATGGGCCAGTTTTGAAAAAGCAATTTCAGGCCCATTTCACATTTCCAACCTGCTCTAGCTCCATTCCTGAAGTTTCTAGTATGTCACCTTTCCTTATTTTTATTCTTCTGCAACTGAATTTTAAAGAATATTCTTCTTTGGAAGCAGTGGCAGAGTGTAGGGGGGACACGGTCTGCGCCAGGCGCAGTCTTCCTCAGGGCACTGGCTCCCCTCCTGCTCTCCGCCCCCCCTACCCCCCGCTCTGTGCGCGCACCCCTTCCCTTCCCCCATACCTTTTTATCTTCAGTGCGAGCAGCCATGAAGTAGCTGCTCGCGTCAGCTTCGGCACTCTCTGACATCACTTCCGGGACCCAGGCCTAGGAAGTGATATCAGAGAGCACCGAAGCTGACGTGAGCAGCAACTTTGTGGATGCTCGCACCGAAGATAAAAAGGTACGGGGAAGGGGGGGCTGCGCATGGCAGGGGGGGGGAAGGGGCACTGCCATCCTGGTCGCCACTCATCCCCGCTATGCCACTGCTTGTAAGCCAGTTTTATGTCTCCTGACCTGTTTGTCGAATCCCTCTGGTTTGTTGATGATGATGAATGTAGACTCTGTCAAATGTGCAATTGTTTTCTTCTGGAATTAGACTTGTACCCCTTTGCTAATTTCCTTCTTGTATATCCTTAAGGGCAATGGTCTCAAACTCAAACCCTTTGCAGAGCCACATTTTGGATTTGTAGGTACTTGGAGGGCCTCAGAAAAAAATAGTTAATGTCTTATTAAAGAAATGACAATTTTGCATGAGTGAAACTCTTTATAATTTATAAATCTTTCCTTTTGGCTGTCTTAATAATAATATTGTCATTTATAGCTAAAGAGACATATGATCAAAAAACTGTTTTAATTTACTTTTATGATTATGATAAACATACCGAGGGCCTCAAAATAGTACCTGATGGGCTGCATGTGGCCCCCGGGCCGCGAGTTTGAGACCACTGCTTTAGGACCATATTCAAATACTGCAGGTCTGGAAAAGGTTTTCCAGTGGGGAGGGGGAGGAGAAACTACCTCTAGACCTCAGGGGATCAAGCACAGAAACTTTCAAATAACACTGTAATTCCATAATGGAAGTTATTCTGAACCAAAGTAGAATTTACAGAAGTTTGAGAAAGTTTGATAATATGAAACAGAAAAGACAGTTTAAGTTTCAATAGGGGGGGGGAAATCCCCAAACTCAGTTCCTTATGCAGTAAAGTTCCAAGAGTACTAGGGCTTTCATTGGCTCTTTAAGATCTGCCTTCCTTCCTTTAGATCTTTATATTTGCAGCATTCCCCCGCCTTGAGAAAGGCTTGCAAAATGCGTCGGCGATAAGGGGATGAGCATTCTAAAAAGCTAAGTACTATTTGATTATGGAAGTTACAATAATGCAACCATGATGAGATATGTATTAATTAATTATGAATTAAATTAAACTACAAAGTAAAAAATATAAGCAAAAAGAAGAAAAAGTGTGGCTTACTAATAACCCATTGGGACTAATGAGGATTGATAACACTTGAAGTTACATTACTTGGTGGTGGTCTGAAGATTCCATAGGAGTAAAAGCCATTTTTTGATTCTGCTTCATAGTGGGATGAAATGTGATAGTATTGATTCCTTCTAGAGGCACACATGAAATAAAGAAATCTTTCCTTCCCCACTCAGATTGGTTACTTTTTAAAAAAATTTATTTATAATATAAAAGGACAAATCATCACAATTTTACCAATAGTAGACAATTCAAATTATAATTTCCTTTCAGGCCCACATTATTGAGGAGACAGATTTCATGTCTAAGGAAATTAAACTAAAGAAAAAATTGAATGGACAGATAGTCCAATAGCATATGGACCATAATCCACTCACAAATAATCAGGGTTTATTCATATTAATTCCTCAGTCTATTAGGTAAACAGTAATCATATTGTCTCTCTAGCCACTAAAAATTGTTGCAACTGTATCGGGTCCCAAAACACAAATTCAGTGTCTTATAATTTAACAAACTTGTGTAAAAAGGCTGATTACTTCCTTAGAAATCTGACCAATTAAACTCGAATTGTTTCTAAGGTGTTTAACTATGTATCTTTCAAATCCAGTTTCTAATTTGACTGAATGTTCATAATGTTTAGAAAACACTTTTTTTTGTCTTTTTATGAGACCTCAGAACCACCACTCCTCCGTCCTACCAAGGTATATATACGGGGAGTACAAACAGTGAAATCCTCACCGGTCTCTTCAAAGTTTAAATACCATGCATTTCTTAGTGTGTTATTACTTAACTTAGTAATGGTGAAATCTTGTTTTTCATATGGACTGAATGGTAAGACCTGACATGTTTCACTGAAGTTTTGTCAGGGGTCTACCCACTACCGCAGCCGTGCACCTCAAATCCATTAGTGTTGTGAGATCTTCTGCTCTTCGTGGCATCCCACCACCTCATAATTTAACAAGGCACTTACAAGGAAATTTTAAGTAAAAGGATGCCTCCAGAACCATCACTCTAATTTTAAGCTGCAAAACGTCTTTTCTCCTTAATTGGGTGGCTCTGGAGACATCCAGAAAAATACTTACCAAATCTCCACAAAATTTTGCTAATCTATTTTTAAAATACAATTTCATTAATAACATCTTATCCGTCTCACTCATGCAAGTTATCACCAGGGTGGAACGAGTCGGGATCAAATCTTGACTATCCTCTAGAAAATCTGTCAGATTAACTTCAGTTGATATCAGTTGGTCCACTCCCTGATTAGATTCAAGCTTCTTTTTCTGAGGAATATAATAGAAACTATTAATAGGAAAATTCTCCGCATTGGGCAATCCCAGTATTCCCTTACAGAATTTTTTCAACAGTATCTCAGATGATAATAAATGGGTCACTGGGAAATTGACCAAATGGAGATTTTTAGACCTATATAAATTTTCCATTATTTCTAGTTTCAAATGTATTGCACAAGAATCTTGAACTGCAGAGGTAGAGACACTCTGCAAGGTAGCAGTTTGAGATTCCAAAATATTTAACCTTTTATCTAAGGAAACCAAATTTGCATCTACATTTTCTAGTTGTGAAAAGTCTACTGTCTGTTTAACTGTTGATCGTAAGAGCCCCTACACTCTAGATATTACCAACCATAAATCTTTAAGTGTAATATTGCGTGTTACCTTTGATATGGATTGTTCCTCCATTGCATTAAGAAATTCAAGTGGTTTAGGAATTGAGGTATATATTAATTTAGTGGACTCAGGGGATACCCTCCTGCTCAAAAGGATTAGTAAGACTAATTTTGGTCCCACTTCCACTCAATATCAGTGGAGGGGGAGGAGTTCAATCGAGGGGACTTAATGAAGCACCAGAGATAGAAGATTCTACATTAAGAGCTACCAGGGCCACCATCAGGGCAGTACCACCAGTCCTGCATTCAGAGGCCCGGAGCTGACAGGGGGCCCGGGCTCCCCCAGGGTCCTAGGCCACAGTCTAGGGGGAGGGGCGGTCCGCCCCACGTGGATAGGAGAGAGCTGGACGGGGGACCCGCGGAATTCAATACATCTCGAGCCACGAGGCTCATCTTCTGTTCCTGCCTGCCCTGCCGCTCACATATAGTCGATCGCAAGTGTTCCCCGATGTCAGCGCTGACGTCGGAGGGAGGGCTTAAGCAAAGCCTGCCCTCTGATGTCAGCGCTGACGTCGGAGAATACTTCCGGTCGGCTATTTGTGCGCGGCAGGGCAGGCGGGAACAGAAGACAAGCCTCGCGGCTCGAGCTCCGTTTTGCTGAGAAAGTTGCAAAGATGGGCTGGGAGGCAAACGCGGAACACAAAAGGGGGGAGGGAGTGCGTTTTGCACACAAGGCATGAACTTGGGAGAGAGGAAGGGAGGGAAAGAGATGCTGAGGTGGGGGATGGAATGGGTTTTTGGACACAGAAGGCATGGACTTGGGAGAGAGGAAGGGAGGGAAAGAGATGCTGAGGTGGGGGAGAGAATGGGTTTTTGGACACAGAAGGCATGGACTTGGGAGAGAGGAAGGGAGGGAAAGAGATGGTTGTGTACACGGGGAATAGAAGAAAGGATAATTTTTGGTCATAGGAAGGGAGTGAGGTACAGATAGTGGCATACCAGGGTGGGGGGGGGGGCGCGATCCACCCCGCCCCGGGTTTACGTCCCAAGGGGGTGCACAGCTGGCCACCCTCCAGTGTTCTCCCTAGGCCGGCAAACTGCGGCTCTTTAGCCACTTGAGTGCCACCGCCGCCATCGGGAACAGGCCAGCGCCAAGTTCTCTCTGCTTTTCCCTGTGGGGCTGGCCAACTCTCGCCATTCGCGTCAATTCTGACGTCGGAGAGGACGTTCTGGGCCAGCCAATCGCTGCCTGGCTGGCCTAGAACTTCCTCTCCGATGTTAGAATTGACGTCGGGTGGCGAGAGTTGGCCGGCCCCACAGGGAAAAGCAGGGCGAACTCGGCGCCGGCCTGTTCCCGATGGCGACAGTGGCAGCCTATTCCCTAGTGGCAGTGGCAGCATTTTCCCAATGGAGGGAGAAAGAAAGAAAGGGGGGACAGGAAGCCAGAAAGAAAGAAAGGGGGCAGGGTGAAACAAAGAAAAATGGGGCACGGAAAGAGAGAGAGAGAAAGACAGACATACAGAACGAAAGAGGGTGTGGAGAGAGAAAGAAGGGGGCAGGGTGAGAGAGAAAAACAGACATACAGAAAGAAAGGGGGTATGGAGAGAGAGAAAAAAAAAGAAGGGGCAGGGTGAAACAAAGAAAAAGTTTGGGGAGGGAATGAGGTCTGGAGGAGAGGAAGCATACAGGAGGCTGAAAGAAGGGAAGAAATATTGGATGCACAGTCAGAAGAATAAAGTGCAACCAGAGACTGATGAAATTACCAAAGGTAGGAAAAATGGTTTTATTTTCAATTTAGTGATCAAAATGTGTCTGCTTTGAGAATTTATATATGCTGTCTATATTTTGCACTATGGCCCCCTTTTACTAAACCGCAATAGCGTTTTTTAGCGCAGGGAGCCTATGAGCATTGAGAGTATCGTGAGGCATTCAGCGCAGCTCCCTGCGCTAAAAACCGCTATCGTGTTTTAGTAAAAAGGGAGGGGGAATATTTGTCTATTTTTGTATAGTTGTTACTGAGGTGACATTGCATAAAGTCATCTGCCTTGACCTCTTTGAAAACCCGCAGAATATAAATGATAATTAACATTTTCTCTGCGTACAGCGTGCTTTGTGTTTTTAAAATTTTATTGTTGGTAGATCATTTTGACTTGGCCACAAAGGTAAGGGGGAGGGAGGGAGGGGAACTGCTGAAAGACATTTAGTAATCCTTGAAGGCTTGACTGTGCAGGGAATTATTTTTGTAAAATCATGTTTTGTTATGTGACTGGCATTATTTAGACTTTAATTTCTATGAATGAATAGAATGAAAATGATATAAATTACTTGCTTGTTTTTATGTGCGTGTGCTGAAGGAAAGTGGAGAGAGAGTGGGCTGAGGACGCTGAAGGGAAATGGGGAAGAGAGAATGGGGAGAAGACGCTGATTTATAAATTGACAATTGTACAGAATATTGTTTCTTTTTTATATTCATCCATAGCTGCATGTTAATGATGTGCTCATATGCACTTATTTATCATCCTAACATATACATCATCATTAACATGCAGCTGTGGATGTGTAAGGACAGGCTGAGGAGGATGAATGGGAAGGAAGGAAGGTGCACATATCAACATATCGTACATTTTTAACATGCATGATGCAGCTATAGGCAAGCAGAGGAGGATGGGATCATACAGATGTGTATGTTCAGATATGTGCTCAGCTGTGTAGTTTTTTCTGATATATTTATTAAGCTTACAGTATTTATAAAAACACATTTAATACTTGTTACAAAAAATATTGTGCAATTGTGATCTACTTCTGGCCTACAAAGGTCAAAAAAAATCCTTAACTGAGATTTTACATTCAAAAGTGAATTATAGCTACTAGCACTATTATTTATTAGTTATTTATTATGCAGATGTTTGCTAGTTTGTTATTAGTTCAGTATTAGACATATGTTAGTTTAAAATAGATAGGTATAGATTAGTTTAGTTTAGGTTAAGTTAGGGCCCTGCTGAAAGAGTCTACCTTGACGTGGTTGCAGGCTTACAAATCTTTTGGTCAATCTTTTGGTCAAAGAGTGCGGCGACAGAGAAAAGTATGTGTGTATTCGGCCCATTGAAGAAGGGGGGGTCAGGGGGGGAAGGGGTGCGTGGGGGGCCCAATAGGATTGCTCAGTAAGGGGCCCAGAAATTTCTGATGGTGGCCCTGAGAGCTACTCCCGGGGTATTATCAACTAACTTCAAATGTTTATCCATCGGACCTATAGTTGCCAGCGTTGAATTTTTTGGTTTAACTTTTCTTTTTCCCATACTTAATCTTAACTCTCTATAAATCAAACCATATTCACAGGGTATAACCTTCCTCTGAACTCCTCTGCTCCTCGTGGCACCCCACCACCTCACAAAAAGCACACCAAAAATTTCACAAATTCATTGTGTGGAAAAAGTCTGCATTTCAGTGAAACAGTCATCAATATTGCAACTTGAGCAAAGAAAGCAATACCCGGCGCTTAGAAGAACCGATGATTATACACTGTCTTGAGGCTCAACATGAATTTAGCTCTTTGCGGTGCAATGTGATTGAGCACCTCCCCTACACTTCTAGATGTGTTGATTGGCGGCATCTGTTAAGACAAAGAGAACAGCGTTGGATATACCTGTTACAGTCAGTTCAACCAATGGGATTAAATGCCTGGATAGAATGGGCGGCATTTTTTGGCTAAAATTATGCTGATTGGTTGACAAGTTGGAGTCGAGTAATGATTGGTCTGTGGAGTTCAAGAGGTGGAGTTTGGAGTAATTGAAGAACCGTGGTCTGCAGTGTTTCCTGACACCAGTAATACATTGATTGTGGAGAGTATGAGAGAATTGCATGGAAATTGTGGCTGGATTGCCTATGAAGCAGGAAGTATTACACCCCTGACGCAGCAAGAGCGAAACGGAGATTTCCCCGTCGGGTGGGCTGACTGGTTATGAAGTCCGGGCAGTAGTGCTTGATTTGTGAGCACCATTGGAGACAGCTGGGACTTCACTGGCAGTTAAGTTTTTTTGCTTTCTTTGCTCAAGTTGCAATGTTGATGACTGTTTCACTGAAATGCAGACTTTTTTCCACACAATGAATTTGTTAAATTTTTGGCATGCTTTATGTGAGGTGGTTTTTTGGGGGCTGCTACTGTGCCTAATTTTTTCCACCACTTATTATTTAACACACTTGAGACACAAAAGTGGAGGTTTTTTGCCATATGAAGCTTAACTGAGGGTTTTTCTCCATATTTTTTTTCTGTGTCTTTTTTCAAACTGTGGGTGTGTGATTGGTGTGTGTGTAGTGGGGTGGCCTTGCAGTGTCCAAAAGACCCCCAGTTGTTCCATTTGGGGCATATTTTGAGGTGGTTGTTGATTGTTTATGTCTCTATTGGTTTTGAGTGATTCTCCAAACTCCCATGAAGGCCCCGACAGCACTGATCTGAATTTGATTGGCTGAGCAGCATCTGTCTGTTGCTTGCTCAACCAATAAAATTCAGAGCAGTGCCCTCAGGGACTATAAGGGTGGGGCAAATCCCCTGAAGGTCCTGACTGCACACCACTGCTAACATAACATGCTTAACACTCTTTCATGAATTCCCCCCCCTAAGCACTTATAGATATTTTGCAAGAGGATCCTTCTGTGTGTAGGGGATACAAATGCAAGTATGTTCCTATTACAACCCTTGCTGGAGTTTTTCATGCTGTCCTTCACAGTAAAGGCCTAGTGGGTTTCTTATTGATTTTGAGAAATGATAGTTTTCAAAAAGAACATTAGGAAGAGCTTTTACAGCGATTGTTCAAACAAAACATTACCTAAGCTCTGGATAACTGCATTTCTTGAATCAATTGGCACACATTCTAATGATGTCAGAGTTGTTAATATATACCAGACAATTATGCAGTCTATAGTGGAGATAGAACCGTTTCCTGGCATAGCCTCTTTTAAGCAAAGGCAAAACAAATGCCTTCTGAATTCTGAACTCCATTCCTCCCTCTCATACCTAAGACATTCCAGATTAAAAAAAAGATTACTGGGCCTCTGAATAATTTCCTAATTATAAGTATTGCAACCAGATATAGCAAACAAAACACAAACAAACCTTAGGGTTAAGTCAATGTAGATATAGAATCTGATTTATTCAAAGTCAGAATATTTTCTTAATCTAAACCAGAAACTTATTTGCTGGTTTAGATCATTGTCTTGCAAACTATTTCCAGCTGCGGCACACTAAACAGGAGGCCCCAGCTCAAGGGCACCCGGAAGTGTACAGGTGTCGACGTGATGATGTCACATGCACGTGTGATGTCATCACATTGACGACTGCACATGCACGAAGAACCTGAAGATGTGGCCTTCAGCCGGCAGTAGGGAGGGCAGTCAACAGGAGCAGGAGAGGTGCCGGCTATCTATAGGACATGCCTCTCTCTGCGAGACGCACATACTATGGGCAGTCAGCTGGCGCATTTCCTCCTTCCCAGTGGGTTGCGGCACACCTGAAATCTCAGGAGCCACACTAGTTTGTGATACACTGGCTTAGATAGTCAAAAAGGTATATTCTTTCAGATCAATCATAAAAAAAACCTTTATCCAAATAAAACACATATTGGGCTGCGAATGTCTAGTAGCACTATAGAAATGATAAGTAGTAGTAGTGGTAGATTCTGGATATGGTACTGAAAAATTGACACTGAAATAATTTCATGCTAAGTGCCAGTCTATAAATTGCACTCAAAGTGTTTGGCTTTGGGATCCATGCCCAATTTAGGTGCAAGGATTTACACCAAGTAAATTGAAAAATATTTGATTCCATACGAGCCATCCCGTCTCCTCAGATCATCAGATGGCAAATGACTAACCGTCCCCTCTTTACATATAATAGGTACGTAGCGTCAAGATATCTTTTCAGTAGTTGCCCCCCCCAGCTTTGGAATATTCCTCCAGCCCCAGTAAGAGAAGAAAATAACTTAGGGCTCCTTTTACTAAGCTGCGTTAGGGCTTTAACACACAGCTCCTGATTGGTGAGGCCCGACTTTAGTGCAGGAAGAGGCGGTCAGAGCATACCGCAAGTGATTTCCTTCACTTGCCAGCACTCCGGCTGCCCTCTCCTGTCTCTCCAGCTATCCTCTCCTGCCTGGTCATTCACGGTTGGAAAATACCGCAAATGACTGGGACCGCGAATTGCTGACCGCGAATGACCAGGGGAGCACTGTACTTACCATATATCCAATTTTTTAACTCTGTTGATGTTTTCTTATTCTCATTTTTGTGCTGCTCTCACACAAATGTGACTTATTTCTACTGCAGAGATGTGATTTTCAATCGCAAGATTTTACCTTAATGTTCCTATGTTCTATGGTTTACTGCACATGTTAGAAGGCATAATTTATAATACTGGCTCATGCCTCTACATGTCAGGTTTTTTGGGTCACAAATATAAAATATATTTATCTAAGTGTATGTTCTATGACCTGTTATTTTCTTTACTGTATATATGGTTTTATGAAAAATTCAATAAAAAAGTTTTAAAAATGAAAGATATTTTGAAAACAATAATGTTTTCAAATTTTTACAAAATAATTGAAAAGTACCTGGAATGATAACCCTTGATCACAATACATAACATTAGTGATTTCTATTCCACTATTACCTTGCGGTTCAAGGCGGATTACATATGATATGTCAGGCCATTAGAAGTACATACGGTCATTAGAAGTACATCAGGACATTAGATGTACATAAGGAGTAGTTTGTACATTTTTTAAGTTGCTAAGGATTAGAGAGTGTAGCAGGTGATGCCTGGGACAGTTCTGACTATGTTAGATTGGTTTTATGTGTTTTTTGAATTGAAAGGTTTTTATTTCTTTTTTTGAAGGTTTTGTAGTCTGTGGTCGTGGTCAATAGATTGTAGATTTGGTGGTGCAGTGTTGCAGCTCGAGTGGCTAAGAGGTTGTCATATAGTTTTTTTCGTTTGACGTTTTTGCTTGGAGGGTGTGTGAATGGTGTGTGGGTTCTCCTGTGTCTGGTTGAGGTGGATTGAATTAGTCGATTGTTCCAATAGGCTGGACTGTCTCCATTTATGGCTTTAAATAGTAGGCAGTAGAATTTGAAGAGTACTCTCGCTTGTATTGGGAGCCAGGGCAACTCCTGGTATGCCTCTGTGATGTGGTCAAATTTCTTCAGCAAATAGATAAGTCTTAGGGCTATGTTTTGTATTGTTTGTAGTTGTTTTATCATGGTTGCTGGGCAGGGGAGATATAGTATGTTGCAGTAGTCTATTAGACCTAGGATTAGGGATTGTACTACCAGTTGGAATTGTTTTCTGTCGAAGAATTTTCGAACTTGCCTTAGGTTTCTCATGACTGCGAATGAGTTTTTTTTTATTGTTTTGTTGATTTGTGGCTGTAATATGTGTTCCTGCATTGTAAGGCGAGCATCTCCAAGGGGGTACTGAAAAGTTCTCAGTCCAGCCAAGAAGAGAATGATGTGGATATGGTTCAATCGGGGATCTGAAACAATGTCAAAACATAGAATTATGTTTCTGCAAATTGCCATGTAATAAGAAAACACTTTTTTCAGCTATAGTGGCAAAATAATGCTCAGAATTTAGGAAGTTGGTTGGTTGGGCTGAGAACTATTCACCACCTCCTCATTGATGAATCCCCAATAATCTCATATATGGAACAATCAACAATTTCACTTCCTTCAGCTGCATCTCCTGTATTTGCAATAACTGTTGATCATTTCCAATAAACATAACTTCTGTTTTAAGAACATAAGAATTACCGCTGCTGGTTCAGACCAGTGGTGCATCGTGCCCAGCAGTCAGCTCACGCGGCAGCCCCTAGGTCAAAGCCCAGTGCCCTAACTGAAACCAGCCCTTCCTGCGTACGTTCTGGTTCAGCAGGAACTTGTCTAACTTTGTCTTGAATCCCTGGAGGGTGTTTTCCCCTATAACAGTCTCCGGAAGAGCGTTCCGGTTTTCCACCACTCTCTGGGTGAAGAAAAACTTCCTTACACTTGTACGGAATCTATCCCCTTTTAAAATTGGGGGAGGGGGTACCCAGTGCTAAATATTGGCATTACCTGGATAACTTCCGCCTGTACTTCATCTTTGTTCTCAGACCACTTAGGCACTATAGTACCAAGGTAGTCAGACATGATTTTCAACAGCAATGCAACGATCTGCAACCCCATCCTATCTGTCTCACCAATTCGAATTCCCAGGCACAGCTAATACACGCAGTACCTACTTGTTCGCTTTTCCATCCCTAAAGGGCTGCACCTACAAGAGATACCTCGATAGAACACTATCATTCCAAGCAGGCAAATGGAACAAATGTTTAACCAACTTCATCTCAAATGCACTTTCGTACCAAACGTTTAGGAAGTCAATAAAAACTTATCTCTTTGAGAAATTTCTCTGACCCCACTTCAACTTGATGTACCTCAACCTGATGTACTTCCAAAACACTTCCAGATAAACCTGACTAAACTTAACATGCCAATGTAATTTCGAAAGTTCTCTGTAATGTCGCTGTCTGTATACAGTCTCTTCCCTTGTAAACCACTTAGAACTGTTTGTGGTATGGCGGTATATAAAAATAAAGTTATTATTATTAATAATAAAAATCATTAACAGCTCCAGTGAATGCTAGTTATTTGGGAAGCTAGTGCTTCTACTCAAAAAACTAGCTTTGAACATTGGGGACTTACAATTTTTAATGACTGATTATTTCAATTCTGCTCTAATTTGTGGTTTTGTTTTAAATCAGCCTTTGCAAAATTAGAGCCAAGGCTATTTAGCACAGTTTTAACATAATTTTTTAATCAAAACAATGTAATGCTAATACAAAACTCATTTTGAATCAAGCCAACATCAAATTTGGCAAAATTATAATACAGAGTGCCAACTGGTGAAAAATGGCTGCTTTTAAGTCTTGCTGAGAATCTCCTTGATGAGCCTTCTCTCTGCCCATGAGTCAATTCTTTTCAGTGTTTTGTTCTTTATAAATGTATTCCACGTGTTTTATTTATTGGCTTAAAGTACTGTTTGTACACTTGAGGCCAATGCTCTAACCCGCAGGATGTCTTAGTGGTCTATATGCCCAAAAGTTTTGCCACCTATGGAAATGAGCTCTGTAGCATACTATTGTGTGGAATTTTGCCACAAGTAAGCCAGCTTATGAAGCCTTGATCACATGTTTTCTTCAAAAATTTCAAACTGTGCATTTTGAACTGCTTTCTAGAATCTTGCATGGGTAGTTCATGATGGATGTGAAGGCATGTAGTGCCACGTGCAGAGGCTCAGTGTGTGGCCTCATTTACCTACATCAGTAGGGGGCTGAAAAACGATGCAAAAAGTGAAGCATTGTGCAAAGAAAAAAAACAAAACAAGAAAACCCAACCCAAAGAGTGGAGTAGCCCAGTGGTTAGTACAGCAGCTTGAAACCACTACAACTCCCTGTGACTGGGCAAGTTACTTAATCCTCTTTTGTCCCAGGTACAAAGTAAGTACCTGTGTATAATATATTTGGTTTTGGGATTTGGAAAAGACAACAGCAGAGGAGACAAAGAGAATACACCTTGATGGTGTTCCAACATGACTCAACACGAATCGTGTTTCAGTCACATAGGCCTGCCTCATGAAAGCGGATACATAAATATCTAAATAAGCACACAAAAACTACCCCCCCCCCCCCTTTTTACAAAGCTGAGCTAGCAGCTGTTACTGCGGTAACTGCCCCAAAGCCCATAGAGATTTAAAGGACTTCGAGGCTTTTGCCGCGTGGCAGCTGTTGATGGAGCTTTTGCCTCACAGCTTTGTAAAAGGGGGGATAATGTATTAAAGTGGTCACTGAGGACAGATTTAAATATCTCAATGTGTATACTTTTGAAGAAAAGAGGGAGAGAGGAGCTATGACAAACATATTTAAATTTCTCCATGATATATGTGAGCATGAGATGGGCCACTTTCTACTGAAAGGACTCTCTGGAATGATGAGTCATAGGATGGCATTTAATGAGTACTGACTCATGAATAAACGGAGGAAATATTTTTTTATGCAAAGGGTTGTGGATACATAGAATGGTCTCTCAGTGGAGGTGGTGGAGATATGAACTGTATTTGAATTCAAGAAAACAGGGCACAAGTCCAGAGGAAATCTGAGGGAGAGAAAAGGTTTGTAGAACTTAAGTTGAATAGATGGGCAGACAGAATAGGGCATGTGGTCTTCATCTGTCATTGTTTTCCATGTTTCTATGTATTCAGTTCTGGAGGATTTATCTCAGGCGAGATAGGCTAGAAAGGCAACCAAAATTGTGAAAAGCTGGCACTGAAACCATATGAGATGGGATTTAAGGATCTACATATGTGCACCTTAAAGCAGTGGTTCTTCAAATTGTCTTGGGGATCAACAGTCAGTTGGATTTTCAGGCTATCCATAATTGGGCCAGATTCTCTAAAGCAGTGTTTTTCAACCTTTTTACACCTATGGACCGGCAGAAATAAAAAAATTATTCTGTGGACCAGCATCAGTCCGTGGACCGGCGGTTGAAGAACACTGGACTAAGTCATGGGCCAGACCCCGCCCATCTCTACCCAATGTCCACCCCAGACCCCGCCCCCGTAATAGTACTAATTGCACCTTGCATGTCCCTTGCCTCATCTGACGTTGCAACGTCGGAGAGAAAGCTTCCGGTTCAGGTGCAGGATGCTCGTAGGAGCCACTGCCCATGGATTTGTGCACTGAATCAGTTAGGAAGAGGGAGCTGGCTCGAAGATAACGCCGCATCGATCGCACCTTGGACCGGCGGTTGAAGAACACTGTTTTGGGCCTGATGCACATGCTGGCCCTGTGGACCGGCAGGAAATTTCTGTGGACCTGCATTGGTCCATGGACCGGTGGTTGAAAAATACTGCTCTAAAGGACGCCTAACTTCCCCCCCTTTACAAAACCTTAGCATGATTTTTAGTACCGGCCATGGCAGTAACAGCTCCGATGCTCATAAAATTCCTATGAGCGTTGGAGCTGTTACCGCCGCAGCCAGCACTACAAACCATGCCATAATTTTGTAAAAACCAAGGGGGTGGGGTGTTACTGGCAAAATCCCCTTAATAGCTTCAATAATTGAAAAAAAAAAAAAAAATTAATTGAGTGATAGATACCTACTCAATTCTATAAAAAGTAGGCACCTATCACATGGTGCTTAGTGACACCTAACTCCTAAATGGGCATTTTTATGGGCAGAGCGTGACTTAGGCACTGCTAAGCACGATTCTCCAACAACTTAGGCACCTGAAATTTAGGTCTTTAAAAGCCTGGCCTGCATTTCTGGTGCCTAAGTTTTTATATAGGTGCCACTAGGTGCGATGCTGTAAATGGCACCTAAGCATGATTGACACATGGTTGATGCCATTTTTCTAGGCATCTGTGAATTTAGGCGCTGTTTACAGAATCCGGGCCATAGTGAATATTTGACAGACTGGTGGTTTGAGAATCACTGGCATAACAGAAAAGAGAGATGGGAGAGAGGAAATACAATAGAACATTTCAATATAACCACAGAACTGGGTTTGATGCAATGAAAACCTTTCTACAAGTATCTTCCAAGTGCCTGAATTTATGTGATTTGCAAGATTTAAAGTTAATAGTAATTTTTTATTTTGTTTAATTGTGGTCACTGACCGGTGTTACATTTCAAACCCGGTTGCAAACTTTTAAGAGGGAGAAAAGAGCCTCTTACTCATATAGCAGCATATAACAAACTGTTAGTTCAAACTGCTTTTAGTATTATCATTGGCATTACAAAAAACTCCCCCAACAACTAACCCAAGCTTATTGGGAGTTATGAGATGATGACCAAGTTACAGACACAATGGAGTAGAAGAGATCCCACTTTGAGATAAGTCCTGGTTTGTGCACCTGATCGGCAGTATCGATTTCTAAGCTTGGGCTTGTTGTTGAGGGAGGTTTTTTAAATGCCAATGATCAGTGGCTTAGTAAGGGTAGGAGGCACCCAGGATGGTGGTGTCCCCCTGCATCCTCCACACTCTCCTCTCTGTGCCCCCACTCTTTCCATGCCCCCCTGCTCCTTTCCGTCCTCCTTTCCACACTTGTGCTCTCCTTCCCCCTCCGATACCTCTTAATTGTCACCAGCATGAGTGGCTTCTGCAAGCATGCTCCTCGCACTAGTGTTGGATTCCCTCTGATGTCACTTCCTGGCCCTGTGACCCGGAAGTGATTCAGAGGGGAACCACGCTGGTGCGAACAAAAGGCAGATGTTGCTCGTGCTAGAGAAGATAATACAGAGGTACGGGGTGGGGGGAGAGGGATGGTGCGAGAGTGACAGGGTGGGGCAGGGTGGGGCAGAGCGTCCCCACCAACTTGACACCCAGGGCGGACTGCACCTCCCACACCTCCCGCACTCCCCCTTACTATGCCACTGCTAATGATAATACTGAAAGCAGTTTGAACTAACAGTTTGTTATATGCTGCTACATGAGTAAGAGGGTCTTTTCTCCCTCATAATAGTTTGCAACCAGGTTTGAAATATAATGCCGGTCAGTGACCACAATTGACCAACTTATTAATGTGTTTGAATTTTGAATTTATTGAGTTGCTATCCTGCAATCATATTTATTATGTGAAATTGTATCATGTGCATGTTGAATAGTTGCATTTCTGTTGTGGAAAAGATTTAGATACGTAGAAAGAGAAAAAAAAGAGAAGACCCAAGAGGAAAGCTGGTAATAAAGAATCACTCATTTGCATAAGGCACATTGATATAGTCGATAGATGAGATTTTGGGGCTTTATTGCTAATAAGCTTTTAAATTTGCTCTTTTAAATAGACAGGGAGATGAAGTATAAAATTATATTTAGTTTCAAACCATTTTGCATTAATATAGGCTTGCAGTTGGATGACTGCATCGGGGTTCAACTGAACCAAATTTTCTGGGAAAGATATTGCTTTCTTTCCCTTGAGGTTCCTGAGCTCTTAATTGTAATATCAATGTTTGGTTTACCCATTAGCTTTTATTTCTGTATTAATCCGGCATAGGAAAGCTTATTCCAGGAAGACTTTCAGAAGCTATTTAATCAAGATTCTGTAGAGGACTATAATTGCATCTCTAACTACAAATTGTTTTCTGGATAAAAAAATTCCTCATGGTCTAAGAGCATTTGAAACAATAATGCTTTGTGATGTAAAACAATAAGTATGAAGTCTAGCATGAATTACGTCTAAGAGCTCCTTTTACAAAGCCACGCTAGGGCCTTAACACGCGGAATAGTGCACGCTAAATTGCCACGTGCGTTAGCTGCTACCGCCTCCTTTTGAGCAGGCGGTAGATTTTCGGCTAGCACACGCTATAGCGCGCGCTAATCCGGTGCGTGCATTAAAAACGCTAGCGCACCTTTGTAAAAGGGGCCCTAAGTTTATCCTACTGTCCTGAAGACCAGTAAGAGGCATTTGCATCATATTCATATTTGCAAAATAGAAAATATACATACTGAATGTATCTTCAAATGTACTATCTTGCAAATAGGTTGGAATTTTCCCAACAGGAACTTCATGCATTTTGCAGCTTTAATTCAGATTTATATGCAACTGATATACTTAGGGGCTCATTTGAAAAAAAATAAAGACATCCAAAAAATGATATAAACTGGCACTTGGACATCTTAATAGCCAAAACCTCCAAATATTGATTTTTAAAATCCATCTTGCAAGGAATTCACCCTCCAGGACATTTAAATGTTAATGGGGTGTGTAAGAGGCATGTTTTGGTTGGGCTTAACACTTGGATGTTTTGCAGGGATAAGCAAACCTTTTCCAAGATGTCCAGGATATCATTTAGATGTCTAGAGGTAGACCTGTATTAAAAGAGTCGGCCAAAAAGGTGTCCAAACTAACCAGATGACCACTGGATGGATGAAAGCATCCCCTCTCCCACACACATTTCCCCAGTGGTCACTGACTCTCTTCCATCCCTCAAAGATGTACATACCTGCTATCGTATGGCCAGTCCTAACAGATCAGCAAACAGGTGTCTGGAGTAGTCTGGTGGGTGGGGTAGTGAACCATAGAGAGGGAGATCCAGGTCCATATTCCACCCTACCCAATACATTTATGGTGGAAAGTGTGAGGCCACCAAAACCCACTCAAAACCTACTGAAGATAGTATTACTTTAAATGGTATGTTATCCACTTGAACACACTATAAATTTTGGGTGTCCACCTAGACAGGAATTTAACGATGGTAGTCCAGGTGGATGCAATAGTCCATAAAGGTTTTTGTGCAATCTGGAAATTACTTTGTAGTCCAAAGTTCATCTCAGTAAACAAGGAAAAAAAATCTGCCATCTATACTGTCCATATTGTCACAAGTCCAACTCCCATACCAGTCTTGTGCCAGTTAGGAGCCCCAGAAATCATCCTGTCAAGCAGGTTAGAGCTGATCAGTATGTCCCTGCAGGCCAAGACCAGGAATATGAAGATCAGGCTGAGCACCGACAGAACTCTAGTCACAGCCTAGGAAAACCAGGTTTGGCCCCTTTAAGGATGACCATGTTCAAATTGCTGGCCAAACAGGCTGAGAGGCAGCCAGAGTTGAACAGAGCCCATCCCCCGTGCAGCGCTGGGCATAGCTCCACAGCTCTGCAGCATTTAGAGAGCTGGCTGTCACAGAGAAGGAGGCAGCCCAGGGAAGCTCCTATGTTGGAGGAGCCTTCACATTCTCAACCATTGGAGGATGTAGAAATGCAGACCCCAGAGGCAGAAGATTTCCAGGACAACAGTGAACCTGAAGCCATGGAGTAGAGTGCCCTGCCTGAGCTTCCATTGACAGAAGCAAAGGAAGTATGTTAAATTGGCTGTTTGTTTTGCCAGAGTTTTTCTTTTTCTGCCTGAGTTTTGTTGCTTTGGGGTAACTCCTTGCCTCCAGGGAAGTTTTGAGGCTGGAAGTGCCACTGTTTGGTGGTGAATTGACTGAGACTGCTAAAAGGAAAACTACCAGTGAATTGTTGGTTTTTATTATTATAAGATGGCTGCCGCTGCAAACAGGGGCTCTGCTGCAGATGGGCAGAGTTGAGCCAGAGGTTACCTGGACAGTTGGTTTTGTCCTTAGTGGAGCTAAACAAGACCTTAAGGTTGGGGGCATTATTTGCCCATCATCTTTGTAAAGGGTTTTGTGGGTTTCTTTTGCGCTTTGTATTGGCAAAGTGCTGATTTCGTGAATCTACCAACCTTGTGCTTCTTAGTACATTGGAAGGAGCGAAGATCCTCAATGTTGGAGATGACATATTTTTTTTGTTGTGCTAAAGGACTGAGTAATGCTGAGCTTGTGATCTATGCTGTTGTTGCGGCTGACAAAGTAACAGGACTTACCTGGGACATAAACTGAACACTCGGGAGTTTACCAGACCAGGCTGGTGAGTGAAGATTTGAGTTGTTTTTTGTTACATTGCTGTTGATATTTCTGGACCCTTTTTATTTTGCATTAACTGCCAAACTTGAATGATAGATAAATTCTGTTTGATTCTTTTGAAAGCTTACCTGTGCAGTACCATTCTGACAATTACACACTCGGTAAGCTCACCACCACAGGGACTTCCTCCCTTTTGGGGAAGCACGCCGGGGCTATATTGTGGTCATGTGCTGGTCCCTGCTATGCCCTAAGGGACGGCCACGCTACAATATGTAGCCCTATTTTAGAAAGACATTGAAATTGAGATGGCCAGGTCAGGACATGTCAAATTCCAGCAGAGCTTTTTCTACAATACATGCTCCAGTTGATGTTCGTCCTTTTTTGGAATAAACAAGATTGTTTTAACTTTTTTTTCTCTTGGGAGTGTTCATTGTCCAATCCTACTTTGTTTTGTTTGTTCTTGAACCCGTGGGTTCTGGTCCTGTTGGACTCATGTTGTTTGTTTACTCCAAAGTATACATATTGAGATCTTGAAGTCTGTCCCCAAACTCTTTATGATGAATACTGCTGATCATTTCAGTAGCTGTCTTCATAGAATAAGCTCAAATTAAGGACCCTTTAGGCACTTAAATGTAGGCATCCCTTTATACTGTAGAATTACCCTGATAATGTAGAATCATGTTAATATTTAGTGATGTTGTGTAGCCTGCTAAATAGACAATGCCAAAAATGAACATATACTCAGATATGGTCAAGTTATGCATGACGTTAGTGACATAATGTTGATGGAGCAGGACTGAAGTCATCCCAGGAGTAATTCTAGCATTCCAGCAGATGGTTGTATCACTTGTGTTGATCAATAAATACTCGAATAATAAAATGTTTAAAACTGCATGATCAATCCAGATTATCATTTGAAACCTTGTGAAACCAGTAGCACAGCTGTTAATAATTAGAACATTTTAGGGGGAAATGGGCCTTAGGGGCATTACCTGGCATCATAGTGTATGCTTCTGTTTTAAAGGTGCTGTTCAAATTGCAAAGACAGTGTTAATACATGAATCAGTCTCATAATTTCCTTGGCATTTTAAGTTTAGTAGTCATGCCAGGAACTATTTTGTTAATTTGTCTGATAATATTACAAAAGAAACTTGATTTGTCTGGCATACTAAAAGGCAGTTATTAGATAATACTTGGAGGGAGGGAGGGAGGAATTCAAATGTCCAGATCAAAACATGGAGAAAAACCATAGTATTTTACAAGAGGATCTGTCAAATGTAGAGTTTCTTGAAAAATAGATGCAAGTTTGTACAACAAAGTCTCACCAATAAACAAACCTGGTGTGATATAAAAAGGGTGAATGTATAACAAATATTTAATACTGATTTTAAAAATGAGGAAAAGATCTCAAACGCCCAAGTGGTGTCATTTTATATTTTTTGATAAACACTGATGTGTCTCCACCTGGGTGCATGAACTATTTTGAGTTACATCAAAATCTCTCCATATACAGAGGGAGCAATGATTTCACACGGGGAAAACACAAGTTGAGATCCCCCATGTATATGAGGGAGCAGCTTTCTAACATTCCTGCTCCCACTGTAGAGGGTTCCAATCGCAGAATCAGCAATTCTTTTCCTCACAGCAAAATCCCCCCCCCCCCCCCCAAGACAACCCCTCATGACAAATCCCCAGCATCAAAGTTCCTTAAAGGCAACCATCTGAGTAAAATCTCCTTGCAGAATTATAATCCCTAACCAACCTCCCATGGCCACAAACCCCCTTGTCAGCAAGACCGTTACTGGAGGTCACTCTTCCTCTCCACACATGGGACCAAATCTCAACATGACTGCTCCCCTGAGGCACACCCATCACATGGCTAAGAGTTCCTTGAAGGCTCTAGAAGGCCTCAACTCCCTCAAGGTGGCCCCCCAGCACTCCCTACCTCCAAACATCCTGATCCCCAAGCCAACCTTACCAAGGGATGCCAAATGTCTAGTGTGGTAAGAATAATCCCCACTCAATCCTACCTTGAGAATCCTGGGGCTCAGGATGGCTAGCAAGATCGTTAGCAGTAATACTGCGGTATTACCACTAGTGGGCATGCACTCATAAAAGTCGTTTTGCCCTGATGTGGAAACCTGACTCCATATGGTAATACTACCACTCCTATATTATTGATAGAAGTCTTAGTGGCTATTTTGAGCCCTGGGATGATAACAGAGAAAATGAGTGGTGTCACTACTGCCTCATTAGTCACCAGGGACCCCCCAGTAAGACCAAGGTGGAGATTCGGGGGATTACAGATGGGGATCGGCTGTTGGTCCAATAAAATGAGCTGTAGGGGAGAAGCTTCAGGGATTAGAGACTGTAACAGCATGAGCAGGGTTTGAGGTTTTTAGGCCTGTAAACACACAGCCAAGCATAATCAGCAATAGTCAAGAAAAGTTCTGTATCGACTCAAAACACAAAACTCCCTCACAGGATCAGGCGCACAGAAAAAAACCCAGTCTTGATTTGAACCCAACAGTCCTGAGCTGAGCCTGGAGCTGGTACTGCCATGCCACAAATATAGACTGCAAAGGTTTTCGTCAAAACAGGTAGTGAGGTCTGGTCCTAGAACAAAGCTTATATGTATTTAGTACACCAGAATTTGCTTACCTCAGCCCAGCAGAATGTCTGGATGTTGAAGTCAAGGAGTATTCTGCAGTCACTTCGTCACTTTTCCCTAAGGTGGTTCTGACAATGTGAGGGAGTATCCAGCAGGGGGAGTGGTAGTGTTATATAGACTCCCTCACTGTGCCAAACTGGCTGGAAGTGGAACATACCTCAGAATGCAATCTTTATTTATTCCAGCTCTTCACATGTAGGATAACATTTTTCTTGCTCTACCAGTAGTTAGATTGCTTGTATTTTATGACATCTTTTAACCTAGGTTGCTTGATACCTTTTAACCTAGATTGCCTCTATGCTGTTTATGTTTGCTAGTAATTTTGTCAGCACCAAAGAGTCAAATCGATCTTCATATGCAGTGGCGTAGTAAGGGTGAGCGGCGCCCCTGCCTCACCCTCTTCCTTACCCCTCTGCCGTGTGTGCACCCAAGTCCCTTTCCCCATGCCCATGTTGGTGTTGGCATGCCCTTTGATGTCACTTCCTAGGCGCGGGTCCCAGAAGTGACATCAGAGAGAGCGCTGATGCTGACGTGGGCTGCAACCTCGCAGGGGAAGTAAAAAAAGTATGGGGGAAGACAAAGGGCGCATACGCGTGCAGCAAGGAGAGGTGCGGGGGGAGGGGCAGAGAGAAGAAGGAGTGTCACGTCCTTAGGAAGTCAGAGGCCCCCGCAACCCTCTTAATATACCACTGTTCATATGTACTATTTGATTCTGGAGATAGTGCATGTTCACGATGATAAAGATACGAACCAGCAAAGTCTCAATATCACTTCAGGAAAGCTGTAGACAAATATTTGTACAGTGAGCAAACTGTCCATCTGTTTACAAAACAGATGCAGCAGAAGACAGTGACCCTGAAAAGAAAATGCCAAGAAGAAAGGCAGGTGATTGCAGCATGTGTAATGTATGCACAGTGTAATACTGCAGTGTTAAAATTGTTTGCTGGTGGCTAAGCAGGACTAAAGGCAATTTGATGGCATCCAAACCTGAACACGTCATGAACACTCGAACAGCAGTTTACAACAATCTAAACCTCATGAGATTTTCAGAAGGGAAAAGCATTAGGAAAATTAGAAGTGAAAGTATTTATAAGAGAATAAATAAGATGATTTTATAAATTTTGGTCTAAGTCAAAATGTATAAGTTCTGTCTGGCAACTTGTCGAACCTTTTTGGTTATGGCTGCCAGATTATTAAGTCTAGGTCGGCCAATTTCCTGCTCACCTCGCCCTATCCACTCTTCCAAAATACCACTTTTCGCTCTTGGCATATAGAGGCAGGGTAAAGGCCTAAACTGGTTTACGTCTAAAACCAGTTTTTATTATCAGTACTTGGATGATCTGTCTTTTTGATCGTCCAAGTACTGACATAGGCCACTTTTTGTACATTAAAAAAAAAAATTGCAATAATCAATCTATGATAGCACATATAATAATAATAATAATAACTTTATTTTTGTATACCGCCATACCCGAGGAGTTCTAGGCGGTTCACATTTGTTTATCAAAAAAAAAATTACAAGTGGTTCACACCAATTGAACATAGTTGGAAGCAACGAAGTAGTTGAGGTTAGAGATAGAAGGGACGTGTAGGTCAGGGGGGAGAGGGTTGGGGTGGGTGGGCTGGGTAGTATGGTGGAAGGGGCAGGAGGGGGTTATGGTTCATTGAAGAGGGGCGTTAGGGGTCTTGTCCATGGAATAGGTGAGTTTTGAGAGATTTTCTAAACCCGAGGTAGGTGGGGGCCTCAAGGACAATTTGGGCTAGCCGTGGGTTCATTTTGGCAGCCTGGAAGGCAAAAGTTTTGTCAAGAAATCTTTTGGAGTGACATAGTTTTAGGGAGGGGAAGGCGAACAGCTGAATTCTGCGGGAGTGCTTGTTTATGCGATTCAGGTAGAAGTGAGGGTTTATGTAGTTTGGGGATAGGCCAAATACTGTTTTATAACAGAAGCAGGCGAATTTGAATAGGACTCTGGATTCAAAAGGTAGCCAATGAAGTTTGTGGTAAAAAGGGGTGACGTGTTCCCATTTTTTCAGGCCGAATATGAAGGTTAGGACTGTAAACAAGGCGTGGATGTTATTTAAAAATACCATCATGGAAGGCCAGACCAGATGTATTCCATGTATTAATAATGGTGGAAAGAAAATGAGAGCCAGCATGGCTAAAAGGTGAAGTGAAAGAAGCTATTAGAGCCAATAAAAACATCCTTTTAAAGAATGGAAAAAGGGTCCAAATGAAGAAAATAAGAAGAGAGATAAGCACTTGTAGGTTAGATGCAAAGCATTGATAAAGAAAGCTAAGATAAGAATATGAAGAGAAATTTGTCAAAGAGGCAAAAACTCATAGTAATAATTTTTTAAGGTACATCAGAAGCAGAAAACCTGTGAGGGAATCTGTGGGACTGTTGGATGATCAAGAAGCAAAAGGGGTGCTCAGGAAGGATAAGGCTATAGCAGAAAGATTGAATGAATTCTTTACTTCAGTTTTATGGAAAAAGATGTAAGAGATCTACCTGAACCAGAAATGGTTTTCAAGGATGATGATGGGGAGGAACTGAAAGATCTCAGTGAATCTGGATGATGTACTAAGCCAAATTGACAAGTTAAAATGTGATAAATCATTGGACTGGATGGTATATATGCCAAGCTACTAAAAGAACTCAAAATTGCTGACCTGCTGCAAGTGATCTGTAACCTGTTGCTAAAATTGTCTGTAGTACCTGAAGATTGGAGAACTGGGAAATTACAGACTTCAGTGCCGGGCAAAATAGTGGAAACAATTATAAAAATTAAAATTGTGGAACATGTAGACAAACATGATTTTATGGGACAGAATCGGCATGGGTTCAGCCGAGGGAGATCTTGCCTCACCAATTTGCTTGACTTCTTTGAAGGAGTGAATAAATATGTGGAAGTGAGCCGGTTGATGTAGTGTATCTAGATTTTCAGAAAGCTTTTGACAGTTATAGGTGGTTGCAGTTGAAGCAGGCCATTCAGAGTGGGTTCCCTGAATGGTGTCATTTAAAAAAATTATTATACCTTGCAGGTCCTATGCTTCCAGGCAGATTTTTTTTAGGGCATCGGGCCACCAGGTGGTATAAATTGTTATCTGAATTCCTGAATAAAAAAACAAAATCCAGTCTTAGAGAAATTTGGAGCATCGAGATAAAGCAGTATATTTCTGTGTCTCGATAGCCACGTATTTGGACTTGGAGGATGAGATGTATAGCGTCAGCATCTATGAGACAAACCTGGTTTTTCTTGTTACACAGATCTTTTTGGACCCCTGTTAGGTAACAAAAGTTGGACAATTCTAAATCTAATAGATGCTGGCACTGTTATCTAGACATCAGGACATTGGATCATCTGTTGTTTTATTGTCCTTTGATACTCAACTTTTGGAAGTCAATATGGGGACAGATTAACCTCATATTGGAATCTGTATGGCTGCCCCATTCATAATCAGAAAAAGCCAGCATTTATAACGATCCATGGGGGGCTTAACATACAGTAGTGTTCCACATATAATTACATCATAAGTCAATGGGGCTTAACATACAGTAGTGTTCCACATATAAGTAATTATATGTGGAACACTACTGTATGTTAAGCCCCCCATGGATCGTTATAAATGCTGGCTTTTTCTGATTATGACTGGGGCAGCCATACAGATGATAACTCGAAATTGGAAAAACTGTGATTGTCTTAATTTTTCCTTTTGGTGGGCGAGCTTGTGTTTAAGTTACAGGTTTGAAAAGATGAATGCCGACATTTTAGGGCATTCTAAGATATTTAATTTAGTTTGGGGTCCATTAACATCTTTTGTACAATTGTTAGTTCATTTAGCCTTCTTTTATTAGTGTAATTAGGGTGATCTTTAAGGTAATTGTGGGGGGAGGGCATATATTGTTGTACTAATACTGATTGTATTTAAGTGCTTATTTATTATTACTGATGTGAACATTGTGTTGCACATTTTGTTAGTAATAAAAATTAAAAAAGAATTAAGAAAATAAGAAAGAAAGCTTTAGACAACGTTCCTCAAAAGAGGCTCCTGAGAAAATGAAAGAATCATGGGATAGGAGGCAATGTTCAGTTGTGGATTAGGAATTATTTACTGGACAGAAAACATAGGGTAGGGTTAAATAGGGTAGGTGTGGTGGCGGCCAAAAAAGCAAACAAGATGCTAGGGCTTATTAAAAAAGGGATGGTTAACAAGACTAGGGATATTATTATGACTCTGTATCGCTCCATGGTGTGATCTCACCTTGAGTATTGTGTTCAATTATGGTCACCTTAGTTCAAGAAAGATATAGCTGCACTAAAAGGTTCAAAGAAGAATGACGAAGATGATAAAGGGGATGGAACTCCTCTCATATGAGGAAAGACTAAAAAGGTTAGAGCTCTTCAGCTTGGAAAAGAGACAACTGAGATGAAATATGACTGAAGTCTACAAGATCCAGAGTGGTGTAGAATGGGTACAAGTGGACCGATTTTTTTATTCTGTCAAAAATTATAAAGACTAGAGAACACTCAATAAAATTACAGGGAAATACTTTTACAACTAATAGGAGGAAATATTTTTTTCATTCAGAGAATAGTTAAGCTCTGAAAAGCATTGTCAGAGGTTGTGATAAGAGTGGTTAATTTAGCTGATTTCCTAGAGGACAAGTCCATAGTCTGTTATTGAGACAGACATGGGGGGACCCACTGCTTGCCCTGACTTGGTATTACAGGAAAAAGCCTTAGAATATCCTCCCCATGTAAAACAGTAAAGAAATGGGTACCTAGATGGTGAAATAAGATTCTTAATAATCAATTTCTAATCAAATTTTAATCATTAAGATAACGAAATAACATCC
Source organism: Geotrypetes seraphini (assembly GCF_902459505.1). Taxonomy (NCBI): domain Eukaryota; kingdom Metazoa; phylum Chordata; class Amphibia; order Gymnophiona; family Dermophiidae; genus Geotrypetes; species Geotrypetes seraphini. The sequence goes on along the minus strand of NC_047089.1, from coordinate 170,538,357 downwards.
GTCGTCAGTACCTAATGTCAATTTTTACCATACATCTTATTTAATGTGTTTCTTATTTCCTCTTTGAGCAATGAAACCTGTGGTGGGCATATCAAACTCTACAGATGTCAATCTTTAGAACCTCTTATGATATATAATTTCAAGTTCCCGTCATGTATTTTTTATAATCATTTATCCCAGGACAAGCAGGCATGATATTCTCACATGTGGGTGACGTCATCTACGGAGCCCCGATGCGGAAGCATTTTCAAGCAAACTTGATTGAAGATTTAAGTTTGCTCTGCTGCTCCATGCATGCGTGCCTTCCTGCTCCACTAGGGGGCGCATCCCCTCGTGGTCTCCAGTTCAAAATTTTCCGCTGAGCCTAGAAGTCGTGTTTTTTCAGGCTCTGCCCCAACTGCCTTCTAGCACCACGATTTTTTCTTGTTTTTCTCGATTTAGTCATTGTGTGCGAGTTTTTTTCTTGTTTCAACTGTTCCTGCTTCGTTTTTCACCGACCCGGAGGCTTCCGGGTCCCCGTGGCCGCGTGGCTATTTGAGCCGCGGCCAATTTTGATTCTATGTCCCGGCCTTTGACCGGCTTTAAAAAGTGCTCCCGGTGCAAGCGGCTTCTTTCCATCACAGACCAGCATCGCTGGTGCATTCTCTGCCTGGGGGCCGCTCATCCAACCGACTCCTGCCCCCAGTGCGCTACTTTCCAGAACCGGGCCCTCCGTCGAAGGAAAGCCCACATGGCGGATCTTTTCGCCCCGGACCAACCCTCTACATCGGCCTCGAGGTCGGCCCCGGCCTTAACCTCGGCCCCGAATACCTCGGCATTGCCTCGAGACTCAAACCCGAAGTCCTCGGGACAACAGAAAACCTCGGCTCCGGGTAAGTCCCCTCTTCCCTCTTCAGGTTCTGTACCAGCAAAGAAACCGGCCTCGGGGATACCGGCGACGCATGGCGGAAGTCCCATGCTTAAAGCCCCGGCGAAGCCCTCCAAGCCTTCGGGCCGTGCCTCCACCACACGGGAATACTCTGATACGAGGTCGTCCCCGGTGGAGTGCACCGAGGCAGTGGACATGCCCTCGATGCTGTCCGTGCCCGTTTTCCAGGACCTACTCTGAGCGATGATCTCGTCGGAGCTGTCCACTGCAATGGCCCATTTGCAACCGGCCTAGACCTCGACCCCGCATGTGCCAGACCAGCCTGAGCCTCGTGTCGAGCCACCTCGAAGAAAAGCGCGCAAGCTTCGCCGCATTCCATCCTCCTCGGACTCCTCACCGAGGCACCCGAGGCGCTCTCCCTCCACAGACCGCCGCAGTGCAAAACGTCGCGCTAAAACAACAGAAACCTCGAACCGCCGTACCTCCAAGAAGGCCCGGGGTTCCCCCACTCTACGAGGCCATTCACCTACACCTCGTACGGGACCGCTAAGGGTGGCTGAGTTATCACTCTCCAACTCGCGCATCCTCCGAACTCCCCCTCGGACCGGGACTCCGACCCGAGGTTGTAGGTCTTCACCGAGGGAGTCCGGGTCGAGGTCACCGATTCGACACCTATCGGTACCTCGAACCCTGACATCGTCTCCGAGGGGCTACTCGAGACGTCGGAGATCTACGACCCCGGAACACTTTCACAGTACTTCCCCGGTCTCGGAGCGTGGATTGGAGCAGGAACTTCGATACTCGAGGGAAGCCTCCCCATCCTTCTCCACCCGACGGAGGTCTCGTTCACCGACCCCGCACGGGGCCTCGGAAACATCTCGCCCTTCCTTCACTCACTTTGTCCAGGACATGGGCCACGCTTTGGACTTAGACCTCCAGTCCGACTCCAGATACTCTAAGGAATACCTAGCGGAGCTGGATATGCCATCACTGCCCAGAGAGTCCCTCCGCTTACCGCCTAACCCGGTACTCCTACAGGCCTTCTTCAGGAACCTGGAGACCCCCTTACATGGTCACAGCCGTACCCTCCAAAATGGAGGCCAAGTACCGCACAGTACCCTACCCGGGATTCGAACAACCACACCAGTCGCTGCTAGTAGAATCCTCCTTGAAAAAGGCCCACCCATCCCGGGTCTCAGCCGTGGTCCCCCCAGGCCGAGAAGGCCGAACCCTAGACAAGTTCGGCAGGAGACTATATCAAAATGCCATGATGGCCTCTAGGGTGCAAAGCTACACTTTCACCTTCACATCCTACCTCAAACACCTCATTGGACTATTGAGAACCTTTGAGACTGACCTACCGGCCTCCCACCAAGGAGCGTTTGGCCTGCTTTTAGAGTCCCTCTCCAACCTGCGCCTCCATCTATTCCACGCGGCCTACGATGGCTTCGAACTCTCCTCCAGAGAGGCAGCCTTTGCTATCGCCATGCGCCGACTAGCTTGGCTGCGCCTGGTCGACATGGACCCCAACTTACAGGACCGGTTGTCTAACCTACCTTGCGTGGGAAAAGAACTGTTTGACGACACGATCGAGGCGGCTACAAAACGCCTCTCCGAACACGAACGCTCATTTGCCTTCCTTGTCCGGCAAAAACCTAAACCGCCCGCTCCCAGGCCGTTCAGGGCCCCTCCACGCCGCTACCCACAAAAATCCACCCCTCCCTTCTCGCGGCCTCCACCTAGGCGTCCGCAAGCCCACCACCGGGCCATGCCCAAGTCCAAACCGTCTGCGACTTCCAAACCATCCCCGTCCTTTTGACGGGATTCGCGGAAGGGGCGGGCCCCCTCCGCCATAGTCCCAGGCCTCCTTCCCATCGGGGGCCGCCTCAAAGCCTTTTACCCTCGCTGGGAACAAGTCACGTCGGACGCATGGGTCCTTGGCGTGATCTCATCAGGATACTCTCTCAACTTTCGGGCCATTCCTCCAGACAACCCCCCAAGGAATTGCCCTCCCAACCGGACGCAGCTACCCCTACTCCTCTCCGAGGCTCGAGACCTGCTTCGCCTCAGGGCAGTGGAGGAGGTTCCCCCCGACCAACGGGGGAAGGGCTTCTACTCCCGTTACTTCCTGGTACCGAAAAAAACGGGAGACCTACGCCCAATACTAGACTTGAGACGCCTCAACAAATTTCTAGTACGGGAAAAATTTCGGATGCTTTCCCTACTGACCCTCTACCCCCTGATCGACGAGGGCGACTGGCTCTGCTCCCTCGATCTGAAGGAGGCGTACACACATGTCCCAGTACACCCCGCTCACCGCAAGTTCTTACGTTTTTAGGTAGGGGACTGGCACCTACAATACCGAGTCCTCCCCTTCGGCCTAGCATCATCACCTCGGGTCTTCACCAAGTGCCTCGTGGTGGTTGCAGCAACCTTACGTTCCCAGGGCCTCCAGGTATTCCCCTACCTGGACGACTGGCTGATCAAAGCCCCGTCCAGGGAAGGGGTTATCTCAGCGACCCAACGGACTATTACCTACCTACAAAGTCTGGGGTTCGAAATAAACTTCCCAAAATCCCAACTACGCCCCTTGCAGTCCCTACAGTTCATCGGGGCCACGCTGTATACGGTTCGCCTCCGTTCCTTCCTCCCCCCTCCACGCCTAGAGGCGTTAGTAAGTCTGAGTCGAAGGATCTCTCTGCTGACCTCGGTATCAGCTCGACAGATGATGACTCTCCTAGGCCACATGGCCTCCACCGTCCATGTCACACCCTTCGCCCGCCTCCATCTGAGAATCCCTCAATGGACCCTGGCCTCTCAATGGCGTCAAGACCGGGACCCGACCGACCGTCCCGTGACAGTGACTCCTTCCTTGCAAAGATCGCTCCGCTGGTGGGCCGACTCTTCAAATCTTTCCAAAGGTTTACTCTTCCTTGCCCCTCATCACAGCAAGGTTCTCACCACGGACTCGTCAGAGTACACTTGGGGAGCCCATCTGGACGGCCTACGCACGCAGGGGATGTGGTCAGCGGAAGACCGCCGCTGTCACATCAACGTGCTAGAGCTCCGGGCCATCTATCTCGCAGCTGTAGCTTTTCAACATCTGCTCCATGACCGGGTGGTCCTCATCCGAACCGACAACCAGGTAGCAATGTACTATGTAAACAAACAAGGAGGAACAGGGTCTTGGTCCCTCTGTCGGGAAGCCCTGCGCCTCTGGAAATGGGCAATCTCCAACAACACCTTCCTTCGAGCGGTGTACATACAAGGAGAACAAAACTGTCTGGCGGACAGACTCAGCCGCTTCCTCCAGCCACACGAGTGGTCACTGCACTCTCAAACCCTACGACAGGTGTTCAAACAGTGGGGGACACCTCAAATAGATCTGTTCGCATCCCCCCACAATCACAAACTGCCTCTCTTCTGCTCCCGGATGTACTCCCCGGACCGGCTCGAGGCCGACGCCTTCCTCCTCAACTGGGAGGGAAGGTTCCTGTACGCGTTCCCGCCGTTTCCTCTGATCCTGCGGACGCTTGTCCACCTGAAAACAGTACAAGCCACCCTGATCCTGATTGCTCCTCGCTGGCCATGCCAGCCTTGGTTTTCCCTTCTACTTCAACTCAGTGTCAGAGATCCACTGCCTCTGCCTCGGTTTCCCTCTCTACTATCACAGGGTCAGGGTTCGCTGTTACATCCCAATCTTCAATCTCTTCATCTGAATGCTTGGTTTCTTTTCCCCTGACTTCTCTCCCTGTGTCTCAATCAGTCAAGGAGATATTGGAGGCCTCTAGAAAGACCTCAACGAGAACCTGCTACTCCCAAAAGTGGACCAGATTCTCAGCCTGGTGCTCCTCTCACAGCCAGGACCCGGTGTCGGTCCCCGTCCCCCTGGTCCTTGACTATTTACTTCAATTATCTCACTCCGGCCTAAAGACCAACTCTATTCGAGTACACCTCAGTGCGATTGCAGCCTTCCATCAGCCCCTGGAAGGGAAAGCCCTCTCGCTCCACCCCCTAGTCTCTCGCTTCATGAAGGGTCTTCTGAATGTCCACCCTCCTCTCAAACCTCCTCCGGTGGTTTGGGACCTTAACGTGGTTCTGGCTCAACTAATGAAACCTCCATTTGAGCCCCTAGACAAATGCCATCCAAAATTCCTCACTTGGAAGGTGATTTTCCTGCTTGCGCTCACTTCCGCTCGGCGGGTCAGTGAGCTACAAGCTCTAGTGGCGGACCCACCCTTCACGGTATTCCATCACGACAAGGTGGTACTCCGCACTCATCCAAAGTTCTTACCTAAAGTAGTGTCTGATTTTCATCTCAATCAGTCCATTGTCTTACCTGTGTTTTTTCCCAAGCCCCACTCTCATCCCGGAGACGTGGCGCTCCACACTCTTGACTGTAAGAGAGCGTTGGCCTTCTACCTCCAACGCACTCAACCACACCGGAAAGTCCCACAATTATTTTTGTCCTTCGACCCAAACCGGTTAGGTCACCCAGTCTCCAAGCGCACCTTGTCCAACTGGTTGGCCTATTGCATCTCCTTCTGCTACGCTCAGGCTGGTCTCGCACTGCATGGTAGAGTAACGGGACACAAGGTCCGAGCGATGGCAGCCTCCGTAGCGTTCCTCAGGTCCACACCTATTGAGGAAATCTGCAAGGCTGCCACGTGGTCTTCGGTTCATACTTTCACCTCCCATTACTGTCTGGACTCTCTGTCCAGGAGCGATGGCCGGTTCGGCCAATCGGTTTTGCGAAATCTATTTGCCTAAATTGCCAACTTCCCTCCATCCCTTTTCAGTTAGCTTGGAGGTCACCCACATGTGAGAATATCATGCCTGCTTGTCCTGGGATAAAGCACAGTTACTTACCGTAACAGGTGTTATCCAGGGACAGCAGGCATATATTCTCACAACCCGCCCACCTCCCCGATGTTGGCTTCTTTGCTAGTTAAATGAACTGGAGACCATGAGGGGATGCGCCCCCTAGTGGAGCAGGAAGGCACGCATGCGTGGAGCAGCAGAGCAAACTTAAATCTTCAATCAAGTTTGCTTGAAAATGCTTCCACATCGGGGCTCCGTAGATGACGTCACCCACATGTGAGAATATATGCCTGCTGTCCCTGGATAACACCTGTTACGGTAAGTAACTGTGCTTTATGTCCCCACCAACTACCATTCCCTATTATATTTATATTTTATTTTTAATTATTTGACTCATTTAATAATAATACCCATGAATATATTTCCCAAAAAAAATCTTATAAATTATGTAGCAACAAACTTTCTTTTTAAATATCTTTATTCATTTTGAAGCCATAAATAAGTGCAACATATAATACAATCATATTACACTATAAAAGCACTTAAATTCAATTAAAATTGTAATCTATGACACATAGTTATATCACCCCCCCACCCCCCATCCCCCCCCACACACTTATATTCAAAAAAATACACTCAAATTAAGGAATTAAAAATATGTTCCCACACTGGACATGCATGATCAAACTTTCTAATTGTGAATGAAAGTCAACACTTATCTTTAAACTTGGTGGGTCCTGCCACCATCAACCAAGTAGGCACTGGGTTAAAAATATCACCAGTGACCCCTATTGCTAGTCTCACATTACTGCAACTAAAGGATATGTTTCCAATTAAGATCTTTTTATGAGGGAGGCAGGGAGGTATTTAGATGCAGTAGTATTTACTGGGTAGTGCTACTAAATACTGCTGCTAACCAGCTATTCCTTAGGAGGCTAACTTAGGGGTGGTCTGGAGTGGAGTTTGGGTGGAGCTACAAGTTAGCCAGTTTGCAGCAATATTCTGTCTGTTAACCAGCTAAGTAAAACAGCAAAACAAGTGTCCTAACTTTATCCACAGAAATAACTGGGCACCGATCTGAATATCAGCCAGTGACTCAGTTATCTTCCAGTTGACTGGAGATACCAGAATCAATATTTCACCCCCCACCCTGAAAATGCCTCTACTGCATAAACAGTGTGGAGGATTTTCAGGGGGTCACTGAATTAACAGAGTAGTCCATATTGATTGAAACGGATGTCTGTTTAATGAATTACATTGGTTATTTGTTCCTACTATTATTATTCATCTTTACCATTTCTGTAATCATATCATTATATGCTAAAGTGTCAATATTTTAACATGTTTTCCATATGTATTAATTCATATATATTTTCTATATATTTATTAGCAGTCGCCGAAACGTGTATTCTAATTGGGACTTCGTTTGTTTTTACATATTTCAGTCGTTTCACTTTAAATAAGACTGATCTCCAGTGCCTCTTCTTGTTGTTTTCTGGAAAGTGTGGGACAATAGAAGGGCTTAGTTACCAATCTCCTGCTAAGTCTCAATCCTAAAAGAAGATCCCTTTAATTGGTGCCTCCAAGGGTAGATAGGCAGATGAAGGAAAGAAAAGAGGAACTGAACTGTATATACTGAAAACAAGGAAATATGCATCCTAAGTGATTTACCTGAACCAAACCAAATAATTTTTGTACATAGTTGCTTGAACCACTACAGTCAAGTTGAATAAAGCAATTAAATTCATTCCAGTTACCTCTCAGCTCCTGTCTGTTCTCTTCAACCAGGAGGAAGGAGGGGCTGAGGCCTACCAGAGTTGTCCAGCCCTAGCCTACACCCAGCTCGAGTGAGTTTGAGAGTGAACTGAGTTACTGTGAGAGAACCGAAAATCATCTTTTTTGTGAGCCTTGGTGTGAGCGAGCGATCCTCCCTAACCCGACAAGCTGGCCGGAGCACCGCTGCATGTCATGGGGCGGGAGACCAGAGCTATACATACATACTGGTATCCCATTATTAAATATATGGGGTTAATTCAGCCTGCAATTCTGAGTGACTTTCACGCCACTTAATGTCATAAGCTTAATATTGGCCCTATTCATATCAGTGGGGACAATTAATAAAGCCATAAAAGGTTTGTTCTTTATTTTTTTTTTAATTTACTTTAGTGAAAAGAGAAATTCACAAATTTTTGGCACATCCAAAGCCAATTTATATTTCCTGGCCATCTAAGAACAGCTATCTAAACTTGCTATTTAAATGGGTGGCTAATCTACATCTGGAAATACCAATATTTCCACACAGTATATCTACTGCAGATTTGCCAAGAGCAGTAATAAAAAAATGAGAAATCTGAATGCAGTAAACAATAAAATGGTGAATGTGGTTACATTTCACTTGCAGTGATAATGAGTTAAATGTTTAATGAACCTCAGTTAATAATCTATTGTTTAAGAGGCTACTTTAGCAAGAAATACAGTTAAGATTTCACAAGCACATATGGACATTAAATGGGTTTGTATCACTTTAAGGAATAAACCTACAATGGTATTATAAAGACTCCTCAGTGACTGGGATTACAATTTGACCTTTTAAATTTTTCTTTTACAATAACGATTTTTAGCCTGCATTACAGATAATTGCTTACTGAGGCTAATACAATCCTCCCTTGACACTGAACTTGAAAGGTTTGCTATGCTTCTGTGTTCATATATCAGGTATCCAGCCTAGATAGGAAGCAGTAATGGAATTTTTTTGCATTTGGTATGGAATGTGTCAGGCTGACTTAAACTTTCGTGCAACACACCCTGGTATGATGCAAAGGATGTACAATGCAGGAGCTAAATGATGAAATTGAGGGTCTGAACATTTTTCTAATGCCTGGAAAATAGTTCCTTACATATCATGCAGTAGGATTACCAGATGTCGGGGAAACCCAGACATGTCCTCTTTTTAGAGGACTGTCTGGGTGCCCAGAGGGATTTCTAAAACCCAGCAGTTTGTCCGGGTTTTGGAAAGCACCGAGCTCGGGGTCGCGTCTGGAGGGCCTCTGTATGTGGGTGGAAATCAGTGTGATGACATCCGCCCATGTGCAGAGGCCCTTCGGACGTGGTCTCAAGCTCAGGGAAGGAGACACAAGGGAAGGGGGAGTTTAACAGGAAGTTCAGTAATACAATAGCATTTGGTTTTCATTTTTGTGTTTCTACTATTCTCCTGAAGAGGGTGCTGTGTAAAATGTTTACACTTCTCCCTCCGTATCTGCGGTTTCCGTATCTGCGGATGCGCTTATTTGTGATTTTTTGGCTACTGACTCCGCCCCCTAATTTTCATCACTGAACCCGGCGTTTCACATTGGAAATCGCTGCTCCCGGTGGTTCATGGAGGAAATCGCTGCTCCAGGTGCTTTGACATGCAGCTCCTGATTGGTGAGGCCCGACTTTAGTACAGGAAGAGGCGGTCGGAGCATACCGCGAGTGATTTCCTTCACTCGCCGGCGCTCTGACTGTCCTTTTCTGCCTCTCCGGCTGCCCTCTCTTGCCCGGTCATTCACAGTCAGAAAATACCGCGAATGACCGGGACCGTGAATTCGCGGGAGAGCACTGTATATTGATTGTCTTAATGGTTCATGTTTGTTTATTAAAAACTTTATATACCGCATAACAGCCTAAAAGGATCAGAGCGGTTTACAATGTATAGTTCACATTCATCAAGAAAAGAACTCCATTTAAAAATAGAAAAGGAAAGATTAAGAAGAAAAGTTAATTTTTTTTCCATAAAATATTCTAACAAGCAACATCTCAATAATAACAATTCTAATGGTAAAACATTAAAACAATCCAATCTCAATGAACCATAATTAATACATGGTGTGAATGGATGTTTGCTTTCAATACTGTAATTCCTTTCACTTTATTTATAGTTTTAATATGTACACCACTGGTCTGTATGTGATCTGTGTATCAAGATTTTAACTAAACTTAAACCAAACTTAAACATGGAAGTGGAAATTTTACATCTTCCTCATGTAAGTGCCAATACTTTCACATGTAGCCGTCCCATTTTATTAAACATACACATATAAGTGATAATTAATAATGAGGCTCTAATTTTAAAGTGGTTTCATTTCAGAAGTGAATATACTGTACATTACTTGGGATTAACATTATGATGTCTACTGGTGCCTACGTTGAGTTAGGTGTGATTCTACAGACGCCACCTAGCAGTTGATTGACAACTGCACCTAGAATCTGGGCCATAGTGCTCTAATTTAAATTTCTCCAAGACAAGGGAGGAAATACCTAGAGTTAGCAGACGTCCGGATTTCCCTGGACATCTCCTCATTTTGAGGACATGTCCGGGGGTCCGGACGGCTTTTCAATACACGGTACTTTGTCTAGGTTTTGGAAAGCTTCCCCACATAATCGCATCGGGAAGGGGCATCCACACATGCACGGCCGCAACGTGGTGATGTCACGCGCATGTAAGTGTTTGCGTGCCATCAATGCATCGTGTCTGTGCATGTGCGGATGCCGTCTGGGGTGGGGCTGGGGAGGCAGAACTGGGTGGTCCTGGGGGCGTGGCCATGAGGGTCCTGATTTTCCTGAAGGAAAATCTGGTAACCCTAGAAATATCACCTTTTTTTTCCTTCTGGTTGTTCTCTTTAAGCATCCTTCTGGATTTTGCTGCTGCCTTATCAACCTGTTGGGATACGATCACCCACCCCAAGATCCTTCTTCAGAACTTCATCCCCTATGTTGTACTACTCTCTCTAGTACTTCTTTGGATTTTATGCCCCTCCCCCCAATACATGATGTTGCTTAAATCTTTGCTGCCAAACTAGACTATTCCTCAAGCTTTGGTAGATCACTTCTCAGGTTTTCACAGCTTTCAGTGTTTATCTTTTACAAGTAGAAAAATGTTGGCATCCACTGCAAAAAGAAAAACCTTTTATGATTGTCCTTTTACAGCAGTGGTCTCAAACCTGCGGCCCAGGGGCCACATGTGGCCCGCCAGGTACTATTTTGAGGCCCTTGGTATGTTTATCATAATCACAAAAGTAAAATAAAACAGTTTCTTGATCATATGTTTCTTTAGCTATAAATTACAATATTATTATTAAAACTTAGCCAAAATGAAAGATTTATAAACTATAAAGAGTTTTGCCTCATGCAAAATTGTCATTTCTTTAAGACATTAACTATTTTTTCTGAGGCCCTCCAAATACCTACAAATCCAAAATGTGGCCCTGCAAAGGGTTTGAGTTTGAGACCACTGTTCTACAGTATAATATCACTGACGCCGATTTTAAGCAGTACTGGACTGAGAACTATCTCCTGTGTCACACCACCTTCCCTCAAAGAGAGTTCTCTTTACCACTCTATTTTGCTTCTTCCTACTTAATCAGTTTAAGGATTGCTTTTTTTTTTTTTTTTTTTGGGGGGGGGGGAGTTGTATATCTAACAACTGAAAGAAAACCTCCAGCAGTGAGAGCATGAAAACCTCCAGCAGTGAAATGATATTTTTCTGCGAACATTTGGTTGTTGTCTTTTGCTCATCTGGATATGTAAATAGTTTTAACATCTTCAGGCAGGATGCCACATATTCCACAAGGAATTAAGTCTGAGGCTGAAAAAAGCTCCACAAGTATGAAGAAATATGTTTTAATGGTTTTTTCCTCTACAATACAATAATTTACTCTCCAGGAAGCGTTGTTTTGTTGGTTTTTGGTTTTTTAAAAAAAATCTTCTCATGTATTCTTTTTACAAAGCCAGTAAAGAATAATGCAAGATGCTATTGACAAACAGGGGAATGGGGGCGGAGGGGGGGGGGGTATTGTTCTTAAAAGGCATTCCTGCCTCTGCTTAATTTTGTACTGTATAATAATGAAAAACACCGAACAGAGAGTTTATTCTGATGTACGAATGTCTAAATAAAGGTCTGTGCATTAGCAATGAAGCTGGCTTCGTTTTATGCTGTGCATTTCAGTGCAGTTGTTTCTCAGCTATAGAATCAGAGTATTCCTAGCTCCTGCCAGACAGCTGAGATGGATGTTCTCTGGTGGCTGCTGTTTATTAATGTACTAAACATAGTACAAGCATTTTCTGGCATAATGTGATTCCATGATTGTGTAGCAGGTTTGTTTTGTTTTTTTAAAGGGTGCATGAAGTCAGAACTTAGAAAGTGTGAAAGAGCAAAAATCCACCCAAAGTATAGTAGATACCTTAAGGGGATGTGCATTGCAAAATGTTCCATTTTGTTTTATTTTTAGTATTATTTCAGGTTTTATTTTTTAATTTTGTTTAAAGCGTCATTTTTGGGACTTCTTAACTATTAATACCCAACATTTTAAAATCTGTACCAGGTAGGGATAGCACACAAAGGGGGAGGGGAGAGGGGAAGGGGGGGGGGAGAATTCTATAAATGGCACCCAAAGTTGTACACTGAAATTTGGGCATGAGATCAAGTTGCATGTACAACTTAATTGATCAGTAAGCCCTTAACTAGCAAAAATTGGGTGCTAACAGCCAATTATTGGCATCAGAATTTGCATACACAACTGGCTGCTTGTTATACTATAAGGCTTGGCGCCTAAGTCTCAAACCCCCATATTCTTTAAAGTCTACCTAAAGTTAGGCGCCTATGTCAGCACGCATAGCCGGTGTAGGCGCCTAACTTAACTGATTAATAGGTTAAATAGGTTCTGATAATTGGCATTTAACTCATAATTGACGTTAATTGAAATTTTAATTGATTTTTAGGTGCACAACTTGGTAGGCGCAATTCTTTTTTTAGTCTTTATTGATTTTTAATCTAAAACAGTGTCATACAAATGAACAAACAGTAGGTATTACATACATTACACTAAGATCTGGACATGTAGCATATATATCATTCAAGATTTTCATTTATCCTACATATAATAATAACATAAAATAACATAATATATAGTATCAATGAAGAATAAAGTTACCCAAATGTCCCCATTAATATTTATTCCCCTCCCTTCCAATCCCCCACCCCCCATGGATGTGTAAAGGTAAATGAACAAAAGGAAAGAGAAAATAAATAAAAATTATTATAATTTTACAAATTTAGGTAGGCGCAATTCTATAAAAGGTAGGCACCTTGTCCAAAGCACCAGTCTAAAAGTGGGCATGGTTAGGAGTGGATCTTGGGCGTTTTTTTGAGTTGTACGTATGATTATAGAATATGGAACGATGTGCGCATAACTTAGGTGCAGGCATTTAGGCATAAATAGAGGGGTGCCTACATGTTAGGATGCATGGTAGGTACTAAGCATGATTCTATACAGTACGCCTAACTTTTATAGAATCGTGCTTAGCACCGCACTAGTTGGCATCAATTTTTTAGGCAACATATATAGAATTGGGCCCAGTGTGTATATGAAAGGGGGTGTGGCTGGGGGCGTGTCAGGGGCATTCCAAAAAAGTTGTATATGAAATTACTGAATTTGACTTGATGTGCCTAACTTGGGTGCTGGCATTTATACCTGGTTTCAGTAGGTGTAAAGTCTAGTGCCTAAACGTTAGGTGTGGGATCCATGCCCAAGTGTTATTTTATATAAGGCACACACTCTTTATATAGAACAGCGCTTAGAGCCAAATATTTTTGGCACCCAAAATTCGGTACTATTTAGAATTTCTCTCATATTGACAACACAGTGAAAAAAAAAAGAGCTTTCTGGTTTGTTTCTACAGTATATTAGTCTTTTGAAAACAACATAATACATTGTTGACATTTGCTATATTATTTGAAACGACTGCCTATCCCATCAGTGGCATAGTAAAAGAGGCGGGACAGGGGCCGGATCGCCCCAGGCACTGTCTTGGCTGCAGAGATGAACAACAAAGTGTACTGAATAACAGACAGTTATGCTGAAAATATTAAGACAGTAAAGTGTTTAAATGAATATGAGGGGTTTTTTTGTTGTTAAAGCTTAGCACACAGTAATGGATAGGGCGGTACATTGATTAAAATATTTAATCTCATGAATAATCATGATTAAAATTTTTAATCGTGTGATTGCTTGCATAAAGTGCCCCCTCACATTTCCTCCTATATAGTGCAAAGTATACGTTAATTCTCAAAACTGACACATTTCAATTCAATTGTCCCATAGAAAGGTGGTATATCAAATCCCCATTACCCCCCCCCCCTTACTAAACTAATCTTACCTTTGTTGTCTGTTGATTTAATCTTTCTACATTCCACATCTCATGCCACATCTCTGGTTCTGTTTCCCTGTGCGCTGTCTATTCACTCTTTCTTTTTTTCCCTCTTTCTGCCCTATATCCATCTTTCACGATCAAATTTTCTTCCATTTTTCTTCCTCCTTATCAAATCTGTTTTATTTCCAGCTCTTCTCTTGCCTGCCATTCATGGGCACCATCACCTCCTTCCCCCCTCCCTTTCATTCTTTTCCAGTCCCTTCCATGGGTACCTTCTCTTCTCTTCCCTCCCCTCCCTCTCCCCATCACTCTGTGCTCCCCATTTCTCTCCTTCCCCCCTCTGTTACCATATCCCTTGTTTTTTCCATCTCTATTTCCAGAATCTGTTCCTCTCAAACATGCTATACCATTTCATACATTTTTCTTCTATACCGCAAATTCCAACTAAGATTCAATGTGGTTCACCCATCTGTACCTCTTTCTCCCAACACATAGAGGTAAGTAAGGAGGATGTCCTCAAACAGATAGACAGGTTAAAATGCGGCAAATCGCTGGGCACAGACGGGATCCACCCAAGGGTTCTAAAGGAACTAAGACAAGAAATAGCGGGCACAATCCAGCATGTTTGCAACCTATCCTTGAAAACTGGAGAGGTACCAGAGGACTGGAAATTGGCGAATGTCACACCTATCTTCAAGAAGGGATCGAGGGGTGACCCCGGGAACTACAGGCCGGTGAGCCTGACTTCAATTATAGGGAAGATGGTGGAAGCTATGATCAAGGACAGTATTTGCGAGCACATCGAGGGAAATGGCCTACTGAGAACAAGCCAGCATGGATTCTGTAAGGGAAGGTCATGCTTAACGAACCTTCTGTACTTCTTTGAGGAAATAAGCAGTCGGGTGGACAATGGGGAACCTATAGACATCATTTACCTCGATTTTCAAAAGGCTTTCGACAAGGTGCCACATGAAAGGCTGCTTAGGAAGCTGTGGTACCACGGGGTGGGAGGGGGTGTGCACAGATGGATCGAGCACTGGTTGTCGGGTAGACTGCAGAGGGTCGGAGTAAAGGGACAATATTCTGACTGGCGGGGAGTCACGAGCGGTGTGCCACAGGGATCAGTGCTGGGGCCGTTACTCTTCAACATATTTATCAATGACCTGGAAAAGGAGGCAAAGTGCGAGGTTATAAAATTTGCAGACGATACCAAACTGTGCGGCAGAGTTAGGTCCAGGGAGGAGTGTGAGGACCTACAAAGGGACCTGGACAACCTGGAAGACTGGGCAAACAAATGGCAAATGCGCTTTAACGTGGAAAAATGCAAGGTCATGCATATAGGGAAAAAGAACCCGTTGTTCAACTACAAATTGGGGGGGGCATTGTTGGGAGACAGCAGTCTTGAGAGAGACTTGGGTGTGCTGGTGGATGCATCACTGAAGCCATCTGCACAGTGCGCAGCAGCCTCGAAAAAAGCCAACAGGATGCTGGGCATCATAAAGAGGGGCATAACAACCAGGACGCGGGAAGTCATCATGTCATTGTATCGAGCGATGGTGCGTCCACATCTGGAATACTGCGTTCAATATTGGTCGCCGTACCTCAAGAAGGACATGGCAGTACTTGAGAGAGTCCAAAGGAGAGCAACGAAACTGGTAAGAGGGCTGGAACACTGCCCATACGCTGAGAGGTTGGAAAGGCTGGGGCTCTTCTCTCTGGAAAAAAAGGAGGCTCAGGGGAGATATGATAGAGACCTTCAAGATCATGAGGGGCATAGAGAGGGTGGATAGGGACAGATTCTTCAGGCTGAAGGGGACAACAGGTACGAGGGGGCACTCGGAGAAACTGAAGGGAGATAGGTTCAAAACAAATGCAAGGAAGTTTTTTTCCTCACAAAGGGTCGTGGACACTTGGAATGCGCTACCGGAGGAAGTGATCAGGCAGAGTACGGTACAGGGATTCAAACAGGGATTGGACGGATTTCTGAGGGATAAAGGGATCGTGGGATACTGAGAGAGGTGCTGGGATGTAACACAAGTATAGAAAGCTAATCAGGCAATAAGTATAGAAACCCAATCAGGTCGTGCATGTGCAAGACCGGAGGGTTAGGACTTCGATGGGAAGATAGGACTTCAATGAGAAACCAAGGTGGCAAGGGAGCCCCTTCTGGTGATTCAGACAGGTCGTGACCTGTTTGGGGCCGCCGCGGGAGCGGACTGCTGGGCAGGATGGACCTATGGTCTGACCCGGCGGAGGCACTGCTTATGTTCTTATGTTCTAAATCTTCCTGTGCTCCTATCCTTTTCCTCCCTTCTTCCCCTCCCCCTTGGTTGGATCTCTCTCTTTCCCTCTTCCTGCCCCCATGATTGCATCTCTCTCTCTCTCTCTCTCTCCCCCCTCTCTCCCCCTCTCACCCCTATGGTCAAGTATCTATCTCCCCCTTTCGCTCTCCCTTACCCCGTGGATAGGCATCTCTCTCTCTCTCCTTCCTCCATCCCACTCCCTCTTGGTCCAGTCTGGTGTGGTTTGTTTGGAACTCTCTCCTTCCCTCTTCCCATGGTCAGCTCTCTGTTGTCTTTACCTCCCTCTCTCTAACCTTTCATAGCCACCAGCAGTGCTAGTGATTAAAGCAGAGCACTGCCTGCAGACTAGGTGGCTCCAGTCTCTCACGGTCTCTACACCGAGTAGAGAGCAATGCTGGATGGGTGCATAGGACGGAGAGACAATTTTTTTAATGCAGTTAACAATTTAACATGTTAATCACATTATTAACATGTTAAATGTACAGCCCTAGTAATGAAGGAACTGATAGAAGGATAAAGTAGACAAATCCCAATGAAGTCAGCAAAAAAATTTACTCTCTTCCAGGAAATGGCAGGCAACAATAACGCCAAATTACAAATACTAGGGAAGTATCAGATGGATTCTAAGGTACACAGTTACTTCCTGAATTATTTCTTTGTAAACTTAGCCGTGCCTCAGAGACTGAATCATCTAGCAAAATTTTATATATTGCATCTCATCAGTCAAGCTCTCATTCATTGGCAGCTGGCATGTAATTTACAATTTTTCAGTCTCTGAGGCACGGCTAAGTTTACAAAGAAATAATTCAGGAAGTAACTGTGTACCTTAGAATCCATCTGATACTTCCCTAGTATTTGTAATTTGGTTTTACCAATTTGTGATATACTATGTCTATAAGCAACTGGAACACTACTTTTGGATTCAATTTGCAACAAGCAGAATCCATCCTCAGTGTACCCTCACAATATGACATTAATTCCTCTGGTATGGACAATCCTAGTATGGATTGGAACCTCTTTTTCAATCAAAACAAGAAAATTCTTAAGATTGAATTGAACAGTGGCATCCTTGTGGAATATTGTAAAAATGAAAGAATTCCTAGAGGTTTAAGAATAAACAAAGAACCTCAAAACTTCAAAGAAGATAAAGATTTCTTGAATAAATGGAATATGATTCTGAACAAATGTTCCTTCGACCTGATGTTATTAATCATAGAGAAAAGCAGACAACAAGTGGAGGAACTAAAACAAGATTTAGAAAAAACTTTAACTAATTTAAAATCCACTCAATCTTCTGAATCTTTTCAGAATCAATATACCATTACCAATGAAAGTTTAACTAAATTCAAAGAAAATACAAAGAAGTTCAAACTTAAAAAATTCTACAGGGATGAAAAAGACTATTTAAACAACAGGGTTTATCATTGGATGCAAATTAATGAAAATAGTGCTGTTTCATCAAATAATGCTGATGCCAGCACATCTTCAAGTAGTCTCAGTTCATCCGGGAGCTCTACTTCAGTAAAACCTTTTTTAGGAGCAAGAGGTGGCTTCCAGGGGAGAAAAAACAGACGGGGTCGAAGTACCAACAGAAGCAGACCATGGACGAGATCCCAAATGAAAAATCAATAACAACAATTAATCTATCTAAATATGAACTAAATTCTGGGGACCTTGAGTTATTAAACCATGGACTTTCGTTTGTCCCCACGGTTCCCAACAATGAATTTCAGTTCAATATAGATTTTGAAAGATTTACTAGACTTCTTGAAATTAAACTTTTTTTCTCCGATAAACATGAATTGGTGGATCGAACTACAATTGCACCCAAATCAACATGGAAACCATCAGGCCCTTTGGATGTGAACATAAAACTGTTCAAAGATCTAGTATATAAAGAATGTAAAAAAGTTTTCAATCATCCAAAAAAAACAAAATTCAAATCTAACTTAACATCTCAAGAACACACAGCTTTAATTAATCTTCAACGTAATCACAATATTACTATTAAACCTGCTGATAAAGGCGGAGCCATTGTGATTCAAGATACATCCACCTATAGAATGAAAGCCTTAGAACATTTACAGGATCTAACATCATACACGGAGATAAAACTAGATCCGACCAAAAGATTACAGAATAAAATACGTAATATAACTGATACAGCCCTAAAAACAGGCTATATCACAAAGAAAGATTACCGATTTCTGAATACCAATTATCCAGTATTGTCCAATATTTATTTTTTACCAAAAATTCACAAGGATCCAAAGAATCCCCCAGTCAGACCCATCACTTCAACTAAAGGGTCGGTTCTTGAACCTTTATCTAGATACGTAGATCATTTCATAAAAGATGAAGTAAAAAAATGCAAATCATATGTGAGAGATTCAAAAGATTTTCTGAATAAATTAAATTCAGTGGATGTCAATGAAGGACCTTTTTTAATGGTCACTTTAGATGTAACGTCATTATATACATCAATTCCACAAAATGATGCGTTAGAGGTTATACATAATACTCTTGAAAATCAACCTAAACCACAACCAGTTCCCACTGAATTTATTATCTCGCTTGCCAAATTAGCCATGTGTGAAAATTTTTTTAATTTTGATGACAAACTATACAAGCAAACCCAAGGGGTAGCTATGGGGGCTACTTTTGCCCCTTTGATGGCTAATTTATTTATGATTGCATTTGAAACAACTTGGGTTCAATTTTCCCCATATGAACATCTCATTTTTTCTTGGTGGCGATACATTGACGATGTTTTCATGCTTTGGAAAGGCTCTGCAAAAGAACTAACAGCCTTTGTTGCATGGCTCAATACCTGTAATACTCATATTCAATTCACTGTTGCATTCTCCACGGTACGGATTCATTATCTGGATATAGAAATTACCATTCAACAAGATACCTTTACCACGCGTACCTTTGAGAAACCTTTAGCTAAGAACACTTTCTTACAATATGGAAGTTGTTATCCAAGACACTTAAAAAACAGTCTTCCATTCTCTCAAATGCTAAGATTAAAAAGGAATTGTTCTTTATCTATGGAATTTAAGATCCAAGCGAAAAAACTCAGCAATAAACTAAAAGCAAGAGGCTATCCAGCTCACATCATCAAAAATGCATATAAACGAGCCAAGTATAATGACAGAGATCTGCTATTAGAAGAAATAAAATCTTCGGGTGATATATCTGAAGATCCTTGCTTGACCTGTGTGTTAAAACATTCTATATCAAGTGCTCAACTTAAAAAAATCATTAAGAAACACTGGATTATTATTCAATCCCTTCCGGAATTTGAGAGTCACAGAATACGTTTCGCCTTTTCTAGAGGAAAAAATGTAAAAGAATTTCTCAGTCAAAATCAGTTTCAAGAAAAAGATGTCACCCCGACCTGTCTCGGGCATTTCAAATGTGGACATTGTATATACTGTGAATTCTCTCTACAAATAAAACAGTTTGAGAATCCAAACAACTTATATACATATCAGTTAAATCATTTCAGTACATGTCAAACGGACTTTGTGGTGTATGTTATTTTGTGTCCTTGCCAAAAGTTATATGTTGGCATGACCACCAGATCTTTTAAAACCCGTTTGGCCGAACATAAGTCCAATATAAAAAGACAACAAATTAAAGAACCGCTAGTACAGCATTGTATTGAAAACACCCATACTTTTGAACATCTCAAAGGTTTTGTTATAGAGGTCATCAAGAAAAGTAAAAGAGGAGGTGACAGAATTTCACATTTAAAACGTCGTGAAACATTTTGGATTTTCACACTACAAACCTTACATCCCAAAGGACTGAACGACAAGATTGACTGGTCATGTTATTACTAATATTGATTTTTCACGTTTTTTGCAATCTAGTTTCCTGAATCATTTTCATCTCTTATGGCCATTCGTAGGCTGAAGATAAAAATTTTTTTTGGGATTTTCCTGGATCACATGCTTCTGACCAAGTATGACGTTTTTTACGTCTTGGCACGTACCAACGTAAGCACCGGGAGCGGTGCGCTACTGATTAAAAACCTGAGCGTCTTGTCAGCTCGTCGCCATTTTCAAACTCACATTCACACTGAAGACATATGAGATTTTGGTTCCGTAAGTTGTTATACTAAATTTCGCTTAAAATGTATCTACAATAATGCAATTAAGAAACATAGCAGTTAAAATGCAACTTTGTATTTCAGGCACTGCCAACTTTCCCCTGAGGAAGCCACATCGGGTGAAACGGTGGCCCCATTGGGAACCAGTGCTGATCACTCAAAGATAAGTGCTTTTTGAAATTTTGCACTATCTTATTAAAAAGTTATATATTTATTTCTTAAAATAAGAAAATACAAAAAAAACTTGAATAAACAAAAAAAGTATTTAAAACAAATGATTTAAATTGTAAATTACATGCCAGCTGCCAATGAATGAGAGCTTGACTGATGAGATGCACTATATAAAATTTTGCTAGATGATTCAGTCTCTGAGGCACGGCTAAGTTTACAAAGAAATAATTCAGGAAGTAACTGTGTACCTTAGGCAACAATAACGCACAATATAAATAAATCTCTCAAAACTAGGGCTACTCTTTTGATGACTAGTTTAAGTGAACTAAATAAAAAAATTTACTTATGAAATAATATTGTAAAAACAAAACGACCAAATTCTGTGGCGATAATGTTTTGATATTTCCTGATATTGCTAAAGCAACCCAAATGCGAAGGAAGGAATTTCTTCAATTAAAAGCAAGGGTTTTAGCTGTAGCAGCAACTTTTTTTCTAAAATTCTCTTGCAAGTGTATAATTAAAATACAAGAGAAGGAATTTATTTTTTGGGATCCCACACAGCTCCAACAATTTTTAAGTTTCCGTGAACAAGGGAAAGATAATGTAAAATAGTTTGAGAGCTGATCTTTGAAAGGCATCTAAGAACAAAAGAAAAAGCATTAGAATGATTTAACTTGGGGAAAGGTTTTTATATTCTTAAGTTGGATATTTTATATTTTTCAATTGTAGTTGAATCTTTTCTCAAGTTTAATATCTCATTTTATTTAATTGTATTTGAACCTATGGTGGCTCCCCCCCCCCCCAAATTAATGTGGGCTAGAAAGATTTGTATTAGATATGGTATCCTCCCTCCCTTTAACCCTCTTTCTTGGAATTCCTCAAACCCTAATACCACCAGATCCTCCCACAAATTAAAACTATCCTTCCCCTCGCTAAAAGGCATTTCCCACACAGGAAAGCTAGGGACCTCCCTTCACTTCAAAATCACTGAGCTCTGGAACAACCTTACCTCCCCTCTTCGGAACTTGAGCTCTCTCCAAGTTTTCCGCAAACATCTGAAAACCTGGCTTTTCTCAAAAAATGTAAGTCTCCCTCCAACTTAGGAATCAAAGAAACTCTTATATCTTGGCATCCCAAGTCCTCTAAATTTTCTTCACACTTCTACCTCTAACCCTCTGTTGTAGTTCCTTCCTATTTCTCCTACTGTAAACAGCGTCGAGCTCTACGAACGTGGAGATGATGGGGTATACAAACCTAAGGATTAGATTAAATTAGATTAGATATTCTTTATATCTTTTTATTTTCCTGATGTATATCTTTATCCTTTACTGTTCTTTAGGAATTGTATGATAAAAATTTGATAAATAAATAAAAATAAAATAAAAATAAATTTCTCAAACAGGTGGAGAAAAAGGCCTTAGTTAAAGTCAAAACAATGACTGGGGAGTGCTACTATTGTCATTAAGCAGACAATCCCATAATGGCCCTAGTAACGGACATTAGCATATGATAAGTATCACATGGCCCATAGGGGTAAAATGGGCTGCTCAGCATTTAGGGCTCCTTTTACGAAGGTGCGCTAGCGGTTTTAGCGCACGTACCCGATTAGCCAAAAACTACCACCTGCTCAAGAGGAGGTGGTAGCGGCTAGTGCGCGGGGCATTTTAGTGTGCGCTATTCCACGTGTTAAGGCCTTAATGCGCCTTCGTAAAAGGAGCTCTTAGTGCACTCAAGCTAAGCTGTGATGGCTATTTATAGGAAACTTAGTAATCTCATCAATAAGATCTGACTGCAGAATGCCAAATATACAGTATTTCTATACATTTTACTGTCTATGTAAGAATGCCATGAAGGCTTTATGAAAAACAAAAAAGACAATGGAAGAAAGATGACATTTCTAAATGAAGATTCTGTACACCCCCTCCCAGTCAAGGAACATTTCAGGGTGTCATTATAGGAATAATAGACTGTAATCTCAAAGTTACTCCACATTCTATCTTTTAACCCTCAAAGATCCCAGGATAATATTATGAGAAAAGCTACTGTCTGACTTGCAGTGTCCCTGGATAATATTATGAATAAATCTATAGACCTGGTATATCACAGCTACACTGGTAATATATTGTCAATAATATATTGATCTTGTTGCCTATTCTTGGGACAGAGCTATATCTGATTTGCAAATAAATTTTTTAAATGGTGGTTAAGATGTGGATACAAATTAAATTCTAGCAGAACACCTGCATAAGACACCTAATCACAGGTTGGGACCCACATAAGGGTATCTGGTCAGTTCCCTCCTCCCTGATTCTGATCCCTCCTTCGCCTCCTTCCCCTAAGAGTATTGCCTCCACACCAAGAGTCAACCCTGACTGTCATTTTCCCTAAGCCCTTAACCCTTTAAAAAAGCTCTCTCCCTATCCCTTGTGGCCCCCTCCAGGCATACCTTTACAGGCCCTGGTGGTCTATAGTAGAAAGGGTAGAAATAATCCTCACTCATAAGAACATAAGAGTTGCCATACTGGGACAGACCAAAGGTCCATCAAGCCCAGTATCCTGATTCCAACAGTGGCCAACCCAGACCACAAGTACCTAGTCAGATCCCAAGTAGTAAAACAAATTTTATGCTCACTCCAGCCCATATCAGTTCTGGCTTCAAAACATAAGAACATATGAGTTGCTGCTTCTGGGTCAGACCAGTGGTCCATCGTGCCCAGCAGTCCACTCGCACGGCAGACCTTTGGTCAAAGACCGGTGCCCTATTTGAGTCCAGCCTCACCTGTGTACGTTCCAGTTTAGCAGGAATTTGTCCAACTTTGTCTTGAATCCCTGGAGGGTGTTTTCCCCTATAACAGCCTCCGGAAGAGCATTCCAGATTTCTGCCACTCTCTGGGTGAAGAAGAACTTCCTTACGTTTGTACGGAATCTATCCCCTTTTAACTTTAGAGAGTGCCCTCTCGTTCTCTCCACCTCGGTGAGGGTGAACAATCTCTTTTTCTCTACTAAGTCAATTCCCTTCAATATCTTGAATGTTTCGATCATGTCCCCTCTCAGTCTCCTCTTTTCAAGGGAGAAAAAGGCCCAGTTACTCTAGCCTCTCATTGTACAGCTACTCCTCCAGTCCCTTAACCATTTTTGTCGCTCTTCTCTGGACCCTTTCGAGTAGTACTATGTCCTTTTTCATGTACGGCAACCAGTGTTGGGCACAGTATTCCAGGTGGGGGCACACTATGGCCCGGTACAGCGGCATGATAACCTTCCCAGATCTGTTTGTGATCTCCTTCTTAATAGCTGCAACAACCTCTAGCTTTGCATATCATTTTGAATGTTGACCCCTATATATTGAATCATTAAAAAAAATATCTTTCCAGGTTATAATCGGTTTTGATCATGACAGCTAAGCCAATAATGTCTCACAAATATAGGGACTGAATTGCTCTATGCCACGAGTTTAACAATGACGCTGCATTTTGTTTAAATTCCATATATTGATCCTGACAGTGTTTAGAGGAATAATCCAAGCTGCCCTGAGCAGTGCATTCAGGATTATTTTCCTTCTCTGAGGGACATTTGATTGTTGTCAACTCATAATAGTTCTTTTAGGGACAGAGCTCCTATGTTTTGGAACGTGTTACCCACAGATGTGAAGCCTGAATCCTCTTATCTGGGTTTCTTGAAAAATTAAGGGCTTATTTAAACACTGGAATTTGTATTTGCTTTAGAAAGTGGCAACGAATTTCAAATTAGTTGATAGCTTTGCCGCTATCCAAATAGATAGCAATGCTGAATATACGTGCAGAGCAGACTGCATTATTGTTATATGGATGGCAGTAGGCAAAGCTTACAAACTACAATTATTTAGTATGTTGATATTGTTTCCATCCATATTAGCGCCTCCTAATTCTGTGCCCTTTAAGCAGCGGTCAGACTGATCTTTGGGCTGAGGAAGTTTGACCACGTGACACCCTACTACCGGCGGCCGCATTGGCTGCCAATGGAGGCGCGCGTAAAGTTTAAATTTGCCTGCTTCTGCTTCAAAGCACTACACGGACTTGCCCCCAAATATATAACTGACCTTTTCGTCTTCTCCGCCAACAGACACAAGAGAAGCTCACATTCCAACTTCGTTTCCCCCCCAGTGAGAGGTTGTAAACTGAAAAAACACCATGAGCATCTTCTCTCGCACCAAGCAGCATCATGGGGTAAAGACCTAGAACAATTGCTTTTGTCCACTACTTATGAGGAATTTAGGAAACGTCTGAAAACACACCTGTTCCTAAAGTATCTAGACAACTGATCCTCTCTTCTCTCTCCCCTCTATAGCGATTAACTTGTTCTATTGATCACTCTCTCCTCAAAAATGGATTTTCTTTCTTCCTCCCCTCTTAAAGTCAATCAATTTGTACCTTTGCTTTATCTTTGTAAACCGCATAGAACTTCACGGTATTGCGGTATATAAGCTATTATTATTATTATTAAGCATAGGACCCTTGAGGTAGGGCTGTGGCTTACTGGTTGAGCTGCTGTCTCTGCACCCAGAGGTTGTGAGATCAAGTCCCAGTGTTGCTTCTTATGACCCTGGGCAAGTCACTTAATCTACCAGTACCCACCGCTTTAAATGTCAGCTTTGAAATCCCAAAGCAACAAAAAGGCAATATGCAAGTCTCCCATTCCCTTCCCTTCTCCTTTTAACTAAAACATGGACCTTTTTGGGTCCGCACTATTTATTTTTCAATTTTTTTTATGCGGATTATCGTATTTTCTTTATATATTGGATTCAATAAATGCCTGCGTCAAGGACATCTGTTCCACAATATTATTTTTGTCCTTACAGACTTGAATGTTCATATTCTGAGTTGGAAATCCTTTCTAAACTGCCGTTCCATGTTTTGTACACCAAAATAAAAATAAATAATGATCAAAGTTATTCAGGTCACTGGTAACAAAAGTGGAAAATATGTGAAGGAATAAATCAAGAGCAAGACAAGAAACTAGAAGAAAAAGCCTTTGCATGGGAATTTTTCAAAGAACATAGATGGAAGTGTCGACAACAAAGAAACATGACAATGGCCACAAAATGACTAATTTGAAAAAGAAACTGAGGCTGTAATTCTTACAGCATGAAAAAGAGCCATACAAACAAATGTTATGAAAGCAAAAATAGAAAAGATTAGTGAAGATGCTAAATGCTGGCTATGTAGGAAAAAGATGAAACAGCGGCTCGTGTAATTAGTGGTTGTAGTGAAATTGCTCAGACTGAGTATATAAAACATCACAATAATGTCTGTTGATTAATATACTGGCACTTAAGCAAAAAAAAAAAGGCTTTCAAGTAACTAAAAATTATTGGGAACACACAATCAAGGAGAAAGATCTAGAAAATGAGAAAGTGAAGATTTTGTGGTACTTTGAAATTTAGGTGGACTACAATTTGGAATACACCAAATGTAACAATACTAGAAGAAAAAGTTGCATGGTTTATAGAGGTTTCTCCATGAGTAGGTTTACAGATTTTACTTTAGTAAAATACAGACTCCTAGACCCACCCCTAGGCCCACAAAGTTCCACCCATCCCCACCCCATTACAACCCAGTCCCGCCCTAGCCTCGCCCCAGCCCTGCCCCCGCTGCTTGCTCTCATCAGGGAGGGCATCCACATATGCACACGCGGGTCATGTCATTGCGTGGCGTCTGCGTATGCACGTTATGATTTTGAGGAAGCTTTTCAAAACGCAGACAAAGTGCCGGATTTTGAAAGCCATCCAGACTCGAAAAGGAGGACATTTCCATGGAAATCCGGACGTTTGGTAACCCTATCCATGAGGAGACAGCTGAATGCAAGAGAAAGAACTTGGAAAAAGTCACAAAACATAGGAATCTACACACTGAAACTGAAAGACTATGGAAAAAAAATCAAAAGTAGTAGCAGAGAGAGGGAGGGGGGTAGGGGAAGTTAAAGGTCATACTCATGAGGGTGGCTTGAAAATCTTGGTAAAAAAGCAACGTAGTCTCCATCGAGGATTTATATTCTTAACCCCCCCCCTTTTTTTTTTTCAAAAATGTGGTAGAGGTTTCTACTATGGCCCAGAGCGCTAAATTCTCCGATGCTGTTCTGTCACTCATAGAATTTTTATGAGCATTGGAGCAGCATCGGAGCATTTAGTGCTTCAGGCCTTTACCATAGCTTAGTAAAAGATGACCTTATTCTAGTGAGTTTCTAGTTTTTTTAATATAGGAAAAATAACTTATGAAAAATCTGGAAACTTGCCGGACTAAGGGCTCCTTTTACTAAGCTGCAATAGTGTTTTTAGTGCGCGCAGGATTTTAGCGCACGCTAAACCTGTGCTACATGGCTAGAACTAACGCCAGCTCAACCGCTATCGCAGCTTAGTAAAAGGAGCCCTGAACGTATAGCCCTCAATGAAGACTACGTTGTGTAACTTGCTTTTTTTTTTCCAAACCTTTCAAACCACCTTTGTATAACCAGTGGTGTAATAAGAGAAGTTTGTACCCAGGCCGAAAACACGGTACCGCCGTGCCACATGCCCCCTCGCACTTCAAATCTTTGCTGGTCCCAAGCAGCAAGTGACATCAGAGGGAAGGCTGAGTAAAGCAGCTAGTAAGGGCAGTTTTACTCCACTGGCTGGTTTTAGCCCATGCATCTGCCTGCTTTCCAGTTATAGCAATACCCAACTGTGCACCACTACAATAGCCCTTATGTCTGCAGGTGTCACCTATATGTGGATTCAGCAGATATTCTATGGTTTGGGGGGCATTCACACTTTCTACCACAAGTGTACCAGTTAGAGTGGGATCTGGGCCTTGGTACCCCTCTCTACAGACCACTGCATCGACTACTAGGCTACTCTATGTACCTGCTTACTGCTCTAAGAGGAATGGCCATTATATCTGCAGCTGTTTTAAAGTTTATGATGTACTGTCACTTTCACTTAGTGGGTTGAGGGGGTGGGGGGAGGGGGGGTCAATGATCACTGAGGGATTAAAAGGAGGTCATGGATATTGCTCCAGCATCTGGTTCATTCATTCTCTCTGCCTGCTCCTTTGATTGATAGTCTAAGTATAGACATAACAGTATTCCCATCGAGCTTATGAACTTTTTCTAGATCTGGGACGCAACCTATGACCATAGGTGCAAGGTGATTCAGACTGGTAGCCCTTGAAACTATATGATCTTGTGAAAGACTACATAGACTATAATTACTGCTGAGGGGAATCATGCGATTGGAACCTACCACTAGCAATGTATTTTTATATCTGTAGTGCAGTGGTCTCAAACTCAAACCCTTTGCAGGGCCACATTTTTGATTTGTAGGTACTTGGAGGGCCTCAGAAAAGAATAGTTACCGTAATGTCTTATTAAAGAAATGACAATTTTGAATGAGGTAAATCTCTTTATAGTTTATAAATCTTTCCTTTTGGCTAAGTCTTAATAATAATATTGTCATTCATAGCTAGAGCCATACGATCAAGAAACTATTTTATTTTACTTTTGTGATTATGATAAACATACCAAGGAGGTCAAAATAGTACCTGGCGGGTCACATGTGGGCCCCGGGCCACGAGTTTGAGACCACTGCTGTAGTGGTATCTGTGTGGTACCAGTGACAATTGTGGTGGTAGTGCCAGAGTACTTGCTAACTTGGCTCTGGTATATCTCTATCTTTATAATTATTAATGTCTTCTATACAAAGTTTGATCTAAATGATTCATGTAAAATCACATTCAAAAAAACAATACATTATTTATTAAATTTTCTTTACTGTTCTCCCAGAGGAGCTCAGAATGGTTTACATGAATTTATTCAGGTACTCAAGCATTTTTCCGTGTCTATTCTGGTGAGCTCAAAATCTATCTAATGTACCTGGGGCAATGGGGGGATTAAGTGACTTGTCCAGGGTTACAAGGAGCAGTGTGGGCTTGAACCCACAACTTCAGGGTGCTGAAGCTATAGCTTTAAACACTGCGCCACACACAAGAGGCATATCCTATAAGCAGTCAGCCAGTGCTGGTGCCTCTCCTCCTTACTGGCGTCTCGTCGGGGCACACCTGGAATCTGCTGCGGATCACAGTTTGCGATACACTGGTATAGTCAGTCCCACTATGAATGAAAGACTTGGATTAACTGGGATTTACAAAGTATGTATACCAGCACAAAAAAAGGGAACTACAAATACACAAAAAGCCAATTACACCCAAAAGAAGTGTACAAGCCTGCAGAACTGGGACTTAATGTTCTTTATTCATCAGTGACCTGACACTGTCGGTGTCAGGTCAAAAGCGCGCCGGGACAAAGGCGCGCGCAGACAATTGAGCACAGCGCGGAGGCGCGCGCCGCAGAAAATTACGGTTTTTAGGGCTCTGACGTGGGAGTGTGGGGGGAACACCCCCACTTTACTTAATAGAGATCGCGCTGCGTTGTGGGAGGTTTGGGGGGTTGTAACCCCCCCACATTTTACTGAAAACTTAACTTTTTCCCTGTTTTTAGGGAAAAAGTTAAGTTTACAGTAAAATGGGGGGGTTAACAACCTCCCAAACCCCCCACAACGCCGGCGCGATCTCTATTAAGTAAACTGGGGGGGGCTCCCCAACAAAAACCCCCGTCGGAGCCCCTAAAAACTGTAATTTTCTTCGGCGCACGCCTCCGTCTTGCGCTCAGTTGTCGGCGCGCGCCTTTGTCTTTCGCGGTGTTGTCTATGAACCGACACTGTCAGTGTATCAGCTTATGGCCTGCGTCAGGGGTCTTTCAAATTATCTGTCATATGATTCGTCTATAGACTAAGGCCTCCTTTTATTAAACTGTGCTAGCAGCTTTTAGTGCCGGGAGTTGCTCCCGATGCCCATAGGAACTCTAAGAGCATCGGGAGCAGTGCTGGGCATTCAGCGCGGCTCCCTGCGCTAAAAACTGCTATTGCAGTTTAATAAAAGGGGGTATAAGTTGTCCCAATATAAAATGCCACCGCTATCAAAATCCGATTCTCTGATGCAGGCCGTAGGCCGAAACACTGACAGTGTTGGGTCACTGATGAATAAAGAACATTGTCCCAGTTCTGCAGCCATTTACAATGTATGCACACAAAATATATTGCATACAACTGGAAGATGGTGTATCCCTGAGAGAGTCATGGGTAGGTCAATGTTTTGCCTAGCACAGGTTATTGAATATTAACAATTATGGAGTATTTATTTAGTTTTAAACTACCGTATTTTCGCGGATATAACGCGCACCATTGTAAAACGCGCACAGGGGTATAGCGCGCAGAAATCACGATGATATGTACAAAAACTTTTCTATACCACGCTCAGGCATATAACGCGCATGCTGTCCGACTCTCCTTTCGCCCGCCCTGACTTTCCGTGCGCTGTCCCGACTCTCCGTTCACCCCCCCTGACTTCCGTGCACTGCCCTGACTTTCCGTGCGCTGTCCCGACTCTCCGTTCACCCCCCCTGACTTTCCGTGCACTGTCCTCCCTTGAAGTCCTGTCCCCCCTTGAAGGTCTGTCCCCATCCTGACAGCCTGATGCCCCCCCCGACGTCCGATACATCCCCCCCCCGGCAGGACCACTCGCACCCTCACCCCGAAGGACCGCCGACTCCCCAACAATATCGGGCCAGGAGGGAGCCCAAACCCTCCTGGCCACGGCGACCCCCTAACCCCACCCCGCACTACATTACGGGCAGGAGGGATCCCAGGCCCTCCTGCCCTCGACGCAAACCCCCTCCCCCCAACGACCGCCCCCCCCAAGAACCTCCGCCCGTCCCCCAGCCGACCCGCGACCCCCCTGGCCGACCCCCACGACACCCCCACCCGCCTTCCCCGTACCTTTGTGTAGTTGGGCCAGAAGGGAGCCCAAACCCTCCTGGCCACGGCGACCCCCTAACCCCACCCCGCACTACATTACGGGCAGGAGGGATCCCAGGCCCTCCTGCCCTCGACGCAAACCCCCCTCCCCCCCAGCCGACCCGCGACCCCCCTGGCCGACCCCCACGACCCCCCCACCCCCCTTCCCCGTACCTTTGGAAGTTGGCCGGACAGACGGGAGCCAAACCCGCCTGTCCGGCAGGCAGCCAACGAAGGAATGAGGCCGGATTGGCCCATCCGTCCTAAAGCTCCGCCTACTGGTGGGGCCTAAGGCGCGTGGGCCAATCAGAATAGGCCCTGGAGCCTTAGGTCCCACCTGGGGGCGCGGCCTGAGACACATGGTCGGGTTTGGCCCATGTGCCTCAGGCCGCGCCCCCAGGTGGGACCTAAGGCTCCAGGGCCTATTCTGATTGGCCCACGCGCCTTAGGCCCCACCAGTAGGCGGAGCTTTAGGACGGATGGGCCAATCCGGCCTCATTCCTTTGTTGGCTGCCTGCCGGACAGGCGGGTTTGGCTCCCGTCTGTCCGGCCAACTACCAAAGGTACGGGGAAGGGGGGTGGGGGGGTCGTGGGGGTCGGCCAGGGGGGTCGCGGGTCGGCTGGGGGGGCGGTCGGAGGTTCTTGGGGGGGCGGTCGTTGGAGGGAGGGGGGTTTGCGTCGAGGGCAGGAGGGCCTGGGATCCCTCCTGCCCGTAATGTAGTGCGGGGTGGGGTTAGGGGGTCGCCGTGGCCAGGAGGGTTTGGGCTCCCTCCTGGCCCGATATTGTTGGGGAGTCTGCAGTCCTTCGGGGTGAGGGTGCGAGTGGTCCTGCCGGGGGGGGGATGTATCGGACGTCGGGGAGTCGGCCGGGCAAGAGGGCTTGGGCTCCCTCTTGCTCCGATCGTGGATGCGGGTGCGGGTGGGAGCGCGTGCGAGCGGTCGTTCGGGGTGGGGGTGCGAGCGGTCCTGCTGGGGGGGTGAATCGGGCGTCGGGCGGGGTGGGAACTATGTTTAAAAACTTTTCTATACCGCGCTCAGGCATATAACGCGCGAGGGGTATGCGCGGTACGTAAAATCACGTATAACGCGCGCGTTATATCCGCGAAAATACGGTACTTATATCCTAAGTGGTTTACATTCAGGTACTTTATCATATTTCCCTATCTGTCCTGGTGGACTCAAACTCTAGTGTACCTGGGGCAATGAAGGAATTAAGGGCTCCTTTTACTAAGCTGCGATAGCAGTTTTAGCGCACGCTTAGTGCACATAGAATTGCAGTGCGCGCTAGACACTAATGCCAGCATTGAGCTAGCGTCAGTTCTATCTGCATAGCATGGGTTTAGCACACACTAAAATTCTGCACGCGCTAAAAACGCTATTGCAGCTTAGTAAAAGGAGCCCTAAGTGACTTGCCCGGGGTCACAAGGAGCAGTGAGGGATTTGAACCCACAACCTCAGGGTGCTAAGACTGTAGCTCTAACCACTGCGCCACACACTCCCACAGCAGTAAGAGTAGGTGTTTGTGCCTAAATATAGGCGCTTAACTGTGGACTTCTATTAGCATTCTGTAATAATAATTGCGTGCACATTTGCTGTTACCCTCCATACGCTAGATTTTCATTATGATCTAATCCAAGTTGTAAGTAAGTTCACTGTCCAACCATGTTACACTCCTCCCTCCGTATTCGTGGTTTCAGTATCTGCGAATTTGGTTATTTGTGGTTTGTGGGCCCAGGACCCCCCCTAGTAAATTGCTCCGTCCCCTACCTCCCCAGATCTTACCGGGAGCGATCTTCCTACATGGACAAGCAGCCGGAGAGCTGGGGCAGCGATCAAAGTTACAGGAGGATCCGGAGAAGGTGCCTTGTTATTCACCCCAGCCCTGCGCCCTTCTGCCATGGATCTGCACCTTAAACCTGAAATGAGCCAGCCCGTGATGGTGGAGGAGAGCCTGCAGACCGGCGGATGCAGCTCCGGTTGCCCCCGCACTTCAAGCCCCTGAACGTGCAGGTCGAGGTCCGCAACACCACTTGTCACATCGTGCTGCACGCCGACCACCTGGCCGTGCACGGACCTTACTCGGTGGTCTAGCGGTGACGCAGGGCAGAAGCAATCTTCCTATGCTCCTGCCCCGTGCAAAGCTGTCATCAAACTGGCTGCCGTGAGTTCCCGTTGTAGTCTCGAGACTAAAACGGGAACTCATGGCAGCCATTTTGATGACGGCTCTGCACAGGGCAGGAGTGTAGGAAGTTCGCTCCTACCCTGCATCACCGTTAGACCACCAGGTAAGGTCCAGAACGCAGGTAGGAGGCGGGGTGGGTCATTCGCCAAAAGCTATTCGCAAATTTTACCACAACAGTTATTCGCAACTTTTCCAAATTTGCAGGCCGGCGCTGCCACTAACCCCCGTGAATACTATTCGTTTAGATGTATAGTTTGCTCTCTTTGTTTCTTTTGGAAACTAGGAGGCACTTAGTATAGCAGTCATCTAATAACTAGGTTTGTGGCCAAGGAAATACGTTCAGCGGCAGCATGCCTACACTTCAATGTCACAAGGATTGCAGGTCTTGCACTATCAAAGCTTATTAATGCCACAAAGAAAACAGGTTTGTGAAAGGTGAAAACCGTCCATTGCAAATGTGAAGTACATAACCTATCTTGCTTTTTAGGCTTAGCAGCATCATGCAGGTGGGGAAGAGGTCCAAATATCATTAAAGTGTGCCATTTCATCTAGTTTAATATTTAGATATATTGTTTCTGTGCAGTAGTTTTCAGGTTACTCAGCATGAGAGCAAATGTCATGTAGGTGGCTTCCTTTCATTAGTATACTTTTTGCATAATATCAATTTACTTAAATGTTGGCTACATTTGGGTTTTCATTTCATTCTGTTAAACAAAGTATATAATTAAATATAATTATATATCATAGGCTTGATGCTTAGAACAGCAGTATGTAAAGTAATAGGGAATATAAAATTTATATTTAGAATATCCCCAGTGATCACTTATATGAAAGATTTTTTGTACAGTATTTCCTTTCCTAAGGAATATGCTGGTGGAGGCAGGGCAGGATTAATTTGTTGAGGGCCCCTAGGCACACAAGTACACTGGGCCCCCTGCCTCACCCTACCTCACCATGCCCCGCCCCTGCCACGGACCCCTTTATTTACCCATTTTCTTATTTACTTCTTTATTTCCACTTTCTTTCTTTTCTTTTTTTAATTCAAAACAAAGAACAAAGATTACCATGCCAGTGCCAGTGTAGTTTTTCTTCTATGCAACCTCCAAACTTCTCTGAACAAATCTCCCCTTCCTTCCTAGAGGAAGAGATCTTCAACTGGCAGGGCTTTGGGAAGTCCACCAATTTATATTTTGCATATGGGTAGGAGGCATGGGGCAAGAAAATTTAGTGGCCATCATTTTATTGGACTACTAATACATTTCTCACTTAGCTTTCAAAGGTTAAAACCTCTTTCTTCAGGTCAGTAAACTATACTGCTGTTACAGTATCCTTGTCCTGACCTGAGGAAAGGAGTTATGGTCTCTGAATTAGTAAAAACTGTATTAAAATAAGTTCAATAAACAGGATTACCCTTATTTTCCATTTTCTACTAATAAACAATTATCAACAGAGCTACAATAATACTTTATCCTAAAGCAAAAAGAAATAAACCCCCCAGCAGAAGCTTTTAAGTCTTTTCTTTGTATTTTACTGCAAAGCTCCCTATAGTTTCTTTTTCTTTCTTCCTCCTAATTGAGGTCTAAGGAAGAGTTAGGTTTCATAATAATTTTTATTTAAATGTTATAATGCTTTATGATAATTTTGTTGGAACATGACTCTGTATTCCTATAGCAAGTAGTTTATACTTGTAAAAGTATGTTAAATTCAATAAAAAAATTTTTTTTTAAAAATTAACCCCCCCCAGCAGAAGGAGTGCCAAATTCCTTCTGCTAGAACCCCTGAACCACCCAACCATGATAGGCAGGAAGGATGCCCACTCAATCCTGCCAAAAATAACCCAAAACATCCTTACCCAACTGCAATAGGCAGGGGAGCCACATGGGAGGAGCTTTAGGTATCTCGCCAATCAGAGTCTTAGGCCCCTCCCAGTGCATCCCAGAATACACTGGGAAGGAGGCATAAGACTCCAGTTGGCCCAGGTGCCTAAGGTCCCTCCTATGGGAGGGGCCTTAGGCATTTAAGCCAATCAGTGCCTTAGGCTTCTCCCCGGTGCATCCCAGAATGTATCAGGAAGGGGAAGGCCTGCCATTTTCCAGTGGTGGGCCTGCTGGCTAGAAGATGTATGCCTCCCTCCAGCTGAACCTTCTGTTTACAGAGTATGGGGGGAGTTGGGGATGGGTGGTGGTCTCCCCTTTAGGGGGATCACTGGGTGGGTGGAGGATCGGCAGGTGGAAGGGTGGATGGTTGGTTGCTGGGTGTGTGTGTGGGGGTGTGTGTTGGGGTGTTCTGGCAGGAGGCAGTGGGCATCCCTCCTGTTTATTGCAGTTGAGGGTGGGGGTGTTGTGGCAGGACAGAGTGGGCATCCCTCCAGTCTATCGCGGTTGGGTGGAGGAGTGTTTCGGGGGGGGGAGGGGTGTTCTGGCAGGAGTAATTCAGCAGTCCTCCTTGCGGGGATTGCTTGGGGGTTCTGTCAGGAAGAATTGGGCATTCCTGCTGGCGGATGCTTTAGGGGGGATGCTTTGGGGAGGGTGGCAGGAGGGAGTGGGCATATTCTTTCCGACTAAATTCATGGGGGGGGGGTCATGGGTTCCCTGCTACTGTGGTTGCTGCTGAGATGATAATGGCAGGGAGATTCCCTTGCCACGATCAGCTCAGCGGCAACGTGATTCTCTATCAGACACCTGTGACATAGACACCGGTTAGAGAATTAGGGTGGTTAGTCGGGATTAGATAAGATTACTGTAAACGGGGTTAGGCAGACAGACATGATTCTATAATGGACAGATGCAATTCTATATAGGACGTCCATGTGCGATTCTCAAAAGCCATGACAGCCAGTAACATGGATGTCGGTTAGAGAATCGGGTTCTTTTTAGGCGGGCTTAGGTGCGATTCTGTAGTGTATAGGATGCCCCTCGGCTTCTGAGACCGGGCATCCTATACAGAATCCGGGCCTTAGTGATTAGTCTGAATTCAAGGCCAGAATCCTTTTGCATTAACTTTGGGGAATCAATCCAAATATTTTCTATCCACCTATAGCCCTCTTGAATCTTTTAGAAATAGACTCCTTTAAAATTTTTGATCACTTGAATATCAGCGTGCTTGTGAAATGCATGTTGTTTTGGACAATCATCCATGTGCACCCAAATGGAAAATTCAACTGTTTTATGTGACCACATATCAAATATTTACTTACTGCAAAGCAACAAATCAGGCAATTTTTGATCTCTCTTTCAATAAATACAATTTCTGATCCAATGTTGCATATGTGCTATTTAAATGGTTTGAATTCTTCACACATAGCATATCTGATGATATATTAAACTTATTTTCTTTCATTTAAGAATCAATAAAAATACTACATTATAAACCAATAATGTAGCATAGCACAATTGACAAAACCTGTCTACGCTCCCCTGAAGGGGAACCCAGGACTTGAATGTCAAGCTGTGAATATAGTATAGATACCACAGAAATTTGCATTCTTTCCTGATATCAAGCATTCTCTTTGCATTATAAGGATCATAAAGAAAATTTGATCTGTAAATTCTGGTTAAGGAGAGAAGTGGTTAGTGAGGTTAATGCTTTTTTTTTATTTTATAATCCTTGGGAAACTAATCCATGCACTG
This sequence comes from Geotrypetes seraphini, assembly GCF_902459505.1. Taxonomy (NCBI): domain Eukaryota; kingdom Metazoa; phylum Chordata; class Amphibia; order Gymnophiona; family Dermophiidae; genus Geotrypetes; species Geotrypetes seraphini. The sequence goes on along the minus strand of NC_047089.1, from coordinate 170,502,217 downwards.
ATCCAAAGTAAAATGGTTCCAGCTAAATTCAGCAGATTCATGCTCCTGTGCACAGTTCAGAAAAATAGCATGGCTGACAGAAAGACCAAGCAAAGACGTTAGCATAGCATTAGCATGAATTGTAAAACTGAAAGCGTGTCGGAATAAAAAGCTTTTTTTAAAATTGGCTTCTTAATGTTTGAATTGAAGGCAAATAAAATCAAGAGTACATATGAAAGCTTGTGTGAACTGACTTGTCAGTTTGATTTGAGGTGAGTAATCGAAGAGCAAGAGATAATAGCACGGCATAGGTTTTTTTTTATCATAAAAATATTAATGTTGCATTTGCTAAAGGCTCTATAGGATGGCAACTATAAAGTTAGTGAAACAGTATCCTAATGTAAAGCATCACAGAATTACTTACAGTATATACAGTATATCTTATAGAAATATAGAAACATATAAAAATGAAGGCACATGAAGACCATATGGCCTATCTGGTCAGCCTATCTATGCCAGTGGTCTCCAGTGCATGGCCCCAGAGCTGCATTGGCCCCCCAAGTCTTCCATTGTGGCCCTCAAACAGTTGGCTGAAATACACTAATTAGAAGTTAATTAGGGCTTGTCTGGAGCCCATCGGTAACGGGGGTTGAGCTGCACACCCAATGTGGGAAAATGGCAGGCTTTGTTCCTTGTGTGTTGGGGGGGAGGAGGGGGGGCAGGGCTGGAGTGGTTTAGAGTGGATCAGAATTTGAGTTCTGGCAGTTTCTGATAGAGTGAGGCCAGCCTGACTCGAGACTGTATGTATAAAAAAATTATTTGAATGTGGTGGGAGGTCACCTCCAATGGAAGCCTTCCTTTTAAGTGTTCAGGGTGAGGGTTTTATACAGCACCCCTCTGAGGTCAGGAAATTTCCTTCCTGCTCCTTGGAGGTGACCAGATTGATTTTCCCACAGTTCTAGTTTGGAAATAATATGGTTAATTTATTTTGGTTGTTGCAGCTGGGGAGGGGGGGGGGGGGGGAGGAGAGGAGATACCTGAGCAAGGGTGCATTTAAAGGAGGTCCTTTGAACAGGCCTCAATTTTCATCTGGTCGTGAAGGTTTGTGCATTATAGCACCTAAATTCAGTCCAGGTGTCCTGCATTAGTCCAATCATAGATATCGCTCATAAACATGACATCAAAATCCACTTATGCTGATGACCTCCAGCTGCTGCTCCCTCTAGGTGAAAACCGATCTTCCCAGCTCTCCAATCTCCAACACTGCCTCTCCATCTTAAAGAACTGGATGACCGCCAACAAACTCCAGCTGAATACCTCAAAAACCGAACTCCTCTGGATAAGGAAAAGAAGCACCAACTTCATCTGCCCGACAATAACCTGGGAATCAACCTCCCTAACAGCAAAGGACCAGGTACGTAACCTCGGGGTGATACTGGATGGCCACCTATCCCTCTCGGCCCACATCTCACAGGTAGTCTTCACCTCCTTCTATTACCTACAACAACTCCGAAGGATTAAACCTTACCTCTCCAAACCCAACTTAACCCAACTCATCTACTCCTGTGTACTCTCAAGATTAGACTATTACAGCTCTCTATTCAACGGCATCACCACAAAGGAACTCAAATGGCTCCAACGGGTCCAAAATGCAGCAATCCGACTGCTATATAATCTCAACTATTGCGACCCCCACCTTTCCAGCTCTCCAAGCAGAACACTGGCTACCTATTAGGAAACTCTGCATTTTCAAAGCTCTAATAATTACTCACAAAAGATTCCACAACATAACCCTGTGACAAACGGACGTCTTTCCCAAGGTTTCGCCACAGGGAAATTAAGGAAAGTATATAAACCCCAGTGCAGAAGGGCTGACCAGGTCAGTGCCCAGGACAATAAACCAGCTGACTACCTGGTGAGTGACAATGTAATGGAAATAGAGCAGGAAGGCTTAGACTTACCTGAAGCAGTTCCAGAGCCAGGCAGGAAGAAGCTGCCTTGCTATTGTCCATTGCCTGTAAGGCAGAAAGCTCACAAGCAATTTCCCCTCAGAGAAACGGCATGGGCTGAGGAAGGAATTCCCTTCCCCCATCCAAAGGCAAGGGGGAGTGGTTCTTCCCCTCAGTTTAAAGCCAGGCTCGTTAGAGAGCAGAGGGAGGAAGGAGGAGGAACAGAACGAGGCTTGGCAGCAGAGCAGAGGCAGGACGGGGCTGAGCAGTTCCTCAGCACTGACTGGGAAATGACTGAGGAACAGGCTGGTAATTTGGCCACTGAATTCTTTCCCCCAGAACCCATGGTGTTGGAGGAAAGTGGGGCTATACAGGAAAGCTGGCCAGAGGAAATGGAGAGCTGAATATCCTGGGAAAGGTCTGTGAACAGAGGTTTTGTCTTGGCTGTATTTCTCTGCTTGCTCTGTGAACTAATGACTGTGGGAGTTACTAGGGAAATAATCCTGTACTGCAATTTTACATGCTGTTTTGCTGGAGTTTGGAAAGGCTACAGTAATCTCCTCTTCAGGTTATGTTCACAGCTGAACCAAACGCCAGGGTATAATGATGGCTAGTTTAAAGCCCAGAATTTCCTGACTTCCACACTCCGTGAAAGGGCCCAGCTGTAAAGATAGTGCCTTAGCAACTAACTAATTCAATTAGTCTGCCTGCCTGTAGGATAAGGAAATTAACCCTCTCAGGGAAAAGCCTGCTCGGGACTAGGGAGAAAGTTCAACCCAGCTAGAGAGAGTGAATGCACTGCAGGACAGCACAACATATTCCTCAGTCACAAACAGGAATGCCTCTTCTGTCAAAGCTACAGGAGAAAGTTATTTGGGTTAACTGTTTCGCTGCCTAGCCTCATGGCATATTAAGGACTGTATGTGTTTTACCAATCAAGCCCAGAGCTGCTGGCTTGGTGATCAGGAATGAAATGAACTTTTTCTGTTATTTTTGTATGATGTTCATGCTACCAGGAAAACCTGGAGTGGCACAGTAATTCCACGGCCGGTGGCCGAATAAAAGCTTATGTTTTCACCAAGGCCATTCTGACAAAGTGTGATTTTTCAAAACCCTTGGAGAATAAGCTTAGTTGGGCATTTGCCAGGGACTACCAACTTGAAAGGTGACCCTAATTCTAAAGGGACCACGCCAGTAACAAGCTTCAGGTCGCTACCCGACAACTCAAGGTGTTCTCGGAGAGCGTGGGTGTGACAACCCCCACATACATAGCTTCCAAACTATAACAGTACACCCACAATCTCCCCCTTCACTCAGCCACGGAAAGACGACTGTGTATCCCACAAGGGAAATCTCTCCAGATGGAAACGGCCCAGAAATGCTCATACAGTCATTTCATCCCTCAGCGCTGGAACCAGTTGCCTGATCAGATAAGATCTCAGAGCTCACTAATGACATTCCGAAGCACAGTGAAAACCCTCCTTTTCAGCTAAACAGACTCCGACAGACTGCCTCCCTTTCTCTTCCCTCCTCTGAGCCTCTTAATCTCTATGAATTTTCAACATTTTTCCCCCTATGTACCCACTACCCTTTGACTAGTCATGAACCTCATTTCTGTAAAATGTCTGCATTGTGAATGTTCTTATGTAACCCGTTCTGAGCTTTGGGGAGGACAGCCTAGAAATCAAAATCAATCAATCAATAAATACTTGCTCTTGCTGTTAATGGCAGTGCATATTACCTGTTTGGTTCGCATTATAGGACTAATTGCTGATAAGACGGTGGTCAGGTTGGTGGTTTGTTCATTTAGAAACACAGAAAGATGATGGCAGATAAAGGCCAAATGGCCCATCTAGTCTTCCCATCCGCAGTAACCATTATCTCTTTCTCTCTCTGAGAGATCCCACGTGCCTATCCCAGGCCCTATTGAATTCAGACAGTCTCTGTCTCCACCACCTCTTCTGGGAGACTGTTCCATGCATCTACCACCCTTTCTGTAAAAAAAGTATTTCATTAGATTACTCCGGAGCCTATCACCTCTTAACTTCATCCTATGCCCTCTTTAATTTGCTTGGGTGTATTGATTTATGTATCTAAGTAATAAATGAAGCTATGACCCATTTTTATACCAAATAACAGAATGATAAGTATAAGGTAAATGACCAGAGGGGTGCTGGTCTCACATACCCCATTGTTTATACACACAATTTGTTAAACACATTTTATAAAGTTGTGTGCATAAATATTATAGAATGGATCTCAAAGGGGGCATGGGCGAATCATGGGTGTATCTATAAGTTACATGAACTGTTATAGAATATGCCTGTGCCTGTGTGCATTTACACCAGGTTTGAATCATGGGAATGGATGCTGTGCATATTCTATCATAAGAACATTACTGGGACAGATCGAAGGTCTATCAAGGCCAGGATCCTGTTTCCAACAGTGGCCAACCCAGGTCCCAAGTACCTAGCTAGATCCCAAGTAATAAAACAGATTTTATGCTGCTTATCCTAGGAATAAGCAGTGGATTTCCCGAAGCCATCTCAATAATGGCCTATGGACTTCCCTTTTAAGAATTTATGCAAACACTTTTTAAGCCCCGCTAAGCTAACTGATTTCACCACATTCTCCAGCAATAAATTCCAGAGTTTAATTATTGTGCATGTTGTATGAAGAAATATTTTCTCTGGTTTGTTTTAAACCTACTACTTAGTAGCTTAATCACATGTCCTCTAGTCCTAATATTTTTTCAAAGAGTAAACAAGCGATTCACAATCATTTACCCTTTGCATTCCTCTCAGTATTATATAGACCTTTATCTTATCACCCCTGAGTTGTCTCTTCTCCAAGTTGAAGAGCCCTAGCCACTTTAGCCTTTCTTCATAGGGAAGTCATCCTAAACCTTTTATTATTTTTGTTGCCCTTCTCGGTACCTTTTCTAATTCCGCTATATCTTTTTTGATATATGGCAACCAGAACTGCACACAGTATTTGAGGTGTGACCATACCATAGAGTGATACAAGGGCAGTATAACATTTTCAATATTTTCCATTCCTTTCCTGATAATTCCTAACATTCTATTTGTTTCCGTAGCTGCTGCCGCACATTGAGCTGAGGCTTTCACAGTATCTTCAACAATGACACCTAGATCCTTTTCTCTCCCATCATCGACCATGTCAAACTCAAAATGCGGTTAATAGAAAGTATTAAGCATGTTTTGTTGGGGGGTGTTTTCAGCGCAGATTTCTTTGGCACCATTTGTATAATTAGGTCCATTATGGAGATTTCCTCCTGTGTCTCAACACTGAATATTGGGATGAAGAGAGGCTAAAATGGCTAGAGCTCTTCAGCTTGGAGAAGACGGCTCAGGGGTAATATGATAGAGGTCTATAAAATAATGAGTGGAGTAGAAAGGGTGAATCGCTTGTTCACTCTTTCCAAAAATATTAGGACTAGGGGACATGCGATGAAGCTACTAAGTACATAATGATTGAGTACCAGAGTAATTTGTAATCCACACAGAACTGTAGGATATGCAGAATATAGATTTAAAACAAACCAGAGAAAATATTTCTTCACACAATGTGTAATTAAACTCTAGAATTTGTTGCCGGAGAATGTGATGAAATCAGTTAGCTTAGCAGGTTTTAAAAAAAGGTTTGGATAATTTCCTAAAAGAAGTCCATAGACCATTATTGAGATAGCTTGGAGAAATCCACTGCTATGATAAGCAGCATAAAATCTGTTTGCTACTTGGGATCTAGCTAGGTACTTGGGACCTGGGTTGGCCACAGGATACTGGGTCTGATGGACCTTCAGTCTGTCCCAGTATGGCAATTCTTATGTTCTCATGTCAACAGACTTTGAATTTGCTCTGTTTAAATTGCTGAATGCCATGGTATTGAAAGCATTAGTGTAATGCCAAGTCCATAGCATTTCTCAACAGCCAGGGAATCCCCACTATAATATGCAATAAAAATAAAGCCAGGGGTTAATATCTAATTAAAATCTGGCACTGCTTATTAGCCTGATATTCTCTATGGATTTAGATTGAAAACCTATTTTAAATATAGTAACTTCATGTGCATCCGATAGGAACACAAACAATTTTTCTTTCTTCTTTCAATTTCTTTTTATTTTGCCAAAAACAAAAGTTCTATGAGACTAAAAAGCCTTTCATTAATCAGTGATACAAGCTAGGATTTGCACCAGGCAAGAATTCATCTGCAGGGACGAGAAGTTGATTCTTTAAAGCTATTGCAACGCAGCTGCCATGCAGAAATGAGCTGGGAATAAAACAAGTCTGAAGACATTTTTTTTTAGCTATTCATTTTAAGTGTGAATGATACTGTTTGTGCCAGCTTCGGAAATAGACCCACGAAGCGGTTCTCTTAGTGCCTTTTTCAGATATTACACTACCCATTCCAAAGTACCATCTTCTGTTCTACATAATTCCTGAGCCAAGCGAACGGCTGAATTTGAAAATAGTTATCTATGGCATTTTAATTCTCGAGCAGCAAAAGAGATTTTCAGGCTACAGGTGGGGAAGGATATTTTGTCCTGGACTGTAGAGATTTCCTGCTGTGCAAAATTATTTCTGTGCACCTAATTTCCCCCAGTACATTACGCCACTGGCACACACAAGCAATGAATGTGGTCTTGTAAAATTTCTGCTTAATTTAATTCTGAGGCAGCTCATTTTCAGTGGCATGATGACTCCGGTCTAATGTCTAGCCGATTTTTGTTTTAGAGAAGGGTCTATTTTGCAAGCGATCTCTGATTTCCTTACTAATGGCTAATATTGTTCAGCCACACAGTCACTGGCCAAGAAACATAATACCGTTCTGTTAGTATTCTATTTTTAATCTAGTGATAACAGCCAGTTGTGATGCCTGTTGAAATGGAATGGGGAAGAATACGGGCAAGTATCTACTTGGATATTTTTTAAAAATGACACTTAAACCCCCCCTCTTTTACGAACACATAGCGCGGTTTATCCTCTCCAAACTTGACTATTGTAATGCCATTTACCTATGCTTAACAAAAAAAAGCCTCCAAAGACTCCAGCTTATTCAGAACACGTCAGCCAAGCTGATTTTTGCAAAACGTAAATCTGACCACATCTCCCCACTCCTGGCCAATCTTCATTGGCTCCCAGTGATTTCCAGAGTCCAATTCAAATGCTCTTGCCTGGATTTTAAGATTATTCACGGCATCCTTCCTTCCCTAATCCCACTTTCTTTCAACTCCTCGTGCCCTGACTCCACCAGGACCGCCCATAAATTAAAACTATCCTTCCCCTCCCTACATGGTATTGTCCATGTAGGTAAACTGGGAAAATCACTTCTTTTCAAAATCACAGGTCTCTGGAATGACCTTACTATCCCGCTGCGGAACCTGAGCTCCCTCCATTTATTCCGCAAGCAACTAAAAACCTGGCTCTTCTCTAACATGTAATTCTTTTCCCTTACTTTTCCACTCGATTTATAAACTTATGTAAATCTTTTCCTACCCTTTCTCATTTTTAAGTTCTTGTAAACCGTGCCGAGCTCTACATCCGTGGAGATGATGCGGTATATAAACTTAAGGTTTAGTTTAGTTTAGGGTTTTAGTGCTGGCAGCAGCAGTAACTGCTCCGCTCATAGAATTCCTATGAACGTCAGAGCAGTTACGCTAAAACCCGCGCTATGCGTTCGTGAAAGAGAGTGTTACATGCCAAATGCCTTAATATTGATCAATGGTTTTCACAAGTAGCCATGCCAAATAGACAGTGAAGTGTCCCTTAGATGAAATAAAAGCTGGAGGCTAGGAGGGTAGAAGCCACAATTTTACTGAAAGACCAAACACGGGCTGTGTTTCGGAATATTAGGCTTCCAGCGATGTTCAAACAATAGCGATTCGACAAGTAGGGCAGTGTGGTCAAGCTTGGCATCCTGGAGATTGGCATAATTCAAAGTAAAAGGTGTACCGGTCCAAAGCTACTTTTAAAACACCAAATGGCACCAAACTTTGATAAAATGTCAATTTCACTATGCACATGTTTATAAGAGTTTTGGACTAGCTTTTTAATTTGAATTATGCCAGTCTCAAGGACGCTGTGCTTGACAGCACGTTCCTACTTGTTGAATTTCTATTGTTTGGACATTGCTGGAAGCCTAATCTGTGATATTTATTTATTCATTCATTTTTATAGCCCGTGCTCCCCAGGAGCCCAGAACGGGCTACAAGGATACATACACAAAGTTTTCAGGAACACAGATGCGTACATTACAGAGTCAATAACATGCTACAGGATCAAAACACAAAGCTATAGAATCAATAACTTATAACTTATAGAGAATGTGACTAAACACATGCTTTGCAGAATCTAAGAAAATAAATCATAGAGTCACGAATGGGTATTAACATATCTGCAGTGAACGGTAGAAGAACTGGTTGGCAGGCTCAGGTGTTCTGAGGTAAGGTACGTCGTAGCAAGGTCTGTTAAAGTTTGAGACCAGAATTGATCCGGTCCATGAAAAGAAGCGTCTTTACCTCTTTCCAGAAGGTCAGTAGGTTATCAATTGCCCTAATGTCAGGAGAGAGTTGATTCCATAATTTAGGTATGCTATATGAATATGATCGCTTTCGGGCTGTCTCCCGGTGGAGGCTGTTTGCTGAAAGATTGGAAAGTCTGAGTTCCCATTGTGAATGGAAGGACCGCTGAGAGTGGTATATTGGGAGATCATTATTGACCCCTGACTCAGGCAATATGATGAAATCTAGATCTTAATTGATGCAACAGCATTTAAGATTTGGCGAGAATGGCTCTAAGTACATTTTGCAGTGAATCTTTGGCTGATTTTGTAGTGCTGGACTATCATTGTTTTGGATTACAAACTCTACATAAACCGGCTGCAAGATAAGCGTAACTGATCGCGTGCAGTGAATTGTTTTGCAAAGACTGCTTAGTGAAGTTTATACAGCTTTAAGAATACTCTAACACAGTTTAAGAACATAAGAATAGCCTTACTGGGCTAGACCAATGGTCCATCAAGCCCAGTAGCCCATTCTCATGGTGGCCAATCCAGGTCACTAGTACCTGGCCAAAACCCAAGGTGTAGCAATATTCCATGCTACCAATACAGGGCAAGCAGTGGCTTCCCCCCATGTCTTTCTCAATAATAGACAATGGACTTTTCCTCCAGGAACTTGTCCAAAACTTTCTTAAAACCAGCTACGCTATCTGCTCTTACCACATCCTCTGGCAGGAGAGAGCAGGAGAAAAGCAGCTACAGAGAGAGGCAGAGGGAGAGAGAAGCCAAAGGGGGAAAAAAGCAGATAAAAGAACAGGAGAGAGAAGCAGAGGCAGGAGACCAAGAGGGGAATTGGTGAGAGTTAGCTCCACACCCCCCCGACATCCACCACCAAAGCTCCGCCTTAAAAGGGGAGGGACCAATGGAGCAGAGTTGATCTGACTCTGAGCAGGAGAAAAGCAGCTACAGAGAGAGGCAGAGGCAGAGAGAACAAAAGGGGGAAAAAAGCAGATAAAAGAGCAGGCGCAACCACAGCAGACCCAGAAGGCATCTGCAGCAGACCGGCAAGCAGACAGCAATGGAAGCAGCAGACGGAAGCAAGATGTTGAGCTACCCTGTTTTCTGCACCGTCTGCCATATGTATGACTACCTCCCCTCTGGGAGGTGGTCTTACGTATGCGCCCGATGCGGAGAACTGGAGAGCCTGAAGAGACAAGTCAGACTCCTGGAGGGCAAAATATTGGAACTGGAGGCACTTCAAGCAGGGGAGGAGGGAGACAGAGATGCAGAGAACGTCCAGACAGAGGAAGCAGAGAACAAGACAGAAGATACCATCAAGGAAGAAGTCCGAGAGCTGGAGAAGTTCATAGAGGAGGCATACAGAGAGGCCATGGAAAATCACCAGCAATAGTGGAACTGCCGAAAGACACCAACAGAGAGTGTGGACCACCTGACAGACAACCACCAGGAAGAAATGGGTGATACAGTAGCGAGAACGAAAGATACGGACCTGCAGCAGGAGAGATGGACATACACCAGGGACACTAACCTGAGGCTGGAGAATCAGGAGAAGATAGAGAGGACAGCAATCGTCGTGGGCGACTCCATCATCAGACAAGTTCACAGCCACAAAGCGGGAGGAAGGCTTGATCGGCTGGTGACCTGCCTACCGGGAGCCAAGGTAGAAGACATAGTGAGCCGCATCGACAGGATCCTCAACAGTGTGGAAGAAGAAGATACGGCGGTGGTGATCCATGTGGGGATGAATAGCATGAGCAATAGGAACTACAACAGGGAAGTACTGAAGGACCAGTTCCAGATGCTAGGAAGGAAGCTGAAGGCCAGAACGCAGAGGATAGCATTCTCGGAGATCCTGCAGGGCAGATGAGAAGAGGCAGATGGAGCTGCAAGCAGTCAACACGTGGATGTGGTGCTGGTGTGAGGAAGAAGGATTCCACTTCATGTGCAACTGGACAACGTTCTGGGGGAAGAGCAAGCTCTACAGGAAGGATAGACTCTACCTCAGCAGAGATGGAACGAGGCTACTTGCAAGCAACATCAAGAGAGAAGTGGGAAAGTTTTTAAACTAGGAAGAAGGGGAAAGCCGACAATCGACAGAGAGAGAGAGTCGATGGTTCAGGAACCGGTATACCCAGAGGATACCGTGCAAGAAGATAGAGGGAAAGATTCACCGGATTACAGGCAAGAGAGATCGAAAATGACACAAGAGAGAAGGAATGCAAGAAAGGAAAAAGCTGCAAATTCAAGTGTATGTAAACAAACGCAAGGAGCCTTACAAATAAGATGGGTGAATTAGAAGCCATAGCACAAAAAGATAACGTTGACATCATAGGCATCACGGAAACATGGTGGACTGAGGAAAATATCTGGGACACTGTGCTACCGGGATACAAACTATACCGCAGAGACAGAGTGGCTCAAAAAGGTGGGGGCATTGCCATATATGTCAAAGAGGAAATTGAATCTGCTTGAGAGAACACGTCATAACTGACGGATAAGTTAGAGTCTCTATGAGTCAAAATTCCAGGAACAAATGGCCTGGAAACGAAGATCGGCATCTACTACCGACCCCCAGGGCAGTCCAAAGAAATTGATGGAGAAATGACAAGACGAGATTAAACGCAACTGCAAGGGAGGCAACACAGTTATCATGGGTGACTTCAACTATCTGGCAATAGACTGGAACCTAGGCACCTCCGGCAGCATTAGAGAGACCAAGTTCTTGGATGCTGTAGGCGATTGCTTCCTGGAACAACTTGTCAAGGAATATACTAGAGGAAATGCAATTCTGGACTTAATTCTAAATGGCCTGCGAGGACCAGCACAAGATGTAGAAGTAGAAGGGACGCTGGGAAGCAGCGATCACAATATGATCCGCTTTGATCTGGACGCAGGGGAGAAACATCGGTCCAAAACGACAGCCACGGCACTGAACTTCCGAAAAGGGAATTACAAAGGGATGAGACTCATGGTAGGGAAGAAGATTAAGAAGAGGATAAGCACTGTAAAAACGCTAGAGCAAGCTTGGTCCCTTTTTAAGGACACAGTCACCGAGGCGCAAAATCTATATATACCGCATATCAACAAGGGATCCAAGAGGAAAAAGAACAAAGAACCGACGTGGCTCACTGTAGAGGTGAAGGAAGCGATCAGAGACAAGAAAACTTCATTTAAGGAATGGAAAAGGTCAAAAACGGATGAAAACTGGAACAAGCACAAACAACATCAACGCAGGTGCCATAAGGCGGTAAAAGGGGCCAAAAGAGACGAGGAAAAAATAGCCAAGGAGGCGAAGAACTTCAAGCCGTTCTTTCGATATATTTAGGGGAAACGACCCGCAAAGGAAGTGGTGGGACCGTTGAATGACCATGGAATAAAGGGAGCGCTAAAGGAGGACAAAGCAATCTCTGACAAACTGAACATATTTTTTTGCATCTGTATTTACTGAAGAAGATGTACACAGCATACCGGAACCCACCAGGCTATATGCTGGAAACGAAGATGGAAAGCTGACAGGATTGACGGTCAGTCTAGAGGAGGTATGTAGGCAGATTGATAGGCTTAAGAGCAATTAATCCCCGGGACCGGATGGCATCCATCCGAGGGTCATCAAGGAACTGAGGGTGAAATACTCACATGGATTAAAAACTGGCTGGAGCATAGGAAACAGAGAGTGGGGGTAAATGGACAATACTCGGACTGGAAGAGCGTCACCAGTGGGGTGCCGCAGGGCTCGGTGCTTGGACCCGTGCTCTTTAACATCTTTATAAATGATCTGGACATTGGTACGACGAGCGAGGTGATTAAATGTGCGGATGATATGAAGTTATTCAGAGTAGTAAAGACGCAGGGGGATTGCGAAGATCTGCAACGTGACATAATCAAGCTCGAGGAATGGGCTTCGACATGGCAGGTTCAACGTGGATAAGTGTAAAGTGATGCATGTCGTTAGTGAAAATCTCATGCACGAATACAGGATGTCCGGGGCGGTACTTGGAGAGACCTCCCAGGAAAGGGACTTGGGAGTTCTGATCGACAAGTCGATGAAGCTGTCCACACAATGTGCGGCGGCAGCAAAAAGGGCAAACAGAATGCTAGGAATGATAAAGAAGGGGATCACGAACAGATCAGAGAAGGTTATCATGCCGCTGTACCGGGCCATGGTACGCCCTCACCTGGAGTACTGCGTCCAGCCCTGGTCGCCATACATGAAGAAGGACATGGTACTACTCGAAAGGGATTCAAAAAGAGAAAAGATTAACTAATAATAATAAGATCCACAAAAAAGTTAATCAAGAGAGCAATTATGAAATTGATGTTAGTCAAATCATTAAATGCAGATTATCTAAGTGAAGGGTCCAGAGAAGAGCGACTAAGATGTTTAAGGGGCTAGAGGAGCTGCCGTACAGCGAAAGATTAGAGAAACTGGGCCTCTTCTCCCTCGAACAGAGGAGATTGAGAGGGGACATGATCGAAACATTCAAGGTACTGAAGGGGATAGACTTAGTAGATAAGGACAGGTTGTTCACCCTCTCCAAAGTAGGGAGAACAAGAGGGCACTCTCTAAAGTTGAAAGGGGATAGATTCCGTACAAACGTAAGGAAGTTCTTCTTCACCCAGAGAGTGGTAGAAAGCTGGAACGCTCTTCCAGAGGCTGTTATAGGGGAAAACACCCTCCAAGGATTCAAGACAAAGTTAGACAAGTTTCTGCTGAACAAGAAAATGCGCTGGTAGGGCTAGTCTCAGTTAGGGTGCTGGTCTTAGACCAGAGGGCCGCCGCGTGAGGGCTGCTGGGCATGATGGACCACTGGTCTGACTCAGCAGAGGCAATTCTTATGTTCTTAACTATTCTCTGAGTGAAAAAAAATTTCCTCCTATTGGTTTTAAAAGTATTTCCGTATAACTTCATCGAGTGTCCCCTAGTCTTTGTAACTTTTGACAGAGCGAAAAATCGATCCACTTGTACCTGTTCTACTCCACTCAGGATTTTGTAGACTTCAATCCTATCTCCCCTCAGCTGTCTCTTTTTCAAGCTGAAGAGCCCTAACCTTTTCATCTTTCCTCATACTTCAGTTTATCTGAACATTGCATCATGTGTTTGATGGAGCTTTATTTAGGTCCCATAATGGTTTGCTTGAATGAGATTTCTAGAATTTTTTTGTGAAATAGTGTAGTGACCGTGTTAGTGCACTTTTCGAGGTAACATAAAGAAATAAACAAAGGAAATAAGATAATACCTTTTTAGAATTTTTAGGAACTCATTTAAGTTTCAGCTGAGGTCCTTTTTTCTCCATCTGTTAAATTTTTTTGTTGCTTAGAAGTCCCAGCATTATGGCTATGATTTAGAAGTGTGTATGGGTTATATCTTTAAAGCTATCGCAACACAGCTGCCATGCAGAAATGAGCTTGTGAATAAAGCAGGTCTGACTAGAATTTAGCTTTATATGTCGAAAGTGTTTTTTTCACGGTTTTTCAATTTTTCTACCTTTTCAATTTTTGTCTTTGCCTGTGCTTGCCAAGAAGATGAAAGTTTTTGTGCCGATGATGTAGAGATTGGTAGAGCTTAATATGTATGTATGAGACTTTTTCTTTTGACGTTTGGTGATAGTTTAGATAGGTTGGAATGTCTTGGTTTATTTAAGTGGAAGGTGGTTGCAAAAGTTGTTGAGCTATATCTTTGTCAAGCCCCTGTTCTCGTCCTCAGGACCGCGTCAGAAGGGTATCTGCGCATGCGCAGATGTAATATGATGATGTCACAATCGTGCATGCATGCGTATGATACCGTATTGCATCTGCACATGCGCAGGTGACCTCTGGACGTGGTCTCGAGGTGGTAGCTTTTTCAAAACCTAGACAAAATGCCGGGTTTGGAAAAGCTGTCCGGACGCCCGGACATATCCTCTAAAAAGAGGACATGTCTGGGAACATCCGGACGTCTGGTAGCCCTAGGTGAGCACCCTTCTGGATATTAGACCCACTTTATTTCACATGATTTATACGTGAAAAGTATTTTATTAAAATACCCCCAGAATGGAAAAACCCCCCCACCTTTTAAAGCCTGAAGCATTTTGTAGGGAAGCAGCTGAGATAAGAATAACCATGTTCTGGCTTTAGCTCAGTAGTTCTGCCAGTCAGGCACAAGGAGCTTTATTCCCTCTAAGCCAGTGGTCTCAAATTCGCGGCCCGCCAGGTACTATTTTGAGGCCCTCGGTATGTTTATCATAATTACAAAAGTAAAATAAAACAGTTTCTTGATCATATGTCTCATTAGCTATAAATTACAATATTGTTATTAAGACTTAGCCAAAAGGAAAAATTTATAAACTATAAAGAGTTTTACCTCATGCAAAATTGTCATTTCTTTAATAAGACATAAACTATTTTTTATGAGGCCTTCCAAGTACCGCCAAATCCAAAATGTGGCCCTGCAAAGGGTTTGAGTTTGAGACCACTGGACTAAGCTGAGCGAAGAGTCTTCCATCTATAATTCTGCCAGTGAGGGGAGAGGGTTTTCAATATTGAGGGGCAGGGTTCCAGGGAACCTACCTAGTGATTGAAAACATAATACCCCCCCCCCCCCCTATACTGTAGCAAAGCTGTTGGAGGACTCTTGCTCAGCCTCGAAGGGAAAGTGACAAGGAGACCATTCTGTTTAAAGAGTTAGCAGTTATCTTTCCCCAGTAGCAAGGATTCATTATGAAGTTAGGATAAAGCCTCATAGACATGAATTACTGATGCTAGCATTATTTCTGCTGACAGAAGTTGTAACTGCAGTGCACATAATCAGGGGAATAGTTTGCACTTGATTTCTTTTTTTTTTTCAGTTCAACTTTTCTTTTGATTCCCCTTTTATACAGGAAACATTTCTGCAGACCCAACAGTTTTAGAAGGTATTCATTTAAAGCCTGTTTTCTGAGTGATAAAAGAAAAACCCACAAGGTTCACAAATGACAAGAAAATATTAAGCCATTTCCTTGCTTCGAATGTTATTTTCCCTTGCTTCATTTTTATTTTTGAACCAGTGTAATGCAAATTTTGTTCATGTTTTCTCTGCTGTCTCAGAATTAAATAAGATTTGCAATAAAGGATTGTGCTCTCATGGTAGTTTTCATAAACTATTTTCTTGGGGGGGGGGGTTCAACTGCTCTTTATTAATCTATATTTTTTTCACAGAAAGTACAGAAAAAAAAGAGATGGAAGTTGAGCATAAAGCTAGGGTTAGCTCTTAAAGAGGTGAAATTTCATATGTTTAGGACATTTAGGTCAGACAGTGGCGCATTAAAGGGGGTGAAGGGGTGGACTACCCCGAATGTCGGTGCCTCTCCTCCCCTCTTATACTAACGCTTAGCACGGGTTTTAGCACCAGCGATAACTGCTCCAATGCATCATAGAATTCCTATGAGTGTCGGAGCACTTACCGCTCTAGCCGGCGTTAAAACCCACGCTAGCATTAGTAAAGGAAGGGATAAACATTCACTAGCATGAGCAGCACCTTCCACTTACTGCTTGTGCCAGTATTGGATCCCTTCTGACATCACTTCCTGGCTGTGGGACAAGGATGTGATATCAGAAGGGAGTCGATGCGGGCACAAGCAGCTGGTGGAAGGTGATGCTCACATGGTAAACATTTCAAGAGATATGTGGGGGCAGGGAAGATATGCAGGGGCAGGGGAAGTGGCAGGGAAGAGTGGGGGGCACAAATGGTGATGCCGGGTACCATCCCCCTGGGCGCCAACCTCCCTCGCTATGCCACTGAGGTTAGAAAAGAGATGTACAAGCTGGGATGTTCAGAAATTGCTGGGTATTTCACATAAGGCTTGCTGAACATGGAACCATTTGAAAGCTATTCCTATAGAACCAAATCTTTTTCAGAGAAGGGAAATTGGTAAAACTAGAGCAGTGTTTTTCAACCTTTTTTGGGCAAAGGCACACTTGTTTCATGAAAAAAATCACGAGGCACACCACCATTAGAAAATGTTAAAAAATTTAACTCTGTGCCTATATTGACTATATATAAAGTAATTCTCTTGAATAGGAATCAAATAAACACAAAGAAAGTATTTTATAATGCTGCCACCGCCAACAACACCGTTGGCGGCGGTGGCACTCAAGTGGCTAAAGAGCCGCAGTTTGCCGGCCTAGGGACAACACTGGAGGGTGGCCAGCTGTGCACCCCCTTGGGATGTAAACCCGGGGTGGGGCAGACCGCCCTCCCCCCACCCTGGTATGCCACTATCTGTACCTCACTCCCTCCCTATGACCAAAAATTCTCCTTTCTTCTATTCCCCGTGTACACAACCATCTCTTTCCCTCCCTTCCTCTCTCCAAAGTCCATGCCTTCTGTGTCCAAACACTCATTCCCTCCCCCACCTCAGCATCTCTTTCCCTCCCTTCCTCTCTCCCAAGTCCATTTCTTCTGTGTCCAAAAACGCATTCCCTCCCCCACCTCAGCATCTCTTTCCCTCCCTTCCTCTCTCCCAAGTCCATTTCTTCTGTGTCCAAAAACGCATTCCCTCCCCCACCTCAGCATCTCTTTCCCTCCCTTCCTCTCTCCCAAGTCCATTTCTTCTGTGTCCAAAAACGCATTCCCTCCCCCACCTCAGCATCTCTTTCCCTCCCTTCCTCTCTCCCAAGTCCATGCCTTCTGTGTCCAAAAACCCATTCCCTCCCCCACCTCAGCATCTCTTTCCCTCCCTTTCTCTCTAACAAGTTCATGCCTTGTGTCCAAAACGCACTCCCTCCCCCCTTTTGTGTTCCGTGTTTGCCTCCCAGCCCATCTTTGCAACTTTCTCAGCAAAACGAAGCTCAAGCCGCGAGGCTTGTCTTCTGCTTCCTGCCTGCGCTGCCGCACACAAATAGCCGAACGGAAGTATTCTCCGACGTCAGCGCTGACGTCGGAGGGCAGGCTTTGCTTAAGCCCTCCCTCCGACGTCAGCGCTGGCATCGGGGAACGCTTGCGATCGGCTATATGTTAGCTGCAGGGCAGGCAGGAACAGAAGACGAGCCTCGCGGCTCGAGATGTATTGAACTCCGCGGGTCCCCCGTCCAGCTCTCTCCTGTCCACGTGGGGCGGACCGCCCCTCTCCCTAGACTGGTGGTACTGCCCTGATGGCGGCCCTGACCGTACGGCACACCAGGCAACATCTCGCGGCACACTAGTGTGCCGCGGAACAGCGGTTGAAAAACACTGAACTAGAGGATATAAATTGAAGTTGGGGGGTGGTGGACTTAAGAGTAATGTTAGGAAATTCTTTTTCATTGAGAGGGATGTGGATACCTGGAATGCCCTCCAAGGAAGGTGGCGGGGAGGATAATGGTGACGGAATTTAAAAAAGGGTGGGATGAATACAGAGGATCTCTAAATAGAATCGGCACGGACAGATTTTCACGGTCTGAATCACGCAAAGGAGATGGTTTGGATAGGCTGGAATAAGCTTCGATGGCAACTCCAGTAGTTGGAACCTAAGGACAATACCGGGTGGACTTCTAAGGTCTATGGCCCAGAAATAACAAAGAAAATAAGACATTTTAATTTAATCATGAAATTGTAATGCATGTAATTACACGGTAAACTGGATGGACAATTCAGGTCTTTATCAGCTGTCATTTACTGTGTTACTAACCCCTCCCCCCCTTTTTACAAAACCGTGGAAGCAGTTTTTAGTGCAGGCCAGCACACCGAATGCTCTGCGCTGCTCTCGACGCTCATAGCAACTTTATGAGTGTCGAGAGCAGAGCAAAGCATTGAGCGAGCCAGTCTGCACTAAAAACCACTTATGCGGTTTTGTAAAAGGGGGGGGGGAGGTATATAAGAGACATGCAGGAGTACATATGTATTTGCTGGTACATACAACAGGAACATCTTTTTTAAGAAGCAACACGCACAAAAGAACGGCTTCACTTGGAGTGTCACAAATGGAAGTCGTATTATTTACAAAGAAATGTGCTACTTTTGTAAGTACACAGAAAAGCAATGGAAGTTTGGATTCAACTCACATCTTTTTCAGTAGTAGCTCATTTGGATTAAAAGCGTGGCTTCCAGGATTCTTAGGTTTCTACTTTAACCCTCAGGCTATCATTAGCTGAGATGCAGGCAAGGCTGGGAGTGGAGAAAGAGACTGTGTTTGTGGGGAGGCTTGCAGCAGTGGTGCTACTGCCCACCTGGGGTGGTGGCGCCCCTGCCCTGCCCTCTTCCCCACCCTCCCTACCATGCGCACGCCCCCTTCCCTTTCCCCATTCCTTTTAAACTTCTCCAGCGTGCTGTCCACGTCGGTGTCGGCTCCCCTTTGACATCACTTCCTAGGCGCGGGTCCTGGAACTGACATCAGAGAGAGCGCCAAAAAGGTACTGGGGAAGTCAAGGGGTGCATGTGGCAAGGAGGGGAGCGGGCGAGTGGGGGAGGGGAGGAGTTGCCGTGCCCTTAGGAAGACCACGCCCAGGGCAGACTGCAACCCCTGCACCTCCCCCTTACTACATCACTGGCTTGGGGACCTTGACCCCCTCTCCTTTGGGCTCAGTCCCCTGCGCCCCCTCCTTTGGGGTCTGGCATTTTCTATAGTGCAGCTGCATAGCCAGAGAGAGAGAATGCTTGATGGGAAAGAGAGACTAATTTGAATTTTAAAAGAAAATCCAAAAATCTGGACTGACCTGATCCCTGAACAATTTGGATTTTGGACTTGCACTGTACATGCATATTTTTTCTGGCCTGCCCAAAACATACCTACAACTGGTGCCCATGAAACCATACAGTTCTAATTGTATCAGAAGCAGCTTTCTAAAAGCTTTTCATATTTTTAAGGCATTTATAGGCAATGGACTGGGGTGGGTCACAGGCCTTCATGTCGCATCAAACAACTAGAGAACTTGTGGGCAGGGCTGAAGATTGGTTTGTTTGAGCCCTCAAAAAAAAAGATGTTCTGCTACATGCTTACTTGTATGGATGCCCCATTTACACCTGCACAAGCTGTACCTCTTAAATATTAAAGAGGACTGGTTTTGGGATGGGGTGAGAGAAGGCTGAGAAACTATCTGAATAGCTGTGATTTAGTTGCCATCCAGAGAATTTATATGCTTCATTTAGTTCTGCTGACTAGTAGGCCTAAATTAAACAGAGATGTGTTCTTTTCCTAAGCTGAATTAAGTACTAGTGTGTGCTTACTGCAGCTTGAAAGGGCTTACTTTGGTAAGCGCTGAGGCAAGCTACAATACCTTTGTAATGTGCGAGCAAGCTATGTGCTAAAAAGGAAATTTTATTTTTCACAGAGGAGGCATGTGAGGGATGTTTCTGTGCTTATCTGCATGTCTACAATACTGCACACTAAGGCCCAGATTAGAACTTAAGAATAGCCTTACTGGGTCAGACCAATGGTCCATCAAGCCCAGTAGCGCGTTCTCATGGTGGCCAATCCAGGTCCCTAGTACCTGGCCAAAACCCAAGGAGTAGCAACATTCCATATTACTGATCCATGTCTTTCTCAATAACAGACTATGGACTTTTCCTCCAGGAAATTGTCTAAACCTTTCTTGAAACCAACTACACTATCTGCTCTTATCACAACCTCTGGCTCCAGAGCTTAACTATTCTCTGAGTGAAAAAATATTTCCTCCTATTGGTTTTAAAAGTATTTCCCTGTAACTTCATTGAGTGTCCCCTAGTCTTTGTAATTTTTGATGGAGTGAAAAATCGATCCACTTGTACCTGTTCTACTCCACTCAGGATTTTGTAGACTTCAATCATATCTCCCCTCAGCCATCTCTTTTCAAAGCTGAAGAGCCCTAACCGTTTTAGTCTTTCCTCATACAAGAGGAGTTCCATCCCCTTTATCATCTTGGTCGTTTTTTTTTTTTTTAACCTTTTCTAGTGCCGCTATATGTTTCATGGGATAAGGAGACCAAAATTGAACACAATACTCTAGGTGAGGTCGCACTATGGAGCGATACAGGGGCATTATAACATTCTTAGTCTTGTTAACCATCCCGTTTTTAATAATTCCTAGCATCCTGTTTGCTTTTTTGGCCGCCACTGCACATTGGATGGAAGGTTTCATCGTATTGTCTACGATGACACCCAGATCCTTTTCTTGGGTGCTAACCCCCAAGGTGGACCCTAGCATCTGGTAACTGTGATTTGGGTTATTCTTCCCAATATGCATCACTTTCTATTTGTCCACATTAAATTTCATCTGCCACTTGGATGGCCAGTCTTCCAATTTCCTGAGGTCTGCCTGCAATTTTTTTCTATTAATAGTGCCTAGCAATGCCTACACTTGGCACGGTTATCCATTAACCACTAGGCGCCATTTAGAGTATCAAGCCTAGCTAGAGTTACCATATTTTGAGCCTCACAAACCCGAACACATGGCCCCACCCTATTCTGCCCCCATTCCGGCCCTGTTCTGCCTCCAGCCCCACTCTCTTCTGCCCCCAGTCCTGCTCCCAGAAAACCACATCTTCTTCCCCGACGAGTGATGACCGCATCTGGAAGGCCTCGAGCATGCGTGGATTGTGTGACATCATCCGCATATGCTCAGAGGCCCTCCAGATGTGGCCGGAGCTTATTGGGGCTTTCTAAAACCCGGACAAACTGCCACAGTTTGAAGAGTCCTTCCGGGCACCTGGACTGTCCTCTAAAAAGAGGACATGTCTAGGTTTTCCCAGACGTCTGGTAACCCTAAGCCTAACAGCACATTTCAACTTTCATTTCAGTGGAGACACAGCATTGTTGTCTCACACACAGCTGATTAGATTACAGCACAAACGGATGGTGATTAAGAGATTTTGATTGTTTCACTGTAATTGGAAACATAGTGCTCTGTATCGAGGATAAGACCCCTGAGGCAGGCCTTACGTGTACGTGTCAGGTCTTGAGTGAATAAAAGGATTGAGCACCATAGGTTGCGTCTTGTTTTTCTTTGTTCTACCTTGAGGGGGTAGAATCTCCTTTTGGGTGCCGAGTGTTTTGCACAGACACTGATGCCTCTGCTTAACTTAATCTGATCACTTCCTTGGCTGAAAATTGATCCACTGGATTTTTTTCCCTTGAGATCTTGAATAAATTTGTAATTTTTTATTCTGGCTTTTAATTGTTTTTCCATATTCCTCCTGTCAAACCCAGGCCTGGGGCAAGCCACATTTCTTCTGCTCACCATAATACATTTCCAAGGATTACTGGTGAAAGCTTCAGAACCATGCACGCTTAGGCTTATCCATTAATTTCTGCAATCATTTTCTCTTCCAACTCAGCTGTATTAAAAGGCTCTGTAAATCCCCAGTTTATTTCACACATGGTATTATCTTAATGATGATAATTCTTTCAACAGTGCTACTACAGGTCATAAACTACACATTTATGATGAAATGCAAAATTATTTTCTCTTTTTTTTTTTGTCTAGGCACTTGAAAACTGCTGAACTTTAAAACTGCCAGAAAGCAGAGATATAAGAATGAATTAAGAGTGTGAGATTTTTTTTTTTCTTTCTAAATTACTTTGGACCTCAATTAAAAAGTTGAATGAACACATTTAAGAAGGAGCAAACTTGTTATCCATACCATGGTAAATATTTCAAAAAACCCAATGTTTGTTTATAGCTGTCTAATACGCTTTAGTTCTTCAGTACTGACATATTTCATTTTGTGTGAATGAGTTCTACAGGCATATTAGTTAGCATGCATTTAGAGCCCCATTTCCCAAACAGTGGTAAAAATGGCCTTAGCACACAGGAAAGATCCACATAAGGCCACTTTTTAATTGCTGGGGTAAAATGGCCATATGTTAATTTTATCCCAAAGGAATTCATGTTTCACCCAAAGGGGTGAATTGACTTTAAACAGCCCTTTGGGGTTAAAAACATGAATTTGTGTTGGCTCAACATTACCCCTGATATGACTAAGATAAGTTCTTGGCTCTTTTTAAGTTTATTGCGTTAAGTTCTGATAAAGTTCAGCAGTTTTCAAGTGCCTAGACAAAAAAGTGATATTTAAATATTGAGCACAAGTTAAAAAAGAATAATATTGAGGGTTTACGTTTGGGTAAACTATTATAAGAACGAGAAGATGAATGTGAACACAAATGTGACAAGAGTCTGTTAAAAGGACTGATGAAAAAGCCTCGGTGAAATGGCTAAACAAATCACTGTTCATCTGAGTTTTTCAAAACTGATGGTCCTTTGGGATAAAATTAACATATAGCAATTAATGCAAAAATATAGGAAATTTGGCCATATTACCCTCCTAGAAATGTGTAATCTGGCAGCTCTGAATTAGAAATGTTCCTTAAAAGTGTTTTCAGTGGTTCCTGGCACACCTACAGGAGGTTTTTACAGAAGAAACTCAAGTGGGTTTCATTTGTATGCTTCTCAAAAGGAAAAATCTGAGTTGTATCCCTGTTGGATGAGAACATTTTATTTCTGCACAATCTGAAAATCTTTGAAACTGCCATGACCCTCAGGTTTGGGATATATATGTATATGTGTGTCTTCATGTGTGTGTGTTGGGAGGGGGGCAGGGTGGAGTTGGGGATTGTCAGGGATGGGTTTGGTGATACTCTTAAGGAGGTGTATGTTGCCATTGGGGGTTTCAGTTGTGATCAGGGTCATTTGTGTGGTTTGCCGTAAGCTGTTATTTTTTTTTTGGGGGGGGAAGAGGGGAAGAAGGGGCATTAGCCACACCTCTAAATTGTCCTGAAGCAAAAATGTATAAAAACAGTGCTTTTTCTGTTAAAACAATATTGTAATGTGTACATAAGTTCCAATGGGTAAGATGTGCTTCTCTGTATGGAAATTTTCTGTCATCAGAACTTTGCAGCCAGCTAATACAGCTTCCAGCTCTTAAAGAATCTGCATATTATTTGTTTTCCTTGTTTTTTATTCTAGACTTGCTGTGAACCACTCATCCTGTCCTACAAACTATCAATCTCTCATTATGTGGTTTCAGTTCACCCCTTTATAAACATTCATGTATTGGGTTTGATCGACATATAGTCCCTGGAGTAACACTTCTTATTTCCCACTGTGTTTGTACAGTTGCCACTCATTTCAACTTGTTTATTATTCCAGTTATTTAAAAAGGATTTCTCTTGTTTTACAAATGAGCTCTTTCCTTCCTTATTTGTACTATTGGATTATTTCTTTCTACTTCTCAGAATGCTTGTGCAAGTTTAATGATAGAGATGGATTCTAGATATTTGCTTTCTTAACATAGGTGGATGATGACAGAGAAAGACCCATATGGTCCATCCAGTCTGCCCAAGATAAACTCATAGCATATGATGTGCTACTGAAGACACATAGCATAGAAGTCTACCCAGCACTGGTCTTGTTTTATTAACTATTGAAGGAAGCTGCTATCAAAGCCCTACTCCAGCCCAACCAAATCTGTTCAGCCACAATGAAGTCACAGACCATAGAAGTTTGCCCAGCACTGGCTTTGCTTCCCAATTGCTGGAGTCAATGGTGTAGGGGGAGCAGTCTGCCCTGGGCGCGATCTTCCTAAGGGTGCAATGGCACCCCTCCTTCTCTCTGTTCACCCCCTCCCCCCCACTCGACGGCCAGCTAGTTTACGCCAATTCTACCTTTAATTGTTCCAAAAGTTGTCGATTCACACACGCTGCCCATCTGAGGTCAGTCCAACGTCTTCTCTCTACTGCGGCCCACCACAGCGAAAACAGGAAGTTATGTCAAAGAGGGTGGGCCGCAGTAGAGTAAAGATGTTGGGCTGGCCTTAAGACAGGCAGCATGTGTGAGTTGCCAACCTTTGAAACAATTAAAAGTAGAATTGGGGGGTGAGGGAGGAGTTGAAGAAGGAAGAGGGGAGATCCCTAATGAGGGGGGAGAATGTAAGGAGACATGCTGGGGAAGGATTGCCATAGAAGTAAGAGATGAGCAGGAAGGCTGGTGGGCAACAGGATGCCGCTCTCAGAAGAGTGCCTCCTAAGGACTCCACTCATTATAGGGCTGCCCCTGCCCTAAGGTCCTTCTCCTGAGCTGTGCTCATCAATTTCTTATTGGCAGTGGATTTAATTAAAGAATTTAGGTGTGCAGAGGTATTCAAGAAGGGCTATAATTCTATTTTGAGATGTTTAATATGTGAAACACTGGAGAACATCAAAACATCTGTTCAGAGTTTACAGGGTTTTAAAAATGCAGATGTTTACATTGTGAGGGGCCGCTGAAAAGTTCTGTACCCAACCAAGAAGAAAATGCTGTGGCGTCATAAAACTTACAAGTTATTCCACACTTTTCTTGATACTTTTCATTTCAATGATATGAAAAAAGACAAAAAGTGTCAAGGAAAGTGTGGGAAAACTTGTAAGTTTCTTGGCTCCACATTATTCTCTTCTTGGTTGGGCTCAGAACTTTTCAGCTGCCCCTCACATTCAGGTTAAAGGAAGGCTGTGACCTGTTGTAGGTGGGGTTGAAGCAAAAGTGAGGGGTTTTAATATTATTATTTTATGTGTTTTGGAAATATTTGAGCTCTATACTGAATATTTGCATGTATGAAGTTGCCATAGAATTCTAGTGCAAGAATCTGATTGGCTGCACAAGTCTCTTCAGGGACCTGTTTTAGAATAGTGCTGGTGATGACAGCTTGGAGAGTGATTATTGGGCTGTGAAGTAGGTGTTGTGTGTGTGAGCACTATGAGCGAACGTCTGAGAGCTTTGGGAGATAGGATAAAAGGAAATTGAAAAAATAGTTGATGACTGAATTTCTTTAGAGAAATCAGCTTATTTCCTGAGAATTTTTGATGGTATATCCTCAGAGTATGAGAGTAAATAAAGCTTGAGGAGCCTTAAAAAAAGGTTTTGTGAAGTTAAATTTGACACCTTTGATATTAAAATAGAAGTTTACTCAAAGGATAATATTTTTGTTGAAATATTCCAGGTTTCCCTGTAAGCAGGAAAGCTATTTTATGTAAGAACTAGTCTTTAAACCCGTTACATTAACGGGTGCTAGAGTAGATGTCTGTCTGTCTGGGTATTTTTTTTCTTTGTCTCTCTCTCCTTGCATGCTGCCTGTCTGTCATTTTTTTCTGTCTGTGAATCTCCCAGTGCCTCCTTCCTATGTCCTTAATGCCCCCAGTGCCCCTTTCTATGTCCTTAGTGCCCCCTGAGCCTCCTTCCTCCCCCCTCCGATGCCAGCCTGCCTTCCATTGAAACCCCCCACCCCCTCCATTGCCTCCCATCCCCCTTCCATTGAAACCCCCATGCCAGCCTGCCTGCCTCCCATCCCCCTGAGCAGCATATTTCCATGGAAACCACCCCCCCCGATGCCATCCTGCGTGCCTGCCTTCCATTGAACCCCCCACCCCCTCTCCAATGCCAGCCTGCCTGCCTCCCATCCCCCTTCCACCGAAATCCCCCCGATGGCAGTCTGCCTGCCTACCTCCCATCCACCTGAGCATCATGTTTCCATGGACCCCCCCGATGCCATCCTGCCTTTCTGCCTTCCATTGAACCCCCACCCCCCCATCAGGGATGCGGCAGAGGAAATTAGGCCAGTAGAAGACCCGAAGCAGCGTTTAGTGTGCCTGGGATGCTGCTCCTCCTGCCGGGTTTGTCAGCGTGTAGCGGTGGGAGGGTCAACGGGGGTTTCAGTTGTGCCGGATAGGGTCATCAGGGGGGGGGGGTGAGTCACGGCGTGTTAGTGGTGTAACCTAGGGTCGACGGCAGGAGGGGGAAGTCACAGCTGTTACCTGGCCAAAAACCCGTCCGCACAGCCAGCGAACGCTGTCCTTCTGCCTCTGCCGGCGGGGACCGCCAGGGCCTGGGTGCGGCAGGGAAGGGGGGTCTTACTCTTGCCTGGCCGGGACCGAATCCCGGGCCTGCTCTCCTTCCCCTAAGTCCGGCCCCTCACTCCACGCCATCTAGCGCATGCGCACTCGTGCTGCCGCGACTGATCAGGGAACATGCGGCGCGAGTGTGCATGCGTGCTTAACATTTTATTATTATAGATGGGTGTTTATGATTCCGGAACTTGGAGGCAGAGTGAATGGCTGGCTGAAAACTGAGCTCCCTCCACTGAACAATAAATAATAAATAATAATTTTTACCTTGTTTGGGAGAAAATCTTCAAAGATGACATCCACAAAACAGAAGTTACAAGAAATCTCAATAAAATCTTTGGGGAATAACAAAAGGCTTAAGGAAGATCCATAGACATCAAATGGAGGTTCAACATCTGTAGATGCACTGGATGTAATTGATGTTTATACAAACTGGAAAACATAAGTTTAACTCTGGTGGAGATAAGAAAGGAAATTAATCACATGAACAACAAACTGGATACAATTACTAACAGGATTGATAATATAGAAAACAGAATAGAAAAGTTAGAATAAACACAACAAGAAAATAAAGAGGATCATAAAATGTTAAAGGAGATGCAGAAGAAGATGACTGATCTTGAAAATCATTCTAGGAAACAGAATTTGAGAATTTTAGGAATAAAAGAAGGGAGTGAAGGAAAAAACATGATTTGTTTCCTAGAAGAAATTCTACCAAAGATCCTTCCACTAAAGATAAAAAACACCATTAGAAATAGAAAAAGCACACAGAATTGGAACAAAAAAAGTTCAAAACCAAGGTAAGCCAAGAATAGTTATATTTAAAGTAATGAGGTTCCAACATGTTTTGGACATTTTAAAAGCGGCTAGAGATGTACAAAATAAAGATTCTAAATTGATCTTCATTCCGGACTTGGCTAAGGAATCTGTTCAAATAAGGCAGAGGTTTTTACAACTAAGACAACGTTTAAAAGAAATAGGTGCAAAATATGGCTTATTTTATCCGGCACAAATAAAAATAATAATAATAACAACAGCTTATATACCGCAATACCGTGAAGTTCTATGTAGTTTACAAAGATTAAGCAAAGGTACAAATTGATTGACTTTAAGAGGGGAGGAAGAAAGAGGGTTAATAGGACAGGAAATCACTTATAAAGATAAAACTCTTTTATTCAAAGACCCAGAAAAACTTAGAGTTCATATCTGCTCAAGAAATACCCATAAACTGAGACTTAAAATGCTGGTAAGGGGGAAGATTTAGGTGGAAAAATAGAAAAAATTCAGAATTATAGAAATAAATGAATATATATTAAGATTTATTTTTAACTCTAAAATGGCTGATATAACTGACTTTTAACTGAAACAGATCTGATGGAACTGGAAACTTTTTAAAACAAGAAAAGATTCTAAGGTTACACATAAATACCTGGTGATGTAATTAATTATTCAAGAATATGATGACATCTGATGAATCTAGGATGGAATGGTAAAATCTTCTCATCCTGATGCCTTCACTGAATCTGTGTTGATGAATGATAGCAGGGGGGACATGCTGTATAGATGGTGGAATTTCTTTGTGAAGTCATCCTTATGAACAGATCGGAGAAAAGACCGCTGCAGCTTCCTGACTGGCCTGGAAGAGAGGCGATGCATCTGATAGAGCCTTGATCCCAGGAGAATGGCTGTGTGGCTTGGAATAAATCCATCACCGCAGCGCACTCAAAGGCCGGCGAACAGATGAGAGATGGGGCCGGGGCAGCTGAGAAAATGGAATGTGCGAGATCGGGATGGAGAAAGGCTGATTTGCGGCGTTTGGATATCAAATTTCTGCTCCTTCTGGTGAAGTCTGGAGTGACAAAAAAAGAAACTCGTTGGTTTGTTTACAGCTCATAGTTCCTGGTCACTTCTGGTTCCGGGTTTGAATGGAGAAAACGTCGAGGTAATTCCCTTTGGTTACACTTCTTCTTCCCTGCTGGCATGGAGAGGTGAGAGTGGGGTTTGAAGATATCGAATGGATCTTTGTCTGAAAAGTTCAAGGTCACCAAGTGTTGTCACACAGCTGCTATTATGTGAACAATTACTGCCTTAGAAGAAATTTCTCTGTTGGTACTGACAGGGAGTTTTGAAATGGAGACATGCAGCTCTGTTTTGCACAAAACTGAAATGATATTTGATTCATTAACATACTCTTGTTTTTAGTAATAAGGAAGTATATTAACAGAATTAAAACTTACAGTTTGGATGGATTCTAAATTATACCTTTTACATATTTTAAATTAAAAGATAACATGAGATGAATGAATGGTTGAATAT
This sequence comes from Geotrypetes seraphini, assembly GCF_902459505.1. NCBI lineage: Eukaryota > Metazoa > Chordata > Amphibia > Gymnophiona > Dermophiidae > Geotrypetes > Geotrypetes seraphini. The sequence goes on along the minus strand of NC_047089.1, from coordinate 170,473,654 downwards.
GGAGGTTATATTGATTACATAATAAATTGTGGGAAAGAAGAATGAAATAATGTAATGCATTCTACTGTATTTTATGATTTATATTACTATATAACTGTTTTACTAAAATAAATAAAATGAAAAGAAGGATTGGATAAAACTAATAGTATATGAAATATTTAATAGATTGAATGATTGCATGAATTTTTATAAATTAATGAAATAGAGTTCCTAGTTCAATGGGATTTAAAACACTATAATATTGTAATACATTTATGGTTTAAAACTAATTCAAGAATTATTAAAGAGATATGTAATTGGAAATTTTAATATGTTATTGATTTTTAGATTGATATTAATAACATAGGATATTTTTAATGTATACTTCTATCTATGGAATTGAATTAATGTGGTTTATATGTAATGGGATAGGGAAATAATTAAATGAATAAGCAAAGGGGGTTTTAAAATATATGAATGGATCAATTTTTTTTTTATATATATAGTGAAGATAAATAGTAAAGAGGATGTTTGGGGGAGGAGTGGGATAGCTGGCCTGATCTTATGTCTTTAAGTTATCGTATTATAAAGAAGGGAGAGATATGGGAGGGGGAAGGGAAGGGATTTTGTAATCTTATATATATAAATTTTAATGAATCAAGGGTAAGAGGGGATGTTTATTATTGTAATTTAAGGGAAAATAATTTTATACAGGAAATTTATAAAATGATCAAGCTTCTGTTGAAGTTCAAATGTCATAGGAATAAATATTTAAGTGGAGCTTAAATTATTCTCATTAAACGTTAATGGTCTCAATCACCCAATAAAAAGGAAGAAAACATTATTGTTTTTAAAACAGCAAAACATAGATATATGTTTTATCCAAGAGACCCATTTATCAGATTTAGAGTCTAAAAAGCTAGAACGGGATTGGATAATACATTGTTTCTTTGCCCCTGCTGTGAAAAAAAAGCAGGTGTAGCAATATTAGTTCATAAAAAATGTAATGCTATATTTAAATTGCTGTTGATCCTGCAGGGAGATGGATACATGTAGAAATGACTATGGGAAATACTACAATGGCACTATTCAATGTATATGCACCTAATTCGAATCAGATTGAATTTTTAAAATCTCTACATCCATTGTTGTTACCACTAGATGCTTCTAATTTAGTTGTGGCAGGGGATTTTAATGCTGTTATGGATCCTTTAATGGACAAAAAAACCTAGCAGAATTATGAAATCATTAGGATTTGATAATTTGGTACAAAATTATGATTTGAAAGATATATGGCGAATATTTCATTTTAATGAACGAGAATTTTTGTTTTGTTCCCATGTACACAAATCGTTTTCAAGAATAGACTATATATTTGTTTCAAATACATTAATTCAGCAAGTAACACAAGCCTCCATTGATCCAATTATTTTATCTGATCATGGTGGGGTGTGGATTAAAATGAAAATATCTGACCAAGAAGATAATAGACAGGTATGGAGATTTGATCATACATTGCTGACGGAACCAAATTTTATAGAGGAAATACAGTTGAAAATAAATGATTATTTTCAAATTAATAATATAGAAGATATCTCTATAGAAACGCTGTGGGATGCTTTTAAGGCAACCATGAGAGGTCAAATTATTTCTTTTTCGGCATACATTAAAAAGCAAATTAAAAAACAATTTTATAATTTGGAACAAGATATAAAGATATTAGAATCAAAATTGGTTGATAAATGGGAATATTCCACATTACAAGAACTCTTGAAAGCTAAAGGGAAATATAATGAGATTTCTTCTAAAATGATAAGAAAAGATTTATTTTCCCAACAGGCATTGTATTATGCAAATTCAAATAAGGCAGGAAGACTACTGGCAAATTATTTAAAAGCAAAAAAACGAAAAACAAAAGTAGTGGCGATAAAAGATGAAAAAGGGAATTCTTTTACACAAATTGGTCCTATTTTAAAACAATTTTTACATTTTTATAAAGATTTGTATTCTTCTGAGCCTTATTTAGATAAAGAAAAGGATGGATTGGAATTTTTAAAATTAATTAAGGGACCGAAAATTCCTGAGCATATAAAAGAAAGCTTAGAAAAGCCAATATCAATAAAATAATTACAAGCAGCATTGAAGTCCCTTAGAGTTGGATCCGCTCCAGATGGGGATGGTTTTACAGTAGAGTTTTATAAATCATTTCAAATTACCCTATTACCATATGTTAAATTTATATCAGAATCAACTAACTAAAGGTTGTATTACAGGTACCATGGCAGAATCGTTAACTATAGTTTTGCCAACGCCAAATAAAGATCCCACACTGGTTTCAAATTACAGGCCTATTTCTTTAATTAATGTGGCTGGAAACTTTTAGTTAAAACATTGGCTATACGTTTGGCTAAAGCTCTCCTTTTTATTATTGGAATGCACCAAATAATAACTTAATAATAACTTTATTTTTGTATACCGCAATACCACAAACAGTTCAGAGCGGTTTACAATGCAAGAGAATGTACATATACAGCGAAGATACAATGCCAGGGAATGTATTATGCAGTTGAGAGCAGTTTACAATGCAGGGGACTGTACATATTCAGCATAGGTGTTTATACAGCGAAGATACAATGCAGATTTACAATGCAAGAGACTGTACATATACAGCGGAGATATTTATACAGTGAAAATACAGGATTCGTTGCTCAAAGACATTCTTCTAATAATACTAGGCTGGCTTTACATATGTTAAATCTGTCAAAAGCCTTAAATGATCCGGCTTTTTCTGTATCCCTAGATGCAGAGAAGGCCTTTGATCGAGTTGAATGGACCTTCATGTATCAAAAGTTGGAGTGGTTTGGCATAGGTTCAGGTTTTATACAAATGGTTCAAACATTGTATAGCTCCCCTGTTGCTAAACTGTATATTAATAATAATTTTTCAGAAAGTTTTAGGTTGCAAAGGGGGGTTAGACAAGGTTGTCCCTTATCTCCTCTGCTTTTTGATATTGTATTGGAACCCTTGTTATTAGCTATTCAGCAAACAGAGGAGGATATTCCTCATAGAGATCGGGAATATAAGGTCTCTGCTTATCCGGACGATATATTGCTCTATTTGAGAAATCCTGTGACAACCATTCCTTATTTACTTGAACTGATTGAGAAATATGGAAAATTTTCAGGTTACAAAATAAATTGGAGTAAATCAGAAATTCTTCCACTTAATGTCCACTGTACAAAAGGTTTATTTGATTAATTTCCCTTTCTTTGGAGGGAAATTTCATGGTGATGCTAGGAAGTACTTCTTCACCGAAAGGTGATTGAGGCCAACAACGTGTCAGATTTTAAGAGAAAATGGGATATTCAGGTGGGATCTCTAGGGGAGTAAAAGTCAAGGAGTGGGTCATTGATATGGGCAGACTTGATGGGCTGAGGCCCTTTTCTGCTGTCAATTTCTATGTTTCTAAATGAAAAATCTTTATTACAGAAGGTAACAGAAATGTGTGAGCAATGGAATCCTTTACATCTTTCATGGTGGGGGAGAATCCAAACTATTAAGATGATGATCTTGCCTGTGGTTTGTTATCAGATGGGTATGTTGCCGGTTTATTTTCAAGGGTCCTTTTATAAAAAATAAAATAGCATTCTTATAGAGTTGCTTTGGTATCTTTACAAAGGCCAATTTCAGAGGGAGGGGTAAATTTTCCCAATTTTTATAGGTATCATCAAGCCTATATATTGTGCCAGGGTATGTATTGGGTCCTCCAAGAGCTCATGGAAAAACTCCCAGATTGGTTGTGGTTAGAATGGCAACTCATGTCTCCATTGCGCCTTTGCCATGTGCTCAGTATCAAAATGCCTAGTTACAGTAAAGATAATAGAATATTAGCTGATACATGGAAAACATTGCGTTATGTAAGTAATTTAACAACTATTCCAATTTACAAATCTACAAATAAATCTATATGGCTGAACTCCAAGATTCAAATAGGCGGAGAAAGGATCATCTGGAAGCATTGTATGATTGCAGGTATACGTTTATTAAATGATGTTATCTCTAATGGTAAACTGCTTGAGTTTTCACAATTGCAATACAAATATTGCCTTAATAAATCAGAAAGTTATAGATGGTTGCAATTGAAGCAGGCCATTCAGGCTGGGTTCCCTGAATGGAAAAATTTTAGCGAGCAATATAGTATGGAGTTCTTATGCTTTCAGGCAGACTTCCTGGGTCATCAGGCTGCCCAATGGTATAAATTATTAACTGGACTTATTAAAAAGAAACCAAACACTGGTCTGAGAGACATTTGGGGCAAAGAGATTAAACATCAAATTTCTGTGTTTAAATGGACACAAATTTGGACTTGGAGGTTGAGATGTACAATGTCAGCATCTATGAGACAAATATGGTTTTTTCTGTTACATAGCGCGTTTGGACCCCTGTTCGGTTACAAAAATTGGATAGCTATAAGTCTAATAGATGTTGGCATTGTCATCTCGAAGCAGGGACTTTAGAGCATTTATTGTTCTATTGTCCATTTATTATGACCTTTTGGAAATCAATTTGGGACCAAATTAATTGTTTATTATACAATCCAGTGGCATTGTCATATTATACTGTGTTATTGGTATCTTATTGGTATGGCAATAAGAGCAAAAAGTCAAATTTCTTCAAATAACAAATTATTACTTATAATGACTGGGGTTGCCATTCAACAAATTATGTACAATTGGAAAAACTGGAGTAGACTAAACTATAATTTTTGGTGGAATTCCCTATGTCATACATATAAAATGGAAAGGATCCAAGATGGCCGAATGCTAGCAGGTCTGAGCACACTCTCCCCAAGCTCATCTCATTTCACTTTATTTTCCTTGGTAAAACTTTACCTGTTCAGCCATGCCGAAGAGGAGAGGACGGAGCGCTGGTGGAGCCTCACAGCGCTCTAGAATGGCTGTCTTCGGCAACATCGAGGAGCTTGTTAGGAGAATGCAGCAAATGCCAACAACACTATCGGGGAGTTTTCTGCAGGAGGCGCGCAGCGGTGGCGAGTCTGCGTCTTTCTCCATGGGGCTGGAGACATCGCTAAGCCCCGACGTGAGAGCACCTGTCCCACGCCCTCAGTCCACCAGTTCGCCGCGAGCGGAGGTACTCCCGGAAGTTGGAGTTCACCTCCTCCCGGAGGCTCAGGAGATCAAAGGGGGAACTGTGTTGCAGGGGCCCTTGCTGCTGCAGGGAAGCCCGAATGCAGAGACTGAGGAGGAAGCGGAGGGGGAAGCAGGAACCGAACAGGACGTTGGAAGAGACAGTTTGCCAGAGGGTGAGCTAAATAAATCTAAGTTACACTTTCTTCAAATTGAGAAGCCCCAGGAGGTAACATTGGACTCTTTGTGGGATTTAGTGGCTAACTTGGCAAAGTCTATAAGTCCACAGTTACAACAATTTGAAAATAAATTTAACAAACATGAGACTGATATTAAAGACTTGAAAAGCGAAATTGAGGACTCTAAGACCTCAATACAGAATGTACTCCAAGAAATAAAGGTTTCTAAACAAATTACTGAGACACTAATTAAAGACAATACTGATTTAAGAAGGAAAATGGAGGTAATGGAAAATTTTTCCCGGAATAACAATCTTAGACTGATTAATTTTCCTAGGGTGCCTATGATAGCCCCTAGAGAAATGCTTAAGCGTTACATGATTGAAATATTGGAGCTTTCTGAAGAAACATTACCACCATTTACAAAAGTCTATTATCTTCCAAATAAGAACTTGCAACAGCAACAACAGAATATGGGACAGGACTCTATGAATTTATCTAATATTCTGGAAACATCTGATAAAGAATTGGCGGAACCAACAACTTTACTTATAACAGTAGCGCTCGCGCCAGATAAAAACTGGTTGTTGAGACTTTTCTTTAAGAATGAACAAAAAGAATTTTTAGGTTGTAAAATACAGATGTTCCCAGATTTGGCCAAGGAGACCCAGTGAAGGAGACGTGAATTTTTGTTAAGGAAACCTGGTGTTATGGCTCTAGGGGCTACATTTTATTTGTGACACCCATGTAAATGTGTAATCATTTATCGTTCACATAAATTTGTCTTCTTTGAGCCATCTCAACTGACAACCTTTCTATCAACTTCATGTTTGGAGAAAGACGGAACATGAGTGCTTAGTTTAAGAAAAGGTGTATTTTCAGTCTACTAGTAATATTTACTCAATTTAATTTTTCTTATTATTATTTGCCCATCATCCACTTTGGATCCTAATTGTGGACTTGAGTAGAGATTAAGTTTATATTTGATGTTTGATTGATGTATTATGTTTAATTACTAATTCTTTTGCTGGATTTCCTTTCTGTACAAGTTATGCTTGATTATATTGAAAAATTCAATAAATATATATATATAAAAAAATAAAATGGAAAGATATATTGCAATACAGCGAGGGTGTTTTAGAAAATTTCAAGATGTGTGGGAGCCATTAACAAAATATTGCAATGATTAAATGATTCTTTTCCCTTGATTTACAGGTTCAATTACGAGGGGGGAGGGGGGATAATTTTATTATTTTATTAATGTATATTGTACATTGTATTTGATTATATAATAGGAAGGGTTGGGGAGGGTGGGGGTTAATAGCATTTTATGTATAATTTTGATGACTATTAAGTGATATATTTATGATCTATTTGTTATATTATATTGATGCACTTATTGTACGTTTAAAAATGAATAAAGAATTAAAAAAAAAAAAAAGAATGAGTGTTTATGTGAATTGACTTGCTTTTCAATCTGTGACTGAGGTATAATGAAACCATTTTCTTAAAAACATCAAGAATTTTTCAATGCCACAAAAAAGAGCATATAATAAAAAGGGGAAGTGTTTAATCTATTTTCCAGTATTTCTAATTTTTAAGGAAATTTAAAAGAGATTCAGTTTAAAGAAGGTGAGAGATCACAGAACCATTTAAAGGCCCCCTTTTATCAAGCTGCTTTAAGATTTTTTTTATAGCCGGTTGCTGCGGTAAAAGCTCTTACACTCATAGAATTCATATGAGTGTCAGACATTGGCATACCAAGGGGGCGGTCTGGGTGCAGCCCATAAGAAGGTGCTCTGATGACACTACTATTATTATGGGGGTGGGCTTTGGGGTGGAGCTTGAGGGCGGTACTCGGTTGTTATTTGTTAGACTTAGGGGGCACTTGTCTTGAAGAAGTTGAGAAACACTGCACTACCTCATTTTGAGATGGTGGTAAGCTCAGATGTGCTATCGGCAATCCTGACAGCTAGCACATGGTAATGACCCATGTGATAGTTGTCACAGCTAACCACATTGCCACCTGCCCACTAACCTAGTAGTTAGTGCAGTGGCCGGAGAACTGGGTTTAATTCCCGCTCCAGCCTTGTGTTACTATGGGCAAATCACTTAACCCTTCCTTGCCTAGTATGAAGAAAGTGTGCGTGCATGCCTTTGAGTTGACCACCAACCCATGGCTCCCTGTGATGGTTCAAGACAGACGACAGCAGTGGTTTGCCATTGCCTTCTCCTTGCAGTGTGTGGCTCTAGCCTGCTGCCCAACATAGGGCCCCTCAGCCTATAGCACTTGGTATTCCGGTGGTCTCCTATCCAGGTAATAACCAGCCTTGACCCTGTTTAGCTTCAGATGGTCAGAGCAGGCCTACCCAAGACAGGCAGGCCATATGCTACAAAATAAGTACCTGTATATAATATGTAAACTACTTTGATTGTAACAACAAAGGCAGTATATCAAGCCCCATCCCACTAGCTCTAATGTAAGGCATCTAACAGAGGGTTTTTTACACATAACTCATAGTCTTCCTTTTTTGCATAATGGACAGTAGCACAGGCCTGTATGACTGCTACTGCACTGTAAACCCCACGTTAGTAAAAGGGTCCCTTAGTCTGTCAGCCTCTTGGGTTGGGAAATACCTGCCATAGCTAAATGTAACTTACCTTTCCAAATCCGTGCTCAAGATAAGAAAACAAATTGAAATTAAATGCTTTAATTTTATAAGTACACTTCACCCTCCCAATTTGCACATTTAAGACTCACAACTTCGGTGATTCATGAGTTTGTTAAAACCCGGAAGCACCCCGCTTCCCGGACCTCTATACAGCTTAAGTGGTGGTCTAGCAGTGAAGCGGGGCAGCAGAGCTCTTCCTACATTCCTGCCCTGTGCAGAGCCATCCACAAAAATGACTGCTGTGAGTTCCCGTGGTTTCACAAGACTACAGCAGGAACTCGCAGCAGCCATTTTTGTGGATGGCTCTGCATGGGGCAGGAACGTAGGAAGAGCGCTGCTGCCCCACTTCACCACTAGACCACCAGGCAAGCTGTATAGAGGTCCAGGAGGCAGGAGGGAGGCGGGGGAGAGGTCTGGGATGCAGGAGGAGGCGGGGTGGGTCAGACTCGGCCCTAAATGTTGTGCACGGGCTTTTTTAATATTCGTGAGCCGGCTCTGCCCCTAACCCCCACGAATATTGAGGAGGAAGTGTAATGCCTATACAATCATCCTCTTGTTTCTCAATATGATCCAAAGGCAGAGCAACATTTACATTAAACAGTGCAGGCAGAGGAGATGTCAAAGCCAACTTTCAGTTACAAATGCTTTATTGGTGGTTTATCCTTCTTTCCTGAATAGAGATGCAGAAGCGCTACCTCGCAACATTACAGAGTATTACAAGTTTCTCGTTATCCCCTGAGGAAGGGGACGCAGTTGCCAAAACTTGGATCCTAGTCGGAACCACATCTATATTGTATGTCAAGGACCTGTTTTTGAACTTTTGATAAACCACCAATAACGCATATGTAACTGAAGGTTGGCTTTAACATCTCCTGTGCATCTTCTTTTTGCTGCTCTGTTTTACCCCGAGGCTTGGTACCTTCTTTTTTTTCCTCAATATTGCTGGTTATTTTGTAATGTTAAATTTATTATAATGAACTGAATAAACTCCAAACCTGAGCAATACAAACAGATATCATTTTCAGGATTTCTAAAATGAACATTCATGTGATATGTGCATATATTTGATCCAAGACTCAGGATAGTTCTCATAGTTCAGCTATCCAGGGAAACAGTCCATATAAGCAGTCTATTCTGCAGTTAACTATACATTTTGTAATAATATATGCTTAGTTAAAGAATTTACTTGAAGATTAAATATTCTGGTGAAGAATACCGTTGTCTTAAGGATACCGCTGGAGCAGAAAATGATTTTGATCGGCTTATTATTTATTTTTGCAAGATTCTGCATCCAGCACTTTCAATATGCTGAACTAAGTGTTAACAGGTACCAGAAAAGTTATTCAAATGAAATGCAAACTAATTTCCCAGGGGAAGGCAGAGCTCCCTGAGGGATGTTCATATATCATCTCTTAATGTTTGCACACCAATGAGGTTATTTTGTTATCTTTGATCATTAATCTTCATAAAAGTACTCTCTCAAACTAGCACAATTTTGTAGCGTAACTTGTAATTTATGAAATACAAAGAAAAATCAAAGCACACAAAATAAATTTGTCAGCAGCTACAGTTACTGTCTATACTCATGTCTGTAATGAATAAGGACGACCATGTCAACCAGGTTCTAAATGAATGCACAGTCACAAAGCTCCAGCCTTTCCACATGGCGTGATTTTGATTTAACAACAACAAAAAAAGAACCCTAAGGGTCCTATTTTCACCTGGTGGCAATTGGTGTTTTTCTGAATATTGCCAGCATTAAACCTGGAAATTCAATGCCAGGCCATGTCCCAACACTGACGTTGAATTTCTGCATTTCTAGAGTTGATTAATGCATAGCCAGTAAACTTCCCTCTTTTATCAAGCTGCGCTAGAGGTTTTTAGCGCAGGCCAGTGAAGTAAGTGCTCTGACGTTCATAGGAATTCTATGAGCGTCAGAGCATTTACCATGCCAGCCTGTGCTTGAAACCTCTAGCGCAGCTTGATAAAAGGGGCCGTAAGTGTGAGATTCAGTCCAGGAAAGGTGGTGCAATGAGAGAAGCTCTGGTGGCAGTGGCTGGAAGAGTTAGAATCCTGAAGTCAAAGGGGTATAAGCCTGTTTTTGGTCCACTGTTGCATCAAAATGCATTCCAGTTCAGTTTGGTGAACTGAAGGGAAGGGTTTACTAAAGTTTCAGAAGTGAAGAGTGGAAAATCTCAGAGGGAATGGTGGGCTTCTCAAGTGTGTTAGAATGGGACCTCACACGAGCAGGGCAGGATTAATTCATCGAGGGCCCCTAGGCACACAAGTACACTGGGCCCCCTGCCCCGCCCCACCCCACCATGTGCCCAGGCAGAAACAGGAAGCTGCGTCAGAGGGAAGCTTTGGGCAAGCAGCACTGCATGCAAAATTACAGTTCCTGTTGCCTTTCTTACCCGCGTTGCTTGCTTGTCTTACTTTCCATCGATTGGGGGGGGGGTTGCCAATCGGGGTAGGGCCCGCGTTGTTGATCGATGCTGGAGGGGCCCATCGCCGTTTGGAAAAAACAGTTGTTGATGCCTTCCTTCATCGGGCCCCCCTGACCATTTCAGGCCCTAGGCACGTGCCTACTTGGCCTATTGGTTAATCCTGCCCTACACAAGAGACTGAATGTTTCTAGGTAAAGATTATAGGTTTTTGTAGTGTCTTGTATTTTCCTGCTTTGACTTGTTTGAAATTTTTTGACAGTAAACTTCTTTGATATGGAACAAAACCTGTACTGTGGACTACTGGTGGAATGGAGAAAAACTATGAGCAATCAACTTGGCTTAAGGCCTCTCAGTAATTCTGGTTTCATTTCAGAATCTATTTCCTTACACTACAGACCGTGCTGTTGTAGTCTCGGAAAATGGGTCCCATACCCACCATCTGGGCTAGTTACATAAGTACTAGAACCTAGTCAGAGTGTGCATATGTGTTTCCAGTGGCTCTGTTTTCTTTCAAGATTTCTGCACTAGAGAATGTCACGGTAACAAAATTCATCACTGTTCCCGTCCCCACGGATAACCGTGGGAAACCTTCTCCATGTCATTCTTCATGGAGAGAGGGAAAAATCAGAGTATTAATGGCAACAGCCACTGACCCCAAGCCTTGCATTGATGAATGCTGGTGTAGGACTGGGGTTGAAATAGACACTAAAGAATGACACAGGATTGTTTCCCGCGGTTATCCGTGGGGACGGGAATGGTGATTAATTTTCTTACCATGTCATTCTCTATCCTGCAATAAGAATCCATTTTAACAATTGACCTGAGTGAACTTAGACTTCCTTGGAATGATTTCGACAAAGGACTTCAATCTAGCAATAGCCCTGGGAGTATGTCCTCATATACCCTACCACAGACTCAGTGCCAAGAATAAGTCATTTTCCGAACATACTTGCATGCACTGTTTAATGTAAATGTTGCTCTGCCTTAGTATCATACTTTACAGGCAAGGAAAATCTCAACCGCGTATTTTTAAAGCACAATCTACATACATTTCATACTGGGGCCATGACAACCTTAAAATAATGTAGCTATTTATTCCATACTCTCATTTTAACGAGAGGTGAGTATACTGTGACTCTTATGCCAAAGACAATTTAGTCTTACCCAGTACAATGTGCGTAGGGAAGACAGATGAGAAGGCTTTATTCATATGCTGGAAAAAGAAAAAAGCACCGAGTGAGTGAAATTAGGAGGTGTGCAAATACTATGCCTAAGAATAAATCTTGAAGGGAAGAACTCCTGAACCAATCTTTACCTTTTTAAAAAAAATTTATTTCCTGCAGCATTTTAGCAAAAGCCGCTGCTAGCAAAATTTCACCAGACACTTGGTATTAAAGTGCTGCAGAAGTTTAACAGGGACAAGGTAGATGTGATAAGATGGGGAAGACATTTGATGATTGCATCCGGCTTCATTCCCAACCTGATTGCACTTTATCCATGTTGCTGCTTGTGCATCTGTACTCTAAAGTGCTTTTTGCAACCAGAACGTATCCAATTTATTCCTACTACTCTCGACTGAAGGTGCTTCAATTGCATCTGAAGGCATACTATTCTGCAACTTTAGTATCCTTACTATGAATATCTCCTTCTGGATTTTAAATTGAATCGCATCCTTTGTAAGTTTCTGTTGAAGCTACTTAGTCTGTCCTAAGCATATCGTGAACCAGTATAAAGCATATCATGAATCATTTTAAAGTATTATCTTTGGTGCACCAAACTTTGCATCGAAAGGTATCATATTGGTTTCAGTGTCTCTGGGAGATGTACAGACCCACTAAAGCCTTTTCTCTTTTTTGTAAATCTTTATTAGTTTTCAATTATTAACAGTGCAATACAGTGAATTTAAACATAAACGAATCAAACAAAAGCACTTTAAATATACAAATATTTCAACAATAAACATTTTCACCCCCCCCTCCCCTTAACTAATAAAAATAAAACCACATGTATAATTTCAATAAAATAGATATAATGAATAATAATTATAATGTTTTCTCATCTCCCTCCCTCCCATCCTGGATGTGTAAGAAGGACAGATAAAAAGAAAAGGTACATGATAACTATTGTGACTCAATAAATGATGTCAATGGGCTCCACACCCTTTCAAATGCACTAATTTATCCTAAAATTTCAGCATTCATTCTTTCATATTTGTAGCTAGAACATAAGTTTTCCCACCAGAAAGTATAATTAAGTCTATCATAACTCTTCCAGTTGCATTTTATCATCTGGATGGCTATTCCCGTCATTATTAAGAAAAACTGGCTTTTATAGCAATCCAAAGAAGGTTTAACATGTAATAGAGTACCACAAATTATGGCTTCATAAGTCAGTGGTATTGATGACCCAAGCCTTGCGATCAGTTGGTAGTATGAAGTTAGTATGTCAATCAGCTATGAATATAAGATATGTGTCTACAAAAACAAAAATGTTTACGATTGCTGGGATGTCCTTATGGAATAACTTATCCGGTCAAATAAGATCATGTGTGGAGCATTCTATTTTTATGAAACTGCTTACAACTAAGATATTCGTTGATGCTTATTTATGATATGATATGACAATCATTTCTTTGAAATTGTTTTGCTTTCACTTTACTGTAGTTGATGAGTACTTGTTGAAAGTATTGTTAAGGGTATTTTTCTTATGTCATTAGCTATATATATGATGACTTTGGATTACTGTGTTTCAGTGTATGTGTATTTTATACTTTTATGTATGTTACTTTGGAAACCGCTGAGACTTTTGGCGGTATAAAATTTTTAAAAATAAATAAATCAGTCGTGTAGCCAGACCATGGATTTGGGGGAAGCCTAAGCCGTAAAATTTAGCTGTACCTCACACTGTCCACCCCTTGCTCTCTGCCCCTGCCTGTCCTGCTTTCTGTGACTCCCAAATTTCTGAGCTGGCTGAGTTCCCCAAGCCCTGCCAGTGGAAGAGATCCTCTAGCAGCAATGTGGCATTTGGCAGCTCTTTCTAACCACATTGATACTGGGTTATTCTAATATTCTGTAATGGAATTTGGGTGTTCAGATGCTATTATAGAATAGAATATATTTTTTTAAAAAATATTTTCTTTATTGTAATTTTAGACAAATATTCCAAATGAAATAACTTATACAGAATATCAGACAATACCACCCAAAATACCTCTTAAAGAAGAAAAAGAAATATACCAACACTAATAAAGGCCCCCTTTTATCAAGTGGCATTAGGTTTTTTTCTATTGTAGGCTGAGTTAGTAAAAGTTTTGATGCTCTTATAATTCCTATGAGCATCGGAGCTTATACCACAGTGACCCACAATAAAAACCCCAAATGCAGCTTGATAAAAGGGGGCCACAAGTAGTAGCTGATTCCAGTCCTCAAAACTAAAGGGAAACAAGTGATTATCGATTAACAGGAAAAACAAATGTTTAGATATTTACACCGCTTTTAAAGGAGTGAACCATAAATGGGACTGAAAAGCAAATTGGCTAATTCACTCATGTTTGAGGATCCTCTAGGTAGAATAGCCCTGACCAATTTGAAACTTAGAAACACAGGAGTCCTTTTACTAAGCTGCAGTAAACACTGACACATGCTTAGGCAGCAAAAAAGGCCTTACTGCAGAGCACACTCAGGCATCCTATATTAATTTTGTGATCGGCATGAGATTAGCGCTAAAAATGGATTCTATTTTTTAAGCGTTGGAGCTGGGTGGAGGTGGGGGGTGGCGAGTAGGTGCGTTCTGTGTTAATCAGTTAGCATAGTTACATTGCTACATGCTAACTGATACACGTGATTAGCATATGAACCCTTTCCGTCTAAAAATAAGTGGCAGTATGAGGGGGGTGCTGAAAAGTTCTCAGCCCAACCAACCAACTTCTTAAATTCTAAGCATTATTTTGCCACGGTAGCTGAAAAGGGTGTTATCTTATTTTGTTAAGTGCCAATTTGCAGAAACAAATTCTATGTTTTGATATTGGTTCAGCTCATTGATTAAACCATATCCTCGTCATTCTCTTCTTGGTTGGGCTGAGACCTTTTCAGTAATGGGAAAATTAGCACAGGGCCATTAATTAAAAAAATAGAAAAAGAGGACATTTTACCCATGCGGGAAAAATTGTCTTAGTGCATAGGAATGATCTGCATAAGGACACGCTAAGGCCACTTTTTATTGCAGTTTGGTAATAGGGCCCTGTAGTCAACTGTGAAGGTTCCAAAAAATAAGTTTGAAACTTATATTTGACTATATATTTACATAGAGATTTCAAGACAAACATGCACCTAATGCCAAAACCCTGGGATACTGTGATAGAGTGAAGTTCCTGTCATTGGTCAGCAGAAGGAGTTTGAGATCAGAAAGAAGGAGCTCATTTGCATAGAGACCTTACAAAGGCTGCTGGGAGCTGTCCACTCACCCTGAGTAAAAAAGGGTGCTGAGAAGAACAAAAGCTCCTTCAGGAGCCAAGCAACTCTCAAAGGGAGGAATGCTAGTCTTTTGCCTAACCCTCAGTATGCCTGATAGACCAGCCTGTCCAGGCTTGATGACTTGCAGGGGATCAGGTGGATTTGTAAGTGACTAGGTGTGTGAGTGATTGGGGAAAGTCCTCACGAATAGTGTGGCTGAGGGACTGGAAGGAGCTCTCAGGAAGAGCCCTCGGAGTGAGAGAATGGATGTGGAGGGCCTGGAAGAAGGAGGGACCAGTAGAACCTGTATTCCAGGAGGTCTCAGGCTTGGCAACTGGCGGTGGGACTGGTGAGGTATCCAGGACCTATGGGGACCCAAGATGCTGGGGAGCAGAGGGACCAGCAGTGAATCTACAAAATGCAGCTAAAGAGCTGGAGGAGTCCAAGGTCTAAGGCTGAGAGGGGTTTGGTGAGTGACAGGCGGAGGGACTGATGGCAAATGGCACATAGAGCTTGCAGAAGACTCCCTAGGAAGCAGCCTGACAGTCCTGGGAGATCATTGGCTAAAGGTTTGGCAAATGACCGGCTGAGAGGCTGGTGGCGACCTGCAGAGAGACTGGCAAATGGCACTAGAAGCTGCCTGAAGACCTGGAGGGCCAATGAAGGGGCGGAGAGAACCTGAAGAGGAACAGAGTCCAGAGATGACCCAGTGATGACCAGGAGGAGCCTGGAGGGGACTGATCATAGATTTTAGAAGAGTACGGATGATGTCAGTGTTTAACCATGTTGTTTGTTTTAACAGAGTCTGGTGGTAACAGGATGGAAGACCAGGAAGTGCCTGGGGACAGATGTTTGATGAGGAATGATCGATTGGCTCACATGATTACAAGCTACTGGCATTTATGTTTTTGTGTAGGCTTTGCAATGTCAGGAAATATTACAAAATGTAGAACTGGAATACTTAAAGTATAGTTTTAAAAACCAATCCCTATCACAATCCAAAGTCAATGTTACTAGAATATTCAAAGGTATAGAAACACTTTCCTCGGAAGATTCCATAAAAGCTATCAGATCCAAAGATATAGGGGACAGAGCATCTACCCCTTCACCTCTTTCTTTCCTCTTAGCAGAAAGCAAGTACAAACTTTAGAGACTGGAAGTAAAGTCTGTGAGGGAACTTTAATAAAATAAAATTAAAAATATGAACAGACTTTCACCACACATTGGGTCACCTAAGAGAAAGTGCACACTTAATAAATTACCTCTTCTCTGGCTTCTATGAAGTTGTTCAATATAATCCACAGGGAGTGGACCATGATCTTGATAAACCATAAGAGACCCTTAATACCAGTATATTCCAATTAAGGATGGCACCAAATCCTTTGTAGTCTATGTAATACACAGATATAATGAGTTATATCAGTAGCTATTGATGTTGCATTTTAGATGGTCACAGAGACTTTTTTTTTTAAGTAAGTGTGGAATTCTAGTTATCTATAATTTTTCTCTTTTTTCTCAAAAGAGGATTTGATGTGAAGATTTTTTTACATGCCCATTAGCTAACAAGTCATTTTTTGCTGTATCTGAATTTGACTGACAGCAAGGATACTGCGGAGAGCATACACAGGGGAGAATAAAAGGAGCCATGTTACCTATTTTAATGTGCACTGTACATGCATTTTTCCTTGGTAAAAGACAGAGCAAATTTATTTTTAATGAGCAAGTCGAATGTTGCCACAAAATAGAGGGATACTGAAAATAATATAAATAAGGTCCTTAATGCATTGTGAGAAGAAATTTTCTCATAAAAATCCCCTTAACATCAATAAATACATGTTGGGATTTGCTAAGCTCCCTTTATAGAAAAAGGTGCTTCATATACTGCTGTGCTGCTCTTTGATAAAACAGCAAATTATGTGGAATACAAAACCAGAGCCTCAAATATATATACAGTATGGGGCTCATAATCGAAAGAGAAAAATCTCCAAAAACTGGCCTAAGTCGGCACTTGGACGAACATTGTCAAAATACGTCCAAGTGGCGATAATAAAAACAGGAGAGACCAGAGCTAAATGGGTTGTGTCAGGAGGAGTGTTGAGGGTGGGAGTTCGGTGTGACATGGGACAGCTTAGACTTAGTCATATTGCATATATTACCGAAAGTTGTACAGCACAGGATCGATAAAACTTGGACATTGTGACTTAGACCATTTAAAACATGGTCTAAGTCACAAAAAAACATTTAAAGTGACCAGATAAGCACTGCAAACACATAATACAGACCCCCGCACACTATCCCAGTGATCACCGACACCCCCATCCCCATAAAAATATTAATCACAACTTGAAAATTGTGCCTCTAGAACATCATCACCTGGCAGCCTGGCATAGGAAAGCCTAGTCATGCTGCACAGAAGCGTCTTAAGCCGTCTTGGGGGTGGGATAGGGACCCATGGAGAGGAGGACCCTTGCCCATAAGCCCCTGTAATCATTGCATTGATATTGAAACATGTGCATTCCCCTATACACCCCCAAAACCCTTTTTTACTGGCATATAAGTGGCTCCTGCAGCCATAAGAGCTATTAGGATGGTAGATAAGTGGGTCTAGGGGATTCTGGAGGTGGTTTGGGGGTTCACCATGACCTATAAGGGAGCTGTAGTGAGATGATGACATGGCACCCTTTTTGTGAAGTTCACAGCAGTGCCCTGTAAGGTACCCCACTATTTAGGTGCCATGTCTGGGTGTTCAGTCCATCACTTTGCAGACCCCTCCCAGGTCTAACAAGGCTTGTTCTAGGCATTTTTGACTTGGATGAAAAGTTGGATGAAAATACGGTATAAAGATGGACAATTTAGCAGCTTGGACGATCAGATCGGCAGGACGTATACTTAGACGATTTTCGAAACGGAAAAAAATTTGGATGTATTTTTTTGAAAATGTGTCCTAAGCTGTTTGTACTTTGGACGACTTGCGACTTAGATGAAAATAGAGTTAGATGTTCCTTTCGATTATGCCCCTCTCTATATATATATTTTGATTGTCATCTCCAGAACAGTGTTTTCTCATCTTCAAACTATGAACTCAATGACAAGTTAATTTAAAAAAGTTTCACCTTTGGGGATAAATATGAAGTATATGATATAGAGAGTTTGATTTTCTATTCTCTATTCTATTTATTTGTACAAATAAAGGAAGCATGTGTACTGCAGTAATGGCCATTGGTTAACCTCTAATTTTCAATTGGAAAAAAAAAATCAAAACATGTAACACCATAATATCAAAAGTTGCATTGGCTTCTGATAGAGGCAAAAATAATTTTTCAATTGGCCTGTATTTGTTATAAAACATGGGGCTCCTTTTATGAAGCTGCGTTAGGGCATTAAAGCATGGAATAGTGCACGCTACATTGCCCCCGCATGCTAGACGCTAAAGCCAGCATGTAGCTGGTGTTAGTTCTAGCTGCTTAGTGCGCGGTATAGCGCGCGGTAATATCTTACGTGCGCTAAAAATGCTAGCACACCTTAGTAGAAGGAGCCCATGGTCTTATACCAAGTTACCATTTAGATCATTTTGATTAGTAGAAAACAGACGTTCTTCATGAAACACAACCTTATTTTTTTCCCCCTCAATAAAAGTTTGTGTATAGAAAAGATTTCTTAAGAGAACCCTATCCTTTCAGGGAGGACTTTGGAACAAAACTTTTAGTGGTTTGATCTTAAATTCTTCTTACCAGACCTTTAGATCATTAAAAATATATCTGTTTGATAAATATGCATAATCTAGATAAGTTAATAATTTCTTAATGTTATTTATATATATATATATATATTTTTATATATATATATATAGTGTAAATTTACTGTGTTTTTACACTTAATAATAATAACTTTATTTTTGTATACCGCAATACCACAAGCAGTTCAGAGCGGTTTACAGAGGAAGAGACTGTATACAGTTCTTACCTCTTACTGTAAACCGCACTGAACCGTGAAGTATTGTGGTATATAAATAAATTTATTATTATTATTATTACCACCTTCTGAGACAGTTTAGATACAGCATAATATTTATGATTTTTAGATGCCACATCTAATGGCCTGTTTTTTTTATTTTGTTGCATTTTGCTAAAAGCCAGAACATTTGTTATGGAGGGCTTTTCTGTTATTATAGAGGGTTGTTGGGATGTACATTAGAGGTTTGTGTGCAAGGATGGGGGTCAACTGGAAACCCACAAAAATCCACAGGAGTCAATGGGGATGGGGACAAAAAAGTTATTACTACTGCGGGGATGGGTGGGCTTGGATTGGAAGTGAATCAGGATCAGAGGGGATGTGGACCAGATTGTGTCCCTGTGCACATCTCGACTCAGAAATTTGACACTAATGCCTCAGACGAGGAGTTCAACTTATTGAAATCTGGTACAAGTGTTCAGCATTTTTGGGAGATGACTGAAAACCAAACTGGTGAGATTAATATCCATAGATTTATTTTAAGGTCAGAATATAATCTCCACTGAGCCTTTCTTATCTATGTTACTGATAATGCAGCTAATATGAAATCAGCATCTCAAAAGGAGGTCTGGATAGCTTACGCAGGTCATAATTTCAATCTCAAAACTATTTTATGGACTCAGCCATCTAAAGCTGAAGTTGATTCGAATAACCTCCCCAGTGAGGTAAGTAAACCGTGCCAAGAGATAGTTACACTCACTAAGCAAACAAAAGTCGACTGTTTAATGAAGTAAATTCTCAAGCAGCTTGGTGGAACAGCATTCTACTAACATTGAAATCTGTGACAGAGAATAAGGAGGCGAAGTGTGCAATTGCCACTGAACCAGGTGCAAACAAACAGTTCTTGACCAAACTGTGTGTAATTGATGACTACTTGCTGGCAGAAGTTGTTAAGGTGCAGAACCCATTTGACAAGGCTACAGAAGAACTGTTGACAGTTACTAAGCCTTCACTATGGAGTCCTTCTATTAAGATGCGCTAACCAATTTAGCGCACGCTAAATGCTAAGACATCCGTTATATTCCTATGGATATCTTAGCATTTAATGCGTTCCAATCTTTAGCACGCACTAAATCAGTTAGTGCATCTTAATAAAAAGACCCCTATATCTTGTGGGCCCAACAAAATATCAGTTGAAATGGCATCTGATTATTGCAAGCTCAGATAGCTATGTGATAGCATCCTTAAAGAATTATCTTGTAGATCACCTGAATCCCTGATTTAGAGTTACAGAGATACGCTTGGCAGCAATGATGTTGGATCCAAGACATTTAGATCTGATTACAGCCGAAGAGCAGAATAGTATCATAAACAGACTGCAAACACTGACAGCAAGTCAAGCTGTAGTCAAGATGCAACTGCTTGATGAACCAATAACAAAATGTCCAAAACGAGAAGAATCGGAGACAGATTATTATTATTTTTTTAAGACTTATTCAAGAGCCAGGAAACAACTTCAGTGACTGATGATGAAGTGGATACATACTTATCGAGCTTGGACAAGTAATTCTGCTGGGCAACAGAGATTCCATGTGTGGCCAAAACTGACGACTGTTGCAGGTGTCCTGCTTGGAACTCCTGCCACCAGCATATCATCAGAACCTTCTTTTTCAAATTCAGGATGAACAATCAAGAATAGTAGATTGGAAATGAGTTCTGGCTCTGTAGATGGTTTATTATTTTTACATAGCTTGAAATGGCAGTTTTCTTGTTGTTCATCTTGATGAATAATATTTTGCTTGCATATTTAGCAAAGTCATGCCTATTGTTTTAAATTTTAGCAAATTATAGGATACATTTTATATTTTGTTTGAATTTACAAGCAGTGGCGTACCAAGGGCGGGGCGGGAGGGGCGGTTCGCCCCAGGTGCAGGCTATGAGGCGGTATTCCCGGTCTTGGTCCAGAAACTTCCCCTTCTCATGGCCTGGCCCCAAGGCTCTGGGTAGTCCCTGTGGCCCAGCATGTCTTCCCCCTTCTTTCTGTGCCGGTCTAATGTCATGCTGAATCACTGCTGGCCTCGGCAGTGATTCAGCAACATTGCCTATGGCTCCTCTTCCTACTTTCCGTCTGCTGCGGTCCACCCGGACGGAAACAGAAAGTTGTGTCACTGGAGACAAACCAGGAGGGGGAGCTGCCGAGACCGGCAGATTTTTCAGCGTGACAGAAGGTGAGGGCAACGTTGGACCGGTGCAGAGAGAAGGGTGAGAACATGCTGGGCCGAGAAGGAAGCCTCCTGGACTAACTGGGTTTTTTTTTGTTTATTCTTTTTAAGTACAAAGGGGAGAAGGGGTATTAATTAAGATGTGCCAAACTGGGCATGGGGGAGAGCTTATGGGGCCAGAAACAGAGGACAGAGAGAGAGCTGATTTGGGGGAGGGACTGGAGCCCAAAATTAGTGGATGGGCACCAAAGTTTCTCCCCACCTGAGGCAATATATAAATACTTGAGCTACCAGCTACAGAACTTGGAAAGTTGGTGGGGAAGAGGTGGTCGTCAGTTGGTGAGGCTTGGGGATCTCTACCAGCTACAGCAAAGGAGATGTTCATTTTGAGGGAGCCTAAACTCAAAGTGGGAGTCCCAGCTTCCTCTCATGGTTATGCCACTGATTGTGTTCAAAATGAAGTACTTGCCGAGTTTAACTTTTTTTTTTCTGACCATTCTTTTTTTTTTTTTAAATTTATATTCTTTTACAAGTTGAATAAACAAAACTTGAAAGGAAATGTAACAATTTAAAAGGGAAAACTAATGATAAAATTATAAAATAATTCCACATTAATAAAATATAATTAAAGTCCACATTGAAAGGGGATTCCAAGGGGTGTTGGATTCCAAGAAATAATACTAAATTAATCAAATTACAGAGTGCAGCTGGAATCAATTAATGGCCTGGTTGGGAGATTCCATGGAAGTCTCTGGAATTCTTGTATTTGCTTTACCTTCAAGAAAAAATTGCAACTGATCGGGTTCATAAAAAAATATATCTATTACTTTGATATGCAATGCAACATTTATAAGGAAAACGTAACTGAAAGGTTGCTCCTAGACTCAAAACAGATTGACGGTAGGCCAGGAATTTCTTACATCTGGATTTGCGTCCATTTCGATACATCAGGAAAAATTGAGATTTTGAATCCATTAAATTCCACATTATCAGTCCTATAAAATAGACGAAGAATTGCATCCTTATCTTGAAGAAAAACAAAAGTTACCAATAAAGTGGCTCTAACCAAAATTTCCTCTTGAGATGTCTCCAGCATACCAGTGAGATCCAATTCTCCTAGTGATGCATCTCTTTTTTCTTTATCCACTTCTGGAAGATTCAGGTAGTATAACTTTTGTAACGGTGGCATATTATTTTTAGGAAATTTCAAAACTGATTTCAAAAAGGAATGGAATAAATCCCTAGGTGATTGATCTTTAGAGACAGGAAAATTTAAAAGTCTCAAGTTCAAATTCCCCTTTGCATTCTCCAAATTTTCTATTTTCCTAGTGAGCAGAACCTTTTTTTTCAATTGTAAATTAGTGGAGACCTTCACTTCTGCCACAGTTTTCTCCAATTTGTCCATTCTACCAGACTGGTGTTGGAATTTCTCATCAAAGGTTTTAAATTGGATATTAAAATTTTGAATTGAGGTAACAAACTGGGAGCATACCTTATGCAAAGTTTCCAAGGCACTCCAGATCACCTCCATGTCAATCACCGCTGGTCTAATCAGAAGAGCAGGGAGAGATATTCTAGGAGGATCCACTGATGATTCCGCCTCCCCAGTCCCTGCTTCACTCAAATTCAAGATCCTCCAGGCACCAATGCCGGCTGTAAAGAAGTTGGCGAGCTATAGTTCCCATCCGGGGTCAGAGGTGAAACCTGCAGCGCCGGAGACATCAACTCCAGCGCTTCCTGAGCTGCTGAAGGCATCCCCGACATCATCCCGGGACACCGAGGAACTCTAGGCCCCAAAGGGCTGAGTGACACCTCGCCCTCCAAGACTGAGGTCTGTCCATCTTGGTCAGTGGAAATGCCCAGTCCAGACCATTCATTTCATTTCATGGTTATTACTAAAAAAATTATTTTTTTTTGCATGGGGGTGTGTGTTAAAAAATGATTGGCCCTGGGTGTCACATACCCTAGGTATGCCCAATACAATGGGGATAGGGTGAGGATGGAATAGAATTGACTCAAGATGGGTGAGGATGGGGACCAGATTATGTCCCTGTGTACACCTCTAATATAGAGGTGGCTGCATAAAAAGACAAATGAAGTCCTCAATCTGAATTGGCAAAAAAATTGTGACTTGATGCGGGACCGGGCAATAAAAAGTAGAGCTGAGAAAAGTGAGGGAGAAGAGGAAAGGTGAGACAAAAAGAGAGGGAAGGGGAATGAAGGGAATATGAGTAAAGAGAGGAAGAATAGGAAATGAGGGGCGACAATGTGTGAGAGAAGAGGGGTCGGGTGAGGGAGGGATTGAAGGGACTGTGACTGACAGGAAATATCTTTGTGCAAAACTTGCAACATGCCCTTTTCAACTTGCTTTTAAATTCTGTTTTCCCAACCAAGATGGTACTGACATTCTTTGCTGGTCTGAGGACTGAAAGGCTCATCAGCTGAGGCACAACCTCAGATCATTAGTGATAGCCCTCCTCCCTAGTTAGTTTTTTGGATCGTTGCCTCAATTTGATTTGATTTATGACTTGATATACTGCTAAAGTCAAAGAGTGTTATAGCGGTTTCACCAATTAATAGAAATAAAACCCTTCAATTTTACAGTTCTCTTAATAAAACCATTAAAAACAAGTCAGATCCTGATTATTGAATCATCCCAATTACAAAAGAAAAAGGTTTTTGTTAATTAAGTTTTCAAGATTTTCCGAAAACATAAATAGTTGTCCATAGTCTGTAACTCATTAGGCAGAATATTCCAAAGGCAAAATCCAGCATAAGAAAATGCTCTATTCCTTTTCCCTGCCCTGTTGAAAGATAACGCTTCTCTCCAGTTTGAAGTCTATGGCAGACTGGAACAGGTTTTCCTCCAGGATCTGCCTTTGTTTTCTACTGCACATCTTTTCCCCCATTTTATAAGCCTCCCTATCCTTGCTAAGTCAAAGCATCCATATGACATATTGCTGCCACCACTGTGCTTTATTCAAGTTTAGTTTCAAGTTTAATAGTTTTTTTGATTAATCGCTTAATCATACTTCTAAGCGATGAACAGTTTAAAAATTACATATGAAGGGAAACAGTACAATAAAAGACAAAATTTAAACAATGACAAGGGAATAAAATTTAACTTAACATACTCATAACATTGGGTAAAGGAGGAGTGAAATACAAATCAATAAAGTAAAGTAGAAACAATAAGGGAAAGATACAGAAGGTAAACAAAATAACAATAAAAAATTATAAGATGAAATTTATTAGGGTTATGGGATATTAAAATTAGTTTTCAAAAGCATCCTTAAAAAGAAATGTTTTAAAATTGCTTTTAAATTTTCCAAGTTCCTGTTCTTCCCTTAATAACATTGGAAGGGCATTCCAAGTCTGTGGTGCAGTAACCGAAAAAATAAATTGCCGTCTTGTATTAATAACCTTTAGCGAAGGAATAGTCAATAAATTTTGTTCATTGGATCTCAAAACTCTATTTGGAGAGTATGGAATGAATAATTTGTATATAAATGCTGGAGTTTTATTACAAAGAGATTTGAAAGTCAGTATGCAAAGCTTATATGTAATTCGATGGATAACTGGAAGCCAGTGTGCATTTTTAAGAAGCGGTGTTACGTGGTCAAACTTTCTGGATTTAGTTATAAGCTTAATGGAAGCATTTTGAATAATTTGAAGATGCTTTATTTCGTTCAATGCAATTCCCTTGAAGAGAGAGTTGCAATAATCGATTTTCGAAATCACCAAAGAGTGAACAAGAATATTAAGTGATTTTGAACATAGAAATTTGGAAATAGATCGAATTTTACGTAATCTATAAAAGGTAGTTTTAATAATGTTACTGATATGATCATGAAAATTCAGTTTATTATCAAAAATCACCCCTAAAATTTTTAAGTTATTAACTAATTGCAGGGGGATGTTTTTTATAGAAATTGGAGTAATAAGAGAAAAACTATCTTTCCATGGGAAAAGCATCACATTAGTTTTTTTAATGTTAAGCGCCAATCTGTTTGTATCCAGCCAGTGATAAACTTGGTCAAGTTTCTCATTAATCGCTAAGATTTCAGAGGTATCATTAGTGTTTAGAGGATGTAGGAGCTGGATATCATCAGCATAGGCAAAAACTTGGAAACCCACAGATTGGCATAAAGTCATTAGAGGAGCAAGAAAGATATTGAATAGTAAGGGGGAAAGAATAGACCCTTGGGGAACCCCATGTGTATTCAGTGAGGATTTAGAAGTTGACTCATTGAAAAGAACAGTAGAGGTACGAACAGTGAGATAAGAAACAATCCAAGAGAAAACTTGATCTGTAATACCGATAGATTGAAGTCTGTCAAGAAGAAGTTGATGATCAATCGTATCGAATGCTGCTGAAAGATCAATAGAAATTAACAGTATCGATTGATGATGATCTAAAAAATATTGGATAGAGGTGGTCATGCCAATCAATGAGTGTTCAGTGCTATGGTGCTGTCTAAAACCAGTTTGGTTAGGGTGTAAAACGTTGTTTTTTTCCACGAACTCTGAAATTTGATTAAAAACTACTTTTTTGTCAGGGTCAGCTCAAGGGACTATGGCACCCTGAGCCAACCTTTGCATTGGTGCTCCCCCCCCTACAATCTGGTATCTCTCTCCTCCCCCACCTATGATCCAGTATCTCCCCCTCTCAAGTGATTAGAGGTACAGCCTCAAAACCCTGAGGTTGTGGGCTCAAACCCCATGCTGCTTCTTGTGACCCTGGGCAAATCACTTAATCATCCACTGCCCCATGTCCATTAGATAGAATGTGAGCCCACTGGGACAGATAAGGAAAATGCTTGAGTACCTGATTGTAAACCACTTAATACACCTTGTCCAAGCAGTATATCAAATCCCAATCTCTTTCTCTTTCCCTCTTGCTGGACTAGGTGAGGCTCTGGCTGAGGGCATTGATGATAAAGTCCCAGTGTTGCATCTATCCCTCCAGAACAGTGGTCTCAAACTCGCGGCCCGGGGGCCAAATGCGGCCCGCCAGGTACTATTTTGAGACCCTCGGTATGTTTATCATAATCACAAAAGTAAAATAAAACAGTTTCTTGATCATATATCTCTTTAGCTATAAATTACAATAGTATTATTAAGACTTAGCCAAAAGGAAAGATTTATAAAGTTTACCTCATACAAAATTGTCATTTCTTTAATAAGACATTAACTATTTTTTTCTGAGGCCCTCCAAGTACTTACCAATCCAAAATGTGGCCCTGCAAAGGGTTTGAGTTTGAGACCACTGCTCTAGAACTATGAAGGTACTGGGATTTAGTGCCCTTTATCACCAGTACCTTGGGCCAGGACCTCACCTAGGGTTACCAGATATCTTGATTTCCCCTCACATGTCCTCCTTTTGAGGACATGTCCAGGGGTTTGGATGGCTTTTCAAAACCCGACAAACCAAGGTTTATAGACAAGGCTTTCTTATGACTACTAAAATGATTCTACCTCTAGACTGGCATCCCTTTGCTGCCTTGGAAACGAAAGGTCATTTGGAAGGAGATCATCTGCTTGATATGACAGGAAGTAATTCTCATGTAGCTAGGACCTGCCCTCCAGTTGATACAATCTCCTCTTGCCCCAAGGATGAGTCTGCAGGAGCCTTGTCTAAGAGGGAGGGCATTGTAGTTGGCAAGTCAAGAATTAGGAAGGTAAACACCTGGATGGTTGACTGTGAAGATTGCTTGGCAACTTGTCTATCTGGTGTGAAGATAATGAATCTTACTTGTCACCTAGATATGATTTTGGACATTGGAGAGGAACAGCCACCTATCTTGACGTATGAGTGCCAACAACATAAGATAATATGAAAGGGTGGTTTTAGAAGCCAAATTTAGTTTTTTGGATAGAAAATTGAAACTTTGGACATCCTGTTTTAAATGCAAGACCCTAGATGCAGGCAGTGCTCTGGATTGTAAATTCATGGATGATATGATTGTACAGCAAAGAGACCTGTAGATCTGTCAGAAACTATATAACATTTAGGAAAGGAGGAGCCCGTTCCAAGTAGACGGACTCTACCTTAAGCAGCTATCACTAATATTTAGAAAGGATAGAACAGCTTTTAAATTAGTTATGGGGGAAAAGTTAATTCATTTAGGAATACATGGCTCAGAGAAGCTTGAAAAGATGTTGGGAATACATGAAAGTTAGAATCTCCCAATAGAGTGATCATGGTAAAGGCTGAAATATCCCAGGTGCATTTAAATAAAGAACAAACAGATACATGATTCCTAATTATGCTCATCAACTGCTAGACAGGTTATGAATATAAATAGAAAGTATAGTTTAATTTTCCGTTATGCAAATAGCAGGTCTTTAAATAAAGGTTTCAATATAGTAGGCATCTCAGAGACCTGATGTAAAGATGATAAACAAAGCAATACTGTGATACTAAGGTACAATTTAGAGATGTTGCTAAGTTCTTAAAAGACCCAGACACAGTTTCATAGATGTTTCTGTCTTCTTCCTTCTCACCCTCAATTTGGAAAATCTTTAAAAGGTTATGATGGCCTCCTCCCTTCAAACCATGATTCCTACAGGAAATATGGAAAAAGACAAAATGCTAAGGACATCCCACCTAAGACTAATTTGTTTCAGCACAGCAAGCTTATTTAGTACAAACAGTCTAGGAAGCTGACATTTCCTGTGAACTGATTACACATGTTGAAAGATTAGCATACATGAATTGCATTTGATAGGTGTAAAGATCCGTTCAGGAATCTCATTAGTCCTGTATGTCTCTGCCCTTAGGGCCATTCCAAGTCAGAGAAGAGATGCATACTTAACGTGACCATTTATTTTTTTCCTCAAAACAGGACAGGATTGCCCCCCCCCCCCTCCGACCCCGGCACTTGTTTCTTCAGCGGGCCCCCAAATCGGGACATTTCAGCATTCTGAAGCTGTGCTAGGGGACAGCGGGACAGGCTACCTAAAAACGGGATGGTCCCCTCAAAATGGGACGTATGCATACTAGAATGGCTTCAGTGGTGCCTCGGTGTGCTTGTTATGGAAAACAACGTGTGCAGGGCCCACACCTCAGACCTTCCCATATTATGTTTGTTCTTGTAAGATCTTCCTTGACATCTTAGTTTATATTGAGAGAAATAAATGGCAATCTAGAAGTTTTACACATCCCTCTGCCAGCTGTTCGTTAGCGAAGCAGCAGCTTGGCCCCTTAATCCAATGGGACCAATAGAAAAGAAGCCCTACTTAGGAGCTAGACTGAAAGTACAGTATACAAAATTATTTCTCGTCGAGAGTGTGTGTTGAAGTAGATTCCAGGAAGGAGAGACTGTGTGTTGAACTAGAAGAGGATAGGTGTCAGGGACTTTTAACCCTTAAGGACTCATTACTGGAAGACATTAGTTTACTCCTGAAACCAGATACTCCAACAGACTTATTGCTAATGGAATCACAGACACAGATAGAGGAAAAGGTGTGGAGCCTTACCCTGCTCACTGAATGCTATACAAGCTCAGGACTGAAAGACTATATCAAAACTATACTATTGTGCACCTAAGTTCAGTAAAGGAGTTAGAGCACCTCACTTTTGCCTTTGAATTGTATTTGTGAAAATTGCAATTTGAAGGCCTTGAAAGGACTCCAACCCCACCGAGGTGAGCCTGCTCTGTAGGAGAGAAGAATGCATGCTGAGAGTGAAATGGGGAGATGACCAGGAAGAAAAGTGTTCTGAAGAGAACATAGATTGTAAATCCATCTATAGACCACTCTGAGACCAGAAGCCAACCCTTCCACATATTTTGAAGAAGAAAGCAGGGCTTGCACAGAGAGAGCAGAAAAGGAGCCACTGGAATAGTGACCTGCTGCTGCTGTCTCTTGAACCAACGATGACTGCATTGGGCACCAATTGGGAAATTTGGGGCATAGGACTTATGTGCCCTGGGCTAATAGTTCCCTGGTACAAATTAGAACATATTGTGTAGAGTAGAACATATTGTGGAGGTGTGGCACTATATTTTAAGGAGGCATGGAACTACATAGAGTCAAACAGGAATCAGAATGCAATATGAAATTTTTATAGATAGAAATTCCTTGTGTGAAAGAGCAAGCTATATCAGTAGGATATACTGTACTACCTACTACTCAGATGAAGAAAGACATAGTGAAGTGCTGACAGAAATTAGGAAGGTTAACAAATTTGGTAGCACAATAATGGGAGATTTCAATCATTCTAAAATTGATTGTGTAAATGTCTCTTCAGGAAGTGCTAATGAGGTAAAAATTTCTGGAAGCTCTAAATGACCACTTTGTGGAGCAGCAGGCCCCAGAACCAACAAGATTAGGAACCACTTCAGATCAATAACCGAGTTGTTCAATCGTGGTTACTGAAAGGCACACCATTTCAAACCCAGTCATGTAAACTTAAGAGGGAGAAAAAAAAAGCCTCAAAATAACGTAGCAGCGTAGCACTAATAGAAGTACCGTATTTTCGCGGATATAACGCGCGCGTTATACGCGTTTTTACCTACCGCGCATACCCCCCGCGCGTTATATGCCTGAGCGCGGTATACAAAAGTTTTTAAACATAGTTCCCACCCCGCCCGACGCCCGATTCACCCCCCCAGCAGGACTGCTCGCACCCCCACCCCGAACGACCGCTCGCACGCGCTCCCACCCGCACCCGCATCCACGATCGGAGCAAGAGGGAGCCCAAGCCCTCTTGCCCGGCCGACTCCCCGACGTCCGATACATCCCCCCCCGGCAGGACCACTCGCACCCCCACCCCGAAGGACCGCCGACTTCCCGACAATATCGGGCCAGAAGGGAGCCCAAACCCTCCTGGCCACGGCGACCCCCTAACCCCACCCCGCACTACATTACGGGCAGGAGGGATCCCAGGCCCTCCTGCCCTCGACGCAAACCCCCCTCCCCCCCCAACGACCGCCCCCCCCAAGAACCTCCGACCGTCCCCCCAGCCGACTCGCGACCCCCCTGGCCGACCCCCACGACCCCCCCACCCCCCTTCCCCGTACCTTTGGTAGTTGGCCGGACAGACGGGAGCCAAACCCGCCTGTCCAGCAGGCAGCCAACGAAGGAATGAGGCCGGATTGGCCCATCCGTCCTAAAGCTCCGCCTACTGGTGGGGCCTAAGGCGCGTGGGCCAATCAGAATAGGCCCTGGAGCCTTAGGTCCCACCTGGGGGCGCGGCCTGAGGCACATGGGCCCAACCCGACCATGTGCCTCAGGCCGCGCCCCCAGGTGGGACCTAAGGCTCCAGGGCCTATTCTGATTGGCCCACGCGCCTTAGGCCCCACCAGTAGGCGGAGCTTTAGGACGGATGGGCCAATCCGGCCTCATTCCTTCGTTGGCTGCCTGCCGGACAGGCGGGTTTGGCTCCCGTCTGTCCGGCCAACTACCAAAGGTACGGGGAAGGGGGGTGGGGGGTCGTGGGGGTCGGCCAGGGGGGTCGCGGGTCGGCTGGGGGGGCGGTCGGAGGTTCTTGGGGGGGGGGGGCGGTCGTTGGGGGGGAGGGGGGTTTGCGTCGAGGGCAGGAGGGCCTGGGATCCCTCCTGCCCGTAATGTAGGGCGGGGTGGGGTTAGGGGGTCGCCGTGGCCAGGAGGGTTTGGGCTCCCTCCTGGCCCGATATTGTTGGGGAGTCGGCGGTCCTTCGGGGTGGGGGTGCGAGTGGTCCTGCCGGGGGGGGGGGGAATGTATCGGACGTCGGGGGGGGGCATCAGGCTTTCAGGATGGGGACAGACCTTCAAGGGGGGACAGGACTTCAAGGGGGGACAGTGCACGGAAAGTCAGGGGGGTGAACGGAGAGTCGGGACAGCGCACGGAAAGTCAGGGCGGGCGAAAGGAGCGTCGGGCATCATGCGCGGTATACCCGTGAGCGCGGTATACAAAAGTTTTTGTACATATCATCGTGATTTCTGCGCGCTATACCCGTGTGCGCGTTTTACACGGGTGCGCGTTATATCCGCGAAAATACGGTACATTTCAACTGCTTTCAATATTATCACAGGCATTAAAAACAAACTCCTTCATACATAACCTGGGTTTACAAATTGAAACTGCTAAACAGGCACACGCTCTAGGACTTAGCTTGTGACGGGACTTCTTCACCTCCAACACTTTTCAAAATTCAGTCACTGTTCCATAACTGTGGCGCAGTGATTAAAGCTACAACCTCAGCACCCTGAGGTTGTGGGTTCAAACCCCATGCTGCTCCTTATGACCCTGGGCAAGTCACTTAATCCCTCCATTGCCCCAGATTGTGAGCCCACTGGGACAGACAGGGAAAAATGCTTAAGTACCTGAATAAATTCATGTAAACCATTCTGAGCTCTCGTGGGAGAATGGTAAAGAAAAATGAATGAACAAGAGACCTTGTTTTGCCAGTTCCCTGGCTGCATCAGGGGAGAAACTAAAAAATCCTCTTTCTTGGGCAGCAGGGTGCCAAACATTCATGGTTTAAAATCTATCCAGTGTTCTGACATCATTTTCCTTCTGTCCCACGAAACTTTAAACTCTTGTAGCTGCTCAGTACAAAGCATACCACTCTGTTCTTAGATTTAGTGTGAGGCCACACAGTATTGAACACAAAAATCCATCGCTGAGCAAGTTGGAGCAGCTTGGCAATAGTGATCAAATAAGCACATTCCTTCTTTGAAGGCTGATAGTGTGACAACGCCTTGAAAATGTTTTTTTCTCCGGAGCAATTTCTCCCAAGTGGGTTAGTTTTGGAGAAATTGTAACAGGAATGAAACTCACTCTTATGCCGGGATATGTGGAGTGTGATCTCAGTCTCTCAGATTTACTGATAATGCTTGGCATAGAACTTGCATTGTGCCAAAGAGAGCTTCTTTCTGAAGTGCATAAGTTGTAATATGTACAATACATGCAACTTATCCAGTTCTGCTTGGAAACTCTTTTTAATCAAGCCTGTAGCACTCAAAGTGATGGGAAACATTTCTGCATCTTTCTGCCACTTTTTCTTAGTTTGAGACTGCCTTTTCTTGGTACTCGAGGAGTCTCCCTCTCTCACTGAGTCTCCCTCTCACTCCCCTCCCTCTCCCTTTCTCACTGAGTCTCCCTCTCCCTCTCCTTCCCTCTCTCACTAAGTCTCCCTCTCTCTCACTGAGTAATTGCTTGGAACTGACCTCTATAATTAATACCATTCTGGTGTTTTTCACTTTTACCACAATATCTGGTTTTCTGGCATCCAGCATTTTTATTGGGTGCTGATCTTGACCTAAAAACAATATAGTGGTTCTAGAAACGGTTCAGAGAAGGGCAACACAAATGATAAAGGGGACAGAACACCTTTCCTAAACAGTTTGAAAAAGAGATGACTAAGAAAGGACATGACCCAAGCTCATAAAATCATGAATGATGCAAAATCATTGAATCTGAACTTTCAGACAACAATAGAACAAAAGAATGCTTCATGAAACCAACTAGTAGATTGAAAATCAAAAAAACATATAGGGGGTCAATTTTCAAAAGTGATTTAAATGGCCAGGAGAGGTTCCAGAACATTTAAATTGCTTGAGGCTAACTAGCTACTTCCAAAGACACTTAATTGGATAGTACTGGCATGCTTAATGTACAGTGCTGAATGCATCTGGTAGTGCTATAGAAATAATAAGTAGCAGTAGCAGTCGTCGTAGTAATATACCTGGTTAGATCCTAAGCAGAAACCAGCTGTTTTGTGGACAGTCTGGAGGCAGGGTCAGCACTTAACCGAATAAGTCATATCTAGCTATGTATAACTGGATATTCAGTGCCAGAGCCAAACCTCCCCTCCCCCCAAAAAAAACAAAACATTGATCATTACTGGTTGAGTATTGACCCCATAATTTTTTCATGTAGTGTCCAGTCCTCATCCCTTTGAGATCTCAATTTCCCGTCCTATTCCTCTGTCCCTGTCCCTGCCCCATTCCTGTAAGCTCTGTCCTGATCTGCACAAGCCTTAAACACTTTAAAATTACAAGTGTTCAAGGCTTGTCCGGTTAAAGCACAGCTTGCTGGAATGGGACAGGGACAGAACTCACGGGGACAGGACGGGAATATTGAGATCCTCTGGGGATGGGGACAAATTTGTCCACGTGTCAATCTCTATGAATCTATTGGTAGAAGATGTGGTCAAGATGACTAGCATTGCGGGGTTTAAAAGAGGCCTGGACAAATTCATGCAAGCAAAGTTGAGTTGGAGAAGCCATTTTTATCCCTGGAAATGAACTATAAGAAACTGATTTGCTTTCTTGGATCTGCTGAGCGCTTGTGACCTGGACTGGCCACTTTTGGAAACATGTTGGGCTTGATGGACCTTGGTCTGACTCAGGGACTGGTATAATAAAGGGTGCTAGGCTTTGCATACTGGTTAACTTGGCTTTAATGTACAATTCTGTGGATATGCTATAGGTTTCGCACACAAGCTAACCATATGCAAAGTCTTACACAGACTTCAGAGCACAGCACATTTAAATACTGTGGGAATGAAGGTATTAGCTATTCAATGCACATGTAGAAAAGTGCAAAGAAGTCCAAAAGGCTGAGCAATATGCTGGAGGTCTAATGCAAAGTCTAAGGAGGCATAAAAGGTTAGCTTGTTCTGTGATCAGGATTAGTGAGGATTTTATGCTGTTTCTTCTCTTTGTTGTGAGAATATAAGTCCCACAACTTTTTTCTGGCTTCCATAAAGAACCGGCTGGATTTTTTTTTTAAAAAAAAGCACAATGTAATGCAGGGGTGTCAAAGTCCCTCCTCGAGGGCTGCAATCCAGTTGGGTTTTCAGGATTTCCCTAATGAATATGCATAAGATCTATTTGCATACACTGCTTTCATTGTATGCTAATAGATCTCATGCATATTCATTGGGGAAATCCTGAAAACCCGACTGGATTGCGGCCCTCGAGGAGGGACTTTGATTCCCCTGATGTAATGGGTTACATTCAGGAAAAGACATTAGACAAACCTATCATCCAAAATGAATAGAGTTGGAGGAGAGTACAAAAAGATTTAAATTGAATAAGGTTTTTTTTTAATATACCTCTCACTTTTGCCAAAAGAGCAATTTACAATAACAAAAGTACAAGACAATAAAAATTTAGGGCTCCTTTTACAAAGCTGCGTTAGCGGCTTTGTCGCACGCACATTTTTAGCGCATGCTAACCCCCACGCTAGCCGAAAAACTATCGCCTGCTCAAGAGGAGGTGGTAGCGGCTAGCACGGCCGGCAAATTAGCCTATGCTATTACGCGCGTTAAACCGCTATCGCGGTTTCGTAAAAGGAGCCCTTAGTATCTTAAGATAAACAAAGGAATAGAAAAAAAAATTTAGAAATTGCCCAATACATCAAGGTGGAAATGAAGGAGCAGGGGAAGACTCCAAAGCTGAAGCATTTACGTAATAGAAATATAGGGTTAAATACTGCTTCTGCATCTTGTAAGGAATGATTACAATACTATATAATTTCTCTTAAGAGAGAGACAGTTGGTGGTTTTCCAAACTGTGCTCATCACGGTAGGATGCTGTATAATCCATCCCAGATGCAGAGCACAGGCATGCTAATGACCTGTCACATCCCAGAGGTTTGCTAATATCATAGAAGAGCAAATTGGAACACTCCATGGATGAATTACAGCTTGAAAACTGTGCACCATGTTATGGTTTAATTGACCAATTTAACCACATAAAACCATTATTCTTCCTTTTATTTCTGCAAGAATTTACGGCGTACACAAAAAGTATCCTTTGCACTTAAGGGAATAGGCCATAGTGATGCAATAATGTACAGTTAAATTCTGTTCAGCATAATTACAGCACTTGTCAATCTCTTTGACATCAAAGTGTTATTTATAGTGGAGCAGTATTTGGAGACAAAATAAACCACGAAGTTACAGTGCATGTATGGTGCCTGCTTCATGAGTGCAGTATTGTTAGCAAACACATTTCATTCAACTTCTTTTATTGGGTTTTTTTTTTTAAACTATTGTAAACCACATAGAACTTTACGGCCTTGCGATATATAAATTGATTATTATTACAAGTGGCCTGAAAAACAGCTAACAATAGAAATTCTGAGGTCAATATTCAACATAAAGATAAATGATTCTAACCCACTGAATCTGCTGTTCTATGGTTAATCAATTAAGTTAAAAAAATAATTTATTTATTTATAATATTCATATGATATATAGATCCATTTCTGGTTTTATCAATTGCTTTTCATACATTCCATTTATTTAATACACATGATTTTTCTAACATACATTCATTAAAAATTTATATATTTACATTAACTTATACTTGTATTCCCTCCATTTCACTGTAGATCAAACCTCTGCATTCAGTATATTTATGATTCCACATTTTCATTTTGTTTATACAGTATATGTTTGTAGACAGTATATATGTTTATGGATACTTTATTTTGCTATTCTGTACTATAGGCCTCTTTCGTACATCCCTGAAGAAGGCTACCTTAGCTGAAACACGGACTGTATTGGGGTCCAGTATGAAAAAGGATTGAAAGAGCTATTTTTATGCCTGCCTCAATTTATGTATATACTATATGTGTATTATTGATTTACCATGTTTCAATAAATTGATTGTCCCCACAGTTGCTTGATTGTGTCCCTTCCCCACTTCTTTTTTGGTTTCAAATTTCACACGTGGGGTTGTGATTTTTTCCTTTGTATTGTGAGATACATTAATCAGTTATTTAGTCAACCAAGCCATTCATGCAGTCCTACTGCATACAAGTTTGTTACCATGTAGGCATATTCCTACAATGTCTACTGGTCTTCACTTATATGGAGAATTTTTGGCCAGACATTGAGATGTCCAGCCAAAAGTTGTCCATTCAGTACTTCCAAATTTTGAAGAGAAATGATGTATCTGATTTATAACCAAAGTAAATCAGATGACTCATTTTGACTATTGACCTCTCCCAACACACACCTAAAAGTTCTACTACTAACTGTAGTCGATAGGACTTATTGGATTGTGATACTGGGTCATAATTTAAATCATTTATGGGAACATACAGTATATTTTATCTACTAGAGCCACAGACAGGGAGAAGTAGTCTACAGACTTGCCTCATGCTGACAAGCATTCCCCTGAGGAACAAAAAGAGTGTATGGAGGCAGATCCTGTTGAGGCGGGGTCTCCTCTCCCAATTGATGAGGAAGAGATAAGTTAGTGAAAGAAGGGAACAGAACCAGCCCAACTAGTGAAGCTTGAGGAATGGTCTGAAATTTGGCAGTTAAGATTTAATGCTAATAAATGCAAGGTCAAGCATTTGGGCTGCAAAAACCCAAGGGGATGGTACAGTTTAGGGGATGAAGAACTTTTGTGCATGAAAGAAAAGCAGGACTTGGGTGTGATAGTATGCAATGATCTTAAGGTGGCCAAACAGGTTGAAAAGGTGATGTGAAAACTAGAAGGATGCTTAGGTACATAGGGAGAGGAATGGCCCTTAGAAAAAAAGGAGGTATTGAAGCTCCTGTATAAGACTCTGGTGAGACCTCATTTAGAATATTGTATGCAATTCTGGAGACCGCACCTTCAAAAAGATATAAACAGGATCAATTGGTCCAGAGGAAGGCTACTAAAAAGGTTGTTGGTCTATGTCATAAGGCTTATGGGGACAGGCTCAAAGATCTCAATATGTATACTTTGGAGGAAAGGTGGGAGAGGGGAGATATGACAGAGACATTTAAATACTTATGTGGCATAAATAAACAAGGGACGAGTGTCCTTCAATTGAAAAGAAACTCCAGAGTGAGAGGGCATGGGATGAAGTTAAGAGGTGATAAGCTTAGGAGTAATCTAAGCAAATACAGTTTTACAGAAAGAGTGGTAGATGCATATAAAGTCTCACAACATGTCCAGAAAGTCAGTTTAATTATCGACACTTGGATGACCTGTCTTTTAGGTCATCCAAGTGCAGACTTGGGTGGGTTTTTAGACATAGTGGACTGGGAGCAAAATATATTAAGGCCTGTTTTTCTCCACTTTTGACTGTATGATTTAGTTGTCATTTTGATTGCATGCTGTGTGAATTGAGAAGTCCCAACAGTATCTTAACAAGCAGAGAGCTTCAAGATTTTGAACTTCTGAATTCAAGAAAGCATGGGACAGGCACACAGGATCTCTTAGGGATAGGAGAAGATAGTGGCTGATGTAGATGGGCAGACTGAATGGTCCCTTTGGCCTTTATCTACCATCATACTTCTATGTTGTCATACAAAAAATATGTGCTTAAGGATACACAGTAGGAGGTTTTTAGCAAAACAATACAGTGATGGTGTGGTAGGTAAAAGCCTTACTGACTTGTTTCTCTATTTGCCTTCAGAATAAAAGCTGCACTTAAAAGCAAGACTAAAAGGTGCAGGCCTCAGACTAGTATTGAGTAGTTTAAAAGTATATTCTCTGTTTAAAGAGGCATTTATTCATTAATCTTATTTGAGCTGCAAGATTTAAAAAATAAAGAAAACTTTACTGGAATAAAAGGCACTGTCTATTACAGAGAGATTGCTATATTGGAACATCAGAACTAAAACAGTTTGCTGGAGAAAAGACTCTGGCTACCATGTGGGGCTGTGTTGTTTAAAACAGCTTGACTTAAGAAAATGTTGGGGGTTTTTTTTTCCTGTTTTGTTAAATGGAATACAAATTATCTTATAAATCAGTGAAGCCTGGTCTTTCCTACTGGGCATATGTGAGATAGTAAGCACTGTTTCTATATTATAATACAACATTTTACTGGCAAATTAGATAGAGGGAAACCCCCGTAGACTCATATGCAACTGTGGGGAAGAGAGGCTGATGTGCAGAGACCAGGAGAAAAGCCTCGAGGTATCTGATGATCTCAAAGTACTGAAACAATGTGTTGAGATGGTACTCAGTACCAACGGATGCCAGGCTCCATACAGAAGGCATTACCAGCTGAAAACAGGAAGGCAATTCATGAGATCATGTATTCAGTTTTGGAGGCTGTATCTCAGGATGGAAATAAAGAGGCTAGTGGTAATCCAGAAGAAAGTGATCAAGTGGTGTGAGTTCTGTTCCAGAAGGCATAAGAGAAAAGAGGTCTTAAATACACATAGCAGAGAGGAGAGGAAGAATGGGGAAATATTCATGCACAAGAAATGGCCTTTTCAAAGGAACTGAGGCTGTAGAATTCAGGAACTTGTTTTGAAGCTGCAAGAAGGTAGACTGAGGAGCAATGCTAGAAAACATTTAGCAGTGGTGGAGGAGGCAAAAACAGTGAAGAAATATACGCAGGGGATCCCTAAATAGCAAGAGGATGGAAGCATAAATGTAAGCTCTGGCTTCCTCTGGTATCCTATGGCTGGTTATGTGCACAGGAGGCTGACAAGAAGAACACTATCATGTAAAAAGAGGATAAATAGGAGAAACAGAAATCCCCCTTTACCAGTACAGTCTGTGAAAATCTCAGCAACGATTTTTGAGCAAAATGGAAATTTAACTGGCAATCACATAAGCCTTTCATTACCCCTGAAGAAGCCCATCAGAGCGAAACGGACCGGGCCTCCGTTGGGTTATTAAAGATAAGTGCTTACTATTTCCAAATACAAATAGAATGATTATTGTGATATTGAACCAACAGTTGCTGGTCACTTGATTGCTCAATTACTTAGAAGGAAACATTCATGTTCTAAATTGATACATATTGGTATTTAGAATAAAAGAAGAGTGAATTAAAAATCAATGAAAATTAAAAAACATTAATGAAAATTTAAAAATATTAAGAATTCAAGGGTTTTTGACCGGTGATGATGCCTAGCCCCAGGATATTTGTGACTTCATTGATCACACTTTAGGGGTATTTTGAGGTCTTTTTCTCCCTTGATTTCGATCACATTATATACACTATAAGTGTTCCATCAAGCTTGTCATAATAAATTGGCATCCCCATATTTTAATTATGCTCATTGAAGCCTGCAAATTCATTTTGTGCAATAGTGCTTATCTGACATTGTTTTACTTTTCCAAAAGATGCTTCTGTTTCTGAGCAATCATTTTGAATAGATTTTTCCACATATAACAATTAAGGTTATGCTCCATGTCAACCAAATTCATTGAGGCTTATTCTGCCTCAAGCATATTTCAAGGTTAGCCTCTACAGCAACACAACATCAAAACTGACTGCACGATGCAGCTGACTTTGCATTGATCTCCGCATCTGTTGCCCTGGCAAAGGACAGGAGACATCATTGAGTCAGTGGAAAAGAATCCGTTTTCCCCCTTTCTCTTGGACAGTAGCTGAATTTCATTTTCAAGCCAAAAGCTGCTCTGTTAACTTGGCTCAAATTGCTACAGGAAAAAATATTAACACCCCCCCCCCCCAAAAAAAAAAAAAAAAAAGCAGAAGAAGGCACAGATATTTTGAGGATAAAAACTGTAGATTTTAACCCTTGTGCGTGGGAGTTTGAAGAGCAGTTCCTGCTGCGGACTCTTTTGCTTACCATGGACATTCAGGAAAACCCACTGGGAATCTTTACGGTGATTCAGTAAGTAGACTGTAATATGCTCAGTTAATATTTTATGCTACTGTGAACATAGGACTATGCAGTACTTTACAAATGTGTGTTTAAGCTGTCTATTTACTATCTACTTAATTATAAAAACTTTTAAATG
Organism: Geotrypetes seraphini; assembly: GCF_902459505.1. Classification (NCBI taxonomy): domain Eukaryota; kingdom Metazoa; phylum Chordata; class Amphibia; order Gymnophiona; family Dermophiidae; genus Geotrypetes; species Geotrypetes seraphini. The sequence goes on along the minus strand of NC_047089.1, from coordinate 170,433,937 downwards.
CTTTAGGACATCAATGAAAAGCTTTCACCATTCACTTACTGTGGTATACTATAAGAAAGTTACCGTGTTATCATATCTGTAGCACTGCATCCTGGAAACCTTGTCTGATTTCTTCAAAATGTCAACTATGCTTTGCTATATTAGAGTTGCTCTGATTTGCATTTTGAAAGGGGCTGGGACAGTTTGCTATACATTTGAAAGAATCATAGGAGACTGTTAGCACCTCGATTCTCTCACAATATCTCTGGGTGTTCCTTCAGCGGTGAAAGAAATGCTGCTAAGATGGCAGTTCTATAGATTGGCACCATGATTTTGGGTGCTGCAATGCCATGCACAGCACAAATTCTATAATGGCATCGGGGCACGGCCATTACAAATATTACAACGTGAGCCCTTACTCTCATCCATTTTATTGGCACTAAGGGCTTCCACTCTAATCCTGTACTTATCTGTTAATGTGTGGCAATGCTCCACATACTAACTGATTAGAATTCTCGTGCCCACTAACTATACTTTTCTCCCAAGGGAGCTCAGAACGGTTTACTTGAATTTATTCAGGTACTCATACATTTTTCCCTGTCTGCCCCGGTGGGCTCACAATCTATCTAATGCACCTGGGGCAAGGGGGGGTGGGGATTAATTGACTTGCCCAAGGTCACAAGGCACAGCGTGGGTTTCAACCCACAACCTCGGGATGCTGAGGCTGTAGCTTTAATCACTGTGCCACACTCTTCCCACACAGGATGCCTCAGCACGTCCAGCAGTAACCCTTTCTTAAGTTGTGGTAAGCATGAGGAGAGTGTGGTATAATGGTTAGAGCTGCAGCTTTAGCACCCTGAAGTTGTGGGTTCAAACCACATGCTGCTCCCTGTGACCCTGGGCAAGTCACTTAGTCTTCCACTAACCCAGGTACATTAGATGGATTGTGAGCCCACTGGGACAGAGAGGGAAAATACCTGATTTATAACTCATTCTGAGCTCCTTTGGGAGGATGGACTAAATGCATTAGTGCTTAGAAAAAGACCCCAACAGTTATTAACTGAGGCCCCCCTTTTACAAAGGCTATTATCACAGTGAGCCACAGTCGGAGTGTTTGCTGTATGGCAACCAATACCGCACCTTTGGGGGGAGGGGTGGTAAATTACAATTACTTCAAAATACTACCGTGAGGATAATTTTCAGATGTACTAAATATGAAAGACTATCTCCTTTGTTGAACAATCTTCATTGGTTTCCAGTTCAGACTAGAATTATATTGTATGTGGTCTGTAAGGCTTTCTATGGTTGAAATCTAATTACATGGTTACCCTATTGAAACATTCTTCTTCTAGCTATATATGCCACTCAAAACATCATCTATTATTCTATTTTCCTTTGCCTGCTGGTCTCCATTATAGCACACATTGGAAGGCCTCCTTTTCATATTTTTCATTTTCAGTTTGGGAATGGTTTCCCTTTAGAACAGTGGTCTCAAACTCAAACCCTTTGCAGGGCCACATTTTGGATCTGTAGGTACTTGGAGGGTCTCAGAAAAAATAGTTAGTGTCTTATTAAAGAAATGACAATTTTGCATGAGGTAAAACTCTTTATAGTTTATAAATCTTTCCTTTTGGCTAAGGGCTCCTTTTATCAAGGTGCGCTACGGGGGTTAGCGCGTCGGACATTTCATCACGCGCTAAACCCCGTGGCACACCAAAAAACTAATGCCTCGTCAATGGAGGGTTAGCGACTAGCGTGGCAGGCGGTTGAACTCGCGGTATTCCGCGCATTAACCGCCTACCGCAGCTTGATAAAAGGAGCCCTAAGTCTTAATAATAATATTGTCATTTATAGTTAGAGACATATGATCAAGAAACTGTTTTATTTTACTTTTGTGATTATGATAAACATACTGAGGGCCTCAAAATAGTACCTGGCGGGCCGCATGTGGCCCCCGACCCTGTGTTTGAGACCAGTGCTTTAGAACTGTGGATGGATTCTTAGCTTTCATTTAAGAAGAAATTGAAACAAAATATCCTCTAAAATGATTTTTGGCTGCACAGATGTAAGTTTGTATTAGTATGAAATGAATTTTGTTGTTTCAGTCTAAAATATTGTATTTTAGCCCATATTTTGTTCTGAGGGCTTTGCTTTTTTGGACCAGTAGGTGCCATAAGTCTATAGAATTATTTTCCTAGGTAACCTTTTACTAAGCCGGGCTAGTAAATGGGCTTAGTACGTCCTAAAGGTAGAATTTCCCTCAGGCTAAGCCCATGCATATTAATTGGGGAAAACCCGACTGGATTGCGGCCCTCGAGGAGAGATTTTGACACCCCTGCACTAGAGCAAAAAAATGAGTTTTCAACCCCCATATTTTAATTTACAGAATAAATATCATTTTAACAATCTTTTAAAAGCCTTTGCAGCTCCTTGCTGCCTTATATAGGCCAGGAACTTGTTCCATTCTGTGGGGCCTATGCACAAGAACGCCCTCGCTCATGTTGTATATGCTATCGTATTTCCTTCCTTGTTAGTTTATATAAATCACAATGTCCCGCAGAATGTAGTTTTTGGAGGGGAGCATAAGGTGAAATACTATTAATCAAGTATTTTGGTGCTTACTGATGAATACTCAGATAATTAACAGTAACAATTAACAATAAAACCTTGGATTGCAAGTACTGTAATTTGGTTTGCAAGTGTTTTGCAAGACAAGCAAAACATTTGATTAAATTTTAACTTAATATACAAGCAATGTCTTGCAATACAAGTACACACAGTATACACAAATCACAACTGAGCCGATGGTTCTCTCTCTGACGTTGCGAGAGTTTTACGACTGTTGTAAATGAGCGAGGTCTTGCACTACGAGCACTTACATTATACCCGCGCCACATCATCACAACTGAGCCAATGGTTCTTCTCTCTCTGGCGCTGCGGGAGTGCAGTGACTGTTCTAAATGAACGAGGTCTTGCAATACGAGTACGTTTTGTATTTTGTATTAAAGTTGTGGGGCTGTGGAATGAATCGTTTGAGTTTCCATTATTTCCTATGGGGAAATTCGCTTTGATATATGAGTGCTTTGGATTACAAGCATGCTTCTGGAACGAATTATGCTCGCAAACCAAGGTTTTACTGTATACTGAAACCTGTGTTCTATTTTAAGACAATAAAGTTTGATTTATAGAATATGAGCCTTAGAGCTCCAACACTATAGATGTGCTAACCAGTTTGCACACTGGTAATGTCAGCATGCTTACTGAATTGAACTTCCATGCTCATTCTCCACCCCGACACTCCCCACTTCCTCCCCCCAAAAGACTCGTACTGTGCACTTAGCAGATGCAAATAGCAAAACTAACACAGAATGCATTAGTGTTTTAGGCCATTTTCCCAGCATTAAGCACCCATTATCAGTTAATGCAGCTTAGTAGAAGGGCCTCATAGTGATTCATCTACCACAACTATGTATATAAAGTTAGAACAAAATCTGTTATATAAATACGAGGGGTTATTGAAAATTTCTCAGCCCATCCAACCAACTTCCTAAATGCTCAGCCTTATTTTGCCACCGTAGCTGAAAAGAGTGTTATCTAATTTCATTACGCGCCAATCTGCAGAAACAAAATTCTATGTTTTGACATTGTTGCAGATCATTGATTGAACCATATGCGCGTCACTCTCTTCTTGGTTGGGCTGAGAACGTTTCAGCACCCCTCGTAGCACTCACGGCTGAGCACATATTTGCTTTTATATATTGGTTCCACTATGTCAAATGTTCTAGAAAAATAACTGGGGCTTTCAATTCTAGACAGTCAACATTTTAACCTCAAGGGAGGTTTATATATCAAATCAATATTCTTTACCTATCCTGCTGAGCTTTGACATAATCTTAACAGACAATTTTAAGCATATCTTCTTGTTTAGTGTTACAAAGATATTCATCTCTGTCTATTCTTCTTGTACTACATTATTATTTTCAGCATTGTTCAGATTGTCAAGTTAGAAAAATTAAAGCATCGTGACAAGTAATTAGTTTCCAATGTACATCTAACTAATTTAGAATCAAAATTACATTAGAGAACAGGTTCTACATGAATTTACTTTATGCATAAAATACGACTTCATGTCAACTGTGTTTGAATACAATATCTTTGCAAAAATATTGGGGTTTAAAAGACATGCTAAAACCCTTTTGTCCTGATTCTGTAAAAGATGACTAAAGATGCCTATGAGCGTCAGAGCTGTTACCACTTTAGCCGGCGCTAAAAAACAAACTACGGTTTTATAAAAGGGGAGTTTAATTATTTAAAAAGCTTTAATCGGTACCGTTAATTGAACATTGCAATTAAATTACAATTGCATCGCAATTAATTAGATGGCAGGCGCTTAAGTTGGTAGGCACCAAGAGACTACCAGAAAGTAGGCATGGTAAGGGGTGGACCTTGGGTGTGTTTCGATGCAGACGCCAGTCGGTGCCTAGTTTAGGCCAAGAAAACCGTGGCATAAATAGAATACGCATAAGAGGACAGGTGTTGCCTGAGTATCTGAATCCTGTCAGAATTGTGTGTATGAAAAACTTTGCTTGTAAAGGGGGAGTCTGTATTTATCCCCTTCTAGCATCCACCCTGACGCAGATTGAAAGATGTAATAATGGCCACATTGGGTTTTGATTGTTTAATAAATGGCAACTTTTCCTACAAACTACTGGTCTAGCTCCGTGTTTTCTACTTGTACAAGTGCTTGCAGATCATCGCCTCTCTGCATGTATCCTTTTAATACAATCATACAATCCAAACCCCAGTCGATTAGTGCTGAGTATAATGCCTTAATATTTCCCATCTACAATGAACACTTAGGGGCTCATAATCGAAAGAGAAAAACGTCCATAAAACTGGCCTAAGTCGGCACTTGGACGAACATTCTCAAAAACGTCCAAGCGCCAAAAATAAAATGGGTTTATGGACGTATTTCTAAACGATCTAGGCCTTCATAGTACTGCTCAACGTCCAAAGCTAAATGAGGCAGTTCGGGAGGCGTGTCGAGGGCAGGAGTTGGGCAGGACGTGGGCTGGCTTAGACTTAGTCGTACAGCATTTATAACAGAACGTTTTACAACAGAGTCTAGACGGAACTTGGACGTTGTGACTTAGACCATGTAAAAACATGGTCTAAGTCACAAAAAACCACCTAAACTCACCAGATAAGCACTTCAAACACATAACACAGACCCTCACACACTATCCCAGTGATCACCAACCCCCCCATAAAAATTTTATTCAGAACTTTAAATTTCAGCCTCCAGACCATCATCACCTGGCCGCCTGGCATAGGAAAGCCTAGTCGTCCAGCCCAGAGGTAGCTTAAGTCGTCTTGGAGGTGGGTTAGGGACCCATAGAGAAGAGGACCCATGCCCATAAGCCCCTGTAATCACTGCATTGATACTTAAACATGTGCGGTCCCCTATAAACCCCCAAAACCCTTTTTTACTGGCATATAAGTGGCTCCTGCAGCCATAAGAGCTATTGGGGTGGTAGATAAGTGGGTCTAGGGGATTCTGGAGGTGGTTTGGGGGGCTAACCATGAACTATAAGGGAGCTGTAGTGAGGAGATACCATGGCACCCTTTTTGTGAAGTTCACAGCAGTGCCCTGTAAGGTACCCCACTATTTAGGTGGCATGTCTGGGTTTTCAATCCATCACTTTGCAGACCCTTCCCACATCCAACAGGATTTGTTCTAGGCGTTTTGGACTTGGACGGAAAGTTGGACGGAAATGTGGTATAAAGGTGGACAATTTAGCGGCTTGGATGATCAGATCGGCAGGATGTATAATTAGACGATTTTCGAAAGTAAAAAAAAGTTGGACGTTTCTTTCAAAAATGTGTCAGGCTCTTTTTAACTTTGAACGACTTGTGAGATGGACGTAAACAGACTTAGACGTCCATTTCGATTTTGCCCCTCCACATGTTTAAGGAGCGCTCTCCTTCACAGCTACGGGGCAGCATTGCTCCCCGAAGCTTCTGAGGCCTTTTCCTTCATTTTAGGTGGGAGCCATCATTTAAAATCTTCACTTCCATATCATTCAAACCATTCACAGACTGTCTAGACCAGTGGTCTCAAACCCGCTGCCCGAGGGCCATATGCGGCCCGCCAGGTACTATTTTGAGGCCCTCGGTATGTTTATCATAATCACAAAAGTAAAATAAAAACAGTTTCTGGATCATATTTCTCTTTAGCTATAAATGGCAATATTATTATTAAGACTTAGCCAAAAGAACAGTGGCGTACCAAGAGGGGGGCGGTCCGCCCCGGGTGCAGCCTTAGGGGGGTGCACAGCTGAACAGGTCCGGAAAATTCCTGGGCTGCGACGGCACTCAGCGGCATCGGCACCCCCCCTTCCGCGACGGCACTTAGTGGCATCGGCGCCCCCCCTGCTCCGCGACAGCACTCAAGTTCGGCCTCCTTCTCCCGGCATCAGCAGAACTTCAGATCGGCAACAGGTGCTCAGTCAAAAGCTTCCCCTGACTCAGCTTCCTGTTTCCACCCAGGCAGTTCAGTCAGGGGAAGCTTTTGATTGAGCACCTGTGGCCCATTGGTAACCAGCTGAAGCCTGGTGGCCCTTTGGCAACTAACCTTTTCTCCTTCTGCGAAGTCCAACTCTTCTCTCCATACTCAGCACTTCCATCTTTCCCTAATGTGGATCTTAGAAATATACAGGCTCTAGATCAGTGGTCTCAACCCTTTGCAGGGCCACATTTTGGATTTGTAGGTACTTTGGAGGGCCTCAGAAAAAAATAGTTAATGTCTTATTAAGAAATGAGGTTAAACTCCTTTATAGTTTATAATATCTTTCCTTTTTGGCTAAGTCTTAATAATAATATTGTATTTATAACTAAAGAGTACATATGATCAAGAAACTGTTTTATTTTACTTTTTGTGATTATGATAAACATACCGAGGGCCTCAAATATAGTACCTGGCGGGGGCCGCATGTGGCCCCTGGGCCGCATGTTTGAGACCACTGCTCTAGATGTACTGGGGAGGTCAAATGAATGAGTGATAACAAGTAGTATCATACCTTCCAGAGTAATGTCTTCATATGGGTTATTTCTATGCATTCCATTCCATGGCCTCATACAAAATTGGGAACCACAAAAAACATGCAGAAAAACACTGAAATGAAGACCCTCCCTTCCCCTCCACTAACGAAATACAGATTCTCTAAGTAGCACTATTCTGGTTAAAAAAACAGAAATGCATCTTCTCCTGTACTCAGCTAAAAGTACAAAAATTGATAGCACTTATATTTCTCAAAATGGACACATTCTAATCATTAAAAAGAATTAAATTTAAAAAAAAAAGAATTTCTACCTTTGTTGTCTGAGCACTTTTCTAATTGGGTTGATCCCAATCTGTTCCACTTTCATTACCCGCCCTTCTGCCCACTGCTCACCACCTTAGACAGCAGATTAACCATCCCCCCTTACTGTATCCCCCACCCTAATATCCTATTTGTCTGTCTTGTCTTTTAGATTGTAAGCTTTCGGGCAGGGACTGACTCCTTTGCGACTCGGTACAGCACTGCGTAGGTCTGGTAGCGCTCTAGAAATAAGTAGTAGTACCAAAAACATTACTAGGTAAATTATTTTATGTTTGTTAGTAACCTCAGTTTCTGTTAGAGTACTTACCGTTCACGTGGCCAACAGGATGACGCTGGACTGGGGAGCTAGGGCTGACTGAGAGACAAATATGAAAGTACCTGCATATATTTCTAGAATACTGCCAATACTATTCTGTTTAATATGTTGGTTTTTCCTGTACATTATCAGTATCAGAAGCATTAATCCCTTTTTTATTTTAAGAGTGGCACTCATACAGGGGAAACAGTGTACTTTTTGAGCTGCACTAAAACATTCAGTATCTGAATTATTACTCAGATTAGCATATAAACTACAGGCGAATAATAGTAGGGAAAGCACGTGTGGTGTGTGTGTGTGTGTTCTCTGGTGTTGGTGTGTGAAATCCATCTTAGGCTTAATACAAGCAGATTCTGTATAGGATACGGGACTCAGCTGCCGCCTATGGAGGGGCCTTAGGCCCCTGGGCCAATCAGGCTTTAGGTCTCTCCTCCCGGTGAATCTCAGGATGCACCATGAATGGGAAGGCCCGCCATTGTGAAGATGGTGGGCCCTGCTGGCCGGTTGGAATAGGCATCCCTCGGTCAGCTGTACAAGAAAAGGTATGGAGGGGGAGGGAGGTTGGGTTTTGGGGGGGTTGTCAGGGTGAGGGGTTGGGGTCTGTAATGGTACTGGGGTTGGGTGTATCGATGATTGAGGAGTCATGAGTTTGGAGGGGGCTGCTGGCAGGAGGGAGTGGGCATCCCTCTGGCCAGCTGTACTAGAAAAAGGTATAGGGGGTATTGGGGTCTGGGGGATGCTGGGGTGCAGGGTGGAGGGTATCGACGATTGGGGTGGGTCATGGGTTTGGGGTGGGTCTGCTGGCAGGAGGAGCGGGAATCCTCCTGCCTATTGCGGTTGGGGGTGGGGGTTGTTTCGGTATTTTGCTGGCCTACCTTTCTAGCATCTATCGCAGCCCTATGGAGATGCTTAGGGCCACTTAAGCTCGCCCAAGGCCATTTACGGGTGAAACCACATCTACGTCCAGCCTTAGGAGAGCATAAGTGTCTCACACACATCTCCCTGCACCTGTGACATGACACCTACATGTAGGCAGCCTACCTCAGGTTTAAAAAAAAACAAACAAACGTGTGTCCCGATTAGCTGGTTAGACAGCGGTGGGACACCTACTGCTGCCTACGCAATTTATAGGATCTCCCCTCAAATATTTATCTATATATATAAAATCGGAGGTATGTATGTGTGTGTGGTGTGTATGTGCCGCGATCACGCAAAAACGGCTTGACCGATTTGAACGAAACTTGGTATGCAGATCCCTCACTACCTGGAGTGATATGTTCTGGGGGTCTCGCGGCCCACAGACTCTATGTTGCTTGCTCAAGGGTGGGTTCACCCAAGAATTTATTATGTTCTTGCTCCAGGAGGTGAAACTAAAAATGTTTATAATCACGTTTGCGTAGTATGTAATTGTATTCATTTTGTCAAAATTTCACTTTATAATTTGAATATTGTACTTTTTATTAAGCTGTAAAAAAATAATTTCATTCACCACTATAAAGTATCTTTATTGAATCCATTTACAGTGTTATTGCTAATAATTAAATACCCGTGCACGCCGGGGCATCAGCTGTTTGGCCTATAAATTGGCTATAACATTGCATAAAATCATCTTTCTGCTTTAAGCGGGGAGATGTGGGGAAGGAAAATTAAGACTGTAGGGACAGGGATGAAAAATGCGGGGAGGTGATGGCAATGTGGGGACGGTGAGGGGACAGAGATAAATCTTTGTCTCTGCATCACTTTCTACTTCACTATTATAGTCACACTGTGCAAGCAGCAGCTGCAGTACCATGATTGGGGGCGGGACTGGGGCTAAACGGGGCAGGGATGGGTGGAACTGGTTGGGGCTGGGGGCAGGTCTAGGTTTGGAAAATCTGGTAACCCTGCCCAGTCTTTTCCAACCCATTCCCCAACCCCAGTCCACTCACAGTGCCCTGCCCCACCCGTCTCCCCCTAGTTTCACCTCTAAACCGTGCCTCCCTCCCCCAGTGCAGCCTCTTTCTCTTCAGTCCCTTATCTCGGCCACCCTGGATTCAGGGATAGCTCTTTGAGTCTTCCCTGTCCCCATGTACCTCCTCCGGCGCTGCTATGTCAAAACTTCGGGCATCCGACAGTGTTAGCGAGTGATCCTGCCGCCATCAGCCTGCCCCAGAAGCCTTCATTCTGCAGCACTTCCTGCTCCTGTGTAGGTGGACGCTGCACAGTGAAGGTTTCCATGGCAGGCCAACGGCAGCAGGATCACTCGCTAATTCTGCCGGCTGCCCGAAGTTTTGAAATTGCAGTGCTGGAGGAGGTACATGGGGACAGGAGAGACTCATTAGAGCCATCCCGGACACCAAGGTGGGGGGTGGACTGGAGAGAGTGAGTGCAAAACCTGAACAAACTCTCTCCAGTCTTAGAAAACATCCGGACACCCAGACAGTCCTCTACAAAGAGGACATGACCGGGTAAATCCGGATATCTGGTAACCCTTGGTAGTAACTAGGCCATGTAAGTTGGGAGGGGATATGACATAGGGGGAAAATCCCTACGTAGTTGTAAATGAAGGTTTATGTCAGCTTCGCCTAACAAAAGCTAGCTTCCTTTGATCTGGAAGCCCAGAGGAGATGGAAGAAACTGCTGGGCCAAGAAAAAAATTTTAGTGTGCCATTTAATGACTCAAACCCATATGTTACTTTGCTATTTATAATTTTAGTAGCATAAGTCATTGCCTGCTATTTAATACCTCCTGCAAACGTAGACACACAGATGTTAATATGATTTAGATCTTTTGTGCTTTCTATACTCTACCTGACTGAGAAAATGTTAGTAAGGTTCATTTTATCAGGTTGGATATATAATCTGGATGTTGTCATTTTTTTCTCCCTTGGTAGGGGGTTACCAGATGTCTGGATTTACCCGGACATATCTTCATTTTTAGACGACTGTCCAGGCATCCGGAAGGGTTTTCAAAACCATTGAACTTGGGGCCACATTTGGAAGGCACCTTCGCATGCATGGATGCCCTTCAAATGTGGCCCCAAAGAGACGGGGTTTGTGTGGGGGCAGGATTATGGGTAGAACGGGGCGGAACAGGATGGGGCCATGAGTAGAATGGGGCGGGGCCACGCACCCTCTTTCTTGAGGACAAAATCTGGCAACCTTATCCCTTGGGAGCAGCTGGCTGCTACTGTGTGGCCCAGTGTTTCTGGGAAGCAACTGAAAGTGACTGGTGCTTTCAAAGAATACTCCCACAACCACCCATTCCCCTTTACAAAATAATCCTTTTTCCTACTGGCCATACCTGTCCCTATGTACCCTAGCATCCTTCTAGCTTTTGCCGTCACCTTTTCAACCTGTCTGGCCACCTTAAGATTATCACATACTATCACTCCTAAGTCCTGCTCCTCTTTTGTGCATTATTTTTAGTATTTCAGGGGTGTAGCCAGGTGCCTCCAAATTCTGTATATGGCACCTTACGTTGTATGCGCGAATCGGTGCACACAGCCAATTTGTGCAAACAACTTTAATTGATTAAGACTTAGATTCACTAAACACTGATCCGTGGCCGAATCTTCCTGGGCGACCGATTCACTATGAGTCTTCATGCAAATTAATGTGATCGGAGGCACGCCCCATAGCGACACCACGAATCGCTGCAGAGCGATCCAGATGATTGCACAGACCATCTTCTTTGCCTGTAGATGCAGTCCGCACATGCATCTGCTCTCCGCGCAAGTGAGGTCAAAACAGGGGGGAGGGGAGCTTTAATGGAACAGAACACGCTTTTAACCCGTGGGTTAACACCACGGGCTCGCACTGCAGGGAAGGGCGGCAGAGAGCAGGAGAGACGGCAGAGCTTGCCTTCTTGTGCTTTTTGCATAAGTGAGATATGTTTAAAATGTTTTATTTTGTTGGTTTTATTTTTGTTTTGATACTGGGATTTCAGGGCTGGGATTTCAACGGCAGCAGAGAGCAGAAGAGTCGGCAGTCGCTTCTTTTTAGTGAATCGCTGCCTTTCTACTTATGCATGCTTTTTCCCTCATTTGCATGTGCGGATCGGATCGGGTGCGGATCGGATTGGGCAGAAGATTAGTGAATCGGGTCGGGGTCGCAAACTGGTCGGGACACGATCGGTGAGCTTAGTGAATCTAGCCCTAAATGACTAAGGGCTAGATTCACTAAGCCCACTGATCGTGTCCCGACCACTTAGCGACCCCGACCCGATTCACTAACCTTCGTCCCGAGTGTATCTGCACCCGATCTGATCCGTGCATGCAAATGAGGGGAAACGGCAATCAAAGTGGGAAGGATGCGATTCACTAACAAAATTCAGGCACACCAACTGAGCTGGCCAACCAAGAAAGAAGTGACTGATGAGGACCAGTCGGCTCATGTCCTTTCCACTCTCCTGCATATTCAAGGGGTAGGGCCGGAAAGAAAGCAGGAGAGTCGGGGCGGCACGGGCTAGTGAAAAGTAGAAGAAGCAAAATCAGCCACCGGGGATTTGAATGCCAAGCTGTAGGGGCAGATGCGTTTTACTCTCCCGTGTCCCCGGCTAGCCTGAGCCCCACAAGTTGCTCCCCTGCTCCACTCCCTGTTTAAGTCACAGCTCTTCGCATTCCTATCCAGAGTACATCGGAACAACTGCCCATCCCTGCAGTGCAGCCCAGCTCTAAACCCGTGGGTTAATACCACAGGCTCGTACTGCGGGGAAGGGCAGGCTAGCCTGGGACACAGGAGAGTGAACGGGCTCGCGATAAAAGTAAACAGCCCTTCCTTGCATGGAGAGCATGCACAGACCATCTACAGGCAAACAAGATGGTCTGCGCATGCATCAGGATCGCTCTACAGTGATCCATGCAGTCGCGGTGGGGTGCGCCACTGATCGAGCTGATTTGCACGATGACGCTTCGTGGATCGCTCAGCCATGGACCGGACATGCAAAGGAGGTTACATAGAAACATAGAAAGATGACGGCAGATAAGGGCTATAGCCCATCAAGTCTGCCCACACTATTTAACCACCCTCTTAAGTCTACTGACCCCCTAAAGTATAATTGTAATTATACTGTCACTCTACTGACCCGCTCATTCAAGTCCTAGTGACCCTATCTCTTAGCATGACCTCGTAGGGATCCCACATAGGTATCCCATTTGTTCTTGAAGTCTAGGATGCTGCGTGCCTCGACCACCTGCACTGGAAGCTTGTTCCAATGCTCAATCACTCTCTCCGTGAAGAAGTACTTCCTGGCGTCTCCACGAAACTTCCCTCCCTTGAGTTTGAGCGGATGTCCTCTTGTGGTCGAGGGTCCCTTGAGAAGAAAGATATCATCTTTCACCTCGATCCGTCCCGTGATGTACTTAAATGTCTCAATCAGGTTAGTGAATCTGGCAATTAGCGCCTTGTAATTGATGCTAATTGGCACTAATAAATAGTTTGAAAGCTCAATTCTAGAAAAGTATGTGCTAATTGCAGTGTGTGAATTTGAAAAGGGGGCTTGGCCCTGGGCAGATCATGGACAAATTGTGAGCATTTCTAAAAGATATGCACCTTGTTACAGAATATGCCTGAGCCCAATCCATTCACAACTCAGGCATAGGCATTTAGGCCTAAATGGTTGCACCTAAAAGTTATGCAATACACTGGTGCTTAGTGTGATTCTATAAAAGGTATATGCACCTTGTAGAATTGCGCTAAGCACCATGCTAGTCGATGCTGATTTTTTTAGGCACCATATACACAATGAGGCCCTTGCAGTGTAAGTCTCGGTGACAGGACAAAAGCGCACGAGACAAACGCGCGCTGACATTTGAGAGCGTACAATTGAGCGCAAAACATAGATTTTCTTCATTCAATATACTGCCATCTTACTAAAAGATTCTTGATAGTCAGTTGTCAATACAGAGTGCTAATCTCCCAGACCCAGGCTTCTGCTCCCTGTCACCTGTTCAGTATGGGGCAGAGTGGCCTTTGCAATGCAGTATATATAATTCTGCTGTAGGAGACTTACGGTTCACAGTCAAAAGCGTGCGAGACAAACGTGCGCTGACATTTGAGAGCGGACAATTGAGCGCAAGACTTCAGCCCGCCACTCTAAAAGCTTATTTTAAAGGGCTCCGACAGGGGTGTGTGTGGGGGGGGGGAACCCCTCCCCCGCACTTTACTTAATACTGTTCGTGCTGCCATGTTGGGGGGGTGTGAGGGGGTGTAACCCCCCCATTATACAGAAAACTTAACTTTTTACTATTTTTCAGGGAAAAGTTAAGTTTTCTGTATAATGGGGAGGGGGGGGTTACAACTCCCCAAAACCACCCGCAACGGCAGTGCCAACACTATTAAGTAAAGTGGAGGGGGGTTCCCCCCACACACACACCCCTGTCGGAGCCCTTTAAAATAAGCTTTTAGAGTGGCGGGCTGAAGTCTTGCGCTCAATTGTCCGCTCTCAAATGTCAGCGCACGTTTGTCTCGCACGCTTCTGACTGTGAACCGTAAGTCTCCTACAGCAGAATTATATATACTGCATTGCAAAGGCCACTCTGCCCCATACTGAACAGGTGACAGGGAGCAGAAGCCTGGGTCTGGGAGATTAGCACTCTGTATTGACAACTGACTATCAAGAATCTTTTAGTAAGATGGCAGTATATTGAATGGAGAAAATCTATGCCATTTCATTTCACAACTACTACAAGAATGACAAACTGCATTTACAGCCTTAAATAATTGACGAGGAAAATGACCTTGATTATGAATCATATAGCACTGACGTATTTCCTTTTTGCCTGTCTCACAGATGTTTTATAGTATTTAAGAAGCTGTTTATAACTACTGTATATACTCAAATATAAACTGACCTGAATATAAACTTAAGTAACCTTTTTTTCCCTCAAAAAGGAGGAAAAAAAAGGTTGACTCGAATATAAACTAGGGTGTTTATATTCAAGTGTCCTGCCTTACAGCCAGCCCTCCTTCCTTCCTGCTCTTCCTACCCAGCCCTCAATGCCTACTACAGGCCTGCCTGAAGCCCTGATGGTCCAGCAGTGAGCCGGAACAGGAGTGATATGGGAGGCAAATTAGGCTTTGACCTGGCCTTCCGCCAGTATCGCTCAACTTATTATATTTGTTGTATAAGGGAAGCTAGGTTAGGGAAATAACAGGGATGATGATTAGCTGGCCTGTGTCCAACAGCCTTTAAAAGGGCTACCTTATCAAGCGTCCGATAAAGAGTTCAGGTCCAAATATGAACCTTCTTATTGAGAGAAAATAAAAACCAAAGTCTGAGGGAAGGTCCTGGCAATTTTCTTCTGGCACTCTTTATGTGAAGTTCACAACAATGCTCTTTAAGGTGCCCACTGTCTGTATGACCAATCCATGACAATGCAGGCCCCTCCTACATCTAAATGGTCTAGATTTGGCCATTGTGAACTTGGACATTTCTGTGCTTGAAAATTACAAAGTTAGGCGTTCTAAGGTTGGACTTCCTGGCAGCTAAGACAATCTAAGCAGACGATTTTCAAAAAACAGATTTGGACATATAAAGTTTCAAACATAGACATTTCCCTGCTCTTACTTTTGGATGTCTTGCAGTAAATGTCCAAAGTTGGAGATGCACTATCGAAAATGGCCCTCCATGCCTGCTGAAACCAGGTGTAATTCCCGGTGCTCAATTTGAACACACATTCCCAGTATTCTATAACATTGTACACAAATTTTATGAACGTCCCCGATCTGCCCATATACCTCTCATGACCACACCCCCTTTGGCCTTTGGGTCATATGTAATAGGATTTTGACAAACATAGTTACAGAATAGCATGTAGCAAACTATGGCCTAGATTCACTAAGCAAACCGATCGTGTACCGATCGATTTACGACCCCTTTAAGACCCCGAACTGATTCACTAACCTTCTTGACGATCCTGTCCGCACCCGATCTAATCTGTGCATGCAAATTAGGGAAATGGCATGCAAATCTAGCAAGGCAGCGATTCACCAACATTTTTCAGGCAAACTGACTGGGCTGGCCGATCCGAAGCCAAGCGACTAGTGAGGACCAGTCGCTCACTCCTTTCCTGCTCTCTCCCGTGCTGAAATACCATCCCTGCAGCCCTGAAACTCCCTGCTTGCAGCTTGACCATAGGAAACGAGAAACTGCACTTGCATTTTTTAAGCAAGAGCAGCAGCAGAAACAACAGTCCTTGGGGGAGTTAATAAGACACGCTTAAAAAAACTCTACTCTCTGCCTTGCCGTTGTTACAAGCTCAGTGTCGTACTTGTGAGTGGGACTTTCATTCTCAGCGCCTTTTGGGATAAGCAGCCTGAGACCGGTATTCTGGGAAAGAGAGAGGATAGTTAAGAACATAAGAACATAAGCAATGCCTCCGCTGGGTCAGACCTGAGGTCCATCGTGCCCAGCAGTCCGCTCATGCGGCGGCCCAACAGGTCCAGGACCTGTGCAGTAATCCTCTATCTATACCCCTCTATCCCCTTTTCCAGCAGGAAATTGTCCAATCCTTTCTTAAACCCCTGTACTGTACTCTGCCCTATTACGTCCTCTGGAAGCGCATTCCAGGTGTCCACCACTCGTTGGGTAAAGAAGAACTTCCTAGCATTCGTTTTGAATTTGTCCCCTTTCAACTTTTCTGAATGCCCTCTTGTTCTTTTATTATTTGAAAGTTTGAAGAATCTTTCCTTTTCTACTCTCTCTATGCCCTTCATGATCTTGTAAGTCTCTATCAAGTCCCCTCTAAGTCTCCTCTTCTCCAGGGAAAAGAGACCCAGTTTCTCCAATCTCTCAGCATATGAAAGGCTTTCCATCCCCTTAATCAGTCGTGTCGCTCTCCTCTGAACTCTCTCGAGTAACGTCATATCCTTCTTAAGGTACGGTGACCAATACTGGACGCAGTACTCAAGATGTGGACGCACCATTGCCCGATACAGCAACAGGATAACTTCTTTTGTTCTGGTTAACAGCATTATCTTTGGGACAGTGCTGTGATCAAGTCTGCCCTGTGAACTTCTAAAAGCTAAGTTACTTGTTCTTCCTGGAAACAAAAATGTTCTTCACAAATTCAAATGCATGGATTCAACTGCCTTTGCCTTGCTTGCCTGCCGCCCTGCCTGCCTCCTGTATTCAAGCAGCAAGCCTGCTGAGTCTGTGGGGAAAAATGCGGCCCTGACTCTCTTGCTCTCTGCCGCCCTTCCCCGCAGCGCAGCCCTACTTTAAAACCACAGGCTCACACTGCGGGGAAGGGCAGTAGAGAGCAGGAGAGTCGGGGTGGGTTTCGTGTTCAGTTCCTTAGTCTGGCAGTTCCCCCCCCCTCTGCTTCTAGAGGCTGCAGCCAGTCCGCCTTTTCCTTGCTTGCCTGCCATTACTTCCCCAACCCTTCCCCCTTCTCCCGCTGGTGCAGGAGACCGGCGCCTGCGGGATCGCACGTACAGCCATCAATGATAGTCTGCGCCTGCGTTGCGATCGTTCTCCAGCAATCCGTGGGATTGCTTGTGGGCGTGTTTACGATTAGGTGATTTGCATGGGGAGCCTTTAGTGAATGGGTCGCCCAGCAAGACTCAGAAATGGAGCGGAACAGGATCGGACAGGTAAGAGGGCTTTAGTAAATCTAGCCCAAGGGCAGGGAATTCTGGTCCTCGAGAGCCGTATTCCAGTTGGGTTTTCAGGATTTCCCCAATGAATATGCATGAGATCTATTTACATGCACTGCTTTCAATGCATATTCATTGGGGAAATCCTGAAAACCCAACTGGAATACGGCTCTGGAGGACCGGAGTTCCCTACCCCTGATCTAGCAGTATGTGCCCAGTTTCTAAATTGGTGCTGATCAGTGTCACATAGCACCCGATATCGGCATTAATTGGCTCCTTAGCCAATTTAATTGAGCACACATCTTGGATCGGCACTCAATTTGGGTGTCATATATAGACTCTGGGGGATAATCCACACTAGAAATATCAAATGTGATAATGAGTTGTGTACCGCAGTCAGGTGAAATTTAAACCCTCTTGCTTGGGACACCACAACATCCCAGGTTGAAAGTCAGAAGCATCAGTGTTTTCTCAGTGTATGGTGTTTTATCCCAGGACAAGCAGGCAGGTATTTTCACTAGTGGGTGACGTCATCCAACGGAGCCCCGATGCGGACATCTCACAAGCATAGTTGCTTGTAGAAACTTTTAGAAGTTTCGAGTTGCCCACACCGCGCATGCGCGAGTGCCTTCCCGCCCGATGCACCGGGCGTGTCTCCTCAGTTCTTTCTCTTCCGCAGAGCTGAGAAGTTTGCCTTTGAACTCGCTGTGCGAAGTTCTCTTTTTGTGCCTTCTGTGCCCGCGGGTTTGGGTTCTTTTGCTCATTCCTGTTGGCTCACGTTGCGTTTTGTTGATTTTGCAAAAAAAAAAAAAAATTTTCGTTCGAACGTTCGACTGGGCAGGTTGCACGGCCGCAGCCCCGCGGCTTCGACCTTGCAGCGGAGCTTTTTCGGCCTATGTCCTGGCCTGTTACCAGTTTTAAAAAGTGTGTCAAGTGCCAGCACGCAATTTCGTTGACGGACCCGCATCGACGCTGTCTTCAGTGTCTCGGTCCTCAACATCTTCCGAAATCGTGCAGGCCTTGCTCCACGCTCACAGCACGTGCGTTTAAGCGTCGCTGTATTTTGTGGGAGTCGCTTTTTGGCATGGAGGCGTCCCCGGTGCGGCCCTCTTCCCAGGGCGCCACGCCTTCGACTTCCGATTCTACACCTTCGGCCTCGAGTCTGCTCAAGCCTGCCTCGTTCGTGCCGGCTTCAACCTCGACGCAGGCTGCGGTGCCTTCTGATGTCTCTTCAGGTCAGATAGCGCAGCCCCCTATCCCTCCAGTGGTGCTTAAGGTGCCCAAGGCCTCCAAATCCAAGCCCCCTGGAGGCCGACTGACTTACGTCCGTGCAGGAGGCCCCATTTCTGATGTGGATCCCTCTTTGCCGGCGTCGTTTCATGCCTTGATGGTGCAGAGGTTTGTCGAGCTCTTGACCAAACTTGGGCCGACGATTCTCTCCGATCCAGCCTGGGCACACGGAAGCCTCCCGTGAGGTCGAGCCGCCTCCGGTGCCTCCTTGGCGCACACTCTCATTGCTGGGAGCAGAGTCTCGGCGAGTGTCTGGTCTGCCTTCTGGGCATGTCTCGCAGGGAGCAGAGTCTTTGTCCATGCCACCTTTGGAGCCGATACCTTCATTCCATGGCTTGCCTGGTCCGGACCCTTCCTCGGCGATGCCGGACCTCGAACCTTGGGGAGCGCCTCGGGGGACCTCGTCTCAGCCGTTGATGCTTTGATCCACGGCCTCCAGACGATGCATCTTCCTCAACCTCCTGCCGAGTCTCTGCGCCTGCCTCTGCACAAGCTTCTGGACCAGACTTTCATGCGGTGCTTCAAGACCCCTTACTCCATCCCAGCGATTCCGGGGAAGTTGGATGCTCGCTACCGCACGGTGCACCATAAGGGCTTTGATGGGGCACAGCTTTCGCACCAGTCTCTCTTGGTTGAATCCTCTCTGAAGCGGTCTCACCCCTCCCAGGTCTATGCTTCCACCCCTCCTGGCCGGGAGGGCAAAACCATGGACCGTTTTGGCAGGCGCATTTACCAGAACTCGATGATGACTTCTCGAGTCCTCAATTACAGCTTTCATTTTGCCACCTACTTCGAGTTTTTCCTCCTGCAAAAGTTTTTGCCCTATCTGGACTCTCAGGCTCACTTCGAGTACTCTGAGGTACTGGCATCGTTGTCCTAGCTACGCCTGCAGATGATGTAGTCATCTTACGATGCTTTCGAGCTCTCGGCCAGGGCGGCAGCCTGTTCGGTGGCCATGAGGCGCTTGGCGTAGCTTCACACCATCGATATGGACCCAAACCTCCAGGACAGACTGGCGAACGTTCCCTGTGAGGGGGCGGACTTGTTCGACGAGTCCATTGAGGCAGCTATGTAGAAGTTATCCAAGCATGAAAAATCTTTTCAGTCCATCCTCCGCCAGAAGCCCAAGCCTGCCATCTCTCGTCCAGCTCGTCCTCCTATGATTTATCAGCGACGCTACCCGCCGAAGCAGGCCCCCGCCATTCGGCCGCCGGTGAAGAGGCAGCATCAGCAGATGCCCCAACAGAAGCCTCAACCTTCTGCTGTCCCCAAGGCTCCCCAGCCTTTTTGACTGTCTCGTAGGGAGCATAACTTCCACCTTTCTGCCCTCCCCGGTTTTTCCCATCGGAGGTCGTCTCCATCATTTTTACCATCGATGGACGACTATTACCACCGACCTCTGGGTCCTTTCCATCGTAAGAGAGGGATACTCTCTTCAGTTCCATCATGTTCCTCCGGAACATCCTCCAAGAGAGTATCCTTCCAACTTAACCCAGACCGCCCTTCTTCTTCAGGAAGCTCAGGCTTTGCTCCGGCTTCGTGCCGTCGAGCCGGTCCCTGTGGATCAAAGGAACAGGGGATTTTACTCCTGGTACTTCCTTGTTCCGAAGAAGACGGGCGACCTGTGTCCTATTTTGGACCTCCGGGTGCTCAACAAATTCCTGGTCAGGGAGAAGTTTTGCATGTTGACCCTGGCTTCTCTCTTTCCCCTCCTCGAGCAGAACAACTGGTTATGCTCCCTGGATCTCAAGGAGGCCTACACTCATATTCCCATCCATCCGGCCTCCCGTCAATACCTCAGATTTCGGGTGGGACATCTTCATCTTCAGTACAGAGTGCTTCCTTTCGGCCTGGCTTCGTCTCCCAGGGTCTTCACCAAGTGCCTAGTTGTGATGGCTGCAGCACTCCGGAACCATGGTCTGCAGGTGTTTCCCTACCTCGATGACTGGCTCATCAAGGATTCCACGTCTCAGGGGGCTGTCCGGGCCACTCAGAGGACAATCTGGTTTCTACAGAGTCTGGGATTCGAGATCAACTTTCCCAAATCCCATCTTCAACCTTCACGGACTCTCTCTTTCATCGGAGCTATTCTGGATACTATTCAACTCAGAGCGTTCCTCCCTCCTCAGCGCCTGGCGGCTCTTCTTCATCTTTGTCACTCGGTCTCTTCTCGCCCGTCCATCTCGGCGAGACACATGATGGTGCTCCTGGGCAACATGGCCTCTATGGTTCACGTGACTCCTTTTGCCAGACTTCACCTGCGGATTCCTCAGTGGACCCTGGCTTCCCAATGGTTGCAGATCTCCGACCCTCTGACTCGTCACATTCAGGTCATTCCTGCTCTGCTGCAGTCGCTTCGCTGGTGGATGCTCTCTTCCAATCTTTCCAGAGGTTTGCTGTTTCACGTGCCTACCCATCAGAAGGTCCTCACGACTGACTCCTCGACCTATGCTTGGGGGGCTCATCTGGACGGGCTCCGCACCCAGGGCTTTTGGACGAGTGCGGATCGGCTGTGCCCTATCAATCTCCTGGAACTCAGGGCGATTTTCAACGCCCTCACTGCTTTTCAGCATCTACTTCACGACATGGTGGTCCTCATTCGTACGGACAATCAGGTCGCCATGTATTATGTCAACAAGCAGGGAGGCACGGGATCGGCCTCCCTCTGTCAGAAAGTTCTGAAAGTTTGGGAATGGGCGATTCGCCACAACGCCTTCCTCAAAGCTGTCTACATTCAGGGGGGCGGACAATGCCTTGGCGGACAACTTGAGTCATCTTCTACAGCCTCACGAGTGGACTCTCCACTCCTCGCCCCTTCATCAAATCTTCTCCCTGTGGAGAACGCCTCATATAGACCTCTTTGCAGCCCCCCCACAACTTCAAACTGCCTCAGTTCTGCTCCAGGATCTACACTCCTCATCGTCTCGAGGCAGATGCTTTTCTTCTGGACTGGAGGAATCTCTTTCTGTATGCTTTTCCTTCGTTTCCTCTCATTCAAAAGACTCTGGTCAAGCTCAAGTTCGACCGGGCCACCTTGATTCTGATTGCTCCTCGGTGGCCCAGGC
This sequence comes from Geotrypetes seraphini, assembly GCF_902459505.1. Taxonomy (NCBI): domain Eukaryota; kingdom Metazoa; phylum Chordata; class Amphibia; order Gymnophiona; family Dermophiidae; genus Geotrypetes; species Geotrypetes seraphini. Next base: position 170,412,326 of record NC_047089.1, on the reverse strand, counting down.
AGCCTTGGTACTCCCTTCTTCTGCAACTCAGCAGCAAGGAGCCCTTCCTACTACCAGTGTTTCCATCTCTGCTTACGCAGCATCAGGGATCTCTGCTTCATCCCAACCTGCAGTCATTACACCTGACAGCTTGGTTCCTCTCAGCGTAACTTCCCTTCAGTTTTCACCAGCTGTGCGGGATGATTTGGAAGCTTCCCGGAAGCCTGCTACTAGTTTATGCTATTCCCAGAAATGGGCTAGATTCTCTACTTGGTGTTTTTCTCATCACAAGGAACCTCAACATGCCTCCTTGTCCTCGGTTTTGGACTACCTTTTGCACCTGTCTCATTCTGGTCTCAAGTCTACTTCGATCAGAGTCCATCTTAGTGCAATTGCTGCTTTTCACCAGCCTCTTCAAGGGAAACCTCTTTCTGCACATCCTGTGGTTTCCAGATTTATGAAAGGACTTTTTCATGTCAATCATCCCCTCAAACCGCCTCCAGTGGGACCTCAATGTTGTTCTTTCTCAGCTTATGAAGCCTCCATTTGAACCTCTTAACAATGCTCCTCTAAAATATCTCACTTGGAAGGTGGTGTTTCTCATTGTCCTCACTTCTGCTCATCGAGTGAGTGAGCTTCAAGCATTGGTTGTAGATCTGCCCTTTACAGTGTTTCATCATGACAAGGTGGTCCTTCGCACTCATCCCAAATTCCTCCCCGAGGTGGTCTCGGAATTTCATCTGAATCAATCCATTGTTCTTCCTGTGTTTTTTCCAAAGCCTCATTCTCATCCTGGAGAATCAGCTCTTCACACTCTGGACTGTAAGCGTGTTTTGGCTTTCTACCTGGAACGCACCAAGCCTCACAGAACTGCTCCTCAACTTTTCATCTCCTTCGATCCGAACAAGTTGGGACGCCCTATCTCTAAGCGCACCATCTCCAACTGGATGGCGGCTTGTATCTCTTTCTGCTATGCCCAGGCTGGTTTGCCCCTTCACAGTAAAATCACAGCCCATAAGGTCAGAGCAATGGCAGCCTCTGTAGCTTTCCTCAGATCGACACCGATTGAGGAGATTTGTAAAGCTGCCACTTGGTCCTCGGTTCATACCTTCACCTCACACTATTGTCTAGATATTTTCTCCAGACGGGATGGACAGTTTGGTCAAACAGTGTTACAGAATTTATTCTCCTAAATTGCCAACTCTCCCACCATCCCATTGTGGTTAGCTTGGAGGTCACCCACTAGTGAGAATACCTGCCTACTTGTCCTGGGATAAAGCAATGTTACTTACCGTAACAGCAGGCAGCTATTCTCACGTCCCACCCACCTCCCCTGGGTTGGCTTCTCTGCTAGCTATCTGAACTGAGGAGACACGCCCGGTGCATCGGGCGGGAAGGCACTCGCGCATGCGCGGTGTGGGCAACTCGAAACTTCTAAAAGTTTCTACAAGCAACTATGCTTGTGAGATGTCCGCATCGGGGCTCCGTTGGATGACGTCACCCACTAGTGAGAATAGCTGCCTGCTGTCTCTGGATAACAATTGTTACGGTAAGTAACATTGCTTTTTCTATCTTGTTTTAATCCCTCATTTGCAGATCTGGAATGCCTTGATGATTGAGAACATAGAGGGTGGTAGTCACTTGTAAATAATTGATTTTTGAGTGGAAATAACAATAGAAAGTGTACTTTGGTTTCATGCCAAACCTCTGGGAAGGTAGAGATGTGAAATCGCCAGTCCTAAGGGTTTATGGAGGGGAGTGCTGCCATTTAATTTAATTTAATGCAGAGTTTATATACAGCTAAATCATCACACTGGCTTCGAAGTGGTTTACAGAAAAGAAATAAAAACTAGACATACAATAGCCCAAAATCTAATCAGGTACTTTAAGTAATTTACCTCTCTATCCCAACTGGCTCACAGTCTAACTGTAGTACCTATGAAAAGGAATGAACAATTATCATACATAACAGACACAGATGAAGGAAGGGAGAATAATAATACAATAAGTACATAAAAACATAACAGGAGAGAAAAACTCCAAGAAGCAAATTTACTGAACAGAGGTATTTAACAAATAGATAAGTTTTAAGTAGCTTCATTTACAGGTAGCCAATGAAGCCAGCAATGTGGTCATATTTCCTTAAACTGAAGATCAATCTGATTGCAGTGTTCTGAATCATTTGAAGCTTATTCAATTGAATAGAAGTTATGCCTGCATAGAGGGAGTTACAGCTGTGGCGTACCTAGCATATGTGACACCCGGGGCCCATCATTTTTTGACCCCCCCCCCCCATCTATATAAAAAATATGATTCTTAGTAACAATCCACATATCGCACAACAAGAGTGTATCTAGGAAAAGGCAGCATCTTAAACACTGCAGTGAGCACTAGAACACCAACACATACATTGTAAAACTAAACAAGCTAGATCCCGCACAGTCAATTGATCCTGCACGGTCAATGCCAACTGAAAACTATGTCCTTTTCTTACACACAGAACAGAGATACACCCTCGCCCAATATGGAATAATCACAAACTAAAAATAGAAATATGAAGACAAAAGTTAAACTGAACCACCAAGAAATCAGACTCTGCATACAATCCAACACCACAACATCACAAAAACAGTGACACATGTCCCCTAATACTGTGCAAAATATAAAGACAGTAGATGTAAATTTGAAAAAACTGATACATAACAATCACCACTTTACAAATTAACAAATAAAAATAAAACAAATAATTAGAAATAAGAAAATACCATTTTATTGGACTAATCCATTTTTCAATTAGCTTTCAGAGGCCAAATCTTTCTTCAGAACAGTACAGTATACTGCTGTTATGGTATCCTGTCCTGAGGAAAGGAGTTTAGTCCAAAAAATTGCCTTATTTCCATTTCCTATTTATAAACTTTTATCAATACAGTTACAATACTACTTGATTTTAAGCAACAAAAAAAATCTTTCTACCTTTTGTCGTTTCTGCTTTAATCATCTTCTCTTTGCTCTCTTCTTTCTATACAGCGTTTGTCCTCTCTTCCATGCAAGATCTGCCCTCTCTTTACCCTTCCACCCAGCTTCTGCCCTCTCTCTCTACTCCTTCCATCTATTGCCCATACTCTCTCTGCCCCTTCCATCTACTGTCCACCCTCTCTCTCTTCCATATGGCATCTTCCCTCTTTCTATGTCCCTTCAATAAACTGTATATCCGGAGTCCCTTCTCTCCTTTGCACATGATTCATTTCAGCTGCACCCCCTTTCCATTTTTCTGTCTCCACCACCTCCCCTATGCTTTGGCATCTCTCTCCTTCTCTTCTCCTTTCCTTCCTTCCTTCCTACTCCACACCATGGTGTGATATCTCTATCTCCTTCCCTTCCCTTCCCCATGACATGGCATCTCTTCCTCTCCCCTCCATGGTCTAGTATCTCCTTTCCTTTTTTCCTTTCCCTCCCTCCTTCCTATGGACTTGGCATCTCTGGTTCCTCTACCTTCTCCCTCCTTCCCTCTCTTGCTCCCCAAATGGGTGCTGTAGCAGCAGTATTTCTCCCCCTTTCCTGTGCAGCAGCAGCATTTCTCCCCCCTTCCCTGTGCAGCAGCAGCATTTCTCCCCCTTCCCTGTGCAGCAGCAGCATTTCTCCCCCCTTGCCTGTGTAGCATTTCTTCCCCCTTCCCTGTGCAGCAGCAGCATGTCTCCCCCCTTCCCTGTGCAGCAGCAACATCTCTTCCCTGCCCAGCATGTCTGGCCAATTCCCCTGCTCAAAGCCGTGGGCGTCTACACCTCACGCAATCCGCGGCTGCATCGGAAGCCTTTTCTCTGACGCCCATGGCTTTGAGCAGGGGAGCTGGCCAGACGTGAAACAACCACCAGAGGGAGCATAAGCTGGGATGCGGACACCACTGTTTACAGCAGGGGTGCCCACACTTTTTGGGCTTGCAAGCTACTTTTAAAATGACCAAGTCAAAATGATCTACCAACAATAAAATTTTTAAAAAACACGAACACTGTACGCAGAGAAAATGTTAATTATCCTTTATATTCGGGGTTTTTTTTCAAAGAAGTCAAGGCAGATGACTCTATGCAGTGTCACCTCAGTAACAACTATACAAAAATAGACAAATACTCCCACCCTTTTTACTAAACCACAATAGTGGTTTTTAGTGCAGGGAGCTAAGCTGAATGCCCCTTGCTGCTCTTGATGTTCATAGGCTCCCTGCACTAAAAACCGCTCTTGCGGTTTAATAAAAGGGGGCCATAGTGCAAAATATAGACAGCAGAAATAAATTCTCAAAACGGACACATTTTGATCACTAAATTGAAAATAAAATCATTTCTCCTACCTTTTTGTCTGGTGATTTCATGAGTCTCTGGTCCTTCTTCTGTAAAGCCAATATTTCTTTCTTTCTGCCTTTCTTTCTCTCTGCCCCCTGGCTCCCCCTCTTTCTTTCTGCCTTTATCTCTCTCTCCCCCCCTGGCCCCCCTCTTTATTTCTGCCTTTTTTTCTCTCTCCCCTTGGTCCCCCTCTTTATTTCTGCCTTTCTTTCTCTCTCCCCCTGTCCCCACCAAGCCATCGTGCCGATTTCTCCACTTCCCCGATTCTTTCCCTACCCCCACCCCCAAGCCAGCAGCCGATTTCTCCCTGCTCCTTCCCCGAGCCAGGCCTGGTGCGTACAAGTGCCGGGCCCACAAGACTTCACCTCCGGTGTCAGTTCTAACGGGGAGGAAGTTCCCTGCCAGCGAGACAGCGATTGGCTGGCCCAGAACCTCCTCTCTGATGTTAGAATTGACGCCGGAGGTGAAGTCTTGTGGGCCCTGCACTTTTTCCCCGACCACCAGCCCTCCTCACCTTTTGCCTCCACCTACCATGCAGCGGGCTGGCAAAGCCCAAGCAATGAGAGGAGACTTAGCTCTCTCGCCAATCAGTGAGCCCGCATGATGGATTGAAATGTTGCCGGCCGGGTTAAGTTCGCCCTGGGGTTTGGAGATCGCCTCGCTGGAGTGACTCTACGGGGGAGCCGGTGCCAGGATGCAGTGGTTAGACGGAGCGCTGTTTCAGTGAAGTCATGTGAGTCGGGGAAGCAGCAGAGAGAAAAAGATCGCAAAGGCAACACAATCAACTCACATTGCCTTTGCGATCTACTGGTCGATCACAATCAACCATTTGGGCATCCCTGGTTTACAGTTTACTGCCGCTGCTGCTGGTTAAGGAAAGCAGCAGCGGCAGAATAGGGAGGATGGCCTGCTGTGCACCCCTTTGGGGTGTGCACCCGGGGCGGATGCCCCCCCCCCCCCCCCGCAACGCCCTTGGTACGCCACTGAGTTACAGTAATCTAGTTGATTTAGGACCAGCATTTGGACCAGAATTGCAAAATGATTATTGCAAAAGTAAGGGTTGATAAGTATCAATTGTTTTAAACAGTTGAAAGCTTTTTTTTCCCAGAGGTTGGAGATTTGAAGTCCATAGGGTAGTGCAGTGTCTAATAGGATTCTAAGTACAATGAAAGTCTTCTCAACTTTCAGAGAAGCACTAGAGGGCAAAGTCAATGGCAATACAATGCCATTGTCTAATAGGTCCAGTTCTAAAAGAACTGTAGTAAGACCTGAAGTGATTTTAAATGGAAATAGCGCTAGACAGCGCCATACCAAGGACTATGTGAGTGGTGCGGCCTCACAGGATGCAACTTTGGAGGGGTGCAAAAATTGCTCCCAGCCTAGTATTTCCTCTCAATAAAGGTGGCTGAGCAGTAGGGTTGAGGGTGGTGTTCCAGAGGGCAATTCACATAGGGCACCATTGTAGCTCAGTTCAGTCCTGGTACTAAAAATTGGAGGGAACATATAAGGGCTCTTCAAAAAGTTTCTGCACGTTCATATTTTCAGGGGAAATGGTTGGAGCGGCAGAAGTGATATAAGGGTGTGTTGTAGAATGTCATGTGACTAGACAGTTAGGCAAAACAGGGTGAGTATGTAGAAAAATGTTGTAATTTGCTTTTCAGATATTTAATAAATAGTGTTTGAAAAAATAAGTGTGGGAAATCCCTTGTATTATCATCTTTATGGTTATCATTTCCTGGAAACTGTGTCTAGGTTTTTTTAAAACCAATGTTTAAAATTTACCAAATTCAACTACAATCACAAGAACTTCATATGAGAAGCATTAAGGTGCTTTGTTTAAAAAGTGACTCCATCTCTGGAGGACCACTTTAATTTGTAGACCAGCAGTTCTCAACCCTGACCTGGAGGATCCCCAGCCAGTTCAGTTTTCAGCATATTCCTAATGAATATGCATGAGACATATTTGCATGTCTGTCTCCTCCATTATATGTAAATCTCACTCAGGCATATTCATTATTAACTAGTCTTTAAGCCCGTTACATTAACGGGTGCTAGAACATATGTGTGTGTCTGTCTTTATTTCTTTCTCTCTCTCTCCTTAGCCGCTTTTTTTCTTTCTGCCTTTCTTTTTCCTTGGCTGTCCATCACCACCCCTTGCCTGCTCCCCCTGTCCATTTTCCCTTCTTTTACCTCCCCTGTGTCCACCACCACCCCTTCACTGCTCTCCTTATGCAGCAGCAGCCCTTCTCCCTTTGTTTTACCTCCCCCCTGTCCAGCAGCACCTCTTTCCTTCTCCCCTGTCCAACATTAGTCCTCCGTTCCTTTTCTTCAACCCCCTGTCCATCAGCATCTCTTTCGTTCTCCCCCTGTGCAACAGGTGCTAGAGTAGACGACTGTTTTTTTTTTCCTTTCTCTCTCTGTGCTTGGATGCTGTCTGTCTGTCTGTCATTCTTTCTGTCTGTGTCTCTGTCTTGCGCCATGCCTGCCTATCTCTCTGTGGCCCCCTTCTCTTCCCCGGCATGATTGGTGTGTGCCCCCAGAACACCCTTCCCCCCAAAGCAGCCCCGTTTCCCAATGCCCCTGCCCCCTTTTGTGCCATGCCTGCCTGCTCCGTGGCCCCTTTCTGTTTCCCCCCTATGATTGCTGTCTGGCCCAGGAAACCCCTCACCCCAAAGTAGCCCCCTTTCCCTCTCCCCTTGTTGAGCCATGCCTGCCTGTTCTGTGATCCCCTGCCCATGACTGCTATGTGCCCCCAGCACACCCCTACCCCCAAAGCAGCCCCTTTCCCTCTTCCCCTGCTTGCCTGCCATGCCTGCCTGCTCCCTGTGCATCAGCATCAGCATTTCCCTCCCCCTCACCTGTTCCTTCGTAGCAGCATGGAGATAAAACGGCTCCCTTAGTTCTTTGATGGATTTTTTTTTAAGTTTAAAGATGCCTACGCGGCTCCTCTCACGATCCGGCCTGCGTCGGAAGCCTTCTCTGACACAGGCCGGGATCGTGAGAGGAGCCACGGCGGCAGTTTTAAACTTAAAAAAAAAATGCAGCGAACTAAGGGAGCCGTTTTCAAAGCCGCCGCCGCGGATCCTCTCATGAGCTGCACTTATATTATGTCGGAAGATGAGAGAGGAGCCGCGGCGACGGCGGCAGATTTCAAATTAAAATAATTTATGCGGCCAGCCGGCTCCCTCGAAACCCTCCTCCCCCCCTCCCCTTTCCCTTCCCGCGGTCCGTCTGGCTGCGTTGTTCTCTCCCTCATTCTCAAACCGTCCGTGCCAGCTGAAGTGGGAGTGGGGGGGACTCAGCACCGGCTGGGCGAGTCGAGCCGCCGGCCCCCAGGAGCTCGAGGCCGACGGCGGACATGGCTTGCGTTGCCGAGTTTGGTGACGTACAACCCGCGCATGCGCACTAAAAAAAACGGGACAGCTCAGGGAACACGTTTTTTTTTAGTGCGCATGCGCGGCCTAGCATTTTATTATATTAGATTAACCCACTAGGACTTATACGATTTTTTAATAGCTCTACTTAATACATAAACAAAATGTTTCACCACTTCCCTCTTTAGAAAGCCTACTGACTGGAACACTTTCCTTCATTATAAGAGCTATCATCCTAGACCTTTGAAGAACAGTGTTCCGGTGGGTCAGTTTTTGAGAGTTAAGCGTGCGTGTAGTGAGATATCAGAATTTCAGGTTCAGTCTTCTATGATGACTGATTGTTTTAATCAAAGGGGTTACCCCCAGAAAGTAATCCGTTGCGCATTTAAAAGAGCCAAATATTCCGAAAGAAGGTGGTTAATGATAAAAAAGGAGAGGGGTGGAGAAGAGGGACGTCTGACATGTACTCTTCTCTATTCTGCGCAATCCTGCCAGTTGAGACAAGTGATAAGGCAACATTGGCATATCCTGGGGCTCCATGAGGGTCTCCAGGAGATATCAAGGTTTGCCTATACCTGTGGACATAATCTCTGTGAGTTGTTGGTTAATAATTGTAGTGACAGGAGTGAGAATGGGGGAGGGCAATATAAATGCAATGGGGGTGTGTATTGTTGTTATGCATTAGAGTTGGCAGAGTGAATATTCTGAATAGTGATCGACCGGTAGATTGCGAAGGCAACGCGAGTCGATCGCGTTGCCTTCGCATTTTACTTGCTTCCTGACTCAGAAGCACTGAGCTGACCAACTTCCCCCACTCGCCGTCAATTCTGACGCCAGAGAGGAAGATCCGGGCCAGCCAATCGCTGCCTGGCTGGCCCGGAACTTCCTCTCTGACTTCAGGAATGACGGGGAGAGGAAATCAGGTCGGCCTGACACTTCTGTGTGGGGAAGCAGGGAGAACTTGGGATGGCGGTGGTTTGGAGGCCTGTTCCCTGATGGCAGCAGCAGTGGCTTGGGAGCAGGCAGGGAGACAGAAAGAAGAGGGAGCAGGGAGACAGAAAGAAAGAAGGGAAAAAGAAAGGGGGGGACAGAAAGAAAGGGGGCATGGAGAAAAAAAGACAGAAAGAAAGAGGGTCAGGGAGACATAAAAAAGAAAGAAAGAAAGAAAGGGGAAGGGGGCAGGGAGAGAGGAAGAAAAAGTTGGCAGAGGGAATGAGGTCTGGAAGCATACAGCAGGCTGAAAGAAGGGAAGAAATATTGGATGCACAGTCAGAAGAATAAAGTGCAACCAGAGACTCATGAAATCACCAGACAACAAAGGTAGGAAAAATTATTTTATTTTTAATTTAGTGATCAAAATGTGTCCGTTTTGAGAATTTATATCTGCTGTCTATATTTTGTACTATGGCCCCCTTTTACTAAACCACAATAGGGGTTTTTAGCGCAGGGAGCCTATGAGCATCGAGAGCAGTGCTGGGCATTCAGCGCAGCTCCCTGCACTAAAAACCGCTATCGTGATTTAGTAAAAAGGTGGGGGGTATATTTGTCTATTTTTGTATAGTTGTTCCTAAGGTGACATTGCATAAAGTCATCTGTCTTGACATCTTTGAAAACCCGCGGAATATAAATGATAATTATTAACATTTTCTCTGCGTACAGTGTGCTTTGTGGGTTTTTTTTAAAATTTTATTGTTGTTAGATCATTTTGACTTGGTCATTTTAAAAGTAGCTCGCAAGCCCAAAAAGTGTGGACACCCCTGGTATATGGTATACAATGTCCATGTGGACTTTGGTATCTAGTTCAAACTAAGAAAAGTTAAACAGCGAATGGCGCAACACGTAAGCAACCTGAGACTATAGAAAATTGATCTACTGCTGGTGGCTCACTAGGTTCAGTAAGAGCATGCGATGAAAGATTTGAGATTTGTTGTTTTAATCACTGTTCAATTGACCCGAGGTGGTAATGTATCTGAAATTCTGTTAAAGAAAGAGCAAAAATTAATCCACTCCTGGGGTACGGTAGAACCCTTTGGGTTGAATAAAGATGTTGAATAACATTTGCTTTAATCAAGAACAGGTGTGTAGGCAGTGGCGTACCTAGCATATGTATAAATAACACTTCCAATAGGAGACTGGTGTGGTCATGAGATGTTAAAGTAAATTTGCTGCAGAAGCAATGAGAAAACAATATCAGTTCTTTATTGCTCAAAAAGAAGGAAAACGCCTCAGAAAGGGCCCTTCCACCTCCACAATGGTGGATCTAAAGGTGGTTAAGCGGTAACCTCATAGGCAAAACCTTCTTACAAAAGTGAGCAATTTAATCAAAAACTATGCTTCTCATAAATGCTGATTTAAAGATAGAGGCAAAAAAACCACTTATCTTTTTTGCCTCTATCTTTAAATCAGCATTTATGAGAAGCATAGTTTTTGATTAAATTGCTCACTTTTGTAAGAAGGTTTTGCCTATGAGGTTACCGCTTAACCACCTTTAGATCCACCATTGTGGAGGTGGAAGGGCCCTTTCTGAGGCGTTTTCCTTCTTTTTGAGAAATAAGAACTGATATTGTTTTCTCATTGCTTCTGCAGCAAATTTACTTTAACATCTCATGACCACACCAGTCTCCTATTGGAAGTGTTGTTTATACATACATTGGTTTTCAATATATCTGAGTTGTTTATAGCTGTACCTAGCATATGTGACACCCGGGGCCCATCATTTTTTGGCAACACCCCTCCCCATCTGCACAAAAAACATGATTTTTAGTAACAAGCCACATGTCACACATGAGTACCTAGGAAAAGGCAGCATCTTACATAGTGCAGTGAGCAGTACAACATGAATACATCCATTGTAAAACTAAACAAGCCAGACTAGTACAGATCAAGCCTACACCGTCAATCCTAACAGAAAACCGTCTTTCGAACACAAAAAACACCTTCGCCTAGTATGGAATATGTCATCACAAACTAACCCCTCCCCCTTTTACAAAACTGTAGTGTGGATTTTAGCCACGGTGGTAACAGCTCTGACGCTCGTAGAATTCTGAGCATCAGAGCTGCTACAAACGCGGTTGGCGCTTAAAAATGCTCCACAGTTTTGTAAAAGGGGGGATAAAATAGAAATACATAGACAAAGGTTAAATTGAACTAGCAAGAAGCTGGACTCTGCATACAATGCAACACCACAGAAACAGTGACACATGTCTCCTAAAGCAATAAATAAATAGAAAATTTTTGTTCTACCTTTGTCTTCTCTGGTTTCTGCTTTCCTCATCTTCTTGTTACTCTCTTCCTTCTATCCACTGTCTCTCTTCTCTCTGCATCTTCCATTTGCACTATTACTGTGCCTCTCCCTTTCTCCCTCCTTCCAAATTGGTCTGGCACCCATCTTCTTCCCTCCGCTCCTCCCATAGTCCGGCATCTCTGTCTTTTTCCCTGCCAGCGTCTTCTCCCAACTCACTCTTCCCCATTTCCCTTCAGCGTCTTCTCCCCGCTCTCTCTTCCCCATTTTCCTGCAGCATCTTCTCCCCACTCTCTGTTCCTCATTTCCCTTCAGCATCTTCTCCCCACTCTCTGTTCCCCATTTCCATTCAGTATCTTCTTCCCACTCTGTCTTCACCATGTGCTTTCAGCGTCCTTCTCCCCCCTCTGTTTTATCCTGTTTTCCTCTCCACCCCACCTTTTCTCCCTTTCTCCCTCCCTGCCCCTTACCTTTGTGGCGCTTTCTCCTCCCCCCTGGCCCAGACAACAGGCCTGGTCTGACAAACCTCCCTGCCCTGTGGCCAGCGATGTCTAAACTGCCTTCTTACAGCAGCCGGAGCATTGTAGTTGCATATGGCTGCCGTAAAGGTCGTCTCTGATGCAACTTCCGGTTGCATCAGAGATGACCTTTACGGCAGAAACACGCAGCTTCAACGCTCTAGCTCAGGGGTGCCCACACTTTTTGAGCTTGCGAGCTACTTTTAAAATGATCAAGTCAAAATGATCTATCAACAATAAAATAAAATAAAAAAACACAAAGCACACTGTACGCTGAGAAAATGTTAATTATCATTCCTATTCTGGGTTTTTTTCAAAGAGGTCAAGGCAGATGACTCTATGCACTTTCACCTCAGTAACAACCATACAAAAAAAGACAAATACCCCCTCCCTTTTTACTAAAGCACAATAGCAGTTTTTAGTGCAGGGAGCTGCGCTGAATGCCCAGGGCTGCTCTCGACGCTCATAGGCTCCCTGCGCTAAAAACCGCTATTGTGGTTTAGTAAAAGGGGGGCCATAGTGCAAAATATAGACAGCAGATATAAATTCAGACACATTTTGATTACTAAATTTAAAATAAAATCATTTTTTCTACCTTGTTGTCTGGTGATTTCATGATTCTCTGGTTACACTTTCTTCTTCTGACTGTGCATCAAATCTTTCTTCCCTTCTTTCAGCCTGTATGCTTCCTCTCTTCCAGACCTCATTCCCTCCCCCAACTTTTTCTTCCTTTCTCACTGCCTCCCTTTCTTTTTTTCTCTCTTCATGCCCCCTTTCTTTTTCTCTGTTTCCCTTCTTTCCTTCTGTCTCCCTGCCTGCCCCCTTTTTTTCTTTTTCCCTGTCCTCCCCCAAGCCATTGCCGCCACCATCGGGGAACAGCCCCCCAAGTCACCACCATCGGGTAACATGCCCCAAAGCCGCTGCCGCCCCAAGCTCTCCTTCCTTGTATCTTCCCTGCATCATGCCAACCAGCATTCCTCTCCCCGATGTCAATTCTGCCATCAGAGAGGAAGTTCTACCAAGCTAGGCAGCGATTGGCTGGCCCGAACTTCCTCTCCGACGGCAGAATTGACGTCGGGGAGAGGCAGGCTGATCGGCCCGATAGAATTTTCCAGACCTGGACGGCTGTGCACCTCCCTAAGGCTGCACCCGGGGCGGACCGTCCCTATTCCTCTCCTCCCTCCCCCCGCGGTATGCCACTGTGTGTAGGGGATATAACAGGAAGGAGGAAGCAAGCAGGTAATGGCAAGCAGTTGAATTTCTCCAGCATTTGTGCTGGAGCAAGATCCTGATTTAGAGTTCTCAGTCCTGGTTGAGGGCAGCAAACAATATATGATGAAATGTCAGGTATGATGTTATATGATTGGGGTTAAAGGTTTATTATAGATTTAATTTTATTTAGTGCATATTATAAAGTTTATGGGTGAAGGTAATTTTGGAATTGTATATTGTAGAAACTGTGATGAAGTGGAGCCGGTTTCAGTCTTAAGCTCCTGATGACGCCTAGGGTGAAACGCAGAACTGTGTCGAGCTAAAATGTTCTCAAAGATCAAGTTTGATTGAATGAAAGTGGAGGCAAATCCAGTAGACATCGGCATGCAGAAGATAATTGAGAACTGATACAGATAAGAAGATTAGGCACTGAATACAGTGTTTTATTGAAAGGATGAGTTTTTCATGAATTTTAACTTTTTCTATGTGTTGGATAGATTGGGGGGCTTCACTCTTTGAGAGAATAATTGTGTGTATGTTTAGTAGGAAATAATGTTATAATATGTTTTAAAGGTTTTTGATTGTGCTATATTATTATAATAAATGATGAATTATTTAAAAGCATAAGAAGCAGTGTGAAACATAGCTCTTATTTGGGTATTTTGTTTAGTCATACTCATTAGGGATATCCTGAAAACCCAACTGTCTGAGGGTCCCCCAGGACAGGGTTAAGAATCACTATTGTAGACTATTCCTCCTTTCCTTTGTTTGGAAACCTAGAGATTTTCATTTATATGGGCTATAGAATCTCCGCTCAGATCTGACCAGGTGCAATAATTGCTTGATTGAGTTAAATACTGTGTAATTATTTTGTCATTTCCTGTCCTTAATAGTAGGTTATGTTAATTATACTGCATAAGTTTGTAGATAATGCTGTTTTATGAACTGTATCATTAATTAGTGGTCTATTATGTTTTTTTTATCACTTCCAATAGCACAGCTCTGGACAGAGTCTGTAAATTAAACTGAGGCAAGCATGAGGAACTTGTTAGCTTGTTCTTCACAGTATGAATATGCTAACTGGACTGAGTAGGCAGTTTTACAGTTCTGTTTCACACTTAGTCATTTGCAATGTATCACTTCTCAATGCTAGAAATGAACTGTTTAAACTAAAAAAAAAAAAAAAAAAGTTTAGGTCCTAATCTACTCCATTTATCATATTTTCTCTGCCTCCCTATCTCCTGGTCTTTCTGGTTTTCCATCTGGCTTCAGGACTTTATTTTTAGAGATGCATAACAATGTAAAAATTGTATAATTCACTCCATATCAACTAAATACTGACAAAAGAATCGATGGAAACATTTCATATTGTAAAAAAGTTATTGTCTAGGGCTTAGGACCAGAGTTAGGAGCCCATACAATAATGGCCAGTAACATAGAAACAGAGAAAACAAGATCATTCTATACACTAACCCCTTGATTCTGCTATATACTATACCAGAGGTCTCAACTTGCGGCCCACCAGGTACTATTTTGAGGCCCTCGGTATGTTTATCATAATCACAAAAGTAAAACAAAACAGTTTCTTGATCATATGTCTCTTTAGCTATAAATTACAATATTATTATTAAGACTTGGCCAAAAGGAAAGATTTATAAACTATAAAGAGTTTTACCTCATGCAAAATTGCCATTTCTTTATGACATTAATTGTTTTTTTCTGAGGCCCTCCAAGTACCTACAAATCCAAAATGTGGCCCTGCAAAGGGTTTGAGTTTGAGACCACTGTACTATACTATATATTATAAATATGAGGTTACCCAAAGTTGGATGCCTAGATGCACATAAAAACGAATTAGTCAATTGGGTAACAACTAATTATATATGCTAATTGAGCCTAATTTGGATTAATGTGCATGGGAGGGGCATGGGTAGCTTGGAGGTGTTCAACATATTTAGGTGCAGTATTATAGAATGCTGGGGTTACAACCTAACTTGTGTGTCATGATTTTTACACAAGTTTCAGCTGGCGTAAGTCCTCCTGCCCAAAGTTGAGAATGGGAATTTGCTCTAAGTGCTATTGACTGGAGTATTAGGCAATATAACTAAAAATATGGGCTCTTTGCTCACAGTAGTCACTGTTAGTTCTTACATGTTAGGGTCATTTGGGCTCAGGTAAAATGACGATAGCCCTCACGTTCAATACATGTTGAGTGTGTTACCACTTATTTCCCAAACTGTTTCTACATAGAACTTGATCAAATGCTTTCTTCCTATTTGAGAGCTTCTAATTCCTCCCTCCCCCCCAAAAAAAAATACCCCCAACAACTCCATATTGCATGAAAGAAACAAACTTGCTAAGGAGCAGAGAGGGGTGAGCTATCTTATTCTAAGACTCATTTTCCAGCACAGTCAATGTGGATGAATTGGACAGCTCTACCCTTCTCTGGCTGCAATTGGAAAAGGAATTGGTTGCTTCTTTGTGACTACAATGGCTCCTCATGAATAAATTTCCAAACTTGAAGTATGAATCCCTGTTGTTTAGCGCATCCATTAATTGCTTAGAAGAAGTAAACTCATGCATGGATGCATCCTGGTGTTTCCTTGGTGTACTTCTTTATTATGTGTCTATATTCTGGCATAATAGAGGGATAACACTGGTTAAGGTTCTTGTGGTTAAGCTCTTTATCATCCTGTTTGCTACGATGGAGAAGACGTTTTATTATGTATTCATGTTCTGGCAGGGAAAGTGTGGTCTGCTAGAAGAAATTCCAAGCCAGTTTACTTTCTGCCAAGACTCATGAAGCAGGTCATGTAGTTTCTTGTTTGAATAAGTTCTTGAGAGTGCAGCTTAAGAATTTTGATGAAGCACTGCAAGACATTTGACAACATGAACTTATGGAGCAATTCAGTACATAGGCTGCTGGTCAGTGGCACTCCGTCCTCCACTCCGCACCCCCCACCTCTTCCCATTCCTCCCATCCACATGTGTGCCCCCCTTCCCTTCCCCCCCTACCTTTAATTGAAGTTGTTGTTCGCGGTGGTCAACAATGTGCTCTTTGCAACTCCGTTGGCTCTCCCGCTGACATCACTTCTGGGTGCCGCACATAGGAAGAGGGAGAGCCGAAGGGGGTCACGTGGAGCACATTGTTGACCGCCACGAGCAACAACTTCAACTAGAAGGACAGGAGAAGGGAAGGGAGGGGGCATGCATGGCAGGTGGGATCGGGGAAGGAGCGGGGGGTGGAGACGAGGGTGGGGGATGGGCGCCAACATCTCACCCTCGCTACGACACTGTTTGCACTCTCTATTTTTTAATTCAGGGAACATTATGGACACTAAATACACTTCTCCCTCGGTATTCGCAGGGGATAGGGGCAGAGCTGGACCGCAAATGGAAAAACCCGCAAATATCTTCTCATCCGCTCTGACCCACCCTCGCCTCCCTCCTGCCTTCGCCCCGGCATCCCGGCCTTACCTGGTGGTCTAGCTGGTTTTCGGGGCAGGAGCAATCTTCCTACGCCTCCCGCCCTGTGCAGATCACCAATAGGAAATGACTGCTGTGAGTTCCTGTAGTTTCTCGAGACTACGACGAGAACTCATGACAGCCATTTCCTATTGGTGATCTGCACAGGGCAGGAGCGTAGGAAGATTGCTCCTGCCACGAAATCCTGCTAGACCACCAGGTAAGGTTGGGATGCCGGGGAGGAAGGCTGGAGAGAGGCGGGAACATGCTAAACTATGGAGGGGGTTTCCCCCTCTCCCCAAAAATCACGAATATGTGAAATTGTGAGTGTCGAATGGGGTGGGAGAAGTTTAGGTCTGACAGAATAAAGAATGCTCCAATAGGTGCTTGTTTTGTGGTGTGGACCAAAGAAACCTTCCTACATATGATTCATCTTTGTCTGGAGTTATGGAAACAAAAAAAAATTCTGCATGCAAATTTGGACACGCACCCAATATGAGTATGCAATTTAATCGAGTAATAAGTCAATTAATACCTATAATTGAGCACTAATAATCCATTAGTAATATTAAGTGGTAAAAATTTGGATTTGTGCGTGCATCTTGCTATGCACTATTCCATAAAGATGCCTGTGCAAGTTTTATAGCATATAACTGAAGAGGAGTGTGGCCATGGGAGAGGCATGGGTGGGTCAGAGGCATTCAATAGCTCAGAATTTGGAGGGATCCACGCCTAATTTATATACGAGGATTTATATTAGGTTTAGGAAGGAGTGGCCTAATAGTTACAGCTACAGCCTCAGCACCCTGAGGTTGTCAGTTCAAACCCTGCACTGTTCCTCGTGACCCTGGGCAAGTCTCCCAATCCTCCATTGCTCCAGGTACATTAGATAGATTGTGAGCCCACTGGAACAGATAGGGAAAATTCTTGAAGTACCTAATTGTAAACCACTTAGATAACCTTGATAGGTGGTATATAAATACCAAATAAAATAAATTAAGTATTGTGGCTGGGAAGAGTGACTAGCTAGTGGGACTGATACTGTAGTACCGGCCAAAGCACCAAACCAAACAGATATGGAGCTTGTAAAGGATGTGGAAAAACATAGCAAAAAAAAAAAAATTCTTCAAGAACATAAGAATACCCTTACTGGGTCAGACCAATGGTCCATCAAGCCCAGTAGCCCATCCTCACGGTGGCCAATCCAGGTCACAAGTACCTGCCAAAAACCCAAAGAGTAGCAACATTCCATGTTACCGATCCAGGGCAAGCAATGGCTTCCCCCATGTCTTTCTCAATAACAGACTATGGGCTTCACCTCCAGGAAATTGTCCAAACCTTTCTTAAAACCAGCTACATTATCCACTCTTACCACAACCTCTGGCAATGCATTCCAGAGCTGAACTATTCTCTGAGTGAAAAAAAATATTTCCTCCTATTGGTTTTAAAAGTATTTCCCTGTTAATAACAAATAGGAGACAGAGAATTGTCCTGAAAGTGGTTGCATTTATAGAGCTGATACCGTGAAGATATCTTTAGCACAAAGTACGGACAGAGTAAACTGGGCGGGATGGTGATTAATAAATGCTTACAGCTACAGTGTTGCTATGTCTTAATAAGAAATTCTTGACACTTTTGCATAAAACCACAAACTGTACATGGAAGAAAAACTTCTGTATTAATTTAATTGTAACACAGTATGCATAGAACATTGTGTAAATCTACACGACTGGCAGTTCCGAAAGTTCATATCCATCTATTTTGCTTTATCATAAGAAATTTTATTAAGAAAACTGCCTTAGCATTAATAACTTGTGCCATTCCCATAGCAATCGCTGTTTGGGTTTCTTATTATACAGACAACTGCAGATGGATCTTCCCATAATGCAGTTCATTAACTGGTCACATTTGTTATCATTAAATTTTCTATCAAGACCTGAAGACAGGGAAAAGATGCATTTTCATTTGCTAACTTCAATTTCAGTTGTTTATGTATACCTTCTTTTAATATTATGGGTATGGTGAAAGATAGAAATACAAAAAAAGTGGGGATGGATTGATGTTTTTGTGTTTACTTGTTTTTTTGTTTGTTTTTGTTCCTTGCTATCTTTGTACTGAAAGATAGATATAAACATCGGTTTCTTTAAGAAACTTTTTGGACATTGCAAATTGAAAATAAAACAATTTAAAGAAATATTTAACTGAAGAACAATTTTTGTGTCTCATGATACAGTAATGGAAATCTATAGAAACATAATTTACAAATATGTACATTTCTAGGCATGTTGCTCAAAAAAGTGAAACTTCTTGATATTCAGACCGTGGAAGACAGGCTGGCTAACTCCCATGGTCGACGGTGACTGCAGATAATCAATGCTGGACCATTTCTGGCGACTGACGTAAACTTAACTGGCTTAGTCAATATTCAGCACTTGCTGATTACATTTATATTGGTCAAAGATAGGACTGCAACTTGTTTGGCCCAATTTGGCAGCTAAACTTGGCCATTCGGTGTTGAAAATTGCTAGTTATAGTAACATAGGAGATGATGGCAGATAAAGATCTAAATGGTCCAACCAGTCTGCCCAACCTGATTCAATTTAAATTTTTTAAATTTAAATTTTTTCTTCTTAGCTATTTCTGGGCAAGAATCCAAAGCTCTACCCGGTACTGTGCTTGGGTTCCAACTGCCAAAGTCTCCGCCAAATCTCACTCCAGCCCATCTACACCCTCCCAGCCATTGAAGCCCTCCCCAGCCCATCCTCAACCAAAAGGCCATATACAGACATGTGGAGGGGCATAATAGAAATGGACGTCTAAGTCCGTTTACATCCATCTTGCAAGTCGTCCAAAGTTAAAAAGAGCCTAAGACAAATTTTCGAAAGAGACGACCAACTTTTTTTTACTTTCGAAAATCGTCTAATTATACATCCTGCCGATCTGATCGTCCAAGCCGCTAAATTGTCCATCTTCATACCACATTTCCGTCCAACTTTCCGTCCAAGTCCAAAATGCCTAGAACAAGCCCTGTTAGACGTTGGAGGGGTCTGCAAAGTGATGGACTGAACACCCAGACATGCCACCTAAATAGTGGGGTACCTTACAGGGCACTGCTGTGAACTTCACAAAAAGGGTGCTATGGCTTCTCCTCACTACAGCTCCCTTATAGGTGATGGTGAGCCCCCAAACCACCTCCAAAATCCCCTAGACCGGGGGTCGGCAACCTGCGGCTCCAGAGCCGCATGCGGCTCTTTTCCACCTTTGCTGCGGCTCCGGTAGTGTGTCACGCAGGCATGCAGCTTAAGTCCAGCGTCGCGGCGGGAAATAGCCATGCTGAGCAGTGAGCTCAGCACATACACAGATGAAAGCCTTGCTTGCTGATTGGTCCGGCTCACTGCTCAGCATGGCTATTTCCCCCGCGACGCTGGACTTGTAAGGTGCCTGAAAAAGAAATCATCCTGGCCGGGGTCGGTGTCATGCTCCGGAGATCTACAGCCTTCCTATCTCCCTCTCCCTTCTACCTGCTTCCGGCCACATCCCCTGCTCCGCGGCTCTCTTCGGCAACTCAGCAGCAGCGATCGACACAAGCTTCTGACGTCGGGGCCTACCCTCTGCGAGTCCCGCTTGTTTCAACTTCCTTTTTCCACAAAGGCGGGACTCGTAGAGGGAAGGCCTCGATGTCGGCAGCTTGTCTTGATCACTGCTGCTGACGAGTTGCTGAAGAGAGCCGCGGAGCAGGGGGGTGTTGCCAGGTGCAGGTAGAAGGGAGAGGGCCAGATGCAGGACTCGTGGGTGAGGGAGGAGAAGAGAGAGAGAAAGAGAGAGGGGAGGGAAACAAAAGGAAATATTTCATACTGGGCTGGGCCGGAGTGGAGGGAGGGTGGAAAGATTCTAGCTACAGGGTGCAGTAACAAAGGAAAAGGGGGGAAAGCTGAAAATGGAGATAGTGACACAAAGAAGAGAAAGGGTAAGCAGGACCTACTGAATAAGGATAGAGATACAGAGGGGACATGAAGAGGAGGTGAAATAGAGACATAGAAGTAATGCTGAAAAAGTGTGTGGGGGGAGATAAAGACATTGAAAGGGCAAATGGTGAACATGGCGTAAAGATAAGGACAGAGACAAATGAAGATTCTGAAAAAGTGGTGAGATAGGGATATAGGTGAGATGGACACAAAGAAGGGTGATGCTGGAAAATAGGTGGAAATGGTAATTCTGACAGACACAGAAGGGAAATGCTGGATCAAGGAGAGATGGGGCTCAGGCTGGATGGAATGAGGAGAAATGCCTTGTTGGCCCGGAACTTCCTCTCCTACGTCAGAATTGACGTCAGGGAGCGGAATGCTGTTCAGCGCAACACTTCTGCAGGGAAAGCTTGGGACGGCGGTGGCTTGGGGGCTGTTCCCCGATTGCGGTGGCAGCAAACCGAGTGGCTTGGGGGACGGCACGGAGACAGAAAGAAGGGGGAACAGGGAGACAGAAAGAAAAAGTTGGGGGAGAGAATGAGGTCTGGAGGAGAGGAAACATACAGGAGGCTGAAAGAAAGGAAGAAAGATTGGATGCACAGTCAGAAGAAGAAAGTGCAACCAGAGACTCATGAAATCACCAAATAGCAAAGGTAGGAAAAATGATTTTATTTTCAATTTAGTGATCCTGTATATAGCATTAAGATAAGAAACAATATATGCAGTGTTAGATTTGTTTTATAATGGTTTTGCGGCTCCAAGTTTTTTTTTCTTTTCGAAAACGGGTCCAAGTGGCTCTTTATGTCTTAAAGGTTGCAGACCCCTGCCCTAGACCCACCCCAATAGCCCTTATGGCCGCAGGAGCCACTTATATGCCAGTCAAAAAGGGTTTTGGGGGTGTATAGGGGAGTGCACATGTTTAAGTATCAATGCAGTGATTACAGGGGCTTATGGGCATGGGTCCTCTTCTCTATGGGTCCCTAACCCACCCCCAAGATGACTTAAGCTGCCTCTGGGCTGGACAACTAGGCTTTCCTATGCCAGGCAGCCAGGTGATGATGGTCTGGAGGCTGAAATTTAAAGTTGTGAATTTAATTTTTATTGAGGGGGAGGTTGGTGATCACTGGGGTAGTGTGTGGGGGTCTGTGTTATGTGTTTGAAGTGCTTATCTGGTGAGTTTAGGTGGGTTTTTGTGACTTAGACCATGTTTTACATGGTCTAAGTCACAACGTCCAAGTTCCGTCTAGGCTCTGTTGTTATACATGCTGTACGACTAAGTCTAAGCCGGCCCACGTCCCGCCTAACTCCCGCCCTTGACACGCCTCCCGAAACGCCCTGTTTAGCTTTGGACGTTGAGCGGCACTATGAAGGCCTAGGTCATTTAGAAATATGTCCAAAACCCGGTTTTATTATCGGCACTTGGACATTTTTGAGAAATGTTCGTCCAAGTGCCGACTTAGGCCGGTTTTTGGATATTTTTCTCTTTCGATTATGAACTCCATACCATGCAAGTCTGCCCAGCACTGGCCTTAGTTCAATATTTACTATTATTTTCTGATTCCAGTTAACTTTTAGTGGCTAACTATGAATATTCAGCAAATATGGTGCCATAGATAGAATCTGGGAATTAGTGACTGGTGTCATGTACAATTGTCTAATATTACGGTACTCCTGAAGCTCTATCCGTGAACATGAGAAGCCTTACACCCTTCAAAACTGTTTCTTTATTTTTCTTTCTTTCATTTTTTATTTTCTACATTTCTATACTGTACTATCCAAAGTTCTAGGCGGATTTCAACATTAAATGATACAATAGACAATGAACAATTAGTGATAATTAACAAAAACACCAAACCAAGATAGTTAGACAGTGGGGACACTCATGTTTCTTCTGTGCTTTTACATAAAAAAACACCTTATGCTAAGCAGCCAATGCCTTCTCCTCTGCTTTCTCCAGGTGGACTTACTCTACATCAGGAGTGTTAAAGTCCCTCCTCAAGGGCCGCAATCCAGTCAGGTTTTCAGGATTTCCCCAATGAATATGCATGAGATCTATTAGCATACAATGAAAGCAGTGGAGGAGGGACTTTGACACCCCTGCTCTACATGAACTAACACTTTCTTCAGACTCATGTTTTCATTTAAAGGGGCCATTCCCATTTTCTGATTGTCTCATTACACTTTGACATCCCTGAAACTACCCTGGTTTTAATCAATAAAACAGCTTTTTATGTTATGTTTAGTCTTATATCCCACTAAATCCTCACAAATCAAAGTTCTAGGCAGGTTACAAGTAGCATATTACTACATAGAAGTACTGTAGGGTAAAACTCATTACATAGAGTTATGCATATTATCCTGGAGTTATCAACCTGTTACAGTGATAAAAGGTAGTATAATATAGGAGAATAAAACAAATAGGAGACAATTCTTAACATAAAGTTGTGTAAATCAGTGTTTCTCAACTCAATCCTGGGGTACCCCTTTGCCAGTCAGGTTTTCAGGTTAATCACATTGAATTTGCCTAAACTTGATTTGCATACACTGCCTCATTATATGCACATTTCTTTCATGCATATTCATTGTGGATATCTTGAAAACCTGACTGGCAAGGGGGTACTCCAGGACCAAGTTGAGAAACACTGGTGTAGATTACATAAAGTTATCAACATATTACACAGATATAGGGTAATACAGTATAATAAATAGGGGTAGAAAGTAATTTTAGATGGATATAGTGCCAAAGTTGCAAGGGGGGTATTATTGCCCTTCATTTTATGGTCACTATTTCATAGAGACTGTGCCTATGAGCATATTCTTCACTCACAAGAAGGGCTCTTGGGGGTCCTTTTATCAAGCCGCGCTAGCGGGGTTAGCGCGTCGGACATTTCATCACGCGCCAACCCCCGCGGCCGGCTAAACAACTAACGCCTGCTCAATGCAGGCGTTAGCGGCTAGCGCAGCAGGCGGTTTAACCCGCGTTAAACCCCTACTGCAGCTTGATAAAAGGACCCCTTAGTTTTTTAGTGGGGACATTTCAATGGTTTTAATTGGAAAGTAAGCTTAGTGACACTTTGCCCTGTAAATTTACTCATTAGGGCTACATATCTCTCATCTCTGGTCCCCTTGAGAGTTAATACCAGAGCAGAGTGCTGAGGTGAACAGCAAAAATATTTAATTCCCCTACCAGCACACAATTAGGTAGGTGGTTCTTTTATTTAGATTCATGCTGCAGGCCAGATGGTGGAGGAGGAAGACAGCTGTTTGGTCTAATCAACTATTTTTTTGTCAGCTTCAAAGTCACTGTAATGAGAGTATGTATGCTCAGTTTCTTCCAGGAGATCTTCGTAGGGGGTTAGTACAGGTGCCATTCACTGATAGTATTTCTGCAGAATGCATTAATCTTCCTTTCCCTTCTGCGATGTAATTCAACTATGTTCTCATGCAGTCTCTTCCATTATAGCAGTGGCGTACCTAGGGTATGTGGCACCCGGGGCCCATCATTTTTTGACACTCCCCCCCCCCCACCATGTAAAAAAATATTTTTTCTAATGACCATGAAACGGAATAAATGGTCAGAATAGAAACAGGCAGTGAAAATTTTCTTATATTCCAAACATAACATAACATAAATTATGTCTGAATTGTCATGACATCAGAAGTACATATGGAGTAGTTGCAGGTGATGCTTGGGACAGTTCTGATTGTGTTAGTTCGGTTTTATGTGTTTTTTGAATAGAAGGGTTTTTATTTCTTTTTGAAGGTTTTGCAGTCTGTGGTTGATATCAATTGGTTGTAGAGTTGGGGGTCGAGTGTTGCAGCTCGAATGGCTAGGAGGTTGTCGAACAGTTTTTTTCTTTTGACGTTTTTGGTTGGAGGGTGTGTGAATGGTGCGTGAGTTCTCCTATGTCTGTTTGAAGTGGATTGAATTATTTAGCTGAAGAAATTAGTTACCCCCTCATCCCACACACATTAATTCTCTTCCATTTTTGTTCCCATTATAAAAAACACTGATAACATATTTATCAATGATCTGGAAACGGAGGCAAAGTGTGAGGTTTTAAAATTTGCAGACGATACCAAGCTCTGCGCCAGAGTTAGGACCAGGGAGGAGTGTGAGGAACTGCAAAGGGACCTCGATAAGCTGGAGGACTGGGCAAACAAATGGCAAATGCGCTTTAACGTAGATAAATGAAAGGTCATGCACATAGGGAAAAAGAACCCGTTGTTCGAGTATAAAATGGGGGGGAGATTGCTGGAAGACACCGGACTTGAGAGAGACTTGGGTATGCTAGTGGATCCATCCATGAAACCATCCGCACAGTGTGCAGCAGCCTCGAAGAAAGCCAACAGGATGCTGGGCATCATCAAGAGGGGCATATCAACCAGGATGCGGGAAGTCATCATGCTGCTGTATCGAGCGATGGTGCGCCCACATCTGGAATACTGCGTTCAATATTGGTCGCCGCACCTCAAGAAAGACATGGCAGTTCTTGAGAGAGTCCAAAGGAGGGCAACGAAACTGGTAAGAGGGCTGGAAAACTGCCCATATGCTGAGAGGCTGGATAAACTGGGGCTCTTCTCTCTGGAAAAGAGGAGGCTCAGGGGGGATATGATAGAGACCTTCAAAATACTTAGGGGCATAGAGAGGGTGGACAGGGACAGGTTCTTCAGACTAAAAGGGACGACAGGTACGAGGGGGCACTCAGAGAAACTGAAGGGAGATAGGTTCAAATCAAATGCAAGGAAGTTTTTCTTCACCCAAAGGGTCGTGGACAAATGGAATGCGCTCCCGGAGGAAGTGATCCGGCAGAGTACAGTACAGGGATTCAAACAGGGATTGGACAGATTCCTGAGGGAAAAGGGGATCGTGGGGTACTGAGGGAGGTGCTGGGGTGTTGCATAAGTATAGACAGCTCACCAGGTCGTGCAGGTGCAAGTCCGGAGGGTTAGGACATTGATGGGAAGATAGGACTTCGATGAGAAACCTAGGGGGCAAGGGGGCCCCTTCTGGTGATTAAGGCAGGTCATGACCTGTTGGGCCGCCGCGGGGGCGGACTGCTGGGCGGGATGGACCTCTGGTCTGACCTGGCAGAGGCACTGCTTATGTTCTTATGTTATGTTAGTTCCCAGAAAAAAAATACATTAAAATAAGAAGTGAAAACAAAGGCCCCTACAGATGAGAACATAACATAAGAATAGCCTAACTGGGTCAGACCAATGGTCCATCATGCCCAGTAGCCCATTCTCATGGTAGCCAATCCAGGACACTAATACCTGGTCAAAACCCAAAGAGTAGCAACATTCCATGCTACCGATCCAGGGCAAGCAGACACTTCCCCCATGTCTTAATAACTACTTTGGCTCAGCCCAATCTTAGACCATTTACCCACCTCCATCCCTCTATCTTCCGGCCCCACTCTTCAGCTTGAGTTTTCAAGCAAAGTCCTAGGCATCATCTTAGATTCCTCTCTCTCCTTCAACGATCACCTCAACTCCCTAGTAAAAAAATGCTTCTTTAGCCTCCATATGTTGAGGAAAGTAAGATCCTGCTTTCATCATTCTCATTTCGCCATCCTCGTTCAATCCACCATCCTCTCTAGACTGGACTACTGCAACTCCATCTATATAAGCCTAACTAAGAAAAACCTCCATAGACTTCAGCTAATTCAGAACGCCGCGGCCAAGCTTATTTTCGCAAAAGGCAAGTTCGACCACGTTTCCCCACTCCTCTCCAAGATTCACTGGCTCCCAGTATACTCCAGAGTCCTCTATAAATGTGCCTGCATAGCCTTCAAGATTCTACATGGCGTCCTTCCTCCTGTTATCCCACTCTTCTGGAATTCCTCAAACCCGCTCTCGACTAGATCCTCCCAAAAACTGAAACTATCTTTCCCTTCTATAAAAGGTATATCCCGCGCAGGAAAACTTGGAACATCCCTCCCCTTTAGAACCACAGAACTCTGGAACAACCTTTCATCCCCGCTCAGAAATTCTAGCTCCTTCCAATCCTTCCGCAAACACTTGAAAACTTGGCTCTTTTCAAAAATCTAATCACCCTCCGTGCTCTAGTATCCTGTCCCCCTCTATCTCCTCAGTCCCTCTCCTATATCCTTTCCTTTGTAGTTCCTTTCCTCTCAACCTCTGTAAACCGTGCCGAGCTCTGCGCACGCGGAGATGGTGTGTGGTATACAACCTAAGGTTTAGTTTAGTTTAGTTTAGATATGGACTTTTTCTCCAGGAATTTGTCCAAATCTTTCTTAAAACCAGCTACACTATCTGCTTTTACCATATTTCTGGCCACTTCATTTTTAAGTTTAGATCTTTCCTTACAAACAGAGACCTTGCTAGATGTCAAATACAGCACAAGGTACTTCACATGGACTTAGCTGTGCAGGAAATGTGAATCTCCTCATACACCCACCATATAGTGCAAAAAATGTGCAAAGGTCTGTTTTTTTCTTTCAATCACTACATAGCCTAATGCCACACAAGCAGCGCTGTTACAAACATATTCTGTAGGTCAATGCTAAGGATAACAATAGTTTCCTTCCTTGGACCAGAAGGAGATACTGATAAACCACTGGAAGAGATCCCAAAACAACACCCAAAGACCCACTCAGTGTGTGAACCAGTTGAGTTTAGTGGACTAACTGGGGGGTGGAAAATGGCCTGGAGTTTGACTCAGCAGAATTTCCCAGACCACCTCTTCCTCTCAACACATTGACACGCTGCCACCACCACCACTAGGAACACCTCACTGGGTAAGCCAGCTATGCTATAAACTTTATAAAACACATTATTATATTTTCTTATAAAGCACATATTTAACTGAACTCTCTGACATCCTCAGCCTTTCCATTCACTAAAATAGAAGGAAGAAAAGTTCCATTTCCTGCTGTCTCATGTCCCCGGCCTATACAATATTTTTTTTTCTGCAGACCCTTCAAAAGTCTGACCAAATCCTCGTTTCACCTTGCATTATAAAGTACTGAGGATGCCATCTCTCCCCAATCCCAGGTCCTAAAGTCTAAGACAGTAGCGCAAACTAATGCTGCCAGATTCAGGAAAAAAAATTGGTTTTTCAATTCGATTTTCCTGCCCAGTTGGGTGATTTTTTTCAAAACTCCTGGTGGGTTTTATAGCTTTTTCACCCCCTTTGGCTTCTCCTAACCACACTGGCGCTGTGGTGTAAATAAAATAAAGAAACAAAAAGGACTTTTCCTTTCTCTGTTAAATCCTAGCTCACGTTTGCAGTCCAAACACCAGCTCTGGCAGGATACACATTTCAAATCTGACATATTATAATCACAAAACAGAAAATAAAATTAATTTTTCTACCTTTTGTTGTCTGGTTATATTTCAAATCTTGTTGGTCCAAGGCTCTGGTTTTCTTCTGATAACTTGCTTGCCAGGGTCTCCTTCTTTCTTCATGCTAACCATCCATCTGCCAACTCTGTCCTCCCTTTCCATTTCCCTTCCCTCCCCAGGAAGTCTGGTATCTTTCCTTTTTTTCATCTCCCTCCACAGATCCACCTTTTCTTAACTACCCTTTCATCAGGCATCTCTCCCTCCTTCCCCACCACCCCAGAGTCCACCATCTCTCCCTTTCTTTTCCCAATTACCCTCCTATCCAGTATCTCTATCCCTCCTCCACACCATCCCTTGTGTCCAATTTCTCTCCCTTTCTGTTCCTTCCCTCCCTAAATCCCATGGTCCATCATCTCTCTCCCTCTCCTCTATTTTCAGACCCATTATTTCTTCCTCCCCCCCCCAAAGTTTGGCATATGCACGTCTCTTTGAACACCCCCTTCCCTCCATGTACTTCTAAACCAGGGTCCCCCCCCAAAGGCCTGTCCCCCCTTAAAGGCCTGCCCCCCCCTTGAAGGTCTGCACCCCCCCCTCCGAAGGCCTGCACCCCCCGAAGGCCTGTCCCCCCCCTTGAAGGCCTGCACCCCCCTTGAAGGCCTGTCCCCCCATTGTAGGCCTGCCTGCCTGTCCCCCACTTGAAGGCCCGTCCCCCCCTTGAAGGCCTGCACCCCCTTGAAGGTCTGTACCCCCCCCAGAAGTCCTGCTCCCCCCCGAAGCCCTGCACCCCCCCTGAAGGCCTGCACCCCCCCAAAGGCCTGTCCCCCCCTTGAAGGCCTGTCCCACCCCCTTGTAGGCCTGTCCCACCCCCTTGTAGACCTGTCCCCCCCTTGAAGGCCTGCCTGCCCCCCTTGAAGGCCTGCCTGCCCCCCCTTGAAGGCCTGTCCCTCCCCCTTGAAGGTCTGCACACCCCCGAAGGCCTGTCTCCCCCCTTGAAGGCCTGCCTGTCCCCCCCCCTGAAGGCCTGCCTGCCTGCCTGTCACCCCCCTCCCCCTTAAAAGCCTGCCTGCCTGCCCGCCCGCCCCACCACCTATGAAGCAGCACTACCTATGCTCCCGGCCTTGCCGTTCAGTCTCCCCTCCCCCCCGAAGGACCACTCGCCCCACTGACCTTCCTGCACTACCTATGAAGCATCCGCAGCAGGATCGTGACGTCAGTGATCCCTGCGCTGCTTAGGCGCTGCTTTCTGCGCTGCGGTCCCGCCCCTCCTCTGACGTCAGAGGAGGGGCGGGAACACGGCGCAGGAAGCAGCGCCCAAGCAGCTCAGGTATCGCTGACGTCGCGATCCTGCTGCGGGCTGCTTCACAGGTGGTGCAGGAAGGTAGTGGGGCGAGCGGTCCTTCGGGGGTGGGGGGGGACTGAACGGCAAGGCTGGGAGCACCCCCTCAGGGCTTGCACCCGGGGCGGATCGCCCCTCCCGCCCCCCCCTTGGTACGCCACTGCATTATACCTACTGTTTTTTTCCCTTCTGCCTCTGAATTTCTTTTCTCTCCCTCTGTCTCTGAAATTCTCTTTGCCCGATAGCACACGGACGTGCAGTGTTATCATATGCGCAAAGAGGCACTATTTGGTAAAGGGTGTGCGTTCTGTCAGAAGGAGTGTGCCCTTTTGTCAAAGAGTGTGTTCTCTTTCAAAAGAGCGTGCATTATTGGCAAATGAAAAACGTGAATTTTTTTTTTTTAATTTCTGCTCATTTTTGGGTTTTACCAACATCCCTCGTGTTAAAACTATTTTATAACAACAACATAGGCAACTACTTGTCCAGTTTCAACAGTGTCTTACAACTTCTGCAAAGCAGCTGTGTGTGTGTATGTGTGTATGTGTATGTTATGCAACTGTGCCCTGCTGTGCCCAGGCAACAGCTCTCATTTGTGTACAGGCAAGATGTTTCATGTCAGTGTGTTCGCTTATATCTGCTTATACCAATGGGAAATTTTATAAAATACCTTTTAAGCACACCAGAGGAAGCCATTTTCTATAAGAACTATTTCAAAAAATGGTTTGGGGAGGGGCATGATTGTGTTAGTACTTCTTACACTTAGAATTGGAGAGTTTGCTACCCATATGTGCAAGTGGCAGATTTTAGAAACTTGCTTCTTTGTAAAGAACTGAAGGAACTGTCCTCTAGTACTTAACTTTTATGCAATTGAGGTGATTTAGCGGATGTAGCGGTATATAAGAAATAAATTACATTACATTACATTACATTTTGAGTTCCCTAGAGCAGAGGGGTCATGAAACCCATGGTTGGGTTTTTCTTAGGTGCATCATTATTCTGAACGTAAGAACATATGAATTGCCACTGCTGGGTCAGATCAGTGGTCCATAGTGCCCAGCAGTCCGCTCCTGTGGCGGCCCTTAGGTCAAAGACCAATGCCCTAACTAAGTCTAGCCTTACCTGCTTATGTTCTGGTTTAGCAGGAACTTGTCTAACTTTGTCTTGAATCCCTGGAGGGTGATTTCCCATATAACAACCTCCGGAAGAGCGTTCCAGTTTTCTACCACTCTCTGGGTGAAGAAGAACTTCCTTACGTTTGTACGGAATCTATCCCATTTTAACTTTAGAGAGCGCCCTCTCGGTCTCTCCTTCCTTGGAGAGGGTGAACAACCTGTCTTTAGCTACTGTCTATTCCCTTCAGTATCTTGAATGTTTCGATCATGTCCCCTCTCAATCTCCTCTTTTCAAGGGAGAAGAGGCCCAGTTTCTCTAATCTCTCGCTGTACGGCAACTCCTCCAGCCCCGTAACCATTTTAGTTGCTCTTCTCTGGACCCTTTTGAGTAGTACTGTGTCCTTCTTCATGTACGGCGACCAGTGCTGGACGCAGTATTCCAGGTGTATCATGGCCTGGTACAGCAGCATGATAACCTTTTCCGATATGTTCATTATTCCCTTCTTAATCATTCCTAGCATTTTGTTCGGGTGGGTGTAGCACACAATATTGCACAGAGATAAGTTATAAGTAGGTACTGCCTTCATCAAATTAAATCTATTTATATTTCACATTATACCTATATCCAGGACATGCTTCTTACCGTATATACTAAAATATAAACCAAGGTAACATATTCTCTCCCCAAAAGGAGGAAAACAGATTGGCTTGAATATAAACTGGGGGAGGGTATATTCAAGTACCTTGCACCCAGCCCTCCTTTCCTCCCTCCTTCCTTCCTTCTCTTCCTACCCAGCCCCCAATGCCCACTACAGGCCTGCCTAAAGCCCTAGTGGTCCAGCGGTGAGCCGGACAGAATTGATCCTTCTTGCATCCTGTCCAAGCCAACTCTAAACCACCCCACTTCCCTCCCACCTCCTGCTGCTTCAGGAGGGTATAACTAAGGACACAGGCAATGACCAATTAGTAAATAAGACCCCAGGCAGATGGCCTTTGAAGACCAGAAGCAGAATCTTGACTTGAATCCATCCTGAAACTGGGAGCCAATGTTCGAGCTGTATGAGTGGAGTAACATGGTCAAACCAAAGTGGGTTGAAATAGGGAGCAGGGAGGGCTGTTACCTGTTCTGCTTCAGGCTCCCTCCCTCCCCTCTTCTCCCCTGTAGGCTACTTGGAGTACAACAGCCCTGCTGCTCTAGCTCCAGAGTCTGAGCAGATGTGATGGAACTGTGTCCCAGGCCATTTCCGAAGAAAAGAAGCCCCACGTTTAAAATCGCTACTTCTATATTCAACCCAACGTACATATATAAATCAGATATTTACATGTGTAAACAACATTTAAGCCAATAAAATTGTCTCCTAATGTTAAATCAGAAAATCTGAGGATAAAGCTGTTCCTAAGATCCAACCCCCATTGCACTGCACACGATGGCATTCTACAGTGATTACCAGGCTTGTTGAAGGTGTGAATTGATCAATTTCTTTGATTGGTTGGACATCCACCAGTGTTTTATAATTCTAGTGCTAATGCGCTGTATATATTTTTACTCCTGATGGATGGAGTCTAGCTTTGCAGCAGCTGTGCGGATCCCATTATTCCAGAGAAAGCAGTTTCAAAACTGAATCTATTTTTAAATCTATCAAAAACTAAAAAAAAAAAAAAAAGTAAGTTGGGACAGACCTTCCTTTACTGAATCAGATAATATCTTTGAAGAAAAATGAACTGCCTTTTCCTATTTTCAGCACTAACTTGAAGAAACAGCTTTTTTTTTTTGCTAAATGAAGTATGAATTCTGAATTATGTCTTTTATATTATATGAAAGAGCACTGGTCGCTAAACTAGTTTTACAGTTTGCATTTGTTTGCCATCGATTGTGTATGTATTCGTTGTGACCTGCTTTGGGATAGGCGGGATACAAATAAATAAACTATAAAAGGGGTGAGATTTTTTTGTATATAGAGGTTGCTTTTAAAAGTTCAGTGCCACTTTCCAATGCATAGACTGTAATTCTCACCTTCTAAAATTAGATTAGACCTACTTAAATGTGTATATTATTTTAAATAATGTTCATACTGTTTCTTGTCCTCTTCTGAGCTGGTTGTCCTTTCAGTCACGACCTTATATGCCCTTATTCTGCCATACCTGCATACTTACGTTTGCATTACAGCACTGCACATGTCTACTAGTGCTATAGAAAAGATTAGTAATATGCTCTCAGATTCTATATATGGTGTCCAGGTTTGGGCACGATCCTGGGATATGTGTGCAACTTAAGTGGCTAATGAGTCATTAACTAACAACCAATTACTGATATGAATAGGCACCACATCTGGCTGCATGCTATTCTTAATGTCGGGTGCCCAAATCCAATAGCGTGCAACTAAAAAAAGGGGGGTGGCCATGTTGGGGCATGGACAAATCAGGGGCGTTAAAAAGCTGTGTGCATTGTTACAGAATAATGGGAGTCCCGTGGACCAGGGAGGGCGTCCCCGTAGGAGTCCCGTGGGCTGGGGGCCAACCCCGTGGGAGTCCCGTGGACCAGGGGCCAACCCCGTGGGAGTCCCGTGGACCAGGGGGGCATCCCTGTGGGAGTCCCGAGGGCTGGGGGCGTCCCCGCGGGATCCCCATGGGATCCGCGGAATTCCCGCGATCCCTGTTTCCGTGCAGACCTCTAACCGACACTTCTTTTATCCCCTCCCCCCCCCCCCCCACACACACACACCTTCATAGGAGAGGGAGAGATACTGGCTCACAAAGTGTGAATATGGAAGCTAGGGATTAAAGTATGTGCAATGCAACTTCTCAGTAATACCTCACAGTCTCACAGCTTCCTCACATAGAGCCTGTTAGTATAGGAATACTGTCTGGACAAAGCTCTCAAAAGAACATTTAGCTTTCAAAAAAATTCAGATTCTCCAAGCTTCACACAACTGTTTATACTGGTTAAGGTCTCAGAAGATTAGTAGTCAGAAAAGACTGCATGAACGCATTCCAAAAGAAAAAAAACCCAGCTGAATCCTAAATTACAGTATATACAAATAATTTGCTGGAAACACCAATAATTTTAGGTAAACTGAGTTGAATCAATGGTCTTACATGGTGAAGGGATTAAAATTCTCTATTTCCCAGTATTTAATACTTCTTTTTAGCAACAGGAATCACAAAATTCTGAAACACATTTTAAAAGTTCTTAGCAATTTTCCTTTTAAATATACAGTACAGTAACTCCAAACTTGGTTTAGAAATTTCAATAAATTTTGAGAACCAGCAGGTATCTTGACCCACAACTCACACAAACTCAGTTGTATCCTCCTTCGCAGCCTTTTCATTACGCACCTCAACTCAACAATCCATAAGCAGGTTTAAGTTGCTGCATTTCTCATAAAATTAAACCTAAACTGAATATATCCTTCCACACACACACAAACTCCAGAACTGACATACACATTTTCACTCAGCCATACACCATTTCCTCACCAATTCCTTGTACTGCTTTAAACTCTCTGCTGTCCAGCTTATAACAGACCTGGGACTCTTAATAAAAGAGCTTCTATTAAGTCCAGCTTCCTGCAGCTTCCAGGCTCTGTGCATGGGCCCAGCCCCTGAGCAACTCTAGAGCATATCCCTCGTGCATCTCCCCTGTAAGTGCTTTAATTTTTTTTTTCTTCCTTTTACATTAGGGTGGATCCTTTATGCTCCCAGCAAAAAAGAAGAAAAAGGCATTAATGCCCTGATTTTATACAATTAAAGCTTACTTAAACAATGGCAATATGGTTGAAGTAAATATTTTGTCCAGTCCACAAAGCACTATCAATAAATGTTCAAAAGTACGTCTGGATCAATGTACGATTTTAGTCGCTTATACTAAACTCAAAAAGGACACCTCAGCCCCACCACTCCACCGCATGTAATATTTTCTATAGCGGGAAGCATATTGTGGTGCTTCATCATTGGCTGTCACTTTTTGTTATTTCACTGCTGTTTTTAGTTGTTTTTTATATATATATATTTTTTTTTCTTTAATTTTTTTATCAATGATTTAAGAAATAAATATTTCCTTCACACTAAACATTCTCAGTGTCCGTATCTAAGTTAGATACGGAGTCGGATGACAGCGGCAGCCTTGGGAGACCCTTGATAAAACACTTGGTTGTATGAAACATGTCGGGTCAGACTCCCTAGGTGTTGGCTGAGATAAGTATTATCTACTTTTTAAACCATACACTATGACACTGAGAATGTTTAGTGTGAAGGAAATATTTATTTCTTAAATCATTGATAAAAAAATTAAAGAAAAAAAAAAAATATATATATATATATAAAAAACAACTAAAAACAGCAGTGAAATAACAAAAAGTGACAGCCAATGATGAAGCACCACAATATGCTTCCCGCTATAGAAAATATTACATGCGGTGGAGTGGTGGGGCTGAGGTGTCCTTTTTGAGTTTAGTATAAGCGACTAAAATCGTACATTGATCCAGACGTACTTTTGAACATTTACTGATTTTATACAAGACACCTATAATTAGGCGCCTAGATTAGAATGCCTAGCCGATTAATTTTTTTAATTGGCTTAATCACTGCTGATAATTGAAAGCACAGATAAAAATCAATCACAGTAGACTCTCAGTTAATCAGCACCCATGGGGATTAGCTGATGCTGGATAAATGTAGTTTCTGGTTGCTTGAGAGTTACTATTAAAAATAGGCCTAAATAATACTATACCTCATGCTATACCATACCATAAACTGTTCCAGACCAACTACTGGACATGTGGTAGGTCAAGCGTGGGTGTACCCAGGTGTGGAATGTCAAGTTTACACTTAAATTTCTGCCAGAAATCGATTTTATTTTCATTTTTATTTAAAGTATTTCACTAGTTCTTTGATTTTCTTTTTTCTGGTTGCTTGAGTTCTGGTTGAGAGTCTATGTGTAAAAACAATTAAAACTTAATTTGGCAATTGGCACCTATCTAGGTAGGAGTCTACCATTTCAGGGTAGGCGTGTACATCGAGGCGCCTCTGGCACCTACACAGCAAGTAGGTATGGTTAGAGGCAAATTTGGGGTGGGTTCAGGGCAGAGATTGGGTGTGAATTGACAAGCTCCAGTAGGCACCTACCTTAGGCACCCTCATTTAGGCCAAGAAAACCCCGGCCTTAATGGCAGTGCACTTAAGCATTCAACCTACGCTGCTAAGCATGATTCCATAAATAGCGCCAAATGTTGATTGACAAATGTGCTGAAAAGCACCTAGGCATTAGACTCTGTTTATAGAATCAGAGCCTAAATCTTTATTGAAGAAGAACAAGGCAAAACCTTCTATGCCTCTTCTTACTTGGCATTAGATTCCTGGTGTTATGCTCAGCCTTTTCATTTCTCCACACAGAATAGCTCATTAGACTAATTACCTTAGTTTTAAATATGTTGTGTATTGGTGTCTAATTTAAAGCTTTTTGCAGGATTAAATTTTGTACAAAACCCCTTTTTACATCTGTGCACCTACAAACTTGTGTGCTAAAGCCACACAAATTCTGTGCAAAGCTTTGCACTCTTTATTGTCTTGGCCTCAGTGTTTCCTTATGGAGCCCACATAGACTAAGCCCGCTTTATGGGTGGCATGTGCTCCTGGTCACCCCATTACAGAAGCAGATTCAGCAAATCCTAACAAAGGTAGTGTAAGAAGGAAAGAAAGAAAAGCAAATATCAAATCACTTTTCAGGCACAAGGGGGGCTTCATTTTACCTCCAAGCTGATTTAAAATCTACCACAGTAATGGTTTTGTCAAATCCCATTTCTAATCAAAATATATACTGCAGAGTCAGTTATTTGTTAAAATATGCACTTGTCAAATCCTTCAGCTTTATTTTGGTACTTTATATTTGTTATGAATTTTGTAATTAATGTGTGTGCTTGTCATTTTAAATTTATAATCCGCTTAGTATACTTGATTGAAAGAAAAGGTGAAATAAAAGTACCATATTGTTTCTAATAACAGCCCATTGCTTATAATCACCTACCCCCCTACCTCCCCTTCCTCACCTATTTCTGGACTAAAAATCCCTGCAAATTAGCCTAAAATACAAAACCTATTTTTTCCTAACAATTGCTCACCCTAAAATTCAGCCATTGTTGGAAAATTTATCTCCTTCGCCCCTCCTCCCTGCAATAATTGTCATGGATTTTTCTTTCTACCTTTTCTCCTGTCTAACGCTGACACCAAAGTTATGATGCTGGGCCAGTGTAGGGAGATAGGGTAGAGAAATCCTGGTTACCATGAAATGGGGGGGGGGGGCAGGATTAGAGGAGATAAATGCTTGTTATCACAAAGGAATAGTTGTGGGTAGAGGTGGAAGATAGAAATGCTGTCATCGCTGAGGGGGGGGGGGGGGGTTGGGGATATCAGAAAAATGCATCTTGTATTACCAACTTCAGGCTTCCTAAAAGCTGAAGTGCCCTCATTAATAGACCACCCTAGACTTCAGAAAACAACATGTTTCTAGTAATTTTCAGGCTGTTTATTAGAAATAATATGGTATTTAGATTCTTCCAGCTTAAAGTGTCCAAATGTGTTTATTCTGCACATACCAGAACAGGAATGAACCTCACTCTCCTGCCAGAGTATGCTGAGTACCTCTCAGACTCACTAACGCTCTTCTGTATACTTGCATTGTGCCAAAGAATGCTTTCTTTTAAAGCTTGTAGGGGGTAATATGTTCAGCAATATTTTGAGGTGCACATGAAAGCTTTGCCTGAGACATTTGTGATTATTTCTGTCTCTCTCTTATACATTTTCTTAGGGTTACCATATGGCTCCAGAAAAAGGAGAAAAGAAAAGAAGAGATGTGGAGGGGCATAATCGAAAGGGACGTCTAAGTCCGTTTACGTCCATCTCGCAAGTCGTCCAAAGTAAAAACCAGCTTAAGACACATTTTCAAAAGATACATCCAACTTTTTTTTCGTTTCAAAAATCGTCTAAGAACATAAGCATTGCCTCCACTGGGTCAGACCTGGGGTCCATCGTGCCCAGCAGCCTGCTCATGCGGCGGCCCAAGAGGTCCAGGACCTGTGCAGTAATCCTCTATCCTCTATCTATACCCCTCTATCCCCTTTTCCAGCAGGAAATTATCCAATCCTTTCTTAAACCCTAGTACCGTACTCTGCCCTGTCTAATCTGATCATCCAAGCCACTAAATTGTCTATCTTTATACCACATTTTCGTCTAACTTTCCGTCTAAGTCCAAAACGCCTAAAACAAGCCCTGTTGGACGTGGGAGGGGTCTGCAAAGTGATGGACTGCACACCCAGACATGCCACCTAAATAGTGGGGTACCTTACAGGGCATTGCTGTGAACTTCACAAAAAGGATGCCATGTCTGCTCCTCCCTACAGCTCCCTTATAGGTTACGGTGAGCCCCCCAAACCACCTCCAGAGTCCCCTAGACCCACTTATCTACCATCCTAATAGCACTTATGGCTGCAGGAGCCACTTATATGCCAGTACAAAAGGTTTTGGGGGTGTATAGGGGAGTGCACATGTTTAAGTATCAATGCAGTGATTACAGGGGCTTATGGGCATGGGTCCTCCTCACCATGGGGGCATGGATTCTCCTCTCCATAGGTCCCTAACCCACCCCCAAGATGGCTTACGCCACCTCTGTGCTGGACGACTAGGCTTTCCTATGGCAGGCTGCCAGGTGATGACGGTCTGGAGGCTGAATTTTAAAGTTATGATTAAAATTTTTATGGGGGTGGGGGGGTTGGTGATCACTGGGGTAGTGTGTGGGGGTCTGTTTTATGTGTTTGCAGTGCTTATCTGGTGACTTTAGGTGGGTTTTTGTGACTTAGACCATGTTTTACATGGTCTAAGTCACAATATCAAAGTTCCGTCTAGGCTCTGTTGTAAAACTTTTGGTTATACATGCTGTACGACTAAGTCTAAGCCGGCCCACATCCCGCCCAACTCCCGCCCTTGACATAGCTTTGGTCGTTCAGAGGCACTATGAAGGCCTAGGTTGTTTAGAAATACGTCCAAAACCCGTTTTTATGATTGGCACTTGGACATTTTTGAGAAATATTCGTCCAAGTGCCGACTTAGGCCGTTTTTGGGACGTTTTTCTCTTTCGATTATGAGCCCCCAAGCCTACATATTTTAGTACTGTCTTTGTTTTTACACATTTTAGCCATTTCACTTTGAATAAAAGACTCGTATCCATCAGTTGGCTGTGACATCTCCAGTGACGTAGTAACATAGTAGATGACAGCAGATAAAGACCCAAATGGTCCATCCAGTCTGCCCAACCTGATTCAATTTAAATTTTTAAATTTTTTTCTTAGCTATTTCTGGGCAAGAATCCAAAGCTCTACCCAGTACTGTGCTTGGGTTCCAACTGCCGAAATCTCCGTTAAAACCTATTCCAGCCCATCTACACCCTCCCAGCCACTGAAGCCCTCCCCAGCCCATCCCCCACCAAACAGCCATACACAGACACAGACCGTGCAAGTCTGCCCAGTACTGGGCTTAGTTCAATATTTAATATTATTTTCTGATTCTAGATCCTCTGTGTTCATCCCACGCTTCTTTGAACTCAGTTACCTCTCCACCACCTCTCTCGGGAGCGCATTCCAGGCATCCACCACCTTCTCCGTAAAGTAGAACTTCCTAACATTGCCTTTGAATCTACCACCCCTCAACCTCAAATTATGTCCTCTGGTTTTACCATTTTCCTTTCTCTGGAAAATATTTTGTTCTACGTTAATACCCTTCAAGTATTTGAACGCCTGAATCATATCTCCCCTGTCTCTCCTTTCTTCTAGGGTATACATATTCAGGGCTTCCAGTCTCTCCTCATACGTCTTCTGACATAAGCCTCCTATCATTTTCGTCGCCCTCCTTTGGACCATATCAAGTTTTCTTATGTTCTTCGCCAGATACGGTCTCCAAAACTGAACACAATACTCCAAGTGGGGCCTCACCAATGACCTGTACAGGGGCATCAACACCTTCTTCCTTCTACTGGCTATGCCTCTCTTTATACAGCCCAGCATCCTTCTGGCAGCAGCCACTGCCTTGTCACACTGTTTTATCATCTTTAGATCTTTGGACACTATCACCCCAAGGTCCCTCTATCACCCCAAGGTCCAAGTGCCTCTTATTGTTGTTCTTTCCAGAAAAAGGAGGACAGATTGAGACAATCCGGGTTTTACTTCCATTGCTTTCAATGGAAGTAAAACCCAGATGTCTCACCGTTCTCCTTATTTCCATTGTGTTCAATGGAAGTAAAACTCGGATGTCTCAATTTGTCCTCCTTTTTCTGGATATCCAAAATTTGCTTGGAGTATATATTTACTTAACAAACCTTTTTCCAGAAGCCTCAGTTATATCCCTCCTCCGCTAAATCAACTTCGTGGGGAGATCTGGGTGAAAAATCATCACCAGCCTCAATTCTCAAATTAACATTTACTACGTTATTTAATAAATCCTATTAAATAGTTTTTAGGATCAAGTATTAAATATAAAATTTTTTAAACTTAGCTTGGTAAATGGCTTCATAAATTAAGACCTGGGAGACATGGAGTCCAACATGTTTCGCAACTGTTTTTTCAAGGAACTCCCAGTGCCGCTAGTGTCATCTGACTCTCCCTAATGTCTAGAGCAAGATGGCTGCGGCGTTCTTGAAATTGTTTAAATAACTTTATTGCTCCTTTTTCTGGAGCCATACAGTAGCCCTACATTTTCCTGTTCTCTCATTGCATCTCTTCAGACTTTATGATCCTTTGTTTCTTCCATATTGCAGAGAACTACTTGACTTCTTTTATTTATTTAGGGGCCCTTTTACTAATGTGCATTAAGTTTTATTGTTTATTTAAAACTTCTATACTGCTACTAATGACTATGAAGTCAATTCAGAGCAATTTACATGAGTAGCTATCATGGAAATATGAACATTAACTCCAGTAATGATGGTACAGTACTCGAGCTCCAATATAAGAACTATAGTCCAGGAATAACAATGCACTGCAGGAATTTGGGAAAGGGAGGGGAATGGGGACTTCTATACCACCTTTATGTGGCTTTGGAATTTCAAAGCTGTGGGCACTGGAGGATTAAGGCCCCGAATTATTAAAGTCAGCGATCGGACGATCGCTGCTAACTGATCCGATTCACAAAACAGCCCACCGCATGTTTTTTGCCTCGATCACCCATTTTCCGATACGGTCATGCAAATTTGTAAAACCCCATGCAAAATCGTCAAGC
Organism: Geotrypetes seraphini; assembly: GCF_902459505.1. Classification (NCBI taxonomy): domain Eukaryota; kingdom Metazoa; phylum Chordata; class Amphibia; order Gymnophiona; family Dermophiidae; genus Geotrypetes; species Geotrypetes seraphini. Next base: position 170,372,219 of record NC_047089.1, on the reverse strand, counting down.
GATTTATTCACTAACATTTGCTTGACGAATTTGCATCAGGTTTTAAGTTCCTAAAACCTGACTGCTTGTAGACCTGTCAGTAACTGTGTTACCAACAGGTCTGCCGGGTTAAATTTTTTTTTTTTTTTTTAAATAGCACAGATATTTTGTGTGTATTACACACGCAAAATATCTGTCCCATTAAAAAAAAATCCCCCACTGCCGCCGATGGCCCTCCTCAATGACCTGCCGACAATCGCATGACCCCCCCAACAATTGCCATGACACTACACACTCCCCCCAATCCTCACCTCATGCCAGTATGGCAGGAGGGATGCCCATTCCCTCCTGTCATCGGCCACCCCCAGCCCCCCCACCATCGCCCCCCATACCTTTAAGTGGGGAGCAAGAAGGGTGCTCCTCTGTCGGCTGCCGTCAGCAATGCGGACCTTAGGCCCTGCCCCAGTGCATGCATTTTTTAATCTCTATTACCATCTCTATACCTGTCCATTAAAAAAGTATTTTCTGAGGTAACTTCCAAGTCTATCCCTTTTTGCTTTCATCCTATGCCCCCTCATTCCAGAGATTCTTTTCAATTGAAAGAGACTTGCCTCATGCACATTTATGCAACATAAATATTTAAATGTCTCTAATATATCTCCCCTCTCTTGCCTTTCCTCCAAAGTATACATATTGAGATCATTAAGTCTGTCTTCATACACTTAGGGCTCCTTTTACAAAGGTGCACTAGCGTTTTTAGCGCACGCACCGGATTAGCGTGCTCAAGAGGAGGTGGTAGCGGCTAGCGCATTTGCGGCATTTTAGCGCACACTATTCCGCGTGTTAAGGCCCTAACGTGCCTTCATAAAAGTAGCCTTTAATGATGAAGACCTCTGAATAATAGCCTTCCTCTGGACTGACTCCATCTTGTTCATATCTTTTTGAACAAGGAGAAAACTGGATTCATTCACATTTGCTACTAACATACACACTAGACGCTCACATGTCAATTTTATCTTTCCATCTGTGAGAGGATGCAAATTCAATAAGTATCACCATCGCCTTCTGCCCTACCAGGTAGCTTCCTGGGACAAAAATTTAAACATCTTAATTATGACTTTTAACCACTTACTTGGATTTTAGGAGACATCTGAAAACTTATATGTTTACCAAATATTTAGGTAATTTAAATTAATTAATCTCATTGTCCAATTTCAAGTTCAAGTTTCAAATTTTATTAAAATTGATAAAACGCTAATCATACTTTCATGGATTAACAGTTAAAAAAATGAATTAAAAAGCGGGACAATAAACAAACTTATTGGTGACATGACAGTACTTACATGGAAACAATAGGGTAGTAGGGAGAATACAATTTTAAAAGAAAAGAGAACAATTACGGTTAAAAACAAGAGGGAAAAGTGAGGGATCATATCAGTGATACATATGAAAAACAGAATTTGGCATGGAAGGACCCTGAAATTATTTAGCAATCATAGGTGCCTTTGAATAAAAAGCTTTTAAGACCGCCCTTAAATTTATCAAGATTTTTCTCAGACCTTTTATAAACCTTATAGAACTTCACAGTCCTGCGGTATATAAGTAAATTGTAATGTAATATACTGAAACATGAATTAATCAATTATAATGTTGAACATCAGTTTCTCCTTCCATATTTGCAGGGGTTAGGTTCAGAGCCGGCCCGCAAATATGGAAAAATTATGAATAACTTTTAGGGCCAACTCTGACCCACCCCCACTTCCCTCCTGCCTCCTAGACCTCTACACACCTTACCTGGTGGTCTAGCAGTTAAGTGGGGCAGGAGCACCTGTCCTGTGCAGAGCCGTGAGCATAAATGGCTGTTGTGAATCCCCGCTATAGTCTTGTGAGACCATGGGAGCTCATGGCAGCCATTTTTGTTCATGGCTCTGCACGGGGCAGGAGCATAGGAAGATTGTTCTTGCCCTGCTTCACCGTTAGACCATGGAGAGGTGCGGGAGGAGGGAGGGAGGTGGGGGTTGGTCAGGGTTTAGAAATTTGCAAATAACCAAAGTCGCGAGTCCTAAACCTATGAATTTGGAGGGAGAAGTGTACACTAATCCTGCCTACAATGGTATGACACTTTTGAAAGCTCGTATTTGGATAACTCTTGAACTTTAGTGAAAGTAAAACAGAAATCTCTAGTAGACTACAAGATCCTTAATGCATTTTGCAAAAGGCCTTCTGAATTTCCAATAAAAAAGTAGACAGTGGGTCACGAGTGACACCGCTGATAGCTGCAATCCTTATTTGTGTTACTGTACTATAATTTGTGCTTTTGTTTAAGAAAGCATTTTTTTTGGTAATACATAGCACCATATAATTATGCAGGAAAAGAAGGCTTAAATATCTATACTGAGCAAGCCTTGTGTTAAATATATGAAAGATTAAACAAGAGAGAAAACACATGGACAGAGGACCTGCTGAAGGTCATGCAGCAAAAGTACCGATGGAATTCAAATGCAATAACCTATGCTTTCTCAGATTTCACACTCGGTGCTCTATGCATTAAACTAAATTGCCAGTCCTAATCTATTACTGCATCAATCACCCATTTCTTGCTATTGAAGCACAACTGAATTATCTGATGCTCTTTGAAATCAGATCCAAGCCATTACTTCAATGACCACTGCAAACAGAACATAGAACCCACATCTAAGGATGAACAAAACCTAGGCTTTGATGCATGTCAGGAGGTCACTATTGTTCCATTCCGTATCCGCTATAATAAAACCCTTAGCGTGCATGCGCACTTCAATCTCCGTGTTCCGTGCCACTGTGCTACCGTGCCGTCGCATGCGCAGTAGAGTAGAACTCTGCCTGCGGCGGTTTCACCATTGCCCTTCCTCGGCAATGCTACGAGGCTGGATTCAGTGACGACCGGGCCTACCAAGGGGGGAGAGGGCGGACCGCCCCGGGTGGAAGCATGAGGGGGGTGTTGCAATCCTAGAGCAGGCAGGAAGTTTAATTGCAGCTCTGCAGCGATCCCTCGGGGGCTCCTGGCAGCACTGAAGATGAGGCAGCATTCCGGGAAGAGCAGAAGAGGCTGGGAAGAGCAGGGCCTGGAAGAGCAGAAGAGGCCAGGAAGAGCAGGACTGGGAAGACCAGGTCCGGAAAGAGCAGAAGAGGCCGGGAAGAGCAGAAGAGGCTGAGAATAGCAGGGCTTGGAAGAGCAGAAGAGGCCAGGAAGAGCAGGGCCAGGAAGAGCAGAAGAGGGTCCAGGGAACGAGTTAGAAGACAGCAGGAATGTGAGCGGACCCCAGCTAGATAGGCAGGTAGGAGAGAGAGAGTACACAGATGGTGTGGGTCACCACCACCTCGGTGAATGAGGGCTAAAGGAGCCCTCCCGCCCCGCCCCGGAGAAAGTGAAAGAAGGAGGAGTTTGGAAGTGCGTGCAGGGGCTCGGTTCTGCTCATCATGGCCCAGCAGTTCATGAGCTTCCTGCGGAGCAGCATCAGGCAGGATATAGCACCAAGGGTGAATGAATGAGATCTAGAGGAGGAGACAGGGCGCATTTGCCAGTTGTGTAGCTGGGCAGGTGTGTGCGGGCAGCTGGCAACAGCTGGATTGAGGAAAGGGCAAGGGCTCCCTTAGCTGGCACAGGTGGATGGCGGCTTCAGTGAGGGTCTGGGCAGGAGAGAGACAGAAAGAAAGGAAGAAAGAGACAGGGTGCAGGGAGAGAAAAAGAAAAAAAATAGATGGAGCAGGGAGAGACAGAAAGAAAGACAAAAAGAATAGTTGGGTAGGGAGAGAAAAAGAAAAAAAGATAGACAGGGGCATGGAGAGAGAAAGAAAGAAAGATAGATGGGGCAGGGAGACAGAAAGAAAGATAGGAAGAAATACAGCGGGAGGGAGAGAGACAGAAAGAAAGGAAGAAAGAGACAGGGGGCAAGGAGAGAGAGAAAAAGAAAGAAAGAAAAAAAGATGGGGCAGGGAGACAAACAGAAAGAAAGAAAAAAGATAGACAGGGCTGGGAGAGAGACAGAAAGAAAGGAAAAAAGATAGACGGGGCATGGAGAGAGAAAGAAAGAAAGATAGACAGCGGGATGGAGAGAGACAGAAAGAAAGAAAGGAAGAGACAGGGGCAGGGAAAGAGAGAAAGAAATACAGACAGACAGACATCTATTCATAAGAACATAAGAACATAAGAAATGCCTCTGCTGGGTCAGACCCGAGGTCCATCGTGCCCAGCAGTCCGCTCACGCGGCGGCCCAACAGGTCCAGGACCTGTGCAGTAATCTTCTATCTATACCCCTCTATCCCCATTTCCAGTAGAAATTTGTCCAATCCTTTCTTGAACCCCAGTACCGTACTCTGCCTTATAACGTCCTCTGGAAGCGCATTCCAGGTGTCCACCACACGTTGGGTAAAGAAGAACTTCCTAGCATTTGTTTTGAATCTGTCCCCTTTCAACTTTTCCGAATGCCCTCTTGTTCTCTTATTTTTCGAAAGTTCGAAGAATCTGTCCCTCTCTACTCTCTCTATGCCCTTCTAACACCTGTTAATGTAACGGGCTTAAACACTACTTGTTATATGTTAGAACTACTACTCAAATTGGAAACAATACATGTGGGAATGCTGAAAAGAGAATTAACACACCACTGCTCATGCCTGCTGAAAAATTCTTTGAAAATTGTTCTTATATTAGAACCCATTATTTTAGTGCAGTGTTTGGAAACTAGTGGGGCTGTCCCTTGTGGGCCAAGAGCTCTTGCTTTTGTGCATCTGTATGCCAAGTTATTGAGTTTGGGGGGTTCTGGAATGTGCTTAGTTAACTCGCTGCACTATTTACCATATCCTCTCTCTCCTTGAAAAAATAGTTTTTAACTTTAGCTCCCCACTTCTTTTCTCTTGTCTCTCTTTATTTTCCTCATTCTTACATTTAGATTTGTAGACATTGTAAAGCACATAGGGGTCTTTTTTATTAAGGCACGCTAACTGATTTAGCGCGCGCTAAATGCTAAGATGCTCATAGAATATAATGGATGCCTTAGCGTGCGCAAAATCGGTTAGCACGCCTTAATAAAAGGACCCCATAGATTCTATGACAATGCAAAGTATAGCAAGACAAAAAAGCATATCGGTAAACATTTTCTCCTCTAACTGCTTATGAATTTCTCTTCTCTTCTTCCCTTCTAAAACCCAGAAGGTATCTGGTTGACCTCTAGAATTGTAGCACAACAAAGAAAAAGGGGAGACCCAACCACAGTGAAAACCATCCACCGATGAAAACAAAAACAAAAAACTGTGGATACAGATGTTCTGGAGATAATTTATTAAACACTAACATATACAAACATGAAAATTCAATTTAAAAAGCACAATGATAAAAAAATGCAGTGATAAAAATCCAACCGGACCCTTTACGGTCCATGTTTCGGCGTCTTCCTCAGGGGTCCAATGGTTTGCAAACTCACATATAAAGAATTGGACTGAAAACAGTCTATTGTTTTTAAACATGTGAGCAAAGAACACCACGGACAAGCTGAAGTAGCAAAAAAATTCTTAGTATTTTTTTTGCTACTTCAGCTTGTCTGCGGTGTTCTTTGCTCACATGTTTAAAGACTGTACGCAGAGAAAATGGTTAATTATAATTTATATTCCAGGTTTTTTTCAAAGAGGTAAAGGCAGTTGACTTTATGCACTGTCACCTCAGTAGCAACCATACAAAAATAGACAAATATACCCCCCTCTCTTTTTACTAAACCGCGATAGCAGTTTGTAGCTTAGGGAGCTGCGCTGAATGCCCCGCGCTGCTCTCAACACTCATAGGCTCCCTGCACTAAAAACCGCTATTGCAGTTTAGTAAAAGGGGGCCATAGTGTAAAATATAGACAGCAGATATAAATTCTCAAAACGGATACATTTTGATCACTAAATTGAAAATAAAATCATTTTTCCTATCTTTGTTGTCTGGTGATTTCATGAGTCTCTGGTTGCACTTTCTTCTTCTGACTGTGCATCCAATCTTTCTTCCCTTCTTTCAGCCTGTATGCTTCCTCTCCTCCAGACCTCATTCCCTCCCCCAACTTTTTCTTCCTCTTTCCCTGCCTTTTCTTTCTCCCTGCCTCCCTTCCTTTTTTTTCTCTTCATACCCCCTTTCTTTCTTTCTTTCTGTTTCCCTTCTTTCTTTCTTTATCCCTGCCCTCCCCCAAGCCACTGCCGCCACAATCGGGGAACAGGCCCCAAAGCCACCGCCGCCCCAAGCTTTCCCTGCTTCCCTGCATTGGGCCGACCAGCCTTCCTCTCCCCGATGTCAATTCTGCCGTCGGAGAGGAAGTTCCGGGCCAGCCAGGCAGCGATTGGCTGGCCCGGAACTTCCTCTCCAACGGCAGAATTGACATCAGGGAGAGGAAGGCTGAACGGCCCGGTAGATTGTGGAGGCAACGCGAGTCTATCAGGGAGCCCGGGATGGGCTCCGCAATCGACTCACTTTGCCTTTGCGATCTACCGGTCTATCGTAATCGACGTATTGGGCACCCCTGCAGTAGGTGCTAGACTACAGAACCAAAGCATTCTGGGATATGCATACAGAAAGTGACATCAACAACTAGTTTACACTAGGGCTTCATAGAGAGAAAAGGTTTGAACAAGCAGTTGAAGTAGAATTCAGAGTTGTAAGTATCTCAGTTGTAGGTATGTGATAGAAAAAAATACTTAGAAAACTGATAAAAAATGGAATATTTTGTGACTGAAAAGATATTCACAAGGAAAAGAGAAGAGTACATGTATGCCTCTAAAGTTATGAGTGAAACCTAGCTACAGGCAGTCCCCAAGTTAAAGACGCCTAACTTAAGTACGACTCGTACTTAAAAACGTGGTTGCGGGTTCATTTGATTTCACTGAGCGGTATTTCCAGTGACAAACTCCTACATTTCTCTGGCAAAAGATTCAGGAATGATGCATGGTTACATTAAGAACAGTGTGTGGTTGTGCATGCTGTACCTAGGAGGGTAAATATTAGTAAAAAACTTCCTATACAATCTTATTGCCACTGGGAAGTTGACAGTGCAAAATTGCACAAATCATAAAGTTATATAAAAATATATTTATATAGGTCCTCAGTATTCACTCCTCGCAAGTCAGGACAAGCCTGTAATAGGAGCCGTGAACCATTGTCACCCAACAAGGTAATCAAACATGAAACATCCACGGACCTGGTGCACAAGTGTCAAGTGTTATTCTCTTGACATTTGACACTTGTTTAAAGTATCTTAGAGGGAACACTGATAGGGACAGTTGGCCCTTTTGTCAGCTGGGAGCAGAGGTAGGCAGCAAGAATCTTAAAATCTTTAAGTTCTGAGTTACATACAAATCCAACTTAGGAACAGCTTTCCCCCCTCCCAATGCATCTTGAGCCAGTCAGGGCCTTAGGCCCCCTCCCGCAGCATCCCAAGATGCACTGGGAGGGGGAAGGCCCATCATTCGCAGCATGTGGCCATATAGGCAGGCGGGAGTGGGCTTCCCTCCTCCTGATTTTGCATTGGAAGGTACGGGGTGTTGGGTTATGTGAGGGGTGGTGTTGCCTCATGTTGGGTGATGTCGGGTGATATGGGGGGTGTTGCAAGATGTCAGGGGTATCAGGTGATGTGTGTGTTAGGAGGTGCAGGAATGTTGGGAGGAAGATCAGGGGAAGGATGTAAGGCTCCAGCTGATCCTGGCAGGGGGAATCCCCTTCAGCTGAGCTGGCAGGAATCCCCGAAACTGGCTCAGCTGATGGGCATTTCTCTGCTGTGATCAGACAAGGTAGTTGGGTATGTCTACAAACTTCACGTGGACCTTTTTATTTTTCAAAATGGCCAAAAAAGGTAGTCCTAAGAATCACAATGTATACCTAGGTCATTTTCATATAGACGTCTGGCAGCTTTGAAAATAGACATTTTTTCTCCTGGTTTTGTGGTGGGTTTTTGGACGTCCTGCCCTAAGGCCTGGATTCTGTATAGGACGCCTGTCCTGGGTGTCCTATACAGAATCAGAACAAAACCCGCCCAAACTAAACGCGATTCTGTAACCGACATCCATGTTGCAGACGCCAGTTACAGAATTGGGTTTGTTTAGATGCGGCCGTTATACTTAATCGCGGCAAGGAATCTCCCTGCCGCAATTAGTATAGCAGCCGTGGCTACGGTTGCCAGTCTCCCCTCTCCTCCCTGACAATCGCGGCATAAGGGTGCCCAACCCCTCTTGCCCACAGAACCCACGATTGCCGGTAGGAAGGTGCTTAACCCTTCCTGCCGGCAGGCCCTGCCCTCCGAAGATCGTCAGCAGGAGGGTACCCAATCCCTCCTGCCGGACCCCCCCAATGACCCCCCATCAAAACACCCCAACACCCCTCCCCAGACCCCCCCAATGAAACCCCCCACCCCGGAACCTCCCCCCTCGGGCTTACCCGCTTGTTGGCCAGATAGGTTCTTGCACCGTCTGGCCAGCAGGCCTGCCTCCATTCAGATGATGTGGGCCCGCCCCGTCCAAATGAGGTGGGCCCGCCCCTCCCCTGCCCAACCTACAGGATCCTAGGGCCGTATTGGCCCAGGCGCCTAAGGCCCCTCCTATGGTTTTTTGATATTTTTTTAAAATCATGTTCTCTTTGTGATACATGCCCTCTTTTTTAAAAAATTTCTTTATTTATTTTAAAAGCCATAAGTAAGTGCAAAATAAAATACAATCATATAATTCTATAAAAGCACTTAAATATAATTACAATTATTATCTATGACAAAAAAGAATATCATCCCCCCATAATTATATCTAAGAACTACACTCAAATTGAGAATTGAAAAATACATTCCTACCCTCCCTCCCACCCACCCTGGACGTTTATGACCAAAGGGCATAATCAGCAATCACTCTTTGAAAAATTTTGTCAATGGCTCCCAAATCTTCAGAAACTTCTTATAATATACATACATGACCTCTTTTATTTGGATTGAAACTTCAGAAGTTATCCTGACAGGAACTTTGCCTAGAATTATTACAATTTCTCATAACACTACTTGGGAGTGCTATCTAGGTGGCATGTGAGTATACAAAGCTGGCAAGTTATACCAGCTTTTCATGCCACCATAAATTCATGGCCCTGTTAAAGTTTTGTTAAATATGGAAGGGTAAATTCTCCTAGTGAGCCTTTCTGTTTGATGATAGCAAACAACAGCGAAATAAAAAGATCCAAGAAAAAGTATGGCCTGAGAGCAGATCTAAATGTGTTGGCATGACTATCATTTTGCCATCTCAGACTTCTACGTATCTCCAACAGCACTTCTGAAACAATGATGGCTTGCAAAACTGTTCTGAAGGGTTCTCAACACTGATATTGTCAATCTATTATTTTTTTTTTGTGAGAGAGATCAAGTGAAATCTACAGTGGGTGGGATGAGAAAATCACCTCAGGAACGCAGTGATAATTGGCATAGAATTAAAATAATTTAATTCCTCCTTATTCACACAGTAAGGGATGATTCAGAATGATATTGTTTCTGTTCTAGTGATACATATGTATGGAGAGGTGGGGAAATGGGGGATGTGGCTTGATAAAGAAATTCTCTCTTTCTGGAAGGTTCACACATGGGGTTTGAAATTAGTTCATGACATGCATGGCAGTGCAGATATTAGACACCTTATAAGCTTTCAGGAACTGAAAAGTGCTGGTCGATATGATGGCTTTGATTTTTAGCGAATCACAGTACATAAAGTCTGCAATAAGCATAAATTTATTCTCAACCAGAATAAAAATTATCCTCAGCCATGAAGAAGCCTTGAACAGGATGGAGGTGGAATTCTGAAGATTATCTAGCAATAAATAGTACATGTCTGACCAAGTGGTCAATTTAATAATGTCTCTCAATATAATATAATCCCCACTCTTAAGTTGTACGGTCCATAAGCTGATCTTTCCATGATTAGGTGAAATGTTCTGATCTGACCTAATTGATAATATAAGCTTTAAGGAACTTTTGAACTGCTATTTTAATAGAAGATTGAAGAAAAACAATTAAATAAAATATAAAGAATAAAAAATAAAGAATTACAAGTATAAATATAAATGGGATTATTTTTTGCCAATGACTGCAAAAAAGGAGCACATTGAGCAAACTATGCTGAATATCCTGACAGTGCAGAGTGCTCCAGAATCTGAGGCTCTTTCCCCCCCCCCCCCCAATCACGGAGAGATTAGCTTAAAATATTTATTAGCCTACGGACCTTACAACTTAAGAGTCGGTCTTATATTATATATGAAGATTATCTAGCAACATGTTAGCTAAATATGACTACACTATTCCTCCGTATTCCGAGTCTATGACAAAAATCCCTAAAAAATAGATATATATGAGGGTACCAATTTTTAGGCTCGAAGACCTCAAGGGTTCACAGCTATCTGGGTTTGGAGATATACCTGTCCAGATAGCCCAACATAAACTATCTCTGGTCTTAATTGCCTTTGTTTTAAACACTTTTTTGTATTTTGGTAAAACAAAAGTTTAAAATAAAAATACAAAAAGAGTGTTTAAAACAAAATAAAGGGGAGGTAAAAGGAAGGGAGAAGAGGTACTGCTGGACCTGGCAGAAAGGGAGGGAAAGGTTAGGTGCTACACACTGGAGAGGAGGGTGAGATGGTACATGGGGAGAGAAAGCATGCAGAAGGCAGAAAGTGTTGGACATGGGGAGGGCAAGATGGATGGAGAGGTCAGAAAGGAGGGAAGGAGAAATGTTACACTGGGGAAGGGGGAGAGGGAAGAGAGTGAAAAGTTGGACTCATGGAGGGAGAGAGAGAGAGATGTTGTTTGGTTGAGGAAAAGAGGATCAGAGGAGAAGCATGCAGGAGGAAGAGAGAAAAAAATGTTGGACTGGTGGAAGGGAGGGAGAAATGTTGGACTGGGAGGGGGGCCAGAAAGGAGGAAGGGAAGGAAGATAGACTGCAGGGGGCAGAAAGGAGGAAGGAAAAGAGAAATGTTACACTGGAGGGGAAGAAGAGAGATGTCAGACCATGGAAATAGGGAGGGAAGGAGAAAGAGATAGGAAGGGAATGGAAGACATAGAAATGTAGATTTTGAGAAGAAAGCAAAAAAAAAAAAAGTAAAAAATTGAATGTTAAGTTAATGCCAAAGATGGATGCAAGGCAGAATGTGAAGATGGAGAGAAAAACAGTCAAAGGACGAGAAGGCCCTGGAAACATAGTTAAAAGCACAGAAAAATGATGTCAGCAGCCAACAAAGATAGGGAAAATATTTTTTTTCAATATAGTGATTGAAATGTGTCAGTTCTGAGAAAGGAAAGATATTAAACTTTAATTGTGAGGGCCACAGAAAAAAAATAGGGTATTTGGAGGGCTGCGGAAAAAATAGGTTAATGTCTTATTAAAGAAATGATAATTTTGCATGAGGTAAAACTCTTTATATTTATAAATCTTTCCTTTAACAGTTAAAGGAAAGATTTATAAACTATAAAGAGTTTTACCTCATGCAAAATTGTCATTTCTTTAATAAGACATTAACTATTTTTTCTGCAGTCCTTCAAGTACCTACAAATCCAAAATGTGGCCCTGCAAATGGTTTGAGTTTGAGACCACTGCTGTGGACCATATTTACCTCTTCTTCTTCAGATAAACCTGCAGATTGAGTTAATCCTAGGCAGGGAAGGGATAGCAGATCTCATAAAAATTTCATTTTTATTGGAGAATATATCTTCTCATCAAAAGCACTGCCTTATGATGACCCTGGAATATTTATTTATTTAATTCATTTTCTATCCCCTTGTCCATTTAGGCTTTAAGGATCTAGCCAGAGATATAGCTACAGGTGGGCCCAGGCCAACCCACTGTGACCTCAGGCCCACCCAGTGGCGGCACATCTATGATGTAGCTGGTGGGGATCCTGAAGTCCCATCAGCTAAAAACTCCTGAAATGTCACCTGACATGCACCTTCAAAGAGCTGATCTTCATCTCAAGAAATTGCATCAGAAGAAAGGCTGTGGGGCTGGAGCTAGCTGGGTGTATCAGTCATGCTGCTACCTCTACTGCAGCTTAGAGGGGGGGGGGGGGGGTAATTATGGATACTCATTCAAAAGATCTCTCAAAAATATTATACTGTTTACTTGCTTAATTATTGTAGGAGGCTGCATTCAGCATCACACTCACATAAAAAGTTTGATTTTCATTAAAGTGAGGGTCACTGTGGGTTCCTTTTACTAAACGGCACTAGAAGTTTTTAACACGGACCAGCGAGGTAAATGCTCCACGCTCATAGAATTCCTATGAGCGTCAGAGCATTTACCTCATTGGCCCATGCTAAAATCCTCTAGCGCCATTTGGTATATATTGCTAATATACCAGAGTGTATATATTGCTAATATATGTCACTACTATTAATGTATGTAGTGTCATACATTTCCAAAAACTTCATGTGGAGGGTAAATCTCGAGCCATCATACCATTTTCTCAATAAGAACATGCTCCCAACCATGGCCAGAACTCAGGTTTCACCCCATTCTTAAGTTTTTTTCAACGGAGAATCCTATCCTCAAGTAACCCTTATAAACATCACTGACAGTGCTGTATTGCTATCCCCAAGGGTTATTGAAAATAGGATTCTCCCTTGAAAAAGTCTAAAAGCAGTATGAATTCTGAAGTCTGGTCATGGCTGAGGCTGGATTAGGCGATGAGCAGAATTTTCAATATGACATCTAAACCTGGAAAAATGTCCAAAAATCCGACTGAGAAAATTTCCATTTTCAAACCAGAAAAACATCGAACTTTATGTTTCAAAAATAGCCATTTCCTAGATATGTTTGCTTTAGTGCATTTATCTTTTTGAACCATTTTTGGATAGAAAAAAGTTTTCAAATGAAAAACGCAAAGAAAACTCCAGCCATTGGAACATAGGGGGGGGGGGGGGGGTCAACATTTTTAGTAGATTGGGCACACAGACATCCCAGCAGAGTGGTGGTGCACCCTAGGGGCACTGCAGTGAACTTCACTTAAAATATCCCAGGTACACATCTCACCATAGCCCCCTTACATTCTACTCAACAATAGTCCTTATGCCTGCAGGTGTCACCTATACAAATCAGTACCACAGGTTGTGGTGGATTTTGGAGGGCTCATACCTTTCACCACAAGTGTACTACTTAAAGTGGGATAAGGCCCTTCTCTGCAGCTCACTGCACTGACCACCAGACTACTCCTTAGACCTGCTTGCTTCTCTGATAGGACGGGACATAACACCTGAAGCTGTCATACAGGCTGGTATGAACTGTTTCATTTCAGCTTTGGGGTTGGGGGGGGGGGTCACTAAACACTGAGAGTGTGCTTATTCATTATTGAAACAGATCCAGCTTCAAGTGTCCAAGTTTTGTGCTGGATGTTTTCTGCAATGTTCCTGCAATATTGCAGAAAAGCATCCAAATCATATATATACCCTAATCCCAACCAAAACCACCCCCATGAGATTTAGGGCTCTTTTTACTAAGCTGCGATAGCGTTTTTAGTGTGCGTAGAATTTTAGTGTGCGCTAAACCCTCACTACGTGGCTAGAACTAACACCAGCTCAATGCTGGCGTTAGCATCTAGCGTGCGCAGTAAAACCGCTATCACAGCTTAGTAAAAGGAGCCCTTAGAAGCGATCCAGACATATAGCATAGAAAACCGTGTTTTGAAATGGCAATTTGACCATTTCAGCAAATAAAACATCCAAATTCCACTTTATGCCATATTTGGACATTTTCTCTTTTGAAACTGAGCCCCATAGTCTCCCTAAAACTCTTATGATTAAAACGTGCTGAATCTGCCACAAAGCTTCTATTTCAACTAAAAAATCAAACCTTATTGTGAGTTTTCCTTATTGTACGGAAACTCACTAGGTTTGTACAGTACAATTAGTATATACAAAGCGAGGCGATTACCTTCTATTAAATTTGTTATAAGGCACTTGCTTCTATTGCAATTCTCTCATGGAGTGGAATGACAAAGAGGATTAAACTGTATTCAGAACTAATCTTAAGGGGGCTGTTTATTAATTCATGTTAAGCAGTTAGTGTGGGTGTGTAGATCTATGCTAATGACTACTCCACACTAAAATTAGCCAGTAAAATAAAAAATCTCACAGTAGCTGCATCGTGCAAGCAGGGGTGGAATTCAGGCAGGTCAAGGCTGGAGATGGGGCATGGCCAGTCCTGAGAGCTAACACGTGAGATGTTAACACATGATAGCATAAAGACTGCCAATAGTGTGATTGCAGCCTTTATCCATGCTACATTATTCCCTGCTGGTCACTATGGGGTTCATAATAAAAAAAAAAACACGTCTAAAAAGTGTCCTAAATGGCTACTTGGACGATCAAAAAGCCTGATCGTCCATGTACCCATAACCAAAGCTGGTTTTTAGACGTATCTAAAACCAGTTTAGGTCTTTCCCCTGCCTCTAGAAGCACAGAGAGAAAAGAGGCGTGTTTAGAGGAAGGGAAAGGGTGGGAGGTGGGCCGACCTACACCTAGGCGTACAACTCATATAACCAAACAGTTGACAGGTTGCCTAGTCGGCACTTAGACCTTTTTGACTTAGACAAAGTCAAGCCACATTAGATGAGTGCTCACATTAGATGTACTGCCAGGTAATGTAGGTGCACCATTGCTATTTGCTGATGCCTTTAACATGGGAGGCAAAATGAGATGCTGAGCTGTACCTCATTGGGATCTGTGGTTCTTCTTCTGGTCCTAGTGTTTGGACACTGTATGTAACATGGGCCTGTATAGCAAGTTTCTGCCTTTGTGATAAATGCAGGACAGATGCTTGCCATGCTTCTTGCATTAAACACATGGAGGGGCATAATCAAAAGATACGTCTAAGTCCAATTTGGACGTATGGTACTAGATGCCCAAAGTCAGCAACGGGAAAATGTCCATTCTTGAAATATACATCTAAAATTTTTTTGGGGGGGAGAATCGTCTATCTGGACGTCCAGGCTATTGTTCGTTCAGACCACCAGGTCATCTATCTTTATACCATATTCTCGACCAAAATTTTGTCCAAGATCCAAATGTCCAGAACAAGACCTTTTGGACATGGGAGGGGCCAGCATTGTGATGGACTGGCCACCCAGACATGGCAACAGAGCAGTGGGGTACCTTACAGGGCACTGCAGTCTTTCAGGCTGTCCAAGTGGCGACTTGGGCAGGTTTTTAGACATGTTTAAGTTTTGATTATGAGCCCCATAGGCATTGCACTTACAATGCCTTAAGTCTATCATATAAAATGTTTAAATATCTGAAATTTAAAAGATTATGAAAGTTGAACCCATTAGTTCTTTTTTTATTCTCGGGCATCTTTAAAGTAAAGCACACATATGTAAAGTATATGAACATTTTTTACTAAATTTATTCATAGCAAAACGGATATGCTTAGAGAAATATTCTGTCTTAATTCGACATAAAGATGAATGATAACAACTGAGGTGGGACTTGTAGTGAGCAAGAGAGGATGGCATATACCATTTCCGATAGCATAGCTCCAGGCTTCTTCAGTAAATGCATCTCTTCTGTATACCATCCCCCCTCTGTGACCATATCCCTCCTCCTCTGTCCAGCATCACCTCTCTCTGCCCCAGCCCCTCATGTGTCCAGCATCACCCCTCTATACTATGATCCTATGCCCCTCCCCATATCCAGCTTCATCCTTTACTTTTCCCTTCCTTCCTTATTTTAGTTTATATTGTGTTTTTTTTATTCATTAGTTTTAATGCTTGTATTAGTTACTTAGAATTTTATTATGTATGATGTTATTATTATATTGTATGCTGAGTACCTATTGTGTAAATTGCTATGAACTGCTGGTTAGGCAGTATATAAAAATAAATTATTATTATTATTCCCACACAGCCTACCTCCCTGGGGCCAACATCTCTCCATTTCCTTCATTCCTGCCTCCACCGGGACAACATATTTTCTTCTTTCTTTTCTATCCCTCCTACCCTTTTCCTGGGGTTGAATAAGTATCCCTCTTTCTTCCCTCCCTCCTTCATTTCCACTAGTCCAATATTGCTTTTTCTGTCTCATTTCCCCACAAATCCTAGCATGTTTTTCTCACAATTCTCCCCAATGTGCGTGTGTGTGGGGGGGAGGGGGGCAGCATTGAAGATACACTGCCTCTGGTCATCTCAGAGCTTTCCCTCTGATACATCGTACCCACTGGAAACAGGAACTTACATCAGAGAAGGGAAAGTTCTGTGCTGGCTACAGCAAAGTTTGTGGATTACAGGGGGAGTGAAAGAAGCAAAGCAGTGGGAGTGGGAGGTGGAAGGAAGAGAAGGAGTGAGAGAGATGCAAGATTATGGGGGGGGGGACAGTGGCAAAGTAAGGGGGAGCGCAGGGGGCCATTTTCCAAAGGGCGTGGTCTTCCTCCTCTCTGACTCCTGCTCCTCTCCTTGCTACATGCGTGCATGCCTCTTGCCTTCCCCCTGTACCTTTTTACTTCCCTGGTGCGAGGTGGCTGCCCGCTCAGCATCGGCATTCTCTCTGACATCACTTCCAGGACCCGCACCTAGGAAGTGACATCAAAGGGCAAGCCGACATTGATGTGGGCATGCTGCTCTTGCTGGAGAAGTTAAAAAGATACAGGGAACGGGAAGGAGGCAGGGGGATGGGGGGCAGACGCCACCGCCCGGGGTGCTGCTCACCCTTACTGCGCCACTGAGCGGTGAGCATGGATCCGGGAACCAATGGCTATGAGGAGGGCATTTAGATAAGTGAGTTAAAAAAGAGCCCAAATGTGTGTGACACACACCTAATTGTGATTTAGCATGTCTGCTAGAAATCTGTATGTAGCTTTTGGAACCCATGTACTTGTAAGTATAGAGAAAGAAATTATATAGCTGGGGCCACTTGGGTTTTCTTCTCTTAGGCTTGCCTCTTGTGAAAACAGTGATCATGAACGGTGCACTAGTACTGAGTCTCTGAGTGAGACAAGGGTCTCAAAATGTGTGTGTGTGAGAGAGAGCCTTTAAATGAGCGTGCCACATTCCTAATGAGTGAGATGGCATCTCTTCACTAGGCTTGGACAGAACTGGAGAAGAGTTCTAGAAGTCACTGCACTTTTCAGTCAGGGACTTCAAGACAAGGAGATCTTATTTATTTACAATATTTACACTCTTCCCTCCTTATTCATGGTTTCGGTACCTGCGGTTTTGACTATTTGTGGTTTTTAGCATGCTGGCTCCACCCCCTAAATTACATCATCCATGCCACCAACACCTATTCCAAATCAAGTAAAGGGGTGCATACCTGCCATTGCAAAGAGGTGGGCTAAAGCTTCATTTCCATCTGGCAAAGTGCAACCGGGGCTCATCTCCGCCTGGATCCTCACATGCCAGGCGGCCGCTGCCCTCCTCGAACTCCTGTTGCCATGGCCTGCACTGGAGCACCGCCCAGCCATTGGCCAAGACTGTAACGTGAGCGCTGCTGGAAGTTGGGTCTGCGGCTCTGAGGTGAGGAGACGGGCTGGACGCAAGACGGACCCGGAGGTATGAGCGGCGACTTGGTGGAATGGGAGGGGTTGGAACGACGTGACGGGAGTTGGCAGTGGGCTTCTCTCTCTCCCCTGCTCTGTAGACAGGGCCAGGGTTAAGGAGAGACCCGGGCAGGTGGGGGGAGGAGGCGAATAACTTTCTCATATGTTATTTGCGGTTTTATCATATTCTTGAGGGTTTTTAACAGAAAACCGCAAATAACATACGAGAAGGTTATTTGTGGTTTTTCCGTATTCGCGGCTATGTTCCGCCTGTAACCACCACGAATACGTTGGGAGGAGTGTATATCCTGCATATCCAGAAATCTATGTGGGTTACAAAAAACACATATGCTAAAATACACAAACATAAAACACCAGAATGTTACATCCAAATTAAAACATCCTACCAAAAATATCATAAAGTCAAATAAACAATATCTAATAGTTTTCATAATTAAACAGACAATCCAAAACTAATGATACCAACACATCACAAATTGTGAAAAGCTTCTTGAAAATAGAAGGCCTTCACCCACCGCCTAAAGCTAAGAATGATGTAATATGCTGAAGAGTATCTGGAAGAGCATTCCACAAATGAGGGCCTACTGCACAAAAAAACACGAGAGCGAATAGTTTCCCTCGCTACAGAACACAGCGAAGGGATTTCCAACAATTGATTGGACTGAGGACGCACAAGAAGGCTCATATGGTACAACTATAGAAGCCACTACATTCGGCAAAATTTGATGCAATGCCTTGTACACCACCACCGCCATTTTAAACTAAATTCTACAAGCCACTGGAAGCCAGTGCAAATCGTCCAACAAAGCAGACATATGTGCCCTACGAGAAATACCACTAATTACCCTTGCTGCCGCATTCTGAGCTACCTGCAGAGTAAACTAAGGGCTCCTTTTCCAAAGGTGTGTTAGCGGTTTTAGCGCATGCTAGTCGCTGCCGCATCCTCTTGAGCAGGCGGTAATCGGGTAGCGCGTGCTAATCCGGTGTGTGCGCTAAAAACGCTAGTGTGCCTTTATAAAAGGAGCCCTAAGTCTGTGTCTGCAGAGCAGAGTTGAATTACCGGCACCTGTGCTTTGAGCTCAGCCTTTGCCATAGAGACAATATTCTCATTATCCAAATACCTATAGAACATCAAAGTATATGAATGCTTGTTTAGGACATCAGTCCACACAGACAGCTATTCCCTCTTGGCAGGTATACCTCTCTGTACCAAAGGGAGGGGAGAGCCCATTTATGGCTAACTCCTCCACGAGGAGATGCTGGCTAAGACTTTGCTGCAAACTTACTGCAATGATGTGTGAAACTAGTGTCTAACAAGGATATTTTTGGTTATCTCATTTTACCTCCTGCCTGAGATGCTCTACCACCCACCCACATAATTATAAAGGCGCTGTACAGAACAACAGCAGCAGAATGCCCTCAAACACACTCTCCCATCTGTTTCACATAGCTCTACATACATGCAAGTGCATTGCTTTGTGAATGTTTTCAAACCCTCGTACATTGTTCACATTCTGCTGTCCAAAAGATGCAATTCAGAACATGTTAAAGTGCAGGTTTATTTCACTGATGCATCCAACATACTCCACTCTTTGGATGTGAAAGAACATTTATAGAAATATCAGAAAAGAATAAGAAACCAATATGTCTTCACTATGAGGTTCTTATACTATTCAGCGGTGAACACTAACACATGCTTACTGTGGGTTAAAATGCACTACCATGGGGTGCATTCATGCAGCTTACTACTACTATTAATTATTTCTAAAGCGCTACCAGACGTACGCAGCGCTGTACAAAGTCACAAAGAAGACAGTCCCTGCTCAAAAGAGCTGACAATCAAAACAGACAAGACAGATGAACAGGATGTCATGGATACAGTAAAGGGGAACGGTTAATCTGCTGGCTGGGTTGGTGGGCAGTGGGGAGTAGGGTTATGGATTGAAGGCTATGGGGCTTGGCGGGCAAACTCGGGTTATTTATTCCAGGCTTAGGGGGCAGCTAGATGACATAACATAACAAATCAATTTTTATGCCACATAACTGTTAGGTTCTATGCAGTTAACAAAATTAAGAATTAACAGTTAAATAAAAATAACTATCCTAAAATTTAGAAAACAAATGTTTTCAGTCGCTTGCTAAAATGTTGGTAGGACATAGAGCTGAATATCATAAGTTTTAAATCTTTTTTAAATCTTTATCCCAGGAAGCTGCTTGAAAGGAACGAAGTCTGGAGTTGGCAGTAGAGAAGGGTACCGCTACGAGCAGCTGATTCGAGGAACGGTGTTCTCTGGGAGGTGTATGAGAGAAGAGAGGTAGCTTTCACTTGTGCGTGCACTACCCATGTTATAAAAAATAGATTTTAGTTAACACTGAGGAGGATCTTGGGCAGAGAATAGGTGTGTTCTGAGCTAATTGGTTAATGCAGCTACATTGCTGCGTGCTAACCAGTTAGCGTGTGGTTTGTGCAAAATAGGTGTTGTAAGAGCTTACGCAGTAATGGCCATACAGTAATGGAAAAATTAGTGCATGGCAATCATTGCATAAATAGAGAAATCAGTCATTTCCTGGCAGCACTAAAGAGGACTTAGCACATGGGAAGGACCCTTGCTGGGTAAAAGAGTCCTTATATGTCTTCATAACAAACTCAAATTAGCACTGGTTCTGAAAACATCATTACCTTGGCCCCTAAAATAAGTTAAATAGAATGCACTTGTGTCCAATCACTGTAGTTGGGCTGATCTGATATTCTTGATTGAAGAATCACATAATTATGTTGAATGAAGCAAATACAAAGCAGAAGACTAAACATGTGAAACATGGAGATGCTGAAAGAACATAGGACATGTCCAATTAGGCTTTGTCCTTCATTGGCCTGCAACTGTGGTGTGGTTTAATATTAAGAGAAGTGTAGAGAGTGCTCTTTCAAAAGTAAAGATTCCAGACTTTAAAAAAAAAACACTAACTTTGTTCAGATGGGGGATTGCGTCAACGAATTGTCTGGATGCGAACATCTGGAAAATGTAGGCAAGCAGTGGCCAAAATTGAAAGGAGATATTGTAAGGGCAACAAACCATTTTGTAAGGAAAGTTAATATAAGTAAGAGGAAAAGAAGGCCACTTTGGTTCTCAAAAGTAGTAGCTGAGGAGGTAAGGAGAAAGAGGTTAGCTTTCATAAACCAGCCTCCGTGTGTGCGGATTGCTGGACTTGATGGACCGAAGGTCTGATCCGGAGATGGCAGTTCTTATGTAAGACAGGCAAAAATATCTGGAAAAGTTAAGAGAAGCTGGTTGAGTAGTCAGGGAAGAAAAGTAAAAATACAAGAAAAAATAGCTGACATGGTAAAACGGGGTGGGGGGAGGGGAGACTTTTTTTAGATATGGTATATTAGTAATAGGAAGAAGTACAAAAGTGGCATTGTAAGACTCAAAGGTGAAGGGGAGAAATATGAAGAAGCTGATAAAGATAAGGCTGAATTGCTTAAGAAATATTTCTGCTCTGTGTTCACAGCTGAAGCTCCAGTTGCGGGACTGCAGAAGACAAATGCAAATAGGGATGGGGGTGTGGTAGACCCTGATTGATTTTCAGAGGACTGTGTTTGTGAGGAGCTAGCTAAACTAAAGGTGGCCAAAGCAATGGGGCTGGATGGTGTACATCTGAGGGTACTGAAGGAACGTGGGGAAGTTCTGGCAGCTCCGCTGGTTGACCTTTTCAATGCTTCTCTAGAGTCAGGAGTGGTACCAGAGGATTGGAGAAGTGAGGATGTGGTCCTTCTCCATAAAAGTGGAAGTAAGGAAGAAGTCAGGAACTACAGGCTGGTAAGTCTGACTTCTGTGGTAAGTAAATGAATGGAAACACTTTTAAAACAGAGAATAGTGACATTTCTGGAATGCAGTTGATTACAGGACCTGAAGCAACATGGATTCACTAGAGGCCGGTCTTTTCAGACAAATCTGATCAATTTCTTTGACTGGGTGACCAGAAAATTGGATAGAGGGAGTGCACTAGATGTGGTGTATTTAGATTTTAGCAAGGCCTTTGACAGTGTTCTACATAGGCATATAATTGTCTTTGGTATGGTTCCCAAAGTGACGGGCTGCTCAGGAACTGGTTAAGTGGAATGTGACAGAGGGTAGTGGTCAATGGAGACTGCTCTGAGGAAAGGGATGTTGCCAGTGATGTGCCTCAAGGTTTTGTTCTTGGGCCTGTTCTTTTTAACATTATTGTAAGCGATATTGCTGAAGGGCTGCCAGGTATGATTTCCCTCTTTGCGGATGATACGAAAATCTGCAATAGAGTAGACACCCTTGATGGTGTGAAGAACATGAGGAAGGACCTAGTAAAGCTTGAAGAAAGGTCTGAAATTTGGCAGATAAGATTTAATGCTAAGAAATCCCAATGGAACGGTACAGTTTAGAGGGTGAAGAACTTTCATGCACAAAAAAAGGAGTGGGAATTGGGTGTGATAGTAGGTGATGATCTTAAGATGGCCAAACAGGTTGAAAAGGTGAAAGCTAGAAGGATGCTAGGGTGCAAATGGCGAGTACGAAAAAGGAGGTATTGATGTCCCTATATAAGACTCTGGTTAGACCTCATTTAGAATATTGTGTACAATTCTGGAGACCACAACTTCAAAAAGATAAACAGGATGGAGTCTAGAGGAAAGCTATTAAATGGTCTATGGTCTTCATCATAAGACATATGGATACAGACTTAAAGATCTCAATATATATACTTTGGAGGAAAGGTTGGAAAGGGAAGATATGATAGAGAGGTTTAAATACCTAGGTGGCATAAATGCACATGAGGTGAGTCTCTTTCATTTGAAAGGAAGCTCCAGAATGAGAGTGAATAGAATGAGGTTAAGAGGTGATAGGCTCAGGAGTAATCTAAAAAAATACGTTTTTACAGAAAAGATGCTAGTCTCCCGGTAGAGGTAGTGGAGACCAAGACTGTAGGCTCCTTTTACAAAGCCACGCTAGGGCCTTAAATCGTGGAATAGCGTGCGCTAAATTGCCACGCACGCTAGCCACTACTGCCTCCTTTTGAGCAGGTGGTAGATTTTCAGCTAGCGTGGTGCATGCGTTAAAAACTCTAGTGCACCTTTGTAAAAGGAATCCTGTATCTGAATTCAACAAAGCATGGGTCAAGCACTTGCGATCTTTTAGGGAGAGGAGGAAATAGCGGAACCTGCGGATGGGCAGACTGGATAAGCCATTTGACCTTTATCTGTCATTATGTTTCTAAGTTTAATGCTGGATCTCAGAAAATTATAGGATATTTGATTTTAGGGAAACGATAAAGGTTTGAGGGTTTTTTATTTTTTATTTTTTTAGAAAAAGCTTCTTCTTCATGTTTTGTGTTTATAACAGCTTAGTTATCAAAGGGTATAATTTTGCTTTATTTTTCTTGTGTCTGATTTTATTACAAATATTATTAAATCGTAAAACTAGGAGTAAATGATAAAGTAACAAAAATGTGCACAATTAAATAGCATATAATAAAAATGACAAATGGCAGCAGAGTATAAATGATGCATTATAATAGGCAGCATGGAAAGCACATTCATATAACATAGATATGATATCCACAATGTCAGCAGAATACAAATGAAATACCTCAACAGGTATACATTAGAATATTTATATAACATATGAAGGATAAACACCATCCAGTCTATATTCAGTCTGCAACAATCAGAGTTTTTTTAAACACTTATCTCCTTGGGCAGAATTAACCCTGGATATTCAAAGTCAGGCCATGGCTAAGCTCCAGCATTGAATATCCAGGGCTCTAAAGCTTATATGGGACCTGGCTAAATATGAATTGAGACATACATAAGGTTCTGCAGAGCATGCATATAAGGGGGATGCCTGTTTACTCTTGCCCATTGTGGCTCTTTTCATAAAATAGACATCATGACCTCTAGCGGCAGCCTTGTGGTAATAGCAAGTACTGCAAGACTGCTGCTGGAGGTTGTGGCAGCTATTTTTGTGAAACGATCCATGACAGGCAGGAGGAGTGGGCACTGTTCAAGTTTATTATTTATTTGATATACCACTTATCATTACGTCTAGGCGGTTTACAATAAATTTAATACAAGCATAACTGATAAAACAGGGGATTAAAAGGTAACATTATTACTGGGACACACAGACAATTTTCTAACTCTCGCTCTCATTCTGATAAATTTCACCCAACACCTCCTACATTGGAAGCTGCTGCAGCTACATTTGGAGGATGCAGGATTTTTCCCCTCATCGCATGACATATGGGGTGATCAATTCAGAATCAACCACAGATTCTTCCAGGGGCTGATCAATGCGGTATTTGTTCTGATGCTGCAGACATTGCTGGGTTTTCTTCCCACTGCACTGGGGGATGGGGAGCTCCAAGTGATGGGCAGGCAGTGGTTCTGTGAAGAAGTATGGGTGCAACAAGGCCTCTGTGGCCTGGATCCTCTGTTTGGATGGGTACACTAGGAAGCGCTTGAGCAGGTCCAGGGCTGGAGGAGATGCATCTGGTATAATATGTTCCAGTGGTATGGGTGGGTTCTCCTTGAAGGAGATCTTGTTGTAATCAGGGAGTTCTGTGATTTCCGACCAGATCTTCTCATTGGGGGTGACCAGGATCCGCAGTACACAGCACAGTTGTTCAATATCATTCTCTCCAGGGAAGAGGGGTGAATTATTGAGTAGCTCCCCAAAGATGCTACCACCGCCCAAAGGTCCACACCTTCATCATACTTCCGAGTACCATAAAGAAGCTCAGGGGCTCGTACCATTTAGTGGTCACCTGATGGCTATACAGACGGTCGCCTTCATTGGAGAACACTCCCGCCCAGAGGGCCCCACTAGGCCACCAGGAATCTACAAGGTAGTTATGGCAGGACCTATGGTAGGTGGGAGGGGGTGGGTGGTAAGTAGGTAGTAAGTCGTGGTTGGTCCTTCAAGATGTCAAGGGTAGGTAAGCCTTATATCACTAATGGGAAATTAACAGAACATCAGCCAATATTCAGACTGGTGACAGTTAGCTTGGCAGCTAAATTTAGGACAAAACCTTTTACTTCTAACTGGTTAAGTACTGATTCCATCCAGACTGTGCCCAAGCACCACCCTTGGATTATCCCAGCACTAACTAAACAGTGCAGGGGTGATTACAGCTGATAGCGGCACTATTTGACTAAGTGCCACTGAATACCCGCAGTTAAGCAGGAACAAGTGTTTTAACCTGATGCTCCAGCCCTTAGTTCTCTGCTCTGCTATAAATCATACCAATGTCTAAAATATGAAGCATATCAACTGGGCATATAGCAATAGAGAGGTCAATATTCAGAAGCTCCTGCCCACTTAAACCATACTGAGTGGGCTGTTCACTGCTGAATCTCGGCTCTGGCTACCCTGGCAAAATCTGGGGCACCAGCAATATATAGTGCTGGTCTGTCCTGATTGGGTAGAGCTTTGGTGGAGTTATGTGCCTAGCTAATCTTAGGGCTCCTTTTACTAAGCTGCGATAGCATTTTTAGCGCACGCTAAACCTGCGCTACGCGGCTAGAACTAACGCCAGCTCAATGCTGGCGATAGCATCTAATGCGCGCGACAATTAAAGCGCACACTAAGTTGCCACGCCCACTAGACGCTAATGCCAGCATTGAGCTGGCGTTAGTTCTAGCCTGCGTAGCGCAGGTTTAGCGTGCGCCAAAAACGCTATCGCAGCTTAAATGTTGAAAATTGCTCTAGTGCCCCTTTTACACTCTCCTACTTTTTAAACACAGTTTACTATATAGGTCTTTGATGTATTTAAATAGATTAATTATTATGCTATGATATCAATCTCATGAGGAAATTGACTTAGAAATCACATTTGACCGTGTAATTTCTAGCATTGAAAATTAAATTACTCTGTGTTGGTACAGTCTAATTCGGCATCCTCTGCACAGGCTTGTTGTTTCTGGAAACAGATAATTGTATTTAGTCCTCAGATTCGTTTTCTACCCCCTCCCCCCCCACCCCATTTCTGTACTTTGCAGCTAAGTAAACTGATATGTGCTGTATCACTTACGGTGTAATAAACCATAAAAACATTTCTTTTAAATAAATATTCACTGATGTGATGTGGTGTGAAAACCCCGACTGAAGGAACAGGACTTGCAAGCATTCTCCTTTGTTCCATAGACTGTGCTCTCTCTCTCTCTCATTCTTCATCCCTCTTCTTCACCTCCCCCTGTCCTGTGACAGCACAATATCTTTCCCCCCTTCCAGTCCGTAAAGTGCAGCGATTCCTGGTCAGAGCACAGAGCAAAAGAGTAGTGGGGAAGACGACAAAAACTAAAGACTTGTCCGCAGACGAGAGGGCAATTTCGGGAGCTGCGTGTAAGCCTCGAGCAGCAGCGGGGGTGATTTATTGCGAGTGCCTCCAATCTCTGCTCTCTCTCCTCCCACCCCTCCTTCCCCACCGTCTGCTGAGCTCTACTGTGTAATGTGCTCCCACTGCTGCCGCTCGTTACCTGCACAGGGCCTGTGTTCTCTCTGCCACAGTCAGTTTTCAGCATCCCCCGGTGGGAAAATCTCAGCGGAAGGTGACCGAGGCAAGCCAGAAAGAAGCACTCTCTAGGCAACATGGAAAGAAGGTGGCCAAATCAGATCCAGAAGAGAGCCCGATCCACAGCTGTGTGAGGACTTAGTATAGTACAAACCTATCTGGAGTGGGGAGTCCCCCCACCCTTGTTGGTCTTCTGGATGCTACACACAGATCTATGCTTCTCCTCATCAATGATTCCACCAGAGTTACAGAAGGGGGGTCTTTGTGTCCATTGCTTCCTGGAGTGATTGAAGAACAGAAAAGCGGCACGCATGGATGTGTTTAGCTTTGGGAAAATCGCAAAGCTCTCCGGGTAGGTCCAGTGTCTTTTGATTTTGTGAATGGGGGAGATATAGGACCAGTGGTGGTATGTCCCTGATAAGAGGCATGGGATCATACCATGCAGAAGGAAGACAGGCAAGCTACTATGAAGGGTTGCAAAAGAAAATTAAAAACAAAACAGATCAATGAAAACTGTGAAGCAGAACAATTCAGAGCAAAGACTTCTCTGTAACTGCAGGGCTCTGGGTTTCTTAGACTAATTTATATCTAAGTGCAGCTGGTAAAGGCTTGCCTTCAAATGTATCGTAAAGGCGGGGAGGAGGCTGGAGAGGAGAGAGGAGAACGGAATGATATGGGTAATCACAATTTCAAATTGCTTAATTGAAAATGTCAAACCCCCTAGTGAGCAAAGGTCAGCTTAGGTAGGTTAAAAGAGATGCCGCCTGAGTTTCAAACGTGGCTTAAATATCACAGCAGTCGGAGGCAACTGTTAAGCAAATGTATGCTACATGGCTCATGTCTTGGTAAAGAAACTTATATGGAAATTGTAAAATTGACACCGGGTAAGAACATAAGAGCTACTTAACTAGATACTTCCAAAGATCCATCTAGCACAAAGCATCCTGTAGAATGCAGACAGCACATAAAGGAAGCTGATACAATAGAGGTTGTGTATTTCATTTACTGGCTTCTCTTTCCAGTTCTCAACAGCCAAGTTTTAGGAACCTATGAAACCCAGATGACTTTCTTGGCTTTAATTTTAGAATAGGTTTGGAGGGTAAGTGGATGCCTATTTTTAGCCTTCTTTCATAATGTCACTTTTGTGTTTATATATAAAATACAAGGGGTAAATCAGCAGAAATTGCAGCTAGATTGAAGCCATGTTTAGGGGCAGGTGCAAAGCTTAGTGTTTGTTAATGTGCATCTTATAATGCATGTACTTTGCAATTCCACCCATGTTCTTCCCAGATTAAGCCCTTACAACATGCCTACATGTGCATCACATAAAACTGTATGCTGATTTGTTAGTCTGTGTGTGCTTTCTTTTTTTTTTAATAAATCTTTATTGATTTTTAAACTTTGACAGTGCAATACAATTACTTGAACATAAATATTTCATAAAACGCACTATTAAATATACAATTTATACATAAAACAATCATTTTCTCCCCCCCCCCCCCCCGTCTGTGTGTGCTTTTAAGCATGATCCCCTGGAATAAGTTCATAAAAGCCTTTTTTTACACACATAAAAGAGGATTTTTACAAGTGAAAAAAAAAGTTTATAAAATTATAAACCATATTGGCTTCCTTTTTGTAAATGTTTCAACAAGCTAACTGCACTATGGGGTCCTTTTACTAAGGCGCGTTAGCCGATTTAGCATGCGCTAAACGCTAATGCGTCCATAGACTATGAAGGACGTGTTAGCATTTAACGTGCTAAATCGGCTAGCATGCCTTGGTAAAAGGACACCTATATGAACAATTCTGCCCTTAAAAAAAAAAAAAAGTAGAATTATTTTTAAATTTTGTTTTAGTGGAGACATTTATAATAATTTTTTATTAAGGTCATGTATTAACGTTCCCATTACCACAAAGCACCTGCTGACGGATTATGTGGGAGAACGTAATGCCTTCTATTTAGGAGGCTCTAAGGCAGGGATGTCAAAGTCCCTCCTCGAGGGCCGCAATCTAGTCGGATTTTCAGGATTTCCCCAATGAATATACATGAGATCTATTAGCATGCAATGAAAGCAGTGCATGCAAATAGATCTCATGCATATTCATTGGGGAAATCCTGAAAACCCGACTGGATTGCGGCCGTCGAGGAGGGACTTTGCACCCTTGCTCTAAGGGCTGGATTCTATATAGGATGCCTACATTAAGAATCTGTGCGCAACTTTTTTTAATTGGCATGGTTACTGATCGCTCCAATTTTCAACCAATCCCCCCCCCCCAAAAAAAAAATTACCAATTTGTTCCATGCAGAACTTTTAGGATACCTAAGTGAAGGTGTTCTTCAATGTGTAATGATGCCTACCAGAAAAGCAGGCATGGTTAGAGGCAGAGAATAGGCGTGGTTGACTTAGGCGTCACGAGTTTTCCTAGTTAGACGTCAGTAAATTTGGTCAAGTAAAACTTGGCCCAATGTACCAGCCCCTACCTAAGTATGCCTAGGTGCCGCTAGGCGGGATTCTATAAAGAAGGCGTAGCCAGTGTTCCCGCTAAGCTGCGCTGGCGTGCGCTGGCGCACAAAATATTACATCGCAGCGCACAAGTTTCACGTCACAGCGCACACTCGAGCGGAGGTGAGAGGAAGCGGCGGCGGTCTGCCCTGATGCAGCAGCGGCGGCTCCTTTCATGATCCCCGTAAATTACGGGGATGCCGCCGCTGCTGCATCTTAGGCGATCAGGGCAGACCGCCGCCGCTTCCTCTCACCTCCGCTCGAGTGTGCGCTGTGACGTGAAACTTGTGCGCTGCGATGTAATATTTTGTGCGCCAGCGCACGCCAGAGCAGCTTAGCGGGAACACTGGGCGTAGCGGTGCCTACAATGTAGCATTTATGGTACCTGATCCTAAGGATTCCCTCATTAAGGGCCTCGTTCACAAAGCCACAAGAGTGATTCCTAGTGCAGCAAATGCGATGCAGCCCATAAAACTGAATGGGCGTTGTTGCATTTGCCACGTCGGGAATCACTACCATAGTTTTGTAAAAGGGGCCCTGCATGCTCATTAGCCAGCTAGCATGTGGTAAGTTTAACGCTAACCGGATAACATTTCCACATTCATTCTGCCCCCCCTGCCATGCCCCTGAAAGAGAAATTCTGAGAAATTCATTCATGCATCATTTATTTTGCATAAGCATTCTGCGGTAGTTTGACTGTTAATGTGGTTGTACGTTTACCCCCTTAGATTCTATATATGGCGCCCAAAATTGGGTGCTGATATGTGTGCGCCGATCCAAGATGTGTGCATTGGCTAATGAGCCATTTAGTGCCACTAATTGGGTGCTAATTGGTACCAATTTGGATTTGCATCTTGCTATGTGCTATTCTACAACAATCTGCGACCAAATCCCATAGCAAGAAACCAGTTGTTTTCAGCACCAATTTTTGAGCACCATATACTGATCTAGTCCTAAGTGCCAATATACCTGCCTTTGTATCGGGCGATGGTGTGCCTGCCTCTGGAGTACTGCGTCCGATATTGGTCACCGTACCTTAAGAAGGATATGGCGATACTAGGGAGGATTCAGAAGAGAGCAACGCAATTGATAAAAGGGATGGAAAACCTTTCATACGCTGAAAGATTGGAGAAACTGGGGCTCTTTTCCCTAGAGGGGACATGATAGATACTGTCACCCAGTCGGGCCCGCGAGGACACTGCGGCGTCCACCGATGGGTGGCAGCACAACCCTGGCGTGGCTCCCAATGAGGGAAGACCCTACATAATAGTTCAGTTCACTGGCGTGTTCACTAAATCAACAATAGATACACTGCATATGATCAACAGTTTTAATTCAAAAAAACAAAACAACAAAGCAGACTTTCTGTCTTAGCACAAAAAAAAAAAAAATATCCAAAAGACAATACTTC
Organism: Geotrypetes seraphini; assembly: GCF_902459505.1. Classification (NCBI taxonomy): domain Eukaryota; kingdom Metazoa; phylum Chordata; class Amphibia; order Gymnophiona; family Dermophiidae; genus Geotrypetes; species Geotrypetes seraphini. Next base: position 170,342,233 of record NC_047089.1, on the reverse strand, counting down.
TGCCCAGGTTCTTGGAAGCTCTTTCTGTCTTAGCACAAAAAAAAAATATCCAAAAGACAATACTTCTGCCCAGGTTCTTGGAAGCTCACCCAGGTAAGTATTATAAAGTTCTTAGTTCATTATATTACAAGGATTTCTGGACTTTAACTTCACTCAGTCCCAGTTTTCACCAGGTCCTTAGGTATGAAGCAATCCAAACAAAAACTCCAGTACTATGCAGCACTCCGGTCCTGGTGTTGCAGGAACAGGATTGCCAGGTTCACTCTTACAAAAAGCTTTTCACAAGCACCCACAAAATAACCCAGCCCGAGGTCTTCAGTGAACTCAACCCCAATCCTGTTAGTCCTCAGACTTGCTCCAGTACTCACACCAGCCACACACCAGCTTCTCCCAAAGCTCTCAGCCAGCTGGTGTGGAGCAGCTCAATTAGTGTAAAGCACCAGTTCAGTACTTCCAGCCCACTGCTTCCAGCCCAATTCTGTGCAACAAAAAAAACAGTTTTCAAACACATTCTTTGCCAGGTCCTGGTCATTCAAAATAGTCCCAACAAAAATTCCAAAAGCAAAAGAATAATTCATGAGCAGGAAACTGCCACACTCACATCCATGGGTTCCAGGGAATCCACTTCAGGTATTGCAAACTCTGTTATTTCCATTTGCTCCTCTGGAACCTCTTGCTCTGCTGGGCTCTGTGTTACAGGACTTTCCCAGTCCATAGGTTCTGGCTTGGGCGCCTGCCTTTGCCTGGACAGGAGGAACCTTTCTGCCAGCCCTTCCTGAGCTGCCCCTCTCAGACTCTTGGAGAGCTGTTTTAAGGGAGAAGAGCCACTCCCAGTCCTACCTGGCTGAAGTACTGCTTTGGAGGCTCTTTGGCTCCCTCTCAGTTCAGGGGTAAAATTACACTCTGGGAGCTGGTTATATTTCCTCAGGGAGCTTGTTTTCCTGACCGGCTTTGGCTCGGGAAAGGGAACTAGGTTTGCATCACCTTCATTCTCCTCAGAATAGGCAGCCCTGTCTTGATTCCTGGTTACAGGAGTCGGCTTAACCCCTATCCTATGCTTGACAGGGTCATCCTTGGGAATGAGAATGTCACAATACTTACAAGATCATGAAGGGCATAGAGAAAGTGGAGAGGGGCAGATTCTTCAAACTTTCGAAAACTACAAGAACGAGAGGCCATACAGAAAAATTAAGAGGGGACAGATTCAGAACCAATGCTAGGAAGTTCTTCTTCACCCAAAGGGTGGTGGACACCTGGAATGCGCTTCCAGAGGGTGTGATAGGACGGTATTGGGGTTCAAGAAGGGATTGGATGATTTTCTGAAGGAAAAGGGGATTGAAGGGTATAGATAGAGAACTACTATACAGATCCTGGACCTGATGGGCCACCGTGTGAGCGGACTGCTGGGCACGATGGACCTCTGGTCTGACCCAGCAGAGGCACTGCTTATGTTTTTATGTTACATTAGTAAAGGGCCCATGCGTGTGAAGAATACTTCCAGGAGTATATTCAGTCTGAATGGTCAATGTTTTAAAAAAAATGCAGGCACCATGGGCTTTCCACCATAATTGCGGCTATGTAAAAACTTAGGTGCCTGATATGTAGGCAAGGCTTTTAAAGGCCTACATGTCAGGTACCTAAGTTTTTGGAGAATTGCGCTTAGCAGCACCTAACTCATGCTCCACCCATAGAGACGCGCACTAAGGCATTAGGCACCGCTAAATGCATTGCAATCGATGCCTATCTTGTATAGAATCAGGTGCCTATCGCCCAATTAAATTTTTTTTAACCAATTATTGAGGCTGTTAAGCACATTTTGCCAATTAACCCCCTCCCCTCCCCTTTTATGAAGCCACTTATGAAGTTTAAAAAAAAAAATCTCAGGGCGTGACGGTAAAAGCTCCAACGCTTATAGGAATTCTGTGAGCATTGGAGCTTTTACCACCATGGCCAACCGCAAAAAACCCTAATGCGGCTTCATAAAATGGGGGGGAGGCGTATGGTAAGTGCCATTTATAGAATCAGCGTCTTAGTATTTAACACGGTGTAGTATAAAGGCTCCTAATTGTCAGGTAACATAACCCAAACAATTCAGGACCATATTTATTTACTCTTCTTCATTTGGGGGGAGATATTTAGGTTGAAAATATGAAATTACTTGTTCCATAGTCACTCACACCAGTAGGTTAAACCAGGGTACTGCTGTGTGTATGGATTCACTTTAAATGAAGCGAGGCATGACAACATTTCCGATGTTGCCTCAGATCATTTTTATCCTGAAATGACAGGAAACATTCTGAAATTGTCTTTTCCCTGTGCCATTAATAGTGCATATTATTGTTTAATAGATGCCTATTGAAGTGCTAAGTAGGAACCTATTAAAGAACAGTGGTCCTATAAGGGGCTATTTTAGAAGTCCTCTTCATGATTTTCACATGACAGTACCAGCATTTGTAAATGTATAGCACATATATTTATAAAAACTGCTCTCAGAAAGCTATTTCAAGGGGTGTGGTTTGGGCGGGGCTATAGCAGGCCAACAACCTACACCTGTGTTCTCCATATTACAAAGGGTATACACATATACATGTTTAGGGAACAGGTTCCACGTCAGCTTTTACTTCTGCTCAACTGCATGCAAAGGTTTTAAGAGTACTCATTTGGCTGAACCTTTACATGATGGACTGAAAGATTCATTCTCCTTAATCCCATATAATTTGTGTCTTAGGGTTACCAGATTTTCCTTTAGGAAAATCCAGACCCATGGCCACGCCCACTGGACCACCCAGTTCTGCCTCTTTCCCGCCCTGCTCCGCCCCCAACCCCACCCCCAGACAGCATTCATGCATGCATGGACATGACACAATGATGTCACGCACACGCATGCGTGCGTGCATGACATCACCACGTTGCGTCCACATATGCGTGGATGCCCCTTCCAGATGCAATTGTGTTGGGAAACTTTTCAAAACCAGGACAAAGGGCTGGGTTTTGAAAAGCCGCCCGGACCCCCAGACGTGTCTGCTTCTGAATGAAATCACATTAAAATTGTGTCCTCAGCACTTACTTCTCAGCACTTTCACATGTAGGTTTGCAATATGGAACAACTACGTATACTGTAAAGTGTTGGCATTTAGATGCTTATTTTAGAAACTTAATTGGAGATCTGAATGTCTGAAAACTGGTATTTAGACATCCGGATCCCGATTTTACAAAGTTAGGAAATGGGTGTTTGCTGTTTAAAACGTATGTCCATATGGCAAAAGGCATGTTTTAGGTGAGACTAAGGAAATTGCAAAAGATGAATACTCCAGTTGTAGAGGAGGAAGGAATGTCCATGTCCAGATAGAAGGGCATCTGTATTTAGACCTGATACTTGGCAAGTTCAGGTTAGAGAAAGGTGCTCTGATTGAGCAGTTCTCCACGGAATGGAATACAGGAAGTCACAGTAAAATATTTTCCTGTCCCTGGAATGCTCACAATAAAAGAAAAAGAAGAAGAAATTAAAACTGAACCTGCAACTTCTGATTCTCTTCCCTTTTCTCAGCAGGCTGCTCTAACCACTAGGCTGCTCCTCCACATGGGCATCATTGTAGCTATTATGTAATACGGATGTTCTTCTGCTGCCTCTCAGATGTCTATTCCCCTTGTTTGCCCCATTTGTAGTTTGGACATTTTGGTTTGTAAAATAGATGTTTATGCTGGACATAGCAAGCACTTGAGCTTCCATTTCTAATCTAATCTAATCTAATCTAATCTTTGGTTTATATACCAGGTCATCTCCGAATGGAGCTCGATTCGGTTTACAAAAATCAAAAGACCAGATTTTACAAAGAGATAAGAAAAAGGAGAATACCATATTTTTCGCTCCATAAGATGCACTTTTTTCCCCCAAAATGTGGGTAGAAATAAGGGTGCGTCTTATGGAGCGAATACAACAACCCTCCCGATATAAAATGCCTGCCCCGCTTGACAGGATTGGGTTACCGCCGTTGTCCACTGCAGTGCTCCAAGTGCTGCTCGGCTCCACTTTCGCTTTTGCTACTCTGCTCCGCCTCCCCCCCCCCCCCCGGCTGCTCTGGCACTGGTGAACTGCAGCAGCCACCCGAGACTGAGCTGTGTCCCCGCCGATCTCCCTTTGCAAGGGGGGAAGAAAAACTTTTGTTTCCTGTGTCCGAGTGCTGCTCGGCTTGTTTTCGCTGGTTGGCTCCGCTTTTGCTGCTCAGCTCCGCCTCCCCCTGGCTGCTCTGGCACCGAGCTGTTGGTGAACTTCAGCCACCTGGGACAAAGCCGCATCTCCACCAATCTCCCTGGCTAGGCAGCGTCCATGTATGTGCTGCAAAAACCTTATTTTGTTTCCCTGTCACTACAGTAAGTTGCAAGGGGGGAAAAAAACTTTTGGTGCCTCTCCCCCCCCCCCCCCCAGTTACTTGAATGATGCTCCATGCTGTATTTTGCTTTACTTTGACAGCATGCATATTGTTTATTAACTTTTGCTTTTGACCACATTAGTTTTGATTTGTAGAGTGAGTGAGTTTGTGTTGCTGGGAGTGGTAAATGTGCTCTTGTTCTTTTTCTGGTCTGTGATCGGTGCTCCCACAGAAATATGTAACTTAAGATTATCGGTCACTTCCCTTTTGCATTAAGACAAAGTGAAAGGATTTGGTGAATGGGGACAGAAGAGATGTTGCTTTAAAGAGCACAAGTGATCTGTCTGAGATACAGTAGGTTTTTACATTTTTCAGTACATCTTAATACTTAAGTACCCTGTACTCTAAATTATGCAAAGTTTTTTAGAAGAAAGTTAGAACAGGTTTTAAACACCTGCTCTGCTAAATATTTTGGATTAAAAAATAAATAAATAAATAAATATATATATATAATGAATGTGGGACATTATCCAACAGTTTTACAATACTGAGTTCTATTTAGGGGGGGGCTGCCTGCCTGCCCTGTCCCAGCCTACCACTAGACCACCAGAGGCAAGGACAGGGTGCAGAGCCTTGCAAGGAGTGTGGGGTTGGGTGCAGAGCCTGGCAGGGAGAATTTGGTTCAGAATGTTTTTTTTCTTGTTTTCCTCCTCTAAATCTAGGGTGCGTCTTATGGTCAGGTGCGTCTTATGGCGCAAAAAATACAGTAAGTAATTGAAATTTAATCTAGCTTAGCACAAAATGGGCTCATCAATGCTTAACAGTTACTAAAACCTCTGGGCAGGCCATTTACATATTGTGTAAATAACAAAGTTTTCAGAGTCTTCTGATACAATTGAAAATAACCTATTCTAATAGAACAAGGAATTCCATTCCAGATCTCCGTTAACCTAAAAATAAAAGATTGGCAAAGTTTCCCAGCCAATTTGATTCCCTTAAAAGAAGGGAATGAGAGTTTATACTTCTGAGTAGTCCTCGAATAATATAACCTTTGAACATTCCAGTGTAACGGAATCAGGGATTTGAATATTTCATAGATAAGTTTAAACGCAATGGACACACATTTAAATTGGATCCTAAAATAGATGGGGAGTCATTGAAGTTTTCTCAACAAGGAAGAGACATGATAAAACTTTTTGCTGCAGCATTTTGTATCAACTGACGGTGCTGTAGACTGCCCTGCTTAAGGCCCAGATAAACGGAATAGCAGTAGTCCAACTGTGCACGTACAATGGACTGCTCCAGCACTGAAAAATGTTCCTGGTGAAATAGTGTCCTGACATTTTCAACATGCACAAACTAAAAAAGCACTTTTTTACTGGAGAGTTTATCCGTTCATGAAATGTAAGTGAAGAGTCCAAAATAATACCTAGAACTCTAGTTCTACAATCCATCAGAAATTGGTGTTCACATGTGACATACAGACCTGGGCATCCATATTCAGAGCTGAATCTCCTTTCTAAAATGCAAAAGTTGCAAAAGTACCACTTCCATGTGTAATTCCATCTGGAAGCTGCCTGGTCTGTCTTAGAAAAAGTAGGTCCTTTTCTAATATACCATTGGAACTGAACAAGTTATGATCTGGACAACTCAATTCTGATCTCCATGTTCTATGTGCTGAAACTGAATTTAAACTCCCCCTGTGACCCCCCCCAAACCAATCTACAACACATTAATCTAAACAAAATGATTTATTTTGCCCCAGACAGGATGCACACCAAATAGAAACAAAGTGTGGGTAGCACTGCTCCCTCATAAAGGTAAGTAGTCCTTCAATACAGCTGCCAAAATTGTCAGAATGCTCCCAAACAGCAGCAAAACAAAAATACCAAAAGAAGCAAGCAAATAAAACAGCACAAAATAAAGTTCTTGGCTTGCTCTCAGCATTAACTTAGTCCCAGTTGCACGCTCTGGAATTTGAGCACGCAGGTTACAGAATACCGACTAGGGGTGGTTAGATGCATAATTGCCAAATTACTGACAAGTATTGCCAGTAATTGTTTGGTAAGGCCAATTAGAAGCTCATTAGCTAATTAAGGAAGTCTTTTACTAAAGATTAGCGCAAGTTATCTGCAGTAGGGCCCATAGGAATAAAATGGGTCCTGTGGCTAATAACATTCACTAATCTTTAACAAAAGATCCCACAAGTTACATATGTAAAGGATCCTATTCAGTGTTCCCTCTAAGCGGGCGGGTGTTGTGAGCAAACTTTTTTCACCGTGAGCCAAAAATATCGGGCGCCAGCAAGTTATGAGCCAACTCGCCTGATTCTCCTCTCGCCGCCCTGCCATCTGCCGTACGCCTCTTCCGATCGTGTGCTGTGACGAGAAACGTGTGCGCTGCGATGTAATATTTTGTGCGCCAGCGCACGCCAGCGCAGCTTAGCGGGAACACTGGTTCAAATGGTTTTATTTATTTCCCCAAATTTATTTTTGTTATACGCATTGAAAATATTTGATATTGCGTTTAAATCAAAATCTCAATAAACTTGAAACGAGTGCCCGTGAGATTGTGGGAGGGTTAAATACTCAAAACTTAGAAGTTTTTGCTACGCCAGCTTTCTGGTATCTTTACATACAGTGGCGTACCTAGCATATGTAACATCCGGGGCCCATCATTTTTTGGCACCCCCCCCCATCTGTAAGAAAAACATGATTTTTAGTAACAAACCACACGTCACACATGAGTACCTAGGAAAAGGCAGCATCTTACATATTGCAGTGAGCAGTACATCAATACACCCATTGTAAAACTAAACAAGCCAGACCAGCACAGATCAATCCTACACCGTCAATCCTAACAGAAAACCATGTCTTTCGAACACACAGAACACAGAAAACACCTTCGCCTAGTAAGGAATATGTAATCACAAACTAACCCCTCCCTCTTTTACAAAACTGTAGTGTGGATTTTAGCTACGGAGGTAACAGCTCTGATGCTCATAAAATTCTGAGCATCAGAGCTGCTACCACCAAGGCTGGTGCTAAAAACGCTTCACAGTTTTGTAAAAGGGGGGATAAAATAAAAATACATAGACAAAGGTTAAATTGAACCAGCAAGAAGCTGGACTCTGCATACAATGCTTCACAGAAACAGTAACACATGTCTCCTAAAGCAATAAATAAATAGAAATTTTTTTCTACCTTTGTCTTCTGTGGTTTCTCCTTTCCTCATCTTCTTGTAACTCTCTTCCTTCCATCCACTGTCTGCCGTCTCTCTTCCCCTATATGGCATCTTCTCTCCTTCTATGCCCCTTCCAGAAACTGTATGCCTCCCCCTTCCATCTCTCCTTTCACCCCATTGGTCTGGCATCTCTCTCCTCGCCTTCCCTCTCCCACACCTCTCCTCATAGTCTGGTATCTCCCCTTCCCTGATTCTCTGGCATCTCTCTCCTTTCCTTTTCTTCCATCTTTCGCTCCCCCTCCATGCTCTCACATCTCCCCCTTCCTTTTCCCTTAGACTGGCATACCTTCCTCCTACGCTCCAAGCCCTGGCATCTCCTTTAATTCCCTCCCTCATCTTCCTTCTCCCTCCAGCTGGGTACCGCAACACTCTTCCCTGCAGCTCTGCACTTCCCCACAATTGCCATGCTTCGGTTCCTCTTCTTCCTTCCTTCCTCCCCCCCCCCCCCCCGCGGGACCCTGCGGCACCATCAACTCTTACTCCCTCTAATGTCGGCCCTGCAGCTCCAGACTTCCTCGCACCTTCTCCCCTCCCCCTTTGGATCGCTATTATTTTAAATGTTATAGCCGCGGAGCTGTATCCATCAGTGGAGATGTCTAACCTCGGCCTGCCCCGGAACTCTTACTGCAGCAGACGCCCGTCTAGGCAGGAACAGGAAGTCACTGTTGCAGTAAGAGTTCCGGGGCAGGCCGAGGTTAGACATCTCCACTGATGGATACAGCTCCGCGGCTATAACATTTAAAATAATAGCGATCCAAAGGGGGAGGGGAGAAGGTGCGAGGAAGTCTGGAGCTGCAGGGCCGACATTAGAGGGAGTAAGAGTTGATGGTGCCGCAGGGTCCCGCGGGGGGGGGGGGGGGAGGAAGGAAGGAAGAAGAGGAACCGAAGCATGGCAATTGTGGGGAAGTGCAATCCCCCCAATGCGTCCCCTTACCTTACCGACGCGTGTGTGCGCTGTGAAGAGAAACTTTGCGCTGCGATGTAATATTTTGTGCGCGAGCGCAGGCCAACGCAGCTTAGCGGGAACACTGATCCTATTCTATAAATTGTGTGCACGACTTTGCATGCCAGTTGCAACATTGAACACGCAGCTTAATAGAATTAGGTGGTTTGTGTGGACTAATGTGCATATCTATTTGATAGAGAATTAAATGGTGACAAAATTTATCACCGTTCCCGTGGGAAACTATCTCCATGTCATTCTATAAGGAGAGAGGGAAGAATCAGAGTATGAATGGGCACAGCCACTGACCTTCAAGCGTTGCATTGAAGAATGCTGGTGCAGAAGGACTGAGGTTGAGAAAGACAGTCTCTAGTATCTAGAGCAGATATTGTGATGTCATAATGCCTCATTCCACCAATGCCTAAGAGCAACCTCATCAGTGATATCACAAAGGGTTCATTATCCAATACTTGTCTCACATAAGAATCAGAGTATGAATGGGCACAGCCACTGACCCTCAAGCCTTGCATTGAAGAATGCCGGTGTAGAAGGACTGAGGTTGAGATAGACACTAAAGAATAACAGGTGATTGTTTCCCGCGGTTATCCGCGGGGGACAGGAATGGTGTTGAATTTTGTCACCGTGTCAATAGTGTGTGAGTCCTCTGATATTTCTGTAAATCATTCAATACATTTTTAAGGATTAATATTCTGTGTTTCATTTAATGACACTTTTATATGACACAAAATGATGTAGATTGATGTCCAACAAAGTATGGCAGAATGAGAGTTAAATGCGGTGCAAGAAAATAAATGTAGTTTATGGTTAGAGAGGTGTGGTCATTTATAATTGAAATTCAATGTGTTGGATAGAACTTTTTGAAAGATGAATGCTGCCCCCTCTGGTGGGAAAAGACACTGGACCTTTTTACTGTTCAAATAGTTTTATTGATTTTAGAGATAAAAATACAATGTAATTACCAACAATATTTTTTATGTAACTTTTGCATTGAAAAATTTTATAGATCTTATTCAAATCATCTTTTCAGCTTTTTTTGTTACTGTTGTAAAACTTTAAAGTTTGTTAAAGTTAATCCTAGAGAAACTGATGGGATCTGTGCAACCATAGGAGCATTCCAGCTCAAATTATATCAGTTTTCTGCAGGAAAAATATATTAACATCTATGGACTGTTAAATATAAAACAGTGCGTAGATGCTTGTGAGCTTCCCCGGGCAGCTTGGAATGCATAAATGGAGTTCATAGGTGCTCTGAATAGTCTTATTTCTTTAGCATGAACATATATATACATATACACACATATGTAGATAAATAGAGATATAGATATAGCTAGATATACTGTAGAGTTTTTGCTAATTCTACCTTTTATAATCGTTGCTATGCAGATTTTTCCCACTATGCCTTCAAGAGATCAAAGAATTTAAATGATTCAAGGTCTGTGTAAATTATTGAGCTTAATGCATTCAAAATAAATTTGTGAAAAGTGCAAGATTTCTAATTTACAGTGTAGCCTGAGGTTAGAACACAGAGCTTAAATCCTGGATGGAAATCTACTATTTCCGGGTTAATCGTGAATAAGGATTCGTAGCCTCCAGCCCCATAGTCACCAATCTCTAATGAATATACATGAAAGTGATTTTCATGTACACTGTTTCCATTGTATGCAGATTTTTCTGATCCACATTCATTGTGATATCTTGAAAACCTAAGCAAATTGCGTGCACAGGGAAAGAAGACTAATTTTCTACCCCAGTCATGAACATTTTACCCAGGGTCCTCCTCAGTAATTTATCCAGCACTCTGTTTTTCATAAGTTCCTGAGGAAGTCGGCATTTGTTGTATTATACAGAATAATACAACTATATCACTTTGGCTTAGGAGAGCTCTTCAGTTCATCAGTTCAGTGTCTATGAAGTCCCACAGTGTGATTGTCAGATTTATTTTGTTTTCAGCATTTATATATATATATATATATATATATATATATATATTTTATTTTAAAAATGTATGTACCATTTAAACCTAAACGGTTTACATATCGTTACATACATAATTCAATAAAACAAATAAAATCAAGCATTAACATATACTCATCAGAAAATAATACGAAGTGCCCAGCAAAAGAACAACCGCAAAGATCAGTTCCTAGAAAAATGCATTAACAAATAACTGCGTTTTTAATAGTTTTCTGAAATTACCCTTGTCATGACATTTTCGTAATTGACCGACAAGTGAATTCCACAATTTGACCCCCGGAACAGCAAAAGGCCATTTTACTGGTCTCAGCATATTTTAGATTAACATTTGTTTTTAATAACGCTGAGTTCTCAACGCAGAGACCTAGATGGTAAATAATTTGACATCTTACTTTTAAACAATTCAGGTATGGTTCCATACAAGAATTGATGGCAAATCATTATTGCTTTATATTGAGATCTAAAAACAACAGGCAGCCAGTGCATTTTAAACCATGGACTCTACAACTTAAGATAGAAAAAACAAACCCCCACCTTAGGAAAACATACCATCTATATCTGCTTTGTTGTGGCACACAAAATATTTGCTTTTTATGATCATTTTTGAAGTACTGTTCAAGTAGAGAACCTCAAGCTTTCTTTTCCAGCATTAAAGCAATATTTATTCACTTAGTTTCAAGTTTATTATATTTTGATATACCGCCTATTAAATTCTAAGCAGTTTACATAAACATTTTTTTTACAAAAGTATAAATATAAGGGAAATTTACACGGGCTATTAAAAGCAATTGAAAGACAACACTGGACACAAAAGGGAAGACGGTAAATGGATATATCATATTAAAATAAAAGGATGTGGGAAAGGAACAAACCAAGAGGGTGGGATAAAATGAGAGAAGAAAAAGAAGCATGTGGAAATTAATTCTAGGGTGGATGTCTTGTTTAGATTTCAAAAGCATCTTTGAATAGGAAGGCTTTAAGACCTGATTTAAACTTTGAGACACAATATTCTTGTCTGAGGTTGATGGGGCGGGAATTCTACAATGCAGGTGGTATCATATTATTTAGCGCATGGAGGGTATTGCAGGGTGGATTGAAGCAAACTCGAGGTAGTATATGGTGTCAAAAATCTATTAATGAATGTTGGAGAATGGTCGGATTGTACCTTGAGAATAAGAAATAATATTTTAAATGTAATCCGGTGTGCTACTGGTAGCCAGTGGATATCTTTTAAGAGAGGTGTAACATGATCATATTTTTTGGCTCTGTAGATTATTTTAATTGCCGTACTCTGTATGATTTGGGTTTTTTTTTAAATCTTTATTGACATTTCAAACTTTATAATGTATACAACTGAAAAATCAGAAAAAAACTGTATGAAAATACATTGTAATCATCACAATTATTACATTAAACAATTTTTATCCCCTTCTTATCCTAATTGTAAACAATAAAATTATATATTATATTATCAATATAATAAAAAAAGAATTAATTTTACTCTTCCAAATAAATATTCCACCCCACACCCTCCCTGGATGTGTAAAGGATTGTGTCAAATTTAATTGGGATTGATCTGATACAGATTGGAGCTTTCAAAGATTCGTTATTTCTTGTTGGAAATAAGAGGGCTTTGGTCTTATCAATGTTTAGGGAGAGCATGTTTTCTGTTAGCCAATCACTGATTATATCAAGTTTTTGGTTGATTTCATGAATCTCGCTGGTGTTCTGAGTTTAGATCAGGCGAAGAAGTTGGATATCGTCTGCATACGTGAAGACAGTAAAACCAATTGACTGAGCTATTGTCAAAAGTGGAGCCAGGAAAAGATTGAACAGCATCGACGATAGTACAGAACCCTGAGGCACACCAAAATTCTAAGCATATGGACCGGATGCTGAGTCAGGAAGATTAATCTGATAAATAGGTTCTGAGAAATACAATTTGAACCAATCCAGGGCTGTGCCTGAGATTCACAATAATTGAAGTCACTATCCTTTAGAGATCTCTTCCCCTGTATCTTGTGCCTTTCTATTTGGGTAGGATGTACTATATATTTAATTGTTCTCTTTTCATCTTCCTACATAAAGTCTTTTTGGTGTTTTTTTTTTTAAATACCTGCAGGAGAGCATGTAGACTTTCTAACATACCAAGGGCAGGGCGGTGGGAGCATTCCATCCCAGGTACAGGCAGTTGGAGGGTGCGTGGAGTGATTGTGGGGCTGCAGTTTGCATGTGAGCAGCTGTTGCCTCTGCTGGACCCCACCTCTGCTAATGTCAATTTCCTGTTCTGGGGACTGTGGCCCTGTGACTGCTTCATGCACCCTCCAACTACCTTGAAGAGGGAGGTGCTGTGACCAGAGGAGGGGGTGCTTCATCTCAGGTGGCCACCGAGCAAGGTATGCCATGTGGGCCTGCTGGCTATGTGCAGTGGGAGCATCCGTTTTACGGGTATAAATGTGAAAACATCTATGGCTGAAATTTGGCAACCTGCATGTGTAAGTTGCCAAATTTGTTATACCACCTTTATGCCAAAGCAACCAAAACAGTGAAATACAGGCATACATGTGCATAGGAGCCAGCTCTCTGGGTGTTAGTGGGCACACACAATGTTGAATATGCTCCTTCATTGTGTTCAGGAAGGGGTAATTTGTATTGTGTTTGACTCCCAATTATTCTGAAATGTTGACGCCTATGTATACATGTATATCAGCCATTTTGTCAGAACAAAAAACTTGTGGAGAAGGCGATGTGCAAGATGCAGGGTTTATTAAAATCACAATAAAATAATCCACATAAAAATATCTAGGACCCAAACCATAGGGAGCTATGGGCCCAACATGGTCCGTGTTTCGACGATGCTGTCTTCATCAGGGGTCCCTAAAGGTCCTGATATGGAAAAACGTGGATTAAGAGCTAGAAACAAACTGATATGTAACTCCGCGCTAGTGAGGAGTTCTCAAAGGCGGGAGAAAAAGCCATTTTATCAACCTACATGCGTGACTGCTGCTAATTGGACACAGAGGCTACAATTATTTATTTTTAATTTGGAGGGGAAATATAAACAATGAGGGATTAAGGAGGATACCTCCCTTAAGGCTCCTTTTACGCAGCTGTAGCAATTCCCAGTGCAACAAGTGGAAGAAAGCCCATAGGAATTGAATGGACTTAGTCACATTTGCTGTACAGGAATCACTACTGCAGCTTTGTAAAAGGAGCCTTTAATTTCTCCTTTAAAGGCTGGCAAAAATTAGCACATTTTGAAAACCTTACACATGTGAAGGAGCAGCTGTAAATCCTGACATACAAGTTTTCCCATATGCACATGCATTCCTTTTGTGAAATAGGGAATACAATGTCGGTTTTAGTCTTACCGAAGATCCATCCACATCATACCCAAACCACATTCCCATACTGTGGATTTGTACATATAAATATTGGTTTTCTAAAATCAGATTGTACACATGTATTCAGTACACACATATACTGTAAATGTCAGTATTGTCTAAGGCAGGGGTGTCCAACCTTTTGGCTTCCCTGGGCCGCACTGGCCGAAAAAAATTTTTCTGGGGGCCGCACAAATGCGCAAACGCTGCAGCAAGACAGAGGAGGGAGCTGGCAAGATGGTAAACACCCGAGGACAGCAGAGGAAAACACTGCATCGCCCTCGACCTGGTCTAAGGGCTCCTTTTACTAAGCCGTGCTAGCAGTTTTAACGCACGCACCGGATTAGTGTGCGCTATAGCACACGCTAGCGGAAAATCTACCGCCTGCTCAAAAGGAGGCGGTAGCGGCTAGCATGCACGGCAAATTAGCACACGCTATTCCGTGCGTTAAGGCCCTAACGCAGCTTTGTAAAAGGAGCCCTAAGTTTTAGTTGTTACTGGCAGTAGAATAATATATAGATAGGATGCTTTTGATTTTGATTTTAATTGTGTCTGATTTATTTTTCTGTGCCTTTTGAAGACATATCTTTGTCACCACTTAGAAAGAAAGTGCAGTCTACACACTGTGTAATAAAATAAATAAATGTTGCTATTTACATGTACAAAGCGTTATTAAGCTTCTCAAATAACTATCCTAGGGGACCTTTTAATAACCTCTATCATGCATTTAAAACAGCAAAAATGGCCTACCAGGGCATGTGATAAAGCGTTCTGCAATAGTTTTGACATGTGTGCGCACTAACTTCATGCTAAATATTATTTTGTATTTTATTTTTGAGGGAGCATGTTAGGGATGTAGCATGGATGTGCACTAAGGCCCTGATTCTATAAACAGAACCATTAGGCACGAATGTCAGTCATCTGCTAAGCGTCATTTAAAGAATCGCACCTAGCAACACCTAAACAGACTTAGGTGCCGGTTAGAGTTACCAGATTTTTGTCCGGAGAAACACGGACAAAAGGCCCTGCTCCGTTCCACCCCAGGGAGCCTAGGGAGACCCACAAGATGCCTAAGCTCGCCTAAGGGCCTTAGGCAAACCTAGGTGGCCCTACGCATCTCCCTAGTAGAGGAAGAAACCTTAAAAATGTAGGCCAGCAAAATGCTGGTCTACATTGTAAGTAGACGCAGCTGCTATACTTATCGCGGCAAGGGATCTCTCCGCCGCTATAAGTATAGTGGGCCGCGGCCTGTCCGATCGGATGCCCCCCCCGACACTACCGACCGCCCCCCCCGACACTACCAAGCCTGGGCCAATCAGGCCTTAGGTTTCGGCGGGATGGGCCGGGAAGGGGCGAGCCCACCTCATTTCGACGAGGCGGGCTTACCGGCTAGACGGGAAAGAACCGTCTGGCCTGAAGAACAGGTTAGTTTGGGGGTTGTTAGCGCCGGGGGGTGGTGTGCAGTCTTCGGGCAGGGGGGGATGTGCCGTCTTCGGGCAGGAGGGGGGGTGCCGTCTTCGGACAGAAGGGATTGGACACTCTCCTGCCAGCATCAGTAGTGTCGGGGTGGGAGGGAGATCGGTAATGTCGGGGGGGGGGCGGTTGGTAGTGTCGGGGGGGGCGGTCGGTAGTGTCGGGGGGGCATCCGATCGGACAGGCCGCGGCCCGCTATACTTATAGCGGCAGAGAGATCCCTTGCCGCGATACGTATAGCGGGCCGTGTCTAATCTAACCTAACCCGATTCTCTAACCAGCGTCTGTAACATGGACGCCGGTTACAGAATCGGGGCTTTAGTGTAGGCCGATTCTGAATAGGACGCCTCTCCTGGGCGTCCTGTACAGAATCAAGGGCTAGATGTCTTGCGGGCCTCGCCTTCAATATAGGCGGCCTGCCTGGGGAGCATTTTTTTTTTTTAAACGTGCATCCCGATTGGCTGATTAGACAGCTGTAGGACGCCTAAAGCTGCCTAAAATCGGGACGCACTTTTAGAGAATCTGGGCCTTAGTGCTGGTAGGCATTGAATCCTTAGACGCATTGCCATTTAGGCCAGGGTTTTCTTGGCCTAAATGAGTGCAACTAAGTCGAACCATGCCCCAAATCCACCCCTAACCACACCTACTTGCTGGTAGGAACCTTGGTGTAGATGCATACCTTGAAGTGGTAGGCACCTACTGAGTTGGGTGCCTACTGGCTAATTCATTTTTTAATGGATAATGGCACTTCCAATTATCAGCGCTGATTAACCTAATTAAGAAAATTAAGTTAGACACCTAGGTGTGCCAATCTAGAGGTCTAACTTCAGACGTCTTTTGTAGAATCTGGGTCTAACTGTTTAGTGCATGGATAATATGGGAGCCCTAACTAGAGAATGACACAGGGACAAACTTTTCCCCATCCCCACAGGAACTCAAATTTCCCCATCCCATCCCCATAAGTTTTGTCACTGTCCCTGTCCCTTTCCTGTAAGCTCTGCCTTAACTGCACAAGCCACTTATGAGTTTAAAGTGTTTGAGGCTTGTGCAGATGAAGGCGGAGCTTGTAGGAATGATCTTGTGGGGGATGGGATGGGCAAATGATTTCCCGTGGGGACTGGGGAAAAATTTGTCCCCGTGTCATTCTCTAGCCCTAACCACCTACAATATAGGTGGCAGTAAGTGCTGCTGTGGTCATTTAAAAAAAAAAAAAAAATAGCCACACGTTAATAGCAACATCCAGAAAAGCAGAATGAAACTTGCTCAACAAAAAATGTGACCACACTCCAAACTGAGTCAAGTGAAGTGAAATCAATCATATCAATATCACAGGGGTAATGAATATCTTCATATCATATACGGGTATATTTGAACTGATGATATTCATTACCCCAGTGAAGACACCAGTGCATAGCGGGTGTTTGAGTTTCATTTCCCACATATATGTGATTGGTTTCACTTTACTTGACTCAGTTTGGAGTGTGGTCACACGCTAATAGCAACAACAGTGCATGGCCATTAATGAAAAGAATTGGAAAAAAAAAAAAAGATGTTTTTACAGCTGCAGTAAAAATGGTCTTAGCCCAAGGGAAGAACATAAGAATTGCCGCTGCTGGGTCAGACCCACATAAGCGCACACTAGGGACATTTCTTACGTCAGCTTAGTAAAAGGACCCTTAACGTGCTTGGTGGTCTCTAATAAAACTGTCATTACAATGCCGTGACACTTTATTCAAATGCATTGCAATTTTTCTTTCAGTGTGTCATTTTTTTCTCTCTCTCGTGGCTGTTAAATCTTGTCACCAAATCACCGATTTCCAGGGATTATTTTTCACTCAGTTTGATTATTATGATTAGGTTGGGTTAAGAATATGCCACAGTATGTCTTTTCTAACCTCAAATGGTCTATGTTTGCTTACTAAACAACTATGATGCCAATTGAAAATTGCAAAGATATGTCAGTTGCTTCTGTTTTATCTTGAGATGAGCTGGCAGGCATATACGGTAAAAGCAATTTAAGGTTGATTTGAAATTCCAGGTATCAAGACTTCTCAGGAGTAGCCCTGCTGAAAGGATGAATATATTGGACTTGCTTATTTTCCCTGCCTTTCTACATTGGTTCCTCCTAGAAAATTGAATTCAGTGGAACATAGTTCCCTCCTAGCAGGATTACAAATATTGCTAGTCTAACATGAGGATGGTGGGAAATGCTTGTACTAGGGTTTATTTAGGATCACTTATGGATGTGCATAAAGTACACACAGAAGCCAGCTATTAATTTATTCATTCATCATTTACTATACTGATAAAAACTGGCATGCAGAACTATGTGGTTTACAATCTAAAAATAGAAATTAGGAAAGAAACTCCATTATACAAACAGGAAAGAAATCTCATCCATACTGAAAGAGAGAGACAGATCCACAAGGAGATGCATAGCTATCAAGCGGCAATCCAGTATAAGGTCACCAGACACCCAGGAATACCTGGACATGTCCTCTTTTTTGAGGACTGTCCGGGTGCTCACACAGTTTTCAAAAATGGGGGAGTCTGTCCTGGTTTAGCCGGCTCGCCAAACTCCCCCACCTACCTCCACTCCAGGCCCTGCCACTGTAATTAATCTTTGGGCAGCTGGCAACAATAACAACGAAATAAGCCCGCTGCCACCGGCCTGCTCTGGAAGTCACCTCTCTGCAGCGATTTCCTGTTCCCGCCTAGGCAGGACTTGCAGAGAGATGGCTTCTGGGACAGGACAGTGGCAACAGGTTTACTTCGTTGCTACTGCTGCTGGCTGCCCAAAGATTAATTACAGCGACTGGGCCTGGGGAGGAGCTATAGAGCAGCGTTGAAGGAGGGAGGGAAAGGGATAAAGAGCATGGATAAACAGAATGAAGGAAGATAGGGAGGAGGCTGGAGAAACAGCATGAAGGGGGTTGGAGAAATGGCATGAAGGGAGGGGCTGAAGAAACAGCATTAAGGAAAGGAGGGAGGACTGGAGAAACAGCATGGAAGGGGCTGGAGAAACAGCATAGATTGAGGGAGACAGGGAGGGAGAAACAGCATAGAGGGGGCTGGAGAAGCAGCATGAAGGGAGGAAGGGCTGGGGAAGCATTATGGAAATGAGAGAGTGCTGGAAAAAAGAGCATGGAGTAGGGTAGTGCTAGATGGGAGGGGACAGACAGAAAAAGCAGGAGGTTGTAAAGAAAGAGAAGGCTGGAAGGAAAGGAGGGGGGTAGAAATAAAGAAAGAAACACCCACAGGAGAGGGTGTTGGTGGAAGGGAGAAAGAGAGAGAAGCACTAAAAGGGTACAGAGGATGAGAAGGGGGGACAAAGGAAATGGGTGGTGTGCAGATAGGCATGTGAGCAGGGCTGTGAGTAGAGTATGGGTGGGGTCATATATCCTCTTTTTGTCTTCACAAATATGGTAACCCTAATCTAGCACCTACTCAAGAAGGCACACTTTGAAAACCATGTTTTCAAGAGAGCCTTGAATTTTTTGAGCAATCTCTCAGCATGCAAGTTATGAGCAAGTTATTCCATAGGAATGGGGTACAAAAAAGAAGGTGCATTCACGGGTTGACTCTAATTGGACTTGGTATGGCCTTGGTAAGATCATTCTGAAGTTGGTTAGAGACCTAAGGACATGAGCAGGTGAGTAAAGTATGGTCAATGAGAAGAGGTAGTCAGGGAAAATCTGTTTAAAGGCTTTAAAAGGAAATAGAAGTGCTTTATATTGAATGCGGTAAGCTACCGGGAGCCAATGATATTTTTTCAACAAAGAGGTGAAATGATCGTTGGAACATGAGTGGGTTAAGAGGCGAATGGCAGCATTATGCAATGTCTGTAGTCTCTTGATGGTCGATTTACTCACAAGGAGTATTATATTAAAATAGTCAATCCGTGTTATCAATAAAACTAAGATTAGTGAATGAAAAGATATCTTATCAGAGAATGGGCTGACAGTACGAAGCTTTCTTAATATTTTTTTTTTAAACCTGGTTTTACAGAGGACAGAGACGTGTGGAACAAAAGTCAGTTTTGTGTTGAGTACAACTCCTAGATAGCAGAAATGGGTAACTGGAGTAATGGTAGTCCCCAAAAGAGAGATAGGATTGCTGGAAAAGGGAAGTTCTCTGGTGAGCCAACAGGCAATTGTTTGGTGACAATTCAGTACCAACTGATGAGAAGATAGCCAGTGAGCTACAAAGTCTAAGCAGTTCTTTAGCAGCCAAATATCAGGAAAATATGTCTCTATATGGTGAAGTAAGAGGATACCATCAGCATATGAGGGGCTGCTGAAAAGTTAGCTTTTTTTAGTTCATTCATTCCCCTTGCTTGCGGGCAATGAATGAACTAAAAAAAAAAAAAGCTAAGTAATCACTAATAAACTATTTAAAACTAAAGAAAAATAATGAAAATTAATCTAAATAATTTAGAACATGTTTTGGGGACTGAGTCTTAGGACCACTGTGAATTAAGATACTCGAGCGGAGTTCTGAAGATCCCTATAAACATCGATTGTTTTATTTGCAAACATAGAATGTTTTTGGGAGTGTTGGATGTTTGAAAGAGTAAAGGAGACAGTAGAACACTGGGGTACTCCACAATGGAGCGGTTTTGCTGCAGAGGTAGCCTGATTAAAGGTGACCACATAGAGAATGACATGGGGAAAAAATCTGTCCCCGTCACTGCCCCGTCCCCGGCCCACCATCCTCTGCACCGCCCCATCACCGCTGTTCCCTTCACCACCCGTCACCATCCCTGCAGCATCCATATAAGCCTTAGTACTGTAATATTTAGCTTATTCCTTTCTTATAAATCAAAGATCCTGCTGCTGAACTAGAGAAAGAGATGTTCAGCTGGCAGGGCTTTGTTTATAAATTTTTATCAACACAACTAATATACTACTTTATCCTAAAGCAAAAAATAAATAAATAAATAGAATTTTTTTTTTCTATCTTTGTTGTCTGGTTTCTGCTTTCCACATCTTCTCATTCAATTCCTTCCATTCACTGTGTGTCTTATCTCTGCGTCTTCCATTTGCTGTTACTGTGCCTTTCCCTTCCCCCCCCCCCCCAATTGGTCTAGCACCCATCTTCTTCCCTCTGCTCCCCCATAGTCTGGCATCTGTCTTCTTCCCTTCCAGCATCTTCTCCCCACTCTGTCTTCCACATTTTCCTTCAGGGTCTGTTCCTCTCTACCCTCTTTCAATGTCTGTTCTATTCCTTTCCACTACTAACCTTCCCTCCCTCCTTTACCATCTGTTCCTTTCTACCACCCTTCAGCTCCTCTCGTGTGGCTTATCTATCTACCTCCCTCCCTCCCTCTTATTTTCATGGCACGTTACAATGTAATTTGTGCAAGCCGCTGGAGCCTGCGAGATCGGTCCCTGTCCCATCCCCACAAACCATCTCGCCTCTGTGTTCCTATTTTCCCCATTTCTAATATCTCCCCTATGTATCTGGCATTGCCCCCCCCCCTGTGTCCATATACCATCCCCATGGCATGTCCCCTTTATGTCTCTGTCCCTATGCCCCATGCACATAATTTCCCCTCTTTCTGTTACCTTCCTGTGTCCAGATTTCCCCTATTTTCCTCTTCCATACCAGTGTGTCTCTTCTTTTCAACCCCATCTAGCTTCTTTTCCTTTTTCTTCCTTCCCCCCCTGCTTCCAGCATCTGGCTCACCTGCCTGTCTTCCCCTTTCTTTCCTGCTGTGGGTTTCTTTGTTTCCCTCTTCATCCCCTTGGTCCAGAATTTTTTTTTCTTTTCACTCCCTCCTTCCTAGTTTGAGCCTGGAACAAACGCGATCGCGCGGTCCAGCAGCCCCCACCCGCCCGATTGCAGCATCTAGCCAGCTCCCTCCCTCCACCTCACCTTATATTCCGAGTTTGCCGGCTTTCTTTTTCCCGAGCCCCATGCGTTCAAAAAGACGCGCATGTACGGCTGCGCGAGTCGATCAATCTTCTCCTCTCCTGCAACTTCCTGTTTCCAGTTGCATAAGAGGAGAAGATTGATCGACTCACGCAGCCACGCATGCACGACTTTTTGAACGCGTGTAGCTCGTTAAAAAGAAAGCCGGCAAACTCGGAATATAAGGTGAGGTGGAGAGAGGGAGCTGGCTAGATAGGGCGGGTAGGGGCTGCGGGGACCGTGCGATCCTTGATGCCTCACTGTGGAGACAAGACCATTCACCGCTCCACGGGGTGGTGAATGGCCTTGACCCGGCCCCGCAGTGACTGCTATTTTTCTTTCCCCGTTTCAGCGGGTTACCCGCGGCTACTCGCGGCTAGCCGTGGGTAACAATCACCGTGTCATTCTCTATGACCACACTCTGCATTTATCACACAGGCTTTGCTTTTACTACATATTAAATTTTGCTGTGAATGTAGGGTTGTGGTAAATGCAAAACTTTCTGCACTCTAGTAAAATGGCCCCAATATATCAATAAAACAAATGTTATGTTGCAATTTGCCACCTTTTGAATGCTTTTCCTACGATGGAAATGAAGGATTTTGTACGTATAGCATTTTCTATATTGAATTTTTGGGTTGCTTAGGATGTGGGTACATTTGAAAGAATAAGCACATAATATTCCCTCTGTGCCCATAACATGATGACAGTTCATGAAATTTGCCTCAAATAGAGCAGACAATGCACTAAAATGCATTATCACTGACTACCAAGCTGTGTTATTTTTAGCTTGTGTTAATGGTCCATCTAAATTGCATGCAAATGAGTTTTGTGTTAATTTTCTAGCACTATAGTTAGTATTTTAGAAAGAGCATACAAACCAGATTAGAAACACCCAGGTAAGGATGCATACAATGAGGCAAATATGTTAGAAAATTATCTTCCAACATAGATCTCGTTCTAAAATAAATACCTGCACAGATGTCTCTGCAGTGGTAATAACTATCAGGAGCTCCCATTTCATAAATCCAGATGGGGAGCAGATGCCGATCCACCCAGCATCTGGATGTTTCAAGTCTGGCATTGCCACATCTATGCGGGGATTTTTAAACATAGATGTGACAGTGAGAACACTGCACACATGTGGCATCACCTGCTTCCGAGATCCCATCCCCATCCTGGCAAAACATGGCTCTCCAAGCATTATTCAACCATCCAGATGTGACCCCGAAGAGACAGGGTCTGAATGGGGCCAGGGTTGGGGGGAGGGCAGAATGAAGTAGTGCTGTGAGCGGAATGGAGTAGAGTGGGACCACACATCCTCTTTTTTTTTCTTTTTTAGGACAAAATCTGGTAACCTTAACCCTACTAGGCACTACAGAGCCCCAGTAAGCCCAGCAACTGGATCTTGGGAGGTGGGGGCACTGCAGTCTGAGGACCACTTTTGATGACTTTGTGCACAACATGGTCTACTTGGGTTGACATGGATAGTTGCTTGTCTTCCTATCTGCAAATGTAAAAAGAAGTAGAAAGATGGTAGATGCTCTGCAGGGAGCTTTGCTTAGACAAATTGTGAGAGAACCAACCAGGAAAGGGTCATTACTGGATTTAACCAACTAGGAAAGGGTCATTACTGGATTTAATGCCCACGAATGAGACAGTGTGTTTAATGTCCAGACGAACACCCAAATGGTAGGCAGTGATCACTGTATGATATGGTTTAAAATAAGAACTGAAATGGAGTCAGGTCACTCCAAACTTAAAAGCCTGAACTTCAAAACTAGGGAATGACATGGGGACAAATTTGTCCTCTTCACCACAGGTTCTATCACCATCCCCATCCCATCCCTATGAGTTCTGTCCCTGTCCTTGCCCCATCCCTAACCTTAAAGTATTTGAGACTGGTGCAGATCAGAACAGAAAATACAGAACAAAAAAAAGTGGAAAATCGCTGGACTTTGATGGAGACTGCTCCAACTTTGTTGTTTGGGCTGAGATCTTTTCAGTAGCCCCTCATATCCTAGAGGAAAGGAGGATGGGGTACCATCTACATCACATGAAAAACTAATACAACAATTAAAAACAAGTAAGCAAAGAGGAATCACATCTACAATAGTGAGAAGAATATCTACATTTTTGACAAAATAACATCAAAAGATGTTATTAGGCTGATAAAATGGTGTCACTTTATATTTGACCTATACTCCTTTGCAAAATAATGAATTGATTGTGGATTGCTTGTACAGGAGAGCGTGGGAGAAGATATTTTTCCATGATGGCAGTATTTTCAATAGCTTTTCATCAGAAAGTGATCATATAATAGAAATTGTTCAAGAAATTAGGACTAAAAACATATTGTTGAAAGAGATGAGCAGGACAGTTCATATTAGATTCAGGTATCTTCTAAGCTCTTCCATAGGAGTGTCCTAATACAGCTGGACTTTAAAGAGACAGTGCTGCTGCTACAGAACTACAGATGTGCTCTGATTAAACCATAGCCTCCTTTCTCACAAAATCTGAGCCAATTCAAATTAGACTTTGATTTCCATTTCAGACCTACTACTAGCTACAACTACTACTACTAATTTTTATAGCACAACTAGATGTATGCAGAGCTATACAGAAAACACGTAAGTGATAGTCTCTGCACAATAGAGCTTATAATCTATTCAAGACAGACAAGGAAGACAAATAAGGGATTAAGGAGTTATATATTACGGGAATAATTAAAACAAAGGATAAAACTTGTATTGAAAAATCTTGCTCTGTAACAAAGGCAAATTATAACCTGTAAACTCTATACTATGTATATTGGTATTAGATCCCTAGTATGAGTTGAGTTAGGATAACAACTTGTATCAAAACCCTTGGACTGTAACTATGAAAATTGTAACCTGTTAACTGTTGTGACAGGGAAGACTGTGTGAGATGGGAAATCAACAGGGAACACAGAAAAACAAAGTTTTGCACACACACCTGTACAGCCACAGCCAAGACCTACAGCTGTGCCTAAAAGGGAAATAGTGCCTGAAACCAATGTACAGCCTAAGGTTAAACCGGCAGGTACCTGTTTGTTTCTTCCCAGGTTCACAAACAAGACAGTCACTGCTCAGGTAAAACTTCCCAGAGAGACAGCACAGAAAGGGTTAAGTCCTACAGCACAAGCAGTAAGACCGGTAGCTAAGCAGAGAACTATTTCAGTTCCGTGCAGAGCCCTCAGCCCATCAGAGGGAGGAACATAGATGGGGCTGATAACAATCAGGCAGCACCAAGAAGAGAAAAGAGAGGTTCTTTTCCCACTAGGGGAGAGCAGCAGACACAACCTGCAGCAAACCTGTGGAAACAAAGTAGAAAAGGCAGCTTTAGAGAAACTGCAGAATTCAACTTCAATTGAACCTCAGGTATGCTCAGAGAGTGAGGAAATGTTATGGGAGCAAGAATGGCTCTGAGCTTGCTGAATTGTAGGGGCTGGTTTACAAACAGTGGTAATGAAGAAAACGTTTTTGAAATGTCTCAAATGGATACTTTGAGGATGTTTAAAATACTGCTCTGCTCTATGAAAATGAAACAGAAGTTTGGGTGCAGAACTTTTGCTGACAAAAACTAAGCCTTTGAAGTCTGAAGGAAGGAACTGTTTAAAGTTGGCTTTAAGAATCTGGCTCTGGCAAAACTGTTAGTAATGAAACAAGCAGTTGTTGGAAGGTGTTTGGCAATTGGTGAATATGCTGTTTTGGAGTTACTCACTGTGGAGAAGATCTAGGGGAATAGTATTATATCTTTGGGCGGGATCCATAGTTGGTAAAGGGCAGATGATCTCATAAGCTGGTTCTAAACCAGTGTTTAGAACCAGCTCAGTGCTTCAATGTGAGAGAGCAAGCAGAGCTTGGGTGTTAAAGCAAGTGCCAGTGTCCTTAAAAGCAAGTAGGCAGAGCTAAAGTTAGAGGCCTAGCTCTGGCCAATACTTGTGGTAGTTTAGACCTTAAAACTGTTCCTGTGAGAAAATATTTTCCTGTTTTGGAGGGAAAATTTAAAGCCAGATTTATTTTTTGCTATGAACTGTTTTATTTGCGATTGAATGCACAAGTCTGCTTAAAGGAGTGAATCCTGTGTTTTTGTTTTGCGCTGAAACTCTTTGATAATACATTTTGAACATTGATGCAAAAGAGAGAGTGAATAATGTAGGGATGGAGGTCTGATAAGTTCTGATCCAGGGCAAGGTCCGAACACAGGCCAGGTCAGCACACTGATCTAGGCCCTGTGTGAGGATCTGAGGCCCTGTGGAAGTATGAATCCTTTCTCATTCCCTGCCACTTCGACATTCTATTAGCAAGGAAAATGCTAACACCTTGTGACAAATGCTGAGGCATTCCCCCCTCCCCTCTCTTAAACTCCTGTCACATATTAACCTGACACAGGTTTACCCTTATCTTATCCCTTATCTTGTTTAGTATTCCTTATATGGGCAGCAATCAGACCCTGCCTAGTGCAAAAGCAGGCCCTAAGTTTAAGGCTAATCCTGAGAGGCTTAAGGAGCATGCATTATAACCTTTGGACCGTCAAATGCTATAGTAAGATTTTAGACATATCAGAAGTGTACACAAAGGAAATCACTTTATTGTAACTGTTATGATGTATTCTTATGTCACGTAAGATAGTAGCTTTGAGAAGCACATGAAATATGTAAACAAATGAGTTACCTTGCTATAATCCTCACTGTAAATGCATGATGAAATTATAACCTTGTAGAGCATTAGCTAAGTAATTAATGGAGCTAAGATTCTCAATAAAAGGGTGAGAGACCATCCATTAGGAAGCGCCTCCATCCTGACTCTAAGACTGTGTGTATGTGTTTCCTGTGTGACATCCCTACAGAATAAACTGTTTTGGTTATTCATTTTTGTGTCCTGAATCTTTCAAGCAGCCTGCTTCACCAACTCCATTATTGGACAAAACTGCTTGGCACACGCCAAGGACCAGGTCAACCCTGCTAGGCACACGCCAAGGACCAAAACCCGGCCACACTGTATATTACTTATGTTAACCTGTAACCCGTTCTGAGCTCTTTGGGGAGAATGGAATACAGTGCTGTAATTAATAGTAGTATTAGAAAATGAAATAAATAAATAAAACATGGATGCTGTAAAATGAGTTGAGAGTTAAAAGCAGCTAGCCCTGATGTGATCTTAAGTCATAGATGTATTACACTGTATTAGCAATGGACTCAAAAACTGTTCTGGAAGAACACCCTCCCCCTCCCCCCCCCCCCCCCCCCACACACACACACTACTTTGTTAACAATATCTGATGCAAGCAGACATATGATACGATATGGTATGGTATTTTTATTCTGCCAACTCCCTAACAAGGTTCAAAGCGGATTATAAAATACCTCAGTACAATAAATAAGAAAAAGAACAGAGATTTATCCTAATAGATGCTTCTTAAATAAATATGTCTTTAACTCTTTTGAAAAGTTCAGAAAAGAATGTAGACTTTTCAAAGTAGACAGATGAGCACACCAAGGGCTCCTTTTACAAAGGTGCGTTAGGGCCTTAATACGCAGAATAGAGTGAGCTAAATTGCTGAGCGCGCTAGACCTTAATGCCAGCATTGGGCTGGTGTTATTCTAGACGCATACCACGCGGTTTAGCACGCGGTAATTTCGTGCATGCGCTAAAAATGCTAGCGCACCTTAGTAAAATGAGCCTCAAATCTGAACTGGCTGATAAAAGAAGCATTTTTCCCCAAATCTCTTATATTAAACTAAACTAAACTAAACCTTAGGTTTATATACCGCACCATCTCCGCAAACGTAGAGCTCGGCACGGTTTACAGAAGTTGTGATGGAAAGGAACTCCAATGGAGGTCTGTATTCCAGAAAGAGAAGGAAAGAAAAGTAACTTAGATTTCCTTGCTTGTGAAATGTTAGAGTGACAAGGAAATGAGAACAAACCTATTAAATATTCTGGACAAGAACCATCAAATATGTAGTATAAATACCAAGCAAGCTAACTTAAAAGTAATACGCGCCTGTAAAGGTTTATAAGAGAGGATGTTGCCCTATCGGATTTATTAAAGATGAAAAATCATTTTAGCAGCAACATTTTGAAGCGTTTGAAGTTTTGAAATCAACTGAACAGAAAAAGAACAGTAAAGTCCATTACAGTAGTCAAAAACAGAACAAGCTGAGTGCCTGGACCAAAATAGACAAACTTTTTTCAGCAAATATAGATCACATATTCCAGAGCTATTGAAACTTGAAAACATTTATATGAATTAGATTGACATGAGGCTCTCTTACTAGAGAAGAGCGTTGTGTAGTTGTTAGAGGTACAGCCTCAGCACTCTGAGGTTCTGGGTTCAAACTAGAGTTCTGCACGGTAACGGGGATCGAGGAAATCCCGCGGGTCCTGCGGGAATCCCCCCTAACCCACAGGACTCCCATGGGGACCCCCCTCTGGCCCACGGGACTCCCACGGGGACCCCGCTCTAGCCAACGGGACTCCCACGGGGATGGAAGGCTTTGGAAGCAGGGTTCATCCATATAATATAATGGACACGTCAGCCTTAGTAAAAGAGGGGGTTTATAAGTTAATTACCTGAACAGAAAACAAAAAAAAGGGGTTCCACCAAAGAGATTTCACAAGGAAAACAGCAGCGCAAACAAAAGAAACTATGGAATTGATGATTCTGTCAGAAGTAATTGCTGCTTTTTATGGGGACAGGCTGGGATGGAGGTAATTCCTTGCGGGGACGGGTGGGGACGGAGAGGATCCTGGCAGGGACGGGTGGGATTTCTGTCCCGGTGCAACTCTCTAGTTCAAACCCCATGCTGCTTCCTGTGACCATGGGCAAGTCACTTAGTCCTCCACTGCCCCAGCTACATTAGATAGATTGTGAACCCACTAGGACAGGTAGGGAAAATGCTTGAAGTACCTGCATGTAAACTGCTTTGAGTGTGTTTGCAAAAGCTACAAAAAGATGGTATACAAGTCCCAAACCCCTTTAGTTCTGCTCACCATGTTACATTTTTTTTTCCTTTTAAACTAAACCAAATAACACTTTTCAACACTGCCACATAATCACGACTTAACTTTTCTGGTTGGGTCAAAGGTGACTCTAGCAGGGTTGTATGCTAGCAACATCTTTACCAAAGACATAGAGGAAGATTCTCAAAACTTCACAATGAAATCCGATGGGCTGTTACCGAAGTCGCTGTTGTGACAATTTCAAAAAGGCGAGTCATTCTCAAAAAAACCCCTGCATGCAAATGAGGTTTGCGGATGTTTACCTAGGCTCGCAAGATTTACTTGAGATGAGTCACTGGTGGTAGCAATCAGCACATGAGCAGAATACACCCGCATATTAAAAAAAAACAAAAAAAAAAACCCTCACCAAACCAAATCGAAGATGGCAAGAGGGATGCCCACTCTCTCCTGCTGTGCTCGCAAAATCTCCAGACATCCAGCCCTGGCAGCAGAAGGGATGTCTACTCTCTCCCACTGTGTTGCACAATCCCCTGACGCTATTACCCGCACACACCCCCCCCCCCCCCCACCCAACAGCAGGAGAGATTCCTACTCCCTCCCATCGCACAATCCTCTGACACTACTACTCACCACCACCACTCCCTCCCACTGTCGCCCAATCCTTACAATGACCCCTTTGCCCTTCCCTACCTTATTTATGAAGTCAGGCCGGAAGGATGCCTACCGCTCTGGCTGGCAGGCCTGCTTCTTACAAAATGGCAGGCCTTCCCCAGTGCATCTTGGGATGCACTGGGGAGGGACCTAAGGCTCTAATTGGCCCACCTGCTTAAAGCCTTTCCTACCCTGATTTGTGCACTACTGAGCTTAGTTAAGGCTTTTTCTCAGTGATGAGGGAATGAACCACCCAAATGACTTGTAGCATTCCCTCCCCATTCACTTTCAGGGTTAGCATTTCACAGGATTTTCCAGGCTTTAAAGCATACAGCATTGATACTGCTCCACTTTATATTTCTGTATTCAGCTTGCTTGTGCCTTCTGATATCAAACAGTTCCAAAGTTTGGCTTCAACATCACAAACAAATCCTACAAAGCTTCACAAGCACTATAAACACTCTCATTAGTGCCTTGTTGCACATCATGTTTTCAAGTCCAAACATAGCTTTAACTTCTGCTGGTCATTGCCCATAACAGTATTCTTTCACATTTCCTTAAGCATAGGAGTCCCAAATCATTTCCTCAGTATTCACACTCTCTGGGCAAACTTCACTACAGTCCATGGCTTCTTCATCCTCACTCATAACAGAATTAGATTCTGAGCACATGGATACCTGGTCATAAAGATCAGTTTTTATCGGGACGGTTTACCTCTTGTCTCCTAGGAAGTTTGGCCTCCTTTCCTCTCTCTAGTGGAGCAAATCCTGATCCTGGAACCGGCTTGTCTCCTGGGCTCCTTTTGGCAAAAGAGCTTGCACTACTTTGTCTCTCCCTTTCCCTCTGAACCTTGGGATGTTTAACCCCCTCCTAGGTGTAGGAGATTCTCTAATTGGCTGTGGACCTTAAGCGCTGAATTTTTACTTAGCCCAGCTTGCTGCCTAGTAGAATGGGTTTCTTTACCTATACTTTCATTCTGTTTAATGCTTCTATATTCTTGGTGTATTTTCAATTTGTTAGAAACTTGTTTAGGGAAAGATAAATAGGCACTAGCTTCAAATCCTCTTCTTTCCAGTAGCAGTTCTGAGTTTGAAAGTGTAATCTTCCTAGGTCTGGGTTTAGGGATTGGTTTATTATCCCTGTACTGTGGTGCTGGTATAGGCATTGATTCTCTTGTGACTGGCTTTACCCCGTGTCCTTCTGTACCTCCCACATTTTCCTTGACATATTATGTATATGTGTGTGCGCATGTCTGTGTGTGTAAGAAGTGCTCACAAGGTAATGTCATGGAAAATTTCCCTCATTTCAACTCAGTTCTTAGAGGGAACAATGAAGGGGAGGTGTCCAAGGTGGTCTTTAGGAGGGTGTATGAGTGTAGGGGGCAGTAGAAGGGAGGGGTTGGGGGTACAGTGGAGGGAAAATGTGACTCTGCAGGAATAATAATAATAATTTATTTTTATATACTGCCATACCAAAAGTTCTAGGCGGTTCACAACAGTCAAGACTAATACATACAATGCAGATGAATACATCAAATTAAAATACATTGAAAAATTTGGCGAGATTAAATGCATACAATATAGATAAAATATAACCATTTGAGATAAGATAAAAGGTATTAAGTTGAAAATCAAGACACATTAAGATACCAGCCTGTTGAAGGATGTGTGGGATATAGAGACAAGGAAGGGTCCCAGGTACTAATGACCTGGATTGGCCATCGTGAGAATGGGCTACTGGGCTTGATGGACCATTGGTCTGACCCATTAAAGGCTATTCTTATGTTCTTAGGTCTGCAGGGAGGATGCTGTGGATGTTTCTGGTAAAGCTTCTCACTTCTTGCCCTTCACATTGCATATAAAATTTTTCAAGAAGATTAACATGATACATACTTTCTTACAAACCTCAAATCTTCAACCTCTGGAGGAAAAAAAACTTTCTATAGTTTAAAACAATTGAGACTGATCAAACCTTACTTCTACAATAAACACTTTGCATTTCTGGTCTAAATGCTAGTCCTAACACAACTAGACCACAGCAATTCACTCTACATGGGCATAACCTCCTCTCAAATGTACAAGCTCCAAATGATTCAGAACACTGCAATCAGGCTGATATTCAGCTTACTACTGCATGCCTCACTGGCTACCAATAAATGCTCAAATCTTGTTTAAACTTTCCTGCATCATGCACTAAATACCAACTCACAGGAACACATAATTAACCTGTTCTCTACCTCCCTCTTCACCTCAACCAGGATCAACAACACCCACCAGCTAGCTGATCAAGGGAGTGAAATATAAATGAATATTCAACACTCTTTTCACGTATGCTGCCACTAGAACCTGGAATGTCCTTCCAACATCCATAAGAACAGAACTGAACTACCTCACCTTCAGGAAAAGACTGAAAATGTGGTTGTTTGATACATTCATTTCAGCTCAGTAACTGCTCACTCTCCAAACCTGGAACTGGCAACTTTCCTTGCCTTTCTTTCTCATTTACACAATCCTCAATCCATAGGTTTTAATATCTTTCTTGAAGCTACAAAACCTTCAAGAAAGATATCAAAACCATACTCTTCAAAAAATACATAAAACCCATCTAGCACGACCAGTCCCTACTCAACCCCCCCAACCCTCTCTATACCCTTAATACTCTCTAATGTTCTTCTACCTACCCAACATAGTCTAAAATGCTTCTAATTTACCCAATACTTATCTCCTTAAGATCTCGACTTCTCTTTGGTAATTCTTTACTCAACATTTATCACCTTAAGATCTCGACAACTCTGTGGTACTTCTTAAGTAAATATTATGACATCACTTATGCTGTTCCTGCAAACTTTTAATGTAATTCTTGTTAACTTTGATGTAATCCGCCTTGAACCGCAAGGCATTGGCGGAATAGAAATCACTAATATATATTTTCTGTAAACTGCTTAGAACCTAACGGATGTAGCGGTATATAAGAAATAAATTACATTACATTACATTACAACGTTTGTGGCCTCCCAGACCTTGTTGCATCTTCGGTCTCAAAATCTCCCTGCTGAAAGTTTGCACACCATTTCTTCACTGTGGAGTAGAAGGGGCATTTGTCACTCAGGGCTCCTTTTACGAAGCCGCGTTAGTGGCTTTATCGCACGCACATTTTTAGAGCGTGCTAACCCCCGCGCTAGCTGAAAAACTACCGCCCACTCAAGAGGAGGTGGTAGCGGCTAGCGCGGCCGGCAAATTAGCGTGCGCTATTACGCGTGTTAAACCGCTAACGCAGCTTCGTAAAAGGAGCCCTCAATGTTTGCATCATACATTCATGGGTTTCCTTTAAAGTTTTCTTCTGCTGAAATAGGAACTTCGTGATGGCTCGGAGATCCACACTTGAAAATTCCACACTTTTCATTCAAGTTTCAAGTTTTCAAGTTTTATTTCGCATTTGATGAATCGCCTATTTCAGAGTTCTAGGCGATGTACATAATATAATAAAGAAACTTTAACCTAATTACAATAAAATCAAATTGTGACTCACATGAGAGATAGGAAAGGAGGGTAAAGTTACAATGGGGAAAAGGAAAAAAAACAAAAAACCAGGGAAGAACGAAAGGTAGGGTAAAAATTTATTCAAAGCACTTCTTGCATATTTGTTTGAGCCAAATCAACAATTTAGAGGATTAAAAATTAGTTAATGGCGTCCGTAAGTTAAATTATAGATCATTGACGTGGTTCAGTCAATGATCTAAAACAATGTCAAAACAGAGCATTATGATTCTGCAAATTTGCGCTTTGCAAAATAAAATAAAACTCTTTTCAGCTACAGTGGCAAAACAACACTCAGAATTTAGGAAGTTGGGCTGAGAACTTTTCAGCACCCCTCTATGATATTGTATCTCCTTAGCCGGTCCAGTACTCATAATAGTAAATCTGTCCTATATTCTCTGGACATCCTCTTGCAACAATGTAACCTTCCTCTTCTACAATGTGATGTAACTTTTTCCCCATGACACTGCAGGGGCCTTTTATTTTGTAAATCACCTTTTAACTTGTACTGGATAAGTGTGGTTCTGAAATTCTGATTAAATTAGATTAGATACTGTACTTACCTCTAGCTGTGCTGCCAAGCCACATCTCAATGAGTTTTCAGATTCTCCCTCACACTGCCAGGCAGCCATAAAGCACTTACAAACTTCATCTCCAGCTGCCACAGGAATGAAGTCTCACAGTATGGGCCCTGAGATCTCGCAGCTCTTATGAAACTTCAGCCTTGTAACAGAAGGAAATGAGGCACTTTAGTGCTCGACTTGCTGCTGGGCCACATGGGGAGATTTTAAGGACCAATTGAGAGGAGGCAGTACAGCTAAAAAGCAGATGCAGTGTGTGCCAAGCTCACCTCCTTTCATCAACACCTCATCTTTGTTTTTACAGGTAGACTTGGTTGAGTAGCAGATGGCTCTTGGCTTTCTGCTGGGCTTGCCCAGTGGTAGTTATGCCCTTGCTTAAGAAAGACAACAAGCCATTGTTACAAGGCAGGTTCCACTATTATTAGTGGTCAGACAAGTGAATTGGCCATTGTCACAAAGCAAAAATATTTCAAGATACAGATTAGGTGAAATAGCACAGTGTTCCCCTTGTCCTAGACATGTATGTATAGTACAGGCCTCTTTTCCCTTTGGAAACGGGTTTCAAATTAGCTTAAAATTGCAGCTGTTATGAAGCACATTTACAACTGGTTTAAAACCTACCTCCAGGGCATTACTAATAAGTTATTGTACTTTAAATGAGATTTGTGCTAGTCAAGGCGGTTGCTTAAAAGGCTACAGTGCTGTGCAGCATGGGTTTTATCTGTGTTAACCTATGAAGAAATGCATGTACAATCAACTCGTGTATGTTAAAAAGTTCTAATGCATGCGTTATAATACATCTGAAACAAAACAGAAAAAAACACTTGAAATATGGAAATCTGAAAATTTTGCATATAAAATAACCCCCCCCCCCCACACACACACACACACATTTTGGGCTAGATTCATAAAAATGGCACTAAGCTAATATTCTATAAAGGGCACTTTGCGCAGACGGTCTTTATAGAAATACTAGCTTAGTGCACATTTTGGGCCAAGTTCTATGTATGGCACCCAAAAAATCTGTGCTAATCAGTACCGCGTTTAGCACAATTCTATAGAAAGCTCCTGCTATATAGAATCGTGCTTCATAGCCATATACAGCATAACATTTAGGATCATCCATTTAGGCTAAGGACAACCAGGCCTAAATGCCTGTGTCTAAATTGTGTGTGGATTGGGCATATTCTATAACAGAGGCCTAGCTTTTAGAAATGTCCACGATCCGCCCATGCTTCTCCCCTGGCCACGCCCTTTTGTGATTCACACACTAGAAGTGACACACTTTATAGAATGCACCTACCCAGTTGTTTGTGTAAGTTTCCAAGTTTTATTAAAATTTGATGAAACGTTAATCATACATTCTAAGCGTTTTACAGTTAAAAAATTTTTAATGGGGAATAATTAACAAACTTATTAAAGACACGACAATACCTGCATGGAAACAACGGGATTGTAGGGAGAAATACAATTTTTAAAAGAAAAGAGAACAATTAAGGGTAAAAACAATAGGGAACAGAGGGATCATATCACTGATAAATAAAAATAAGCAGCATTTGGCAAGGAAGGACCCTGGAATCATTGAAAAATCATAAGCGTCTTTAAATAGGAAATTTTTAAAACCGCCTTTAAATTTATCAAGGTTTTTTTCAGATCTTACGTGTGGTGGTAACAAATTCCATATTGTAGGAGCTATTGTGGCAAATGAAGTTGCCCTGTGTGTACTGACAATTTTTAAGGATGGGACATAAAAAAGGCGCTGAGAGGCAGATCGTAGAGTTCTTGGAGGATCATGAGGAATGAGAACTTATGAATAAAAGAAGGTTCCTTGGAGTCCATAGTTTTAAAGGAGATTAAGGCAATTTTATAAATAATGCAATGATAGATTGGCAACCAGTGTGCACCTTTCAGCAAAGAGTGACATGGTCAAATTTTCTCTTGTTGGTTATAATTTTTATGGCCGTGTTTTGTATCAATTGTAAACGTCTGATGTTTTTTTACAATTAATACAAAACACGGCCATAAAAATTGGGTTGGGTGCAGAGCCTGTAACTAATAATTAGTCCAATTAGCATAAATTATTTAGCGTCAATTATTAAGTGTTAATTGCCAATTATTGGCACTGATTGGCTTGTTAAGCAAAGGGTAAAGGGGATGAGACTTGTATACTGCTTTTCTGTGTGGTTTCACAAAGTGGTTTACATATTTTAGACAGGTAAGTATTATGTAGCTGGGGCAATGAAATGTTAAGTGACTTAGGGCTAGATTCATCAACCTGCCCGATCCGGGCAGGACTGACAAATTCTGGAAGCTAAAATATGCAGATGGGGGCGATCGGAGGAACGCCCCCATCTGCTGGCACGGATTGCTTTTCTGCGATTCCCACGCATCTGTAGATGGTCTGCACATGCCCATCGGAGCAGCGATCTTTTTTTTTTAACTTTTAACTTTTTAATTAGTTTTTAGCCCTGCGAGCCTGTAGTTTTAACCCGCTTTAAACCTGCAGGTTAAAACCACAAGCTCACAGGGCGGGGAAGGGCAGGAGAGATTCGGGGAAGTCAGGGCAGGAGAGCCGGGGCGGCGATGTGGTGAGAAGGCAGGAGAGGGCAGCAAGCAGGGCTTCGAGAGTCAGAAAGACGTTTTTGACTGGTCCCCAGCAGTCGCTTCTTCAGTTGATCGGCCAGCCCAGTCGGATCAAGAAATTTTGTGTTGTGAATCGCGTCCCTGCTTACTTTGCATGCGTTTCTCCTCGTTTGCATGCACAAATTCGAAGCGGATCGCAGGAGAGGTTAGTGAATGGGGCCCGAGGGAAATCTGGTCGCAAAGGGGTCGCAAACCGATCGTTACACGATCAGTTTGCTTTGTGAATATAGCCCTTGGCCCAGAGTCACAAGGAGCTGCAGTGGGAATTGAATTCACAACCTCAGGGTGCTGAGGTAGCTGCTCTAACCAGTAGGCC
Source organism: Geotrypetes seraphini (assembly GCF_902459505.1). Lineage (NCBI taxonomy): Eukaryota > Metazoa > Chordata > Amphibia > Gymnophiona > Dermophiidae > Geotrypetes > Geotrypetes seraphini. The sequence continues at coordinate 170,306,197 of NC_047089.1, read as the reverse complement.
ACTCCGCCACTTAAATTAAGTTGCCTGCATAAATCAATTGTGTGCACTGATTTGCGCAGAATTTGAGCTTTTGCGCCTAACTTTGTATGCATCCAAATCTCTGGCTATTTAGAAAAACTCTCATGAAATTGATTGAACTATCAAAGTATCCAAAGTGGTCAATCATCAAAAAACAATTTTATTTTTTTCTTCTTCTTCGGGATGTCTCAGCAATGCCACCCATTGCGGTTCAGATTGTCCTAACTGCTAGAGATTTATTCACTCTGTCTTCACTGACCCCTTGTCTGAACTGATACAGCTATGAAGCAAAACATGATTCATATCAGTGTTTACATGGTCCCCGATCTGACACAAATGAAGTGATTTTTTTTACTAACTTTCGAGTGAAACACTATTGTTATTTGAACATACAAATAGCACTATTGCACTATTATTTCAAATATAGGGGTCAGTGAAGATAGGGTGCATAAATCCCTAGTGGTTATAATAATCTGAACCGCAATGGGTGACATCGTTGAGACCCCAAAGAAGAAGAAGAAAAAAAAAAAAGATTTTGATAATTGATAATTTGGGATAACTTTGTGTGCAAGCATTTATGCCTGCCAATGGCTGGTGTAAATACTAGCACCCAACTCATGGGAATGCCCCTAAACCACCCATGCCCCTCCCATGTTCACGCCCACTATGGAATTACACACTTTGAAATTTAAGCACGCATGCTATAGAATAGGGTTTAGGGAACATCCATAAGTAACTCCTAATTACTAACCATTAAATGCTTGTTAGCTCAGATAATTGATTGTTACTGCCTAATAGACTAATTAGTTTATGCATGAACCTGGGATTTGCACCCAAATCTGGATACCTATATTTGGGCAACCTATACAAAATCTTGGTTTTTATGCTTTTGCATATCCTTGGGTTGTACATTTTTCTGGAAAATCTATGGACAACCATTAGAATAGCCATACTGGGTCAGACCAATGGTTCATCTAGCCCAGTATCCTGTTTACACAGTGGCCAATGCAGGTCACAAGTCCCTGGCAGAAACCCAATAGTAGCAACCATGATAACTCATGAAAGAGATTGCATTGTAGTTGTTGCTCCCTGGCTACCCACATTCTCAATTTATATTTACAGGTTTTTGCATTTTTTTTAAATGGCCTGTACTGTTTATACAGATGGATAGTTTCTTTAGCTATATACAGCCTCTGCAATGCTTTCAGAAAGGAAACTTAAGAAGCAAGCAACAACCTAAGAGGAATTTTGTGAAATGAACGAAACAGATCCAGCTCCTGTTTACACTATACAGTATAATTAAACATGGCAAAATAATTTCTCTGGCTCCATGTCTAAAAGTATATGTTATACAAATTGAAAATACTGTCTTGTGTATGACTCTAAAAAAGTCTATTTCTTGCTCACTAACAATAAAAGCAAAAATATAGAGAGAATCTTTTCTCCACTAATGTTTATTCTTCCTTTTTTTTTTTTTTTTTTTTTTTTTTTTTTTACAGTGAATCATGCTTTAATAATTGAACAGAATGACTCAGAAACTGAAGATAAACCCTTCCCCTTTCCACTTAGGAAAAAAAATTCCTTGTGAGCAGGTTTATGCAAGAACACATCTTAAAGGAAAAGGGGCAAATATTGTTTTTTTGGGTACTGTTGTATCTTTTTTTTCATGCAGACTGAATGCCTCTGCAGGTTTGCTGTTCCATTATTCCTTGGATTTTATGCCTTTATGAATTGTCCTTTCTTGTCAGTGGGTTTGAAGAAAAATAGAATACGGAAGAAAAGTCTGCATAACAGGGCAAGGAATTTGTGTGGCTTTTTTTTCTCTTTCAAATAAGCAAAAATAATTTGTTTCTGTGGTTTCAAGTGGAAAAGCTGGGGGTATTCTTAGTTCTTTCAGTCACTAAATAGGAATAGCCATACTGGGTCAGACCAATGGTCCATCTAGCTTTCGGCAGTGGCCAATCTAGGGTACAACTACCTGACAGAAACCCAAACAGTAGCGATATTCCATATTACCTATCCCATGGTGAGCAGTGGCTTCCCCATGCCTATCTCAGTAGCAGAGTATAGACTTTTCCACTAGGAACTTGTCCATTCCTTTTGTAAACCCAGATACACTAACCACTTTTACCACATCCTCTGGCAACGAGTTTCAGAGCTGAAGCCCAACAGGAGTCCTCCAACAGCATCGTTGTCAGTAGGAGGTGGTGATTCAATATTGTGTTTTCAGTCTCTAGGGGCAGGCAAGGTTCCTTGCAGTCCTGCAGAGCTTGCCTGTCCCTCACTATTGAACAGGTATAGTGAAATAGCACCTCCACTGGCTGCACTGCTATTGGAGGACTCTCTCAGCTTAGAGAGAACAGTGCTTTCAATAACACCAGAAATATGATCACTGAAGATGCAAGCAGGTCTTTCACAACCTTAAAAATGCAACAATCTCTTTTATTATAAAGGTGTTGACAGTAAAGACTGGCAAGGAAATTTTACTTTACGGAGAGGGTGGTGGATGCCTGGAATGCACTCCCGAGAGAGGTGGTGGAGAGTAAAACTGTGACTGAGTTCAAAGAAGCGTGGGATGAACACAGAAGATTTAGAATCAGAAAATAATATTAAAGTTACTGGGCAGACTTGTACGGTCTGTGTCTGTGCATGGCTGTTTGGAGGAGGATGGGCAGGGGAGGGCTTCAATGGCTGGGAGGGTGTAGATGGGCTGGAGTAAGTCTTAACAGATTTCGGCAGTTGGATCCCAAGCACAGTACCAGGTAAAGCTTTGGATTCTCGCCCAGAAATAGCTAAGAAGAAAAAAAAAAAAATTTAAATTGAATCAGGTTGGGCAGACTGGATGGATCATTCGGGTCTTTATCTGCCGTCATCTACTATGTTACTATGTATATATTCCCAAGGACATGGGCTGTAAAGGTCAATGTGAGCTTCTAGTCTACTTCTTGCTCTGTATGAACAGTGAGGAAATAGGAGAAGTTCAGAAGGCCAGGTATATTTCAAGGTTATGACTGCTACAGTAAGGTTTAGAGCATAAGAACTTAAGTACATAAGAATTGCGGCTATTGGGTCAGACCAGTGATCCATAGTGCCCAGCAGTCTACAAAAGAACAGGAGCAAGGACCAGGATGAAAGCTTCAGAAAAGGGAACTTCCTGTCTTTGGCACTAATCTGGTCTTAGACAATGAAAACAGATAAAATACTAGGAGATAGAAGCAATGTCACACAATGGAAGATAGGGATGTAGAGACCATAATAGGATTTATAAGAAAGAAATATCTATTATCCAAGTCCACTGATGTTTTGAGACATCCAGACTGTACACTGTAAACTGAGGCAACTGTCAATCCACATTATCTCCTGATATTTTCTTTTCAGATGGAACTTAATAAGGGGTAAAGCTTTCCCTTTATGTTCCAAATTATAATCTAAGGAAATACTAGAAAAGATTCAAAGAAGCACGATCAAGATGATAAAGGGGATGGAACTTCTCTCGTATGATGAAAGACTAAAGAGGTTAGGGCTCTTCATCTTGGAAAAGAGACAGTTGAAGGGAGATATGATCGAAGTCTACAAAATCCTGAGTTGTATGGAACGGGTACAAGTAGACCAATTTTTTACTCCATCAAGATTTACAAAGACTAGGTGACACTTGATGAAGTTGCAGAGTAATACTTTTAAAACCAATAGGAGGAAATATTTTTTCACTCAGAATAGTTAAGCTCTGAAATGCATTACCAGAGGATATGGTAAGAGCAGTTTTAAAAGAGCAGTTTTAAAAAAAGGCTTGGACAAGTTCCTGGAGGAAAAGGCCATAATCTGCTGTTGAAACAGACATGGGACGGTAGCATGGAATGCAGCTACTATTTGGGATTTTTCCAGGTACTTGTGACTTGGATTGGCCTCCATGAAGATTGGATACTGGGCTAGATGGACCATTGGTCTGACCCAGTAAAGCTATTCTTATGTTCTTATACTTCTTTATGGAAAAGATGGTGGATGTGTGGAATGACCTCCTTGTGGATAAGCACATAGAGAGGAAGAGATAGTAGATGGCATGGATGGACAGATTGGATAGGCCAGATGGTCTTAGACACAGCTTTTTGATCCAGACAGTCAATTTTTCCTGAATGTTCAACCAGCATATTATCAAACAGAACACACTTTGCTTGCAAATCTTTACAACTTGCAGTAAGCTCATCAAAATGTTTAGAGATATTTTTATCCAGACCCAACTGCACAATATAGGGAATCAAAAGTTACCTAAAGTTTGGATGCAGGTCTGAAACGCCTCAACACTTCAAAGTAAAGTCATAGCTCCTTCTCTAACTCATAGTAACATAGTAAATGATGGCAGATAGGGACCCAAATGGTCCATCCACTCTACCCAACCATACACTCTCTATAAATTAATGATTTAATTTAAATAGGGTTTTTTTTCTCTTAGATATTTCTGGGCCAGAAACCCAGAGCTCTGCCCGGTACTGTGCTTAGGTTCCATCTACTGGAGTCTCTTTCAAAGCTCACTTCAGCCCATCTAAATCATCCCAGCCATCGAAGTCCTCCCCAGCTCATCCTCAAATGACTGTCCATATACGGGATACAGATCATGCATGTCTGCCCGGTACTGGCCTTAGTTCTTCAATATAGACCACTAGCATCTGAGGCTAAGCTGATAATATTCTAATATTTCTATTATATCTTGCATACTTTATTTAGAACCACCATAGGACTGGTTCTCAATCCTTCCAAAACAACTACTTGTTGGATCACAGGCTTTCTGCCTACTCCCACTATGCAGATTAAGCTTCTTGGATCCAAGCTATGCCCAGTGAAGTTTTTCATTGTCTTGGAGTTCTATTTAACTTAAATCTCTCCTTTGACTTTTAAGTGTCCCAGGTGATTAGGAAAGGCTCCATAGGAAAATATGTTCAATGAGTTCAAGACTTGATTCTGCAGCTATTCATACTCTCCTTCATGCTTTTGTAGATTACTGTAACTCGGTTTACTGTGGAATTAACTCTTCCCTAATTCATCATGTGCAAACTTTATAGAATTCTGCTGCCAGATTATTTTGCAACACACACAACACTACACTCAATATATATGCCAAAAATCCTAAAATAGTGAGTTTAGGACCCAGGCCAAGTTGCTATCCCAGCGCTTTAGGGCACGCGGCTATCCAGATTGGACCATCAAGAGAGCCTATCGCAGAGCGCGTTATGCCAATCCTGAGCTACTGCGGGCTCCTGCTATTAGGCCGCCCATGGAACAGCAGGTGTGTGTTATTTCATTTTCCGACCAAGCCCACCAGGTAGCCGGCATTGTGAGAAAGCATTGGCATGTTTTGGATCACCATGCCATTTTCAATCAGGCTCCTTGCATAGCTTTCTCCCGTCCTAAAAATTTGAAGGAATTGTTATCCACTAAAAGCCGAGCAGTCACCGGGGGGAGGCACGGTCCGTGCGGACATTGTGATATGTGTGCGTCTTCTCTATCTATCTCTCAATGGCAACACCCCCGGACTCAGCGCACTTACCATCTTAGATCCCAAACGTCCTGTGATTCTGCTTGGGTGGTATACATCATCATCTGTCCTTGCGCGTTACATTATGTGGGGCGCACAAGCAGAAGGATTAGAATAAGACTACAAGAACACAGGAGTCGCATCAGAACGGCATCTTTATCTGCCCCTCTGGTGCCTCATTGTTTGGAAGCTGGTCATCAGTTTACCGATTTGGTGTGGTTTGTGCTTGAGCAAATTCCCTGGGATTTCAGGGGGGACAAACAATTTCATTTAAACCTTAGGGAACAATATTGGATTTTCCAACTTCAAGCTGTTTCTCCCCACGGTCTTAATGAAAGTGTGGAATGGAACACCATCATATAGGGTTCCATTCTATTTTTTCTGGGTGCCGTGTCATCGTGTAGGGTTCCTGCGCTGGGTGGTTCCCAGCACTATCGGGTTTCTAGCACTGAACGGGTTTTTATCGTTCCCTTTCTGCAGTATTGGGGCTTCTTCTTTTTTCTGCCCCGGTGTGAGTGATTGCTGACGCGTTGTGCGTCCTGTATGATTGGTTGGTTTGTGTGTGACGTGTATCCTGGTCCTCTTTTTAGGCGTGAGTGTTCTCCCGCTCGGACACCCCTCCCTCCAGCCGTCCCGCTTCGCGTTTTTGCATTTTTTCTTTGCTTTTTGGTTTGTGGTCGGGGGCTAGGTTCCTGAAGAAGGGCTCCTCCCCGAAACCAGCGTGGTTGAACTTTGGCTCCTGGCGTTTTCATTCGTGGTAGTTTGGTTCAGATAAGTATGATTTGTGATTGAATTTGAGCATTTTTTGATATTGTTTTTTATTGCTTTATTTCTAGCTTGGCGGGTTTCGGCTGGCAGGGTTTGTGTGGGGGTCGCTCAGGTTATAATTCCACCGTTTGAGTTTGATTTGCTCACGGGGTTGCTTGGATTGTATTATTTATTTAGGGCCTTATTGCAGGTGTTTTTCATTATATACACATAGGGGGCTCAATGATGGTGTGGTGGTGGAGGCTTCCCGCCTCAACCCAGAAGTGAAGTATCGGAGCTTCTGCTCCCATTGCTGATGGTTCACACTGAGAGCGCCCTTTATTTCTCAAGTGGAGTTGTTGCAGGCTAGGATTGTAGCTTACCCTGGGCGTCCCCCATCCAAACCCTGTTGTGAGAGATTATTTTGCAAGGCAAGATCTTGTGAGGAGTGTGTGGCGCAGTGGTTGGATCTACAGCCTCAGCACCCTGGGGTTGTGGGTTCAAACCCCGCGCTGCTCCTTGTGACCCTGGGCAAGTCACTTCATCCTCCATAGCCCCAGGTGCGTTAGATAGATTGTGAGCCCACCGGGACAGAGAGGGAAAAATGCTTGAGTACCTGATTGTAAAAACTGCTTAGATAACCTTGATAGGCTGTATATAAAATCCTAATAAACTTGAAACTTGATCATGTTACACCTTTACTAACAAATGTGCACTGGTTACCCATTCACTATAGATACCAATTCAAAATATTGTGCCTTACCTTTAAAGCTTGATTAGAGATTTATTGCAAGGTTACCTTTAAAGCTTTACATCTTGGTATCCCAGTATATCTATTCTTTGTTATGGAATCTGTGCTCTCTAGAATTTCACAGATTAGTTCTCCCTTCGCTTAAGTTAGCCCATTACAAGTCTACTCGTGTTGCATCTTATTTCTTATGACTCCTCTTTTTTGTTTCCCAAAATACCTTCATCTAGCTTTTCCAAAATTTAAATCCATATTGAAGGCTCACTTTTTCTAGCTAGTCTAAAATACTTCTCATTAGTTACAGATACTATGTTCACAACTGAGAGACCGCAGAATGGACTAAAATGCTTGGACATACTCCTGAAATCTGCTAACACTCGGGGAGATTTGCATAACTTAAAGGAAGAGCCCATAGAAGTTTTCCTGATAGCTGAAAAAAGAGAGTGACTTCTCATCAGCTGATCCAGTGCCTTGAAGCAGCGATGTGTTTGAGCCATGAAACGATGGCCACCGTTGGGGAATCTTAATGCTGTCTTCATACCCAGATAAGCATTTCTATTTAGAAACATGATGGCAGATAAAGGCCAAATGGCTCATCGAGTCTGCCCATCCGCAGAAACCATTATCTCTTTCTCTCTCTTTCTCTCTCTCTGAGAGATCCCACATGCCTATCCTAGGCCCTTTTGAATTCAGACACAGTCTCTGTCTCCACCATCTCTTCTGGGAGACTTTTCCATGCATCTACCACCCTTTCTGTAAAAAAGTATTTCCTTAGATTACTCCAGAGCCTATCACCTCTTAACTTCATCCTATACCCTCAAATTGCAGAGTTTCCTTTCAAATGAAAGAGACTCGCCTCATGTGCATTTTCATTACATAGGTATTTTAAACGTCTCTATCATATCTCCCCTCTCCCACCTTTCCTCCAAAGTATACAGATTGAGACCTTTAAGTTTGTCCCCATACGCTTTATGAAGAACACAAACCATTTTAATAGCCTTCCTCTGGACTGACTCCATCCTTTTTATATCTTTTTGAAGGTGCGGCCTCCAGAATTGTACACAATATTCTAAATGAGGTCTCACCAAAGTCTTATACAGGGGCATCAATACCTCCTTTTCCCTACTGTCCAAACCTCTCCCTAAGATTGTTGGTTTATTTGTGCTGCATATATTTTTCAGACTGCTGCTAACCTTATGCTGCATAATGTATATCTCACAGATTGTTGCTGAACTTATGAAGGTTTTTTGTCTGCCCATGATGGTATGTCTGGTGTAGAGCTGGACTGAACTGTAATGTAGTGTAATTGAGCTGTAATGTATACTCTGAGCTGTAATGTATACCTGAGTTGATGAATCTTTTTTGAGTGCATCCTTTGATTGAGGAGAAGGATAAATGATCGTTGATGAGTAGGTTGGCCTGGCTTGGCTCAGCAAAGATGAATTGGTTGATAAGGTAATTGTTCATAATTTTGATATTTTTAGTGATCTGATTGTAATCTGATAAATTTCCCTAACTATGAAACAATCTCTGATTTACATGCTTAGGTACTCCATTGCTGGGAGGATGGTGATATGTGGAGTATCTTCTCTGTTGTGTCATGTCCTATTGGGGCTATTATAAGAATGGTGGAGGGAGTGGGGTTGAGGGATCAGCAGAAGGATGTAGTAAAGGGGGGGGAGCTGCTGCTGCTTGCATAGTCAATAAGAATTTGTGACTACGAGGGATTGAAGATGAATCCTAGTATGCATTCAGAAAAGTAGACTGAGAATGATGGAAGTCAGGGCTCGCAACTCCCACTGATCTTCCTTATGACCTTGGCCAAGTCACTTCAGTTTCCTTTATCTCAGTTGCAAAGCTTATAAGGAAATACCTACAAAAAATTCCTAAGAATGTATTACAATTTAGGAAATTACTTAAAATGCATTTCTTTACTGAAGCATTTACCTGAAGTAAATTTGGGACAGTTAGACCATGGCAATTTGAGACCTTTTGAGATCAGGTGAAAATATATTTTGAGTAGGATAATGACTTTTGTGTTTGTTTTTATTGCTATGTATGTTTTATTGGGAGTCACTTATGTCTTTAAGCAGGTTATAAATAAAATAAATACAGTATCTGAAATGTAACTTACCTTGAGCACACATTTGGACAATCCATAACAGCAGATAATCTCAAATATCTGGATGGAATTGGCCTTTATTTGTCATCATTTGCTATGATATGTGAGGTTGAGATTTACTCCTAGTACAAAGCCATATCGATTGGCATCTTTTTCAACATATCGGCGACAGTGTTGCTCTATGCTGCTTTTGCTGCTGCTATTGTATTGCTATTGCATTTTTTTTTTTGAAGTTTTAAGATTTGTTTTTTGACCTTTTGGTGCAATTCATCTGTGGTTGTATGTGGTGAGTATTCTCCACAAGTTGTGTTTGTGACCTCTGATGCAGGCAGTTCCTTGCTGAAACGCAGCTGTGTTGGGTTTTGTTACTCATACTGCTAGACCAGTGGTTCTCAAACCTTTCCTGGGGGTCCCTCAGCCAGTTGGGTTTGTAATATCCGTAATGAATATGCATAAGACATATTTGCATGCCTGTCTCCTCCATTATTTGCAAATCTCTCTCATGCATATTCATTAGGGATATCCTGAAAACCAAACTGGCTGGGGATCCCCTAGGATAGGGTTGAGAACCATTGCACTAGACATTGGATACAATAAATTTGTTTTTGGTTCCACAACTTTGTGACCATCACCTTGCTGTTATTTTTTCTGTTCCTTCTCACGTGAGGCTGATCTCTATTTTTCATCATCGTATTTGATTTATGAAACATGGCTAGCATGCTTCTATCATCTTGAATAATAACTTAGCAGCACCTATTTCATGTATGTCAGAAGCTGTGGTCCCTAAATGAAAATGAATTCTTTATGGCTGGGGCACAGAAAATCATGTTAAGAAGTCTGAAAATAGTTCCTCAAGTTTTTCATGATATCTTTAATAGTAAGAATCAACCAAACCAAAAACTTATTATTTTCATTCCTAGTAACTTACTCCTCCTTTTATAAAAGCATGGTAGTGGCTGCCGTATGGCAAATGCTCCGACACCCATTGAATCTCTATGAGCGTTGGAGTGATTACTGCGGTCTACCATGATAACCGCCTTTGCAAAAGGGGACCTTATTTAGCTCCTGTACTTGATTTCCAACCCCATAATGCCTCTGAAAAATCATTTCTAAATACCAATTTTACAATTTTTCACTCTCTTGTTTTCCAGTTTCATACTGGGACATCTAGATGAAGTGTTTTTTCGTTCTCAAAAAACATAATAATGCCATTTATACAGCAAAAACGTGTATGTATTTTCTTCACACAATTGCTCATGCTACTTTTATTTTGAATAAAATTAGTGGCCCAAAATATTGCTATTAGTTTGTAAGTATAGAAATAATTTCCTTTGCCAGCCCTTTTAAGGTATTCTCGTCATCACATTTTTCATTTAGGCTTTTCTATTCTCATGACTAAAGGCCTGTTTTACAAAGCCACACTAGCGGCTGCTGCGTGGTAACGGCCCCGAAGCACATAGAGATTTAAAGGGCTTCGGGGCTGTTGCCGCGTAGCAAACGGTAGTGCAGCTTTGTAAAACAGGCCCTAACTAATCCAAACTGAAGTTTTCCACAACAGTATTTCAATCTTAAGTCAAAACCTAACAGCATTTCTTTGAAAAGGTTCACCTAGTCTCTGTATACTTTTATTGGATTTTTGTGCCTATCATCAAGATCCCGAAAAGTGAAATCTAATAATTCCGTCTCATTACCTGCATATTCTCTCCATTCTTCACACTTTGGGCTCCTTTTACTAAGCTGCGATAGCGGTTTTAGCACACGCTTAGCGCACGCTAAATTGCCGCGTGTGCTAGACGCTAACGCCAGCATTGAGCTGGCGTTAGTTCTAGCCGCATAGCGCGGGTTTAGCGCGTGCTAAAATTCTGCGTGCGCTAAAAACGCTATCGCAGCTTAGTAAGAGGAGCCCTCTACCCTTCTCCACCTGCTCTCCTTAAACCATTCTTAACTGTCCTACTCCTTGTGAGAATTTTTATAAAGCAATAAATTCAGATGTCAGGAGTTTATTCATGGGAATCTAACTGATTTTACTCTTCTTAAAGCTCCAAATGTACTCAGAATGGTTTGGTTATTTGATTATTCCCAGATTCAAAGCATTTCAAAGACTGTGCAAAAATGTTGAACTGTTCCTGGTCTGCTGGAATAAGGTCTAGCAGCAAGCCAGAGAAAACACCTTTGCAAGATGAAACATACAAAAACACCAAGATAACCAAGGGTGCAATAAACTTTTATTGGGTCATTTTGAGTCAATAAAGGTTTATAGCACCCTTGGCCATCTTAACTGTGCTTTGCTGTGGACTAAGGTCTAGGACAGTCATGCTTCTTTCTGTCTTTCTACAATATTCCCTACAAGTTCCCCCTACATGTTTCTTCATAGCTGTACACAAGAAACAGAGGAAATAATGCTCTTGAAATAGAAGCTATGGTATGAAGCTTCAAGGGAGTAGATTCAGGGGCAATATCAGGAAATATTTCCTCTAAGGTAGGGTTACCAGACGTCTGGAAAAAACCCGGACATGTCATAAGAACATAAGAACATAAGAAATGCCTTCACTGGATCAGACCGAGGTCCATCAAGTCCGGTGCTCCGCTCACGCGGTGGCCCATTTAGGTTCTCTATTATGAAAACCTTTTTAGAGCACTGTTTCTCAACTCAGTCCTGGAGTACCCCTTGCCAGTCAGGTTTTCAGGATATCCTCACTGAATTTGCATAAACTGTCTCCATTATATGCAAATTTCTTTCATGCTTATTCATAGTGGATATCTTGAAAACCTGACTGGCAAGGGAGTACTCCAGGACCGAGTTGAGAAACACTGTTTTAGAGGACTGCCCAGTTGCATGAAGGATTTCCAAAACTTGGCAGTTTGTCTGGGTTTTGGAAGACCCCGACCTCAGGGCCACATCCGTAGGGTGTCTGCACAAGCATGGATGTTGATGCGATGACATCATATGTATGCATGCATGCATGTTACATCATTGTGTCGAAGCCTGTGCATGCACAGATGCAGTCCTGAGATTGGGTAGGTTTGTGTGGGGGCAGGGCTGTGGGCAGAACAATGCAGTATCAGGTGTTCTCTTTTTTTTATACAAGAAATCTGACAACCCTTTTCTAAGTTTCAAATTTTTAAGTTTTTATTAAAATTTGATAAATCGCTTATCCATTTCCTAAGCGATGTACAAAAAATAAATATAGGGAAATATAATATAGACTAAACTCACAGATAACAATACCACAAGTTAAAAATAAAACAATCTACAAAAACCAAGAGGAAAGGGATGGAGAAAAAAATTTCATAAAGGAAAGGAAAACACTAAAGGTAAAAACAACATGGTAGGGGAAAAGAGGAAAGATAGGAGGAGGAAAAAGAAAAAACTTCTCCTATTAATTATTGTAGGTTGAAAGCATCTTTAAATAAGTAGCATTTCAATTTGCTTTTGAATTGATCCAGCATTTTTTTTATTCTCTTATATATAAGGATAACTGCTGGGGGAGCAGTGATGGAAAAAAAATGTGGCGTTTTGTACTGATTATCTTAAGAGACAGACTAGAAAATAAAAATTGATCAGCAGATCTAAGTGTGCCTGAAGGTGAGTAAGGAGTCAACAGTTTATCTAAGAAGATCGGCATTTTTGATGTTTGAATTTTAAACGACAGGAGGATAATTTTATAGGTGATTCTATGAACAATTGGCAGCCAATTAACTTTTTTATCAGGCGAGGGGGTTATCTGGTCAAATTTGCTAACCTTAGAAATAAGTTTGATGGCATGTGTTCTGTATACTCTGAAGACGTCTAATTTCCCTTTGCGTAATACCTTTTAACAACGAGTTGCAGTAGTCTAGTTTTGAGATCACTAGAGAGTGGATTAGTAGGTTAATGGATTAAGGACACTGAACAAACTATGCACTGAACTGGAATTTGGACACTGAACAAACTATGCACAGTCTGTAATGACAAGACTTGATCACCGAAGTAATGTGATTGTGGTAAGTGAGTTTCTGGTCAAAAATGACACCTAAGATTTTTACAGGATTTACAAGTTGTATTGGGCTGCCATTAATAGTGATAGGGTCTTCTAAAGATATACCTTCTTTCCAGGGAAAGAGCAATGCCTTTCTTTTATGGATGTTAAGAGCTATCATATTCTTCTTCATCCAAAGACATAAGAACAAATGATGTATCAGGAAAATAAGTTCTACTACGGTATGTAGTGTGCACCAGGGACGAAACTAGTTTAATTGGGAGATTGAAAGACTGGGCATCCAAATGGCAGATGAATTTTATGTTAACATGTGCATAGTGATGCATATTGAGAAGAATAATACAAATCATAGTTACCGGATGCTAGGTTCCATGTTAGTAGTCAGGACCCAAGAAAAAGATCTAGATGCCATTGTAAACAATATGCTGAAATCTTTTGCCCAGTGCGTGCGGTGGTCAAAAACAAGATGCTAGGAATTATGAGAAAGAGATGGTAAATAAGACCAAGAATACTATAATGCCTCTATATTGTTCCATGGCGCAACCTCATCTGAAGTATTGGATTCAATTCAAGTTCAATTCAATTCTGTTCATAAAATCTCAAAAAAAGATATAGCAGAATTAGAAACAGGTTCAAAGAAGAGCAACCAAAATGATATGTCAAGTTAGGTGCGATTCTGTAAATGGCACCTAGTAGAATTGGGCACCATTTATAGAATCGAGTCCAAAGTGCTTCAGCATAGTGATATCATGTAAGAGTTATTTATCCCTATACTGCCCTTGAATGAATGTACAAGGAGCTTGCACAGTACGCTGTTTAAGCCCACATTTATTAAGACCTTCTGTCCTTCTGTATCAGTTTTGCTCCAGTATTGTAAAAGTGTAGGCGGATAAGAGCGGTTAATGTAGATGATTTTAAGAAAGGTTTGGACAAGGTCCTGGAGGACATGTCCATAGTCTGTTATTGAGACAGACATGGGGGAAGCCACTGCTTGCTGTGGAGCGGTATCTTGGAATGCTGCTACTATTTGGGTTTTTGCCAGGTACTTGTGAGCTGGATTGGTCACTGTGAAGATGGGATACTGGGCTAGATGAACCATTGGTGTGACCCAGTTAAAGCTATTCTTATGTCCTTATATGTTTTGCAAAATAAAATCTGGTCCTATTTTTGCATTGAAGGAAAACGTTGATCAGTTGACACACCAGAGTGCTTATCTCCATAGACCATAAGAAATCCATTTCCTGCAGATCACATGGATTCACAGGCATTGGTCCAAATGTAGCTCTGCTTATTTCTATCTATGTTGATTTTCACATTGCAGTTTTGGAACGATGAAACCATTTTGAGATAAACCTTAAAAACAGTTTTTGTCATTCCAAAGCTGCAATGTAAAAACCAACATATATAGAAATCTATAAGAAAATCTCCATTTGGTCCAATTATAAATCTTCCCCTATGGCTAATTATACTTTTTTCCAAAGTATGGCATACTGCATGGTTAGCACCTAATGGAGAACAAATTGATGCAAAGTTCAATCACATTTTTACAAGACCTCAAACACCCAAGACACTACTAGAATTGTACTTTATGTCCTTACTGGGGTGAAGTGTTCATCACTGATCTTGTTTGTGAATGAATTTTTCACTACAGGCTGAGATATAACAATCTGTGTCGATTCCAAAAAATAATAAGTAATAAAGAAGAGCACTTATCTTTAGCCCGACGGCTATCCAGCTGTTTCACTGCCAAGTTTCTTCGGGGGCTATGTCTCTTCAAAACCACACCTCCGCCTCATTCAGCTTAGGAGATGGAATATTCATTTCACTCTTCTCACACCAAAAAGATTGTGATTTTTGACCTGGGTAAAAACGTGATTGAACTTTGCATCAGTTTGTTCTCAGTTAGGTGATATATAGTAATTGAATGAACTGTGTTTCCATATTCAGTTTGGATACTGCATGGTTACCCCACTGATCACAGTCATGACTGATAAGGGAGCAAAGCGGATATGGGGGTTCTAAGCTCAAGGGGAGCTTCCAAAACTATAGACATTTATTTACAAAAATAAGTTGTCAACTGGTGAAAAATATAATTGAAAAGAACATTTGTATGAGGGAAGTTTCCCAGGCATCTCCAAAAATTGGATTTCAGCAATCAGTACATTTGACTAATGAATTCAAGTCTCATAAGCACAAGCTAAATATTAACTAAGAGAGCATTTGGGGGCTATGGCAATAAAGCTGGGTCCAGTATTCTCATTAAATAGGCTGCAGCGCGGGATACTGGCTACTGTCTTAAAGTAACATAGTAGATGACGGCAGATAAAGACCCAAATGGTCCATCCAGGCTGCCCAACCTTACCCTCTCTTTAAATTACTAATTTCATTTAAATTTTCCTTCTTAGCTATTTCTGGGCCAGAACTCAGAGCTTTACCCGGTACTGTGCTTAGGTTCCATCTACTGAATTCTCCATCAAAGCTTATTCCAGCCCATCTAAACCATCCCAGCTATCGAAGCCTTCCCCAGCTCATCCTCAATCAAATAGCCATATACGGACACTGACCATGCAAGTCTGCCCAATACTGGCCTTAGTTCTTCAATATATACCATTATTTTCTGATTTGAGATCCTCTGAGTTCGTCCCATGCTTTTTTGAACTCTGTCATTGTTTTCCTCTCCACCAGCTCCCTTGGGAGCGCATTCCAGGCATCCACCACCCTCTCTCTAAAGAAGAATTTCTAACATTACTCTTGAGTCGACCATCTCTCAACCTCAAATCATGTCCTCTGGTTTTATCATTTTCCTTTCTCTAGGAAAGATTTTGTTCTACGTTTATACCTTACAAATGTTTGAACGTCTGAATCATATCTCCCCTATCCATCCTTTCCTCTATGGTATACATATTCAGGGCTTCCAGTCTCTCCTCATATGTCTTTTGGCACAAACCTCCTACTATTTTTGTCACACTCCTCTGGACCACTTCAAGTCTTCTTATGTCCTTTGCCAGATACGGTCTCCAAAACTGAACACAATACTCCAAGTGGGGCATCAACACCTTCTTTCTTCTGCTAGTTACACCTCTCTTCATCAAGGCCAGATTAACGGATAGGCCCAGTATGCACCTGCCTAGGGCCTGAAGTTGGCAGGGGGGCCCGCTGAAGAAAGAGACTACTCAAGTTTATTTGGGTTTTTTGTGTTTTTTTTCAAACAGCAACGTGGCCCACCCGGGAAAGGTTGGCAATGCTGGGCCCCACCCCCAGAAAAGATCAGCAACGCACACGCCGCCCGCCCCCCAGAATCGGCGGTAACCTTCTGTTTCAAGAGATGCTCAGCCCAAAGCTTCCCCTCTGACATAGCTTTCTGTTTCCGCCTGGGTGGTTCGCGTCAGAGGGCAGCTTTGGCCGAGCAGCAGCCAGCAGCACCGCTTGCAACAGAAGGGTTGCCGATCTTGGTCGCTGCCGGCAGGCCGTGGGATCCATTTTCTTTTGGGAAAAATCACCCCCCACATCAGAAAGAAGGTGAGTGAATACTCTGGCCATCTTCAGGTCCCAGACAGAATGCCATCCTGTTAGGACGGATGCATGCACGGGGATGAGTGTGTGAGTCGTGTGAGTTGGGAACTGGATGAGGACTGTAAGGGATTGTTTGCTTGGGGGTGCAGCTGTGGTGAGGAAGTGAGTATGTGGGTTACAATTATCAAAATGCAGTACTGAACTCGGGTTGGGGATCATTTGAGCACTGTTCATATTTTTTATCAGATGATACTTTTGGTTATCTTTGTATTATACCCTATTGAGCACGCTTGTTTTGTTTACTGATTGTACAGCCTGTGTTTCAATTCAAAATAAAGATATTTTTTAAAAAAAGAACAAAAGAAGGTGAGTACTACTGTACTGGTGACTGACCCCACGAAGGTGAGGGGGAGGGAGATGGGCCTGGGGTGGAGCTGGGAGAGCTGTTTAGGCCTTGGTCTGGGCTGGCACTAAGAGTAGTAGCAAAGCCAAGTAAGTGGGGCCGGGGCCCGATTTGTTGTTTGAACCATTTGTAGGACACCTGGGGGGGGGGGCTACCATTAGTTTATTAGCAGACTTCACCAGTCATCTTTACTCCCAATCTAAGGGCAGATAATGGAAGTGGGGAGAACTTGTGCCGTCAGCATCAGGCGCATATGAGAAAGCAGAAACTGCTGCTGCTTTCCCACATGCTGGATGAGGGGAAGAAGATATAGTTAGTGATATAGTGGAGGGGTGAAGGAAAGGGGTGGCAATCTGTGAGTAGACACAGGAAAACATGGAAACTGAAGATTGAATTGTAAGAAAGAATTTAATTTAGAAGGAGGCAGAAAATAGAGAAGGAAGACCAGAGAATAAAAGGAAAGGGAAGAGAGAAGAGAGAGAGATGCCAAAGAATGGGGAAAAGATGGAGATATTAGATTTGAGTGGAGGAAATGAGAAGAGAGAGATGTTAAAAATCACAGGGGGAGGTACGGATAGATGGAAGGAGAGAGATGCCAGACTATGAGGGGAACAGAGGGAAGATGATTGATGCCAGACCAAGAGGGGCAGGTGGAGAGATGGCAGAGGGAGGCAGACATTTTCTGGAAGGGGCAGACAGTGGATGAAAGGAAGAAATTGGCAAGAAGATGAGGAAAGCAGAAACCACATGACAAAGGTAGAAAAAAAATTCTATTTTTTTATTTTATTACTTTAGGATAAAGTAGAATTGTAGCTGTTTTGATAAATGGTTAGAAATAGAAATGGTGATCCTTTTATTGGACTAATTTTAATACATTTTTGACTAACTTTCAGAAAACAGGTAAATAAATGGGGGCGGGATGTAGGTGGGGCATGGGTGGGACCAGGGCATGGTAGGACTAGGGGGTCCAGTGTATTTGTGTACCTAGGGGCCCTTGAAGAATTAATCCTGCCCTGCTCGTCATACAGCCTAGCATCCTTCTGGCAACAGCCACCACCTTGCGTCACTGTTTATTTGCCTCTCACCTCCCAGCACATACGGCTCCTTCCGATTACTAAACCCCAAATGCATTACTCTGCATTTCTTTACATCGAATTTAGTTGCCAGATATTAGACCATTCCTCTAACTTGTGCAGATCCTTTTTCATGGTTTCCACTCCCTCCTCGGTGTCTACTCTGTTACAAATCTTGGTATCATCCGCAAAAAGGCAAACCTTTCCTTCTAACCCTTCAGCAATGTCACTCACAAACATATTGACCAGGATCGGCCCCAGTACTGAACCCCGAGGGACTCTACTACTCACCTTTTCATTCTCTGAACAAATTAAATTAACCACCACCCTCTGGCGTCTGTCCGTCAACCAGTTTCTAATCCAGTTCACCACTTTGGGTCCTAACTTCAGCTCATCAAGTTTGTTCAAGAACCTCCAATGAGGAACCATGTTAATTAATGGCTTTGATGAAACCTAAGTAAATTATATCTAGCATACTGTATGTCCTTGATCTACCCAATCAAAAAAATTCAATCAGGTTTGTTTGGCACGATTTACCTTTAGTAAAGCCATGTTGCCTCGGATCCTGTAACCCATTAGATTCTAGGAAGTCATCTGTCCAACGAGTGAACAGCATGCATTCTTTGGGGATATCAAAATGGTGTGTTTTTAATTGCAAATACATAGCTCAGACAAAAAGAGTAGAATGAAATTGAGCATTAAATATATCACTGGAATAACTTATTAGGGAGATATTCACAATTCAGGTTTTTGCACCTACTTAATATCTGTTCTGATCCTTGTGAGACAGAATATTTGAGATGCTGCTGCTTGCTTCCTCTCCAAAATCTGAAACTGATCCCATATTTATATAATTTTATTTTTATTTTATTTTAAATCTTTATTAATTTTTCAAAGCCAACACAAGTGCAAAACAATATACATACCGTATTTGCCGGCGTATAAGACGACTGGGCGTATAAGACGACCCCCCAACTTTTACAGTTAAAATATAGAGTTTGTTATATACTTGCCATATAAGACTACCCCTTCTTCCGCACACCTTCTGCACAACAAATAAAACTTAAAAGAACATCAGAATTTATTTCAACAATAAACCCATGGGAGCTGCCATGCTATTTGTTTTCTAAACTGTTAACCAAACTGAAACTGTCAATGATAGAAGGAAGATAACACATAGAGGGAGAGAGCAAGTGCCGGGCAAGTCCCTAGCAAGTTTGCTGGCATGACAGTTTCCCTTTAAAAGCCTTCAAAAGCCTCCTGTTCGCCCCCGCAACTTCCTTAAGGGCTAGACTCCACACACGGCCGCATGTGCGAGAGACGTAGTAAAGAGAAAAGGGGTGGGGCCAGAGTGCCGCTGCTTCCCGCTGCGCAGGATGAAGGAGCTGGCACCCTTGTCACACTGATGTCCCGCCATGGCCCCGCTGATGTCCCGGCAGGTTTACTAGTACCGTAAGCACCGTAAGGAGGTAAGGAAGGAGATGTTAGGGCATGTAAAGTAAGGGCATGTAAACAGTACCCGGCGTATAAGACGACCCCCGACTTTGGGGAGGATTTTAAGGTACTGAAAAGTCGTCTTATACGCCGGCAAATACGGTACATACATATAATAATAATAATTATCATCATAATAAGCACTTATAATCAATCAATAACAATACAGAAAAATGAACCCCCATTTCCATCCAACTCTTCCATTAGGGAACAAAAACAAACCCTCCCACCCTTCCCTGGATGTGTGTGAGCTAAAACAACAGAAAATAAAGATAAAGGACAACTATAACAAAGCCACAAAAGATGTCAATGGACCCCAAACTAATTTTAAATAACTTATTGTGCCCCAGCATATCAGCATATATAATTTTCATACATGTACTAACATTCACTTGAGGAAGAATGCAAAATAATAGCAACTGTAGACATGACAGAAGGTACATACATCATATCAATAGAATAAGGCAGTACTTTAAGCCCAATACAGTCAGGAAATAAGTTGGTATACTGCAGAATCCTTCTAGTGCTGCTATATTCATGATTGTATGTTAATTGGTAAGAGATTAGTCAGAATTTTTTTTTTGCTGGATTGGGGAGGGGAGTCTGGAGGATGAAGGATGGAAAAATTTCTGAATGATGGGATTAAATATATGTTTAGCCAGGACACCTAGCAATGCCTTTGCAACAAATGATAACAGGGCTGTGTTGTAGGGCTTTGATTAAAGTGGAATACATTGTCATCTAGATGGTGTTTATTTTCTGTTTGAGTGGCTATGTTTTGTTGTTTACCCAGCTGCCCAGTTTCTTAGAGAACACACAGGAGACAGCTTTACAGATTTAATTTTGCTCTGCTTTTTCCCATCCCTTGTCAGCTATAGAAAGCATAGAATATGTGGGTAGGAGGAAGATAAACCAGATGAATTTTAGGAAAAGCTAATGCAGAGAAATAAAGGCAGGGCTGATGCTGACCTATGAGAAATATATCTAATCAGCCTGCAGAATGAGTCATCATTAAGCTAAAATCCAAAAACTGGAATAGAAGAGACTGAAGCAGTGCATCATTAAAATGACTGAATGCCAGGCTCAAGTGCTGCGATTAAATTTTGACCCGCAAGCATTGTTAACATTGGCAGTGACAGTTTTGTGGCAGTTCTGCCATAGATACGTGAGAACGGTTTAACTTTTTTATAGTCTGCATTTATTGAACTGAGCCCAAAGATTTGGTGCGTTGTCTGGGAAACGGAACACAGCCTAACAAATTTGGGGCATTGGCCTGTGTGCTGCAAAATCCCTGAGCTATTTAAATGGATGAATGTCTAGAGATGCAAGGCTTGTAATGTGTTTTTGTTGTTGTTTTTTTTTTTTTTAAATTCCTGATGCAAACAGGAACAGGTTGAAGGGAATAATCATCCAGGTGCCCTAGATATGTATTTCCTGTGCCTTATTTTTGTGTACCCATCAAATTTCACAGAACAGAGGCATGCATGTTAGAAAATAACAATTAGAAAAAATATGACCCTTTTACTAAGATGCACTGGGTAATTTCCCCATTTAAATGTGCTAATCGCACATAAACAATTTTTGCAGTATTTTTGTGAGGCATTTCATGTGTGGAGAGTAATCATGTCTGCTACAACCAGAGTGCTAACTGGTTAGTGTAGGGTTAACTTGGGAGCATTTGCCACTTCATAAACAGGAGGTAGTAAGTGCTCCTGCATTAGTGATTTTTGCCAGTCTCACGTGTATTAGGGCACGCTAAGCTCATTTTATACCACATTTTAGTAAAAGGGCCCCTACATTTCCTGGAAAATTTGGGGTTTTGATAGGGATGGGCAGCCAGAAAAGTTTCATTTCATGTCGCTTCCCTTGGAGGGGAGGGGGAGTGCCCAGCATCTGTCTATATTTAAAGGACAATTCTTGGTGCCTGCATTTATGTGCTCCTTGTGTGCAAAAATGTTTAGAATATTAGCATGTAACCTGCAAAAATGCCATCAATCACTTCCTCAGAGGGCTCCCTGGTTGTCCCATAGATCAAGAGGGGAGGAGTTTCCCTGCACTCCAGTTCAATCCAGGGGTATATGTACATAAACCCAAAAGGATCCCAAAAGGATAACACCAGTTTTTACAGCAGTGTTCTTCAACCGCTGGTCCGCAGAAATTTTCTGCTGGTCCGCGCAGGGCCAGCGAGATCAGGGGGAGCTCCGTTTTGCTTCCCAGCTCTCAATAGTTGACTGCAACAGCACCAATAGCGTCAGTGCAGCGATTCGCTTAGGCAGCCTTGGGTCCTTTGATGAGTTGCGCCACCTCTGAGGAAAGAGAAAGTTGCATCATCAGAGGTGGGCCGCGACTCGGCAAAAGCACCAAGGCTGCCTAAGTGAATTGCTGCGCTGACGCTGCTGGCACTGCTGCAGGCAAGTACTAAGGGGAGGAAGCCACTGTTGGAGGCTGGGAAGCTGCTGGATAAAGGGATAGCTTCTACTGGACCTGGAGGGAGGGAGAAGGAGAGATGCTGCTGAGAGGGGAGGAGGGAAAGGAAAGGGGAGAGAGTTACTGCTGGACAGGGAAGGAGGTAAAAAGGAAGGAGACAGCTGGCAGGGAGATTAGAGGAGGGGAAGAAGTCAGGGTGGAATGGAGAGATCAGATGAGGGAAAGGGGAGAGACAGAGGAATGAGAAAGTAGAGAGAGAGTGATGCTGGGAAGGGGGTCAGCAGAGAAATAAGGAAAGAGGGACAAAGATGCTAGATCTGGTGTAAGAGCGATAAAAATGAAGAGAGCAGAATGAATCATATAAAAAGTAGAGAGGGGGCACAGGCTGGATGGAAAGGGGAGAGGGGCATAGAAAGAAGGCAGATACCATATGGAAAGGGGAGAGGGCAGACAGTGGATGGAACGGGCAGATGCTGGATTGAAGAGACAGAGCGCAGATGCTGAAAGGAAAAGAGTAAAAAGAAGATGAAAGCAGAAACCAAAGACAACAAAAGGTAGAAAAAATAATTTTATTTCTATTTTGTGATTAGAATATATAAGATTTGAAATATGTATCCTGCTAGAACTGGTGTTACATAACTTGGGACTGCATAGCCCAGGCAGTGCTTCTTTAGCTTCCAGCTGGCTTAGGGCTCTCTCTGACCAGGGGTCAGTTGCCCTAGTTGCACTCCCCTAACACTATTCCTGTCACGTGTGACTGTGGTATTCTGTTAGCATGATATTTCTGTGTAGCATTCTGCAATAATTTGACTTATTCAGTTTTCTTGACAGTAGAGGGGATATATGTGAAGGGGAGAGGAGACAGGGGTTTTGTTGATCCTTGCTCAGTATTATTTGTATTTTTAAAATGACAATTGTACAGAATATTGTTTCTTTTTATACTTTAATAAAATACGTTCAATATAAATTCATAACTATTTGAGGCTTGTGTGGATGGGATCAGATGGTTTGCGGGGATCGAGCTCGCTTGGACTGGGCGGAGATGTTTTTTTAAAATTTCAGTCTTATTGTTTGCCAGTCCACAAAATCATCCTTTTATTTCTGCCGGTCCATAGGTGTAAACTGTTTTACACAATGTGCCCACAGGCGCTCTTAGTGGTGTGGAATATGTAGAACAATTACAATCATTGTTTATATATCACAAATACCTTAGCAAAGTTCATTGTGGTCTACAAATAATAAAAATGGAGCATCAACCAGAATAACAGATTAAATCAACATTAAAAGTTCTAAAAACAGTGAATTAGTTTAATGCATATTTAGTAAAAAGATGCATCTTCAATGCCCTTCTAAAAATGTTAATTAACCAAAGATGTAATATGAGCTGGTATTTGACTCCAAGATACCATTATACTATATAACATGATTTTTGTTCCTAGGCAGTAAGGCCTGGATTCCATAAATGGATCTGTTGTCGGTGGCTGCCATAAAACTGGCTACCGATCACGTGTCAATCACGTGACAGTGCCGTTTAGCGAATCGCACCTCTGGGAAAAGTAGGTGCTGGAAATATAGGCTAGGGTTTTTAAGGCCTACATATCTGGTGCCTACCTTTGACATGAATCACACCTACATAGGTGCCTAATGCTACTTCCAGCATTAGTGTTTCTTAGAAGCCGCTGAACACTACAGATAGGAGCATTTAATGATCCAGACCCCATGCCTTGACAAAGATAGGCGAAACGCGTCGGCAGGGGAGCAATATATGCTGACCGCTAGAGAAAGCAATGCAATACATTTAATAGAAAAAAAGAAAAAAAGAAGTTAAAAAGAAATAACAGAAAAAAGCTGTTATTATCTTATTTATATAATAATTATTTAAATGACTATTCACAAAGCCATAGGGGATGAATGAAGATCTTAAGAATCTTTTGAAGTTTGTCTTCAAAGGTCTTTCTGACACCCCATAAAACAGTACATTCTTCATTCACTGAAAAAATTTTGTATTTGACTTCCAGCATTAGCCTTGGCTACAGTGGCATTAGGTGCTATAAAGTGCTGTTTTTTTAGGTGTCTCTTTTAAGTCCTCTTTTAAGCGGCATTTTTAAGTTAACTTAGGCATTGGTAGGGCATCTACCGGTATCTAAGTTAAAGCGCCGTTTAGATAATATGGGCCTAAGTGTAATTCCCTAATTGCTCATGCCTAAAAAGTATAGAAAATGTCTATTATTTCGCTTGTAACCAGGAAAGTCAAGTTTTGCAATTTACCTATTTAAAATGTGAAAACACCAAATTTTCATCTTCTCATTATTATAAAAAGCAGCGTATGAATCACAATTAACATGTACTGTATTCATATTGATGTTAAGATGATCACAGATTTGCAATTATATTTTAAGTCACTTTCACAAATCAGCCCCTAGGTATAGGGCTCCTTTTACAAATTGGATTGGATTCAGGCCCTTGAGGACCGGAGTTGCCCATGTCTGCTATAGATACTTATTTTGTACCTGGGGCAACGGAGATATAAATGACGCCCAGAATCACAAGGAGCTGCAATGAGAATTGAATCTGGTTCCCTTGATTTCTCAGGCCACTACTCAGGAGTGGTTAGAGCTGCTCCCCCACTCTGAGGTTGTGAGTCTAATCCCAGCCAGGTACCACAGTTAGATCGTGAGACTGCTGGGACACACAGAAAAAACTTGAGTGCTTGATTACCGTTCAATGTACTGTAAACCGCTTTGGGTGAATCTTTTTTCATGAACATCCAGTTAATAAATCCCAATAATAAACAGGTACAACATGTGCCTATGTTACCTTTGGATGGATGGATTATGTCACTCAGTTGGCTACTGACCCCTTGCAACAAACAGTGAGGAATCCATCCTGTGATGTTTTGCAGCAAAGCACTGGCGTAGCGAGAGTGAGAGGCATCTGGGGTGGAAGTGTCCTTCCCTTGCCCTCGTCTATGCTTCCCCCCGCTCCTTCCCTGTTCCCTCTGCCGTGTGAGTGCCCCCCTTCCCCCATACCTCCAATTGTTCACTGCTGCAAATAACAACCTTAGCATGCTCCTTGAGTCCCCGGCAGCTCTCTCACTGATGTCACTTCCTATGTGCGGCCCAGGAAGTGATGTCAGCAAGAGAGCTGATGCAGTTGTGAAGAACATGCTAAAGTTGTTGCTTGTGACGGTGGGGGAGTGGGGCACGTGCGTGGCGAGGGGAGGAGTGGGAGGAGGTGGAGGGGTGCCAGCACCCCCACCAACATGGCACCCAGAGCAAACTGCCCCTTCCCCTTAGTACACCACTGCACTAGAGTACAGGAGTGGTTTTCTCTCCGCTGTCGCCAATCTTGTTTAATGTATATATGACTTCTCTGAAAAAATTTTGCCTTTCATTAGCAGAGACTATATATACCCATGCAGACGATATTTTCATTTTATTAGAAGTTGATCCTGATCTTAACAACCTGGTCCCTAGTATAGACTGCTGCATTTCTAAACTTCAACTGTGGGCTTTGTCTATTCAAATGAAACTGAACGCTGCCAAAACCAAATTGCTTTGGATTGGGCCAAAATTAGAAAACCTCCCTTCCATTGTTACATTAAAAACAGGTATAGCATTACATATAGATTTTTCATCTAGAGTCTTGGGTGTCATCTTGGACTCATCACTTACATTTCATGAACAGATAAATTCCTTGACAAAAAAGTGTTTTTTTTAGTCTGCGCATGTTGAGGAAGGTCAGATCACTATTCCATCAAGAACATTTCTCAGTGTTGGTACAATCCACTGTGCTTTCTCAGCTAGATTATTGTAACTCAGTTTATCTGGGCATTAAGCAGAGCAGTCTAAAATGGCTTCCGTTAATACAGAATACTGCAGCTAAGCTCATTTTTGGGAAACAAAAGTATCATATCATGTTTCTCCTTTGTTGATAAAGCTTCACTGGCTCCCAGTTCGCTTTAGGATCCAGTTTAAATGCACATGCATAATCTTCAAGTTTCAAGTTTAATAAAATTTTGATTTGATCGCAAAATCTTACTTCATTTCGATTTACAAAAAGTGTTGCAAATTAGGATGACATAAAAACGAATAACATTTTACTTAGACAATGATTTACACAACTATATACCAACCAAACACAAGGAAAAAATAAAATGGATTACATACAATTTATAAAGTAGATCAAACAGGGTAGAATTTTGAAACAAAAGGATGGGAAAAAGATTACCTGATCAATTTTACTTATAGCTCTTTCTAAAGAAAAGAAAGTCTAAGGGGAGTTTAAAATGCATATAGCTTAGTTAAAAGCTTCCTTATAAAGCCAACTTTTTAATAGGTTTTTAAATTTACCAAGTAATTTTTTATCCCTTATATTAGCTTCTCTATGGAATATTTGATCCTTTTGTCCCCTTATGTTGGAATACCCTAGATAGGTTCCTAAAAGATAAGGGGATTGAGGGGTACAGATAGAAGTAGAGGTAGGTTATAGGATTAGACAGAAACCACTTCACAGGTCTCGGACCTGATGGGCCGCCGTGGGAGCGGGCCACTGGGCACGATGGACCTCTGGTCTGACCCAGTGGAGGCAACTTCTTATGTTCTTATGACTTTGCCATTTGAGAAACACACAAAGATATAAGTTAGCCTTCCCTTCCTTTAAGGGAATTAAAGCTGCTGGGAAGCTCAGTCGATCTTTTGTTTTCAAGTTTGTAGAGATCTGGAATGAACTTCCTGACTCCATTAGGCTTTTAGGCCAGCTGCAATTATTTTGTAAATTCCTGAAAACTTTGTTCTCACAATTTTTAAATGGTTTAACTACAGCTTCAATGAAATGATAATGTAGTTTTTCTTCTGCACTTTAGTTTTTCCTTCGCCTATGTTTTTTGCTATGTACTCTAGTCTTAATAATATGTGAACTGAGTCGAGTTCCACTGGGAGATGACCCAGTATATAAACCAAAGACTAGATTAGATTATCCTGTGCAGTGTGTAGCTCCACTATTTTGAGGCTTTCCAACATAAAGCCCCTTAGACTACAGCACCTTGTATTCCCAGATGGTTTCTGATCCAGGTGCTAACCAGGCCTGACCCTACTTAGCTTCCGATAAGAGTGGGCCTACCCAGGGCAGCCAAGCTTTAAGTATATGCTACCTTTAGGTAAAGGAAAATCCAAAACAGAATCTAAAATGTTTTGGCCGTACATATTCCCAGTCCTTTCAATTAGTTTAATTATTAAAATGTGGTTTTGGCTACATCTCCACTCAGTTTTTTTCATTCACCAGTCTAATATATATGAGTGACAGTATGTTCCATTGAAAGACTAACATCTGCCGTATAACTTTCTGACATGCAAAGAGATAATTACTTTTGCTGTTTTTGCATATTCAGGGAATAGGTCAGTATGATTTGTTTGGCAAAACATTTTCCTTGTTACAGACCATAATTGGCACTTTTGTATTTATTATGCATATATGGAGCAAGTTCCCTTTGTGTATAACTGCTAGCAGTTAAGAAGTGCACCGTAAGGGAATTATTTACTATGAAAGAAAATCACTGCCTCTTTACGCTTTGAGGACTGGTTGCATTCCTGCAGAATACTCTTCCATTTTTGGATGTGGCTCATAAAGCAAGTGTGTGTGCTGTACAAAATACACTTTAGCTCTTATTCCACCAGCACAGCTTCAGCTTGTACAAATTGTGAGTTAATTAACATTAACTCTGCTAAAAAGCTCTACAAATGCAATAAGCTGAAAAGCCAGGCTACACTGGAATGCTTAAGATCTGCACAAATAGGGAAACGGCAGCAATCCCAGTGGATTAAAGCTGTGAAAGTCGTTTTCAGGAGGACAGGGCCGTTCTACGGATTGGTCTAGATTAGAATTACAGAATTTTTACCAATATTTCCTAGTCTTCTCCTAACCAGTCTGGGGTTCAGGATGGCCAAAATGAATCTAGATATGACAGATCTGCATTAGAGAATGACACGATGACTGTTACTTGCGGGATGTGGACGGGGACCAAGCTTGCGGGGACGGGACATAGACCGAACTTGCGGGGATGGGACGGGGATGAGCTCACGGGGACAGGGCAGAGACATGGACAAATTTTTCCCCCGTATCATTCTCTAATCTGCATACAGTGGAGGTAGTGCACATTAATATGCAGGTGACAGATCCAGTGGGGTAGCAAGAGTGAGCGGTGCCTGGGGTGGTGGCACCCCCTTACCCGCCCCCTGCCGCAGGCGTCCCTTCCCCATACCTTTTTAACTTCGGTGCGAGCAGCCACCAACTTCCTGCCCACATCAGCTTCGGTGCTCTTTCTGACGCCACTTCCTAGGTGCGGGTCCCGGAAGTGACGTCAGAGAGAGCGCCGAAGCTGACAGGGGAAGCCAGCTGGTGGCTGCTCGCGCTGCACCAAAGTTAAAAAGGTACTTGGGAGGGGAATGGAAGGGGCATGTGCACCACAGAGAGAGGAGTGGGAAGGGGAGGAGGAAGGGAGCCGGTGCCCTGAGGAAAATGGCACCTGGGGCGGACTGACCCCTCACCCCCCCTTTACTGTGCCACTGGCTTGATATTTATACACTACCTCCATTGTTTGTACTTCTTTCTCACCCATATTCATTGTGAAGATCCTGAAAATCTGATCACAAACCAGGTGTGTCCTAAGACTCATGTCAATCAAAACTGTTCTGGTTTTGTCTTGTTGCACAAATAGAGATGGAGGTTTTCTTTTCTGAACATTCCAGGTCTCGTGAGGTTGAAGGGGATGTTACCTGTGTATGCAGAGAACTTCTCATGCCCCGGTGCATTGGCCACTGTGAGCCAAAGATACAGAGAGCTGCAGCCAGTACGATTCCCCAGTGAAATGTGAAAGGAGGCAGAGAGACTACAACAACGAGGCTGGCAGGGTTTATCAGGTCCTGCCAGCCCAAGAAGCAAGACTGCCCTGGGACCACAGCAGCAAGGCTGATGGAGTTTCCCAAGCCTTAGAGGCTGAAAACTAAACATGATAGAAAAAGAGTTGGACTGGCAAGGATCCTGTGGCCCTGTGATGCTTCTCCCCACTTCTTTGCTTCCTCTCTGTTAGTTTATTATGTTTGCGGTACATAGGCAAAGAGGAAATATGTATATTCCATACTAAACCTCATTCCCCAAGTTTAAGAAAATAAGAAGAGAAACCCTACTCACAGCTCAGAGCAAGTGGACATGTTTGATGCACAATCTTGATATCATCAATATGTACCTAGATGGCAGATTGTCACTTACCTGACCATACTAGGGATTGAACCGACCACCTTGAGAACATAACATAACATAACATCGTACTTCTTGACCGCGTAACTGTAAGTTCTACGCAGTTTACAAAAGATTATAAACTAAAGATAATTTAATGATGGCAGGAAAATTATTTGACCAAGTATTTTGAAAAAAGATGTTTTCAATTGGGTTCTGAAATGTTTATAAGATCAAGCTCCAAGTAATAACAATCTAAACGCTATCGTGGGAAGCCACTTGGAATGTAAGAGTTTGGTCAAGAAATTTCTTGCTTTTACAGCCCTGTACTGGTGGAAAAGTAAACAGGGCATGAGATCTTCTACTATATTTATATGCTGCTAAGGAAAATATATTAGCCATGTAAAATGGAGCGGTACCATACATAACCTTAAAGCAGAAACAACCGAACTTGAACAGGACACGAGCCTCCATTGGAAGCCAATGCAACTCGCGATAAAATGGAGTTACATGGTCATACTTTTTAAGACCGTAGATCATTCTAACCGCCGTGGTCTGAATCAATGTAAGTCTGACCATATCTTTCTTGGGAATTGTTAAGTAAACAATGTTACAATAGTCCAAAAGATTCAATAATAAAGATTGTACCAAAAGTTTAAAAGCAGAAAACTCAAAATACGGTCTAATGGTACGCAATTTCTATAACGTAGTAGTAACCCTTATGTATCACAGCATCTGGAAGGAGTACCTTTAACCACTGAGCTGCAGGAAATTCCTTTTAGGCAGGGGTTCCTGCCATGTGAAATGATACCTTAGGACAGGGGTCTCAAAGCCCCTCCTTGAGAGCCGCAATCCAGTCGGGTTTTCAGGATTTCCCCAATGAATATGCATGAGATCTATGTGCATGCACTGCTTTCAATGCATATTCATTGGGGAAATCCTGAAAACCTGACTGGATTGCGGCCCTCAAGGAGGGACTTTGAGACCCCTGCCTTAGGAGATCATAGCCATCTCAGGTTAAAAATAAGTTTCACTCTGGACCCTGGAAACAACAGAGTGCAAATTTAAATGGCAAAGTCCACAGCCCATACTCTCTTATGAGACTAAAAAGAAGTTGTTAAGGTACTGGGGGGAGGGATTGTGTGGATTTGAACCCATGACCTGTGGAAGATGAAAGAAGTGCCTTGAACCACTGAACCACAGGGGTTTCCATTTAGGCAGGGGTTCCTATGATTTTTTTAGTGACATTCTGCCATCTAGGTGCATATTGATGATGTCACAATGATGTCAAGATTGTGCTTCAGAGACATGCAGCTTTTTCCGATGGGCGTCTAAGAAATTTTGGACACCTATTCTGTGAATTGCGCACAGCCTTTGGATGTCTAACTTCCAGTTATTGCTTGTTAAAGTTGTTAATTGTGCTTATTATTCAATCTATTTGGATGTCTAGTTGTTGGACGTTCACATTATGGACGCCTAACTTTAGGCGTCCTTTATAGAATTTGCCCCTTAGTGTCCTTGTTTTTCATTTGGGAAATCAGAACCATAACTGTGAATGCAATATGGCAAACCCAGGACCGTACTGGACTCTGGGTTTAGCCTTATCATCTAAATCGCTTTACTTTTGTAGCAGATTTCATTACTCCAACCATTCCATGGAGTTCAGCATCATTTCAGGATAGAAGTGGAAGAAAATCACTGAAGTAAATATTAAGTGGTAGTTTGAGCAATGAAAATGGCTGACTGCATAACTTCATGCACAAAGCATGTCAGCATAAAGTTTTCCTGCTATGTCTGCATTCAGCGTTGACTGCATAATGACCTCTCAAGCTCCTGGCTCCCCATTCTACCTCCTCCCTTGGCCTGGCTGCTGTAATTTAATCTCTGGGCAGCTGGCAGCAGAAACAAGGTGAGCCTAATCTAATCTAAACCTTAGGTTTGTATACCGCATCATCTCTACATTCGTAAAGCTCGACAAGCTTCGTAAGCCTGCTGCCCCCAGTCTGCCCTTGAAGCCACCTCTCTGCAGTGACTTCCTGTTCTTGCACAGGTGGGACCTGCAGATAGCTGGTTTCTGGGTCATTCTGGCAGCAGCAGACTTACATTATTTCTGCTGCTGGCTGCCTGAAGATTAATTTACAGTGGCCAGGTCCATGGAAGAGTTAGGGAGAAGGGAGGGGGGAGTCAGGAGAGCTAGCTAAACCCAGACAAACTCCCTCATTTAAAAAAAAAAGTTTGGGCACCTGGACATTTCTCTATAAAGAGGACATGTCCAGGTTTTCCCTGATGTCTGGTAACTCTAGCTAGGCTACACAGAGAAAAATACTGAATGTCCTTGCTGGCAGCTGATACTGAGCACATCAGTGCTTTTGAATGTTGACTCCATTGCCTGATGATCTGTATGAGATAAATTGGTGATCTCGATCTGGTGTCATTGGATAGGTATCCAGAACAATAAAATAATCCCCTTGAGCAAAGGCCAACTTAATATCAAGAAGATCCTTGCTTAGTAATGTCGGGGATATAGACTGCAAATCTCAAGTGCCCGTGGCCAGTTACCAGAACTAATCTTGGGTTACTTATCCTACATACGGGCTATCATTGATCAGAGTCTTTCCCCGCTATATGAGCATCTTTTGCATTTATTTGATTGCTATTAAAACAACTTATTGTTCTTAATGTTCAATAATGCTGTGTAATACTTAGCTCGGGTATTATGTATTGCCTGGCTTTACCGCGACGGGCACTTGAGATTTGCAGTCTGTATCCCTAACATTACTAAGCAAGGATCTGATTGATCTTAAATTGGCCTTTGCTCAAGGGACTTTAGTAGATATACTAGTGATTAGATAGGATTTATTATCAGTAAAATAAACCACAGCTGAACAGATGAGAATTACCTGCTCAGGTTTAGAGCTAGTCCATCAGGGTCGAGCTATATTGGCAGGACATTTCAGTGATTGTGAAGTTTGGTCACCCTCTGCCCATGCTTCCAGCTATCCTGTAGCTCATTTGAAATCACATTTTCTAATTTTCTTTCATGTTGAGCACCGTCTTCTCATTTATTAGATAAATTCATTAACACCAGACAGCCTCATCTTCTTTAACATGCAGGACCAAAGCCTGAAAGGCTGATATCTATTCTAAGAATGAAGAATCAAAGCAGTTATTCAGTGGAACAAATTGGAGTATCATTAGACTCACAGTCTAAATAAAATAATTTGTTTATTAGATGAAGAGTTGACCATTGCTAGGAATACTGATGGGTTAAATAAGCCTCATAGTTTTCAGGTGACCAGAGACTTCAAGGCCACTTTCCAGCTTCTGAGGCCCTTACCCAAATAATAATAATAAAGATAAGGCATGAAAACAAAGTAAGGCAATAAAAAATAAGATTGAGACAATAACCTGATTTTACAAAAGACATCTATGATAGAAGTCCTAAAAAGCAGCTATGTTATAAAGGCAACATAGCTGCTTATGTGCCTTTATAAAATGGACTCCCAAAGGCAGTCCCAGTAGAACAAAAATGCCAGCCAGCACTCAAATTGCACCTGCTTCAAAGAATGTGTAAATGTGCATGCGTAGCTCTGTGTGTACATGCCTATTTCATATGTTTGAAGTTTCTGTAACCCTTCCAAAAAATACTCTGATGTCTGGTCACTGAAAAACTGCTCCACTGCTGCAATCACTTCTGAATCATTCAAAAACTGTCACCCTTTCAAACTCTGTTTAAGGCAGTGGTTCTTAACCTGAGTTCGACCGAACCCCAGGGGTTCGGTGAGTCAGTCTCTCGGGTTCGGCGGAGGTCAAAACACACCTCCGACTCATATAGCGCTTCGGTCACGTTCAATCATCTATCAGTTATTCAGTGATTTTGATCAAGACTGATCGTGTACTCGGTTTCTTGATCTATCAATCTGTATACATCAATCAATTCCTTATATACATCAATCAATTCCTGATCAAAATTTGTGATTTAACTGATAGATGATTGAACGTGACCGAAGCGCTTATGATTCGTGATGATACGCCCCGCTTGTCCATAATTGGCTGCAGGTGATCACGCAACATCGCTTGGCCTATCTGTGCTGCAGGGGATTTGATGCGCACATTAGTCGAATTGTAACTGTTGTGATGGTACGTCGTATGATACCTATCTTAATATTTTAATCCCTTACTAACTATGTCGAGCAAAATACGAAAGTGGTCGGACGAATATGTACAATATGGATTCACATGTATAATGGAACGTGATGGGAGTCAGCATCCTAATTGCATGATTTGCAATGCCAAGTTGAGTAATTCTAGTCTAGCTCCGGCAAAACTAAAGGAATAAAGAAGGGTTCGGTGAACACGCATATGAAACTGATGAGGTTCAGTACCTCCAACAAGGTTAATAACCACTGGTTTAAGGTATGGAAACAGAAAATAGTCAAATGGAGCAAGATCTGTTGAGTAGGGTGGGATGGTCTATGTACTGGAACACCAACTGCATCAAAACATCCTTTGTTTGCCAGCCTTGTAAGCAGGTGCATTGTCTTGCGAAAAGAGAACTCGTTTCTGCTGCTTCCCTCTCCTTTTTTTCTTTCAATGCCTCTTTTAATCAGCCCAGCAAGTTACAGCAGTATTCTGTATTGTTTGGCCCCTTGGAAGACAGTCAGTCATTATAACACCTTCCTGATCCCAAAACATTGTGGTCATAACCTTTCCTGCTGACTTTTGGGTCTTGAATTTCCTGGTCCTGGGAGAACCTGAGTGACACCATTGCATGGACTGCTGTTTTGTCTCAGGATCATAGTGGTGTAACTATGTCTCATTAACAGTAACTAGTCGTTCCAAAACGTTGGTACCAATTCACTGAAAATGCTGCAAAATCAACTTGGAAGTGTCCACTCGACATCGTTTCTTGTCAGCATTCAAATTTTTTGGGCACCCACTTGGCTGACAGCGTCTGCATACCCAGCTGCTCGTGGATTATGCACCCAACACGTTCCTTGGATATCTGTAGTGTCTCAGCAATTGTTTTAGCTATGAGGGGGTCGCTAAAAAAAATGTTCCCAGCTCAACCATTCTCCATCGAGGGCTATACGCTTAGGGCTCCTTTTACTAAATTGCGCTAGCGGTTTTAGTGCACGCTTAGCATGCGCTGCATTGCCGCGCGCGCAAGACGCTAACACCAGCATCGAGCTGTTGTTTAGTTCTCAGCGCGTAGCGCAGGGTTAGTGTGCGAGGAAATACAGCGCGCGCTAAAAACGCTAGCGCAGCTTAGTAAAAGGAGCCCTTAGTCCAGTGATTTTTCCACTTTTTTCATTATGTCAGATTAATACAGAACAAAAAATGTGGAAAATTGCCGGACTAAGTATATAGCCATCGATGGAGACTGCCCGAATTTTGTTGATTGGGCTGAGAACTTTTCAGCAGCCCCTCAAACCGTGGCAAAATAATACTTAGAATTTAGTAAGTTGGTTGGGCTGAAAACCTTTCAGCACCCCCTCATATGTGCTATTCAGTATTCAATACATTTGACTCACTAGTCACATGGTTCTATTTATTATTTTTTTTTATTTTTTTTTTCACATGGTTCTATTTACGTCACCTAAAACAAATCAGTCCTGAAAAATCCACACTTAGCACTATTCTATAAATTGCATCTGGAGATAGGAGTGGTTTATGGAATATGCTTAGCACTCATCCTCACAACTAAAATTTAGATACAGTCATTTTTGCCAACTAGGCATAAATAGATAGAATGTGAGTCCGCCGGGACAGATAGAGAAAAATACTTGAGTATCTGAATGCAAACCGCGTGCGGCTATAAGTGGTATATAAATCTTAAAATTATTATTCTTTATTCTTATATACCGCCATACCCAGTGAGTTCTAGGCGGTTAAAAATGGCTATGCCTAAACTGTGTGCAGATTGTGTGTATTCTATAATAGTGTGCCTAACTTTTAAGAGCATAGCAAAACAACAAAAAGATTGTGAAACAGAAGATTGGATGTACCAGTTTGTAGTTTAATAAGCGTCCAAATAACTTAAAAACAATAATCATAAAAACAATCCACAAGGAGTGTATACAGTTACAAGTGACCCGCAGGACAGAAACCAAATAATGTATACAATAAAAATGACCCAACACGGTCTGTGTTTCGGCAAACTTTCTCAGGAGTCTTATAGGGTCCTTGGTTGTCTTAAATACAAAAACATAAAAGTCACAAAAAATACAAGTAGTTAAGAGGATACAAACAAGCAGCACAGCTCACAAGACCACAATGTAGTCATTTTTATTGTGTACATTATTTGGTTTCTATCCTGCGGGGTCAATACTCTTCAATCTGTCCCTGAGCACGGGAATAGTGCCCTTGGACTGGAAAACAGCTAACGTCGTTCCTCTGCACAAAAAGGGTTGTAGGACAGAGGCTACGAATTACAGACCGGTAAGTCTCACATCGGTAGTGAGTAAACTCATGGAAACACTCATCAAACGCAAATTAGACATGATACTAGACGAGGAGGAACTACGCGATCCCCACCAACATGGATTCACCAAGGGTAGGTCCTGTCAATCCAATCTCATTAGTTTCTTTGACTGGGTAACAAGGAAACTAGATATGGGAGAATCCCTGGACGTCGTGTACTTGGACTTCAGCAAAGCCTTTGATAGCGTCCCCCACCGCAGGCTATTGGGCAAGATGAAATCAATGGGATTAGGTGAAACATTTACAGCATGGGTCCACGATTGGCTGAGTGGAAGAACTCAGAGGGTGGTGGTTAATGGTACCATCTCTAAAACGACGGAAGTGACCAGTGGGGTGCCGCAGGGCTCAGTCTTGGGCCCGATCCTTTTCAACATATTCGTAAGAGACATGACTCAGGGGCTTCAAGGTAAAATAGCATTATTCGCCGATGATGCTAAACTATGTAACATTGTGGGTAACGGCAGTCTGTCCGACAGCATGACGCAAGACCTGGTTTTATTGGAACATTGGTCCTCGACCTGGCAGCTTAGCTTCAACGCTAACAAATGCAAGGTCATGCACCTGGGCAACAATAATCCGTGCAGAACGTACACATTAAATGGTAAAACCTTAGCAAGGACTACAGCAGAACGGGATTTGGGGGTGATCATCAGTGAAGACATGAAAACGGCCAATCAAGTAGAGAAGGCCTCATCCAGGGCTAGGCAAATGTTGGGTTGTATCCGGAGAAGCTTTGTTAGTCGGAAGCCCGACGTCCTAATGCCCTTGTACCGAACCATGGTGAGGCCTCATCTGGAGTACTGCGTACAATTCTGGAGGCCACATTACCAAAAAGATGTACTGAGAGTCGAGTCGGTACAGCGGATGGCCACCAGGATGGTCTCGGGGCTTAAAGATCTATCATACGAAGAAAGACTGAACGAATTGCAGCTATACTCTCTCGAAGAACGCAGGGAGAGAGGAGACATGATTGAGACGTTTAAGTATGTCACTGGTCGTATCGAGGGAGAAGATGATATTTTCCTTCTTAAAGGACCCTCCGCCACAAGAGGACACCCGCTGAAAATAAAGGGCGGGAAGTTTCATGGCGACACCAGGAAATACTTCTTCACCGAAAGAGTGGTTGACAGCTGGAACAAGCTCCCAGTGCAGGTGATCGAGGCCAGCAGCGTGTCGGATTTTAAGAACAGATGGGATGCTCATGTCGGATCTCTAGGAGGCAAAGGTCATCAGAGAGTGATTAAATAGGGGGGGTGGGTCAGCGGTGTGGGCAGACTCGATGGGCCTCGGCCTTTTTCTGCCGTCACTTTCTATGTTTCTATGTTTCTATGTATACACCCTTTGTGGATTGTTTTTATGATTATTGTTTTTAAGTTATTTGGATACTTATCAGTGGTGTAGTAAGGTTGAGCGGCGGCTGGGGCGGCGGCACCCCTTCCCGCCCTCTTCCCCGCCTCCCTTCCGAACACGTGCCTCCTTCCTTTTCACCATACCTTTTTCATTTCTCTGGCGTGAGCAGCATGCCCATGCCGGTGTCAATTCACCCTTTAATGTCACTTCCTAGGTGTGGGTCCCGGAAGTGATGTCAGAGAGAGAGAGCACCGATGCCAACACAGGCAGCAACCTCATGCTGGGGAAGTAAAAACAGGTATGGGGGAAGGCATGGCAAGGAGAGGAGCGGAGGAGGGGGGGCAGAGAGGAGGAGGGGTGCCGTACCGGTAGGAATACCGCTCCCAGCGTGGACCACCCCCTCCTCCCCGCACCCCCCCCTTACTATGTCACATGTTAAGTGTTTAACGCTCTTTAATAAAAGGGCCCCTATATTTTATTTATGTTTGGCAAGACTTTCTAATCTCAGCCCTTTAATTTTATACATAATGTTGATATGCAGTAGCTTCTTGAACCAAGATGTTATTTATGAGGCCAATCTCTAGTTCCCAGTTCTTATTGGCAACTTGCAGAATGCATAAGAACACTTTTGTGATTTATTCTTGGTATGGCATAAATAGAAAACACCCACTCTATTTTTTAATTTCCAGAGGGCAAGTAGATAATTGCTTTCATGGTTGGCAACAGTAATTCTCCATAATTCAGTACACTGGTGCTGCCACAGATGCTTCCTTGATTTTGTGTTCTATAGAGAAATGTTACCTGTTTTATAATCCTGTTTTCAGCTATGTATTGTTCATTATTTCAGGCAGCTTTTATAGCATTATTTTGCCCAATGAGAGTGGGGAGCATTTGAGTGATGCTTCCAGACTATATGGAAGTAATTTTTATGAAGAATGTTCATGCATAAAAGGGTATTTATAAATTACCCCAGGAGTCATGGCCCATAAAACACATAGGGCTTCTTTTATAAAGGTGCACTAGGGTTTTTAGCGCACGCACAAAATTACCATGTGCTATAGCGTGCGGTAGCTGAAAATCTACCACCTCCTAAAAAGGAGGCGGTAGTGGCTAGCGTGCTCGGGAATTTAACGCGCGCTATTGGAGGGTGTTTTCCCCTATAACAGACTCCGGAAGAGCGTTCCAGTTTTCCACCACTCTCTGGGTGAAGAAGAACTTTCTTACGTTCATATGGAATCTATCCCCTTTCAACTTTAGAGAGTGCCCTCTCGTTCTCCCTACCTTGGAGAGGGTGAACAACCTGTCCTTATCTACTAAGTCTATCCCCTTCAGTACCTTGAATGTTTCGATCATGTCCCCTCTCAATCTCCTCTGTTTGAGGGAAAAGAGGCCCAGTTTCTCTAATCTTTCGCTTTATGGCCGCTCCTCCAACCCCTTAACCATCTTAGTTGCTCTTCTCTGGACCCTTTCGAGTAGTACCGTGTCCTTCATCATGTACGGCGACCAGTGCTGTATGCAGTACTCCAGGTGAGGGCGCACCATTGCCCAGTACAGCAGCACGATAACCTTCTCCGATCTGTTCATGATCCCCTTCTTTATCATTCCTAGCATTCTGTTCGCCCTTTTCGCAGACACCGCACATTGTGTGGATGGCTTCATCGACTTGTCGATCAGAACTCCCAAGTCCCTTTCCTGGGAGGTCTCTCCAAGTACCGCCCTGGACATCCCATATTCGTGCATGAGATTTTTGTTACCGACATGCATCACTTTACATTTATCCATGTTGAACCTCATCTGCCATGTCAATGTCACGTTGCAGATCTTCGCAATCCCCCTGCGTCTTTACTACTCTGAATAGCTTCGTATCATTCGCAAATTTAATTGCCTCGCTCGTTGCACCTATGTACAGATCGTTTATAAAGATGTTGAAGAGCATGGGTCCAAGCACCGAGCCCTGTGGCACCCCACTAGTGATGCTCTTCCAGTCCGAGTATTGTCCATTTACCCCCCACTCTTTGTTTCCTATGCTCCAGCCAGTTTTTAATCCATGTGAGTATTTCACCCTCGATTCCATGTCTTGCAATTTTCTGAAGTAGTCATTCAAATGCCTTCTGAGAGTCCAGATATACAATGTCGACCGGGTCACCCTTGTCTCTCTGCCTGTTTACTCCCTTGAAGAAGTGCAGCAAGTTTGTCTGCCTTTGCTGAAACCATGCTGGCTGGTCCTCATCAGACTGTGTCCGTCAAGGTGATCAATGATGTGGTCCTTTATCAGTGCTTCTACCTCTTTTTCCCGGTACCAAGGTCAGACTCGCTAGTCTGTAGTTTCCTGTGTCTCCCCTTGAACCTTTTTTGAAGATTGTTGTAACATTCGCCACCTTCCAGTCCTCTGGAATCTTTCCCATTTTGATTAATAGATTGGCTATTAGTTGAAGCAGTTCAGCTATGGTCCCTTTCAGTTCCTTGATGACCCTCGGATGAATGCCATCCGGCCCCAGGGATTTATCGCTCTTAAGTCTATCAATCTGCCTGCATATTTCTTCTAGACTGACTTTTAACTCTGTCAGTTTCCCGTTTTCACTTCCAGCATATAGCCTGATGGGTTCCGGTATGCTGTGTATATCCTCTTTGGTAAATACAGATGCAAAAAACTTGTTCAGTCTTTCGGCGATTGCTTTGTCCTCCTTTAGCGCTCCCTTTATTCCTTGATCATCTAACGGTCCCACCACTTCCTTTGCAGGTCGTTTCCCTTTAATATATCGAAAGAATGCCTTAAAGTTTTTTGCCTCCTTGGCTATTTTTCCCTCGTAGTCTCTTTTGGCCCCTTGTACTGCCTTATGGCACCTGTGTTGATGTTTGTGCTTATTCCAGTTTTCGTCCATTTTTGATCTTTTCCATTCCTTAAACGAGTTGGGTTTTTTTTTGTCTCTGATCACTTCCTTAACCTCTACAGTGAGCTACACCGGTTCTTTATTCTTTTTCCTCTTTGATCCCTTGTTGATACATGGTATATATAGATTTTGCGCCTCAGTGACCGTATCCTTAAAAAGAGAGCAAGCTTGCTCCAGCGTCTTTATAGTGTTTATTCTCATCTTAATTTCCTTCCCCACCATGCGTCTCATCCCTTCGTAAATTTTCAACTTCCCTTTACTGGTGCTTAACATTGACTTCTAGGCAATCCACACCCAAACTCTGACACTAATCACCCCTACTCTTCAGGTAGGCACAGGTAGGCTCCTCGGTGTAGATGCCTTTATGGTGCCTACCAAGTTAGACGCCTACTCAAAAATTTTATTTTTTAAATTGGTTCAATTAACAGCATCAATTGAACCAATTAAAAATTAACCCCCCTCCCTCCTTTTACAAACACGCGGAAGAGGTTTTTAGCACCAGCTGGCGCGCTGAATGCTCTGCGCTGCTCTGACACTCATAGGAACTATATGACTATTGGAGCAGCACTGAGCATTCTGCGCACTGGCCAGCGCTATAATCCTCTTCTGCGCTTTTGTAAGGGGGGAATATGTTAGGCACCTAGTGCATAGCATGAACTGATACCTTTGCATAGAGTCGCATACTTTTACTGTGATGGTGGCTTTGTCATCTAGGCTCATCTAGTTATATCATTACTTATAAAAGCCCTGTCACTTCCTTTCTATTTAATTTCAATGCCTTTCGTGAATATCCATAGGATAATTTATCAAGTCAGCTGCTGAATGACAAAAGATGTAATGTAATTATGCTCTGTGGAATTAAAAACAACAACATACTGGTTCTTGACAAGTCATAATAGCAGTGAGATTAAATGGCATAGAAACAGATGTGTAGGCTATTATAATACTGTCATTCTATTACCCTAGAATTAAGGTTTGGTTTTGATGGTTGATGGTAAGTATCTCTCAAATTGCCCTGACTCATCCACTTGTCGGTATAATTTTCCATATCCTCAACACAGATTTTTAAGGGCTTCTCACACTTTCAACAAGTAGAATATCTGGCTTAGCATGGAATGTGCAATTGTAGTTTCAGAGTCACTGTATGAATATTGGCATCCTGCTTATTGGGAACTGTCAAATGAAAAAAGATGATCTCTATGATACATTCCATATAAATAGAGCAACCACAAAGAAATGTTCAAAATTAAACATTCAAAAAGAAAATTTAGGAATATCATTTTACAAGGGAATTTGTGGTTAAATAATCCAAAAGCAGCTTTTTGAAAAACTTCAAAGTTACAAGTGACCAAATCTTCTCCTTCCGTGCCCCCCACTCATTCCTCCACCCTCCACGCCACACTTGTGCCTTCCCCTCCCCCATAACTTGTTAAATTTTCAGCAGAACGTTGTACTATCATTGGCCTTCTTTCTGACATCACTTCCTGGCCCTGCGACCCAGAAGTGATTTCAGAGGGGAGCCAGGCCAGCGCGAGCAACAGGCCTGAGAAGTTGCTTGTGCTGGTGAAGATTTAAAGAAGTATGGAGAGAAAGGAAGGTGTGAGTGTGGCATGGGGGGCAGAGAGGTGCCGGTGCCCCCACCAAGATGACGCCTTGGGCGGTCC
Organism: Geotrypetes seraphini; assembly: GCF_902459505.1. Classification (NCBI taxonomy): domain Eukaryota; kingdom Metazoa; phylum Chordata; class Amphibia; order Gymnophiona; family Dermophiidae; genus Geotrypetes; species Geotrypetes seraphini. The sequence goes on along the minus strand of NC_047089.1, from coordinate 170,264,524 downwards.
CCCCCTCTGCTCCCTCCTTATTATGCCACTGTCTGGAAATATTGTTATGAGTCAACGCCTAAAATAACAACATACAGTAAACAGCCTTAAACCTATACCTTAAAATAATTAAAGCCAAGCAATTCCAAGATTACAAAGTAGTCAAATTTGAAAAGACAAGTCAAAAAAAAAAATAGGCTTTCAGACTTTTTTGAAATGCCAGGAAATCAAATCAAACGGATGGAATCTGGAACCGAGTTCCAAAGTGAAGGTCCAGCTACTTGGGACATATGTGATCGATTTACGACTTTAGTGACAGAACGAATTGTGATCTCAAAGAACGAGAGGGTATATCTGCAGAAGAGAAGCAATCGCCTTGGGCAATAGGTCATGTACAGATTTAAATACCAAAGTTAAAAACTTGAATTGTATTTACCATATACTACAATACTTTTCTGCTTGATAAGTATACGGGAACTCGCTGGAAAAGATCCAAAAGTTAGTGTAAAGGCTTTGCACTTCAGAGGGGTAATTTGGGCTCTTATGTACAGTCCACCAGATTCTATAAAGTTGTGTACACAGATTTCTGACTAGCGTGCAACTTTGGGTGCATAAGTTCTAGCATTGTGCTAGTTGCACATCCAGCGAAGGGCTCCTGTAATCATAGCTGCCTGTTTCCTTCAAATATTATGTTCCGCTGTTGAATTATATATAATAATAATAATAATTTTATTTTTCTATACCGCCATAGTCAGGCGACTTCTAGGCGGTTTACATTGTAAGAAGGCTGGACATTCAGCGAATAACAAAAGGTCTTAATACAGTACAATAAGTCAACTTACAATACCGTACCATGAGTCTAAATACAATACAATACAATACAATACAATGAGTCTAAATACAATACAATACAATGAGTCTAAGTACAATACCATACAATGGGTCTAAATACAAACAATAATCTAAGAGGGAAACTTACGTATTAATTGGAGTTCTATGGTTAGTGAGTACCTGAATACTTTAGTACTTACATGTTGATTGGGGTTCTATGGGTAGAGAATACCTGAATACATGAGAGGAGCTTCTTGAGAGGAAGAAAAAGGCGTTTACAGGGGGGAAGTCCTAGTGAGTGAGGGGACAGTTTTAGTCAATGAATGAATTTGGCGAACAGGGCGGTTTTAATCGATTTTCGGAATGCACTGTATGTCAGATTGGGTTCGTTTATGTAGTTTTTCAGCCAAACTTGCTGTCTGTTCGCTTGGAACTTAAAGGTTCTGTCCAGGAATGATTTGTACCTGCAGCCTGTAATCTTTGGGTATGCAAAGATGTTTTTGTTTCTGGTTGTTCGAGTGGGGTTGTGTAGGGTGAAGTGAGATTGTAGGTAAGAAGGTGCTAGTCCCCAGGCTTGTCTGAAACAGGTATGGTTCTTGGCATATGAAACATAGGACATCTTGGAACCCTGAAGAAGTGTTATTCGAAACACGGACCATGTCAGGTCCCAGTTTCTAACCAATAGGAACCATCCTTCAGAAAGCAAAGTTTTTATTGATTTTAAATAAAAGTTCCTGCATCCTGTACATCATTTCTGTACATCATCTCTTTGGTTTAACATTAGCACATAGTCATTAAACCATAAAATGGACAAGTGTCTTACCAAACTGTGCATATACCGCATTTGCCGGCGTATAAGACGACTGGGCGTATAAGACGACCCCCCAACTTTTACAGTTAAAATATAGAGTTTGTTATATACTCGCCGTATAAGACTACCCCTTCTTCCGATTCGCGACCCCCCCACCCCAAGCCGGCAAAAACAGCTTTGCACTGCAGGCCCAGCCGCCCAAGACGAGTCGGAGGCCCCTACCCGCCGCATCCTGCACGTGGGCAGACTCAGCACAAACGCTGCTGATGGCCCCAATCGACACGCTGACCTCCCCGCGCACGCTGACCATCTTCTCTCTGCCTGCACTTTCCCCGCGGCCCTCTTCGGCGACTCAGCAGGGGCAGCGATCAAGACAGGCTGCAAACGTCGGGACCTTCCCTCTCTGAGTCCCGCCTATTTTGTTTCAACTTCCTGTTTCCGCATAGGCGAGACTCACAGAGGGAATGACCGCTTGTCTTGATCGCCCGAGGCTGGGAGGAACAGAAGATTTCTGCAAACACCATCGGGGCAGAAAATTTAACGGGTCCATCTCGCCGGTCCTGTGCGGACCAGCGGTTGAAGAACTGTGATGTAAACAGTACCCGGCGTATAAGACGACCCCCGACTTTGGGGAGGATTTTAAGGTACTGAAAAGTCGTCTTATACGCCGGCAAATATGGTAACTGCTAATTAAAGCCAATTAGCATAAATTAGTTGGTGTTAATAACCGATTATGCACACTGATTTGTACACACAACATATGGCACTATATACAGAATTTGGGGACTAGAGAATGGCAATTTGGCTGCTCTAACTGGTTCGTGCAGAAATACCCACTCTCCGGACATGCCCCCTCAGAGATAAAAAAAATCAATTTTATTTTTAGTGCTCAAGTAAAGGATTAGGACTTGTATATCACCTTTTTGTAGTTTTACAACCATACTCAAAGTGATTTGCATACACTTCAAGCATTTTCCCTATCTGTCCCAATGGGCTTACAATCTATCTAATGTACCTGGGGCAGTGGAAGATTAAGTGACTTGCCCAGGGTCACAAGGAGCAGCGCAGGGCTTGAACCCACAGCCTCAGTGTGGTGTGGCTGCAGCTCTAACCACTATGCCACACTCTCCACACAAGTCAAATGTACTGTGGAAAGCAGCTTGGTAAAAGGGCCCCTTATAAAGTATTGAGCTAGAATGACTTCCAGCCCTTTCTTTTTTTCACTCCTGTGTTGAGAAATCATAAATTCAGATTAATCTCCTTCAAAGCAAATGTCTTGTTGAGTAAGATACCAAATGCATCCTATAATAGGGATCACAATTTGAAGCTTGATGTAAATGGGGAATATGAAAGATGTCATTTTATTGAATATTAGCTTTCGGTATCTTTTATTATTGTTAACAATGGGATCTATCTGGAATCCGTACAGAAGACTCATTTCAAGTACAACAAATTGCTTGATTGATTTTTTTTTTTTTTTTTAATATATTTTATTGAGCAAATCAAGAAAAAACAAAGAACACAACAAAAGGCAGCCGTGCCAAAAGAGCAATAATACACCACGGCAAACCCTAAGTACAAGGCATCAACTAAGAATACAACAGTCACACAGTGCCATAAAGAATCAAGTGCTCAAAAAAGATTTTACAAATATCACCCCAAAGATACCCAACCTACCCACCCAGCCCCCCTCCCATGTGGATGGCACAACAAAAAGAAAGATGTCAGAAAAAACACAGGTATGTATGAGTGAGTGAGGAAACAAGCAACAAGCGCCAGAGAGCAGAATAGAATAGAAAGAAAGAGGTGCAGTCCCCCATATCCTATGAGTTAAGCAGTAAACTCCTAGAACGGTGCGGCAAAGCCGTCCAATAAGCCTCCCAAATCTCCTGAAAACGATCCCAACTACGGGGAACCCTACCGGACACAGCCCGGCGCTCCAGCAAGGCCAATTCAAAGAGTGAACGTTGCAATTGTACCACCGTTGGGATAGCCTGCTCCCGCCAGCACACTAAAATCGCCCGTTTGGCCAGTAAGAAAGCTTTCTGGACAAACAAACGGTTCCTCCGGGCAGAGATCCCATCCCATCCAGTACATAAAAAAGAGCAATCAAAGGAGAACAAGCTGGCAAATTCGGCAGGAACGAACGAAGATAAGACCAAACCCGAGACCAAAACCGCTGTATACAACAGCATGTCCAAAACATATGCCCCAACGTGGCTCCAGGAGAGGCACACTTAGGGCAAGTATCCCTGTCAGCGAAGCCCGCTCGAAAGGCTCGGACTGGTAAAATGAAAGCTCTATGCAACAACTTATATTCCTGCTCCCGATGAATCATACTCCAAGAAACAGCCGCAATGCTGCCAAAACCATGGGAAAGCACATCCGGCGAGATGTCACTCTGCAAGTCCTGGCTCCAGGCGCGTGCCAAGTGACCAGTCTGAGTATCAGGACACAAGGTCAGTAAGGTCGAGATATAATAGCTCAGCTTAGGGGCCACCGGTTCCCATAAAGCCAGACACCGACCCAAGCGATCAGCACTGTGAGCTGTCACCCCCAATGTGTCTAGGCCAGAGATATAATGACGCACCTGAAAGTACCCGAACATATCAACAGTGTCAAGGTCGTATAAGGACTGAAGTTCCGAGGGGGTAAGCAGGCGCCCCTGCTCATGTAGAAGGTCCCCCACTCTTTTAATGCCCCGGGCATACCAAATACTAAAAGTGCGAGTCTCCGAACCCGGAGTAAAGTCCAGATTTCCTACCAAAGGAAGAAACGGTGTCTCACTAAAGTTCAAAGAAAACTTCCTACACAAGAGTTTCCATCCCCAGCGCATATAGGCCCAAACAACATGAGTCCGTATAGGCAGGGGCAAACGGATAGAAGGAGCATGAAGGACATACAACCCCGCCACCGGTCCCAACAAATCCTTTTCTAGTGGATAATTTAGGGCAACCGAACTTTCAAGACACCAATCACGGAGAACCCTCAGCCCACAGGCCAAATTATAAAGCTGAAGATCAAGCAGACCAAATCCACCCATAGAGAGAGGTAACATTAACACATGAAGTGGTAGGCGAGGCCTTCTGCCACCCCACAAAAAGGTCCGCAACGCTTTATACAAAACATCCAAATCCCTACGTTTCAGCCATAAGGGTAAGGTCTGTAGAAGATACAACCATCGAGGCACCAGCCTCATATTATACAAATAGATACGCCCGGGCAAAGAGAGAGGGAGTGCACCCCAAAGATGTAGGAGCTCAACCGTTTTTTTAAGTAAGGGCCCCACATTAGCCTCATACAACTGATTCAGAGCTGAAGGTACATAGACCCCTAAATATTTAACCTGGAGAGGTGTCGCTCTCAGTGGAAAAAAAGGCCACACCGCATCGATATCAAGATGTAAAGCCATAGCCTCCGATTTAGAGTCATTAAGCTTCAATCCAGAGAGCTCCCCAAAACTATGAAAGAGATCCAATAGAGCCTTCTTCGGGTCCATAAGGATAACCATAATGTCGTCAGCAAAAGCCATGCAGCGGATCGACGAGCCGCCCACCGCCACCCCTGAGAGATCCGGATGATGCCGAAGCTGGATCAATAAAGGCTCCAAAAACAAGATGTATAAAAGTGGGGACAACGGGCAACCCTGCCTAGTCCCCCTCTCCAGTCGAAATACTGAGGAGGGACAACCATTAACTAGCACCGCTGCCGCCGGGTTGGAATACAAGGTTTGTAAGGCCTGCATGAAGAACCCCGAGATCCCATATCTAGCCAATAACGGAAAAAGAAAGGCCCATTCGACCCGATCAAATGCCTTCTCCGAGTCAAAACTAATGACCAGAGAAGGAATTTGATGGTAGTCACAATATGCCATAGCCAACAAAAGTTTGCGTACATTATGTCCCGCCTGCCTGCCCGACACAAAACCGACCTGATCCTCCTGTATCAAGGTGGGTAAATAAGGAGCCAGGCGGTCCGCTAACAATTTGGCCAGTATTTTTAAGTCCACATTAATAAGGGAAATAGGGCGGTAGGACTCGACCAGGCTATGGTCCTTTCCCGGCTTAGGCAGAACTGTAATAAGAGCCTGATTAGCCAGCTCGGGAAAGGAGCCATGTTCAATGGCCTGATTAAAATAGCGACAAAGTGGGTCCACAATGTAGCCACTAAGAAGCCTGAAAAATTCACCACTGAACCCATCGGGTCCCGGAGACTTACCCAGGGGAAGCCTCTTCACAACACCAAGAACCTCTTCCCGAGAAATAGGGAGATTCAAAACCTCACTAGCGGCAGCCGGCAAGATGGGTAATGTCAGAGAATCAAGGAAGTCCTCAATCAACTGAGCCTTATCCACGACCTCTGCCGTGTATAGTGTTTGATAATATTGAACAAAAAGGGCCTCCAGCTGCGATTGCTGAGTCACAAGCTGTCCCGGAGCAAAGTGCAGGGAAGAGATCAAAGTAGGACCTCTCCAACCCTCAGTCAAATTGGCAAGCATTCGGCCAGGCCTATTACCAAACCTATGAAATTTATATTTGGAATGAAATAAAGAATTACGCGCCCGCTCATGCAATAAGGTATTGAAAGCCGTCTGGGCAGTATAAAAGTCATGCCGATGTTGTGCGGTGGGAGAACGAATAAACAACTGATGGCTGATTTTAACCCTCCGTTCCAAATCCAAAATCTTAGAAGCTAAAATCTTACGCTTACGGGAGCTATATTCTATAATGGCCCCCCGCAACACCACCTTAGCCATACTCCAAAAAAGGTCCCCATCCTCCACTTGCTCCCCATTGAATGAAACAAAATCTCTCCAGGACTTGATGAGAAAGGAGGAAAAATCGGGATCATGATAGAGAGCTGCAGGAAATCTCCATCTATATCCACCCCCCGAGTCCCCTCCCCAGCAGCAGGTCAAGCCATATCGGAGCATGGTCCGAAATAGCCAAGGCCCCAATAGACGCCCCAGAGACACAGTGAAAAGAAGAACGGGAAAGGAGAGTATAGTCAATCCTAGCAGATGTGTGATGTACCTTAGAAATATGAGTGAAATCACGGTCCCCAGGATGTAGAGTACGCCACACATCCACCAGATCCAGGGTCTGTATAAAAGACTGCAGTCCATTATCAGATCTAGGGGAAGTGCGTGAAGACCCTCCAGAACAATCCAGACTGGAGTCAAGTACAGAATTAAAGTCCCCCAAAAGAACCAGAGGAGCAGAGAACTGAGATTGTAAAGGGAGAAGAGTACCCAAAAGCCTTTTGAAATAGGAACGCTGTGCCACATTAGGAGCATAGACAGAGGCTAGGAGTACCCGCTGTTGATGGAGCATACCCTGAACCAACACATAGCGTCCCTCTGGGTCAGAAATGACCTTGGTCATAGTAAAAGATACAGACTTTTGAATAAGAAGAGCCATCCCTGCCTTAGCTTTGGATGAGGAGGCATGATAACACTGACCAACCCACGAACGCTTGAGTTTAGCATGCTCAAGCGAAGAGAGTTTAGTCTCCTGTAAACCAGCAATGTCTGCCTGATGGCGGGCCAGACACTGAAGGATCTTTGCTCGTTTAACTGGGGAGTTTATCCCAGAAACATTCCATGAGACACAGCGAAGTCCCCTCTTAGCTCTCACGGGCCCCTGCGGAAAGGATTAGCAAGCAGAATAAACAAAAACTGCTGCCAGGGCGCCCAGCCCTCACCCCAGCAGACACACTACAAACACTCACTCACCCAAGAATCAAACACATCCACATCCCCCCCACAGACCCGCACCCCCAACCTTCCCAACCTCCCCCCTCCCCCCACCCACCCCCCCTGAGTCAAATCACCATCCACTATGCCAAACAGATCGAGGGTGCCCCCATGCCAATAGCTCCCCCTCCCCCCCACATATGCAAACCCTGCATACTAGGAACCAAATAAACAGAACAGTGAAAAAACCAGAAACAGAACAGCAAATGCACAGGGTAACAGTAGGCAGACCTATGTTCCATGCCCAGGAATGCACAGGCTATGAAGATGCCAGTCTTGTGTCCCCTACACTCGTGTCCCCTATGCCACCCGTGAAACAGAAACTCCCAGGCAGTAGGAGGACAAGAGCTGGAAAACGAAGAACACACAGGCACAGTCCGCCGGGCAACTCAGGCCAAGCCATCCGGGGACGGGAACCACTGCAGCAATTGTGCCTGAGCCGCCTCACACGTGTCAAACACATGTGGCTGTCCCTGGTAAAGCACACGAAGCCTGGCCGGGAACTGTAGAGTAAAACGAACATCCCTGTCCATCAGCTTCTTGCAAACAGGAGAGAACCCTCTCCTGAGGGACGCCACCTTGACAGAATAATCCTGGAAAACAAGGATCCTCTGATTCTGGAACGTAAGATTTTTCTTCTTGCGGTAGGATTTCATAATCTGGTCTTTAATGGCAAAGTTAAGCAGGCGCAGGATGACAATGCGCGGTCGTGCAGCACCATCTACCTTCCTACCCAGCCAGTGGGCCCGCTCAATCCGCACAGGGCCTAAAGCAGCTGTATCCAAGAGCTCAGACGAAAGCCACTTCTCCAGGACAGTAGCCAAAGTAGCATCAGGCACCACTTCAGGTATGCCCACGAGGCGCAAGTTGTTCCAACGGGAATGGTTCTCCAGATCATCAATCTTGTCCATGCAAGCAGACACCTGGGCGCGCAGCGTAGCAAGCTCACATTGCACTGCATTCAGAGAGTCCTCTGCTGAGCTCACCCGCTGTTCCACCTCCGTCACTCTGCTGTTAAACGCATGCACTGCCGTGGACAAAGTCGCTAAGGTCTCTGTAACCGTGTCTAATCTCGTGCCCAACGCTGAGACCACTGCCGCTGTGATTTTGGACACCAGCGGTTCAGTAACAGGGTCAGAGCCCTCGGCCCTGCCTGCCATTTTTTCCTCTGCTGAAGCCTGGGCCTTCCCACGTGTCCCGTCCTTCTTAGCACTTTTGGTGGACATAACGTCTCCGTTTTTTCGGACAAACTTGTCCATAAAGGGAAGCAAGGTCACTCGCTCCAAATCGGGTCGCGAACCAAAGCAGAAAATAGTTCAAAATAAGCAGAGGGAAGGGAGAGCTACAGAGCTCAGGAAAAACACAGCTTCCCTGCTCACAGCATGGCACGCCCCCTTTGATTGATTTTTATTTTCCAGAATGAAATGAGTTAATGACTGTCTAAATGACAGTGAGTCTGTGGCTTAGATAAACCCTTATTTATTTGAATTTGGCTCATACTTTCTTCAGTTGTAGCTCAAGGCAAGCTCTGTTCAGGTACACTAGGAAGTGTTTACAATCTACTTTTGTACTTCAGGCAATGGAGAGTTAAATAATTTGTCCAAGGTCAAAAGGAGATGTGGTGAGATATGCGACTAAAATGGTTAAGGGGCTGGAGGAATTGCCGTACAGTGAGAGATTGGAGAAACTGGGCCTCTTCTCCTTTGAAAAGAGGCGACTGAGAGGAGACATGAACAAAACATTCAAAATTAGTGGATAAAGACAGACTGTTCACTCTCTCCAAGGTAGGGAGAATGAGAGGGCACTCTCTAAAGTTGAAAGGGGATAGATTCTGTACAAACGTAAGGAATTTCTTCTTCACCCAGAGAGTAGTGGAAAGCTGGATTGCTCTTCCGGAGTCTGTTACAGGGGAAAACACCCTCCAGGGTTTCAAGACAAAGTTGGACAAGTTCCTGCTAAACTGGAACGTATGCAGGTGAGGCTGGACTCATTTAGAGCACTGGTCTTTGACCTGAGGGCAGCCGCGTGAGCGGACTTCTGGGCAGGATGGACCACTGGTCTGACCCAGCAGCGGCATTTCTTATGTTCATATGATCTAGGCCTCCTTGCTTTTCTGCCTGCTGCTCTAACCATTAGGCTATTTTTCCACTCCTCCGTGAAACACTGTCCTGTTGAAATGTGTCCGTATAGGCAGTAGCATAGTCAGGGGGGGCAGGGGCAGTCAACCCTGGGCACTGTCTTGCTAGGGTCGCCGGCAATCCCCATTCCTCTCCTTGCTATGCACGAGCCTTGTCTTCTCCCGTATCATTTTTACTTCGTCAGCATAAGCAAGATTGCTGTCCTCATCGGCATCAGCGCTCTCTCCGAAGTCACTTCCGGGTCCTGCACCTAGGAAGTGACATCAAAGGGTGCGCTGCTTGGGTCAGAGAAGTTAAAAAGGTTTGGGGACCAAGAAGGGGTGTGCGGCGGGGTGGGGGTGAGGAAGAGGGCAGGGGAGGGGCGCAACCATCCCGGGCACCTCTCATCCTCACTAAGCCACTGAATATAGTATAGGTACATGCATGTTGCTTTTATGTCATTCTTTACCCAAAAGAACAGTATAAATCCTGCAATTTAGGGTTTTTTTCTCATTGTTATCACTAGTGTGCCCTATTGAACAAATACCCCCAGACTCTGTATGATGGCTAAAGTTGAGCAAGGAAAACTAGCTGTGCAGCCAAATTGCACACACAACTTAATTGTTTAATGAACCAACCAGCATCAAAGAAGGCTGGAGAGTTGTAAGAGGTTAAAAAGAATTCTCCTAGTGTCTTAAAACGCAGAACATTTGTGCTGAGACTTTGGTCATGTACTTGTATGTCAGCAGATCTTGTTCTAAAATACATAAGAAATGGACAGCCATGTTCTGAATTGGATATCCTTTCTAAAGTGCCGCTCTTAATATTCTTAACAGCGGGATCTGGATAGGCCCTCCTGTCCCCCTATATACTCCCCACTGGCCGCTATACAACAGCACTATGGTATAGGTCAGGGGTGTCCAATGTCGGTCCTCGAGGGCCGCAATCCAGTCGGGTTTTCAGGATTTCCCCAATGAATATGCATGAGATCTATTAGCATACAATGAAAGCAGTGCATGCAAATAAATCTCATGCATATTCATTGGGGAAATCCTGAAAACCCGACTGGATTGCGGCCCTCGAGGACCGACATTGGACACCCCTGGTATAGGTCATGGGTGGGCAACTCCGGTCCTCGAGGGCTGGAATCCAGTCGGGTTTTCAGGATTTTCCCAATGAATATGCATTGAAAGCAATGTATGCAATATTCATTGGGGAAATCCTGAAAACCCAACTGGATTCCAGCCCTCGAGGATCAGACTTGCCCACCCCTGGCATAGGTGAAGAGGGGATATAAAAAAAAGAGTGGCCTATGGGTGGCAACAACTGAGATTTAGCATAAGCATGCAAACGCTCTAGCAACAGACAGATACCAATTTTGCATATGTAGATTGCATCTTTCCATTTGGAGACCTTGATGAGAAATACACTTTTGGAGGGCTACATTTATGGCCAGCAAATAAGTTATACCAATATCTTTATGTATATTTTAAGCCAATTTATCCACAAAAGCTGGCCTCTTGAATACCTAAATTATCCATGAGCAGGTGTGGTGGAGGCGAATGGGTAGTATGCTAAAATTTTTGCACTGATTATATATGTAAATCAGAATAATAACACAGACAAAAAAACAAAAATCTTGATGCCTTGGTTTTTTAAAACCTGTTCCTGGGGTTATTTGGGGCTCAGATTCAGAAAATTGCATTGAATAGACCGCATCAGCACTAATTTCTTAGATATGGTTAAATTTATGGTTCTATTCTACCAAGATGAAAGAAGAGTACAAGGCTATCTCTTTCGTCTTGGAAAAGATAAATTACCAATAACATCAATGGGTGATTTGTGTAGACTTGAAGATGGTTAATTTTCTTCTTGATCAACAAAGTGGCTGCACAAAGTATCCTTGTTTTTTTTCCTTTTGGGATAGTAAGCCAAACATGAACATTGGGCAAAAAAAAATTGGCCTCCGAGGGAATATATGGTGATTGAAGGACAAAATGTAATCAATGAACCTGTGGTAGCATGAAATAGAATCATACTGCCACCACTACATATAAACTAGGCCTAATAAAACAATTTATAAAGGCTTTGAATAAAGAAGGTTCTTGCATTGAATTCATGGACTTAAAATGGAAAAACTGAAGGCGGCAATTTTTGATGGTCAACAGATCAGACAACTTATAAATGACCCCATTTCATAGCATCAATGAATGAAATCGAATCAAGTGAGGGGAAGGGAGGGAGGGAGGGAGATGCCCGGATCAAAGCGATCAGGAGGAAGGAGGGAGAGGGCTGCTGGACCGCATGTTCCCTCACTTAACTGCGGGGACAAGGCCATTCACTGCTCCATGGGACGGTGAATGGGCCTTGTCCCCGTACCTGCGGTGACCAGTTTTTTTTCCTCTCCATTTTGGCGGGTTAACCATGGCTACCCACGGGGAACAGTCACCATGTCATTCTCTAGCTACAGCCTCAGCACCCTGAGGTTGTGGGTTCAAAGCCATTTAGGCCAGGGTTTTCTTGGCCTAAATGTGCGCCTAAGGTAGGTACCTACCTGTACCTAATTTGATCCATACCCAAACTCAGCCCCAAATCTGCCACAATCATGCCTATTTGCTGATAGGTATCTCAGTGTAGACAAGTAAAATTTTTTAATTTGCCAATAGGCACCTAAAGGTGTCTATTGGCAAATAAATTTTTTAAAATTGTTTTTTAATGGTGTTTTCAATTATCAGCACCAATTAAGCTAATTTAAAAAAAAATTTACCCCCCCCCCCCCCTTTTACAAAACCAGGGCAAGAGGTTTTTAGCGCTTAGCTGCTCAAATGGTCATAGAGTTCCTATAAGCATTGGAGCAGCACAGAGCATTCAGTGCACCAGCCAATAATAAAAACCTCTTGCACGGTTTTGTGAAAAGGAGGGGGGGGGGTAAGTTATGCACCTAGATCGACTAGGTGCACCAATCTAGGCACATAACTGTAGGCATGTTTTACAGAATTAGGGCTGAAATACCTGTCACAATTATTTGCATCCAGGTCTCCAAGGTAACTAGAAAGGAAACAGTAGGGATGGACCAACGGGCTTTAGTGAAGGAGTAATATTGCTTCCTGCGCATCTTCAGCGATGTTGCTACTGGAGACTGCGGGCTCGATTGAGAAGTTAATCAACCACCATTATATGTGCCAATTAATTTTCAGAATGATCTGTATGTGTTACTGAGGCTAATCAAGTGTGATCATAAACGCCACTCAGAAACAAGGACTCCTGAAGCAGGCATCTGTTTTCCAAAATATGGCTCCATGTCGAGGCTACGAGTCTACAGTATTTTATTGTATTGGACCTCTGAATACACTTCTAATAAAGTCTTCTGGGAGAGTGTGGCATAGTGGTTAAAAGCTACAGCCTTAACACCCTGATGTGGGTTCAAATCCACGCTGTTCCTTGTGACCCTCCATTTGCCCCAGGTACATTAGATAGATTCTGAGCCCACTAGGACAGACAGGGAAAAATGCTTGAGTACCTGAATAAATTCATGTAAACCGTTCTGAGCTCCCATGGGAGAACGGTATAGAAAATTGAATAAATAAATAATATATATATTTTTTTACTCCTGGCTGCTGTTGTTCTTTGACTGAAGCCTGCGGGTCCATTCCTACTGTGTTTTCTCTCTTGGCCTAATTTGTAGGCTTTCCTCTTTCTCTTCACCTGCTGTTTGTCTCCAAGGTCTCCAAACAGGATTGGTTTCTAGCCTGACTAGAATGAAAATATAGACCATGTTGCAGAGACTGATCATATGGAAAGAACAGATGCATCGCCAGGATCTCTAGGCCTAGTGTCAAGAACCTCTAAATTATCCAAATCAGAGGTAACTCTCGTTGAAGCTCAGTGAACCACACTGAAAATAGGAAGTGTGAGAAGGACACAAAGCATCTCCTATAATAACCTGAGATAAATATGGAACAATGAAGATACATAAACAGCTGGGAGTTAACATCTGTTACTTCATAAAAGAAGAGCTACAGCTTTTTAATTTGAAAGGAATACCAGCAAATTCCCCTGCTCAGCTGGAGTTAACAGATTTATAAATAGTTGGAACCATGTAAAATATTTTTCAGAGTAAAGTGAGAAACTGTTATAAATGAAAGCAACTTATAACCAAGAATATGTCATGTGCACAGTAACGTGAAAATGGAAATATCACTGCTAAATAATGTCTGATCTGTATTGGCAAGTGACTTAACTATGCATATTTGGGATGTGCAGTAGGCAAACATTTTTGGTTCATTTTTAATTCATTTGGCCTTTCCCTACCCACATCCCAGTTTTCAGATGTTTATTTTATTTCACAAACTTGTTAAAACTTTTATTTTTTTAGTGTGCTTGAACATTTTGTCATATGCAAATTGACATAGAGCGGACATAGAGCGGCATTATAGAAAGGATGTACAGTTTATCAACATTTGCTCCTTTCTGAAGAAGGTATTGCCTTTGAAAGCTAATACAAAAATGTATTGTTAATCCAATTTAAAAGGTATATCAAAACTGTGAGTTTATAAATATTTGTAACTCTGCCCTTGTTCTTTTCTGTGTTTTGTTTTTCTGTTTATGATCTTTAAAAGTAGACTTCAGTGCTACAGCAGCAATCCGGGGAGGCTGCTTGCAGCTTATCCCAGAGCACTGTCTATGATTCTCTCCACCAAACAGGAAGTGAATCAACTTCCTGTCTGAAGGGAGAGAATCATAAAGACAGGCCAGGTTGCAAGTCATCTCCAAGGATTGCTGGTGAGGCACTAAAGTTATTTTTAGCAAGTACACTTCCCCTTCCGATTCTGCGGTTTCAGCATCTGCGGATTCAGTTATTTGCGATTTTTAAACAAAAAAAAACCATTTTAATTTTTGGACTATTTTAAGCCCTGTAAGCCCCCCCCCTCCCTTAAGCCTTACCTGGTGGTCTAGTGGTTTTTTGGGGCAGGAGCATGGGAAAATCGCTCCTGCCCCGAAAACCCGCTAGACCACAAAGTAAGGCATAAGGGGGGGGGGGCTTACAGGGTTTAAAATAGCCGGGGGGAAGCGGGGTTAGGGGCAGAATCGGACCAAATATTATTCGTGTTTTTATAATATTCGCGGGCCGGCTCTGCCCCTAACCCCCGTGGATACAGAGGGAGAAGTGTACTGCTACAGAGTAGTGCTGTCCGTCAGGAAAAAAAATTTGATTTGATTTGTTTCAATTTTGCCAATTGAATCTATTTTTCAATTTGATACAATTCGACTCACTTTCTATGATATAGCTTTTTTTGATGAGCATAGGACTGAGTTGATGTGAGCAAAAATTCTCTATTACATTACCCTAATGGCATTATATGCACTGTACATTATAAATCAAGAATTACAAATACAAATTAAAAAATGGAAAATAGGCTATTCTATTGACAGATCCTAGTCAAAAGAAAGTTTTGGTTTCTGACAGTTTGTCAAAAATGTATTAAAATTAGTCCAATGAAAATATATCATCTTAATTCTATTTTCTATTTCTATTGATTAACTTTTATAAACACAGTTACCATACAACTTTATCCTGAATTAAAAATAAAAAAATTTATTCTACCGTTGTTTCTGGCTATTTACTTCTCTGGTTTCTGCTTTCCTCCTAAAACAGCAGCGGCAAACTCAAACAGACTGGCTGCAGGTCCTTCCCATACATATCTGTGGCCGCCGGCTCTGATTCGGAAGAAGAAGTGACATCAGAGAGGATGGACTGGCAGCCGCAGGTACATACGGGAAGGTCCCACAGTCTGTCTGTTTCAGTTTGCCACTTATACTGCTGCTTCAGGAAAGCAGCAGCACTGGCAGAAACTCTGACCCCATTGGCTATGCAGCCTGAATTGGTAAGTACATAAAAAAAAAAAAAATTTGATTTAGCAAAACTGAATTGATTCAGATCAAGGATTGGACAACAGTACACATATTTATGCTGATGACATCTTATTAGTCTATAGACTATCACCTGCTAAGTTAGGTTTAGGTCCTCTTTTGGCTGGCTTTTAAACAGAATAGAAGAATGGCTAAATGAACAAAAATTGGTTCTAAATATGTCTAAGACCATAGCGTGTTGTATCTCAGGAGATAAAGCAACACCTCATCTAGATCTCTCTTTAAATAATTGTAGTATAAAACTAGTAAATAGCTTCAGGTATTTGGGGATTATAATTGACTGTCATCTAAATTTTCAGGAGCAGGTTTCAACCGTGGTTGCTAAAGGTTTTGGGGCATTAAGACAGCTTAGAGCCATTCAAGATTTCCTGGATGAGAAATCACTGCATACATTAATTCATGCCTTTGTATTATCAAAGTTAGGTTATGGTAATTTAGTATATGCAGGCATTGGGTCAGGATAGTTGAAGCGCTTGCAAAAAGTGCAGAATACTGCAATTTGATTATTAGGCCAGGCTTATATTCGTGATCACGTGACACCTTTGTATTTAAAATTCCATTGGCTACCAATGGAATTTAGGATTAAATTTAAGATCCTGATGTCGTTCCTCACATCTCGATGGCACATTTTGTGTCAAGTAGAGATTGTAGTATTTTCTTATTTAGTTCCGCAGTTATGGAATAACCTGCCCATAGATTTAAGAAAAGAAGAATCCTATATAAATGGGTTTTTTTGTAAATCTTTATTCATTTTAAAGCCAAAAATAAGTGCAACATATTATACAGTCATTTACACTTTAACACAGTGGTCTCAAACACGCGGCCCGGGGGGCCACATGCGGCCCGCCAGGTACTACCGTATTTTCGCGGATATAACGCGCACCATTGTAAAACGCGCACAGGGGTATAGCGCGCAGAAATCACGATGATATGTACAAAAACTTTTCTATACCGCGCTCAGGCATATAACGCGCATGCTGCCCGACTCTCCTCTGGCCACCCCGACTCTCCTTTCGCTCTCCCCGACTCTCATCTGGTTGCCCCGACTCACCCTGACTTTCGGTGCACTGCCCCGACTCTCCTCTGGTTGCCCCGACTCACCCTGACTTTCGGTGCACTGCCCCGACTCTCCTCTGGTTGCCCCGACTCACCCTGACTTTCGGTGCACTGCCCCGACTCTCCTCTGGTTGCCCCGACTCACCGTTCACCCGCCCTGACTTTCGGTGCACTGCCCCGCCTCTCCGTGCCTGTCCCCCTTGAAGTCCTGTCCCCCCTTGAAGGTCTGCCTGTCCCCCCTTGAAGGTCTGCCTGTCCCCCCTTGAAGTCCTGTCCCCATCCTGAAAGCCTGATGCCCCCCCTCGACGTCCGATTCTTCTCCCCCCTCGGCAGGACCACTCGCACCCCCACCCCGAAGGACCGCCGACTCCCCGACAATATTGGGCCAGGAGGGAGCCCAAATCCTCCTGGCCACGGCGACCCCCTAACCCCACCCCGCACTACATTACGGGCAGGAGGGATCCCAGGCCCTCCTGCCCTCGACGCAAACCCCCTCCCCCCAACGACCGCCCCCCCCCCCCAAGAACCTCCGCCCGTCCCCCAGCCGACCCGCGACCCCCCTGGCCGACCCCCACGACACCCCCACCCGCCTTCCCCGTACTTTGTGTAGTTGGGCCAGAAGGGAGCCCAAACCCTCCTGGCCACGGCGACCCCCTAACCCCACCCCGCACTACATTACGGGCAGGAGGGATCCCAGGCCCTCCTGCCCTCGACGCAAACCCCCCTCCCTCCAACGACCGCCCCCCCCCAAGAACCTCCGACCGACCCGCGACCCCCCTGGCCGACCCCCCCACCCCCCTTCCCCGTACCTTTGGAAGTTGGCCGGACAGACAGGAGCCAAACCCGCCTGTCCGGCAGGCAGCCAACGAAGGAATGAGGCCGGATTGGCCCATCCGTCCTAAAGCTCCGCCTACTGGTGGGGCCTAAGGCGCGTGGGCCAATCAGAATAGGCCCTGGAGCCTTAGGTCCCACCTGGGGGCGCGGCCTGAGACACATGGTCGGGTTTGGCCCATGTGCCTCAGGCCGCGCCCCCAGGTGGGACCTAAGGCTCCAGGGCCTATTCTGATTGGCCCACGCGCCTTAGGCCCCACCAGTAGGCGGAGCTTTAGGACGGATGGGCCAATCCGGCCTCATTCCTTCGTTGGCTGCCTGCCGGACAGGCGGGTTTGGCTCCCGTCTGTCCGGCCAACTTCCAAAGGTACGGGGAAGGGGGGTGGGGGGGTCGGCCAGGGGGGTCGCGGGTCGGTCGGAGGTTCTTGGGGGGGGGCGGTCGTTGGAGGGAGGGGGGTTTGCGTCGAGGGCAGGAGGGCCTGGGATCCCTCCTGCCCGTAATGTAGTGCGGGGTGGGGTTAGGGGGTCGCCGTGGCCAGGAGGGTTTGGGCTCCCTTCTGGCCCAACTACACAAAGTACGGGGAAGGCGGGTGGGGGTGTCGTGGGGGTCGGCCAGGGGGGTCGCGGGTCGGCTGGGGGACGGGCGGAGGTTCTTGGGGGGGGCGGTCGTTGGGGGGAGGGGGTTTGCGTCGAGGGCAGGAGGGCCTGGGATCCCTCCTGCCCGTAATGTAGTGCGGGGTGGGGTTAGGGGGTCGCCGTGGCCAGGAGGGTTTGGGCTCCCTCCTGGCCCGATATTGTTGGGGAGTCGGCGGTCTTTCGGGGTGAGGGTGCGAGTGGTCCTGCCGGGGGGGGGATGTATCGGACGTCGGGGAGTCGGCCGGGCAAGAGGGCTTGGGCTCCCTCTTGCTCCGATCGTGGATGCGGGTGCGGGTGGGAGCGCGTGCGAGCGGTCGTTCGGGGTGGGGGTGCGAGCGGTCCTGCTGGGGGGGTGAATCGGGCGTCGGGCGGGGTGGGAACTATGTTTTAAAACTTTTGTATACCGCGCTCAGGCATATAACGCGCGAGGGGTATGCGCGGTACGTAAAATCACGTATAACGCGCGCGTTATATCCGCGAAAATACGGTATTTTTAGGCCCTCGGTATGTTTATCATAATCACAAAAGTAAAATAAAACAGTTTCTTAATCATATGTCTTTTTAACCAGAAATGACAATATTATTATTAAGACTTAGCCAAAAGGAAAGATTTATAAACTATAAAGAGTTTTACCTCATGCAAAATTGTCATTTCTTTAATAAGACATTAACTATTTTTTTCAGAGGCCCTCCAAGTACTACAAATCCAAAATGTGGCCCTGCAAAGGGTTTGAGTTTGAGACCACCGTTTTAACAACACTTAAATTCAATCAGAATTATATTATATGACAAATATATATATCATCCCCCCCTTTCTACTTATCCAAAAATTTGCACTCAAAATTTAAAAAAAATCTTCCCACCTACCCTGGACCCAGGGAAGGCAGCAAGAGCAGGGCTTGGAAGGGGAGAGCAGGAGAGTCGGCACGCGTCAAAGTTTAAAAAAAAAAAAAATTTGGGTCTAGACACATGCACAGACCATCTACAGATGGTTTGCGCATGCTTTGGGATCGTAGACTTGCGATCCGTACCAGCAGATGGGGGCGTTCCTCCAATCACCCCCACGCTCCTAGTCAAATCATTGATATAAAAAAAAACCTCCCACCTTTCTCACCCTCAACTTTAGACTAAAAACTTTTATTTTCTCCTTTTTCAAATATTCGTTAGTTACTTCTTTTAAGCCTATCATGCAATAGCACCACTTCAGGTGCCTCAGGCCTCTCTCAATGAAGGAGCCCAAGGTGCCTGAGCCAATCAGGGTCTTAGGCCCCTCCCTATGCATCACATGATGCATCGGGGCAGGGCCTAAGACCCGCATTGCAGCATAGGAGGCCTATGGAGCAGGAGGGACTGAGCACCCCTCCTGCTCCCAACTTTTTGAGGTACGGGGAGGGGGTTGGGGATCGGGGGGTCCGGGGCCTGGGGTCGGTGGCAGGAGGGAGTGGGCATCCCTCCAGCCTTTTTCTTTATCATCATGGGAGGGGGGCTCTGCTTCTATTTTTCTTTCTTTTTTTTTCCATTGGTCATATATTCTGCCTTTTAAAGAAAAAAAAAAACCAAAAGCAGAAGCCCTGACAGCAGTGCCAGGAGGCTGCTTCTCCTGTCACTACTATCAGGGCTACCCCGACTCAATCGCTCACTGAGCGATTGAGTCGGGGAGTTTGCATGCAAATGATTTGCACTTTGGTTGGATTAAGACTCTTTGGAATAAACGATTGGAGGAGACTATCCAGCAAAAAACAGAAAGAGACCTGTTTCCAAAGCAACTTTTCTTATTGGCACAAAATGTACAAGCACATTTAGATTTGGAAAAATAAAAATAATAATCATACAGATTCCAGGGGCCTGAGGTACCTGGAGTCTCTTTAAACAGCATCAGATTTTAAATAAAGGTCTGCACAATGGGAATCGGATTGTGCAATGCCGTGCAAAAAAACAAACATTACCATTCACCGTTCTCTTAATAATTCAGCCCCACTGTGCACAGAGATTTACAGCTTAATGAACAGTGTCCACTTGATTTTGCTTAACTTGGATTCTGTATAAAATGCACATTCAGTTTTGCACAAAATGTTACATAATAAGCTTCTCTTTTGCTGAACCTGAAATATCTGCCATTTATATTCTGACAATAGTTCCAGTAAACCAAATAGAAATACCCCATTGTTTACTTTGTACTTCACATATTAAATATGACTATTGATAGAATTTAAGAATGGAAACACATCATACCACTGATCTTTTTAAATTCATTAACCCCATCTTTTACAAAACTGTAGCGCAGTTTTTAGTGTCAGCTGTCGGGATAACAGTTCCGATGCTCATAGGAATTCTGTGAGCGTCAGAGCTGTTACCGGCACTAAAAACTGCACTACGGTTTTGGAAAGGGGGAGGGAGGGTAAAATGCTTAAATCGCTAAAGTATTGTTATGAAATATGGTCAGTCTGATGGACAATTAATGTAGACTGCTTAGTTCATGACTCATTATTCTGTTTCCCCAGAAACCTATACCTCTGTAAATGGTGATACAATACATTTTAATGAATGAATGCTAAAAGTTTGGCCTGAAAAATGTGTGTACGATATTTCAATGAATGTTAACATTAAAATGATAGAATCTGTACTTGTTACCATAACAACATAAGAATAGCCTTACTGGGTCAGGCCAATGGTCCATCTAGCCCAGTATCCCGTCTTCACGGGGGGCTAACCCAAGTCACAAGTACCTGGCAAAAACCCAAATAGTAGCAGCATTCCATGCCATAGAATCCCTCTTGCTAATTCACCTGAAGTGTAAGGGCCAGTTAGATAGGGAGTCTTCCTTCTCAAGATCTTCCACTAGGCTTGACCCTTTAGAAAATTTGGTCCTATACACCATGAACCCTTAAACTCCTATTGTGAGCGAAGCCATTGAGGTATTCCTGCTGGGTCTGAGATAGGGAGGCTCCCCTCCCAAGATCTTCCACTAGGCTTGACCCTTTTAGAAGATTAGGCCCTGTACACCATGAACCCTTGAACTCCCACTGTGAGCTGAGTCATTGATGCGCTCCTAATGGGTCTAAGTCTGATTATTAGCAGGAGTTTGAGAATGATTCCAATATGCTGAGGTGGTCTGATATGCAGTGAAGGAACAGGATGTGCTGTTGATGCGCAATGGGGGTTCAGGAGTAACTTTGATGTGTGGAAGCGAGGAGTTCAAGAATGAGTATGTGGCAAAGGGGTTTGAGGTTGATATGTAAGCGTTTTGGAAGGTGCTTGAATGCATAATAGAGTTTCACATGTGACTGATGCGCAAAGAGGAGATTTACAGGGGTGAGAAACATGTTCACCTCAACCTCCTTGGAGGAGATATGAGATTTGGTGGTGAAGATAACCACTGGGCTGGGTTAACCAACTTTCACTTTATGCTAGATATGCTGCAGCTCATCCTGTGAACCAAGAATTTTTAGACACAGCCTGAAGCAGGTATTAGATCTTGGCCTTAGTGGATATGGGAAAATAATGGGAGGTGGTGAATAGCATCCCGTGCTGTTCATTTTTACCCAGTAAAAATGGTGAGTCAGCTGTCATCTTTACCCACTAAATATGGTAAGTGAGTCAGATTGAAAAAAGTCATTGTACGGATATATTGGCACTGATGTGAGATTTGTGTTGCTTAGCGATGTAGAGAGCATAGTTAAAGAAAGCAAGCAGAAAATGTTGGCACAGGAAGCCAGTATGTGATTGAAAACCATCTCTAGAGATGTTGAGAGCTATATGCGTGAGTGCACAGGGCATGCATCTGAGAAAAAAAGAGTCAAGGTTTTGATTAGAGAAAAAGGACAGAACAGATGGGAATTCCATTAGAGACAGAGGAAAAAGGTAAGAGTCATAGGATTGGAACATGATTGGGAGTTTTCAAAGCAGAAGAGGGGAAAAAGGTGGGAAGTAAGATAGGGAAAAGAGCTTTTGTGAAGATTACGTAAAACAAGGAGCTGGACTATTAGGAAACTGCAAAAAAGAAATGAGAAAGATGATCTAGGGGTTAGAGATAGATATTACCGATATTCTATTGAAGACATACAAAAAATGTTAGTGAGCCAGTAGGAAAAAAGGACAACAAAAGGCCAGCCTTGGACAAAGGAATATGAGTAGCCGCTGGTAGATGCTGGGAGTCTGGAAAGAAATGAGCAACACAATGGGCATCATCCAAGTTTCCAAATTTATTAAAATTTTGCTATACCGCCTTATCAGAATTCAAAGCGGTTTTACAAAAATTAAAACGATAAAAATGCAGTACAAAGGCCATGAAACAAAGACATACGAATATACTGGACATACTGGAACAAAAGGAGATGGGGAGGAACTACAAAGCTTGGATAGAAAAGAACAGATAACAGGAAAAACACAAGGAGGGGGAAACGCAATTAAAAAAACCGAATGGCCGCGCTAACATGAAATTAAAACATCCTCAAAAGGACGCTCAATGCTCAAAAGTATCTTTTAAAAAGAAACATATTTAAGCTGAAAAGGACTGAAATGTGTGACAAGGAAAAATTGGAAGAATAAAGAGGCAGAACTGACATGACAGTGCATGCTAAGTTGCATGTTAGCTGCATGTTATGTTGGGGGCAGGAATTAGGCAGGTCATATGTAGAGAATTTGTATGGACTGCATACTGTAGTTAGCTCTAGGTAGGTATCACATGTTAACTGGCGCCTGTGCAGTTAATGCGGGTTCACTTAACCACCTTTTCAAAAGGAGGTGTTAGGTGCATCCATGAAAATTACAACCAGGTTTAACATGCAAATAAACATTTTCCTGTGATGACTGCAGAAGACATGCTGGGCATGCCCCCAATAATTACCACACAGTCTTTGCATCACTCTTTGCTGTTACGGAGAGGTAACTGCAAAAACTTAAAATGACTTAGAAAACGGCCCATAGGTATTTTACAGAAATTTTAATTTTTTTTATTAGATGATTGTACGAGTTACTTCACTTTTACAAGAATTATCTTGTACCAAAAAGACATGTTGGTATATAATGAAAGATACAAGAAGAAGAACAGGAAAAATGGGGTCGGAGCGCATGACGTCGACTGACTAGACACGCTCCACGAGCTCGGGCGCCGGCATAAGGGCAAAGCAGAGGCACTTTATAAGGTCCGGCGCGTGCTGCATATGCATCTTGCGCTCGTGCTCCAGCCAGAACACGGACATCCGGAAGAGCTAACTCGGACTTGATGGGCGGCAGCAGGGAGTCGAGCAGGGGGCGCGGCTCATTGAAGTTGAGCAGCAGCATGTCCTCCACCAGGTACTTGTTGGCCAGCTTCTTGGTCTCCTCCAGGCCACGCAGGGCAGCGATCTTACACACCTGCTTGTGGTTCTGCACCGAGATCTGTTCGTGGAGGAAATGCACGCAGAGGCGGGTCACCTGTGGGTCACAGACAGGACCTCATCCACAGTGTCCAGCAATAGGGTCACGTTGGCAGTGTACAGGTACTCCAGTAACAGTCGCAGCCCGATGGACGAACAGCCCTGCAGCACCAGGTTGTTGTTGGCCCGCAGACTGACCAGCAGCTTATCTTCGGGCAACCAGGAGGGCATGCCAGGCTCGTCCTATGGCCCCACCTCCCGCCTGGCTGTTTCATTTCCGAATTGGCTAGGCCAATTTTTTTTTTTTTAAACAAATCAATTCGAATCAATTCACCCAAAGTGAATTGGTGAATCGATTTGAATCGGAAATCGGGCAGCACTAGTGGAGACCTTCAAGCACTGACTCTCTGACTAGATAGATATGATGAAATCTGGGGTGGGGGAAATAGAAAAAGGTTCCCCATCTGCCCTTTGAAGTGAAATTTGGTATTAAAACCAAGTGATAGGAGTGGAGGAGTAGCCTAATGGGAAATCTGTTTCAATGCCCAGTGCAGATCCTCGTGACTCTGGGCAAATCATTTACCCCCCCCCCCCCATTGCCACAGGGACATAATACATACCTACATATAGGCAATGACATAGTAAGGGGGGCGGTGATGCGGTAGACAACCCCAGGCGCCATCTTGGTGGGGGCACTAACATCTCTCTGCCCTCCCATGCCACGCTTGTGCCCCCCCCTTCTTTGCCCCTCCATACCTCTTTAAATCTTCACCTGGCCTGCTGCTTGCGCCTGCATGGCTCCTTCTGAAATCAATTCCGGGTAATGGGGCCAGGAAGTGACATAAGAGGGAAAGCCAGCGTCAGCATGAACAGCAGGCTGGAAAAGCTGCTCGCACTGGCAAAGATTTAAAGAGGTACTGAGGGGTGCGAGCATAGCATGGGGGTGCAGAAGGAGCGGGGGGTAGGGGGTGGAGAGGAAGGCACAGAAGGGGAGCGTCAGAGCTTTTATCGCTGCAGCCGGTGATAAAAAAACGCTAATGTGGATTGATAAAAGGGGGGCCATAATATGTAAAGTGTCTTGATTGTAACCATGGGAAGGTGGTATGTCACATCCCATCCCCTTTCCCTTCATACTGCCTGGTACTTTTCTAGCACTGAGATTTCTGCTATGCTCCTGTGTCTGATTTATCAAGGGCTATCTTCCTGAATGGTTTGACAAGCAAACCTCCTCTGTAGAAATAAGAATGACAGGAGAACAGTCAACAAAGTCAATTTTGCAAGCAAGGAGGCTTTGTAATTTCTTGTATTATTCATGTCTTAAAGATACACAGTCAGATTAAAAAAAAAACAAACCTCTTTTGTATTCACATATTTATTTCTATTGCAGTTCCCACATTTTATAATTCACAAAAGAACAAGAAAATTGAGATATTTCAAACAGAGTCAACATTTCAATAAAAGCAAAATAAGTATGGAAATCTTCACTTCACATGGAAAATAAAACAAGGGGAAAAAGTATGCCACAAACTAAGAAAAATATCAAGAAACATCAACATAACCTTTGAATATTAATCCCCCACTGGAACCCTGCAGAAAAGACTCATGACTGCATAGAGTCCACAAAAGTATAGCTATGTCCATGATACCAGACAACCTTACAGGGAAACCTGTAGCAGCAAGTATGGGGGAGGGGAGGTGCTGAAAAGTTCTCAGCTCAACCAACCAATTTCCTAAATTGTGAGCGTTATTATGCCACAGTAGCTGAAAGGAGTGTTAGCTTATTTCGTTAAGTACCAATTTGTAGAAACAAAATTCTATGTTTTGACATCGTTTCAGATCATTGATTGAACCATATCCACACCGTTCTCCTCTTGGTTGGGCTGAGAACTTTTCAGCACACCCCTCGTATTCATGTCATTTCCTCCCCCCCCCCCTTTTTTTTTTTTTTTTTGTTCCAGGAAAAATGTCATTATGAGCGTGCACTCTTCCTAAAAAATGCGCACTGAGGACCGGATTGTATAAATGGTGCCTAAAACAGGTGCTGAGAAACACGACATATAGCACAAGTCAATGTTAAGTTAGGCACCATTTATAGAATCATACCTAGTGGCGCCTAAATTGGATATTATCTACCCTTAACCACTCCCATTTTCTGGTAGGCGCCTACTGAGTTAAGCGCCTACCCTATAATTAATTTTAATTTTTAGCAGTTGCTACTTGTTATCTGTGCTGATCAAGCTTTTCAAATTATTAAGTTAGGCACCTAGATCGGCTAGGTCTGATCTAGGTGCCTAACTGTAGGTATCCTTTTATAGAATCTGGGCCCACGTGCAAAGAGTGCACACTCTTTCTCGAGAGTGCACTCATGCACAAACCATCATGCATGCATGCATACGCTTTTGGAAAAGAATGTGCCCTCTTTGCACATAGGGCTCCTTTTACGAAGCTGCGTCAGCGGCTTTAGCGCACGCGGCTTTTTATCACGCGCTAACCCCCGCGCTAGCCGAAAAACTACCGCCTGCTCAAGAGGAGGCGGTAGCGGCTAGCGCGGCCGGCAGTTTAGCGCGCACGATTACGCGCGTTAAACCGCTAACGCAGCTTCATAAAAGGAGCCCAAAGTCCACTGTTAATTTATGGCGTTTCACAGTCTCTATTACACCAGTGCTAAAACAATGACATGGGTTACCTATACAATCAAGAATTCTTTGCACTTTTTCAGTGATTGGTCCTATTGAATGGAATCATCTTCCTTTTTCTTTAAGATCACTGTCAGATAGTGTGAAAAAAAAAGTATTTGCAAAGGTTTTTGGGCTTTAGGAATTGCAGTTGAGTGGAATATGTGTTTATTTAAGCTATTTAGAACTCATATGATATCTGCTAGATGGGAATAGATTTGTCTTTTATGTATCTAAGGACTGATTGTGATGCTGGTGTGCAACTTGATTCCGCAATCATGGAAATCTGTGCGATGGCAGAGAGGGCGATATGGAATTTGTATTCGTGTGTGTAGACTGTACTACAAGGGATCTTCACAAGCATTTTTAGAGCTCAGATGAGGCTTCGAATTTGTTTTTAGCTACACCATGCATAATATATTACATTAATGATAAAGGCCAAATTGGCCGAAACACGTGTGTGTCGAGCCATCGCACAGATTTCCATGATTGCGGAATAAAGTTGCACACCGACATCACAAAAATTCTCCACTGTGGTTTGTTCGTTTCTGTTTGGACTGTGGAGTTTGCTCCTGGCTTTTCCACATAGTAACATAGTAGATGACGGCAAATAAAAACCCGAATGGTCCATCCAGTCTGCTCAACCTGATTCAATTTAAATTTTTTAAATTTTTTCTTCTTAGCTATTTCTGGGCAAGAATCCAAAGCTCTACCCGGTACTGTGCTTGGGTTCCTACTGCCGAAATCTGACCCTCTAAGGACTGATTGGCAGGATGATGACAGTAGCTGCATTTGCATTTCTGTTGCATGTTTTTTTCAAAATTATGTATGTTTGATTTTTCTTGATCCATTTTGGCTAAATATGAATAATTATTGGTGAATGAGATAGCCATTTGACCTTTGTTTCCTTGTTACCATAATCTACATTATATTCATTCATTCAGCTATGAAATAATCTTGCACAAGTCTGTTGAAGACAGATACGCTCCATGTTCAGTCAGTGTTAGCCATATCATCCAAATAATTTGTAAGGGAATAAATATAAATGTTCACAGCAATCTATTGTAACCCCCTTGTTTTAAATGGATCCACTTTCCATTTTGAATTATGGGTGTTATATTGACTTATAAATTCCAAGTAAGAGCTTTTTGCTCATTTTCAAGTCACGCTCTAGATCTGTGACAGTCATCAAGAGGCCTACGGTTCATTACACAATGGCAGTGTCCATATTTCATGATAATGAACTAGGTGATTTTAGTATGTCTATGCATTAAGAATAAATTCCATGGAAGAATGTTTCTCTGTCCTTGAAGGGCACCTATCCCCCGTACTCATAGCAGCATGTGGTTCAAAGGGGTGCTGAAAAGTTCTCAGCCCAACCAACCAACTTCCTAAATTCTGAGCGTTATTTTGCCGCTGTAGCTGAAAAAGTGTTATCTTATTTTGTTAAGTGCCAATTTGCAGAAACAAAATTCTTTGTTTTGACATTCTTTCAGATCATTGATATAAACATCTCCATGTCATTCTCTTCTTGGTTGTGCATGGCAGAGTTGAACTCAAAGAAAACAATTTGTTGATGTATTTTATTTTCTGCGCAATCAGTGCTAGTGGCATGGCTTGATATTACATCCTAATTATTTTGGAAAAAAAGTAAATATTAGAGGCTGAATTACTTGAGGAAGGTGGACTTAGTCAATGAAACTGCTAAGAATAAAAAAGGCACGTTGAGAAGACACTGAGCTTTATTCAACAAAGATTTTTTTTCTGTGGATGCACAATTGAAATAAATCCCTTTATGATTCAGATTCTTTGTCTTTCACTGCTATGAAAGGGATATAAATTGATTGATTTGCTAGGAGGTTTCTCCTGATCATGCTGAGATGCATTATTTTTACATGTAAGTACAGAGTTCTTTTGAAACTATTTGTGTCCTCCTTGCAATACAAAATAAATACATTGTTTTTTTCTTTTTGTGAGAGACTGAGGGGGAGAAGTTACTAAGCTGTGGTAAAATATTGCAGGAGCTAACCTGCTGAGCTCAGTTAGTAGTTTAGTAATTGCCACAGCAAATGAATTAAACATTTTTGTGATCAGCCTTACAAGATGTGCTTTTCTTCTCTCCAGGAGCATCTTAAAGTGGCCAAAGATAAATTGTAATATGGTCCTCGCTCTCACCCCAATGAAGACCCTTCTACTACCCCTGTAGTCATCCCCTGAATCTCCCCATGCAAGAATTCACCCTATGAAACATCTTCATGGACCTCCCACCCTGAAAACCCCTCCAGGACCTGTCCAGGATTTCTCTGGTGTCTCAGGGCAGGAACATTCCCCAGTCACTTCTACCCATAGGGGGTTGGGTTCAAAATGCAGCCAGCTTACTCCTATTGTAAACACTGCCAAATAGACTTAATTTACTGAAGGAGTGAGAACTATGAATAAATGATCAACCATGTAAGCTGGTTATTCTTCTCCCGTGGAGCATCAGACCACTAGCACAAAGCTTGATGCTCCTGGAGACCATCTAAGAGGGTCAGAACTAAGTTCCATGAGGACCTTCATCCATCCCAATAAAGTTGCCCCATCCTCCAAAGGAACCTCCTGGACCACCTTCTAGCAAGACCCTCCATCCAAAGGCATTCCTGGCCATCCCCCCACCCCAGCATGACCCTCCATCCCTTGCTATAGTTTAATAACTTCACCCCTGGGATGCTATTTCACCCCATGCCTGGGAAGAAATTCTGTATATGGTGCCTACAATATTGATCAACAATACCTCCAAAAATATAAAGTCCTAGGACCAATCAACCTCCTGGTGAGATGAAAATAAAGGAAATCCTTTTCAAATAATGACCAAAGAACCTCAAGTGTTCACATCCGACTGAAAATGGAATATATCCAAAACAGAAAGACTTAAAGTGAACTATCACCGATTCAAAATATCATATTTCTTGTGCTCTAATTAAGTTGGCTGGCTTAAATATATCAAAAGATAGATTTGAAAATAAAGCAAACTATCAAATATTGCACCTGGGATAGACAACATATGACTTTATAAAGAATAGAATACTTAGCTTTAATCCGGAGCCCAGGGCTGAATATGATGATAATTGCTATAAACACTCAGCTTTGCTTTGTACTGCTTTGCTCAATGGAGCGTCTCTGTTTCGCTCAAATAAGACCTTCCTCAGGAGTTGGAAGAGTGTTAATGATAGTTGCAGAATAATCTTTGGGCCAAAGGGCACTTAACTCTGCCAAACCTCAACAGTGAGAGACGCCGCTACCTCACAGTAAAGTGAGAAAATATTTAAACCAGCCAACTTAATTAGTATTTGCTAATCTAAAAAAACTCACTAGAGCAAAAGAAATATGACATTTTGAACTGGTGATAGTTCACTTTAAGTCCTTCTGTTTTGGATATATTCCATTTTCAGTCAGATGTGAACACTTGAGGTTCTTTGGTCATTATTTGAAAAGGATTTCCTTTATTTTCATCTCACCAGGAGGTTGATTGGGCCTACAATATTGACACAGATAGCAGCGTTATTCTATAAGCCATGCTTAAATTTAGGCACAGTTTATAGCATAGTGCTTACACCTGGGAACCACACCTAAATTTAGATGTGGCCATTTGTACTAACGAAAATATGATGCAAATGTCCATGCCTAAAGTTAGGTGTGGTTGCTCTTAATCTTTAATTATGTGATGATCTTAAGGTGGTCAAACAGGCTGAAAAGGCAATGGCGAAAACTAGAAGAATTCTTGGGTGCATAGGGAGAGAAATTGCTAGTATGAAAAAGGAGATATTGATGCCCCTGTATAAGACTCTGGTGAGAACTCATTTAGAATATTGTGTACAATTATGGAGAATGCACCTTCAAAAAGATATAAAAATTATGGAATCGGTCCAGAGAAAAGCTACTCAAATGGTGTGTGGTTTTCGTGATAAGGCGTATGGGGACAGACTTAAAGATCTCAATATGCATACTTTGAAAGAAAGGCGG
Organism: Geotrypetes seraphini; assembly: GCF_902459505.1. Classification (NCBI taxonomy): domain Eukaryota; kingdom Metazoa; phylum Chordata; class Amphibia; order Gymnophiona; family Dermophiidae; genus Geotrypetes; species Geotrypetes seraphini. Next base: position 170,234,543 of record NC_047089.1, on the reverse strand, counting down.
GAGAGGGGAGATATGATAGAGTTGTTTAAATCTAAATAACTACCAAAATGTTATCAGCCAGCGGTGTAGTGAGTAGTGGCTCGTGGCCAGCGCTGGTTATGGGACGGAAATGGGAATGGATGTTAGGACATGATAAGTGCAGTATTTTTTGTGGAGTTTTTTTCTACAAAAGGCCAGTTTTTCGTATGATTCTGGGTAATTCTAGTTAGACAAACATCTGTGTTAGTTAAGGACCGTGCCCAAATAGAAGCGTACGGAAAAACAGGTGAATAAAAATTTAAATATAATGTAGCTAAGGCCAGAGAAAAACACACTAAGGATTAATATAAGGGAAAGCATAATAATATCTGTGTATGTACTTTGCTGTTGAGCCAAATCATGGTGGAAATCATGATTACATGGAATCCAGTTTGGGTTCTTTGTGTGTACTATATCTGTCCTGTCTTCGGCCACCATCTTGGGCCAGTGAATAATATTCTGTCTTTGTCCTCTCTGAGTTATCCCGCTCCCAGCAGCGTGGTGTTAAGTAATACCACATGTACTGTAGACTGGCTAGGAAGATCAAGTGTCCTAAACTAAGAGATAAAATGCATTAAGTATGAATGTGTGCAAGGGGCCCCGAATGAACGAAGGAATGATTGATATGAGAGATATATGAAAGAATGGTGTGTACTTAAATTCTAATATTTTATATATTTTAAACCTGAAGAAACACTAAGGAAAATCCTGAGGCAACATCTGGGAGTAATTAGAGTCAGAGACTGTTGCTTCAGTCTCCAGCATAGGAAGGGGGGGGGCATTGGAAGCCCATGCTTATCACTGTGTGTAACATGAAGCTGTCAGCTTTCCTCTTCCAGACTAAAGTTACTGTCAATTTAGGGAGAGGCTGAGAATTTCTCAGCACCATGTTAATAATTGTAGAATTCTTTTGCATAATGTTATAATATTAATTCAGAAATCAAATGTACTGTTCTAAACTTTTAAACATGGAAACATGGAGGGATTTATTTTCCTTTGTCTAAACTTTTAAGACCACCTCTTTGGTGAATTGTCATTCATTGTTATACTGATGACATCACTAAGCCAAAAGTTATATAATAGAATGACCAGAGATAGGGGTTCGAGACCGTTAGGAGAAGGCCAGCATTTTGGCCACTATTAACGATCTCCCATTAGCGCAATCGGTAAGCAATGATGCTGTTCTTTTGATCTAATAATGGAAAAATAGAAACAATAATTCAATAAATCTTGGTTATAATTTTTAAAACCTTGCGCTGGTGTCATTTTGCATGTATAATTATTTCAAACCTGAAGTTTTCACAAAGGCATCAATGACCTTTGCTCAGGAGGTACCCACAAGAAACGTTCATTTAATCAAAAATGATGGAGAAAAAAGCCTCAAGAATAATAATAGGAACAAGGCAATCCACAAGGGATTTCAAGCCACATATAGTCTTATCACAGGCATAGAGTTGTTTAAATACCTATATGACAGTAGTCTCAAACTCGTGGCCTGGGGCCACATGCGGCCCTCCAGGTACTATTTCGAGGCCCTCAGTATGTTTATCATATTCACAAAAGTAATATAAAACAGTTTCTTGATTATATGTCTCTTTAACTATAAATTACAATATTATTATTAAGAACATACGAATTGCCATTGATGGGTCCCGCAGCGGCCCTTAGGTCAAAGACCAGCGCCCTAACTGAGACTAGCCCTTGTTCAGCAGGAACTTGTCTAACTTTGTCTTGAATCCCTGGAGGGTGTTTTTCCCTACAACAGACTCCGGAAGAGCGTTCCAGTTTTCTACCACTCTCTGGGTGAAGAAGAACTTCCTTACGTTTGTACAGAATCTATCCCCTTTCAACTTTAGAGAGTTCCCTCTAGTTCTCCCTACCTTGGAGAGGTGAACAATCTGTCTTTATCTACTAAGTCTATTCCCTTCAGTACGTTGAATGTTTCGATCATGTCCCCTCTTTTCAAGGAAAGATTTATAAACTATAAAGAGTTATACCTCATGCAAAATTGTCATTTCTTTAATAAGACATTAACTATTTTTTCGGAGGCCCTCCAAGTACCTATAAATCCAAAATGTGGCCCTGTAAAGGGTTTGAGTTTGAGACCACTGCTATATGACATAAATATGCATGAAGTGAGTCTCTTCCAATTGAACAGAAACTCCAGAGTGAGAGGGCATGGGATGAATTTAAGAGCCGATAGGCTCAGGAGTAACCTAAAGAAATATTTTTTTTACAAAAAGAGTGGTAGATTTGTGGAATAGTCTCCTGGTAGAAGTTGTGGAGACAAAGACTGTCTGAATTCAAGAAAGCATGGGACAGGCATGTTGGATCTCTTAGGGAGAGAAGGAGATAGTGGATGCTGCAGATGGTCAGACTGGGTGGGCCATTTGTTTCTATGTAACTTAAAGGAATGCTTCCTATCCATTTATGACTTTCCCATTTCCGTGCCCTCCTTGACTTGTGCATAAAATTCATAACTTGTAATTGATTCTAGTTAGTGCCAGTAATTGTTTGTGATAATGCCAATTATTTGCACCAATTAGCTTGTTATTCAATTGAATTTGCATACACAAATAGGGTATGCACCCAAATTTGCACATATAATTTTCAGCACTTTTTATAGAATTAGGAAATTGGTAAACAGTATCCTTTATCAAATAGGCACACAGATCCAGCCCTTATAGTGCTCAAATGCCGACACATACTTTTACACCTACTTCAGAGTTGGTGTAAATGTGTAAGTGTCTTCTAAGGGGGCAATTCTATGACTTCAGTGCATAAATGTTTACAATAGTGATATTTAGACATTTTTTTCTGTTTCATCCAGCAATGGATGAAAAGAAATCAATTTAAAATTAGCATAAATAAGTCTAAAAATTTTCTTCTATCTAGCTATCCATCTGAAGATGGTCCAGGCTCTTTCTGCTTAGATGATATATTTTTTTTTTTTTCAAAATTTTTAATCATTATTATTTTAACAAAAATAATCAAGAAGGAAGTTTTACATAGAAATACAAATACAAAGAAAATTTTTAACATTAATTCACATCTCCTCAAGCCCACATTACTGGGAGAATTTATCTCAAAATATACATCCAGATCAAACGATCTAACAATAATGGTGCAACAAACATATGAACTCCTTAAATCAGGTAGTGACCTTACTGGTTTCATGAAGTTGTAAAAATTGTTCCAATTGAATAGAGTCCCAATAAACATATTCACAATCTTTAAATTTTATTAAGCATTTACATGGAAACTTCAAATAAAATGTAGCTCCCAGTGCCAACACCCTTGGTTTCAAAGCCAATAAAGCTTTTCTTCTCAATTGTGTGGTGTGGGCCACATCCGGAAAAATCAATACATTATTTCCACAAAATTTCATCAGCTTATTCTGAAAATAAGCTTTCATTATTAAAGATTTATCTATCTCAGTTGCACAGGTTATCAATAGAGTAGATCTAGTTTGGATTATGTCTTGAGAATCTTCAAGGAAACCTGTCAAATCAAACTCTATTTTCTCCAACTGATCTACTTCCAAAGCTAAAGAGCTCTTTTTTTTTCTGTGGAATATAATATAGGTTTATTAAGGGCAATTTTTCTGGATCGGTCAATCCCATACTTCCTTAAAATATTTCCTAATCAATATTTCTGGTGATAATAATTGAGTTTTGGGAAAATTGACCAGGTCGCATATTTTTTGCCCTTAAATTATTTTCCATTTTCTCAAATTTTAAATGGGTAATATAGGAGTCTTTAACAGTTGTTAAGGAAGCGGCTTGCAAAGTAGCCACTTGAGACTCAGTTATTTTAATACGCTTTTCTATAATCTTCAAATTGGAATCAACATTTTCCATCTTACTTACTACTTCCTGTGAAAATTTAGCATCTGATCAATCACTGATTTTAATAACCCTTCCACTCTCGAGTTTAATTGCCATAAATCTTTAAGGGAAACTTCCTGAGGCTCAACCAGGGCTTCTCTGGCCAACTTAGCCTCCTCCTGAAAGGAAAAGGCTTTAGGCATCTCTCCAAAAACTAATGGAGAAGATACCCATTGGTCAGGTATTCCCACTGATTGAGAACTGGAACCATTCTTGGGTTCCAGACCAACAGTGTTTATAGGTGAAGGAGAGGGAGTTCTTTCTGGTGGACTGAGAAACGCTCCTGATAGTGAGTCAGCACCTAGGTTGTGGCCCAAGGCACTGGTTGGCACAAAGTGTCTATCTATGGGACCAGCTAAAATAGACGTAGAAACCTTAGCTTTCCCTTTTCTTTTCCCCATGATATATTCAATTCAATTTATAAAGCAAAATTTAGTACCTCCTGTGTCTCCCAGTGTCTCCAAGGGGCTCCCAAGGGGCGAATCCTGCCCCTTAGGGCACGCCCCTTTGACCATGCCCTGCGGCCACGCCCTTCGGCTGCACGCTGCAGTCATGGCGTCCTTTTCACTACCGAGTGAAGGACCCGGATGACATCAGAGTAGCTGTCTCCACGAGTGCCCGCAGAGTCCCGGCTCCCGATATCTCCTGGCTCTAGGAGGAAAAAGAACACTGCTATCCAAATCGGCAAAGAGTCCCCAAAACAAGCACCTCAATTGCAGATAAGTTCTCCGTTGAAAGGCAGTCACAGCGTCCTTTTCACTTCTGAGTGAAGGACCCGGATGGTATCAGAGTAGCTGTCTCCATGAGTGCCCGCAGAATCCTGGCTCCCGATATCTCCTGGCTCTAGGTGGAAAAAGAGCACTGCTATCCAAATCGGCAAAGAGTCCCCAAAACGAGCACCTCAATTGCAGATAAGTTCTCCCCTTAGATGACATTTTAATTCCCATAATGAATAAAATCAGAGAACTAGGAGGGGTTTTTTTTAGACTCCTTGTTAAGTACAAAATTTCAGGTACAGAAGATTATTCAAATGGATTTTAGTAAACAGAAAAAAAAAATCTGAAGGCTGAGAGATTTACTTACTTTTGCTGATTTTAAAATAGTGATATAGAGTATAATTGCTCAATGTTTTGATTACTGCAATGGTCTTTTAATTGCACTGCATGGTAATGCCCTTAGATCTTTATAAGTAGCACAGATTGATGCTCTCATTATACTCACATTTCTCCTGTGTTGGAACAGCTCCATTGGTTCCCTTTGGAGCAAAGAATTAAATTTAAGATTTTGCTGTTAGTGTTTAAGGTTTTGAATAAATCCATTTCTCCAGTGATTGTGATTTCTTTTAAGAATTTATCAATCATTGAGAGCCTGAAGGTCAACAACTAAACCCCCTCTTCTACGAAACCGTGCTAGCGGTTTTTAGCACAGAAAGCCACGCTGAATGGCCCGTGCTGCTCCAGATGCTCATTGAGTTCCTATGAGTGTCAAGAGCAGCGCGGGCCATTCAGTATGACTCTCTGTGCTAAAAAAAACGCTAGCGCGGTTTCATAGAAGAGGGGGATAAAGATTCTGTCTATCCGTATTATTAAAGTAGAAGAATATAGGAAAATGGGTTCAAGGATATTAGTCCATCATTGTGGAATAATTTACCAATGAATTTGAGAGTAGTACAAAGTTTGAAATGTGTAAAAGAGATCTGAAAACTATTATTTGAGTAAGTATTTGGACAGGAGACAAATAACACACATTAGAGACTTTAAGGAAAAATCTGAAACCTGAATATTAGAAGAGACAATAAGGTTGAACAGATTTAAGGACAATGAGGCTGTTATTGAACAAAAACTGACTGGTATTTTAAAGATTGTTTGTATAATGATATGTTATGACTGTTATTATGAATATTTTGTTGTAAGTCACCAAAAATTTTTGAGTTTGAGTGGGTTAATAAATAATGTACATAAATAAATATGTGTATACATAATATGATCAGGTCCAGGGTCAACCTCTTAGGGCTGAGGGTTATATGCTAAGAACCTGTCACCACAGGAAATGGCTCGAGAGACTACGGGAGCTCAAGGCAGCCATTTCCTGTGAGCGATCTGCACGGGGCAGGAGCGTGGGAAGATCGCTCCTGCCTGAAAATCTACTAGACCACCAGGTAAGGCTTAATGATGGGGCTTACAGGGCTAAAAATAGCTGGGGAGAAGCGGGGGACAAGGGCAGAACCGGCCCAAATATTATTTACGGCTTTTTCATATTCACGGGCCAGCTCTGCCCCTAACCCTCGCGAATAGGGAGCGGGAAGTGTATATCCCAACAGTGCAACAATGCTCAGACTTTAGGCTGCAGTGAGGGTGGCAATTTTATAACAGTTTCATGTGGCTAAGGAGTATCTTACCTGTGGAAACTGCTCTGAAGATTGTGCACCCTTCAAGTGTAGACTTTAATAACATGCTACTCAGAATACTAGTCGGAAATCTTGGCTAACTGCCACACATATTTTGGCTTCAACAAGAACCACGGACAGGAAGTTGTACAGTCTCTCCAGTTTATTTTATTTAAATGCAATTGACACTGCCGAGATGGTTGGCCTCTGATTTGCCTTATTAGGCACAACAGAGTCCTTTGAGTTCTGACACATGAATGACAGTGTGAATGAAGAGATCTGAAAGATAATCTGAACTGAGAAGAGGAAAGATGTCACTCAGTTATTTTTAAAATGCATAAAACTGTCATTTAATATTTTAGTAAATAATGACAGCTAATGCAATGCACGGGAAAGTGTGTAGAGTAGACTATTGACTGCTGAATTGAGAGATGAAAATATTGATTGAATGCAGTTGTAGAAATGATGGCGAAGGACAAGCCTGCCAGAAACTCACTCCGTGGATTGCATGCTCATAGAAACACAGAAGATGACGGCAGATAAGGGCCATAGCACATCAGGTCTGCCCACTCTACTGACCCAACCCCAAGTCTACTATCCTAGGGATCCCACTCCTGGTGACAGGTTCCCTTGGCTTAACCCTATAAGGGATCCCACATGGGCATCCCATTTGCTCTTAAATTCTTGCATGCTGTTTGCCTCGATCACCTGCACCGGGAGCTCGTTCCAAGGATCAACCACTTTCTCGGTGAAGAAATATTTCTTGGTGTCGCCATGAAATTTCCCGCCCCTGAATTTGAGCGGATGCCCTCTTGTGGCTGAGGGTCCTTTGAGAAAGAGAATCTCTTCTTCCATCTTGATACGGCTGGTAATATACTTAAACGTCTCGATCATGTCTCCTCTCTCCGTACGCTCACGTCTTGTTCTAGTCTGCACTGAAAAATATCTTGGAAGAAACTCTGTTCTGATTACTTTCCTAGCAATCTGAAATGTGAACATGCTTATCCACTATTTTCAGGCAGTTTTCTGGCTAAAAAAAAATCAAGCTGTACAAACAGAGCCAGCTTAACCATTACACAGACTTCTCAGGTGGACGGGGAGAGGCTGAGCACAGCATGCTTAAATTTGTTCTGCCATGCTGGATGTGCTAGGCAGGGTTACCAGACGTCTGGATTTCTCTGGACACATCCTCTTTTTGAGGACATGTCTGGGGGTCCAGATGGCTTTTCAAAACCCGGCACTTTGTCCGGGTTTTGAAAAGCCTCCTCAAATCGTGTCAGGCAAGGAGGAAGTCCGCACATGCGTGGCTGTCACACCTTGATGCATGGACTTCCTCCCTACCCGACAAGAGCAGGCATAAGAACATAAGAATTGCCGCTGCTGGGTCAGACCAGTGGTCCATCATGCCCAGCAGTCCGCTCCTGCAGCAGCCCTTAGGTCAAAGACCTGTGCCCTAACTGAGAACAGCCTTACCTGCGTACATTCTAGTTCAATAGGAACTTGTCTAACTTTGTCTTGAATCCATGGAGAGTGTTTTCCCCTATAACAGCCTCCGGAAGAGTGTTCCAGTTTTCTACCACTCTCTGGGTGAAGAAGAACTTCCTTACGTTTGTACGGAATATATTCCCTTTTAACTTTAGAGAGTGCCCTCTCATTCTCCCTACCTTGGAGAGGGTGAACAACCTGTCCTTATCTACTAAGTCTATCCCCTTCAGTACCTTGAATGTTTCGATCATGTCCCCTCTCAATCTCCTCTGTTCAAGGGAGAAGAGGCCCAGTTTCTCTAATCTTTTGCTGTATGGCAGCTCCTCCAACCCCTTAACCATCTTAATCGCTCTTCTCTGGACCCTTTCGAGTAGTATCATGTCCTCCTTCATGTACGGCGACCAGTGCTGGACGCAGCTGGGGGGTGGGTCCAGGATGGGACTGGGGGCGGGATTAGGGCATTACAGGGCAGGGATGGGGGTAACTGGGCAGGCCTGGGGGCAGGTCTAGGGGTCCAGATTTTCCAATTGGAAAATCTGGCAACCCTAGGTTGTGCGTATGTTTGTGATCCCCAAAGAACACCTCTGTTACAGAGCAGGAGGCACTGGATTCTTTGGGGAGTCACTCAGTGTGTGTGTGTGTGGATAGCAGAACATTTTGGGAGGAGCTGGAGGCTCCTTTGCCTGAGTGGGACGGGGAACAGTATAAAAGGGAAGTGAGGAGTAAGATCAAGGCTTTTAGTTATCCTGATTCTCCCGCCAGAGTCCTAGTTCTGAGAGAGACTCCTGAAAGTACTGACAGCTTGTGGAGAGAAAGTCTGTGAAGGTTTGCCAGAAGAGAAGACAATATAGCATGTTGCGCTCGGTTACTCACGATGACCTACATATTCCGACAGTGAAATAGCTGTGGCTAGCTGTGTCTAGAGCTAGCATGTTTTCTGTGTGGGTCCTCAAGAGTGGAATAAGCTTCCTGGATATTTAAGGCAGCAAACAAGTTTGAGTAGCAACACCTCTTCTGTAAGATGACATGTGGGACGATGCGAGGCGCTGGTAGCCTCTTTGTAAGTTTAGGAGGCTTTGCATTATCGTTATTATGTTTTATTGGTGTTCTATTTGTTGTAATGTATGCGATTCTGTTTGTGTATGTACTTTATTGTGACCCCCCCTTGGGAAAGGCGGGGTATAAATAAAGAAATACAAGTACAAATATAGTGTGAGAAGAGAAAGTGGAATGTGGATAGTTTCACCAAGAGGGAGTATAAAAGACTTTGCTTTCCAAGAGATCACTAGGAGAGGACAGAACAAGGATTGTGTGGACACCCATCTCTAACTGTGAGAGATGTGAGAACACCCATCTAGTAACCCTGCTTACAGCAGAGCCTGCGTGGCGGGAAAGATAGAGTGATCCCAGGCTAAGACAAGAGGGTAGAACCTTGGAGTGGTTAACCATATGTACAAAGAAGTAGAGGGAAGAGATCGGGGAGCAAAAGTAAAGTGTTCTTAAACTGACTATCATAAACAGCTTTGAAAACCAGTGTCAGTATTCCAGAAAGTGAACTGTAAACAGTTGTGATTTATATCTACAATCAGGTTCAAGTACAGTTCCAGTTATCAATTGCACCTTGGTCTCTGCTGATTTCCTTGATAAATGATAAGGTAGTGTCTGAGTGTGGTGATAGACCTTTAGGATTGTGGTCTTTTGGCCTGGCTTAAGCTCAGCTCAGAGACATAAAGACTGTTCCAAATAAATTCTATTTGTAACCCCTGGTCGCAGGTACCCAAGGCGAAGAGCTGGCTGGTGCCCCAAGACTGTGTGTGAGTGGGACCAGGGCTGCAGAATAGGGAGAATGGATTGAAACATCCGGGTTTTACTTCCATTGCTGTCTCAATCCGTCCTTTTTCAGGAGCCATATGGTGGAAGTAAAACCCGGATATCTCAATCTGTCCTCCTTTTTCTTGGACTAGGAAAAATTCTGTACCTGATTGTAATTTGCCTTTAGCTACAAATGTAAAAAAAGAAAACATGAGCTAAATCCAAAATCCTTTCCCCCGTCCCAACCAAGCCTAAAGATCCAAACATATTGGCCCAAATTCTTGAAAGTGAACAGTAAGTTAGGCAGTGGTAAGCACCCTACTGCCACCTAACAATTGATTTAACTGTTTTTAATTGGCATGGTAATTTAACTTGTAATTATTTTTTTTAAATGTAGGAACCTACCGGCACCTCCAAAAACGGTGCTGTGATCGTACCTATGGAGGCACCTAAGCGTGCCTATGAACAAAAAAACATAAGAATAGCCTTACTGGGTCAGACCAACGGTCCATCAAGTCCAGTAGCTCGTCTTCACGGTGGCCAATCTAGGTCGCTAGTACCTGGCCAAAATCCAAAGAAAAGCAACATTCCATGCTACTGATCCAGGGCAAGCAGTGGCTTCCCCCATGTCTTTCTCAATAATAAACTATGGACTTTTCCTCTAGGAAATTGTCCAAACTTTTCTTAAAACCAGCTACACTATCCACTCTTACCACAACTTCTGGCAATGCATTCCAGAGCTTAACTATTCTCTGAGTGAAAAAAATATTTCCTTCTACATCGGTGCAAAGACCTGGAACAGCCTCCCGACAACCATCAAAATGGAACCATGTTATCTCAAATTTTGAAAGAAACTAAAAACTCTCCTTTTGATGCAATATGTTCCATTGACAATCAGTAGCTTGTTCTAACTCTCAGATTTCCTCCCCTCCAATGTAAATTGTACTTAGAAGAATATCTCCTCAATACTTCCCTGTAGAGGACTTCACGCCTCCCTCCTCCCCTTGCTATATCTCCTCTCACCCGTTTCTTCCACCTTTTGCCAATTACTTGAATTGTACATCGCCTTGAACCTATTTAGGCATAGAGCGACTCACAAATCATAGATTAAATCAAATTAAATAAAAGCATTTCCTTGTAACTTCATCGAGTGTCCCCTAGTCTTTGTAATTTTTGACGCACTGAAAAATCGATCCACTTGTACTTGAAATAGGCATGATAAATGCTGGAAATTTAATTCACATCCAACCTAAGACCAGAAATGTAGGTCTTCAAAATACTGACAGTGGCCGCGATTCTACGAACGGCACCGTTGCATTATTGATACGCGACTGGCGGCTTTTTTGAAGGTACTGGCCAATAACGGCGCCATTTGTAGAATCCGGCCCATTGAGCCTAGAATCAAACTACTCGTCTGCATTCTCTTGTCTGGTAATCAAAGTGAATTCTTCAGTTTGTCACAGTTTTACGACACTCAGTGATTTATAGAAACAGTAAGAGGTCTGAACATTACCACTGTAAAAGCTATTGGTTTAGAACAAATGATTTGAGTATAAAATACAATAATTATACCTTTCACATACTGCAGTGTTAATTTAACCATGATACCCCGCAGATGTTTTCTACCAGTGCTGACAAAACCCTTCCAACTTCCCATTGCTCCAGCAAGTAGCTTTGCAAAGAGAAGGGGGTAGGAAGGAGATGACCAAGGAAAGGTGAGAGGTGAAGGTTGATTTTGAGCTACTGCGCATATTTTTACTTCTTTCAAATCATAAGTATTTGGTTGCTTTACTTTGCCACCCGCAATGGACAGCCTGCAGATTTTTCAAATCATCTGAATTTTGTGAAGCTTTACTCATACAAATTCAGAACACTTTCCACATAATAGTCTCATCATCAGGGCTAATAAAAAAATAACGATGAATAATGTAACATCATGATGAAATATCGTTCAGTCCTAATTAATGCCATGCTGTTCCTTAGCTTCTGCTTGGATGTACAGATTTGACTGACGTTTGATGTTCCACTGGAACTGCAGGGTGTCTGCAGCACTAATAGCTTGCCAATATATTAGCAGAATTCTTAAAAGTCTGAACATCTTGACTTGTGCTACACAAAGGATTGTCCTTTTCTTTGTCTATGAATCATTGTTTTTATGTGTTTCCAGAACTGGCTTTTTAAGCCCCATTAAACCTTAGTTTACAAATGCCAGCTAGCTTGTACTAGCAGAATAAACAGCAATATTCTCTATGTAATATTATATATGAACTAATATCTCCTGAAACGCACTGGAGGATCCTATTCATTCCTTCAGTCTCTGGTAAGTTGATCTTTGTAGCCTGATCCCATAGTCTTGGCTCCTGCGTATTTGACCCTCGCACCCCAATCCCAGTCATTAACATCAATAGAACTGTCATTCCCACTCACCCATCAGTCAATCGACCTGTAAAATCCCCCCTCCCTCCCCATTTTGGAAAATGGCTATTCATTTTGGGTGCTCTCGACATAAAAACAGCCATCTCAAAGCCATTTTTGAATAGAAAATCAGGGAGTTTCTGAGAATGACTGTGAGATAAGACTATTTTTTGACACTATGAGCAGGGCATCCCAATTCTGACTTAGTTGACTTTTCAAAAATGCATCTCCATGTGAATATGTATTCATGAATGCACATTCCTAATACTTATGAAAATCTTATATTTATTGAATTCATTTTCTATCCCATTCTCCCCAATGAGCTCAGAAAAGATTATAGATTAATATACATAATATACAGTACAGTCAAAACAGGTTGTGATTTGCCAAACCTACATACAATCAGGCTTATAATCAAAACGTCAAAACATTTAAACATCCAAAAACCAGCCCATGACGTCCAAGTGCCAGTAATTGAAACCAACTTTCTGGATGTCCAGCAGGACTTCCAAACCACTAATCGTCCAGAGCCTAAAGCAGCATGTTGGGAGGTGTGCTATGGGCGGGCATCGGGCAGGTTTAAACCTGGACATTCTGCGGTAGTAATCAAAGCTTTCCCAGGATATTCAAAGCGGAACCTACTTAGACCTGTTTTACATGCATCTAAGTGTTCCAAAGGTGACCAAACTGACAAGATAACCACTGGAGGGTTTAAGGCATGACACCCCCAGTGGTCACGACTCCCCTTCCACCACCCATGGAGTGAAAAAAAAAGCAGTAGACTTTCTATCAGCTGATAATAGCAGGGGAATCCACGTCGGGTGAGTCAGTTTTGGGGATCCTGCTGGCTTAGCTGATGAAGATTCCCATGACCAGGATCACCTGAACTGGCAGGGAGATTCCTCTCAACATCCCTCCCTCACAGTCACCGATCCCCCAGTCCCCTCCACAGAGAGCCCCCCACACTACATCCAAGAATTGCATACACTGGAAGAATAGCTGAAAAAATGGGTGCGGAACAGTCTGGGATCGGCACTCTTTTAGAATAGCACCTAGCGCTAGTAATTTCCATTCAACTTTGAGTGCGAGGAGTTGTACCAACTAAAACCAGGTATAAATCCCGGAGCACAAGTTGGGCAGATACCTCGAGTTCTATAACACTGCACACATTTTAAAGGGAACACTCCTGGCCTGCCCCTCTTTGTAGATCTGCACATAAACCTTTAGGCGCTATTCTATAATGGGTGAATAAGTGAGTTTTCATGTGGATCTGCCATTTTAGCCCTGTTTCAACACCTTGCAATCAATATAACATTTTTTTTTGGTGCCAAAAATTCAGCACAGAAATAACACTTAACGCTCTATGCCATATATGGAATATACCCCCTGTGGTGATTTTCCATCTGCTGTCCAGGTAAATAAGTGGATAAAGCTGGGGCACTAAATTTAAGTGCAGAGCTATCCAGGCACTATTCTGAATAGCAGCCAGTGCCTGGGTAACTTCCAAGTAGCCATGCTGACTTGGATATTCAGTGCCACTGCCTTGATATAGCCTGGCTTTGAATATACAGGCTTAATTCAGCTCACAGCTCTCAGTGGCTTAAAAACCACTTGAAGCTATGAGCTGAATATTGGGCCCAAAGATTTTCATTAAGCAAGTTTTTACTCCACAGCACTGGGGAACCATCAGCAATCTGAGTGTTTGGGATGTCTGCAATACATTTGCATAAAATTTGCAATGCAATGGAGATAGTGTATGGATACAATGAGAGTAGCATACACAAATTTACCTCATACATATTCATTGACAATATACTGAAAAACCTGATTAGCTGGAACAGATCTAAGCACTGCCACACTACATTCATAATACTTGAAATGCACACATATGGGTAATCAATGGTGCAGATTTTATGAAAGTTTTCAAAGAATACATGGAAATGAGAAATAACAGTAATACCTGATTACAAATGATATCTGCTTACTATCCTTTGTACTCTCCTGAACAAAAGGGCAGCTGTCAAAATTCATATGAAATGTAGGACCACCTGCTTATTGACAAAATGATTCTGAACGATTTGAGGAGATGGAGAACAAATCTACAAATGGCCTGGATAGACAAGGAGAAAGTCTTTCACTCACTACTCACACCTAAATACCAAAGTATTTGAGAATGTTAAAAATTAGTGAACACATCCAGAAAAATGCTGGAAAAAGCCATGAAACAATGGACAACAACTTTGTTATTAAATGTATAAGAACTGGGAAATGTGAAAATCTGAAGGGGAATATTCCAAGGTAATTCACTGTCACTCTTGCTAATTAACATTGCTTTGATCCCCTTGCATCTTGAACAAGCCAAAATTAAGTTGTAAAGAAGGAATGGCCTAGTGGTTAGAGCTACAGCCTCAGCCCCCTGGGGTAGTGGGTTCAAGCCATAAATACAAATACAGTATAAAATTGGGTGTTAAGATATATAGTCAAAACCAAAAAACACCCTGAAAACTTGTTGCACAAAAAGTACTAATTTTAACAATGGAGGTGGGCCTCAGAGACCTAGGAATCAGGCAGTTGACTGTTAGTTATTATTGCAGGTCAATATCTCAGTCATCGACCCAGACCCCAATTCTGTTTAAATATTACTTTTTTTTATATGTACCTAGGAGTTTTAGAATTGGTTAACATCTTACATGAAGATAAAACAAAATTGGAATATCTAAAGAGGGTCCAGAAAGTTCTAAACTCAAAACTAAACAGAAATAGAATAAAGGAATGGGGTGGAAGGAGATGTACATAGATGGATCAGAAGCTGGTTGGCGGGTAGGAGACAGAGGGTGGGAGTGAAGGGCCACTACTCGGACTGGAGGAAGGTCACGAGTGGGGTCCCGCAGGGCTCAGTACTAGGGCCGCTGCTATTTAATGTATTCATAAATGATCTGGAAACAGGGACGAAGTGTGAGATAATAAAATTTGCAGATGACACCAAACTATTTAGTAGAGCTCGGACCAAAGAAGACTGTGAAAAACTGCAAAGGGACTTGAACAAACTAGGGGAATGGGCAACGAGATGGCAGATGAAGTTCAATGTTGAGAAATGTAAAGTATTACATGTGGGAAACAGAAACCCGAGGTACAACTATACGATGGGAGGGATGTTTTTAAATGAGAGTACCCAAGAAAGGGACCTGGGGGTGATGGTGGACTTGACAATGAAGCCGACGGCACAGTGCGCAGCGGCTGCTAAGAAGGCAAATAGAATGCTAGGCATCATCAAAAAGGGTATTACAACCAGAACGAAAGAAGTTATCTTGCCATTGTATCGAGCGATGGTGCGTCCACATCTGGAGTACTGCGTCCAATATTGGTCGCCGTACCTTAAGAAGGATATGGCGATACTCGAGAGGGTTCAGAGGAGAGCGACACGTCTGATAAAAGGGATGGAAAACCTTTCATATGCTGAGAGATTGGAAAAACTGGGACTTTTTTCCCTGGAGAAGAGAAGACAGAGGGGATATGATAGAGACTTACAAGATCATGAAGGGCATAGAGAGAGTAGAGAGGGACAGATTCTTCACACTTTCAAAAAATAAAAGAACAAGAGGGCATTCAGAAAAGTTGAAAGGGGACAGATTCAGAACGAATGCTAGGAAGTTCTTCTTTACCCAGCGTGTGGTGGACACCTGGAATGCGCTTCCAGAGGACGTAATAGGGCAGAGTACGGTACTGGGGTTCAAGAGGGAATTGGACAATTTTCTGCTGGAAAAGGGAATAGAGGGGTATAGATAGAGGATTACTGCACAGGTCCTAGACCTGTTGGGCCACCGCGTGAGCAGACTGCTGGGCACGATGGACCTCAGGTCTGACCCAGTAGAGGCATTTCTTATGTTCTTATGAATCTAGATCCCAATCTACCATATAAAGTGGAGGGAAAACGCCTCAGAAGTCCAGAGGTGAGATTGTGCTTTACAGCACTGTGTATTAACCTCCGTGTACTTAATTAAACTCAGTGGCCCGGATTTTGTATAGGACGCGCGGTTTCAGAAGCTGCCTAAGCGGCTTTTGAGAATCGCACACAGGCATCCTATACAGAATTGAGCCTAAGCCCACCTAAGAACCCGATTCTTTAACCAACGTCCATGTCACAGATGCCAGTTAGAGAATCAGGTTGCCGCTGAGCTTATCGCGGCAAGGGTTCTCCCTGCTATGATAAGTTTAGCGGCAACCTGTCCCCACCACCCGCAAAGACTACCAGCAGGAGAAATGCCCAATCCCTCCTGCTGGAACCTTCCCCCATCCACCCACCCCCCAAACTTCACATGGCAGGAGGGATGCCCAGTTTCTCCTGCCCGGCACCCGCAAACCCTCCCCTGAACCTCGCGTGGCAGGAGGGATGCACAGTCCCTTCTGCCAGAACACTCCCCCCCCGTACATTGCTGACAGGAGGGATGCCCAATCCCTCCTGCCGGAACACCCCCCTCCGGTACAATTCCAACAGGAGGAATGCCCAGTCCCTCCTGTTGACACCCCCCGTTCCCTGAAAATTTACCCCCAGCCTCACCAGCGTATTAGGGCTTAACCACTTTAGTAAAGGGGTCCTTTAGCTCATAACTAGGCATAATAATTTTTAAGTTTTTTGTGATGAATACTGCAGTTTGCAACATTTGTAAGTCTTTTTAAATAGTGCATTCCAGGCAAGATCCTATATTTCTTGAAACTTCATGCAAATTACACTGACTTTGTATTGACTTTGTTTATCTAAATTTTATTGCTTTGACTGATTAAAATAACTTGCTCCATATATTTGCATTTAGACATTAGTGTGAGATTAATTGTTGAAACGTAATTAAGGCGCTGGTGCTGTAGCATTGCAAACCAGGATGCCAACAGATTTCTGCTGAATTGTGGCAGTAGTGCGTAAAATCAATGATGTATGCTCTTCTTTTATATGAAAATGTGTCATAACTTGCTTCATAACTCACTGACAGTGCAATGTTCAGGGGATACCATCAACCAGTAGATCAAAACAAATACCCACAAATCACCAACAAAAAAGAATGCTTTGTGATGGAACCATCAATTCAGTCCATACTAAGGGGCCTTTTTACTAAGCAGGGATAAAAAAAATGGCCTGCGCTATCCCCAGCGTGGGTCTTTCCTGTGCACTAAGGCTACTTTTAAAGCTGCTGGGAAATGGCTGATTTTTCTATTTTGCCAATAATGGCCACATGCTAAATTTCCTATTAAGTACTGTTAACAAAATTGAGGATCTGTGGAGTTTTTTTTCTGACCTAGGATTAGTGTGTGCCCTCTTGACTATAATGGCTTTGCCTCTTTGAGAGGTGCGCTGTGAGCACTAAGTTCTTTTTTCTCATTCGATGGATGGCGGGCCTGCCGGACGGACGGGTGTGGGTCCCGTCCATCCGGCCAACTCTTTTGAGGTACGGGGGGAGGGGTGTCGATGATGGGGGGGGTTGTCGAGGGGTTGGCGGGGGGGTTGTGGGGTCGGTGGGTGGGGGGCCAATCGTGGGTTCAGGAGGGTAATCGTGGGAGGGGTGAACCGAGGGCAGGAGAGCCTGGAATGTAGGGGATTTCGCTGGGGCAGGAGGGCTTGGGCTCCCTCTTATCTGATCGGGGGGAGAGGGGTGGATCTCAGCAGGAGAGATGGCTCATCTCTCCTGCCAAGATAGCAATCGCCCCCCCCAAACTGTGGCACTTCGGGGTGAGGATTGCGGCAGGGCATCTCCCCTGCCACGATCCTCACCCCGAAGTGCCACGGTTCGGGGGGTGGGCGATCACCATCACAGCAGGAGAGATGAACCATCTCTCCTGCCGCGATAGTTGCAGTAGGCTGTAGGCAGGTTGCTGGGGCCGCTGAGCTGCTGTGATCAGCTCAGCGGCCCCTTTTTCGGCACTTATACCTGTTTTGACTTGGTCTAAATCAAAACATATAAGTGCCGACTAGGCAACCTGACCTAACATGCAGCCCTGCATCACATAGCTATAGTTCAGGGTTCTCTTTCCTGTATGCATCACTTTGCACATGCTCATATTAAACATCATCTTACATTTTGATGCCCAGTCTTGCAAGGTTGTCATGCAATTTTTTTTATTTTAAGTGCAACCTTTTGGTTCAGAACCCAAGTTCTGGCCTGACAAAGTTATTGTGTGCCAGTAGAGTGTGGAAAGTGTGGGTTGTTTTTGCTATGGTTCCCCCCACCCCCCTCACCACCTCAGTAAATATTGGTCCTGACCTGTACTTACCAACAAAATAAATCTGTGTTATGTAAGTGACCACCTAAGACTGGTCCGGGTAGTAGTAGGGTTATACCTTACAACTCCCAGGAGTCCTGAAACTGGATATCCCTGCAGGTGAGGCTGTTGATATCTGCATCTCCAGAAGTTACTTGTTAATTGGCAAGTTTCCAAGTTTATTAAATATTTGATTTATCACCCATCGGTAATACCATCTAGCAGCGTCTTAGCTTTTTGAAATTGGAGCATCACTCCTCAAAGCACATGCTACTCATTATTAAGAGTAAGTGTGCTTTAACGGATACAGCACCAAATTCACAATCTGGAGACCTACTGACATTCATGCCTTCAAATCCCGCTCTCCTGTTTATTAGCTTGAGCCTCTTAGGCAAATCAATTTATCTCACTGTGTCTCAATTTACTTAAATGTCACAGGATAATAATAAATCTTTCCTTCTCTACTTACAACACTGTCATACAAATCAGGCTTCAGATCCACTAGCCAAGACGTTCACTCTTAGAAAAGGGTTCATGATTTTTATATACAGTAAGGTACCAGAGATTTCCAAACATTTCAAGAGCCAAACTCCTCTCCCCAAGCACATAGATGTACTTCATATGGTTCCTGGCAGTTTTGTGTGTAATTTATATGTGAAAGGGAGTTCTATAAGCTGTCACCTAAATTTAACTACCAATAATGCACCCTGGTTATAGAATAATAATAACCAATAACCTATATGTCGGCGCCTGTGATTGCCAGGGAAGAGTTTTAGCCTTCAGGGGCTGAGTTTGGAACTTCAGGGGATAAGGTAGAAGGGCTGGGGGAGGCTTGGGGGAGATTGGATTTGCAAGATTGTCAGGGATGAGTCAAGAGGGGGGGCAACATAACGTAACCTAAGAATTTTTTTCTAGACCACCATCACCGTAAAGTTCAATGCGGTTTACAAAAGACTAGATACGATACATAAATCAACGTGAAGAATATGTTAGTAATTAAGAGCTAAGAAATTTAATAAACAAGAATGTCTTCAAAATTGGCACTCGGCACTTGTTGCTTCCCACCCACTCTCAATACCTTGCAAGTATTACACAGACACATGTTCTTTGACAATATGTGGATTTATTAATGGCCGCAGCCGTAAATGCCCTACTACAACATCATCTACAAACAGCAAATACCAACATACCAAAACTTTCACCATGCACAATTTAGATACCAATGTATATCATCATATTCATTCGCCTGAACATTTTATATATACCATAGGCACATCATATTGCTGCATCTCAGTCCTTACACCCATCAACTGATCCGTGTCCTGCCCAGCATCTCTGGCTGGGCCACCGTTGTTCTCGTGGGAGAGCTGTTCAAGCTGCCCCGCCTTCTCCCCATCCCGTTCAAGGAGGGGCCCTCCACCTGTTGGTAGTTGAAGTCATGTCACACGGCCTCCCTGCCGTCCAAGCCAGGAGACAAGCAAGCCTCTGAGTGCTTACCTCACTTGCTTCTGCAAGGCTATACGTCGCCACATCTTTTGCTATCAACAACTGTAACGCAGTGTTCTTTCTTGTCTGTATGCTGTGCCTATGACCCCACTATGATTCTGTTTCGCCACAACCCGAGATAGTGAAACCTCGCTTATCTCGGGTCCCCACCAGGCATACGGCTGCGGCCCCCACCACACAGTTTGGCCTTGAAGACAAGTACTTATTGCATATAGCATATCCACACTCACATCTATGCCGCGACACTCACATGGCGAGGGCCGAACTGCAGCTTCTGCTTCAGTTTGGGTTGCCTCACCCCCGCTCACCCTGCCTCCTGTGTCTATATCCCTAACCCTCATTGACCCCTCCCCCCCCTGATCCTATCTCTCTCTACCCCGGGTTTTCCCTCCCCTCCCCACCTCCCTTTCTGTTCCCCCCCTAGGCAACGGCCTTGGCCCTTTTGTCGTCACTGCCCCCTACAGGGTGGGGCGCTTGTCCTAAGTTGTTTCCTGTAATGAAGGTAAGAAATGTATGATGATGAAAGCCACTTGAAATCCTTGTCCCATAAAGCAATTTGAAAAGAGAGGGTTTTATCATGATATCTTTTATACCTACAGCCCTTAGATGGAAGAAAAACAAAAAAGGCTTTGGCAATACGTGAGTGTTGCGTAGAAGACTAACAAAACAACTCAGTTAGGTAGGATGGAACCAAACCCATTAATACCTTATAATAGAGACACCCCAATTTAGGGGGGTGTCAGGAAGTTTCAGGAGAGGGTATTGGATATGAGTGGGTATCAAACAGGGGCCATCAAATGTATGGAGTGTCAAGGGGTTTCAGGAGGGGGCATCTTTTTGCAAGGGTATCAGGAAGGGGAATCAAATATGGGTTCCTTTTACTAAGCCACCCTAGCGGGGTTAACGCGCGTGACTTTTCATCACGTGCTAACCCCCACGCTGGCCAAAAACACGCTGGTGGTAGCGGCTAGCGCGTCCCGCGGTTTAACGTGCGCTATTACACGCATGAAACCGCTAGTGTGGCTTAGTAAAAGGAGCCCTATGTGTGAGGCGTCAGAGGAATCGGACAATGGGAGGATTTGCCACCATCATGCCTTTTTTAACAAAAGCTATGATACCGGCTGCTGATAGCATGGTTGCATCTATCACCTAGTTCCGGGGTAGGCAATTCCAGTCCTCGAGAACCGGAGCCAGATCAGGTTTTCTTCTTTTTTTTTTTTCCTTCTTTATTGATTTTTAATCTAAAACAGTGTCTTACAAATGAACAAACAGTAGGTATTACATACATTACACTAATATCTGTGCAGGTAACATATATATAATTCAAGGAGGCAGTGCATGCAAATCCATCTCATACATATTCATGGTGGATATCCTGAAAACCTGACCTGGCTCTGGCTCTCAAGGACCGGAATTGCCTACCCCTGACCTAGTGCTAGATGATACAGCCTGCCACTCCTCTCCTTTGCTTCAGCCATGCCCATGCCTGCGTTAAGCAGGCAGCACAGATTTTTCATTGCAATGGCTAGTTTAATAGCACATTAGATATTAATGTGAGTGCAATCTGATGTCTCCTATGTGGTAAATGTTGGCCACTATTGGAAAAGGGCAATAAAATATAAAGTTTAATGGGAGAGCTACAAAGAGAGCTGAGATAAGATAAGTGGTGATTTTTTTTTTATTAAAAACATTAAAAATCGTAAACAGTAATAAAGAACAAAGGGATTAATGAGAGGTTTTTTTATGCCTATGATAAGACTAGAACCATTTTGCAGAATATAAGCATAATCTGGGCTCAATGAGGCTTTTTCCTCTCAGATAAAATAGTGGTTCACAAATAATCCTGTTTGATACTCACACATATAGTTAGTTGGAGGTAGATTGTGTGTATATTTAATAAACCATAAGAATAGACCATTCTGGGTCAGACGAATGGTCCATCTGGCCCAGTATACTATTTCCAACAGTGGCCAATCCAGGTCACGAGTACCTGGCAGAAACTCAAACTGTAGCAGGATTCTCAGGGATAAGTAGTGGCTAGTGGCTTCCCCAATGTTTATCTTAATAGTAGTTTGTAGACTTTTGTTTTAAAAGTATCATCATGAAACTTCATGGTATGTCCCCTAATCTTCTCAATGCAGCTTAGTTAAAGGAACCCAATAACTTGTAGTGCACAGCCATGGTAATCATTATATAACAGCACTAGTCTTTAAGCCCGTTACATTAACGGGTGCTAGAATAGATGTGTCTGTCTGTCTGTTTCTTTATCTCTCTCTCCTTGGCCGCTGTCTATATCCTTCTGTCCCCCCCCCCCTGAGCAAAGCTGTCTGCCCCCAGGACACACCTTCCCCCCAAAGCAGCCACCTTTCCCTCTCCCTAACTGTCTCTCCATGGCCCTCTTCTGTCTCCCCCCCCCCCGAGCAAAGCTGTCTGTCCCCAGCACACCTCCCCCCAAAGCAGCACCCTTTCCCTCTCCCTGTCTCTCCATGGCCCCTTCTGTCTCCCCCCAGCACCCCCACAAAGCAGCCCCCTTTCCCTCTCCCTATCTCTCCATGGTCCCTTCTGTCTCCCCCCAGCACACCCCTCCCCCCAAAGCAGCCCCTTTTCCCTCTCCCTGTCTCTCCATGGCCCCTTCTGTCTCCCCCCAGCACACCCCTCCCCCCAAAGCAGCCCCCTTTCCCTCTCCCTATCTCTCCATGGCCCCTTCTGTCTCTCCCCAGCACACTCCTCCCCACAAAGCAGCTCCCTTTCTCTTTCCCCCTGGCTCCCGGTATTGATTCCCTTCTTACCCTCCCAACATCCAGGCATCTTCTGGCCTGCTTCTCTTCACCAAAGCAGCCTGCGATCGTGGTGGCCGGCTTTAGCGAACCTCACAGGCTGCTCTCCAACTCGGTAGCACGTTCCCTCTGACGCGATCCTGTGCGTCAGAGGGAGCGTGCTACTGAGCCTGGAGAGCGGTCTGCGAGGTTCTTTAAAGCCGGCCACGATCGCAGGCTGCTCTGAAGAGGAGGATCAGCGGCAGCGGTGGCGGCGGCGGCAGCAGCGAGTGAGGGCGGGAGGTGACACGGCGACTCCTTCTTCTGCAGGTGGAGAGCGGCTTGCGAGGTTCGCTACAGCGGCTGGCGAACCTCAGCAGGCCACTTTGAAGAGGAGCGGGAGGGAGGAGTCGCTGGTGTCTTTGGCGCAGGCACCCTGAGAACTGGCACAGAAGCACACCTCAGGGCGCCAGCGCTCACAAATTTTTAAGAGCGCATGCGCCTCTAGCATTTTATTATTATTGATGTGCTAATTCAAGCACTAACTTCATAGTTTGTTATGGGGTAGGGAATGAGCATGGATTGTCATTGATACACTTACGTCCAAATTCTCTAAATGGTGCTATAGGTTGTGTGGAGGTAGGTGCCCTACCGCTGCCTAACTTAATTGTTTTAATTGGTTCAATTGGTGAAGTAATTGACTATGCTAATTAAAAACCCATTAAAACGCTGTTAAAAAACATGGAAGCACCCCTAGGTGCCTCCAAAAATGGCACCGTTGTCCTGACCAAGGAGGCGCATTGTGGTGCCTATGGCTACTGTAGGCATGGTTAATGCTGGAAGTTGCCTTAGGCGCCATTAGGCATCTCTGTAGACCCAATTCTCGTGAAAGGTAGGCGCCAAAAATGTAGACCTTTAAAACCCTGGTCTACATTTCTGGCACCTACTTTTCACGTAGCACCATTGCAAGATTGACATACGATTGGCGCAGCTTTTGTAAACAACCTCCGATATAGGCACCATTTGGAGAATCTGACCCTTATTGCCTGGTCAAGTGCTTTTTTGTGCAGTAACTGCATGGGAAGATGCAGAGAACACCCCAACAGTTAACACAGTGACACCCCAATAGTTAATAATAATAATAATAATAACTTTATTCTTATATACCGCCAACAATCTTGCGACTTCTAGGCGGTTTACAATGAAGAGAAACTGTACAGACAGCGAATTACAGCGGATAGCATTGAACATCAAGTGATAGTAACAGGAGAGTTACAGGGCTGTGTATGACATGGTTTCACAATGAGTAGCATTATACAGTCGACGATATTCAGAGCATAAGTAGGAGAAGAGAAAGGAGATTGCGCTTTGAGTTACAAAGGTGCAAGGCTGCGAAGGTGAAAAAGATAACATAAGATGTTGATGAGAAGTAAGTTGTTAACTTGGTACATTTGAACGAAGGAAGGGCACCAGTGGGAAAAACTGGTAACAATTAAAGATAGAAATTTTGGCAGAAGAGGGTAGACGGACTCCTTGGGATGGGAGGAGGCTCCGATTTTAGGGAAGAAGTCTGGTTAGGTTATAAATTTCTTAAACAATGTGGTTTTTAGTTCTTTCCTAAAGATACTGTATGATTCTCTGGCGGCATAAGTGAAGTAGCCTGTCCAAGTTTGCAGTCTACCTGCTTGGAATTTGAATGTTCTATCAAAGAAGGTGCGATATCTATAGCCTATGATATTTGGGTAGTAAAGAGGTTACGGTTTCTGGTAGGCTTAATAGAGGAGTGGAATTCGAAGTGAGGTAGTAGATAGCTGGGGGCCAGTCCCCAGATTAGTTTATAGCAGAGGCAGGAGAATTTGAATAGAATTCATACTTCAATTGGTAACCAATGAAGGAGTTTGTAGAATGGACTAACACTCCAACAATTTACTATTAGGTAAATTAAAAACTTAACTGTGCTTGAATAAAAGAACTCCAAAGAGTCTTTATATTTTGATTCTGCTGTGCCCTTCTGTTACTGCTCAGTCTCTTTATTTATTTAAAAATGTATAGTCACGCATATCCAACAATTTTATGCGGATAACATTATAACATACAGAATAAAATCAGAAAAACATACAGTCAGACAAATCAATACAACAAAACAAAAAGCATTAAAACATAAATCACTAAACTAATAACATTGCCTGAAGTTGTGGTAAGAGCAGATAGCATAGCCGGTTTTAAGAAAGGTTTGGACAAGTTCCTGGAGGAAAAGTCCATAGTCCACTGCTTGCCCTGGATCGGTAGCATGGAATATTGCTACTCCTTGGGTTTTGGCCAGGTGCTAGTGACCTGGATTGGCCACCGTGAGAACGGGCTACTGAGCTTGATGGGCCATTGGTCTGATCCAGAAAGGCTATTCTTATGTTCTTAACATTATCTCCTAAACAAAAAACACACTGAACTCAGTTAAAAAAAACAACAAAAAAACCAACCATATATTTATTATATATTTATTTATTTATTTTAATTCTGTATTAATTTTTAATCAAAAATAGTGTCATACAAATGAAAGAACAAAAGATATTACACATATTACACTATTATCTATACAGGTAACATAAATATCATTCAATAATTTCATTTTCCTGCATATAATAATATCATAATATATCCTAATATACAATACAAACGAAGAATAAAGTTACCCAATTATCACTATCAATATTTATTCCCCTCCTTCCAACCCCCCACTCCTCTGGATGTGTAAAGATAAATAAACCAAAGAAAAGAAGAGATATGATGAAAATATATTATTATGTTTTTACAAATTTAGTCAATGGGCTCCAAATTTTATTAAATACCTCACTAAAACCCCTACATTCTGCGTTAATTCGTTCATATCTGTATGTAGTACCCACCAAAATGTATAATTAATTCTATCATGGTTTTTCCAATTACTTGTAATCAATTGAATGGCTATACCTGTTAGGATCATAAATAGACGACTCTTATATTTATCTAGAGTGGGGTTCACATGTAAAATTGTTCCACAAATTATAGCCTCATGTGACATTGGAACATTTGAATCTAGTACGAAATTTATTTGTCCCCAAATTGACTTTCAATATATAAATATAAATGGACAAAAATACAACAGATGATCCAAAGTCCCTATACCAGTATGACAATGCCAGCATCTATTAGACTTAGAACTATCTATTTTATTTTATTTAATTGAACTGGGGTCCAGAAAATCCTATGTAACAAAAATAACCATGTTAGTCTCATAGATGCTGACGCTGTACATTTCAATCTCCAAATCCTAATTCGTGGCCAACGAGACACAGAAATATACTGTTTTATCTCAATGCTCCAGATGTCTCTAAGACTATTTTTTGGCTTTTTATTCAAAAATCTAGAAATCAATTTGTACCACTGAGCAGCCTGCAAATCCTTTGCTACCAAACTGATTTAGGAGGTTTTGTTTTTTTTTTAATTCTTTATTCATTTTCAAAATTGCATCAAGTGTTATATATATTCAATCACATTAACAATAAATACATCACTTAGAGGCTATCATTGGTACTTTACATAAACTCTTATCCCTCCCCCCTCCCACCCCTCCCTACCGTATATTCCATTATCATATAGAATATGTAATAATATGTAATTGGTTTCTGATTTAGGAGGTTATTATATATTT
Source organism: Geotrypetes seraphini (assembly GCF_902459505.1). NCBI lineage: Eukaryota > Metazoa > Chordata > Amphibia > Gymnophiona > Dermophiidae > Geotrypetes > Geotrypetes seraphini. The sequence continues at coordinate 170,208,341 of NC_047089.1, read as the reverse complement.
ATTTTAAAAATTTCAATACTGTTTACAACTAAACGGTTTACAGAATTTACATACAAAAATACAAACAAACCTTAAACATCATGGCTACAAATTAATACCATAACTTTGCATAATAACAGTCATGAGTAGTTCATCAGCTCTACCAGAGAAGAAAATTATTTCTGAAGAAAGGCATCTACAAATAATTGCGTCTTATGTAATTTTCTAAACATGCCCCTTTCCCGACAATTTCGTATCTGACCCACCAGAGAGTTCCATATCTTAACTCCTGTGCAACAAAAAGTCATTTCCCAGTCTCAACAAGCCCTGGATTCACAGTAGTCTTAGTAAAGCCAGATTCTCAGAACGCAATGATCTTTTTGGTGTATAACCGAGCATATTATTTTTAAACAATTCTGGAATGTTTCCATACAAGAATTGATGACAGATCATTACTGCTTTATACTGTACTCTGAAGGCGACTGGTAGCCAATGCAATTTTTGGAGATGTGGCGAAATGTGATCATATTTAGACAACCCAATATCCTATTTATTTATTGCTTTAGGAGACATGTGTCACTATTTCTGTGGTGTTGCATTGTATGCAGAGTCCAGCTTCTTGCTGGTTCAATTTAACCTTTGTCTATGTTTTATCCCCCCTTTTACAAAATTGTGGAGCATTTTTTAGTGCCAGCCATGGTGGTAGCAGTTCTGATGCTCAGAATTCTATGAGCGTCAGAGCTGTTACCACCGTGGCTAAAATCCACACTACAGTTTTGTAAAAGGGGGAGGGGTTAGTTTGTGAATGCATATTCCATACTAGGCGAAGGTGTTTTCTGTGTTCTGTGTGTTCGAAAGATATGGTTTTCTGTTAGGATTGACGGTGTAGGATTGATCTGTACTAGTCTGGCTTGTTTAGTTTTACAATGGGTGTATTGATGTATTGCTCACTGCAGTATGTAAGATGCTGCCTTTTCCTAGGTACTCATGTGTGACATGTGGCTTGTTACTAAAAATCATGTTTTTCATACAGATGGAGGGGGGTGCCAAAAAATGATGGGCCCCGGGTGTCACATATGCTAGGTACACCACTGATGGTGATGAGGGAATCAGGAAGGCAGTGGGGTAATGGAGTTGAAAGTACAGGTTGAAGATGGGATGAAAGAGAGGATTAGTGTAACTGCAAGGAGAATAGGATGGTGCAAGGAGGAAATGGGGAGTACAGGGCCGGGTGATACGACAGGGTACGGAGTCTGGCAGGGAGAGGGACCAGGGTACAGAGCCTGGCAGGGAGGGGGGATGGGGTGCAGAGCCTGGCAAGGAGTAAGGGGGGGGGCTGGGTGCAGAGCCTTGGTTCAGAAAGGATTTTTTTTCTTGATTTCCTCCTCTAAATCTAGGGTGCGTCTTATGGTCAGGTGCATCTTATGGAGCGAAAAATACGGTAAAACCAAAGTTCAAATCTGACTTACATAAGAACCCTAAGTATCAACTCTTTCACATGCATGTAGGTGGCAGTGGATTTTCTTTTATGTCTCATAAGGTGCAATTTCAATATTTTTGATTTGTACAGCAGTACAGCTAAATTGCTGAAATCAGGTATACATACTGGAGGGAATTGAATTACCAGTGCTAAAACTTAAGCACTCAAAAAATTCAATGCTGAGCGCTATTCTATAGAGCACCATGCCTTACTTTTGAGCACCAGACTTATGACTTCTAAAGGCATGGTTAGACAGCATTCTGTAATTCTCTATGCAACTTTTTGGAATGCCCCCAACACACCCATGGACATGCCCCCTTTTGAGATATGCGCTATGGCCTATATTCTATAAATGGTATCTTAACTTAGGTGTCAGTAAGTTAAATGGAAAACACCATTTAAATTACATTTTAAACTGATTTTCAAGGTGCTTACTAAAACAGTGCTAGAATCACTCCTCCATAGGAGTTTTACAGCTCTTAATGCCACTGTAGTTTCAAGTTTAATATATCTCTTGATTAATCGCTTAGTCAGATTTCAAAGCGATGAACAATTTAAAATACATTCATTAGCAATTACAAAATAAACAATACAATGCAAACTTTGAATAGTAACATCAGATTAAAAACTAGGACATCATTTAAAAAAAAAAAAAAAAAAAAAAACATAAGGAGGGAAGGGATAGCAAAAACAACTAGGAGAGGTAAAACAATACAAAGGAAAAGTATAATAGGAAGACAAATTAAAACATAGTTTAATAATATGTAATCTGTGGCCCAGGGGTTACTAAAAGCATCTTTAAAAAGAAAAGTTTTTAAATTACTTTTAAAATTTCCAAGGTCCTGCTCCATACGTAAATAAATTTGGAGGGAATTCCACGTCTGTGCATTAGGTGCCATAAAGCACCCATGGAGGCACAATTCACGTCAAAGGCAGGCGCTGGAAATCCTTATGTGTAAACTTTTAGAGAAAAAGTTGGTGCACTAGTTTGACTAATCCATAAGAAGTTGATCTTAAATTTTTCATTTACAAAAAAGTTGGATGTGGATTCCATGAGTTGGAAAACCTGTTTCGATGTTGGATAAAGTTTGCTGGATTTGTGGCATCCACAGGATTTGATACTGTTTTCCATGATTCATGAAATTTGCATTGACTCAAGAAAATCTGAAAATTCCAGGTAATAAATTCTCCTGGTTGAAGTTCAAACTCATTATCTTCGCATCTGTATTTCTCGATAGTATCAGGGTCCATATTCTGGGAAATCATATGCCATGCTATAAATAGTCCCCCAGATAAATACTATGATCACTGTTGATTTCAAGCAAAAAAAGTGATTCTATCACAATGAGCCAAACCAAGAGAGTTATTACTTGATGAATACACTATCTTTACTCTAAAAGATAAACCATAAATCAATAGATGAAGTATAAGGTCCTCAGTATCCACAACTCATGCAGGAACTTCCTGCTCCAAGAGTTGATGCATTTATATTTTACCCAAAAGGGTAATTACTATAAATGTGAAACATCCTTGGACCTTGTCGTGTGTTTCATAAACCAATAACGTGCAAAAATTAACACTTAAAATATCTCTTAAAGCAGTGATTCCCAAACCTGTCCCAGCCATTCAGGTTTTCAAGATATCCCTAATGAATATGCATGAGAGAGATTTGCATATTAGTGAAAGCTTAAAACAAAGCTATATGCCAAAACTCTGGAAAAACTCAACTATTCGCCCCATCATTAAAGATCAAAAAATTAGTATTAATGACATGTCAAACTATAGACCAATAGCTAACATTTCTTTTCTATCAAAATTAACTGAGAAGATAGTTTTTAATCAGTTATCAGATTTCATTGAAAAAACCAATATTTTACACCCAAATCAGACAGGCTTTAGGCAACACCACTCAACAGAATATTCATTATTAGGTATGACCACATCCATACATTATTTCTTAGATCACCATCAGTCAGTTTTATTAATTTCACTAGACCTTTCAGCCGCTTTCGATACTATCGACCACGAGCTTCTATTAAATAGGCTTCAATCCATTGGTGTTTCAGACCAGGTTTTTTCCTGGTTTCAATCCTACTTTTCCGATCGTACATCTTCCGTGTTATTCAATAATGAAACTTCTAATAATGTCTCCCTAACATACGGTGTTCCGCAAGGTTCAATATTATCTCCACTACTATTCAATATCTTTCTTGCACCACTCCTTACCCTGTGTCAGTCCATCGGTTTTAATGTCTTTGCTTATGCTGATGACATTCAATTATTACATCCCATTGATACTAATAACCCTTTGGATATTTCAACAATAACCACGAAACTAGAAAAAATATCAGATTGGTTAAATATCAACCGACTTGCGTTGAACATAAATAAATCAAATATAATGCTCTTTCCCTGGAAAGATAATTTAAGTATTAATTCCCCAATCACTATCAAGGGCATTCCGTTACAAGAAGTCAAAAAAATAAAAATCTTAGGGATTATATTTGATAATAAACTCACTTTTCACGATCATATCAGCAGTGTCGTCAAGTTATCTTTTTTTAGGCTCAGACAAATTCGTTCTATTTCCCAATTCCTTTGTGAAAAGTCTCTTAAAATTCTTATCCATTCTTTCGTTTTATCTAGGATAGATTATTGTAACTCTCTGTATAATGGTATTGCTCAAAAGGAACTTAAACGCCTTCAGATTATTCAGAACACATCTATAAAATTGATTACAAAAGCAAGGAAATTTGACCATGTGACACCTCTTCTTAGGGAAGCACATTGGCTACCAGTCACACATCGTGTATCTTATAAAATATGTCTGCTTACATACAAAACTCTTCTTTTCAATACCCCAGCATTCATTCACAAATATTTGATTCCACATACTACTAATCGAACATTAAGATCCACAGTACAACATCTGCTATCGGTCCCCTATCTTAAATTCATAAATACTCGACGACAAGTTATCTTTTCTGTTTCAGCACCCCAAATCTGGAATTCTCTCCCTATCTATCTAAGGGAAGAAACAAACATAGAAAAATTCAAAGGTAAGCTGAAGAGTTTTCTCTTTAAAGATGCCTTTTCTATTTAATCTTTTCTACACAAATTAATAACAATTCTTTTACCTCTAATCTTTTACTGAAATATTCAGCTTTTTCCCTTCCTCATGTATTTTCCTTACTCGTTTTTCTATCTTTAAAATATATTGTAACTTTTACCCATGCTTTTCCTCTTGTATCATGTTTTGTTTCGTTTTGTATTTTTTCTGTCAATAATGTGTTCAGTCTTATTTTAATGTATTACTCCCTTTTTTATTGTAATTTTAATAACATGTACATCGCTTAGAATATGGATTAAGCGATTAATCAAATTTTTAATAAACTTGAAACTTGAAACATATAATGGAAGTGACAGGTATGCAAATCTCTCTCATGCATATTCATTAGGGATATCTTGAAAACCTGACTGGCTGGGGGTCCCCCAGGACAGGTTTGGGAACCACTGTCTTAAAGTGTGCTCTAAGAAGGAAATCTTCAAAAAAGAATCCAATCTCCTGATGATATCCTTAGTTAAATAATCGTCATGTCTATGCCACAGTAAAGGAGAAAAAGGTTTTTTTTACTTATCTTCAAAATGTCAGCTACGGTGACTCATTTATCCATAACGTGTGACTTAATCCACTGCTCTACAGAGCTCCGTTTCAGAGGACTCAGCTTCCTTCCTCGGGAGCAATCACACTGTTCAGGAAAAGAAAGGTGATCATGAAGAGAGTTTCTTCAATTTAGAATAGCTAACGTTTTGAAGATAAGGAAAAAAACACCCATATTTTTTTCCTTTACTGTGGCATGGACATAGCGATTATTTAGATAAGGATATCATCAGGAGATTGGACTCTTTTTTAAAGATTTCCTTCTTAGAGCACACTTTAAGAGATATTTTAAGTGTTAATTTTTACACGTTATTGGTTTATGAAACACACAACAAGGTCCAAAGATGTTTCACACTAACAATATAATTACCCATTTGGGTAAAATATAAATGCATCAACTCTTGGAGCAGAAAGTTCCTGCATATGAGTTGTGGATACTGAGGACCTTATACTTCACCTATTGATGTATGGTTTATCTTTTAGAGTAATAATAACTTTCGTGGTTTGGCTCATTGTGAAAGAATCACTTTTTTGGGTTGACTTATACATTCTTTCTATATTGGGTTTTGGTTTTTGACACTGTTGACTTCAACCATTTCTTTTAATATATCCTTCCTGTCCTGAAGGGAACAGAATGGGAGAGATGTGGTTGAGTGCACAGAGCAAGAAGTAGGAATGTTTGATCCTTCACAGCTCACTCTTTTAAACTCAGACAATACTGATATAGTTCCAGGATAGAGTGATGTCCTTTATAGAAAGCATCTTGCACCTACATGTGCAGCCATCCTTTACCAGAAAATGAAGACCTGGATGTATTTTGGAAGTCTTCAACTGGCAGAGAGAGCATTCATTTCAATTAATGGCATGATATGCTTTGCTGATGTTCAGCACAGCTTCAGCTTACATAAGCTCATAAACTCAGAAAGGTGAGGAAGTCTTTCCCAGGACTTATGTGCGCGGCCTTAAAACAGTTCCTGTTAGCGCTCTGAGGGGGGGTGTGGGGAGGAACCCCCCAGTAAACTTGCAAGTGTTCATGCTTCTGTTGGAGATATGTGTAGGGGAGGGGAGGACACTCCCCATTACAGTAGAAACTACCGTTTTCCTTCATTTTTTGGGCATTCGGCAGTTCTCAGTGTAGTGGAGGGGGGGTGCAATTGAGATATAATAATTGTTCGTTCAGGCACTTTAGCTAGATTTGGGACAGATAGGGAAGTTTTAAGTACCTGCATTTTATTGTAACCGCTTAGATCTGTAATATTAATAAACATAAACATATAAGTAGACGGGACCCAGCACGGTCTGTGTTTTGGCATGTAATGACTTCCTTAATTATTTATTCAATTTTCTATACCATTCTCCCAGGGGATCTGAGAACGGTTTACATGACTTTATTCAGGTACTCAAGCATTTTTCCCTGTCTGTCTGGGCAGGCTCACAATTTATCTTTTCCATTGCTAGTAAAAACCTCTGGAATTCCATCCCAGGAAGGAACAATGTGATTATGTAAAGATCGTAAGTTATTTAAGCAATTATTCTAAACACAACTATTTGTGGATGCCTTTCTCTAAATTCAGTGGGCTTTGCTTTATCTAGATGTCATTCAATTTTGGCACTAAGGAAAATTGGAAAGATTAAGTTAAGTCATTTGTACTATTTCATGATGTTTTTGTCTGTGCTTATAATCTGTGTATGATGATGTTTGTACACCGCCTAGATTCAAGCAGTTTATAAATTTTGAAAATAAATAAATTGAATATACCTGGAGCAATGGGGGAATTAAGTAGCTTGCACAGGGTCACAAGGAACAGTGTGGGTTTGAACCCACCTCCTCGGGTGATGATATTGTAGTTCTAACCACTGCGCCACACACTCAGGAGTACAATCTTCTGTTATAACAAACTAATAAAAACAAAATACTGCACTCAAGGAGGAGAAAATCACACCTACCCAAAAGCTTCCACAATTTCACACCATGTGAAAATGAACAGAAAAACCCCCCCGATGAAAACTCATGTTTTATGGTTGACCGATGATGATGTGCACTCTTTCAAGAGAGGTTGCACTGTTTGCAAAGAGAGCACACCTGCATGCACAAACTATCAGACATGCAAAACCACTGCGCATGGTTGCATAGTACATTCTCTTTCAAAAGAGCGTGCACTCAATGACTTTGCTCCCATGACAAGAAAAAATGGGCAAACGAAAACAAATAAAACAAGCATTCCCAAAAACAATACTGAAAACAGTACAAAACAAGACATGGAATATTGCTACACCTTGGGTTTTGGCCAGGTACTAGTGACCTGGATTGGCCACCGTAAGAACAGACTGCGGGCTTGATGGACCATTGATCTGACCTAGTAAGGCTATTCTTATGTTCTTATGACCATCCCTACTGGGTAATGCCGATATTCAGCACCAGAATCCAGGTGGGTATAGGGACAAGTTAGGATTGTTATTCTCTGACTTATCTTGCCCAGGTAGTTGGTCAGGTACCAGTGCTGAGTATTAACAGTACCCTGGTAACTTTCTGCTCTACCTTAGCTCTGCCCCCAAACTGCCTTGGCACTACTGGATAGTTCTGAGGTGGTCAGACATGATATTTATTTGAATAGTGCCACTGGATATCACTGCTAGGCCTGGTGAAGGCTAGTTAGCTGAATAGCAGGACCCACTGGTCAATTAAACCAGTTTTAAATATCAACTTCATCTAAGTTGATAAAGGCAACCATTTTAACCCTGTTGTTTTAATTTGGATTTTATTTCATACAATGTATAAAAGTAATGAGGCCTATATGCTTTATAAACCTGTTCTGAAGTTAGCATGTATTCTAAGTGTGTGCCTATATTTTTATCAAATAGTGTGTACCAGTTCTGGTCATTGCATGCCATTATCAAACAAAAATTAACAGAAAACACTTTTTTTTTTTTGGGGGGGGGGTTTCATTTGTCGATAAAAGTGCACAAACCACATGCATGCACAAACTGGTACACCCATGCCAATTCAAGAAACTAATCTGTCCTCATTCTACATACTGCATGTTATTATCAGAAAAAATCACAAAATCACAAAATCACAAAATGGCCAAACAAAAATGCATATAACAAAAATTCCCGTGTACAGCTTGGGAAATGACACAAAATGGACACTCACTGGCTGCCCATCCACTGTGTGTACATCATACTCCGACCTCAACTGCACCCAAATTGGCAGACGTATATAAGCTTTAAAACAAGCAACTTTGATGAATTATTTTCCCACTATATGGAGAAAAGCATAATGCAAATGAATGAATAGCTAATGTACTCAATACTTAACAAAATCCTTTTACTGGCGGTTGGCAAACCAAGAGGGTTTGCTGTCTCTCAGACCTCAGTAAAATGTTATTGATTTCACATCTTCATTTCATTTCACTTGGTACACATCTTAACTGCTCACTCAGAATCATAAGCGAGGCTTGTCCAAGAGTAGTGTCAGCTTTGTTTTGTATCTTTAGTCGGCAAAATTGACATCAGGCTCTCTGGGATTCTCTTAAGAAAGCCCTAGATTGCTTTTCTTTCTTCCCTTTTTTGTAGATGTCAGCTACAACATTGCTTAGTTTATCAAATGGAGCCTGTAATGTTGCAAATTATACGGTTATTGAGCTATGGAGCACAATTTTAGCACGCAACGAACAAATATGTGAATAGACGCCAGGAATGCAACAGACATGACAGCAGTGACTACCAAATTCTAATTCCTCAAATAGTGATTCGAGTTATTAGAAATGATAAGCATCTAGAAATCAATAAAAAATAAACAAAAAATTTATCACAGCGCGTGCACAGTAAGAACTAGCTAGAAGAGGGTACAGTCGTATACAGTATAAGATGAAAGACTTGAGGGAGAAAATTTGACTTCACTGTTGAGGTGTCATATTTTGTTATATCATTAGTTAGAGAATTTAGTTGGACTCCATGGTATGAAGCTCTGCCAATGTCAATGACACTCATATTTATACAGTGATCTAGTAATAATAGGCATACAGTAGCTCCCCAGTCTTACGAAAGCACAGAGCTTGGCTAGTGTTTGTCTTTACACCTGGTTTCAGTTGGTGCAACTCCTTGTGCCCAAAGTTGAGCATGGATCCCGGTGCCACACATTATTCTATGCCCATTATAGAATATTGCTCAGCGCTGACGTTTTTGACACTCAATTTTAAGCACTATTTACTGAATCCAGCCCTTAGCACCTAAAAATGAGGTCATACATGTGAGTAGGACATAGGGGGCCAGATTCTCTTAAAGACATCTACAATGTAGGCACCTAGATGTATCACTCATGTGTTAGGCTTCGTTAACAGAATCATGACTACATTGTAGGCATCTCTAATGTAGACCAGGGTTTATCTTGCCTATATTAAAGCGCTTAACGATGCCTACAGTGCCTAACTTTAAAAAAAACACCCCAGATCTGCCCTTAACCATGTCTACATGGTATAAGGTGCCTGGGTCTAGGTGCCCATCAACTTAGACACCTACCACCCAACTAACCTTAATTTTTTTTGTCATTATGAGTTTGTTAAAGCTCCTTAATGATGCCATTTACTCATTTTGAAACTGATTTTATTGATGTAGGCGCCTACACTTTAGGGGCCACTTACAGAATTTCCTTCAGGGTGTCTTCCACTTACACACACAGGACCTGATATTCAAAGTGATTCAGTCAGTCTCCAACTAGCTAAATCAGCTGTTCGGAGCTGGTTACAACTATTCAGTTATAGCTCATAAACATCGATGGTAACTTTATAACAATAAGATTCTTAATCCGGAATAGCTATAATCATACTCGTTAGTACAGACTCTGAATCCAATGCTGGCTTTAGCTTGGCCTCAGTCCCACCACTCCACTGCTTAATTAACGCTCTTAGCGTGAAGCATTACGTGGACCTTCATCTTTGGCCAGCAAATATTCATTTCAAACATCAGCATATTAATTTTAAAATTATTTAATAGATCTTTCCTTGCATATATCCCGGGTCATTTCAACTGAATAAGATAAGTGGCTTAAAGTTAATCAGATACATGCAAGGAAAGATCTATTAAATAACTTTAAAATTAATATGCTGATGTTTGAAATGAATATTTGCTGACCAATGATGAAGGTCCATGTAATGCTTCCCGCTAAGAGCGTTAATTAAGCGGTGCAGTGGTGGGGCTGGGGCCAAGCTAAAACTAGCACTGGGTTTGGAGTCTGTACTAATGAGTACAACTATTCAGTGACACTTGACACACTAAGTGCTGCTGAATATCGTGGTTAGCGCCAAACATAAAGCTGGCTATGTTGGGGCGTTCCAAGGTGGAGTCATCACTTTGCCACTTAAGTGCTGATATTTATCACTTAAGCAGCCAGGTTTACTGCATAAATGGTACTGTTATGTGATAAGTATTGACTTAAGTGCCTATGAATTAACTGGCTTAAAAAGAACTGTATATTTAAAGTGGACCCCATACAGACACCAGCTTTGAATATCCTGGAATAATCCTATCCACAGTGAGCAAAAATGCTCACAACTGATGGCCGAATATTGACCCCCACAATTTATAGAATACAAGAAGTTGCTTGCTACTCATAGTTATGCCTGCCATAGACCTAGCATAAGTGAGTGCACCTACATTTAGGTGCACTGATGTGGGTGTACACTAATATTCTATGACAGAATCTGGGTGCCCAGATGCTGTTCTGGAATCGGCACTCCCTACACTGCATCAGAGTGTCCAACTGGAGGTTGAACTTCTCACCACCACCAGTTCACCAAATTCCACTACCTGAACTGCTCTTGTTGATTATCCAATGGACCTCAGGATTTCATTGTTTTGCTAAGTCATCACTCTCACTCTATGGAATTCAGCACCATCATACATACGGGAGATTAAGGGCTCCTTTTACAAAGGTGCGCTTGCGTTTTTAGCGCACGCAGGAAATTACCGCGCGCTATACCGTGCACTATGCTTCTAGAACTAACTCCAGCTCAATGCTGGCGTTAAGGTCTAGCACGTGGGGCAATGTAGTGTGCGCTATTCTGCGCGTTAAAGACCTAGCGCACCTTAGTAAAAGGAGCCCTAATTCATTAGACCACAGGTGTCGAAGTCGGTCCTCGAGGGCCGCAATCCAGTCGGGTTTTCAGAATTTCCCCAATGAATATGCATTGAAAGCAGTGCATGCACATAGATCTCATGCATATTCATTGGGGAAATCTTGAAAACCCGACTGGATTGCGGCCCTCGAGGATCGACTTTGACACCCCTGCATTAGACAAATTTAAATCCAGCTTAAAAACCATGCTTTTTGAAGATGCGTTTGCACTACAACCGTCCTTTTAAGGGTGTCCTCTTCTTTTAATCAAACATTAGAATTTTCCTTTTTTTTTTTTTCTTTTCTCTCTTTTCTGATCAGTCTTTCTGCTCAGGAAAATGCAGTGTCCTCCCAACCTTCTGATCTTTCCTTTTTTGTCCTTTCCTTTCATATCATTGTATTTCTCCCCTTCATTTCGTTCCAGTCTATACGTCTGTCTAGAAGTTTAGGTGTTTGGGTTTTTTTGTAGTTCTGTTGTTTCATTTTTGTTTTTAATTTTTGATGCTAATTTGTTATTTAGATTTCTTTGTTTTTAACCTTTACTTAATGTATTTTGAATGTAAGCGCCTTGAAATTTGATAAGGCGGGATAACAAACTTTAATAAACTTATAAACTTGTAACATAAACTTCTTCTTCTTTTTTTTTTTTTTTTTTTAATAATTTCAACTTAGTACTCGTGGAGGGGCATAATAAAAAAAAACCCGTCTAAGTCTCCTTTTGGCCTAAGGCCCTAAACGTTGAAAGTAGAAGCAGGGAAAATGTCCATTCTCAAAAAAAAAATCCAAAATAAGGTTTTTTTTTAGATTGGCCTACCTCTACGTTCAGCAGTTTAAACAGCCATACCACCACTACGTCTACACTTGCAACACATTATCAAACAAAAAAAGCCTAAGTCCCAAATGCCCAGAACCAGACCTTGTAGGAGAAGGAGGGGCCAGTCCTTCGCTTAAAAGCTGGATTCTGTAACCAGTGTTTGTCAAAAAGAACACCGGTTACAGAATCCCCCCCCCCCAGCAACAATCGCAGCAGGAGAGATAGCCAATTGCTCCTGTTGTGATCTACCCCCCACCCCGATAGGATCGGAGCAGGAGGGAGCCCAAGCCCTCCTGTTCCAGCAAGCCACGACCCTCCTGACACGATCGGGGCAGGAGGGAGCCCAAGCCCTCCTGCCCTAGTGAGCCGCGACCCTCCCGACATGATCAGGGCAAGAGGGAGCCCAAGTCCTCCTGCCCCGGTGAAACCGTGACCCTCCTGACACAATCGGGGCAAGAGGGAGCCCAAGCTCTCCTGCCCTGGCAAAGCCCCCTACCCCCCACCCCCTCTAAGATACAGGCAGGAGGGATCCCAGGCCCTTCTGCCCTCATTGCACCCCCCCCCACGATCACCCCCGAACCTCCGCTCAGCCTCCAAGAACCCCGCGGACCCCCTCAGTATCTTAAAAAAGTTGGCCGGATGGACGGGTCTCAAGCCCGGCCAGCAGGCCTGCCATCCTCAGAATGGCAGGCCTTGGGGCCTGATTGGCCCAGTCGCCTCAAGCCCCACCCACAGGTAGGGCCTGAAGTGCCTGGGCCAACCGGAATAGGCCCAGTTGCCTTTGGCCCCTCCTGTGGTAAATCTTGAGAAGTAGAAGTCAACTTTTGCAGTGTCTCAGCAGCTACAGACTGCAGCAGCCATCTTACATCTAACATAAACTTCTTAACCAAATCGATTCCCTTCATCTGGAAAGATGCACGGTATGACATTTTTTTTGCTATTGCCAGTGAGTGAAAGTATTGTTGTTCACTTTGTGCACTTTTAATAGAAGCACCATTCATTGTATATCTGTGCAGAACCCCCCCAACACATTTTACACTCATGTGCGATGCAAGATATTATCTGTGCCCCTGAGGAAGGCCTTCATACCGAAACACGGACCATGTCGGGTTCACTATATTCATCTGTGATCTACAAAAGTGTTCTTCAACCTTTTGACCTTATGGATCGGCGGAAATAAAATAATTAGTGTTGAAGAGCACTGGGCTAAGTCGTGCTCATCTCCACTCAATCTCCGCCCCAGACCCCGCCCCCATAATAGTATTCATTTTAACACCATTTTTTCCATTCATTTTTCATATATATACACAATATAATTGTATTAACAACACATAATGGTTAACCACAAAATTAAAATACACAAAGCACACTGTATGCTTTTTAACATTCATTCCTTCCAGAAAACAGATAACCCCATGCAAATGCAGGACCAAAAACTAAAAATAGTAATATTTACAAACAAACCCTAAAATGCAAGCAGTACAACCCCAGAGGAAAATAAACAAATGCATTTCTTTCTGAACAGATAAATCAATCACTAAATAAAAAAAATAAAAGCATTTCCCCTACCGTTGTTGTCTCTCTCCCTCCATGTGTCTTGCCTTCTGGCCTGCCCCCTGGTGTTATCTTTGGGCCTGTCCACTGTGCGACCAACGCGGCATCTTTGGGCCGGCTCCTTGAGTGCTGCATTGCACAAAGCTGTGGGCAGTCGTCCCTCTGATGTTGCGACGTCAAAGAGAAGGCTTCCGGTTCAGGCGCAGGCTGCACGGAGCCTTTTCCCAAGGCTTTGTGCACTGTAACACTCAGGGAGCCGGCAAGAAGATGCCACGTTGATCACACCATGGACCGACGGCTGAAGAACGCTATCTTGGGCCCGATGGACGTGCTAGCTCTGTGGACCAGCAGAAAATTTCTGCGGACCGGCACCAGTCCACGGACTGGCGGTTGAAGAACACTGATCTACAGTACTACTTTTTACATAGTGTCTACCACACAGATTGATTTTAGGACTCATAGAAACATAGACTTTATTGCTTTAACTTACTGTGGGGTCCTTTTACTTAAGCACGCTAGCCATCTTAGGGTGCACTAAACGCTAACGCATCCATAGGATATAATGGATGCGTTAATGTTTAGCGTGCGCTAAATTGGCTACCGCACTTTAGTAAAAGGACCCTTGTGTCCTTAAAATTTTATTGTTTTAATAAATTGATGTTTTTTAACATATAAGAGCATATTGTCTCAAGGTTGATTTGTACAGCATCATCCCCACTTTGCCTTTTCTTCTTTCCCCCTGCCCCCCCTCACCCCCCCCCCATTTCTGTGATACAGTCAAAGGTTCAATGAACAGAAAGTGCTGAGATGGTTGGTACTTGGCAGGACTTTCTCTGTTGCTGTTCTCTGCCTTTTGTTATCTGCCAACATTATCCACCTTTAGGGCAAGACTGCAGATTTCTCTTTCCTAGAATGATTAATCAAAATGCTGTTTTATACTCATTTTATATTTTAATTGTCTTTCACCTTAAAATCTGTCAATGTTGTCAAGGGATGATGAATGTATAATTTTATTATTTGTATATTTTTGGCCACTATCCCCTCATTCCATAATTTTAATGTAAGTGCTATTTGTGCAATAAAATCATAGGGCACTGAGCACCACTGCCAAAATTATGTCTGGGTATTCAATGCTGGACCATATCCTCAGAATCTACTATAATAAAACCCTTGGTGCGCATGCGCATTTCAATCTCCGTGTTCCGTGGGGCCGTGCCACCGCATACGCAGTAGAAGGAGCCCTTGACGATTTGCAATGCGTGCAGTGGTTTCCCCAGCTGAAAAAGGAGCCAGCTGAATAAGCCTGTGGTGGGTTCTGGCAGAGTGCTTCAGAAAACACAGGAGACTTATCAGATAAGAGCAGGGAAGGGTTGCTGCTGGACAGGGGGAGCAGAGAAGGGGTGCTGCTGGACAGGGCAGATGTAAAAAGAAGGGAGAAGGGCTATTGTTGGACAGGGGGAGCAGTCAAGGGGTGCTGCTGGACAGGGGGGAGAAACAGAAAGAAAGAAAGAAAGAAAGACAGACAGCAGGCAGGGAGAGAGAGGGAGACAGAAAGGCAGACAGACAGGGGGCCAGGGAGAGAGACAGAAAGAAAGACAGACAAGCAGGGGCAGGGAGAGAGAAAGAAAGACAGACACATACAGAAAGAAAGAAATGCCTAAATCTACACATCTATTCTAGCACCCATTAATGTAACGGGCTAAAAAACTAGTAATATATAAACTCTGGTCAAAATAAAGATATGATATGTTTAAAGCTATGCAGCATTGAAAGAAATAGGATTGCACACAGCACAAACAGTGGAAATGGAATGTGATTTCAAAAACCCACTGCCTTAGAGGAATATAGAGATAATTTCCTGCCAAAAACGGAGAAAAGACTTCAGTTTCTTCCAGGGATAACTCTTACCTGATAAGACTCTATGCTAGCTGTGCTCAGCTATACAGCTGCATAGGAAAAACATCCTAGGTCCACAAAAACTCTGTGTATCATAGTATTTCAAAGTCTCATATAATAAGAAATCAAAAAGGTAGGAAAGAACTTATCTTCAACAGTGCTCTATCCTCTAGGCGTGATCCATATCTGAGCAGTCCACACTCATCTCCCAGTGTCGTTGTCACTTTGAATGCACGGGAGGAAAAATTCATAGGACTCCCGACAGGCCCTGTTTCGCAATTATTCACTGCATCAGGGGAGATTCTAAAAATACAACATAATGTTTCAGACACTCTTTCCTCTAAATTTTTGGCAGGAAATTATATCTGTATTCCTCTAAGGCAGTGGGTTTTTGGAATATATTAGTGTGGTGCAGTGAATTATTTGTGTATTCCACTTGTACTTATTATATTGTTTATTATGTGATTTCAAAAGCCACGAATGATCAAAAATATCTTTCTATAAAAAAGGAAATGGCACTCAAAAATTGAAGCGGGAAAAATCTGCACTAAACTAATATTTTATAAAATTCACTCCAAACAGAGCGCCCTTTATAGAATATAGTTTACAGCGAATTCCTGTGCCCAGCTTTAGTCACCAGCATTTATACCTGCTGAAACCACAAATGCTAGCATCTAATTTATGAGGTTTTTTTAAACTGTCACCGGCTAAATTAGACCCAAATATTCATTAAAATATTCATTAAAAATAAACAAATTGAGCACTGGAGCCCTTTCCTGCAGTACCCCAACAAATCACTTTCCCTCCTAGCCCATGTCATCAAGCAGCCCTCCTCCTCTCTAGAATGTCTCCTCAACTCTCTAGCCATCCAGATAGGCCCCCTAGGCCTACCTATATCCTTGTTGGTCCAGCGGTGGTCCAGCATAACCCCCTCACTGCTGCCCCTTTTGGCATCCTTCCAAAATGGCTGCCACCACCTCTCACAGCAGCTTGTGGTACTTTGTATAGTACCGCAATCTGTCAGAAGAGGTTGCAGGAGCCATTTTAGAAGGCCACCATGAGGGGGCTGTGCTACTGTTTCGAACAACCATCTCTGCACCACAAGAGATGCAAGAAGGCCTTGGTAGCATTTGGGAAGGTAGGGGGACTGCTTGATGCCTGCATACTGGGATGGAGGGGGCTGTGGGGGAGGGGTAAGCAGAAAAGGGCTCAAGGGCTCAATTTTTTTAAAACATTATGCGGGTGCTGGCCTGGTATTGATAATGACCTAATTTAGGACAGTATTTGAGCTGTCCTATATTAGGCTGCTTAGCTATTCAGGTGCCAGTACTGAATATTGCCAGTATCTGCAAAACCCTGAGCTTCTTCCTAATACCACCCTCTGTCCTGTCCACTTTTCTGTGAATGTTCAGAGATGATTTTCATTGATATTGCCAAGTGTAGTGCCGCTGAATCAGTGGTGTACCAAAGGGTTGGGGGATGGTCTGCCCCAGGTGCAGACCATAAAGGGGTGCTCCACAGCTCCAGGGGACCCCTGTGGTCTGGGAACTCTTCTCCTTCTCGTAGCAGCAGCAGCAGCAGC
This sequence comes from Geotrypetes seraphini, assembly GCF_902459505.1. NCBI lineage: Eukaryota > Metazoa > Chordata > Amphibia > Gymnophiona > Dermophiidae > Geotrypetes > Geotrypetes seraphini. The sequence continues at coordinate 170,191,260 of NC_047089.1, read as the reverse complement.
CTTCACAACTCACTGATCTGACTGGTGTTCTGCCTTCCTTTCTGCTTCATGGAAGCAGGAAGTAAATATGACCTGGCAGAGACAAAGGCCTGAAATCAGCCAAAGCAGCGAGTTGTGAAGGCTGCGCTGCCAACGATGAAAGGCCTAAAAAATCATCACCGGAATTGCGCCTCCATAGGGACAAAGCCGCGCCGACATTAAAGAGCAGACAATTGAGCGCAAGAGTTCAGTGCGCTGCCGTAAAAGTTTATTTTAAAGATCCCCAACAGGGGGGGCGGTGTTAGGGGGGAACCCCCCCAGTTTACTTAATAGTGTTCGCGCTGCCTTTGGATGTAGTTTTGGGGGGTTGTAACCCCCCATTATAGAGGAAACTTTTTCCCTATTTTTTAGGGGAAAAGTTAAGTTTTCTGTATAATGTGGGGGGGTTACACCCCCCACACCCACCCCCCCAAGAGCAGCATGAACACTATTAAGTAAAGTGGGGGATTCCCCACACACACACCCCGTTGTGTGTGTGGGGAATCTTTAAAATAAGCTCTTTAAAATAAACTTTTACGGCGGTGCGCTGGAATCTTGCACGCAATTGTCTGCTCTCTATTGTCGACGCGGCTTTGTCCGTCGCGCTTTTGTCCCTTCACCCTCTTGACAGGTTACCATTGTTGTCTGTAATAATGAAATCTCTGCTCCTTCTTTCACTGTCTAAAAACGAATGCGTGCTACAGGCTTGATTAAAAAGAATTTACAAGCAAGCCTTGGTAAGTGACCTATTCACATTTCAGTTTTTGAACTCCAGAAGGAAGCTGTTTAGCATGATGTAAGTATTACAATAATTAAAAAAAAAACAAAAAAACCCCACAACTCCAAAAGTTCCACAAAGAAGAGGAAGATCCAAAACAAAAAAAAGGAATCATGGAATCAATGTTCTTGAAGACAAAGTTGATTATAAAAAAATATAAATCAATAATAAAAACATCCAATATGATTAAAAATGCAGGTAGCTTCTGTGTACATCATTAGCAGTCAATCTGAAGAACCAAGATCATATTACACATACCCTGGCTTAGGGGTTAGATTCCTTACTGCCATGATCTGCGCAAAATGAACTAATTTAGAGATACTGCCCTGAAACCAACCTAAATACACTCCTGGCTCACCAGAACATTTTTGGTTCATTCTCAGAGATTGTGTCTTTTTCAGCAAACTAAATCTCTTTCATCAGGAGGCCCATTTAGAGCAGGTCAGGCCTGCAGCTAGTAGGAAGAAATGCTTTTTTCCAGTAATTTATGCATGTATTTATTTAGCTTGTCTCAACAAGTAAAGATCCTTCAATCCCTGAGAGTAAGAATGATTGATTGCCAGTATCCTTTTTCCTTCTACTCTTTGAGCAATTCATTATAACTAGGTTAAGCCAAGAGGTCCAGCTAGGGATTGCAACAAATTCCATTTATGAGAAAAATCACAGAGTCATTTGAAGGAAGTGAAATGCACAACCTGATCAAGCACTAACCCTCCCCCTTTTACTAAGCCAAGGTAGAGGTTTCTACCGCGGCTCAGAGCGCTAAATGCTCCGCCGCTGCTCCGATGCTCATAGAATTTCTATGAGTGTCGGAACAGCGATGAAGCATTTAGCGCTCCAGGCTGCGGTAGAAACCTCTGCTGTGGCTTAATAAAAAAGGGCCTAAGAGAGATATTCCCCAATATGATCTAAGCCGATAATGGCTTATCATGCTCAGGTAGGATTACCAGATTTTACTATTGTAAAATCTGGATCCATAGGCCCGCACCCCAGGCCCACTCAGTTCCACACAGCCCCGCCCCATTCTGCCCAAGTCGTGCCCTGTCCGCCCCAGCCTCGCCCCAGTCCCACCCTCTCAACCTGTTCATGCACAGGTGTGACGCGATGACATCACACACATGCGTGCATACATGTGACATCACCGCATTGCATCCGCACATCCGCAGATGCCCTCCCGATGCAGCCCCGAGCGGGGCGGTGGTGGGTGGAACTGGGCGGGCCTGGGCCAGATCTAGGTGTCTGGATTTTCAAACATAAAATCTGGTAACCCTAGCCAGGCGTGCAGTGTTGTACAAGGGTGGATCCATGCCCATTTGCATGACAAGATTTGGTTTCAGTTAGTGTAAATCCTCATGTCCAAAGCTGAGCATGGATCCTGGCACTATGCACTTTTCTATAAAGAGACCCCATCCTGGAACGCCCTTTATAGAATCCTGTTCAGTTCCGATTTTGAGTGTCATTTACTAAATCCAGCCCTATATGTGTAAACGATGATTTTAGAAAGCTGTTACTTGCATGTGTAGATCTGAAGGGGCTGTGTTATGGCATTGGTTTGGATGGATTTGAAAAGCATACATATATTTCTGATTTTACAACTGCAATGCATGCCTACTTTACAAAATCTAGATGCCAGCATTTCCACCTGCTCTGATGCACATGTGTCAGCTAGCTATTCATTTGAGAGAGGGACTGAGAAGACAATTGAGCTTGCCTCTATCTCTAATATTCAAATTGTGCTGAAACCTATATCAGGGGAGCCCACACTTTTTGGGCTTGCGAGCTACTTTTAAAATGATCAAGTCAAAATGATCTACCAACAATAAAATTTTAAAAAACACAAAGCACACTGTATGCAGAGAAAATGTTAATTATCATTTGTATTCCGCGGGTTTTCAAAGAGGTCAAGGCAGATGACTTTATGCAATGTCACCTCAGTAACAACTATACAAAAAAATAGACAAATATACCCCCTCCCTTTTTACTAAACCGCGATAGCGGTTTTTAGCACAGGGAGCTGCGCTGAATGCCCTGCACTCTAGATGCTCATAGACTCCCTGCTCTAAAAACCACTATTGCAGTTTAGTAAAAGGGGGCCACAGTGCAAAATATAGACAACAGATAATTCTCAAAACAGACACATTTTGATCACTAAATTGAAAATAAAATCATTTTTCCTACCTTTGTTATCTGGTGATTTCATGAGTCTCTGGTTGCACTTTCTTCTTCTGACTGTGCATCCAATATTTCTTCCCTTCTTTCAGCCTCCTGTATGCTTCCTCTCCTCCAGACCTCATTCCCTTCCCCAACTTTTACTTCCTCTCTCCCTGCCCTCCTCCCCTTTCTTTCTTTCTCTCCATCTTTTTTTCTGTCTCCCTGCCCCCCCTTTATTTCTGTATGTCTGTTTTTCTCTCTCCATGCCCCCTTTCTTTCTGTCTCCCTGTCTTTCTCTCTCCATGCCCTTACTGTCTGTCTCCCTGTCTTTCTCTCTCCATGCCCCCTTTCTGTCTGTCTCCCTGTCTATCTGCCCTCCCCCAAGCCACTGCCACCGCCATCGGGGAATAGGTCGCCACCACCGCCGCAATCGGGGAACAGGCTTCCGCTGTAAAGAGGACACTGAAGCACTGGGACGACCAACCTTTCCCACCCGACATCAATTCTAATGTCAGAGAGGAAGTTCCGGGCCAGCCAGGCAGTGATTGGCTGGCGCGGAACTTCCTATCCAACGTCAGAATTGACGTCGAGTGAGGAACATTGGTAAGCCCGGCGCTTCAGCATATCAGGGCAGTAGAAGGCCCCGAAGCAGCGTGTGTAGAGTGCTGCAGACGCTGCTTGAATCGAAAGGTTTTCAGGACCCGCAGCCCTTGCCGGACCCGAAGCGAGCTCTGGGGGTTTTTGGGTTTTTATCCTTCAGACGGCAAGAGCCGCCATGGCCAACAGGCTCTGCACTGCCGCACACATGCGCACTCCTACCTGCAGGTCCCTACAGCACATGGAAACGGGAGCACGCAGGTGGGAGTGCGCATGCGCGCTTAGGGCTTTATTATATTAGATATGACATATGATGTGATTACAATATTCTCTCTATCCCTTCCTCTGTATCTTAATTTCCCTTCTTATACTGCAGTCTCTTTTTTTTTCTTTCTCTCTTATCCTCTGTATCATCCATCCCCCCCTCCCCCCAACCTTTCTTTCTGGCTCCCTGGCTTCTCCATCAGCTAAAGGGAGCAGGTTCCTCAGCAGTTGAGTTACTTGCCGGAGCAGGCGCTTCTCTTTCCTCTTCTAGACCTGTCCTCAGCCCATCCTTTCCCAGCACAGGCCGGAAACAGAGAGGCAGGGACATGGTCGCTGGAGACACTGTGGCTCACTGCCACTTTCCTTCGCGTCATCTTCCACCGCGGCCTGCAGCCACCGACAGCCACCGTGGCCTTCAGCCACCGCTGCGGCCTGCAGCCGCCGACAGCCGCTGTGGCCGACATCCGCCTCGGGGGGATTCTCATGCATGCACACTCCTACCTGTGGTGCCCTACAGCACACGGAAAATGGGAGCACGCAGGTGGGAGTGCGCATGTGCGCTTAGGGCTTTATTATATTAAACTAGCTGATGGCCCGGCGTTGCATGGGTATTTAATTATAGCAATAACACTGTAAATGGATTCAAATAAAGATACTTTATAGTGGTGAATGAAAATATTTTTTTACTTTATAAAAAGTACAATATTCAAATTATAATGTGAAATATTTGACAAAATGAATACAATACAACTAACACAAAACTTGATTATAAACAACATTTTTAGTTTCACCTCCAGGAGCAAGAACATATACATTATTGGGTGAACCCACCCTTCCCACGTGTGCAGGTGGGCCGCGAGACCCCCAGAACATATCACCCCAGGTAGTGAGGGATCTGCATACCAAGTTTCGTTCAAATCGGTCCCACAGCTTTTTACATTTTTTCCATTGACTTGAATGGGTGAAATCTGATTTTCTGTTTGTAACTCCGCCCACGTGTGCAGGTGGGCTGCGAGACCCCAAGAACATATCACCCCAGGTAGTGAGGGATCTGCATACCAAGTTTCGTTCAAATCGGTCCCACAGCTTATTACATTTTTTCCATTGACATGAATGGGTGAAATCCGATTTTCTGCTTGTAGCTCGGCCAACGTGTGCAGGTGGGCCGGAAGACCCCCAGAACATATCACCCCAGGTAGTGAGGGATCTGCATACCAAGTTTCATTCAAATCGGTCAAGCCGTTTTTGAATTACTGTGAGAATGGCATCTTTTTACATTTTTTCCTTTGACATGAATGGGTGAAATGTGATTTTCTGTTTGTAGCTCCGCCCACGTGTTCAGGTGGGCCGCGAGACCCCCAGAACATATCACCCCAGGTAGTGAGGGATCTGCATACCAAGTTTCGTCCAAATTGGTCACAGTGAGAATGGCAGCTTTTTACATTTTTTCCATTGACATGAATGGGTGAAATCTGATGTTCTGTTTGTAGCTCCGCCCACGTGTGCAGGTGGGCCGCGAGACCCCCAGAACATATCACCCCAGGTAGTTGGAATTACTGTGAGAATGGCAGTTTTTTACATTTTTTCCATTGACATGAATGGGTGAAATCTGATTTTCTGTTTGTAGCTCCGCCCATGTGTGCAGGTGGGCCGCGAGACCCCCAGAACATATCACCCCAAGTAGTGAGGGATCAGCATACCAAGTTTAGTTCAAATCGGTCCCACAGCTTTTTACATTTTTCCCATTGACTTGAATGGGTGAAATCTGAAGTTATGTTTGTAGCTCCGCCCACGTGTGCAGTTGGGCCGCGAGACCCCCAGAACATATCATCCCAGGTAGTGAGGGATCCGCATACCAAGTTTCGTTCAAATCGGGCAAGCCGGTTTTGCGGAGGCAGTTTTTACATTTTTTCCATTGACATGAATGGGTGATATCTGATTTTCTGTTTGTAGCTCCGCCCACGTATGTAGGTGGGCCGCGATACCCCCAGAACATATCACCCCAGGTAGTGAGGGATCTGCATACCAAGTTTCGTTCAAATCGGTCAAGCCGTTTTTGCGTGATCGCGGCACATACATACATCCATCCGATTTTATATATATAGATTAGCATGTGAGCCCTTCCATAAAGTCCGCCTAAAGTTAGGTACCGATATTGGCTACTCAATAATATTTCAATTTGTTGGGTAAGAGGAGATATGTGGCAAATCTGGGGAATGGGGTCAGGAAGTTTAAATGACCTAGGAAGGTTCTGACCCTCCTAAAGCATAAATGTTCTTTAGTGTAAACCCCAACCCAATCTTGTTTGTTAGCCCTTCTCAAAATGCATTCGATGAGGAAAAACATATTTAGGGTTTGTCTCTTGAGTTTTCATTAGTTAAACCTGTTTTAAGAGGATAGTAGCATAAGAATAGTTATACTGGATCAGACTAATGGCCCATCTAGCCCAGTATCCTGTTTTCACAGTGGCCAATCCAGGTCACAATGATCTTACGAAGCTGGAGTGTATCTGGTTTAATCATAAGGACATGGTCCTGTTCTCTCTAGAACTCTTTTCAACATCCAGCTGATGATCCAAAGTTTGGAGGTCCTCTTAGATTCCAAATTAAACACTGACAAGCAAAAGAGTGATGCCACCCTTTTTTAAAAAAAACATATTCCTTTGTAAAGTAGCTAGCTAACTAGGTGATTATTTACCTCTTTCTTAAGTGCATTTGACAAAAACCTCAACATTTAGAAAGCTTTTATAAAATAATTGGAGAATAAAAAGTGTACAAATCTAGACTTGGATTCTCGTTTTCCTATCTAGGAAACAAATGCAAAATCAAGCTTCATGAATGCTAAATTATGACAAACCACCTGGAGAATAGAATAAAAGGAATCATTCAAATCTCACATAATAGGCTGTCCAAGTAACTGTTTCCAGCTCTGTTTACATATTTCACTGTTCACAAATTTCCACCTTAAATAGTACCAATATTTCCTGCAGTGATATGAACATGCAGCAGCTTGGCAAAGCTAATTTTATTATGAGACCCACTGATTGCAATGAAGGAGATGTGATGATTATAGGAAAAATGTACAAAGAAACTGCTGAGATATTTAATAGGACAAAAACCATAAAAGTTGATGGTGCATTGAACATTGAGCATGCTCATAAGAGGGGCTGCTGAAAAGTTCTCAGCCCTAACAAGACGAGAATGATAAGAACATAAGAATCGTCACACTAGGACAGACTGAAGGTCCATCAAGCCCAGTATCCTGTTCCTAATAGTGGCCAACCCAGGTCCCAAGAGCCTAGCTAGATTCCAAGTAGTAAAACAGATTTTATGCTGCTTAGCCTAGGAATAAGCTGTGGATTTCCCAAAGCCATCTCAATAATGGCCTATGGACTTTTCTTTTAGAACATTATCCAAGCCTGTATTAAACCCTGCTAAGCTAACTGATTTCACCACATTCTCCAGAGTTTAATTACATGTTGTGTGAAGAAATATTTTCTCCAGTTTGTTTTAAATCTACTACTTAGTAATTTTGGAAAGAGTAAACAATGAAAAGCATCAAGAAAAGTATGGAATAACTTGTAAACTTCATGGCTCCACGTTCTCTTCTTGGTTGGGTTGAGAACTATTCAGTGGCCCCTTGTAGTAATCAAATTTCTAGTATTTGCGCCCCATTGGAGCTAAGATTAAATTATACTCGCATCTCTTTGCAAACAGTTCAAGCACCAAATTTTTTTAAGTAAGTTAAATATCAAGTTTAAATTACCTAACATATCTATTAACATAAAAGATAATAAGTAATAAAGTACTGTAATATACTTAAGTCTATTGGACAAAAATCAACAAGTATTTTTTCTTATTGATTTCTATCCAAAAAATAAAACTGACTTCCCTCTGGGATACATTTTTTTTTTAGAATCTATTGTTTTCAAAAACTACTTATTTTTCTCATTATGCTTAATTTAACTTATCTAAAAGGAATCCCTTATTGAGGACTTCTTTAGGATGCCAACAGTGTTGTTGAGATGTTGAAGTACCTAAAGGTATCGACAAGGGTATGCTGAAACGTTCTCAGCCCAACCAACCAACTTCCTAAATTCCGAGTGTTATTTTGCCACTGTAGCTGAAAAGAGTGTTATCTTATTTCATTAACTGCCAATTTGCAGAAACAAAATTTTATGTATTGACATTATTTCAGATCATTGATTGAACCATATAAGAACATAAGAAGTTGCCTCCGCTGAGGCAGACCAGAGGTCCATCTCGCCCAGCGGTCCGCTCCCGCGGCGGCCCATCAGGCCCTTTTGCCTGAGCAGTGGTCCCTGACTAGCTTTATAACCTATCTCTACTCCTATTCCTGTAATTTACCTCTACTCCTATCCCTATAACCCATCTCTACACTTATCTATACCCCTCAATCCCTTTGTCCTCTAGGAACCTATCCAAGCCTTCCTTGAAGCCCTGTACAGTGCTCCTATCTACCACAGCCTCTGGAAGCACATTCCATGTATCCACCACGTCACTCTCTTCTTGCTTGGGTTGAGAACTTTTCTGCACCCCCTTGTATATCTAGTTAACATTTTTTTTCTTCAAATTGTGATAGCTAAGAGCTATACAGTCAACCTGCTTTTGGATTATTTCTTAGGCAATTCTATTACCCTATTACCCAATTATGAAGTGCTAATTGGTTTATCAGTGCTAATTAAGTTTTTAAATAATTAAGTTATGTGCCTTTAGCTAGGTGCACTGATTTAGGCATCTAACTTTAGTTGACTTTTATAGAATCTGCCAATATGTGTGCACCTGAGAGACATGCCCAGGGCCTGCCCACGTGTATGTCCCGCTTGCAGTTAGGCACTCATGACACAGGTGCTACCTAATTAATATAGGCACCTGTCAATGAATGATGCCTTTGATACATGTAAGTTGCACATACCTCTAGGCACCAGTTTATAGAAATGCTTCCATGTGCATTTTATGCCCATGTAAATGCATGGAATCTCATTACTACTACTATTTATCATTTCTATAGGGCTGGAAGGCGTATGCAGTGCTGTACATTTGACATTCACTAGACACATATGAACTTACATTCATAACTCCATATTTGAGTATCATTAGTACAAAGTAGTCAAAGGAATCCCAGGCAATGGAACAATTTCATTGACATTACCTTTGTCTTCTTCATGGGCACCCTAAAGATTGCCTTTCAGAATGTTGTAGGATTTAGCTTGCCTCTAAAATGGAAAAGAAGCCCTAAAAACACTAAAACAACATCCGTGTAATATTAACCCTGCAGCAAGAACCAGAGTGATAATTGAAAAGCCTTCACCCCCAATTTGAATGTCTTATATGAAGTCTCCTGTCAAATAGCCATCGTAAGAGCATTCTAGAATGATGGGGCCAACAGCTAAAAGTGGTGTGTCACGAGGTATCCAGTCTCCGTTTGGTTATAGTCAGAATGATTAGGACTGGGCTGGACAGTACTGAATATGAGCAGAATGTAGATCAGCTGATTAACCGTTCCCCTTAACTGCATCCATGACATCCTGTTTGTCTGTCTTGGCTGTTTAGACTGTAAGCTCTTTTGAGCAGGGACTGTTGTCTTCTTTATGACTCTGTACAGTGCTGCGTATGTCTGGTAGCGCTATAGAAATAATTAATAGTAGATCACCTAGAATTCCAGTATAATATACAACCCAGTACAGCAAAAACATTTCTCTGTGGTATGATAATCCCACCCTCAAGTACATAGAAAAAGAAGATGAATTCAAAAATATCTCACCCACCAGACAATCATAAGATAGCCAACTGTAAATTCATGGGTAACTCCTCTATTATTCTTGAAAACATTCCTGAGAGTAGAGATGGAATTAAATCCTTTATTACATCAGAGAGCTCAAACATTCATCACTTCTTTGAAGCCTATTTTGCAGCTAGGGAAATAAGTCAGGTAAACTCCTAGCCAGAATTGTCAAGACTCAAAACAAACGGAGATTTATTACTAGTATTAAAGTAATGAGGGGACTGCAACATTATTTCACTACTCAAATTAATAATGTATTGAGAGAATATGATAAGGAAACATACATAGAGAACAGAAATTCTTACTAGAATCCCTTTTTTGTGTGGAATTAGTTTCCTCATAAATCAGAAGAGGACTTGAATATTGAAATGTGCCTTTTCATAACAGTAGCACTGCAAAATCATATAAAACAATCTTGAGGAGCTTTCTTGGACGGTCTTTTTCAGCACACAACAGTGCTACCTAGGGGGCAGGATTAAGGCCTAGATTCACTAAACTCGCCAGTCTGGATCGTTGTTGGGCAATTCACTACAGACTTCTCATGCAAAGTATCTGATTGGACACACGCTCCATCGTGATCCCACGGATCACTGCAGAGCGATCGCAACACATGTGCAGACTATCCTGGTTGGCTGTAGATATGATCCGCGCTTGCGCTTACTCTCCACACAAGCGAGGTGAAAACAAAGGGGGTAGGGTGGCTGCAGTATACTTGAGTGGACATTTCAATTTAGTGGCCATTTCAATTTAGCCAGATTATGGAACAGAGCACGCTTTTAACCCACGGGTTAAAACCGCGGGCTCGCACTGCACTGTGCTTTTCGCAGAATATATGGGGAGTAATGTACATTTTTAATTTTTATTTTGAGGGTTGTTTTGTAACCTCGAAACTGGGATTTCAGGGCGGCAGATAGCAGGAGAGTCGGCAGAGACAGGAAGCAACTGGTCCTCAGCAGTCGCTTCATTTTGGAACAGCAAACCCTATCAGTGTTCCTTCTTCTGTTTAGTGAATCGAAGGCTTCCTTACTTATGCATGCCATTTCCCCTCATTTGCATGGGCGGATCGGATCGGGTGGGAGATTGATCGGGCAAAAGGTTAGTGCCACATTATCCAGGTTCTGGAGAAAGCAGAACTTTGTGGCTCCTAGCCATGAACTCTCATTGGAATGACTGAGCTGAGCTGGAAGGGGGTATAAAAATAGGGTGAAGCCCCCAAGTTTTTGCTTTTTTTTTTTGTAAATAATTTTTATTGAGAAAGCAGTCAACACATACAACAAGGTCCAGACAGAGGACCAAAGAACTGGTACATGAGAAGAGTAAAACACTGATAAATACAAATGCCCTCCACCAGGAGAGGTGCAATCAAAACGGCCACCAGAGATAAATACAAAGTCAGATTAATAGAAGAAGAGCAGAACCCCGCCAAAACGGGTCTCAGTAGGCATGCCAGAAAGCAACCTCCTAAAGATAACTAGGACTGCAAAAACATTTTGTCAAAAGTATAAACCCCACACACAACAGTCGCCCACCCATCCATCTTACAGAACTATCCAGCGCAAGCAATCCACACAAACCACAAAATTCATTGTTTGAGGTGTGCCCCAAGTTCTTGCTAATGAAAGGTCATAGCAGCGTGGTCCAATAAAGGCAAGTTGTGATTGAGCTGGAAAATGGAAACCCGAACAATCAGGAGGATACAGGCAGGGTGACCCCGCCCCGCCCCGCCCCCTCCTCTTCTTCTCCCATTACATATGATTTTTCAGATCCATTAAACAAAGTCTTATGAAGTTTTCTTAAACTGATCTACTATTTTAAAAGCTGAATTCATCGATGTGGCTACCCAGCAGACAAATTAATCATGCTAAATGCTACACAGCTTTGGGCCCACATGAGTGAATCTTTCACAATGGTCTGTGACATCGCAGTAGTATCTGTAAAATCTTTTCTGAAATCCAAATGCCTGAAGCAACAGTGATAACTGCTTCATTTCACTGCTGCCTTTCATGTAACCAGTGATGAGAAGAGCATTATCCAAATGGAAAGTTACAATACAATCCCTTTCAGTGGATATTGATGCATTTATTTGAGCAGGGAATGTCTCTTCTATGTTTTGATGTACAGCGCTGCATATGTCTAGTAGCATTATAGAAATGATAAATAGCAGTAGTTGTAGTAGTATTTTATCTAGCATTATATTTATAGATAAGCACAGGGTGACTGGCAAGCAATTTCAATATAATTTTTACTAATAATTCCTTCTGCATGGGCCTGAAAGAGAATTATTACTAAATTTGTGTGCAGACACCCAATTTTGGATGGGCCTGGGCCCAAGGTGCGTGGGCATGGGAATCCCCATCCCCTGTTCTGTGCCTGGCATCACTTCCCCCTCCCCCTACTCCTGCCCCCTTTAGGTGATCTGGGCTCTCCTCCCTCCCCAGGCAAATCGGGCTCTCAACTTTGCCTACGCCCTCCCCCCAAAATACTTTTTAAATTTCACTTCTTTGCTTGTAAAGAGCAGCCACTAATGCATGCTTCTCACCACTAGTAGCCAAAATGCAGATTTACTAAGTCTAAAAATACTTAGGTCTAGTCAGCATTTTAAACAGGAAATTGTGTCAGATAGAAGGCTGAAGGCTATAGGCTGGTGCTGGACAGTGTACATCAGACAATGGTCATTGCCAATGAAGAAGTGCTGATAAAAGGTATGGGGGGTGAGGAATGCCTGGAGTTTTCAGCTGGGTTTAGGGATCCCCGCCAGCTACATCATAGGTCTGTAGCAACTGGGTGGGCTTGAATCCATAGTAGGTGGGCCTGGGCCCACCCATGGCTACATCAAATTCCCATGGCTACATCAAATTCCCAAATCCAAACAATCTTCAGGAGCTGTGTCTATCATCTGCGACAACTATGCATGCAGTCTCTCCCTAAAATTTGGAATGCTATGCCTTCAACTCTCCGTACATCGTCTAGCTTTGGATCTTTCAAGAAAAAGCTCAAGACTATTCTTTTCCTTCCTGCCTGTGGGGCCTTCATGAGTGTACTCACAGTCTAACCATCTTGGTTCGGTATTTTTGTTAATTATCACTAACTATATATTGTCTGTTGTTTCATTTAATGCTGTGTATGTCTGTCGTAATCCGCCTAGAAATTTGGATAGTGCAGAATAGAAATGTAGAAAATAAATACTGTAAATAAATATATCAGGAAGACAAGTGATTCATACTACAATAATATCAATGTAATGCCTTCTACATTGGGTTTGCTCCAGCCTAAATTGATTCTGAATCCTGCAACACAACTGATAGAAGAGTATAATTAAGCTTTACTAGCGACCAGTACAATTCAAGGCTACATTTAAAACCCTGTGTCTGATCATCAGTGCCCTTGAAAGAAATGGTTCAAAGTACTTGAACATATCTACATATCTCAAAGGTTGCTAAGGACCTCCAAAGGAATATCCCTAACCACACCTTCTCCAAAGGATAGGGTTATCAGACGTCTGGATTTCCCCGGACATGTCCGGAGGTCAGAATGGCTTTTCAAAACCCAGCACTTTGTCCAGGTTTTGAAAAGCTTTCCTTTGGGCAGGAGGGCATCCGCACATGCGCGGATGTCCTGCCCGATGAGAGCAGGCAGCGGGGGGAGGGGGGAGGGGCAGGGTTGGAGGCAGGGCTGGGGCGGGATCGGGGCATGATGGGGCGGAACCAGGGCGGGAATGGATGGGACTGGGCGGGCCTGGGGCGAGTCTAGGGGTCCAGATTTTCCAGACAGAAAATCTGGTAACCCTTCCAAAGGAAATCATGCAGTGTGACACCTGCCGATGGGCCTTCCCTGGAGTAGCTTCCACACGCCCATAAAAGGATTTACTTAATGCAACATGTTCTCTACTTCAGAAAACAAGTGAGACCTGGATCTTCTCCCAAGCCTTTAATTGGAGAAGCAACTAACTTCTGCAGATAGCCACATACACAAGGACTAACATTTACTGTACGTACTGTAGCAGGACTCACTTATCCACTCCTACTCTAGCTGACTTCATTTGTGGTTTCCTTAAGTTAGTCATCCTCAGATTTTATCTAACTACAGTTGCTCTATATTATCTTTTTATATGTTCCACCTCCACTTAGTCTCTATGCTATTAAGATGTATTAATGTGTAATGTGTTTTGTCAGTAGCATACTGTGCCATAATGTGTTCTATTATTTAATTTTAAAATTTTTTTCTCAGCCTATAATAGTCTATTGCCTATGACAGGATTAATCTTGTTATACACTGCCTTGGTAACTAGATCCTACTAAAAAATAAATGTACGTCCAGGGTTAGAGCACAGCTTTAGATAATATCACGAAATTAAGAGCACAAAGTACCACGTTTATGCCAGTCCTGTGACAGGGTTTAGGGATTTTTTTTAAAAAAAATTTTTGTAAGGATTAGGCTGAAACTGAGTTTGTTCTCTCTTTTATTTTCATCCCTTTCTTCTACCAAAGCAAATTCCAGCAAAATAATAATAATCATAATAATATTAATATTTGAAATACTGTTACTACTGCATTAAGCAGATCTAAGTGGTTTAAAATCGTAAAAAAAAGAGTTTGGCTATATATTTTGAAAATCAATCTTATTGCCCTTTTTCTAATTTGATTATTTTCTTCTTCTTTTGTTCATCCATGTATTATTTTTCTTATTGTTAACTGAGTCGAGCTCCTATTGGTGATGACCCAGTCTACAAATCTAAGTTTTAGTTTAGTTTACTTTAGTTTCATCGAAGAGAGAAAAGAATGCCAATGTGTAGATAAGAAACTAAAGATTACAATTGTGCAGTATACAGATTAGAGTAGAATATCAATCAATTCAGGTGTCTACTCCACACATGTATGAGGTGCTACCCAAAAGTTTGGGGAATGTGAACAGCGCACGTGAACTGGATATAGTATGCCCTCCTGCCACAAGAGGTGTCTAAAAGTATGCTTTGTGAATCAGTGTGTCAATGGAATCAAATGGAAGCTTCATATGGCACCAGCACCAAAGTGAAAAACTCAGTTTAAATGATGTTTTAACTAATATTCAAGGTGCATAATGGCGTCTCAAAACATTGGCACAGGAATCATGCCTCCATAGGTGCATTGTAGCACCTAATACAACTTTAGGCATGATTCACATCAAAGGCAGGTACCAGAAATGTAGTCCTTGAAAACCCAGGAGTACATTTCTGCTGTCTACATTTGCTGGAGGTGCGATTGTCTAAATGGTGTTGTCGCATGATTGACATGCGATTGGCGGCCACTTTTAAGGCAGTTGCCAACAATGGCACCATTTAGAGAATCCGGGCCTATGGCCCATGGCGCCTTAACTTAGGCGCTCTACCAGCCCCTAAGTTAAGTTAAAAAAATACCATTTAAACAACTTTATAAACGAATTCTCAAGGTGCCTACCGGCGCCTAAAAAACCGGAGCTGGAATCATGCCTCCATAGGCACTTTTTGGTGCCTAATGCCACTGTAAGCATGGCTAAAACTGGAAGTGGTGTTAGGCACCGTAAAGCACCTACGGATGCGCGATTCACATCAAAGGTAGGCGCTGGAAATGTAGGCCTTGAAAACCCTGACTTACAGTTCTAGAGCTTACCTATGCTGGAGGCGTGATTCTCTACACAGTGCTTTTAAGGCGGCTGTCAACAATGGTGCCATGTAGAGAATTCAGGCCTATGAGATTTTGACCTGGTTAACTACAAAATTAAACTACACAAAGCACACTGTATGCTTCTCAACATTCATTCCTACCTTAACACAGATAACCCCTATGCAAATACAGGACCAAAAATTAAAAGTATTAATATATACAAATTGTCACAAGCCTGACTCCTTTACCAGCCTTGTGCCAGTTAGGAATCCCAGAAACCACCCTGTTAAGCTGGTTAGGGCTGATCAGTATGTCCCTGCAGCCCGACAGAACTCTGGTCACAGCCTAAGAAAATCGAGTTTGGCTCCTTTAAGGGCGTCCATGTTGAAATTGCCGGCCAAACAGGCTGAGAGGCAACCAGAGTTGAACAGAGCCCATCCCCCGCACAGGGCTGGTCATGACTCCACAGCTCTGCAGCATTTAGAGAGCTGGTTGTCATAGAGAAGGAGGCAGCCCAGGGAACCTCCTATGTTGGAGGAGCCTCCAACATAGTTTGGTGATTGGAAAGTTTGGTGATTGGAAGTGTCACTATTTGGTGGTGAATTGACTGGGACTGCTGAAAAGAAAAACTGCTAGTGAATTGTGTTTTCTTTTGAAAGTTTTTTTGTTGTTGTTACAAAATGGTTGCCGCTGCAAACAGGGGCTCTGCTGCAGATAGGCAATGCTAAGCCTGTGGTTAACTGACCAGTTGGTTTTGGCCTTTCTGGAGCTATAGAAGACCTTAAGGTTGGTGGCAGGATTTGCCTATCATCTTTGTGGAGGGTTTTGTGGGTTTCTTTTGCGCTTTGTATTAGCAAAATGCTGATTTGCAGAATCCACTAACCTTGTGCTCCTTAGTACATTGGAAGGAGCTAAGATCCTCAATATTGGAGATGATATGGTTTGTTTTTTGCTGTTGTGCTAAAGGACTGAGTAATGCTGAACTTGTGATCTATGTTGTTGTTGCGGCTGACAAAGTAACAGGACTTACCTGGGACATAAACTGGACACTCAGGAGTTGACCAGACCAGGCTGGTGAGTGGAGAATTGTTTTTTTCTTTTTGTTACAATTGTTATTGATAATCCTGGACTCTTTTTGTTTTGCATTGGCTATCAAACCTGAATAAATAAATTATGTTTAATTCTTTTGAGAACTTACCTGTGCAGTACCATCCTGACCATTACACACGTGGTAAGCTCACCATAAGAGGGACTTCCTCCCTTTTGGGGTAGCATGCCGGGGCTATATTGTGGTTGTGTGCCGGTCCCTGCTATGCCCTAAGGGATGGCCACGCTACAAAATGAAACTCTAAGATTCAAGAATCTGCATGCAGTACAACTCTGGAGAAAAAGAAACAAATACATTTCTTCCTGTACAGTGCACAATATAGACAGCAGGTATAAATTCTCAAAATCGACACAATTCAATCACTAAATTGAAAATAAAATCATTCCCCCTACCTGTTGCCCTCCCTCCATGCGGTGCCTCAACTAGGTGCCTCCCTCCAGCCGGTGTCTTACCTTCTGGCCAGCTCCCGCCTGGCCATTTTATGTGGCTCATGGTGCGATACAGCATTTTCATTGCCGCCCCCGGTGTTATCTTCTGGTGGCTCCCTCATCCTCACTGCTGCAGTATGCACAAAGCTGCGAGCGGTGGCTCCTTGCGCATCCTGCGCCTCATTCGGAAGCATTCCCTCTGATGTTGTGATGTCAGAGGGAAGGATGCGCGTAGGAGCCGCCGCCCACGGCTTTGTGCACACTGCAGCACTGAAGAGGAGGGAGCCGGCCAGAAGATAACATCAGGGGCGGCAATGAAAACACAGCTTTGCACTGTGGACTGCATAAAACGGCCAGACAGGCTAGATTCGGCCCGCGGGCCTTGAGTTTGACACCTGTGCTCTAACCATTAGGCTAGTCCTCCACCTTATGATTATATACAGTACAGTCTCATCAACTTACTAGATGCTCTGTGGAAAATTACCAGAAACAGCATTATGCTGATTCTACTGCACAGACTTCCCTGCAACATTCAGCATGTCCAGAGCTCAGGATTAGCATTAGGTTTAGTAGCACCTGGATCACACAGTTATAATACACCTGAACTTTATTATGTTGTTTGTAATCTTATTCTGGTTTTCTATCAGGAAAATATTTTTCTTCAGACATTTATTTTGTCTAAAAATTATGATCTAATTTTGACTGAAACTGACCTCATAAACAGGTTATGTCATTATTATTCTGCGTGATACTATAAAAAGGACCTCCATTTTTACCAGGGTTGCTCGGCATATTCTGGCCTAGCATTCACAAACACAGCTTGGATACTTAGTGCAGAAAGGTTTGCTGTACATTCATGTGGTTACCTGTTCAATAAATAAAAGGGAAAAAGTGAAATAAAAATTGTAGGAGTCGTTTACTTTCATGGCGCGCTTTTTGCCTGCACAGTTTTTATGGCGTTTTGACTGTTGCCAGTACTCCTGCCGGTTTTTGCTGTCCCTCATTCACGGCAGTATCCACTCATCCCCTGATGAAGGCATCTACGGATGCCGGAACTTGGGATCCTAGTTGGGACAATCTAGGCATGACATAGACTCAGTTAGCATCCATACCATAGGAATTCTATGAGTGTCGGAGCTGTTATCTCTGCGGCCAACACTAAAAAAACATACTACGGTTTTGTAAAAGGGGGGAGGGGGGGTTAGTTAAGTACCAAATATCAGAACTTAACTGTCAAGAATTCTATATGTTATATTTATAAAATGGAACGAATTCTTGCTATGCAAAAAGGAAATTATAACAAATTTAAAAAAATTTGGGGGCCATTGATTGAATATTCGAATGATTAGACACTTTTTTTTTTTTTATATAGAAGAATAATATGATATGGGATTGGGAGGGTATAATGTGTGAGATTCAAATAAAATGTTGATATGTGTGGAAGGGAAGGGGGGAGGGGGGATAATATAAGATTTAATATTATATGAAGTAAACAAGTGAATTGTATGAATATTGAATGATTATTGTATACTTGTTATGAGATATGAAAATGAATAAAGAATTGGAAAAAAAAAAAGAACTTAACTGTCAAGTACTGACTGTGCCCCCAGAATTAGGGTTATCAGATGTCCGGATTTACTCGGCCATGTTCTCTTTTTCGAGGACTATCCTGGTGTGTGGATGGATTTTGCAAACCCAACACTTTGTCTGGGTTTTGCACAATCCCGGCTCTACTAGAGCTCGGGGCCATGTCTGGAAGGCCTCTGAGCACGTGTGAATTTGACGCGATGATATCACATGCATGCATGCATGTGTGCGATATCATCACATCACATCTGCACATGCTCAGAGGCCTTTTAGACATGACACCGAGCTCCATGAAGAAGTGATGAGGTTTGTGGGTACACCGACAGTTGCACGCAGAACAATGGCGTGCCAACAATGGTACACCGACAATCACGTGTCGGACATGTGTGCATCAATGCACAATGAGATCCAAAAATGGTTTTTGAGAGGAGGAACCCCCATCCACTACACTGAAAACATTCAGTTTCTATCTAGTGTTAGGGTAAGGTTTACCTTTATGGGTTCCCATAATCATCATGTAAACCTTACCCTAACACTAGATAGCAACTGAATGTTTTCAGTGTAGTGGGAGTGGGGGTGAGGGTGGGGGTGGGTCCGGGTGGGTCCCCCCATCTCCCCATCCCCCCTTCAAAAACGAGGGTTACTTTGTAACCCTCAAAAATAAAAAAAATTGTTGGGTCTCAGTGCAGTGCGCACTGGCGCGCAATTGTTGGCATGCCATTGTCCTGCGTGCATTTGACGGGTCACCAGTTTGTGTGGGTGCAGGGCTGGGCAGAATAGGGCAGAGGGGCAGATTGGGGCAGGAGCAAGTGTCCTATTTTTTTCCCTATCAAAAGTCCCCAAAATAGCCATTTTTGAGACAGTGTCACTGAAAATGTCTGGTTAGTGCCTAACTGGGTATGTGACCAATTAACACCAAACAAATAGTTTTTGCTTGATTTACCTATTCATTTGTGTTTTGTATGCATATTCTAGTGTGCAGTTTTTAATTCTGTCAACTAATAATAAAGCAGCAATGTTGGTATGAACTTTCAATACAACTTCTCGTCCAGTCCATTACTTAGACCAACAAGTCTGACATGAGCAGAGTAGACACAATTGGTGGTTCGTGGCACCCCAAAAATGTGAGAAGCAGGTTTCCCTTCAGACTCAATTGACTTTGGTGATAGGGTCCAGCTAAGATATTTCTGGTAGCAATATCTGAGCTGCTTTGACAATGAGACCAGGTTGCCTGGCATTGTTGTTTGGGTTTGAATCCAGAGCAACATTTCCCTCCCCTACCATTACATCCAGAGACTCCGCTAGCTATTCAGGCAGAAATGGAGGAAGCATGCTAATGATGCACTTTAGCCAGTTGCTAGAGGGGAAAACACTAGTGGCATGATGTCCATCCTAGCCCCAGAAAGGAGTATGATAGCAAGTTTGAGTATAGGTGGGGGAGGAGAAGGTATGGTGTTGAGAACCTTGATCCCTGTGTTAGCAAATATCTCTGTTTTCATTGGTTCAAGTAAATAACTAATCTGTAGACAAGGCTCCTGCCTTATCCCCATGTTGTAACATTTCCTCATAACACATGGGGTCTGAGCTTTTCCTGGCACGCTCATCTGTGTTTACTTTGGAGTCAAATTGGTAAGCCATAATAGGCCTCAGCAAAGTCCTTGTTCCACACACAAAAAATATTGTAAAGCTCAGAGTAGAAGAACATTAACTTACTTTGGAGAATGTAAAAAAAAAAGAGCTTTCTGAGATGAAAACTGCAGTTGATTCTGCAAAAAATAATAATAATAAAAAAAATCTAATTTTATCAGACTTGGACACCATTCTTGTTAAGGGTGTTACCAATCTGTGCAAGAGTTGAGGCCCTCAACAATGTTACTAGGAGTTCAAATCCGAGGTTATTTAACTTTCCTAAGTCTTTAGTTATACCACCTCATGAGATGATCAGAAAGTATATGTTGGGCATTTTAAATATACTGGAAGTTTCAATACCTATGACCAAGTTTTCTTATTCTGCACCAAGATAGAAGAGTCTAATCAACAGCATTCCTTTAGTATGCCATATTTGGGCATAACAGCATGATTGGAAGCATCTGTTGAAGACTTTGTACAAGTTACCACGGTTGTAACCAGTGGCATACCAAGGGGGGAGGAGCAGTCCTCCCTGGGTGCAAGCCATGAGGGAGGTGTTCTCGGCCTTGGAGTCATGGTCCGGGAACTTCCCTTCTCACGACCTGGTCCCAAGGCTCTGGGTAGTCCCTGTGGCCCAGCATGTTTCCATCTTTCTCTCCTGTCCGATGGCCCTTTACCTTTTGTGAAGCTGAAAAGACTGCCGGCCTCAGCAGTGATTCAGCGACATCGCCCGCGGCTCTCCTTCCTGCTTTCTGCGTCTGCCAATGACGCAACTTCCTGTTTCCACCCGGGTGTATTGCAGCAGAGGCAGACATGGAAAGCAGGAAGGGGAGCCACGGGCGATGTAGCTGAATCACTGCCGAGGCCAGCAATTTTTTCAGCTTCACGGAAGGTTAAGGGCCATCGGACAGGAGAGAAGTCTGGGAACATGCTGGGTCACGGGGACTATCCAGAACCTTGGCACCAGGCTGTGAGAAGGGAAGTTCCCGGACCATGACTCCCAGGCCGAGAACACCCCCCTCATGGCTTGCACCTGGGGGAACATTACTAAAAATATTTTTTTACATTGGGGGGGATTGTCAAAAATGATGGCAGGGGTGTCAAAAAACAATGGGCCCTGAGTGTCACATACCCTAGGTATGCCACTGGTTGTAACTTTAGCCTTACGTGCTGACAAAAACTGGCTGTTGAGCGATTATATTTTAGGCACTGTAATATTTCATTTTTGAATTGTGATGTAAGGAATAGAAATGTTTCCTAAATGGAAAGGATATTTTATTTTCCTTTTCTTTCTTGCTTTTCATTATTGATCCCCCTCCTTTTTTGTGGACTGTTGAACATGTGATTTGTGTATTTGTCTTTTTGGTGTGTTTATATTTAAAAAAATATGTTTTTAAAGAATAGCAAGAACCTTACAGAGAAATATCACACTCTGGAGAATAAGAGATGACTTTAAAAATCTCTTCTTTCTTCAGTTGTCAAAAAAGGGTCATCTTTGTTCTTTTCAGAAAAAAACCCCAGATCTATTTAAACATCAAGAATACTGTTTTTTTCTTTAAAGCAGACTTGCATACACTTTTTCTTTATCACAATCTTGGTGCAAATATAATATGGGGGTTCATAATTAAAAAAAAACCCCTATCTAAAAAGTGTCCTAAATGGCTACTTGGATCAAAAAGCCTGATCGTCCAAGTACCCATAACCAAAGCTGGTTTTTAGACGTATCTAAAAACAACTTAGGCCTTTCCCCTGCCTCTGCCTTGGATAGAAACATAGAAACATAGAAATAGACGGCAGATAAGGGCCCACGTCCCATCTAGTCTGCCCACCTTAATGTCCCTCCCCTACCTTTGCCCTGTGAATAGATCCCATGTGCCGATCCCATTTGGCCTTAAAATCAGGCACGCTGCTGGCCTCAATCACCTGTAGTGGAAGACTATTCCAGCGATCAACCACTCTTTCAGTGAAAAAGAATTTCCTGGTGTCACCTCGCAGTTTCCCGCCCCTGATTTTCAACGGATGCCGTCTTGTTGTCGTGGGACCCTTGAAAAAGAAGATATCTTCCTCCGCCTCGATGCGGCCCGTAAGATACTTGAACGTCTCGATCATGTCCCCCCTCTCTCTGCGCTCCTCGAGCGAGTATAGCTGTAATTTGTCAAGCCGTTTTTCGTATGGTAGATCCTTGAGTCCCGAGACCATCTGGGTGGCCATTCTTTGCACCGACTCCAATCTCAGCACATCCTTGCGATAATGCGGCCTCCAGAATTGCCTTACCACTGCCTTAATATGTGACCCCGAAATATTTGCATTGATTTAAAACAGGAATGACCACCTTATCCAAGATGATATGAGTGTCTGAATTATTACTATTTATTTGATTTTTTAGCCTGTCCTCCCAAAGGAGTTCAGAATGGCTCACAAATGAGGTACTTGAGCATTTTCTCTGTCTGAGTTGGTGGGCTCATAATCTATCTAATGTACCTGGAGCAGTAGAGGATTAAAGGGCAAATTCTATAAGAAGCGCCTAAAAGTTAGGCGCCTATATAGGCACTGTTCAGCACGAGTCAAGTAAAATGGGGTGCTGTTTAGTGAATCACGCTGAGCGGCACCTATTTTGGAGGCGCCCATTAAATAGGCCAGCTCTAGGCACAACGAAAAGTTAGGCGCCTATGCGAGCGCTTAAGCACACTTAAGATCAGTGATTCTGTAAGAAGGCGCCTAACACGTAGCCACGCCCACGCCTAACATGCATAGCGCCTATTATTATTTTTTTTTTTGAAGGCTGCCTAAATTTTTAAAGGCGCCTTGTTGCAGAATCACGCTTTCTTGATAGGCACCTATGTTTCAATCAGTGCTGATTAAAAAGCTTAATTGAGCTGCTTCCTGTTCAATTTAGATAGGCACCTATCTAGTTGGGTGCTCTGAAATAGGTGCCTAACTTTAGGCGCTGGTTCTAGAATTTGGGCCTATGTGACTTGTGTAGGGTCACAGGGAGCCGTGCAGGGTTTGAACCCACAACCTCGGGGTGCTGAGGCTGTAGCTCTAGCCACTGCACCACACTCTCCCCCCTGTTTTGAGGGCAGCAGGGTTCCTGTGCTAACCCCATGCTAATCGGTCTGTGCATGGCAATTTACCTGTGCTAACTGATTAGCACAGGGCAGGGGTGTCAAAGTCCCTTCTCGAGGGCCGCAGTCCAGTCGGGTTTTCAGGATTTCCCCCAATGAATACGCATGAGATCTATTTGTATGCACTGCTTTCATTGTATGCTAATAGATCTCGTGCACATTCATTGGGGAAATCCTGAAAACCCGACTGGATTGCGGCCCTCCAGGAGGGACTTTGGCACAGGGCTTGCTTTCTCTCTGCCTCCAAACATGCTCCCCTCGCTAAAAAGTAAAATCTATTTTCTAGGGTGTGGATAGTGTGCTGATTCCAAAACTGCCATGAGATGCCTAAGGGCTCCTTTTACTAAGGTGCGCTAGCGTTTTTAGCGCACGCAGGATATTACCGCACACTGCATCGTGCGCTATGCGGCTAGACCTAATGCCAGCTCAGTGCTGGCGTTAAGGTCTAGTGCGCAGGGCAATTCAGCGCGCGCTATTCCGCGAATTAATGCCCTGATGCACCATAGTCAAAGGAGCCCTGAGTGTGTTCTATAGTAGTGCCTTTTTAACGTTAGCGCTTACTTAAGGCTAGTGAAAGGACCCCAAGATTTGCTTAAGGTTTCCTCTGCAGCTTTAAGCAGCAGTGCATCTTAATGTGAAATCTTTAAGCCAGAAAGAAAGAACCTTGTGGGTAACAATGTGCCATCGACCTCTGTGGGCACAGAATCTACT
Organism: Geotrypetes seraphini; assembly: GCF_902459505.1. Taxonomy (NCBI): domain Eukaryota; kingdom Metazoa; phylum Chordata; class Amphibia; order Gymnophiona; family Dermophiidae; genus Geotrypetes; species Geotrypetes seraphini. The sequence continues at coordinate 170,167,441 of NC_047089.1, read as the reverse complement.
GTGGTTATTATCTCTGCACAGTACGGTGTACAACTACTATTGAATTCATTTATTTATATATTTTTTGGCTCTTACACCATAAAAAAAAGAAGTTCAAGAGAAAAAAAAGCTTTAGGCCCAGAGTTTACTGACCTAGAAAGACCTGAATGGGATGATTTATTATTTTCCTTTAAGACTGAGAAATGTGAGACCTGGAATAGTGACAGACTGTGTACAGCAGTTTGTGGTGGGCTCGAATACCTCACATTCTGCCCAGGAACTCAGGCGATGGAGAGGGTCAAGAACTCTCATATATACCACCATTTTCTAAGAGGTAACAGAAGTGCTCTCACTTTTGCAGGCTTGTCAGACATTCTTCTCTCTTTCTCAGTTTGTTTGGGGGTGGGTGGGGGGGGTTCTCCCCTCAATTACCCTTCATCAGATATTAGTGAATTGAAAAAATTATGAAATTAAGGGATCTCTAGTACAGATACCAACCATACCATTGGCTTTCATATGCATGCTCATTGGTTCACATCTTAGAGGGGAAGTTATCAACATGGGCTACTGTTAAGTCAGGTTAGTGTACAAGTTGGGTTACTTTACCACAAGCCGGTTTATTTTAGCACAGGGTCCCATTTTACGCAAAGTAATTCAAATTGTAGTAAAAATAACCCAAGTTAACAGTAGCTCACATAGAAAACCTTCCCCTTCATGGCTTCTTTCAGCTGTGACGCTTCACTCTGGCCGCCGGAGGCCTGCCTTCAAATCTCTTGTGGCACTTTAAAAGCCTAATAGATCTTTACGATCCAAAAATCAAAAGCTATTCATTCCAATAGTGTAGGGAAATAATGCAGAAACTAGAGCGATGACTTTCTGTATTTCTGGTGTCAAAATGTGGAATGCCCTGGTGGGACCATTGCGACGCTGTGTAAAACCGGTTTCAATTTAAGAAGCAGTTGAAAACTCAGCTGTTTCTTACTGCATTTTTATGATTTTTTTTTAAAGTTGGCTTTTGAGAGTTATTTATTTAAAGTTCTTTAAGATATATATGGGTAATTGTAACAATGGTGAAACTAAAATAGATCAAATAGAATTTCTAATCAATGAGATGGATGAGCTTCTTTGTGAGTGCAAATTAACTCAAAATGTGGCTCTACAGTCACATTTCATCATCCACCATCTGCAGTTGTTCTCTTTTTTTTTCCAATTTAATTTGTCAGAGCTGAAAATCTAACTTCATAAACATTCAAAAATCAGATTACTTATAACATGCATGTCGCATCAGCGATGAACATCCATTTAAGACCAAGAAAACTGGCCAAACCCTAAAACACATCAAAATATAAAATTGCATATAGCATACAGGTCGCCTCAATGACGAACATCATTATGACAAATTAAACAGACTGGACCATCGAAAACCTCCGTGACCAGTACTCAGCACTCAACAGTCATCACTCCTTCTCCCTCAGCCAAACTCAGACCCTATATTTCATCTCCCTTGAAAAGAGGAGACTGAGAGAGGACATGATCGAAACATTCAAGATAATGAAGGGAATAGACTTAGTAGATAAAGACAGGTTGTTCACGCTCTCCAAGGTAGAGAGAATGAGAGGGCACTTTCGCAAGTTAAAAGGGGATAGATTCCGTACAAACGTAAGGACGTTCTTCTTCACCCAGAGAGTGGTAGAAAACTGGAACGCTCTTCCGGAGGCTGTTATAGGGGAAACACTCTCCAGGGATTCAAGACAAAGTTAGACAAGTTCCTGCTGAACCAGAACATACGCAGGTAAGGCTAGTCTCAGGTAGGGCACTAGTCTTTGACCTAAGGGCTGCCGCATGAGCGGACTGCTGGGCACGATGGACCACTGGTCTGACCCAGCAGTGGCAATTCTTATGTTCTCCTTCTCCCTCAGCCAAACTCAGACCCTATATTTCATCTTACAGAACAAATGTCTTTTCTTAAAGTTCTTGTACAAGTCACTTCATCCTCCATTACCAGAGGCACATTAACTCAATTGGAGTGCTACTTCAGTGGTTCTCAACCCAGTCCTTGGGGCACACCTAGCCTGTCGGGTTTTCATAACCAGAAGGACTATGCATGAGATGGATCTGTATGCACTGCCTTTTATGTATGCAAATCTATCTCATGCATATTCACTGTGGATATCCTGAAAACCTGACTGGCTGAGTGTGCAATGAGGACTGGGTTGAATCCCACAGCGCTAGTTTATTATAGGTTTCACCTCTGTATTACAGGTTAGTGAATTCCATAGGACTGCTATTTTGCAAGTTCTCATCTTTAGCAATCCAAAGATATCGGGCCCAGAAGTGGCATTGTCTACTTCTGATGAGTTCTAAATATTTACTGCCAAGCCTAACTCATCCACTTAATCTCTTTAAAAAAATTTATTTTAATTTCCTGTATCTTGGCTCCTTTTTATCTTTTGTGGCTGAAGTGAGATAGATATTTCCTTTATATTATGCTTGCAGTTAGGGTTACCATATGGTTCCAGAAAAAGGAGGACAAATTGAGACATCTGGGTTTTACTTCTATTGAAAGCAATGGAAGTAAAACCCAAATGTCTCAATCCGTCCTCCTTTTTCTGGAGCCATATGGTTACCTTGCTTGTTGTATTTGTGGTATTTCCTAAATCACAAGAATTGCTAATTGTAATGATATACCTCCTCTTCTCCGAAACTGCGATAGCAGTTTCTAGCGGTGGGAGCCGCGCTGAATTGCCCGCGCTGTTCCCGACGCTCATAGGAACTCAATGAGCATTGGGAGCAGTGCGGGCCATTCAATGTGGCTCTCTGAGCTAGAAACTGATATCACAATTTCGTAGAAGAGGGGGATAATAATTAAAAATAATGCTAAAAAAAGTACCTCCACCACTGATCCATAATCCCTTCAAGATTCATGAATCCCCTCTGAATATATCCCCTACATCCTCTCAGTACCAATTGGGCTATCCTTGGTGGTTAACGGGGGAGGAGTGCTCTTGATTTCCCCTGCCCTAGTGGTTTCGTCTTCACAGTTAATGCTGGAAGGCTCCAAGTGGTTAGTACCACTAAAACTAACTCAAAACTTCGCCAGTTCAATGATGATATCTAGCACTTAACTGACTAGGTAAACCACGTAATTAGGACCCCTTAAAACACAGTTTTGTCTTTATGCGGTAACCCATAGCCGGTTAAGTGCCGAATTACACTTCGCCAGCTATGTGTTATCTGGTTCTGCAAACAGAGAAATTCAATTCCAGTGCCTGGACATAGAAACATGATGGCAGATAAAGGACAAATGGCCCATCTAGTCTGCCCATCCACAGTAATCATTATCTTTTTCTCTATCCAAGAGATCCCACGTGCCTATCCCAGGCCCTCTTGAATTCAAACATAGTCTCTGTCTCCACCACCTCTTCCAGGACACTGTTCCATTCATCTACCACCCTTTCCGTAAAAAAGTATTTCCTCAGATTACTCCGGAGCCTATCACCTCTTAACTTCAACCTATGCCCTCTCATTGCAGTTTCCTTTCAAATGAAAGAGACTCGACTCATGTGCACTTATTCCATGTAGATATTTAAATGTCTCTATCATATCTCCCCTCTCCTACCTTTCCTCCAAAGTATACAGATTGAGATCTTTAAGTCTGTCCCCCCATGCCTTATCATGAAGACTACACACCATTTTAGTAGCCTTCCTCTGGACTGGCTCCATCCTTTTTATATCTTTTTGAAGGTGCGGCCTCCAGAATTGTACACAATATTCTAAATGAAGTCTTACCGGAGTCTTATACAGAGGCCATACCTCTCCCTATGCAACCTAGCATCCTTCTAGCTGTTGCCATCACCTTTTCAACCTGTTTGGCTAGCATATTTTCCTCTAAGCTGAGCAGGAGTCCTCCATGTACATTCCTACTAGTGGGGGTGCTGTTTCACTAACATGTTTTCAATAGTGAGGGACAGGCAAGTTCTACAGGACTCCTGGGAACCTGCCTATCCCTAGAGATTGAAAATTCAATATTGAAGCTCCACCCTCTACGCGTAGCAATGCTGTTGAAGGACATCTGCTCAGCTTCAAGGGAACAGTAATGGCCAGGCATTGAATTTCTATTTTAGCACCGACATCAGTCAGCAAAATGCTGATCACCGCTGGCTGAATATGAGGCCCAAATAATTTTAGATTTGTTAGTGCCTGAGCCACTGTGTGGCATATAAGTGCTAATAGGCTTTCACATGTACTTATGAGATAATTCTATAAGGAGCTTCCTGATTTTAGCATGAGCGTGTAAATGCTGGCATTCTAGTCTTTTAGGCCCTGATTATGTAAACAGTGACTGAAAAGTTAGAGGCTTAATTCGGTACACCTAACTGATCTAGGCGCCCAACTTAATTTTCTTAATTAGTTCAATCAGTGCCATTAATTGAAAGCACCATAAACATTCCAAATACTACAAATCTAAAATTAATTCCTCCAAAACAAAATATTATTCAGGTTTAATTCAGAAAGCTCCAAATTCTTCCACTCTTTATCGCATATTAAATTCAATTTCGCATTCCACCAAACGAAAAAACCAAGATAACTTACTTAATCTCACATCTCAAGATCTTGCATCATACTTCATTGACAAAATTGACAAGATTAGATCCACATTCACCGTTAACTCACCTACTAAACATGACCAAGTATCTATTGAGGTTAGCTCGCTCTCTTCAAAATGTTCCTACTTCAAAATTCCAAATCTACTTGAAATAGAATCTGCCATAAAATCCATGAACATCAAAGGTTCTCAATTAGATTCAATTCCTCCATTCTTACTCAAACGCTTCTTCAGTATTTTTGGTCCAGCAATTCATACTCTAATAAGTGAAAGTTTAAAACAAAGTACCGTACCCGTCGTCTGGAAACATTCACTCATTCACCCAATCATTAAAAATTCCAAAATCAATGCTGAAGATCCATCAAATTATAGACCCATCGCTAATCTCCCTTTTTTATCTAAAATAACTGAGAAAGTCGTGTTCAATCAGATTTCAGATTTCATTGAAAAAACAAACATTCTCCACCCCAACCAAACAGGTTTTAGGCAACATCACTCCACAGAACACTCGTTAATTGGTATGACTACCACTATCCATTATTACTTAGATCACCACCAATCAGTTCTCCTAATCTCATTAGATCTTTCGGCAGCCTTCGACACAATCGATCACAATTTACTATTAAACAGACTTCAATCAATTGGTATTACAGACCAAGTCCTATCTTGGTTTCAATCCTACTTTTCTAATCGTTCCTCTTCTGTTTCTTTTAATAACACAACCTATAATACTTTTAATACAGCTTACGGTGTCCCTCAAGGCTCTATATTGTCTTCACTTCTGTTTAATATATTTCTTTCTCCTTTACTGACCTTATGCCAATCCATAGGCTTCAATGTATTTGCATATGCCGATGACATTCAACTCTTACATCCCATAGATACTAATAATCCATCCGATTCAGCATCAATTAATATTAAATTAGAGAAAATTCATAACTGGTTAAATGAAAATAGACTTGCATTAAATATTAAGAAATCCAACGTATTACTCTTCCCTTTAAAGGAGAACTTTAATCTACAGTTCCCTATTTCCATTAAGGGTCAACCATTACAAGAGGTTTACAACATAAAAATACTAGGCGTTATATTTGATCAAAAACTTACTTATCATGAACACATAAGTAGTGTTATCAAGTCTTCATTTTTCAGGCTCCGCCAAATACGTTCTGTGTCACAATTTCTTAGTATTAAATCTCTTAACATTCTTATTCATTCTCTTGTCATTTCAAAAATAGACTATTGTAATGCGTTGCTGATAGGAACAGCACAAAAAGAAATTAAACGATTACAAATGATACAAAACACATCCATAAAACTTATTTGTAAAGCTAAAAAATTCGACCATGTAACGCCCCTTCTTAAAGAAGCTCATTGGCTACCAGTTGCCCATAGAATAATATACAAACTTGGTCTGCTTACTTTCAAATCCCTTTTTTTTAAAACACCAGCTTTCATTCACAAATTATTAATACCTTACACTACCAACAGAACTTTAAGATCTACAGAACAACATTTATTATCTATCCCATCTCTAAAAATAATAAATACGCGCCGCCAGTTTATGTTTTCCGTTACTGCTCCCCAAAATTGGAATTCCTTCCCTATTTATCTAAGAGAAGAAACTAATATAGAAAAATTCAAAAGTAAATTGAAAACTTTTCTTTTCAATGATGCATTTATAAATTAATTTAAAAAAAAAAAAAAAATCAGAAATCATTTTTTTTTTCTCTTTCTTCAATCACCCTACCCTTCCTCATGTCCATTCCCTATATGTCTCTCCAGACTTTTAATACAATGTAAATTCTCCCCTTAATTCCTTATGTTTCCAGTTCGTTGCATCTGTCTAAAGTTGAGTTTGTTTTATCTATTGTAGTAATATTTTTAATATTGTAATTTTATCATGATGTACATCGCTTTGAATCCAGATAAAGCGATTAATCAAAATTTTATTAAAACTTGAAAACTTGAAAACAATTAAAAAGCAATTAAAAAAAAAACATAGGGGTCCTTTTACTAAGGCGCACCAGCCGTTTTAGTGCGCGCTAAATGCTAATGCATCCATTATATTCTACGGACGTGTTATCATTTAGTGTGCGCTAAATCGGCTAGCACGCCTTAGTATAAGGACCCCTATGTGTGTGATAAAATCTTAATCTATAAACACCAGCTGATATTCAGTGTGAGTTAACCAGACAGGAAGAGCTGTTGGCTGGTTAACCTGCTTGTCAGCTGCTAATTGGTCATTTTCAGCAGCACTTAACTTGTTATTTTCACTGAAAATGACCAGTTAACACTGGAGTGCAAGCTGCCTATGTCAGAGGCAGTCCAGGGGTAGTTCCAGGGGTGCAGTCCAGCTAGCTTCTGATCTTCAGCAGCCAGTGTTAGCACATAAATAAGACCACATAAATAGTTGTCCTTTTTATGCGATAACACATGGCCAGCTAGCTCTGAATATTGAGTTAACTGGGTATGCGCTAGTCATAAAAAAAACAAAGAAACCACAAAGCACCCACCAGATATTCAAAGCTGGGGGGCTGGATATGGCCCAGCATTGAATAACTGGGTTTAACAGCAGACATCAACAGCGCTGTCCACTGTTGACTGAATATTAAGAGGACATTCCTTTGCAATCTAAGTGTGATCTTTAGCACTAGCTGTATGACTGCTGTAAGTTTTCAATCACTAGGGATACGAGGTTCCCTGGAGTCCTGCAGAACTTGCTTGTCCCTCACTATTGAAAATGTGATAGTGTAACAGCACCCCCCACTGGCAGGACTGTGTCTGTACCTTAAATATAAGCGAGTTTTTGACCACTTAAGTTAGTATTCTATAAGAAAAGTTAGGCTTCAAATAAGCACTTTCCTAATGCCTAAATCTAGATCAGGCTTGTCCAAGTTCAGTCATTGAGAGCTGCAGGCAGACCAAGTTTTTAGGATATCCCTAATGAATCTGCATAAGAGAGAGATCTGCATACAGTGGATGTGGGTAGCATGTATATCTTTCTCATACATATTCATTAGGAATATCCTGAAAAACTGGTCTGACTGTAGCCCTCAAGGACATAACTTGAACTGATCTAGATGGTCCCATATAGAATTACCATCTGAGAGCCAGCAGTCTTTGAGATCAGTATATACATTATATAAAGCCTTTTTGCTGTTCCAGCTTTTTCCAGGCAGTTATCCGATTAGTGAAGTACAAATTGCTGCTAAATAAGTGGAAACTCTGCTCAGCTCTGCCCCAGAACACCCTGGTGGACTCAACTGGTTTTTAGAAGCATTATTGAGTAGAGGATTAGCCTAGTGGTTAGAGAACCAGGCAGGCAATCAAGGAAGCCTGGTTCAAATCCTACTGCTTGCTCCTTGTGATTGTGGTCAAGTCACTTAAGCCCCATTACCTCAGGTACTAAGTTAGAGATCCTTTTACTAAAGCTTATTGTTGTTATTGTTAGGGGCCTTCAAGGCCTAGTGACTTGAATTGCAGATCTATAAAGAACTCGGTTCTGTACTAGTCTGGAAAGGTCCTCCAGCATCATCCCCATGGTTGTTTTCAACTTGTCCAGCCATCTGACTGCAGGTGGGTTCCTTTGATCTTCCCAAACATGATGCTTGGGAACATCATGTTTACTAAAGCTTAGTGTGTGCTAAATGCTAAAAAGTTCATAGGTATAAAATAGGCTCCTTAATATTTAGCATGTATCATGCTAAGCGTTAGTGAAAGGGATCCTTAGAGTGTGAGCCCTCCAAGGACAGGGAAACATCTATAGTACCTCAACATACTGTAGCTCACCTTGAGCTACTGCTGAAAAAAAAAAAAAAGTGAGAACTAAATCCAAGTAAAATAAGTAAATAGATAATGCCAGTAAAAATCCAGATATGGATGCAGACTGAAAAACTGTAGGAAGACCTTAGGAAATGGGAAGACTGGGGGGTCCAAATGGCAGATCAAATTTAATGTGAATAAATGCAAAGTGATGCACATTGGGAAGAATAATCCAAATCATGGTTACCAGTTGCTAGGGTCCACCTTGGGGGTCAGCGCTCAAGACAATGTGGACAATACGCTGAAGTCTTCCACCCAATGTGTGGCAGCGGCCAAGAAAGCAAACAAGATGATAGGAATTTTTAGAAAAGGTATGGTAAACAAGTCTAAGAATGTTATAATGCCTCTGCATTGCTCAGTGGTGCAACCTCACCTTGAGTATTGCATTCAGTTCTGGTCTCCTTATCTCAATAAAGATATAGCGGCACTAGAAAAGGTTCAAAGAATAGCGACGAAGATGATAAAGGGGATGGAACTCCTCTGGTATGTGGAAAGACTAAAGAGGTTAGGGCTCTTCGGCTTGGAAAAGAGACGGCTGAGGGGAGATAGGATTGAAGTCTACAAAATCCTGAAGGGCATAGAAGGGGTACATGTGGATCAATTTTCTACTGCATCAAGATTTACAAAAACTAGAGGACACTTGATTGAAGTTACGGAACAATACTTTTTAAAATCAATAGGAGGAAATATTTTTTTCAGAGAATAATTAAGCTCTGGAATGCGTTGCCAGAGGATGTGGTAAGAGCAGTTAATGTAGCTGGTTTTACAAAAATGTTTGGACAAGTTCCTGGAGGAAAAGTCCATAGCCTGCTATTGAGACTGACGTGGGAAAAGCCACTGGTTGCCTTGGATCGGTGGCATGGAATGCTGCTACTATTTGGGTTTTTACCAGGTACTTGTTACTTGGATTGGCTTCCATGAAGAGGGGATACTGGGCTAGATGGACCATTGGTCCGACTCAGAAAGGCTATTCTTATGTTCTTATGGACCCAGCAAGCTGCTCTGAACATTTAGAATGAGTTGCATGTGGAAAGTGATGCTGTCTTCCAATCTTACCCAGCCTGACAATAAGATAGAGACTGGAAGGACTTAAGAGACGAGAATCAAAGGGGGGAAGAGGTGGTGGTGTTTGTGTGGGTTGCACAAAACAGAGTTCAACTCTGTGCCCTATTTGCTGTCAGGGCTCAGGCTGCAGGTCAAAAGTGTACTACCAGGTGCTGAGATCATTTCTAAATATCAGACAGCAGACCTGATCAAGTATGAAGGCACATTAATATACTATGGGAAACGCTGCTCTAGGAAGTAATCGGCAATAGCCTTTTTGCTAGGGGTAAAACATTTTCAGTAATATTTGGTATAATATTCATCATGCAAACCACCATCTAGGAACTTGAGGAATGGTATGGTTTTATTTTTTTATTTTCTCATCCTAAAAACATGAAAACCCCCAACATTTTGTACTTCAAAGCATAAGAAATTAGGTAAAGGCATAGTTTGGGGTGGCCACGGGGGCTGTGCCTTCCCTCCCAAATTTTCCAGGTGGCAATGCTAAATTCATGCCCTCCTCACCCTTTGCTAATACGACTGCCTTCCCCTCCCCCCTTCCAATGTAAAGCATCAAAACTACAGGTAAATGTTACTGTTCCAGTGTTTCCTCAGGGGTTTTCAGTATTGATGGTACAATAGAAAATGCGAAATTAGAGTTATATACACTAGCCTATTTCACTGTCTTCTGGTCTCAGACTGTGTTCCGCACTGCACAAAGCCGTAATTAATGGGAGAGAACAGCAAGTTATTCCAAGCCGATGTGCTTTTCGCCGGTTTAGCCACATTGTTTCATTCTAAGCAGGCCCCCCCACCGTCTTTTCAGGCAAACCAGCTGCCAAGAGCGCTGGAAACCGTCGTAGAAGAGAAGAGATTCGGCCGGAGGGACCCCTTCCGTCGAAGGCTCATTGGGGATGCAGAGTGCGTTGCAGCATTAGGCATTCTCCTCATGTTTCACATAAATGCATCCTGTTCCCCTAAGAGGACAGCCAGTGCATTTTGAGCCTGCTCCTTCAGCTTGGAATGTTGGTGAAAGGTGAGTCCTGAGCAGACACAGAACAAATGCATTTTCCTTCTTCTTTTTTATTTTATTTTAAAGACAGTAGAAAGGTGAAGCTGTCAGCTGTTCTTTGGAGTTTCACATGCTGGCTTTAAGGTGCCCCCGAATGTAAAAGTCAGTGTTAGGGATCACACAACTGGCCAGGTAAAGCTCAATACTGTTACCTCTGGGCACAAACGGAAACTCGTCTGTTACGCTTTGTAATATGTAGTCGCTTCAGGCTTCGCAGCTAACTTGTCAATGAGGTCTGCCAGAAGCCCTAACCCAGTGGTCTCAAACTCAAACCCTTTGCAGGGCCACATTTTGGATTTGTAGGTACTTGGAGGGCCTCAGAAAAAAAAAAAATTAACGTCTTATTAAAGAAATGACAATTTTGCATGAGGTAAAACTCTTTATAGTTTATAAATCTTTCCTTTTGGCTAAGTTTTAATAATATTGTAATTTATAGCTAAAGAGACATATCAAGACACTGTTTTAGTTTACTTTTGTGATTATGATAAACATACCAAGGGCCTCAAAATAGTACCTGGCGGGCCGCATGTGGCCCCTGGGCCACGAGTTTGAGACCACTGCCCTAACCTATGCTGCGACTAAGAGTGGCACGGACCTCAGATTTTTAAGGGCGTGCAGTTAAGATCCGCGAGGTCCGTGTTTTACCCCTTCCCCGACTTCACCTGTTGGGTCCTGGCAGGGGGTCGAGAATGGGCGTTGCACTGCTACACGGAAAAGGGAAGTGAGTGGTCCAGCGTGAATACCTTTCCCCACCCCTTAAAAAAAATCAGGTCTGTGTTGCAGCTTTCAAGAATTAATAACCGCAGGAGAGAGGACAGTTCAAAATAGATCTGGCACTCGTCTAGATGGAGCGTTTTCTGCCTCGGGCAAAGATTTTAAGCAAACTTGGTCTTCCGTGATCATTTTCGTCCAGCGCGAGCGAGCGGCAGCAAGAACCAATGAGAATATAATGTCCTGGAAATAGATGAACCCTGCGCTGAGTTTTGGTGCACGAACTTGACGCGTTGGTTCCCACTGCCAAGGAGCGGAGTGCTTGAAGGATTTGGAAGCAGATGATCCGTCCTGGCAGCAGAAGCGGGGGGACGCGCTCTTGTCGTCTCTCTCGGACATTTTAGAAGCGAACACTGCAGAGGACGGAGCGAAGTGTAAGGTAAGACCGATGAGACTGTTGCTTGAATAAAACATAGCATTTCGGTATCCGATGCTGTTTTCAATTCCAAACGTGGCCCTATTGCTTTGGATTTTCCTACTGTTGAAGATAAAAGGTTGAGATGAAACTGGTGAATGTAATGTTTTGGGTAGTCTTCAGAAATATATTAACCCTTTAGTAAGAATTCTTTCACAGTGGAAAGGATGCTGCTGTTAATATTGCTGTCAACACGTGAACCAAAGTGATTTAATATGAACTGCTGCAGTTAAGATAGTGGTGTGAACAGCTGTTTCTAATATTCCAGATCATATTGCTTCTGTTACTCGGGTCTTCCTTAACTGTTGTAATTTTATGTCTATTGTAATGCGCTTTGAGCATAATGTGCTCTGAGGAAGTGGAATACACCAAGAAAAGAAATGCATTTAAATCAGTGGAATTTTTATTTTTTTTCCCAGAAACAGGAGGAAACGTTTGTGTCCCCCCTTAAAAAAATGTGCTGTAATCTCTGATATATTGGCCGAAATAAAAGACCACGCCCTGGTTTTTAACATTCTTTTTAGTTGGTAGTGACGTGAGGACTCGCATTACAGAATGATTTTAGGACAAGGGGAAGGAGACGGGTTGATCAGATTACAGAGCCACTCCGTATAGTGAGGGATAGCTTGGAGTGAGTTGTCACTGGGTGCGCATATTCAGTGTCACTCCCTAAGGAGGAAAAAGTAGCAACTTTTTATTTTTTTTTTCCAAGAATGAGCATGACTTGCAAATGCTGCTTAGCATGTGGTAAAGCAAGCGTTTTATTTTTGATATGCTCTGCTCAGAACACTCTGGCTATGCAACATTCTGTACTGAGTTATTGAGTTTTTTTGTCTTACCCTAAGAAAGAATTTGCCTTTGCAAAAATTAATAACCATAGTTTATTAAGTGTTAAATTGTAGCCTTCTTTATGATGTTTTAAAGGCTTGCAAGTTCATCATGCTTCTGTGTGTTTTACTCTCAATAACCAAATGAGTTGAGGTCCATGAGGATTCTGACAGAGGTGTTTGTTTTGGGGCCATGGGTTTTGCATCTGCATACATTCCAGAAAGTAGGCTCCATAAATTCTGTGTGGAAGTTTTTATTTATCTTGTAATACCCACAGATGGCAATTAAAGGGTAGTCATTTCTGTTATTTGAATCCTTTCTTCTGCTAATTTTTCTGTTTGCATGCCGCCACCCACCACCCACCACCCACCACATTTCAGCAACCTCAGTGGAACAGGAACCACTGTGGTGTCTCCAGGATCATTAGAGCTTCAAATTGTTGATTGCTGATTTTTTTTTTTTTTTTTTTAAAGGGCCTTGAAGGTTATGAAAGTGATATAATGGGCTTTAGTCTGAATGACTGATTTATCTGTTTACGAGTGTTTTTACTTCCCATTCTCCAGCCTGGGATTCATTGGTCCCTGCTTCAAGGTTATGCTTTAGTGAGGGATGCTGTACCCAGTTTAGAAAATGGACAGCTAAAGGGAAAAATGAAACTGTTTGAATATTTTGGATGCTATTCTTGGCTTCATAGTCAGTACATATACATTATTCTTTACTAGGCAAATGTAGAAGTGCCCTTAGGTGTCCTTGGTGATGTGTAGGAAGGACTAAGCCCATTTGGTTTTAACCATGACATTTTGTTTTCCAAAGATCCAGAGAGGTTAGTTAAGATTATACAGCCACTATGGCTCTTCTCCATCCAATGATATGCAAAGAGAACTTCTGCTCTTAACTAACTGAAATTAACACTTGTTTTTTATCTGCATGTAAAGGATGGAAAGATATATTAATCATTTCAGTTTAGAAATGGAAATGTTAAGTATACAGGGGCACACACACAGATGCTTTTAAGAAATGGTGAGTTGATGGTGAAATGTTTTTGTTTTCTTATAGTACAACTGTAAAAATCCTCAATAAATATAAAGTTATAAAAAGAAATGGTGAATTGAATTTCTGTTAGGAAGATGTTACTCTTCTGTCCTGGATAAAGTAGAAGCCTGGTTTCTTTTGGGGGGAGGGGGGGTGACAAAGGAGAATGGAAGTCCAGTGTGATAGACAGAATGGGGCAGATTACTCTTGAGGATTTTGCTTTGTTTGTAGGGGAGTAATTTTGAATTTTGTTTGTTTATTTATTTATTTGCTTATTATATAAAATTTGTTATGCTGTCTTTTAATTCAGAATATATCAAAACAGTTTACAATGTAATATATTCACAGAAAGACTACAAAATAAAATTAAAAAAAAAAGAAATAAATGGTTTTATCACAATGGAGATAAGGCAATAAGGGTGTTTTTTATATAGAGAGTTTATGATTGAGTTTGGCTATGCTATATTGTACATCTTGAGCTCTTTGGTGTGGTACAAATATCAAACAATTGAAAAAAAGCAAAAGACTGCAGTGTTAATAAAATTGACAATTTGCTAAGCTTCCAATTGTGTTGGATAGTGTTATTGGTATAGCTATTAGGACCTCAAAACCAAACATCAAAAATGGTCAGTGATAAAGGAAAAAGATAAAGATGATGCAGCAATACACCTCTAAAAAGATATTTGGCAACGGTGACTAGGCAAATATGGTTACATATATGAGAGGCAAGAGTGAAACAATCAATTTTTTTTAGCATTTCATACACTCATTTCTTCAGCTGTTCCTTTGAAAGATAACATGCCCAAGAAAGTCTCCAGTTTATCCTCTATAATAAAACCCTAAGCGCTCATGCGCACTTACCATGCCGTGATCCCTGCCACCGTGCTGTGTGCTTCGGTGGCGGTATTCTATTTGCAGCGCTTGCGCTGGCTTGTAGCACGTGCAGTGATTTCAGCGGCATTGGCGGTTTCATTCCTGCGCTGCCGGGATGCCTCTTCTCACCCCCGGACCAGCAAATGCAGCAGCCGCGGGACATTTGCTAGGCCGGCCCACTTCGATAATGTGAGGTAGGCTTGCCTAGCAAAGCCCCGAGGCTGCCCGGGCTACCGGATACTGGACAGGGGGAGCAGGGAAATGAGAAGGGGTACTACTGCACAGGGGGAGCAGGGAAGAGGTGTTGCTGGACAGGGGGGAGGTAAAATGAAGGGAGAAGGGCTGCTGCTGGACAGGGGGAGCAGGGAATGGGTGCTTCTGGACAGGGGGGTAGGTAAAAGGAAGGGAGAAGGGCTACTACTGGCAGGGGGAGCAGGGAAGAGGTGTTGCTGGATAGGGGGGAGGTAAAAGGAAGGGAGAAGGCCTACTGATGGACAGGGGGAGCAGGGAAGAGGTGCTGCTGGACAAGGGGAGGTAAAACGAAGGGAGAAGGGCTGCTGTTGGACAGGGGGAGCAGGGAAGGGGTGCTGCTGGATGGGGGAGGTAAAAGGAAGGGAGAAGGCCTACTGCTGATAGTGGGGAGCAGGGAAGAGGTGCTGCTGGACAAGGGGAGGTAAAACGAAGGGAGAAGGGCTGCTGCTGGACAGGGGGAGCAGGGAAGGGGTGCTGCTGGACAGGGTGGGAGGTAAAAGGAAAGGAGAAGGCCTACTACTGGACAGGGGGAGCAGGGAAGAGGTGCTGCTGGACAAGGGGAGGTAAAATGAAGGGAGAAGTGCTGCTGCTGGACAGGGGGAGCAGTGAAGGGGTGCTGCTGGATACGTGGGAGGTAAAACAAAGGGAGAAGGGCTGCTGCTGGACAGGAGGAGCAGGGAAGGGATGCTGCTGGACACGGGGGAGTTAAAAGGGAGGGAGAAGGGCTACTGATGGACAGAGGGAGCAGGAAAGGGGTGGTGGTGGACAGCTGAGGAAAGAGAGAGACAGAAAGAAAGAAAGACAGAAAGCGGCCAAGGAGAGAGAGACAGAAAGAAAGAAACGCACACATCTATTCTAGCACCCGTTAATGTAACGGGCTTAAAGACTAGTCTTTTATAAAATGGTAAACAAGAAATCCCTGTTGTCTGATTTCTGGTAGGGCTGTTTTCTCTAGAAATTCTGTCATTTTTTCTTGTTTAAATAAGGCCTCTAGAAGAATAGTTTATTGATCTGAGGTGATTCATGATTGAGTCTCAATGCTGCTAATGAATGTTGAATGCTTGTTTGTGATCAAGTAAGTTCCTCGACTTTTAGAAGATAATCAGTGTTTGCAAACTATTTAGAAGAGCCTATATATTGAAATGATGTAAGTTAATCATTCAGGACACTGCGGGTGGTTGTTGCATGTATGGATTTTGTGGTGGTCTAAAGTTGCTCCCCTTATCAAAGCTCATGAAGTTTGTCCTCTTAGATATACATACAGTATGTGAAACTCTAGGCAACATGGCACAAAAAGCACTAAGGCCCAGATTCTGTAAACGGTGACTAAATCATCTGGCACCTAGAAAAATGGTGCCAGTCACATGTCAATCACACTTGGGCGCCATTTATAGAATTGTGTCTAGCAGTGCCTATGTAAAAACTTAACAGTAGGTGCTGAAAATATAGGCTAGGGTTTTAAATTATTGAAGCTATTAAGGAGATTTTACCAATTAAGGGCTCCTTTTTACTAATCTGCGTTAAATGCTCCAGTGCTCATGGGAATTCTATGATCATCAGAGCATTGTTGGAGCATTTAGCATTCCGGGCCTTGGTAGAAACCTCTACTGTGGCTTAGTAAAACCCAGCATAAGTTAGCTGCCTAAAAGGTGCCTAACATTAGGTGTGTTTAAGAGAATCTGACCCTAAGTGACTTGTGAACAAATCATTCTTTCCCGCTGGGCTTATTTTTTAATGCCCTTTAATTGAAATGATTTTGGAAGGTATTGTGAAAAATGGAATGGCATTTTTGTTGTACTGCATTTCGGTGTCGGCATGTGACAACAATGCCCCCTTTTATTCATGCAAAAATGTATGATATATGGGGATGGGGGGGGGGGAATTATGAATGTAGGATATCGTTAAGATGAGTTATTTTACTGTTAACTGCAGTTATTAGTAACTAGGTCTCGTTTCATACAAGATGGCAGCTGTGTTAAAAAGCACAAGTTAGTGGTAAAAATAATATATCTTAAAAGTAGCCCACATTGATAACTTTGCCCCTAAAGAACCGGGTAAATCTGCAGTGTCAATATTAAATTCTATCAACCATACTTTGACTGATGGAAATATGAAGAAATAGAAAAATGAAGGCTGATAAAGATCACATGGCCTATCTATGCCATTTGCTATCTCTTCCTCTCCATTAGAGATCTTATGTACTTGTCCCAAGATTTCGGAAACAGTGTTTGTCTCCACCATCTCCATTGGGAAGTCGGTCTAGAAATTCACCACCCATTGCATGATCAAGTATTTCCTCAGGTTATTCCTTTCACTTTCATCCTATGCGCCCGGATTCCAGAGCTTCTTTTCCATTGAAAGAAATTTGCAACCTGAGCATTTATGCCAGAGAGCATATAAACATCTTTATTATAAAGATTAATTCACCTAAACCTGTTGGAGTTTCTTATTTACTGTAGACTAATACATTGTTAGAAAGGAAATACAATAATCGAAAATAATGAGAAAATAAAAGGCAAGAGGAAAAGAGTTTGGAACGGTAGCATGGAATATTGCTATACCTTGGGTTTTGGCCTGGTGTGGCTACAGTGGGAACGGGCTACTGGGCTTGATGGACCATTGGGCTGACCCAGTGAGGCTATTCTTATGTTCCCCCCAGGAAAGAGACTTGGGAGTGCTGGTCGACAAGTCAGTGAAGCTGTCTGCACAATGCGTGGCGGCGGCGAAAAGGGCAAACAGAATGCTAGGAATGATTAAGAAGGGGATCATGAACAGATCGGAGAAGGTTATCGTGCCACTGTACCAGGCCATGGTACGCCCTCACCTGGAATACTGCGTCCAGCACTGGTCACCATACATGAAGAAAGACACAGTACTACTCGAAAGGGTCCAGAGAAGAGTGACTAAAATGATTAAGGGGCTGGAGGAGTTGCCGTACAATGAGAGATTAGAGAAACTGGGCCTCTTCTCCCTTGAAAAGAGGAGATTGAGAGCAGACATGATTGAAACATTCAAGATAATGAAGGGAATAGACTTAGTAGATAAAGACAGGTTGTTCACCCTCTCCAAGGTGGGGAGAACAAGAGGGCACTCTAAAGTTAAAAGGGGATATATTCCGTACAAATATAAGGAAATTCTTCTTCACCCAGAGAGTGGTGGAGAACTGGAATGCTCTTCTGGAGTCTGTCATAGGGGAAAACACCCTCCAGGGATTCAAGACAAGGCTAGACAAGTTTCTGCTGAACCAGAATATACGCAGGTAAGGCTGGTCTCGATTAGGGCACTGGTCTTTGACCTGGGGGCTTCCGTGTGAGCGGACTGTTGGGTGCGATGGACCACTAGTCTGACCCAGCAGCAGCAATTCTTATGTTCTTATCCTGAGTGGAGAGTGGAGTTCTTTTCTTATTGGAGTGGGGGTGGGAGGGAGGATCAGAGGGAAAAGAAACAATTTTGTTATGCGAGTCCTATTCTGCTGGGGTCTGCATATGTCTTATGCTTTTGCTTATTGTCTCCCTTGTTATGTCTTTTTCATTTTCTTTTAATAATATACAGTGCTCCCCTGCAAATTCACGGCCCATGATTCACAGTCCCGGTCATTTATGATATTTTCCAACCGCGAATGACCGGGCAGGAGAAGGCATCTGGAGAGGCAGGAGAGGATAGCCAAAGCGCCGGCGAGTGAAGGAAATCACTCACGGTATGCTCCAACTACCTCTTCCTGTACTAAAGTCGGGCCTCACCAATCAGGAGCTGTGTGTCAAAGCAGGTGCAGGTGCAGCGGGCAGGAGCGAACTTTGTGATTAAAAAAATCCCTTATGCGGCTTGATAAAAGGGCACCTAAGTTAGACACCTATTTATTTAGGTGCCTATCTTTAGATACCTCTTATAGAATTTTCCCATAAGTGTTTAGATATAACGTCCACTGTTCAGGGTGGCAAATTCAAAAGTTCAGATTTGGGCAATTGATTCCTGAAGACAAATCTTTAGGCTTCAAGTTTTCAGCTGAAATTTTTATTCTAACTTTAGAATTTAAAATTTAGGCCATAAAATATAATGACCTAGATTTAGGTACCTAAGTTTACTATGACATAATAGTGCATTTTTGTACAGTAACCCCCGGATTCTATAAATGGTGCCCAAATTTGGGTGTGATCCTGAGATCCGCACACAAATAAATTAGATATTGAGCTAGTAACAATCAGTAATTGGATGTTAACAAGCAATTATTGATGTTAATTGGCCCTAATTTGAATTTGCATGTGGGTCTTTGTGGGCATGATTCTATAAAGATCTGACCCCAAATTTTCACCTGTGCAACCCAAAAGGAGACATGAACATGGGAGGAGCATGGGTGGGTCAGGAGTAGTCCCAAAACTTGGGGGCATTGTTACAGAATTCCAGGAATCCAAGTCCACCTTGCGTGCCAAAATTTGGTGTAAGTCTTCGTTTCCGCAGTTGGATGCCTGAATCCCAGCTAGGTGCTATTTTATAAAGGTTGCTTATTCCGAAGCGCTCTATGTAGATTAGTGCTGAGTTCTGATTTTTCCCGGTGCCTATTTTTTGGCACCACTCGGTGAATCTTGCCCTAAGGGAGCAATTCTATAACAGGAATCCTAGATTTATGTATCCAGATGTTCCATTGTAGGAACCCATTTTATAAAGGAGCATAGGTACATACTTTCTTTTATAGACTCCTAGCGTAACAAGATTTTAGCATGCCTAACATTTATGTGTAAGTTGGTGTGTGAGTGCTTAAGTATCAAGACAAAAATATACTTAATAGTAACATTCGCCCGAAGTACACACGTAACACAGAAAGGGAACAAGTGATAAGCTATTCTGATGTCCCTCTCTCTGACTTTTTGAAGAATAATAGCTGTGAAAGAAGATTTCTTATAAAAATGTCCTTTCTTTTTTTTTAGAGAACTGCACATCCTCATCATTGTTGTTTATAAGTAGAGTTTTTCATTTACTCCTTTTCTGTACTACATGAGGGCTTAAGAGTGGCAGGCATCTACCGTATATACTCAAATATAAGTCGAGACCCACTTTCCCCTAAAAAAGGAGGAAAAATGGTTGACTAGAATATGTCAGATGGCTTAATATTCAAGTGCCCTGCCCTGTCAGGCTCTGCACCCAGCACCCTTCCCTCCCCTGTCAGACATTGCACCCAGCCCCCTTCCTTCCTTCTCTCCATCCCTCCCCTGTCAGAGTCGACTTTGCACCCAGTACCCTTCCTTCTCTCCCCCATCAGACTCTGCACTCTTCCCCCCTCCCTGTCCAAGCCTCATACCTCTACTGTCAATCCCTGGTGGAGGTGCTGCGGGCATGAGTGAACTTTCAGAGTTCCTGCCTCGGTGCTAACTGGCTGCTGCGCGTTTATTTAACCGCTGGGCAGCATGAACAGGCGTGCGATTTGGCACTGCTGCTCAGTGCTGAGTGGCTTCCTTATTGGCTCCCGCGAAGTCTTGTGAGATTTCGCGGGAAGCCGCTCAGCACCGCCAAATCATGCGCCTGCTCAGCGGCCGAAGAAATTCGCGGCAGCTGGTTAGCATCGGGGCAGGAACTCGGAATGTTCGCTCCTGCCTGTTGCACCTCCACCGGGGATCAGCAGTAGAGATATGAGCTAGGGCAGGGGAGGGGGGCAGGGTGCAGAGCCTGGCGGTAGCGGCCTGCAATAATTTTGGAAGGGGGTGTATTGTTGGCTCAAATATAAACGGGGACCCCTATTTTTGGGATAATTTTTTAGCCTCAAAATCCCGGTTTATATTTGAGTATATACGGTATGTAACGTACAATGTTATATAAGAACATAAGAATTGCCATGCTGGGATATACGAAAGGTCCATCAAGTCCAGTATCCTGTTTACAACAGTGGCCAACCCAGGTCCCAAGTACCTAGCTAGATCCCAAGTAGGAAAACAGATTTTATGCTGCTTATCCTAGGACTAAGCAGTGGATTTCACCATGCCGTCTCATTAATGGCCTTTGGCCATCTCTTTTAGGAAATTATCCAGTCCTTTTATAAACCCTGGTATGCTAACTGATTTCACCACATTCTCTGGCAATAAATTCCAGAGTTTAATTAAACAGTGTGTGAAGAAATATTTTCTATGGTCTGTTCTAAATCTACTACTTAGTAGCCTCATCACATGCTCCCTTGTCCTAGTATTTTTGGAAAGAGTAAACAAGTGATTTATGCAGATAAGTAAGTGCATTGCATAAAATCCTCCAATGCATTGCCCCTGTGAACATCCCTTGCAAATCTACTATAAGCTGAATAGCTCTTAGGCATCGTGCTGACATATACGCATGTAAGTAATCTAAACATATGAACACGCATTATGTTCTTAAATGTTAATGCTCAGGCTATAGAATTTTCTTTGTGAAAGGCTGTTTTACATGCAAAAAAGGCCTTTTATTAAATTATCACATGGTGCTTGCGTACAGAGTAGCTCATTGCCATACCCACAAGTAATACAGGGTCAGTAGTCATGGCAATTTTATCAGGCAGAAGAGGTTCTTGCCTGGTTAAATCACCTGTGTAGTGTTATCCACTGATATTCAGTGGAACTTAATCAGATAGTGCGGTTGAATATATCAGCACTAACCTCTGGATTCAATATATGGTGCAGTGAGATGTGCGTGCACATCTCATTTGCATGAGAGCGACTCATGAATCAGCCCCCCCACCTGGACACGGATTGGATCCGATCCCTCACGTATCCGATCCGATCCGTGTCCTTAGTGAATCCCCAAAGAACATACCTAAAGTGGGAATGGTTAGGAGCAGAACATGGGAGTGTTTTGGAGTTAGGCCCCTTGTTTTTGTCTTAGACGCCATTGTATGCCTAACTTATTGTGAGCTTCTATACCACTACTAATGACTGGGGAGTCAATTCAGAGTGGTCTACATTAGAGAGTTGCGCGGGGACAGAAATCCCACCCGTCCCCACCCGTCCCCGCCAAAGTCCCACCCGTCCCCACCCGTCCCCGTGAGGAATCCCACCTGTCCCCACCCGTCCCCGTGAGGAATCCCTCCGTCCCCACCCGTCCCCGCGAGGAATCCCCTCCGTCCCCACCCGTCCCCGCAAGGAATCCCCTCCGTCCCCGCCCGTCCATATAAACTTCAGAAATAGTTATTTCATTTAATTATGCTACTGAATTAAAGGCTCTGGTAGAAACCATTTACAAATAAGCAAAAAGACTTTATTAATTTGAAAATATTAATTGGGAAGAATACATACTTTGCAAATGGGTTTCTACCAGAGCCTCTAATGTTTATAAATTTTTATCAACACAACTAATATGCTACTTTATCCTGAAGCAAAATAAAAAAAAAGAAATATAGTTCTTTTCCTACCTTTGTTGCCTGGTTTCTGCTTTCCTCATGTTCTCATTCAATTCCTTCCATCCACTGTCTCTCTTCCTTCTGCATCTTCCATTTGCTCTGTTACTGTGCCTCTCCCTTTCTTCCCCCTTCCAAATTGGTCTGGCACCCATCTTCTTCTCTCCGCTCCCCCCATAGTCTGGCATCTGTCTTCTTCCCTGCCAGCGTCTTCTCCCTACTTTCTCTTCCCCATTTCCTTTCAGCGTCCTTCTCCCCCATCTTCCCCATGTCCTGTCAGTGTCCTTCTCCCCCCTCTGTCTTCCACATGTGCTTTCAGTGTCCTTCTCCCCCCTCTGCTTCCCCATGTCCTTTCAGCGTCCTTCTCCCTCTCTGTCTTCCCCATGGCCTTTCAGCGTCCTTCTCCACCCCCCCCGTCTTCCCCATGTCCTTTCAGCGTCCTTCTCCACCCCTTTGTCTTCCCCATGTGCTTTCAGCATCCTTCTCCCCCCTCTGTCTTCCACAAGTGCTTTCAGAGTCCTTTCCCCCCCCCCCCGCCCTTCCCATGGCCTTTCAGCGTCCTTCTCCACCCCTTTATCTTCCCCATGTCCTTTCAGCGTCCTTCTCCACCCCTTTGTCTTCCCCATGTGCTTTCAGCATCCTTCTCCCCCCTCTGTCTTCCACAAGTGCTTTCAGAGTCCTTCCCCCCCCCCGCCCTTCCCATGGCCTTTCAGCGTCCTTCTCCACCCCTTTGTATTCCCCCATGTGCTTTCAGCAGTCCTTCTCCCTCCTCTGTCTTCAAGTGCTTTCAGCGTCCTTCTCCCCCCCTCCTTCTCTACCGCCCCGGGTGCAGCACAGCCGGCCAGGTCCCCTTACTTTTGTGGCACTTCCCCGACCGACTGACAACAGCCCCGATCCGACAAACCTCCCTGCCCTTAACTGCGAATCTAAATTATGTTATTACAGCTGCTGTAAGAAGATAATTTAGATTCGCGGCTACAGGGCAGGGAGGATTGTCGGACCGGGGCTGTTGTCGGTCGGTCGGGGAAGTGCCACAAAAGTAAGGGGACCTGGCCGGCTGTGCTGCAACCGGGGCGGGGTGTGGCGGTGCGGACCGCCCCGTCCCTTGGTAGCCACTCGAACCGCGAGGCTACTCTCCTCCTTACCTGCACTGCCTGCAGCACAGAGCCAAACAGAAGTCTTCCCGACTCAGTCGCGCGGCTCTTCTCTCTACCTTCTCTGCTTGCAGCACAGAGCCGAACGGAAGTCTTCCCGACGTCAGCGCTGACGTCGGAGGGAGGGAGGGAGGGCTTTAAGCTTTAAGCCCTCCCTCCCCTCCGACGTCAGCGCTGACGTCGGGAAGACTTCCGTTCGGCTCTGTGCTGCAAGCAGAGAAGGTAGAGAGAAGAGCCGCGCGACTGAGTACATCCAGCCCCGCAGGAACCCCGCGACCCTCGGAGGCGTCCCCACGGGATCCCCGCGACCCTAGGGGGCGTCCCCACGGGATCCCCGCGACCCTAGGGGCGTCCCCACGGGATCCCCGTGACCCAAAGGGGGAACCCGCGGGATGCCCGCGGGTCCCGCGGGATTCCCGTCGTCCCCGTTCCCGTGCAGCTCTCTAGTCTACATGAGCCTCTGCAAAGGCACTACATTACATGAGCTTCTATAGAGATGTTACCATACAGAGTTGCATAGAGCTTCTGTGAGGTGTTATATTACATTAGCTCTATACTAAAATACACGGAGCTCTGTGGTGGGGTTGCAATACAGAGTCATTAATACGGGCATGATTATGCCATAATCTTATGTTACTGGCACAATGATCATCCTCCTTATATACACATGTTTATACCAAATCAATTGTCCTACGTATAGACACATGTAAAACTAGGTTTACTATTGCAGCTAAATACTCTATACCAGGGGTGTCCAACCTGTGGCCTGAGGGCCGCATGCGGCCCCGTGAAGTATTTTGTGCGGCCCCGGTCAAGGGCGATGCAGTGTTTTCCTCTGCTGCCCCCAGGTGTTTACCGTCATACCGGCTCCCTCTTCTGTCTTGCTGCAGTGTTTGCGCGGCCCCAGAAACATTTTTTTCGGCCAATGCAAGACAGAGGAGGGAGCCGTCAAGACGTTAAACACTCGGGGGCAGCAGAGGAAAACACTGCATCGCCCTTGACCTGGGCCGCACAAAATACTTCACGGGGCCGCAGGTTGGACACCCCTGCCCTAGTGCTTAGCACCTCACTAGTCAGCACCAATTGTTTAGACAACATATGCAGAATCTGGCCCTCGGTGTCCAAATCCCATAGTGCATAGCTCAAGTGGAGGTGTGGCCTTGGGAGAGGCATGGGCGTATCTGGGTGTTCCGAATAATTGGGTGCAGTGTTATAGGTTAATGAGTCTTGAGTGATGAGAAAAAAAAAAAAAAAAAAGAATGATACTGTGGACTTGAGATCCAAAAAATAAAACAAAGGGCCAGGAGAGATCTATTTTGTGGCCTAGAGGTTTTCATTGTAGCACTCTATTCCTGGACAATCCCACTCTATTCCTGTACAAGTGGGTTATATATCTGTGGTCGCCCGACAGGCTTATAGGAAGCCTCAATTAGACAGAGTCCTTGGCCCCTCCCCTCTTACCTGAGGACTGCCCTCCAGACCAGCTGTTAATTTTTCCTTAAAATCAGTAATAGTTAATGATTAATAGTTTGGTGGAAACTGGCTGAGAAGTTCTCTAAGTAGCTGGCTACCTCTACATAGGGTTACCAGACGTCTGGATTTTCCCAGACATGTCTGGACGGCTTTTCAAAACCTGGCACTTTGTCCAGATTTTGAAAAGTTGGTGAGATCGGGACCGGGGCTGGACTGCATTCCAGCCCTGGCCCGAAGAGACAAGGTTTGTGTGGGGCTGAGTTGGGAGGAGACAGAATGTGATGGACCTGGGTGCGGAACGGGGCGGTCCCGTTGCTGAACAGGGCAGGGTCATGCATCCTCTTTTACCAGAAGGAAAATCCGGTAACCCTATCTCTGCACATATAACTCTGGTGATCAATGTCCCAGAACCCTGGATATACTGGTAAAGGGTGTAACCAACCCAGCACCAGTGCAGGCTTAGTCCCAAGAAGAGGCAGCATTAAGAACTTGTGTTCCCTTACCAAGAGAACTGACCAGGTCAGTAGTAGTCAGGAGCTGGCTACTCTACAGACATGGAGGCTGAGCAGGACAGAGACTGGTCACTCAGCCATACTCAAGAAAATACACTACAGAGCAGGTTTTAAGGTTAAACCCATGAGATGTACTGCTTTCAGAGAGAAGCCTGTCACTTTAAGGCAGCCCCAAGAAAGGCAGTATAAAGAAAGCCAGGCTCTACAGTTAGGAGAGATGAATCCTCTTCCCTGCTCCAGGTGCAGTGGGCGGGGCTATCACAGGTTTAAAATGCAAGGCTTAGAACAGCAGGAGAGGAGCTCTGTAGGAGGAACCCAGAGACTGTTTTGGGAAGTTTTTCTTTTCTCTCTCCTGAACAGACTGTGAAATAAAAGTGTGGAAATCAGGAGAAAAGACTACAGAATTAAGATAGGTTTTTTTTCTTTGTTTAAAATTTATGTTTTATTCTTACTACTTTTTACCTTACTGCTGAGCTGGGGCAGTCATTGCAGCCAGGTGGGAACTGTTTTTGCTCTGATAAGTTGAGACGGGAGTTTGAAGGAATAAAGCCAGAACAAGAGGCATGTCATTTATTTTTGGTTTCATACATGAGTTGTGAAACTTTGTCTCTCCTTTTACCTGAGCCAGATCTCATTCATCCTTGTTCCAAGAAGGGATAGGTCTGATTCCTGTTGGAAGATACTTACCTGAAGGCAGCTATCACAGTGTCTAATTACATCATAGGTTCCACCTGCCCCACAAGCAGCCTCAAGCAACCAAACTATAGTGGTGAAATACATTACCAGCTAAGCCATTCTGACCAGTACCCAGTAAAAGTTATTGTTAAAATAAAAGTTATTGTTTTTGTGCTACACTTCTCCCTCCGTATTCGCGGCTTCAGCAATTGCGGTTTCAATTATTTGCGGTTTTTAGCTTGCTGGCTCCTCCTCCCCACTTACATCAGCTTGCATAGAGAAATCGCTGATTCCAAGCATTTACATAGAAAATCGCCAATTCCCGGCACTTTCTTCACCATGTTTTGCCTCTCCTTCAGGAACAGGCCAGGTCTCCCACCATGTTGTTCACGGGTTCACCAAATTCACGATGGTTTTTAATAGAAAACGGCAAATAACATATGAAAAAGTTATTCACGATTTTTCTGTATTCGCGGGTCTGTCAATCCCCTATCACAGCGAATATGGAGGGAGAAGTGTATACTCTTTTTGTGTGCTAGTGTAGTTTTACTGGAGCAGCCATTATATTTGAAGGCCCTAGACAGGTGCCTGGGCCGGGTTCAGGCCAATAGGGTTACCTCAGTTCCTGACCAGAGGCGTGGTGGGTGACAATGTCTTATTTACCCTCTGTTTACCTACTAATGTTCTTGTGGCCTGCCTCCTGGGTGCATAACAAGTCACAGGGTACCATAGGAGGCCAGGGGCTACATTTTTCTTCTTTGTTTGGTGAGAGTCAATGAAATAAGCATAAAAACAAGTCCTCACTGCAATTAGATGGGTTGGACTGATGGCCTGAACCATGAAAGTGAACTCCATGACTATCCCTGAATCCCACAATTTAATGACCACCTAATTTAGTGGAAGTGCATGTTGAGTGTGAGCTCACATGTGTTTCTAAAGGGCAGAGAAACACGTTTCAGCCTATTGTCATCTGATGGATGAAATCCACTGAGACTGAGGACTATGATTTTAGGACCATTCAAGTAGAGACTATTTTTGAAGGTATTATCTGTAATAAAATGAGCATAGAGTCTATTTGAAATACAGTAAATGTGCTGCTCGCCAGTGAAATTGCTTTAATGCATATTTGATTACCATTTCTGGCAGCATGGCCATTCTTTTGTGTTCATTGCTATTTCTGTATTACAAACTGTGTGCACTATAAAACCAAACCAATCCATAGGACTGAAGATCGGTTTTGATTAAATAGAAAGGATCTGTGCTGTTAATGAAAACAGAAAAGCATTTGGGTGAAATCTGGATTAAAGCAAAGTGATAAACTTTGCATTGGGATGCACCTGCATTAGTAAGCATACTGAATTTTTTTGTGTTTATTATTTTTAATTTGCTTCTAAAATATATATATTCTAGTTGATATTCAAAGCAATTTAACCAGCCTCAAATCTATGAGCTATACAGAAGGAGGGGAGGGAAGGAAGGTGGTGGGGAGAATGAATGAACTCCGTGCCGCCTTTCGGGACTAGAAACCACTGGATGGGCTTCTCTCTGTAAGATGCATGCGGCCCCGCTCACGCTCGAGGGTGTTTACTGTCTTGCCGGGTGCCTCAGTGATTTGGTGTTTTCTGTCTTGCTGGCGCCCTCTTCCATCTTCCTGCAGCGTTCACTGAAAGCCACGGGCAGCTGATCTGGAAGCGTTCCCTCTGACGTCATGACGTCAGAGGGAACACTTCTGGGTCAGCCTCAAGAGGCACATAGGATCCGCTGCCCGTGGCTTTCAGCGAATGCTGCAGGAAGGTGGAGGAGGGCGCCGGCAAGACAGAAAATACCGCATCACCCTCGAGCGTGAGCGGGGCCACACAAAATACTTCTTGGGGCCGTGGTTTGGACACCCCTGGTTGTGATGCTTGTGATGTTTGGATGGTTGTGGAAGATGGAAGAATGGCAGTTGAGAGGGAAAAAAAAGAAACAAAAATGAACCACCAGACTATACGCAGAATTTAAACTTTTCCAGTAGGGTTACTACTTGTAAGTGTAAAAATGCTAATTCAATTATCCTTCTGCCTGCAATCATTTCTTTTACTATAGGGTATACACTCATGTAGCAAAACAAAAGTTGACTGAGTTCATCAAAGAGCTAATGATACACCAGTGTACACATAAATGTCCATTTTAGATAGAATGTAGAAATCAGAATTGATAGTCCAGGTCACAGAGGGCTAGATTCTATAAATGGCGCCTCCATTAAGCTCCACTAGACAGTAAAGCCTAAGTTTGGGATCTAAGCCTAACTTTTATTTATTATTTGACTTAATCGGCGTGGTAATTGACCAAACTGGTTTTCAGCCAATCAAAAAAACCCCCAAAAAACAACCCATTAATTAAACAATCAGTTCAGCGATGAGCTCTTAGGACATCTAGTGACACCTAACTGGAGGTGCCCTTCCATGCCTTAAGATGTCCAAGGATGCCTGTGTTAAAAAGCAGGCGTGGTTACGGGTAGAGAATAGGCATGTTGAGTTAGGCAGGTGGCTACAATTAGGTGCTGCCAAATTGCAACCAACATAGGCGCTACCAAATTAGGCAAAACTGGCCTAACTGAGTGGCACCTGTGTCTAACACCACCATTTGTTTGATTGACAACCATGCCAAGCAGAACCTACATTGTAGGCATCGCTTGGCACCGTTTATAGAATCTAGCCCAATGTATCCAATTGTGGAACATTTAGAAAAGGATCTGCTGACATGGAGCATATGTATGTTGCAGCTGTGAAGAAGGAATATCCATTTTACAATTGTGAACGTGGAAAACATCAAGAGGCAACACAGCAACTTAAATTTTTATGTACCAACCTAGTTTACGCAGGAGGAGAGTGTGGTGCAGTGGGTAAAGCTACAGCCTCCGCACCCTGAGGTTGTGGGTTCAAACCCTATGCTGCTCCTTATGACCCTGGGCAAGTCATGTAATCCTCCACTGACCAAGGTACATTAGATAGATTGTGAGCCCATCAGGACAGATAGAGAAATGCCTGAAGTACCTGTATGTAAACTGCTTTGCGTCTGCTCTCCCTCGGATGCCATTTCTGGGTCCCGCACCTAGGAAGTGATATCGGAGGGTGAACTGATGCTGGCGTAAGCAACAGGTTGGATTTGCTGCCCGCGTCAGGGAAATTTTAAAAGAGGTATGGGTAGGGAAGGGATATGTGCAGGTGGGAGGGGGATGGGAAGGAGAGGGGCGGAGAAAAGGGCAGAGAAGAGGCGCCACTGCCCCGGGTACCTCTTAGTCTCACTATACCATTGTTTATAACCAAATTACATTAGTTGCCAGTCCAGGCTAGAGCTTATTTTAAGATGGCCTGCATTGTTCACATCTTTTGAGATTTATTTCCTGCAGTGTCTCACTTCCGGCTCACCACACAATTGTTTCCCACGTACTCACCTTAATAGGACCTCCAGGGATCCCTGAAGAAGACTTTTTGTCGAAACGCGGCCCGTGTTGGGCCCTGTATCCCTAGCGGACTAGGTCCATTAGGGCTCTTATGTGGATGATTTATTTTTATGTGGATGGAATTATTTTATGTGGATGATTTCAGTGTACCTTTGGAACTTTGACACTTTCAAATAAAGTCCATTTAGGAACATGGTCACTCCACAGAGTTTTTTTTGGTTTTCTCTGATTATTTTCTGACCCTTTATGTATCTTAACTTCTAAAAAGAGAGCCAAGGATTTAAACCCTTTTGTATTTTGGAATGTCCATCTATAAGAGGGATCAGGTTTAAGTGCATTTTTAGTGAGATGGAGCTATTTTCATGCCCCTTAATATCTGAATAGTTCAGCCCTGAACAAAGCTCCTTTGTGTATGTGTGTGGGGCTGGGGTTGTAGTCTTGTGTGTGTGTGTGTGTAGCTCAGTTATATTGTTATATTGATTAAATGTAACTCTTAGCTCTCTAGTCTAGCTAAAGTGCCACTCTTGTTTACATCTCAATGCCTGCATTTCATTCCTGTTCAGAGCCAAGGTGCCAAACCGTGACAAATCTGCAATGCAGTGTTCCTTTGTAAAAATGGTACACAGCGATCCAAATAATTGCAAATGCTGTTTATTTGCCAAAGTGGTTTAGAAAAATGACCAAGTTTAGCAACTAGGTCCCATTAAAGTGTATTAATATCATTACTGGAGAGTGTGTGCGTGTGTGTGTTGGTTGGTTTGTTTTTCAGTGACAGCTCAAGTTTGACATCCAAATCTTGTAACAGAAAGATTTTTTTTTATTTTTTTTTTTTGGAGCCACAATTCAGCTGGAGAAGTCTTTTATTGGTAAAGGTGTTAGGTAGCAATCAAAAATAACCACAGTTTTCCTGTACATGTGATGCATAATATATATGTTTTCAAATTCATATTGACAAGCTTTATTTTGGTTAATTAGTCACGGAAGATTTCATCAGCTGTAGAGTTTCAGTTCCATTGTATTAACTTGATTTACCTTTATATACAAAATGATTAAGCATTTTACATAACTCTAAGGCTGCAACCATAAGTCAGGTGTCTAGATGAGAATGGATGCAATGGATGTGAATTCTGGATACAAACGGCCTGATTCTACAAATGTCGTGTACTGATCGGTTTGTGACCCCTTTTACTATCAAATTTCCATCCGGCCTGATTCACTTACCTCTCCTGCGATCCGCTTCGAATCCGTGCATGCAAATGAGGTGAAATGCATGCAAATTGGACAGCGACCCGATTCATTACACCAAATTTCTGATCCGACTGGGCTGGCCGATCACCTGAAGAAGTGACTGCTGGGGATCAGTCAAAAATGTTATTCCGACTGGAAGCCCTGCTCTTTGCCCTGCAATCTTTCCTTCCTCTTCACCCCCGAATGCTGCCCTGCTCTGCCCTGCTTCTTATCTCTGCTGCTCGTCTTTTCGATGCTCTTCTCCTGCCTGCCCAAACTGCCACGATTTCCTGCCTGCCTCGACTCTCCCACCCTTCCCCACAGTACAAACCCGTGGTTTTAACCCGCAGGCTTTAAGCGGGTTAAAACCAAGGGCTCCATTTATCTTTTTATTATTAGTGAGGGCAGCAGCTGGCAAAAGCTGGACCATTTTTCTGGGAGCCACGCAGGTTGGGTTCAGTGGTGGTGGTGGTGGCGTTTGGTTCAGTCTCCCCGAAGTCCTGCCGCAAGTACAAAAAAGTTTATATATAAAAAAAAAGATCGCTGCTCCTATGGTCTGCGCATGCGTGCAGATCGCGCGTGCGTGATCCATGCAGGCAGATGGGGGCGTTCCTCCGATTGCCCCCCATCTCCATATTTTTGGTTTCTGAATTGATCGGACCTGCCAGGATCGGGTCGGATCAGGCCCGATCTGGCAGGTAAGTGAATCCTGGCCTAAGTTAGGTGCCACTAGGTGCCCTTATTGAGGACGTGCTAGTGGAGTAGCGAGGGAGATTGAGAGTAGTGCCCGGCATCCATGCGCCCCCTCCTCCAATTTGCCTGTTACTTGGACACCCCATCCCCACATATACCTCTTGAAATGTTCGCCGATGCAAGCAGCATGTTGCACCTGCTACTCACACCAGCGTTGGCTCCCTTCTGATGTCACATCCTGGTCATGTGACCAGGAAGTGACATCAGAAGGGAGCCGACACCGGTGTGAGCTGCATGTGGAACATGTTGCTCGTGCCATCAAACAGTTGGAGAGGTATACGAGGGGCAGAGAGGAGGAGAGATGATGGTGCCACCTGTGAAGACGGTGCCCAGGGCAATCTGCAGCCCCCTTACTATGCCACTGTGCCTAATAATGCCTAACCAAAATCCATGTGCAACTTAATTTTTAAAAATTGGTTTAATTGGCATGGTAATTGACCACGCCGTTAAAAATCAATGTTACAAAAAAATTAAAAATAATTAAAGTTATGTGGAGATATCTGCATGGTGCATATTAACACCTAAGTCAAGGGGTTCATAGTCATTTGTGCGCGGGACTTTGGCGCGCCGACATTGCAGCGCAGATAAATTGGTGCAAGACCCCAGTGCGCAGCCTAAAAAGTTACTTTTAAAGAGCTCCGACGTGGGGTGTGAGTGGGAACCCCCCCAGTTTACTTCATACTCTTCGTGCTGCCGTTAGGGGGGAGGGGGTTGGGGGGTTGGAACCCTTCATTATAGAGTAAACTTAACTTTTTCCCTATTTTTTTTTTTTTTTGAAAAAGTTAAGTGTTGTCTAATGGGGGGGAGGGTTTGCACCCCCCTCCCAATGGCAGCACGAAGAGTATGAAGTAAACTGGGGGGGTTCCCACTCAAACCCCACGTCGGAGCTCTTTAAAAGTAACTTTTTAGGTGGAGCGCTGGGATCTTGCACTGCAATGTTGTTTCACCGAAGTCTCACGCGCTTTTGTCCCATCACCAAGTCAAGGCACCTACTGGTGCCTAATAATACCTACCTGAAAAGTAGGTATGGTTAGAGGGGGAGGATTGGCATGGTTGGCTTTGGAGTTGTTAAGTGTCTGTGCTAGGCACTGGTAAATTAGGCCAGAAAGATCCTGGCCTAATATACTGGCACCTACCACCTGGACGAATAACAATGCCTAAGCTAGTTTAGTTGCCGCTAGGTGTGATTCTGTAAACAGCATCTTGCAACTTATAGTATTCTAGAAGTTATACCTGCAAATGCCGTTCCCTTCCATGTCCCACCCATGTTCTTTTCTGGTGAAAGCTCCCCTTGCATTTATGTGCTAAGCAAGTTGCACATGTCATTTATAAAATAGCATTGAGCACGCACAAAGCATTTATACACTTAAGAGTACATCTGCGTAAGTGCTAGTATTCTATAATTTTAGTGTGGAAATCGTACTTGAACTTAGGCACTAAACTTATTTAATCATAGGGTAAATGATACAATATGATTCAATGTATGGGCTCACAGAAAGCTGGTGCAGACTAGTAGTGTACTGAAAATGAGCCTCCTGGCCTCTAGGAGGAGCAGTGTTCACATCCTTTCTGTATTTGTAAGATGGATATGCATTCTTGTTTCTTATCTGCTTCTGCATGTCCCTGCCTGAGAGCAAGAGTATACACTAGTGCTGCCCGATTCAGGAAAAAAATTTTGATTCGATTTGATTCAGCCTATTGAATTGGTTTTTCGATTCGATTTGATTTTCCTTCCCAATTGGGTGTTTGTTTTTTTTCAAACATTCTGGTGGGTTTATTTTATAGCCTTCTAACCATACTGGCGCTGTGGTGTAAACAAAATCAACAAACAAAAAAGACTTTTCCTGTCTTTGTTAAATCCTAGCTTACTTTTGCGGTCTAACACCAGCTCTGGCAGGATACACATTTCAAATCTGACAATTGTAATCACAAAACAGAAAATAAAATTATTTTTCCTACCTTTTGTTGTCTGGTCATTATTCAAATCTTGTTGTCCCAGGCTCTGGTTGTCTTCTGATAACTTGCTTGCCAGGGTCTCTTTCTTTCTTCTTTCCCTGTGCTAACCATCCACCTGCCATTTCTGTCCTCTGGCATCTTTCCTTTTTTTCGTCTCACTCCACAGATCCACCTTTTCTTAACTACCTTTTCATCCAGCATCTCTCCCTCCTTCCCCACTACCCAGGGTCCAACATCTCTCCCTTTTTTTTCTCAACTACCCTCCTATCCAGTATCTCTATCACCCTCCACACCATCCCTTGTGTCCAACTTCTCTCCCTTTCTGTTCCTTCCCTCCTTAAATCCCATTGTCCATCATCTATCTTCCCCCCACAAAATCCAGCATATGCACATCTCTTTGAATCCCCCCTTCCCTCCCTCCCTCCGTGTACTTCTACACCAGGGCCCCCTCCCTTGAAGGTCTGTCCCCCCTGAGGCCTGCACCCCACCCCTGAAGACCTTCCTGTCCCCCCCTTGAAAGCCTGTCTCCACCCCCTTGAAGGCTTGTCTCCACCCCCTTGAAGGCTTGTCTCCACCCCCTTGAAGGCTTGTCCCCCCCCCTTAAAGGCCTGCATTCCACCCCTGAAGACTGGCCTGTCTCCCCTCTAAAGGCCTGCCTGTTTCCCCCTAAAGGCCTGCCTACCTGTCCCCCCTTGAAGGCCTGTCCCACCCCCCGGAAGGCCAGCGAGTTCCCCCTGGCCTCCCACTGGTGTCCGGCTTTCCCCCTGGCCTTCCTGCACCCGTTTAACTCTGAAGAGCATCCTGCACAGAAGATCGCGGTGTTAGCGATGTTTGCAAACAGTTTCGGAGCTGTTTCCTCTGCCGCAGTTCCGCCCTTCCTCTGATGTCAGAGGAGGGGCGGGACCGCGGCAGAGGAAACAGCTCCGAAGCTGTTTGCAAACATCGCTAACACCGCGATCTTCTGTATAGGATGCTCTTCAGAGGTAAAAGGGTGCGGGGAAGCCAGACACCAAGGGGGGAGCGAAGTGGACGCCAGGGGGATGGGTACCGGACAGCAGCACTTTGCGACTGACCCTCTCCCTTCACCTTCTAAAGCAGGTGCAGCAGCGGCCGGCCAACAAGAGCAGCGCTGCCGCTCCTGCTTTAGGGGGCGAGGGGGGAGGGTCAGCCGAATCGGGAAGCCGATTTTTTGTGATTTTAATTCGATTCGAATAGATTCACCTGAAGTGAATCGGTGAACCGATACAAATCATGAATCAGGCAGCACTAGCGCTAACCGATTTAGCACACACTAAATGCTAAGATGCCCATAGGATATAAAAGATGCCTTAGTATTTAGTGCATGCTAAATCAGTTAGCACACCTTAATAAAAGGACCCCATTATGACACATAAGAAATGATAATTTCATCAAATGTTTCAGCAAATACCTTGCTTTAAGAGAAAATGTCAGTTCAAATTATAAATCACAGCAGGTGTTTTCACTATTTTTTTATTTAAATAGATTCTCTAATTATTCTAGAGAAATATTACAGGATAGTAACATAGTAAGTGAAGGCAGATGAAAACCTGAATGGTTCATCCAGTCTGCCCAACAGTCACACTCATTATCAAGTCATGATTAAATTGTTTTTCTTTGGCATTTCTGGGACATAGACCAGTATTTCTCAACTTGGTCCTGCAGTACCCTCTTGCCAGACAGATTTTCAGGATATTCCCAGTGAATATGCATGAGATTGATTTTCATACACTGCCTCCATTATATGCAAATTTTTTCATGCATATTCATTGTGGATATCCTGAAAACCTGGCTAGCAAGGGGGTAATACAGGACCGAATTGAGAAACACTGACATAAACCATAGAAGTTCAAGTGGCACTGTTTCATATGTTCCACAACAAACTTTTCAAGAGAACCATAGTATAACAGGTTGTTTTGTGGTTTTTAGTGTTTCTTCCTACCAATTTTTCATTTAAAATACCCTAACAGAACGAGTTAAGTCTTAAAATCAAAGGTACACCTCTAGAAGAGGTCACCAATCTTGTTCTAGGGGACACGCAGCTAGTTAGGTTTTCAGGATATCCATAATGAATATGCATGAGATTGATTTGTATGGTCTGCCTCCATTGAATACAAATCTACCTCATTCATTTTTATTGTGGATATCCTGAAAACGCAATTTACTGGGGGTCTCCCAGGACAGCCATGAACATCTGCCCTAGAAAGAATGTAAGACAAGCATGTAATCTACCAAAATAACCTTATCTTTTTCATTTGTATTTATTGAAAAATACATTTTAACTGCAAGTGCTTAATATACATATGTGAGCAGTATAGTGTGCTGGCCTACAGCCTGTCTACAGCCCACTCTTGCTATTGTAATCTAAGCAGCATCAGGCCTGGCTAGTACTTGGATGGGGGACCACTGGGGAATACCAGGTACTGTAGGCTGCAGGGCCCTATGTTGGACAGCAGCAAAATAGTGGAGCTTCACAGGAGAAATCTATAGCAAATCACTCCTGTACTCTGCCTTGAAACATCACAAGCAGCGTTCCTCACTATGCATGCAGCCATTGGTCAGTGGCTGACTTGAAGGCATACACTCACATACAGTGTGCTGATCATCATGCACCTCCATTCTCCAGCCTGGCAATGTTACATCAAGGGCATATAGCATTTTTCAGACACTATCTGCAGTGATCGTAAGGTAGAACTATAATACAGTTTTATCTGATTCATCTGTTATTTCTATAATAAAATGACAGAAAGAAAGAACTCATTTTAAAATATTATACTATGAGAGGTAAACACATAACAGTGCACCTATGTGAAAAGCCCT
This sequence comes from Geotrypetes seraphini, assembly GCF_902459505.1. Taxonomy (NCBI): domain Eukaryota; kingdom Metazoa; phylum Chordata; class Amphibia; order Gymnophiona; family Dermophiidae; genus Geotrypetes; species Geotrypetes seraphini. The sequence goes on along the minus strand of NC_047089.1, from coordinate 170,131,363 downwards.
AAAAAGTGCCTATTTTAATCTTATTTCATAAAGGCAATATAGGTGTCTAGGGGCTTATTTTCAAAAGAGATAAACATCCAAAAAATGGCATGAAGAAAAAAGGGTTAGATCCAGATATGATGGCCAGTTATCGACCTATTTCTGTGGTACCATTTTTTGGTAAGATTCTAGAGAAAATCCATTTTATTACAGCTAGAGGAATATGTTCAAAAGATAGTGTCTGGATCCATAGCAACATGGGTTTAAGAAGTTCCATAGTGTGGAACTATTATTAGCATCGGTGGTAGAAATTCTGAGGGAGGGTCTTGATAAACACATCTCGTATTGTGTAGTATCGTTTGATGTTTCAGGTGCTTTTGATACTGTAAATTTAGACCTACTACTTTTGAAAATGAGTAAATTAGAAATTAGTGGTGAGGTTATGTCATGGTTTTCATCCTATCTATTGGGTAGGCCGTTTGTAGTACGGAGCAGAAAAACATCTAAGTCCCCTTTTGGCCTAGGCCAGAGGCAGGCAATTCCGGTCCTCGAGAGCCACAACCCAGTCGGGGTTTCAAGATTTCCACAATGAGAGCCACAACCCAGTCGGGGTTTCAAGATTTCCACAATGAATATGCATGAGATTGATTTGCATTCAATGGAAGCAGTCCATGCAAATTAATCTCATGCATATTCATTGTGGAAATCTTGAAAACCCGATTGGGTTGTGACTCCCGAGAACTGGAATTGCCTACCCCTGGCCTAGATCCTAAACGCTGAAAGTAGAAGCAAGGAAAATGTCCATTCTCAAAATAAAACCATCCAAAATGAGGATTTTTTTTGGAGAATGGCCTACCTCTACGTTCAGCAGTTTAAACGGCCATACTACCACTACATCCCTACACTTACAACACATTATCAACCCCAAAACAGCCTAATCCCCAAACGACCAAAACCAGACCTTTTAGGCGAAGGAGGGGCCAGTCCTTTGACTAAAAGCTGGATTCTGTAACCTCTGTCTATCAAAAACAAAACCTGTTACAGAATCCACACCCCCCTACTGTAACAATTGTGGCAGGAAAGAGGGCTCATCTCCCCTATCGCGATGGCGATTGGCCCACCTTCAAACTGCCGCAACCTGCGGCAGGAGACATGCCCAATCTCTCTTGCTGTGGTTCCTGGCAATTTGGGTAGAGGGGTGACCGCGATCGCTGCAGGAGAGATTCTCAATCTCTTCTGCCATGATCCGCCCCCCCACCAAACCGATACCGGCCGGAGGGAGACCAACCCCTCCTGCCTCTGTGACCCCCATCCCCCTGATCCAATAAGGGCAGGAAGGAGCCCAGCCTCTCCTACCCCTGTGACTCCCCCAACCCCCCCAATGTGATATAGGCAGGAGGGTTCCCAGGCCCTTCTGCCTACAACGCGCCCCCCGATTGCCCCCCAACCGGCAACCCTGCGACATCCCAACCCCAACACCCCACCTTACCTAAAATCAGTTGGCTGGATGGACTGGTCCCAAGCCTGTCTGCCTAGCAGGCCCGCCATCTGCTGAATGGCGGGCCTGATTGGGCCAGGCACCTAAGGCCCCTCCCACAGGGGTTGGGCTCCTTCCTGTCAGTATCAGATCAGGGGGGTGAGGGGGTCACATCTCAGCAGGAGAGATTGGCTATCTCTCCTGCCATGATGGTGATACCTCACCCTCCCGAACTGCAGCACTTTGGGGGGAGGATCACGGCACGGGAGTTGAGGCATCTCTTTTGCCGTGATCGTTGCGGTGGGAGTGGGCAGGTTGCCGGGGCCGCTGAGCTGATCACGGCAACTGCGATCAGCTCAGTGGCCCCTTTTCAGCACTTATACCTGTTTTGACTTGGTCTAAGTCAAAATGTATAAGTGTTGACTAGGCAACCTGTTAAAACTTTTGGTTATACCTGCTGTACGACTAAGTCTAGGTTGGCCTACCTCCCGCCCACCTCCCACCCTTTCCTTTCCTCTAAAAATGCCTCTTTTCGCTTTAGGCGTTCAGAGGCAGGGGAAAGCCTAAGCTGGTTTTAGATACGTCTAAAACCAGCTTTGATTATCGGTACTTGGACGATCTGGCTTTTTGATCGTCCAAGTACCGATTTAGGCCCCTTTTTAAACAATTATTATGAGCCTCATAGTATCTGGGATAAAAGGAGTAAAAAAAAAAAAGGAGTGCCCCAGGGGTCTGCCTTGTTGGCCCGGTTGTTCAACCTATATATGACTACACTAGGAAAAAATTCTGTGAGTTAGGGGTCTATCGTAGGTTGTATGCTGACGATATTCTTTTTTCCCAATTGAGAATGGAATGATGGAAGTTGGTAAAGAGTTGAATGAGTACATGAAGTCAGTGAATGATTGGATGAGTGATCATGGATTACAACTGAATGTTGGGAAATCTGAAGTGATGATAGTGAGTAATGATCAGGTTGAGAACCTTCCTACTGAAATCCAGGTTCAAGGTGTGAACCTGAAAATAAAAAAGGGAGATAATGATCTTGGGTGTATGTTTAGATAATGATCTTGGGTGTATACTCTCTCATTGGGGAAACAGGTCGTCAGGGTGATCCAGAATGGATACTCACAACTGTGGACACTTTATCGATTGAAGCCAATGCTCTTTCCATATGATATTCGATCAGCAGTAAAGGCATTGATCCTGATACAGTTGGATTACTGCAATGCGCTCTACCTGGGATTAACGAAGATCAAATGTAAAACCTTGCAGCAATTGATAAACTCTGCGGCAAGGCTGATTTCGGGAATCCCATGTGGAAAGCATATTACTCTGGTGTTGAAGCAGTTGCACTGGCTTCCAGTGGCACAAAGGATCTGATTCAAGGTTCTATCAGTGATGCATCAGAGTTTGTATGGTTTTGTTCCTATGAATTTTCAAACTCTATGGGAGGTTTGCCAACTGAGGAGATGCTTAAGGTCTGAAGATTAATTTTGAGGAAGGAAAATACTGTCTGATATGAAAAGTCAAGAATAGCACTGATGTCTGTGGCAGGAGTAAAATAATGGAATCTCCTCCCTGGCATCCTGAGGACCTGTTCGGATCGATTATAGTTTAAGCGAATGCTAAAAACTCAGTTGTATGGTAGATGCCTTCCTCTGATGCTATGTAGAAGGGAGATGTTTAAAGAGGAATCTGATCTATGAATAATGCTCTTGATTCGTTAACAATTGATGATATGTAATCCTACTGTAGTTCCCTGCTATTTTTAGTGGGTTAAATGTGTGTACTGTAAGTATTGTTATATGTTGTTCTCTGAATCATTGTGAATATTTTATGCTGTAAACCGCTTAGTTATAGGCGGTTAAGAAATTTTAGAAATAAATAAATACTATTATTAATTATTTCTAGAGCGCTACCAGACGTACGCAGCACTGTACAGCGTCGCAAAAAAAGACAGTCCCTGCTTGTTTGAGCTTACAATCTAAACACTCAAGACAGCCAAACAGGATACTTTCATATTATTTTGAATACAAAATTATAATGTCCATAAGCCTGTATTTTCTTTTCTTTTTTTTTTTTAATTCCTTACTGGGGCAGTGTGATTCCTGTCTGCTATTCTAGTAAGAGTTATTCCATCAGCATCCTGATCAAATAAGATTTATAGTGATATGAAATACACAAGTATCTCTTCAGAAAATAAATGAAAGTTTGAGAGAAGAAGAGAAATCCAGATGATTCAGTTTAACTGTTACAACTGTGGGTGTAATTCAATAACTGTGTACACACATAAATCATATGGGCATATTTTCCCCTGTGTGGGCACCAGCAAATTTTCAAAACAAAAATATGCATACAGTTCTGCTTGAAATAAGAATTATCCCAAGGAATTTATTGGCATATGTTTACACTTCTCTTAAATTTCCCCACCTTTAATTTAATTGTATTTTAAAGTATGCATTTAAAGCCCCACTCGAGGGATGCTTCTACTCAATCATGATACCAAAGTATATCTTTATTATTTTTGTTATACATGGCACATAACACATAAATTTGTCTGTTCTCGCTACAGTATTCAAGCTTCATCTGGAAGCATAGGTATTATCCAGATGCCTTGGTAAAATGTAGCTTTAACCAAGCGAAACCATTTTCTGTAAAGTCCACTGTTGTCAAATCTGAAATATCAAGGTTTAGTATCAATTTGGCCAGCCTTGGCAAAATGATTTAGGGATAACATGGCATGGCTTGCTCCAGAGTCTTACCATTTCTATTGTCAGGTATTGATGTTTTGTTAATTTTTCCATCTTTGTCTTTAATTCTTGTGTCTCCTGGTACTGCAATGTAAATGAAAATCACAGTACAGTGGAACCTTGGTTTACGAGCATAATTCATTCCAGAAGCATGCTCGTAAACCAAAATTATCCCAGGACAAGCAGGCAGCATATTCTTGACTGATGGGTGACGGCACCGACGGAGCCCCGGTACGGACAATTTTAGAGTGATTGCACTCTAAGAACTTTAGAAAGTTCTAGCTAGGCCGCACCGCGCGTGCGCGAGTGCCTTCCCGCCCGAGGCGCGCGGTCCCCAGTTTCTTAGTTTCCGCGGAGCTAAGAAGACGCGTGTTTCCAACGGCTGTTGGACTCTCTTTTTACACCTTCCCGCTCGCGTAATTTTTCTCGTGAATTTCTTCACTTTTTATTCTTTTCTTATTTTCCTAAAAAAAAAAAAAAAAGTCTATTTTTTTCGACTTTTTTCGGTCGACCCCGGCGGGGCCTGTTGGCACCATCGAAGCCTCGGGCTTCGATTTTGCTACTGCCGTTTTTCCCTTCATGCCCCCTTCACCGGGTTTTAAGAAGTGTCAGCGGTGTGCACGCCCTATTTCTTTATCCGACCCGCACAAGTGGTGCCTTCAGTGTTTGGGTCCGGACCATAGGGCAGAAACGTGCACCCGCTGTAGTTCTCTTCAAAAGAGAACTTTGAAGAACCGCCAAATTCAACAGCGGATTCTGTTCGGTGCAGCTATGGAAGTTCCACCAGCGTCGACTCCGGCGACTTCCTCCAAATCGGCACCGGTGGTTTCGACACCGCAAGAGGTCTCTTCGGTGTCGCACCCTTCAGGTAAGCCGGCTAAGAAGCCATCCCCTTCTGTCCTTGGCCCGCCAGTCGAACAAGTTCCAGGAGCTCCAAGAAAATTGGAATCACTTTATAAAGTTATTCCTATCCCAGGGTTTGACAAACCTCAGCTTCCACATGAATCTCTGCTGGTGGAGTCAACCCTCAAAAAATCTGCAGGCTCTAGTGTATATGCCTCTGTCCCTCCTGGCAGAGAAGGTAAGGCCATGGATAAATTTGGTAAACGACTCTACCAAAATGCTATGTTGGCCAACCGTTCAGGTAACTATGCGTTTCACTTTTCCTTTTACCTGAAACATCTTATCCAGCAGATGGCCTCTTTTGAAAAATATATTCCTGACCACAAGCTTTCTGCTTTTCAACAATGCACTGCCAGTCTCTTGCAACTCAGGAAGTTTATGGTCCGTTCCATCTATGACACTTTTGAACTGACTTCCCGAGCTACTGCTATGGCTGTAGCGATGAGACAATTGGCCTGGCTTCGCGTCTCAGACCTTGATGTGAACCACCAGGACCGCCTAGCCAATGCTCCCTGCCTGGGTGATGAGCTGTTTGGAGAATCTTTGGATTCCACCACTCAGAAGCTTTCTGCTCATGAGACGAGGTGGGATACTTTATTGAAAACCAAAAAGAAAGCCCCTCTCCTCGTCCTTTCAGGCAGCAGACGTCCTATCAGAGGCGTTTTTCTGCTCGGCCGATTCAGCCTCATCCTCCTCAGCCTCGGAGGCAAAGGCAGCAACAACAACAGGCTCGCCAACAACAGCCGCCTGCCATGAAGCCTGTTGCTCAGCCTAAACCGACTCAGCCCTTTTGACTCGCTTCTCCAGGGCATTGCCAGTCTTCCTCCCTCATGTCCTCTTCCGCAACCTATAGGAGGTCGACTAAACATTTTTCTAACTCGATGGGAAGTAATCACCACCAACCAGTGGGTGCTCTCTATCATAGCCCACGGCTACTCCCTCAATTTTCAGACTCCTCCGCCGTTAGGCCTGACAAAAGAGTCTGTTTCCAACAAGTCTCAGTCCCTCCTTCTAGCTCAAGAGGTTCAATCCCTCCTTCTTCTCAACGCCATCGAAGAAGTTCCTCAAGATCAGAGAGGTCAGGGATTTTACTCCCGGTACTTTCTAGTTCCCAAAAAGACCGGAGACCTCAGACCTATATTAGATCTCAGAGATCTCAACATATGCTTGGTCAAGGAGAAGTTCAAAATGCTCTCTCTTGCCACCCTCTACCCTCTCCTCTCTCAGGGCGACTGGCTATGCTCCCTCGATCTAAAAGAGGCTTACACACATATTCCTATCCATCTGGCGTCCAGGCAATATCTACGCTTTCTCATCAATCAAAACCATTATCAGTACAAGGTGCTACCCTTCGGTCTGGCCTCCTCTCCCAGGGTATTCACCAAGTGTCTGATTGTAGTAGCGGCCTTTCTCCGCTCTCACAATTTTCAAGTCTTCTCTTACTTGGACGACTGGCTGATCAAGGCTCACTCTCCTCAGGCGGTTCTGCTTGCCACCAGCCAGACCATTCACTTCCTTCGACTATTGGGTTTCGAAATCAATCTACACAAGTCCAACCCAGCGACTTCAATTCATTGGAGCCATTCTGGACACTGTTCTGATGCGGGCATTCCTTCCATCCAACCGCCTTCAGACCATCCTTCATCTCTGTCGACAGGTGTTTCAACAGATTACCATTTCTGCGAATCACATGATGGTGCTATTGGGGCACATGGCTTCCACAGTACATGTCACCCCCTTCGCACGTCTCCACCTGCGTACTCCTCAATGGACCTTAGCGAACCAGTGGTCCCAAGCGACGGATCCTTGTTCACAACACATATCTGTGACCTCGTCTCTTCGACAGTCGTTTCTTTGGTGGTTGACATCTTCAAATCTATCCAGAGGTCTGCTGTTCCATCTACCTCCTCATCAACTAGTCATCACCACAGATTCCTCCCCCTATGCCTGGGGAGCTCACTTGAACGAGTTCCAAACTCAGGGGTTTTGGACTACCCAGGAAAAGAAACACCACATCAATTTCCTGGAACTCCAAGCGATGTTTTATGCCCTCAAGGCATTTCAACATCTTCTCTTTCCTCAAGTACTACTCATTTGCACAGACAATCAAGTTGCAATGTACTACATCAACAAACAGGGAGGGACGGGCTCTCGCCTGTTATGTCAGGAAGCCCAACAGATTTGGTCTTGGGCCACAGCTCGTCACTTATTCCTGAAGGCTGTCTACATTCAAGGGGAATAGAATTCCTTAGCGGACAATTTCAGCAGAATTCTCCAACCTCACGAATGGACTCTCGATCCCACGACTCTTCAGTCCATTTTCGCTCAATGGGGCACTCCTCAAGTGGACCATTTTGCAGCTCCTCACAACCATCAGCTGCTCCTGTTTTGCTCCAGACTCTACTCTCCTCACCGTCTGGCGCCCGATGCATTTCTCCTGGATTGGACCAATCTCTTTCTATATGCATTTCCCCCTCTACCGCTCATGCTGCGGACTTTGTTCAAGCTCAAGAGGGAACGAGCCACCATGATTCTCATCGCTCCACGGTGGCCCAGGCAACATTGGTTCTCCCTTCTACTTCAACTCAGTTACAGGGAACCCATACCTCTTCCACTGTTTCCTTCTCTGCTTACTCAGCATCAACAGTCTCTTCTGCATCCCAACTTACAGTCTCTGCACCTGACAGCTTGGTTTCTCTCGGGCTGACTTCGGCTCATTCACTCCTTTCTCAGCCTGTCCGTTCTATCATTGATGCTTCCAGGAAACTGGCCACTCTTCAGTGTCATCAACAGAAGTGGTCTCGGTTTTCTTCCTGGTGCCTCTTACATCACCATAATCCCATGTCTCTAGCAGTGGGACTGGTGTTGGACTATCTTCTTTCCTTGTCTGACTCTGGCCTCAAATCCACTTCTATCAGAGTTCATCTTAGTGCCATTGCTGCCTTTCATGAGCCAGTTCATGGAAAACTCCTCTCGGCTCATCCTTTGGTTTCTAGATTCATGAGGGGCCTTTTCAATGTGAAACCACCTCTCAAGCCCCCTCCTGTGGTTTGGGATCTCAATGTGGTTCTTTCCGCTTTAATGAAGCCTCCTTTTGAACCTTTGGCTACAGCACATTTCAAATTTCTCACTTGAAAAGTGGTCTTCCTAATAGCTCTCACTTCTGCCAGGAGAGTCAGTGAGTTGCATGCACTAGTGGCCGATCCACCTTTCACTGTTTTTCACCATGATAAGGTGGTTCTCCGTACACATCCAAAGTTTCTCCCTAAGGTTGTGTCTGACTTTCATCTTAATCAGTCCATTGTCCTACCTGTATTTTTTCCAAAGCCTCATTCTTATCCAGGTGAACAGGCTTTGCATACCTTGGACTGTAAACGTGCTTTAGCTTACTATCTTGAACACACGAAACCTCACAGATCATCTCCTCAACTGTTTTTGTCTTTTGATCCTAACAAGTTGGGTCATCCTGTATCTAAATGCACCCTATCCAATTGGCTTGCTGCTTGCGTTTCATTCTGTTATGCTCAGTTGGGCCTGACACTGGAAGGTTCTGTCACGGGCCACAAGGTTAGAGCTATGGCAGCATCTGTAGCTTTCCTCCGTTCCACTCCTATTGAGGAAATCTGCAAGGCTGCTACTTGGTCCTCAGTTAATACTTTCACATCGCATTATTGTCTGGATGCATTGACGGGATGGCCACTTCGGCCAATCTGTTTTACAAAATTTGTTTTCTTAATGGCCAACCTTCCCTCCATCCCTCTTTTTGTTAGCTTGGAGGTCACCCATCAGTCAAGAATATGCTGCCTGCTTGTCCTGGGATAAAGCACAGTTACTTACCGTAACAGGTGTTATCCAGGGACAGCAGGCAGATATTCTTGCGTCCCACCCACTCCCCGGGTTGGCTTCTTAGCTGACTTATCTTAACTGGGGACCGCACGCCTCTGTCGGGCGGGAAGGCACTCGCGCACGCGCGGTGCGGCCTAGCTAGAACTTTCTAAAGTTCTTAGAGTGCAATCACTCTAAAATTGTCTGTACCGGGGCTCCGTCGGTGCCGTCACCCATCAGTCAAGAATATCTGCCTTCTGTCCCTGGATAACACCTGTTATGGTAAGTAACTGTGCTTACTCGTATATCAAAGCGAGTTTCCCCATAGGAAATAATGGAAACTCGCTTGATACGTAACCCCCCCTGATGCTAGTGGCACTGCTACCCCCCCCCCCCCCCCGGCGAACCGGCACCCTCCGCCCGAACAACTTGAAACTTACCCCCCCCCCCTTGTCTGGCACTGGCACGCAGCCCACAGGACGTGCCGGTGCCGCTTGAAAAACTTCCTGCCTCTGCTGGGCCTTGAGCATGCATAATATCATGCACTGTAGCTGCACGTCACAACCCACCATTATCTCCAGGAAGCCTTAGTTAATTGAAGTATTAATAGTATTCTTTGTTATTTAGCTGTATAACATTTTTAGATCTGTATTAAATATTACCTCACCTTGTTGTTCTCCTGGAATGACATCTTTGGCATGTACCCTTTGTAACATGGCTTTATGATTGTTCTAAGAAAGAATAAAAGGACATATTTGCTTCAAGGACACAAAAAATGAAAACAGCAAAAGCGAGGCCCAGAATAAAGTAGGATTTTACAATGTTCTAAGAAGGACTTTATTAATATTCCAAAAGTGAAGTTACTGAAACAGGACTCAACACGACTGTCAGAAAACAATCAAACCTTCCAGGACAAAGTACACAAAGAAAATTTACAGTAGTTGTGAATGCGCAAATGAATGCAACATTTCATGATATGGCAAACAGATCTCTGTCAAATGGTCCCTGTAAGGTTTTCTTTCAGCCTTGATGTGAAGATGTTGCAGTGTTGTTAGGCACAGATCTGTTTAAATGTTGCATTCATTTGTGCATTAACAACTACTGTAAAATTTATTTGTGTATTTTGTCTGTGAAGGTTTGATTGACTCATAATGCAGGTTGATTATAGTTTACTCCCTCTTTTATGGAACCGCGCTAGTGGTTTTAAGCACAGAGAGCCGAACTGAATGGCCTGTGCTGCTCCCGACGCTCATTGAGTCCCTATGAATGTCAGGAGCAGCGTGGGCCATTCAGCGTGGCTCTCTGTGCTAAAAAACGCTAGCGCGGTTTCATTGAAGAGGGGGGTTAGAGTTTATTTGCTTATAATCTGATTTTTCCAAAGCTTAGTGCAACAAAACATACATAATATTAAAATCAACATACAATTACACAGTTACACAACCCTTAACACCATGTGACATAAAATAAATTGTAATGCAATCAATGTTCTTTCTATCCTATCAACTTCAATACAGCAGTTACGCATATTCTCCTTTAACCTACATTATTCTTCTGGATACTTCAGATGATAAAATAAGTACCGCTTCAATAATTTTTTAAACATAAGGGTACTCTCTTGCTTCCGAATATAAGATGGAAGCCTGTTCCATTCCTAAGGCCCCGAGCAAGAAATAACTTCTGATCTCACTGACTGTAGCCTTAGCTCTTTTCTTGTTGGAACTGACAAACCATTATGAGTGGCCGAGCGTAATTTTGAAAACGAAGCATAAGGAGAAACACAATTTCAAGATATTCACACTGAAATAAATCAGGGTGCAAGGCCAAGAAGAAACTACTGCTGACAGTCAAACAAAGAAAAAGACAATTAGATTTGGCTGTGAAATATACACATTGCATCTTGGGAAATCAGGGGAAGGCATATGAAGTTACAATGAATAATGTTCTTTCTGACGGCTGGTCACCACAATGTGGTGCTCCTCAGAACTCTCAATTGTTGCAATTCCACATGTCTAATTTCAATATCAGATTTCCTTCCCTTGGAGTTAACTTTTTCTCTAGTGCGGATGCTATGTGTCTTGTTCTCTTAGGCTTCTGCGGCTGTTGTCATGATTGTAGCAGTTTTCCGGGTCTTGCCCTGTCTGTGTAGAAAGACGTGCCAAGACCCAGAAAATTGCTACAATCGATATGTTTCTTGTTGGTTCCAGTATGGTCCGATATGCTATGCTTGATAGCCTCATGTGTATCAGTTTTAGAAACTAGATGCAAAGATCATGATTTACAGCTGAATAGAAATAAACCAAGCTTTTGTAGTTTAATCGCCAAGTGCATTTTCTTCCATTTGTTTAAAAGATTTTGCTGATGGTTTATCTTTGCAAATCAAGAGATCATCCAAGGTTTTAGGCGTCATTCTCGACACCACTTTATCTATGATGCCACATGTTAATAATGTAGTAAGATCTGTTTTCTTTAAACTTAAACAGCTTAGCCAAGTGTGATCATAATTTTCTGAAGATCATTTTGCTCTCTTAGGAAATGCTCATATATACGTTCATCATTTGACTATTGCAATAGTTTATTCTCAATCATTTCTCCTAAGCTCCTCTATAGACTTTAAATCAGAATGAAGCAGCCAAGATGATTTATTTTTCAGAAAATATGACCATGCTCCACTTGCTCTGATTCATTCACATTGGCTTCCAATTCATTCATGCATTCTATTTAAATTAGCTTGCATTATATTCAAATGATCAGTTTATTCTTGTTTCCAGGAACTTTTAGATTTTTGTAGCATTCCCACTTATTATATTATCCTTCAGTACAAGGTGTTCACTACAAGAACATTCTGACACACTGTCTTGGTTATAAGTCGATGCAGTTATGGAGTTTTTTTTACCTCCTTACACTATTTTTCTGTAAATCTCTCACAACTCACTTGTTCAGAAAACATCTTTTAAGTTAATAACATTTGTACAGTGATTCTTTTTTTATTTTATTTTCCTCTTTTTATTGTGTTCCACTTTGAATCTTTTACTAAGGGAATTGGTGGAATGCCCTTATAATATAACATAACATGTGATGATTTTCCAGGGGAGGAATTCAAACCAGAGTGCCTTCATCTGTTGGTAAAGTATCCCACAAAAGTGAAGATTTGGGACTATATGGCAGCAGCTGGTGTTGGAAGGCTAATATTGTGGACGGGGTAGTGAATGCAAAGAAATATATGTATGGAAATCCTACAAAAATGTACGTTACTATCGGCTAAGTAACATAGTAACATAGTAGATGACGGCAGATAAAGACCCGAATGGTCCATCCAGTCTGCCCAACCTGATTCAATTTAAAATTTTTTTTTTTTTTTCTTCTTAGCTATTTCTGAGCGAGAATCCAAAGCTTTACCCGGTACTGTGCTTGGGTTCCAACTGCCGAAATCTCTGTTAAGACTTACTCCAGCCCATCTACACCCTCCCAGCCATTGAAGCCCTCCCCTGCCCATCCTCCTCCAAACGGCCATGCACAGACACAGACCGTACAAGTCTGCCCAGTAACTGGCCTAGTTCAATCTTTAATATTATTTTCTGATTCTAAATCTTCTGTGTTCATCCCACGCTTCTTTGAACTCAGTCACAGTTTTACTCTCCACCACCTCTCTCGGGAGCGCATTCCAGGCATCCACCACCCTCTCCGTAAAGTAGAATTTCCTAACATTGCCCCTGAATCTAC